>NC_140043.1:3219891-5962391 GCF_963513975.1 Fringilla coelebs | reverse complement strand
GATGCCCTTTGCAGCTGCAGTGTGCCCGGAGCCCTGGGCCTTTTAGTTTGCGGAAGCCTGACCCCTAGGCGTAACCCTAACCCTAACCCTAACCCTAACCCTAACCCTATCCCTAGGCAGGGCAGCCAATCAGCCTAGAGTTAGGGCAGGGGCCAAGGAGAAAGCCCTCGAGGAGGCCAGCTTGTGGCAGTTTTGCGATGCCCCTGGGATGCCCTTTGCAGCTGCAGTGTGCCCGGAGCCATGGGCCTTTTAGTTTGCGGAAGCCTGACCCCTAGGCGTAACCCTAACCCTAACCCTAACCCTAACCCTAGGCAGGGCAGCCAATCAGCCTAGGGTTAGGGCAGGGGCCAAGGAGAAAGCCCTCGAGGAGGCCAGCTTGTGGCAGTTTTGCGATGCCCCTGGGATGCCCTTTGCAGCTGCAGTGTGCCCGGAGCCCTGGCCCTTTTAGTTTGCGGAAGCCTGACCCCTAGGCGTAACCCTAACCCTAACCCTAACCCTAGGCAGGGCAGCCAATCAGCCTAGGGTTAGGGCAGGGGCCAAGGAGAAAGCCCTCGAGGAAGCCAGCTTGTGGCAGTTTTGCGATGCCCCTGGGATGCCCTTTGCAGCTGCAGTGTGCTCGGGGCCCTGGGCATTTTAGTTTGCGGAAGCCTGACCCCTAGGCGTAACCCTAACCCTAACCCTAACCCTAGGCAGGGCAGCCAATCAGCCTAGGGTTAGGGCAGGGGCCAAGGAGAAAGCCCTCGAGGAGGCCAGCTTGTGGCAGTTTTGCGATGCCCCTGGGATGCCCTTTGCAGCTGCAGTGTGCCCGGAGCCCTGGGCCTTTTAGTTTGCGGAAGCCTGACCCCTAGGCGTAACCCTAACCCTAACCCTAACCCTAACCCTAACCCTAGGCAGGGCAGCCAATCAGCCTAGGGTTAGGGCAGGGGCCAAGGAGAAAGCCCTCGAGGAGGCCAGCTTGTGGCAGTTTTGCGATGCCCCTGGGATGCCCTTTGCAGCTGCAGTGTGCCCGGAGCCCTGGCCCTTTTAGTTTGCAGAAGCCTGACCCCTAGGCGTAACCCTAACCCTAACCCTAACCCTAGGCAGGGCAGCCAATCAGCCTAGGGTTAGGGCAGGGGCCAAGGAGAAAGCCCTCGAGGAAGCCAGCTTGTGGCAGTTTTGCGATGCCCCTGGGATGCCCTTTGCAGCTGCAGTGTGCCCGGAGCCCTGGCCCTTTTAGTTTGCGGAAGCCTGACCCCTAGGCGTAACCCTAACCCTAACCCTAGGCAGGGCAGCCAATCAGCCTAGGGTTAGGGCAGGGGCCAAGGAGAAAGCCCTCGAGGAGGCCAGCTTGTGGCAGTTTTGCGATGCCCCTGGGATGCCCTTTGCAGCTGCAGTGTGCCCGGGGCCCTGGGCATTTTAGTTTGCGGAAGCCTGACCCCTAGGCGTAACCCTAACCCTAACCCTAACCCTAGGCAGGGCAGCCAATCAGCCTAGGGTTAGGGCAGGGGCCAAGGAGAAAGCCCTCGAGGAGGCCAGCTTGTGGCAGTTTTGCGATGCCCCTGGGATGCCCTTTGCAGCTGCAGTGTGCCCGGAGCCCTGGGCCTCTTAGTTTGGGGAAGCCTGACCCCTAGGCGTAACCCTAACCCTAACCCTAACCCTAACCCTAGGCAGGGCAGCCAATCAGCCTAGAGTTAGGGCAGGGGCCAAGGAGAAAGCCCTCGAGGAAGCCAGCTTGTGGCAGTTTTGCGATGCCCCTGGGATGCCATTTGCAGCTGCAGTGTGCTCGGGGCCCTGGGCATTTTAGTTTGCGGAAGCCTGACCCCTAGGCGTAACCCTAACCCTAACCCTAACCCTAGGCAGGGCAGCCAATCAGCCTAGGGTTAGGGCAGGGGCCAAGGAGAAAGCCCTCGAGGAGGCCAGCTTGTGGCAGTTTTGCGATGCCCCTGGGATGCCCTTTGCAGCTGCAGTGTGCCCGGAGCCCTGGCCCTTTTAGTTTGCGGAAGCCTGACCCCTAGGCGTAACCCTAACCCTAACCCTAACCCTAGGCAGGGCAGCCAATCAGCCTAGGGTTAGGGCAGGGGCCAAGGAGAAAGCCCTCGAGGAGGCCAGCTTGTGGCAGTTTTGCGATGCCCCTGGGATGCCCTTTGCACCTGCAGTGTACCCGGAGCCATGGGCCTTTTAGTTTGCGGAAGCCTGACCCCTAGGCGTAACCCTAACCCTAACCCTAACCCTAGGCAGGGCAGCCAATCAGCCTAGGGTTAGGGCAGGGGCCAAGGAGAAAGCCCTCGAGGAAGCCAGCTTGTGGCAGTTTTGCGATGCCCCTGGGATGCCCTTTGCAGCTGCAATGTGCTCGGGGCCCTGGGCATTTTAGTTTGCGGAAGCCTGACCCCTAGGCGTAACCCTAACCCTAACCCTAACCCTAACCCTAGGCAGGGCAGCCAATCAGCCTAGGGTTAGGGCAGGGGCCAAGGAGAAAGCCCTCGAGGAGGCCAGCTTGTGGCAGTTTTGCGATGCCCCTGGGATGCCCTTTGCAGCTGCAGTGTGCCCGGAGCCCTGGGCCTTTTAGTTTGCGGAAGCCTGACCCCTAGGCGTAACCCTAACCCTAACCCTAACCCTAGGCAGGGCAGCCAATCAGCCTAGGGTTAGGGCAGGGGCCAAGGAGAAAGCCCTCGAGGAGGCCAGCTTGTGGCAGTTTTGCGATGCCCCTGGGATGCCCTTTGCAGCTGCAGTGTGCCCGGAGCCCTGGCCCTTTTAGTTTGCAGAAGCCTGACCCCTAGGCGTAACCCTAACCCTAACCCTAACCCTAGGCAGGGCAGCCAATCAGCCTAGGGTTAGGGCAGGGGCCAAGGAGAAAGCCCTCGAGGAGGCCAGCTTGTGGCAGTTTTGCGATGCCCCTGGGATGCCCTTTGCAGCTGCAGTGTGCCCGGGGCCCTGGGCATTTAAGTTTGCGGAAGCCTGACCCCTAGGCGTAACACTAACCCTTACCCTAACCCTAACCCTAACCCTAGGCAGGGCAGCCAATCAGCCTAGGGTTAGGGCAGGGGCCAAGGAGAAAGCCCTCGAGGAGGCCAGCTTGTGGCAGTTTTGCGATGCCCCTGGGATGCCCTTTGCAGCTGCAGTGTGCCCGGAGCCCTGGGCCTTTTAGTTTGCGGAAGCCTGACCCCTAGGCGTAACCCTAACCCTAACCCTAACCCTAACCCTAACCCTAGGCAGGGCAGCCAATCAGCCTAGGGTTAGGGCAGGGGCCAAGGAGAAAGCCCTCGAGGAGGCCAGCTTGTGGCAGTTTTGCGATGCCCCTGGGATGCCCTTTGCAGCTGCAGTGTACCCGGAGCCATGGGCCTTTTAGTTTGCGGAAGCCTGACCCCTAGGCGTAACCCTAACCCTAACCCTAACCCTAACCCTAGGCAGGGCAGCCAATCAGCCTAGGGTTAGGGCAGGGGCCAAGGAGAAAGCCCTCGAGGAGGCCAGCTTGTGGCAGTTTTGCGATGCCCCTGGGATGCCCTTTGCAGCTGCAGTGTGCCCGGAGCCCTGGCCCTTTTAGTTTGCGGAAGCCTGACCCCTAGGCGTAACCCTAACCCTAACCCTAACCCTAGGCAGGGCAGCCAATCAGCCTAGGGTTAGGGCAGGGGCCAAGGAGAAAGCCCTCGAGGAAGCCAGCTTGTGGCAGTTTTGCGATGCCCCTGGGATGCCCTTTGCAGCTGCAGTGTGCTCGGGGCCCTGGGCATTTTAGTTTGCGGAAGCCTGACCCCTAGGCGTAACCCTAACCCTAACCCTAACCCTAACCCTAGGCAGGGCAGCCAATCAGCCTAGGGTTAGGGCAGGGGCCAAGGAGAAAGCCCTCAAGGAGGCCAGCTTGTGGCAGTTTTGCGATGCCCCTGGGATGCCCTTTGCAGCTGCAGTGTGCCCGGAGCCCTGGGCCTTTTAGTTTGCGGAAGCCTGACCCCTAGGCGTAACCCTAACCCTAACCCTAACCCTAACCCTAACCCTAACCCTAGGCAGGGCAGCCAATCAGCCTAGGGTTAGGGCAGGGGCCAAGGAGAAAGCCCTCGAGGAGGCCAGCTTGTGGCAGTTTTGCGATGCCCCTGGGATGCCCTTTGCAGCTGCAGTGTACCCGGAGCCCTGGGCCTTTTAGTTTGCGGAAGCCTGACCCCTAGGCGTAACCCTAACCCTAACCCTAACCCTAGGCAGGGCAGCCAATCAGCCTAGGGTTAGGGCAGGGGCCAAGGAGAAAGCCCTCGAGGAGGCCAGCTTGTGGCAGTTTTGCGATGCCCCTGGGATGCCCTTTGCAGCTGCAGTGTGCCCGGAGCCCTGGCCCTTTTAGATTGCGGAAGCCTGACCCCTAGGCGTAACCCTAACCCTAACCCTAACCCTAGGCAGGGCAGCCAATCAGCCTAGGGTTAGGGCAGGGGCCAAGGAGAAAGCCCTCGAGGAGGCCAGCTTGTGGCAGTTTTGCGATGCCCCTGGGATGCCCTTTGCAGCTGCAGTGTGCTCGGGGCCCTGGGCATTTTAGTTTGCGGAAGCCTGACCTCTAGGCGTAACCCTAACCCTAACCCTAACCCTAACCCTAGGCAGGGCAGCCAATCAGCCTAGGGTTAGGGCAGGGGCCAAGGAGAAAGCCCTCGAGGAGGCCAGCTTGTGGCAGTTTTGCGATGCTCCTGGGATGCCCTTTGCAGCTGCAGTGTGCCCGGAGCCCTGGGCCTTTTAATTTGCGGAAGCCTGACCCCTAGGCGTAACCCTAACCCTAACCCTAACCCTAGGCAGGGCAGCCAATCAGCCTAGGGTTAGGGCAGGGGCCAAGGAGAAAGCCCTCGAGGAGGCCAGCTTGTGGCAGTTTTGCGATGCCCCTGGGATGCCCTTTGCAGCTGCAGTGTGCCCGGAGCCCTGGCCCTTTTAGTTTGCGGAAGCCTGACCCCTAGGCGTAACCCTAACCCTAACCCTAACCCTAGGCAGGGCAGCCAATCAGCCTAGGGTTAGGGCAGGGGCCAAGGAGAAAGCCCTCGAGGAGGCCAGCTTGTGGCAGTTTTGCGATGCCCCTGGGATGCCCTTTGCAGCTGCAGTGTGCCCAGAGTCCTGGCCCTTTTAGTTTGCGGAAGCCTGACCCCTAGGCGTAACCCTAACCCTAACCCTAACCCTAGGCAGGGCAGCCAATCAGCCTAGGGTTAGGGCAGGGGCCAAGGAGAAAGCCCTCGAGGAGGCCAGCTTGTGGCAGTTTTGCGATGCCCCTGGGATGCCCTTTGCAGCTGCAGTGTGCCCGGAGCCCTGGCCCTTTTAGTTTGCGGAAGCCTGACCCCTAGGCGTAACCCTAACCCTAACCCTAACCCTAACCCTAGGCAGGGCAGCCAATCAGCCTAGGGTTAGGGCAGGGGCCAAGGAGAAAGCCCTCGAGGAGGCCAGCTTGTGGCAGTTTTGCGATGCCCCTGGGATGCCCTTTGCAGCTGCAGTGTGCCCGGAGCCCTGGCCCTTTTAGTTTGCGGAAGCCTGACCCCTAGGCGTAACCCTAACCCTAACCCTAGGCAGGGCAGCCAATCAGCCTAGGGTTAGGGCAGGGGCCAAGGAGAAAGCCCTCGAGGAAGCCAGCTTGTGGCAGTTTTGCGATGCCCCTGGGATGCCCTTTGCAGCTGCAGTGTACCCGGAGCCCTGGGCCTTTTAGTTTGCAGAAGCCTGACCCCTAGGCGTAACCCTAACCCTAACCCTAACCCTAACCCTAGGCAGGGCAGCCAATCAGCCTAGGGTTAGGGCAGGGGCCAAGGAGAAAGCCCTCGAGGAAGCCAGCTTGTGGCAGTTTTGCGATGCCCCTGGGATGCCCTTTGCAGCTGCAGTGTACCCGGAGCCCTGGGCCTTTTAGTTTGCAGAAGCCTGACCCCTAGGCGTAACCCTAACCCTAACCCTAACCCTAGGCAGGGCAGCCAATCAGCCTAGGGTTAGGGCAGGGGCCAAGGAGAAAGCCCTCGAGGAGGCCAGCTTGTGGCAGTTTTGCGATGCCCCTGGGATGCCCTTTGCAGCTGCAGTGTGCCCGGAGCCCTGGCCCTTTTAGTTTGCGGAAGCCTGACCCCTAGGCGTAACCCTAACCCTAACCCTAGGCAGGGCAGCCAATCAGCCTAGGGTTAGGGCAGGGGCCAAGGAGAAAGCCCTCGAGGAGGCCAGCTTGTGGCAGTTTTGCGATGCCCCTGGGATGCCCTTTGCAGCTGCAGTTTGCCCGGAGCCCTGGCCCTTTTAGTTTGCGGAAGCCTGACCCCTAGGCGTAACCCTAACCCTAACCCTAACCCTAACCCTAGGCAGGGCAGCCAATCAGCCTAGGGTTAGGGCAGGGGCCAAGGAGAAAGCCCTCGAGGAGGCCAGCTTGTGGCAGTTTTGCGATGCCCCTGGGATGCCCTTTGCAGCTGCAGTGTGCCCGGAGCCCTGGCCCTTTTAGTTTGCGGAAGCCTGACCCCTAGGCGTAACCCTAACCCTAACCCTAACCCTAACCCTAGGCAGGGCAGCCAATCAGCCTAGGGTTAGGGCAGGGGCCAAGGAGAAAGCCCTCGAGGAGGCCAGCTTGTGGCAGTTTTGCGATGCCCCTGGGATGCCCTTTGCAGCTGCAGTTTGCCCGGAGCCCTGGCCCTTTTAGTTTGCGGAAGCCTGACCCCTAGGCGTAACCCTAACCCTAACCCTAACCCTAACCCTAGGCAGGGCAGCCAATCAGCCTAGGGTTAGGGCAGGGGCCAAGGAGAAAGCCCTCGAGGAGGCCAGCTTGTGGCAGTTTTGCGATGCCCCTGGGATGCCCTTTGCAGCTGCAGTGTGCCCAGAGTCCTGGCCCTTTTAGTTTGCGGAAGCCTGACCCCTAGGCGTAACCCTAACCCTAACCCTAACCCTAGGCAGGGCAGCCAATCAGCCTAGGGTTAGGGCAGGGGCCAAGGAGAAAGCCCTCGAGGAGGCCAGCTTGTGGCAGTTTTGCGATGCCCCTGGGATGCCCTTTGCAGCTGCAGTGTACCCGGAGCCCTGGCCCTTTCAGTTTGCAGAAGCCTGACCCCTAGGCGTAACCCTAACCCTAACCCTAACCCTAGGCAGGGCAGCCAATCAGCCTAGGGTTAGGGCAGGGGCCAAGGAGAAAGCCCTCGAGGAGGCCAGCTTGTGGCAGTTTTGCGATGCCCCTGGGATGCCCTTTGCAGCTGCAGTGTGCCCGGAGCCCTGGCCCTTTTAGTTTGCGGAAGCCTGACCCCTAGGCGTAACCCTAACCCTAACCCTAGGCAGGGCAGCCAATCAGCCTAGGGTTAGGGCAGGGGCCAAGGAGAAAGCCCTCGAGGAGGCCAGCTTGTGGCAGTTTTGCGATGCCCCTGGGATGCCCTTTGCAGCTGCAGTGTGCCCGGAGCCCTGGGCCTTTTAGTTTTCGGAAGCCTGACCCCTAGGCGTAACCCTAACCCTAACCCTAACCCTAACCCTAGGCAGGGCAGCCAATCAGCCTAGGGTTAGGGCAGGGGCCAAGGAGAAAGCCCTCGAGGAGGCCAGCTTGTGGCAGTTTTGCGATGCCCCTGGGATGCCCTTTGCAGCTGCAGTGTGCCCGGAGCCCTGGGCCTTTTAGTTTGCGGAAGCCTGACCCCTAGGCGTAACCCTAACCCTAACCCTAGGCAGGGCAGCCAATCAGCCTAGGGTTAGGGCAGGGGCCAAGGAGAAAGCCCTCGAGGAGGCCAGCTTGTGGCAGTTTTGCGATGCCCCTGGGATGCCCTTTGCAGCTGCAGTGTGCCCGGAGCCCTGGCCCTTTTAGTTTGGGGAAGCCTGACCCCTAGGCATAACCCTAACCCTAACCCTAACCCTAACCCTAGGCAGGGCAGCCAATCAGCCTAGGGTTAGGGCAGGGGCCAAGGAGAAAGCCCTCGAGGAGGCCAGCTTGTGGCAGTTTTGCGATGCCCCTGGGATGCCCTTTGCAGCTGCAGTGTGCCCGGAGCCCTGGCCCTTTTAGTTTGCGGAAGCCTGACCCCTAGGCGTAACCCTAACCCTAACCCTAGGCAGGGCAGCCAATCAGCCTAGGGTTAGGGCAGGGGCCAAGGAGAAAGCCCTCGAGGAAGCCAGCTTGTGGCAGTTTTGCGATGCCCCTGGGATGCCCTTTGCAGCTGCAGTGTGCCCGGAGCCCTGGCCCTTTTAGTTTGCGGAAGCCTGACCCCTAGGCGTAACCCTAACCCTAACCCTAGGCAGGGCAGCCAATCAGCCTAGGGTTAGGGCAGGGGCCAAGGAGAAAGCCCTCGAGTAGGCCAGCTTGTGGCAGTTTTGCGATGCCCCTGGGATGCCCTTTGCAGCTGCAGTGTGCCCGGAGCCCTGGCCCTTTTAGTTTGCAGAAGCCTGACCCTTAGGCGCAACCCTAACCCTAACCCTAACCCTAGGCAGGGCAGCCAATCAGCCTAGGGTTAGGGCAGGGGCCAAGGAGAAAGCCCTCGAGGAGGCCAGCTTGTGGCAGTTTTGCGATGCCCCTGGGATGCCCTTTGCAGCTGCAGTGTGCCCGGAGCCCTGGGCCTTTTAGTTTGCGGAAGCCTGACCCCTAGGCGTAACCCTAACCCTAACCCTAACCCTAGGCAGGGCAGCCAATCAGCCTAGGGTTAGGGCAGGGGCCAAGGAGAAAGCCCTCGAGGAGGCCAGCTTGTGGCAGTTTTGCGATGCCCCTGGGATGCCCTTTGCAGCTGCAGTGTGCCCGGAGCCCTGGGCCTTTTAGTTTGCGGAAGCCTGACCCCTAGGCGTAACCCTAACCCTAACCCTAGGCAGGGCAGCCAATCAGCCTAGGGTTAGGGCAGGGGCCAAGGAGAAAGCCCTCGAGGAGGCCAGCTTGTGGCAGTTTTGCGATGCCCCTGGGATGCCCTTTGCAGCTGCAGTGTGCCCGGAGCCCTGGGCCTTTTAGTTTGCGGAAGCCTGACCCCTAGGCGTAACCCTAACCCTAACCCTAACCCTAGGCAGGGCAGCCAATCAGCCTAGGGTTAGGGCAGGGGCCAAGGAGAAAGCCCTCGAGGAGGCCAGCTTGTGGCAGTTTTGCGATGCCCCTGGGATGCCCTTTGCAGCTGCAGTGTGCCCGGAGCCCTGGGCCTTTTAGTTTGCGGAAGCCTGACCCCTAGGCGTAACCCTAACCCTAACCCTAGGCAGGGCAGCCAATCAGCCTAGGGTTAGGGCAGGGGCCAAGGAGAAAGCCCTCGAGGAAGCCAGCTTGTGGCAGTTTTGCGATGCCCCTGGGATGCCCTTTGCAGCTGCAGTGTACCCGGAGCCCTGGGCCTTTTAGTTTGCAGAAGCCTGACCCCTAGGCGTAACCCTAACCCTAACCCTAACCCTAACCCTAGGCAGGGCAGCCAATCAGCCTAGGGTTAGGGCAGGGGCCAAGGAGAAAGCCCTCGAGGAGGCCAGCTTGTGGCAGTTTTGCGATGCCCCTGGGATGCCCTTTGCAGCTGCAGTGTGCCCGGAGCCCTGGCCCTTTTAGTTTGCGGAAGCCTGACCCCTAGGCGTAACCCTAACCCTAACCCTAGGCAGGGCAGCCAATCAGCCTAGGGTTAGGGCAGGGGCCAAGGAGAAAGCCCTCGAGGAGGCCAGCTTGTGGCAGTTTTGCAATGCCCCTGGGATGCCCTTTGCAGCTGCAGTTTGCCCGGAGCCCTGGCCCTTTTAGTTTGCGGAAGCCTGACCCCTAGGCGTAACCCTAACCCTAACCCTAACCCTAACCCTAGGCAGGGCAGCCAATCAGCCTAGGGTTAGGGCAGGGGCCAAGGAGAAAGCCCTCGAGGAGGCCAGCTTGTGGCAGTTTTGCGATGCCCCTGGGATGCCCTTTGCAGCTGCAGTGTGCCCGGAGCCCTGGCCCTTTTAGTTTGCGGAAGCCTGACCCCTAGGCGTAACCCTAACCCTAACCCTAACCCTAACCCTAGGCAGGGCAGCCAATCAGCCTAGGGTTAGGGCAGGGGCCAAGGAGAAAGCCCTCGAGGAGGCCAGCTTGTGGCAGTTTTGCGATGCCCCTGGGATGCCCTTTGCAGCTGCAGTGTGCCCGGAGCCCTGGCCCTTTTAGTTTGCGGAAGCCTGACCCCTAGGCGTAACCCTAACCCTAACCCTAGGCAGGGCAGCCAATCAGCCTAGGGTTAGGGCAGGGGCCAAGGAGAAAGCCCTCGAGGAGGCCAGCTTGTGGCAGTTTTGCAATGCCCCTGGGATGCCCTTTGCAGCTGCAGTTTGCCCGGAGCCCTGGCCCTTTTAGTTTGCGGAAGCCTGACCCCTAGGCGTAACCCTAACCCTAACCCTAACCCTAACCCTAGGCAGGGCAGCCAATCAGCCTAGGGTTAGGGCAGGGGCCAAGGAGAAAGCCCTCGAGGAGGCCAGCTTGTGGCAGTTTTGCGATGCCCCTGGGATGCCCTTTGCAGCTGCAGTGTGCCCGGAGCCCTGGCCCTTTTAGTTTGCGGAAGCCTGACCCCTAGGCGTAACCCTAACCCTAACCCTAACCCTAACCCTAGGCAGGGCAGCCAATCAGCCTAGGGTTAGGGCAGGGGCCAAGGAGAAAGCCCTCGAGGAGGCCAGCTTGTGGCAGTTTTGCGATGCCCCTGGGATGCCCTTTGCAGCTGCAGTTTGCCCGGAGCCCTGGCCCTTTTAGTTTGCGGAAGCCTGACCCCTAGGCGTAACCCTAACCCTAACCCTAACCCTAACCCTAGGCAGGGCAGCCAATCAGCCTAGGGTTAGGGCAGGGGCCAAGGAGAAAGCCCTCGAGGAGGCCAGCTTGTGGCAGTTTTGCGATGCCCCTGGGATGCCCTTTGCAGCTGCAGTGTGCCCAGAGTCCTGGCCCTTTTAGTTTGCGGAAGCCTGACCCCTAGGCGTAACCCTAACCCTAACCCTAACCCTAGGCAGGGCAGCCAATCAGCCTAGGGTTAGGGCAGGGGCCAAGGAGAAAGCCCTCGAGGAGGCCAGCTTGTGGCAGTTTTGCGATGCCCCTGGGATGCCCTTTGCAGCTGCAGTGTACCCGGAGCCCTGGCCCTTTTAGTTTGCAGAAGCCTGACCCCTAGGCGTAACCCTAACCCTAACCCTAGGCAGGGCAGCCAATCAGCCTAGGGTTAGGGCAGGGGCCAAGGAGAAAGCCCTCGAGGAGGCCAGCTTGTGGCAGTTTTGCGATGCCCCTGGGATGCCCTTTGCAGCTGCAGTGTGCCCGGAGCCCTGGCCCTTTTAGTTTGCGGAAGCCTGACCCCTAGGCGTAACCCTAACCCTAACCCTAGGCAGGGCAGCCAATCAGCCTAGGGTTAGGGCAGGGGCCAAGGAGAAAGCCCTCGAGGAGGCCAGCTTGTGGCAGTTTTGCGATGCCCCTGGGATGCCCTTTGCAGCTGCAGTGTGCCCGGAGCCCTGGGCCTTTTAGTTTTCGGAAGCCTGACCCCTAGGCGTAACCCTAACCCTAACCCTAACCCTAACCCTAGGCAGGGCAGCCAATCAGCCTAGGGTTAGGGCAGGGGCCAAGGAGAAAGCCCTCGAGGAGGCCAGCTTGTGGCAGTTTTGCGATGCCCCTGGGATGCCCTTTGCAGCTGCAGTGTGCCCGGAGCCCTGGGCCTTTTAGTTTGTGGAAGCCTGACCCCTAGGCGTAACCCTAACCCTAACCCTAGGCAGGGCAGCCAATCAGCCTAGGGTTAGGGCAGGGGCCAAGGAGAAAGCCCTCGAGGAGGCCAGCTTGTGGCAGTTTTGCGATGCCCCTGGGATGCCCTTTGCAGCTGCAGTGTGCCCGGAGCCCTGGGCCTTTTAGTTTGGGGAAGCCTGACCCCTAGGCATAACCCTAACCCTAACCCTAACCCTAACCCTAGGCAGGGCAGCCAATCAGCCTAGGGTTAGGGCAGGGGCCAAGGAGAAAGCCCTCGAGGAGGCCAGCTTGTGGCAGTTTTGCGATGCCCCTGGGATGCCCTTTGCAGCTGCAGTGTGCCCGGAGCCCTGGCCCTTTTAGTTTGCGGAAGCCTGACCCCTAGGCGTAACCCTAACCCTAACCCTAGGCAGGGCAGCCAATCAGCCTAGGGTTAGGGCAGGGGCCAAGGAGAAAGCCCTCGAGGAAGCCAGCTTGTGGCAGTTTTGCGATGCCCCTGGGATGCCCTTTGCAGCTGCAGTGTGCCCGGAGCCCTGGCCCTTTTAGTTTGCGGAAGCCTGACCCCTAGGCGTAACCCTAACCCTAACCCTAGGCAGGGCAGCCAATCAGCCTAGGGTTAGGGCAGGGGCCAAGGAGAAAGCCCTCGAGGAGGCCAGCTTGTGGCAGTTTTGCGATGCCCCTGGGATGCCCTTTGCAGCTGCAGTGTGCCCGGAGCCCTGGGCCTTTTAGTTTGCGGAAGCCTGACCCCTAGGCGTAACCCTAACCCTAACCCTAGGCAGGGCAGCCAATCAGCCTAGGGTTAGGGCAGGGGCCAAGGAGAAAGCCCTCGAGGAAGCCAGCTTGTGGCAGTTTTGCGATGCCCCTGGGATGCCCTTTGCAGCTGCAGTGTACCCGGAGCCCTGGGCCTTTTAGTTTGCAGAAGCCTGACCCCTAGGCGTAACCCTAACCCTAACCCTAACCCTAACCCTAGGCAGGGCAGCCAATCAGCCTAGGGTTAGGGCAGGGGCCAAGGAGAAAGCCCTCGAGGAAGCCAGCTTGTGGCAGTTTTGCGATGCCCCTGGGATGCCCTTTGCAGCTGCAGTGTACCCGGAGCCCTGGGCCTTTTAGTTTGCAGAAGCCTGACCCCTAGGCGTAACCCTAACCCTAACCCTAACCCTAACCCTAGGCAGGGCAGCCAATCAGCCTAGGGTTAGGGCAGGGGCCAAGGAGAAAGCCCTCGAGGAGGCCAGCTTGTGGCAGTTTTGCGATGCCCCTGGGATGCCCTTTGCAGCTGCAGTGTGCCCGGAGCCCTGGCCCTTTTAGTTTGCGGAAGCCTGACCCCTAGGCGTAACCCTAACCCTAACCCTAGGCAGGGCAGCCAATCAGCCTAGGGTTAGGGCAGGGGCCAAGGAGAAAGCCCTCGAGGAGGCCAGCTTGTGGCAGTTTTGCGATGCCCCTGGGATGCCCTTTGCAGCTGCAGTTTGCCCGGAGCCCTGGCCCTTTTAGTTTGCGGAAGCCTGACCCCTAGGCGTAACCCTAACCCTAACCCTAACCCTAACCCTAGGCAGGGCAGCCAATCAGCCTAGGGTTAGGGCAGGGGCCAAGGAGAAAGCCCTCGAGGAGGCCAGCTTGTGGCAGTTTTGCGATGCCCCTGGGATGCCCTTTGCAGCTGCAGTGTGCCCGGAGCCCTGGCCCTTTTAGTTTGCGGAAGCCTGACCCCTAGGCGTAACCCTAACCCTAACCCTAACCCTAACCCTAGGCAGGGCAGCCAATCAGCCTAGGGTTAGGGCAGGGGCCAAGGAGAAAGCCCTCGAGGAGGCCAGCTTGTGGCAGTTTTGCGATGCCCCTGGGATGCCCTTTGCAGCTGCAGTTTGCCCGGAGCCCTGGCCCTTTTAGTTTGCGGAAGCCTGACCCCTAGGCGTAACCCTAACCCTAACCCTAACCCTAACCCTAGGCAGGGCAGCCAATCAGCCTAGGGTTAGGGCAGGGGCCAAGGAGAAAGCCCTCGAGGAGGCCAGCTTGTGGCAGTTTTGCGATGCCCCTGGGATGCCCTTTGCAGCTGCAGTGTGCCCAGAGTCCTGGCCCTTTTAGTTTGCGGAAGCCTGACCCCTAGGCGTAACCCTAACCCTAACCCTAACCCTAGGCAGGGCAGCCAATCAGCCTAGGGTTAGGGCAGGGGCCAAGGAGAAAGCCCTCGAGGAGGCCAGCTTGTGGCAGTTTTGCGATGCCCCTGGGATGCCCTTTGCAGCTGCAGTGTACCCGGAGCCCTGGCCCTTTTAGTTTGCAGAAGCCTGACCCCTAGGCGTAACCCTAACCCTAACCCTAACCCTAGGCAGGGCAGCCAATCAGCCTAGGGTTAGGGCAGGGGCCAAGGAGAAAGCCCTCGAGGAGGCCAGCTTGTGGCAGTTTTGCGATGCCCCTGGGATGCCCTTTGCAGCTGCAGTGTGCCCGGAGCCCTGGCCCTTTTAGTTTGCGGAAGCCTGACCCCTAGGCGTAACCCTAACCTTAACCCTAGGCAGGGCAGCCAATCAGCCTAGGGTTAGGGCAGGGGCCAAGGAGAAAGCCCTCGAGGAGGCCAGCTTGTGGCAGTTTTGCGATGCCCCTGGGATGCCCTTTGCAGCTGCAGTGTGCCCGGAGCCCTGGGCCTTTTAGTTTTCGGAAGCCTGACCCCTAGGCGTAACCCTAACCCTAACCCTAACCCTAACCCTAGGCAGGGCAGCCAATCAGCCTAGGGTTAGGGCAGGGGCCAAGGAGAAAGCCCTCGAGGAGGCCAGCTTGTGGCAGTTTTGCGATGCCCCTGGGATGCCCTTTGCAGCTGCAGTGTGCCCGGAGCCCTGGGCCTTTTAGTTTGCGGAAGCCTGACCCCTAGGCGTAACCCTAACCCTAACCCTAGGCAGGGCAGCCAATCAGCCTAGGGTTAGGGCAGGGGCCAAGGAGAAAGCCCTCGAGGAGGCCAGCTTGTGGCAGTTTTGCGATGCCCCTGGGATGCCCTTTGCAGCTGCAGTGTGCCCGGAGCCCTGGGCCTTTTAGTTTGGGGAAGCCTGACCCCTAGGCATAACCCTAACCCTAACCCTAACCCTAACCCTAGGCAGGGCAGCCAATCAGCCTAGGGTTAGGGCAGGGGCCAAGGAGAAAGCCCTCGAGGAGGCCAGCTTGTGGCAGTTTTGCGATGCCCCTGGGATGCCCTTTGCAGCTGCAGTGTGCTTGGAGCCCTGGCCCTTTTAGTTTGCAGAAGCCTGACCCCTAGGCGTAACCCTAACCCTAACCCTAGGCAGGGCAGCCAATCAGCCTAGGGTTAGGGCAGGGGCCAAGGAGAAAGCCCTCGAGGAAGCCAG
This sequence comes from Fringilla coelebs, assembly GCF_963513975.1. Lineage (NCBI taxonomy): Eukaryota > Metazoa > Chordata > Aves > Passeriformes > Fringillidae > Fringilla > Fringilla coelebs. The sequence goes on along the minus strand of NC_140043.1, from coordinate 5,947,562 downwards.
CTTGTGGCAGTTTTGCGATGCCCCTGGGATGCCCTTTGCAGCTGCAGTGTGCCCGGAGCCCTGGCCCTTTTAGTTTGCGGAAGCCTGACCCCTAGGCGTAACCCTAACCCTAACCCTAGGCAGGGCAGCCAATCAGCCTAGGGTTAGGGCAGGGGCCAAGGAGAAAGCCCTCGAGTAGGCCAGCTTGTGGCAGTTTTGCGATGCCCCTGGGATGCCCTTTGCAGCTGCAGTGTGCCCGGAGCCCTGGCCCTTTTAGTTTGCAGAAGCCTGACCCCTAGGCGTAACCCTAACCCTAACCCTAACCCTAGGCAGGGCAGCCAATCAGCCTAGGGTTAGGGCAGGGGCCAAGGAGAAAGCCCTCGAGGAGGCCAGCTTGTGGCAGTTTTGCGATGCCCCTGGGATGCCCTTTGCAGCTGCAGTGTGCCCGGAGCCCTGGGCCTTTTAGTTTGCGGAAGCCTGACCCCTAGGCGTAACCCTAACCCTAACCCTAACCCTAGGCAGGGCAGCCAATCAGCCTAGGGTTAGGGCAGGGGCCAAGGAGAAAGCCCTCGAGGAGGCCAGCTTGTGGCAGTTTTGCGATGCCCCTGGGATGCCATTTGCAGCTGCAGTGTGCTCGGGGCCCTGGGCATTTTAGTTTGCGGAAGCCTGACCCTTAGGCGCAACCCTAACCCTAACCCTAACCCTAGGCAGGGCAGCCAATCAGCCTAGGGTTAGGGCAGGGGCCAAGGAGAAAGCCCTCGAGGAGGCCAGCTTGTGGCAGTTTTGCGATGCCCCTGGGATGCCCTTTGCAGCTGCAGTGTGCCCGGAGCCCTGGGCCTTTTAGTTTGCGGAAGCCTGACCCCTAGGCGTAACCCTAACCCTAACCCTAACCCTAGGCAGGGCAGCCAATCAGCCTAGGGTTAGGGCAGGGGCCAAGGAGAAAGCCCTCGAGGAGGCCAGCTTGTGGCAGTTTTGCGATGCCCCTGGGATGCCCTTTGCAGCTGCAGTGTGCCCGGAGCCCTGGGCCTTTTAGTTTGCGGAAGCCTGACCCCTAGGCGTAACCCTAACCCTAACCCTAACCCTAGGCAGGGCAGCCAATCAGCCTAGGGTTAGGGCAGGGGCCAAGGAGAAAGCCCTCGAGGAGGCCAGCTTGTGGCAGTTTTGCGATGCCCCTGGGATGCCCTTTGCAGCTGCAGTGTGCCCGGAGCCCTGGGCCTTTTAGTTTGCGGAAGCCTGACCCCTAGGCGTAACCCTAACCCTAACCCTAACCCTAGGCAGGGCAGCCAATCAGCCTAGGGTTAGGGCAGGGGCCAAGGAGAAAGCCCTCGAGGAGGCCAGCTTGTGGCAGTTTTGCGATGCCCCTGGGATGCCCTTTGCAGCTGCAGTGTGCCTGGAGCCCTGGCCCTTTTAGTTTGCGGAAGCCTGACCCCTAGGCGTAACCCTAACCCTAACCCTAGGCAGGGCAGCCAATCAGCCTAGGGTTAGGGCAGGGGCCAAGGAGAAAGCCCTCGAGGAGGCCAGCTTGTGGCAGTTTTGCGATGCCCCTGGGATGCCCTTTGCAGCTGCAGTGTGCCCGGAGCCCTGGGCCTTTTAGTTTGCGGAAGCCTGACCCCTAGGCGTAACCCTAACCCTAAACCTAGGCAGGGCAGCCAATCAGCCTAGGGTTAGGGCAGGGGCCAAGGAGAAAGCCCTCGAGGAGGCCAGCTTGTGGCAGTTTTGCGATGCCCCTGGGATGCCCTTTGCAGCTGCAGTGTGCCCGGAGCCCTGGCCCTTTTAGTTTGCGGAAGCCTGACCCCTAGGCGTAACCCTAACCCTAACCCTAGGCAGGGCAGCCAATCAGCCTAGGGTTAGGGCAGGGGCCAAGGAGAAAGCCCTCGAGGAAGCCAGCTTGTGGCAGTTTTGCGATGCCCCTGGGATGCCCTTTGCAGCTGCAGTGTGCCCGGAGCCCTGGCCCTTTTAGTTTGCGGAAGCCTGACCCCTAGGCGTAACCCTAACCCTAACCCTAGGCAGGGCAGCCAATCAGCCTAGGGTTAGGGCAGGGGCCAAGGAGAAAGCCCTCGAGTAGGCCAGCTTGTGGCAGTTTTGCGATGCCCCTGGGATGCCCTTTGCAGCTGCAGTGTGCCCGGAGCCCTGGCCCTTTTAGTTTGCAGAAGCCTGACCCCTAGGCGTAACCCTAACCCTAACCCTAACCCTAGGCAGGGCAGCCAATCAGCCTAGGGTTAGGGCAGGGGCCAAGGAGAAAGCCCTCGAGGAGGCCAGCTTGTGGCAGTTTTGCGATGCCCCTGGGATGCCCTTTGCAGCTGCAGTGTGCCCGGAGCCCTGGGCCTTTTAGTTTGCGGAAGCCTGACCCCTAGGCGTAACCCTAACCCTAACCCTAACCCTAGGCAGGGCAGCCAATCAGCCTAGGGTTAGGGCAGGGGCCAAGGAGAAAGCCCTCGAGGAGGCCAGCTTGTGGCAGTTTTGCGATGCCCCTGGGATGCCCTTTGCAGCTGCAGTGTGCTCGGGGCCCTGGGCATTTTAGTTTGCGGAAGCCTGACCCTTAGGCGCAACCCTAACCCTAACCCTAACCCTAGGCAGGGCAGCCAATCAGCCTAGGGTTAGGGCAGGGGCCAAGGAGAAAGCCCTCGAGGAAGCCAGCTTGTGGCAGTTTTGCGATGCCCCTGGGATGCCCTTTGCAGCTGCAGTGTGCCCGGAGCCCTGGGCCTTTTAGTTTGCGGAAGCCTGACCCCTAGGCGTAACCCTAACCCTAACCCTAACCCTAGGCAGGGCAGCCAATCAGCCTAGGGTTAGGGCAGGGGCCAAGGAGAAAGCCCTCGAGGAGGCCAGCTTGTGGCAGTTTTGCGATGCCCCTGGGATGCCCTTTGCAGCTGCAGTGTGCCCGGAGCCCTGGCCCTTTTAGTTTGCGGAAGCCTGACCCCTAGGCGTAACCCTAACCCTAACCCTAGGCAGGGCAGCCAATCAGCCTAGGGTTAGGGCAGGGGCCAAGGAGAAAGCCCTCGAGGAGGCCAGCTTGTGGCAGTTTTGCGATGCCCCTGGGATGCCCTTTGCAGCTGCAGTGTGCCCGGAGCCCTGGGCCTTTTAGTTTGCGGAAGCCTGACCCCTAGGCGTAACCCTAACCCTAACCCTAGGCAGGGCAGCCAATCAGCCTAGGGTTAGGGCAGGGGCCAAGGAGAAAGCCCTCGAGGAAGCCAGCTTGTGGCAGTTTTGCGATGCCCCTGGGATGCCCTTTGCAGCTGCAGTGTACCCGGAGCCCTGGGCCTTTTAGTTTGCAGAAGCCTGACCCCTAGGCGTAACCCTAACCCTAACCCTAACCCTAACCCTAGGCAGGGCAGCCAATCAGCCTAGGGTTAGGGCAGGGGCCAAGGAGAAAGCCCTCGAGGAGGCCAGCTTGTGGCAGTTTTGCGATGCCCCTGGGATGCCCTTTGCAGCTGCAGTGTGCCCGGAGCCCTGGCCCTTTTAGTTTGCGGAAGCCTGACCCCTAGGCGTAACCCTAACCCTAACCCTAGGCAGGGCAGCCAATCAGCCTAGGGTTAGGGCAGGGGCCAAGGAGAAAGCCCTCGAGGAGGCCAGCTTGTGGCAGTTTTGCGATGCCCCTGGGATGCCCTTTGCAGCTGCAGTTTGCCCGGAGCCCTGGCCCTTTTAGTTTGCGGAAGCCTGACCCCTAGGCGTAACCCTAACCCTAACCCTAACCCTAACCCTAGGCAGGGCAGCCAATCAGCCTAGGGTTAGGGCAGGGGCCAAGGAGAAAGCCCTCGAGGAGGCCAGCTTGTGGCAGTTTTGCGATGCCCCTGGGATGCCCTTTGCAGCTGCAGTGTGCCCGGAGCCCTGGCCCTTTTAGTTTGCGGAAGCCTGACCCCTAGGCGTAACCCTAACCCTAACCCTAACCCTAACCCTAGGCAGGGCAGCCAATCAGCCTAGGGTTAGGGCAGGGGCCAAGGAGAAAGCCCTCGAGGAGGCCAGCTTGTGGCAGTTTTGCGATGCCCCTGGGATGCCCTTTGCAGCTGCAGTTTGCCCGGAGCCCTGGCCCTTTTAGTTTGCGGAAGCCTGACCCCTAGGCGTAACCCTAACCCTAACCCTAACCCTAACCCTAGGCAGGGCAGCCAATCAGCCTAGGGTTAGGGCAGGGGCCAAGGAGAAAGCCCTCGAGGAGGCCAGCTTGTGGCAGTTTTGCGATGCCCCTGGGATGCCCTTTGCAGCTGCAGTGTGCCCAGAGTCCTGGCCCTTTTAGTTTGCGGAAGCCTGACCCCTAGGCGTAACCCTAACCCTAACCCTAACCCTAGGCAGGGCAGCCAATCAGCCTAGGGTTAGGGCAGGGGCCAAGGAGAAAGCCCTCGAGGAGGCCAGCTTGTGGCAGTTTTGCGATGCCCCTGGGATGCCCTTTGCAGCTGCAGTGTACCCGGAGCCCTGGCCCTTTTAGTTTGCAGAAGCCTGACCCCTAGGCGTAACCCTAACCCTAACCCTAACCCTAGGCAGGGCAGCCAATCAGCCTAGGGTTAGGGCAGGGGCCAAGGAGAAAGCCCTCGAGGAGGCCAGCTTGTGGCAGTTTTGCGATGCCCCTGGGATGCCCTTTGCAGCTGCAGTGTGCCCGGAGCCCTGGCCCTTTTAGTTTGCGGAAGCCTGACCCCTAGGCGTAACCCTAACCCTAACCCTAGGCAGGGCAGCCAATCAGCCTAGGGTTAGGGCAGGGGCCAAGGAGAAAGCCCTCGAGGAGGCCAGCTTGTGGCAGTTTTGCGATGCCCCTGGGATGCCCTTTGCAGCTGCAGTGTGCCCGGAGCCCTGGGCCTTTTAGTTTTCGGAAGCCTGACCCCTAGGCGTAACCCTAACCCTAACCCTAACCCTAACCCTAGGCAGGGCAGCCAATCAGCCTAGGGTTAGGGCAGGGGCCAAGGAGAAAGCCCTCGAGGAGGCCAGCTTGTGGCAGTTTTGCGATGCCCCTGGGATGCCCTTTGCAGCTGCAGTGTGCCCGGAGCCCTGGGCCTTTTAGTTTTCGGAAGCCTGACCCCTAGGCGTAACCCTAACCCTAACCCTAACCCTAACCCTAGGCAGGGCAGCCAATCAGCCTAGGGTTAGGGCAGGGGCCAAGGAGAAAGCCCTCGAGGAGGCCAGCTTGTGGCAGTTTTGCGATGCCCCTGGGATGCCCTTTGCAGCTGCAGTGTGCCCGGAGCCCTGGGCCTTTTAGTTTGTGGAAGCCTGACCCCTAGGCGTAACCCTAACCCTAACCCTAGGCAGGGCAGCCAATCAGCCTAGGGTTAGGGCAGGGGCCAAGGAGAAAGCCCTCGAGGAGGCCAGCTTGTGGCAGTTTTGCGATGCCCCTGGGATGCCCTTTGCAGCTGCAGTGTGCCCGGAGCCCTGGGCCTTTTAGTTTGGGGAAGCCTGACCCCTAGGCATAACCCTAACCCTAACCCTAACCCTAGGCAGGGCAGCCAATCAGCCTAGGGTTAGGGCAGGGGCCAAGGAGAAAGCCCTCGAGGAGGCCAGCTTGTGGCAGTTTTGCGATGCCCCTGGGATGCCCTTTGCAGCTGCAGTGTGCCCGGAGCCCTGGCCCTTTTAGTTTGCGGAAGCCTGACCCCTAGGCGTAACCCTAACCCTAACCCTAGGCAGGGCAGCCAATCAGCCTAGGGTTAGGGCAGGGGCCAAGGAGAAAGCCCTCGAGGAAGCCAGCTTGTGGCAGTTTTGCGATGCCCCTGGGATGCCCTTTGCAGCTGCAGTGTGCCCGGAGCCCTGGGCCTTTTAGTTTGCGGAAGCCTGACCCCTAGGCGTAACCCTAACCCTAACCCTAGGCAGGGCAGCCAATCAGCCTAGGGTTAGGGCAGGGGCCAAGGAGAAAGCCCTCGAGTAGGCCAGCTTGTGGCAGTTTTGCGATGCCCCTGGGATGCCCTTTGCAGCTGCAGTGTGCCCGGAGCCCTGGCCCTTTTAGTTTGCAGAAGCCTGACCCCTAGGCGTAACCCTAACCCTAACCCTAACCCTAGGCAGGGCAGCCAATCAGCCTAGGGTTAGGGCAGGGGCCAAGGAGAAAGCCCTCGAGGAGGCCAGCTTGTGGCAGTTTTGCGATGCCCCTGGGATGCCCTTTGCAGCTGCAGTGTGCCCGGAGCCCTGGGCCTTTTAGTTTGCGGAAGCCTGACCCCTAGGCGTAACCCTAACCCTAACCCTAACCCTAGGCAGGGCAGCCAATCAGCCTAGGGTTAGGGCAGGGGCCAAGGAGAAAGCCCTCGAGGAAGCCAGCTTGTGGCAGTTTTGCGATGCCCCTGGGATGCCCTTTGCAGCTGCAGTGTGCTCGGGGCCCTGGGCATTTTAGTTTGCGGAAGCCTGACCCTTAGGCGCAACCCTAACCCTAACCCTAACCCTAGGCAGGGCAGCCAATCAGCCTAGGGTTAGGGCAGGGGCCAAGGAGAAAGCCCTCGAGGAGGCCAGCTTGTGGCAGTTTTGCGATGCCCCTGGGATGCCCTTTGCAGCTGCAGTGTGCCCGGAGCCCTGGGCCTTTTAGTTTGCGGAAGCCTGACCCCTAGGCGTAACCCTAACCCTAACCCTAACCCTAGGCAGGGCAGCCAATCAGCCTAGGGTTAGGGCAGGGGCCAAGGAGAAAGCCCTCGAGGAGGCCAGCTTGTGGCAGTTTTGCGATGCCCCTGGGATGCCCTTTGCAGCTGCAGTGTGCCCGGAGCCCTGGCCCTTTTAGTTTGCGGAAGCCTGACCCCTAGGCGTAACCCTAACCCTAACCCTAACCCTAGGCAGGGCAGCCAATCAGCCTAGGGTTAGGGCAGGGGCCAAGGAGAAAGCCCTCGAGGAGGCCAGCTTGTGGCAGTTTTGCGATGCCCCTGGGATGCCCTTTGCAGCTGCAGTGTGCCCGGAGCCCTGGGCCTTTTAGTTTGCGGAAGCCTGACCCCTAGGCGTAACCCTAACCCTAACCCTAACCCTAGGCAGGGCAGCCAATCAGCCTAGGGTTAGGGCAGGGGCCAAGGAGAAAGCCCTCGAGGAGGCCAGCTTGTGGCAGTTTTGCGATGCCCCTGGGATGCCCTTTGCAGCTGCAGTGTGCCCGGAGCCCTGGCCCTTTTAGTTTGCGGAAGCCTGACCCCTAGGCGTAACCCTAACCCTAACCCTAGGCAGGGCAGCCAATCAGCCTAGGGTTAGGGCAGGGGCCAAGGAGAAAGCCCTCGAGGAGGCCAGCTTGTGGCAGTTTTGCGATGCCCCTGGGATGCCCTTTGCAGCTGCAGTGTGCCCGGAGCCCTGGGCCTTTTAGTTTGCGGAAGCCTGACCCCTAGGCGTAACCCTAACCCTAACCCTAACCCTAACCCTAGGCAGGGCAGCCAATCAGCCTAGGGTTAGGGCAGGGGCCAAGGAGAAAGCCCTCGAGGAGGCCAGCTTGTGGCAGTTTTGCGATGCCCCTGGGATGCCCTTTGCAGCTGCAGTGTGCCCGGAGCCCTGGGCCTTTTAGTTTGGGGAAGCCTGACCCCTAGGCGTAACCCTAACCCTAACCCTAACCCTAACCCTAACCCTAACCCTAGGCAGGGCAGCCAATCAGCCTAGGGTTAGGGCAGGGGCCAAGGAGAAAGCCCTCGAGGAGGCCAGCTTGTGGCAGTTTTGCGATGCCCCTGGGATGCCCTTTGCAGCTGCAGTGTACCCGGAGCCATGGGCCTTTTAGTTTGCGGAAGCCTGACCCCTAGGCGTAACCCTAACCCTAACCCTAACCCTAACCCTAGGCAGGGCAGCCAATCAGCCTAGGGTTAGGGCAGGGGCCAAGGAGAAAGCCCTCGAGGAGGCCAGCTTGTGGCAGTTTTGCGATGCCCCTGGGATGCCCTTTGCAGCTGCAGTGTGCCCGGAGCCCTGGCCCTTTTAGTTTGCGGAAGCCTGACCCCTAGGCGTAACCCTAACCCTAACCCTAACCCTAGGCAGGGCAGCCAATCAGCCTAGGGTTAGGGCAGGGGCCAAGGAGAAAGCCCTCGAGGAGGCCAGCTTGTGGCAGTTTTGCGATGCCCCTGGGATGCCCTTTGCAGCTGCAGTGTGCTCGGGGCCCTGGGCATTTTAGTTTGCGGAAGCCTGACCTCTAGGCGTAACCCTAACCCTAACCCTAACCCTAACCCTAGGCAGGGCAGCCAATCAGCCTAGGGTTAGGGCAGGGGCCAAGGAGAAAGCCCTCGAGGAGGCCAGCTTGTGGCAGTTTTGCGATGCTCCTGGGATGCCCTTTGCAGCTGCAGTGTGCCCGGAGCCCTGGGCCTTTTAATTTGCGGAAGCCTGACCCCTAGGCGTAACCCTAACCCTAACCCTAACCCTAGGCAGGGCAGCCAATCAGCCTAGGGTTAGGGCAGGGGCCAAGGAGAAAGCCCTCGAGGAGGCCAGCTTGTGGCAGTTTTGCGATGCCCCTGGGATGCCCTTTGCAGCTGCAGTGTGCCCGGAGCCCTGGCCCTTTTAGTTTGCGGAAGCCTGACCCCTAGGCGTAACCCTAACCCTAACCCTAACCCTAGGCAGGGCAGCCAATCAGCCTAGGGTTAGGGCAGGGGCCAAGGAGAAAGCCCTCGAGGAGGCCAGCTTGTGGCAGTTTTGCGATGCCCCTGGGATGCCCTTTGCAGCTGCAGTGTGCCCGGAGTCCTGGCCCTTTTAGTTTGCGGAAGCCTGACCCCTAGGCGTAACCCTAACCCTAACCCTAACCCTAGGCAGGGCAGCCAATCAGCCTAGGGTTAGGGCAGGGGCCAAGGAGAAAGCCCTCGAGGAGGCCAGCTTGTGGCAGTTTTGCGATGCCCCTGGGATGCCCTTTGCAGCTGCAGTGTGCCCGGAGCCCTGGCCCTTTTAGTTTGCGGAAGCCTGACCCCTAGGCGTAACCCTAACCCTAACCCTAACCCTAACCCTAGGCAGGGCAGCCAATCAGCCTAGGGTTAGGGCAGGGGCCAAGGAGAAAGCCCTCGAGGAGGCCAGCTTGTGGCAGTTTTGCGATGCCCCTGGGATGCCCTTTGCAGCTGCAGTGTGCCCGGAGCCCTGGGCCTTTTAGTTTGCGGAAGCCTGACCCCTAGGCGTAACCCTAACCCTAACCCTAGGCAGGGCAGCCAATCAGCCTAGGGTTAGGGCAGGGGCCAAGGAGAAAGCCCTCGAGGAAGCCAGCTTGTGGCAGTTTTGCGATGCCCCTGGGATGCCCTTTGCAGCTGCAGTGTACCCGGAGCCCTGGGCCTTTTAGTTTGCAGAAGCCTGACCCCTAGGCGTAACCCTAACCCTAACCCTAACCCTAACCCTAGGCAGGGCAGCCAATCAGCCTAGGGTTAGGGCAGGGGCCAAGGAGAAAGCCCTCGAGGAGGCCAGCTTGTGGCAGTTTTGCGATGCCCCTGGGATGCCCTTTGCAGCTGCAGTTTGCCCGGAGCCCTGGCCCTTTTAGTTTGCGGAAGCCTGACCCCTAGGCGTAACCCTAACCCTAACCCTAACCCTAACCCTAACCCTAACCCTAGGCAGGGCAGCCAATCAGCCTAGGGTTAGGGCAGGGGCCAAGGAGAAAGCCCTCGAGGAGGCCAGCTTGTGGCAGTTTTGCGATGCCCCTGGGATGCCCTTTGCAGCTGCAGTGTGCCCGGAGCCCTGGCCCTTTTAGTTTGCGGAAGCCTGACCCCTAGGCGTAACCCTAACCCTAACCCTAACCCTAACCCTAGGCAGGGCAGCCAATCAGCCTAGGGTTAGGGCAGGGGCCAAGGAGAAAGCCCTCGAGGAGGCCAGCTTGTGGCAGTTTTGCGATGCCCCTGGGATGCCCTTTGCAGCTGCAGTTTGCCCGGAGCCCTGGCCCTTTTAGTTTGCGGAAGCCTGACCCCTAGGCGTAACCCTAACCCTAACCCTAACCCTAACCCTAGGCAGGGCAGCCAATCAGCCTAGGGTTAGGGCAGGGGCCAAGGAGAAAGCCCTCGAGGAGGCCAGCTTGTGGCAGTTTTGCGATGCCCCTGGGATGCCCTTTGCAGCTGCAGTGTGCCCAGAGTCCTGGCCCTTTTAGTTTGCGGAAGCCTGACCCCTAGGCGTAACCCTAACCCTAACCCCAACCCTAGGCAGGGCAGCCAATCAGCCTAGGGTTAGGGCAGGGGCCAAGGAGAAAGCCCTCGAGGAGGCCAGCTTGTGGCAGTTTTGCGATGCCCCTGGGATGCCCTTTGCAGCTGCAGTGTACCCGGAGCCCTGGCCCTTTTAGTTTGCAGAAGCCTGACCCCTAGGCGTAACCCTAACCCTAACCCTAACCCTAGGCAGGGCAGCCAATCAGCCTAGGGTTAGGGCAGGGGCCAAGGAGAAAGCCCTCGAGGAGGCCAGCTTGTGGCAGTTTTGCGATGCCCCTGGGATGCCCTTTGCAGCTGCAGTGTGCCCGGAGCCCTGGCCCTTTTAGTTTGCGGAAGCCTGACCCCTAGGCGTAACCCTAACCCTAACCCTAGGCAGGGCAGCCAATCAGCCTAGGGTTAGGGCAGGGGCCAAGGAGAAAGCCCTCGAGGAGGCCAGCTTGTGGCAGTTTTGCGATGCCCCTGGGATGCCCTTTGCAGCTGCAGTGTGCCCGGAGCCCTGGCCCTTTTAGTTTGCGGAAGCCTGACCACTAGGCGTAACCCTAACCCTAACCCTAACCCTAACCCTAGGCAGGGCAGCCAATCAGCCTAGGGTTAGGGCAGGGGCCAAGGAGAAAGCCCTCGAGGAGGCCAGCTTGTGGCAGTTTTGTGATGCCCCTGGGATGCCCTTTGCAGCTGCAGTGTGCCCGGAGCCCTGGGCCTTTTAGTTTGCGGAAGCCTGACCCCTAGGCGTAACCCTAACCCTAACCCTAACCCTAACCCTAGGCAGGGCAGCCAATCAGCCTAGGGTTAGGGCAGGGGCCAAGGAGAAAGCCCTCGAGGAGGCCAGCTTGTGGCAGTTTTGCGATGCCCCTGGGATGCCCTTTGCAGCTGCAGTGTGCTTGGAGCCCTGGCCCTTTTAGTTTGCGGAAGCCTGACCCCTAGGCGTAACCCTAACCCTAACCCTAGGCAGGGCAGCCAATCAGCCTAGGGTTAGGGCAGGGGCCAAGGAGAAAGCCCTCGAGGAAGCCAGCTTGTGGCAGTTTTGCGATGCCCCTGGGATGCCCTTTGCAGCTGCAGTGTGCCCGGGGCCCTGGGCATTTTAGTTTGCGGAAGCCTGACCCCTAGGCGTAACCCTAACCCTAACCCTAACCCTAACCCTAGGCAGGGCAGCCAATCAGCCTAGGGTTAGGGCAGGGGCCAAGGAGAAAGCCCTCGAGGAGGCCAGCTTGTGGCAGTTTTGCGATGCCCCTGGGATGCCCTTTGCAGCTGCAGTGTGCCCGGAGCCCTGGGCCTTTTAGTTTGCGGAAGCCTGACCCCTAGGCGTAACCCTAACCCTAACCCTAGGCAGGGCAGCCAATCAGCCTAGGGTTAGGGCAGGGGCCAAGGAGAAAGCCCTCGAGGAGGCCAGCTTGTGGCAGTTTTGCGATGCCCCTGGGATGCCCTTTGCAGCTGCAGTGTGCCCGGAGCCCTGGGCCTTTTAGTTTGGGGAAGCCTGACCCCTAGGCATAACCCTAACCCTAACCCTAACCCTAGGCAGGGCAGCCAATCAGCCTAGGGTTAGGGCAGGGGCCAAGGAGAAAGCCCTCGAGGAGGCCAGCTTGTGGCAGTTTTGCGATGCCCCTGGGATGCCCTTTGCAGCTGCAGTGTGCCCGGAGCCCTGGCCCTTTTAGTTTGCGGAAGCCTGACCCCTAGGCGTAACCCTAACCCTAACCCTAGGCAGGGCAGCCAATCAGCCTAGGGTTAGGGCAGGGGCCAAGGAGAAAGCCCTCGAGGAAGCCAGCTTGTGGCAGTTTTGCGATGCCCCTGGGATGCCCTTTGCAGCTGCAGTGTGCCCGGAGCCCTGGCCCTTTTAGTTTGGGGAAGCCTGACCCCTAGGCGTAACCCTAACCCTAACCCTAACCCTAGGCAGGGCAGCCAATCAGCCTAGGGTTAGGGCAGGGGCCAAGGAGAAAGCCCTCGAGGAGGCCAGCTTGTGGCAGTTTTGCGATGCCCCTGGGATGCCCTTTGCAGCTGCAGTGTGCCCGGAGCCCTGGGCCTTTTAGTTTGCGGAAGCCTGACCCCTAGGCGTAACCCTAACCCTAACCCTAACCCTAACCCTAGGCAGGGCAGCCAATCAGCCTAGGGTTAGGGCAGGGGCCAAGGAGAAAGCCCTCGAGGAAGCCAGCTTGTGGCAGTTTTGCGATGCCCCTGGGATGCCCTTTGCAGCTGCAGTGTGCTCGGGGCCCTGGGCATTTTAGTTTGCGGAAGCCTGACCCTTAGGCGCAACCCTAACCCTAACCCTAACCCTAGGCAGGGCAGCCAATCAGCCTAGGGTTAGGGCAGGGGCCAAGGAGAAAGCCCTCGAGGAGGCCAGCTTGTGGCAGTTTTGCGATGCCCCTGGGATGCCCTTTGCAGCTGCAGTGTGCCCGGAGCCCTGGGCCTTTTAGTTTGCGGAAGCCTGACCCCTAGGCGTAACCCTAACCCTAACCCTAACCCTAGGCAGGGCAGCCAATCAGCCTAGGGTTAGGGCAGGGGCCAAGGAGAAAGCCCTCGAGGAGGCCAGCTTGTGGCAGTTTTGCGATGCCCCTGGGATGCCCTTTGCAGCTGCAGTGTGCCCGGAGCCCTGGGCCTTTTAGTTTGCGGAAGCCTGACCCCTAGGCGTAACCCTAACCCTAACCCTAACCCTAGGCAGGGCAGCCAATCAGCCTAGGGTTAGGGCAGGGGCCAAGGAGAAAGCCCTCGAGGAAGCCAGCTTGTGGCAGTTTTGCGATGCCCCTGGGATGCCCTTTGCAGCTGCAGTGTGCTCGGGGCCCTGGGCATTTTAGTTTGCGGAAGCCTGACCCTTAGGCGCAACCCTAACCCTAACCCTAACCCTAGGCAGGGCAGCCAATCAGCCTAGGGTTAGGGCAGGGGCCAAGGAGAAAGCCCTCGAGGAGGCCAGCTTGTGGCAGTTTTGCGATGCCCCTGGGATGCCCTTTGCAGCTGCAGTGTGCCCGGAGCCCTGGGCCTTTTAGTTTGCGGAAGCCTGACCCCTAGGCGTAACCCTAACCCTAACCCTAACCCTAGGCAGGGCAGCCAATCAGCCTAGGGTTAGGGCAGGGGCCAAGGAGAAAGCCCTCGAGGAGGCCAGCTTGTGGCAGTTTTGCGATGCCCCTGGGATGCCCTTTGCAGCTGCAGTGTGCCCGGAGCCCTGGCCCTTTTAGTTTGCGGAAGCCTGACCCCTAGGCGTAACCCTAACCCTAACCCTAGGCAGGGCAGCCAATCAGCCTAGGGTTAGGGCAGGGGCCAAGGAGAAAGCCCTCGAGGAGGCCAGCTTGTGGCAGTTTTGCGATGCCCCTGGGATGCCCTTTGCAGCTGCAGTTTGCCCGGAGCCCTGGCCCTTTTAGTTTGCGGAAGCCTGACCCCTAGGCGTAACCCTAACCCTAACCCTAACCCTAACCCTAACCCTAGGCAGGGCAGCCAATCAGCCTAGGGTTAGGGCAGGGGCCAAGGAGAAAGCCCTCGAGGAGGCCAGCTTTTGGCAGTTTTGCGATGCTCCTGGGATGCCCTTTGCAGCTGCAGTGTGCCCGGAGCCCTGGGCCTTTTAGTTTGGGAAAGCCTGACCCCTAGGCATAACCCTAACCCTAGGCAGGGCAGCCAATCAGCCTAGGGTTAGGGCAGGGGCCAAGGAGAAAGCCCTCGAGGAGGCCAGCTTGTGGCAGTTTTGCGATGCCCCTGGGATGCCCTTTGCAGCTGCAGTGTGCCCGGAGCCCTGGCCCTTTTAGTTTGCGGAAGCCTGACCCCTAGGCGTAACCCTAACCCTAACCCTAACCCTAGGCAGGGCAGCCAATCAGCCTAGGGTTAGGGCAGGGGCCAAGGAGAAAGCCCTCGAGGAGGCCAGCTTGTGGCAGTTTTGCGATGCCCCTGGGATGCCCTTTGGAGCTGCAGTGTGCCCGGAGCCCTGGGCCTTTTAGTTTGCGGAAGCCTGACCCCTAGGCGTAACCCTAACCCTAACCCTAACCCTAGGCAGGGCAGCCAATCAGCCTAGGGTTAGGGCAGGGGCCAAGGAGAAAGCCCTCGAGGAGGCCAGCTTGTGGCAGTTTTGTGATGCCCCTGGGATGCCCTTTGCAGCTGCAGTGTGCCCGGAGCCCTGGCCCTTTTAGTTTGCGGAAGCCTGACCCCTAGGCGTAACCCTAACCCTAACCCTAACCCTAGGCAGGGCAGCCAATCAGCCTAGGGTTAGGGCAGGGGCCAAGGAGAAAGCCCTCGAGGAGGCCAGCTTGTGGCAGTTTTGCGATGCCCCTGGGATGCCCTTTGCAGCTGCAGTGTGCTTGGAGCCCTGGCCCTTTTAGTTTGCGGAAGCCTGACCCCTAGGCGTAACCCTAACCCTAACCCTAACCCTAGGCAGGGCAGCCAATCAGCCTAGGGTTAGGGCAGGGGCCAAGGAGAAAGCCCTCGAGGAAGCCAGCTTGTGGCAGTTTTGCGATGCCTCTGGGATGCCATTTGCAGCTGCAGTGTGCTCGGGGCCCTGGGCATTTTAGTTTGCGGAAGCCTGACCCCTAGGCGTAACCCTAACCCTAACCCTAGGCAGGGCAGCCAATCAGCCTAGGGTTAGGGCAGGGGCCAAGGAGAAAGCCCTCGAGGAGGCCAGCTTGTGGCAGTTTTGCGATGCCCCTGGGATGCCCTTTGCAGCTGCAGTGTGCCCGGAGCCCTGGGCCTTTTAGTTTGCGGAAGCCTGACCCCTAGGCGTAACCCTAACCCTAACCCTAACCCTAGGCAGGGCAGCCAATCAGCCTAGGGTTAGGGCAGGGGCCAAGGAGAAAGCCCTCGAGGAGGCCAGCTTGTGGCAGTTTTGCGATGCCCCTGGGATGCCCTTTGCAGCTGCAGTGTGCCCGGAGCCCTGGCCCTTTTAGTTTGCGGAAGCCTGACCCCTAGGCGTAACCCTAACCCTAACCCTAGGCAGGGCAGCCAATCAGCCTAGGGTTAGGGCAGGGGCCAAGGAGAAAGCCCTCGAGGAGGCCAGCTTGTGGCAGTTTTGCGATGCCCCTGGGATGCCCTTTGCAGCTGCAGTGTGCCCGGAGCCCTGGGCCTTTTAGTTTGCGGAAGCCTGACCCCTAGGCGTAACCCTAACCCTAACCCTAACCCTAACCCTAGGCAGGGCAGCCAATCAGCCTAGGGTTAGGGCAGGGGCCAAGGAGAAAGCCCTCGAGGAAGCCAGCTTGTGGCAGTTTTGCGATGCCCCTGGGATGCCCTTTGCAGCTGCAGTGTGCCCGGAGCCCTGGGCCTTTTAGTTTGCAGAAGCCTGACCCCTAGGCGTAACCCTAACCCTAACCCTAGGCAGGGCAGCCAATCAGCCTAGGGTTAGGGCAGGGGCCAAGGAGAAAGCCCTCGAGGAGGCCAGCTTGTGGCAGTTTTGCGATGCCCCTGGGATGCCCTTTGCAGCTGCAGTGTGCCCGGAGCCCTGGCCCTTTTAGTTTGCGGAAGCCTGACCCCTAGGCGTAACCCTAACCCTAACCCTAACCCTAGGCAGGGCAGCCAATCAGCCTAGGGTTAGGGCAGGGGCCAAGGAGAAAGCCCTCGAGGAGGCCAGCTTGTGGCAGTTTTGCGATGCCCCTGGGATGCCCTTTGCAGCTGCAGTGTGCCCGGAGCCCTGGGCCTTTTAGTTTGCGGAAGCCTGACCCCTAGGCGTAACCCTAACCCTAACCCTAACCCTAGGCAGGGCAGCCAATCAGCCTAGGGTTAGGGCAGGGGCCAAGGAGAAAGCCCTCGAGGAGGCCAGCTTGTGGCAGTTTTGCGATGCCCCTGGGATGCCCTTTGCAGCTGCAGTGTGCCCGGAGCCCTGGCCCTTTTAGTTTGCGGAAGCCTGACCCCTAGGCGTAACCCTAACCCTAACCCTAGGCAGGGCAGCCAATCAGCCTAGGGTTAGGGCAGGGGCCAAGGAGAAAGCCCTCGAGGAGGCCAGCTTGTGGCAGTTTTGCGATGCCCCTGGGATGCCCTTTGCAGCTGCAGTTTGCCCGGAGCCCTGGCCCTTTTAGTTTGCGGAAGCCTGACCCCTAGGCGTAACCCTAACCCTAACCCTAACCCTAACCCTAGGCAGGGCAGCCAATCAGCCTAGGGTTAGGGCAGGGGCCAAGGAGAAAGCCCTCGAGGAGGCCAGCTTGTGGCAGTTTTGCGATGCCCCTGGGATGCCCTTTGCAGCTGCAGTGTGCTTGGAGCCCTGGCCCTTTTAGTTTGCGGAAGCCTGACCCCTAGGCGTAACCCTAACCCTAACCCTAACCCTAGGCAGGGCAGCCAATCAGCCTAGGGTTAGGGCAGGGGCCAAGGAGAAAGCCCTCGAGGAAGCCAGCTTGTGGCAGTTTTGCGATGCCTCTGGGATGCCATTTGCAGCTGCAGTGTGCTCGGGGCCCTGGGCATTTTAGTTTGCGGAAGCCTGACCCCTAGGCGTAACCCTAACCCTAACCCTAGGCAGGGCAGCCAATCAGCCTAGGGTTAGGGCAGGGGCCAAGGAGAAAGCCCTCGAGGAGGCCAGCTTGTGGCAGTTTTGCGATGCCCCTGGGATGCCCTTTGCAGCTGCAGTGTGCCCGGAGCCCTGGGCCTTTTAGTTTGCGGAAGCCTGACCCCTAGGCGTAACCCTAACCCTAACCCTAACCCTAGGCAGGGCAGCCAATCAGCCTAGGGTTAGGGCAGGGGCCAAGGAGAAAGCCCTCGAGGAGGCCAGCTTGTGGCAGTTTTGCGATGCCCCTGGGATGCCCTTTGCAGCTGCAGTGTGCCCGGAGCCCTGGGCCTTTTAGTTTGCGGAAGCCTGACCCCTAGGCGTAACCCTAACCCTAACCCTAACCCTAACCCTAGGCAGGGCAGCCAATCAGCCTAGGGTTAGGGCAGGGGCCAAGGAGAAAGCCCTCGAGGAAGCCAGCTTGTGGCAGTTTTGCGATGCCCCTGGGATGCCCTTTGCAGCTGCAGTGTGCTCGGGGCCCTGGGCATTTAAGTTTGCGGAAGCCTGACCCCTAGGCGTAACCCTAACCCTAACCCTAGGCAGGGCAGCCAATCAGCCTAGGGTTAGGGCAGGGGCCAAGGAGAAAGCCCTCGAGGAGGCCAGCTTGTGGCAGTTTTGCGATGCCCCTGGGATGCCCTTTGCAGCTGCAGTGTGCCCGGAGCCCTGGCCCTTTTAGTTTGCGGAAGCCTGACCCCTAGGCGTAACCCTAACCCTAACCCTAACCCTAGGCAGGGCAGCCAATCAGCCTAGGGTTAGGGCAGGGGCCAAGGAGAAAGCCCTCGAGGAGGCCAGCTTGTGGCAGTTTTGCGATGCCCCTGGGATGCCCTTTGCAGCTGCAGTGTGCCCGGAGCCCTGGCCCTTTTAGTTTGCAGAAGCCTGACCCCTAGGCGTAACCCTAACCCTAACCCTAACCCTAGGCAGGGCAGCCAATCAGCCTAGGGTTAGGGCAGGGGCCAAGGAGAAAGCCCTCGAGGAGGCCAGCTTGTGGCAGTTTTGCGATGCCCCTGGGATGCCCTTTGCAGCTGCAGTGTGCCCGGAGCCCTGGGCATTTTAGTTTGCGGAAGCCTGACCCCTAGGCGTAACCCTAACCCTAACCCTAACCCTAACCCTAGGCAGGGCAGCCAATCAGCCTAGGGTTAGGGCAGGGGCCAAGGAGAAAGCCCTCGAGGAGGCCAGCTTGTGGCAGTTTTGCGATGCCCCTGGGATGCCCTTTGCAGCTGCAGTGTGCCCGGAGCCCTGGGCCTTTTAGTTTGCAGAAGCCTGACCCCTAGGCGTAACCCTAACCCTAACCCTAACCCTAGGCAGGGCAGCCAATCAGCCTAGGGTTAGGGCAGGGGCCAAGGAGAAAGCCCTCGAGGAGGCCAGCTTGTGGCAGTTTTGCGATGCCCCTGGGATGCCCTTTGCAGCTGCAGTTTGCCCGGAGCCCTGGGCCTTTTAGTTTGCGGAAGCCTGACCCCTAGGCGTAACCCTAACCCTAACCCTAACCCTAACCCTAGGCAGGGCAGCCAATCAGCCTAGGGTTAGGGCAGGGGCCAAGGAGAAAGCCCTCGAGGAGGCCAGCTTGTGGCAGTTTTGCGATGCCCCTGGGATGCCCTTTGCAGCTGCAGTGTGCCCAGAGTCCTGGCCCTTTTAGTTTGCGGAAGCCTGACCCCTAGGCGTAACCCTAACCCTAACCCTAGGCAGGGCAGCCAATCAGCCTAGGGTTAGGGCAGGGGCCAAGGAGAAAGCCCTCGAGGAGGCCAGCTTGTGGCAGTTTTGCGATGCCCCTGGGATGCCCTTTGCAGCTGCAGTGTGCCCGGAGCCCTGGCCCTTTTAGTTTGCGGAAGCCTGACCCCTAGGCGTAACCCTAACCCTAACCCTAGGCAGGGCAGCCAATCAGCCTAGGGTTAGGGCAGGGGCCAAGGAGAAAGCCCTCGAGGAGGCCAGCTTGTGGCAGTTTTGCGATGCCCCTGGGATGCCCTTTGCAGCTGCAGTGTGCCCGGAGCCCTGGGCCTTTTAGTTTGCGGAAGCCTGACCCCTAGGCGTAACCCTAACCCTAACCCTAACCCTAACCCTAGGCAGGACAGCCAATCAGCCTAGGGTTAGGGCAGGGGCCAAGGAGAAAGCCCTCGAGGAGGCCAGCTTGTGGCAGTTTTGCGATGCCCCTGGGATGCCCTTTGCAGCTGCAGTGTGCCCGGAGCCCTGGGCCTTTTAGTTTGCGGAAGCCTGACCCCTAGGCGTAACCCTAACCCTAACCCTAACCCTAGGCAGGGCAGCCAATCAGCCTAGGGTTAGGGCAGGGGCCAAGGAGAAAGCCCTCGAGGAGGCCAGCTTGTGGCAGTTTTGCGATGCCCCTGGGATGCCCTTTGCAGCTGCAGTGTGCCCGGAGCCCTGGGCCTTTTAGTTTGCGGAAGCCTGAGCCCTAGGCGTAACCCTAACCCTAACCCTAACCCTAGGCAGGGCAGCCAATCAGCCTAGGGTTAGGGCAGGGGCCAAGGAGAAAGCCCTCGAGGAGGCCAGCTTGTGGCAGTTTTGCGATGCCCCTGGGATGCCCTTTGCAGCTGCAGTGTGCCCGGAGCCCTGGGCCTTTTAGTTTGCGGAAGCCTGACCCCTAGGCGTAACCCTAACCCTAACCCTAACCCTAGGCAGGGCAGCCAATCAGCCTAGGGTTAGGGCAGGGGCCAAGGAGAAAGCCCTCGAGGAGGCCAGCTTGTGGCAGTTTTGCGATGCCCCTGGGATGCCCTTTGCAGCTGCAGTGTGCCCGGAGCCCTGGCCCTTTTAGTTTGCGGAAGCCTGACCCCTAGGCGTAACCCTAACCCTAACCCTAACCCTAACCCTAGGCAGGGCAGCCAATCAGCCTAGGGTTAGGGCAGGGGCCAAGGAGAAAGCCCTCGAGGAGGCCAGCTTGTGGCAGTTTTGCGATGCCCCTGGGATGCCCTTTGCAGCTGCAGTGTGCCCGGAGCCCTGGGCCTTTTAGTTTGCGGAAGCCTGACCCCTAACCCTAACCCTAACCCTAGGCAGGGCAGCCAATCAGCCTAGGGTTAGGGCAGGGGCCAAGGAGAAAGCCCTCGAGGAGGCCAGCTTGTGGCAGTTTTGCGATGCCCCTGGGATGCCCTTTGCAGCTGCAGTGTGCCCGGAGCCCTGGGCCTTTTAGTTTGCGGAAGCCTGACCCCTAGGCGTAACCCTAACCCTAACCCTAGGCAGGGCAGCCAATCAGCCTAGGGTTAGGGCAGGGGCCAAGGAGAAAGCCCTCGAGGAGGCCAGCTTGTGACAGTTTTGCGATGCCCCTGGGATGCCCTTTGCAGCTGCAGTGTGCCCGGAGCCCTGGCCCTTTTAGTTTGCGGAAGCCTGACCCCTAGGCGTAACCCTAACCCTAACCCTAGGCAGGGCAGCCAATCAGCCTAGGGTTAGGGCAGGGGCCAAGGAGAAAGCCCTCGAGGAGGCCAGCTTGTGGCAGTTTTGCGATGCCCCTGGGATGCCCTTTGCAGCTGCAGTGTGCCCGGAGCCCTGGGCCTTTTAGTTTGCGGAAGCCTGACCCCTAGGCGTAACCCTAACCCTAACCCTAACCCTAACCCTAGGCAGGGCAGCCAATCAGCCTAGGGTTAGGGCAGGGGCCAAGGAGAAAGCCCTCGAGGAAGCCAGCTTGTGGCAGTTTTGCGATGCCCCTGGGATGCCCTTTGCAGCTGCAGTGTGCCCGGAGCCCTGGGCCTTTTAGTTTGCGGAAGCCTGACCCCTAGGCGTAACCCTAACCCTAACCCTAGGCAGGGCAGCCAATCA
Organism: Fringilla coelebs; assembly: GCF_963513975.1. Classification (NCBI taxonomy): domain Eukaryota; kingdom Metazoa; phylum Chordata; class Aves; order Passeriformes; family Fringillidae; genus Fringilla; species Fringilla coelebs. The sequence goes on along the minus strand of NC_140043.1, from coordinate 5,927,393 downwards.
GCCTAGGGTTAGGGCAGGGGCCAAGGAGAAAGCCCTCGAGGAGGCCAGCTTGTGGCAGTTTTGCGATGCCCCTGGGATGCCCTTTGCAGCTGCAGTGTACCCGGAGCCCTGGGCCTTTTAGTTTGCAGAAGCCTGACCCCTAGGCATAACCCTAACCCTAACCCTAGGCAGGGCAGCCAATCAGCCTAGGGTTAGGGCAGGGGCCAAGGAGAAAGCCCTCGAGGAGGCCAGCTTGTGGCAGTTTTGCGATGCCCCTGGGATGCCCTTTGCAGCTGCAGTGTGCCCGGAGCCCTGGGCCTTTTAGTTTGCGGAAGCCTGACCCCTAGGCGTAACCCTAACCCTAACCCTAGGCAGGGCAGCCAATCAGCCTAGGGTTAGGGCAGGGGCCAAGGAGAAAGCCCTCGAGGAGGCCAGCTTGTGACAGTTTTGCGATGCCCCTAGAATGCCCTTTGCAGCTGCAGTGTGCCCGGAGCCCTGGGCCTTTTAGTTTGCGGAAGCCTGACCCCTAGGCGTAACCCTAACCCTAACCCTAGGCAGGGCAGCCAATCAGCCTAGGGTTAGGGCAGGGGCCAAGGAGAAAGCCCTCGAGGAGGCCAGCTTGTGGCAGTTTTGCGATGCCCCTGGGATGCCCTTTGCAGCTGCAGTGTGCCCGGAGCCCTGGGCCTTTTAGTTTGCGGAAGCCTGACCCCTAGGCGTAACCCTAACCCTAACCCTAACCCTAACCCTAGGCAGGGCAGCCAATCAGCCTAGGGTTAGGGCAGGGGCCAAGGAGAAAGCCCTCGAGGAGGCCAGCTTGTGGCAGTTTTGCGATGCCCCTGGGATGCCCTTTGCAGCTGCAGTGTACCCGGAGCCCTGGCCCTTTTAGTTTGCGGAAGCCTGACCCCTAGGCGTAACCCTAACCCTAACCCTAACCCTAGGCAGGGCAGCCAATCAGCCTAGGGTTAGGGCAGGGGCCAAGGAGAAAGCCCTCGAGGAGCCCAGCTTGTGGCAGTTTTGCGATGCCCCTGGGATGCCCTTTGCAGCTGCAGTGTGCCCGGAGCCCTGGGCCTTTTAGTTTGGGGAAGCCTAACCCCTAGGCGTAACCCTAACCCTAACCCTAGGCAGGGCAGCCAATCAGCCTAGGGTTAGGGCAGGGGCCAAGGAGAAAGCCCTCGAGGAGGCCAGCTTGTGGCAGTTTTGCGATGCCCCTGGGATGCCCTTTGCAGCTGCAGTGTGCCCGGAGCCCTGGCCCTTTTAGTTTGCGGAAGCCTGACCCCTAGGCGTAACCCTAACCCTAACCCTAACCCTAACCCTAGGCAGGGCAGCCAATCAGCCTAGGGTTAGGGCAGGGGCCAAGGAGAAAGCCCTCGAGGAGGCCAGCTTGTGGCAGTTTTGCGATGCCCCTGGGATGCCCTTTGCAGCTGCAGTGTGCCCGGAGCCCTGGGCCTTTTAGTTTGGGGAAGCCTGACCCCTAGGCGTAACCCTAACCCTGACCCTAACCCTAGGCAGGGCAGCCAATCAGCCTAGGGTTAGGGCAGGGGCCAAGGAGAAAGCCCTCGAGGAGGCCAGCTTGTGGCAGTTTTGCGATGCCCCTGGGATGCCCTTTGCAGCTGCAGTGTGCCCGGAGCCCTGGGCCTTTTAGTTTGCGGAAGCCTGACCCCTAGGCGTAACCCTAACCCTAACCCTAGGCAGGGCAGCCAATCAGCCTAGGGTTAGGGCAGGGGCCAAGGAGAAAGCCCTCGAGGAGGCCAGCTTGTGGCAGTTTTGCGATGCCCCTGGGATGCCCTTTGCAGCTGCAGTGTGCCCGGAGCCCTGGGCCTTTTAGTTTGCAGAAGCCTGACCCCTAGGCATAACCCTAACCCTAACCCTAACCCTAGGCAGGGCAGCCAATCAGCCTAGGGTTAGGGCAGGGGCCAAGGAGAAAGCCCTCGAGGAGGCCAGCTTGTGGCAGTTTTGCGATGCCCCTGGGATGCCCTTTGCAGCTGCAGTGTGCCCGGAGCCCTGGGCCTTTTAGTTTGCGGAAGCCTGACCCCTAGGCGTAACCCTAACCCTAACCCTAGGCAGGGCAGCCAATCAGCCTAGGGTTAGGGCAGGGGCCAAGGAGAAAGCCCTCGAGGAGGCCAGCTTGTGGCAGTTTTGCGATGCCCCTGGGATGCCCTTTGCAGCTGCAGTGTGCCCGGAGCCCTGGCCCTTTTAGTTTGCGGAAGCCTGACCCCTAGGCGTAACCCTAACCCTAACCCTAGGCAGGGCAGCCAATCAGCCTAGGGTTAGGGCAGGGGCCAAGGAGAAAGCCCTCGAGGAGGCCAGCTTGTGGCAGTTTTGCGATGCCCCTGGGATGCCCTTTGCAGCTGCAGTGTGCCCGGAGCCCTGGGCCTTTTAGTTTGCGGAAGCCTGACCCCTAGGCGTAACCCTAACCCTAACCCTAACCCTAGGCAGGGCAGCCAATCAGCCTAGGGTTAGGGCAGGGGCCAAGGAGAAAGCCCTCGAGGAGGCCAGCTTGTGGCAGTTTTGCGATGCCCCTGGGATGCCCTTTGCAGCTGCAGTGTACCCGGAGCCCTGGCCCTTTTAGTTTGCAGAAGCCTGACCCCTAGGCATAACCCTAACCCTAACCCTAACCCTAACCCTAGGCAGGGCAGCCAATCAGCCTAGGGTTAGGGCAGGGGCCAAGGAGAAAGCCCTCTAGGAGCCCAGCTTGTGGCAGTTTTGCGATGCCCCTGGGATGCCCTTTGCAGCTGCAGTGTGCCCGGAGCCCTGGCCCTTTTAGTTTGCGGAAGCCTGACCCCTAGGCGTAACCCTAACCCTAACCCTAGGCAGGGCAGCCAATCAGCCTAGGGTTAGGGCAGGGGCCAAGGAGAAAGCCCTCGAGGAAGCCAGCTTGTGGCAGTTTTGCGATGCCCCTGGGATGCCCTTTGCAGCTGCAGTGTGCTCGGGGCCCTGGGCATTTTAGTTTGCGGAAGCCTGACCCCTAGGCGTAACCCTAACCCTAACCCTAACCCTAGGCAGGGCAGCCAATCAGCCTAGGGTTAGGGCAGGGGCCAAGGAGAAAGCCCTCGAGGAGGCCAGCTTGTGGCAGTTTTGCGATGCCCCTGGGATGCCCTTTGCAGCTGCAGTGTGCCCGGAGCCCTGGCCCTTTTAGTTTGCGGAAGCCTGACCCCTAGGCGTAACCCTAACCCTAACCCTAGGCAGGGCAGCCAATCAGCCTAGGGTTAGGGCAGGGGCCAAGGAGAAAGCCCTCGAGGAGGCCAGCTTGTGGCAGTTTTGCGATGCCCCTGGGATGCCCTTTGCAGCTGCAGTGTGCCTTGAGCCCTGGCCCTTTTAGTTTGCAGAAGCCTGACCCCTAGTCGTAACCCTAACCCTAACCCTAACCCTAGGCAGGGCAGCCAATCAGCCTAGGGTTAGGGCAGGGGCCAAGGAGAAAGCCCTCGAGGAGGCCAGCTTGTGGCAGTTTTGCGATGCCCCTGGGATGCCCTTTGCAGCTGCAGTGTCCCCGGGGCCCTGGGCATTTTAGTTTGCGGAAGCCTGACCCCTAGGCGTAACCCTAACCCTAACCCTAACCCTAACCCTAGGCAGGGCAGCCAATCAGCCTAGGGTTAGGGCAGGGGCCAAGGAGAAAGCCCTCGAGGAGGCCAGCTTGTGGCAGTTTTGCGATGCCCCTGGGATGCCCTTTGCAGCTGCAGTGTGCCCGGAGCCCTGGGCCTTTTAGTTTGCGGAAGCCTGACCCCTAGGCGTAACCCTAACCCTAACCCTAGGCAGGGCAGCCAATCAGCCTAGGGTTAGGGCAGGGGCCAAGGAGAAAGCCCTCGAGGAGGCCAGCTTGTGGCAGTTTTGCGATGCCCCTGGGATGCCCTTTGCAGCTGCAGTGTGCCCGGAGCCCTGGCCCTTTTAGTTTGCGGAAGCCTGACCCCTAGGCGTAACCCTAACCCTAACCCTAGGCAGGGCAGCCAATCAGCCTAGGGTTAGGGCAGGGGCCAAGGAGAAAGCCCTCGAGGAGGCCAGCTTGTGGCAGTTTTGCGATGCCCCTGGGATGCCCTTTGCAGCTGCAGTGTGCCCGGAGCCCTGGGCCTTTTAGTTTGCAGAAGCCTGACCCCTAGGCGTAACCCTAACCCTAACCCTAACCCTAGGCAGGGCAGCCAATCAGCCTAGGGTTAGGGCAGGGGCCAAGGAGAAAGCCCTCGAGGAGGCCAGCTTGTGGCAGTTTTGCGATGCCCCTGGGATGCCCTTTGCAGCTGCAGTGTGCCCGGAGCCCTGGGCCTTTTAGTTTGGGGAAGCCTGACCCCTAGGCGTAACCCTAACCCTAACCCTAACCCTAACCCTAGGCAGGGCAGCCAATCAGCCTAGGGTTAGGGCAGGGGCCAAGGAGAAAGCCCTCGAGGAAGCCAGCTTGTGGCAGTTTTGCGATGCCCCTGGGATGCCCTTTGCAGCTGCAGTGTGCTCGGGGCCCTGGGCATTTTAGTTTGCAGAAGCCTGACCCCTAGGCGTAACCCTAACCCTAACCCTAACCCTAACCCTAGGCAGGGCAGCCAATCAGCCTAGGGTTAGGGCAGGGGCCAAGGAGAAAGCCCTCGAGGAGGCCAGCTTGTGGCAGTTTTGCGATGCCCCTGGGATGCCCTTTGCAGCTGCAGTGTGCCCGGAGCCCTGGCCCTTTTAGTTTGCGGAAGCCTGACCCCTAGGCGTAACCCTAACCCTAGGCAGGGCAGCCAATCAGCCTAGGGTTAGGGCAGGGGCCAAGGAGAAAGCCCTCGAGGAGGCCAGCTTGTGACAGTTTTGCGATGCCCCTGGGATGCCCTTTGCAGCTGCAGTGTGCCCGGAGCCCTGGCCCTTTTAGTTTGCGGAAGCCTGACCCCTAGGCGTAACCCTAACCCTAACCCTAACCCTAGGCAGGGCAGCCAATCAGCCTAGGGTTAGGGCAGGGGCCAAGGAGAAAGCCCTCGAGGAGGCCAGCTTGTGGCAGTTTTGCGATGCCCCTGGGATGCCCTTTGCAGCTGCAGTGTGCCCGGAGCCCTGGCCCTTTTAGTTTGCGGAAGCCTGACCCCTAGGCGTAACCCTAACCCTAACCCTAACCCTAGGCAGGGCAGCCAATCAGCCTAGGGTTAGGGCAGGGGCCAAGGAGAAAGCCCTCGAGGAGGCCAGCTTGTGGCAGTTTTGCGATGCCCCTGGGATGCCCTTTGCAGCTGCAGTGTGCCCGGAGCCCTGGCCCTTTTAGTTTGCGGAAGCCTGACCCCTAGGCGTAACCCTAACCCTAACCCTAGGTAGGGCAGCCAATCAGCCTAGGGTTAGGGCAGGGGCCAAGGAGAAAGCCCTCGAGGAGGCCAGCTTGTGGCAGTTTTGCGATGCCCCTGGGATGCCCTTTGCAGCTGCAGTGTGCCCGGAGCCCTGGCCCTTTTAGTTTGCGGAAGCCTGACCCCTAGGCGTAACCCTAACCCTAACCCTAACCCTAGGCAGGGCAGCCAATCAGCCTAGGGTTAGGGCAGGGGCCAAGGAGAAAGCCCTCGAGGAGGCCAGCTTGTGGCAGTTTTGCGATGCCCCTGGGATGCCCTTTGCAGCTGCAGTGTGCCCGGAGCCCTGGGCCTTTTAGTTTGCGGAAGCCTGACCCCTAGGCGTAACCCTAACCCTAACCCTAACCCTAACCCTAGGCAGGGCAGCCAATCAGCCTAGGGTTAGGGCAGGGGCCAAGGAGAAAGCCCTCGAGGAGGCCAGCTTGTGGCAGTTTTGCGATGCCCCTGGGATGCCCTTTGCAGCTGCAGTGTACCCGGAGCCCTGGCCCTTTTAGTTTGCAGAAGCCTGACCCCCAGGCATAACCCTAACCCTAACCCTAACCCTAGGCAGGGCAGCCAATCAGCCTAGGGTTAGGGCAGGGGCCAAGGAGAAAGCCCTCGAGGAGCCCAGCTTGTGGCAGTTTTGCGATGCCCCTGGGATGCCCTTTGCAGCTGCAGTGTGCCCGGAGCCCTGGGCCTTTTAGTTTGCGGAAGCCTGACCCCTAGGCGTAACCCTAACCCTAACCCTAACCCTAGGCAGGGCAGCCAATCAGCCTAGGGTTAGGGCAGGGGCCAAGGAGAAAGCCCTCGAGGAGGCCAGCTTGTGGCAGTTTTGCGATGCCCCTGGGATGCCCTTTGCAGCTGCAGTGTGCCCGGAGCCCTGGCCCTTTTAGTTTGCAGAAGCCTGACCCCTAGGCGTAACCCTAACCCTAACCCTAGGCAGGGCAGCCAATCAGCCTAGGGTTAGGCCAGGGGCCAAGGAGAAAGCCCTCGAGGAGGCCAGCTTGTGGCAGTTTTGCGATGCCCCTGGGATGCCCTTTGCAGCTGCAGTGTGCCCGGAGCCCTGGGCCTTTTAGTTTGGGGAAGCCTAACCCCTAGGCGTAACCCTAACCCTAACCCTAGGCAGGGCAGTCAATCAGCCTAGGGTTAGGGCAGGGGCCAAGGAGAAAGCCCTCGAGGAGGCCAGCTTGTGGCAGTTTTGCGATGCCCCTGGGATGCCCTTTGCAGCTGCAGTGTGCCCGGAGCCCTGGCCCTTTTAGTTTGCGGAAGCCTGACCCCTAGGCGTAACCCTAACCCTAACCCTAACCCTAACCCTAGGCAGGGCAGCCAATCAGCCTAGGGTTAGGGCAGGGGCCAAGGAGAAAGCCCTCGAGGAGGCCAGCTTGTGGCAGTTTTGCGATGCCCCTGGGATGCCCTTTGCAGCTGCAGTGTGCCCGGAGCCCTGGCCCTTTTAGTTTGCGGAAGCCTGACCCCTAGGCGTAACCCTAACCCTAACCCTAACCCTAGGCAGGGCAGCCAATCAGCCTAGGGTTAGGGCAGGGGCCAAGGAGAAAGCCCTCGAGGAGGCCAGCTTGTGGCAGTTTTGCGATGCCCCTGGGATGCCCTTTGCAGCTGCAGTGTGCCCGGAGCCCTGGGCCTTTTAGTTTGCGGAAGCCTGACCCCTAGGCGTAACCCTAACCCTAACCCTAGGCAGGGCAGCCAATCAGCCTAGGGTTAGGGCAGGGGCCAAGGAGAAAGCCCTCGAGGAGGCCAGCTTGTGGCAGTTTTGCGATGCCCCTGGGATGCCCTTTGCAGCTGCAGTGTACCCGGAGCCCTGGGCCTTTTAGTTTGCAGAAGCCTGACCCGTAGGCATAACCCTAACCCTAACCCTAACCCTAACCCTAGGCAGGGCAGCCAATCAGCCTAGGGTTAGGGCAGGGGCCAAGGAGAAAGCCCTCGAGGAGGCCAGCTTGTGGCAGTTTTGCGATGCCCCTGGGATGCCCTTTGCAGCTGCAGTGTGCCCGGAGCCCTGGCCCTTTTAGTTTGCGGAAGCCTGACCCCTAGGCGTAACCCTAACCCTAACCCTAACCCTAGGCAGGGCAGCCAATCAGCCTAGGGTTAGGGCAGGGGCCAAGGAGAAAGCCCTCGAGGAAGCCAGCTTGTGGCAGTTTTGCGATGCCCCTGGGATGCCCTTTGCAGCTGCAGTGTGCTCGGGGCCCTGGGCATTTTAGTTTGCGGAAGCCTGACCCCTAGGCGTAACCCTAACCCTAACCCTAACCCTAGGCAGGGCAGCCAATCAGCCTAGGGTTAGGGCAGGGGCCAAGGAGAAAGCCCTCGAGGAGGCCAGCTTGTGGCAGTTTTGCGATGCCCCTGGGATGCCCTTTGCAGCTGCAGTGTGCCCGGAGCCCTGGGCCTTTTAGTTTGCGGAAGCCTGACCCCTAGGCGTAACCCTAACCCTAACCCTAACCCTAGGCAGGGCAGCCAATCAGCCTAGGGTTAGGGCAGGGGCCAAGGAGAAAGCCCTCGAGGAGGCCAGCTTGTGGCAGTTTTGCGATGCCCCTGGGATGCCCTTTGCAGCTGCAGTGTGCCCGGAGCCCTGGCCCTTTTAGTTTGCGGAAGCCTGACCCCTAGGCGTAACCCTAACCCTAACCCTAACCCTAGGCAGGGCAGCCAATCAGCCTAGGGTTAGGGCAGGGGCCAAGGAGAAAGCCCTCGAGGAGGCCAGCTTGTGGCAGTTTTGCGATGCCCCTGGGATGCCCTTTGCAGCTGCAGTGTGCCCGGAGCCCTGGCCCTTTTAGTTTGCGGAAGCCTGACCCCTAGGCGTAACCCTAACCCTAACCCTAACCCTAGGCAGGGCAGCCAATCAGCCTAGGGTTAGGGCAGGGGCCAAGGAGAAAGCCCTCGAGGAGGCCAGCTTGTGGCAGTTTTGCGATGCCCCTGGGATGCCCTTTGCAGCTGCAGTGTGCCCGGAGCCCTGGGCCTTTTAGTTTGCGGAAGCCTGACCCCTAGGCGTAACCCTAACCCTAACCCTAGGCAGGGCAGCCAATCAGCCTAGGGTTAGGGCAGGGGCCAAGGAGAAAGCCCTCGAGGAGGCCAGCTTGTGGCAGTTTTGCGATGCCCCTGGGATGCCCTTTGCAGCTGCAGTGTACCCGGAGCCCTGGGCCTTTTAGTTTGCAGAAGCCTGACCCCTAGGCATAACCCTAACCCTAACCCTAACCCTAACCCTAGGCAGGGCAGCCAATCAGCCTAGGGTTAGGGCAGGGGCCAAGGAGAAAGCCCTCGAGGAGGCCAGCTTGTGGCAGTTTTGCGATGCCCCTGGGATGCCCTTTGCAGCTGCAGTGTGCCCGGAGCCCTGGGCCTTTTAGTTTGCGGAAGCCTGACCCCTAGGCGTAACCCTAACCCTAACCCTAGGCAGGGCAGCCAATCAGCCTAGGGTTAGGGCAGGGGCCAAGGAGAAAGCCCTCGAGGAGGCCAGCTTGTGACAGTTTTGCGATGCCCCTGGAATGCCCTTTGCAGCTGCAGTGTGCCCGGAGCCCTGGGCCTTTTAGTTTGCGGAAGCCTGACCCCTAGGCGTAACCCTAACCCTAACCCTAGGCAGGGCAGCCAATCAGCCTAGGGTTAGGGCAGGGGCCAAGGAGAAAGCCCTCGAGGAGGCCAGCTTGTGGCAGTTTTGCGATGCCCCTGGGATGCCCTTTGCAGCTGCAGTGTGCCCGGAGCCCTGGGCCTTTTAGTTTGCGGAAGCCTGACCCCTAGGCGTAACCCTAACCCTAACCCTAACCCTAGGCAGGGCAGCCAATCAGCCTAGGGTTAGGGCAGGGGCCAAGGAGAAAGCCCTCGAGGAGGCCAGCTTGTGACAGTTTTGCGATGCCCCTGGGATGCCCTTTGCAGCTGCAGTGTACCCGGAGCCCTGGCCCTTTTAGTTTGCAGAAGCCTGACCCCTAGGCATAACCCTAACCCTAACCCTAGGCAGGGCAGCCAATCAGCCTAGGGTTAGGGCAGGGGCCAAGGAGAAAGCCCTCGAGGAGCCCAGCTTGTGGCAGTTTTGCGATGCCCCTGGGATGCCCTTTGCAGCTGCAGTGTGCCCGGAGCCCTGGGCCTTTTAGTTTGGGGAAGCCTAACCCCTAGGCGTAACCCTAACCCTAACCCTAGGCAGGGCAGCCAATCAGCCTAGGGTTAGGGCAGGGGCCAAGGAGAAAGCCCTCGAGGAGGCCAGCTTGTGGCAGTTTTGCGATGCCCCTGGGATGCCCTTTGCAGCTGCAGTGTGCCCGGAGCCCTGGCCCTTTTAGTTTGCGGAAGCCTGACCCCTAGGCGTAACCCTAACCCTAACCCTAACCCTAGGCAGGGCAGCCAATCAGCCTAGGGTTAGGGCAGGGGCCAAGGAGAAAGCCCTCGAGGAGGCCAGCTTGTGGCAGTTTTGCGATGCCCCTGGGATGCCCTTTGCAGCTGCAGTGTGCCCGGAGCCCTGGCCCTTTTAGTTTGCGGAAGCCTGACCCCTAGGCGTAACCCTAACCCTAACCCTAACCCTAGGCAGGGCAGCCAATCAGCCTAGGGTTAGGGCAGGGGCCAAGGAGAAAGCCCTCGAGGAGGCCAGCTTGTGGCAGTTTTGCGATGCCCCTGGGATGCCCTTTGCAGCTGCAGTGTGCCCGGAGCCCTGGGCCTTTTAGTTTGCGGAAGCCTGACCCCTAGGCGTAACCCTAACCCTAACCCTAGGCAGGGCAGCCAATCAGCCTAGGGTTAGGGCAGGGGCCAAGGAGAAAGCCCTCGAGGAGCCCAGCTTGTGGCAGTTTTGCGATGCCCCTGGGATGCCCTTTGCAGCTGCAGTGTGCCCGGAGCCCTGGGCCTTTTAGCTTGCAGAAGCCTGACCCCTAGGCATAACCCTAACCCTAACCCTAACCCTAGGCAGGGCAGCCAATCAGCCTAGGGTTAGGGCAGGGGCCAAGGAGAAAGCCCTCGAGGAGGCCAGCTTGTGGCAGTTTTGCGATGCCCCTGGGATGCCCTTTGCAGCTGCAGTGTGCCCGGAGCCCTGGGCCTTTTAGTTTGCGGAAGCCTGACCCCTAGGCGTAACCCTAACCCTAACCCTAGGCAGGGCAGCCAATCAGCCTAGGGTTAGGGCAGGGGCCAAGGAGAAAGCCCTCGAGGAGGCCAGCTTGTGACAGTTTTGCGATGCCCCTGGGATGCCATTTGCAGCTGCAGTGTGCCCGGAGCCCTGGCCCTTTTAGTTTGCGGAAGCCTGACCCCTAGGCGTAACCCTAACCCTAACCCTAGGCAGGGCAGCCAATCAGCCTAGGGTTAGGGCAGGGGCCAAGGAGAAAGCCCTCGAGGAGGCCAGCTTGTGGCAGTTTTGCGATGCCCCTGGGATGCCCTTTGCAGCTGCAGTGTGCCCGGAGCCCTGGGCCTTTTAGTTTGCGGAAGCCTGACCCCTAGGCGTAACCCTAACCCTAACCCTAACCCTAGGCAGGGCAGCCAATCAGCCTAGGGTTAGGGCAGGGGCCAAGGAGAAAGCCCTCGAGGAGGCCAGCTTGTGGCAGTTTTGCGATGCCCCTGGGATGCCCTTTGCAGCTGCAGTGTACCCGGAGCCCTGGCCCTTTTAGTTTGCAGAAGCCTGACCCCTAGGCATAACCCTAACCCTAACCCTAACCCTAACCCTAGGCAGGGCAGCCAATCAGCCTAGGGTTAGGGCAGGGGCCAAGGAGAAAGCCCTCTAGGAGCCCAGCTTGTGGCAGTTTTGCGATGCCCCTGGGATGCCCTTTGCAGCTGCAGTGTGCCCGGAGCCCTGGCCCTTTTAGTTTGCGGAAGCCTGACCCCTAGGCGTAACCCTAACCCTAACCCTAACCCTAGGCAGGGCAGCCAATCAGCCTAGGGTTAGGGCAGGGGCCAAGGAGAAAGCCCTCGAGGAAGCCAGCTTGTGGCAGTTTTGCGATGCCCCTGGGATGCCCTTTGCAGCTGCAGTGTGCTCGGGGCCCTGGGCATTTTAGTTTGCGGAAGCCTGACCCCTAGGCGTAACCCTAACCCTAACCCTAACCCTAGGCAGGGCAGCCAATCAGCCTAGGGTTAGGGCAGGGGCCAAGGAGAAAGCCCTCGAGGAGGCCAGCTTGTGGCAGTTTTGCGATGCCCCTGGGATGCCCTTTGCAGCTGCAGTGTGCCCGGAGCCCTGGGCCTTTTAGTTTGCGGAAGCCTGACCCCTAGGCGTAACCCTAACCCTAACCCTAGGCAGGGCAGCCAATCAGCCTAGGGTTAGGGCAGGGGCCAAGGAGAAAGCCCTCGAGGAGGCCAGCTTGTGGCAGTTTTGCGATGCCCCTGGGATGCCCTTTGCAGCTGCAGTGTGCCTTGAGCCCTGGCCGTTTTGGTTTGCAGAAGCCTGACCCCTAGTCGTAACCCTAACCCTAACCCTAACCCTAGGCAGGGCAGCCAATCAGCCTAGGGTTAGGGCAGGGGCCAAGGAGAAAGCCCTCGAGGAGGCCAGCTTGTGGCAGTTTTGCGATGCCCCTGGGATGCCCTTTGCAGCTGCAGTGTCCCCGGGGCCCTGGGCATTTTAGTTTGCGGAAGCCTGACCCCTAGGCGTAACCCTAACCCTAACCCTAACCCTAACCCTAGGCAGGGCAGCCAATCAGCCTAGGGTTAGGGCAGGGGCCAAGGAGAAAGCCCTCGAGGAGGCCAGCTTGTGGCAGTTTTGCGATGCCCCTGGGATGCCCTTTGCAGCTGCAGTGTGCCCGGAGCCCTGGGCCTTTTAGTTTGCGGAAGCCTGACCCCTAGGCGTAACCCTAACCCTAACCCTAACCCTAGGCAGGGCAGCCAATCAGCCTAGGGTTAGGGCAGGGGCCAAGGAGAAAGCCCTCGAGGAGGCCAGCTTGTGGCAGTTTTGCGATGCCCCTGGGATGCCCTTTGCAGCTGCAGTGTGCCCGGAGCCCTGGGCCTTTTAGTTTGCGGAAGCCTGACCCCTAGGCGTAACCCTAACCCTAACCCTAGGTAGGGCAGCCAATCAGCCTAGGGTTAGGGCAGGGGCCAAGGAGAAAGCCCTCGAGGAGGCCAGCTTGTGGCAGTTTTGCGATGCCCCTGGGATGCCCTTTGCAGCTGCAGTGTGCCCGGAGCCCTGGCCCTTTTAGTTTGCGGAAGCCTGACCCCTAGGCGTAACCCTAACCCTAACCCTAACCCTAGGCAGGGCAGCCAATCAGCCTAGGGTTAGGGCAGGGGCCAAGGAGAAAGCCCTCGAGGAGGCCAGCTTGTGGCAGTTTTGCGATGCCCCTGGGATGCCCTTTGCAGCTGCAGTGTGCCCGGAGCCCTGGGCCTTTTAGTTTGCGGAAGCCTGACCCCTAGGCGTAACCCTAACCCTAACCCTAGGCAGGGCAGCCAATCAGCCTAGGGTTAGGGCAGGGGCCAAGGAGAAAGCCCTCGAGGAGGCCAGCTTGTGGCAGTTTTGCGATGCCCCTGGAATGCCCTTTGCAGCTGCAGTGTGCCCGGAGCCCTGGCCCTTTTAGTTTGCGGAAGCCTGACCCCTAGGCGTAACCCTAACCCTAACCCTAGGCAGGGCAGCCAATCAGCCTAGGGTTAGGGCAGGGGCCAAGGAGAAAGCCCTCGAGGAGGCCAGCTTGTGGCAGTTTTGCGATGCCCCTGGGATGCCCTTTGCAGCTGCAGTGTGCCCGGAGCCCTGGCCCTTTTAGTTTGCGGAAGCCTGACCCCTAGGCGTAACCCTAACCCTAACCCTAACCCTAGGCAGGGCAGCCAATCAGCCTAGGGTTAGGGCAGGGGCCAAGGAGAAAGCCCTCGAGGAGGCCAGCTTGTGGCAGTTTTGCGATGCCCCTGGGATGCCCTTTGCAGCTGCAGTGTGCCCGGAGCCCTGGGCCTTTTAGTTTGCGGAAGCCTGACCCCTAGGCGTAACCCTAACCCTAACCCTAGGCAGGGCAGCCAATCAGCCTAGGGTTAGGGCAGGGGCCAAGGAGAAAGCCCTCGAGGAGGCCAGCTTGTGGCAGTTTTGCGATGCCCCTGGGATGCCCTTTGCAGCTGCAGTGTGCCCGGAGCCCTGGGCCTTTTAGTTTGCGGAAGCCTGACCCCTAGGCGTAACCCTAACCCTAACCCTAACCCTAGGCAGGGCAGCCAATCAGCCTAGGGTTAGGGCAGGGGCCAAGGAGAAAGCCCTCGAGGAGGCCAGCTTGTGGCAGTTTTGCGATGCCCCTGGGATGCCCTTTGCAGCTGCAGTGTGCCCGGAGCCCTGGCCCTTTTAGTTTGCGGAAGCCTGACCCCTAGGCGTAACCCTAACCCTAACCCTAGGTAGGGCAGCCAATCAGCCTAGGGTTAGGGCAGGGGCCAAGGAGAAAGCCCTCGAGGAGGCCAGCTTGTGGCAGTTTTGCGATGCCCCTGGGATGCCCTTTGCAGCTGCAGTGTGCCCGGAGCCCTGGCCCTTTTAGTTTGCGGAAGCCTGACCCCTAGGCGTAACCCTAACCCTAACCCTAACCCTAGGCAGGGCAGCCAATCAGCCTAGGGTTAGGGCAGGGGCCAAGGAGAAAGCCCTCGAGGAGCCCAGCTTGTGGCAGTTTTGCGATGCCCCTGGGATGCCCTTTGCAGCTGCAGTGTGCCCGGAGCCCTGGGCCTTTTAGTTTGCGGAAGCCTGACCCCTAGGCGTAACCCTACCCCTAACCCTAACCCTAACCTTAGGCAGGGCAGCCAATCAGCCTAGGGTTAGGGCAGGGGCCAAGGAGAAAGCCCTCGAGGAAGCCAGCTTGTGGCAGTTTTGCGATGCCCCTGGGATGCCCTTTGCAGCTGCAGTGTGCCCGGAGCCCTGGGCCTTTTAGTTTGCGGAAGCCTGACCCCTAGGCGTAACCCTAACCCTAACCCTAACCCTAACCCTAGGCAGGGCAGCCAATCAGCCTAGGGTTAGGGCAGGGGCCAAGGAGAAAGCCCTCGAGGAGGCCAGCTTGTGGCAGTTTTGCGATGCCCCTGGGATGCCCTTTGCAGCTGCAGTGTGCCCGGAGCCCTGGGCCTTTTAGTTTGCGGAAGCCTGACCCCTAGGCGTAACCCTAACCCTAACCCTAACCCTAGGCAGGGCAGCCAATCAGCCTAGGGTTAGGGCAGGGGCCAAGGAGAAAGCCCTCGAGGAGGCCAGCTTGTGGCAGTTTTGCGATGCCCCTGGGATGCCCTTTGCAGCTGCAGTGTGCCCGGAGCCCTGGGCCTTTTAGTTTGCGGAAGCCTGACCCCTAGGCGTAACCCTAACCCTAACCCTAGGTAGGGCAGCCAATCAGCCTAGGGTTAGGGCAGGGGCCAAGGAGAAAGCCCTCGAGGAGGCCAGCTTGTGGCAGTTTTGCGATGCCCCTGGGATGCCCTTTGCAGCTGCAGTGTGCCCGGAGCCCTGGCCCTTTTAGTTTGCGGAAGCCTGACCCCTAGGCGTAACCCTAACCCTAACCCTAACCCTAGGCAGGGCAGCCAATCAGCCTAGGGTTAGGGCAGGGGCCAAGGAGAAAGCCCTCGAGGAGGCCAGCTTGTGGCAGTTTTGCGATGCCCCTGGGATGCCCTTTGCAGCTGCAGTGTGCCCGGAGCCCTGGGCCTTTTAGTTTGCGGAAGCCTGACCCCTAGGCGTAACCCTAACCCTAACCCTAGGCAGGGCAGCCAATCAGCCTAGGGTTAGGGCAGGGGCCAAGGAGAAAGCCCTCGAGGAGGCCAGCTTGTGGCAGTTTTGCGATGCCCCTGGGATGCCCTTTGCAGCTGCAGTGTGCCCGGAGCCCTGGGCCTTTTAGTTTGCGGAAGCCTGACCCCTAGGCGTAACCCTAACCCTAACCCTAGGCAGGGCAGCCAATCAGCCTAGGGTTAGGGCAGGGGCCAAGGAGAAAGCCCTCGAGGAGGCCAGCTTGTGGCAGTTTTGCGATGCCCCTGGGATGCCCTTTGCAGCTGCAGTGTGCCCGGAGCCCTGGGCCTTTTAGTTTGCGGAAGCCTGACCCCTAGGCGTAACCCTAACCCTAACCCTAACCCTAGGCAGGGCAGCCAATCAGCCTAGGGTTAGGGCAGGGGCCAAGGAGAAAGCCCTCGAGGAGGCCAGCTTGTGGCAGTTTTGCGATGCCCCTGGGATGCCCTTTGCAGCTGCAGTGTGCCCGGAGCCCTGGCCCTTTTAGTTTGCGGAAGCCTGACCCCTAGGCGTAACCCTAACCCTAACCCTAGGTAGGGCAGCCAATCAGCCTAGGGTTAGGGCAGGGGCCAAGGAGAAAGCCCTCGAGGAGGCCAGCTTGTGGCAGTTTTGCGATGCCCCTGGGATGCCCTTTGCAGCTGCAGTGTGCCCGGAGCCCTGGCCCTTTTAGTTTGCGGAAGCCTGACCCCTAGGCGTAACCCTAACCCTAACCCTAACCCTAGGCAGGGCAGCCAATCAGCCTAGGGTTAGGGCAGGGGCCAAGGAGAAAGCCCTCGAGGAGGCCAGCTTGTGGCAGTTTTGCGATGCCCCTGGGATGCCCTTTGCAGCTGCAGTGTGCCCGGAGCCCTGGGCCTTTTAGTTTGCGGAAGCCTGACCCCTAGGCGTAACCCTAACCCTAACCCTAGGCAGGGCAGCCAATCAGCCTAGGGTTAGGGCAGGGGCCAAGGAGAAAGCCCTCGAGGAGGCCAGCTTGTGACAGTTTTGCGATGCCCCTGGAATGCCCTTTGCAGCTGCAGTGTGCCCGGAGCCCTGGCCCTTTTAGTTTGCGGAAGCCTGACCCCTAGGCGTAACCCTAACCCTAACCCTAGGCAGGGCAGCCAATCAGCCTAGGGTTAGGGCAGGGGCCAAGGAGAAAGCCCTCGAGGAGGCCAGCTTGTGGCAGTTTTGCGATGCCCCTGGGATGCCCTTTGCAGCTGCAGTGTGCCCGGAGCCCTGGGCCTTTTAGTTTGCGGAAGCCTGACCCCTAGGCGTAACCCTAACCCTAACCCTAACCCTAACCCTAGGCAGGGCAGCCAATCAGCCTAGGGTTAGGGCAGGGGCCAAGGAGAAAGCCCTCGAGGAGGCCAGCTTGTGGCAGTTTTGCGATGCCCCTGGGATGCCCTTTGCAGCTGCAGTGTGCCCGGAGCCCTGGCCCTTTTAGTTTGCGGAAGCCTGACCCCTAGGCGTAACCCTAACCCTAACCCTAACCCTAGGCAGGGCAGCCAATCAGCCTAGGGTTAGGGCAGGGGCCAAGGAGAAAGCCCTCGAGGAGGCCAGCTTGTGGCAGTTTTGCGATGCCCCTGGGATGCCCTTTGCAGCTGCAGTGTGCCCGGAGCCCTGGGCCTTTTAGTTTGCGGAAGCCTGACCCCTAGGCGTAACCCTAACCCTAACCCTAGGCAGGGCAGCCAATCAGCCTAGGGTTAGGGCAGGGGCCAAGCAGAAAGCCCTCGAGGAGGCCAGCTTGTGACAGTTTTGCGATGCCCCTGGGATGCCCTTTGCAGCTGCAGTGTGCCCGGAGCCCTGGGCCTTTTAGTTTGCGGAAGCCTGACCCCTAGGCGTAACCCTAACCCTAACCCTAGGCAGGGCAGCCAACCAGCCTAGGGTTAGGGCAGGGGCCAAGGAGAAAGCCCTCGAGGAGGCCAGCTTGTGGCAGTTTTGCGATGCCCCTGGGATGCCCTTTGCAGCTGCAGTGTGCCCGGAGCCCTGGCCCTTTTAGTTTGCGGAAGCCTGACCCCTAGGCGTAACCCTAACCCTAACCCTAACCCTAACCCTAGGCAGGGCAGCCAATCAGCCTAGGGTTAGGGCAGGGGCCAAGGAGAAAGCCCTCGAGGAGGCCAGCTTGTGGCAGTTTTGCGATGCCCCTGGGATGCCCTTTGCAGCTGCAGTGTGCCCGGAGCCCTGGCCCTTTTAGTTTGCGGAAGCCTGACCCCTAGGCGTAACCCTAACCCTAACCCTAACCCTAGGCAGGGCAGCCAATCAGCCTAGGGTTAGGGCAGGGGCCAAGGAGAAAGCCCTCGAGGAGGCCAGCTTGTGGCAGTTTTGCGATGCCCCTGGGATGCCCTTTGCAGCTGCAGTGTGCCCGGAGCCCTGGGCCTTTTAGTTTGCGGAAGCCTGACCCCTAGGCGTAACCCTAACCCTAACCCTAGGCAGGGCAGCCAATCAGCCTAGGGTTAGGGCAGGGGCCAAGGAGAAAGCCCTCGAGGAGGCCAGCTTGTGGCAGTTTTGCGATGCCCCTGGGATGCCCTTTGCAGCTGCAGTGTACCCGGAGCCCTGGGCCTTTTAGTTTGCAGAAGCCTGACCCGTAGGCATAACCCTAACCCTAACCCTAACCCTAGGCAGGGCAGCCAATCAGCCTAGGGTTAGGGCAGGGGCCAAGGAGAAAGCCCTCGAGGAGGCCAGCTTGTGGCAGTTTTGCGATGCCCCTGGGATGCCCTTTGCAGCTGCAGTGTGCCCGGAGCCCTGGGCCTTTTAGTTTGCGGAAGCCTGACCCCTAGGCGTAACCCTAACCCTAACCCTAGGCAGGGCAGCCAATCAGCCTAGGGTTAGGGCAGGGGCCAAGGAGAAAGCCCTCGAGGAGGCCAGCTTGTGGCAGTTTTGCGATGCCCCTGGGATGCCCTTTGCAGCTGCAGTGTGCCCGGAGCCCTGGCCCTTTTAGTTTGCGGAAGCCTGACCCCTAGGCGTAACCCTAACCCTAACCCTAGGCAGGGCAGCCAATCAGCCTAGGGTTAGGGCAGGGGCCAAGGAGAAAGCCCTCGAGGAGGCCAGCTTGTGGCAGTTTTGCGATGCCCCTGGGATGCCCTTTGCAGCTGCAGTGTGCCCGGAGCCCTGGGCCTTTTAGTTTGCGGAAGCCTGACCCCTAGGCGTAACCCTAACCCTAACCCTAACCCTAGGCAGGGCAGCCAATCAGCCTAGGGTTAGGGCAGGGGCCAAGGAGAAAGCCCTCTAGGAGCCCAGCTTGTGGCAGTTTTGTGATGCCCCTGGGATGCCCTTTGCAGCTGCAGTGTGCCCGGAGCCCTGGGCCTTTTAGTTTGCGGAAGCCTGACCCCTAGGCGTAACCCTAACCCTAACCCTAACCCTAGGCAGGGCAGCCAATCAGCCTAGGGTTAGGGCAGGGGCCAAGGAGAAAGCCCTCGAGGAAGCCAGCTTGTGGCAGTTTTGCGATGCCCCTGGGATGCCCTTTGCAGCTGCAGTGTGCTCGGGGCCCTGGGCATTTTAGTTTGCGGAAGCCTGACCCCTAGGCGTAACCCTAACCCTAACCCTAACCCTAGGCAGGGCAGCCAATCAGCCTAGGGTTAGGGCAGGGGCCAAGGAGAAAGCCCTCGAGGAGGCCAGCTTGTGGCAGTTTTGCGATGCCCCTGGGATGCCCTTTGCAGCTGCAGTGTGCCCGGAGCCCTGGGCCTTTTAGTTTGCGGAAGCCTGACCCCTAGGCGTAACCCTAACCCTAACCCTAACCCTAGGCAGGGCAGCCAATCAGCCTAGGGTTAGGGCAGGGGCCAAGGAGAAAGCCCTCGAGGAGGCCAGCTTGTGGCAGTTTTGCGATGCCCCTGGGATGCCCTTTGCAGCTGCAGTGTGCCCGGAGCCCTGGCCCTTTTAGTTTGCGGAATCCTGACCCCTAGGCGTAACCCTAACCCTAACCCTAACCCTAACCCTAGGCAGGGCAGCCAATCAGCCTAGGGTTAGGGCAGGGGCCAAGGAGAAAGCCCTCGAGGAGGCCAGCTTGTGGCAGTTTTGCGATGCCCCTGGGATGCCCTTTGCAGCTGCAGTGTGCCCGGAGCCCTGGGCCTTTTAGTTTGCGGAAGCCTGACCCCTAGGCGTAACCCTAACCCTAACCCTAGGCAGGGCAGCCAATCAGCCTAGGGTTAGGGCAGGGGCCAAGGAGAAAGCCCTCGAGGAGGCCAGCTTGTGGCAGTTTTGCGATGCCCCTGGGATGCCCTTTGCAGCTGCAGTGTACCCGGAGCCCTGGGCCTTTTAGTTTGCAGAAGCCTGACCCGTAGGCATAACCCTAACCCTAACCCTAACCCTAACCCTAGGCAGGGCAGCCAATCAGCCTAGGGTTAGGGCAGGGGCCAAGGAGAAAGCCCTCGAGGAGGCCAGCTTGTGGCAGTTTTGCGATGCCCCTGGGATGCCCTTTGCAGCTGCAGTGTGCCCGGAGCCCTGGGCCTTTTAGTTTGCGGAAGCCTGACCCCTAGGCGTAACCCTAACCCTAACCCTAGGCAGGGCAGCCAATCAGCCTAGGGTTAGGGCAGGGGCCAAGGAGAAAGCCCTCGAGGAGGCCAGCTTGTGACAGTTTTGCGATGCCCCTGGAATGCCCTTTGCAGCTGCAGTGTGCCCGGAGCCCTGGGCCTTTTAGTTTGCGGAAGCCTGACCCCTAGGCGTAACCCTAACCCTAACCCTAGGCAGGGCAGCCAATCAGCCTAGGGTTAGGGCAGGGGCCAAGGAGAAAGCCCTCGAGGAGGCCAGCTTGTGGCAGTTTTGCGATGCCCCTGGGATGCCCTTTGCAGCTGCAGTGTGCCCGGAGCCCTGGGCCTTTTAGTTTGCGGAAGCCTGACCCCTAGGCGTAACCCTAACCCTAACCCTAACCCTAGGCAGGGCAGCCAATCAGCCTAGGGTTAGGGCAGGGGCCAAGGAGAAAGCCCTCGAGGAGGCCAGCTTGTGACAGTTTTGTGATGCCCCTGGGATGCCCTTTGCAGCTGCAGTGTACCCGGAGCCCTGGCCCTTTTAGTTTGCAGAAGCCTGACCCCTAGGCATAACCCTAACCCTAACCCTAACCCTAGGGTTAGGGCAGCCAATCAGCCTAGGGTTAGGGCAGGGGCCAAGGAGAAAGCCCTCGAGGAGCCCAGCTTGTGGCAGTTTTGCGATGCCCCTGGGATGCCCTTTGCAGCTGCAGTGTGCCCGGAGCCCTGGGCCTTTTAGTTTGGGGAAGCCTAACCCCTAGGCGTAACCCTAACCCTAACCCTAGGCAGGGCAGCCAATCAGCCTAGGGTTAGGGCAGGGGCCAAGGAGAAAGCCCTCGAGGAGGCCAGCTTGTGGCAGTTTTGCGATGCCCCTGGGATGCCCTTTGCAGCTGCAGTGTGCCCGGAGCCCTGGCCCTTTTAGTTTGCGGAAGCCTGACCCCTAGGCGTAACCCTAACCCTAACCCTAACCCTAGGCAGGGCAGCCAATCAGCCTAGGGTTAGGGCAGGGGCCAAGGAGAAAGCCCTCGAGGAGGCCAGCTTGTGGCAGTTTTGCGATGCCCCTGGGATGCCCTTTGCAGCTGCAGTGTGCCCGGAGCCCTGGCCCTTTTAGTTTGCGGAAGCCTGACCCCTAGGCGTAACCCTAACCCTAACCCTAACCCTAGGCAGGGCAGCCAATCAGCCTAGGGTTAGGGCAGGGGCCAAGGAGAAAGCCCTCGAGGAGGCCAGCTTGTGGCAGTTTTGCGATGCCCCTGGGATGCCCTTTGCAGCTGCAGTGTGCCCGGAGCCCTGGGCCTTTTAGTTTGCGGAAGCCTGACCCCTAGGCGTAACCCTAACCCTAACCCTAGGCAGGGCAGCCAATCAGCCTAGGGTTAGGGCAGGGGCCGAGGAGAAAGCCCTCGAGGAGAACAGCTTGTGGCAGTTTTGCGATGCCCCTGGGATGCCCTTTGCAGCTGCAGTGTGCCCGGAGCCCTGGGCCTTTTAGTTTGCAGAAGCCTGACCCCTAGGCATAACCCTAACCCTAACCCTAACCCTAACCCTAGGCAGGGCAGCCAATCAGCCTAGGGTTAGGGCAGGGGCCAAGGAGAAAGCCCTCGAGGAGGCCAGCTTGTGGCAGTTTTGCGATGCCCCTGGGATGCCCTTTGCAGCTGCAGTGTGCCCGGAGCCCTGGGCCTTTTAGTTTGCGGAAGCCTGACCCCTAGGCGTAACCCTAACCCTAACCCTAGGCAGGGCAGCCAATCAGCCTAGGGTTAGGGCAGGGGCCAAGGAGAAAGCCCTCGAGGAGGCCAGCTTGTGACAGTTTTGCGATGCCCCTGGGATGCCCTTTGCAGCTGCAGTGTGCCCGGAGCCCTGGCCCTTTTAGTTTGCGGAAGCCTGACCCCTAGGCGTAACCCTAACCCTAACCCTAGGCAGGGCAGCCAATCAGCCTAGGGTTAGGGCAGGGGCCAAGGAGAAAGCCCTCGAGGAGGCCAGCTTGTGGCAGTTTTGCGATGCCCCTGGGATGCCCTCTGCAGCTGCAGTGTGCCCGGAGCCCTGGGCCTTTTAGTTTGCGGAAGCCTGACCCCTAGGCGTAACCCTAACCCTAACCCTAACCCTAGGCAGGGCAGCCAATCAGCCTAGGGTTAGGGCAGGGGCCAAGGAGAAAGCCCTCGAGGAGGCCAGCTTGTGGCAGTTTTGCGATGCCCCTGGGATGCCCTTTGCAGCAGCAGTGTACCCGGAGCCCTGGCCCTTTTAGTTTGCAGAAGCCTGACCCCTAGGCATAACCCTAACCCTAACCCTAACCCTAACCCTAGGCAGGGCAGCCAATCAGCCTAGGGTTAGGGCAGGGGCCAAGGAGAAAGCCCTCGAGGAGCCCAGCTTGTGGCAGTTTTGCGATGCCCCTGGGATGCCCTTTGCAGCTGCAGTGTGCCCGGAGCCCTGGCCCTTTTAGTTTGGGGAAGCCTGACCCCTAGGCGTAACCCTAACCCTAACCCTAACCCTAGGCAGGGCAGCCAATCAGCCTAGGGTTAGGGCAGGGGCCAAGGAGAAAGCCCTCGAGGAAGCCAGCTTGTGGCAGTTTTGCGATGCCCCTGGGATGCCCTTTGCAGCTGCAGTGTGCTCGGGGCCCTGGGCATTTTAGTTTGCGGAAGCCTGACCCCTAGGCGTAACCCTAACCCTAACCCTAACCCTAGGCAGGGCAGCCAATCAGCCTAGGGTTAGGGCAGGGGCCAAGGAGAAAGCCCTCGAGGAGGCCAGCTTGTGGCAGTTTTGCGATGCCCCTGGGATGCCCTTTGCAGCTGCAGTGTGCCCGGAGCCCTGGGCCTTTTAGTTTGGGGAATCCTGACCCCTAGGCGTAACCCTAACCCTAACCCTAACCCTAGGCAGGGCAGCCAATCAGCCTAGGGTTAGGGCAGGGGCCAAGGAGAAAGCCCTCGAGGAGGCCAGCTTGTGGCAGTTTTGCGATGCCCCTGGGATGCCCTTTGCAGCTGCAGTGTGCCCGGAGCCCTGGCCCTTTTAGTTTGCGGAAGCCTGACCCCTAGGCGTAACCCTAACCCTAACCCTAACCCTAGGCAGGGCAGCCAATCAGCCTAGGGTTAGGGCAGGGGCCAAGGAGAAAGCCCTCGAGGAGGCCAGCTTGTGGCAGTTTTGCGATGCCCCTGGGATGCCCTTTGCAGCTGCAGTGTACCCGGAGCCCTGGCCCTTTTAGTTTGCGGAAGCCTGACCCCTAGGCGTAACCCTAACCCTAACCCTAACCCTAACCCTAGGCAGGGCAGCCAATCAGCCTAGGGTTAGGGCAGGGGCCAAGGAGAAAGCCCTCGAGGAGCCCAGCTTGTGGCAGTTTTGCGATGCCCCTGGGATGCCCTTTGCAGCTGCAGTGTGCCCGGAGCCCTGGCCCTTTTAGTTTGGGGAAGCCTGACCCCTAGGCGTAACCCTAACCCTAACCCTAACCCTAGGCAGGGCAGCCAATCAGCCTAGGGTTAGGGCAGGGGCCAAGGAGAAAGCCCTCGAGGAAGCCAGCTTGTGGCAGTTTTGCGATGCCCCTGGGATGCCCTTTGCAGCTGCAGTGTGCTCGGGGCCCTGGGCATTTTAGTTTGCGGAAGCCTGACCCCTAGGCGTAACCCTAACCCTAACCCTAACCCTAGGCAGGGCAGCCAATCAGCCTAGGGTTAGGGCAGGGGCCAAGGAGAAAGCCCTCGAGGAGGCCAGCTTGTGGCAGTTTTGCGATGCCCCTGGGATGCCCTTTGCAGCTGCAGTGTGCCCGGAGCCCTGGGCCTTTTAGTTTGGGGAATCCTGACCCCTAGGCGTAACCCTAACCCTAACCCTAACCCTAGGCAGGGCAGCCAATCAGCCTAGGGTTAGGGCAGGGGCCAAGGAGAAAGCCCTCGAGGAGGCCAGCTTGTGGCAGTTTTGCGATGCCCCTGGGATGCCCTTTGCAGCTGCAGTGTGCCCGGAGCCCTGGCCCTTTTAGTTTGCGGAAGCCTGACCCCTAGGCGTAACCCTAACCCTAACCCTAACCCTAGGCAGGGCAGCCAATCAGCCTAGGGTTAGGGCAGGGGCCAAGGAGAAAGCCCTCGAGGAGGCCAGCTTGTGGCAGTTTTGCGATGCCCCTGGGATGCCCTTTGCAGCTGCAGTGTGCCCAGAGTCCTGGCCCTTTTAGTTTGCGGAAGCCTGACCCCTAGGCGTAACCCTAACCCTAACCCTAACCCTAACCCTAACCCTAGGCAGGGCAGCCAATCAGCCTAGGGTTAGGGCAGGGGCCAAGGAGAAAGCCCTCGAGGAGGCCAGCTTGTGGCAGTTTTGCGATGCCCCTGGGATGCCCTTTGCAGCTGCAGTGTGCCCGGAGCCCTGGCCCTTTTAGTTTGCGGAAGCCTGACCCCTAGGCGTAACCCTAACCCTAACCCTAGGCAGGGCAGCCAATCAGCCTAGGGTTAGGGCAGGGGCCAAGGAGAAAGCCCTCGAGGAGGCCAGCTTGTGGCAGTTTTGCGATGCCCCTGGGATGCCCTTTGCAGCTGCAGTGTACCCGGAGCCCTGGGCCTTTTAGTTTGCAGAAGCCTGACCCCTAGGCGTAACCCTAACCCTAACCCTAACCCTAGGCAGGGCAGCCAATCAGCCTAGGGTTAGGGCAGGGGCCAAGGAGAAAGCCCTCGAGGAGGCCAGCTTGTGGCAGTTTTGCGATGCCCCTGGGATGCCCTTTGCAGCTGCAGTGTGCCCGGAGCCCTGGGCCTTTTAGTTTGGGGAAGCCTGACCCCTAGGCGTAACCCTAACCCTAACCCTAACCCTAACCCTAACCCTAGGCAGGGCAGCCAATCAGCCTAGGGTTAGGGCAGGGGCCAAGGAGAAAGCCCTCGAGGAAGCCAGCTTGTGGCAGTTTTGCGATGCCCCTGGGATGCCCTTTGCAGCTGCAGTGTGCTCGGGGCCCTGGGCATTTTAGTTTGCAGAAGCCTGACCCCTAGGCGTAACCCTAACCCTAACCCTAACCCTAACCCTAACCCTAGGCAGGGCAGCCAATCAGCCTAGGGTTAGGGCAGGGGCCAAGGAGAAAGCCCTCGAGGAGGCCAGCTTGTGGTAGTTTTGCGATGCCCCTGGGATGCCCTTTGCAGCTGCAGTGTGCCCGGAGCCCTGGGCCTTTTAGTTTGCGGAAGCCTGACCCCTCACCCTAACCCTAACCCTAGGCAGGGCAGCCAATCAGCCTAGGGTTAGGGCAGGGGCCAAGGAGAAAGCCCTCGAGGAGGCCAGCTTGTGGCAGTTTTGCGATGCCCCTGGGTTGCCCTTTGCAGCTGCAGTGTGCCCGGAGCCCTGGGCCTTTTAGTTTGCGGAAGCCTGACCCCTAGGCGTAACCCTAACCCTAACCCTAGGCAGGGCAGCCAATCAGCCTAGGGTTAGGGCAGGGGCCAAGGAGAAAGCCCTCGAGGAGGCCAGCTTGTGACAGTTTTGCGATGCCCCTGGGATGCCCTTTGCAGCTGCAGTGTGCCCGGAGCCCTGGCCCTTTTAGTTTGCGGAAGCCTGACCCCTAGGCGTAACCCTAACCCTAACCCTAGGCAGGGCAGCCAATCAGCCTAGGGTTAGGGCAGGGGCCAAGGAGAAAGCCCTCGAGGAGCCCAGCTTGTGGCAGTTTTGCGATGCCCCTGGGATGCCCTTTGCAGCTGCAGTGTGCCCGGAGCCCTGGGCCTTTTAGTTTGCGGAAGCCTGACCCCTAGGCGTAACCCTAACCCTAACCCTAACCCTAACCCTAGGCAGGGCAGCCAATCAGCCTAGGGTTAGGGCAGGGGCCAAGGAGAAAGCCCTCGAGGAAGCCAGCTTGTGGCAGTTTTGCGATGCCCCTGGGATGCCCTTTGCAGCTGCAGTGTGCTCGGGGCCCTGGGCATTTTAGTTTGCGGAAGCCTGACCCCTAGGCGTAACCCTAACCCTAACCCTAACCCTAACCCTAGGCAGGGCAGCCAATCAGCCTAGGGTTAGGGCAGGGGCCAAGGAGAAAGCCCTCGAGGAGGCCAGCTTGTGGCAGTTTTGCGATGCCCCTGGGATGCCCTTTGCAGCTGCAGTGTGCCCGGAGCCCTGGCCCTTTTAGTTTGCGGAAGCCTGACCCCTAGGCGTAACCCTAACCCTAACCCTAGGTAGGGCAGCCAATCAGCCTAGGGTTAGGGCAGGGGCCAAGGAGAAAGCCCTCGAGGAGGCCAGCTTGTGGCAGTTTTGCGATGCCCCTGGGATGCCCTTTGCAGCTGCAGTGTGCCCGGAGCCCTGGCCCTTTTAGTTTGCGGAAGCCTGACCCCTAGGCGTAACCCTAACCCTAACCCTAACCCTAGGCAGGGCAGCCAATCAGCCTAGGGTTAGGGCAGGGGCCAAGGAGAAAGCCCTCGAGGAGGCCAGCTTGTGGCAGTTTTGCGATGCCCCTGGGATGCCCTTTGCAGCTGCAGTGTGCCCGGAGCCCTGGGCCTTTTAGTTTGCGGAAGCCTGACCCCTAGGCGTAACCCTAACCCTAACCCTAGGCAGGGCAGCCAATCAGCCTAGGGTTAGGGCAGGGGCCAAGGAGAAAGCCCTCGAGGAGGCCAGCTTGTGACAGTTTTGCGATGCCCCTGGAATGCCCTTTGCAGCTGCAGTGTGCCCGGAGCCCTGGCCCTTTTAGTTTGCGGAAGCCTGACCCCTAGGCGTAACCCTAACCCTAACCCTAGGCAGGGCAGCCAATCAGCCTAGGGTTAGGGCAGGGGCCAAGGAGAAAGCCCTCGAGGAGGCCAGCTTGTGGCAGTTTTGCGATGCCCCTGGGATGCCCTTTGCAGCTGCAGTGTGCCCGGAGCCCTGGGCCTTTTAGTTTGCGGAAGCCTGACCCCTAGGCGTAACCCTAACCCTAACCCTAACCCTAACCCTAGGCAGGGCAGCCAATCAGCCTAGGGTTAGGGCAGGGGCCAAGGAGAAAGCCCTCGAGGAGGCCAGCTTGTGGCAGTTTTGCGATGCCCCTGGGATGCCCTTTGCAGCTGCAGTGTGCCCGGAGCCCTGGGCCTTTTAGTTTGCGGAAGCCTGACCCCTAGGCGTAACCCTAACCCTAACCCTAACCCTAGGCAGGGCAGCCAATCAGCCTAGGGTTAGGGCAGGGGCCAAGGAGAAAGCCCTCGAGGAGGCCAGCTTGTGGCAGTTTTGCGATGCCCCTGGGATGCCCTTTGCAGCTGCAGTGTGCCCGGAGCCCTGGGCCTTTTAGTTTGCGGAAGCCTGACCCCTAGGCGTAACCCTAACCCTAACCCTAGGCAGGGCAGCCAATCAGCCTAGGGTTAGGGCAGGGGCCAAGGAGAAAGCCCTCGAGGAGGCCAGCTTGTGGCAGTTTTGCGATGCCCCTGGGATGCCCTTTGCAGCTGCAGTGTGCCCGGAGCCCTGGGCCTTTTAGTTTGCAGAAGCCTGACCCCTAGGCATAACCCTAACCCTAACCCTAACCCTAACCCTAGGCAGGGCAGCCAATCAGCCTAGGGTTAGGGCAGGGGCCAAGGAGAAAGCCCTCGAGGAGGCCAGCTTGTGGCAGTTTTGCGATGCCCCTGGGATGCCCTTTGCAGCTGCAGTGTGCCCGGAGCCCTGGGCCTTTTAGTTTGCGGAAGCCTGACCCCTAGGCGTAACCCTAACCCTAACCCTAGGCAGGGCAGCCAATCAGCCTAGGGTTAGGGCAGGGGCCAAGGAGAAAGCCCTCGAGGAGGCCAGCTTGTGACAGTTTTGCGATGCCCCTGGGATGCCCTTTGCAGCTGCAGTGTGCCCGGAGCCCTGGGCCTTTTAGTTTGCGGAAGCCTGACCCCTAGGCGTAACCCTAACCCTAACCCTAGGCAGGGCAGCCAATCAGCCTAGGGTTAGGGCAGGGGCCAAGGAGAAAGCCCTCGAGGAGGCCAGCTTGTGGCAGTTTTGCGATGCCCCTGGGATGCCCTTTGCAGCTGCAGTGTGCCCGGAGCCCTGGGCCTTTTAGTTTGCGGAAGCCTGACCCCTAGGCGTAACCCTAACCCTAACCCTAACCCTAGGCAGGGCAGCCAATCAGCCTAGGGTTAGGGCAGGGGCCAAGGAGAAAGCCCTCGAGGAGGCCAGCTTGTGGCAGTTTTGCGATGCCCCTGGGATGCCCTTTGCAGCTGCAGTGTACCCGGAGCCCTGGCCCTTTTAGTTTGCAGAAGCCTGACCCCTAGGCATAACCCTAACCCTAACCCTAACCCTAACCCTAACCCTAGGCAGGGCAGCCAATCAGCCTAGGGTTAGGGCAGGGGCCAAGGAGAAAGCCCTCTAGGAGCCCAGCTTGTGGCAGTTTTGCGATGCCCCTGGGATGCCCTTTGCAGCTGCAGTGTGCCCGGAGCCCTGGCCCTTTTAGTTTGCGGAAGCCTGACCCCTAGGCGTAACCCTAACCCTAACCCTAACCCTAGGCAGGGCAGCCAATCAGCCTAGGGTTAGGGCAGGGGCCAAGGAGAAAGCCCTCGAGGAAGCCAGCTTGTGGCAGTTTTGCGATGCCCCTGGGATGCCCTTTGCAGCTGCAGTGTGCTCGGGGCCCTGGGCATTTTAGTTTGCGGAAGCCTGACCCCTAGGCGTAACCCTAACCCTAACCCTAACCCTAGGCAGGGCAGCCAATCAGCCTAGGGTTAGGGCAGGGGCCAAGGAGAAAGCCCTCGAGGAGGCCAGCTTGTGGCAGTTTTGCGATGCCCCTGGGATGCCCTTTGCAGCTGCAGTGTGCCCGGAGCCCTGGGCCTTTTAGTTTGCGGAAGCCTGACCCCTAGGCGTAACCCTAACCCTAGGCAGGGCAGCCAATCAGCCTAGGGTTAGGGCAGGGGCCAAGGAGAAAGCCCTCGAGGAGGCCAGCTTGTGGCAGTTTTGCGATGCCCCTGGGATGCCCTTTGCAGCTGCAGTGTGCCTTGAGCCCTGGCCCTTTTGGTTTGCAGAAGCCTGACCCCTAGTCGTAACCCTAACCCTAACCCTAACCCTAGGCAGGGCAGCCAATCAGCCTAGGGTTAGGGCAGGGGCCAAGGAGAAAGCCCTCGAGGAGGCCAGCTTGTGGCAGTTTTGCGATGCCCCTGGGATGCCCTTTGCAGCTGCAGTGTCCCCGGGGCCCTGGGCATTTTAGTTTGCGGAAGCCTGACCCCTAGGCGTAACCCTAACCCTAACCCTAACCCTAA
This sequence comes from Fringilla coelebs, assembly GCF_963513975.1. Classification (NCBI taxonomy): domain Eukaryota; kingdom Metazoa; phylum Chordata; class Aves; order Passeriformes; family Fringillidae; genus Fringilla; species Fringilla coelebs. Next base: position 5,899,042 of record NC_140043.1, on the reverse strand, counting down.
CCCTAGGCAGGGCAGCCAATCAGCCTAGGGTTAGGGCAGGGGCCAAGGAGAAAGCCCTCGAGGAGGCCAGCTTGTGGCAGTTTTGCGATGCCCCTGGGATGCCCTTTGCAGCTGCAGTGTGCCCGGAGCCCTGGCCCTTTTAGTTTGCGGAAGCCTGACCCCTAGGCGTAACCCTAACCCTAACCCTAGGCAGGGCAGCCAATCAGCCTAGGGTTAGGGCAGGGGCCAAGGAGAAAGCCCTCGAGGAGGCCAGCTTGTGGCAGTTTTGCGATGCCCCTGGGATGCCCTTTGCAGCTGCAGTGTACCCGGAGCCCTGGGCCTTTTAGTTTGCAGAAGCCTGACCCCTAGGCGTAACCCTAACCCTAACCCTAACCCTAGGCAGGGCAGCCAATCAGCCTAGGGTTAGGGCAGGGGCCAAGGAGAAAGCCCTCGAGGAGGCCAGCTTGTGGCAGTTTTGCGATGCCCCTGGGATGCCCTTTGCAGCTGCAGTGTGCCCGGAGCCCTGGGCCTTTTAGTTTGCGGAAGCCTGACCCCTAGGCGTAACCCTAACCCTAACCCTAACCCTAGGCAGGGCAGCCAATCAGCCTAGGGTTAGGGCAGGGGCCAAGGAGAAAGCCCTCGAGGAGGCCAGCTTGTGGCAGTTTTGCGATGCCCCTGGGATGCCCTTTGCAGCTGCAGTGTGCCCGGAGCCCTGGGCCTTTTAGTTTGCGGAAGCCTGACCCCTAGGCGTAACCCTAACCCTAACCCTAGGCAGGGCAGCCAATCAGCCTAGGGTTAGGGCAGGGGCCAAGGAGAAAGCCCTCGAGGAGGCCAGCTTGTGGCAGTTTTGCGATGCCCCTGGGATGCCCTTTGCAGCTGCAGTGTGCCCGGAGCCCTGGGCCTTTTAGTTTGCAGAAGCCTGACCCCTAGGCATAACCCTAACCCTAACCCTAACCCTAACCCTAGGCAGGGCAGCCAATCAGCCTAGGGTTAGGGCAGGGGCCAAGGAGAAAGCCCTCGAGGAGGCCAGCTTGTGGCAGTTTTGCGATGCCCCTGGGATGCCCTTTGCAGCTGCAGTGTGCCCGGAGCCCTGGGCCTTTTAGTTTGCGGAAGCCTGACCCCTAGGCGTAACCCTAACCCTAACCCTAGGCAGGGCAGCCAATCAGCCTAGGGTTAGGGCAGGGGCCAAGGAGAAAGCCCTCGAGGAGGCCAGCTTGTGACAGTTTTGCGATGCCCCTGGGATGCCCTTTGCAGCTGCAGTGTGCCCGGAGCCCTGGGCCTTTTAGTTTGCGGAAGCCTGACCCCTAGGCGTAACCCTAACCCTAACCCTAGGCAGGGCAGCCAATCAGCCTAGGGTTAGGGCAGGGGCCAAGGAGAAAGCCCTCGAGGAGGCCAGCTTGTGGCAGTTTTGCGATGCCCCTGGGATGCCCTTTGCAGCTGCAGTGTGCCCGGAGCCCTGGGCCTTTTAGTTTGCGGAAGCCTGACCCCTAGGCGTAACCCTAACCCTAACCCTAACCCTAGGCAGGGCAGCCAATCAGCCTAGGGTTAGGGCAGGGGCCAAGGAGAAAGCCCTCGAGGAGGCCAGCTTGTGGCAGTTTTGCGATGCCCCTGGGATGCCCTTTGCAGCTGCAGTGTACCCGGAGCCCTGGCCCTTTTAGTTTGCAGAAGCCTGACCCCTAGGCATAACCCTAACCCTAACCCTAACCCTAACCCTAACCCTAGGCAGGGCAGCCAATCAGCCTAGGGTTAGGGCAGGGGCCAAGGAGAAAGCCCTCTAGGAGCCCAGCTTGTGGCAGTTTTGCGATGCCCCTGGGATGCCCTTTGCAGCTGCAGTGTGCCCGGAGCCCTGGCCCTTTTAGTTTGCGGAAGCCTGACCCCTAGGCGTAACCCTAACCCTAACCCTAACCCTAGGCAGGGCAGCCAATCAGCCTAGGGTTAGGGCAGGGGCCAAGGAGAAAGCCCTCGAGGAAGCCAGCTTGTGGCAGTTTTGCGATGCCCCTGGGATGCCCTTTGCAGCTGCAGTGTGCTCGGGGCCCTGGGCATTTTAGTTTGCGGAAGCCTGACCCCTAGGCGTAACCCTAACCCTAACCCTAACCCTAGGCAGGGCAGCCAATCAGCCTAGGGTTAGGGCAGGGGCCAAGGAGAAAGCCCTCGAGGAGGCCAGCTTGTGGCAGTTTTGCGATGCCCCTGGGATGCCCTTTGCAGCTGCAGTGTGCCCGGAGCCCTGGGCCTTTTAGTTTGCGGAAGCCTGACCCCTAGGCGTAACCCTAACCCTAGGCAGGGCAGCCAATCAGCCTAGGGTTAGGGCAGGGGCCAAGGAGAAAGCCCTCGAGGAGGCCAGCTTGTGGCAGTTTTGCGATGCCCCTGGGATGCCCTTTGCAGCTGCAGTGTGCCTTGAGCCCTGGCCCTTTTGGTTTGCAGAAGCCTGACCCCTAGTCGTAACCCTAACCCTAACCCTAACCCTAGGCAGGGCAGCCAATCAGCCTAGGGTTAGGGCAGGGGCCAAGGAGAAAGCCCTCGAGGAGGCCAGCTTGTGGCAGTTTTGCGATGCCCCTGGGATGCCCTTTGCAGCTGCAGTGTCCCCGGGGCCCTGGGCATTTTAGTTTGCGGAAGCCTGACCCCTAGGCGTAACCCTAACCCTAACCCTAACCCTAACCCTAGGCAGGGCAGCCAATCAGCCTAGGGTTAGGGCAGGGGCCAAGGAGAAAGCCCTCGAGGAGGCCAGCTTGTGGCAGTTTTGCGATGCCCCTGGGATGCCCTTTGCAGCTGCAGTGTGCCCGGAGCCCTGGCCCTTTTAGTTTGCGGAAGCCTGACCCCTAGGCGTAACCCTAACCCTAACCCTAGGCAGGGCAGCCAATCAGCCTAGGGTTAGGGCAGGGGCCAAGGAGAAAGCCCTCGAGGAGGCCAGCTTGTGGCAGTTTTGCGATGCCCCTGGGATGCCCTTTGCAGCTGCAGTGTACCCGGAGCCCTGGGCCTTTTAGTTTGCAGAAGCCTGACCCCTAGGCGTAACCCTAACCCTAACCCTAACCCTAGGCAGGGCAGCCAATCAGCCTAGGGTTAGGGCAGGGGCCAAGGAGAAAGCCCTCGAGGAGGCCAGCTTGTGGCAGTTTTGCGATGCCCCTGGGATGCCCTTTGCAGCTGCAGTGTGCCCGGAGCCCTGGGCCTTTTAGTTTGGGGAAGCCTGACCCCTAGGCGTAACCCTAACCCTAACCCTAACCCTAACCCTAGGCAGGGCAGCCAATCAGCCTAGGGTTAGGGCAGGGGCCAAGGAGAAAGCCCTCGAGGAAGCCAGCTTGTGGCAGTTTTGCGATGCCCCTGGGATGCCCTTTGCAGCTGCAGTGTGCTCGGGGCCCTGGGCATTTTAGTTTGCAGAAGCCTGACCCCTAGGCGTAACCCTAATCCTAACCCTAACCCTAACCCTAACCCTAACCCTAACCCTAGGCAGGGCAGCCAATCAGCCTAGGGTTAGGGCAGGGGCCAAGGAGAAAGCCCTCGAGGAGGCCAGCTTGTGGCAGTTTTGCGATGCCCCTGGGATGCCCTTTGCAGCTGCAGTGTGCCCGGAGCCCTGGGCCTTTTAGTTTGCGGAAGCCTGACCCCTCACCCTAACCCTAACCCTAACCCTAGGCAGGGCAGCCAATCAGCCTAGGGTTAGGGCAGGGGCCAAGGAGAAAGCCCTCGAGGAGGCCAGCTTGTGGCAGTTTTGCGATGCCCCTGGGATGCCCTTTGCAGCTGCAGTGTGCCCGGAGCCCTGGGCCTTTTAGTTTGCGGAAGCCTGACCCCTAGGCGTAACCCTAACCCTAACCCTAGGCAGGGCAGCCAATCAGCCTAGGGTTAGGGCAGGGGCCAAGGAGAAAGCCCTCGAGGAGGCCAGCTTGTGACAGTTTTGCGATGCCCCTGGGATGCCCTTTGCAGCTGCAGTGTGCCCGGAGCCCTGGCCCTTTTAGTTTGCGGAAGCCTGACCCCTAGGCGTAACCCTAACCCTAACCCTAGGCAGGGCAGCCAATCAGCCTAGGGTTAGGGCAGGGGCCAAGGAGAAAGCCCTCGAGGAGCCCAGCTTGTGGCAGTTTTGCGATGCCCCTGGGATGCCCTTTGCAGCTGCAGTGTGCCCGGAGCCCTGGGCCTTTTAGTTTGCGGAAGCCTGACCCCTAGGCGTAACCCTAACCCTAACCCTAACCCTAACCCTAGGCAGGGCAGCCAATCAGCCTAGGGTTAGGGCAGGGGCCAAGGAGAAAGCCCTCGAGGAGGCCAGCTTGTGGCAGTTTTGCGATGCCCCTGGGATGCCCTTTGCAGCTGCAGTGTGCCCGGAGCCCTGGGCCTTTTAGTTTGCGGAAGCCTGACCCCTAGGCGTAACCCTAACCCTAACCCTAGGTAGGGCAGCCAATCAGCCTAGGGTTAGGGCAGGGGCCAAGGAGAAAGCCCTCGAGGAGGCCAGCTTGTGGCAGTTTTGCGATGCCCCTGGGATGCCCTTTGCAGCTGCAGTGTGCCCGGAGCCCTGGCCCTTTTAGTTTGCGGAAGCCTGACCCCTAGGCGTAACCCTAACCCTAACCCTAGGCAGGGCAGCCAATCAGCCTAGGGTTAGGGCAGGGGCCAAGGAGAAAGCCCTCGAGGAGGCCAGCTTGTGGCAGTTTTGCGATGCCCCTGGGATGCCCTTTGCAGCTGCAGTGTGCCCGGAGCCCTGGGCCTTTTAGTTTGCGGAAGCCTGACCCCTAGGCGTAACCCTAACCCTAACCCTAGGCAGGGCAGCCAATCAGCCTAGGGTTAGGGCAGGGGCCAAGGAGAAAGCCCTCGAGGAGGCCAGCTTGTGACAGTTTTGCGATGCCCCTGGAATGCCCTTTGCAGCTGCAGTGTGCCCGGAGCCCTGGCCCTTTTAGTTTGCGGAAGCCTGACCCCTAGGCGTAACCCTAACCCTAACCCTAGGCAGGGCAGCCAATCAGCCTAGGGTTAGGGCAGGGGCCAAGGAGAAAGCCCTCGAGGAGGCCAGCTTGTGGCAGTTTTGCGATGCCCCTGGGATGCCCTTTGCAGCTGCAGTGTGCCCGGAGCCCTGGGCCTTTTAGTTTGCGGAAGCCTGACCCCTAGGCGTAACCCTAACCCTAACCCTAACCCTAACCCTAGGCAGGGCAGCCAATCAGCCTAGGGTTAGGGCAGGGGCCAAGGAGAAAGCCCTCGAGGAGGCCAGCTTGTGGCAGTTTTGCGATGCCCCTGGGATGCCCTTTGCAGCTGCAGTGTGCCCGGAGCCCTGGCCCTTTTAGTTTGCAGAAGCCTGACCCCTAGGCGTAACCCTAACCCTAACCCTAACCCTAGGCAGGGCAGCCAATCAGCCTAGGGTTAGGGCAGGGGCCAAGGAGAAAGCCCTCGAGGAGCCCAGCTTGTGGCAGTTTTGCGATGCCCCTGGGATGCCCTTTGCAGCTGCAGTGTGCCCGGAGCCCTGGGCCTTTTAGTTTGCGGAAGCCTGACCCCTAGGCGTAACCCTAACCCTAACCCTAACCCTAGGCAGGGCAGCCAATCAGCCTAGGGTTAGGGCAGGGGCCAAGGAGAAAGCCCTCGAGGAGGCCAGCTTGTGGCAGTTTTGCGATGCCCCTGGGATGCCCTTTGCAGCTGCAGTGTGCCCGGAGCCCTGGCCCTTTTAGTTTGCAGAAGCCTGACCCCTAGGCGTAACCCTAACCCTAACCCTAACCCTAGGCAGGGCAGCCAATCAGCCTAGGGTTAGGCCAGGGGCCAAGGAGAAAGCCCTCGAGGAGGCCAGCTTGTGGCAGTTTTGCGATGCCCCTGGGATGCCCTTTGCAGCTGCAGTGTGCCCGGAGCCCTGGGCCTTTTAGTTTGGGGAAGCCTAACCCCTAGGCGAAACCCTAACCCTAACCCTAGGCAGGGCAGCCAATCAGCCTAGGGTTAGGGCAGGGGCCAAGGAGAAAGCCCTCGAGGAGGCCAGCTTGTGGCAGTTTTGCGATGCCCCTGGGATGCCCTTTGCAGCTGCAGTGTGCCCGGAGCCCTGGGCCTTTTAGTTTGCGGAAGCCTGACCCCTAGGCGTAACCCTAACCCTAACCCTAACCCTAACCCTAGGCAGGGCAGCCAATCAGCCTAGGGTTAGGGCAGGGGCCAAGGAGAAAGCCCTCGAGGAGGCCAGCTTGTGGCAGTTTTGCGATGCCCCTGGGATGCCCTTTGCAGCTGCAGTGTGCCCGGAGCCCTGGCCCTTTTAGTTTGCAGAAGCCTGACCCGTAGGCATAACCCTAACCCTAACCCTAACCCTAACCCTAGGCAGGGCAGCCAATCAGCCTAGGGTTAGGGCAGGGGCCAAGGAGAAAGCCCTCGAGGAGGCCAGCTTGTGGCAGTTTTGCGATGCCCCTGGGATGCCCTTTGCAGCTGCAGTGTGCCCGGAGCCCTGGGCCTTTTAGTTTGCGGAAGCCTGACCCCTAGGCGTAACCCTAACCCTAACCCTAGGCAGGGCAGCCAATCAGCCTAGGGTTAGGGCAGGGGCCAAGGAGAAAGCCCTCGAGGAGGCCAGCTTGTGACAGTTTTGCGATGCCCCTGGGATGCCCTTTGCAGCTGCAGTGTGCCCGGAGCCCTGGCCCTTTTAGTTTGCGGAAGCCTGACCCCTAGGCGTAACCCTAACCCTAACCCTAGGCAGGGCAGCCAATCAGCCTAGGGTTAGGGCAGGAGCCAAGGAGAAAGCCCTCGAGGAGGCCAGCTTGTGGCAGTTTTGCGATGCCCCTGGGATGCCCTTTGCAGCTGCAGTGTGCCCGGAGCCCTGGGCCTTTTAGTTTGCGGAAGCCTGACCCCTAGGCGTAACCCTAACCCTAACCCTAACCCTAGGCAGGGCAGCCAATCAGCCTAGGGTTAGGGCAGGGGCCAAGGAGAAAGCCCTCGAGGAGGCCAGCTTGTGGCAGTTTTGCGATGCCCCTGGGATGCCCTTTGCAGCTGCAGTGTACCCGGAGCCCTGGCCCTTTTAGTTTGCAGAAGCCTGACCCCTAGGCATAACCCTAACCCTAACCCTAACCCTAACCCTAACCCTAGGCAGGGCAGCCAATCAGCCTAGGGTTAGGGCAGGGGCCAAGGAGAAAGCCCTCTAGGAGCCCAGCTTGTGGCAGTTTTGCCATGCCCCTGGGATGCCCTTTGCAGCTGCAGTGTGCCCGGAGCCCTGGCCCTTTTAGTTTGCGGAAGCCTGACCCCTAGGCGTAACCCTAACCCTAACCCTAGGCAGGGCAGCCAATCAGCCTAGGGTTAGGGCAGGGGCCAAGGAGAAAGCCCTCGAGGAAGCCAGCTTGTGGCAGTTTTGCGATGCCCCTGGGATGCCCTTTGCAGCTGCAGTGTGCTCGGGGCCCTGGGCATTTTAGTTTGCGGAAGCCTGACCCCTAGGCGTAACCCTAACCCTAACCCTAACCCTAGGCAGGGCAGCCAATCAGCCTAGGGTTAGGGCAGGGGCCAAGGAGAAAGCCCTCGAGGAGGCCAGCTTGTGGCAGTTTTGCGATGCCCCTGGGATGCCCTTTGCAGCTGCAGTGTGCCCGGAGCCCTGGGCCTTTTAGTTTGCGGAAGCCTGACCCCTAGGCGTAACCCTAACCCTAACCCTAGGCAGGGCAACCAATCAGCCTAGGGTTAGGGCAGGGGCCAAGGAGAAAGCCCTCGAGGAGGCCAGCTTGTGGCAGTTTTGCGATGCCCCTGGGATGCCCTTTGCAGCTGCAGTGTGCCTTGAGCCCTGGCCCTTTTGGTTTGCAGAAGCCTGACCCCTAGGCGTAACCCTAACCCTAACCCTAACCCTAGGCAGGGCAGCCAATCAGCCTAGGGTTAGGGCAGGGGCCAAGGAGAAAGCCCTCGAGGAGGCCAGCTTGTGGCAGTTTTGCGATGCCCCTGGGATGCCCTTTGCAGCTGCAGTGTGCCCGGGGCCCTGGCCCTTTTAGTTTGCGGAAGCCTGACCCCTAGGCGTAACCCTAACCCTAACCCTAACCCTAACCCTAGGCAGGGCAGCCAATCAGCCTAGGGTTAGGGCAGGGGCCAAGGAGAAAGCCCTCGAGGAGGCCAGCTTGTGGCAGTTTTGCGATGCCCCTGGGATGCCCTTTGCAGCTGCAGTGTGCCCGGAGCCCTGGGCCTTTTAGTTTGGGGAATCCTGACCCCTAGGCGTAACCCTAACCCTAACCCTAACCCTAGGCAGGGCAGCCAATCAGCCTAGGGTTAGGGCAGGGGCCAAGGAGAAAGCCCTCGAGGAGGCCAGCTTGTGGCAGTTTTGCGATGCCCCTGGGATGCCCTTTGCAGCTGCAGTGTGCCCGGAGCCCTGGCCCTTTTAGTTTGCGGAAGCCTGACCCCTAGGCGTAACCCTAACCCTAACCCTAGGCAGGGCAGCCAATCAGCCTAGGGTTAGGGCAGGGGCCAAGGAGAAAGCCCTCGAGGAGGCCAGCTTGTGGCAGTTTTGCGATGCCCCTGGGATGCCCTTTGCAGCTGCAGTGTACCCGGAGCCCTGGGCCTTTTAGTTTGCAGAAGCCTGACCCCTAGGCGTAACCCTAACCCTAACCCTAACCCTAGGCAGGGCAGCCAATCAGCCTAGGGTTAGGGCAGGGGCCAAGGAGAAAGCCCTCGAGGAGGCCAGCTTGTGGCAGTTTTGCGATGCCCCTGGGATGCCCTTTGCAGCTGCAGTGTGCCCGGAGCCCTGGGCCTTTTAGTTTGGGGAAGCCTGACCCCTAGGCGTAACCCTAACCCTAACCCTAACCCTAACCCTAGGCAGGGCAGCCAATCAGCCTAGGGTTAGGGCAGGGGCCAAGGAGAAAGCCCTCGAGGAAGCCAGCTTGTGGCAGTTTTGCGATGCCCCTGGGATGCCCTTTGCAGCTGCAGTGTGTTCGGGGCCCTGGGCATTTTAGTTTGCAGAAGCCTGACCCCTAGGCGTAACCCTAACCCTAACCCTAACCCTAACCCTAGGCAGGGCAGCCAATCAGCCTAGGGTTAGGGCAGGGGCCAAGGAGAAAGCCCTCGAGGAGGCCAGCTTGTGGCAGTTTTGCGATGCCCCTGGGATGCCCTTTGCAGCTGCAGTGTGCCCGGAGCCCTGGCCCTTTTAGTTTGCGGAAGCCTGACCCCTAGGCGTAACCCTAATCCTAACCCTAGGCAGGGCAGCCAATCAGCCTAGGGTTAGGGCAGGGGCCAAGGAGAAAGCCCTCGAGGAGGCCAGCTTGTGGCAGTTTTGCGATGCCCCTGGGATGCCCTTTGCAGCTGCAGTGTACCCGGAGCACTGGGCCTTTTAGTTTGCAGAAGCCTGACCCCTAGGCGTAACCCTAACCCTAACCCTAACCCTAGGCAGGGCAGCCAATCAGCCTAGGGTTAGGGCAGGGGCCAAGGAGAAAGCCCTCGAGGAGGCCAGCTTGTGGCAGTTTTGCGATGCCCCTGGGATGCCCTTTGCAGCTGCAGTGTGCCCGGAGCCCTGGGCCTTTTAGTTTGGGGAAGCCTGACCCCTAGGCGTAACCCTAACCCTAACCCTAACCCTAACCCTAGGCAGGGCAGCCAATCAGCCTAGGGTTAGGGCAGGGGCCAAGGAGAAAGCCCTCGAGGAAGCCAGCTTGTGGCAGTTTTGCGATGCCCCTGGGATGCCCTTTGCAGCTGCAGTGTGCTCGGGGCCCTGGGCATTTTAGTTTGCAGAAGCCTGACCCCTAGGCGTAACCCTAACCCTAACCCTAACCCTAACCCTAACCCTAGGCAGGGCAGCCAATCAGCCTAGGGTTAGGGCAGGGGCCAAGGAGAAAGCCCTCGAGGAGGCCAGCTTGTGGCAGTTTTGCGATGCCCCTGGGATGCCCTTTGCAGCTGCAGTGTGCCCGGAGCCCTGGGCCTTTTAGTTTGCGGAAGCCTGACCCCTAGGCGTAACCCTAACCCTAACCCTAACCCTAGGCAGGGCAGCCAATCAGCCTAGGGTTAGGGCAGGGGCCAAGGAGAAAGCCCTCGAGGAGGCCAGCTTGTGGCAGTTTTGCGATGCCCCTGGGATGCCCTTTGCAGCTGCAGTGTGCCTTGAGCCCTGGCCCTTTTAGTTTGTGGAAGCCTGACCCCTAGGCGTAACCCTAACCCTAACCCTAGGCAGGGCAGCCAATCAGCCTAGGGTTAGGGCAGGGGCCAAGGAGAAAGCCCTCGAGGAGGCCAGCTTGTGGCAGTTTTGCGATGCCCCTGGGATGCCCTTTGCAGCTGCAGTGTGCCCGGAGCCCTGGGCCTTTTAGTTTGCGGAAGCCTGACCCCTAGGCGTAACCCTAACCCTAACCCTAACCCTAACCCTAGGCAGGGCAGCCAATCAGCCTAGGGTTAGGGCAGGGGCCAAGGAGAAAGCCCTCGAGGAGGCCAGCTTGTGGCAGTTTTGCGATGCCCCTGGGATGCCCTTTGCAGCTGCAGTGTGCCCGGAGCCCTGGCCCTTTTAGTTTGCGGAAGCCTGACCCCTAGGCGTAACCCTAACCCTAACCCTAACCCTAACCCTAGGCAGGGCAGCCAATCAGCCTAGGGTTAGGGCAGGGGCCAAGGAGAAAGCCCTCGAGGAGGCCAGCTTGTGGCAGTTTTGCGATGCCCCTGGGATGCCCTTTGCAGCTGCAGTGTACCCGGAGCCCTGGCCCTTTTAGTTTGCAGAAGCCTGACCCCTAGGCATAACCCTAACCCTAACCCTAACCCTAGGCAGGGCAGCCAATCAGCCTAGGGTTAGGGCAGGGGCCAAGGAGAAAGCCCTCGAGGAGGCCAGCTTGTGGCAGTTTTGCGATGCCCCTGGGATGCCCTTTGCAGCTGCAGTGTGCCCGGGGCCCTGGGCATTTTAGTTTGCGGAAGCCTGACCCCTAGGCGTAACCCTAACCCTAACCCTAACCCTAACCCTAGGCAGGGCAGCCAATCAGCCTAGGGTTAGGGCAGGGGCCAAGGAGAAAGCCCTCGAGGAGGCCAGCTTGTGGCAGTTTTGCGATGCCCCTGGGATGCCCTTTGCAGCTGCAGTGTGCCCGGAGCCCTGGGCCTTTTAGTTTGCGGAAGCCTGACCCCTAGGCGTAACCCTAACCCTAACCCTAACCCTAACCCTAGGCAGGGCAGCCAATCAGCCTAGGGTTAGGGCAGGGGCCAAGGAGAAAGCCCTCGAGGAGGCCAGCTTGTGGCAGTTTTGCGATGCCCCTGGGATGCCCTTTGCAGCTGCAGTTTGCCCGGAGCCCTGGCCCTTTTAGTTTGCAGAAGCTTGACCCCTAGGCGTAACCCTAACCCTAACCCTAACCCTAGGCAGGGCAGCCAATCAGCCTAGGGTTAGGGCAGGGGCCAAGGAGAAAGCCCTCGAGGAGGCCAGCTTGTGACAGTTTTGCGATGCCCCTGGGATGCCCTTTGCAGCTGCAGTGTGCCCGGAGCCCTGGCCCTTTTAGTTTGCGGAAGCCTGACCCCTAGGCGTAACCCTAACCCTAACCCTAGGCAGGGCAGCCAATCAGCCTAGGGTTAGGGCAGGGGCCAAGGAGAAAGCCCTCGAGGAGCCCAGCTTGTGGCAGTTTTGCGATGCCCCTGGGATGCCCTTTGCAGCTGCAGTGTGCCCGGAGCCCTGGGCCTTTTAGTTTGCGGAAGCCTGACCCCTAGGCGTAACCCTAACCCTAACCCTAACCCTAACCCTAGGCAGGGCAGCCAATCAGCCTAGGGTTAGGGCAGGGGCCAAGGAGAAAGCCCTCGAGGAGGCCAGCTTGTGGCAGTTTTGCGATGCCCCTGGGATGCCCTTTGCAGCTGCAGTGTGCCCGGAGCCCTGGGCCTTTTAGTTTGCGGAAGCCTGACCCCTAGGCGTAACCCTAACCCTAACCCTAGGTAGGGCAGCCAATCAGCCTAGGGTTAGGGCAGGGGCCAAGGAGAAAGCCCTCGAGGAGGCCAGCTTGTGGCAGTTTTGCGATGCCCCTGGGATGCCCTTTGCAGCTGCAGTGTGCCCGGAGCCCTGGCCCTTTTAGTTTGCGGAAGCCTGACCCCTAGGCGTAACCCTAACCCTAACCCTAGGCAGGGCAGCCAATCAGCCTAGGGTTAGGGCAGGGGCCAAGGAGAAAGCCCTCGAGGAGGCCAGCTTGTGGCAGTTTTGCGATGCCCCTGGGATGCCCTTTGCAGCTGCAGTGTGCCCGGAGCCCTGGGCCTTTTAGTTTGCGGAAGCCTGACCCCTAGGCGTAACCCTAACCCTAACCCTAGGCAGGGCAGCCAATCAGCCTAGGGTTAGGGCAGGGGCCAAGGAGAAAGCCCTCGAGGAGGCCAGCTTGTGACAGTTTTGCGATGCCCCTGGAATGCCCTTTGCAGCTGCAGTGTGCCCGGAGCCCTGGCCCTTTTAGTTTGCGGAAGCCTGACCCCTAGGCGTAACCCTAACCCTAACCCTAGGCAGGGCAGCCAATCAGCCTAGGGTTAGGGCAGGGGCCAAGGAGAAAGCCCTCGAGGAGGCCAGCTTGTGGCAGTTTTGCGATGCCCCTGGGATGCCCTTTGCAGCTGCAGTGTGCCCGGAGCCCTGGGCCTTTTAGTTTGCGGAAGCCTGACCCCTAGGCGTAACCCTAACCCTAACCCTAACCCTAACCCTAGGCAGGGCAGCCAATCAGCCTAGGGTTAGGGCAGGGGCCAAGGAGAAAGCCCTCGAGGAGGCCAGCTTGTGGCAGTTTTGCGATGCCCCTGGGATGCCCTTTGCAGCTGCAGTGTGCCCGGAGCCCTGGCCCTTTTAGTTTGCAGAAGCCTGACCCCTAGGCGTAACCCTAACCCTAACCCTAACCCTAGGCAGGGCAGCCAATCAGCCTAGGGTTAGGGCAGGGGCCAAGGAGAAAGCCCTCGAGGAGCCCAGCTTGTGGCAGTTTTGCGATGCCCCTGGGATGCCCTTTGCAGCTGCAGTGTGCCCGGAGCCCTGGGCCTTTTAGTTTGCGGAAGCCTGACCCCTAGGCGTAACCCTAACCCTAACCCTAACCCTAGGCAGGGCAGCCAATCAGCCTAGGGTTAGGGCAGGGGCCAAGGAGAAAGCCCTCGAGGAGGCCAGCTTGTGGCAGTTTTGCGATGCCCCTGGGATGCCCTTTGCAGCTGCAGTGTGCCCGGAGCCCTGGCCCTTTTAGTTTGCAGAAGCCTGACCCCTAGGCGTAACCCTAACCCTAACCCTAACCCTAGGCAGGGCAGCCAATCAGCCTAGGGTTAGGCCAGGGGCCAAGGAGAAAGCCCTCGAGGAGGCCAGCTTGTGGCAGTTTTGCGATGCCCCTGGGATGCCCTTTGCAGCTGCAGTGTGCCCGGAGCCCTGGGCCTTTTAGTTTGGGGAAGCCTAACCCCTAGGCGAAACCCTAACCCTAACCCTAGGCAGGGCAGCCAATCAGCCTAGGGTTAGGGCAGGGGCCAAGGAGAAAGCCCTCGAGGAGGCCAGCTTGTGGCAGTTTTGCGATGCCCCTGGGATGCCCTTTGCAGCTGCAGTGTGCCCGGAGCCCTGGGCCTTTTAGTTTGCGGAAGCCTGACCCCTAGGCGTAACCCTAACCCTAACCCTAACCCTAACCCTAGGCAGGGCAGCCAATCAGCCTAGGGTTAGGGCAGGGGCCAAGGAGAAAGCCCTCGAGGAGGCCAGCTTGTGGCAGTTTTGCGATGCCCCTGGGATGCCCTTTGCAGCTGCAGTGTGCCCGGAGCCCTGGCCCTTTTAGTTTGCAGAAGCCTGACCCGTAGGCATAACCCTAACCCTAACCCTAACCCTAACCCTAGGCAGGGCAGCCAATCAGCCTAGGGTTAGGGCAGGGGCCAAGGAGAAAGCCCTCGAGGAGGCCAGCTTGTGGCAGTTTTGCGATGCCCCTGGGATGCCCTTTGCAGCTGCAGTGTGCCCGGAGCCCTGGGCCTTTTAGTTTGCGGAAGCCTGACCCCTAGGCGTAACCCTAACCCTAACCCTAGGCAGGGCAGCCAATCAGCCTAGGGTTAGGGCAGGGGCCAAGGAGAAAGCCCTCGAGGAGGCCAGCTTGTGACAGTTTTGCGATGCCCCTGGGATGCCCTTTGCAGCTGCAGTGTGCCCGGAGCCCTGGCCCTTTTAGTTTGCGGAAGCCTGACCCCTAGGCGTAACCCTAACCCTAACCCTAGGCAGGGCAGCCAATCAGCCTAGGGTTAGGGCAGGAGCCAAGGAGAAAGCCCTCGAGGAGGCCAGCTTGTGGCAGTTTTGCGATGCCCCTGGGATGCCCTTTGCAGCTGCAGTGTGCCCGGAGCCCTGGGCCTTTTAGTTTGCGGAAGCCTGACCCCTAGGCGTAACCCTAACCCTAACCCTAACCCTAGGCAGGGCAGCCAATCAGCCTAGGGTTAGGGCAGGGGCCAAGGAGAAAGCCCTCGAGGAGGCCAGCTTGTGGCAGTTTTGCGATGCCCCTGGGATGCCCTTTGCAGCTGCAGTGTACCCGGAGCCCTGGCCCTTTTAGTTTGCAGAAGCCTGACCCCTAGGCATAACCCTAACCCTAACCCTAACCCTAACCCTAACCCTAGGCAGGGCAGCCAATCAGCCTAGGGTTAGGGCAGGGGCCAAGGAGAAAGCCCTCTAGGAGCCCAGCTTGTGGCAGTTTTGCCATGCCCCTGGGATGCCCTTTGCAGCTGCAGTGTGCCCGGAGCCCTGGCCCTTTTAGTTTGCGGAAGCCTGACCCCTAGGCGTAACCCTAACCCTAACCCTAGGCAGGGCAGCCAATCAGCCTAGGGTTAGGGCAGGGGCCAAGGAGAAAGCCCTCGAGGAAGCCAGCTTGTGGCAGTTTTGCGATGCCCCTGGGATGCCCTTTGCAGCTGCAGTGTGCTCGGGGCCCTGGGCATTTTAGTTTGCGGAAGCCTGACCCCTAGGCGTAACCCTAACCCTAACCCTAACCCTAGGCAGGGCAGCCAATCAGCCTAGGGTTAGGGCAGGGGCCAAGGAGAAAGCCCTCGAGGAGGCCAGCTTGTGGCAGTTTTGCGATGCCCCTGGGATGCCCTTTGCAGCTGCAGTGTGCCCGGAGCCCTGGGCCTTTTAGTTTGCGGAAGCCTGACCCCTAGGCGTAACCCTAACCCTAACCCTAGGCAGGGCAACCAATCAGCCTAGGGTTAGGGCAGGGGCCAAGGAGAAAGCCCTCGAGGAGGCCAGCTTGTGGCAGTTTTGCGATGCCCCTGGGATGCCCTTTGCAGCTGCAGTGTGCCTTGAGCCCTGGCCCTTTTGGTTTGCAGAAGCCTGACCCCTAGGCGTAACCCTAACCCTAACCCTAACCCTAGGCAGGGCAGCCAATCAGCCTAGGGTTAGGGCAGGGGCCAAGGAGAAAGCCCTCGAGGAGGCCAGCTTGTGGCAGTTTTGCGATGCCCCTGGGATGCCCTTTGCAGCTGCAGTGTGCCCGGGGCCCTGGCCCTTTTAGTTTGCGGAAGCCTGACCCCTAGGCGTAACCCTAACCCTAACCCTAACCCTAACCCTAGGCAGGGCAGCCAATCAGCCTAGGGTTAGGGCAGGGGCCAAGGAGAAAGCCCTCGAGGAGGCCAGCTTGTGGCAGTTTTGCGATGCCCCTGGGATGCCCTTTGCAGCTGCAGTGTGCCCGGAGCCCTGGGCCTTTTAGTTTGGGGAATCCTGACCCCTAGGCGTAACCCTAACCCTAACCCTAACCCTAGGCAGGGCAGCCAATCAGCCTAGGGTTAGGGCAGGGGCCAAGGAGAAAGCCCTCGAGGAGGCCAGCTTGTGGCAGTTTTGCGATGCCCCTGGGATGCCCTTTGCAGCTGCAGTGTGCCCGGAGCCCTGGCCCTTTTAGTTTGCGGAAGCCTGACCCCTAGGCGTAACCCTAACCCTAACCCTAGGCAGGGCAGCCAATCAGCCTAGGGTTAGGGCAGGGGCCAAGGAGAAAGCCCTCGAGGAGGCCAGCTTGTGGCAGTTTTGCGATGCCCCTGGGATGCCCTTTGCAGCTGCAGTGTACCCGGAGCCCTGGGCCTTTTAGTTTGCAGAAGCCTGACCCCTAGGCGTAACCCTAACCCTAACCCTAACCCTAGGCAGGGCAGCCAATCAGCCTAGGGTTAGGGCAGGGGCCAAGGAGAAAGCCCTCGAGGAGGCCAGCTTGTGGCAGTTTTGCGATGCCCCTGGGATGCCCTTTGCAGCTGCAGTGTGCCCGGAGCCCTGGGCCTTTTAGTTTGGGGAAGCCTGACCCCTAGGCGTAACCCTAACCCTAACCCTAACCCTAACCCTAGGCAGGGCAGCCAATCAGCCTAGGGTTAGGGCAGGGGCCAAGGAGAAAGCCCTCGAGGAAGCCAGCTTGTGGCAGTTTTGCGATGCCCCTGGGATGCCCTTTGCAGCTGCAGTGTGTTCGGGGCCCTGGGCATTTTAGTTTGCAGAAGCCTGACCCCTAGGCGTAACCCTAACCCTAACCCTAACCCTAACCCTAGGCAGGGCAGCCAATCAGCCTAGGGTTAGGGCAGGGGCCAAGGAGAAAGCCCTCGAGGAGGCCAGCTTGTGGCAGTTTTGCGATGCCCCTGGGATGCCCTTTGCAGCTGCAGTGTGCCCGGAGCCCTGGCCCTTTTAGTTTGCGGAAGCCTGACCCCTAGGCGTAACCCTAATCCTAACCCTAGGCAGGGCAGCCAATCAGCCTAGGGTTAGGGCAGGGGCCAAGGAGAAAGCCCTCGAGGAGGCCAGCTTGTGGCAGTTTTGCGATGCCCCTGGGATGCCCTTTGCAGCTGCAGTGTACCCGGAGCACTGGGCCTTTTAGTTTGCAGAAGCCTGACCCCTAGGCGTAACCCTAACCCTAACCCTAACCCTAGGCAGGGCAGCCAATCAGCCTAGGGTTAGGGCAGGGGCCAAGGAGAAAGCCCTCGAGGAGGCCAGCTTGTGGCAGTTTTGCGATGCCCCTGGGATGCCCTTTGCAGCTGCAGTGTGCCCGGAGCCCTGGGCCTTTTAGTTTGGGGAAGCCTGACCCCTAGGCGTAACCCTAACCCTAACCCTAACCCTAACCCTAGGCAGGGCAGCCAATCAGCCTAGGGTTAGGGCAGGGGCCAAGGAGAAAGCCCTCGAGGAAGCCAGCTTGTGGCAGTTTTGCGATGCCCCTGGGATGCCCTTTGCAGCTGCAGTGTGCTCGGGGCCCTGGGCATTTTAGTTTGCAGAAGCCTGACCCCTAGGCGTAACCCTAACCCTAACCCTAACCCTAACCCTAACCCTAGGCAGGGCAGCCAATCAGCCTAGGGTTAGGGCAGGGGCCAAGGAGAAAGCCCTCGAGGAGGCCAGCTTGTGGCAGTTTTGCGATGCCCCTGGGATGCCCTTTGCAGCTGCAGTGTGCCCGGAGCCCTGGGCCTTTTAGTTTGCGGAAGCCTGACCCCTAGGCGTAACCCTAACCCTAACCCTAACCCTAGGCAGGGCAGCCAATCAGCCTAGGGTTAGGGCAGGGGCCAAGGAGAAAGCCCTCGAGGAGGCCAGCTTGTGGCAGTTTTGCGATGCCCCTGGGATGCCCTTTGCAGCTGCAGTGTGCCTTGAGCCCTGGCCCTTTTAGTTTGTGGAAGCCTGACCCCTAGGCGTAACCCTAACCCTAACCCTAGGCAGGGCAGCCAATCAGCCTAGGGTTAGGGCAGGGGCCAAGGAGAAAGCCCTCGAGGAGGCCAGCTTGTGGCAGTTTTGCGATGCCCCTGGGATGCCCTTTGCAGCTGCAGTGTGCCCGGAGCCCTGGGCCTTTTAGTTTGCGGAAGCCTGACCCCTAGGCGTAACCCTAACCCTAACCCTAACCCTAACCCTAGGCAGGGCAGCCAATCAGCCTAGGGTTAGGGCAGGGGCCAAGGAGAAAGCCCTCGAGGAGGCCAGCTTGTGGCAGTTTTGCGATGCCCCTGGGATGCCCTTTGCAGCTGCAGTGTGCCCGGAGCCCTGGCCCTTTTAGTTTGCGGAAGCCTGACCCCTAGGCGTAACCCTAACCCTAACCCTAACCCTAACCCTAGGCAGGGCAGCCAATCAGCCTAGGGTTAGGGCAGGGGCCAAGGAGAAAGCCCTCGAGGAGGCCAGCTTGTGGCAGTTTTGCGATGCCCCTGGGATGCCCTTTGCAGCTGCAGTGTACCCGGAGCCCTGGCCCTTTTAGTTTGCAGAAGCCTGACCCCTAGGCATAACCCTAACCCTAACCCTAACCCTAGGCAGGGCAGCCAATCAGCCTAGGGTTAGGGCAGGGGCCAAGGAGAAAGCCCTCGAGGAGGCCAGCTTGTGGCAGTTTTGCGATGCCCCTGGGATGCCCTTTGCAGCTGCAGTGTGCCCGGGGCCCTGGGCATTTTAGTTTGCGGAAGCCTGACCCCTAGGCGTAACCCTAACCCTAACCCTAACCCTAACCCTAGGCAGGGCAGCCAATCAGCCTAGGGTTAGGGCAGGGGCCAAGGAGAAAGCCCTCGAGGAGGCCAGCTTGTGGCAGTTTTGCGATGCCCCTGGGATGCCCTTTGCAGCTGCAGTGTGCCCGGAGCCCTGGGCCTTTTAGTTTGCGGAAGCCTGACCCCTAGGCGTAACCCTAACCCTAACCCTAACCCTAACCCTAGGCAGGGCAGCCAATCAGCCTAGGGTTAGGGCAGGGGCCAAGGAGAAAGCCCTCGAGGAGGCCAGCTTGTGGCAGTTTTGCGATGCCCCTGGGATGCCCTTTGCAGCTGCAGTTTGCCCGGAGCCCTGGCCCTTTTAGTTTGCAGAAGCTTGACCCCTAGGCGTAACCCTAACCCTAACCCTAACCCTAGGCAGGGCAGCCAATCAGCCTAGGGTTAGGGCAGGGGCCAAGGAGAAAGCCCTCGAGGAGGCCAGCTTGTGGCAGTTTTGCGATGCCCCTGGGATGCCCTTTGCAGCTGCAGTGTGCCCAGAGTCCTGGCCCTTTTAGTTTGCGGAAGCCTGACCCCTAGGCGTAACCCTAACCCTAACCCTAGGCAGGGCAGCCAATCAGCCTAGGGTTAGGGCAGGGGCCAAGGAGAAAGCCCTCGAGGAGGCCAGCTTGTGGCAGTTTTGTGATGCCCCTGGGATGCCCTTTGCAGCTGCAGTGTGCCCGGAGCCCTGGCCCTTTTAGTTTGCGGAAGCCTGACCCCTAGGCGTAACCCTAACCCTAACCCTAACCCTAGGCAGGGCAGCCAATCAGCCTAGGGTTAGGGCAGGGGCCAAGGAGAAAGCCCTCGAGGAGGCCAGCTTGTGGCAGTTTTGCGATGCCCCTGGGATGCCCTTTGCAGCTGCAGTGTGCTCGGGGCCCTGGGCATTTTAGTTTGCGGAAGCCTGACCCCTAGGCGTAACCCTAACCCTAACCCTAACCCTAACCCTAACCCTAGGCAGGGCAGCCAATCAGCCTAGGGTTAGGGCAGGGGCCAAGGAGAAAGCCCTCGAGGAGGCCAGCTTGTGGCAGTTTTGCGATGCCCCTGGGATGCCCTTTGCAGCTGCAGTGTGCCCGGAGCCCTGGGCCTTTTAGTTTGCGGAAGCCTGACCCCTAGGCGTAACCCTAACCCTAACCCTAACCCTAACCCTAGGCAGGGCAGCCAATCAGCCTAGGGTTAGGGCAGGGGCCAAGGAGAAAGCCCTCGAGGAGGCCAGCTTGTGGCAGTTTTGCGATGCCCCTGGGATGCCCTTTGCAGCTGCAGTGTGCTCGGGGCCCTGGGCATTTTAGTTTGCGGAAGCCTGACCCCTAGGCGTAACCCTAACCCTAACCCTAACCCTAACCCTAACCCTAGGCAGGGCAGCCAATCAGCCTAGGGTTAGGGCAGGGGCCAAGGAGAAAGCCCTCGAGGAGGCCAGCTTGTGGCAGTTTTGCGATGCCCCTGGGATGCCCTTTGCAGCTGCAGTGTGCCCGGAGCCCTGGGCCTTTTAGTTTGCGGAAGCCTGACCCCTAGGCGTAACCCTAACCCTAACCCTAACCCTAACCCTAGGCAGGGCAGCCAATCAGCCTAGGGTTAGGGCAGGGGCCAAGGAGAAAGCCCTCGAGGAGGCCAGCTTGTGGCAGTTTTGCGATGCCCCTGGGATGCCCTTTGCAGCTGCAGTGTACCCGGAGCCCTGGCCCTTTTAGTTTGCAGAAGCCTGACCCCTAGGCATAACCCTAACCCTAACCCTAACCCTAGGCAGGGCAGCCAATCAGCCTAGGGTTAGGGCAGGGGCCAAGGAGAAAGCCCTCGAGGAGGCCAGCTTGTGGCAGTTTTGCGATGCCCCTGGGATGCCCTTTGCAGCTGCAGTGTGCCCGGAGCCCTGGCCCTTTTAGTTTGCGGAAGCCTGACCCCTAGGCGTAACCCTAACCCTAACCCTAACCCTAACCCTAGGCAGGGCAGCCAATCAGCCTAGGGTTAGGGCAGGGGCCAAGGAGAAAGCCCTCGAGGAGGCCAGCTTGTGGCAGTTTTGCGATGCCCCTGGGATGCCCTTTGCAGCTGCAGTGTACCCGGAGCCCTGGCCCTTTTAGTTTGCAGAAGCCTGACACCTAGGCATAACCCTAACCCTAACCCTAACCCTAACCCTAGGCAGGGCAGCCAATCAGCCTAGGGTTAGGGCAGGGGCCAAGGAGAAAGCCCTCGAGGAGGCCAGCTTGTGGCAGTTTTGCGATGCCCCTGGGATGCCCTTTGCAGCTGCAGTGTGCCCGGGGCCCTGGGCATTTTAGTTTGCGGAAGCCTGACCCCTAGGCGTAACCCTAACCCTAACCCTAACCCTAACCCTAGGCAGGACAGCCAATCAGCCTAGGGTTAGGGCAGGGGCCAAGGAGAAAGCCCTCGAGGAGGCCAGCTTGTGGCAGTTTTGCGATGCCCCTGGGATGCCCTTTGCAGCTGCAGTGTGCCCGGAGCCCTGGGCCTTTTAGTTTGCGGAAGCCTGACCCCTAGGCGTAACCCTAACCCTAACCCTAACCCTAACCCTAGGCAGGGCAGCCAATCAGCCTAGGGTTAGGGCAGGGGCCAAGGAGAAAGCCCTCGAGGAGGCCAGCTTGTGGCAGTTTTGCGATGCCCCTGGGATGCCCTTTGCAGCTGCAGTTTGCCCGGAGCCCTGGCCCTTTTAGTTTGCGGAAGCCTGACCCCTAGGCGTAACCCTAACCCTAACCCTAACCCTAGGCAGGGCAGCCAATCAGCCTAGGGTTAGGGCAGGGGCCAAGGAGAAAGCCCTCGAGGAGGCCAGCTTGTGGCAGTTTTGTGATGCCCCTGGGATGCCCTTTGCAGCTGCAGTGTGCCCGGAGCCCTGGGCCTTTTAGTTTGCGGAAGCCTGACCCCTAGGCGTAACCCTAACCCTAACCCTAACCCTAGGCAGGGCAGCCAATCAGCCTAGGGTTAGGGCAGGGGCCAAGGAGAAAGCCCTCGAGGAGCCCAGCTTGTGGCAGTTTTGCGATGCCCCTGGGATGCCCTTTGCAGCTGCAGTGTGCCCGGAGCCCTGGCCCTTTTAGTTTGCGGAAGCCTGACCCCTAGGCGTAACCCTAACCCTAGGCAGGGCAGCCAATCAGCCTAGGGTTAGGGCAGGGGCCAAGGAGAAAGCCCTCGAGGAGGCCAGCTTGTGGCAGTTTTGTGATGCCCCTGGGATGCCCTTTGCAGCTGCAGTGTGCCCGGAGCCCTGGCCCTTTTAGTTTGCGGAAGCCTGACCCCTAGGCGTAACCCTAACCCTAACCCTAGGCAGGGCAGCCAATCAGCCTAGGGTTAGGGCAGGGGCCAAGGAGAAAGCCCTCGAGGAGGCCAGCTTGTGGCAGTTTTGCGATGCCCCTGGGATGCCCTTTGCAGCTGCAGTGTACCCGGAGCACTGGGCCTTTTAGTTTGCAGAAGCCTGACCCCTAGGCGTAACCCTAACCCTAACCCTAACCCTAGGCAGGGCAGCCAATCAGCCTAGGGTTAGGGCAGGGGCCAAGGAGAAAGCCCTCGAGGAGGCCAGCTTGTGGCAGTTTTGCGATGCCCCTGGGATGCCCTTTGCAGCTGCAGTGTGCTCGGGGCCCTGGGCATTTTAGTTTGCGGAAGCCTGACCCCTAGGCGTAACCCTAACCCTAACCCTAACCCTAACCCTAACCCTAGGCAGGGCAGCCAATCAGCCTAGGGTTAGGGCAGGGGCCAAGGAGAAAGCCCTCGAGGAGGCCAGCTTGTGGCAGTTTTGCGATGCCCCTGGGATGCCCTTTGCAGCTGCAGTGTGCCCGGAGCCCTGGGCCTTTTAGTTTGCGGAAGCCTGACCCCTAGGCGTAACCCTAACCCTAGGCAGGGCAGCCAATCAGCCTAGGGTTAGGGCAGGGGCCAAGGAGAAAGCCCTCGAGGAGGCCAGCTTGTGGCAGTTTTGCGATGCCCCTGGGATGCCCTTTGCAGCTGCAGTGTGCCCGGAGCCCTGGGCCTTTTAGTTTGCGGAAGCCTGACCCCTAGGCGTAACCCTAACCCTAACCCTAACCCTAACCCTAGGCAGGGCAGCCAATCAGCCTAGGGTTAGGGCAGGGGCCAAGGAGAAAGCCCTCGAGGAGGCCAGCTTGTGGCAGTTTTGCGATGCCCCTGGGATGCCCTTTGCAGCTGCAGTGTACCCGGAGCCCTGGCCCTTTTAGTTTGCAGAAGCCTGACCCCTAGGCGTAACCCTAACCCTAACCCTAACCCTAACCCTAGGCAGGGCAGCCAATCAGCCTAGGGTTAGGGCAGGGGCCAAGGAGAAAGCCCTCGAGGAGGCCAGCTTGTGGCAGTTTTGCGATGCCCCTGGGATGCCCTTTGCAGCTGCAGTGTACCCGGAGCCCTGGCCCTTTTAGTTTGCAGAAGCCTGACCCCTAGGCATAACCCTAACCCTAACCCTAACCCTAACCCTAGGCAGGGCAGCCAATCAGCCTAGGGTTAGGGCAGGGGCCAAGGAGAAAGCCCTCGAGGAGGCCAGCTTGTGGCAGTTTTGCGATGCCCCTGGGATGCCCTTTGCAGCTGCAGTGTGCCCGGGGCCCTGGGCATTTTAGTTTGCGGAAGCCTGACCCCTAGGCGTAACCCTAACCCTAACCCTAACCCTAACCCTAACCCTAGGCAGGGCAGCCAATCAGCCTAGGGTTAGGGCAGGGGCCAAGGAGAAAGCCCTCGAGGAGGCCAGCTTGTGGCAGTTTTGCGATGCCCCTGGGATGCCCTTTGCAGCTGCAGTGTGCCCGGAGCCCTGGGCCTTTTAGTTTGCGGAAGCCTGACCCCTAGGCGTAACCCTAACCCTAACCCTAACCCTAACCCTAGGCAGGGCAGCCAATCAGCCTAGGGTTAGGGCAGGGGCCAAGGAGAAAGCCCTCGAGGAGGCCAGCTTGTGGCAGTTTTGCGATGCCCCTGGGATGCCCTTTGCAGCTGCAGTTTGCCCGGAGCCCTGGCCCTTTTAGTTTGCGGAAGCCTGACACCTAGGCGTAACCCTAACCCTAACCCTAACCCTAGGCAGGGCAGCCAATCAGCCTAGGGTTAGGGCAGGGGCCAAGGAGAAAGCCCTCGAGGAGGCCAGCTTGTGGCAGTTTTGCGATGCCCCTGGGATGCCCTTTGCAGCTGCAGTGTGCCCAGAGTCCTGGCCCTTTTAGTTTGCGGAAGCCTGACCCCTAGGCGTAACCCTAACCCTAACCCTAACCCTAGGCAGGGCAGCCAATCAGCCTAGGGTTAGGGCAGGGGCCAAGGAGAAAGCCCTCGAGGAGGCCAGCTTGTGGCAGTTTTGTGATGCCCCTGGGATGCCCTTTGCAGCTGCAGTGTGCCCGGAGCCCTGGGCCTTTTAGTTTGCGGAAGCCTGACCCCTAGGCGTAACCCTAACCCTAACCCTAACCCTAGGCAGGGCAGCCAATCAGCCTAGGGTTAGGGCAGGGGCCAAGGAGAAAGCCCTCGAGGAGGCCAGCTTGTGGCAGTTTTGCGATGCCCCTGGGATGCCCTTTGCAGCTGCAGTGTGCCCGGAGCCCTGGCCCTTTTAGTTTGCGGAAGCCTGACCCCTAGGCGTAACCCTAACCCTAGGCAGGGCAGCCAATCAGCCTAGGGTTAGGGCAGGGGCCAAGGAGAAAGCCCTCGAGGAGGCCAGCTTGTGGCAGTTTTGTGATGCCCCTGGGATGCCCTTTGCAGCTGCAGTGTGCCCGGAGCCCTGGCCCTTTTAGTTTGCGGAAGCCTGACCCCTAGGCGTAACCCTAACCCTAACCCTAACCCTAGGCAGGGCAGCCAATCAGCCTAGGGTTAGGGCAGGGGCCAAGGAGAAAGCCCTCGAGGAGGCCAGCTTGTGGCAGTTTTGCGATGCCCCTGGGATGCCCTTTGCAGCTGCAGTGTGCCCGGAGCCCTGGGCCTTTTAGTTTGCGGAAGCCTGACCCCTAGGCGTAACCCTAACCCTAACCCTAGGCAGGGCAGCCAATCAGCCTAGGGTTAGGGCAGGGGCCAAGGAGAAAGCCCTCGAGGAGGCCAGCTTGTGGCAGTTTTGCGATGCCCCTGGGATGCCCTTTGCAGCTGCAGTGTACCCGGAGCCCTGGGCCTTTTAGTTTGCAGAAGCCTGACCCCTAGGCGTAACCCTAACCCTAACCCTAACCCTAACCCTAGGCAGGGCAGCCAATCAGCCTAGGGTTAGGGCAGGGGCCAAGGAGAAAGCCCTCGAGGAGGCCAGCTTGTGGCAGTTTTGCGATGCCCCTGGGATGCCCTTTGCAGCTGCAGTGTGCTCGGGGCCCTGGGCATTTTAGTTTGCGGAAGCCTGACCCCTAGGCGTAACCCTAACCCTAACCCTAACCCTAGGCAGGGCAGCCAATCAGCCTAGGGTTAGGGCAGGGGCCAAGGAGAAAGCCCTCGAGGAGGCCAGCTTGTGGCAGTTTTGCGATGCCCCTGGGATGCCCTTTGCAGCTGCAGTGTGCCCGGAGCCCTGGGCCTTTTAGTTTGCGGAAGCCTGAGCCCTAGGCGTAACCCTAACCCTAACCCTAACCCTAGGCAGGGCAGCCAATCAGCCTAGGGTTAGGGCAGGGGCCAAGGAGAAAGCCCTCGAGGAGGCCAGCTTGTGGCAGTTTTGCGATGCCCCTGGGATGCCCTTTGCAGCTGCAGTGTGCCCAGAGTCCTGGCCCTTTTAGTTTGCGGAAGCCTGACCGCTAGGCGTAACCCTAACCCTAACCCTAACCCTAGGCAGGGCAGCCAATCAGCCTAGGGTTAGGGCAGGGGCCAAGGAGAAAGCCCTCGAGGAGGCCAGCTTGTGGCAGTTTTGCGATGCCCCTGGGATGCCCTTTTCAGCTGCAGTGTGCCCGGAGCCCTGGCCCTTTTAGTTTGCGGAAGCCTGACCCCTAGGCGTAACCCTAACCCTAACCCTAACCCTAACCCTAGGCAGGGCAGCCAATCAGCCTAGGGTTAGGGCAGGGGCCAAGGAGAAAGCCCTCGAGGAGGCCAGCTTGTGGCAGTTTTGCGATGCCCCTGGGATGCCCTTTGCAGCTGCAGTGTACCCAGAGCCCTGGCCCTTTTAGTTTGCAGAAGCCTGACCCCTAGGCATAACCCTAACCCTAACCCTAGGCAGGGCAGCCAATCAGCCTAGGGTTAGGGCAGGGGCCAAGGAGAAAGCCCTCGAGGAGGCCAGCTTGTGGCAGTTTTGCGATGCCCCTGGGATGCCCTTTGCAGCTGCAGTGTGCCCGGGGCCCTGGGCATTTTAGTTTGCGGAAGCCTGACCCCTAGGCGTAACCCTAACCCTAACCCTAACCCTAGGCAGGGCAGCCAATCAGCCTAGGGTTAGGGCAGGGGCCAAGGAGAAAGCCCTCGAGGAGGCCAGCTTGTGGCAGTTTTGCGATGCCCCTGGGATGCCCTTTGCAGCTGCAGTGTGCCCGGAGCCCTGGGCCTTTTAGTTTGCGGAAGCCTGACCCCTAGGCGTAACCCTAACCCTAACCCTAACCCTAACCCTAGGCAGGGCAGCCAATCAGCCTAGGGTTAGGGCAGGGGCCAAGGAGAAAGCCCTCGAGGAGGCCAGCTTGTGGCAGTTTTGCGATGCCCCTGGGATGCCCTTTGCAGCTGCAGTTTGCCCGGAGCCCTGGCCCTTTTAGTTTGCGGAAGCCTGACCCCTAGGCGTAACCCTAACCCTAACCCTAACCCTAGGCAGGGCAGCCAATCAGCCTAGGGTTAGGGCAGGGGCCAAGGAGAAAGCCCTCGAGGAGGCCAGCTTGTGGCAGTTTTGCGATGCCCCTGGGATGCCCTTTGCAGCTGCAGTGTGCCCAGAGTCCTGGCCCTTTTAGTTTGCGGAAGCCTGACCCCTAGGCGTAACCCTAACCCTAACCCTAGGCAGGGCAGCCAATCAGCCTAGGGTTAGGGCAGGGGCCAAGGAGAAAGCCCTCGAGGAGGCCAGCTTGTGGCAGTTTTGTGATGCCCCTGGGATGCCCTTTGCAGCTGCAGTGTGCCCGGAGCCCTGGCCCTTTTAGTTTGCGGAAGCCTGACCCCTAGGCGTAACCCTAACCCTAACCCTAACCCTAGGCAGGGCAGCCAATCAGCCTAGGGTTAGGGCAGGGGCCAAGGAGAAAGCCCTCGAGGAGGCCAGCTTGTGGCAGTTTTGCGATGCCCCTGGGATGCCCTTTGCAGCTGCAGTGTACCCGGAGCCCTGGGCCTTTTAGTTTGCAGAAGCCTGACCCCTAGGCGTAACCCTAACCCTAACCCTAACCCTAGGCAGGGCAGCCAATCAGCCTAGGGTTAGGGCAGGGGCCAAGGAGAAAGCCCTCGAGGAGGCCAGCTTGTGGCAGTTTTGCGATGCCCCTGGGATGCCCTTTGCAGCTGCAGTGTGCTCGGGGCCCTGGGCATTTTAGTTTGCGGAAGCCTGACCCCTAGGCGTAACCCTAACCCTAACCCTAACCCTAACCCTAGGCAGGGCAGCCAATCAGCCTAGGGTTAGGGCAGGGGCCAAGGAGAAAGCCCTCGAGGAGGCCAGCTTGTGGCAGTTTTGCGATGCCCCTGGGATGCCCTTTGCAGCTGCAGTGTGCCCGGAGCCCTGGGCCTTTTAGTTTGCGGAAGCCTGACCCCTAGGCGTAACCCTAACCCTAACCCTAACCCTAGGCAGGGCAGCCAATCAGCCTAGGGTTAGGGCAGGGGCCAAGGAGAAAGCCCTCGAGGAGGCCAGCTTGTGGCAGTTTTGCGATGCCCCTGGGATGCCCTTTGCAGCTGCAGTGTGCTCGGGGCCCTGGGCATTTTAGTTTGCAGAAGCCTGACCCCTAGGCGTAACCCTAACCCTAACCCTAACCCTAACCCTAACCCTAACCCTAGGCATGGCAGCCAATCAGCCTAGGGTTAGGGCAGGGGCCAAGGAGAAAGCCCTCGAGGAGGCCAGCTTGTGGCAGTTTTGCGATGCCCCTGGGATGCCCTTTGCAGCTGCAGTGTGCCCGGAGCCCTGGCCCTTTTAGTTTGCGGAAGCCTGACCCCTAGGCGTAACCCTAATCGTAACCCTAGGCAGGGCAGCCAATCAGCCTAGGGTTAGGGCAGGGGCCAAGGAGAAAGCCCTCGAGGAGGCCAGCTTGTGGCAGTTTTGCGATGCCCCTGGGATGCCCTTTGCAGCTGCAGTGTACCCGGAGCACTGGGCCTTTTAGTTTGCAGAAGCCTGACCCCTAGGCGTAACCCTAACCCTAACCCTAACCCTAGGCAGGGCAGCCAATCAGCCTAGGGTTAGGGCAGGGGCCAAGGAGAAAGCCCTCGAGGAGGCCAGCTTGTGGCAGTTTTGCGATGCCCCTGGGATGCCCTTTGCAGCTGCAGTGTGCCCGGAGCCCTGGGCCTTTTAGTTTGGGGAAGCCTGACCCCTAGGCGTAACCCTAACCCTAACCCTAACCCTAACCCTAGGCAGGGCAGCCAATCAGCCTAGGGTTAGGGCAGGGGCCAAGGAGAAAGCCCTCGAGGAAGCCAGCTTGTGGCAGTTTTGCGATGCCCCTGGGATGCCCTTTGCAGCTGCAGTGTGCTCGGGGCCCTGGGCATTTTAGTTTGCAGAAGCCTGACCCCTAGGCGTAACCCTAACCCTAACCCTAACCCTAACCCTAACCCTAGGCAGGGCAGCCAATCAGCCTAGGGTTAGGGCAGGGGCCAAGGAGAAAGCCCTCGAGGAGGCCAGCTTGTGGCAGTTTTGCGATGCCCCTGGGATGCCCTTTGCAGCTGCAGTGTGCCCGGAGCCCTGGGCCTTTTAGTTTGCGGAAGCCTGACCCCTAGGCGTAACCCTAACCCTAACCCTAACCCTAGGCAGGGCAGCCAATCAGCCTAGGGTTAGGGCAGGGGCCAAGGAGAAAGCCCTCGAGGAGGCCAGCTTGTGGCAGTTTTGCGATGCCCCTGGGATGCCCTTTGCAGCTGCAGTGTGCCTTGAGCCCTGGCCCTTTTAGTTTGTGGAAGCCTGACCCCTAGGCGTAACCCTAACCCTAACCCTAGGCAGGGCAGCCAATCAGCCTAGGGTTAGGGCAGGGGCCAAGGAGAAAGCCCTCGAGGAGGCCAGCTTGTGGCAGTTTTGCGATGCCCCTGGGATGCCCTTTGCAGCTGCAGTGTGCCCGGAGCCCTGGGCCTTTTAGTTTGCGGAAGCCTGACCCCTAGGCGTAACCCTAACCCTAACCCTAACCCTAGGCAGGGCAGCCAATCAGCCTAGGGTTAGGGCAGGGGCCAAGGAGAAAGCCCTCGAGGAGGCCAGCTTGTGGCAGTTTTGCGATGCCCCTGGGATGCCCTTTGCAGCTGCAGTGTGCCCGGAGCCCTGGCCCTTTTAGTTTGCGGAAGCCTGACCCCTAGGCGTAACCCTAACCCTAACCCTAACCCTAACCCTAGGCAGGGCAGCCAATCAGCCTAGGGTTAGGGCAGGGGCCAAGGAGAAAGCCCTCGAGGAGGCCAGCTTGTGGCAGTTTTGCGATGCCCCTGGGATGCCCTTTGCAGCTGCAGTGTACCCGGAGCCCTGGCCCTTTTAGTTTGCAGAAGCCTGACCCCTAGGCATAACCCTAACCCTAACCCTAACCCTAGGCAGGGCAGCCAATCAGCCTAGGGTTAGGGCAGGGGCCAAGGAGAAAGCCCTCGAGGAGGCCAGCTTGTGGCAGTTTTGCGATGCCCCTGGGATGCCCTTTGCAGCTGCAGTGTGCCCGGGGCCCTGGGCATTTTAGTTTGCGGAAGCCTGACCCCTAGGCGTAACCCTAACCCTAACCCTAACCCTAACCCTAACCCTAGGCAGGGCAGCCAATCAGCCTAGGGTTAGGGCAGGGGCCAAGGAGAAAGCCCTCGAGGAGGCCAGCTTGTGGCAGTTTTGCGATGCCCCTGGGATGCCCTTTGCAGCTGCAGTGTGCCCGGAGCCCTGGGCCTTTTAGTTTGCGGAAGCCTGACCCCTAGGCGTAACCCTAACCCTAACCCTAACCCTAACCCTAGGCAGGGCAGCCAATCAGCCTAGGGTTAGGGCAGGGGCCAAGGAGAAAGCCCTCGAGGAGGCCAGCTTGTGGCAGTTTTGCGATGCCCCTGGGATGCCCTTTGCAGCTGCAGTTTGCCCGGAGCCCTGGCCCTTTTAGTTTGCGGAAGCTTGACCCCTAGGCGTAACCCTAACCCTAACCCTAACCCTAGGCAGGGCAGCCAATCAGCCTAGGGTTAGGGCAGGGGCCAAGGAGAAAGCCCTCGAGGAGGCCAGCTTGTGGCAGTTTTGCGATGCCCCTGGGATGCCCTTTGCAGCTGCAGTGTGCCCAGAGTCCTGGCCCTTTTAGTTTGCGGAAGCCTGACCCCTAGGCGTAACCCTAACCCTAACCCTAACCCTAGGCAGGGCAGCCAATCAGCCTAGGGTTAGGGCAGGGGCCAAGGAGAAAGCCCTCGAGGAGGCCAGCTTGTGGCAGTTTTGTGATGCCCCTGGGATGCCCTTTGCAGCTGCAGTGTGCCCGGAGCCCTGGCCCTTTTAGTTTGCGGAAGCCTGACCCCTAGGCGTAACCCTAACCCTAACCCTAACCCTAGGCAGGGCAGCCAATCAGCCTAGGGTTAGGGCAGGGGCCAAGGAGAAAGCCCTCGAGGAGGCCAGCTTGTGGCAGTTTTGCGATGCCCCTGGGATGCCCTTTGCAGCTGCAGTGTGCTCGGGGCCCTGGGCATTTTAGTTTGCGGATGCCTGACCCCTAGGCGTAACCCTAACCCTAACCCTAACCCTAACCCTAGGCAGGGCAGCCAATCAGCCTAGGGTTAGGGCAGGGGCCAAGGAGAAAGCCCTCGAGGAGGCCAGCTTGTGGCAGTTTTGCGATGCCCCTGGGATGCCCTTTGCAGCTGCAGTGTACCCGGAGCCCTGGCCCTTTTAGTTTGCAGAAGCCTGACCCCTAGGCATAACCCTAACCCTAACCCTAACCCTAGGCAGGGCAGCCAATCAGCCTAGGGTTAGGGCAGGGGCCAAGGAGAAAGCCCTCGAGGAGGCCAGCTTGTGGCAGTTTTGCGATGCCCCTGGGATGCCCTTTGCAGCTGCAGTGTGCCCGGAGCCCTGGCCCTTTTAGTTTGCGGAAGCCTGACCCCTAGGCGTAACCCTAACCCTAACCCTAACCCTAACCCTAGGCAGGGCAGCCAATCAGCCTAGGGTTAGGGCAGGGGCCAAGGAGAAAGCCCTCGAGGAGGCCAGCTTGTGGCAGTTTTGCGATGCCCCTGGGATGCCCTTTGCAGCTGCAGTGTACCCGGAGCCCTGGCCCTTTTAGTTTGCAGAAGCCTGACACCTAGGCATAACCCTAACCCTAACCCTAACCCTAACCCTAGGCAGGGCAGCCAATCAGCCTAGGGTTAGGGCAGGGGCCAAGGAGAAAGCCCTCGAGGAGGCCAGCTTGTGGCAGTTTTGCGATGCCCCTGGGATGCCCTTTGCAGCTGCAGTGTGCCCGGGGCCCTGGGCATTTTAGTTTGCGGAAGCCTGACCCCTAGGCGTAACCCTAACCCTAACCCTAACCCTAACCCTAGGCAGGACAGCCAATCAGCCTAGGGTTAGGGCAGGGGCCAAGGAGAAAGCCCTCGAGGAGGCCAGCTTGTGGCAGTTTTGCGATGCCCCTGGGATGCCCTTTGCAGCTGCAGTGTGCCCGGAGCCCTGGGCCTTTTAGTTTGCGGAAGCCTGACCCCTAGGCGTAACCCTAACCCTAACCCTAACCCTAACCCTAACCCTAGGCAGGGCAGCCAATCAGCCTAGGGTTAGGGCAGGGGCCAAGGAGAAAGCCCTCGAGGAGGCCAGCTTGTGGCAGTTTTGCGATGCCCCTGGGATGCCCTTTGCAGCTGCAGTTTGCCCGGAGCCCTGGCCCTTTTAGTTTGCGGAAGCCTGACCCCTAGGCGTAACCCTAACCCTAACCCTAACCCTAGGCAGGGCAGCCAATCAGCCTAGGGTTAGGGCAGGGGCCAAGGAGAAAGCCCTCAAGGAGGCCAGCTTGTGGCAGTTTTGCGATGCCCCTGGGATGCCCTTTGCAGCTGCAGTGTGCCCAGAGTCCTGGCCCTTTTAGTTTGCGGAAGCCTGACCCCTAGGCGTAACCCTAACCCTAACCCTAACCCTAGGCAGGGCAGCCAATCAGCCTAGGGTTAGGGCAGGGGCCAAGGAGAAAGCCCTCGAGGAGGCCAGCTTGTGGCAGTTTTGTGATGCCCCTGGGATGCCCTTTGCAGCTGCAGTGTGCCCGGAGCCCTGGGCCTTTTAGTTTGCGGAAGCCTGACCCCTAGGCGTAACCCTAACCCTAACCCTAACCCTAGGCAGGGCAGCCAATCAGCCTAGGGTTAGGGCAGGGGCCAAGGAGAAAGCCCTCGAGGAGGCCAGCTTGTGGCAGTTTTGCGATGCCCCTGGGATGCCCTTTGCAGCTGCAGTGTGCCCGGAGCCCTGGCCCTTTTAGTTTGCGGAAGCCTGACCCCTAGGCGTAACCCTAACCCTAGGCAGGGCAGCCAATCAGCCTAGGGTTAGGGCAGGGGCCAAGGAGAAAGCCCTCGAGGAGGCCAGCTTGTGGCAGTTTTGTGATGCCCCTGGGATGCCCTTTGCAGCTGCAGTGTGCCCGGAGCCCTGGCCCTTTTAGTTTGCGGAAGCCTGACCCCTAGGCGTAACCCTAACCCTAACCCTAACCCTAGGCAGGGCAGCCAATCAGCCTAGGGTTAGGGCAGGGGCCAAGGAGAAAGCCCTCGAGGAGGCCAGCTTGTGGCAGTTTTGCGATGCCCCTGGGATGCCCTTTGCAGCTGCAGTGTACCCGGAGCCCTGGGCCTTTTAGTTTGCAGAAGCCTGACCCCTAGGCGTAACCCTAACCCTAACCCTAACCCTAACCCTAGGCAGGGCAGCCAATCAGCCTAGGGTTAGGGCAGGGGCCAAGGAGAAAGCCCTCGAGGAGGCCAGCTTGTGGCAGTTTTGCGATGCCCCTGGGATGCCCTTTGCAGCTGCAGTGTGCTCGGGGCCCTGGGCATTTTAGTTTGCGGAAGCCTGACCCCTAGGCGTAACCCTAACCCTAACCCTAACCCTAACCCTAACCCTAGGCAGGGCAGCCAATCAGCCTAGGGTTAGGGCAGGGGCCAAGGAGAAAGCCCTCGAGGAGGCCAGCTTGTGGCAGTTTTGCGATGCCCCTGGGATGCCCTTTGCAGCTGCAGTGTGCCCGGAGCCCTGGGCCTTTTAGTTTGCGGAAGCCTGACCCCTAGGCGTAACCCTAACCCTAGGCAGGGCAGCCAATCAGCCTAGGGTTAGGGCAGGGGCCAAGGAGAAAGCCCTCGAGGAGGCCAGCTTGTGGCAGTTTTGCGATGCCCCTGGGATGCCCTTTGCAGCTGCAGTGTGCCCGGAGCCCTGGGCCTTTTAGTTTGCGGAAGCCTGACCCCTAGGCGTAACCCTAACCCTAACCCTAACCCTAACCCTAGGCAGGGCAGCCAATCAGCCTAGGGTTAGGGCAGGGGCCAAGGAGAAAGCCCTCGAGGAGGCCAGCTTGTGGCAGTTTTGCGATGCCCCTGGGATGCCCTTTGCAGCTGCAGTGTACCCGGAGCCCTGGCCCTTTTAGTTTGCAGAAGCCTGACCCCTAGGCATAACTCTAACCCTAACCCTAACCCTAGGCAGGGCAGCCAATCAGCCTAGGGTTAGGGCAGGGGCCAAGGAGAAAGCCCTCGAGGAGGCCAGCTTGTGGCAGTTTTGCGATGCCCCTGGGATGCCCTTTGCAGCTGCAGTGTGCCCGGAGCCCTGGCCCTTTTAGTTTGCGGAAGCCTGACCCCTAGGCGTAACCCTAACCCTAACCCTAACCCTAACCCTAGGCAGGGCAGCCAATCAGCCTAGGGTTAGGGC
The DNA here is from genome assembly GCF_963513975.1 of Fringilla coelebs. Lineage (NCBI taxonomy): Eukaryota > Metazoa > Chordata > Aves > Passeriformes > Fringillidae > Fringilla > Fringilla coelebs. Next base: position 5,866,116 of record NC_140043.1, on the reverse strand, counting down.
AGGGGCCAAGGAGAAAGCCCTCGAGGAGGCCAGCTTGTGGCAGTTTTGCGATGCCCCTGGGATGCCCTTTGCAGCTGCAGTGTACCCGGAGCCCTGGCCCTTTTAGTTTGCAGAAGCCTGACCCCTAGGCATAACCCTAACCCTAACCCTAACCCTAACCCTAGGCAGGGCAGCCAATCAGCCTAGGGTTAGGGCAGGGGCCAAGGAGAAAGCCCTCGAGGAGGCCAGCTTGTGGCAGTTTTGCGATGCCCCTGGGATGCCCTTTGCAGCTGCAGTGTGCCCGGTGCCCTGGGCATTTTAGTTTGCGGAAGCCTGACCCCTAGGCGTAACCCTAACCCTAACCCTAACCCTAACCCTAGGCAGGGCAGCCAATCAGCCTAGGGTTAGGGCAGGGGCCAAGGAGAAAGCCCTCGAGGAGGCCAGCTTGTGGCAGTTTTGCGATGCCCCTGGGATGCCCTTTGCAGCTGCAGTGTGCCCGGAGCCCTGGGCCTTTTAGTTTGCGGAAGCCTGACCCCTAGGCGTAACCCTAACCCTAACCCTAACCCTAACCCTAGGCAGGGCAGCCAATCAGCCTAGGGTTAGGGCAGGGGCCAAGGAGAAAGCCCTCGAGGAGGCCAGCTTGTGGCAGTTTTGCGATGCCCCTGGGATGCCCTTTGCAGCTGCAGTTTGCCCGGAGCCCTGGCCCTTTTAGTTTGCGGAAGCCTGACCCCTAGGCGTAACCCTAACCCTAACCCTAACCCTAGGCAGGGCAGCCAATCAGCCTAGGGTTAGGGCAGGGGCCAAGGAGAAAGCCCTCGAGGAGGCCAGCTTGTGGCAGTTTTGCGATGCCCCTGGGATGCCCTTTGCAGCTGCAGTGTGCCCAGAGTCCTGGCCCTTTTAGTTTGCGGAAGCCTGACCCCTAGGCGTAACCCTAACCCTAACCCTAACCCTAGGCAGGGCAGCCAATCAGCCTAGGGTTAGGGCAGGGGCCAAGGAGAAAGCCCTCGAGGAGGCCAGCTTGTGGCAGTTTTGTGATGCCCCTGGGATGCCCTTTGCAGCTGCAGTGTGCCCGGAGCCCTGGGCCTTTTAGTTTGCGGAAGCCTGACCCCTAGGCGTAACCCTAACCCTAACCCTAACCCTAGGCAGGGCAGCCAATCAGCCTAGGGTTAGGGCAGGGGCCAAGGAGAAAGCCCTCGAGGAGGCCAGCTTGTGGCAGTTTTGCGATGCCCCTGGGATGCCCTTTGCAGCTGCAGTGTGCCCGGAGCCCTGGCCCTTTTAGTTTGCGGAAGCCTGACCCCTAGGCGTAACCCTAACCCTAGGCAGGGCAGCCAATCAGCCTAGGGTTAGGGCAGGGGCCAAGGAGAAAGCCCTCGAGGAGGCCAGCTTGTGGCAGTTTTGTGATGCCCCTGGGATGCCCTTTGCAGCTGCAGTGTGCCCGGAGCCCTGGCCCTTTTAGTTTGCGGAAGCCTGACCCCTAGGCGTAACCCTAACCCTAACCCTAACCCTAGGCAGGGCAGCCAATCAGCCTAGGGTTAGGGCAGGGGCCAAGGAGAAAGCCCTCGAGGAGGCCAGCTTGTGGCAGTTTTGCGATGCCCCTGGGATGCCCTTTGCAGCTGCAGTGTGCCCGGAGCCCTGGGCCTTTTAGTTTGCGGAAGCCTGACCCCTAGGCGTAACCCTAACCCTAACCCTAGGCAGGGCAGCCAATCAGCCTAGGGTTAGGGCAGGGGCCAAGGAGAAAGCCCTCGAGGAGGCCAGCTTGTGGCAGTTTTGCGATGCCCCTGGGATGCCCTTTGCAGCTGCAGTGTACCCGGAGCCCTGGGCCTTTTAGTTTGCAGAAGCCTGACCCCTAGGCGTAACCCTAACCCTAACCCTAACCCTAACCCTAGGCAGGGCAGCCAATCAGCCTAGGGTTAGGGCAGGGGCCAAGGAGAAAGCCCTCGAGGAGGCCAGCTTGTGGCAGTTTTGCGATGCCCCTGGGATGCCCTTTGCAGCTGCAGTGTGCTCGGGGCCCTGGGCATTTTAGTTTGCGGAAGCCTGACCCCTAGGCGTAACCCTAACCCTAACCCTAACCCTAGGCAGGGCAGCCAATCAGCCTAGGGTTAGGGCAGGGGCCAAGGAGAAAGCCCTCGAGGAGGCCAGCTTGTGGCAGTTTTGCGATGCCCCTGGGATGCCCTTTGCAGCTGCAGTGTGCCCGGAGCCCTGGGCCTTTTAGTTTGCGGAAGCCTGAGCCCTAGGCGTAACCCTAACCCTAACCCTAACCCTAGGCAGGGCAGCCAATCAGCCTAGGGTTAGGGCAGGGGCCAAGGAGAAAGCCCTCGAGGAGGCCAGCTTGTGGCAGTTTTGCGATGCCCCTGGGATGCCCTTTGCAGCTGCAGTGTGCCCAGAGTCCTGGCCCTTTTAGTTTGCGGAAGCCTGACCGCTAGGCGTAACCCTAACCCTAACCCTAACCCTAGGCAGGGCAGCCAATCAGCCTAGGGTTAGGGCAGGGGCCAAGGAGAAAGCCCTCGAGGAGGCCAGCTTGTGGCAGTTTTGCGATGCCCCTGGGATGCCCTTTTCAGCTGCAGTGTGCCCGGAGCCCTGGCCCTTTTAGTTTGCGGAAGCCTGACCCCTAGGCGTAACCCTAACCCTAACCCTAACCCTAACCCTAGGCAGGGCAGCCAATCAGCCTAGGGTTAGGGCAGGGGCCAAGGAGAAAGCCCTCGAGGAGGCCAGCTTGTGGCAGTTTTGCGATGCCCCTGGGATGCCCTTTGCAGCTGCAGTGTACCCAGAGCCCTGGCCCTTTTAGTTTGCAGAAGCCTGACCCCTAGGCATAACCCTAACCCTAACCCTAGGCAGGGCAGCCAATCAGCCTAGGGTTAGGGCAGGGGCCAAGGAGAAAGCCCTCGAGGAGGCCAGCTTGTGGCAGTTTTGCGATGCCCCTGGGATGCCCTTTGCAGCTGCAGTGTGCCCGGGGCCCTGGGCATTTTAGTTTGCGGAAGCCTGACCCCTAGGCGTAACCCTAACCCTAACCCTAACCCTAACCCTAGGCAGGGCAGCCAATCAGCCTAGGGTTAGGGCAGGGGCCAAGGAGAAAGCCCTCGAGGAGGCCAGCTTGTGGCAGTTTTGCGATGCCCCTGGGATGCCCTTTGCAGCTGCAGTGTGCCCGGAGCCCTGGGCCTTTTAGTTTGCGGAAGCCTGACCCCTAGGCGTAACCCTAACCCTAACCCTAACCCTAACCCTAGGCAGGGCAGCCAATCAGCCTAGGGTTAGGGCAGGGGCCAAGGAGAAAGCCCTCGAGGAGGCCAGCTTGTGGCAGTTTTGCGATGCCCCTGGGATGCCCTTTGCAGCTGCAGTTTGCCCGGAGCCCTGGCCCTTTTAGTTTGCGGAAGCCTGACCCCTAGGCGTAACCCTAACCCTAACCCTAACCCTAGGCAGGGCAGCCAATCAGCCTAGGGTTAGGGCAGGGGCCAAGGAGAAAGCCCTCGAGGAGGCCAGCTTGTGGCAGTTTTGCGATGCCCCTGGGATGCCCTTTGCAGCTGCAGTGTGCCCAGAGTCCTGGCCCTTTTAGTTTGCGGAAGCCTGACCCCTAGGCGTAACCCTAACCCTAACCCTAACCCTAGGCAGGGCAGCCAATCAGCCTAGGGTTAGGGCAGGGGCCAAGGAGAAAGCCCTCGAGGAGGCCAGCTTGTGGCAGTTTTGCGATGCCCCTGGGATGCCCTTTGCAGCTGCAGTGTGCTCGGGGCCCTGGGCATTTTAGTTTGCGGAAGCCTGACCCCTAGGCGTAACCCTAACCCTAACCCTAACCCTAATCCTAACCCTAACCCTAACCCTAGGCAGGGCAGCCAATCAGCCTAGGGTTAGGGCAGGGGCCAAGGAGAAAGCCCTCGAGGAGGCCAGCTTGTGGCAGTTTTGCGATGCCCCTGGGATGCCCTTTGCAGCTGCAGTGTGCCCGGAGCCCTGGGCCTTTTAGTTTGCGGAAGCCTGAGCCCTAGGCGTAACCCTAACCCTAACCCTAACCCTAGGCAGGGCAGCCAATCAGCCTAGGGTTAGGGCAGGGGCCAAGGAGAAAGCCCTCGAGGAGGCCAGCTTGTGGCAGTTTTGCGATGCCCCTGGGATGCCCTTTGCAGCTGCAGTGTGCCCAGAGTCCTGGCCCTTTTAGTTTGCGGAAGCCTGACCCCTAGGCGTAACCCTAACCCTAACCCTAACCCTAGGCAGGGCAGCCAATCAGCCTAGGGTTAGGGCAGGGGCCAAGGAGAAAGCCCTCGAGGAGGCCAGCTTGTGGCAGTTTTGCAATGCCCCTGGGATGCCCTTTGCAGCTGCAGTGTGCCCGGGGCCCTGGGCATTTTAGTTTGCGGAAGCCTGACCCCTAGGCGTAACCCTAACCCTAACCCTAACCCTAACCCTAGGCAGGGCAGCCAATCAGCCTAGGGTTAGGGCAGGGGCCAAGGAGAAAGCCCTCGAGGAGGCCAGCTTGTGGCAGTTTTGCGATGCCCCTGGGATGCCCTTTGCAGCTGCAGTGTGCCCGGAGCCCTGGGCCTTTTAGTTTGCGGAAGCCTGACCCCTAGGCGTAACCCTAACCCTAACCCTAACCCTAACCCTAACCCTAGGCAGGGCAGCCAATCAGCCTAGGGTTAGGGCAGGGGCCAAGGAGAAAGCCCTCGAGGAGGCCAGCTTGTGGCAGTTTTGTGATGCCCCTGGGATGCCCTTTGCAGCTGCAGTGTGCCCGGAGCCCTGGCCCTTTTAGTTTGCGGAAGCCTGACCCCTAGGCGTAACCCTAACCCTAACCCTAACCCTAGGCAGGGCAGCCAATCAGCCTAGGGTTAGGGCAGGGGCCAAGGAGAAAGCCCTCGAGGAGGCCAGCTTGTGGCAGTTTTGCGATGCCCCTGGGATGCCCTTTGCAGCTGCAGTGTGCCCGGAGCCCTGGCCCTTTTAGTTTGCGGAAGCCTGACCCCTAGGCGTAACCCTAACCCTAACCCTAGGCAGGGCAGCCAATCAGCCTAGGGTTAGGGCAGGGGCCAAGGAGAAAGCCCTCGAGGAGGCCAGCTTGTGGCAGTTTTGTGATGCCCCTGGGATGCCCTTTGCAGCTGCAGTGTGCCCGGAGCCCTGGCCCTTTTAGTTTGCGGAAGCCTGACCCCTAGGCGTAACCCTAACCCTAACCCTAACCCTAGGCAGGGCAGCCAATCAGCCTAGGGTTAGGGCAGGGGCCAAGGAGAAAGCCCTCGAGGAGGCCAGCTTGTGGCAGTTTTGCGATGCCCCTGGGATGCCCTTTGCAGCTGCAGTGTGCCCGGAGCCCTGGGCCTTTTAGTTTGCGGAAGCCTGACCCCTAGGCGTAACCCTAACCCTAACCCTAGGCAGGGCAGCCAATCAGCCTAGGGTTAGGGCAGGGGCCAAGGAGAAAGCCCTCGAGGAGGCCAGCTTGTGGCAGTTTTGCGATGCCCCTGGGATGCCCTTTGCAGCTGCAGTGTACCCGGAGCCCTGGGCCTTTTACTTTGCAGAAGCCTGACCCCTAGGCGTAACCCTAACCCTAACCCTAACCCTAACCCTAGGCAGGGCAGCCAATCAGCCTAGGGTTAGGGCAGGGGCCAAGGAGAAAGCCCTCGAGGAGGCCAGCTTGTGGCAGTTTTGCGATGCCCCTGGGATGCCCTTTGCAGCTGCAGTGTGCTCGGGGCCCTGGGCATTTTAGTTTGCGGAAGCCTGACCCCTAGGCGTAACCCTAACCCTAACCCTAACCCTAACCCTAGGCAGGGCAGCCAATCAGCCTAGGGTTAGGGCAGGGGCCAAGGAGAAAGCCCTCGAGGAGGCCAGCTTGTGGCAGTTTTGCGATGCCCCTGGGATGCCCTTTGCAGCTGCAGTGTGCCCGGAGCCCTGGGCCTTTTAGTTTGCGGAAGCCTGAGCCCTAGGCGTAACCCTAACCCTAACCCTAACCCTAGGCAGGGCAGCCAATCAGCCTAGGGTTAGGGCAGGGGCCAAGGAGAAAGCCCTCGAGGAGGCCAGCTTGTGGCAGTTTTGCGATGCCCCTGGGATGCCCTTTGCAGCTGCAGTGTGCCCAGAGTCCTGGCCCTTTTAGTTTGCGGAAGCCTGACCCCTAGGCGTAACCCTAACCCTAACCCTAACCCTAGGCAGGGCAGCCAATCAGCCTAGGGTTAGGGCAGGGGCCAAGGAGAAAGCCCTCGAGGAGGCCAGCTTGTGGCAGTTTTGCGATGCCCCTGGGATGCCCTTTGCAGCTGCAGTGTGCCCGGAGCCCTGGGCCTTTTAGTTTGCAGAAGCCTGACCCCTAGGCGTAACCCTAACCCTAACCCTAACCCTAACCCTAGGCAGGGCAGCCAATCAGCCTAGGGTTAGGGCAGGAGCCAAGGAGAAAGCCCTCGAGGAGGCCAGCTTGTGGCAGTTTTGCGATGCCCCTGGGATGCCCTTTGCAGCTGCAGTGTGCCCGGAGCCCTGGCCCTTTTAGTTTGCGGAAGCCTGACCCCTAGGCGTAACCCTAACCCTAACCCTAGGCAGGGCAGCCAATCAGCCTAGGGTTAGGGCAGGGGCCAAGGAGAAAGCCCTCGAGGAGGCCAGCTTGTGGCAGTTTTGTGATGCCCCTGGGATGCCCTTTGCAGCTGCAGTGTGCCCGGAGCCCTGGCCCTTTTAGTTTGCGGAAGCCTGACCCCTAGGCGTAACCCTAACCCTAACCCTAACCCTAGGCAGGGCAGCCAATCAGCCTAGGGTTAGGGCAGGGGCCAAGGAGAAAGCCCTCGAGGAGGCCAGCTTGTGGCAGTTTTGCGATGCCCCTGGGATGCCCTTTGCAGCTGCAGTGTGCCCGGAGCCCTGGGCCTTTTAGTTTGCGGAAGCCTGACCCCTAGGCGTAACCCTAACCCTAGGCAGGGCAGCCAATCAGCCTAGGGTTAGGGCAGGGGCCAAGGAGAAAGCCCTCGAGGAGGCCAGCTTGTGGCAGTTTTGCGATGCCCCTGGGATGCCCTTTGCAGCTGCAGTGTACCCGGAGCCCTGGGCCTTTTAGTTTGCAGAAGCCTGACCCCTAGGCGTAACCCTAACCCTAACCCTAACCCTAACCCTAGGCAGGGCAGCCAATCAGCCTAGGGTTAGGGCAGGGGCCAAGGAGAAAGCCCTCGAGGAGGCCAGCTTGTGGCAGTTTTGCGATGCCCCTGGGATGCCCTTTGCAGCTGCAGTGTGCTCGGGGCCCTGGGCATTTTAGTTTGCGGAAGCCTGACCCCTAGGCGTAACCCTAACCCTAACCCTAACCCTAATCCTAACCCTAACCCTAGGCAGGGCAGCCAATCAGCCTAGGGTTAGGGCAGGGGCCAAGGAGAAAGCCCTCGAGGAGGCCAGCTTGTGGCAGTTTTGCGATGCCCCTGGGATGCCCTTTGCAGCTGCAGTGTGCCCGGAGCCCTGGGCCTTTTAGTTTGCAGAAGCCTGACCCCTAGGCGTAACCCTAACCCTAACCCTAACCCTAACCCTAGGCAGGGCAGCCAATCAGCCTAGGGTTAGGGCAGGAGCCAAGGAGAAAGCCCTCGAGGAGGCCAGCTTGTGGCAGTTTTGCGATGCCCCTGGGATGCCCTTTGCAGCTGCAGTGTACCCGGAGCCCTGGCCCTTTTAGTTTGCAGAAGCCTGACCCCTAGGCATAACCCTAACCCTAACCCTAGGCAGGGCAGCCAATCAGCCTAGGGTTAGGGCAGGGGCCAAGGAGAAAGCCCTCGAGGAGGCCAGCTTGTGGCAGTTTTGCGATGCCCCTGGGATGCCCTTTGCAGCTGCAGTGTGCCCGGCGCCCTGGCCCTTTTAGTTTGCAGAAGCCTGACCCCTAGGCGTAACCCTAACCCTAACCCTAACCCTAGGCAGGGCAGCCAATCAGCCTAGGGTTAGGGCAGGGGCCAAGGAGAAAGCCCTCGAGGAGGCCAGCTTGTGGCAGTTTTGCGATGCCCCTGGGATGCCCTTTGCAGCTGCAGTGTGCCCGGAGCCCTGGCCCTTTTAGTTTGGGGAAGCCTAACCCCTAGGCGTAACCCTAACCCTAACCCTAGGCAGGGCAGCCAATCAGCCTAGGGTTAGGGCAGGGGCCAAGGAGAAAGCCCTCGAGGAGGCCAGCTTGTGGCAGTTTTGCGATGCCCCTGGGATGCCCTTTGCAGCTGCAGTGTGCCCGGAGCCCTGGGCCTTTTAGTTTGCGGAAGCCTGACCCCTAGGCGTAACCCTAACCCTAACCCTAACCCTAGGCAGGGCAGCCAATCAGCCTAGGGTTAGGGCAGGGGCCAAGGAGAAAGCCCTCGAGGAGGCCAGCTTGTGGCAGTTTTGCGATGCCCCTGGGATGCCCTTTGCAGCTGCAGTGTGCCCGGAGCCCTGGCCCTTTTAGTTTGCGGAAGCCTGACCCCTAGGCGTAACCCTAACCCTAACCCTAACCCTAGGCAGGGCAGCCAATCAGCCTAGGGTTAGGGCAGGGGCCAAGGAGAAAGCCCTCGAGGAGGCCAGCTTGTGGCAGTTTTGCGATGCCCCTGGGATGCCCTTTGCAGCTGCAGTGTGCCCGGAGCCCTGGGCCTTTTAGTTTGCGGAAGCCTGACCCCTAGGCGTAACCCTAACCCTAACCCTAGGCAGGGCAGCCAATCAGCCTAGGGTTAGGGCAGGGGCCAAGGAGAAAGCCCTCGAGGAGGCCAGCTTGTGGCAGTTTTGCGATGCCCCTGGGATGCCCTTTGCAGCTGCAGTGTACCCGGAGCCCTGGGCCTTTTAGTTTGCAGAAGCCTGACCCCTAGGCATAACCCTAACCCTAACCCTAACCCTAGGCAGGGCAGCCAATCAGCCTAGGGTTAGGGCAGGGGCCAAGGAGAAAGCCCTCGAGGAGGCCAGCTTGTGGCAGTTTTGCGATGCCCCTGGGATGCCCTTTGCAGCTGCAGTGTGCCCGGAGCCCTGGGCCTTTTAGTTTGCGGAAGCCTGACCCCTAGGCGTAACCCTAACCCTAACCCTAACCCTAACCCTAGGCAGGGCAGCCAATCAGCCTAGGGTTAGGGCAGGGGCCAAGGAGAAAGCCCTCGAGGAGGCCAGCTTGTGGCAGTTTTGCGATGCCCCTGGGATGCCCTTTGCAGCTGCAGTGTACCCGGAGCCCTGGCCCTTTTAGTTTGCAGAAGCCTGACCCCTAGGCATAACCCTAACCCTAACCCTAACCCTAACCCTAACCCTAGGCAGGGCAGCCAATCAGCCTAGGGTTAGGGCAGGGGCCAAGGAGAAAGCCCTCTAGGAGCCCAGCTTGTGGCAGTTTTGCGATGCCCCTGGGATGCCCTTTGCAGCTGCAGTGTGCCCGGAGCCCTGGCCCTTTTAGTTTGCGGAAGCCTGACCCCTAGGCGTAACCCTAACCCTAACCCTAACCCTAGGCAGGGCAGCCAATCAGCCTAGGGTTAGGGCAGGGGCCAAGGAGAAAGCCCTCGAGGAAGCCAGCTTGTGGCAGTTTTGCGATGCCCCTGGGATGCCCTTTGCAGCTGCAGTGTGCTCGGGGCCCTGGGCATTTTAGTTTGCGGAAGCCTGACCCCTAGGCGTAACCCTAACCCTAACCCTAGGCAGGGCAGCCAATCAGCCTAGGGTTAGGGCAGGGGCCAAGGAGAAAGCCCTCGAGGAGGCCAGCTTGTGGCAGTTTTGCGATGCCCCTGGGATGCCCTTTGCAGCTGCAGTGTGCCCGGAGCCCTGGGCCTTTTAGTTTGCGGAAGCCTGACCCCTAGGCGTAACCCTAACCCTAACCCTAGGCAGGGCAGCCAATCAGCCTAGGGTTAGGGCAGGGGCCAAGGAGAAAGCCCTCGAGGAGGCCAGCTTGTGACAGTTTTGCGATGCCCCTGGGATGCCCTTTGCAGCTGCAGTGTGCCCGGAGCCCTGGGCCTTTTAGTTTGCGGAAGCCTGACCCCTAGGCGTAACCCTAACCCTAACCCTAACCCTAGGCAGGGCAGCCAATCAGCCTAGGGTTAGGGCAGGGGCCAAGGAGAAAGCCCTCGAGGAGGCCAGCTTGTGGCAGTTTTGCGATGCCCCTGGGATGCCCTTTGCAGCTGCAGTGTGCCCGGGGCCCTGGGCCTTTTAGTTTGCAGAAGCCTGACCCCTAGGCGTAACCCTAACCCTAACCCTAACCCTAACCCTAGGCAGGGCAGCCAATCAGCCTAGGGTTAGGGCAGGAGCCAAGGAGAAAGCCCTCGAGGAGGCCAGCTTGTGGCAGTTTTGCGATGCCCCTGGGATGCCCTTTGCAGCTGCAGTGTACCCGGAGCCCTGGCCCTTTTAGTTTGCAGAAGCCTGACCCCTAGGCATAACCCTAACCCTAACCCTAGGCAGGGCAGCCAATCAGCCTAGGGTTAGGGCAGGGGCCAAGGAGAAAGCCCTCGAGGAGGCCAGCTTGTGGCAGTTTTGCGATGCCCCTGGGATGCCCTTTGCAGCTGCAGTGTGCCCGGCGCCCTGGCCCTTTTAGTTTGCAGAAGCCTGACCCCTAGGCGTAACCCTAACCCTAACCCTAACCCTAGGCAGGGCAGCCAATCAGCCTAGGGTTAGGGCAGGGGCCAAGGAGAAAGCCCTCGAGGAGGCCAGCTTGTGGCAGTTTTGCGATGCCCCTGGGATGCCCTTTGCAGCTGCAGTGTGCCCGGAGCCCTGGCCCTTTTAGTTTGGGGAAGCCTAACCCCTAGGCGTAACCCTAACCCTAACCCTAGGCAGGGCAGCCAATCAGCCTAGGGTTAGGGCAGGGGCCAAGGAGAAAGCCCTCGAGGAGGCCAGCTTGTGGCAGTTTTGCGATGCCCCTGGGATGCCCTTTGCAGCTGCAGTGTGCCCGGAGCCCTGGGCCTTTTAGTTTGCGGAAGCCTGACCCCTAGGCGTAACCCTAACCCTAACCCTAACCCTAGGCAGGGCAGCCAATCAGCCTAGGGTTAGGGCAGGGGCCAAGGAGAAAGCCCTCGAGGAGGCCAGCTTGTGGCAGTTTTGCGATGCCCCTGGGATGCCCTTTGCAGCTGCAGTGTGCCCGGAGCCCTGGGCCTTTTAGTTTGCGGAAGCCTGACCCCTAGGCGTAACCCTAACCCTAACCCTAGGCAGGGCAGCCAATCAGCCTAGGGTTAGGGCAGGGGCCAAGGAGAAAGCCCTCGAGGAGGCCAGCTTGTGGCAGTTTTGCGATGCCCCTGGGATGCCCTTTGCAGCTGCAGTGTACCCGGAGCCCTGGGCCTTTTAGTTTGCAGAAGCCTGACCCCTAGGCATAACCCTAACCCTAACCCTAACCCTAGGCAGGGCAGCCAATCAGCCTAGGGTTAGGGCAGGGGCCAAGGAGAAAGCCCTCGAGGAGGCCAGCTTGTGGCAGTTTTGCGATGCCCCTGGGATGCCCTTTGCAGCTGCAGTGTGCCCGGAGCCCTGGGCCTTTTAGTTTGCGGAAGCCTGACCCCTAGGCGTAACCCTAACCCTAACCCTAACCCTAACCCTAGGCAGGGCAGCCAATCAGCCTAGGGTTAGGGCAGGGGCCAAGGAGAAAGCCCTCGAGGAGGCCAGCTTGTGGCAGTTTTGCGATGCCCCTGGGATGCCCTTTGCAGCTGCAGTGTACCCGGAGCCCTGGCCCTTTTAGTTTGCAGAAGCCTGACCCCTAGGCATAACCCTAACCCTAACCCTAACCCTAACCCTAACCCTAGGCAGGGCAGCCAATCAGCCTAGGGTTAGGGCAGGGGCCAAGGAGAAAGCCCTCTAGGAGCCCAGCTTGTGGCAGTTTTGCGATGCCCCTGGGATGCCCTTTGCAGCTGCAGTGTGCCCGGAGCCCTGGCCCTTTTAGTTTGCGGAAGCCTGACCCCTAGGCGTAACCCTAACCCTAACCCTAACCCTAGGCAGGGCAGCCAATCAGCCTAGGGTTAGGGCAGGGGCCAAGGAGAAAGCCCTCGAGGAAGCCAGCTTGTGGCAGTTTTGCGATGCCCCTGGGATGCCCTTTGCAGCTGCAGTGTGCTCGGGGCCCTGGGCATTTTAGTTTGCGGAAGCCTGACCCCTAGGCGTAACCCTAACCCTAACCCTAGGCAGGGCAGCCAATCAGCCTAGGGTTAGGGCAGGGGCCAAGGAGAAAGCCCTCGAGGAGGCCAGCTTGTGGCAGTTTTGCGATGCCCCTGGGATGCCCTTTGCAGCTGCAGTGTGCCCGGAGCCCTGGGCCTTTTAGTTTGCGGAAGCCTGACCCCTAGGCGTAACCCTAACCCTAACCCTAGGCAGGGCAGCCAATCAGCCTAGGGTTAGGGCAGGGGCCAAGGAGAAAGCCCTCGAGGAGGCCAGCTTGTGACAGTTTTGCGATGCCCCTGGGATGCCCTTTGCAGCTGCAGTGTGCCCGGAGCCCTGGGCCTTTTAGTTTGCGGAAGCCTGACCCCTAGGCGTAACCCTAACCCTAACCCTAACCCTAGGCAGGGCAGCCAATCAGCCTAGGGTTAGGGCAGGGGCCAAGGAGAAAGCCCTCGAGGAGGCCAGCTTGTGGCAGTTTTGCGATGCCCCTGGGATGCCCTTTGCAGCTGCAGTGTGCCCGGAGCCCTGGGCCTTTTAGTTTGCGGAAGCCTGACCCCTAGGCGTAACCCTAACCCTAACCCTAGGCAGGGCAGCCAATCAGCCTAGGGTTAGGGCAGGGGCCAAGGAGAAAGCCCTCGAGGAGGCCAGCTTGTGGCAGTTTTGCGATGCCCCTGGGATGCCCTTTGCAGCTGCAGTGTACCCGGAGCCCTGGGCCTTTTAGTTTGCAGAAGCCTGACCCCTAGTCATAACCCTAACCCTAACACTAACCCTAGGCAGGGCAGCCAATCAGCCTAGGGTTAGGGCAGGGGCCAAGGAGAAAGCCCTCGAGGAGGCCAGCTTGTGGCAGTTTTGCGATGCCCCTGGGATGCCCTTTGCAGCTGCAGTGTGCCCGGAGCCCTGGGCCTTTTAGTTTGCGGAAGCCTGACCCCTAGGCGTAACCCTAACCCTAACCCTAGGCAGGGCAGCCAATCAGCCTAGGGTTAGGGCAGGGGCCAAGGAGAAAGCCCTCGAGGAGGCCAGCTTGTGACAGTTTTGCGATGCCCCTGGGATGCCCTTTGCAGCTGCAGTGTGCCCGGAGCCCTGGCCCTTTTAGTTTGCGGAAGCCTGACCCCTAGGCGTAACCCTAACCCTAACCCTAGGCAGGGCAGCCAATCAGCCTAGGGTTAGGGCAGGGGCCAAGGAGAAAGCCCTCGAGGAGGCCAGCTTGTGGCAGTTTTGCGATGCCCCTGGGATGCCCTTTGCAGCTGCAGTGTGCCCGGAGCCCTGGGCCTTTTAGTTTGCGGAAGCCTGACCCCTAGGCGTAACCCTAACCCTAACCCTAACCCTAACCCTAGGCAGGGCAGCCAATCAGCCTAGGGTTAGGGCAGGGGCCAAGGAGAAAGCCCTCGAGGAGGCCAGCTTGTGGCAGTTTTGCGATGCCCCTGGGATGCCCTTTGCAGCTGCAGTGTGCCCGGAGCCCTGGCCCTTTTAGTTTGCAGAAGCCTGACCCCTAGGCATAACCCTAACCCTAACCCTAACCCTAACCCTAACCCTAGGCAGGGCAGCCAATCAGCCTAGGGTTAGGGCAGGGGCCAAGGAGAAAGCCCTCTAGGAGCCCAGCTTGTGGCAGTTTTGCGATGCCCCTGGGATGCCCTTTGCAGCTGCAGTGTGCCCGGAGCCCTGGCCCTTTTAGTTTGCGGAAGCCTGACCCCTAGGCGTAACCCTAACCCTAACCCTAACCCTAGGCAGGGCAGCCAATCAGCCTAGGGTTAGGGCAGGGGCCAAGGAGAAAGCCCTCGAGGAAGCCAGCTTGTGGCAGTTTTGCGATGCCCCTGGGATGCCCTTTGCAGCTGCAGTGTGCTCGGGGCCCTGGGCATTTTAGTTTGCGGAAGCCTGACCCCTAGGCGTAACCCTAACCCTAACCCTAGGCAGGGCAGCCAATCAGCCTAGGGTTAGGGCAGGGGCCAAGGAGAAAGCCCTCGAGGAGGCCAGCTTGTGGCAGTTTTGCGATGCCCCTGGGATGCCCTTTGCAGCTGCAGTGTGCCCGGAGCCCTGGGCCTTTTAGTTTGCGGAAGCCTGACCCCTAGGCGTAACCCTAACCCTAACCCTAACCCTAGGCAGGGCAGCCAATCAGCCTAGGGTTAGGGCAGGGGCCAAGGAGAAAGCCCTCGAGGAGGCCAGCTTGTGGCAGTTTTGCGATGCCCCTGGGATGCCCTTTGCAGCTGCAGTGTGCCCAGAGTCCTGGCCCTTTTAGTTTGCGGAAGCCTGACCCCTAGGCGTAACCCTAACCCTAACCCTAGGCAGGGCAGCCAATCAGCCTAGGGTTAGGGCAGGGGCCAAGGAGAAAGCCCTCGAGGAGGCCAGCTTGTGGCAGTTTTGCGATGCCCCTGGGATGCCCTTTGCAGCTGCAGTGTGCCCGGAGCCCTGGCCCTTTTAGTTTGCAGAAGCCTGACCCCTAGGCGTAACCCTAACCCTAACCCTAACCCTAGGCAGGGCAGCCAATCAGCCTAGGGTTAGGGCAGGGGCCAAGGAGAAAGCCCTCGAGGAGGCCAGCTTGTGGCAGTTTTGCGATGCCCCTGGGATGCCCTTTGCAGCTGCAGTGTGCCCGGAGCCCTGGGCCTTTTAGTTTGCGGAAGCCTGACCCCTAGGCGTAACCCTAACCCTAACCCTAGGCAGGGCAGCCAATCAGCCTAGGGTTAGGGCAGGGGCCAAGGAGAAAGCCCTCGAGGAGGCCAGCTTGTGGCAGTTTTGCGATGCCCCTGGGATGCCCTTTGCAGCTGCAGTGTGCCCGGAGCCCTGGGCCTTTTAGTTTGCGGAAGCCTGACCCCTAGGCGTAACCCTAACCCTAACCCTAACCCTAACCCTAGGCAGGGCAGCCAATCAGCCTAGGGTTAGGGCAGGGGCCAAGGAGAAAGCCCTCGAGGAGGCCAGCTTGTGGCAGTTTTGCGATGCCCCTGGGATGCCCTTTGCAGCTGCAGTGTGCCCGGAGCCCTGGGCCTTTTAGTTTGCGGAAGCCTGACCCCTAGGCGTAACCCTAACCCTAACCCTAGGCAGGGCAGCCAATCAGCCTAGGGTTAGGGCAGGGGCCAAGGAGAAAGCCCTCGAGGAGGCCAGCTTGTGGCAGTTTTGCGATGCCCCTGGGATGCCCTTTGCAGCTGCAGTGTGCCTTGAGCCCTGGCCCTTTTGGTTTGCAGAAGCCTGACCCCTAGGCGTAACCCTAACCCTAACCCTAACCCTAGGCAGGGCAGCCAATCAGCCTAGGGTTAGGGCAGGGGCCAAGGAGAAAGCCCTCGAGGAGGCCAGCTTGTGGCAGTTTTGCGATGCCCCTGGGATGCCCTTTGCAGCTGCAGTGTGCCCGGAGCCCTGGGCCTTTTAGTTTGCGGAAGCCTGACCCCTAGGCGTAACCCTAACCCTAACCCTAACCCTAACCCTAGGCAGGGCAGCCAATCAGCCTAGGGTTAGGGCAGGGGCCAAGGAGAAAGCCCTCGAGGAGGCCAGCTTGTGGCAGTTTTGCGATGCCCCTGGGATGCCCTTTGCAGCTGCAGTGTGCCCAGAGTCCTGGCCCTTTTAGTTTGCGGAAGCCTGACCCCTAGGCGTAACCCTAACCCTAACCCTAGGCAGGGCAGCCAATCAGCCTAGGGTTAGGGCAGGGGCCAAGGAGAAAGCCCTCGAGGAGGCCAGCTTGTGGCAGTTTTGCGATGCCCCTGGGATGCCCTTTGCAGCTGCAGTGTGCCCGGAGCCCTGGCCCTTTTAGTTTGCAGAAGCCTGACCCCTAGGCGTAACCCTAACCCTAACCCTAACCCTAGGCAGGGCAGCCAATCAGCCTAGGGTTAGGGCAGGGGCCAAGGAGAAAGCCCTCGAGGAGGCCAGCTTGTGGCAGTTTTGCGATGCCCCTGGGATGCCCTTTGCAGCTGCAGTGTGCCCGGAGCCCTGGGCCTTTTAGTTTGCGGAAGCCTGACCCCTAGGCGTAACCCTAACCCTAACCCTAGGCAGGGCAGCCAATCAGCCTAGGGTTAGGGCAGGGGCCAAGGAGAAAGCCCTCGAGGAGGCCAGCTTGTGGCAGTTTTGCGATGCCCCTGGGATGCCCTTTGCAGCTGCAGTGTGCCCGGAGCCCTGGGCCTTTTAGTTTGCGGAAGCCTGACCCCTAGGCGTAACCCTAACCCTAACCCTAACCCTAACCCTAGGCAGGGCAGCCAATCAGCCTAGGGTTAGGGCAGGGGCCAAGGAGAAAGCCCTCGAGGAGGCCAGCTTGTGGCAGTTTTGCGATGCCCCTGGGATGCCCTTTGCAGCTGCAGTGTACCCGGAGCCCTGGCCCTTTTAGTTTGCAGAAGCCTGACCCCTAGGCATAACCCTAACCCTAACCCTAACCCTAACCCTAGGCAGGGCAGCCAATCAGCCTAGGGTTAGGGCAGGGGCCAAGGAGAAAGCCCTCTAGGAGCCCAGCTTGTGGCAGTTTTGCGATGCCCCTGGGATGCCCTTTGCAGCTGCAGTGTGCCCGGAGCCCTGGCCCTTTTAGTTTGCGGAAGCCTGACCCCTAGGCGTAACCCTAACCCTAACCCTAACCCTAGGCAGGGCAGCCAATCAGCCTAGGGTTAGGGCAGGGGCCAAGGAGAAAGCCCTCGAGGAAGCCAGCTTGTGGCAGTTTTGCGATGCCCCTGGGATGCCCTTTGCAGCTGCAGTGTGCTCGGGGCCCTGGGCATTTTAGTTTGCGGAAGCCTGACCCCTAGGCGTAACCCTAACCCTAACCCTAACCCTAGGCAGGGCAGCCAATCAGCCTAGGGTTAGGGCAGGGGCCAAGGAGAAAGCCCTCGAGGAGGCCAGCTTGTGGCAGTTTTGCGATGCCCCTGGGATGCCCTTTGCAGCTGCAGTGTGCCCGGAGCCCTGGGCCTTTTAGTTTGCGGAAGCCTGACCCCTAGGCGTAACCCTAACCCTAACCCTAGGCAGGGCAGCCAATCAGCCTAGGGTTAGGGCAGGGGCCAAGGAGAAAGCCCTCGAGGAGGCCAGCTTGTGGCAGTTTTGCGATGCCCCTGGGATGCCCTTTGCAGCTGCAGTGTGCCTTGAGCCCTGGCCCTTTTGGTTTGCAGAAGCCTGACCCCTAGGCGTAACCCTAACCCTAACCCTAACCCTAGGCAGGGCAGCCAATCAGCCTAGGGTTAGGGCAGGGGCCAAGGAGAAAGCCCTCGAGGAGGCCAGCTTGTGGCAGTTTTGCGATGCCCCTGGGATGCCCTTTGCAGCTGCAGTGTGCCCGGGGCCCTGGGCATTTTAGTTTGCGGAAGCCTGACCCCTAGGCGTAACCCTAACCCTAACCCTAACCCTAACCCTAGGCAGGGCAGCCAATCAGCCTAGGGTTAGGGCAGGGGCCAAGGAGAAAGCCCTCGAGGAGGCCAGCTTGTGGCAGTTTTGCGATGCCCCTGGGATGCCCTTTGCAGCTGCAGTGTGCCCGGAGCCCTGGGCCTTTTAGTTTGGGGAATCCTGACCCCTAGGCGTAACCCTAACCCTAACCCTAGGCAGGGCAGCCAATCAGCCTAGGGTTAGGGCAGGGGCCAAGGAGAAAGCCCTCGAGGAGGCCAGCTTGTGGCAGTTTTGCGATGCCCCTGGGATGCCCTTTGCAGCTGCAGTGTGCCCGGAGCCCTGGCCCTTTTAGTTTGCGGAAGCCTGACCCCTAGGCGTAACCCTAACCCTAACCCTAACCCTAACCCTAGGCAGGGCAGCCAATCAGCCTAGGGTTAGGGCAGGGGCCAAGGAGAAAGCCCTCGAGGAGGCCAGCTTGTGGCAGTTTTGCGATGCCCCTGGGATGCCCTTTGCAGCTGCAGTGTGCCCGGAGCCCTGGCCCTTTTAGTTTGCGGAAGCCTGACCCCTAGGCGTAACCCTAATCCTAACCCTAGGCAGGGCAGCCAATCAGCCTAGGGTTAGGGCAGGGGCCAAGGAGAAAGCCCTCGAGGAGGCCAGCTTGTGGCAGTTTTGCGATGCCCCTGGGATGCCCTTTGCAGCTGCAGTGTACCCGGAGCCCTGGGCCTTTTAGTTTGCAGAAGCCTGACCCCTAGGCGTAACCCTAACCCTAACCCTAACCCTAGGCAGGGCAGCCAATCAGCCTAGGGTTAGGGCAGGGGCCAAGGAGAAAGCCCTCGAGGAGGCCAGCTTGTGGCAGTTTTGCGATGCCCCTGGGATGCCCTTTGCAGCTGCAGTGTGCCCGGAGCCCTGGGCCTTTTAGTTTGGGGAAGCCTGACCCCTAGGCGTAACCCTAACCCTAACCCTAACCCTAACCCTAGGCAGGGCAGCCAATCAGCCTAGGGTTAGGGCAGGGGCCAAGGAGAAAGCCCTCGAGGAAGCCAGCTTGTGGCAGTTTTGCGATGCCCCTGGGATGCCCTTTGCAGCTGCAGTGTGCTCGGGGCCCTGGGCATTTTAGTTTGCAGAAGCCTGACCCCTAGGCGTAACCCTAACCCTAACCCTAACCCTAACCCTAACCCTAGGCAGGGCAGCCAATCAGCCTAGGGTTAGGGCAGGGGCCAAGGAGAAAGCCCTCGAGGAGGCCAGCTTGTGGCAGTTTTGCGATGCCCCTGGGATGCCCTTTGCAGCTGCAGTGTGCCCGGAGCCCTGGGCCTTTTAGTTTGCGGAAGCCTGACCCCTAGGCGTAACCCTAACCCTAACCCTAACCCTAGGCAGGGCAGCCAATCAGCCTAGGGTTAGGGCAGGGGCCAAGGAGAAAGCCCTCGAGGAGGCCAGCTTGTGGCAGTTTTGCGATGCCCCTGGGATGCCCTTTGCAGCTGCAGTGTGCCCGGAGCCCTGGCCCTTTTAGTTTGTGGAAGCCTGACCCCTAGGCGTAACCCTAACCCTAACCCTAGGCAGGGCAGCCAATCAGCCTAGGGTTAGGGCAGGGGCCAAGGAGAAAGCCCTCGAGGAGGCCAGCTTGTGGCAGTTTTGCGATGCCCCTGGGATGCCCTTTGCAGCTGCAGTGTGCCCGGAGCCCTGGGCCTTTTAGTTTGCGGAAGCCTGACCCCTAGGCGTAACCCTAACCCTAACCCTAACCCTAACCCTAGGCAGGGCAGCCAATCAGCCTAGGGTTAGGGCAGGGGCCAAGGAGAAAGCCCTCGAGGAGGCCAGCTTGTGGCAGTTTTGCGATGCCCCTGGGATGCCCTTTGCAGCTGCAGTGTGCCCGGAGCCCTGGCCCTTTTAGTTTGCGGAAGCCTGACCCCTAGGCGTAACCCTAATCCTAACCCTAGGCAGGGCAGCCAATCAGCCTAGGGTTAGGGCAGGGG
Source organism: Fringilla coelebs (assembly GCF_963513975.1). NCBI lineage: Eukaryota > Metazoa > Chordata > Aves > Passeriformes > Fringillidae > Fringilla > Fringilla coelebs. The sequence goes on along the minus strand of NC_140043.1, from coordinate 5,846,968 downwards.
CCAAGGAGAAAGCCCTCGAGGAAGCCAGCTTGTGGCAGTTTTGCGATGCCCCTGGGATGCCCTTTGCAGCTGCAGTGTACCCGGAGCCCTGGGCCTTTTAGTTTGCAGAAGCCTGACCCCTAGGCGTAACCCTAACCCTAACCCTAACCCTAGGCAGGGCAGCCAATCAGCCTAGGGTTAGGGCAGGGGCCAAGGAGAAAGCCCTCGAGGAGGCCAGCTTGTGGCAGTTTTGCGATGCCCCTGGGATGCCCTTTGCAGCTGCAGTGTGCCCGGAGCCCTGGGCCTTTTAGTTTGGGGAAGCCTGACCCCTAGGCGTAACCCTAACCCTAACCCTAACCCTAACCCTAGGCAGGGCAGCCAATCAGCCTAGGGTTAGGGCAGGGGCCAAGGAGAAAGCCCTCGAGGAAGCCAGCTTGTGGCAGTTTTGCGATGCCCCTGGGATGCCCTTTGCAGCTGCAGTGTGCCCGGGGCCCTGGGCATTTTAGTTTGCGGAAGCCTGACCCCTAGGCGTAACCCTAACCCTAACCCTAACCCTAACCCTAGGCAGGGCAGCCAATCAGCCTAGGGTTAGGGCAGGGGCCAAGGAGAAAGCCCTCGAGGAGGCCAGCTTGTGGCAGTTTTGCGATGCCCCTGGGATGCCCTTTGCAGCTGCAGTGTGCCCGGAGCCCTGGGCCTTTTAGTTTGGGGAATCCTGACCCCTAGGCGTAACCCTAACCCTAACCCTAGGCAGGGCAGCCAATCAGCCTAGGGTTAGGGCAGGGGCCAAGGAGAAAGCCCTCGAGGAGGCCAGCTTGTGGCAGTTTTGCGATGCCCCTGGGATGCCCTTTGCAGCTGCAGTGTGCCCGGAGCCCTGGCCCTTTTAGTTTGCGGAAGCCTGACCCCTAGGCGTAACCCTAACCCTAACCCTAACCCTAACCCTAGGCAGGGCAGCCAATCAGCCTAGGGTTAGGGCAGGGGCCAAGGAGAAAGCCCTCGAGGAGGCCAGCTTGTGGCAGTTTTGCGATGCCCCTGGGATGCCCTTTGCAGCTGCAGTGTGCCCAGAGTCCTGGCCCTTTTAGTTTGCGGAAGCCTGACCCCTAGGCGTAACCCTAACCCTAACCCTAGGCAGGGCAGCCAATCAGCCTAGGGTTAGGGCAGGGGCCAAGGAGAAAGCCCTCGAGGAGGCCAGCTTGTGGCAGTTTTGCGATGCCCCTGGGATGCCCTTTGCAGCTGCAGTGTACCCGGAGCCCTGGGCCTTTTAGTTTGCAGAAGCCTGACCCCTAGGCGTAACCCTAACCCTAACCCTAACCCTAGGCAGGGCAGCCAATCAGCCTAGGGTTAGGGCAGGGGCCAAGGAGAAAGCCCTCGAGGAGGCCAGCTTGTGGCAGTTTTGCGATGCCCCTGGGATGCCCTTTGCAGCTGCAGTGTGCCCGGAGCCCTGGGCCTTTTAGTTTGGGGAAGCCTGACCCCTAGGCGTAACCCTAACCCTAACCCTAACCCTAACCCTAGGCAGGGCAGCCAATCAGCCTAGGGTTAGGGCAGGGGCCAAGGAGAAAGCCCTCGAGGAAGCCAGCTTGTGGCAGTTTTGCGATGCCCCTGGGATGCCCTTTGCAGCTGCAGTGTGCTCGGGGCCCTGGGCATTTTAGTTTGCAGAAGCCTGACCCCTAGGCGTAACCCTAACCCTAACCCTAACCCTAACCCTAACCCTAACCCTAGGCAGGGCAGCCAATCAGCCTAGGGTTAGGGCAGGGGCCAAGGAGAAAGCCCTCGAGGAGGCCAGCTTGTGGCAGTTTTGCAATGCCCCTGGGATGCCCTTTGCAGCTGCAGTGTGCCCGGAGCCCTGGGCCTTTTAGTTTGCGGAAGCCTGACCCCTAGGCGTAACCCTAACCCTAACCCTAACCCTAGGCAGGGCAGCCAATCAGCCTAGGGTTAGGGCAGGGGCCAAGGAGAAAGCCCTCGAGGAGGCCAGCTTGTGGCAGTTTTGCGATGCCCCTGGGATGCCCTTTGCAGCTGCAGTGTGCCCGGAGCCCTGGCCCTTTTAGTTTGTGGAAGCCTGACCCCTAGGCGTAACCCTAACCCTAACCCTAGGCAGGGCAGCCAATCAGCCTAGGGTTAGGGCAGGGGCCAAGGAGAAAGCCCTCGAGGAGGCCAGCTTGTGGCAGTTTTGCGATGCCCCTGGGATGCCCTTTGCAGCTGCAGTGTGCCCGGAGCCCTGGGCCTTTTAGTTTGCGGAAGCCTGACCCCTAGGCGTAACCCTAACCCTAACCCTAACCCTAACCCTAGGCAGGGCAGCCAATCAGCCTAGGGTTAGGGCAGGGGCCAAGGAGAAAGCCCTCGAGGAGGCCAGCTTGTGGCAGTTTTGCGATGCCCCTGGGATGCCCTTTGCAGCTGCAGTGTACCAGGAGCCCTGGGCCTTTTAGTTTGCAGAAGCCTGACCCCTAGGCGTAACCCTAACCCTAACCCTAACCCTAGGCAGGGCAGCCAATCAGCCTAGGGTTAGGGCAGGGGCCAAGGAGAAAGCCCTCGAGGAGGCCAGCTTGTGGCAGTTTTGCGATGCCCCTGGGATGCCCTTTGCAGCTGCAGTGTGCCCGGAGCCCTGGCCCTTTTAGTTTGGGGAAGCCTGACCCCTAGGCGTAACCCTAACCCTAACCCTAACCCTAGGCAGGGCAGCCAATCAGCCTAGGGTTAGGGCAGGGGCCAAGGAGAAAGCCCTCGAGGAAGCCAGCTTGTGGCAGTTTTGCGATGCCCCTGGGATGCCCTTTGCAGCTGCAGTGTGCTCGGGGCCCTGGGCATTTTAGTTTGCAGAAGCCTGACCCCTAGGCGTAACCCTAACCCTAACCCTAACCCTAACCCTAACCCTAACCCTAGGCAGGGCAGCCAATCAGCCTAGGGTTAGGGCAGGGGCCAAGGAGAAAGCCCTCGAGGAGGCCAGCTTGTGGCAGTTTTGCGATGCCCCTGGGATGCCCTTTGCAGCTGCAGTGTGCCCGGAGCCCTGGGCCTTTTAGTTTGCGGAAGCCTGACCCCTAGGCGTAACCCTAACCCTAACCCTAACCCTAGGCAGGGCAGCCAATCAGCCTAGGGTTAGGGCAGGGGCCAAGGAGAAAGCCCTCGAGGAGGCCAGCTTGTGGCAGTTTTGCGATGCCCCTGGGATGCCCTTTGCAGCTGCAGTGTGCCCGGAGCCCTGGCCCTTTTAGTTTGCGGAAGCCTGACCCCTAGGCGTAACCCTAACCCTAACCCTAGGCAGGGCAGCCAATCAGCCTAGGGTTAGGGCAGGGGCCAAGGAGAAAGCCCTCGAGGAGGCCAGCTTGTGGCAGTTTTGCGATGCCCCTGGGATGCCCTTTGCAGCTGCAGTGTGCCCGGAGCCCTGGGCCTTTTAGTTTGCGGAAGCCTGACCCCTAGGCGTAACCCTAACCCTAACCCTAACCCTAACCCTAGGCAGGGCAGCCAATCAGCCTAGGGTTAGGGCAGGGGCCAAGGAGAAAGCCCTCGAGGAGGCCAGCTTGTGGCAGTTTTGCGATGCCCCTGGGATGCCCTTTGCAGCTGCAGTGTACCCGGAGCCCTGGCCCTTTTAGTTTGCAGAAGCCTGACCCCTAGGCATAACCCTAACCCTAACCCTAACCCTAACCCTAACCCTAGGCAGGGCAGCCAATCAGCCTAGGGTTAGGGCAGGGGCCAAGGAGAAAGCCCTCGAGGAGGCCAGCTTGTGGCAGTTTTGCGATGCCCCTGGGATGCCCTTTGCAGCTGCAGTGTGCCCGGGGCCCTGGGCATTTTAGTTTGCGGAAGCCTGACCCCTAGGCGTAACCCTAACCCTAACCCTAACCCTAACCCTAGGCAGGGCAGCCAATCAGCCTAGGGTTAGGGCAGGGGCCAAGGAGAAAGCCCTCGAGGAGGCCAGCTTGTGGCAGTTTTGTGATGCCCCTGGGATGCCCTTTGCAGCTGCAGTGTGCCCGGAGCCCTGGGCCTTTTAGTTTGCGGAAGCCTGACCCCTAGGCGTAACCCTAACCCTAACCCTAACCCTAACCCTAACCCTAGGCAGGGCAGCCAATCAGCCTAGGGTTAGGGCAGGGGCCAAGGAGAAAGCCCTCGAGGAGGCCAGCTTGTGGCAGTTTTGTGATGCCCCTGGGATGCCCTTTGCAGCTGCAGTGTGCCCGGAGCCCTGGCCCTTTTAGTTTGCGGAAGCCTGACCCCTAGGCGTAACCCTAACCCTAACCCTAACCCTAGGCAGGGCAGCCAATCAGCCTAGGGTTAGGGCAGGGGCCAAGGAGAAAGCCCTCGAGGAGGCCAGCTTGTGGCAGTTTTGCGATGCCCCTGGGATGCCCTTTGCAGCTGCAGTGTGCCCAGAGTCCTGGCCCTTTTAGTTTGCGGAAGCCTGACCCCTAGGCGTAACCCTAACCCTAACCCTAACCCTAGGCAGGGCAGCCAATCAGCCTAGGGTTAGGGCAGGGGCCAAGGAGAAAGCCCTCGAGGAGGCCAGCTTGTGGCAGTTTTGTGATGCCCCTGGGATGCCCTTTGCAGCTGCAGTGTGCCCGGAGCCCTGGCCCTTTTAGTTTGCGGAAGCCTGACCCCTAGGCGTAACCCTAACCCTAACCCTAACCCTAGGCAGGGCAGCCAATCAGCCTAGGGTTAGGGCAGGGGCCAAGGAGAAAGCCCTCGAGGAGGCCAGCTTGTGGCAGTTTTGCGATGCCCCTGGGATGCCCTTTGCAGCTGCAGTGTGCCCGGAGCCCTGGCCCTTTTAGTTTGCGGAAGCCTGACCCCTAGGCGTAACCCTAACCCTAACCCTAGGCAGGGCAGCCAATCAGCCTAGGGTTAGGGCAGGGGCCAAGGAGAAAGCCCTCGAGGAAGCCAGCTTGTGGCAGTTTTGCGATGCCCCTGGGATGCCCTTTGCAGCTGCAGTGTGCCCGGAGCCCTGGCCCTTTTAGTTTGCGGAAGCCTGACCCCTAGGCGTAACCCTAACCCTAACCCTAACCCTAGGCAGGGCAGCCAATCAGCCTAGGGTTAGGGCAGGGGCCAAGGAGAAAGCCCTCGAGGAGGCCAGCTTGTGGCAGTTTTGCGATGCCCCTGGGATGCCCTTTGCAGCTGCAGTGTGCCCGGAGCCCTGGCCCTTTTAGTTTGCGGAAGCCTGACCCCTAGGCGTAACCCTAACCCTAACCCTAGGCAGGGCAGCCAATCAGCCTAGGGTTAGGGCAGGGGCCAAGGAGAAAGCCCTCGAGGAGGCCAGCTTGTGGCAGTTTTGCGATGCCCCTGGGATGCCCTTTGCAGCTGCAGTGTGCCCGGAGCCCTGGGCCTTTTTGTTTGGGGAAGCCTGACCCCTAGGCGTAACCCTAACCCTAACCCTAACCCTAGGCAGGGCAGCCAATCAGCCTAGGGTTAGGGCAGGGGCCAAGGAGAAAGCCCTCGAGGAGGCCAGCTTGTGGCAGTTTTGCGATGCCCCTGGGATGCCCTTTGCAGCTGCAGTGTGCCCGGAGCCCTGGGCCTTTTAGTTTGCAGAAGCCTGACCCCTAGGCGTAACCCTAACCCTAACCCTAACCCTAGGCAGGGCAGCCAATCAGCCTAGGGTTAGGGCAGGAGCCAAGGAGAAAGCCCTCGAGGAGGCCAGCTTGTGGCAGTTTTGCGATGCCCCTGGGATGCCCTTTGCAGCTGCAGTGTACCCGGAGCCCTGGCCCTTTTTGTTTGCAGAAGCCTGTCCCCTAGGCATAACCCTAACCTTAACCCTAACCCTAACCCTAGGCAGGGCAGCCAATCAGCCTAGGGTTAGGGCAGGGGCCAAGGAGAAAGCCCTCGAGGAGGCCAGCTTGTGGCAGTTTTGCGATGCCCCTGGGATGCCCTTTGCAGCTGCAGTGTGCCCGGAGCCCTGGCCCTTTTAGTTTGCGGAAGCCTGACCCCTAGGCGTAACCCTAACCCTAACCCTAATCCTAACCCTCGGCAGGGCAGCCAATCAGCCTAGGGTTAGGGCAGGGGCCAAGGAGAAAGCCCTCTAGGAAGCCAGCTTGTGGCAGTTTTGCGATGCCCCTGGGATGCCCTTTGCAGCTGCAGTGCGCTCGGGGCCCTGGGCCTTTTAGTTTGCGGAAGCCTGACCCCTAGGCGTAACCCTAACCCTAACCCTAACCCTAACCCTAGGCAGGGCAGCCAATCAGCCTAGGGTTAGGGCAGGGGCCAAGGAGAAAGCCCTCGAGGAGGCCAGCTTGTGGCAGTTTTGCGATGCCCCTGGGATGCCCTTTGCAGCTGCAGTGTACCCGGAGCCCTGGGCCTTTTAGTTTGCGGAAGCCTGACCCCTAGGCGTAACCCTAACCCTAACCCTAACCCTAGGCAGGGCAGCCAATCAGCCTAGGGTTAGGGCAGGGGCCAAGGAGAAAGCCCTCGAGGAGGCCAGCTTGTGGCAGTTTTGCGATGCCCCTGGGATGCCCTTTGCAGCTGCAGTGTGCCCAGAGTCCTGGCCCTTTTAGTTTGCGGAAGCCTGACCCCTAGGCGTAACCCTAACCCTAACCCTAACCCTAGGCAGGGCAGCCAATCAGCCTAGGGTTAGGGCAGGGGCCAAGGAGAAAGCCCTCGAGGAGGCCAGCTTGTGGCAGTTTTGCGATGCCCCTGGGATGCCCTTTGCAGCTGCAGTGTACCCGGAGCCCTGGCCCTTTTAGTTTGCAGAAGCCTGACCCCTAGGCATAACCCTAACCCTAACCCTAACCCTAACCCTAGGCAGGGCAGCCAATCAGCCTAGGGTTAGGGCAGGGGCCAAGGAGAAAGCCCTCGAGGAGGCCAGCTTGTGGCAGTTTTGCGATGCCCCTGGGATGCCCTTTGCAGCTGCAGTGTGCCCGGGGCCCTGGGCATTTTAGTTTGCGGAAGCCTGACCCCTAGGCGTAACCCTAACCCTAACCCTAACCCTAACCCTAGGCAGGGCAGCCAATCAGCCTAGGGTTAGGGCAGGGGCCAAGGAGAAAGCCCTCGAGGAGGCCAGCTTGTGGCAGTTTTGCGATGCCCCTGGGATGCCCTTTGCAGCTGCAGTGTGCCCGGAGCCCTGGGCCTTTTAGTTTGCGGAAGCCTGACCCCTAGGCGTAACCCTAACCCTAACCCTAACCCTAACCCTAACCCTAGGCAGGGCAGCCAATCAGCCTAGGGTTAGGGCAGGGGCCAAGGAGAAAGCCCTCGAGGAGGCCAGCTTGTGGCAGTTTTGCGATGCCCCTGGGATGCCCTTTGCAGCTGCAGTTTGCCCGGAGCCCTGGCCCTTTTAGTTTGCGGAAGCCTGACCCCTAGGCGTAACCCTAACCCTAACCCTAACCCTAGGCAGGGCAGCCAATCAGCCTAGGGTTAGGGCAGGGGCCAAGGAGAAAGCCCTCGAGGAGGCCAGCTTGTGGCAGTTTTGCGATGCCCCTGGGATGCCCTTTGCAGCTGCAGTGTGCCCAGAGTCCTGGGCCTTTTAGTTTGCGGAAGCCTGACCCCTAGGCGTAACCCTAACCCTAACCCTAACCCTAGGCAGGGCAGCCAATCAGCCTAGGGTTAGGGCAGGGGCCAAGGAGAAAGCCCTCGAGGAGGCCAGCTTGTGGCAGTTTTGTGATGCCCCTGGGATGCCCTTTGCAGCTGCAGTGTGCCCGGAGCCCTGGCCCTTTTAGTTTGCGGAAGCCTGACCCCTAGGCGTAACCCTAACCCTAACCCTAACCCTAGGCAGGGCAGCCAATCAGCCTAGGGTTAGGGCAGGGGCCAAGGAGAAAGCCCTCGAGGAGGCCAGCTTGTGGCAGTTTTGCGATGCCCCTGGGATGCCCTTTGCAGCTGCAGTGTGCCCGGAGCCCTGGCCCTTTTAGTTTGCGGAAGCCTGACCCCTAGGCGTAACCCTAACCCTAACCCTAATCCTAACCCTAGGCAGGGCAGCCAATCAGCCTAGGGTTAGGGCAGGGGCCAAGGAGAAAGCCCTCTAGGAAGCCAGCTTGTGGCAGTTTTGCGATGCCCCTGGGATGCCCTTTGCAGCTGCAGTGCGCTCGGGGCCCTGGGCATTTTAGTTTGCGGAAGCCTGACCCCTAGGCGTAACCCTAACCCTAACCCTAGGCAGGGCAGCCAATCAGCCTAGGGTTAGGGCAGGGGCCAAGGAGAAAGCCCTCGAGGAGGCCAGCTTGTGGCAGTTTTGCGATGCCCCTGGGATGCCCTTTGCAGCTGCAGTGTACCCGGAGCCCTGGGCCTTTTAGTTTGCGGAAGCCTGACCCCTAGGCGTAACCCTAACCCTAACCCTAACCCTAACCCTAGGCAGGGCAGCCAATCAGCCTAGGGTTAGGGCAGGGGCCAAGGAGAAAGCCCTCGAGGAGGCCAGCTTGTGGCAGTTTTGCGATGCCCCTGGGATGCCCTTTGCAGCTGCAGTGTGCCCAGAGTCCTGGCCCTTTTAGTTTGCGGAAGCCTGACCCCTAGGCGTAACCCTAACCCTAACCCTAACCCTAGGCAGGGCAGCCAATCAGCCTAGGGTTAGGGCAGGGGCCAAGGAGAAAGCCCTCGAGGAGGCCAGCTTGTGGCAGTTTTGCGATGCCCCTGGGATGCCCTTTGCAGCTGCAGTGTACCCGGAGCCCTGGCCCTTTTAGTTTGCAGAAGCCTGACCCCTAGGCATAACCCTAACCCTAACCCTAACCCTAACCCTAGGCAGGGCAGCCAATCAGCCTAGGGTTAGGGCAGGGGCCAAGGAGAAAGCCCTCGAGGAGGCCAGCTTGTGGCAGTTTTGCGATGCCCCTGGGATGCCCTTTGCAGCTGCAGTGTGCCCGGGGCCCTGGGCATTTTAGTTTGCGGAAGCCTGACCCCTAGGCGTAACCCTAACCCTAACCCTAACCCTAACCCTAGGCAGGGCAGCCAATCAGCCTAGGGTTAGGGCAGGGGCCAAGGAGAAAGCCCTCGAGGAGGCCAGCTTGTGGCAGTTTTGCGATGCCCCTGGGATGCCCTTTGCAGCTGCAGTGTGCCCGGAGCCCTGGGCCTTTTAGTTTGCGGAAGCCTGACCCCTAGGCGTAACCCTAACCCTAACCCTAACCCTAACCCTAGGCAGGGCAGCCAATCAGCCTAGGGTTAGGGCAGGGGCCAAGGAGAAAGCCCTCGAGGAGGCCAGCTTGTGGCAGTTTTGCGATGCCCCTGGGATGCCCTTTGCAGCTGCAGTTTGCCCGGAGCCCTGGCCCTTTTAGTTTGCGGAAGCCTGACCCCTAGGCGTAACCCTAACCCTAACCCTAGGCAGGGCAGCCAATCAGCCTAGGGTTAGGGCAGGGGCCAAGGAGAAAGCCCTCGAGGAGGCCAGCTTGTGGCAGTTTTGCGATGCCCCTGGGATGCCCTTTGCAGCTGCAGTGTGCCCAGAGTCCTGGCCCTTTTAGTTTGCGGAAGCCTGACCCCTAGGCGTAACCCTAACCCTAACCCTAACCCTAGGCAGGGCAGCCAATCAGCCTAGGGTTAGGGCAGGGGCCAAGGAGAAAGCCCTCGAGGAGGCCAGCTTGTGGCAGTTTTGTGATGCCCCTGGGATGCCCTTTGCAGCTGCAGTGTGCCCGGAGCCCTGGCCCTTTTAGTTTGCGGAAGCCTGACCCCTAGGCGTAACCCTAACCCTAACCCTAACCCTAGGCAGGGCAGCCAATCAGCCTAGGGTTAGGGCAGGGGCCAAGGAGAAAGCCCTCGAGGAGGCCAGCTTGTGGCAGTTTTGCGATGCCCCTGGGATGCCCTTTGCAGCTGCAGTGTGCCCGGAGCCCTGGCCCTTTTAGTTTGTGGAAGCCTGACCCCTAGGCGTAACCCTAACCCTAACCCTAGGCAGGGCAGCCAATCAGCCTAGGGTTAGGGCAGGGGCCAAGGAGAAAGCCCTCGAGGAGGCCAGCTTGTGGCAGTTTTGCGATGCCCCTGGGATGCCCTTTGCAGCTGCAGTGTACCCGGAGCCCTGGGCCTTTTAGTTTGCAGAAGCCTGACCCCTAGGCGTAACCCTAACCCTAACCCTAACCCTAACCCTAGGCAGGGCAGCCAATCAGCCTAGGGTTAGGGCAGGGGCCAAGGAGAAAGCCCTCGAGGAGGCCAGCTTGTGGCAGTTTTGCGATGCCCCTGGGATGCCCTTTGCAGCTGCAGTGTGCTCGGGGCCCTGGGCATTTTAGTTTGCGGAAGCCTGACCCCTAGGCGTAACCCTAACCCTAACCCTAACCCTAACCCTAACCCTAGGCAGGGCAGCCAATCAGCCTAGGGTTAGGGCAGGGGCCAAGGAGAAAGCCCTCGAGGAGGCCAGCTTGTGGCAGTTTTGCGATGCCCCTGGGATGCCCTTTGCAGCTGCAGTGTGCCCGGAGCCCTGGCCCTTTTAGTTTGCGGAAGCCTGACCCCTAGGCGTAACCCTAACCCTAACCCTAGGCAGGGCAGCCAATCAGCCTAGGGTTAGGGCAGGGGCCAAGGAGAAAGCCCTCGAGGAGGCCAGCTTGTGGCAGTTTTGCGATGCCCCTGGGATGCCCTTTGCAGCTGCAGTGTGCCCGGAGCCCTGGGCCTTTTAGTTTGCGGAAGCCTGAGCCCTAGGCGTAACCCTAACCCTAACCCTAACCCTAGGCAGGGCAGCCAATCAGCCTAGGGTTAGGGCAGGGGCCAAGGAGAAAGCCCTCGAGGAGGCCAGCTTGTGGCAGTTTTGCGATGCCCCTGGGATGCCCTTTGCAGCTGCACTGTGCCCAGAGTCCTGGCCCTTTTAGTTTGCGGAAGCCTGACCCCTAGGCGTAACCCTAACCCTAACCCTAACCCTAGGCAGGGCAGCCAATCAGCCTAGGGTTAGGGCAGGGGCCAAGGAGAAAGCCCTCGAGGAGGCCAGCTTGTGGCAGTTTTGCGATGCCCCTGGGATGCCCTTTGCAGCTGCAGTGTGCCCGGAGCCCTGGGCCTTTTAGTTTGCAGAAGCCTGACCCCTAGGCGTAACCCTAACCCTAACCCTAACCCTAGGCAGGGCAGCCAATCAGCCTAGGGTTAGGGCAGGAGCCAAGGAGAAAGCCCTCGAGGAGGCCAGCTTGTGGCAGTTTTGCGATGCCCCTGGGATGCCCTTTGCAGCTGCAGTGTACCCGGAGCCCTGGCCCTTTTAGTTTGCAGAAGCCTGACCCCTAGGCATAACCCTAACCCTAACCCTAACCCTAACCCTAGGCAGGGCAGCCAATCAGCCTAGGGTTAGGGCAGGGGCCAAGGAGAAAGCCCTCGAGGAGGCCAGCTTGTGGCAGTTTTGCGATGCCCCTGGGATGCCCTTTGCAGCTGCAGTGTGCCCGGAGCCCTGGCCCTTTTAGTTTGCGGAAGCCTGACCCCTAGGCGTAACCCTAACCCTAACCCTAACCCTAACCCTAACCCTAACCCTAGGCAGGGCAGCCAATCAGCCTAGGGTTAGGGCAGGGGCCAAGGAGAAAGCCCTCGAGGAGGCCAGCTTGTGGCAGTTTTGCGATGCCCCTGGGATGCCCTTTGCAGCTGCAGTGTACCCGGAGCCCTGGGCCTTTTAGTTTGCGGAAGCCTGAGCCCTAGGCGTAACCCTAACCCTAACCCTAACCCTAGGCAGGGCAGCCAATCAGCCTAGGGTTAGGGCAGGGGCCAAGGAGAAAGCCCTCGAGGAGGCCAGCTTGTGGCAGTTTTGCGATGCCCCTGGGATGCCCTTTGCAGCTGCACTGTGCCCAGAGTCCTGGCCCTTTTAGTTTGCGGAAGCCTGAGCCCTAGGCGTAACCCTAACCCTAACCCTAACCCTAGGCAGGGCAGCCAATCAGCCTAGGGTTAGGGCAGGGGCCAAGGAGAAAGCCCTCGAGGAGGCCAGCTTGTGGCAGTTTTGCGATGCCCCTGGGATGCCCTTTGCAGCTGCAGTGTGCCTGGAGCCGTGGCCCTTTTAGTTTGCGGAAGCCTGAGCCCTAGGCGTAACCCTAACCCTAACCCTAACCCTAGGCAGGGCAGCCAATCAGCCTAGGGTTAGGGCAGGGGCCAAGGAGAAAGCCCTCGAGGAGGCCAGCTTGTGGCAGTTTTGCGATGCCCCTGGGATGCCCTTTGCAGCTGCAGTGTGCCCGGAGCCCTGGGCCTTTTAGTTTGCAGAAGCCTGACCCCTAGGCGTAACCCTAACCCTAACCCTAACCCTAACCCTAACCCTAGGCAGGGCAGCCAATCAGCCTAGGGTTAGGGCAGGGGCCAAGGAGAAAGCCCTCGAGGAGGCCAGCTTGTGGCAGTTTTGCGATGCCCCTGGGATGCCCTTTGCAGCTGCAGTGTGCCCAGAGTCCTGGCCCTTTTAGTTTGCGGAAGCCTGACCCCTAGGCGTAACCCTAACCCTAACCCTAACCCTAGGCAGGGCAGCCAATCAGCCTAGGGTTAGGGCAGGGGCCAAGGAGAAAGCCCTCGAGGAGGCCAGCTTGTGGCAGTTTTGCGATGCCCCTGGGATGCCCTTTGCAGCTGCAGTGTACCCGGAGCCCTGGCCCTTTTAGTTTGCAGAAGCCTGACCCCTAGGCATAACCCTAACCCTAACCCTAACCCTAACCCTAGGCAGGGCAGCCAATCAGCCTAGGGTTAGGGCAGGGGCCAAGGAGAAAGCCCTCGAGGAGGCCAGCTTGTGGCAGTTTTGCGATGCCCCTGGGATGCCCTTTGCAGCTGCAGTGTGCCCGGGGCCCTGGGCATTTTAGTTTGCGGAAGCCTGACCCCTAGGCGTAACCCTAACCCTAACCCTAACCCTAACCCTAGGCAGGGCAGCCAATCAGCCTAGGGTTAGGGCAGGGGCCAAGGAGAAAGCCCTCGAGGAGGCCAGCTTGTGGCAGTTTTGCGATGCCCCTGGGATGCCCTTTGCAGCTGCAGTTTGCCCGGAGCCCTGGCCCTTTTAGTTTGCGGAAGCCTGACCCCTAGGCGTAACCCTAACCCTAACCCTAACCCTAGGCAGGGCAGCCAATCAGCCTAGGGTTAGGGCAGGGGCCAAGGAGAAAGCCCTCGAGGAGGCCAGCTTGTGGCAGTTTTGCGATGCCCCTGGGATGCCCTTTGCAGCTGCAGTGTGCCCGGAGCCCTGGCCCTTTTAGTTTGCGGAAGCCTGAGCCCTAGGCGTAACCCTAACCCTAACCCTAACCCTAGGCAGGGCAGCCAATCAGCCTAGGGTTAGGGCAGGGGCCAAGGAGAAAGCCCTCGAGGAGGCCAGCTTGTGGCAGTTTTGCGATGCCCCTGGGATGCCCTTTGCAGCTGCAGTGTGCCCGGAGCCCTGGGCCTTTTAGTTTGCAGAAGCCTGACCCCTAGGCGTAACCCTAACCCTAACCCTAACCCTAACCCTAGGCAGGGCAGCCAATCAGCCTAGGGTTAGGGCAGGAGCCAAGGAGAAAGCCGTCGAGGAGGCCAGCTTGTGGCAGTTTTGCGATGCCCCTGGGATGCCCTTTGCAGCTGCAGTGTACCCGGAGCCCTGGCCCTTTTAGTTTGCAGAAGCCTGACCCCTAGGCGTAACCCTAACCCTAACCCTAACCCTAACCCTAGGCAGGGCAGCCAATCAGCCTAGGGTTAGGGCAGGGGCCAAGGAGAAAGCCCTCGAGGAGGCCAGCTTGTGGCAGTTTTGCGATGCCCCTGGGATGCCCTTTGCAGCTGCAGTGTGCCCGGAGCCCTGGGCCTTTTAGTTTGCGGAAGCCTGACCCCTAGGCGTAACCCTAACCCTAACCCTAACCCTAGGCAGGGCAGCCAATCAGCCTAGGGTTAGGGCAGGGGCCAAGGAGAAAGCCCTCGAGGAGGCCAGCTTGTGGCAGTTTTGCAATGCCCCTGGGATGCCCTTTGCAGCTGCAGTGTGCCCGGAGCCCTGGGCCTTTTAGTTTGCGGAAGCCTGACCCCTAGGCGTAACCCTAACCCTAACCCTAGGCAGGGCAGCCAATCAGCCTAGGGTTAGGGCAGGGGCCAAGGAGAAAGCCCTCGAGGAGGCCAGCTTGTGGCAGTTTTGCGATGCCCCTGGGATGCCCTTTGCAGCTGCAGTGTGCCCGGAGCCCTGGCCCTTTTAGTTTGCGGAAGCCTGACCCCTAGGCGTAACTCTAACCCTAACCCTAACCCTAACCCTAGGCAGGGCAGCCAATCAGCCTAGGGTTAGGGCAGGGGCCAAGGAGAAAGCCCTCGAGGAGGCCAGCTTGTGGCAGTTTTGCGATGCCCCTGGGATGCCCTTTGCAGCTGCAGTGTGCCCGGAGCCCTGGGCCTTTTAGTTTGCGGAAGCCTGACCCCTAGGCGTAACCCTAACCCTAACCCTAGGCAGGGCAGCCAATCAGCCTAGGGTTAGGGCAGGGGCCAAGGAGAAAGCCCTCGAGGAGGCCAGCTTGTGGCAGTTTTGCGATGCCCCTGGGATGCCCTTTGCAGCTGCAGTGTGCCCGGAGCCCTGGCCCTTTTAGTTTGCGGAAGCCTGACCCCTAGGCGTAACCCTAACCCTAAACCTAGGCAGGGCAGCCAATCAGCCTAGGGTTAGGGCAGGGGCCAAGGAGAAAGCCCTCGAGGAGGCCAGCTTGTGGCAGTTTTGCGATGCCCCTGGGATGCCCTTTGCAGCTGCAGTGTGCCCAGAGTCCTGGCCCTTTTAGTTTGCGGAAGCCTGACCCCTAGGCGTAACCCTAACCCTAACCCTAGGCAGGGCAGCCAATCAGCCTAGGGTTAGGGCAGGGGCCAAGGAGAAAGCCCTCAAGGAGGCCAGCTTGTGGCAGTTTTGCGATGCCCCTGGGATGCCCTTTGCAGCTGCAGTGTGCCCGGAGTCCTGGGCCTTTTAGTTTGCAGAAGCCTGACCCCTAACCCTAACCCTAACCCTAACCCTAGGCAGGGCAGCCAATCAGCCTAGGGTTAGGGCAGGGGCCAAGGAGAAAGCCCTCGAGGAGGCCAGCTTGTGGCAGTTTTGCGATGCCCCTGGGATGCCCTTTGCAGCTGCAGTGGAAGGTGCTCCATGGCAGGGCTGGAATGCCTCACCCTCTTTAAGGTGCCTTCTAACCCAAATCAATCTATGATTTTATGATATGGTATGAAGGCAGGACTCCTGTTTTTTGCTTATTTTCCTTGGTATTTACAGACCAGAATTTCTATATTTTCCCATCAATTTATCTGTAAAATATTGAGATGCAGTGCATGGGATGGAAGAGGCTTGGAAGTCTCTCGTTACCTTGTTGGGATCATATCAGAAGCAATATCTTGGTGAGGATGCGGTCCCAAGCTCTCTCCTGGGAGGAGGACAGCTCAATTTGTACTCCAGGTCTGAACACGAGGGGCTTGCCAAGGAAAAAAAAAAAAATCCAAAAAAAATCTGAGCACAAGTGCTTGGATGTTTCTGGCAGGGAAAAAAAATAAAAAGCCACAGCGGCAATAAAATTAATTTCCTTCTCTAATATATACAAGACTTTCTCCAAGAGAATTATGAGGCAAGCTGATCAAAGTCTGTAAGTGGTACTTATGCTATCAGTTTCACCCCCTTAATGCCCTGCTGTCAAAACAAAATCCCCTCGAAAGGCTTTGAGGAAAATCACATGAGCATAATGGCTTTGAGAAAAATGGCCCTAAGTACTCAGTAACATATACAGAGAGGACTATTAGATGGGCTGGTGTAATTGGACTTATTTTCAAATGTAAACACTCTTCTAGGAGCAAGTTACTGCTGAGGCATGGAGCAGAGCAGGGTGGGTTATCGAGGGAGAGGGGAGCACTGGGAACTTGGCCCTGAGACACGATGGTGACTTCAGGCAGAGTTAGATAAAAGGAAGAGGGGAAAAGCAGAAGGATGGGGTTTATTAAAGATTCATTTTAAAATGTCTGAAATTTTGTTTTAATTTTAAATTTCATTTGAAATGAAATGGTGAAATTCAGGTGGGGATGATAGGGCTGCTCTCAGGTAGGAGGAGGTGAGAGTGAACTCTCTGAGCTTTATCTGCTGTGTTTGTCTGGTCCTGCTGGGCTTTGGTGTTAGGGCTGCCCTGACAGCTCTGGGAACAGGAATCCTTAGAGCATTCCCAGCATCCAGCCCTGGTGGGGACAGCAAAGGTGACACCCCAAATGCCCACTCTGCAGCACTGGGAGGGAGCACAGCTCTGATGATTAAGGGATGATTAATGCTCATTAATGTGATTAATCCTCTGCAGGATTTGTTGGTACACCTATTTTCCTGTTGTGGACCATGACTCTTCCAGAGGAGCAGGGACAGTGCTGGCTCCATGTGCAGCTCCCCCTGGCACCTGCTGCTCTCAGCTCTGCCCTTTTCCATCCCTTTTTTGGGAGCTCTCAGCCCCCTGTGCTGCAGCAGCAATGCCCAGGGCTGTGCAGTGACTGGCAGGGGATGAACAGGGCAGAGATCCTGGTGTCAAGGCAGGAGAGTTGAGCATCCCTCGTGGTTTGGATGTTTCTGGGTGGAAAAGCTGCTGCTGAGGCTTAATATCAATTTCCCCCTGTTCAAACAGGGTCCAGTGCAGACTCCAGGGCCCATTTCTTCAGTCCTTCCTCTCCTTCCTCTCCCCTTTTGCACTGCAGCCCTCTCTGTCTGAGGCCACAAGGTCCTTGGAGTCTCTCTCCCAGGCCACTGAACCTCTTTGCCACATGACTTTTCTCCCTGGGAACACCAGGTCAGTGCAGCAAAAAGCAGGATCAGGGATTTTTTTGACAAAATCCTGAAATATTTCAAAAGCTCAAAAAAAAAAAAGTCCAAACAACCCAACAAAATCACACCAATAAACCCACACACTTTCTAGTACCTGCTTTTTTCAGCTGGTGAGTGTCAAACAAGTCTTCCCTGAGCATCCTCTTGGGCTGGGCACAGACAGAACCTGCTGGAGTCAATGAAAAGATATTCCTAGGCCAGGCTCATCCAGATCCCTGACATCTCATAGAGCTATTTCCCTATCTGCCCCTCTTTCCTGGCCTTACTGTCTTGCTCTCCCTTTGGAGGAAATTCCTTTCCTGGTGATAACCATGTCTGTAGCTCATATTTCCTCTTTCTTGCTGACAGTTTTAAACCAATAGATTTATGAACTTAGAAGTAATAGAAATATTTCAGACATACCTACCCTTGCCCTTATCTAGACCAGGCAGGGATTTTTCTTTTGCTGGACACTGCACTTGTAACAGGAGACATTTGCCTTTCATCCCATCCTTTGGAAAGCCAAGCCTGCTTTGCTTAATGAGGGCTTTGGTAACCTCTGATGATGATTCATGTGTGAGTCCCACAGCTGTTCTGCCACTTTTCACCTCAGCTGGGCCCAAAGAGGTGAATCTGCTCTTGAGGAGATCCCTCTGGTGGCTGTGTCAGGCTGGGGGGTGATGGTTGGGTGCTCAATGAAGAAATTTGCAATTCTTTCCCATCCAGGCTGGCTGAGTGAACAGCTCCATGCCCTGCTCCCTTTGTGCAGCCCCTGGCCCAAATGTCCTGCTCCACCTGAGAATCCCACCTTGCTTCTCAGACCTGAGCTCCTCTGCAGATTCAAAATGGGAATAACCTGGTTTAAAGAGCTGCAGGCAGGGTCAGACTCAGCCACAGCAGTGACAGGGCTGCCCCCATGGCTGGAGCAAGGCAGGCAGGGAGGATTTTGCACCTCCCAGCCCATCCCAGGGTGTGTGTCCTGGGGGGACATGTCTGGGGCTGGACCGAGCACCCCAGAGCATCACTGAGTGTAAACTTCTCCTTGCAGGACTTCCCAGACAGAAATTCTTCACTTTTGAACTCTGCAGGATCCTGAATTAATAAAAAGGGTGGAGGGAGTAGATGCTTCCTCTAGGAAGGGTTTCTCCCTGTCAGAGCTGATTTACTGCAGCCCATCCCACCAGGGACAGAGTCAGAGATAATTCCAGAGGCAGCAGCAGCACCTCCCCACCTGAATGGGAGTGCTGAGCCCTGGGGGGTGTGAAATGATTGGCACTAATTGCTGACACCTCCCCGAACTCCCCAGGGCAGAGGAGAAATGCTGCAGGTGGGACAACTTGGTGTTAATCGAGATTTTGCATGGCTGCGACCTCCAGTGAGGTAAATCTGAGAAATCCTGTGGTAAAAACATCTCTGGTAGGGCTGGATTTTAGGGGAGGCTGAGCCTTAGTTCCAATGGTTCCAGACCCCAAAATGATGCTGTGCATGAAGAAGTTACAGCCCCATGAGGTGCTGCTGTCAGGTGGGAGGGTGGCACCACAAAACTCCTCCTTGGCAGAACTGGAGAAGGATTTCCTGGTGGCATGGGGAGGGTGTGAAGGCACTGCAGAACCCCAGGGTGCAAGGTTGTTGGGGGGACAGATCCACCCCAAACCAGCACTTTTCCCAGAAAAAAGGATCAAAGGAGAGATCCCAGAAGATCTGGGGCAGCTTTGAGAGGCAGCAGTGGCTGCTGCTGGTGTGCTGAGGATGTGCTTTTGGGAGAAGAGCTTGTTGATGGCCAGCCTGCTCCTGTTCATCCTGGGAATGGGGGGGTTGCCTGGGTCTGTTCCCCATGAATCCCAGAATCATGGAATGCTTTGGGTGGGAAGGGACATGAGAGCTCATCCAGCCCCACCCCTGCCATGGGCAGGGACACCTTCCACCATCCCAGGTGGCTCCAAGCCCTGTCCAAGCTGGTCTTGGACACTTCCAGGTGTGAGTGTGGGCACAGATCTGCACACACAGTGTTTATTACCACCATGGTGAGCAGCAGGTGATAAACCACTATTTTTTTAAATTTTTTTTTCTTTTTTAATCCCAGCATTTTCCCCCTTCCTTACAGGATCCTGGTGGCTCTGCTGCAGCACTCCAGGGAGGGAGATCCCACACTGGTATTTCCCCAGCTGTATCAGCTGTGGGCTTAACAAAATAAATCATTTTCCAAGGCTATAAATCCTGGGCCTTTCAGCAGCTCCTACAGTAACTCCCATGTGCAGAACAACAGCAGGCTGTTTATCCAAACTCACCAAAGCATCTGTAGCTGAGTTAATGATTTCCCAGCCACTCACACCCAGGCTGTGGGCTGGGAGCTGCTGCCCAGAGCATGGGAGAGGAAAGCAGAGGCTTCAGGGCAGGAGAAACTGCATTTCCCCTCCCAAACCCCAAGCTAGGATGTTTGTGAAAAGTTTTTTCTTCCCGCTCTACTCCATGCTGGGATTTCTTTGTAGAGAAAAAAACCCTTCCAGAAATCGGTAGTGGAAGGGTTAAGCTGATGTGCTGGGATGCTCCTCTCTCCTCTTGATCTGCAGGTCTTGTCTCTGTTAAACATCTCCCCCTCTCTCTTGGGTTCAGCTCCTCTTTTACAAGGCTGGGCTGGGGTTTCAGGCAGCCAGGAGCCATCTCCCATCCATTAGGGCCCTGTGACAGCAGGTACCGGGGGCACTTCAAAAGGACCCGTCCCCACCTCCCCTCCCCTCCCCTCCCCAGCTCTGACAGCACATGGAGGAGCAGCTGCCCCGTGTCTTTGCAAGACTCCTCTGTCCCCAAACGGGCCCATTTTGGGGTCCAACCCAGTGGCCACTGGTGTTTTTTAGGGGCTGCTTGCCCAGAGACCTGTGCAGCGCAGGCTCAGCCCCGAGGAGCTGGGGATGCTCTGTTTTATCAAACTGCTGCTGACCTCTTACCCTGCACCGGGCCAGCCAAGGCTGGATCATGTCTTGGCTAATCACCAGAGCCCCGAGGGGCTGCACCCAGCCTGCCAGAGCAGCTCACTTTCTCAGCCTGCCTTCCCTTTTTTTTTTCCTTCTTTCTTCTTATTTTCCCTCCTCTCTGCTGACTCAGCCTCACGTTTCTCACATCGTTACCGGCTGCCATCCCTCACCCATCCCGTGCATCCTTCCCTGGGCAGGACAGCTCTGCTCGTGTGTGGTCTCACCTGGGGCAGCAGCGAGCCCTCCTGCCCGGGCACCAGGCACTGATAACAGCGACAGTGGCCAGGGGACATCCAACAGGACATGGAATGGTGCCTGGGATGATGCCCAGGAGGTGCCAGTGTGTTGCCTGGGCAGGAAAAGAGGTCCCCTCTTTCTCTCTCCTCTCTTTCTCTCTTCTCCCTGCTATTTTTAAAGCATTTTTTTAAAATTTTAATTGCTTCCTTTCTTTCCAAAAATCTATTCATTCTGCCCCCCCCCCCCCCCAAAAAAAAAGCAGAGTAATAAATAACCCTGCTATTTTTTAAGTTACTGAGAAATAGTTAGAAACAAATATGGAAATGTGGAGGTATGAGCACACAGAAGCTCCCAGGCTCTGCCTGCAATTTCTTTTAATTGTTCATTTTTCCCACAATTAATAATGTAAAACCTTCACCTTCCTCAGAATCCTTCTGCCAAGCCCATTTATTTGCAGAACTGGCTTCAGCTGCTGCAAAGCCCCAGCACAAACCCCTCACCTGAGTTCACCTTCAGCTGGTTTGGCAATCCCCCTGGATTTGCAGTGAAATCCTGTCCCAGGTGATGGCTGGAGGAGCTGCAGGGCTCTCCTGCCTGCCCAGGAATGCTCAGGGAGCCCTGCAGGGATCAGGGGCTCCGGGTTAATTTGCATTAATGAGTGACAGGGTGACTGAGGCTGCAGTGCCAGGTCACTGTGGGGCTGTGCCGCTGCTCCCTCTGCCATTCCAGAGCCAGGGTTTAGGGCCTGTCCTTGTAAACCAGCACAAAACCAGTCCCAAAACATCCCTGAAGGGCAGGGAGGGATGGACAGGCACCTGTGGCTGGGTCTCATCCCAGCTCCCTGCCAGCTGCACCTGCCAGGGAGCTCTTGGGGACACCTGGGGGCCCTGCTGAAACCCCTCTGTCCTGGAGCACCCTCCTGCTGGGAATTTCTCCTTCAGGAATAGCTCCTGGGGAATTGCTCTGCCAGAATAGCTCTCAGTGTGGGAATAATAACAGCTTTTTAAAGGCAGAAATAGATTTGGGCCCATGCAAGCCCCTGGGGAGTTCTTCAGTCTCTCTCTAGGAAAGCTGATATCTTTTTTTTCTGTGCTTTTAGGGGAATTACCCAAAGGAGGCTGCTCTCCTTTCAATTTATGGGATCAGTGTTTAAACAGGGCTTGACTGATAATTCAATTAATTGATTCAGTTTGTGGCTGCTTTGAAAATGGCTCTCTCAGGGCTGTCCCCAAAGCTGTGATTTCTCCTCTGCACAGCCTGAGCACTGATGGCTCTGAGCACCCCAAAACAGAGGACCCAGGCCTGTGTGGGGTGACAAGGAAAGGTGAGCAGCATTCCCTGCTCCAAATCCCTCCCCCAGACCCTGCTGGATTTTTCCCCCTGCTGATCCCCATGGAATGTCAGTGGCAGCCTCCTCCCTCTCTCCAAATCTTATTTTCAGGTGGGGAAACTGAGGCACTTGTAAATAAAATGAGCCTCCTTAATCAAACACACCCAGGTCATTAAAGGCAGAATTTAGCCATTAAAATAGATCTGAATTGTATCATCCAGCTTTGAGGATATTGGGGAAGACACAGGTTGCTCCATAAAATGAAATAACATTGCCAGGGAGTTCCTTGTGCTGGCAACATTTCCACCAGCTAAACAGCAAGAAATCCAAATTCTGGCAATTAACCCTTCCAAAAATTGAATGCTAAGGAGACAAAAAGGCCAAACTGGGGCTTGGGTCTTGGAGTGCTGAGCAGGGGCTGCTGCCACAGCAGCCATCCCAGAGAATCCCTGTCCATCTCCATCTGCCCAGCAGTGACAGAGATGGATGATGGTCTGCTGGGAACGTGCTCTCAGGCTGGGGCTGTCCTCCCAGGACAAAGCTGCAGGCTTGAGGAGCCCCTGATGAAGATGTAAGAGCCTGTTTGACACGCCAGCTCTTTTGTTGGGGCACTGGTGGCTCGTGGCACCACACTCCTGCCCAGAAGGGTCACAGGCACTCGTGGCCCTTTCTCTGCCCACACAAAAAGCTGGGCCAGTGGGAAATCTGCCCAGAGAAAAGCTTCAAAGAGCATTTTTGGGGGGGGGAGACTTGGGGTAAAAAGGCTAGAAAGCAGCCAGGGTGTGTAACAGCAGGGAAGGATGCAGGGAGAAATGTTTGCTCACCCTGACAAAATGGGGAAGGATGAGCTTGGATGCCTCAGGTTTAACTTTTATATTTTTTAGGTTTTGTGCTGCTTTAGTGTGTGGGTCTGGGCTTCATATTAGGGGATGGTGAGCTCTCTGCACAGAGCAGGGAGACAAAACAATTCCTGCTCCAGCTGGGGACCAAGGACAAATGATCCAAACCTCAGGCCCAAGAGCAGAAACAATGGCAGAATGTAGAAAAACAAGGATGGGACTTCATAACCTAAAGCTACAACTGGACAATTAACCCCAATATGCAAATGGACCAGAACTTATAAAAGTGAGAAACCCTGTGACCTCTCATGCATTTTGTGACCATTTTGGTTCATCCTGGGTCTAGCCCTGGCTGGGCTCTTGTGCTGCCCAAGGTGGATCCATTGAGGCTTTAAATAAATCCCTCCTTTATTCTTTAACCCTGTCTCACACCTGTTCTAGGTCAGCCTTCACAAGGCATCAGTTTCTGGTGACTCTGCTGGGACAGAAGACATCTGGAAACCCCCTGGAGCAGAGCAGAGGAACATCCAGGAATTCACAAAGCATCAAGCCAGGAGCAGACAAACCCCAAAGGGGCAGAGCTGCTGCCCCTGAAGGAGTTAATTCCCCGAGGAGTGCACTAAGTGGTCAGCAGCCCAATAAATTAGGGCCTGGAAAGACAAACCCCAATCATCATTAGTCACGGCTCATTGGCCTGTTAAGGCTCCTCAGCCCAGTTTATCTCTTCCCTCCTGTCCAGCCACTGCCATATTTCATGCTCCGAAAACAGCTGACCCCGGGGGTCAGCCAAATGAAAGCCCCATTCAACAGCTCCTCCGAGGGCTGGTTGGGGAAAAAAACAACCAAAAACAGCCGAGGTCAGAATTCCCCAGGGCTGCAGCAGCCCAGGGCCGGCTGGCCCACGGCCCCGGTGCCCAGGACATGTTAATCCTCCCGGGATCACGGGGGTCAGGCGGGGCTGGCAGGAACAGTGGCATAATTAGGTGAGGGTGACCTCCATAAAACTGTAATGGGCTTCCAGAGGCCGGCCACGAGCTGCTCTGCACCCATGCTGGCCCTGTGGGAGCTGGGGCTGGCTCTAGGGATGGAGGGAAGCCCAAATGCTGCTCCCTTGAAGTCCAGCTCCTGTTTTGCCAATCCCTTGGAAGCCAAACTCCAGTTTCAGCAGCCCTTTGGAAGCCAAACTCCTGCTTTCCAGCCCTGTGGCTGACAAAGCAGCATTGCTTTTAGGAATTCAAAGCTGTGCCAGTATCTGGGTGCAGGGAAGCCTCGTGGAGGCAGCACAGGTGTTAATTTCTGGGATTGCAGGTTTTCCTGCAGCAGCAGCAGCAGATGCTGGTGCTGAATGTGCCTCTTTATCCCACTCCATGAGCAACCTGTGCATCTCCAGGTGCTGACAGGTATTTAGGCTCTGGAGGAAGATGTTGGACCCTGGAATATCATTCTCCTGGAGCTGGAGGTCAAATCTGGGGCTGAGCCCACGTTGCCATCTGTGTCTCTATTAGGGAAGGGTTTCAAACAGCTCCCCCAATAACTCTGTCACTGAGCACCATGAATCAGGAGCTGCTGGCTCAGGGCTTTTCCTTTTTTTCCAGGCAAGCAGAGGGAGGGGTGAGTATCAAGGAGAGCTCTGCTGAGATAATTCCTGCCCGAAGCAGCTCGTGGGGATCACATTTTACCCCAGCTATTTGTCTGTCTGTTTATTGCAGCGTGTCATGGGATGTTTTAGCACAAAGCAATAGAGATGATGTGATTTGGGACATCCAATCTCCCCGCTCCCTCCCTAATTACAGGGAGGATAACGATGGGAGGATGCCAGAGGCACGTGTGGAGCATCCCAGCCCTGGAGCTCTGCCACAGCTGCAGGAGAGCTCGGATGGGGGAAAGGGAGCTGAGGAGGAGGAGGAGGAGGAGGAGGGCTGTGTTTCCTCCTCTTCCTGGGCAGCTCCTGGCTCTGAGCTCCATTTGCAGCCAGGGATGTGCAGGATTTGGGTAAGCCAAGGCAGGAGTCTGAGCTCTGGAGGCAGCACGGGATGGTGAGGAGGGAGGGGAGGGAGGGAGAGGTGTCCTCCCTCCTCTGGAAGGCTGGGGTTGGATCTGACTCCTCTGGCTCCCAGGGGTGCAGGATGGGGTCCCTGGGAAGGGGGCTGCCTGGGAAGCTCTGCCTGTGGGATTTCTGGAGCTCTGGAGTCTCTGTCTCTGCCCCCTTTATCCATCCAGGCTCCCCCAGCCCTGAACTTCTCTGCTGTTACTGAACTGGCCAGAGCCATCCTCATCTCCCTTCTCTGGCTGGGTCCACCTGGAAAACTTCAAAGAACCAAAAAAAAAATCTGTTCTAGATGAAAACTGTGGGGCTTTCCACAAGATTTTTTTTTTCTTTATTTGGAGATGAAAATTTTTGCTGCAACAACACATTTTGGGTGAGTTTGCTGCAAAACCTACATCCCACCTGGAGCTGCAGCCTCTATTCCCAAGGGAGCCTTTTTGTCCATCCTGGATGGCTCTGAGCCTCCACCCATGGGGCTGGGGTGTCACCCCATGGGTGCCATCCCCCTCCTGGAGCTGCTGGAGCAGTCCTGGCCCTCCCAGCCTGCAGCAGAGCCCAGGGAACTGGGCTGGGATATCCCAACCCCTGGCTGAGCACTCCAGAGCTCCCTCCCTGCTGGCCTGAGCTGGGATGGATTTGTTCCTGCACAAGGGGGGTGAAAATGGGCAGCAAGGGAAGAGCCTGGGGCTGGCAGCAGGTGAGGCTTGGAGTTCACATCCCTGAATTCACAACCTGGGGGAAAAGCAGCCCTGGGAGAGAGACAGGAGCTGGGACAGCGTGTGACACGTCTGCCTCTTTATTCCCTGGCATGTAATGAAGCCATTCATTAAGATATAATAATTAGCTGCTTCTGGTGGTGTTTCCCATGCTGTTCCAAGGCAGGGGTGGGAGCTGCCAGGCTCTGCCTCCTCTCTCTGTATCAAACATCCCTCCCACCCTTTTTCTCAGGCAAAAGCAAAAACTATCCTATTTTCCCTGCCTTTCCCTTCAGCCACCTCACCCTTGCCAGGCTCTCTGTGCCACTGAGGCTCCTTAAATCAGCTCCTTTGAAAGGCCTGGCTCAGCAAGGCACAGTGACAGCACAGTCCCAGCGCTGGGAGCAGGCAGAGCAGGAGAAATGCCTGAGCAGGACAGCAGGCTCGGTGCTGCTGGAAAATTTACAGCCTCAGGCTCGGACTCTGGGCCCCCTTTTTATTACATTTGACACCAGGCAAGCGAGATTGATTTAGCCCTGCATTTCCAGCTGCTCCAGCAGGGCTGTCTCAGCTCCAAAGAGCACGGGGTTGGAAGAGGAGCCACGGAGATGCCGGCTCTGGCCGTCAGCAAATCCTGCAGATCCAGGCAGACAGAGCAGGCGATATTTCATCAGCTTAGGGTGGGATTTAGCTGTCCTGCAGAGCCCAGGGAAAGGAGCACAGCCAGCATTTCCCCAGGACTGGGGGAGTTAGCTGGATCTCCACTCTCCTCTTGTCCCCAGGTAACAGAGGCATTTTTAAGCTGTGTTTGCTGGCTCCTCCATCATCCTGCTTTTACCAGCTTTGCCAGCATGGAATCATGGAATGCCCTAAATGGGGAGGTGTCCCTCTAGGACGTGAAATAGAACAACGTGGACACTGGAATGTCCAAGGTAAAAAAGAGGGGAAGTTTAATTCTGACTCCAGCATTTCTAGATTTCCCAAAGTGACAGTGGGTTGGAGGGTGACAGTGCCACATCTCCAATGACCCTGGACAAGCCAAGAGTCCATCAGATTTCTTCTCCTCCAGAAAAGAATGCAAAACAATGAGTATTTACAGAGAAGCACGTGAGAAAGTTTGTTACAAGAATGTAATCACCAGAAGGCTTAGAAGAACTCAAAAGAACAGGGCAACAGGAAGGGACCCACGAGGATCTCTGAAATCCAGCTCCTGGCTCTGCACAGGACAACCCCACAATCCCACCGTGCCCCTGAGAGTGTTGTCCCATCACTGCAGATGTGGGGCTGTGACCATTCCCTGGGCAGCCTGCACAGGGAGACTTCAATAGCTGGGTGCCAGAATCACTCTGGAGTTTGGCAAGAGGATCAGTCTGGGCTCAGGCCTTGCTGTGGTGGTGTAGAGATGAAGATGCAGAAGAGAGGAGATCCCCCTTCAAGCTCCTTGCAGGTGGATTTCTGCTCCTGAGGCTCTCTGGGAGGATGAAATGGGGATGTTGGAAGCAGGACAAGCTGCCAGGTGTTGGATTGGAGATCTCCAGAGGCCCCTCCCAGCCTGTGTGCCTCTCCAAATGCTGGAATTAAATGTCCTGAGAGCTGCAGCTGCCTGCAGTCACCAAGACTGGTGTTGGGATGTTTCCTTTTGCTTGAATGCTTTCACACCTGGCACTTCACCCCTGCCCTCTCTCCTGCTCTGCCCCCAACTTGTCCACGCTTCTTCCAAAGCAGAACTCTGTGAAGTTTTGTTGCTCCCACCCCTTATCCTCTCTCCTGGGAAAAGCTTCCTCTTGTGTCTCATCCCTTCTCCCCTCTCCATGCTCGAGCTGTCGTTCCTTGCCCTATTTCAGTTCCACTATTCCCTTCCTGAGGTTGGATATTAGGAAATATTTCTTCCCTGAAAGGGTGGTCAGGCACTGGCCAGGCTGCCCAGGGCAGTGGTGGGGTCACCAGGGATTTAAAAGCTGTGTGGATGTGGCACTTGGGGACAAGGATTAGTGGTGGCCTTAGTGCTGGGGGATGGTTGGCTGTGATGATCACAAAAATCCCGTGATTCTGTGGGCATGTGGAATGTTCCTTAGACCCTTTAAAAGCAGGATGGAGTTTACAATCCTCAGCTGGGCTTTGTGGTGTCCCCAGGCCCATCCTGGCAGTGCTGACAGTGAGAAATGCCTGGAGCATCCCTTCCCAACCTTTCCAAAGCTGGAATCTCCACAGCCCCGTTGTGATGCCCACCCTGCCCAACCAGGGAGCTTCTCCTAGGCCTTGCCTCCTCTGGCTGGACTCTGTTGATGAAATCCTGTGATCTCAGTGTGGTTCTATCCCAGATGTAGGAACCAGGACATTCCCTCACCCATCTGCTCCCCCCTCCAAGTGCTGTATTTAATCTCCAGCTCTCAGCTTTGAGTGGCAATATTTGCTTGGGCTCTGAGCCATCTCTGCCCTCTCCACCATGGAGGTGGCAGCTGGTTTAGCAGAGCTGCTGGGGCCCTTCCCTGCCCTGCATCCCGTAATTGGTCAAGTTTAACGTGGCTCCTGCACTTGCAATTTGTCAGGGCTTTATCTGAACATCTGCATCCCGGCCTCTTATTAAGCCCTTAGAAAAATAGAAGTGTCTGATGCCTGAATGGCTTTAAATTTGGAAGCAGAGTGGGAGTAGATGGGAGAAAATGCATTGCCCTTGATGTAATCATCAGAGGAGGACAGTTCTGAACAATGACCAGATCGTCCTCGCCCCGACGATGACAGCAATTTCTGACTTATCACCCCCCAGCACTATATTAAGGCACTGAGATTACAGTGTTATTCATTAGCACCACATCTGCTGGAAATCAGCGTGGGGAAGGCTGCTGAGGGTGCTAAAAAGCTTCAGGATGGCACAGAGAGAATACTCCTCCAAAAAGGGAGAATAATGTCCCTGTCCTGCTGGGGTGGCTCCGTGCTGATGAGCCATAAACACATGGGGCAGCCTTGGAATGAGCTGCTGGGGACAGGGGACACTGAGAGCAGCAGATCCCAGCCCTGCCCACCCATGGGGTCTTCCTTTCCCCCTGCCTGTTCCAAGTGGTTTCTTCTATTCTGGCACAGCTCTTTGCATGGCACATCAGGTTTAACCCACGTCACCACTGGGATGAAGATCCTGTTTCCTGCATTTTGAGGTTCTCAAAGATTCTTGTTCTCAATGCAGTCATTCAAGAAAACTTCGGTTCATAACAAATCCAGAGTGATAAAAGAACTTTCTGCCATTTGTCCTGCCTTGCATCAAGACCTGCCCTGCCCTAGGTGCCCCAAAAAGCCTTCACCTTTCTCATATTCCTCTGACAGGTAAACTAAACTTGTGGATAACTTCAGGAAGGACTTCCTGATTTATTTTCCTGCCTGGCCTGCTGAGCAGCCAAACTCCTTGGTCCTCCTGGTTTATAGGCTGCAGGAAAACCTCTTGCAGCAAAATTTGCTGATTCTGAGGTTCAGCACTTGCAGCAAGATTTAAACCATTCTTTAGGACCACTCCTTGGCTTTTCCAAGCAATTTCAGCCACCCAGAGAACAAGGGATCAGGAACATGAGGGCTCCAAAGGTATTTCATGGCCTTGTGGCTAAAAATGTAGAAGAGGCTCTGAGCTGTGAGGATCTCCTGGACCTGCCATGGTGGATTTTCTTCTCTCCAAAGTTTGAAGGTGATTTCTGAGCCTCCCCAGGCACCACAATCCATGACAGCCAGGCTTTGATTTCCCAGGGATGATGTGGAGGATGAGGAGCATTGCTGGCAGGCATTGTGCTGATGTGTGGCTCTGCACGAGGGCTCAGAAACCCCATCCAGCCTTCCCTCAGGAGCCAGGGCTGCTGATCTGCAGAACCTCAGCTTGAGGAGCTTTCAAAGGACCGTTTCAGCAGCTGGTGTGAACCATCCATCAGTGCTCCTGTCTTCGCTCTAACTCGCTCCATTCTGGGCTGCCTTAATTCAGTTATGATGAAATTTCGAGCAACTGCTCCTGACAAATGAGACTTCCTCTAGTGGGTTGCTTCTTTAAACTGTTAACACATGCTTAAATATTGTCAGAGCTCAGAAGGAGAACATTTAAGTTCCCAAAGTTCCTTCATTATCAAAGGCAGCTGCTGGCGTGCAGGGGATCCCTGCTGCCCAACTGTGCATCCATGGGAGAGTGTCCTGGCAGGGATCCTACAGTTATAGGAATGAAGGCTACTGCCCTGGAAAAGGGGCTGGAGGTTACAACAGCAGGGGTGGGGAACTGTCCCCAGGCAGAAGAGGAAAGGGGTGGAAATGCAGAGTGGACAATGCTGACGTCCAGGATGTGAAGGGAGTCTACAAAGAAAAGATGGGGAGGGAATTTTTACAAGAGCCTGGAAGGACAGGATACAGGGAATGGCCACCCACTGCCAGAGGGCAGGGATGGATGGGATATTGGGAAGGAATTGTTCCCTGGGAGGGTGGGCAGGCCCTGGCACAGAAGCTGTGGCTGCCCCTGGATCCCTGGAAGTGTCCAAGGCCAGGCTGGGCAGGGCTTGGAGCAACCTGGGACAGTGGAGGGTGTCCCTGCCCATGGCAGGGGGTAGGATGAGATGAGCTTTAAGATCCCTCTCATCCCAAACCACTCTAGGATTGTGTAGTTTAGTATTTCTCCCCATTCCACATGGACCTAAATCAAGGAGCTTTAGTTTTCAAGGAAAGGTCTTGCAGTGAGAACAAAGGTTTTGTGCAGCCCCCCTCCCAGCTCAGCTGCCATGGCTGCTCAGCCCCAGGAGATTCCCCTTCTGCTCCTCCCAGCTTCCCCTGCCCCAGTTTCCACTGGTGCTGCTGTGACAAGCCTCTCTGGAGGGCACCAGGAGCTCTGGTGGCAAATCCTCATTAATTGATTCACCAGGACCGAGGAAGAATCCAGTCCAATTAGAGATAAATAATTGATGCCATCGAACGGCGAGATTGGGGCGTTATTGATCAAGGGCGCGAGAGGGGCTGACAGCTGTTCCTGGTGTCAGAGCCACGGAGCCTGAACTGAGACAATGACCCCTCAGCAGCCCCTGCAGTGCCAGGGGACATCAGCCCCACGTGAACCATCTGAGGTCTGCACAGAGAAAGCCACTTCAATTCTTTAATCCTTGGCCTCTGACCACACCGAGCGCCCTGAAAACCCACAGAGCTCCTGAAGATTTCAAAGGATGCCTGAGGGTAGCAACAGGAGGCAATTTTTATCCCTGGGAGCTGAACTTTAGTTTTTAAATAGACATTGGTCATCCTACTAAAGCCATATCCTGGACAGAAAGGAGATGTCCCCTCCAGAAGCACCAGGGAGGAGCTTGGTTGGACAAGTAGGACAGGATAAGAAATGATTCTGCTGCAGCTTTGTGGTTTGGTGGCTCCAGACAACATGGAAGGGAGCAAGAGGGAAAATCCTAATAAGAACATGGCCTTAAAGGTATCCTACCATGGGAGGAAGAGGAGAAAGAGGTTGGGGTGTGTGGGGTGAGGATTCCTTTCCTGGGGATTGCTCCTCTGTGTCTTCCTAATGGAGGGGCATGTCAGGAACTGGGGCTGGAATGTGGGCAAGGAGGATCAGAAAAGTTTGGACTCTGCCCACCCCATCCTTTTCAGCATTTTAATGGCTGAGGAATTGTTGAAAACATGTGAACCAGATGGAGATTTACCCCCAGCTTTGGTGGAACTTGGATTAGGCCCAATGGGAGCGGGTCCTCACAGAGCTCAGGGAGAAGAGGGGGGGGAAGCTGTAAGTGGTCCAGAGAAGCAAGGACTGCTCACTGATATCCCCTTGGCATGACCACATGGTGATTTCAGGCAAAGGAAATCTGTTATTTCCACTCCAGGACATTTATGTGGGTCAGGGTAGGGAAATCTGATTTATTTGCCAACGTCCCACGGGGCTGGTAAAATTATAACTCCCACACATTATTCTGTGTGTATCCTGACCAGTGCCTGGTGACTGTGTTTATTACACTTGGCCACTCAGAGTCCTCTCTCTGCCCCCTCTCCTAAATTCACTGGAGTGAGTTTGCCCTGAGGGCTGCCAGGACCTGTAAAACCACGGAGAGGGGTTGGAGCCAGAGGGATCTGGTCCCCAGCTCCTTGCAGAGCTTCCAGAGCACAACCTGCAGAGGGGGAACGCCTCAGGTCCTGTCCTCTGTTCAGGGACTCATTCCATGCCTCATCTGCCATGGATGGGAGCTGCTCCCAGCATCCCAGAATGGTTTGGGAGGGACCTTAAAGCCCATCCAGTGCCACCCCTGCCATGGCAGGGACACCCTCCACCGTCCCAGGCTGCTCCAAGCCCTGTCCAGCCTGGCCTTGGGCACTGCCAGGGATCCAGGGCAGGCACAGCTTCTCTGGGCACCCTGTGCCAGGGCCTGCCCATTCCAGTTCCTGATGAACAGTCCCCCTCTGGCTTCCTTGCAGCTTCTTCAGATGCTGCAAGGCTGTTCTGAGGTCTCCACTCAACCTGCTCCTCTCCAGCCCCAGCTGTGAGCTTGTCATCACCCCCAGAGCTCCCACAGGAGCAGGACATGGATTTCCCCAGGCAGGGCTGCTGATGATTTCCCCAGAAAGGTGCAGGGCAAAGAGGAAGAGCATTGTGAAGATGCACTTCATTGATGGGAGGACAAATTCAGATTTCCAGGCTGGATGCAAACAGAGCTGGTGGATTGGAGCCTGTCAGCCAGGCACTGATCTCTGCTCTCTGGGGACCAGTGACAGCACACAAAGGCATAGCTGCAGCTGTGCCAGGGCAGTTTTGGGGTGGATATCAGGGAAAGGTTCCTCCCCCAGAGGGTGCTGGGTATGACCCGGAGGCTGCCAGAGCTCCAGGGGCACTTGGACACCCCTCCCAGGAACAGGGTGGGATTGCTGGGGTGTCTGTGCAGGAGACAGGATCAGGACCAGTGATCCCCGTGGGTCCCTTCCAACTCAGAATATTCCATAACCCAAACGGTGCTTCCCAGCCCTGCATTCCCAGCTCTGGGCCACAGCCCTTCACCCTTGGCTTCCCAACCCCAGAACTGCCTTGTGAGCTGCACTGCACCTTATTGATTTGAACCTGTGCCACCCCCTGCTCTCAATTCCCCCTGGCGGAGGGACTGCTCGTGGGTGTGTCAGCACCAGGGTGCTGGCAGTTCCAGGCTCCTGCTGCCTCTGCATATTAGGATTGGCCTGGATTTTTTTTTTTTTTTTCCAGGCAGGAAAAGGTTGTTCTGCTGCTCTGGCACCATCATTGTAACAACCCCCAAGATTCACGAGCGACTCTGAACACTCAAGCTCCTGCTCTAAGGAAGGAGAGGCTTTTCCTTTGTATTTATCCCCTGGAGCACCAGCTCGCTCCCTGTGCATTCTGCCGGCACAGCAGCCCCATCCCCGGCAATCCAAGGGGAAAGAGGTGCCAGGATCCAAACACAAACCCCTGCTCCAGCTCCATGCCTGCTGCGTGCGAGCTCTGGGTGCCCAAGGCAGCCCCAGGGGCAGCCCCCGCCCTGCCCCTGCTGGAGATGCTGCATTAACTCACGTCCAGGGCGTTCTGCGAGGCACTGGGAGGGATAAAAGCAGGGGGAAATCATCTCCCGGCCTGACCTGGGGCTCGCAGCACCCCGTGGACTTGCTCCTTTTTCTGCTGCAGCACACGCTTCCAGGTAACAGCTTTTTCCATGAAAATGCTGCAGCTTTAGGAGGAGCAGGTGCTGTGCAAAGGCAGCAGCAGAGCCCACAAATGGAAAACTCCCTCACAGGCAGATGGGAAACCGGTCCTGCTCCCAGGGAAGAGACCTGGGGGAGGTTTGCTCCCACCAAGGAGGTGCTGGCTGCAGAGATTTGCATATTTAGTGACCTCATGCACATCCACTCACCCACTTCCTTCCCCAGCCTCGCAGGGATTGCTCGTTATTTGTTTTCACAGCTAATTAAAACCTCCCCGAGCTCAGGCTCCTGATTAGGGAGAGAAGGCTGAGCCCACGAGCAGCCAGAGTGGAGGATGCCCCAGCCCACAGGCTGACCCCGGGCCACTCTGCAGACCCCACGCTGCAGTTGGGACATTATTTACCCCGATATTGCAGCGTTCTCTTAAAATATATTGAAGGAGAGATTGGGAAAATGAAGTGTATAAGATTTATCCTGCACTAGAGGATTTCAGCATCCAAGAAAGCCAGAGAGTCCAGTCCCTCAGACTTAATAGAAACCTCCTGCTTTATTAATGTTGCCTGATTTTTTATTTTTTTTTCCCTTGTCCACAGGTCCTGGGCAGAAAGTCAAAGCTGTATTTGAGGAGCTTTCCTGGAGGTTTTCATTAATAACAGGGCCAGGGAATCCACTGCAAATGTAAAAATAATAGATTTGAGAGCCCTAAAAGGATGGAGATTTACTCACTGTGGAAATATTAGGGAGAAAGTGGGAGTGGGAGGTTCCCAGGGCTCGGCGGTGCCTGGCTGCGAGCTCTGCAAGCTCCTGGCAATGCGAGAGGAGGGAAGGTTGCCTCCGAGCGGCTCTGCGAGGCAGCTGCGACTGCTCTGCCGAGCACCGAGCTCCCGGAGCCCTGGGTATTCCCAAGAAACGGAGAATTCCCTTCTCGGGGTAACGGGAAAAGGAGGATGGAGAGCTTTCATCCTGGAGGGGCAGGGTGATGCTGATGCTGAGGCAGGTCAGGAGGGACACGCAGGAATGGGGATTGAGAGGGGGATTGCTGCTTCCTGCCGTGCCCAGCTCTTGTGGGAATGCTGGAACCACGTCCCCTCCTCCCGAGGGACTGCTCCTGCCCCCCACACCGACCACAGGCCACACTGTCACCGCTGATGGTGTCACTGGCATCAGAGCCGACCCAAGGAGCCCTGACAGTATCAGCATTTCCACACCTGATCCTGGCACGATTCAGAGGGTGGCAGGGTCCCAGCTCCAGCTGAGGAGCTCCTGCAAGGAAAGAGCCCCTTGGCCTCGAGGACAAGTGGCTTGAAGGGTTTGCCCTCCTCCAGTTAGCCCACTCTAAATCAGAGGAGGTGATCTTCTGGAGCTTCTTGTGATGTGTTTTACTGGTGGAAGATGGGTTTAGGTTACTCTGGAAGGAGAAACCGGCTTTTAACTCTGTGCCATCCTCCAGGGAGATGTGAAAACCCCCAGTGAGAGCTTCCAGCCAGCTGAGCCCTCTGGATACCAGAAGTCTGGGAGATGGAGGGAGGGAGCACTGAGTTTTCCTTCCCTTTGGACAAAAAAGGCAGCGACGCCCATGGATGCGGATGGAACTGACTGCAGGCTCGGATGCCAAATGAGCCCTCGTAGGAATCCAGGCAGCCCCTGCCAGCCCTGCTTCCCTGGGAGCAGCATCCAGCCTGCCCTGGAGCACTTCAGCTCCTCCACAGCTCCTCCCTCGGCGCTTCTGGGCAGCCCCCAGCCCCAGCCGGCTGCGCTGGTGGCCCGGGGGCTGGAGGCATTTTCCCAGCGCTCTAATCTAACAGCACCAGTGGGAATGTTTACAGCACGCTGCCACTTGAGAGCTTATCAGCCTCGCTGCCTATCTCCCACCGGCCCAGCCTGATAAAGGGAGGGGCTGCTGGCAGCCGGGGGAAGCGCCCGGAGCAGGGGATGGAGCTGGGGACCGGCCAAGCAAAGCCAGCAGGGCTGGGGACTTTTCCAGGGAGCCCTTGTGTGTCACCGAGGATGTGGTGAAGAGAAGGAGCAGAGCCTTTCCCAAAGGATCCCTCAGAGCAATTTGGGAACCCTCGGAGCAGAGGGAACGTCTCATGGAGCCATGATGGGGTGTGGGGGCAGGGAAATGCATCCCTGGGAGAATTGGAGACGTGCCCTGGAATCACAGATCATTTATGTGGGATCATCAAGTAAACCCAGCACTGCCAAAGCCACCACCAAGCCATGTCCCCAAGTGTCACATCCACAGGGCATCCCTCTGGGGATGGGGACTCTGCCACTACTGCCTGGGTTTGACACCCCTCAGTGAAGAAATTTTCCCTTTTATCCAATCTAAACCTCCCCTGGTGCGGCCTGAGGATGTTTCCCCTTGTGCCGTTCTTTGGGAGAAGAGTCTGACCTCACCATAGTGGGCGGCTCCAATATTTCTATCAAGGAAACCAACTGCTGGCACCTGCCTTTTTCAGGAACAGGTTTTCCCTAAATTCACTTAATGAGCTGGGGATAAAACGCAGCTCAGCTGGGCTCCACCCTCTGCTTTGTGTCGGTGCTGAGCTACAGCAACTTGGGAGCGTCTGCGTGAATTCTGCAGGTACATCCATCCCCCTTATCCACCTGCAGAGTTAGAAAACACTCAGGTGTTTTAACCTTTAGGATAGACAGGTGCCCTGCCGTGTCCTTGCGGCCACCGAGCAGCCCTTGGGCCGCTCCGGCCGTGGGACACTCCACGATTGCCCTCTAGTGGCCCCCGGCCCGGGGAAGGGGCGCTCCCGGTCCGGGGGTCCCGCTGCCAACCCCCCTGTCCCCCCAGCGGGACCTTGGCTGGCTCAGCTCAGCTCGACGGCGCGGCAGCACCCGCTCCGTGTCCCTGTCCCCTGAGCTGTGCCAGTGACACACACACCCGCTCCGTGTCCCTGTCCCCTGGGCTGTGACAGTGACACACACCCGCTCCGTGTCCCTGTCCCCGGGCTGTGCCAGCAGCACACACCCTGTCGCTGTCCCCGGCGTGTCCCCCGGGCTGTGCCAGCCCAGCCGCCCCGGGCTTTGGGTGCATCCCGGGGTCGGTGTGCAGCACACCTGGCTGCAGCCCCAGCACCCCTACCCCGCCCTTTGGGGAGGTTCCTCCACGCAGGGAATCTCAGAGGTGACGTTTTGGAGGATGGTTGGAGCAGGGAATTCAGTTTGGAGTCCCCCCCAGCTTTATTTTAAGCGTATTTTTGTAGAATCACAGAATTATTAAGGCTGGAAAAACCCTTTAGGATCGCTGAGCCCAAGCATTCCCCCAGCACTGGCCAGGTCACCACAACCCTCCAGGGATGGTGACCTCACCGCTTCCAGTGCTTGCTAATCCTTCTGCTGAAGAAATATTCCTTAACATCCAACCTGAACCTCCCCTGGCACAACCTGGGGCCGTTTCCTCTCCTCCTGATGGTTGTTAGCTGGGAGAAAGTAATGATATTTTAATTTATTTGAGATAAGAAAGTGGCTGCTGCTCCTGACAGTGGGGCCAAGAGGGATCCCCAGTTCCCACATGGGATCCAACATGAAACAGAGGAAATGGAGAGGTAAACTCAGGAAAGGAGGGAGGTTTGCTGGGGGAATGGACTTTGTGTAACTCCTGGGATTGATGGAAAGATTGATGAGAGATGTGACTGCAGGGAGGGAGAGGCTGGAGAATCGTTGTGGATTTTCAGGACTGCTGGAAGAGCCATCACGGCACGTTCTGCCCATTTTCACCCTCCCCCTTTATCTCAAGACATAAGGACCTTTTGGAGAGCAAAAACATCCTGCTCTTGCCAGAGTTCTGTTCCCAAAGTGTTCTGAACTCACCCATCCTCTGGTGGAGCTGGATGTTGCTATTCTGGTCCCTGCAGTAACAGGAACCCTTTGCGTGACTTGTCAGGACCTGCTTCACCCCAGACATGAGCTCACAGCCTCATTTATAAAGAAATAAATAAATACAGTCCTGGCAGGGCTGGAGACATGGGGGAAGGCCAAAGGAACGTTTCCTCCCTGGTGTGATGTCCCCTGGGGTGGTCCCACAGGGCTGGGCAAGGGGAGAAGGTGCTGCAGGAGAGGGTGACACGTGGTGTCATCCCATCCTCTGCAGGTGTTTCTGGAGAGGTTTGAGATTTTGGGCTCTTCCTCCAGCCCTGGTTTATGGGCAGCACTGGGGTCGTGATCCTGGTGTCCCACTGCCTGACATGGAAAAGGGAGAGGGCACTATGGGAGACTTTAAAGTGTGTGGAAGTTTTTATATAAAGCTGCCACTAAGGAAAATCATAGATTTTTATTTTTTTTCCCAGAAACAAGGGTAGAGAAGGTATGGGAGCACATCACCAAAGCATGCAAACCACGGCCCACGCTGTGCCACTGTGCACAAACTGCACCACAGGTGCCAGCTGAGGGATACATCAAATGTGAGCTGTGGGTTGCACAGAAAAACACAAGGGCAGGGGGAAAAAAGCAAAAGGAGAAACTGAGAAAGTGATATAGAAAGTCAGATGTGGGGGGGAAAAAACCAACCCCAGAGCAAATGCGGGAGAGGAAATAGTTGGGAGAAAGCAAAAGGAAGTGCAGCCCTTGCAGAGGGTTTATTGTTCTCACCTGGAGGATTTTATGTCCCCCATTACCTGAATCTCTCCCTGGGTGACTGTAGGGTTTCATTAACTCACTGTGTGACCCCTCAAGGGTTTTATGGCTCAGCACAGGCCCCAGTGGAGATCAGCACTCTGAGCCAGCGCTCCAGCAGCCACAGCTGTCCTCAAGCCACACCAGCACAGGGACCCTCGTGGCTCTCCAGGCTGCAGGGCCAGAGCTGGGGGTGCTCAGGTGTTGTTGCAGGGTCCTGGGTGGTGTTTCCATTCCTCCCCTGGAAGCTGCTGTCCCTTCAGAGCAGGACAAGAGCACAGGAACATCCCTTAAAGCTGATTTTGCCGTGCAGGAATCTCTTGTGTCCCTTCCCACAGGCAGAGGGCAGGGAATGAGGAGGTACTGATGAGCTGAACCCTGGGCCTGCATTGGGATTTTTCTCTCCCAGGGAGACCAGGGGTGGGGAAGTCTCATTTCTGAGGCTGCAGGCTCTGATTTTCATCCCTCAGTGACACTCAGTGCTGTATTTTGTGCCTTCCAAACTGAAATCTGGATATCCCAGCTCCCCCCTCCGAGGCTGATCTCTCATTCCCTGACCAGCACCATCCTCCCTGCAGGCCCCCAGCCCCAGCTCCCCCGTGCTGCCCAAGGCTCTGCCCTGCAGATCCCCCCTCCTGTGCCCTCCTGGGCAGGGTGAGGTGCCCTTCCCGTGGCCAGGCAGCAGCAGCTGCTGCTCAAAGCCTGCTGTGATGCTGTGCCAGCCCTCTGAGCCTGGCTCAGGGCACCTCTCCTGCCCACCAGCCCAGGGGGGACCAGGAGCCAAGCCCTGGAGCACAAAAGGGGCTGTGTGGCTGCTGTTTGCCCTCCAAGAGCGGGAGGAAACTTGGCAGGGAGAAAAAAGCCTTTAGAAGCTCCTGGGATGGCCAGGATTTAGGTTAAGCTGCTCTCAGGAATAAAGGGAAACTTGAGTGGGAGCAGGTATGGCAGAAGGGTTGTGGGCAAAGGGGATTTGTCTCCATATAGCCAAGAGGAGCAATTCACTGTGCAAATTTCACTTTATGTCCTCCTAAATCACCTTTGTCACCTGTGGGAGGCTGATCCTGCTCAACCTTTGGCTCCTGAGGGGGTCTGGAAAAAAACACCTCAGCCACATATTTATAACCTGAATGTCTTTAGATCATGGAGAAGAGCAAGAAGGATGAAAACCCCCAAAAATCTCAGGGAAAGGGGGCATGGTGCACGTATCTGAGTTGGAGAACAAGAATTTGGAAAGAGGGGCAGAAGTAGAGTGAGCTTAAAGGCACAGAACATGGAAAAGCCTCTCCCTGGAGAAGGAAGGCTCAATCCCTGTGGCATTGTCCCAGGACTCAGGTGAGATGAACTTCCCAGGGGATGAAAAGCCTTGCTGTGAATTTATTCCCTGCAGAGGGCTGGGCCCTGGGTTCTTTCAGGCCTTGTGGTTAAGGGCAGGCTGTCCCCAGCCAAAGAACAAAATCAATCTCCACCCTGGCCTGACTGAGCGGGGCCTGAGCCTGCTGTGGGGCTGGGACATGGCCAGGAGGGTGGTGGTGTGTGCTGGCCAGGCTAGCACAGACCTGGCTTTGAGAGCCAGGAGCCTGCTGGGCAAGCCCTGGATCTCAGCTGTCCTCTGGGAATGCCTGTCCTGGTGGTCCAGCTCTCAGAGCCTCATTGTGAGCATTCCCAGGCAGAGGAAGGCTCAGGAGGGTTTCCTACAGCATCCTGTAACTCCTCTGACACATCTGTGGGAGGGGATTCTCCTGCTTGCTTCGGCTTTATTCCTTTACATTTGAACCTGTTTTCCCCTTGGAGTGTGTTTTCTCCCAGTCCTGATCTCCACTCGTGAGCCCTTCACTAATTTTTTCCCTCTCCTCTGCCCACCTACATCAGGAAAGGGTGAATGAACAACTCCTGTGGGTGCCTGGTGTTTGGCCAGTGTCACACCAAGAGAGCCTCTCACAGTACAGATCCCCTCTGTCCTCCTGGTTTTCTATTGTCTTCAGCTTCCTCCTCCAGGTTCTCCATTGTCTTCAGCCTCATCCTCCTGGTTCTCCATTGTCTTCAGCTTCATCCTCCTGGTTCTCCATTGTCTTCAGCCTCATCCTCCTGGTTCTCCATTGTCTTCAGCTTCCTCCTCCTGGTTCCTCCAGGTGGCGGCTCAGGACCCTCTGCTCTGAAGAGTGTTTGTGTGTTGGAGCTGTACAAAAGTGCTCTTCTTCTGCCTCCTAGCCTGCCTGGCCCAGTGCTGATGTTCTCCAGCTGTTACCTCAGCCCTGGGCTCTGTGGAGGGAAGGAATCCCAGCCTGTCCATGCTCAGCCCTGTGAGTGACACAGCTCTGGGAGCCAGAGCCAGCCCAGCAGCTGGGAGTGATGGGATCCCATGAAAGGCCTCCTGTCTGAATCCCTGGGGGCTCCAGGGAAAGCCCTGGAAGCACCAGCTGTCCTGGCTGTGGTGGAACAGCTCTGGTTAAACACCCTGGAGTGCTGGGGGCACTCTGTGGGGCTGCTCTGCACGTGGGTCCTGCCCATGTCCCCCAAGAACATTCCCTGGGGCCACCAGCTCCCTGCTGCTCTCCTGGCCCTCGGCTGCTGCCCAAACTCCCTTTGCCCCCAAACCCAAGGTGTCCCTTTGCCCCTTGCTTTCAGACATGTGGCTTGCTGTGCCAGCTGCCCAGACTGCCTGATACTGTACAGCACAGCCAGGCTGACCTCATTCCCTGGAGGAAAGCAGCTCGTGCCCCACGTTCCCTGCTCTCCCTTTTCCCTCCCCTGCCTCGCTGCTCTCCAGGAAATCTCGTGCTGGGGATTTATGGGCACGGAAAGGGAGAAGGAGCCTGACCTGGGACTGGCTTTTGCAAGGCCTCAGGGGAGATTTGGGAGGCTCAGCTTGCCTGGAAGGTGTTTCTTGCTGCTGGGTGAGCCTTGCCAAGCTCAGAGGGCAGCAGAGGAGCCATGGGATCAGTTCAGGCACCTTCTGTGGGCAGAGTGAGAGCAAAACCAACCGGTGAGAGCTCTGAAGTCCAGGATGGCTCCAAGCACAGCTGGCCCAGCTGCAAGCCATTCTCAGGATAAAGTCACTTTTGCCACCAAATGTCCATATAATTTTATGGCTCTGGTCTATCCATCAGGCCTAATATCTGGCTGTATAAGCCAGGCTTAAGTAATGAGCTGTGGCAGGCTGTACATTTCTTGGTGATTATGGCATGTGTCATAAAGCAAAGAGCTGGAGGCAATAATCCCCTGGAAACACATTGCCCAGGGGTGTCTTGTTACCATTCTGAAATAAAATTACAAATGAAAAAATAATGAGAACAGTCAAGAACTCCAGCCATAGGTAGGGCAGGACTGTCAGGGAATCAATCCTCCAGCCCCCAACTGTGGGGATCATTTAGATCCAGTGTCAGTACCCCCACTCCCACCCCATCCCCAGGCCCTGGATGCTGCTGTTTCTGCCTCCAGGATCCTGGGAAAAGCAGCTTTTCCTTGGGGCAAGGGATTCCCTGCACTCTGCTCACCCCCAGCTCACCTGGGGGGTTTTCAAGTCCTGGGGAGGTCTGCACTCCAAAGCTATTCAGTAAAAATTTCCTAGTGAATGAGCTGGGTTTTGGTGGTCCCTTCCAGCTCAGGAAATTCTCTGACTCCTCTTTTATTCCCTGCATTCAAGGTGGAGCATCTTGTGAATTGTTTGGGATGCTGATCTCTCCTTTACTAACAGGGCTCCAGAACTGGAGCCTGAGAGATGTGGACTCTCACAATGGAGAGGCTGAGAGCACTTG
Organism: Fringilla coelebs; assembly: GCF_963513975.1. NCBI lineage: Eukaryota > Metazoa > Chordata > Aves > Passeriformes > Fringillidae > Fringilla > Fringilla coelebs. The sequence goes on along the minus strand of NC_140043.1, from coordinate 5,806,337 downwards.
GCTTTTCCTTGGTGCTCCTTCTCCTGGCCCCCACACCTCCATCTACTCCTTTTCCAGGGAGCCAGAAGCTTTTCTTCCCGGAGAAATGTGGGAAGAACAACTCAGGGAGCTGCCTGGAAGCACAGGGCTGTGACTGTCCTGCCTTTTGGACACAGCCTGAGCGACCCAGTTTGAGCTCAGTGGAGACCTTCAGCACCAGGTTGGACTTGAAACCTCCCAAGGATGCTCCAGATCTGGTATTTCTGGGACTCCAGAGGAATTTGGCGCCTTTTGGGGTGTTGAGGAGCACAAGTTGCCTCTCTTTTTCCATGAAACCTCATCCATGAGGAAATCTCTCCCACCAGTAGCAGGCACCAGTTGTTCCATGGGGTTTTGTCTCTTTTCTCAGCACTAAATCAGGATTCATCCAGCAGCACCATCCTGCAGCCAGGGGTTTGTGGGAGGACTTTCACCACCACGTGAGTGACATCAGCAATAATTTCTGTGGCAGAGAATTCCAACTCACCTGCTCCTGTTCTTCTCCCAGCAGAAACAGAAGAAGATGCTGGGAAATTACAGTACAAGTTTATTTCTTTCCTCTTTTCCCTATTTTTCTTTTCCCCAAGCTTAAGAGAAACACCCAACAAAGAAAACTTCTTTTTTTTCCCTTCCACTTCAAAAGGATTTGCCAAGTAATGAGGGAGGACCAGGATGTGTCAAATGCCATCCCAGAAAGGTAAAATGGCTTTGATATTCCACAGGATCCAGGTCTGTTTGCAAATTTGGGGCTTTTCAGGACAAAATCTTTGTCACCATTTCAATTGACAGGAGCAGAGTCTTTTCTATCGAGTTTTTGTTTAAGAGAGAACTCAAAAATCTTGGTGGAAAAATCTTTTCCTTCTGTGGGAAAAATACAAGCTGAGGAATGCCAGTGCCTTGAGAGCTGACTGAAAACTGCAGTCTTTTAGTTTGAAAACACAAAATGAAATTTTCCCCTTCTGCAGAGCAATTAGAAACCAGCATTTTTCATGGAGGAAAATGGGAGAGAAGCAGTTAAGTGTGGAGGAAGTCTAAAATGCTTCCTGACTCTGGGATTTATTTTATTTTTTAATAATTTGTTTCAATAAAAATCTGCCATTTTACTAGGAGAAAGTGTTTTGTTTGGATTTTTGTGTACATAGCTGACATTTACCAGCATCAAAATGCATTCTGACATTTAATATATAATAATATGTCATGATATATTTTAATATTCTTTAAACAAAAAGGTCCAGTGAAATAATGCCCAAAGTGAAATGGAATATTCCAGCAGTGCCCCTGGAAAACTGAGGAAAAGCTTTGTCCCTCTTCAAAAATTTCACAGAAATTGAGAAGTTCTTGCAAAATATTCTGATTTTGATCCAAGTGTGGGTTTGGAAGGAGCAAGAACTTCACTTCCAGGAACTCTTTGATCAACTCCTTTGGATCCATGGCTCTCTAGCTGCACTTGGAACTCCAAAATGTGCTTTTTTTGTCATTTCCTCTAATCAAATTATCTCATCCCTCCAACAGGAAAGGCAAAATTGGTCATTATCCTCATTTCACTGCCCAGGAAGCCAAGTTTTAGGCAGAGCTGGAGGGAAAGCCAAGGTTTAGTGGCCAGCTCAGTGCCTCCCAGAACGTGGATGTTCCTCCAGGCCCAAAGGAGGAATGTTCTGGATTAGGGGCTGTGGGAAGGACTGTGAGAATCAACCTCCCTGGTAAATCCACTTTTGGGGGCTTTGCTGTGCTGTATCCCAAATAAACTGGGATTTTTATGCACTGCAACTGCAGTGTGTAAAACTGTGTTACTGCCATTTCCCAGTTGGATTTTTCAATTTCACCATTTAATTTTGTCATTTCCCAGTTGGATTTTGCCATTTCCCAGTTGAATTTTTTGCCATTTCCCAGTTGGATCTTGCCATTTCTCATTTGGATTTTGCCATTTCCCAGTCGAATTTTTGCCACTTCCCAGTCTAACCTCCTTGGCAAGGTGCTGCCCCCACCAAGAATTCCCTGAATATTCCCCAATTTTCTGTTTATTTGCTGCAAACTGGAAGCGTGGCCGAGCTGCTCAGGGTTGAATGAAGGTTGTGTCCTGTTTCCTCAGGCTCTCCTTGATCCTGATTTTAGGAGAAGCTTCCTGAAAACAACATGACAAGTGTCGTTTGTCCCGTCACAGTCAGGCTGTGTCCCATCAAGTCACCCTCAACAGATCTGCAACCAGATTTGAGAGTTAAAACCTGTTTCTTTTTTATTTTTAAAGTGCCTGGTTTGCCCTGGAGGAACCTCTGGAGTCCTTGGGAAGACTCAAGAGTGATGGAATAAACTGGGTTTTTTCAATATTAAAGTGTCAAAAACTGGTTCAGGCTGAAAGGGAACATTAGGAACATGGTTATTTTATTTTTTTCCCAAATTCCTATTGAAAATAAATGAATAACCTCATGGATTGGCATCTATCAGGGGTTTTTCATGGTAACAAGTTTTAATAACCAAGGTATTGATGCATGAGTTCTTTGCATGCTAAAGGAAGATCTCTAATCAGCCAGCTTTATCTTGAAATGGATAATGAATATAATTTCCAAATTACAGTAAATCACAGCAGCTTTGCCTTTGCTGCATGAGGCCCTTTGACCCAAAACTCTGGTGGAGGTTTGAGATGAGCTGGAATTAAGGTCCTGGAGCAGGATAAGGTCCCACTTTCTGGATTCCAGGGTCTGTTCCTCTCCTTGGAGAAGCCAACAGGAGGAATCCCCACAAGGTTAGGGGAATTCAAATATTTCTGCATTTTTTTGTCCTTTTCCAAGCCCCATTCCTACTGCTGGATGTGCAGCTGGAGTTGTGTTCCCATTCCACTGGCAGGTGGGAATCTGTCCCTTCCCAAACCCTCACCATCCCAGCTGTCCTTAGAAGGATCTGACTGCACAGAAATGGCAACGGCCAGGGCAGCTCTGAGCTTCCAGAGAGCTGGAATTACAGCAGAACCCTGCCAAAGGGACCCTCCAAAGAGATCCCTGATGCCCTGTGACAGGGACAGCCCTCATTTCCAACCTGTTTCCAAAGGCTCTGACAGTGGCTGAGCTGGAATGAGGGAAGCAATAAACGAGCTCCTCGGCCACAAATGAGGAATTAATTGAACACTTGCTTTTCATTTCCCCCCTCCTTGCCCAAGAGTGAGCCAAACTCAGATCCCTTTGACAATGGGCAGGAAAGAGCCATGGTGGCAATTTTCCCCTCCTGGTTGGGGTTTCCATCATTTTCTGCTTGATTTGGGTGGTTTTTTACCAGTTCTTTTTCCTCTTTTCCCACCAGCTCCTCTCTTTTTCTGAGCATGGTGAGCTCAGAGGAAGAATTGGGACACTGTGCGTGGAAAAGGTGTCAGTGGTGCCAGGGAGTGGCCATATTTAGCCAATCCCAGAATTCCAGGATGGAATTTGGGTGGGAAGGTGTTGTATTTGCTGGGACCCCCGTGGCAGGAAGGCAGGAATGATGCACCTGACTCCATGTTCTCAGAAGGCTAATTTAGTACTTTATGATATTATGTTATATTAAAGAATACAATACTATACTAAAGAATACAGAAAGGATACCTACAGAAGGCTAAAAGATAATAATGAAAACTTGTGACTCTCTCCAGAGTCCTGACACAGCTTGGCCCTGATTGGCCAAAGAGTGAAAACAACTCACACTAGAATGCAATGGAACAATCACCTGTGGGTGAACAATCTGCAAACATATTCCACATGAGGACAACACAGGAGAAGCAAATGAGATAAGAATTGTTTTCCTTTTCTCTGAGGCTTCTCAGCTTCCCAGGAGAGAAATCCTGGGCGAAGGGATTTTTCAGAGAATGTGAATGTGACAGGAAGGGCCCTCAGAACTTGTTTTGTTCCGACCCCCTGCTGGTTTTCACCATCCCAGGTTGCTCCAAACCTCATCCCAGCTGGCCTTGGGCACTTCCAGGGGTGGGGCAGCCACAGCTTCTCTGTCAGTTCAGCTCCTCAGTGTCACATCCTGTGCAGCACCTGCAGACCATGGGCTGGATCATGGATTTAGGAGAATTTCCCATCTCTGCTTGCACCTTTGGATACTCCAGGTCTGGAGTGACTTCAGAGAGTGAACCTCCTTTACCTGGGGGATGTCCTGCTACAGAAAAAGATCTGCTGCTGGAAAAATGAGTTTCCCCCTCACCTTTAGGTGTCCCTGGCACTGGGAATTCCCCAATCCTGTTCCTCTGGTTTGCAGCATCTCTGTCCCCTGCAAATATGGGAAACCTCCTGAAAATGATGGGAACGATGGTTCTGTGCCTGAGGAGAAGTTGTGGAACACTGTGCTCAGTTAGGGGCTGGTTTTCCCTCCCCATTTCTTGGTAGGAAGGCCCCCTCTGGGTGCCTGCCATGGATTTCCCCTCCCACCTCTGATATTTTAAACTGAATGAATCTCTTTGCCCTCAGGACCTGACCTGTCCCGAGGCCATCCATGGTCACCACCTTGCTCTCATTTCAGGGACCCCGCTCCAGGAGCACATTTTGCAGCAGAATATGAAATTGCAGAGGAAGCCTGATGCTTTCCTTGCCCTTTTTTGTCTCTCTCTCTCTTCCCCCAGCATGGCCCAGCCCCAATTACAGCCTGGGGCGCTCCCAGAGGGGACATTCAGACCCAACAAAGCCCCGTCCCCCGCCCTACAAAGGCGACATCTCCTGGGCTTGTGCCCTAATGAGAGCAAATTTTTTGTCCAAACATTTGAAGCGAGGAGGTGCCTTCTCCTGCCACCCCCTGCTGGGGTTAATATCATTATCCAGTTGGCTCTGGTTGGGAATTAAAACAGGGGCATTCCCTTCTTTTAATGAGAGCTGACAGTGGCTCCAGCACTTCAGAAGGGAATTAGGGAAGGAGGGATGGCTGGGGAGTCTGTCTCCCTGGGGTCTTATCCACCAGCCCTGCTGCCCCGTGGGATCAAAGGCCATTTACCTGCTGCTGAGCACAAATCCCTTGGGCTGGCACGCTGGAATAAGGATTTACCCCCCTGGAAAGAACCATTCCAGCAGGCAGAGCAATCCAAGGATCTGCTTCAACGGGGCAGGTGGGCACAGGGGAGCCCCTTGGGGTTTTGGGCATCGTGGCCAGATCTAAAATGGGATTTTGGAGTGTTAAACCCAGCCAGGTTTTGGTTAGGATTTGGTGGGAACAGAAAATTGTTAGTGTAGCCAGGCTGGTGAAAATGGAGCAAGTGAAATGTTGTGGAGAAAATGCTGCATATGCATCATATACATCTATTTTTAATTTATTTTTTGTTAATTGAAAACTCTACGTTTGCAATGGCACCTTTTGGAGTTCAGATAAGTGCTTCAGAGAAGGGGTTTTATTTTTAGAAATGAAAAAAAAAAAACCCCGAAGCTGATTAGAAATACCCACCAAAACCTCCCCCTGTCTTATCACTGAAAAACAGCAAGTTCAGCCAGCCCTCCTCTCTGTCTCAGGATAGGTTTGATTAGAAACATCAAAAAAATGCGGGACAAAAATGTGAATTTTTAATCCCATTTTAAATGACCTTTACCCATGCGTGAACTCTCCTTTTGAAGTGCTGCAGTGGCTCTTGCCCAGTCTGCTCCGAGGGAGAGGTGCCCAAACAAAGGGAACCATTTGCAGGGACGGTTACTTGTGGCAGGATTCCAGATTCCAGCGCTGGGACCTGAGCAGGAAATCCATTTCCTGGGATGCCAGGGGAATTGCTGGTGCTCTGGAGGTGGGGAGGAGACACTGAGCCACACAAAGCAGCCCCCAGGGTGGGAAAATGGATTGAACAGGCTGATTGCAATGGTTGCAGGGAATTTTCTTGGAGTTTTTTTTGCATGCTGGAACAATTTACAGCTGCCCTGGGAAAGGAATTGGGAGGAAAACAAATTCCTCCTTCGTGGATCACAGAGAGGATGCACATTGCACTGCACTGCCGTGGAGCTTCAGGTGGAGCTGGATGGTTTCAGGAGCTGATCCGGGATAACTTCAGCCCAAATCCCACCATTCCATGGAATGGGGTCCTCCTTAGGAGCATCCCAGCTTAAAAGTCATGCTCTAGCATTAATCTTTGTCTAGGAATTACCAGCATGGATCTGGGAGGCAGGATGCTGGCTGGAAGAAAATGGGAGAGTTGCTCTGGGGATATCTCCTTGCTCAAAAGGCCAGGTCAGAGGTGCTGCTGCTGGGGACCTGGTGGCTCTTGATGTCCCCCTGGTAGCTCTGGGGGACAAGGGACAGCAAATAACACCTTTGGGGCACTCACAACACTGGGAAAACCTGGATGAAATAACAGTTTTGGGGCACACAACACTGGGAAAACGTGGATGAAACAACAGCTTTGGGGCACTCAGCACTGGGAAAATGTGGATGAAATGACAGCTTTGGGGCACTCACAACACCAGGAAAATGTGGATGAAATGACAGCTTTGGGGCACTCACAACACTGGGAAAACCTGGATAAATGTGTTGCAGCTACAGCTGTGGTAGGGGAAAAAAAATCCCTTTCCCTGACGTCCATTACAGAGAAAAAAATTCTGCTTTTTTCCTTTAATTGGAAAGCTGAAAATGAATAATTAATTTGAAAAGGAAAGCACTTTTAGGCTTCTGGATGAGAGCTTTCACTTTCCAATGGCTGGGTGACAGAGCTCAGGGAAAGCCAACACTCCTGGGGGAAACCTGCCTGGTTTGGTGCGGGGCAGGGCCAGGAGGGAGCTTCAGGGAAAGGCAGCATGAAGGACCTGAATGCACTCATCCATGGCCAGCAGGGCTGGGGGTGCAGAGGGAAGGGGCTGGAGCCATCCCTCCCCTTCCCTGCAGGCTGGAGGGGCAGGCAGCAGCCCTGGGAGCAGGAATGCTGCGGTGCTCAGGGAACAGCGAGGGAGAGCGCCGCCCTCCCTGCCAGGAAATCAGTTCCATGGTGGGGCTTTAGGTTGGCTTTTCCCCTGTTTTCCCTCCTCTCCTCTTTTCCATTTTCCAGGCAGGTGTCTGAGGTGAGGGCTGTGGGGGCAATCCCTGCTTTGCTGGTCCCTGTGCTCGCAGCTGCTCCCTGTCCCCCCATCCTCAGGGAGGGGGATGGAGCTGGGGAGGTTTCCAGGGTCACACATTTAAGCTGTCTGTGATGAAAACGAGAGCAGGCTCCCGGTACCAGAGTGATTTCAGCATTTATTACAAGAAAAAGAAAGGCCTGAAGCAGGGGGGCCCCAGGCTGAGCAGGAGCAATCCTGCCGAGGATGCTGCAGTGATGGCCCCGATGCTGCAGGTGGAGAGGCACAGATTCCCTGGGTCAGAAGCCCCTTTTGATCCTATTTTTTGTCCCTTTGGATTGGTTTCTGTTTGGATCCTTCATGTAAGGTTGATTGGCCCATGACAGTTCTGTCCAGGCTGGCTCATGGTGCACTTTACAGAGGTGTGTTGTGGTGCATTGAGTACCACATTTGTTACAGCTACCCTTTTAACCCCCTTTACAATATAATAACCAAACTAACAGTACATGCTTAACCATCTATCAACTATTTACAACAGTTTCTGACCTATTTTTAACAGTTTGTATCCCAAAGGAGGTGCTTTAGCCTGGGAGTTGGTCCTAGCCAGCAAGACCCAGAGCAGGGTGTGGAGAATTTCAGGCTCAGGGTTTGGCTCCTGAGCTTGATCAGAGATGAGGAAAGGCTGAGCAGGGGGTTGAATCCAGCTCTGGTCAGGGAAAACCACCAAAGTGAAGGGGCAGCAAGAGGGGTTTGGTGCCAGGAGAGCAGAAAATTGATGGGTCAGGCTTGATGGATCCAGCAGGGCTGGCTGTATTTGGGAGCAGACCTAGCCAGGGGTCTGGATCTGGGATTTGAGAGTGACCCAGCTTTGAGACCAAAGCTCTGATCTTTAGATCCTCTTTGTCACTGCTCCTTGGTGGTTTGGGATCTTGCTTACCTTGCTCCTCCCTTAATTCCCCAAAAATCAAAACTGCCCAACCTTTTCCACTGCTGGCTGCACATGGGAGGAAGAGATGGCACTGGCTTAATCAGGAAGGGTCCAACTACATCTTTACAAAAATGGAGATGAGTTTAAGAGATCAAACTCCACCGAGAAATTGGATTTCCAAAAGCTTTCTGCTTTGAAAATATCAGTATCTGGTGGTCTGGGCTGTAATGTCATGTTTTCACAAAGCAAAAACTGCATGAGCCAAAGTATCAGGTCTTAAATGGCTGCTTGGGTCAGCAAACACAGTCATTCAGCCCAAATAACGAGGAGGGGAAATGCCACAGTGAGGGCAGGAAAGGGGACAGAGCAGGGGACTGATGGCCCTGAGACCAGGTCCATACCCCTGCATAGGTGCTGGCAGAGGGAGAGACCCTGATCTCTCATCTGTCCCTTTGAACAACCCCAGGTCAGCCAGGCAGCTTCATTCATCTTCTCCTTCAGGCAAGGAGAGCAGCAAATTCTGTGCCTGGTCTGGATTCCAGATGTGTGGCAGCACCTGGGATGCTGAGTCTCAGCAGAGCCCTGGCACCTGGAGAGCCCTCCTGGTAACAGCAGCACATCCCTGGGGACACCAGAGCTGCTCCCTGCTCTGGAGCATCCTGCTCCATCCCCTGCTGCAGTTTCCACCCCTCACTGAGTGGATGTAACCCACTGCAAACATGAAGAGCTCTTTAAATTCTTTCTCTGACCAAAAGCTGAAGGACAGAACTTCACACCACGGTCATTAAGACCCAGCTACCAAATCCACCTCAGCTGCTTTTAATCATCTGGACATGCCCTGAGCTCCCAGATGCCAGGCTTGGGTTTATTCCCCTGCAGGAACTTGTTAGGCTGTCAGCCCTAAACGTTCCAGTATCCCAGGTGAGGCACCTCCCATCTTCATTTAATTATCTATCTCCACTCCTACAGATATATGCAGTCTCCCAGCTTGTAGGGGAAAATAGATGGCTTGGAAAGGAAAGGATTGAGGACAGTTTGCTTTGCCTTTTGTTCTCCAGCCATCAGGTCTGGACTGGAAACCACAAGCTGACAAAAAGGCTCATGCTCGGTACGGGGGGCTCGTACATCTGCTGCTTGCATGTCTGATCTGCTCAGGGCTGTGTTGGGCCACTCAAACCTGTGGTTTTCTGCCCTGTTAACAAGGCTGATGTTGGGAAAGGAAATGTGATCCTGGCTCATCATTTCAGGGAGGGGATAGAAGGGAATCAGGGCACAGAACATCACCTGGCTTGGGCAAAGGGGCATTCTTCTCTCTCTTTTTCTGACTTCATTTGCATTCTAAAGAAGGAAACTGCAGTTTTGTTCAAGCCAAACCTAAATGGAAATATTATCTACAGAAGGCTTCAGAATGCTGTGGATTGGGGTTTTTTGTCTGCCTGCACATGATGTCATCTTTTAACACTTGTCTGTGTCAGCCCCGTATCTGCCCTGGCTGAGCCCGCTGTGGCCCCAGCGCTGTTCTGTAGCTCATGTTCAGCTCGTTGTGTCCCCAGCTCAGTCCCTGGGAAGGAAAGATAAGGCCCTAAGTTATGTCTTTACCTCTTGGCTGTGTTTCCTGCTCCCCCCAAATTAGCTGGAAACAGGGAGGAGGAAGGTTCTCCCGGGATTTTTGTCCAGTTGCCTGCAAGCAGAGACTCTGCCAGGCTGGAGCATCCTCGCTCCCTGCTGCAAAGCCCAGGAGGTGCCACTGGCTCCGACAGGGGGAAGGAGGCTTTGGAAAACACTCACATTTCTTCCAAGGCCTCTGCTGTGGCTGTGTGTCGCTCCCTGTGTGCAGCCCGTCCCGTTCCAGCCCCCAGCCCAGCGCTCTCATTTCAGCAATCAGCTGCAAGACAAACCAGCTGGCCCCTGCCGAGGTGTGGAAAGTCCACCGGGGGATTAAGCTGGTCTTACCATCAGTCCTCACTTGTGAAAATACAACCTACTAAGTTTTCCTAGATGATGCAGTTTTCAATTGCTTTTGTTTGCTTTTCAGGCAGGTCTTAAATCAGGCTGTCAGTCAGGCTCCCTTCCTCCCCCCGCCTCGCCTCCGAGGCGGCTTCCAGGCGCTGCTGCAGGACCCGCGATCCCTTTCCCATTGCCATTTATTTATGGGGCTTTCCCTCCCTCCCGCTAGGAAGGGAGGGGCTGTGGCTCGCACAGCGAAGCCCGAGCTCTGCAGCTCATTCTCTGGAGCTCCCAAACCGGGGCGTGGGGCGGTCAGGGGTGCAGGGGCACCGTGGGGACACTGTGGTGGCACTCGGTGTCTCCTCCGCATCTCCAACCTTCTCCTTCACCAGCTGCGATGCCGCAGACTCTGCAGGGAGGCTGTGGAGATCGTTATCAGGGTCCTACGAAGCCCTCACACCTGCGAGGAGGATTTCCCGTGAAAAGCCCAGGGAGAGGCTTTATCTGCCTGTCCTCCCCGCCCTGGGCTGTCACATCCCTCTCTCGGCTGCCAAAGGTCCGTGCTGTGTCCGGGAGTGGTTCAGATGGTCACAGCACAAAGCAACTCTCCATTTCCAGAAGGCTTCAACCCTGTTTTATCACAGCATGCATGCTTTTTATACTTTCTCACAAAACTAAGTTTACACTCTACTCATTGGTCAGGACAGACAGACAAAGTGCTCACTGGAACAGACAGTTGCAGGTTTCTCTTATTTATCTTTCTTTCTTGGTTTCTATGTCAACGAACTTGGTAGAAAATTCTTTCAGGGGCAAACATGGATCCTCCTCTCAAACTTCTCTCTGCCTCACAGAAGTTGCTGTAAAACCTCTTCCACAGCGTCCTTCATGCAGAGAAGAGCTGAGGTTTGTTAGAACTCATTGCCAGAGTTCCAAAAAAAGGTGCCACGGTTTTTGGGAGGATGAAGTGGGGGCTGAGAGGAGCAGGGAGCAGCTCTGGAAGGTGCAAGCTGAGAGGTCAGGAGGAGTCGGCTCGGCACATTTTTATATCTTGAGGTGCTCGAGCGCAGCCCTGTCAGCACGTGGGAAGGGAGGTGGCCCTGCCTGTGTGTGCAGCGAATCCAACCCATCCCAGGCAGAGATCGGCCCTGCCTGGCATCTGGAGCCGGCTGGGATGTGTTCAGGGAGGATGGGCCAGGATTCCTGGCCATCCAGAGCAAGCCCTGATGCACATCTCTGGGCACTGAGGTGCCTCTCCCAGCCGTGGTGCACAGGTCCCTCTGGCAGAGCTTGCTGATCTCCTGCGAGCAGCCCCATCTCCCGCCCCCAGCCCGGCCTCTGTGTTCCAGGTGTTTTCTGCTGCTTTGGTCTCGTTACACAGCTCACAAAGGACAGAGCTGCTCCAGATCTGGCAGTCTGGGTGCCGAGTCCTCTCCCAGCAGCCCTCTAAATCCTGGATGTGATTTGAATTGCAGGGCTGTGCCTGGGGGAGGCTGCTGGGTTCGGATGTCGCCCGGCTAAGGAGCGCCCCGGGATCCTTCCCCCTGCAGGGATGCAGGGATGGAGGGGCTGTGAGCAGCTCTGCTGCTGGACAGGCTGGTTCCTCTGCTGGGGCTGCTGGGGCTGGGAGCATGGCTGCAGTCCTGGGGGAGCGCCGTGCTGAGCTGCTGGCAGCTCTCCCCTCCGATAAGGGAGAAGGCAGAGAAAACCCAGGGCCTGTCTCGTGCTGCAGGAGCTGGAATTTTGTGTACAAGCAATGCAGAATGGGCCATTCCTGGCAGAGAGTTGTGTCCTTGCCCTTAACCCACAGAAAAATGCAAATCCTCCTCTAATGCACCCGACTGGTGCCACAGACAGGCAAGGAATCATCCCCAAATATTTTTTTTAGTGAGAAGTGTGGCAACCTGGGCAGATAAGCAAGGCAAGGTGCCCTAAAGCTGCTTGATGCCAGAGGAGGATTTGGGAGTGCTGATGTCCAAGTGAATGCTGGTGTTCTGGCTGGCTGTAGGACAGGACAAAGGGCTTCCCAGGCTTTTTTCCTGCTGTGAAAATGGCTTGGACACCCAAAGAGTCCCCATGCAGATGCATGGTCCCAGCAATAAGGCTGGCAGTGTGGCTGCCCCTGACTTTAACAGCTAAATCCACAGGAGCTCCTCGCTCCAAGCCTTGAGCTGGGTTTATATCTGATTTTAGCCAAGCCTGAACAACACTGACACTTAGATAAAGCTTTGTTTTCCTCCTCTTCTTTGCATCTCCTCCCAAGCAGCCTGGAGATGACTGGAGAAAGCTGCACCTTTCAGAGAGTCAAGAAGGACCCAAATTCCTGCTCTTAGACTGGTTGTGTTCCATGCAGCAGGAATAAGAAAAATCCCATCCAAAACATGAAAGTGGCTGTGCTGTTAAAGAGCCCAGCCCACAGAAGGAGGAGAAATACATTTTCCCCTGTGCCAAAGCGAGCTGAAACCCCAAAATTCCCTCATCACACAGCCCTGATGTGAAAGCCAGGCTGCCTCCCCTCCACACACCTGCAGCTCCAGGGGAAAGCCAGGCAGCCACAAGCCCTGCCAGGGCTGGGGGGCTGCAGGGAGCCAGGCTGGGGTGCCCAGCAGGCTGGGGAGCCTTGGGGGATGCTCTGGGTGGGAGCTGCATTGTGGCAGCATGGCTTGAGCGGCTTCATCCCCAGCAGCTGGGGCAGGGCTTTGTCCAGCTCCCAAAGTGCCCAGGGATGTGGCTCGCTCTGCTGGCTCAGCTGGAGGGAGGAAAAGCATCTGGCTGGTGTCAGAGCTGGTTGGGGCTGAGGGAGCAATGAGGCATGGCTGCACTGTGCCTTGCACTGGGACCTGCTGCATCCTGTGTGCTCCCAGGAGATCTCCACAGCCTTGGAATGCTGCTGGATTCGTTGCTGATGTTGCTGGGAAAATGCTGCTCAGGAGTCTTCACCTGGGAGCTTGGCCATGATTAAAATTGCGACATCTCAGGGATAAAAAGGATTCCTGAAAGAACTCCAAAATACCCATTGTGGGTATTTTAACCCAAATATAATAACCAAAGGGTCAATGCCTAACTGAGCTCCTCCTTCCATGCACCAGCTTCCCTGGGAATCTGTTTTTTAACCTGATACAGAAAAACAGGAAAATGGCAAAGGGTTTATATTTTATGTGGATTAACCAGAAGCATCCAGAGGCAGCACCACTCCTCAGGGGGCTCTGGTGGGGACAGCTGGAGGCAAACCAGGCTGTGCTGTGGGATACACACACACTGCTGTCCCAGCCATTGGAACAGACCTTGCACAGGGATTTTGGGAGCAGAGCTGGCTGGGAATCTTTTAGATAAAGCACAAGTTGGAGTCACTTGGTCAGATGAAACTTCTCAGAGCAATGTGTGAAGCTGGGAGTGCTTCCCTCCATCAGAAGGGAGAAAAAAGGGGATCCAGGAGCAGCAATGGATTTGTGGAAGTGCATGCAGGCTGAGTGTCAGCTCCAGCTCTCTGCAGTGGCCACAAGCTCAAGGACTGGCTGTCACTGACACCTCCCTGGCCACCCAGGAGCCCTGATGTGGTGCCAGGACCCACCGTGGTGTTGGTGTCCTCAGGGAGTGCCCTGTGCCAGCGCCTCTAGCTCTGGATAAAAGAATTCAGGTTGGAAGGGACTTTTAAAAGTCACTCAATCCAACCCCCTGCCATGGGCAGGGCCATCTTCAACCTCAGAGCCCCATCCAGCCTGGCTTGGATGTTGCTGGATGTTTCCAGGGATGGGATGATCCTTCATCCCCTCCTCAAAGCAAACTCTTGAGCCCAGGCCAGTAACTCCTCCAACCCCCATGCTCTCCTTTCCCTTTCTCTTTGAGAAAAATTTTGGAGGTAGCCCCTTCCACGTGGTGGAACCTCTGAGGTTTAGAGGATGTGAAACCCAGAAATATTCCTGGGAAGACTTGTGCTTTGCTTTTCAGAGGATGTGAAACCCAGGAATATTCTTGGGAAGAATTGTGCTTTGCTTTTCTCTGTGAGGAGATGTGGTGACACACCTCTGGCACAAGCATGGGCTTTGCCCACCCCTGTTGTGCTCAGAAGCACAGGACAGGTCCCAGCTGAGCTCAGCTGCACATCCCAGCCTGCTGTGCTCTCCCCAGCAGGGAATTCCCTGTGGGTTGCACCAGGGGAGCTCTGCCCACCGCCCCAGCCTGCCTGGCCCTGCATTTCTGTCACATTTCCAGCTGCTCTGAGCCTGTCTGGCAGGGTTGGGGGCACAAGGACACCCCAGGATCCCTCTGTGTGCCCTGCTGCCCCCACTGAGCACAGCCTGGCCAGCACCCAGCCCGGCCTCTCCGGTCCTTCTGCGCCCCTCTCCTCCTCCTCCATCACCCCCTGGACCCCACCAGGCTGGGTTCAAGTTGGTCCCAAGTTTATTTTGGAGCTGGATCAGCCTCCCCTGAGGCCAGGCCCGTGGCTGCCTCCTGGCAAAGTGGCTCTCTCAGGGGCAGCCTTTATCTCTTTGAAGATTAGGGGGCTTTAACATGTCTTTAAAGTGAATTTCATCCCCCCCCCACCACTGCTCTGTTTTATTATGATAATTGATGACCAGCAAACTTTTCTTTTCCTTTATCTCTTAAATATGTTTCTTTACCCTTAAAAATGCAATATTTCTTTTAACTGGGAATATGGATGGGTCTGTGTGGAGCGGGGCTGCCTTGGAATCATCTGTCAATTTGATCGTGTAAAGCCTCTGTTTTCAGCTGGCATCCAGTGCAGATTTCAAAGCTGTGACTCACCCCTTCTTTTAGGAGTGAAAAAAACCAAAAAAAAGGTAATAAAAAAATAAAAATAAACGTTTTCCAAGTGGTCAATTACTGAGTTTTATTTTTGAGCCTCTGTGTCAGGGAGTTTTGGGTGTGTGAGCTCAGGAAGGATTAAAAGCACTAAAAGATTTCAGTAGCCAGGGTTACAAAATGAATGGTTGGCCTTGGAAAGAGGAGGTTGGAAGAAAGGAAAATTATTGTTATTATTGTAAATGAAAGGCCAAAATTCAAAGTTTTTTAACAAAAGATAAGGCAGGAAAGGGGAAGTCATGGTAATAATTTAATATATAGTCAAAACATTTTATTTGAGTATAATGTAGATAAACTCATGTAGCAAATGCTTGGAACTGAAACTGCCTTTTCCCTCCCTGCAATAACTGTATAAATACCTAAATAAATCCATATCTAATGGATAAATATGTAGCTATAAATCTAAATAACTAAAATAAACCCATTATTAGACACAAAGGACGTGTAAAACTGAAACCCACATATTTCAGTGAATATTTTCATCTTCACTGAAAATGTGAATACACTTTTTTTTTTCCCAGCAAATTTCCCCCCCATTTTGTATGATTTTACCTAAAATGCCATTTTCATCAGTGTGATCCCAACTCCAGTGGGAACCAGCCTGTGTTTGCTGGCCCTGCTACCCAGCCCAGGGTAGCCCAGGGCTCTGAAGGCTCCCAGGAGGTGACAGTGGCTCTGTGCTCCTGCCACCAGTGACTTCTGTCTCAGAATCCCAGGATTTCCCCAAGCCAAGTCTCCAAGGGGTGTCAGGACAGAGGGTGAGCAGCAGCTCGGGGTTTCCTGGCTTCTCTGAGGTTTTTGTGACACCTCATCCTGGGCACCTTAAATCCACGTGTGGGGAGAGGAGGCACCAAAAATGAGCATTTGTAGAGCCTGAGGAGCACCAGTGGTGGCTCTGGGGCAGGAGGATTCCAGCACCAGGGATGATTGCCAAGGGCTCAGGGCTTGGCATGCTGTGGGTGGCAGTGCCAGCTTCCATTCCCTATCCCAGAATATCCCACTGCAGGCTGGGTGAGCCCAGCTCCCTGCAGGTTTTGGGGTGAATGCCAGGGGTGTTTGTGTTTGGAAGCTCCCACTGGGATCACCCTGCCCTGGGAGCACTTGGCACCCACCAAGGCAGAGTCACCTCACGGTTAAACCCCACAACCACAGAATTGTTTGGGTTTAAAGGGACTTTTAAAACCACCTCATTCCACCCCTGCCGTGGCAGGGACACCTTCTGCTGCCCCAGGCTGCTCCAAGCCCTGTCCAGCCTGGCCCTGGGCACTTCCAGGGGTGGGACAAACCGGCTGTAACACCTCCAGAGAGGCTGTGGGGCAGCAGAGCTGTGGGTCAGGAACTGGGTGGGATGCAGAAGCTGTCACAAATCAGGACTTTTTAACCCCAAATTAACGAGCAGCTGCTGGTGGGAAGCCCTTCATGAAGCAGAGCTGGGATTTGATGGTTGCTCAGCCTCTGCAGTCAGGAGTGAGAAGGATTGAAATGCAGAGATCCCACGTGCCCACCCTCATTTACTGCATCTGCCATTCCTTGCACCAGGCAGTGCCTGGAACGATTCCTTTCCTCAAGCACTGATGTGTTTTGCAGGTTGGCACCTCCAGCCTCCCTTCTGGACCTGGGAATGCTCCTGCCCAGCTCTGCTGGCTCTTTGTGACCACCTGAAATGAGCCACATTCACCTTCCCTTCCCCATCTCAATGCCAAAGGCTGTTTGCTCAAAAATCCCCACCGAGCTCCACCTACAAGTGCCTTCAATGTTTTCTGAGCCTCTGAAGAGCAAGAGCTGCTCACCAGAAATGTGCCAGGGGTTTTTACACCCCCTGAATGTGGCCTAAACCTGCTGGGAGCTTGAGATTTGTGTTTTTCAAAATGGGGTGGGCAAACCCCAAGTGCAGTAGAAGCTGAGATGGGGAGTGAAGGTTGGAAGGAGGTGGTGGGGCAGGCAGGCAGGAGAGCAGAAGGACCAGACTGAGCCCAGAACAGCCAGAGCTGGGCTCTGAGGGCAGGATCTCTGTGGTGACTCTGCTCTCTGCTTTCACAGAGGCAGCTGTTGGTGCTGACCTGGTCCTGCACACACCCATCATCCCATCCTGGGAAAGGTGATGGACCTGGAACGGGATGGTTTGAGAAGCAGAGCCTGAGTCAGGCAGAGCTGGGGAGAAGCTCTGCTGAGATCCCCCTTGGGCAGCAGTAGCCATGGCAGGATCCTGAGTGGAACCAGGGGGGAGAAGCTGAATTTCAGGCCCGGGGAGCCCACCCAGGGCCCTGCAGCCGGCCCAGTGCCAGGGTGGGGATGGATCCAAGGGCCACTGAAAGCCCTCATCCGGCGTATATTTGGTTTGTCTTGTGTGACACAGAGAACCTGAGCTATTATTTGATCCTGCTCTGAGTAATAACCAGATAAATGGGCCTGAGGATTTCCAAATAAACATTTTAATAAATGAGGGGGGTATTAAAGGAGAGCTGCTCCCCCCCCCCCTCCCCTGCTGCCAATATTAATGTTCAAATGAAGGCAGGCAGTGTCTAACAGAGCCCCGTGTACTGTAAATACATTTCTTGCACTGTCACATATAAACACAGCAGAGATGGAGATCAAAAGGTCTCTCTGTGCCGAGCAGAGCCGTGTGATGAAGTGAACATGTTGCTTTGTGCCTGGGCTGGGGTGATGGGACGCCTGAGAATAACAGACTGGCTGGAGACGGAGCGGCCCAGAAGGCCTGGGGGGCCTCAAAGGGGGGAAAAGAAAAAAAATCCCCACTAGCAGCAGGAAAAATAAATAATTCCGTTATCTCTGATGAATTTCTGCCTTTGATCTGGCTTTTCCTCTCCCTCGCGCTGCCTTTTCGTTCCCTCCTCTCCCCCTTGCTCGCAGCCCCCCCAGCTCCCCCTCGGACACTTTTTCCCCCCTTCCCCTCTGGGTTTGATTTATCCCGGGGAGCCTGATGGGCGCTGATGGATGGGCAGAGCTCCCTGCCCAGCCCTGCCCCCGGCGGCTGCCAGGACATCCCGGCTTCCTTTCATTCCTGGCCAGCCCCGCGGGCAGCCCAGGGGCTGCTCCGGCTCCCTGGGCTCTGCTTCCCCTGGGGAAGATGATTTTTGTGCCTCTCCCAAAGCCCAGCCTTCCCCACGCCGGGGTTATTCAGCTTAACCTTGACAGCTGCTAAATAATTGGGTGTTTCTTCCACGGCCAGCGCCTCCTTTCTGAGCCACATGGGTGCCTCTGATATTTCCCTGCAGCATTGGCAGCAGGAAAAGAATAAAGGTGGGGTTTGGAAGGGGCAGAGAGGGGCTGGGATGGTGGGAGAGCCTGCTAAAGGGGATGGATGATGGGGAGCAGGGATGGGATGTGGTGGGGTTCATCCTCCTCAGGGCTCACCCAGCCACTGGGATGGTCCTTGCAAGGAGAGGACACCAAAATATTGCTTGCCTGCACCTTAGGCTCAGCTCAGCTCAGCTCTGAAATTCAGGTCTAGGCAGGCCCAAATTGCAGGAAAAGGCAGCAAAAGGGAGCCTCAGGGAGCTCTCAGTGCCCAGGTGAAGCTGTCCTTTTAAATCCTGAATTTTTGTCTCTCCATGCTCGATAATCCATCCAATCCCCTCCACGGGCCTGCTGCAAACCCCCACCCCACCTCTGCAGCTGCAAAGGCAACACAACTGTGTGGCTCAGGCTGGAAGGAGCTCTCAGGGGATGTGACAACCCCCCTGCACTCATCCCTGCTGCCCCACACCCTGTCCCACCCCACAAACCCCCAGGCTGATGCATCCCCTCTTTCCTACACCTCAGAGCCAAAATTCACAGTGCCTCGACCACTGGGTTGACAAAATGTCCATTAAAACAAAGCCTGACAACTCTGCTTTGACATCTCCTGTCTCCCAGCCCAGCTGGTTAAAACTTCTGCTTCTACATCACACTTCACATTAACAATTTTCCCTAAAATCCCTGTGGAATCCAGGACATTTCTGATTCAAGCCCAGCTTGGTCAGGTGCTCCTTCCCTTTTTATTTCCTCATGCCTGTGGTGCTGTTCTGGTTGGTCATTCCTGATTTTCCATCCCCTGGAGGTGTCTCAGCAATGACAATCTCTCCCTTTGGGCTCTTTGGCCCTAAATGAACTCATCCCTTTTCCAGAAGATGATAAATTAAAAATTGATGCCCCACCTTTGGTGATTTGTATTTTAAGGTGTTTGCATTGATCCAGAGTTCACTCATCCACTCCCTTTCGCAAAACCCTCTGATCCTTTTCTTTATTCAATTCCCTGTTTTTGCTAGCTATAAAAAGAAGTTTTTGCATGAAGGATTTGAAGGATTTTTGTACAGTCAGTGTGCTCATGGAACCTGCTGGCAGTGAAATCCCCCCAGACTTCTTACCCTCATCAAAAACCACCTAACCCATGAAAATTCCTACATAACCCACGTCACAAAGCCCTAAAATCAGTCTGGCTGGTCCTGCTGAGCACCAGGCAGGGCACTCCTGCCCTGAGCACTCCCAGCAGGGGAGAAGAACTGATGGCAAAACTCACCAGGAGAAGAAATCACTCCAACAAGGGCCCAGAGCAGGTCGGAAGCAGAGCTGGGAGGAGAAATTTGGTCTCTCCAAGCATTTTTTGTGGAGCTGCAAGGTGAACAGTAGCAATTCCAGTGCCAGGGAAGGTCACATCCAGCCCCTGGAATCATCCAGATGTGCTTTGAAGACATCCAGAGATGGCAAATCCATCACTTCCCATGGAGAGCTGTGCCAGAGTTAATCACCCTCACTTCAACATGTGTGCCTTGCCTTTGCTTGGAATTTGCAGGGCTTCAGCTTTGGATTTTTTTATTTTTTTATTTTTTTTCCTTTGCAGAATCACAGAACCTTCCTGGCCTGACACCCCGAGCAAGGGCTTGGAGAGATTTTCTGGGCTGCTTATCTTGGATGTTTGATTAATTCATTTTTTTTCTACAGCTCCATGCAAAACTCTGTACTCCCATCAGAGAGTACAGAGTTATCCTTTTATTAGGATAATAATAAATTGTTATTAATGATTTCTTATTAACAATAATTAATAATGATTTATTAATAATGAAAAAATGTCATTCTAATGATTGACAATTTCATTCCTCCTTTTATTAATAAGGAATAAAGAATTTTCATTTTAGTTTTAATAAATAGATATATTTCCTCACCCATGAATAGGAAAAGCCCCCAGACTCTTTGGATGGAGCAGGGCACTCAGGGGCAGCAGCAGCAGCAGTGGGAGCCACTGCCTGCTCTATCAAATAAATCCTCTAGCACGGATTTCTTGGGAAGTGGCTTCAAACCTGAGAGGTTTTTAACTCTGGAAGGATTTTTCTGTGCTTTAACCCCCTGGATCTCACTGAGCCTTTGCTGCCCCTCATTTCCAGGCTCCCTCATGCAGGTGGAGGTGAAGCTCTGAAGATGCTGGGGACCAGCTGAGCAGGCTGGAGCCCCCTCC
The DNA here is from genome assembly GCF_963513975.1 of Fringilla coelebs. Taxonomy (NCBI): domain Eukaryota; kingdom Metazoa; phylum Chordata; class Aves; order Passeriformes; family Fringillidae; genus Fringilla; species Fringilla coelebs. The sequence continues at coordinate 5,786,191 of NC_140043.1, read as the reverse complement.
AGCTCCTGGAGGAGGAGGAGGAGGAGGCTGCTGATCCAAGCCCTGGGAAGGAGCAGCTCAGTGAGCAGTCTGTGAGTGACTCTCAGAAAGAGCCCAGGCCCTGCTGGGGAGTGGTGCCTTATCTCTGCCCCAAACATCAGAGCCCTGATCTTGCTCCCGAGGCCAGGACCTGACAGCCTTGTACATTAGCACTTTTTTAAAGTGATGTCCACTTTTGAAATAGTACCTGTCCCCAGAGTGGTCACTTCATTTGACAAATGCCAGCGATGACAGCTGGATGTTACAAACTCCAGCCCAGCTCACCCAGAGCTCAGGGCAGAGCTGTGCTCCCTTTGCTGAGTGGGGTTAGCTGGGTGTGGTGCCCACCCCGAGCCCCCAGCTCCCCTTTGGGACCCTGGGGAGGGGCTGTCCCCATGGGATGGGTGCCTGGATCCCAGCAGCAGCACGATGGGGCAGCTGAAGGCAGGAAGAGAAGGTAAATGGGGATTTTCCCCCAAGAACTATGGGGTTTTACCACCCCCTGTCTGCCCAGAGCAAGGAGTGAAGCCAAGCTGAAAACCCACTCACCTCCTCCTTGCACAGGAAGCTTTGAGCTGAAAGTTTCTGGGTGAGGCTCCAGCTCCAAAGCTGCCCCTGGATGTGCTTTGCCCTGGCTGTGGTGGCCCAAGGGACTTGCCTGGCTCCATGGGGTGGCTGTGGGTGCTGGGGCAGCCTGGCTGGGAATGCCCTCTCTGCTCTGCTGGGCCTGCCAAGAGCCCTGGTGCTGCTGCTGGCCTGTCCAAGCCACCACTAAAAGCTGCACTGAAAGAACACAGCTGAAGTGACAAATGAAGAAAGCTGGGAAACACCACAATTTGGGTTGCTTGATGAATTTTCTGCCTTTTGTTTAACTAGGAGGTTAAGTACACCCGCTGCCTTGGATTGTGGTGGTCTGCAGAGGGTTTCTCTGGCAGATGCCTGGGGGTGCTGCAGTGATGTTTGTGTTGTGTTTGGTGTGAAAGGGCTGCTCACAGCCCCTGGCTGAGGGGTGCTGGGAGCAGCTGGGATTTTCTGGCCACTTGCCTGCACTGTGGGATGCCCACCCACTGCTGGAAAAGTGAACTCTCAGCCCTGGAATTCAGAGGGAACAGGCTGTGGATAGGAGCAGAGGGAGCACCTGGATGTCAGCAGTGCTTCACTCCTCTCTGTGGCTGCTGAGCCTCTCCCCAAAGTTTCCCATGGGATTCCCATATTCCCAGCAGGGTTTCCTAGAGAACAAGATGTGGCTGAGTGTGTGACTGCTGTGCTCTGGGGAACACCAGCTCTGCCCCAAGTCCAACATGTCCTGCACTCCTCAGTGTGTCTGGCTCAGGAGCAGCACCCAGTTGGGCACTGGGCACCTCAAGGCAGCCAGGGACCCCTCCAAAAACCCCTAAATATGGAAACATCTTCAGATAGAAGCAGAAAAAAAATTTTTTTTGGAAACTCGGGCATAGCTGAACTCTTCTCTTGCTGATGGGCAGAGGGAAAGGGTTTCAGCGCTCTTCAGGCATCTCCTGTCTCCGCTCTGTGGGTTGATGTTCCTCTCTTCCCTGGTTCTCTGGCTCTTTCTCCTCTGCCATCCCTTTCTTCCCTTAAAAAAACACACATAAAAATATCAGGAGGTGGAAGGGATCCACAAGGATCTTTAGGTCCAGCTCCTGGCCCTGCACAGGACAGCCCCTGTGCCTGTTGGCCAGGGTGGAGCAGCTGCAGGGGAGGAGGAAGGATGGGTGGCTCTGCTCCCAGCCGGCCCAGGAAGGTGCTCCAGGCTCCTCTGTGCCCCTGGCCAGTGGGCACTCTCAGCAACTTGTTCCCAGCTCATCAGCTTTTGGGCACTTGTGGGTGGCACTGGGAACTGGATGGATTTTTTTTCTCCCTTCAAAGGCTCTGAGATGTCTTCCCCAAGCACCAACTCAATGTCTTGTAGCCTGCACTGATGTCTTGATCCCTGCACCTCTTGGTGCCCACCCTCCCCTGCAGCTGCCACATCTCCCTCCACCTCCTCACCTCCACTGAGACCCAAGTTATGATGTGAAACTTGAACACTTCTGGACAACTGGCACAGCCCAAGCTGAGCCTGCAATTTCCTGGCTCATAAAAACATGAGCTTCCTTCAGGCCCAGGTCTCTGCCAGGTCACACTGATCCAAGTCCCACACCACCTCCCCACCCCCAAAATATTTTGTGACACCAGCTATGAGCTTGATTTTTCTTTCTTTTTCTTTTTCTTTTTTTTTTTTTTATTGTTCCATGTGTTGGAGACACATGGAAAAATGCATAGGAGAAATCCCCTCAGCCAGGGAGTGAAAAGCCCCCGAGTTTACAGGGTGTTGCAAATAATCTGAGGCAAAACAAATGTTTAAGGCTGCCTCAACTGCCAATTTAGAGTGCATTGTTTTAAATCTGGGAAAACAGGCCAAGGGGCAGTTGTTAATGGGCCAGTAATTTTCTTCCTTTCTAGGCACCCCAGAGCAACAAATATCAAATATTCCTTGGGAAAGGAATCAAGTGTGGGGGCCTTTTTATTGAACATCTCCAAAGCCTTCACTGCCTCGCCCTGGGAGCGCTGCCGCTTCCAGCGAGAGCTTTTACAAGCAATAACCTGTTTGGGAAGCAGAGCAGGGAAGCCACAGAGCCCAGCTTGCAGCTCATTGTTGGGGCTGGCTTTTACAAGCCACAGTGGGGGCTCCCAACAGCTGAGCTTTTTGTAGCCCAGTCCATTAAACACAGCAAGCAGGGCTAAAGAGCAGCAGGGGACGGAGCCCCGGGGATCCTGCTGAGCCAAGCCCTCTGCTCCTGTAATCAGCTCAGCTGCATCCCTCTCAGAATTCCAGCAGCAAACAGCCTGGGCACTGAGGCTAATGTATTGCTGGAGGGAAGGTCAAGTGTGGGAAGGGCCAGGTTGGGGCTTTTCCTCGGGGTTTGGTTGTTGCTGCAGGAGCAGCTGCCCAAAACGCTGCTGGTTCTGGGAATGACCCAAGCCTGGGGTGTGTGTGTGTGTGTGACTTTGGGGTCCTTGCTGAGGCTTCTCTTCCTGAGGTCTTGGTGTGCAGCCCAGGAGATGTGGCAGGAGCCAGGGGAAGGCTGGAGGTGTGTGAGGGGAGGTTTAAGATGGATTTCAGGAGAAGGTTCTTCCCCCGGAGGGCGCTGGGCACTGCCCAGGCTCCCCAGGGAATGGGCACGGCCCCGAGGCTGCCAGAGCTCCAGGACAATGCTCCCAGGAACAGAGTGGGATTGTTGGGGTGTCTGTGCAGGGCCAGGGCTTGGATTTGATGACTTTTGAGAGTCCCTTTGCACTCAGGATATTCTGTGTGTGCTGGGCAATGTCCCCAACCCCCAGCTCCCACCTTTCCCTGGACACGGTGTGCAGCCAAGAGCACCAACACTTCTGGAAGGTGCCTCAAACCAAGCCAGCCTGAATTTTGGGGATCTATTCTTTCTCTTTTGGGCTGCAGGAGAAGGAAGGGCTGTTCTTCCCAACATCAAGCGAGGGACTCTGGCTCCGTGTTGCCGTGAGTGGGGGGTACAGGGAAAAGGGAGAAAAAGGATTAAGAACTTGGCTTTTACAACCCCCAGCTGCCCTCCCTGTGTGCCAAGGACACAGGCACACCTGCCTTGGTCACTTGCTGGGTTTGCTGGTGTTTTCCCAAGAAACAGCCACCCAGAGCACTGGAATTCCTCCCTCAGCTCCAGCCCTGCCCCTCTGAGGCAGCAGCGTGGCAATCCCGAAGTGCTGAGCCTTGGAGATCACCTGGCTGGGCCAAAACTGACATGGACCTGGTGGGGGGCAGGAAAAACAAACCAGCCACCACTTCTCACGTGAAATTTGGCCTGGCTGAACCCCCTGCTGTCCTTCCTCTGCCGGGGCTGCCCTTGGTTCTCAGCTGCTGTCACTTGAGCTGAACATCTTTGTGTCATCTGGAGAGGATGTCCTGCATCTCCTTGTCCTTTCCCTGTGCTTTCAGTGTCTCACTTGGAGGCTTTTACCTGTTGGCAGCTCCTTCTCTGCCTGCCCAGGCTGGGGGAGGGAAGGGAGTTGCCAGACAATGCCCAAGGACTGGGGGCTAACGCCGAGGCTGGGTTGCAGCTCTCCTCAGTGTTTTTAGTTGGAAAAAATAGAGATCTGACACCCTGAGTATGCTGTGGGAGCTCCAGGCTGTGGCATGTTGCTGGAGAAAAGTTAAATTTCTGCTTGAATCCCAACTGTTCACCTCTAGTGTTTGCAGAATTGTCCTGTCATTTCTCTGCTTTGGAGCAATCTTGTAATTTAATTGGTTTTTGTCTTTGATTTTGAGGGGTTTTGTTTAAACCAATTGAATTAGTTCAGAGCAAAATAGCTTGAGTCTGTACTTCAAATGAATTTCTGATTTATTTACTTGCAAGCCCAGGGTGTTCTGGTGTAAATTGTGGTAATTCCACTCAAGCCCTCGGTGATAATTCAGCTGCACATTTTCCTGCACAGATTCCTGCTATTGTCCCATCCCTGGCAGTGTCCAGAGCCAGGTTGGACTGGGCTTGGAGCACCCTGGGGTAGTGGAAGGTCGCTGTCCATGGCAGGGGTTGGAATGAGATATTTAAGGTCCCTTCCAACCCAAACCATTCCATGATTCTATTGCATTCCTGAGGTAAAAAGCTTAAAATTATGGCTCTGAAAACAAGTTCTTTTGTATCTAAAAAGTCTGGCTTGCAGTTCTCTGTGTTTCAGGAGGAATAATTCCCGTTTGTTAAGGGGTTCAGGGCTGTGCCGAGCATCCCATGGTCCAGCGCTGGTCACTGAGGGATGCTGCAGCCGGGGGTTGCCATGGAGACGGGACAGCAGCGAGCCTGGGATGCGATTTGGTCCCCACCGATGTTGCCGGGGAGGAGGGGACGCGGCCGGGGACCCCTCGGGGCTGTCCCAGCCCCTCCGGAGCGGCGGCCCGGGTGCTCTCGGGGCGAAGGGGGCGGGTGACACCTTGTGGTGGCGGCTCCTGGCGGGGCTGTGCCACCCGAGCAGGGCCAGCCGGGCCGTTCCGCTCCGTTCCACGGGCACACGCTCCCCGGGAGCCCGCGCAGCTCGGGCCCAGCCGCGGGGCGGGCATGGAGCTAAGGCAGGAACCCCGGGGTCCTGCCGGAGGTAAAAGACATGTTTTTCCCTCCTTGTGCCCATCGGGATCTGTGTCAGGGAGAGAAAATTTCATGTCCCCTGAGCAGCAGGGCTGTGGATGGGTTTTCCCGGGGTGCTGCCTGGCCCATCCTGTTCCTACACACCGGATTCAAACCTGGTGGAGGCTCTGGGACCCAGTGGGAGCTCACTGCTGTGGGATGCCAGGGAAGGCAGCAACATCAGGCTCTGGAAAGCCTCAGGAGGCAGAGGGCTGACTGTTAGGGCATGTTAAACACCAGGGCTTGGAGGTAACTGGGGATGAGGTGTCCCTGGGTCAGCAGCAGGGATAACTCTGGAATACCTCGGTGCCTGTGCTGCTTCCCGATGCTGGCTGGTGTGAGGAGGATGCTGAGCTCTCTGGGTGTCTGTCCACCTCTTCCTGCTGGTTTTTATGGGCTCGGTGTCTTTTGGGAATCTGTTTCACTCCCAGATGCTGAGATAAACCATTGGAGCTCTGAAAATCCCTCAGACTGCAGGCAGGTCCTGCTCCAGCACGGGGAGGAGGGACACCTCTGCTTTCCTGGGAAATGGGGAGGTTTGGAAGTGCATGGCCTGTCCTGTGCAGGAAAAGGCTCATCCCTGGTTGGGGCTGGGATTTTCTCATTCCCCTTGAGTGTGGTTTGGTTCCTGGCTCCCAGCACCCTCCTGCCACTGTCCTGGTCCCTGTGAGTGACAGGGACCTGCCTCCTCTGGGATGCTGAGGGAGCAGCCAGCAATTCCTGCTGTGTCCATCCCTCCAGCTGCAGAGAATTCCAGCAGCAATCAAGGAATCAAGAGGCCTGGGGAGTTTGGTGCCTGGAGGTCACTGGGCTCCTGCTCTTTGGCTCCCTCCCCTGCTCTGTGTGTGTGAGTTGGGTGGCACAAAGTCCCTGGTTTGAGTCACTTTTTGGGGTGGGACCTTCTTGGTTCACCCAGCTCTGGGTGGGAGCAGGACTTGGAGTGCAGCTGGGATTTTATATTTGATGGGGGATTACAGCTGTAGGTACTTCAGTGCTGAATTAATCAAGTGGATTGTGTAGTGCTGGAGGGAAGGAGATGTGCAGTGAGACCCCACTTTGGGGGTTGTGGTTCTCCTTGCCCTCATGAACCCCTGGTGGGGGGCAGGTTGTCCCCACAGAGGCTTTTGAGAGCTCCTCTCTGGGCAGCTGAGTTGATGGGCAGTTAATGATTCGAGAAGGATGGAAAGGTTTAACTCTACCCTGCCTCAGCCACCATTTTTCTGGTTGGGTGGGCAGGAGGCTTAAAATGCCACTTTGGCTGGCAGAGAGATGGGGGCCAGAGGAAGGGCAAGGAAAAAAGCTTTTACTTCCAAAAATAACTCTGGAACAAAATGAAGAGGGCAGAGGGCAAGCAGGGAAAGGGAGAAGTGCCTTCTCCAGGGAGCAGCCCTGGAGTTCTCATCCTCTGAGCGGGAAAGCTTGGCTGTATTAAAGACAGTCCCCAGCTGCAGAGCTAAAACTGGCACGTGTGAGAGCAGCAGGGGATGGTGGCACAGGGCACGGCGCTGCCCTTCCTCCTCTGCATGCTCCAAGCTCAGCATCCTCCCAACAAACCCTTCTTTTCCAGCTGCTCGGGGCTGGGACTCGCTGGGACGTGGCCATGGCACCTGGCCTCGGCTCTGGGGATGCTGCAGCTGCTCCCTGCTGAGGGAGATGCAACGTGGTGCCCTGACCATGCTGGTCTGGACAAAGAGAACAGAGCCCCCAAAACTGCTGAAAGTCCAGAGCTGGCTTGCTTGAAGGCTGCTTTTGATGATCTTGGAGGCCTTTTCCCACCTTAATGATTCCATAAGTCCAAACAAATGACTGTTAAGCCAGGTGACAATTTCTGTTCCTCCCTTATCTGCCTCCTAAATGCCACAATCTGCTCCAGTCCCATCTCTCCACTGCCCAGACTCCCTGCTGTGGTCTCAGAGTGCTGCATCCCCACCCACAGCCCTGCTGGGCTGGCACAGGGCAGGAGAGGGCACTGAGGGGCTCTTGTGTCCCTTAGCCGTGGATGTGGTCACTCCATGGATGTGCTGCTCCACGCCCATGGCTGTGTGCCCTGGAGATGAAGGATGGCACTCCCTGAGCCTGGGAAGGGCTGGGGTGTTCACCAGGCTCTGCCTGCAGGGAGGGGAGCTCAGCAGAGAGGGAGGAAGGGTCAGGCTCTGCTGGGCTCAGAGCTGAGGACACCTGAGGGCTGGGGACATCTGGGGACCTCTGGGGACACCTGAGGGCTGGGGACATCTGGGGACCTCTGGGGACACCTCTGCAGCCCCTCACAGAGCAGATTTGATTTGGACAGAGAGAGATGCCTGTGGTGGCTGTGGGGAGCTCTGGCTGGAGGTGTTGCAGGTGGGACAGGAGGAACCTGCTGCTTTATTGGCTTTTTTGGTGTTTTGTCTCACCCCACTTGATCTAAACAGCCATTTCCCACCCTCAGGAACCCAGGGCTCCCTGAAGAACCTGTTCCCTCCAGCTTGGCACTGCTCCTGCCAGATCCCTCCTGTCAGAGCGAGCAATCCCTGACCCATGAGACCCAGGAGCTTTTGAGCACCTGGAGACTGGGGAAAATGGCAAAAAATCCTGTGCCAAAATGGCAAAAAATCAGAATAACACCCCAAAGAGGATCTCCTGGCCAGGAGCAGCATCCCTGCAGGGCACAGGGGCTGTCCCTGCTCCATGAGTGTCCTTGCCTGTATGTCCCAGTGCCTGATGTTGCAAAAGCCTCATCCCTGTGTGCAGAGCCTGCCCACCAAACCTGGGATTTTTAAAGGAAGTTGCAGGGTGTATTTCTCAGAGCAAGTGTTGGGTGGGTATTGAATTGTCAGTGGTGGCCAGGAAATGCTGCCATTCCTTCCCTTCCCAGAGCTGGGAGATGATAAACACCGGGGGCTGCCTCCATTCAGCTGTGATCCATCAAGGAGGGGGGGCCTGGCCCCAGGGAGGGGGTGAGGAGAGGTCAGTGATTGTGTAAACAGGCACTTTAGAGTTCACCCCGAGCTGGTATTACTGTAATTCATTAGAGGTGTCAGCCTGCTTTGTAGTTCCTTGCTTGGAGAGCCCCTTTGCCTGGCAGCTTCCAGCACCCAGCCTTGCCAGCAGAAAAATAAACTTTGCAGGAGGCAAAGTTGCAGTTGCAGCACCACCCTTAAGTAAAACAAAATAATAATTAAAAAAAAAAAACAACTTTAAAAGTGAGGTTTGGTGGCTCTGCTCATTTCCTGGCCAGGCTTTGCTGCAGGCACAGAGGCTCCTCCTGCAGTGGGGAATCTGGGCTTGGAGAAGGCTCTTTGCTCCTGCCAGACACATGGAAGTGAGGTGCAACGTGGTGCCTGAGCACCACTGCTGGAACCAAGGGATTTGTTTAGGGAAAACAGCCCGAGGGCACAGAACACACTGTGCTCTCCCACAGCCAGCATTTGCTTCCAGGAATTCCAACCCCTTTCTAGGCAGGAGCTCAGGGACCACAGGAGCTCCTCCCTGTGGGCTGATTCACCTGTGTGGAGCATCCTTGGAGGAAACCTCACCCAATCAACACCTTTGTTCTGCCCAGGGCAGGATGGGGAGCCTCCTCTGCAGCCCCCAGATGGATGCTGGGCTTGGCAGGGAGCTTGGTGCCACTTGTCAGCATCTGGGGATGGAGCAGGGAGCCTGCCAAGCCCAGGAGGAGGAGGAGGAGGGCTGGAGCTCTCCCCACTGCTGGAACAGCTTGTTCTGCTGCAATGCTTCACCCAACACAAAAGGACACTCAAGTTCCCCCTGCCAGCAGTGAGGAAGCCCAGCAGGGATATAAACTGCCAGAGGTGTCCAGGGAGAGGCTCATGGGGAGGATGGAGCAGTGTGGGGAAAGCCCCCCCAGCTCAGCTGGGTGCTCTGGTATGGGAGCATGAAGAGAAAGAGAGGGAGAAAAGCAGTGTTCCACTCTGCCCAGAGGGTGAGAACAGCTCCCCTTCCACCACAGTGTCCCTGCAGGTGTGCTTGGCACAGCAGAGGAGGTCATGGCTGCTGCTCCCCCTGGACCCTGCCCTGTGCCCAGGGTGCAGCACCTCCCCAGGAGAGATGAGGGGCTCAGCTGGGCGCTGACAGGAGATGAGCTGGAGATTGGGAATCCCCAGTGGGTCCTGCTGGGCTCTCCAGCTTGGAGGGTGTCGCTGTGTGGATCCTGGTCAAGTGCAAGGTCACCTCCCAGTGCTGGTTCAGAGCTCTGAGAGGAACAGGCGCAAAAATGCAGAGAATTCAGCTCTGTTTGCAGACATGGGGGCCTGGCAAACCCCTCTGCAGAGCTGGACTTCATCATCATCACCCTCCAGGTTGATGCTGAAGTCCATCATCCTCCAGCAGCCCTAGGTGTGCAGGTTTTCAGGCACCAATGAAGGTTTCTCCTCCCATGGGGCACCTGCTGCTAAGTCCTGTTTGCTCTCATCAAACCCATGCTGAGGGAGATGCAACGTGGTGCCTGACCATGCTGGTCTGGACAAAGAGAACAGAGCCCCCAAAACTGCTGAAAGTCCAGAACTGGCTTGCTTGAAAGCTGGATTTGATGATCTTGAAGGCCTTTTCCCACCTTAATGATTCCATAATTCCAAACAAATGACTGTTAAGCCAGGTGACAATTTCTGTTTCTCCCTTATCTGCCTCCCAAATGCCACAATCTGCTCCAGTCCCATCTCTCCACTCCCCAGACTCCCTGCTGTGGTATCAGAGTGCTGCATCCCCAAATAAATCCAACCTCTCCTACCCCACAGCCAGGGACTGTGTGTGAAACATTCTGAGATGGACCCATTCCCGATTCCTTGGGGCTGGAACCAGAAAAGTGGCAGCTCCCAGCTCTGAAATTGCTAACAAACCACCTGGCCTTGCTTGCTTTAATTGTGTGCTGCTCCCAGGGAGGGTCCCTGAGGAGAGAGGGTGCCCTGCATTCCCACACGTGGCATTTCCCAGGATCACTGCTCCGTGCAGGGACCCCAGCACCAGGCTTCGATTCCCAGCCAAGGCAGGCAGGTGCTTCCAATATTCCCCTGCTCAGCCTCTCCGAGAGGGAAAAGTGTTTGTGAGATTCATCTGCAGGAGGAGGGAGCTCAGCTGGGGGAGGTGACAAGTCCCTGGTGGGGGCTGCCCCGTGGCCTTGTGTCACAGCTGTCCCTGTCACATCGGGCCCTCCCCGTGCTGCTGTCACTGAGTGTGGCCCTCCCGAGGTGTCAGTGGTGGCCTGTCACCCTGTGCTGCCTCAGAGCAGTGCCCAGTGCTGTCCCCTCCCCTGCCACAGCTGGCTGTCCCTCCCTGATGCCTCTCTGAAATTCCTCTCCATCCGTGCCTTGGGTTGGGTTGGGATGGGGTGGGGATGGAGCAGCTGCCTCCCTGTGCTGAGGGTTGATTTCAAAGCTTGGGAAGCCTGTGGCCACTTGCAGAACTCCCCCAAAAGTGAAGGTCCTTGGGTTGTCCTTAGTGCTGGAGCACAAATAGTCCAGGTGTGGCAAGGGGAGGCTGTGGTGGCACCCTGGCTGCGTCACCAGGCTTTTCCCTGTGCCTCAGTTTCCTTCCCTGCTCTTTGGTGCAGGATGTGGCCATAGTGGGGGCTGTGGGGGATATTTTGGCAGGTGAACCCTTTGAGCTGGGGCTTGATGTGACTGTGGCTGTGGGGACGTGGCAGTGCTGATCACACCATCCCTCCTGCCTTATTGACACTTTCTGGCACCTCATTTTTCTGGGAAATCTTTCCAAGGAGTCTTCAGGTTCACTTGAGAAGACCCAGCACCTCCTCAGCCCCATATTCTGTGGGTCTGGCACAGGAGCACCCTACATTCCCTGCCTGCTGCCTATCCTGGTCTGGAAGGGGCCACAGCCTGGGGAAAAGGAGCCTCAGGAGGAGCTTCCTGCTCTCCTGAGCAGAGGCTGGAGCCAGGTGGAGGTTGGTATTTTCTCCCAGGTAATAACTGACAGAGAGGAAACAGCCTGAAGTTGCACTGGAGGAGGTTTAGTTTGGATATTAAGGAAGATTTCTTCCTGGGAAGAGTGGCTCAGGGCAGTGGTGGAGTCCCAAAGCTGGAGGAATTTCAAGGATGGGTGAAAGTGGCACTGAGGGATGTGGTTGGGCCTGATAATCTTGCAGAGCTTTTCCAATCTGAATAACCCCAAGAGCTCGGCCATCCCCTCTCACCCTGGCAGCCTCTCCAGGAGCCCTCAGCTGGCACTGGAGGCACCTCTGGAGTCGTGGGGGATCCCAGCCCTCCACTGCTCCCTGCTTCCCAATTCCTCCGTGCCACCCCCACCAGCTCTCCATCCACCCAATAAAGAGGGCTCATCCCCTGCCACATTCCCAGCCTGGTGCAGGAGCATTTTCACGTCTTTATTTTCCCAGGCTTTGCTGATAAATGCTGTCTCCGTGCCCCGGCCGTGATGGACTCATTATCAGGCACCGCACGGCGAGGAAGCGACCTGTGACCCGCCCGGGGACACGGGATGACCCCGAGGGAGCCGCCCTTATCGGCCCTGGGTGAAAGCTTCCCTTTTTACCGTGACAGAGGAGCCCCGGCCGAGCCCGAGCAGCCACGGGGAGGAGGAAGGTGTGACCGGGCAGGCTGAGGGCTGCGGGAAGCATCGGGCGCGGGGTGGGATTATTCCTGCAGGGGATGGAGAGTGTTCCTGGGGCTGGGAAGAGCCGGGTGCTGCAGGGGAGAGGGGCTGGCTGTGACAAACGCCTTGCCTGAGTCCACCTGCTCCTCCCGACAGGGATCCCAGCGGCCTTATCAGAGGAGATAAGGGCAGCCGCGGGGGAAGGTGAGGCGGGACATCCTTGGCACCGGGGCACAGCCCACACATCGGGGCTGTCCCGCACCGCCACCACACACCTGGCACGGAGCAGGGTTGGCAGCTGCGTCCCCGCTGTCCCCACAGCCCCTCTGTCTGGCAGGAGGGGCCGATTTGTCTTCTCTTTTCCTCCCAGCTGTTTTTAGAGCAAATGACCCTTCCATCCATCTTTTTGGAGGTGATAAAAGTCTCAGGGCATCACTGCCCCTCTTTTCCTTCAGCTGCATCTCCAGGGTATGGAGGGTGCCGGCGTGTGGGAGCAGGGATGATGGAGTGTTGTAGTTGAGATGGTCACAATACAAAGCAACTCTCCATTTTCAGAAGGTTTCAAACCTGTTTTATTATAGCATGCATGCTTTTCATACATTCTCACAAAACTCCTAAGTTTACACTCTACTTGTTGTTTAGGGCAGACAAATGAAGTGCTCACTGGAATAGACTGTTGCAGGTTCCTCTTATTTATCTTTCTTTCTTTTTTTCTTGGTTTCTGTGTCAATGAACTTGGTAGAAAATTCTTTCAGGGGTAAACATGGATCCTCTTCTCAAACCTCTCTCTGGCTCACAGAAGTTGCTGTAAAACCTCTTCCACAATGGAGAACTGAGGAAGAGAAGGGAATCCCATTTCTTGTTGCAGAGACCATAACTCCCTGCTCAGGACAGAGCCCTGGGGCTGAGGGAGCAGCCCTGCTCCCCTCACCCTCTGATGGGTCGGGGGCTCTGCCTGGGTGGGTCCTGAGGCACCCCCCAGCTCCCTAGCAGGGATTAGCCGGGATGGGTTTTTGCCAAGTCCCGGCTGTCACTGCGTTCCCACCTTTGATCAGGAGTCGGCATTCCTGGAGTGCTCCATCTCCCACATGTTGTGCTGATCAAAGGCAGCTGTTGCCTGGACCCTCCCCTGAGCCCATGTGCACGCACACACACACCCGAAAATACAGAGAAAAGGGAAACTCAGGGCGGTGGAAGGGGTGATGGATGAAGGAGAAACCAGGCAAGGGCAGTAGCAGGAAAATCCCTCTCCCTGGGCTCCTCATGGAGGGTCCCATCCACACCCCTCAGCGAGGCTGGTAGGGAATCTGCCAAGGTCTGAAGGGAACTGCTGCTTGGGGCAGCTTGGAAAATGAGCTGGACCTTATCTGTCAGCTGAGAAAACTGTGCTGGGTGGGTGACAGCAGCAGCCTGGGCCAGCTGCAGCTGTGGCAGAGCACAGCCAACATCTCCCCCAGCTTTAGGTGGGGTCAGGAGAGAGCCCAGATCGAGCTCTGCTGTAATCCCACCCCAATCTTGGCAGTTTGTGTGTGCTCAGTGCCAAATCCAGCCTATCCCCTCTGGAGAACCATGGAAGGTTCTGCTGGGAGACATGTGATGGGTGGAGTGATGCCAGGAGGGATTTGACCTTGTGGATCACCTCCTGCTCTGCCAGCCAGCACCATCCACTGCTCCAGAGGGAGAGGAGGAAGGTCTGAGACCTGCTCTGGTGGTGGCTCCTCTCCCGGGTAGGTGTGGTCCCATTAGCTGTTCTGGCAGATGAATTAATTATTGCTCATGGACAGGGTTTAACCTCTGCTCCCCAGCTGCTGTAATGCAAAGCACTTGGATTATCTGGATTTCCAAGTCCTTTGTGAATCCTCCTCCACGGAGGTGGCATCAGCAGCTTGTTTGTGCCCAATGTGAGGGGGAAAATCCCTCCTGCCCTTCCTCATCCTCTCCCCCATCTGCTGGTACTCAGCATTGCAGTTTAGCTGGATGGCTTTGAAAAGGGAGATTGGCACATTCTACACCAAAAAGCTGCAGGTAAAAGGAGGTTAGAGAGCAGGAGCATGGACAGACTTCCAGGCTGTCCCTTAGCTGCAGGTTCAGGTGAGGGCAGGTGTGCTTGGAAGCCAAATTGTGCTGCCCACAGTGACACTGCAGCAGTCACAGCCCCAGGCAAGGACAGGATCCTTGCAGCATCCTGTCCCTCTCGCAGAGGGTCTGGCAGGCCAGGCTGGGCAGAGTCCCAGGGATGAAGCCCTTCAGAAGGGCAGTTTCTCCTCCTCCTCCTCCCTTGGCTCCATCCCATTGTGCAGCACACAGTAGGGACAAGTGTCCCCGGCACTGCCTTTCCAAGCACCAGCTCTATCTTTAAAAGCAGCTTTTTTTCTCTTTCAGGACTGTCAGGACAATCTGCTCATACAAGGAGGCTCTGGCCATCTCCCCTCTCAAAATTTAATGTCTCCAGCAGCAAAACTGAGGAGGTTCAGGCAGTATTTCCTAGGGTGCTGTTATTAAAATAATGTTACCCACTGAAGCAGGACCAGCACACCAAAAACAGGCTGTGAGTGTTGCTGGGTCCCATTCATCCCTGTCCTTGCTGCTGTCTGTGGGTGAATTTAGTCAGTAGAAGGTCCTCAGCCAGGTGACAGCCCTCTGCAGTAACCCCCTGAAGCTGAATTCTCATTTCCCACATCTAAAAGAAAAGAGAAGGACTCAAGGTCCGGGTGCCAAGGAAACCGAGCACCTCCCGTGCTTTCTGCCATGGAGGGGTGTGGGTACACTAGGAACCCCCCAGAGCTGGTCAGCATCATCCTGTGAGCACAGAGAGGCTGCCTGGCCTGGGGGAGTCTGTCACAGCCAAGGTGACCCCGGCTCAGAGGGAGTTTTACCTTCCCTGTTCACCTCCAGAAGCGTCCGGCGGTGGCCGAGGCGCTCCCGATCCAACAGGCGTGAAGGGCACCCCGGGGCTGTGCTCGTCCTTCTCACAGGGCTGGCCAGGGCAGGACACCACAGCACAGCAGCTGCTCTGGCTCAGGGTCACAGCTCTGCTGCTGCCATGGCATGGGGGCACCTGGAGAAGTCAGGGGGAACCTCTGGAGCCCCTTTGGGCACAGAGCGTGAGAAACCCCTCTCCCAACCCCACAGCAGCCTTTGCAGCTGACCTCTGCCTCCTCCCACCCAGGGGCAGACAGGCTCTGCAGCAGCTCCTTTCTTTTCTTCCTCTCCTCCTCAGCAGCACTTTTTCCCCTGGTGCCCTCAAACCCGGAGCACAAGGTCCCTTTGTCCCTCTGCTCACAGAGAGATGGCCTTGACCCCGTGGTGCCCTGCTTTGCAAAGTTCAGTTCCTTGGCTGCAGGCAGCCCATAATAGCCCCTCACAGCCAGCTGACCCCTGCTCTTTGGCAGGGGAAGCTGTCAAGGCCCTGTCTGACACTGCCCCGGGTGCCCCTGCGTGCCCAGCGTGGGTCTGCAGAGCGAGGGACAGGGGACACTTGTCACCTGGACCCTGCCACCAGTCTGTGGGCACCCCAGCATGGAGTGGGGGGCAGCAGACAAACGTGGGGCTCCTTCTGGACAGCACCCAGCTGGGGGGGATGTGTCACCTTTGCTGGGCCTGTCACCTCCCAGTCACCCTCTGCCTCTTGCTGCTCTCAGACTCTTGCTCTCTCAGCCCTTTTCCTTCCCTGCCCACCCAGCTCCCACTGCCACCTGCAGCCACCCAGCCCTGCTGTGGGGACAGGTGACACACAGTGACACTGGGACACACTGTCTCATACTGCCACCATCAAAGACAATCGTTCCCATGGGGGAAAACATCCCAATTGATTGATTTTCACTCTTCCCCTGCCTCTGTTCTCGAGCATGTGCTGGGTGACCTGCCCCAGTGAGCCATCCACACTGGCTCTGCAGTGCCTGCTCTGGCCCCTGCCCATGCTCTGTGCCAGCAGCAGAAGGGTTAAGGATGATTTTCAGAGCAGCCATCCAAGCAATGGGAAATTTCCAAAATGTCCTTTGAGCTTTCTCAGGACAGGGCCTCAGTTTCCCTCGTTCCCGGGACTGGGATCTCGGGCTGGAACTGAGCCTGCCTTGGGGAAGGACCTTCCATTGTGCAGCACAGCCACCTGCTGAAGGGGCAGATCTCTCTGATCCCCTTAAAATCCCCAGTTCTCCACAAAAAGGATGTTTCCACTCTTACATTTGCAAACTTAAAATCTTGATCCACCCCGAGGAGCAGAACCCACAAAGGAAATCAAACCTGAATTTGGTGTGTGTAAATCTTGTGCTTCTGTACTGCAGCTTTGCATGTACAGGGGAGGGATAAAATCAGTTGTTTTCAATTAAGTGAGACCAGGGTTGGCCACATCCTGCATGGCCACGGGAATCAGGAGTCAGTGGGTACCTGGCCCTGTCTCAGTTAAGCACTGCTCCCCAAGAGAGAAGAGAGAGATCTCTTTCTGATCCCAGGCATGCTTAGGGGTCACACCTGCAGCAACTGTGGGCAAAATCCCCCCTGAGTGCAGAAAAGGCAAGGAGGAGGCTGCAGGTGCAGCTGTGGTGGGAGGCTGGGACCTGCCCAGAGCAGAGGGGTCGGACACAGGCAGGGTCCATCCCTGCCCAGCCCCTCAGGGGTGGAGCAGGCAAGCGCAGCCCTGCCTGGGCAGCACGGGCACTGCTGCCAGCTGCACGCAGCAGGTGAGCAGGACACGGGCAGGCACGCAGGGGACAAGTGTCCCAGAGAGGACAGCAGTGACAAGGGCAAGGTCTGCATGCGTTAGCGATGGCGTGAGGGTCCTGTCAGTGCCAGCCTGGGTGGCAAGTGACAGCCCTGACAGCTCTGATGGCCAAGGACGAGGCAGGAGCAGAGGAGGAGGGAGCGGGGTCCCTGTGCTGTGACACCTCACGGACAGCCCTGTGAGGGGACAGAGGAGCAGCTCCCCTGCCAGCCCCCATCAGGGCTGTGCTGTGCACTCTGAGCAGGGCACTGAGGGCATTCCCACTGCAATGCTGTTGTGGAGGGGAGAGATGAGAATTTGACTCCAAGTTCTCTGAAGGCTGATTATTATTATGTTATGTTATGTTATGTTCTGTTATGTTATGTTATATTATTATAGTATACTCTCTATATATAGTATATATAGTATATATATAGTATACTATACTATATATATATACTATACTATATATAGTATATTATAGATATACTATATTTAGTATAGTATATACTATATACTATACTATATAGTATAGTATATAGTATATACTATACTAAATATAGTATATCTATAATATAAAATATAGTATATCTATAATATACTATATATAGTATATATACACTATAAAGAGTATATATATACTCTATATATATACTATAGTATATATATAGTATATATATAGTGTATATATATAGTATATATACACTATATATATACTATATAGTCTATATAGTATACTATACCATAATATTATATATTATAGTATAGTATATTATAATTATATTATAGTATAATTATATTATTTTCTACTATACTATATATTATACTATACTATATTCTACTATACTATATATTCTATTCTATTATATGAAATTATATACTGCAGCTATACTACAGAAAGAGAAAGGCTAGCAAAGAATGAATAATAAACACCCGTGACTGACCAGAGTCCTGACACAGCTGGACTAGGATTGGTCATTAATAAAGAACAATTCACATGCTGGGTAAACAGTTCTTCAAGTCACATTCCAAAGCAGCAAAACAGGCAGAAGCTGAAGCTTCCCAGGAGAAGAAATCCTGGCGAAGGGATTTTTCATAAAACACCACGGTGACACACTGCCGCCCGCTCCCCCTGCCCTGAGCTTGGCCCTGGCTCTGCTCTGCCTCCTGGAAAATGCATTTCCCTTGCTGTTCCCCCCGGGAGAGCTGCAGCCCAGCCCTGCCAGGACACTGTGTGCTCCCCCAGAGCGTTCCTGCCCTGTCTCCCTGCTGCCTTCAGCCTTTGGGACGGGCTCAGCCAGCTGGAGCAGCCTCCAAGGGCGGTCAGGAGAGGGTGTGAGGGGGTGGAATGGCTCCAGTTCTCCCTGGGGTAACTCCAGACCATGGGGAGAGCCGCTGAGGGCTGGTGCTGGCGCTCAGAGCTGTCCCCAGCATCTTCCTCTGGGAATAACGGCGTGAAGTTGGATTTCCAGCTGGTGTGAGACAGG
The DNA here is from genome assembly GCF_963513975.1 of Fringilla coelebs. Classification (NCBI taxonomy): domain Eukaryota; kingdom Metazoa; phylum Chordata; class Aves; order Passeriformes; family Fringillidae; genus Fringilla; species Fringilla coelebs. The sequence goes on along the minus strand of NC_140043.1, from coordinate 5,768,279 downwards.
CAGACAGGGCTGAGGGCTCTGAGCAGGAGGAGATGCTTGAAGAACCACAGTTCTGCTCCCCCAGATATGCTCAGCTCCAGCAATGGGTCGTGGAAGCATAAAATGGTGAGTTGGACAGGATCACAGAGTCCATCGTCTCCCGGCCCCTCTGGGGGAGAGCCCTGTCCCAGTGCCCCACCTGATTTTCCCCTGGCACGGCTGCAGCCGTTCCCTCGGGGCACAGCAGGGACTGGAGCTGCCCCTCATGAGGAGCTGTGGGTGGTGTTCATTCTGCAGTGCTCAGGGACCCTCCAGGGATTGTGTTTATTCCGTGACTCTTGCTCTCTTTGAACCTTTGGAGCTCTCACAGCACAGCATCCTCTGGCTCTGGGGTTATTTAGCCATTCCTTGGAGGGAATCTGCTTTTATTCACAGAATCACAGAATGGTTTGGATTTGAAGGGATCTTAAAGCTCATCTCGCTCCATCCCCTGCCATGGCAGGGACACTTTCTGCTACCTCAGGCTGCTCCAAGCCCCGTCCAACCTGGCACCTTGAAAACATCCAAGCATCCACAGTTTCCCTGGACCAGACCCTCTGGCCCCCTTCCGCATGACTTTTAAGTGTGACACCGAGGCTCTCTACGCCATCCCCCCACAAACTCGACATCTCTGGATGGCCTTTGGCTCAGAGGCCGGCCGGAGCCGGGAGCGGCGTGCGCGGAGCTCCCTCCTGCGGCCCCGCCGAGCAGCGCGGACGGCCCGGGAGGCAGCAGGCCGCTCTGCGGGGAAACCCGGGGATGATCAGCCCCGCCTCATCCTGCCGCCTCCCCTCCCCGCCGGTCCCCGTGCCCGGTGCCCCATGGAGGCTCCCGCGGCCCACAGCCCTGCAGGCCCCGTTGCTAAGGGGCCGTTGCTAAGGACCAACATCCGGGTCCCGCCCTGCGCATGAGTGGTGCCGCCCACAGACCACGTGATCCAGATAATATGGCGGCGCCCATGGGGCGGCGTGCGCTGCGCTGAGTGCTCCCTGCTTCGCGTCTGTCGCTGCCATGTCGCGACTTATCGTGAAGAATCTCCCCAATGGGGTGAGGCTCTGTGTGGTGCTGGGAGTGCAGGGGGCGTGCTGGGCCTAGGATGGGTCTGAGGGGGATGCGGGGCAGGGAGAGGCACCAGGAGGGGAGCGTGTGGTGGGGATGGGGGAGAGCGGGGAGACCTGCCGGGAGAGACGGTCTGAAGTGGTGAGAGGATGAGGTTTTGGAGGGGGAACGGCGAGATGTCCCGGGGGAAGAGGCTATGAGGGGCTGCGCTCAGTGCTGGGAGGCGGAGCATGGGGACGCTTCGGGGGGAGGATGGTGGGAGAGCTCCTGCAGCAGTCAGGAAGGTGCAGGAAGCAGCGTGGGGGGCGTGGGCTGGCAGGTGACACCCCGGCAGGGTGGGCAGTCGGTCGCTGTGGTCACTGTGCCCCCCTCGTGTCCGGGGTTGGGTGCCGGTGCTCTCGGCGCTGCTGTGCCCGGCGGGGTCCCGCCCTGCTCCCCATCCCCACGTGTGGATTCGGGGGGAGCATGAACGGCTGTGGTGGTTGAAGTGGGGTTTGGCTCACAATGGGCTTCCTGCAGCCTTGCAGAAGCCCTTTGAGACAGAATATGTTGGGTTGGACTTGTCCTCAGAGGCTCCCTGGGGCTGATTTCCCTTTGTGCTGCCCTCCCTCCTTTCCCAGATGAAGGAGGAGCGTTTCAGGAAGCTCTTTGCTGCCTTTGGCACGCTCACCGACTGCTGCCTGAAGTACACCAAGGATGGAAGGTTCCGGAAATTCGGCTTCATTGGCTACAAGTCTGAGGATGAGGCTCAAACAGCCCTGAACCACTTCAACAAAAGCTTCATAGACACTTCCAGAGTCACAGTGAGCTCACCTCCAGAAATATCCCCCTGAGGTTCCTAAGGAATGGGCTTTCAGGGAGGGGATTCTTCCCTGGCACAGGGTGCCCAGAGCAGCTGGGGCTGCCCCTGGATCCCTGGCAGTGCCCAAGGCCAGGCTGGATGGGGGTGGGAGCACCTGGGACAGTGGAAGGTGTCCCTACCCATGGCAGGGGGTGGCACTCTAAGTCCCCTTGCCATCCTGGGATTGTGTGCCTGTCCACTCCTGACTCTCCCGTGGTGATTGGATGTGTAGCTCTGTGCTTTTAAAGCTGTTCCTGCACCCTCCCTCCATCCCAGCAGCTCCTGAGTGAGCTCACCCAGCAGCTACAGCCCTGTGTTTGATTTCAGACCTCACTCATTCCAGGTGGAGCTGTGCAAGTCCTTTGGTGACCCTACAAAACCCAAAGCCTGGAGCAAGCACTCTCAGAAGGCCCCTGCCCCAGAAAAGCAGAGCAAGGAGCCCCTGGCAAGTGCAGCCACAAAGAAAGTGAGTCCTGCCTGATCCCTGGGGCTCTGCTGTGTGTCAGTGGGCTGTGGGGAAGGGGACAGAGCAGCTGGGACACCAGATTCTGGAGTGCTGGTGTTCTCTGCCTCAGGGTTTCTGTTCCCTGTGCTTCTAATGAACCTTTCTGGGCTTTTTTCCCCAAGGATAAAAAGAAGAAAGATCCAGTGGATAACTTAAAGGAGGTGAGTTGAGGTTGGATTGCTGTCCCTGCATTCTTGCTGCTGAATAGTTCCTTTCTGTGCTGCTTCCCATGCTGTTAATTCAGGCTGGGACAGCCCAGTTTTATTGTGGAAAATGATTTTAACAGCCCAAACATGGGGTTTTAATGGTCAGCTACTCCTGTGAGCACACACTGCACTCAGGTCTGCTCTGCTTCAGCAGTGCTGGGGTTTAACCCTGTGTAAGCTGTGTCACATTTAACTTGGCTGTTTTTTTATCTTTTTGTTTTGTTTTCCTGTTTAAAGTACTTTCTAAACACCAATTATAAAGAAGAGTAGGGATGAGACACCTTGAGAAGACTTTAATCACCTTGTCAGTGTAAACTGATCTCCCCTTAAGGGATTTTTGGTTTTACACTGCTGGAAACGAGGTGATATCTTGGATTTCAGATTCTCTGTGAGTCTCTCTTCACAGCTTTTTTTTTAATCTTTCCCCCACAGTTGAAGGAAGATAAAACATTCCAGGAGTTCTTGGTGGTTCACCAGAAGAGGTCCCAGGTGGCCACTTGGGCTAATGACACTTTGGCAGAGGAGCCTAAGAAGGAAAAGGCAGCAGCAGCTGATTACCTGAACTTTGATTCAGATGAGTCTGAGGAGCTGAGTGAGGGTGGGGATGAGCCCTCTGAAGATGAGGAGGAGGTGAAAGGTACCTGAGGGAGCTGTCACCCTTTGCTTGTGTCAGTGACCGTGGCTCCTGTCACAGGGAGTGACAGCCCTGGACTCAGTGTCACCAGCAGGGTTGGCTCTCACCTTTCTGTGTGCTGGGAATGCCTGGCTGTTCCCCCAGATTTGGGGAGCTGTGGCACATGCAGTGTCTGATATTTGGGGGTGCCATTTGTGCTTTCCCTGTGTCATCAGGGAGGAGTAACAGGGCAAACAGCTGCAGCTTGCCTTGAGTGCTTTCCTTCTTGCAGCCCCTTTCATCTCCAGGATTTCCAGGGCTGGATGTGGTTTCTGTGCTTTAGGAACCTGTGGGTGGCTGGGAACTTGTCTGGTGTGCCTCTGATGGATGTTTCTGGAAATTGGGCCTGCCAGGGTTGAGTACCTTGGCTCCTGAGAGCAAATCTGGAGTGGTGGCTTCTCTCTGAAGGCTCACAGCCTGGTGTGTGTATTTTAGAAGCCAGTGTCCCTGCAGCAGGGATGGGTGTGGGGTTGGAGCTTTTCTCCCTCCCTCCTTCCATGACATTTCCTTATCTGTTCTGGTGGAGTGAGTGATGTTTTCCCTCCTGCCCCTCATCTCTCCTTGGGTGACTCAAATCCAGGTGTGATTTTGTCCTTTTCCTTGTAAACCCCTCTCTGAGGCCTGCTGGGGACATTTAGTTAAAATTGTGACAAAATACTTGGTCCTGGAGTACCTCAAACCCCTTTCAAACATGTTTTATTCATGAATTGCTGCTTTGAAATCCAGACTGGGAGTGCCAAGATGAAATTGCTCTGCTGTTTTCGCATGGAATAGAGAACATGGAGGTGATGGCCATGGTTGTGTCAGTTCTCAGCTTTTTCCTGGCCTGGGGGGAGAGCAGCAGCAGCATCTGTGTGAAAAAATAACTTCTCTGCTCTCTCTCCTCTCTGCCAGGAAAGAAAGAAGGGAAGAAGGCAGCTACCAGCAAAGACCTCTCAGATATGGATTACCTGAAATCTAAAGTGGTGAAGGATTCTTCCTCCTCATCCAGTACAGAGGAAGAAACAGAGACTGAGGAGGAGGAGGAAAGTGAGACTGAGGAGGATTCAGGCATTGCAGAAACCCACCCAGAGAAAAGGGGGAAGCCAAAAGCCCAGCAAACAGAGCAAAAAACACCAGTGGGGAAGAAGAAAAAAGGATCCACACTAGAGGTACAGCTGGGTTAGATTTGTCTTCTTTGAAGCAGTAGCTGTATGGATAGCAGGTGTCTGTCAGTCCCTGCAGAATGAGCTGACAGCCTGGGAAGGCTGCAGCCCCACTGGGTTCCACCTTTCTTGGCCTTCTTGGTGTGACCCATTTACAAATTTCACTGAATCCCCTCAGGGCTGGCTAAATTCCCAAAGATGGGGCTTCCAGATAAGTGCTGCTGGTGCTCTTCTCAGAGGCTTTTTTCCAGGAGATGCTGTCCTGGGAGCAGCAGAACTCAGCTTTTCATGGCACACACCCTCAGCTGGCACCTCCTGCCCCAGGCTGCTGCAGCTGTGGGCATCTCCTGATACTCCCTCCCACTCTTCAGCTTCCTGTTTGTTGGCCAAGCCCAGCTGGTTGTGCTGTGATTTCTGTTCTTTCATTCAGCTTTTCTCCCTTTTTCCCCCCCTCCTCTGTGCAGAGCCAGACCAGCTCAGGGGAAGCCAGCACTCCCTTCACAGTGAAACTTCGTGGGGCCCCCTCCAACATCACTGAGGCAAGTTTGCTTTCCCAGCTGGGGAGGGAGGGAGGGAGGCTCAGGGGTGTCTCAGAGTGCACCTTTGCAAGATGTTTCCAGAAACCTTTCACTTCTCACTCCTGTGAGGCCTTTGTGGGTGATCAGGGCAACTTCTGAACTGTCTTTGTGCAGAGATCTGGGTGCTTTATATGTAAAAACCTAAGCCTGCAACTTGCTGCTTCCTGTATCTGAGAATTATTCAAACAATTCTAATTCTTCCCACAGCAAAAAATTCGGGAATTTTTCTTCCCTCTGAAGCCGGTGGCAATCAGGATGGGAAAAAAGGCCCAAGGGAAGAATTCAGGTAAGAGCTGTGTATGGAAGGGAGGAGGGATCTGTGAGTTAGGGGACCCCTTGATCACTCCTCTGCTCTTTTAGTCTGCATTTCCACATCCCTGGCTCGTGGCCTGGTTCTTGGAGACCTTTCTGTGACTTTGCAGCTCTCCTGCCCTACTTGCTGTCCACAGGATGCCGTGGGCAGAGGAATGTTGGCTGTGCTCCTTTTGGAGTAGCAGCAGGAACTTTTTTTTATTAAGCTGCATCCAGAACTTTATTTTAAACACCCCAAACCATGCCAAGGAAAAGCCTGTTCCTCTGGGAGAGCTGCAGCAGCCCAGGGCTCTGTGCTGATTTGTGGGAGCAGGTCCTTGGAGCTTTGCTGTGTGCTCTTTTCCTTTAATAGTCCAACAATGGATGCACCTTTATTTGCTCTCAGAGGCACCTGTGAAAGCCTCCTCCAGCTGCTAAGTAAAGTTTTTGTGATTTGTATATAAAGAATAAGCTTTGAAAAGGCAGCCTTCCAGTCTGCCATAGTCATCTCCAGGCTGGATTGAAACTTTCCATGGGAGCTGAATGCTCCATCTATAGGAATCTATATTAAAGCAAGCCCAATTCACCCTTAATTACCCAATTAGTGGCTGTGTGTGTTCCCCACATGATGCTCAGTTGAACCTTCCCTTCCTCCAAGGTTACATCTTTGTTGACTTGAAGAGTGAAGCAGAAATGCAAAGGGCCTTGAAGCGGAAAAAAGAATTCCTGGGTAAGGGCTGTTTGTTCTCCTCACTCCAGCCTGGGAGCTCAGCTGCTTAAGTGTTCCCTGCACAAGTAGCTCCTGTGATTGGAGTTTTTCCCAGGCACATGGGGGGTTGTTCCTTGGGATAAGCCAAGTGCTGTGGCAGGAGTGGGGTTTAGAGCCCTCGTGTTTTGCCGTGTGCGTGAGGTGGTTCTTGTTGGGGTAAAAATGACACTGCTGGAGTCCAGCTTTGTACAGGCTGGGCTGGAGCCCTGGGCTTGGCCTAACCCTTGGAGTAACTCCTGAAATTCTCTTTGCAAATATTGTGTGGGCTGGCATAGACAGGCTGGGGCTCTCTGAAAGGAAAGGGGGCTGGGGCTGATACACTGATTTTTATGAAGACTGCCCCTTACAGCCCCCACCTCCCCCTTATTTTTGAGTCCTGCTCAGAGCCTGTGGGGCTGTAATTGTGTCTAACCCTGGGCTCTTTGGGATGCCTTAAGTTATAGCTTTCACATTATCCAGATTCTGTACTGCATTGTTATATAACTCTGAACTTCCTATCAAGTGTTAGCAAGTTCTCCTCACAGCTTAGTTAGCCAAAACAATCCCTTTCCAGTTCAGGCCCAAAAAGTACAAACAGCAGCAAATTCAGGAGAGCAATCTGGGAGGATGGGACTTCATAAGCTGAAGGTGTAATTGGACAATTAACCCCAATATGTAAATGGTCCAAAACCTATAAAAGTGTGAAACCTCATGACCTGGGGCCGGAGCCTTGGCCAGGCTCTTGTATTGCCCAAGGTGTATCCTTTGAAGGCCTTTATGATAAATACTTCCTTTATTCCTCTAACACTGCCTAGCCTCTGTTCTGGGCAGCCTCTCAAGGCATCATTTGCACATGGGTGTTGTTTGCTCATGGCCTTGGGAGGCATCCAGGGTCCCTCTGTGTTCTCTGGGGGTCAGGTGGACGCTGTGTGGAGGTGTCCCGGTGCAGGAGCACCCCAAAAGAAACTGTTCCAGCAAAACCTCAGCAGCAGCCCTGGCAAAGGACACTGAGGGATGATGAGGAGGAAGAGGACTTGTCTGAATCAGGGAGACTCTTTGTCAGGAATCTGCCTTTCACCAGCACTGAGGAGGACTTGGAGAAGATCTTTTCAAAGTATGGTGAGTGTTTGCCACGGGACTGGAAGTTGCAGGGCAATGTCTTTCCTTTGTCCAGAGGTTTTCCTGCTGGGTGGGGATGGACAAAGCTCTGTGTCCCACATCTTTTGGACATGGCCCAGCTCCCATCATCTTTATTTTCTGGTGTGATAATTTGAGTTTGCTTGGCAGGAGGCTTCCTGCAGGTGAACCCTTCAGATGCACCTGACATTCCAAATTTGGGGTGTAAATTTGAAGTTTCCCTCTTCTACCTCTAAATCAAACACATTTAAGGTTCTCTTGGCATCCTGGGGCAGAGAGGGTGAGGCTGTGGAGGTGTTTATCCCTGACTGAAGGTGAAGGCAGCTGCTCAGAGCTTGCCTGGTTTGTGTCACCTGTCAGAGCCCATGAGCTGCCACACCTGGACTTGGGGTGCTTGTGCTGGGCCCTCCTTGTCCCTCTGCAGCTCCTGGCCCAGGCTGGTGGCTCACCACCCATCCAGAGCTGCTCCCCTCATCCCTGATTGTGTCTGGGAGGTGCCAGTTCAGAGCTGTGTAGGGACAGCTGTGACCACCAAGCCTTGCCTCCTGCAGGACCCCTCTCAGAGATCCACTTCCCCATTGACAAACTCACCAAGAAACCCAAAGGATTTGCTTTCATCACCTACATGATCCCTGAGCATGCTGTGAAGGCCCTGGCAGAGCTGGATGGGCAGGTGTTCCAGGTACAGCTCTGATGCTTTTCCTCTGCTTTGGACTGCAGCTGGTGGGAATGCTTGGTGGGAACATGGCTGAGAGTTTGCTTTTGGGCTTTGTTAAAAAGGTTGAGGCTCTCCTGCATGTTCTTTTGGTAGAGTAGCTTGGTTTGAGCAGCTTTGCAGGCACCAAAATCCTGGTGGAGGTGGGGAAGGAGCTCTGAGTCTGTCTCACGCTGTGTGGCCACTTTGCAGTTGTGGCTCCTTTGGGAAGGAAAATTCCCTTCTTCCACCAAGGCTGTCTGACTGGGAAAGGTGCCAGGAAATTTCTTCCATGTGGACTTCTGTGGATTATTCCAGAGCTGCTGCAGCTCTCCTTCCTGTCTTGCAGGGCAGAATGATGCATCTTTTACCCTCCACGATCAAAAAGGGAAAAGTGGAAGATGGAGATGCAGAAGAATCTTCCTCCTACAAAAAGAGCAAAGAGGCCAAGGACAAAGCCAACAGTGCCAGGTACAACACAAGCAGATTCCCAGGAATGCATGTGGGATCTTCACAGGGGCTGTAGAGATTCCCAGAGTTAATGAAGCATTTGCTGTGCAGATCTCTTTCCTTTCTCTCTCACCTCCCCAACTCCTCTGCCCAAGTAGCTGCAGTAGCTCAGTGAGCAGCAGAAATTTGAATGGCTTTGGTATGAGTTACTTCTCTGATAAGAGTTAGTCTGATTCTGTAATTCTTCAGGGGGGAGGTTCAGATCAGTTGGGCCTTTCTCCTCTGCTTGGCCGCCTCTAATTCTAAAGCTTGTAGCAGCTTTTTCTTGCTGTGTGACAAATCAGTTTGAAAGAAGTGGCTGATACTTTCTGTCTTGAAGGGAAAAGGGGACAGCCTTGCTTGTATGGGGTTTGTGGGTTTAGGAAACCAGTTGGAGAGGTGTGTTCCTCTGAGGCAGTACCTGAACTTCAGCTGCAGAACTGTGAGCTGTGAGGTCTGGGGAAGCAGAGCCCACTGCATGCACTGCTTCCTGTTTGCTCTCCAGTCACATCTCCCTCATCCTGTCCCTTCTCTAGGGATCTTCCACCCTTCCTTCCCTTTCTCTTCACCCTGCCTGTTCACAGTGGTGCTCAGAGCTGTTTTTTCCCAGGATTATTGGCTGGAGGGGCCATGACTGACCCTGGCTGTGTTTTCTCTTGCCAGCTCCCACAACTGGAACGCGCTCTTCGTGGGCACAAACGCTGTGGCTGATGCCATGGCCCACAAGTACAATGCTGCCAAAAGCCAAGTGCTGGATGCTGTGAGTTGGGTTGGGATGGATCAGCTGGGCTGGGACATCACTTTCCTGCCTGTTTCTTTGTGGCCAAGGCCTTGTCTTGCACAGGAAAAGCCTCCATGGGCACCCCACAGGCTGAGGCCTCTGGTGCTGTAGCAGCTCTGTGGGGTCTGAGCCAATTGATCCCTTCCCCAGCCTTCCTTCCCACTGTCCTTTCCTCTGGCTGAATTTTGCATTTCTACATAACTAGAAGTTGATGGGAATTTACACCCTAAAAATCAGATCCTTCCTGGAAATTTCATTTCGCTTTGGGTGTTTGAATTCCAACAGCACAATTTCCAGCAGCTGCAGAGGAGCTGGAGCATTTTACCCTGCAGCTGCCACATTCCCTTTGCATGTGCTTCTGAGAGCAGCAGGTGACTGAATTCTTGCCTGCAGGAGAGCAAAGACAGCGTGGCAGTGAGAGTGGCTCTGGGAGAAACGGAGCTGGTCCAGGAAATCCGCCGGTTCCTCGTGGAAAATGGAGTCAGCCTGGATTCCTTCAGCCAGGTGAGAGGCTCAGCTGGAGGCACCAGTGGGGATCCACCTCTTCTAGTCCTGGTGTTCTCAGCTCTCTTGGAAATTGGTAACTAAATCCTCAGCATCTTGCAGGATTGAACCCTCCCTGATGAGTTAGGAAATTATTGTATTTGCAGGGTGCCCCATGGCAGGAAGGAATGATGAATCTGACTCTATGTTCTCTGAAGGCTAATTTATTATTTTATTATACTATATTATATTAAAAAATACTAAACTATACTATACTAAAGAATACAGAAAGGATACTTACAGAAGGCTAAAAAGATAATAATGAAAACTCGTGACTCTCTCTCCAGTCTTGACACAGCTCTGCCCTGATGACTGGCCAGTGAGTCAAAACAATTCACAGCAGAAACCAATGAAACAATCTCCAAACACATTCCAAAGCAGCAAAACACAGGAGAAGCAAATGAGATAAGAATTGTTTTCCTTTTTCTTTGAGGCTTCTCAGCTTCCCAGGAGAAAGTTCTGGGTGAAGGCATTTTGCAGAAAATATGAATGTGACAGGAGATGTATCCATTTGAAAAGGGAGTGGCTCTCAGGATGGGTGAAATCCATAATAAGATGGCATTAGGATGGTGGGCAACTTGTGGGCAGGGAAGGAACCTTGTGGATGTGCAGCTGCCACCTCCATCCATGAGATGTGGATTTTCCAGGGAGTGTTTCCTAAATGCCTGTCAGTCCTTTTGGATCCGGGAAAGGAGCGACACGCAGAGAGGGAGACCACACCCTTGGAGATCTGAAGTCTCCAGTTAGAAAACTGCTGGATTTGCTCTCCTCCATGCCATATTCTTTCTTTCCCTGCTGGCTGTGTCAGGCTGCTGGTGAGAGGAGCAGGACAGTGATCCTGGTGAAGAACCTGCCGGCCGGCACGAGCGCGCTGGAACTGGAGGAGCTCTTTGGCCAGCACGGGGGCCTGGGCCGGGTGCTGCTGCCAGAGGGAGGCATCACAGCCATCGTGGAGTTCCTGGAGCCCACAGAGGCCAAGCAAGCCTTCACCAGGCTGGCCTACTCCAAGGTGGGAGCACTGCCTGGGGAGGGGGGGTCTTGGTGAGTTGGGGAGCTGCAGGAGGGCTCACTCTGAGCATGAGGGGCACAGGGGGTGTGGAAAGGGGGTTATCCCAGAGGCGCTGATCTTCCAAGCTGTGCCCTTTGGATTTAGGGAGGTGCCTGGTACAGCAGAGCAGGGCTCAGCCTGCAGAGGATGCTGGAGAGGGGGGCTGTGACACAGCTGGAGGGCTTATTTTTTCCCTTTCACAATCCAGGAGTGACCTGTGGCAGGCTGTGGTCCTGTAAGGCTGGATCCTTTTGTGACAGAGTTTAGTCACTTGCAAAGGTTACTCAGCTTTTCCACTGCTGTTTTTTCATTACAGAGTGAGGTGAAAATGAAGCTGAGAGCAGAGTTTTTCCTTCAGGCCCTTGCCCTTCACTCCTCATTTCTCTTCTGTCTTCTCTTCACAGTTTCATTCTGTGCCCTTGTATCTGGAGTGGGCTCCAATGGGGGTTTTCCTCAGCCCAGCCCCTCAGAAAGAAAAAGCTGGGGTTCCAGGAAAGGAGGGTGAAGCAGGGCTGGTACCAGGTAAGAACTGTGGCAGACTGGCTGGGGTCTCTGTGTTTCTCTGGGGTTGTGTCAAGCCCCAGGATATGTTTTGTCTGGGTGACCTCCCACTGTGAGGGCTGATCTTCCCTCCCTAAATACACCACCTTTCTCCCCATCCCAAAACTCCCCCAAAATCTGGCTTTGTTGCATCTTACAAAGTTGGGTTTATTCTTCTTGGTTCAGGTGAAGCTATAAAAGACTCTGAGGAAGCAGCAGCACAGGAAGAAGAGGAGGAGGAGGAAGAAGAAGAAGAAAATATTCCTGGTTGTACCTTGTTCATCAAAAACCTGAACTTTGCCACCACAGAAGACACACTGAAGGAGGTGAGCAATAAGGACACAGTGTTGAAAGGATTTCAGCTGCAGCCAGTGTGATCTGGTGGGAGATGAGAGAGCACTGGGTTCTACTGGGACTGGGAACATCACTCCAGGTGTCAGTTAGATAAATGCATCTGGAGCTGTTTTAGTGGGGTTTAATTCCACCTAGAGACAGGTGGAGGCAGTAGGAAATCTAACATTCCTGATTTGCCATGTTTTCTGTAATGCTCCTCCTTGGGACAGGCACTGCTGCAGCTCTGCCACTGCTTGGTGTGTGAGAGGCAGTGAGTGAATAAATAAATGGTGATTTCTGAATGTCACAGAAAGAAATCACAGGAAGAAAAACGCAGCTTTTCCTCTCAGCCTCTGCTGACAGTGTGCTGCCTTGTGCTGCTTCACCTCAATAAACACTTAGGAGAGAGAGTGGTGTTCCTGAAGCTATGTGGGGTGGTAATACCAAAATAAGGAAAAGCAGCTGGAATTTCCCATCTCTGGCACTTGTACCCATTTAAAATGACACATTCCATGGCCCAAGCATCCTGGACCTGTGAGTCTCTGTGGAGACTCTGCTGCAGCTGTGGACAAATAAATACCCAGAGCAGGGCTGGGATTTGTCCCCTCTTCTTTTTCTGGCCTCACAAGGGAGTCAAATACCCAGTTGGCTACCCTCTAGCCCCCCATTTTTGGGAAGAGCTGTGTTCCAGGGACATCCCAGGCAGCACCCACCCTTAAGGCTCTCCCTGGCTGAGGGCATCTTGTCATCCATAGTGTTCCTCCAGAGCCACCTCTGCGCTTTGAGGGGCAGTGCAGGGTTTCTGGGAGCACCTGCCTTGACACCTTTCAAACTCTGTGTGTGTGTATTTGTACAGAATAACTCAGTGGGGAAGGGCTCAGCTGCAGTGCTGGCAGGTGTGTGCAGGGGGAGGTGGGGCTGTGTGGCACGGGGCCACGTTGGCAGCTGAGTTACGAGCCTGTGACAAAGGGAACTGAATCACGTGTCCAAATTCCTTGCAGACATTCTCCAAAGTGGGAGCCCTGAAGAGCTGCACAATATCCAAGAAGAAAGACAAAGCAGGTACTCTAGATGTTGCTGTTCAGTTCCTTCCCCCAGCTGAGCTGAGGGCTCAGGTGTGGCATTGCTTCAGCACTCATCTGGCTGAGCATTTGTGTTCCTGCTGGCAAAATCCTCAGTGCTTCCAGAAGTGTTCCCGTGGAAATGGCTGCAAGCAGCAGCCAAACCTTCCCCCAGGGTTGGGTCTAGAAGGTTAAACTCCATTGTGGGATTTGTGGAGATGTGGCCTTCTCCTTAGATCTTGAGATGGGAGAAGCCAAACTCCTTCAGGATCACAGAGGAGAGTGGGATGCAGGCTGACAGGAGCCAGTGCCCTGTGATGATTAAACCCTGCATTATCCTGCAAATGGCCAGATCCTCAAGGATGCCTGGCTGAGAGCTGTGCTGAGTGGGCTGGGTTTGCCTTCTCCCTGCCAGCCTGAGCCCCCCAGGCTTCAGGGCTGAGTGGCTGTGCCTGTTGTTGGCTGCTCTCGCTTCCTGAGGAGTTGGATTAAGGCAAGTGCTGGCTGGGGCTTCTCTCTGGGAGTTGCACAGCTTTGTGGCATTTCCCCTTGACAGAGTTGCCTTGGGATGTGATATTTAAAAACTCAGATCTGCTGGGAGATAAAAAAATAAAGTGAATCCTTCAGTTCTGCTCGGGGGTCTGAACAGGCAGCACCAAGTGTGGGTTGATCTTGTAGCACCTGATCCCTTCAGGCACTGGGGTTCATCTCTACACTCTGCCACTCCTGAGGCTCTGAAATTGAAAATGGGGTGTTGTTTAATCCCCTCATTATTAATTGTCCCTTAATTATGGCTGCTGTGCTAGGCAGCACGTTGCTCAGGGGTGTGGTGGACTGCAGACCTTTGCTGTGCAGGGAGGGGAAGGATGGCTCTCTGTTGTGGAAGTGGCATCTGCCCACTCACTCCAGTTTATGGGATGTCTGTCTCCACAACAGGATCTCTTCCCCTGATTGGCACCAGCAGTTGCTTTGCAGTGTTGTCTTTAGGGAAGTTGCACTGAGATGATGCAAAGCAAAACATTGGTTTTGTTTGCAACATCTGTTATCTCCTCTTCACATCAGCACCAAAACCAGCTGGTCCAGAGGAGAGCCTTGCTCAAAAAACTCAGCCAGGGCTGCTCATGAGGTCAGCCATGGACAGGCTGGCCTTTTCTGTGGGATGTTAAGCTTTTGTCCCCCCCAGTTTTGGCAATCAGTGCTTGCTCCTGGCTTGTTTTTATATCTTTCATCATCACTGCCTTCTTACCAAGTCCCTTTCTCTCCTGCCAGGCACTTTGCTTTCCATGGGCTTTGGCTTTGTGGAGTACAAGAAGCCAGAGAGTGCCCAGAGAGCCCTGCGCCAGCTGCAGGTGAGCCTGAGCCTGCCCCTCTGCACTTCTCTGCTGCAGCCCGGCACTGCCACCTGTAGCTGAGGATGGCAGGGCTGAGGGTTGCACTGCACAGGTGGAGAAGCCTCTAAAATGGGCCAGGTTTTGGAAGGAAGAGGGTTTGTAAAAGGACAGGCTGGTGGAGAAGCTGTTTCTTAGTGCTGATCCAACGTGGAAATCCCAGAAATGAGCAAGGATTGAATTTTCATGAGTTCTCCTCTCAGGTGCCCCTTGCAGAGGGCAGAGACCCAGATATCTCCTCACAGAACAAATACTGATTAATGTTAATTTAGTGCTGCTTTGACTTCTAATTCTTCTATATATTTATTTCTATTAATTATAGCCTTTTTTTTCCTGCTGTTTCTTTGTTTGCACTCCCAGGGCTGCACTGTGGATGGCCATAAGCTGGAAGTGAAGCTGTCAGAGAGAGCTGTCAGGTGAGGCTCACCTCTCCCCTCAGGAACATTGCAGCTGCAATAATCCTTGGGAGCTTCTTCCCTTCTTCCCCAGCACCTGCATCCTGAGGGATGTGGCCAGGAGTGCTCCAGCTGTTGAACACATCAGCCTTTGCTCTGCTTTACTCACTCAGTTTTGCTTGAAAGGAAAAAAAAATGAGGAATGAGCTGAAGTGGGGCCCCAAAAATGAACCCAAAGTGAGAACCAGGCAGAGTTTTATTCCCTGCTCAAGGAAGAATCCTCTGCTTTGGTGGCAGTTCAGGCAGCACTGCGAGTTCCCAGGGGTTTAAAAAGTTCTTGGAGAGAAATCTTCTGTGGGTGATGAAATCTTTTACCTGTTCATCTGAGAGAAGAGGAGCTTAAGAATAGTCTGATCAAATCAAGACAAAACCAAGTTTATTGCTTGAAATAAAAAGTTTGGATTTAGCTCCTTTGGTCTTGGCAGTCAGGCACAGAGGAGAAGGTTACATGTGGGTGAATTTACTTAGAATTAGCCTCAGTTTTTAGGGATTCCTTCCTAGTTCTTACTCAGCACAGAATATTCCAACTGTAAAGCTGCAAATTAATCCAGGTACCACTTGAATGTTGGCACCTAAACACTGTCCTTCAGACACTCTGGAAACTCTACTGGAAGTGATATCTGTTAAATGTCAAAATTTGTTTGAAAATCTGGTTCCTGGGGACCACAGGCAGTCTGACAGCTCCTGTGTCTGCACTTTGAATTTCAGTTCTTTCATAAACCATTTTTATCCAGTTTGATTTTGAAAATCCCTTCAGCAGGTATCCAGGCCACAATGGGAAGTGCTTTACTTTATGGAATAAGCTGCTGTCTTTTGTATTAGGTGAATTCTGACCTTGTCCAAATTCAATACAATTCCAGAGGTAAAAACAAAGAATTAATACTCTGTTACAAAATTTCATGTACTATTTTATAAACCAGGAAGAAAAAGACTAAATTAGCTTACATTAAGCTATTTTTTAAAAAATATATTTATTAATGCTTTCTCCTGACAATTAAAAGGCAAGATTTGGTGACAAATGTGGCAAATGTGAGATGAGGACCTCAGCTGGAGCAAGGTGGGCTATTTCACTTCCAGGTGGAGGATTTAAGGGTGTTTGGAATTTGATCCTTCTTGGTGTCCTGTGTGGCATTGCCACTGGGACAACCTAGGATCCCAGTGTGAGCTGGTGCCTCAATTTTCCACATTCCAAATCCTGAGGGAGCCACAGTTCAAAGGGACTTGGCTGCTCCCTGCTCTTCACCTGCCCTTCCTGTTGCCTTCCAGGCCTGCTGTGAAATCAGCCAGGAAGAAACAGACTGCCAAGAAGCAGAAAACTTCCAAGATCCTGGTCAGAAACATCCCCTTCCAGGCCACTGTCAGGGAAATCAGGGAGCTCTTCAGGTAGGAAAGTGCTGTGTTGGCTCTGTGGGTTGCTCTGGGGTGGAGCTGCTGTGATTTTCATACTTTCTCACTTTGTAAATACTGTGAATTTTCTCTTGTCTTTGTGGAAGAAAACAGGGATTTTGGGATCACCTCTGTGTTCTCTGTGTCCTCAGCCTTTTGTGCTGTGATTTAAGCCTTGTTCCATCCTGGAAAAAAAATGGAACTTTGTAAAAGGAAAGGCATCTTTGCTGCTCCCAGGAATGTTTTGCTCACTGCCCCAGGCTGTGTCCCTGCTCTGCTCCTGGTTTGCAGGAATTGTTGGTTTTTTCTGCCACAGGCTGCTGTGTTGGTAGGTGGCCTCTGTGGGCCTGTCCTAGCATAAGCTGGGTGATTTTGTCACATTTCTGGGGTATTTCTTTCCAAAGGGGAGATTTGAGCTATTGCTTAACCCTTTAAAACCTGCTCAGGCCATGCAGTGCGAAGCCCCTGGCAGTGATTTTTGTGTTTCCCTGAGCTGATGGAATTGCACCTCCTTTATTTGTGTGAAGATGTGTTTCCTGTGTGCCTGGGAGGCTGCTCCCTAGCAGGCTGTGAGGAAAGCTCTGTGTTCCAGCACTCATTTGGGATGAATCCCAGGGATTTCACTAAAGGCAAAGCATGACTTGGCTTTTGGACAGGGGTGTGATGATGGTCACAACAAGATACCTCTAGAAGAGCAAAAGGTTTTTCTTGAAGCATTTTGCTTCAGTTCTGCCCTGAGGGGTTCAGGCAGAGCCCCTGGGCTGCCAGTGCCCATGCTGAGTTTCCTCAGCACGTGGAGCTCTGCTAATTTAAATCCCCACACTCCCAGCTGCAGACGTGACCCTCGTCAAGCTGGAGCCGGCAGAGCCGGGGCTGAGGTGAAGTTCAAGGCACGGGGAGGGTTTGTACATCACAAGCACAGAGCCTGTGGGGGGTTTGTGGTGTGGGATTTTTCCCTCCTGTCTTGTCTAGCACCTCAGAGCTGTGCAGAGGAGGGGCAGGGGGACACTGATTGATTTTGCAGCTTCCAGCTGGTGACAGCGCTCTCGGAGCATCCCTTTCATTCACCTGGGATGTTCAGAGCTGGCTTTATCCTCAAAACAAAACCAGCAGCTTGGGGGAACATTCCTTTCTCTCCTGTCCTCTGGAGCAGCCCAGACCAGGCACAGCAGAGCAGTGCCCAGCACCTCACCCTCCTGGATTGCTTTGTTTGTGCCCTTCCCTCCCTTAGCTGCCTTTGCTCTGGAGCTTTGGGCTTGCTCTGCAGTTAGGAACCTGCCTCAGTTTGGCTTTTGTTAGGGATTTATTGGCAATGGCAAACGGTGCTTTGGCAGTGGAAGGGCTGGCAGGGCTGCAGGGGGCACTCTTAGCCTGCCCAGGAAAGCCAGCCTGGGGACAGCAAGGGACAGCCAGCCTGGGGACCACCAGGCCACTCAGGCAGGCATCACCACACAGGGTGACAGCCCCAGCCCCAGGTTTTACAGCATGAGCATCTTCACTATTGTTTCCCCTGCTCCAGAGCCACCTTCCAGCTCTGCAGCAGCAGAAAAATCAAGAAATATTATTTTCAAAATAAATAAATATTAATTTATAAATAAATACTAAATTAGGAATAACTAATAATTTATATGTGTGTATTTATTTTATGTACACACATACATTATATACATTCACCCAGAATCTATATATATGTATGCATTACCCCAGAAAAATACTTAGATTATGCCAATATTGCTCAAAAAATATCTATAACACATTATATTTGTGTAGATATATTTATTTCTCCCCAAAACCAAATATTTCCATGTTTTGAGCTTTGTCAAGGAACTCAGTCCCCCCTCTCAAATGGCCCCACAGGAGATGCTGATGGCACTGGAACAGCAAACCAAGGGAGCTGGGTGTTCTGAAGAGTGGATTTTTCAAGCTGCTGTACCTGCCCAGCTCTGGCAGTTCAGGGATCCCTGACCTGGCTGGTTTTACACTTTTGGATCTTGTTTTTCATGGATCCATCACTGACATTTTCAGCCTTGCCGTGCACCATTGCCTGTGTTCCTGCAGCTGCCTGGAGGAACTCCTTCATTCTGGAATCTGGGGACAGCAGGCTCTGTTCCCTGGACTGGAGAGAGGTGGTGCTTAATTAAGGTGTTTGAGGGGACTCAGGAATGCTCTGATCCACAGCTCAGGTCCTCTGCCTGCAGAATAATCCTATTTTAGCTGTTCCACAGGCCTCAGGCGCTGCCCTGCTCCCACCCCAGCCCCCGTGGCTTTGCTGGGTTCAGAGCATGTCCTGCCACCTTCTCCTGGAGGTTCTGGCCTCTCTTGCACCCTCAAGGGATTTATTTATCTTTTTTTTTTATTTTTTTAAGATAGGTGTTATCTTCTTCAGAGGGAGAACTGCTGTTCAATTATAGGCGCTGCTTTTGGGCGAGGTGTGAAGATTTAGCTTTTGTGGGTGTGTTTTTTTCACCCATTTTTGTTCTTGATTAGATCCTACTCTTCTCTTTACTACCTGGAAAAATAACAAAAGGTAAATGGTGCTTAGTTCTTTGCAAAGAGCCACAGTTAGGGGAGGAGAGACAAAGGGATTGCTATCCCATGAAGGCTGCTAATTTTTCCTACCAAATTGTGGGGCTTTTATGGCAAGACTTTTTTTTTTTCTTTTTTTTTTCCCCTCTTCAAAAGGAACTCCAGACGTGGCAAGCTGAATTGGAGATCTGTGAAAGGCCACATTTTCACAGATTGGAGCCCTGGCAATTTCTGAAAATTGGGCTCCTTTAAGAATCTATCACATGAGATCCATGCAGCCTTCATTGGGAGTTCCAATTAACTCTTTGTTTCAGGGCACCCCCTTCCACCCTCCTTCCCTCTGGCTGCACCAACTCCATGAAGATTGAAAATCAGGCTGCTTTGCAAGTGGTTTATAATGTTTTGAGAAGGTGGGGGTTTCCTCAAAAAGGGAATGATAAAATTTAGAAAAACACTTCCTAAAGGATTCCTGCCCAATCCAAGGCACGCTGGGGGATGGACTCAGTCCAGGTGTGCTTGGAGTTTGGCAGAGCTGCTGCTCATCCCACAAAAGGATGGAGTTTATGGATCTGTGTGTTTGGGGGATGAAGTTGTTCCTTCTTTTCTTTGCAGGATATATCTGAGAACTTAGAATTTTGGTTTTATCTTTGATTTCTCTGGAATTTGCAGCAATTGTTAGTTCCAGCCCTGCCCTGCCAGTTAGCTGAGGGAGATCAGGACTCAGTGGGGAAGGTGGTTTATTATCCCTCTGGCCATCACCTGTAGGAACTGCAGTCAAACACCTTGCACAAAGCTGTTAAATCTCAGAATTATCATCAGCTGGGCTTTAGTTTGCCTAAAGAAGCAGTGAGCAGAAAAGCAATGGAAAGGTATTGCAGGGCAAAGAACAGGTTATCAGGGGCACTTATCTCCACAGCCTGACTTTCCTACAGGGAAAGTAACCCTGCTTCTTGCAGAGGCCTTTGGGGTGGGTGTCTCTTTTAATTTTAACTCCTTTGCTGACTATTTCCTTTGTCTTGACAAAGCCATGGCGTCTGTTGCATCTGGCAAAGCAAGTGTGTGGGCCTGATGAGGAGGAAAAAGAACTATTCCTTCTGGTGGAGGGGAAAAGTGAAGTGGGACAAGACTTGGGAGTCAGCCCCTTCTGGGAGAAGAAAAAAATCTCTGCAGGGAGATGCAGTGGATAAACTGGCAGAGAGATATTTTTTTTTATTATTTTTTTTAAGGCAGTCTTCATGAAGTTAATTTTATAAGATGATGCCTTTCACTTCTTCTGACCTATTATAATAAAGTGTAGTTACCAGAATGGGCTTTTCATTTCCCATTATAAAGGACACGGTGGGATAATGAATCCTTCTGCCAGACATGCTTGCTGTTCACACCTTTCTGCCAGTAATGGAGTCTACATGACTGGAGACAATTTCTCCTTCCCCTGTTTAAGATGTGGAAAATCTGTGCTGGTGAAAGACACAAGAGGAGGAAAAAAAATTGAGGAAAAACATGTGAGTTTGTTAAGCAAGTGCTGGGCAGAGTTAATTAGAGCATTCCATACAAACAGAATGTCCACTGCTTGCCAGGACTGCTGGGTTTCACTTTTAAAACCTCAAATGTTGTGCTAGAAATGGCTCAAAACTCATTGCTGTTGCTTCTTAGCTGCTTGAATTTTGTCCCCATTCTGTCCCCCTGCAGGCAGTGGCCCAAGGGCTGGGGACAGCTGCAGAAATCACTGGGAGCATCTCCCTGGGCTGTGAGGGACTGCTGGGGCAGCACAGGGGCTGCAGGGGCTTTGGGAGAAGCCAGGAGGAGACATCTGAGGTGGGACAGAGCTGCTGATGTGGCGGGGTGGCAGAAGGAACAGGCAGAGCAGGGGAATGAACCCCTGAATTCCCCTGCAGTGCTGACACCTCTGCTTCACCCAGGTGCTCTGCTTGCAAGAAGGGAGTGCCCAGAAATGAGTCTTGGAGAAGCAGAAACCCCTGGGGAAGCAGCTGGGCACCCTGCAGCCCCCAGGGCTTGGGTCCCACCTTGCTGGCCTCCCCTGAGGACTGGGAGGACTGTGGAATTGCACCTTGCCTGGAGGCACAGGCTCAGCTGGAAACCTGCCCCAAGCACTGCTGGCAGCGGGGCCAGGAGGGGTTTCAGAGGTGTAGTGACAGCTGGGAGGTGCCTCTGAGTTTGATGTGGTGCTGGGTGGGCCCCCACATCATGTTCTCCAGGAAATAGATGGGGCCATGAGCTCTCCAAAGCCCTTCCCAGGCCCCTGCTCCAATGCCAGGGGTCATCATGTGCTGCTTGGCATCCCAGCACAGCTGTGGCTGTGCTCTGGGGTTTCCAGCTTAGGGCTGCATTCCCAAGCCTTGTTTTGGCCTGTCCTTGGGGATAACAGCATTTCAGGGCTGCCTTCCCAAGGTGCAGCCCATGCTGGGAGCTCTGGGCCAGGAGCTTCAGGGAGCTGGGTCAGGGCTGCTCCTGAGGGTGCTGTGTTCACATCCAGCTCCTGACTGCACTGCCAGGGCTGTGCTGGGCTGCTCAGGGCCTGAGGAGCAGCCTGGCTGCCTCTGGGGGTGCAGGATGCTTCTCTGGATTGAGGCTTTTCCTCCTCTGTCCCTGTCACCCATGGGCTGTGGGGTCCCACCCTTGCTCCCTTGCTGTGTGAAGGTTCTCACCTTTGGATGTGTTGAGTTTGGTTTTGGATAAAGGGAAGGTGCCTGGCTCCCTCTGTCCTGGCTGAAGGGCTCAGCCCCACTGTTGGCTGCACTCTGTCTTTGCTGTGCCAGGGGAACACAGCACATGTGGGGCTGTTGGAGAGAGGCCAGAGGAGACCCCAGGGCTGATGGAGGGGCTGGAGCCTGGCTGGGAAATGCAGGAGGGAAGGTTCCAGTGAGAGCTCAGAGCCCCTTCCAGTGCCTGAAGGGGCTCCAGGAGAGCTGCAAAGGGACTGGGGACAAGGGATGGGGTGACAGCACACAGGGAATGGCTCCCACTGCCAGAGGGCAGGGATGGGTGGGACACTGGGCAGGAATTGCCCCCATGAGGGTGGGGAACCCCTGGCACAGGCTGCACCCCTGAACCACCCTCTGCTCTTCCAACCCTCTGGGCTGTGTGCCCTGGCTCTCCTGCACAGCTGGTGCCATCCCTGCAGCCTATGGCCAGTCCTGATGCTTCCATGCCCAAACTGCAGTGCCAGGGCACGTTGCACAGGAAAACACAGAGTGCAGGAGCTTTTTGGGAAGCAGCTTGCAGGGATGTGCACCAGCCTCATGGGCTGCAGGTAGGAATGCAGGGATCTGCTGGGCTGCTTTATTTCTCTATTTCAAACAGCATAAATTAAAATGATTTTAATTTTTTCCCCTCCCTTCTTCAAATCTTCTCCTTGTGTGCTGGAAACCCAAACACAGCAGAATTGGGTTGATATTCAGAGCCCAGAAATGGAAGTGGCCACTTTAATTTGGCCACTCTCCAAAGGGAGCCATGAGGTGGGGGAGAGGGAAATGGGTTTGCAGTGCTGTTTTTCAGTTTGAATCATAAAGGTGTTTAACATAGATAAGGAAATGTTTAACTCTGTGTTATCTTAGCAAAGTTGCTTTAAAAGGTGGCTCTTCCCAAGAGCAGAAGGAAGATTTTTCTTTTTCAGCACATCCCTTTCCTGGGTTTGAATATTCATTACATTACTTGATTTTTATATTTATTTTTCCCCCTTTTTCTGCTCTCCATATACTCCAGGTCCCTTTTCTGCCCACCCAACACCTGGATTTGTCCTGTGCAAATGAATGGAATTTCTGGGCTGCTTCCTCCTGACTCCTGCCACCTCTCTCCAGGGCATCCAGCTGAGCTTCCCAAGGGAACTTTAATTAGTTTTCCACACAAATTCCTCAGCTCAGCAGCGTGGAGGGGCTCAGAGAGGTGGAGTGAGGTGGGGAAGGGGCTGCTTTTGGAATGTCTTGTTCAAATGCCACTCTGGGGTTCTGCTTTGGGCTTTTTGCCATTTTTTTGCAGTGCAAAAAAATTTCAGATGTGGGCAGGTGGTTCTCCATAGGGAGAAAACTAAAGCCTGCTAGCAAACTAAAGCCTGTGCTGTCTCCTGGAAATAACCCACTCAGGGTTCTTAGTGTTACAAGGTGTCTTTTTGTCTGAATTAAGAAGAGTGTGTGTGTGTGTGTCTAAGAAAGGAAAAATATGGGATTTCTTTTTTTGTTGGTTTTTTTTTTTCCTTATATTGTGGCCAGTTCTTGTTCATTCTCAGAGTTGGCCCTTTGGGGGCTGGCAGCTGGGGCACTGCACAATCTATAATGTTGAAATTACACTGAACTAACTTTTGAGCTCGTGTCTCAGCCTTTCATCAAGGCACAGTCAAGATGATTATCTCCTAGCTCTTAAAATTCCTCTGTCTGCTGGATTTGTTAGCTGCAGTTCTTTGCTGGTGATGTTGATCCATCCACCCCCCCTGCCTTTCAGTTGTGTGGGTATTTTTCAGTCTCACTTCACGAGAAGGTCCTGAACAAGCCTCTAATGAATCACAGCTTTCTCCTCACGATGACATCGTGTCCTTTATTTGCATCTCTGTTTGCATCATTATTTTTTTAACCTCATGCCTGCTGCAGCCTTTCTCCCTCTCCCAATCTGGGAGCTTTTCAGCTTTGGGATGTGATTGCAATTAAAGCCCTTCCATTCCAGAGTATCTCACCTCCCCTGAGGCAGTGCCTGTGCCCAAGGCCTTTGAACTGTGCTGGCTTCTGCAGCTGCTGGCACCAGCAGCACTTCTGTCTGCACGTTGTTTTTCCTGAAGAAATCAAGTTAAGGCAGATCAGGATGACCATCTGTCTTCTCACCTCTCTTTCCTCCTCCCCCAGCAGTATCCTGAGCACTTCCAGGCATCTGGCAGAGGACAGGAGATCTTAAATTTGCTGCAATTAAGTCCAGGGGGAAACTGCTGCGCCTTGTCCTCTCAGGAAGGTGCTGCTGTGGAACTGACCCTTGCCAGGCATCCAGGGACTCACATCAGCTCCCTGTAAAGATGGGATGGGTTTTCTGCCCACATTCCCATTTATTAGGTACCAGGGAAGCTGGAAAACCACTTTTCTGCTGCCCATCAGTGGTCTGTGCACATCAGGCTGTCCTCTCCTGGGTGGGCTCTTGGAGGACAGCCTTGAGTCTCCTTCAGCCCCTCTTTTTTTTCCTCTCTCTTTTTGACATCTCTTTGTGAAACCTCATTTGGAAAAGCAGCAGTATTGACTTTTCCAAGCCCAGGAGTGCCAATCTCAGCATCTCAACAGGCTGGGGCTGCTCACAAGCAGCACCACTGAGATTTGTGCCAAAATCCACCCTGCAAATCCCATTTCAGGTGTGCTCCATGGCCCTTCTCTTTAACCCAGCTCTTTCTCTTCCCACTCTGTGATGCCATGCCAGCAGCTGAGGGGTTAAAAGAGTCTGGGGGGGGCAAGGGGGTGGAGATGAGGTGTTTCAGCTGCTCATTACTCACTGCCAGCTTCCCCCAAAATCATATTAATTTCACACTGTCACGCAGGACTGCGCTGTCTCTGCCGGCAGCAGCCGGGAGGGTGACAGGGCTGGGGGGAGCGTGGCTGCCCCTCATCCCCACCATGGCTGCCTTCTTGGGAGCTCACTGGTGCCTCCTTCCTCGCCCAGGCGCCCACCCAGGTGGGGCTGGGGCTGCTCACCTTGCAGGGGGATGTGGGGAGTGCTGTGCACTGCCTCCTGATGATCATTTTCCACCCCGCTGCTTGTGCAAAAACCCCATGAAATTGGGTCCGCTGCAGCAGGGAGGTCTGGAGGAGGGAAGGAGGGAGGGAGGGGAGCTGCCAGCTTGCCCTGCCCTACCTGTGCTCAGCAGGGATGCTGCTTAAAAGTTGCTTTTTTAACCACTTGCCTCCCTTTTTTAAAGGCAGCGAGCACAGCCCAGCTCTGCCTGTAAAGATCGAGCTGCCTTTGCCTCCTGTCTGATTTCTCCCCCTTTCCTGCTGTTGCTCAGTGCATCTGCCAGAGCTGTCACCTCTGCAGGGACTTACTGCCATCAGCTGGGCCTCTGACAGCTCCCACACAAGCTCAGCTTTGCTGAGCCCATCCTGGCTGAAGCTCACTCTCCATAGCAGACATTCTACTCTGTCCCTGCCATTTGGATTGTTCTTACCTTTTTTCCAGGTGTGTTCTTGCTTTTTTTTTTTTTGTTGTAGGTTGTGGCTGGAAGGATGATGCCTTCCCCTTTTCACTCATTGTGGCCACATTTCTTGGAGCTCTTGACTTCATATCCAGAGACAGCAAAGGCAATATACTTGCATTCTTTATTTGAGTTACTATTAAAGTCAAATCTCACAAAAGGCAGGAGCTAAGTATCAAGGAGTTCAGATTGGAGCTCTTGGCAGGGGGATTGGACTAGATGATCTCCAACCCAAACCATCCAGGGATCCTGTGGAATCTCTGTCATCTTCATCCTGCACTTTCTGAGACAGGTGGAGAGCAAAGAGCTTTCCATGAAATGGAGTGGAAACATCATCCCTGAATCCCATGGTGGCTCAGGCAGTGCTTGCACCAATCACTCCCTGTCTTTGGGACTTTTCCAGGTGACCTGTAAAGACAAATCCCACTGTGCAAAGTGGCCTCTGAGCTTTGCTGTGGTCATGGCAGGTTGGCAAGGGGTGACCAAAGTCCTGGAGCAGAGGGAGAGCCACCATTGTAGCTTGGGCAGCAGCCACACCTCCAGTTTGGGCACAGGATGGACAAACTGGACTGGTAGCAGTGAAAAGCCACCTCTGCTCCCAGGGCTTTTCCAGCACGAGCAGAAAATGGGATGTGCTGTGTCTGGAGTGTGGTGGCTCCCAGCCTGTCTCAGCAAGGAGCTGCTCTGTGCCTGCTTTTAATGCTTTGCCTTGTTCTGACCCCTGGCAGGTGTCACATGTGGCCAGCCTGGGCTCTGGGGACAATCCTGGGCTCAGGAGAGCTGGCATCCTGGTTGTGTTTGAGCCTCCAGCTCAGCTCCCACATTCCCGCTGCGCTTGCGTGCATTTGATCTTCCCCCTGTGTTTCTCTGTTCTCCTGATGAAAATAATTAATCAGGTTATTTTTCTAAGTCATCCTGCAGCTTTACAGGGACAAGACTTAAATAAGGATTCTCTTTAAAGCAGAGCTGTGTTAAAATAGCTGTGTGCCTATAAATATCTCATTGCTTCTATATTTATTCTCCAGCTCAGTGCAGGAGGTTCTACAGCTGAATATAAGATATTTCTTTATTTTTTGGATTGTTGATGCAGCTGGTATCTTAACAGCAAGGCTGCCTTCTCCAAAGGATGCCGTGGGTACACCTCTGGGTTCCTTCTGTGTTTCCTAGTTGCTAGTTGTACAAATTTCCTCTTGTCTTTGAAAGGAGCTGACTCATAAGAATCCTCCAGGAGCAGAGATTTGCACCAGACCCTCCTGTGAGCACTATTTTTAGCATAACTTATTTTTTTTTGACCAGAGCTGCACTCTGATCAGGATTTTCAAAAGAACCCAGGAGAGATAAATCCCCAAATCTCAGCGCTGTGGGAGCTGCAGGTTCCTTTGAAATCCTGACCCTCTGGTGATTAGGGCAGTGACTTGGTGGCTCCTAAGCCCTGGTCCTGCAAGGTGCTGCGTGCTGGGAGAATTGTGGCTTAGGAGTGTGAGCTCTGAGAAAGGCTTTGCAGGCATTGGAGGCTCTTGTTGAAGGCTGTGCAAGGATTGAGATTTCCTGAGGGTTGGGATATAGGGGTCTATAGGTGACTGCTGCATTTGTACATCTCAGCTGCCAGGGGAGCAGGGTTTGGTCCTGGTGTGTTCCAGGGAGGGGATGTGGGGGAAGATGTCCTGATAGAGCTGCTCCTTCCTTCACCAGGCTTGAATATTTTTTGTCTGCCCCAGGAAAACAAAAAAAAAAAAGGAAGTAATTACTACTAGGAGTAACTAGTATTACTAGTAGGATTAAGAAGGAAGATGTTGGATAGGTGAAATGAGGGGATTTGAGAGTGACAGTAGAGGGGACAAGAGCCCTGCTGTGACCAGAACCAGCTCAGAGCTCAGTAAGATTGCCCAAGAGAAGAGAAGCAACAACAAAACCTGAATAATATTAAAGTGGGATTTTCCACCTCCATCCTGCTTTGGGGTGACCTCTTCCATCACACACCCACCAATTATCTTTAAATCCTCAAACTCTTTTGGGGTGGCTTTGTACTCCCAAAGTCATGTCAGTGTTCAAGTTCAGCAGTGCTGCTTGAATCCCTAAAGCTTGAGGTGTTCCCTGTGCCAGCTCTGCACCTTCCCCTGGCCCTTAGGAACTGGCAATTGTAGGCACTGAGGTGTGAAATTTCAGGAGGAAATCTGTTCCTGCTTTCATCAGACAGTGAATCATCGTTGTCTTTAAAGCACAGAAATAAATGTGGAGAATAGGCAGGTGTCTTCTCCAGGAGGTGTCAGTGAGTCCTGGCTGCTTTTCCTTGATGTCACCAAGTCTCAAATAGATTTATGGCAAGAAGTGGATTAAAAAAAATACTTCCCACCCCAATGGTGCAGGCTTGTCCATCAGCAAGGAGCAGGAAAGAAAGCAGGGCATGTGCACAACCCTGTGGGGAGGCACATCCTGGGATCTTGCTTTGCAGTCAGACCAGAAGAAAGATGGGAACAAATTAGGAGATTCTCACGTACATCCCTCCATCCTAATGGTGTGTGAGGCTGCTGGGTGGGGCTCTGCACATCCCAGCTCCTGCTGCAGGGGCTCCAGGGCTCTCATTCCTTCCTTCCACACTAAAATTCCAGTGTGGGAACCAGCTCTGGAGGGCAGAATGACTCTGACAGTCACACCAGAGCAGCTGGAGCTGGCTGCCCCCAGGAGCTGGAAAATCAGCCTGGATTGGGAGGAGCAGGGGGCTGAGAAGCTGCAAAGGGAGGCTGCAGGGACAGGATGCTGCTGCAAACGCAGGCAAGGGAAAGGCCCTTTTTCCCACCAGCCTTTAAAGCTGATCTCTCCCAACGTTAAAACCTCCCAAAGTCAGATTAAACACAGCAAAATTAAGAAACCAAACCTGGTTGCAGCACCTGCTTAGAAATGACTTAAGTGGAGGGATATTAAAATTTTAAGACTTGCTGCTGTGCTGCTGATGGAGGATTTAAAAAAATAATAATTACTGTTGGGTGGTTTGTTTTTTTTTTTTCTTTCTGCTTGGTTTTCAGGATTGGTTTCTGTTTAGCGTGCAGCCTAATTGCGTAATTACACGATAGACTGGAGTAGAATTTAGTGTGTGTAATACCAGTTATAAAGAAGAGCCCTAATTATGTAGATCTTCTCAGGTAAATAATACATCAGGGGCATGGAGTGGCCTAATTACTGTTCTGAAAACCTGCCTAATGACTAATTTGCTTGGAATTTCAGAACGCTTTTGATAAGGTCCCTCATAAGCAACTGTTAAGGAAAATAAATCGAGAAGGGATAAAATGTTTTGCTGTGTTTTTAAATAAGCCAGTTAAGCCACAGGAAGCAGCCACTGGCTCCTGATCCAGCATCTTGAGGAGAGGGAGGATCCCCTGGCTGCCTCCTGCTCTGGGGCCAAAGCTATTGTGTTCCTGATCCTGCTTTGCCACAAGCTCCAAGGGAGGCTGCTGCCACTGTCCACTAAAAATGGGATTTTTGTGGGTCAATTCCCAGCTCCTTGGAAGAAGCACATTTGTGTCTGCATAGTCCCTGGCACTTGCAGTAGTTGTGGTGTTGGGCTTCTAAATAATTCTTGAAGATCTGAGCCAAAATTTGATAAATCCAGGAAGAACTAAACTTGGAGCTTTCCACAGGCACCGAGGGAGTGAGGGCAATCCAAAAGCTGGAGCAGCTTCCCCAGGACTGTTTTCTAGTGGATCCTAGAGCTGGGACCAGCAGCAGTGTTATTCCAGGGAGTATGTGAAATGCTGCAGTGAGGGGATCCTGGCTTTGGCCCTGCCCCAGGAGCCTCTGGCA
Source organism: Fringilla coelebs (assembly GCF_963513975.1). NCBI lineage: Eukaryota > Metazoa > Chordata > Aves > Passeriformes > Fringillidae > Fringilla > Fringilla coelebs. The sequence continues at coordinate 5,739,861 of NC_140043.1, read as the reverse complement.
GCAAGGACAGGTCAGCCCAGAAAACCGAGCTCAGGAAGGGATCCACGGAGCAGCTGAGCCTGGACGGGCAGCAGCACAAGGAAAAAGAGGAATCACATCAAGAGAAACCCAGTTGTGCTGCAGCAGCAGATCAAGGGCCTCCAAACAAAGATGATGCTCCTGGGCAAAGAGAGGAAGCTGGAAAAACTGATGATCCATGGTAAAGAGCAAGGTGCAGACGTGGCTGTCCCGTGTCCCGCTGGCTTTTCACGGATTTTGCAGGAGCTTTGATAATCCAGCAGGACATGAATGAAGGATCGGCTTTGCACTGGGGACCTGCTTCCTGGTGTGGGCCAGTGGGACACTGCTCCCCTGCTCTGCTGCCAAATCCCTCCACCAGAGCTGGAGGGAGCCGCAGTTTGACTGGGCTCCAGGATCCAGAGGTTTCCCTCCCACCTTGTCTTCCTGTGCCTTCATTTGCTGATTTCCAGAGGTGAAGGAGACATTATTGATGCTGCTGCTGATAATGGTAATAGGGGAGATGGGTGCCAGATAATTCCTGAACTCTCTAACAGGATTTAAGCTAACAAGAGAGGAAGGCTTTTTTCCTCCCTCCTTCCCTTTCCCTTCCTCCTTTTCAGATATTTCCTGTGCCGGGGATAACAACACCAAGGAGTGTTAAATTGGCTCTGAATGTCCACCCCTGGCTGTCCACATTCTTGTAACGATTTCATTAGCTTGAATTATCCACGTTATTTTCTTGTAATGGGATTAGCCATCCTGGAGTCAGCTGAAGTCCTGGAGCGGGAGGCGGGAGGGCCCTTCTGCTGCGTATTCCATTAACTCCCTCATGCAGGGGGTGCAACTGGCCATGGCTCAGCCCAGGGGCAAAACCATTTGCCAGGGTCCTGCCTTCCTCAAGGAGGAAGAAAGAAAAAAAGGACCATTACTGTATTTTTTTCCCTCCCCTTTTTAATCAGCAAATGCAGAGGCAGAGAGTGGCAGGGCCGTGGTTTTCTGGAGGGGGAAGGTCCTGTTTGGGGGCGAGCGGGGAAAAGGAATAAAATGAAGAGGAGCATTGCAAAGGGATTGACTGAATTCCGTGTGGCTGCAGCCTGCTCCTGGGGCTGAGGCTGTGCAGGGAGGGGAGGGAAGGACTTGTGTCTCTTTTGGACTCCTCATCCCTGCCCAGAGCTGTTTGGGATGAGCGGTCACGCTGCCTGCCTCATCTGCCTGAGCTCCGGCCTGGGGCTGCAGTCACCAGGGGGGAGTTGGGCAGGGCTGGGCAGAGGAAGGCAGCAAGAGGAGACGAGGAGGAGATGGTGGCACTGGATGGCAACCCAGGAGAAGGTTGGCAGGCTTGATAAAGGTTTTCATAATCAGTTTTTCAGCATGGTTTTGCTGTTTTGTTTTTCTTGAAGGAATATAAACCAGAGAGGGGGATTTCGGACTGCTCTGTGCAGTGGGAACTCTGTACGCATCTGCAGAAGACTCAGGGTGATTTTTGTGGTTGTTTTCCAAGGTGTTCTGCGGTTTTGGCAGTGGACAGATTCATGGTGTCTGTTGTGCTTTCCCCCTCAGAACGTGGCAACCCAAGAGTCCTTGACCAGCTCATGGCTGGGGGTGCCCCAAGATCAAGTCAGATGAACACACCTGTGTGTTTGGGACTTGAAAATACCCATCAGGGATGGATAATTGGCCTGTCCCAAGGATTTTGCTCTTTGAGACAGGGAATGGGTTGAAGTGGAGGGAACACTTCGCAGCTGGAGGAAGGTTTATAATTTCTTTGGAAGAAACTGTTCCCTGTGCGGGTGGGCAGGCCCTGGCACAGGGCGCCCAGAGCAGCTGTGGCTGCCCCTGCATCCCTGGCAGTGCCCAAGGCCAGGTTAGGCAGGGCTTGGAGCCACCTGGGATGGTGGAAGGCGTCCCTGCCATGGCAGGGCTGGAATGAGATGGGCTTTAAAGTTTCTTCCAACCAAATCACTCTGATTCCAGGTTCACCCTGATCTGCAGGTACCTGTCCTGTGAATGAGCAGCCTTCAGGGCTGCCTAAAGCTGTGGGGTTTTTTGGAGAGCAGGGAGGAAGGAAGGGGAGGGAAGAGGTTTTCTGGAGCCCACCTGCCCGTTCTCCTCTCTCCCATGGCCTCTGGGCTGTGTTGGAAGGATGTGCAGGCTCCTGGTGACCAGGCAAAGCCAGGTGAGCCGTGGGTTGTCTCCTGAGCTGGAGTGTGCTGGTTAATAGCAATATAATGTCCTGTAATTAGCAGGCAAAGGACTTGCCTCCCAGCTGGCCAGTGCCAGAAGGATATAATTACAATCCCAAGGAGTGATGTTCCTCTGACCTGCAGCCAGCTTGCAGTGAGGAGGAGAAATCTCCTCTTCCTCCCTGTGTTCAGCCAGGGAAGCAGGATGGCAGCTGGAAGAGCTGCCAAAGCAGCAGGAGAGCAGCTGATAGCCAGCAGTGCCACAGAGAAATGCTGCACCTCTTGTGGGTGGGAGGGAGGGGATGTCCCTGCTGGCATCTCTGGGATGCACCCTGTGTTCCTGCTGAGCTTGGAAGGGGTGGCTTGTCAAAGGAGAGCTCGTGGCTCTCTTTGCAGCCCTTCTGTCTCTGTTCTGCAGCCCTGTGGATTGTGGCTCAGCCAGGGCCAGCACAGACATTTTCTGGTTTCCAGCAACTCTGGATGGGCACAAAGCAAAGGTTCTCATTTAGGAAATAGGAGTTGCAGTGTTTGTGGAGGCTGTCATCCCTCCCAGCCAACAGCAGGAAAACGTGCCAAGCCTGGGAGAGCGAGGTGTGAGGCTAGATCTGCCAGCCTGGCTGGCAGGGCCTGCAGGGACTGGGGAGCCCAGGCAGAGCCACATCCTCCACACCTCTGCCCTCCCCTCCTGGTCCTGATTCCCCTTGTGATTGCAGAGAGTAGCTGTTGGACACCATTTTTCATGGACCTGTGGGAAGGAAGCCTGGAGCAGCTGTGTGCATGGCTGGTCACCAGGGGCTCTGCCATCCTGCTGCCTCTGCAGCAAAAACTCTTTGCTTTTGCCCCCCCAGACCTTCCTGTATTAACTGTGAGCAGCTCCATGGGGGTTTCACCAGAGATTTGGGATTGCTGCACACCTTGGCCACACTGAAATCCCATCCTAGTGTCCTGTCAGAAATCCAGCTCCAGGCCAGGCTCAGGGGGCTGGTGGGCTCCTCAGGACCGAGGTTCAAGTCTTGTGCAAAGTTAAGCCAGGCTGACTGCAAACAAGTCAGTGTCTCAAGCCTGAAAGGGCTTTGCTCCCACAACCACCAGCCCTGGTGCAAGGGGTCAGGAACACTTGGAGAAGGCATGGATAGCTGGGTGAGTATAAATCCAGAAACCACTCTGGTTTCACACCCACTGCTGCTGGAAACCTCCCTGTAACCCATCCTGCTCGAGGGAAGGAGCCTGGCCTGGTGCTGTGCTCCGTGCTGGCAGCAGCATTGCTGATCTCTGCCTACTTGGAGAGGAGAGAGGCACCAGCACCCAGACAAACACCCGCCCTGGGCTGCCTGGGGGTTTTTTCACTCCATCTGTGCCCATCAGAGCTCTGTGCTGGAAGGGAAAGGAGCTGGCAGTGCCACCATGTCTGACTTGCTGTGACTCCACAGCCATCCCAGCCCCTGGGAGCACATTTTCAAACAGCTCCATGACATCTTATGGAAAAGCTGCTTTCTTCCTTCCCTTGCCATTATGCTCTGGTGTCACTTGGGTGATGTGCTCCATGCTTTTCCTCCTCCCATCCCCATGCCTTTGCCTGCAGCACAATCCATGCCTGGCCATCCTGGAGCGTGGATGAGCTGGAGTGGGAGCAAACCCATCAGCACCTGGCTTCCCTCTGGCTTCCCTGGGCAGGGAGCCTGCCACTGCGGGGGGTAATTGGGTTTCCTTCTGCCTCTGCCTCTCTCTCCCCCCCAAATCCAGGAGAAATAATTGGAAAGGAGAGGTGTGAGTCTGTGCCTGGCACCAGAGAGGAGAACATTAAAGGCCGGAGCTGTGCCTTCATTCGCAGCTCCCGCCGGTAATTGCTGTGTTGTGCTTTCTAATTAGCGCCGCAGTGGGGGGGATGCTGCTCCCCTGCACGGCCCCACTGGGGTCAGCCCTGTCCCCTCGGCTTCCCTCACCCCTCCACCTCGCCTGTTCCCTGGATCCATCCCTCTGGAAGCTCCTGCTGGCTCCCACTGCCCAGGGAGAGCTCCTGGCCAGCCCTGCTCTGGATCTGGAGCAGGTGTCCCCTCCCTCCACTCCTCTCCACGCGTGGGTGGCTTGGACTGCTCTGAGCTGCAGAGGAAGGAAGATCCGGTTCTCCCAGCTCTGTCCAGGCTGGTGTGGGCCAGCACAGCTTCCCTGGCACCCTGAATCCAGAGCCATCCTCCTGTGGGTACCCCCTGGCCACCCTGAGTGCTGGGTCTTGGTGTCAAAAGGACAGGTTGGTGTTCCAGTGCAGAGACTGAGTGTTGTCTGAGACCTCCCTTTGAGCAAATACTCTGCTTCTGTTCCCTCAGCAAATATTCTGCTGCCCCCAGGCAATATCCTTGATATTTTTCATGGAGAGAGAGAGAGATTGGAGCGTGCCCATGGCTCCTACCTCCCATTTTTCCTAGCTAGACGGGCATCTCCATGGCTCAGGAGCTGTCCCCTTGCCTCTCCCTTCACCCAGCTGCAGCATTTGAGGTGCTCCAGGGATCCTGGGAGTCCCTGTGCCTCCCACCCCATTGCAGGAGGACCTCTGGAACCCCAGGATGCGAGCACTCCAGCAGCTGAGGCTGCTCCCTCTCCTGTGCCGGGGTTTGTTTGTTTGTTTGCGTGGCTCCAGCTCGGAGGGGGCAGCAGGGAGAGGGAGGGAAAGCACCGAGCGCGAGACGTGCGGATTCATTTTGAAGCTTCATAATGGTGCATTTACACACCACGTTGCCTAAGGAAATTGGGTGGATGAATGCCTGGTCATGCTGCCAGTGCAGCAGGTTAACTCCCAGGATTTAGCTTATATCATTTCACGAGAGCATTTATGGCCTTTACTGTGTTTATTCCCAGGTGCTCTTTGGCACTGCTGTATCCCAGGCTCCTTTTGTGTATGCACGCCTGTGTGGAGATTTTCAAATAAAATAACACATCTCTTCAGACCTGGGCCACATTAAATATTTATTGCCTGCAGTTTGTGCATATGTGTTTGATAAATGGGTGCGAGGGGAGGGGAGGAGAAGGGGAAGAGGGAGCTTGGCAGCAGGGAAAGCGTTGGCTTTGTCCTGGAATTTCTCCAGGGGATGGCACTGGAGAGGGGTGTCCAGCACGTGCTGCCTTTGGGGCTAAAGAACCTTTATAGGGTTTTTGGACAAAGTGGGATGGCTGCATGCTTTGCTGCTCAAGCCACAAGTTCCTTCTGTGGGACAGGAGCCCCCTTATCTCCCCATTCTTGGTTTTCCATTGACACTGCAAAACTTGTCTGAAATGCTGTTGGATATGGAGGTTTTTGTGGTCTGCTGGATTCGCCTGTTTCCCTTTCTACATCCAGAAAGCTTAGATAAAACCAGTTTATTCCAGCACAGAAGCTGCAGGATGGCAGAGGCTGAAGGGTTAGAGCGAGGAAATCCAATCATAAAAAATGCCCAGGATCCCTGGAGTTGGAGGGATGACACCTCTGGGGATGGAGGAGCTGTTCTGGAAACAGCCTAATTCCCTGTGGGGCCATGCTCTGTGTCCTGCCTGTATCCTGTCCACTCCAGCCCCTCTTTAAAGGTGCAAATAAATCTGTTCTGGTGGGATCTGGAGCAGCCCTGCCAACCTGGAGATGCTTTGCCTACCCTGAGCAGGGCATGGCATTCTGGCTGGATCTCCTGAGGGAAGGAGGAGCAAAGCAGTTGCATTAAAGAAATTGTTTGTATTGTTAAGTTTTATATCCAGAATTATCCTTAAAATCCAAGCTGAGTTTTTTTAACTGATTTTTGCTTTGGAAATGGGGCTTGCAGAGCAGCAGAGTGGGGACTCAGTGTGGGTGTGCAGCTGGCTTTGCCAGGGTATGTGGGGAAGGGGTGACTCTTGCCTTCATCTCATGCTGTCCCTGCTTTTCCTTGCATCCCCAGCACCTTCGGAGAGCTCAAGACCGTCCGGCTGCCCAAGAAAATGGCAGGAACAGGATCCCACAGAGGTTTTGGCTTTGTGGATTTCGTCACCAAGCAGGATGCCAAGGTGAGCTGTGCCCTTCTGGCACTGCCCCAGGTGGGGAGGGCAGCCTGGAGACTCTGCCCCACTGAGGCTTAGCCCAGGTTTGGGCTGGTAGCATTGCACTCGGGCTGAAACCCCCATGTGGGCAGCAACAAAACCTACAAGCCAAGCCCTAAAGGGGATAATTTTGGTGCAAGTGATAAAATAACTCAAAATCCTTGTAAAACAGAAAGACAAAAGCTTATTTTTCAGGTTTGCCACCAGCAAGGTGAGACAGGATGGTTTTGACCCAACATTAACACATCAGGAAACCTCTGCACATGTCCCACCTCCACCACCGCCTTGATTTTAGGGGAGTTTTGGATATTGTGGCTGTCCCCTAATTTGTAATCTGTGCAAGGCTTGTGTTCACCAGTTCCTCTGTGTGTTTTGAGAGCCCTCAGTGAGCAGCCTTACCCTGCTGCTTTCCCAGTGACTGTGCCAGATGATCAGTAGTTATGAATTGGCCTAGTTCATTTATTTTTTGAAAGCTTTCTTATATCTTCAAGTTTTATGCTTTTAGCAGAAACATGGGGATTGCAGCCTGTCTGATGGTATTCTGCTCTCCTCCTTTGCCAGAGGTTCTGGAGCAGGGTGGATTTCATCCTGCTGCTGATTCCTGGTGGCTTGGGTGGGGTCTGGAAGGTAGTGGCTGTAAGCACAACCCATGGGATGTTATTGCTGGAGGGAAGGGACCACATGAGCCCCCAAAACTCCAGATTTTCCAGACTGTGAGTGCAGTTGAAGGAGAGAGGAAGGGGGAGGCAGCCAGAGCCTGTGTTTATGTTTTTAGACAGCATTCATTGATCCAGGATCACAAGGGACTATTAGATCATCCCTTCCAGCCTGACCTCCTGTATAACACAGTACATGGAGTTTCTTTGTTAGTCCTGTATTGATCCTAACTCAAACTTCCCTCTGCTCAGCTTCCCTCCTCCCCTTGGGGGTCAGCTGGGGGTGCAGGGATCCCCCCAGAGCCTGGTTCCTCTCCCTGCACCTCGAGCTGTGCCTGTGGCTCTGCTCAAAGCAGCTTTGCTTTCACCTCTGCTTCGCTCCAGTCACTCAGGCTTTGTTCCTGGGGTTTGAATTAATCTTTTTCTCAGGGAAACTTTAGGCTTTGGATGGAAAGGTACATAGAGGGACCTGACTGGTTCTTTACTGCTGCTCTCTGGGGGAAACAGGCACAGGCTCAGTGTTTGCTTCCCATCCCTTTTCATCCCCTCAGGGGCTGACTCCAGCTGCACTGGACAAATGGGAATCTCAGTGATAGGCAGCACATCTATGGTGACGGGAGAGAGCCAGGCAGGCTCAGGGCACAGCTCCCAAAGCTCATGGAGGGGAGCATGCAGGGAGAGAGCTGCCCTGTGGAACAGCTCTCAGCAGGGTTTTCTTCTTTCCTAGCAAAGCAGCTCTTCTTCCTTCTTCATATTTTTTTTCCACCCCCGTCTCTTTGAGGGATTTAATTGTCTCACAAGTGGCACATCAAGTACACTCCATTGGCCGTCTGGAAGAGGATGCACGGTGTATTGATGAATAGGATCCTGAATATTGTAAACACGCTCATAATTGGCTTAGAGTTTATTGCTGAGTGAAATGAGAGAGGAGGGGAGTGGGCCTGGAGACCTCTGAGCTGAATAGCTCTGACTGTCAGTGACGCTTTTGCTCAGAGTGGTAATCTGGAAATTGCTTATAAGCATCTTATAAAACATGATGGGTTTGTAATAGAATAGTTAGGCTGCCTTTGTTGGGCATTTAAAGCCTGTGACCTCCCGTGTTTGTCTTTTTCTCTGAACAAGCACGGCTGCTGTGGGAGCGCACATGGAGATTTTCCACAGCCAGCACAGACATGGGGGCTCCTCCTCCCAACTCCCCGATGCTGTGCCTGCAGATCTGCCCCATCAGGCTTGGCTTGATCTCCTCAGCCTCCCCTGCAACTCTGATGCACTGGCAATACCAAATTAACTCCAGTTAAGGAAACGCTAAACGTTTCCTGACGTTCCCTGTGCAGAATTGTTGCGGAATTGTTTTTATTTTTGAACTATTAACTGGGAAGCCGAGTTCCCACTTTCTCCCCTGTTGATATAAAAATACATCTGGTCTCCAAATAGAAATTGCCCATTTGGGAGAGACAGCCAATGCTTTCAAAATGCACACACACGGAAGGAAAAATCCTTGTGTGCAGCTGGCATCGCAGAGATCATCCTCAGTTGGGACCGGCTCTTGCAATGGAGGGATATTTATCAATCTCCTAATGTTGTTGACCCTTTGTCCCTCTAATGATTCCAGCCTGGAGGCTCTTTGGCTCGAGTATTTAATAGGGCAAGGGGGAATCTGAAGGCAGAGCAGCACTGTCCTCCAAATGAGTGCAGCAGTCAGGGCTGGCGCTGTCACACCCGCGGGTGACAGACGCTGCAGTCCTGTCTCTGCTCCCGCCCCTCCCAGCACAGCAGGCTCTGCTCCAGAGCTCTGCCTGCCTCATCCCAGCAGCCTGCCCTTCCTGGGGGGTTATCAGCCACCTCTTCACTTGGAAATTCTCTTTCTGAATCCCACAGACATTTTTAAGCTGATATTCCAGCCTCTCCCTTTCCTCTCTCTGCTTTTTCCTGCCATCCTGAGCCGTAATGTTAAGCTTGAACCAAAACTTTGCAAAAAATGCTCAGAAATGGCATTTTAAATCATGCTCACATCCTATTCTCGAGGAGGAGAAACCCATAGTGTTTTCATGCAACCCCTAAAGCATCTGGAAAGCAAATGAGGCCCGGGAGAAGGTTTGCCAGGGATCTGCAGGCTTTGGGGTGGACTGACAGAGGGTGTGTTACCAAATGTAGCAGAACCGGGTTTGGGCATTTCCAAAGGAGCTTTTTGTGGCAAGGGCTCTCCTCAAAGGTGTAGGAAGATATGGAACCCTAGGAATTAGAGGGCTTTTGTGGTAAGTCTCTGTCTTGGATGAACAGACACCACACCTCCCTTTATCCCTCATTTGGATACAACTCCACAAACCTCTGGCCCTTCTTTGTTCCTCCAGAGAGGTGTCCTGGGAAGGCAGATGCTGACATAGAAGAGCTGCACCCCAAAAATAGCTCCTGCTTTCTGTGAAAGCCAGCCTGCTTCTCCTCATTTCATACTTGTCACCTAATTAAAATATATTTTTTCCCTACCTATCTCTTCATTTGGAATAGCAGCGGTGGCAGATTTCCTCCTCTCCCTGGAAGATTTCCAGCAGTGTGGATGTATGGGGATGGCATTTCTCCCCTTCATCCCTTTGTCTTCTAAATCATCAGTGCTTTCTCTTCCCCCCGCCCCGAAAAAGTCTTAATTCCTCTCAGAGCAATGAATAGCTACTTTTGTCTTTTAGCTCATTTCCAAAGAAGTGACATCTGTGTGTTTGTCACCTGAAATGTGCAGCTTCCCTTCTGCATTCCCAGCTCCTGGAGTCCATCTGGAAGACAGGGAGCAGAGATCCCAGCACAGGCTGGAGCTTTCCTTCATCATGGGTGCAAACCAACTCATTTTGGGGATGTGTTTGGCCAGGAAGGGCCAATGTCACCAGGCTGGTGGCAGATGTGTCTCACCCAGTGGGTTTCCTGCACGTAACACAACTCGATGGCAGCATCTGCCTTCTCTGTTGCTCCATGACCTTTCCCAGGCTGCCAGCAAAACTAGAGGATGGCAATCCCATGAGGAGGAGGAGGAGGTGGGGACAGAGAAGTGGCTCAGAGGAGCAGAGCACACCTAGTGCCACGTTCATCATGGTCTGCCCTTCTCCATGACCTGTGGAGCACAGATGGGCTGTGTGCTGTCACCCAATGTTCCTCTTCCTTGTGCTGTGGGAAGGAGGAATCCAAAAATAGGAATTGACAAAGGAAATGCAGTGTTTAGGGCTTTGGGTTGTGTGCCAGGCTTTGGAAAAGGCTCCTGGTGCCAACACAAACAGCCCTCACAACTCCCTCCCACCACCTCCCCCCAGTGTTTGTTTAAGCCAACACATTGCTCTGCTAATTGGGAGATAGGCCCTGAAAACACAGCAGCAGCAAATAAAAACAGCTGGAGCTTGCAGCTCTTCCAGGAGGAATGTGCCCCTGGAAAAGGGGGCCTTCTGCCCTGCCAGGATCACCCCAGGGAGCTGGGGGTGCTGCGATAATGGGAGTTTCACCCCTGCCATGGTGGAGCTGGTGCTCCTCGTCACTGTTTCATAGTACATGAGGGTTATATGAGGGAAAGGACTGGGGAAAGAGAGGAAAGCTCAGGTTACTGGGTGCTGGTTACTGAAAATGGGATTTTTTTTAATGGGTTTTATAACCCAGCAGCTCAGGGAGGGTCCTGAGGAGCAGCTGTGGGCACCAAAGCAGGACAAGCCCCTCTGCCCAGAGATGTGGCATTTGGGGACAGCTGCAGTGGTTCAGAGCTGCTTTTAGCAGGTGGCTCAGAGGAGAGATGTGGGCTTTACAGGACAGCTTGGGAGCTGGTCTGGGGCCTCCAGATGGGAATACAGGGCCCTGCTGGACAGCAGGATGTGTGTCTGATCCTACAGTTGACATTTTTGTTCCAGGGATAGCGTTTGCAGAGCTCAAAACCTGAGCTAATCCCAGCCTTAGCTGGGGTTTTTTAAAAGGCATTTGGGGCATTTCTCTCCCCCTGTGCCCAGCCTTTACTGTGGAGCACTCTGTGGGCCCCTGGGGATAAAAATATTTGGCCAGTGTGTTTGTGTATTTGCATTGTGGGGCCAAGCCTGCTCAGTCCTGAATTTCCTTGAAATTCTGTGGGAAATAAAGACAAAATCAAACTTCCCTGGACTCGGTGTTTTCTGGGGATCTCTGCTGTTTGGCAAGGGGCAGAGAAAGCCATCTGAGCTCTGGGCTGGCTGGCATGTTTGTATTCAACATCAGCAAGAGATTCCAGCTGTATGGGTGTTACTAAACAGGACCTAGCACCTGGAAAACTCTGGATTTCTGCAGAAACCAGAGCAAATTAGAGCAAACCACCACAGGCAGAAAGAGCTGAGGACTTCTGTGCTGGCTTCCGCTCTGCCACATGTGCTGCCACCATAGCCAAGTCACCAAATGGTTGGCAGGAGAAAGGCAGTTTTCCATCTTGCTTCCAGAGCAGAAGGGAACTCCTCTCTAACAGCTGAGCTGTGCTTTCCTGTGCTCCAGCAGAGAACAGGGTACTGGGCAGTCACAGGATCCCACCAAGTGCTGACCCAGAGCTCCAGGGGCTGCAGCATTCCCAGGTCAGGGTGATCCCACCCTGTGCTGGGTTCCAGCCTGCCCCCCAGGAGCAGCAGCCAGCAGCAGTTGTGATAGGAATGTGCTCTGCTGGAAGTGCAGAGAAGATAAATGGCTGAGTCGGAGCCTCTGATGGAGATGGATCCTACCCCATCACAGCAAAGCACTCCCAGTATGATGTTCTCCGGTGGCCTTTCCACCCCAGGGCAGAGGCAGCGACATTTTTGCCTTCCCTCCTGTGAGCCTGTTCTTATTTCCTCCTTTAACAACTTTTTTTTTTCTCTTTGAATTGTGCAGAAAGCCTTCCAGGCCCTGTGCCACAGCACCCACCTGTACGGCCGCAGGCTGGTGCTGGAGTGGGCAGACACGGAGGAGACGCTGGAGGCCCTGCGCCGCAAAACCGCCCAGCACTTCCACGGTAAGGCCACTGCCACTGCCACGCTGCTGGGGACTGCCAGCTCCCTGCTGCGGCCTCAGCATGCTGGGGGAGGCAGGAGCCATCCAGGCCAGGGCTTTGTCTGACAGCCCTGCCTGTGAGCTGTTAACTCTGCGTGTGCCCGGGCACCGCGGTGCTACCTGCCAGCCACAGCGCCTTTGCTCCCTCCCCTGGCTGCTCCCGAGGTGGGGACAGGCTCTGTGCACACAGCACGTGGATTTAAAAGGGAAAACTCTGTGGGGATGGGTTGGGATGCAGAAGGGGCTGCTTGGCTCAGGCTGCTGGGAGTGACAGCTCTGCAGATGACGGCACTGCAGGCTCCTATTGACAGCCATCGACAGGCACAAATGCATTGCTTGGCAAATATTTATGTAGGAAGGGCTCCCCTGGGCTGCAGGGCTAAGCTGGAGATCAATGCTCCTCCTCCTGCATCCCCTCCCTGCTTCCCCTCTCCATCACCACATGCCCGTGGCCCGGGGGTTTGGCAGCAGTTGTGAGGCTGCACATCCCTGCTGAGGGGAGAGCAGCACATCTCAGTTACTCAGTGATGCTGACTGATGCAGCGATCCCCACATCCCTGAAATCGTGCAGGGCTGCTCATTCCAGGCTGGGCAAGCTGCAGTTGGGTGGTGGCAGGGCTGAGGGTGGATGTGCCCACCCAGAACCCAGCACTGGAGTGGGAACACGTCATGCATGTGAAGGCCCACCTGGGTGGAGAAAACAGCAGGTGAGATGTTTCAAGCACCCAGTTTTATCTTCTGGATCTCCTTTTCCTCTTTCTACTCTGCTCAGTGTAGGGGGAAATAAGCAATCTTGGCTTTAGGATCCTTGCAGACTCTCAGCAGATGTGGCTGTGAGCTCTGCCACCTCCCCCAAGCTCTGCTTATTCCCAATTTTTGCCTGCCTTTGCTGCAGCCTCCTTGTCTGGGCTCTTCCTCACCGAGCTGGGGCCCTGGGGAGGGCAGCAGGAAGAGCATTTTCACATCCCAGCAGGAATGCAGCCTTGGAGCTGAAGTGGTTCCAGGGTCTCAGCTGAGAAACAGGAGCAAGGCTACAACTCCCCATCTTTAGGGATGGGAAACAGGATGGCAGCACAATCCCTGCTGTGCTCCAGCCTGTCTCAGGAACATCCAGGCCTGGCCAAACTGCCAGTGGCTAATGCTGTGGCAGAGCAGGATGTGCCAGGAGGGATCTGTGCCAGGAAAGCCAGGCTGGGGCACACCTGTGGGCACCAGGGTCTGGCTGGTGCCTGGGACCAGGTCTCGGCCTCTCTGTGCCACACTGGAGGGTCACAGGTGGGATTTTATTCCCTTGGGAAGTGCCTGCCCCTGATTTCAAGGCGCTCTGGGGTGCCCAGTGGCTCTGAGGTGAGGAGGGAGCTGCACCTGTCCCTTCTGTGGATGTGCAGAGGGGGACAAGGATAAAGAGGGGAAAAAAGGCCGGCAAACTCTGCCTGCAGCCCTCTGGAAGGGGGATGCTCCTTCAGCTTTCCTCCCTGGCATGGCCAGAGGCTGCTTTTCCCACATGGAGCGGGGATGGAGAGGATGCAGGGCGCACACAGCACCCAACAGCCAGGCTGACACCGTGCATCTCTTTTCCCCGGTGGTACAGCCCAGAAACCAGGACTTTTCCTACTGATCCCCATTTCCCCAAGTCTCCTCCTCTCCCCAGAGGGCACAGCAGCTGCTCAGACATCCCTGTGCTCTTTGTCAAGGTCCCATGAGTTCTCCTCTCCCAGCACAGTGTGGGTGAACTGTGAGGGTCTTCCCACAGCTGCAGTGGCCAGGTCCCCATCCCGAGCTGGGAATGGGAAAGAAAAGATCCTTTCAGGTCTTCAAGCCTCAGGAAACAATCAAGACTGAGGTCTGTGGTGTCCCCAGCTCTAATGTCAGCCTCATCATCTTTGTCTTAGTATTTCAAGGTCCTGACCTGGGCTGACAGACGTGTCCTACCACTCTGCTCTCTACTACAATTACACACCTTATTTCTAGAGACCATTTAGAGAGATTGGGCTTCCAGTTCCAGGTCTCTGCTGTTATTTGTGAAGGAGAGGTCTGGTCTCCCAAATCTTTTCTCCATGCAGGCATTTGTCATGGCAATCAAACCACTTCTGAGCCGACTTTTCAATAGGTCTAATAGATGCAATAAAATGGAATAGGCTTCCTTCCCATTTTGTGTAGTTTTCAGGTCATTCTTTACGGCTTGTTCTGAGGCTTTGTAATGTTCCAGGAGAAAGTGAGAAGCCCAGGAGTGGTCACTGACTGCCACGGGTGGTTTCAGTAGTTCTGTCAGGAGTGAAGCCACTGCCCAGCCCTGAGGCCTGGCACCTCAGCCCTGCCCTCCATGCTGGCTCCCAACAGTCTGGGAGAGCTTTAAGGCTTTCTGCTCATTTCTGAGAGTATCTGCTCTTCATCCTGGGGCAGGAGGCTCTTATATTAGGGAAAAAAAAAAACAAAACAAAACAACACTTTGAGTTTTGTTTGCGCCCCACTTTTAATTTGGGGGATCCATTGCTGCAAGGTGGCTGGAGAGCTTGAGGGCCTGGCCAGGGACAGGCTGTGTGGATAAAATTAGTGACTCTTAACGTGGCAAGGAGCAGCCAGGGAAAGCTTGGCCAACAGTTATCCCTGTAACCTCTAGGGCAGCCCATAACCCGGAGCAGGGCTGTGACAAATGCCACAGCAGGGCAGGGACAGGGGACAAACTGCCAGCAGCAGCATCTTGGCCCGGCTTGGGCAGGGGCATCCTCCCTTTGGAAAACAAGGATCACTGGAGCTTTGGAAACCAGCAGGGTGGCTGTCCTGCCTCTGGGACCAAGGGATCCCACTGGGGCAAGGGGCAGCCATGGATGTGTGCCCTGTGCAGGGGGAACACTCCAGACTCACCCCTGCGTCCCCAAATGACAGAGCCACCGCCTCCAAAGGGCTGGGAACATCTCCAACCCCTTCTCCTCCTCCAGTTCCATCCTGGGGGACCTTGGCCAGCACTGCCCACCCCTCAGCATGCTCTGCTCTCTCCCAGGAGCCTGGGGCTGTGCGGGGAAGGCTCTGGCTCCCAATCCCACTAAATGACAATTCCTCAGCCCGGGCCATGCAGGGAAGGGAAGGCTCTGGCTCCCAATCCCACTGAACGCCGATCCCTCAGCTCCTCAGCCGTGTGGGGAAGGCTCTGTTCCCCATCCCTCAGCTCCTCGGCCGTGGGGGGAAGGCTCTGTTCCCGATCCCTTAGCCATGTGGGGAAGGCTCTGTCCCCAATCCCTCAGCTCCTCGGCCGTGTGGGGAAGGCTCTGTTCCCGATCCCTCAGCTCCTCGGCCGTGTGGGGAAGGCTCTGTTCCCGATCCCTCAGCTCCTCGGCCGTGTGGGGAAGGCTCTGTTCCCGATCCCGCCGAACGCCGATCCCTCAGCTCCTCGGCCCGCCCCGCCGCTCTCCCGCCTGGCCTAACGGGGGCAGCCAGCTGTGCCGGGCCGCTTTCCTGCTCCTTGCCATCGATCAAAGCATTAAATTGACAGATGGGGAATTTCACCACGCCGGGAGGGGAAGCAGCGACTTGTGGGGGGGTTGTGCTGGGTGAGGGAGGTGTGTGGGGAGGGGTTCAGCTGGGGGGGCCGGGGTGGCGGTGAAGCGGCCCAGCCCGTCCCTGGTTATTTACAGCTGTGGCTGGAAGCAGGGCTTGCCAGGGAAGGCACGGTCCTGATCCTCCTGCCGGGCTGGGAAAGCCTTCCTGCCTCCATCCCCTCTGCCAGCTCGCTCCTCCTTTGGCCTCCATCCCCCAGGTTTCCTTTTCCCTCACCTCCCCACCGCTGGGCTCCCTTTTTTTCTCCTTTGTCCTTTCCTATTTCTTTTTTTTTTTTTATTTTATTTTTTTTCTCGAGAGCATCTGTAACTAATGCAAACACATGCCGGAGCCGGGGAGTAAAACCCTGCAGGATTAGCGTGGCATCCACAACCCTGCCACGTTCTAATCCCGTGGTAATCCCCCTCCCGGCCCACCCCCGCCGGCTTTGCCCATTGTTTAAAGGAAGCAAATGGGATCGTTAGTACGGGCAAACCTTAACCAGCTTGGAGCAGCAGAACGGAAGGAAGCCCAACCAATTCGCTTCCCCACCCTCCTGGGTTTTTATTTTCCCTTTGTCAGACCAGAGGGGGATGCTGCTGGTGCTGCCCGTGGCCGAGCTGGTGAATCTAGGGGATGCAGTGGGGGGATTTCCCTGCTAGAGCCCTGCCAGGTGCTGCTCTGCTGAGGGATGCTCCCTGTACACCCAGTGTCCCATATCCAGCCTCTCCTCTGCTGTGCAGCCTCAGCATCTCCGTGAGGCTCTGCTTGGGAAGGGGTGGCAGGTACAGGACATGCTCCTACAGTGGATTTGGGAGATGAGACCACATTTGATGCCATTCCAAAGCAGGAGAGCTGGGAGCAGAGTGAAGGAGGGGGAGAACTGCTGAGCTGGCACCTTCCTCCAGGGTGGGTCATCCCCGGTGCCTTTGGGTGATTGAACTGGGAAGAGCTGCTGGAGGGTCTGGGGGTGGCACCTTGTGGCTCCCATGGCTCCCCTGAGGTGGATGCTGGGAGGGCAGTGGGGTCCATCAGCACCCTCGTCCCCCTCCTGTCCCCACAGCCCCCAGGGAGAAGGGAGGCAGGTTCTGGCTCTCTGTCAAGGAATTAATTGAAAAATAAAATCATTAGATGGGAACTCCAGAAATGCAAAATTGTTGGGAGTTGGGGGGAGGCGGGGGGTGGGGGGGGGATGTGAGCTTTTGTCAGGTTAATTTCTTCTGTATTGATGTTTTGTGACATTTACTTGTTGTTTATCTCCCGCAGCAGCTGTAATACTAAAAGAAAATGCACAGCTTGTTCCATTTATTTATTTTACACCTTTTCTTTAGTCCTATGGTATGTTTGTTTGTTTGAGAAACCCAGCGAGGCTTTTGATGTCTGAAAGCAGGATTTAAACAGCTGTTCTCCATGTGCTGCGAGCGAGCTGGGGAGCCAGGGGGGGAGAGGGGGCTGTGCCACGGCTCCTGCCGGGAGGGCACTGCCTGCCCAGCAGAAAGGAGGATGTCAGCCTCACCTCAGGGACCAAATGGCTTTGTCACCTCAGGGCCAGGCTTGGGATGTTCCCTCAGGTGCTGGCAGCCCCCAGGCTGCATGCATTGGCAGGGATGTGTGCAGGGTGCTGTGTGCCACAGGCAGTGCCAGGGCAGGGCTGTGGGGCAGGGCAGCGCCCAGGTGGGGGATGTGCACTGGGCTGCTGGGATGGGGTGGTCTCAGCCAGGGTGTTGGTGAGGCTGTGTCCTGCCAAGAGCCATGATGAGCTCCTGCTGAGGCTTGCAGCCCCTTTTCCACAGGGAGATTGTGAATCCCACGGTGAATTGGGGTCAGCAGGAAGGGTTGGCATCACCATCACCTGTTTGGGTGCTGTTTGCTGTAAGCTAAAGCATGGGTGGGAGGTACTGAAATCCCAGCTCCTTCCAGGACCTGCCTGGGGAGAAGTAGATGATATTGATGACCTTCACCTGGAAGGGTATCCTGCTTCCTCCAGCTCCCTCAGCACCTCCCAGGGTGGGTCCAGGTTGTAATTTTTACTTTTCTCTTCCCCCCTTTGCTCCCACCCTGGCCTGGACAGACTCCCCGAAGAGGAAAAAACGATCGGAGCTTTTGAATGAAATCATGGAGCACCTGGAAGAGGAGGACAATAACAAGGATGAGGACATCTAACAGCTGCCTGGGGGCTGCTGAGGTGGGTACTGGGCCAGGGTGGGCACAGCTGGCCCTAAAAGTCACAGTGTCCTTGCTGCAGGGTCGGCAGGAGAAGGTGGAATTCCAAAGGCTCAGCAGCCTCCAGGCAGGAATCCCACCCTTTGCCTCTCCCCCCTGTGACCCCACAGGCTCCTGGCTGTGGTCCCAGGGGTTACAGCCCAGATTTGGCTCAGTTTGAGCCCAGTGTTGAAGTGAATGCATGCCCTGGGTGTGTTCTGTGTGCTTCCCTGGCTGTTGGCATCCCCCCTGGGGAAGACAGCAGAATTTCTGCTGTCAGGGTGTGAATTGTCCCTCCCTGTGGCTGGGGGAGAACAGATGGGCTGCCAAAAAATCAAAATCCCTGTTTGGACACCAACATGCAACTGCCACCATGTCACAGATAGTTTGGCAAAGGCCTTTTGCCTGCCAGCACCAAAATCTCCACAACTTCTCTCCCTCCAAAAGCACCACACCCCGAGTGAGTCCTGGCTGCCATCACTCCTCCCTGGTGTGTCTTGGGGCAGCATTTCAAGGCTGGAAAATGTGGGATGGCAGGAGGGAGCCAGGATGAAATGGCTCCCTGAGGTCAAACCCTGCAGTCCTGCCAGCCCCTCTGATCCTTTGGAGACCCCCAAGCTCACCCTGTGTGGGCTCAGGAGAGGTGAGGTGGGCTCGTGGTATCCTTTGTGTGTGTGTGTGTGTGTGTGGCCCCAGTGGAACCCTGAGTATCTGATGGGAGCCTGTTCACAGCATCTGAGCTGGGTTAAAGCAGCACTGCCTGCTCCATGCAGGGCCATTGCAGGAGTGGCAGAGCTTTGGGGTGCCCTCTGTCAGGGCTTTGGGGTGCCATCTGCCCAGCTCTGATTTGGGGGTGCCTCCAGTTGTGTGTGCCGTGCCCGCCTTGTCCAGCAGGCAGCCCGAGGGCCAGGGCACATGGTGCTGCTCAGAACCCAGCCCTGTGCTTACAGACATGTCCTGTCCCAGCTTTTCTGCAGAATTCCCAGAACAGGGCTCAGCACTGCAGTCCCAGGCTGAGCTCCTGCCCAGGGACCAGAGCTGTGACACCCCTTGCTGGTCCCCCAAACTGTGCTACAGCTCCAGAGCCCTGCTGCTGCCACTGAGGTTTCCCAAACCCAACAGCAGCCACTCCTGCCAGGACCTGGCTCAGGGGACAGACCAAAATCCAGGAATAGCCCTTTGGGAAGTCTCAGGGCTGTGGTGTGAAACCCTCATCCTGTGCAGCAGGTGGGGAAACTGAGGCACAGGTGTGGAAGCAGTGCTGTCAGAGGGGTTGGCAGTGTCACCTGAAGTGGTGACAAGCTTCATTCCCCTTTTTTTGCTTGGCATTGATGAGTGGCATTCCTGTCCTTTTCCCCACCTGCCCCAGCACTGGCACAGCTCTGCACCAGGGGGTCACTGCAGGGAAACCTCAGCCTTAGCTGGGTTAAATTTCACTTCAGCAGGGATGTTTGGCCATCCTCGCTGGGCAGGACCAGCCCCTGTCCAGCACAGAGGACAGAGGAGCTGGGCAGGCTCCCCTCCAGGCACATGCATCACCCAGCATGATTTCAGCAAAGCTCTGCAGCATTGCAGGTTGGGTTTGGATTTTCCTGTGGGTTGGTTTTTTTTTTCCTGTTTTTTTCTTTTTTTTTCCCTCTTTCCCTTCATTGTCTTTTGTGGCAGGGCAGGTTTCTTGCTGAGTGTCTCTGAGGTCTGCAGCAGCGACGAAAAGGATTAGCACAAGCAGAGCATGTAGGCTTTAGAGAACAGAGCAGAGTTTGGTTTCAACATCTAATTCAATTTGTTCTGCCGAGATTGAAATATGAAATGGTTGCCAGTCAAACGTTCAAAGGGGGAGGAGGGAGGAAAGAAGAGAGGGAGCCTTCTCAAATTTAAATTTTAATGAAAATTAATTTAACCCTTTGATATGTTTTAAAACATGTTATTTCCCAGGCTGGGAACAGGCTGGAAAACATTCATGAGGGTTTTTTTTTTTCCCTGTACCTTCAAATATAATGAAGATTTTCTTTTTCCCTTAATGATACTTATCTTGTGGAGCAGTTTGACATTGGTTAATTTTTCAGGCAATTTGGTATCAAGGAAATCTGTTTGATGTGAGCAGGGGGGGGCTGTGTATGTGTACACAGATATATATGTGCCTGGACATTAATTATGGAAGTGCTGATCACAGCTCTGGAGAACAGTTGGAGTTAATTCCTGCTCCACTTCTCTGTTACGTATTGAGAATCCCACACGTTGCACCCCTAAAATTACAGCAGGAATTTTCTAAAAACAAGCCTACACCTGAATTAAAATGATCACTCAAGTAGGTCTGCAGAAATTCAGCACTCCCCATTGGCTGTCTTCTTTTTTCCCCCCGATCTGAAGTAATCCTAATGATCAAATAATGCAAACTCTGTTACCTGTCCATGGAGCTGAAGCAGGGAACTGCCTCCCCCTGGTCCTTAACCTCAGCAGTGCTGCTGCAATGCTCTTGTTTGCTTTGGGAGGGGGAACGGTTCCTTTTCTATTATTCAGGAAGGTTTTGTCTGTACCAAATGATAGCACACTGATGGTTGTAACTGGGCTGGGATGAGCTGTAGCCCTGTCCCCCTCGTTTTGCTGGCTCTTGATGCCCCAGGATCAGTGTCACTGTGTGTGCCTGTCACCCCTCAGCTGCCCTGTGCTCCCTGGGCAGAGCTGGGCACAGGGGGGGTGTGATGCTCATCTGGGTAGCCTTTTTGGGTGTGAGTGCTGTAGCCAGGCTGTGCTGGTGGCAGAGAAGATGAGCAGCTCCAAGGCAGAGTCATCCATCAGCCCTGGCTGTGCAGATGAGAGCAGGGGTACAGCCACCCCAGATGGGCTCTCTGGGCTGTGCTCAGCCTCTGCTCTCCCCTCAGAGAGCCCAGACAAGTGCTTTACACTCAATTCTGGCTGCTGGGATACACTGCAGGGTCCCTGGGGGGCTGAAGCCCTCTGCCTTGGCCAGTGGGTGTCTGTCAGGTGGTGACAGCTTCATCCAGTGCGAGACCCTGGCGAGCTGGACAGGAGCAGGAGCTGTGCTGGCTGCAGCTGCTCCCCAGGCACGATGCAGATCCCCCTCCCCAGGGCCAGCTTTGCAATTGGATTAGGATATTATTCAAATGCAGCTTTTTTACTGAATGAGAGGGTTAAGGGGTTTTAATGTAGAAGCAGCTCTCCCTCATTGCTGCCTGTTGCCAGAGGCCTGTGTGGGTTTTTATCTCCTTAAGGGAACAGCCAGCAAAGCAAGGCAAGGCACAGAGGAGCCTGGCTCTGCTGGGCACTGCCAGCCCCTCTGCTGTGCCACGGTGCCCTGGGAGTGCCCAAAGTGACCCACTCCCTTTGGAAAACTCCTGACCACCATCTGTGTTTTCCTCTCTGTCCCACGGGAGAGCTGGCAGGGACAGGCAGGCAGCATCTGTGAGCTCTTGGTGGTTTCTTGTCATCACCACTGCACTGCTCCTGCAGTTCAATTCCTACAATTCAGGAACTCCAGCTCTTCTCATCCCTTCAGGCCTGTTGTTCCTGGGCTTCCTCCCAGGTGTGTCCCATGGAATGAGGTCTGGGAAGCACTTCAAGGCCAAGCAGGCACAGTAAATGCCGTTCCCTCACCCTCTGCAGGACTGCAGGAAGATGTGTCCTGCCTGCTGCCTTCCAGCCCAGCTGCTGACTCCTGGGATCTCCAGAGGGAGGTTCAGGTTGGACTTCAGGAAGAATTTGCAAATGCAGATTGAGAGAGTTGACTTGGATGCTGGCTGGGAGACTTGGAGAGCTTCTCCTTAATCCCAGAATCCTGGGAGAAGCTGAGTTGGAGGGGACTAATATTCCAACACATCTGGACTTTACCCTGGGTCACAGCACCACTGGTGTTTGGCACCACATTCCAGCTTCCACCAGCACCTTCCTCAGCAGGAAATACAGCAGGAGGAGGAGGCAGGGTGCAGCTTCCCTGACTGAGGCACTCTGCCTCCTGTTTTCCCTAAATGTATGCATTGGAGAGGAAGAGAAACCGCATGGCTGGGCTTGAGAGCTCAGCCTTCACCATGAATAATAATCAGGCTCAGTAATTCACAGTAAATAGGGATCCAAATTGGCTAATCTGGGAGGCTTTCACCCCAAACTGGAGCTGGGAAGGGAGGCAGAGCTGGGGCTGTGCAGGAAGTGATGCCAGCACAGGAGCAGGGAGGTGGGCAGGATCCTGGAGAAGGGAGGGTCTCACCTCCCTGGGAGCTGCAGGAGCACAGTCCCTGCGTTCCACAGGCTGTAATTAGTGCCATGTCATTAGGTTTGTCTTTCTGTTCCAGCCCCAGGACCATGGTGGGCTGCTGGGGATCAGGGGGTACAGAGCCAGTGTCACCATGTCCCCATATGTGACATCATCCCCAGCTCAGGGTATAGCAAAACTGCTGGGACAGAGTGGGAGGGCAGTAAGGGCCATGGTGTCAGGAGAGGCCATCTGGGGGGAAAAAGGTTTTCTTCATGTTCCCTCAACTAAAATTCAGTGTTTTCTGGTTCATTTTCTCCTGCAAGAGCAAGCAGGGCAGTGGTAGGAGCTGTGTTCAGCTGCAGTGGGGTGGGGCTGGGGGTCTCCATCTGCCAGCAGCAGGCTCTGACAGGGAGGAAACATCCCAAGGACCCCCCCTGTAAGCACAGAATGGCTCCAAGTGCCCAGCACTGGACAGAGCAGTGACAGGCAGAGTCCTTCCCTGCTGCTTCCCAACAAATACCCTTCCAGCAGCACCTGAAGGCACTGTTAGACGAAATGAAGATAAAACCATGGAAAAACCCCTCAGCCCAGCCCCCCTGCAGACCTCAGCCCATGATTTGGGCTATTTAAATATGTGGAGTAGGAGCTGGAAGTGCAGCTGGTGAGGAGCTGGAGGAAGGCTGCCCCTGCAAGGTGTTTTGCAGCTGCTGAGTGACTTTTGAAACTGAGGAGGAACTTCCAGCCATGTTCCCAGTCCCCTCAGCTCCCCTGTCTGGGGCAGCGCCACACTGGAGAGCATCACACTGCTGCTTGCCTTCTTTTCCAGCTCTCCCAGTGCTGCTGGCCTGCAGCAAGGAATGGCTCTGCATTCACCTAACCCACAGCAGCTCTGTCCAGAGGCCATTTCCCTCCTGCCCTTTCCCTCTCTTTCCCTTCTCTGCCCTCCCCACACACTGGAAGCAGCAGGGTGGACTGTGCCAGGAGTAATTCCAGAAGAGCTGGTGCAGGGCTGCAGCCTGGGGGGGTCACAGCCCGTTCTGCCCCCTGCAAGATAAACAGGGCAGGCACATCAGCCCAGGCAGCTGCAGAGCAGAGCAGCAGCTCTCCCTGCTGAAAAGCAAAACCTGGGAAGTTTCTTCTTTTAATCTAAAAAATGAGAAGCCCAGTCAGCCCTGTGTGGTTTCAGCTGGGGGTCTCAGGCCTGGGTGGCAGCAGGAGGGGGCTCAGCAGGCAAGAGCCTTGGGCTTCGTTAGGATTCAGCCCTTGGAGCTCTCCTTTCCCTCTGATGCCTGAGTGTGATTGACACTTACAAATTACCCAGCCAAAAGTGTCGAGTCTTTGACCCCTGAGTAACATCTTTGGCAAGCCTGAGATTTGCCAGCATTTTGTCATCTAATTACTACAAATCCCTTGAAAATTCACTGGCTGGTGAATTTTTAATGCGGGACAATTTCAATGTGATGCATGGCCCAGATGGGCAGCGTGGGCTCCTTCCCTCTCCCCCTGCTGCTTCCCTGCCCACCCTTCTCCTGCTTCCCTCCTTCCTTTGCCCCCCTCCTCCCCCCATCGCATTCCTTATCTCCCTCCTGCCTCTGTGCATCCCCATCCATGGAAGTGCCCTGGGATCTTAGCCCCTCCTGGGCTCTCCAGCCCAGCTCAGTGTTCCCCCTGTCCCCTGTCTGTCCTGCTGAAGGAGCTGCTGCATGGAATTCATTTTTTTCCCCCATCTTCTCAGGTCTCTGGCTGATGGATGAGCAGGAGAAGCCTCCATGAGGAGCCAGCCCACTTGTTGCGAGTCCACTCATCCTGTGAACCCAAGGGCTTATTTATGCTGTGTGTCCAGGTCCTGGGATTCCCAGTCTTTGAAATTCAGAGAGGAAGGAAAACCCTTGTCTGCTGGCAGCTCCTGAGCATCACTTCTTAAATCCAGGCAGGGAGTAATTCCCTTCATCTCAGCTCAACCTGAGGGAAGAGGAACCTGGAGCAATGGACACTTCCCTACTGACCAGGGGACTCTGACAGAACCTGCTCTTAATATCTGAATTAAATAATTCCTGTACATTAAAAAACCCATTCTGTACATTAAAAACCATATTTTTAATTTCCCAAACTGAGCCACATCTGGGTTTTGGTTGGCTTTGTTTCTTCTCCACAGCCAGGTAGTTTTTGGGGCCGATAGATAAGAGCAGTCTTGGGGTTGATAGGGAAATAAGAGCAATAATTCCTGTACATTAAAAACCGTATTTTTAATTTCCCAAACTGAGCCACATCTGGGTTTTGGTTGGCTTTGTTTCTCCTCCACAGCCAGGTAGTTTTTGGGGCCGATAGGGAGATAAGAGCAGTTTAGGAGGGAGGCCTGGGCTCTGCTGTGCTGGGCTTTGTGCCTGTGTCATTTCTGTCCCCGCTCCCCGGCAGTCGCCTCCCATCTCTCCCTTCCCAGCTTTCAAAGGGAAAGAGGCTTTGCTTTTCAACCAGGGTACTGCTTTACATATGTAGGCAGCTGATAAAGTATTTTCACTTCGCCCCTTTCCCCTCTGGGAATCGCTGTCTTACGGCAAAACTGTTTTGTCTGACAAGGGCTGCAACAGATTACACGTGTTGGCTGCAAACACGGGGCCTTTTTTGCCCCCTCCCCCCCTTTTTTTTTCTTTAAAAAAAAAAATAAATCTCTATCTCTGCAGTGCCAGGAGGAGCTCTGCCTTTTGCCTCCAGCCCCCAGGAGCAGCCCGGTGTTGGGATCTGCTGGTGGCATCAGACCCCCTGGGTGGTGCCTCTGGCCAGATTGGTTTTCTCACTGAGGTTAATTTGAGCCTGAATCCATGAAAATGTCACTGATTCCATCAGGGCTGAGCACATCAGATGGGCTGGCTCAGGGTTTGGGGAGGTGGAGATTTTAGGAGCCCTCAGCATCCAAAAATGCTGCAGCCACAGCATCCCTGGAGGTCAGGGGGACTCAGAGTGATGCTGAGGGCCAGGCTCCCAGTGGGGACCACATGTGATCTACTCACGGTGGTCCATCCAAGACACCCCAACCCATGGGCCAAGGGTTTCTCCCATCTCCAGCTGGGATAGGTTTTCAGATTTGCTTTTCAGATCATCTGTTTAGGCTTTGAAAACCTTTAAAGCCTCAGGTGGCACCAGCAGGAGATGAGCAGAGCTGAGAAACCCCTGACCAGGTTTGTCCCCTGGCTCCACCTCCTGAGCTGCCCCTTCCAAAAAACCATCCCTTGTCCTCCCAGCAGCACTGGCACCCAGAGGGAAGGGCTGGGATGAAGGGAGCACCAGGATTCAGGGATGGTTTGCTGCTCAGAAGCTGCACACCAGGGCTGAGACGTGCCCGGATTGCAGAGGGAGAAAAATGAGGACACTGCAGTGCCTTGGAATGGGCACCCAAACCTGGGGG
The DNA here is from genome assembly GCF_963513975.1 of Fringilla coelebs. Taxonomy (NCBI): domain Eukaryota; kingdom Metazoa; phylum Chordata; class Aves; order Passeriformes; family Fringillidae; genus Fringilla; species Fringilla coelebs. The sequence goes on along the minus strand of NC_140043.1, from coordinate 5,714,628 downwards.
TGCCAGAGGGGGATTTGGAGGAGAGGAGCCCTGGGAGGGGGGGGAAACTCATCACCAACTCATCCAGGCTGTGCCTCACCTGCTTTAAAGGGGAAACACAAAAACTTTAGTGGTGGGTTGGAGGGATTCGGACCTGGAGTCACCCCAGGGTGCCTGGAAGTATCCAGCAGTGCCAGCAGCTCTCCCTGTGCCACCACTGAGGGACACCTGCCTGCTCCCAGACCTCTGGGGACCCAGCACTGGCAGAGTTTGGGCACATTCCACCCAGCCTGAGGGGATCCCACTGCCATTCCTGTGGGACAGGCACCCCCAGCAGCACAGTCTGGGGCTCTGGGCACCTCCTGCTGGGCATTTCCACACCCAAGGATACCCAGAAGTGATGGGAATCCTTACCTGCTCTTTTCCACATTTTCCCCTTTTTTCCCACATTTTCACATCCTCACTCATGAAATCCCATGGAAGCAACAGGTCTGGGCCCAGGGAACACTTAGCTTGCCCCGAGTTGTTTGTGGAGATAATTAACTGTGTGTTCTCAGCTGCAACCTGCCATGGCAGCCTGGGGGCTGTGCCATCCGTGGGGGATGGACTGGGACAACCACGGGTGGAAAACACAGGAGGAACCAGCTGGGAGTGACCCTCCCTGGGCTGCCTCTTCTCTTGCTGTCCCTCACTCTGGGCCATTCAGTTCTGGGGACATCATTTCACAGCTTCTCCGTGCCCCACAGGAACCAGGGATGGGCACTGCATCCTCCCCTGCCCATGTGGGTGCAGCTCTGGTCCTTTTCCCATCTTTTCCCAAGGATTCCTGCCCCTCAGCCCCCCATGAGCTCACCCCACTCCTGTTCCATGCACAGCCAGGCCTGGTGCTGCTCCTGGGAGCACAGTGGCTCCATCAACCCAGAGGGTGCAGCTCAGGGGTGACCCTGCTGGCCTGGACAGGGCCCCCCACACCCCAACACCCCCCCAGGGTCTCCCCAAGGCTGGGAAGATCCTGGCACTCCCTGAACCCCCTGCTCCCTTCGTGCCTGGCTGAGGAAGAAGTAATTAGTGCCGCTTGCTCCAGCAGGCAGTGCCCAAATGTCAGGGACAGCAAAGTCATTAAGATCTGTTTTTACTCCCTGTTTGCTCCCAGAGTCTCTGTGTATGTGTGTGTGTGTGTGTGTGTGTATGTGTGTGAGGAAATTCTGGAGGGTGAATCCAGCCCCAAAGCACCAGGAAAAGTCCCCTCCCCTGGCTGTGCTGCCCTGCTGCTGCCTGCCTCAGTTTCCCTTCCGTCCCCTCTGTAAGGGACCCACCACATCCTCCGTGGGGACACTCCCAGGGTTATGTGATGGGGGGGTCAATGCTGCCCCAGAGTGCAAGGGGCACCCCAGTACCCCTGGTTTCAGCAGCTGGGGTGGCCTGGGGTGGCTCAGCAGCCAGGGCAAACCTCCTGCACCCATGCAGAGCTTAAAACCAGATCAGCTGTCCGTGCTTGGGTGCCCATCCAGCTGCTCCCATGCTCCCAGAGCTGGGTGCCCCAGGCTGTGAGCAGGTTTTGGGGCACAGGCAGGCACAGGGTCCTGCAGCAGGACCATGCTGCAGCCTGCTTCCCATCCCTGCACCAAGCAGGAGAGGGAGAGAGCGGGAGGAAGCGGGAGGGAAAGGACGTGTCAAATCAATCATATTTAAACAAAAGCCTCTTCGGCCCAAGGGCCCTTTTAAAAGCTGCTTATTTAATTAAAAGTCCCATTTTCCATATTTATGGCCCTTATTCAGTTAAATATTAACCGCCTGGGCCAGGGCTGGTTTATTCTTTGGGAAGAGGCAGAGTTGGGAGGTTCATTAGGGGTTTATCAGGCAGATGGATGGAGGGAGGGATGGACGGATGTGGGACAGCACATGTGGGCTCCTGACAGTGCCTGGGGACTGTGGGGATGACACCACCACTGCCCTGCCACCTTCCAGCAGGACACAGGGCTAAAAACAGGGGAACTGGGGCTGTTGGGATGGTGTGGGAGCTGAGCAGGGACAGCTCCTGTAGGAAACCACCTGAACCACAACACCAGGCACAGTTTTTGCGCCCAGCTCCCCTAAGCTGTGGCAGAATAATCATCAAAACACCTCAGTTTTTCCTTGGGGTCACTGACTCCTGGCCCAACCCTTGCCAGGACTGTTTTCCCCAGGATTTTATTCCCAGCAGTGTGTGAGAACCACGGCCATGCCAGACCTGGCTCTGCTGGGTTTGGACATCTCAGGGCTGGGCACAACTTCACTGAAGGTTCATCTGGGGTGTCACTGCTCCAGGCTGGACCCGGGAACAAGGACCTCTGGGGGTGTCCTTGGAGTCAGGGAGGGGCCAGAGCAGCTCAGCTGGCTGCAGGGGCTTGGTGGTGGCTCCAGAAGATGTGGGAATGAGGAGAAGCTGGAGTTTATGTCAGGGTTTGAAGGGACCCTCAAGGCCTGGTGGTTCCACCTCAGGGATGCCTTCCCCTAGAAGGGGGGAAGGGAAAACCACAGAGCAGAGGAGCAGCCATGCTCCAGAAGGTGTCCTTGGGGGCAGAGAGGAAGAGGGGAAGCCCTGCAGGGTCCCCTCAGGGCTGGATCCTGCAGCACACCCTGCTCTGGATGTGCTGGGACATGCTCTGTGAAAGCTGCAGGAGAGTGGGGCTCATCCAGACAGACCAAAATCTCCCTCTGAGCTCTGTCTACCCTTCTCCCCTTCATTTTTTGGGAGCCCAGCAAGCAGCCCCGTGCAGCCCCTCTCCCTGGAATGCAGGGCGGGGTGACGGGAGCATCACCCCCATCCCAGCACGGTCCCCACAAAGGCAGCCCTCCTTCTCCCTCCCACCCTAAATACCGGGACACCGAGCCGGCAGCAGGGCCCACGGGGACCCTGCCTGGGGAGGGTGGTGCTGGCAGGGCAGGGAGTGAAACGGAGCCGGTGATTTCCTCCGGGGAGTGGGGGTTGGCTGGTGCTGGCAGGAGAGGGAGAGACACCGGGTTATCAGAGAAGTGTGAAGACAATAATGCAATCTGACATTTCTGAAATGAGACCCCCCGGTTGCCCTGGCAACGGCTCACGTGGGACCAGCTCCCGGGAGACGGCTCCGAGATGTGCTATAAATGATGTTTGATTAGAATTTAAATCATTTAGGCGGAGAGAAGATAGGCCTTTTGTCAGCGCGGGGACCCGCGGGGGTCACCCCGCCGGCAGCTGCCAGCGCGGGGACCGGCCCGGGGGTCCCCCCGGGGATGGACCCTGCCCTGCCCGCCTCTGACCCCTCCAGCCGGGACAAGAGCGAGCGCCTGGCCACAACAAACACGGCACGGGAGGAGGACAGAGCCCTGAGTGCCTCTGAGCCCTGGGAATGGAGCTGGAATCTGCACCTGAGCTTTGGTTTCTCCCCAGCTGGGGCAAAGCCACCAGAACTCCGCCAGCTGAGAGCCTTGGCTTTTGCCGCGCTCTAATTGAGATAATGACACTTCTGAATTAATCCTGCCTCCCTGAAAGTTTCCTCCAGGTGCGGGAATGCGGCACGGTGTCACCTCCGAGGGGAGCGCCCTTCCCCAGGCTGCCTCATGGGACGTGTCCGGCTTTCCCCAGCGCCTCCAGAGAGCTGGGAAATTCTCCAGCATCCTGAGCTGTTTTGAGGGCAGGGATTTTGCTGGACAGCCATCCCCCGAGCATTCCTTGCTCTTGGTGCACTCAGTGAAGCCCTTTATTGCTGCACGAAGTCTTCCTTGGGGTGAAATTGATTCCCCTGGCCCTGGGGCTTGCAGGAATTCATGCCTGGAGCAGCAGAGGGGAGCGGGGTGGGCAGCCCTGGTTTGGGTTCCTGCCCTGGCTCTGTGGGGTGAGGGCTCCAGGAACGAGGGCAGGGCCAGGGCCCTGCTGGGCTGTGGCACAGAGGGGTGGGGACACCCTGGGGATGGGGTCACCACCGCAGCCAGCCCAGCTGTCACCACCCAGTTGCGTGAGAAGGTGACCTAAAGGCGTCTGGACCTTCTGCTGGGGTCTCATGGGTGCTGGCACCATCAGAGCCAGAGGCCAGCCCGTTTTGGGGAGCTTTGAGAAGCTGTTTATTTGCTTTAATATCAACCAGCCTGGGCCCTGGGCTGGGGCTGAGGGAGGAACAGAAGTTCTGATTCCCCAGCTGGTGGGAGAACGGTGTTAGAAGCAAACCAGCAACAGGAAATTTCTTTTCCTAGAAATTTTTAAAATTCCTTGCTCTTTAATGCTGTGATTTAGATCCAATGAATCTTTAGAGCTTGCTTTTCAACTCCCAAAAAATGCCATCTGATCATGAAATTAGAGCTAAACTAATAAGTCTCAACAAATATTAATCTAATGAATTTAGCTTCTTTCTGTTTGTGGACCAGCAAAGAGGGGAATTGCAATGTTCTCATATGTATTAATTATGTGAATGTATTCCACAAACCTTTCCTGACTGCCTTGGTCATGAATATTCTGAGTTTTGTTTCGTGGTTGTGCCCACCCCATACATTCAACTGTGGGTTTGGGGGGAGAGTTCAACCAAGGGGAGCCTGGATCTTAAAATCATTAAATGATTTGTGTTGGGAAGCTCCTTGAAGCTCATCCCATCCCAGCCCCTGTGGTGGAAGGACACCTTCCACTAGAGCAGGCTGCTCCCAGCCCATCCAACCTGGCCTTGTCTTGCAAGCTCTGAGCTTTGCTGTAGAACTCTCCACTTCTGATGGTCTTCAAATGGACTCTCTGAGGGTCTGTGGGATGAGAAGCCTTGAGTGATGCAGGTCCTGGATGTGTTTTGGGGTGAGGGATGCACCAGGCTGGGCTTGGGGAGGCTCCTGGACACCTCTGGGGGGTTTTGGTGGCATCTCCACGACTATAAAATCACTGATGAACATCTGTGGTGCCTCCAGCCAGCTCTGGGCTGCTGCAGAGGGATTTATTGACAGATGTTGTATTGGAGTGGTGGTGAGCTCTTCCTCCAGGGAGCAGCTCAGCTCTCATCTGGGCAGGGCAGCGTTGGGACTGCTGCCCAAACCACCCCAGCGAGCTCTGCCGCCCAAAATCCCTGCTCCTGTGTTTGTGTGGGGCTGCAGAGCCTGCCCAGCTCAGGGGCTCAGACAGCACCAGCTGGAGCCCTCCTTTCACAGCTCTGCCCCTGGAAATGGGTTTGGAGCAGGAGCCTCCTCTGGCAGGTCTCTGCCTGCCCCCAGGGCCACACCAGGGCTGTTCTGGAGCAGCTTTTGGATTAAGGGTGCTCTGCCCAGCTCTGGAGCCTCCCTTCTGGGGGGAATCCTGGCACTGGGGCCAGGGGGTTGGCACTGGGCTTTGGGGGCTGGATTCTCCTCCTCCAGCCCATCCTTTGGGATTTGGGCACCCCCTGTTTGGGGAGAGGGGCTCAGAGAGCTTTGCAGGAGGGTGAGGGTGGGCAGGGGGCCGTGCAGGGAGGGCTCAGGGTGACACCTGGGGGTGACACCTCGTTAATTGGCACGAGCTGGAGGTGCAAAGCCAGGCAGGAATGGGCTTGTCATTCCTGGGAAACTGTCCTGGGCATGCACAGAACTGCTGGGTGGAGCCAGGAGGAAAAATAAGGGGGTTTGTTCCAGATCAGAAGTGAATTAAACACCCCCTGATCCGCCTCCAGGCTGTGTGCCACCCCACAGAAACACAAAACTGCTTCTTGCTGTGGCTGTTCTCCAGCAGCACTTTGCTTTTGGGGCTCACCCTGCATACACAGGCCCTGGGGACACTTCCCTGGGTGCCACCTGCTCCTGCCCTCCTGGATGCTGATCCCTGGCAGGCCAGGAAGGAGCTGAAGTGGCCCCAGGTAATAAAGTCTGATCCAGAACGGACATAAAACAGAATAAATGGCTGTGTCTGATTAAAGACAAATTATTTTTGGCAAATATTAATGTTCCAGCAGGAGTGGCACGGCAGCCCCTTCAGCTCTCCAGGGGACATCTCTTTGTTTCCTTTCAGCTTTTCAGTTTGATGTTTGAAACACCCACCCAGGACTGGTACATCCTTCTGTGGGAGAGGCACCTGGGGCTGGGGACAAGGACCGGGAGGGGTGGCCCTTGTCACCTCCCTGGCACCAGCTGCTCCCTTTTCACCTGCCTGGGTGTGGAGAGGGTTTTCCCACTGGGAAAATCCCTGTGCAGGGAGCTGGGAAGGTCAGTGCCTTGCTGTTATCACAAACCTCCTGGCCATGGAGGGGGCAGCTGCTGGGTGTGGTGGCCTGGGAAAAGCTGATCCTCGGGAAGGGTCAGGGTTGGTTGGGGGCTGGGGCTGTTACACTGGTTTGCACTGGAGAAATCTGGAGGGGAGCTGGTAATAAAGGCCTGGAGTGATGAGGAATGGCCTTAAATTGACAGAGGACAGCATTAGGTTGGATATTGGGAAGGAACTGTTCCCTGTGAGGGTGTAAGTCCCTGGCACAGGGTGCCCAGAGCTGCTGTGGCTGTTCCTGGATCCCTGGCAGTGTCCCAGGCCAGGCTGGATGGGGCTTGGAGCAGCCTGGGACAGTGGAAGGTGTCCCTGCCTGTGGCAGGGATGTGATGGGATGAGCTTGAAAGTCCCTTCCAACCCAAACCATTCCATGATTTCTGAGCCCCAAATGTGAAACCTCCCTGGCAGAGATGAGAGGTCCCAGCTGTGCTCCTGGGAAGGCTTTGGGCAAAGCCCAGAGCTGGAGCTGCTGCTGGGGCCGGTGACTGCAGCACCTCTGACTGCCTGGAGCACCTCGGGAGCACTGAAGCCTGTGGCCTCCCTGTGACATCTGCAGCGAGGCCGGGCCACCTCCCCCTTTGTCTGGCTCCTGACAGCCGGCTCTGGCTGGTGCAGGAGCCAGGGAGGGGGTGACAGAGCCCAGCACGGCCGGGACACGCAGGGGAGCAGCTCCTCTCACTGCCTGACCCCTCCTGCTCCCGCTGTCTCCCCTCCAGGTGTGTCCATTTCCCCAAACAAACCTGTGCTTAACCCTTGCCACACCCCAACCCCTGCAGCGCCCACCTCCTGAACTCGCCTGATTTTTATATCTATTTTTTAAATTTTTTTTCTTTATCTTTTGACATTTGCTGCCTCCCCTCGTGCTAATGCAAGCTTCTCCCATCACCAAACGCCTCGGGGGCAGAGGGAAACGGCACCGAGAGCTCTGCAGGCTGTCAGGAGCGCCGGGAGGAGGGACAGGGGACACCGGGAGCAGATGGGGCCGCTCCTGCTCCCGCTCCTGCTCCGCCGCCCCTCGCCCCCAGCAGCCCCGGCCGCTCGGTGCCTCTCGGTTCACCCACCCCTGACCCCCTCGGCGCTGCAATTCCTCCTCTTCTCCCCTTTTTTTTTCTCTTTTCCCAGCCCTGTTTGCTGCCCAGCTTTTGCTGCAGCCCTTTGGCTGATGAATATTCCGTTTGTTTGCCCAGGTTCGGGCTGGTTGGTGCCGGAGCAGCCTCAGAGCCCACCCCGGTGTCCTTCCCGGTGGTTGGCCTGGGGATGCGGCAGGCTGGGCTGGAAGGTGATGCACGGTGGGAAAGGAGAAGGGGGCAAAGCAAACCCATTTCTGCAATTGTCCCCAGCTCGAGAGCAGAAATCCCTTCATTTCTCCGAGGGAAATGGGGGGATGGGTCTGTCGGGTCCTGCTGAGGCAGCTGTGGATGAGAGCAGGGGGATTTGGGGTGGTTGGGGGGTCCCACACCTGGCAGTGACATGAGGAGGTGGCACCAAGGCTCCAATCCCTTCCGTGGGGCCTGCAGGGATTCCCTGCTCCTGCTGCTGGGGGGATGGAGACCTGGAGGGTGGCACGGGCTGGGGGTCCTGCCTGCTCGGGCTGACAGGACACGTCCAAAAATCCCCGCTGCAGGCAGGCACGCTTTGCTGCTGGGCCGTGCTTCCCAACCCTCCTCCAGGTGAGGAATGTCCCTAATGTCCCTTAGCATCCCTACCCGCTTTTCCCGGTGCACGGGGCCGAGCTGGGGATGCAGCAGCGGCCCGGAAAATAAACAGCCAGCGCTTAGTGAAGCTGTTCTGCCAAATTTACGCCCTTTGCTGGCGCACGGAGGGGGGGGCAGGAGCCGCGGCCGCTCCCCTTGATGGGCGCATCCATCACGGGGTATAAATGGCCGCGCTCCAGGAGGTATCGAGCGGGGACGGTGCCGGCTCCCCTCGTCCATCACCGGCCGGGGACAGCGCTGGCAGCCACCCCGGCAGCTCAGGGATGCTTTGGGAGCGGGGAGAAGCGGCAGGATCCATCCCACTGCAATCCCTCCCGGCGCCTGCAGCCCCTCGGGGACCAGCGTGTCCCAGTCCCCACTGACTGGGCAGGGCTGTGCCTTTTAAAGGGATTTTTACAGGGATTGCTGCCAGCTCCGTGGAGCTCGGGAAGGCAGCTGGATTCTCCTGGAAGCCACGGTGCTTCCTTCAGTCTCCCAGCCCTGGTTTTGTCTCTGTTCCCATCTCCTGTTCGAGTGCCTCTCACCTGTTTATTTCCTCTAATGGCATCAGGCTACAAGTGGCTGAGCAGTTAAAATGAACACCATCACCACGGGTTTCTTTTTTTTTCTCCTTTCTCTGGCAATGGGGATTTTTGCTCTCCTCTAGCTGCATTCCCAAGGGATTGTGCCTGTCCCTTTCCCTCTGTCCCCTTCTGAGAGACTGTCAGCCAAACTCCAGGAATGCAAAGAGGTCTGGAAGTGCAGAGATCTTAAAATGTGGTGTTCCTGTGTTTTTGGGGTGCCCAGAGGGAGCAGTTCCTTTGATGTTTTCACCAAATGGAGCTGGAGGAGCGGTGCTGGGGCCGGGTGCCCATTCCTCCTGCAGAGAGAGGAGCTGTTGGCAGAACAGGGAATCAAACAGGGTTTTGAGGGAAGGGAAAGGGATTTGTGGACCCCACCCACTGCTTGGTACTCCCAGTGTTATCCTGGCTTTCCTCTAAACCCCCTGCCCCCCATGCTGCTGGGATGGAGGTGCTGTGCTCCTGTGAGCCGTGGGAGCCAGTGGGGTTCTGGTTCTGGGAGCACTGAGTGGCCGTGGAAACAGCTCCTGGCTGGGCTGTGGGCTGTTTGGGGGGACAAAACGTGGGGGGTTCAGGCTGGAACCAGCCCTGGGGTGTGATGGGTGCTGGCACAGGCTGCTGTGACCCCGAGCTCTCCCTGCACCATTACATAAATCCATATCCACATATTCCAGCTGCCTCAGTGATTAATGCAGCTCAGCCCTTCCAAGTTTATTGCTCAAAAGTTCAGACCAACTCCAGACCCCTAAAAATGCTGATTTCCTCTCTCAGAACTCTTTTTCTCTGGTGCTGGCAACCAGCAACTGCTGCATCCCAAACCTTGTGAGGAGGGTGAGGAATCTTCCTCCTCAAGCCTGGCTGAATGAGGGAAAACAAATGAGATTGCAGACAAACCTCTTGTAATTTCTGGGGTTAACAGAAACATCTCTGCTGGGTTGGAAGGAAACAGAGAACATTGCCAGGCCCCATTGCGAATGAAACCCCCTTTCTGCTGTCCCTCCTTCTCCCCACTGTCCCCAAACAAACCAGGAGTGACTCCACAGCTACAGGGCTTTAGCACACTCAGAATCCAGTGACTCCTGAGTGCAGAGTGTGTTTGGGACAGGTGGAGCTGCTGGAGGAGATCCAGCCCCTCCAGCCAGGCTGCCTGGCCCAGCTCGGGGTGCCAGGGCAGAATCTGGTGCCAGGGCTTGGGGACCATTCCCAGGGTGCCAGCTGCTGGCTTTCCATGGATCCCAGGCTGGCAGGAGCCGCTCACAGTGTCCTCAGGCTGGCTTGGGCATCACTGTGAGGTGGTGGACAGGGAAAACTCCCACTCTGCTGCAGGGTAATGGGATTTGGGGGATCTGGATGGTGTTGGGGGGGTTCCCAACAACCTGAGCTCACGGTCCCCATGTCCCCCCAGCCCAGACCCTGCACCCCAGCTCCTCACCCACCCCAAGCCCTCACCCATCCCAAGCCCTGCTGCTCCCAGCTGCAGGCTGGGCTGGAGCTGGGGCTGCTCCGGGCTGTTGGTGCCTCGGGCGCCTCTCCCGCCCCGGCTGGGCGTGCTCCATCGCCATCCTCCCCCACGGCTCTGCTTTCCTGCTTCTTCCCTCACAGCTGCTTTCTCCTTCTGCTCCTGCTCCCCTCTCGCTCCCTCCACTCTGCCTCAGAGACACACATAACTCTCCCGTGAAATATATACAGTGTAAATATATAAAAAGCCGGCGTTTGCCTGCTGCTTATGTATTCATGAAATAGTAAATAAATTTTATGGGATAATGTGAAGGCTGCCAGGGAGCAGGAGGATGAAAACTAACCCCTAATGAGGCTCCGTGTCAGTTTGGCACACTCGGGATCGATCTGCCGCTTCCATTTAGCGCCCGAGCCTGGGGGGGGAGGAGGCGCTTCCCCGGCGTGGCCTCGGCAGCGACGCCGCGGTGACGGGCACGGGGTCACGGGCGCGGCGGAGCGGGACGGGCACGGGGCCGGGGCCGGGGTGCGCTCCGGGGGTGTCGGGCTGGATCAGGGGGAGGCTTGGGAGGATGCGAAACGGTGGGGGAGAAGCGTTCCGGGGGAGGGGATGCTCAGGCTGGCTTGGGGAGAGATGTGGGGGCAGGCGTACGGAGGGATGCCGGGAGGGATGCAGGGATGGAGGCAAGGATGTAGGAAGGGATGCAGGCAGGGATGCAGGGATGCAGGCAGGGATGCAGGCAGGGATGCAGGGATGCAGGCAGGGATGCAGGAAGGGATTCAGGGATGCAGGCAGGGATGCAGGAAGGGATGCAGGGATGCAGGCAGGGATGCAGGAAGGGATTCAGGGATGCAGGCAGGGATGCAGGCAGGGGTTCAGGGATGCAGGGAAGGATGCAGGAAGGGATTCAGGAAGGAATGCAGGCAGGGATGAAGGGAAGTATGCGGGTAGGGATGTAGGGATGCAGGGATGCAGGCAGGGATGAAGGGAAGTATGCAGGTAGGGATGCAGGGATGCAGGGATGCAGGCAGGGATGAAGGGAAGTATGCAGGTAGGGATGCAGGGATGCAGGGATGCAGGCAGGGATGAAGGGAAGTATGCAGGTAGGGATGCAGGGATGCAGGGATGCAGGCAGGGATGAAGGGAAGTATGCAGGTAGGGATGCAGGGATGCAGGCAGGGGTGCAGGGGTGCAGGGAAGGATGCAGGCAGGGATGCAGGAAGGGATGCAGGCAGGGATGTAAGGAGGCAGGCAGGGATGCATGCTTGCACAAGGAGGGATGCAGGATTGGAATCAAGCTTGCACAAAGAGAGATGCAGGGTTGGATGCAGGTGGGAAGCTGCTTGCACAAGGAGGAACATGGGGAAGGATGAAATACATGGAGGGATGCAGGAAGGGATGCAGGGCCGCAGGGAGGCTTGCACAGGCCTCCAGGCCACTGCTCTCAGCAGGCAGGAGGAGCTCTGGGCTGCCAGCGTGGGGAGGGGCTGCACAGCTGGGCACAGCCAAACTGCAGCTCCCCTGCCCAGCTCAGGAGGGCCTGGGCTCCATCCTCCCACTGAGACCCTCCCGTGGGGAAAGGCAGCTCCTGGGCTGGCCCAGGGCTGGGCAGAGCTGGGGCTCTTCCTGCAATGCTCCCCAGGGATGGAGGAGGGTGATGGCTGCCCCGGTCACGTGGAGAGCCCCTTGGTCACTTTTTCTCCTCCCAGGAGGGACAGTGGGGACACAGGGTGTGGGGATCACTGCAGAGGGGAAGGGCTGGGCTTTGGGAGGACCCACAAAAGCCAGTGAGACCCTGGGCACCCCTCAGCCCTGTGGGGCTCAGCCTTCCCACAGGGACTGTGCTGTGTTTGAGGGGCTGTGGGTGCAGGATTTGCCCCAGTGCTGGATCCCCCAGCCCTGCCTGCTGCAGCAGGGGACGGTTTGGGGTTACTTGGGGTATAATATGGTGGTTTGGGGTTATTTGGGGTATGATGCAGCTTTTCCTTTAATTCAGTGTTTGAGGAATAGGGTCATGCGTAACAGGGGAAAAGTAGGAAAAATGAGTGTGTGCTTCCAAACACCTGGGATATGGGAATTATCAGGCACACCTGAGAAGTTCCCTCACCCAGGGATGGATTTTGGAATTTTTGTAGCTAAAAACCCAGCCTGGGCTGGAAAGGAAGCAGAAATGTTTCTCTGGTTAATACTGGGAGTCAGCTGCAGGTCAGCAAAATGGGAAACACCCCACCAGCACTGGGCTGGGGCTACATCTTCCCAGGCATCCCTGAAAAATTTAGGGCTTCATTTAGAGAACAGCCAAAGTGCTTGATGGAATACCAGAGGGGATGAGAAATATTTACACACATAAACACATTGAAGTTTTATCCTCTTTGGCACCTCTGGGTGCAGTGTGGGGGTGTCCAGCAGGGCTGTGGGATGCAGGATGCTGCTGCTTGAATGTTGGCTTTGGGTGGGTTTTCCATCAGGGATCTGAGCAGAAGCAGGCAGAGAGGCAGGCAGGGATGCAGACAGAGATGCAGGGAGCTGGGTGAAGCAGCAGCTTCTCCCCTCCATCATCCCCCTGCCAGCATCCTCACAGAGCTGCCCCACGCGAGGCACGGGGCTTTGGAAAGTCACAATATTTGGGGTATTTACAGCGCTGTTTCATTCCCAATTACCATCCTCACCCGGAGAGAGCTGGAGCCTGCATCTCCGATGTCCCTGCGCCTCGTGGGGAGCTGCAAACAGGAGCGGGCTCAGCCCCAGCCCCTCTCCCGCAGCCCCCGCGGCTCCCACGGGGCGGGAGGAGCTCCGGGTGCCGCTGGGTCCCCTCAGCATCCGGCTCTCAGCCCTTCCCTCCCTCCCGCGCCGCCTCCTCCCTCCCTCCCTCCCTCCCTCCTTCCCCCCTCGTATTTTTTTTTATGGACGGAATGAGATGGAGAAGTAAAAATTATTAACCCCGAGGTCAGCGCTGGCTGCCTCATTCCTCTCTAGCTTCAAGCACTTTCTCCCTCATCTGTTTCACAGACAGCGATGTTCGGCTCAACACATTTGCATATACTTATTGCATTTTTTTTAGTCTTTATCTATTTATTTATTTTTAAAGAGACAGAGCTGCTCCTGCCTCTTTTTTTTTTTTTTTTTTTTTTTTTTTTTTCCCCTCTTGTGAGTTTTCTCCAGCTGCTCTTTGGGATTTGATTCAGGCACAGCTCGCTGAGGGAGGCAGGGGAGTGCAGGACCTGCAGGGATGCTGGGCTTGCCTCTCCTCCTCCCACCTTGATTTCACCGCTGCTTTTTCCACATTGTCCCTTGAAAATGGCTGAGTTGTCCCTCTTGGCTGCTGAGGGAGCAGGAGCAGGGTGGAGGATGGCCAGAGGGATGGATCCATCTTGCTCTTCATGGCCATGCTTCCCCCTGGAGAAGCGATGGGGAAGGGCCCCAAGAAGCTCTTGGTGGCCCAAAGCAGGGTGGAGATGGAAGCTGCTCACCATTCCAAGGCCATTCCTGGGCTTTTCTTGGATGCCAAGCACAGCTGGCTCCTCCAAAGTCATCAGCACGTGGCAAAACCTGGACCCTCGTTTAGGAGGCAGCACCCTCAGGCTCAGCATCCTCCTCCTCTTCAGCACAGCAGAGCTTCTCCCATCAACCCCAAGGAATACCAGGGAGGGATGGGGGAAGAAAAAAATAAATAAAAAATCGCCATTGTTACATCCTAAACTCAGCATCTCCCCCAAACCCCTCTCAGATATCCATAATGGTCCGGCAGCTATCAGAGGCGTGGGAAGGAGAGAAGGGAAGGAAATGAATGCCGGGTGAGAAGAGAAAATTCATAGCCCAGCTGATACGCCATGATAAATAATTATGAGTTATTAATTTTAAATTACATCTTTAATGCGTTGCATGATTTTAATTCCCACCACAGTATTAATATAGGGACTGTGGGTTTGATTAATTTCAAGTGGAACAGAAAGGTGTCGATTCCCAGCGCTGCCGGCGACCTCAGGGGGCTGCACGGGGAGGGCCCTCCTTCCCTTTATTCCCTTTATTGTGGGATCAGTGTTGGGATGGCTGGAATGGTCCAAACCAGGGTGTGATTTGTGGGGTGGCCAACAGCAAGGCGTTTAAGAGCCCACAGCTGCTTTATTGCAAGGGGAATCCGTGAGGGAAGAGCATCACAGGAGAGCTGGGAGCACCCATCCTGCTTCCCAGGTGGATGAAAACCACCAGAAATCCTCCCTCAAGTGCTGCATCCCAAATCCACAGAGCCAGCACACAGGGACCAGCATCACCAAAACCCTCTGGGTGCCTCCACCCTCCCCCCCACCCCAGCCCCCTCCGCCGGGGCCGGGAAGCCGCTCCAAGTTTGCTTGGCCAGTAAACTTCCCCTAAGTGTGACAATCGCTTTAGCTGCCCAGCGAGGATTTACCGGGCTTCTGTTATCTCTTTGAAAGTCGGAGTTCTCCAAATGGCCATGAGAGAGCAGCCGGAGAGGTCAGAGCCAGTTAGGCTGCACAGCCGTTCAAAGCCCCCTTGCAAGCGGCATTAAAGACGGGATTAAGTCTAAGAGGGTTATGGAGGGAGGAGTAAACCAGCCTTGTCCTGCACACAGCGCCGAGATAAGGCTCTGTTCTCTAGGTGTGAATTCCCGCGTGTGCAAGCGCAGGCACTCCGGGCTTTGCGGCAGAAATTGGAGGGATAATTCCGGAGGCGGGGGGATCAGGCGGCAGCCGAGGCGGCCCCGGCGGGAGCGGGGCTGGGGCAGTGCAGCTGCAGCCGCCCCGCTATTTATGGGATTGCTTAATCCGGGCATAAACTGCCTCCTTTCCCTCTCACTGGGGGCATGGATGTGGGAGCACACCCCGCTATTTATGGGATTGTTTAATCCGGGCACAAACAGCCTCCTTTCCCTCTCACTGGGGACATGGATGTGGGAGCACACCCCGCTATTTATGGGATTGTTTAATCCGGGCACAGCAGCCTCCTTTCCCACTCCTTAGGGGCATGGATGTGGGAGCACGCCCCTCTCCCATCCTGCCTCCAAAAGAAAGGCTGGGGATGGGTTTGGAGTCAAGGCTGGGCTGGTGTTGTCCTGAAGCATCACACGATCCTGAAGGATCTTCTCCTGCTGCATCCCCATGGCCAACACCTCTGTGGGGTCGCACAGTGCCCCAGGGTGAGGGGTTTCCCTTCCTTTGCTCCTTCTCAGAGCTGGAACTGGGTTTGGAAAGGCTTCCCACGTCCTGCTGCACCTTCCCAGGTGTGCAGCCTGATGTAGCTCCTTGTGCTCTGCCCAAGAGGAGACACTGCCCTGAAATCCTCATGGAAAGGGGGGATTGGGATGGGATTGGGATGGGATTGGGATGGGATGGGATGGGATGGGATGGGATGGGATGGGATGGGATGGGATGGGATGGGATGGGATGGGATGGGATGGGATGGAGCACCAGTTGTGTTGACCCTCCCAGCCCCTCAAAGCAGTCACGGAAAGGCCCAGCCCAGGGGGATGCTCCTCCCCAAGCACCCTCCAAGGCCAGTGGGATCCCTCTCTGTGGGCTCCGTGCCCGTCTTGCTCCGCCACCCTCCGCGTGTTCCACAGCCCCAGGAGCTGCTGCCGGCAGAGGGAGCAGGAGCCGAGCGGGATTTGAGCCTTTCCCAAGTACAGCCTTTGCATTTTCCCTTTTTTGGCTGGGTCCCGAGGCCGCTCTGGGAAGAGGCAGGTGCCAGAGCTCTGTCTGCACGCTCGGAGCCTGTTCAATTAAACAGTTCAGGGAATTAACTGCGTGCCACGAGCTGCAGCAAACCCGCCCGCAGCCAGGGACGGCTGGATTTGCTCCTCGCCAAAAAAACCTGGGAAAACAACGCTAATAAAGAAGGATAACTGAGTCCCTGCCTGCTGCACAGAGCCTTTTCTTTCTTCTCCTGCCTTGTTCCCTGTCTTTCCCCTGCTGGGAGGGGACGCTGCTCCCTCAGGAGATGAGCGGGATGGGGATGCCCGGAGCTGGGGTTTGGCTGGAGCCTCCCTTCCCTCGGAGCCCAGGAGGGATTTGCCAGGGCTGGGGATTTGCTCCAGGCTCAGCTGGGAGCTCAGCCCAAGGTCAAAGCCGGGCTGGGTCTGTCCCAAGCTCAGCCGGGCCAAGCATTGGGGTTTTGCCTTCCCAGATGGTGTTTGGAGCATCCCCTGGGGCGCTTCATGCCCTGACTGCTCGTGCCCCCATCCCAGCACTCGGCCCCCACTCTCTCCTCACTCCTGATTTTGTGTCCTGCATCTCCCATTGCCCTTCCCTGTGCCAGGCAGGGCTGGGTGCTCCTGCTGCCCATCCCAGGGACTTGGGCACACAGAGCATCCCCATCCTGCCCATCCCCAGCACAGGAAACACAACTGGTTTGTTTTCCCAGGGAGCTCAGAGGCACCTTTCTACTTAGGTTTTCTCTCCAAAGACAAAAAAATGAAATTCTGAGTGAAAGGTGGGAGCATTTCCACACCCACAAATCTCACAGAGGGGATTTCCCAGGACAGTTTTCCTTGGCACTGCCATGGGATGCAGGGATGGAGCCCCACTGGCTCCACACCCACCTTGTGATGCCCTTTTGCTGCATCCAGGGGATTTTTATGCTCCTTCTCCCAGGCTTGGATAAGGATCTCCAAGCAGTTTGTGTGAAGGGACTGCTCAAGCTCCCTGCTTGCTCTCAGGGCTCCAAGCCTGGATTTGGGATCACTCCCTGCCTGGCCAGAGCAGGCTCCCTCCCCAGGCCTCTGTCAGCAGGAAGATGTAGAGCAATCACAGCTCTGTGCTGCAAATATTAATTATCCACTAACTGCTCTCCAGGCAGCCATTAGATCTCAGCTCTCAGACAGCTGTTCCCAGCCCGAGGGATGCTCCAGAGGGGGAGCAGCCAGGAGGTGGCGGGGGCTGCCACGGGAGGGGTCCCCACGCTGCTGTGTCCCCAAGGCTGGCTGAGCCACTGAGGGCAGGCAGGATTTGGGTGCTGGCACTCTTCTTTCTGTGGGAAATATTCCCATTCCAGAGTTTTGAGGGTTCGTTCTTCCCATCAGCTTTCAGCCCTGCCCCGGGAGGATGAGGAGGATTTGCTGTCACAAGGAATTTCCCCTTTCCAGGAGGATGAGGAGGATTTGCTGTCACAAGGAATTTCCCCTTTCCTCGTTGTTTTATCTCGCTGAACAGGGTCACAAGATCTCGCTGTGATCATTTAGGACCTTCTCATCCTCTGGCTCATTTTCCAGATGTTTTTTGCTCGGTCCCTCCTTCCAGCACGTGCTCCCACTCCCACCCTCACCCTGATGCATCACAAACCTCTTCCATTTTCCTACTTCTTGGGCAAATCCAGCTTTTTTTCTCATTGATCCCCCCAGGATGAAAAGCTGTTGCCCACAGTCAGCCCCCAGTGCCCCTGGAGCCCCCAGCCCCAAACCCTCCAGCACCTCACAGATTTTGGCTCTGATTGCACCAAGGAGCTGCAAAGGAGGGGAGAAATTCCTCAACATCCTCATGTCAGCATGGGATGGGATGGGATGGGATGGGATGGGATGGGGTGGGATGGGATGGGATGGGATGGGATGGGATGGGATGGGATGGGATGGGATGGGATGGGATGGGATGGGATGGGTGGGATGGATGGATGGGATGGAATGGGATGGGATGGGATGGGATGGGATGGGATGGGATGGGATGGGATGGGATGGGATGGGATGGGATGGGATGGGATGGGAAGGGAAGCATTGCCCAAGCTTTACTGGGGCCCAGGGAGCTCCCAGGGCCCAGCAGGATGCACACCCAGGGATGATCCAAGCACAGATCCCATATCCCTCTTTCCACCCCTCTTCCACAAGCAGAGACACCAGTGAGGAGCTCGTTAAGGAAATAAATGAGCGAGGTGGGCCCGTGCTCATATAAATCTCTCTGAGAGAGCATTCAGACGTTCCAGATTTGAGCTGGCCATCATTTAAATTACTGCTCTGCCTCCCCTCAGCCCAGCCCCTTATTACCAGGGGTTTAATGCTCAGGGCTTAATTGCAATCGCTGGCGAGCTCCCCCTCCAAGCTCTCATCAGGAATTAGCTGCTTCTCCTGCCCACTCATTATCCACCCAACCCAGGAGGCTCCAAAGCCAGCCAGGGAGCAGGGCTGGGTGGCTCCCAAGGGGCTCTCTGGGCTCCAGGGAAGAGCCCCTTAGCATGGGAGCTGCCTGGAGAGCTCAGAATAATTCTGTGTAATTGAATGTTTTCCCCCAGTTGCCCAGGGAGCACCTGGGAATGCCTGGAGGAGCTGCTGGAAGCAGGAGATGTCTTCTAAAAGAAGTTGAGCTGTGAGGATGGGCTCCACCTTCCTCTTCTCACTATTTATCCTCCTGTGTTGGGTGATTCACTGCCATCTCCCTTCCTTACCTAGCAGAGACAGAAACCCTCACCCAGGAGCTGGAGCTGTCCCATCCCTGGAAGTGTTCAAGGAAGGGTTTGGAGCAAGCTGGGAGAGGGGAAGGGCATGGAACAAGATGGGCTTGGAGGTCCCTTCCAACCCAAACCCTTCCATGGTTCTGTGATCCTGGGACTTTTTCCCCTCAAAAAGAGGCAGGGAAAGGGGAAAGAGTTGTGAAGAGCAGGGAGCACCTGCTGGAAGGAGGGAGATGGGACCACAAGGGAACAGTTTTGCCTCTCTGGAAAATGAGCCGGAGGAGGAGGGATCACAGCAAGATTTTGTGACCCTGGCAAGGTGAGATTGTTCAGCAAGCCAGGAGGGAAAGCAGGAAAGTGATGAGAAAAGGTAAAAAGAAATCATTAGGGAATAATACATATATTAAAAAATACTCTGTGTGTTCACCTCTTGAGGGGGAGGATCCCAAAAGAGCTCAAAATCCAGGCCAGCTTTGCCAAGGGGTCCAGTGCAGAGTGGGAAAAAAAAAACCTATGAATGCCCAGAAAAAGGCAAATGGTTTTGGGTTTGGAAATATTTGCCTGCCTTGTTGCACAAGGTTGCAGAGGTTGAGGAGGTTCCCTTTACCCAGCTTGCCCCTAATCCATCCCAAACCCCCTCCCCAGGGCACAGCAGTGAATTTTGTGTGTCCTTCAGAGCCCAGGGGAGCGTGCCACGCAGCAAGCCCAGGGCAGGCAGGTGGCAGAGGGCACTGGGGGGATGCAGGGGTGCCAGGGATGCTGATCCCAGCCCGGCAGAGCCTGGCACAGGGGGAGGCATCAGTAATTGGCAGCGTGGGCTCTGCTGCCCTTTCGGTGGCACCGTGTTTAATTGCACTGGCTGCCAGTTCAGGGAAGAGCTGCTCGGGGGCCTTATCTCTGCTTTCACCATTTTTCTTTCTGGGAAATGAAGTTAAAAATCCCTTCACAGCAGCTCCAGCGGAAAAAAAATTAGTCCCATATCACTATTTAACATGCACTGCTAAAAACTAGATAAACACAGGCCGTCACTTGGAGATTAGCTCCTCACATGACTAAATGATTTATTTAGAAGATTCCTTCTTTTCTCTGCCGCTCCCTTTCTCTCTCTCGCTCTCCCCTTTCCTTGGCTAAGAACATATTAATCAGAAATTAGAGGCAGGCTGAGGGATGGAGAACAGGCTGACAAAGAGGGAAAAGGGGGAAAGGGGAGCAGGGCCTGAGGGAAGGAGGGGAAAAAGGCTCCGAAAAACGGATAAAGAGGGAAATTTGAGAGCTGGGGAAGAGGACTTGGGAAGAAATAAGGACGGGGTGAGGACCAAGCAGGGAAGAGGGGGCTGCTGCAAAGGTGAAAGGGTGGAGGGCAGGAATGAAAGCGAGGGAAAAATGCGTAGAGGGAGGGGGGAGAGAGCCCTAATTGTGTGCGGCAGGAATGCGCGGGGCTTAGCCCGCGCCCCGGGGGACTCCTGGCCCTGAATGATTAAGGTACTTATCAGGCAGGGAGCTCCGGAGGGGCACGGAGCAGACCCCCGCCCCTCGCAGCCCCCCTGCCGGCCGGGGCCGGGGGGATTTGCGCCCCCAGCCCCGCTCCCCGCTCCAGGTGCTGGCGATAAGAGCATCCCTGCCCGGCCCTGCCTCCCTCGCCGCGCCGGGAGCGCCGCGGCCGCGGGATGCTCGCCGGGGATTTGCGAGAGGGGGATAAAGGGAGAAACAAGGCTGGCGGGATTAAAGGGGAGGGGTCTCTGCCGGGCTAGGTGCTGTGCAGTGTCCCTTTTCTTTTATCCACGCAGATAACCAGGCCCGGAGGCTGAGGCCTACAACGATAAGGAGATTAGGAGGATTGGCTCATTTGTAGTGAGATCCTCCAGCAGGGATGCTGGGCTCTCCGTAGACCCACCAGAAGGTTATCTAAATAGGCTAGACTTGAACTCACCCCGAGCTGGGCCCCGGGGGAGCTCCTGGGACAAAGCAGGGCCGGCTGGCAGCGAGGGACAGGACCAGAGCCGTGCCAGGGCCGTGCCAGGGCTGTGCCAGGGCCGTGCCAGCGTGGGCAGGGGATGCTGGCACGGCCAGGGGTATCCACAGGGCCATCCGTGCTGCTGTCACAGCCCTGGCTGTTCCTCAGTGTCCCTCTGGGATGCTCCAGGAATGGTGGGCAGGTGTTTGTCCCCGGGCTGGGGCGCTGGGAGAGGCAGGAGAGCAGGAATTCACCCCCGTGGGCACTGGCAGGAGTTGATGGGATCACCTGGCCAGCACAGCCCGGCACTGCCACCCCGCTCCATGCCAGCTGCCCAGGGTGCCCAGCAGCTCTGTCCCCAAACCTGGCCCTCTGGGTCATTATTGATTTTTCTGAGCACCAGCCAGATGGGAGGTGGAGTCCAATCCAACGTGTACAAAATTAGGAATTGACATTTTTTATGTACATTAACCAAATCCTGGGAAAGCTGAACAGGTAAGAGTGAAAGGTCTGGCATTTCCTATGCGCCAAACAGGATAAATTCTTGGAAGACTGGGAATGTTGTCTGCAGCAAGGGACCCACACCTCTCAGCAAACCACTCCTCACTCAGCTTTATCCTGCCCGAGTGGAAAGGCAAAACCACATTTTCCTGCCTTTAGCCTTCCAACTCCCCTCCCAGCTTGGACAAATCAGCCTTGGAGCAGCACCCACGGAGGAAACTGACATAAAATAAGAAGTATTTTACACACTGGATGTTATTAGCAAGGGCCACTCTGGTAATTTGGGGTTTAGATACTTAGCAGACAACTTTTGGATGGTTCAGTAATTTAACTTCCTTTAAAATTTCAGCAGCAAATATGTGCAGCTATCTTTTTACATATGTATTTAAAATTGTACATATATATTTAATTCCAATGTGAATAGATTATACTAACTTCAGGCTTTAACATAGGTTTACCATAATGTTAACTTTAATTTTAATTCAATTAAGTTTTTAAGGCAAATGTAATTCATTTAAATTAAAAACCCAGCTTCAATGAAAAATCAGCTTTTAATTATAACATCCACCTTTTCATTTCTTTTTTTTTTTTTTACCTGATTTTGATCCCCCCCTTTGCTCAGAATTATAAGCAAGTGTCCTGGAGCATCAGGGGGTGACTGGGGTCTCTGGGGTGATCCCCAGTCAGAGCCAGGCCAGCCTCAAGAGCCTTTCCACCCCCTCCACTGCTGCATCTCCTCCAGTTCCACCTCCACGGGCCAAGTGTGGGAGGAGGAGCTGGGACTGTGGGGATCCAGCCCGGCCTTGGGCACTGCCAGGGCTGCAGGGACAGTGCTGGGCACCTGTGGGCCTGCCCACCCTCCCAGGGAACAATTCCCAATTCCCAATATCCCATCCAGCCCTGCCCTCTGGCACTGGGAGCCATTCCCTGGTTCCTGTCCCTCCATCCCCCAGTCCCTCTCCAGCTCTCCTGGAGCCCCTTTGGGCCCTCCGAGGTGTCCCTGGATCCTTCTCCTCTCCAGGGAACAGCCCCAGCTCTCCCAGCCTGGCTCCAGAGGGGCTCCAGCCCTGGAGCAGCTCCGTGCCCTCCCCTGGGCTCTCTCCAGCAGCTCCAGCTCCCTCCTGTGCTGGGGAGGGCAGAATTCCCTTCCCTGCAGTGAGCTCAGCCCAGCACAGGGAGGGATGGATGGGATGGGATGGGATGGGATGGGATGGGATGGGATGGGATGGGATGGGATGGGATGGGATGGGATGGGATGGGATGGGATGGGATGGGATGGGATGGGATGGGATGGGATGGCTGGGATGGATGGGATGGATGGGATGGCTGGGATGGTTGGGATGGCTGGGATGGCTGGGATGATGTGTGACCGCCCCCAGCTCGCCCCCAGGGCTCGGGTGCTGCTGGAGCTGGCGCTGGAGCGGGGCCGTGCTCCGGCACCACCGGGCCCGCGGGGATGTCCGGCAGGCTGCGGGCGGGGATGCTGCCGCCGTGGCCGTGCTCGTCTGCCCTTCTGGCTCCAGGGGCCCGGTGCGGATGTCCTTCCGTGCACACCAGGCCTTGCCATTCCTCCCACGGTGTTTCCCTTCCCTCCTCCCCGCGGCCGCCCCAGCCGGAGCGCAGCGCTGCCCGCCCGCCTGACAGCTCCGCACGCAGCGTCCTCCCTCCGCCCCCGCCGCTCGCTCCTCTTCCCTCCTTCCCCCTCCTTTACACCGTTGTGGGTTTTTTGGGTTTGTTTTTTTTTTTTTTTTTTTTCTTTACACTCCCTTCTCCATCCTCTTTATTTTATCTCGATTTGCCACAAATCTGTCCCTCTCCAGAGCAGCTGCCATCTTTGTTCTTGGCCATTATCAGCGGCGGCGCACGGCCGGGCCGCGCTGGCGAGCAGACAATTGCTGACTAATAGACTGTCTGGGAGCCTTTGTGAGGGGTGGCTCTGTCACCGTGTCCTGTCACCCGCGCCGCCCCGACACCCGGCGACAGCGCCGTGGGACCGCCAGAGGGCTGGGAATGGGGGGGAGATGGAGGGGGAGGAGGGATGGAGAGAAGGGGGAGGAGGAGAGGATGGAGAGAAGGAGAAGGAGAAGGAGAAGGAGAAGGAGAAGGAGAAGGAGAAGGAGAAGGAGAAGGAGAAGGAGAAGGAGAAGGAGAAGGAGAAGGAGAAGGAGAAGGAGAAGGAGAAGGAGAAGGAGAAGGAGAAGGAGAAGGAGAAGGGAAAGAGAGAAGAAGAAGGGAAAGAGAATGAGAGAAGGAGGAGAAGGAAAGGGAAAGAGAATGAGAGAATGAGAGAAGGGGAAAAAGAGAAAAGAAGAAGAAGAGAAGAGAAGAGAAGAGAAGAGAAGAGAAGAGAAGAGAAGAGAAGAGAAGAGAAGAGAAGAGAAGAGAAGAGAAGAGAAGAGAAGAGAAGAGAAGAGAAGAGAAGAGAAGAGAAGAGAAGAGAAGAGAGGTGAAGGAGAAGAAGAAGAAGAAGGAAGAAGAAGAAGAAGAAGAAGAAGAAGAAGAAGAAGAAGAAGAAGAAGAAGAAGAAGAAGAAGAAGAAGAAGAAGAAGAAGAAGAAAGAAATGAAGGGAAAGAAGGGGAAAAAAAGAAAGAACATGATCACATGAAAAGAGAATAAAAGAAGAAGGAAAAAAGAAGGAATAAAGAAGGAATAAAGAAGAAAACCAAAGAAGGAAAAATAAAGGGGGGGAAACAGAGAAAGGGATGAAAAAAGAAGAGCAAGAAGACCAAAAGAAAAGGGAGTGGGGGAAGATGGAAAAAAAAAGGAAAAAAAAGGAAAAGAAGAAGATCCAAGTAAAGGGAAGAAAGAAGAAAACAAAAGGAGGGAAAAAGAAGGGGGAAAATCTTCTCAGAGGAGAGAAGATAGTGGAAAGTGAAGGGAAAAGAAGGAGTGGGGCAAAGAAAGAGGAAAGTAAAAAGAAGAAAAATTAGAAAGGAAAATAGAAGAAGAAAAATAATAAAACAAGAGGGGGAAAGGAAGGAAAAAGAAGGAAAATAAGGGTGGGTAGAAGAAAAAAAGGGAGAAGACTATTTTAAAAGGGCAGGGGGAGAGAAGGGAAAAAAGGAATTTTTTTTTATTTTTTTTTTTTTAATGGAAGGAAAATAAAGAAAGACAGAAGAAAGCAGAGTAAAAAGGGCAAGGGGGCAGAGCCCGGGCGGGCTTTGGATGCTCCGGGACAGGCGGGGGCAGCTCGGGCCGCGCTCCCGGCGCTCCCCGCTCCCTGTCCCGGGCCGGAGGCGGGGCACTGGGACATCCCTGTCCCGATGGATGCCAAGGGGGGTGGCACTGGGACATCCCTGTCCCTATGGATGCCACGGGGGGTGGCACTGGGACATCCCTGTCCCGATGGATGCCACGGGGGGTGGCACTGGGACATCCCTGTCCCGATGGATGCCACGGGGGGTGGCATTGGGACATCCCTGTCCCGATGGATGCCGAGGGCTGCACCGGGGGTCTCTCCCTGCCAGGGGCTCTGCTCTCCCCTCCGAGGCGGCTGCCGTGGGTGGGAGCCAGCCGGGCTGCTGGGGGGCCCAGCTTTTGTGGGGCCCAGGCTGCTGAGCTGGCCAGAGTGATGTCACCCCACAATTTCCCAGTGTCCCCGCCGGCTCCCACCTCCTGCCAGCCTTTGAGGCCGCCCCGCTGGTGCCACCAGCATCGCCCCAGCTGCTCCCTGTGCCGGAGATCCCGGGCAGGGCAAAAAGGCGGCAACGCTTTGGGCTGAATTCTTTAAAGTTTGGGCCTTTAATTCCTTCCGTCACCCCAAGGACTCATGAAAGGGCAACACCAGCCCCGTGAGAGGGACACTGACTGCGGGGAGGGAGCGGCACGGGACAGAGGGGACAGGGCAGGGCCTCAGGGACACGGTGGGGACAGTGGGCGACACGGTGGGGACAGAGGGGACAGGGCAGGGCCGCAGGGACACGGTGGGGACAGTGGGCGACACGGTGGGGACAGAGGGGACAGGGCAGGGCCGCAGGGACACGGTGGGGACAGTGGGCGACACGGCAGCCGGGAGAGCTCCGGCGCTCCCTGCGGGATGCGTCCTGCGGGATGCGCCGGGGCCAGGCGGGAGCGGCGAACGGCAGAGGGGGCTGCAGGTCAGGAGGAGCGGGGACACGGCAGGGACACGGCAGGGGACAGGCACGGAGCAGCTCAGGGCTGCCAGGCCGTGGAGAGGGGGCCTGGATGTACCCCGGGCATCCGGGGGGCACTGAGGGCACCCGAATCCCGGGGTGCAGCGACAGCGCTGCCACTCCTCGCTGCCATCTGTCCCCACCGGGGTTCTCCGGGGGGAGCCGGACCCCAAAAAGCAGCAGGGCGGTGGGAGGCAGGCCGGGGAGGCGGCTTGGTGCCCAGCATTGCTGCTCCGAGCGTGTGCACACAAGGTGAGAGGAGCTGAATCGGTGATTTCCCCAGCGGGTTTTGCTCCCGCTCGCTGCAAAGTTGTGAACAAAATGACCGGCCATGCATTGAACGGGCTTACATCGCTCTCCATATGGAAATGAAGATAATCCAAGTCTCAGCTTTGTGTTCTCCAGGAGGGAGCAGGGAGGGAGCGGGGGCCGGGGGGATGGGGCAGGCTCCGTGCTGGGGGATGGATCCCGGCCGAGCCTCCCTCCCTGCTCAGGCAGCCTTCATCCCGAGCCAGCGCTGCCGCTCCGGGCTGCAGAAGGCTTTCTGGGGACACAGCAGCGCCAGTTCCCAGCGCCCGGGCAGCCCCACTTGAAGCTAAACTGGACCGTGCACAGAGTTAAACGCGAGCCTCCCGTCCTGACATCCCCTCTGGAATATTTCGTTGCATAATTCAGCTGGTCTCTCCCTGTCACACGCACACATCCCACCCACCCACGCCTGTTTGTTCCAAATAATAACAAAGAGGGATTATTCTCCCTAAACAAAGTCTTGCTAATTGGAGAGACTTTTTTATTTGTCACTTGTAAAACCCTTGAAGTGCTGTTAACAACTCCTTTAACAAAGGCAGAAAAAACCCAATGAGCAAAGAAATAAATTGTTTGGGGTGATATCCGAAATGAAATCATCCTTCAGCGGGCAGTTTTTGGGGCTGTGGTTTGTGTGTTTGCCTCTGGATGCTGGCTGGAGAGGACGGTATCCTGCAGTGCTGTGTTGGTTTATGCACTTTGCCATTTGTGTGGCTGGGTTTCAGTTCAGTTCCTCTCTTCTGGGTCCCTTTTTGTTGCACAAACCCGCAGGAACACACCACTGACATCAGCAAGAGCGGCTGGATCAGCCTCGAGGGGTAGGAGCGATCCAGGGATGGGAGGTCAGGATCCTGCCCTGCCTCTGAGTATTTATGATCTGTGTCACACCTTTTATTTCCTTTGGCCACCCCAAGAGCGCTGAATGCCGGGCTCAGGGGTGGGGACATCCTGCCGTGCTGGGAGTGTCCCCTCTGCGGGGTGCAGTGAAAGGTGTGCACGGGGGGTGAGCACCTGGCTGGGTGACCTGTTCCAGCAGCAGGGAGAGCTCTGCCCGCCAGGAGCCATTCCCCAGGGCACGGGGGTGCTGTCACCCCAAAAACCGCTCTGCATCCGCCAGCTTTCCCCCAGCAGGTCCCGGTGCCAGCACGCCCTCGGCGTGAGCTTTCCCCACCTTCCTGCGTGGATAAAATGCACATCCCGGCTCACTCGATGTCTTGGCTCCCCCTGTAGCCGGTGGGGAGAGAGGCACCCCCAGCCCCCCAGCCCGGGGTGCCCGCTGCCGGCCAGGGCGCCTCCGTGCCTGCCCCGCGGCTCCTGGGGTGCCCCAGCTCGGACTGCACCCCGAACCCCTCCTCGGGGGGCTCCACTGCCCGCCCCAGCAGGGGGACCACGGCCACGGGGGGGACCTGTGCTCCCCAAACAGGGACAGGGACAGGGCTGTGGCAGAACCACCCTGGCACGGCGAGGGGCAGCCCTGCCGCCGCAGGTGACACGCTCGGGGAGCCTTGGCAGGATGGCAGGGACACGGAGCTGGCTGGAAACGGGGACAGCCTCTCCATCACAGCACCCCGCGCTGGCAAATTGCCGTGACTGAACAAATTCCCGCTGCCGAGCTGAGCTGTGGAAATCGCTCCAGTGCACGTTCCCAGCCCCCTGCACATGTGCAGGCAGCGCTCGCTGCTTAAGACACATTTTCCTGCGCCGCTTGCGAGGCGCCCGAGGGGTCACCTGGCCGCAGGGGATGGCGCTCAGCGGCTCCGCAGCCACCGCCACCGCCCTCGGGAGCCAGGCATGGTCCTGCCCCCCTGGGGACGCCCCGGCCTCAGCGTGGGCTTCGGCTGAACCCCGTCCTCATCCTCATTGCCATCCCATCCCATCCCCACCCCATCCCCATCCTCATTGCCATCCCATCCCATCCCACCCCATCCCCATCCTCATTGCCATCCCATCCCATCCCCACCCCATCCCCATCCTCATTGCCATCCCATCCCATCCTCAGGGAGCTCTGTCCAGCCTGGCAAGCCCCTCACCCTCCCCAGGCATTTGGGATTTTCCAGGATCATTTGGTGCCCCGTGTGATGACACAGCAAAGCTTTGGAGTAGATCAGGGGGGTTTGGAGCAGAATCCCCCCATCCTGAATTTTATTTCCTGTGGGATTGTCCAGTGGGGTGAGACCTGCCCACGTGGGATGGGCTGCTCCTTCCTTCCTTCCTTCCTTCCTTCCTTCCTTCCTTCCTTCCTTCCTTCCTTCCTTCCTTCCTTCCTTCCTTCCTTCCTTCCTTCCTTCCTTCCTTCCTTCCTTCCTTCCTTCCTTCCTTCCTTCCTTCCTTCCTTCCTTCCTTCCTTCCTTCCTTCCTTCCTTCCTTCCTTCCTTCCTTCCTTCCTTCCTTCCTTCCTTCCTTCCTTCCTTCCTTCCTTCCTTCCTTCCTTCCTTCCTTCCTTCCTTCCTTCCTTCCTTCCTTCCTTCCTTCCTTCCTTCCTTCCTTCCTTCCTTCCTTCCTTCCTTCCTTCCTTCCTTCCTTCCTTCCTTCCTTCCTTCCTTCCTTCCTTCCTTCCTTCCTTCCTTCCTTCATTCCTTCCTTCCTTCCTTCCTTCCTTCCTTCCTTCCTTCCTTCCTTCCTTCCTTCCTTCCTTCCTTCCTTCCTTCCTTCCTTCCTTCCTTCCTTCCTCTTCCTTCCTTCCTTCCTTCCTTCCCTTCCCTCCCTCCCTCCCTCCCTCCCTCCCTCCCTCCCTCCCCCCTCCCTCCCTCCCCCCCTCCCCCCCTCCCTCCCTCCCCCCCCTCCCTCCCTCTTCCTCCCTTTCTCTATTTTTCTTTCTTTCTTTCCCCAGAAGAAAATGGGACAAAATAGAGCTGAGCACGAGACTTTACCCAGGGCTGTGGCAGCTTTGTGTCCTGAGACAAGAACCTGAGTGATCCCCATGGAAAATCCTGTCCCTCAGCAGGGAGCTCGTGTCACTCTGTGTCCCCACACACCCAGGGCCAGGGGGGGACTGACAAATGACCTGGGACAGAAGTGTCAGAGATATTGATAAAAGCCATTTGTCCACATTCCTGAGCCCATGGGCACGGCAGGATCTCTCTCTGCCCAGCCAGGAGCCGTTCCCTGAGCTTGGGGTGGAGGGAGAAGGGGATTTGTGTCCAACAAAACCCAGAATTAACGGGCTGAGTTCCCAGAAATGAAGAGGAATGGACCAGCTCCTCCTCCGAGGGCTGAGCTCTGGGGGCACCGGTGCTCACCCCTCCTGTCACCCTGGTGTAGGGGACACGAGTGGCAGGGCCAGGCTGGCCCCTGGCAGGCGGGTTGTGCAGAGGAGGGGCAGAGCTGATGTCCCCGAGCTCTGGGCCACGCTGTGACAACGTGGGTGTGCACTCAGCCCTGCTGCAAAAATCAAGGCTGGCTGGTTAATTAAAGACCTGGGCCCCGAGATCTGCTTATTCAGGTCTGTGGTAGCAGTGCCATAAAATTGTCACGCCCCATTTCCCGGCAGGGACTGAGGCAGCTCCTGGAGGAGCCGCTGTGGAAGGGGCCGCTCCCATCCCCCGGGGTCATTTCTCATCCGCTGCAGCATCACGGGCACGGGCAGGTTTTGTCCTGGCAAGCTCAGCAACAGCTTTCACCCTGTCCGGGCGGACCTCAACGCCTGAATTTGGGCATCCATCCTTCCCTCCGTGCCTCCGTCCCTGAGTGAGGAGAAATCAGCCAGGAAACCTCGGAGCTGCCCAGGATCTCCTGCCAGCACACCCAAAACAGCCCCGTACCAACACAGCCCGCGGTGGGACGTGCCCAGCACGGAGTGACACCACAGCTGGGCAGCTCTGGCTCCTCACCCACCCCAAACCGGGGGGTTTGCCCCCAAACCGGGCTCGTTCCTGCAGAAGCAGCTCCCTGTGCCTGGGCATCCCAGCCCCTCATTGCTCGGCTCCAGCCCCGCTCCGCACGCACCACCTGACCCCGGGAGGGGCGATTTGGGGTGGGGGAGAGCCGAGCAGGGCAGGGGAGGGGGTGGTGGGTGGGGGGTTTGCCATGTATGCTTTTTATTTCAGTAATTCTTTTATCTTGTTCTCGCACCCTGAACAGTATAAGCGTTCATCAAAGTAATTGACGTGGATGAAATTAGCGCTTCCTGCTATGTCGGACAGATAAACTTTGCTGAATATTGATTTTGCACAAAGAAAATGACATGTGCTTGGTCCTCACCCTTTATCTGGACGGAGCAGGGAGATGCTGGGGGAGGCAGGGGGGAAGGAGGCGAGCCTCCGCTGGAGAAGCATCCATAAGAATTACTTTTATCTCTTCTTCCACGAGAAGACAACAGCAGATAAGGCAGGGAGACAGTGGGGAGGGAGGTGAGGGGGGATAAGGGAGAGGAGCCCAGCAGAGACCTCCGCCGTGGGCTGAAAGGGGCTGGGGGCTCTTTGTGCGGGGCTGCCCGGGCAGGAGCGGGCTTTGGGGGAGATAATCGGGATTTTCAGGGAGGGGAGCCACCGGGGAAGAGCAGAGACAAACGTGGGGCTGTCCCTCCCCTCCGCGGTGGGTGAGAGGGCTGGGGCTGTGCTCGGAGGGCAGCGGGGTTCCCGGGAGGAGGGGCAGCTCCTGCGGGGATGGACACCCCGAGGGACACGGGACAGGGATGGGACAGCCCCGCCGTGCCCTTGGGCTGGGTCTGCGCTGCTCGGGAACGCTGGGAACATCTCCAGTGGGGAGGGGAGAGAAACCCACGCGTGGGCAGGGAGCGCTGCAGGGAGGAGATTGGATTTTGGAAAAGCAAAGCACCTCTGCTTGATCCCACCCTGTGCTTCCCAGAGACAGGGGTCACCCAAAAAAATCACCCCAAAAGGTCCCTCTGCTCCCTCAGGGACCTGTGCCTTGCTCCAGCCCGGGCACAGCAGAGCCACACCCAGCCCCGAGGTCCTGGGGAATGGTGCTGCAGGGAACAAAGCTTTGTTCTCCCAAAGAAAGGGGCAAAAGTGGCCTTGGAGAAGCAGGTGGGATATCTCACAGGGTGAACAACAAACCAGCCTCTGATTTTCAAAGTCTTCAGGGAAATCCATCCATCCATCCATCCATCCATCCATCCATCCATCCATCCATCCATCCATCCATCCATCCATCCATCCATCCATCCATCCATCCATCCCCCTTGTCCTGCCCTCGGTGCTGCAGAGCCTGGCACTGCTGGCAGCACAAACCCACTCGGGAAGGGCCCAGGGAGATGTCCCAAATGTCCCTGTGTGAGGCTCAGGCAGCCACCAGGATGGACGTGGGCAAGGAGAGCCCGGGCAAAGAGCAGCTCCTGTTCCCTGAGGGCACCAGTGGGGATTTTACAGCTCATTTGTGGGTGTTTCACACAGAAAGGCTGAAACAGGGGCATGCAGGAAGTGATTATCCTGAATTTCCCACCTGGTGCTGAGCAGAGCTGGGCATGGAGCAGAAGGCAAAGGGGGAGAGGCCAGGAGATGGATTTTGGGGGAATTCACCCCTTCCCTGAGCACATCTATCCCCATGTGGAGCCATGGGTAGAGCTGAACATTTTGGTTCGGTTTTGAGGGAAAAGTGTGGTTCAAATGAGTTTCTCTGGGTGATGGTGGCAGGCTCTTCACTTTGATTTACTGAGAGGTGGTGGTGTGAAGCTCCAGCACACCCCCCTCACTCAGCAGCTTTGCAGAGGACAGCTTCTTCCTGTACAAGGTCCCCTTGGCCTTTAATTCTTTTCTACAGGCTAAACCACAGCTGCTGGAATATTTTCCAGACATTTCCAAGGAGCTGGGCTCAGCATCCCCCTCACACTGAGCTGAAAAATCTGTGTTTAATGGCTGAAAATCCAGAGTGTCACTGGCGGCCTGGGGATTTCCCAGGTGGAGCTGAACCCCCCAAAGACCCCCCAGACCTTCCTTAAGCCTGGCTGTGTTGGTGAAATGCTCTGCTGGGTCAACACCACCCCCAGCTCTCCTGTTCCCCCAAACCCTGCTGGGGGGCAGTTCAGATCTTGCCAGTGCAGAACCAGTTAAAGTCTACAGTGTCCCAAACTGTGCCACTCACATTCCCTGAACATAATCCCTTCACCCAGGATTTTCTCCTGGGAAGCTGAGAAGCCTCAGAGAAAAGGAAAACAATTCTTATCTCATTGGCTTCTCCTGTGTTGTGCTCACATGTGGAATGTGTTTGGAGATTGTTCACCCACAGGTGATTGTTCCATTGCATTCTGCTGTGAGTTGTTTTGACTCTTTGGCCAGTCAGGGCCAAGCTGTGTCAGGACTCTGGAGAGAGTCACAAGTTTTCATTATTATCATTATTATTATCAGTATCCTTTCTGTATTCTTTAGTATAGTATTCTTTAATATAATATATTATCATAAAGTACTAAATTAGCCTTCTGAGAACATGGAGTCAGATGCATCATTCCTGCCTTTGTTGGTGGCCCTGCATTTACAACACCAAACCACCAAAAATGACTCCTTAAACCACCATGGGGACGAGCCAGCCCAGCCCAGCACTCATTAAACTTCCCACCACCCCAACAGCAGCTCAGGTCGCCAGCAGAGCTTCCAGCTCTTTCATTTTTCCTGGGAATACCCACACCTGCTCCTGTGCCACAAATCCCCTCCCATCTGGGGAATAAGGAGCCATTTCTGTGACCGTTTCCCCAGGGTGATGTTCCCCTGGGAAGGCTCCATTTAAACCCTTGGCACCAGCAGAGAATCCACAGCCCTGGTGGATTTGTTCTTCCCGTGGGGGTTTCCTCCATCCCTGAGAAAAGGGAAGCTGGGTTTCATCTCAGCTGGATCATTACAATTTCTGACTTCTCCTTTTTTGATTTTTTTTTCCCCTAGATATATTAGGCCTTGGGAAAAAGAATAAAAAACGCAGCCTTTGGTTGCTGCCTGTATTTTCTAGACACAGTGCCCTGACATTGAGAGCAAACAGTTATTAAATAAAAGCATTGTTAGGCATGCTTTTAGTCCTGACACCTCTGGTAAATCTGCATTTATTATTTAGTGAATTAAGTGGTTTTAAATCAAGTTATAATCGGTGGGTGCCCTTGTGCTGGGTATTTTATATCCTCCTGTGCATGCTTTGTTTGCAATTTCTGTACTATTTCTTTAGGTGCATTATATCTTTTCCTTGAAATAGCATCACATGCCTCTCATGTGGGTGCCCAGCTTCCCAGGAATGCTCCTGCCATTAACAGTTGGATGTCCAGCCCTGTGCCCTGTCCCTGTCCTCCCCTCCTGTCCAGGTCCATCCCATGAAAAGAGACCTTTCTTTGTGAAATCCTCTTTATTGCTCAATTTCACCGGCAGCTGCCCGCTTTGTGGGCTCACAGCTTGGACAGGTTTTCCTGCAGGAGACAGAGGATGCTCAGGGATGCTCATGGGCCCCAGGACAGGTGACCCCAGGGCTTGTGATGCAGAGGGGAGGTGCCACCTGGCATGGGTCACCAAAGCCTGACCTAGCTGAGCCCTGCTTTAGAACCCTGCCTGTGATGTTGCTTGACTCCCAGACGTGCAAAGCAAAGGCCTTGCCCCAAACCCCATCGTTTTCCAGGGGGATTTCCCACCAGCCTGGCAGGAAACCCTGGGCCTGCCACTGCCCAGGTGCTGCTCTTCCTCCCCCTGTCCCTCTGCTGACACCCAGCTCAGGGTGCCCACACGCTGCCCCTCCTCATCCTGCCCTGGGGCTGCTGCATCCCATCCTCCCCCCACGACCTCCCTCCCTCCCTCCCCGTCCCCCTCTGCGCCTGTTTTCCCATTTATCTCCTTTGCCTGGTGAATATACATAAATATGAGCAACTGTGTCTGCCAGTGACCTTACCTGCCCTGACTAAATTCATGTAGTGTCTGTGAAGATAATTCGAAAGCCATAAGAAGATAATAAAAAAGGAAAGATAAAAAAAAAAAAAAAGAAAAAAAGAGAAAAAAAAAAAAGGGCAAGCATTGTGGTTTGTATTCCCTTATCTAACCTTCTGCAGGCCCCGGGTGGGAGTGCAGTCCCTCGCTATTTAAAGGGATGCTGCAGTTGGGAACTGCACGAGGCAGCTGCTCACAGGGAGAGGGATGGCACAGCCAGGGGTGCCAGCAGGGACAGGGCTGGCCAGCTCCTTGTGCTCTCTGCAGTGCTCATGGTGTCCCTCTGGCTGGGGAGGGGAAATGCTGCTGCCAGCAAAATCCCCCCGGGAATATCAGCCTGGCTGGTCCTTCCCCCTCCCCAAATCCAAGGGGACATCCCAGCAGACAAGCACATCCATGCAGGACCCCAGCACGAGCAGCTGCTGCAAAGAGGAAGCTTGGAAAGGGAAAAAACACATCTCTGGGTGTGATTTTTATGGGGTTTTCATCTCGAAATCCCGCTGCAGCTGGAGGCAGGAGAGGGCACTGATTGCAGGGACGGAGGGAATTATCGCAGGCGTCATCGCAGCGGTGTCATCTCGGAGCAGAAGGGTTTGTCAGATAGACAGGAGCCAAAATGATCCTGGGCAACAAAGTACAGCAACAAAACCCCCAGGAGATAAAGCAGCAGGCTGGGGAGAGCAATCCTGACACCTCCCCAGCTCCAAGGCACGCTGCAATCTCCAAAATCGCTTCCCCACAGAACTGAAGCTCTGCCGTCCGTGCTGGGCCTGGCTGTGCCCATCCTGCCCTGTCCTTGAGGTTCACATCAAAACCAGCCCAAGCAGCCCCCAAACCCCTCTGAGCTTTGCCCAAAACTTTGGGGCTTTCACCCCCTGAGCTTTGTGAGTTTTCACCCCCTGAGCTTTGTGAGTTTTCACCCCCTGAGCTTTGTGAGTTTTCACCCCCTGAGCTTTGTGGCTTTGCACCGCTGGGATCTAAATGTGACGAGCCAAACCATCACAGAGTTGGGAATAAAAAGCTTTGGAAGAAACTGAAAAAAACCCTCAATGTGCAAACAAAATTTGTGGATGGTGGGGTCACCACAGCTCTGGGTCTTGGTTTAGCAGGCCTCAGCCCTCAGGAGCAGAGGGATGCTCATCCTTTATGGCTCAGGGTATGATGCTGAAGCATCCAGAGCTCCTTGGGTGATGACACTCCCTGGGTGAAGCTTCTCCCTCGCTCTGAGCTGCTGCTGCAAACCCCAAACCCCAGAGGAAGAGGAGGTGGGGGACACAAAGCTCCCTCTCCTCACCCTCACAGCTGGAGCAGCAGGTAGGACCTGATGGAGGAGATCCTGGTGGGAAAGAGACGGGACAGGGACAGGGACAGGGACAGGGACGGGGACAGGGACAGCCACACGGGGGACACGGGCACATCCCCCGGCCCCGCCGCCCCACCCCGGACACGGCGGGGCCGTTCTGCCGCCTTTGTTCGGCAGCTCCGGAGCGGTGTCGGCACAAAGGCGGAGGTGAAAGGGGTTAATTCGGGGGACAGAGGTAGGATGTGAAGATGCAGAGCAGGACAATGGGCCGCCTTCCTCTTTTGTCAGCGCGGCCATTGTGCCGCGTGTGAAAAATGAAATCTGTTTCATTTTCCTCCCAGATGCGATCGGGCGCCTCTATTTAGAAGCCATCAAAAAAAAAAAAAAAAAAAAAAAAAAGCAATCCAAGTGCTCCCGGGGGTGGGGGGGAGATCCAGGCCTGCCAGACACGGGTGTGCCCCACCCCACAACTGCCTTTATTTATTTATTTATTCATTTATTTATTTATTTGGATTTAACCCACTCCCTGCCTCCGGCGCTCAAGTGGCTGGAACAGTTCTGGAAGTCAGCAGGGCGAGGTTTGGGGAAGCACCAGAGGTTGGCAGGAGCAGGGCAGAGAGGCTGGGATGAGCCCAGCTCTCCATGCCCAGCCCGTGGCCATCACTCTGCGTGTCCCACCTTGTCCCCAGCCTCAGTTCCCCTCTACTTTTGCAGCTCTGGAGCAACTGATAATCAAAAATTCCCCTTCATCCTTGCAGAAGCAGATGAAAGTGGAAGGAAACCCAGTCCCACTGCTCTCTCCCCCTCCTGCCTCTCCCCAAACCAATCCCTGGGTTTGCTACCAACGTGAGAAATTTTCACCTCCGGAGAAGGTGTGAAACTTGGCAGTTTTGTTCCCTCCAAAGGGAATTACAGCCCCTGCAGAACGCAAACAAACAAACAAATGCAAATTAACCGGGAGAAGCACGAGGGTTTTTTTCAATACACGTTTTAACATTTGCCTCAAATTAACAAATCCAGCTGGAAACTCTCGAGTTGTATTTTTTCCCATCCAAATCCACAGCTGGTTGTCCCTTGAGATGCCAGTGTGGGTGACAGTCATCTGGCAGCAGGGGGGAATTTGGGTGGTGGGCAGAGCAATCCCTGAACCCCAATCTGCTCCAAGAACCACCCAAAAAAAAAAAAAAAAAGCAACAACAAACAGAAGGGAAGGTGGGCAGAGAACAGGCAAAGCACAGGGATGCTGGAGAGGGGAGCTGGAGTCACCATCCTCCTGCTCCGAGCATCTGAGCCCAAATGAGCTCATTGCAGCCATGCCAGGGGCACTGCCAGCTCTGCCCTGGTCCCTCAGGGTCCCCATCCCCTCTGGCTGTGGGCAGGACCATGCTGGCCCTCCCTCTGCACAGCCACCCTGCCAGCCCCATCCCTGCACTGGGTGGGGACACTGGGCTGGTGGCAGCTCTGTGAGGGGCAGGTTTGGGAGCCAGGACACCCCCAAGTGTCCCTTCAGGCCTGTAGTCACCAGGTCAGTGTGGTGACAGGCAGGGAAGGGGGCTCTGTGGGGGTGACAGACATGCCCAGGGCTGTCCAGGGATCCTGTCCAGGGATCCTGGAGCAGAGCACTGTCACCCTGGCTTTTGAAGTTCTTCTAAGCCTTCTGATGTTGACATTCTTGTAGCAAACTTTCTCACACACTTTCTGTAAATAACTCATCGTTTTCCATTCTTTTATGGAGGAGGAGAAACCTGATGGACTGTTGGCTTGTCCGGGGTCATTGGAGAGGTGGCACTGTCACCCTCCAACCCACTGTCACCATCAATGTTGGAGTCAGAATTAAACTTCCCCTCTTTTCCACCTTGGCCACTCCAGTGTCTGCATCATTTTGTGTCCTGGAGTGACACCGGACAGGATTTATCTGCTGCTGGGGGCTCTCAGCAGCTTCGTTCCCAGGGAGGGGACACCAGTCCTGCCCCTCATCCCACCCCACCCTGCAGCCCCCACAGGCACAGTTTGGGGCTGCAGGGTGACCAGAGGACTCAGCCCCAGCCTCCTTCTCCCAGCGACAGCAGGTGGGACTGAGGGAGGGAGCACAGGTCAGGACCATCCTCCTCCTCGCCTCCTCCCCGGCTCTTTGTGCCACAGCCGGGCAGATGGGTGTCCCCTGCCAGCTCGGTGGCCGCAGCCCCCTCCGAGCCCGGCTTCATCTGCCAGCCCATAACCCCGTGCTCCCTGCACCTCGGCATTGTCCCCACACGTGTCGCAGCCTTCTGGCAGCCCCGCCCGGGCCGGCTCCGTCCCCTCGGCATCGGCCGGGGGAAGGCGGGATGGCAACTTGGCGGGGAGACCGTGGGTGTCAGATCGCATAAATCAAGCTCCAGAGCCTTCCTATTTAACACACTCTTCCCCTTCGAGTTGTCAGTGAAACCGTTAATTAATTAGCTAATCCCGCAATGAAGTGGATTCTAAATGGATGTCCCCTCCCTTCCCCCCATTTAGGTAATTACTGCTGAGGGAGCTTTTGTCAGAGTAATTTTCCAGCAGGGACAGCCCCGGCTGGCGGAGGGAGATGAATTTAAAGAGGGGGGGAAATAATAATGCAGGAGGGGGGATAAAGGAGGGCTCCTCCTGCGGGGCAGCAGGCTCTGAAGCCACGGCAGGGCCAGCACAGCTCTGTCCCGGCCTGTCCCAGCCAAGGAGGGACCAGCACAGGACATGTCCAGCACCCACGTGTGGGAGACAGTGGGAAAGGTCATCCCTACTGCTCCAAGCTGCTCCTGCAGTGGTGCCACAGCACCAGCACAGCTCCTCTTTGCTCACACCGGGCTCCATCTCCTCCCTGCCTCCCCCAGGACAGGTCCAGGCTCTGGACAACACCAGAGCGCTCCATCCAAGGCCACTGAATGGACTCTGAACCACCTGGTCAGCTGGGAGATGTCACCCCACGGCAGGAGGGGTGAAACAAGGGGATCCTCGTGGTCCCTTCCTCCCCAAACCCTTCCATGACTTCCTGATCCCTGCAGTGACGGTGGCAAAGTCCTGGCGTGTTTCCCACACCTGTCACATCTGTCACACCTGCCTGTCCCCCCTCACCCAGCACCTCCCAGCTGCCCCCTCTGAAGAGCTCCCCACAAGAACCTGAGCAGCAGGAATGATGAAAAAACCCCAAAGCCCCCAAGGGGTTTTTCCCAAGCCAAGGAAATGGGGATGGGGTTTCCAAAGCCCAGCAGAGGAACCAGCCAGGAGGCCTCAGCCCAGCACCTGTTGGGGCATTTATTTCAGAGTCAAGGCACCAAAACAGCACTGGCACATCAGGAGCAGCGCTTCTCCTTCACATCTTGCTCTTTCCATGCCCCTGCACAGCTCCAAGGCCTTTTTTGTTCCTTGCCATGTCAAGCAAAGTTTCTGAGTGAAGATTTTTCAAAGGCATGCCGGGTTTTAGATCCCCAGCTCCGTGTGCCCCAGCTGAGCTGTGTCCAGCAGAGATAGGGCAGGAGTGGTGCCAGCTGCCTGCTGCAGCCCTGCTGCCTTTGAACTGCCAGGCTCTGCTCCCAGCCCCGCTCCAAATCAAAGGATCCTGCTGCAAAATCACAGCCCGCCTCTCCTCTGGGGGCAGAGAAAGCTCTGGGTGCTGACAAACCCCCAGAGCTGCACATCCACCCTCCCCAGCCCATTCCCGACCTGCAGGCACTGATGGGCGGCAGAAATAAAAGATTTGGGGATTTCTCCCTCATCCTAAAACCTCCCTGGAGTATTTCTGTGTGCTGAGCTGATGGAAAGGGTGAGAGCCCCTTCCAAGAGTTTCCAAGGAGAATTTGCTCCCCACTAGAGGAAAATCTGTTCACTGAAGGGAGGTTGTTCCAGTTTAACAGGTGCCTGCAGCCTGTCTGTAGGGCAAACATGGCAAACATTCCCATCTCCTCAAGAGGTTCCCCGAGCAGCCAGCCTGCACCTGGCAAAGGGAGTCACAATTTCCATCCTTTCCCACAAACTCATTTCCCCTGGGACACAGAGCAGCCACATCTCCTTTTGGAAGCTTGCTTTAGCCTACCAGGCTCCCAGAAAAACCTAATTACTCCCCAAAATGACCTGAGAGAAGCAGAGGTGGTGAAGGCAGGACTCCTCTGAAGTATTTTGGCCTGTGTGTCCCTGTTAAATATACTGGATTTCATTACCATTGCCTCTTCATTACCATAACTATTACAGACTGTAGTGCCTCCACACAGCTACTGGTGGCTCCTCTGTCTGAAACAATGTCTGGATGAACTTGGTGATTTCAGGTTGGTTTCCTGTGCCTGGCAGTTTGAGAACTTCAGTCTCTCTTTTAGCAGGCACCAGTCAGGCAAGAAAACCTTTTCCCACTGCTGCAGCCAAGGGCTCAGGCTGTGTCCTTACCAGGGCCACTGGCTGCAAGGAACCATCCAAATTTAAAAAAGGCTTCTGAGCCCAATCCGAGCTGAAGTCCCACCCACTCCTCTGCAAAACCTCTTGCCTTGCTCCAAAGGGAACAGGAGCCATCTCTGCCTGTCCCATGGCAGATGGGCTCAAAACCTGGCTCATGGCCCTTCTCATGGCCAAGCCCACAGGGAACCAGGGCTGTGTTCATCCTGCCCAGCTGCCTGGAACCTGGGTGACATCCCAGGAAAACGCTGCCCAGGCTGGTGTTTTCCCACATTTCTGTGGGCTGGCAGCACAGGAGAGGAGGCTGCTCCACCACCTGCCCACCCTGTGCCCCTCAGCTCCCAGACTGGGGGGGAAGAAAGGAAGAACAGGGGATGTGGGAAGAGCAGAGGGCTGGTGCTGAGCTCAGGTCTGGGGGTGAAGCAGCAGGGGGAGGAGGCCTCTGGGGACGTGGGATGCAAGGTTTGCTCTTGCAGACTGAATCAAACGTTGGGAAGCTGGTGAATTAGCTCTGTTTGCTGAGCAAACGCTGCCAGGGAGGGATAGGCAGAGCAGGAGTGTTTGAGCACACAGTCCTTTATTTGCTAGCAAACATCTCCAGCTCCTCCTCTCCCTCCCCTGCTCCTCTGCACGCCTTCCCCAGCCTGTGCTCCAAAGAGGCTGGGTGATGCCTTCCAAGAGGAGGAGGGGGAGATCCCCCTGGATGAAGCATTTTCTTTCACCAAGCCCCTGTACCAGACCAGCCACGGGGACAGTGGTGGCTTGTGGTGGGAACCTTTTCTCCAAAATAAATTATTAAATACACTCACGCTCAGCATGACTTCCTGGGGCTGTGTTTTCCACCTCAAACGAGGGTTGAGCTCTGGGTGGAGACACTGAGAGTGCTCCACAGGGACTTGGGTGAAGCTGGCACTGCTAAAGACCTGGGGCCCAGCTGCAGAGCAGAATTGCCCCTTGACAGGCAGGACTGGATGGGGGTTTTCAGCCTTTATTGCCTCTTTGGGTGCTGATGCTGATCTCAAATCCCTCTCCCAGCTGCAGTTCCAATGGAAGAAGTAACTGAGCTGTTCTGGAGCTGCTGTGGGAATATTCCCTTGTCTGTGGGGCTGCTCAAGAAGACTCTGGAGGAAGAGAAGAAGGCACCAGAGAGGTAAATTCTACCTCAGGGCCAGGGGTTGATCAGCATTCAGCTCAGAGGGAGCTGCCAAAAGTGCTTTCTCTCGAGATGTTCCTCATTCCATCTGCTCTGGAGGGCCTGCACTGATCACTGAGTGTGACCTTCCAGCAGCCCTCACTGGTGTGCACAGAGCTGAGCCTGCCCCTGGTGGGCTGAGAGCACCACTGGGAGTTCCAGAGGGACCTCAGCCAGACACTTGTCCTGCTGCCTGGGATTTCTGGTGGGTTTCCTCAAGGAAGAGGAGAAAAGATGGAAGCTGCGCTGTCCATCCCTTTCTGGCTCCTAAGCAAGCCCAGACACGTCTCTGGAAATTCTGGCTGCCTGTCCACCCTGAAATTCCTCCCAGTTATGTGTTGCTGTCCCACATCCCTCCACTCCTGGCTGTTTCCAAACCTCCTCCCACATTCCTGAGGCCTCCCCAGCCTGCTCCAGCCTTTGGCCAACAAACACAGGGCACAAATCATCCTCCAGCTCCCGCAAAAACTGGGGCCAGTCGCCACCTCCATTCATAAAACATCCCCCTGCCACCAGCAACTGCTGGACCAGCTTTTATGGAACAATCTTAATGTTCATTCACCCTTTGAAGGCCAGGTGCTTGGACAGCAGCTGTGCTCCACACGCTGCTGCCTGAATTACTCCTGGCTGGCAGCGTGTGAATCATTCATTATTAAACTGCTCAGTGTGCTCAGCCTGGGGCTTAATCCAGTGCCACCACCGTGGGTACAGGAGGAATG
This sequence comes from Fringilla coelebs, assembly GCF_963513975.1. Classification (NCBI taxonomy): domain Eukaryota; kingdom Metazoa; phylum Chordata; class Aves; order Passeriformes; family Fringillidae; genus Fringilla; species Fringilla coelebs. The sequence continues at coordinate 5,673,950 of NC_140043.1, read as the reverse complement.
CAGCCATCTGGAAAAGCAGGAGCACCCTTTGTGCCTGCCTCTGTCAGTAGTGCCACTGCCACTGTCACAGCAGAGCCACTGTCACAGCAGAGCCACTGTCACAGCAGAGCCACTGCCACAGCAGTGCCACCACTCGCGCTGGTGGTGGCAGCTTTATGTGTCTCCAAGGGAAAGCTGTGCCCTGGCAGCCCAGAGGAGGGGCATTAGGGAGGGAAATGCACAAAATGAGATTTCTGGGGGTGTGGGTTGGTGGTGCTGAGCAATCCTCACTGCAGAAGGGGAGCAGTGCTGGTTTGCAGCGCCCAGCAGCTCGGCCCAGCACTGGGGGCTTTGTCTGGGATTAGTGGGAGAAATTGTTGGGGAGGGGAAGAGTCTCATGACCCTGGGGAGGGGAAGAGTCTCATGTCCTGGTTAGAGCAAGGAAGGGCAGGCAGTGCTCTCAGGGCCCTGACAAGGCTCATCTCTGCATCCCCCCTCCCTCCCCATCAGGTATCAGCTCAATAAAGACATAACCCCCACCATGAGATCTTTTAATTTAGGTACCTGGGTCATCCCCTTTTCTTTCCTTGCAGGGCAGCACGGTGAAGGGGTTTGGTCCTTCAGGGCAGAGGGAGCTCAGCACTGCCAGGAGAGATGGTGGAGCTGGAACCTTTGGTTCCCTGTGGGGTGACCTCCCTGTTTGCAGGATCCCTCCTCACAGCCCAGGGGATCACTCCAGGTTTCTCTCCCCAAGTCTGTGTCTCTAGCTGGGTTTATTAATTGGCTGGGACTAATTAGCTAAAATCCCTGACTCCATTCAGCGCTGGGGCCATGTCTCCAGGCTGAGCTGCTCAGCTGAGCTCTGACAACAGGCACTGGTGGCTTTAACTCACCCAGCTGCTGAGCACAGCCAGTTTAGCTCCAGACACCCCGGTGGTGGTCAGAGCTCCTCCCTGTGAGGATGGCTTTGATTCAGTGCAATGCATTCAGCATTACAGGCAAGCCCAAGGCTCTGATTTACTCTGAGGTCAAAAGGTGGGACAGGAGAAGAGGAAGGAATTTATCACCTCCTGCTGCAGAGCCAGCACTGGGAAATCTCTCCCTGTGCTCCACCACCTGCAGGGCACAGCTGGCCATAAAGGCACATCTCCTTTTCTGTGCTGCAGCAGTGACCTCCAGGAGCAGGGCAGAGCAGCCCCGTGTTTTGCTGGCCTGCCTAACACCTTTGCAGTCACTGAATCATGGAATCATGGTGTGGCTTGGGCTGGAACAGATCCCAGAGCTCCTCCAGCTCCAAACTCCTGCCGATGACAGGGAAACCTCCCGCTAGGTCAGGTTGCTCAGAGCCCCACCCAGCCTGGCCTTGTCAGTCTGCTCTTCTTCCTCTCCCTGTGCCTTCTCCAGGCTTTCCTGGAGCCTTCCCAGCTTCCCAGGCAGAGCTGGAGGATGGAAGGAGAGCAGGGACGTGGCAGCTCAGAGAATTGCTCCACCAACACCAGGTTTGGTCCAAATGTTTTTGCTGCTGGCTGGCTGTTTGCAGAGCCGGTGCCAGTTCAGAGCCTTGGTTTTCATCAGACTCGAGCACAACTCAGAGAGAGCCCAGCTGGGAGTGCCCTGCACATTCCAGTGCAGGAGCTCAGCCCCACCGGTGGATGTGCCAGTCCCTGCCCCTGCTCCAGGCTTTGTCTCCAGGCAGAGCAGCTGGGGCTGGCAGCAGGAGCAGCCCCACTCCCTGAGCAGAGCTGTGGGCTGGGATGGGGAACTGCTCCTTCTGCAGAGAGCCCAGCCTGGTCACTGCAGGCTGATAAGCAGTGACCCCAGCCAGCTGTGAGACCTTGGAGACCACACCTGAGGATAAACCCCTGGATAAACCCCTGTGGCTGAAGGGGTGAATGCAGCAGATGTGTTTGCTGGTCCTGTTTCCAGCTGGAGCTGAGCAGCTGCCTGAGCTTCTGGGCCTGATTCACAGGGGAATGAGCCCAACTGAGCCCAGGGAGCTGTGACTGAGAGCCTGGGCAGCACTGCCACCCTGGGCTGGCAGCCCCTTCCCTCAGCTTTGCAGAGGGTGCTCACAGCTCTGCTCAGAGATGTTCCCCTGCAGGCAAGTCTCTCCTGGCTCAGCGTGGCAGGAGACTGTCAGGACCCAGGACATTCCTCTGGCAGCCCTGGGTGATTCCAGACCCTGGCAGGGGCTCAGAGACCTTGGCACAGAGTCAGAAACACCCGTGCCTTCCATTTTAGCCCATGGAAACAATTACCAACTTTGTGTGAGGAGTTACAAGCCACAAATGTTTGAGTAGAATAACAGTGAATTTGTCACAGGGTGAAAAATTAGAATTTTGGGGATTTAGAATGGGGGTTCAGGAGGCAAGATGGAGGAATCTGGGCTTGTCCTGTCCTTCTCCTTCTTGTCCTCCATCTTCTGCTGGGATGGTGACACTTCTGGATTGGTTTAGGGTAGAGACAGACTGTCTAACATAGGTGATAGGTATTGGAAAATTATTGTAATAAAGTACAGGTAGGTTTTAGTATAAAAAGCCAACCCCACCCCAAGGGCAGGGACTGTGCCACAACCCGACCTGCTGGACAGAGCTCAGCAGGTCAGAGAAAGAATGGAACAGATAAGAGAAAATAAACAACCTTGAGAAGCAGAACCGAGGGATCTCGACTTCCTCAGTTGTGGGGCTGGGAAAAAAGAGACTTTTAATACCTCAGGGTCATCTCAAGCACAGAAACCCGAGAGATGCCCAGCCTCTTCCTCAGTGCCTGGAGGGGCCTCTGCTCTGCTGTGCACCTGGGCAGGTACACCCACCTGTCTGTGCTGGAGTCTCCAGCCCATCCCTGTGTCCTGGGGACACTTCCCAGCTCCAGCAGCCCTTGGTGTGAGACCTGCCTGCATCCTCCAAGGCCGCCTGGCTCCTCAGCCCTTTGCTCCTGAAGGACCTTGCCGTGTGCCCTGCACCTGGAGCTGAGCAGACTGTGGATAAAGATCAAATCCCACATCACAAAAGGTCAGGGAAAGCCCCCAGATCCCTCCAGGGTGCCTCAGGTGTGTCCAGATGCACACACACACTCTGCTCCCCGTCTCCTCTCTCTCCTCCTGCTCCTTCTCCCTCTTTCATCCTTCTGAAAGGAAACCTGATGGTTTCTGGGCTTTGTTGGTTGTTAGGAGGACACTGGATAAAGAGTCTGAGAAAGTGAAGGAGGGTGCACAGGGCTGCAGGAGGAGAAGGAGGGCAGAGCAGGAGAAGGAGGGATTCTCGGTATCTACAAGGGAATTAAGGGGCTTTTACCAGAGTGAAGAAATCAGCTAAAGAATGGCAGGCGAACAAAAGCAGCAAGGCTATGGACAAGTCTCTCTGAATAGATCCAGATCCCCTTAAGTTTGTAACACCCCCTACACACTTCTTTTTTCCCCCCTTCCCCCCCTTAAGCCTTTGCTCCTCACTCCTTCCAAGAACAAATGCAGAGCAAGGGGAAAGAAAAAGGAAGAAAAAAAAAAAAAAAAACCTACACCACCACAAGGGAGGGGAGGAATGGAAGAAAGCTAAAAAAAAATCAAATAAAATAAAAGGTAATCCTCAGCCACTTTGCCCCTCTGGGGGCTGCTCTGGGCCAGATTAAAGGTCCGGTGTGAAACCATTCTGCTATTCAGATGCGATAAGCAGGATTTACAAGCAAAGAGAAAGAGAGAAAAGAATGGGCGAGAGGAGAAAAGGAGAATTATTTGTGTCTCTTAATACTTGTTAAGCACTTCTCTTTTGCTAGACCAGACAAGACACAGCTATGCTCAAAGTCCGTGCACAATCCTGCCCGCTTGTCCGACACCCCCCTCTCCCTCCCTCCCTGCCCTCCACTTTCTTTGCTCTCCCCCTACCCCCCTCCAAAGCAAGCAGGCAACACTTTGTTGCTACTGAGCTGAAATTGGTCTCCTCTCGGCGCGGCACACAAAGAGAATGGCAATTAACCTTCCTGTTCCCTGGTGACAGCGATCTAATCAGGGCTGCGCCCAGGCACTGCCAGCGGCCCCCAGGCAGCGCCTTTGTGCGGGGCAGGGAGCGGGGAGGGGGCTGCGGGCACGGGCTGGGCACCGCCGGGCTGGATCGGGGCAGGATCGGGGAGGGGGCTCAGGGACACGGGCTGGGCACTGCCGGGCTGGATCGGGGCAGGATCGGGGCAGGGACACGGGCTGGGCACCGCCGGGCTGGATCGGGGCAGGATCAACTCAGGGACACGGGCTGGGCACTGCCGGGCTGGATCGGGGCAGGATCGGCTCAGGGACACGGGCTGGGCACTGCCAGCCTGGATCGGGGCAGGATCGGCTCAGGGACACGGGCTGGGCACTGCCGGACTGGATCGGGGCAGGATCGGCTCAGAGAGGGGCTGTGGGCACTGCCGGCCTGGATCAGGGCAGGCCTGGCTCTGGGAGGGGCTGTGGGCACTGCCAGCCTGGATCAGGGCAGGCCTGGCTCTGGACACGGGCTGGGCACCGCTGGGCTGGATCAGGGCAGGATCAGCTCAGGGAGGGGCTCAGGGCACTGCCAGCCTGGATCAGGACAGGTCTGGCTCAGGGACACGGGCTGGGCACTGCCAGCCTGGGTCAGGGCAGGCCTGGCTCTGGACACGGGCTGTGGGCACTGCCAGCCTGGATCAGGGCAGGCCTGGCTCTGGACACGGGCTGTGGGCACTGCCAGCCTGGATCGGGGCAGGCCTGGCTCTGGGCACGGGCTGGGCACTGCCAGCCTGGGCTATGGCTCGGGACAGAGGGATCCTGCACTTGCAGGGCTGCTGTGGGTGTGAAGAGGATCAGCAAGGTCCCCGAGGAGCAGAAACCTCCTCTCCGAGCTCTGGAGCAGGGCATGGATGTGCTCCAAAGGTTGGAGAACTCTCCCAGGAAAAATTCCTGGAGAAAAAAAGGAGATCTCAGTGCCTGAAGGGGCTCCAAGAGAGCTGAAAACAAACTTCAGCAGCAGGATGAGGGGGTGTGGTTTTAAACTAAAAGAGGGGAGATTCAGGAGAGATGGAAGGTGCTGCCTTGATTTTTGATTTTTTTCTAAGCCTTCTGATGTTGACATTCTTGTAGCAAACTTTCTCACACACTTTCTGTAAATAACTCATTGTTTCACATTCTCCTGCCTGTGAGGATTGGGGGTGAGGAAGAGCCGGTGCATTGCTGTGCTACCAAGATGTAAGCGCTGCATTTGAGGGAGAAAACATGAACCTCCTGAAGGTCAAAACCAGAGAAATGTTTTCTTTTCTTTTTTTTAAAACCTCTGAAAAATCCCTCTAGTGACCAGCTCTCTAATTGTGACAATGAATGAGGCAGAGGTCTCTGGATCAGCCTTTTGCTTTCTGATTAGCCTTACCTTAGACTCCAGCAAAGCAGGAAAATGATACTGAAATGTCCTCTTGCAGATAAAAAGAAACAGAAAAACACCAACACAATAAACAGCACCAATACTACCTCAAAAAAAAAAAAAAAAAAAAAAAGAAAAAAAAAGAAAAGAAAACACTTCAACTCACTTTTTTTCTTCTCTTGTTAGTTCTAAGGGAAAAAAAAAAACCTTGAAACTGTTGCTAAACCGGGGAAAATCCACCTCTTCCTCTTGTGTTGGAATTAAATTTTCCTTTTGAGGCCAAGCAGAAGACCTGCACCTAACAGCTTGAGAACAGCCTGATGGGTGATGGATATTCCAGCCTGGAGATTTGCCATCATTGCAGGAAACCTTGTCCATAGAAACCAATTCCCGATCATCTTTGTCACGTGCAGCTTTAAAGTTTGGAGCCTTCTGCTGGCCAGGGCTCTTCTGATTGTCCCCTCCACGTCCTGGCACACCTCAGTGACAGCTGCAGCCCAAAAAGGCGCCAACAGCTGCAGTTTCCTAACTGGTTCAGAGGCCTCCCTGCTCCCTGGGAGGGGATTGAGGGAATCCTGCCCCTGAGCTCACCCAGCACCGACCATTAGGGAGGGGATGGAGTCCCTGCCCTGCCTCTGGCTTCGGGGGATGATCGCACCCACCTCCGAGAGATAGGCACCAACGTCTCAATTACACCTAAGGAGGAGCATAATTGAGCCTAAATTGAGTCAAACTGAGGCAATTAAAGCAAAACTCGGCCCCCCGCTGGCACGCCGAGGAGCGGCTTCTTTCGAGCTCACAACCACAACAAAAATAACCCTGACAGGGCAGGGTGGCACCGGCCCCTCCAGCCGGGCTCAGCTATCGGGGGGGATGCCCGACCCTGCCCTGCAGCTCCCGGGGGCCCTTCAGCACCACGGCCAGCGCCGGGGCTCTTCCCTTCCCTCTCCCGGCCCGTTCCTTGCCCTCTCCCTCCTCTCTCCCTGCCCTCTCTTTACCCTTTCCCTTCCCTCTCCCTGCCCTCTTCCTGCCCGTTCCTTGCCCTCTCCCTCCTCTCTCCCTGCCCTCTCTCTGCCCCTTTCCCTTCCCTCTCCCTGCCCCTTCTTTGCCCTCTCCCTGCCCCTTCTTTGCCCTCTCCCTGCCCTCTCCCTGCCCTCTCTTTACCCTTTCTCTGCCCTCTCCCTGCCCGTTCATTGCCCTCTCTTCCTGCTCCCTGCCCTCTCCCTTTCCCTGCCCTCTCTCTGCCCTCTCCCTGCCCGTTCATTGCCCTCTCTCTTCCTGCTCCCTGCCCTCTCCCTTTCCCCACCCTCTCCCTCTCCCTGCCCCTTCTCTGCCCTCTCTCTGCCCTGTCCCTCTCCCTGTCCCTCTCCCTGCCCGCCGAGCCCAGCATTCCCACCAGGGCTGCGGCTCCCCCCGGGCCAGCCCCGCTCCCGGCACGGCTCCCGCGGAATTCCCTCTGTACAAAGCTGGGATCGTTTGGGTTGTTCTGCCTGGGGGAGACCAAGGAGAGGCTCATCGGGGGCTGCAGCTCCTCAGGGGGGGCAGTGGAGGGGCAGCTCGGATCTCTGCTCCCTGTGAGCCAGGGAAGGGCTGGAGCCGTGCCAGGGCGGGTTTAGGTTGGATTTTAGGGAAAGGTTCTCCCCGCAGAGAGTGCTGGGTGCTGCCCAGGCTCCCAGGGCACGGCCCCGAGGCTGCCAGAGCTCTGGGAGCATTTGGAAAACACCCCCAGGGCTGCTCAGGGTGTGTGTGCAGGAACAGGGGCTGGACTCCATGATCCCTGTGGGGCCCTTCCCACTGAGGATATTCCACGGCTCTGTGATCCCTCCACCCCATCACAGGGTCATGGCCAGGCCTGGTGAATGCTGCTTTCTGAGGATGTTCCTCCATCCTGGGCCAGGAGGAGACTGGATGGATCCCCAGATCCTGGATCAGTGGCTGGGGCAGGGAGGGACCACTCAGATCCCTTACCCAGCCCCTGGCTGGGCAGAGCCCCTGGAGCATCACACTCAGAGCTGTGACCACACAGCCTCCAGAGAAAGAAAGTCCTCCAACCCCTCGGGACAGCCTGAGGGAATTCTGAGGGAATTCTCCCCAGGTGGAACTTCAGTCTCAATTTCTGCACCACTCAGCAGAGCCTGGCCCATCCTCTCGTCCCAGACACCCCCAGGATCCCCTCCCAGCCCCCCTGCTCCAGGATGGGATCAGCATCGCTCTGTGTGGAGAGCAAACAAGCAGCATCAATTAGCAGTAATTACCACCCCCTCCCCATAACTTAAGAGGCTAATATTAGCCTTCATTTTTAAGAAAGGTAATTTGACGGCCATAAATTACAATTATAAAAACTTCATTAGAGTCGGTAGCAATCCATCCACCATTGTTCTAATTACACACTGTAGGAGTAATGAATGCTAATGGTTTAATGTACAATAATTACCACAATTGAAAAATAATAATAATACAGAACAACCTCAGTTATCCAAATGTCATGGGGGACGTGGAATGGGTTGGGGTAATCGTGGTTGCAGATAATTGAGGGGCTCTTCAGCGTGATTAATAGGGGATGTGACCTCTGGGTGGGGAATGAGGAGTTTTAAATGAATGCAGTGTGGTCAAGTGAGGGAAGGCAGTGTGCAGGGAGGAAAAAGCAGGAATCTTCTGTCTCAGCTTGGAATTTCACTGGACATTTTCGACTTGAAGTAAATTCACTGGGTTTGCAACTGACCTGTGTCACCTCCTGATGATTTCTGGGCGTGGTGGGCAGAAATTCGGGACCATGTTGGAAATGATGGGCAGAGCACAATTCCAGCCCCTTGCTGCACAGAGCCCACACTGGATGTAGGTTTCTCCAGGTGGGATGGGGCTTCAGGAGGTCCCTAATCCACCCCTGTGTCCAAAGCAAGCCCACCACCGGATTCAGACCAGGTTTTTCAGGCATCTGAAAACCTCCAAGGATGGGGATGCTGCAATTCCCTTTGGCCCCTATTCCACTGCTCATTTATTCTCATGGTGAATTTTATTTCCTTATATCCCTCCAGATCCTCTTGGAGCAGCCCAGGCTTAAGCAGCAATTCCCAGAGCCCTTTAGCCAGCCCTGGTTTTGTAAGACATCCCTGGAGGCTGAAAGAAGATCCCAACCATGTCCCAGGGACTGATTAAGAACAATGAATTCTTGATATGCTTCCTCTTTAATAGCATCCTCATTTATAAAAACGCAGATAATATATCAATGGAAATTAACTTCACACTTTCCTTACCCTGGCAGGTTGAGCTGCAGGTGAGTGCAATGTAATTAAGAAATTAAAAGGTAATTTCCACATATGCTTTCTGCTAATCTAACTCGGCAATCATTTAATTTACAGCAGGGGGACTGGCAAGGAGGGAAGCCAAAATAAATAAGATAATAGTGGGTTTAGAATGGAATGGATTGGAGAAGGACTCCAGAGGGGACTGTGTGGAGCCACAGGGAGAGGTGAGGTGACCCTGCCGGTGCTGCTGATTGAAAGCCAGGCTTGCTTTTAATTTCACTTCCCAGAGTTCAAACTTAGAGCCCCCCAAGTTTTCTGATTTCTAAAATTAATTTTTTAAAAGTAAGCTTTACATTTCCTCTTCAAAATTCTGCTCTATTTCCCGCAATTAATTGTTTCCACAGCACCTGACAATTTTGACTTCAAGAGCTCCACAGAAGAGTAAATTTTTTTTATTTTTTCTGGATCAGTGAATCCTTTTCCATTCCCAGCAGCCGAGGTGTACAGTCAACAAGGAGTAGCTTTGCACTGGCAAACCCCCTGGGGAAACTGAGGCACGGACTGACCAAAGGCATTTTTTCAGCCCTGGCCCCTCCATCCCGCACCTGGCAGTGCCGCGGGGAGGATGCAGGGATGCAGGGGAGCGGATTTGGGCCGGAGCACCTGGAGCCATGCATGCCAGAGCCGCCTCAATAGCGGCAGCAGCAGCTCCAGCCGCGGGGCCTCAGCAGGGGATGCTCCTCATGCCACTCCGGCTTTTTGTTCCCAAACCTGAGCGGGGCAGGGGGGTCCTCCCCACCCCCTGCCTGTGCCCGTCCCCTCCTCCACCCCCTGCGCCTCTCCCAGCAGAAGCTGAGCTGCTTCCTCTCATTCCCCGGGCTCCCAGGAGCATTCATATGGGAGCTTAATCCTCCAGGGATGTGGGGACACGGGATTAGTGGTGCTCCCGGAGAGAGGGGGCCCAGCTCCCTGCCAGCATCCCCCACGGTGCCAGGCAGACCCTCCTGGAGCCCCTGTCCTTGGGACAGCAGGGTGGCACGGACCAAGGCACCTGTGCCACCCCTAAGAGGGCTGCATTATCCCCTCTCAATAATTTATCTGATGAGTTGCAGCCTGCTTTTGCCCAATGAATTATTCCCCGAGCAGAGGGAGGTTATATTTGTACTCTTCAGGCAGCTCTAGAAATGGTCAAATAATATTTGCCCAGCAAATTGTTAAATGGCAATTCCTCTGTCACTCAGCGAGTGAATTATTCACTGAGCACTTGTTTACCCCGGCCTGGGGCTCCCTGCCTGCCCGTGCCCAGCCTGGTGCCCTGCCCGTGCCCAGCCTGGTGCCCTGCCCGTGCCCAGCCTGATCCCTGCCTGGCCCTGCAGCAGGAGGGCACCCCAGCCAGCAGGCAGAGGGGTGCACATCTGCCTGCACCCCTGAAACCAGGCCAGAGTCTGTGCTTCCTTAGGGATTCGGGTGGGGAAAAGCTTTTGGGAAGCATGTCTGGAACTGCACAGTGCCTTCAATGGCCATTCCAGTCCATCTCCCTTCCCCCCCCCCCCCCCTTTTTTCACCTTTTTGTCCTTCCTTTTTCACCCTTTTTCACCCTTTCCCCAGACTGTCAGTTTTCCCTTTTCTCCTGTTCCCCTTTTCTCCTGTTCCCCTCTTCCCCTTCCCTTTCCCATTTTACCCTTCCCTTCCCTTTCCCATTTTACTCTTCCCTTCCCTTCCCTTCCCTTCCCTTCCCTTCCCTTCCCTTCCCTTCCCTTCCCTTCCCTTCCCTTCCCTTCCCTTCCCTTCCCTTCCCTTCCCTTCCCTTCCCTTCCCTTCCCTTCCCTTCCCTTCCCTTCCCTTCCCTTCCCTTCCCTTCCCTTCCCTTCCCTTCCCTTTCCCTTCCCTTTCCCTGTCAATTTTCCCTTTTCTCCTGTTCCCCTCTTCCCCTTCCCTTTCCCCATTTTCCCATCCCCATTTTCCCATCCCCATTTTCCCATCCCCATTTTCCCTTTCCCCATTTTCCCTTCCCATTTTCCATTTTCCCTTTCCCATTTTCCCTTCCCCATTTTCCCATCCCCATTTTCCCTTTCCCTTCCCTCCCCACACACACCATTTCCCAGCACACCAGGCTCTGTGTGGGCTCTATTTCCCTCTGTATTTCCCCTGCACGGACTGGGGCAGCCTGGCCTCTCCAGCCAGTAATTCACTGATTGGAAAGTGTTCCAGGGGCTGGGAGGGAGAGGAGGGAGCAGGGAGCCGAGGGGAGGGGGAGCCAGGAGGGATGAGATGGGAGTTCTCAAACTGCGAGCCCTAATACCAAGCATGTGGCCATATATTATTTTAATAAAGCCAGCACATCCTGCGCTCACGACAGCTGCTCTTCCCTTTCTCTCATCCTGTGAATCTCATTTATTCCTCATTAGCAAAATCACCTGTTTGTCAAATAGGGACAGAGCTGTAAGACATTAAATTGTGCGAGGGCTGCCAGGGGCCTGGGGAGCGCAGGAAGAGCAGGAGGAGGAGATCCTGCGCACAGACTGAAGCCAGGAACTGCACCAAGATCTCTTGAAGGTTGAGATGGAAACGAGGATTTGGGCAAGTGGATTATCCAGCAGCTTCAAGCACTCTCGTTTGCTTTTCCCTCTGCCTGCTCTCAGCATCCTGGGCAGTGATGCTGTGCCCAGCACCCGTGTGCAGGGGGGTCCAGGTGCACCCTCTCCATGCTCACCCATCACCTCTGCAGCAGCAAACAATTCCAATCCATGGTCACCCACCAGCAAACCATTTTCCCTTTCGGGAGAGGTCAGGTACAAAATTTCTGAATCACCATTATTGGTTTGGGTTTTCTCTAAATTGAGCAGAGGCGCTGGTGGGCCCGACCTGTTCTCCCCGAGAACCAGGGTTTTGATGAATCAGGATTTTCCACTAACATTATAAAAAATGTCCCTGGACTGCACTAAATTAAGTGTCTGTCTCCCCCCCCCCAGCCTGGCAATGGAGCCTTTTTCTGCTGGTTTTGCAGCTTACTCTCTGCTTTTCCTAATGCCAGCCCCAGCTTTTCGCTTTATCAGTTGAGTGACACGAGGAGAAACAGCTGGCTGCAAACCAAGCTTTCTGGTTTGCTGAAATTCTCCCTGGTTTGGGGAGATTTGGAGGTTTTGGTTCAAATTGGATCCCACCCAACCATGTGTATGGGAAAGATACAGGGAGAAACTTGGGGAGAGCAGGGAGATTTCAGATCCCAGCCCTCCTGCGTGCTTTGGGTGTCCCTGGAGCCTCCTTGCCAAATGCCAGCAGGACAGCAGCTCCTGGGGCTGCAGCCTCCCCAGGAGAGCCCAGGACTCCACATTGTTCCCAGGAGAATCTGCTGCAGCGTGGAAAACTCCAGCTGGCGTGGGAGGCTTTGATCCCAGCCCTGAGATGAGCTCAGGGATGTGCTGGGAGCTGCTCTGGCTGGCCAGGGGACACCTGCTACCTGCAGTCCTCTGTCCCCAGGCCAGTCTGGGCCCTGCAGTGGGCATCAGCAGCTCTTAGACTGGTCATTTTTAAACTTGGGGGGAAAGAGGGATTAGGAGGTGAAGGAGAGGGCATTGTCTGTGCACCATTTTTCTGCTTCTTTTTTGCGTACTACTCTTGTTGCTCTGCTTCCTTTATTTTTTTCTCTTGTTCTGACCATCCCTCCATCCTCTCTTCATCGTCATCATCATCATATTTTTTCCTCACATTTCCCTTCCCCAGCAGACTTTCCTCTACCTCCTCCCCATTTTCCACCTCTTTCCCCATCCAGGTCCTCTCCCCACCTCTTCCTCTTGGCCCATCTCCCCATCTCTACCTCACAGCCTCTCTCCACCTTGGGGGATGTGTGTGGGGACACCCAGTGTCCCAGCCTGCTGGCCCACGAGTCCTGGAGCCTCAAGCCCAGCTCACTGCACATCTCAGTCCTTTGGGGGACACTTTGTGAGCCACCTCCAGGACTGGGCTGACCACAGTGGCCCCCTCCCAGCTTCCAGCTGCCTTTGGTGCCTCTGGCAGAGCAGGAGGGGCAGAACCTGCCCGTGCAGGTGCCAGGGATGCAGAGGTGGATGTGCTGCCTCGTGTCCAGAGGGATCATCCCACAGCCCCTCATCCCCTCCAGTCACTCTGCCAGCGCTGTCCCTGCCCTGCAGAGCAGCCCCATGTCCCCTTCCCCACCCGCGTGGCAGTGCCACCGTGTCCCCCCGCCCTCGTCCCCCCCTTCCCTCCTTTCTCTCTCTCTCTGAAAGTCATCAGGCCTAGCGAGGTCTTCTCCCACTTATGCAGCTCATGAATATTTAACAGCATCTGCTCTGGAGGCGATAAAGCCTACCAATCCTTGACAAATATGGCCTAATCTTTTCAATTTCGGGGTGCAAATATTCCTTCAGAGTCCTGTTTGTCACCTAGATTAATGACTCTGGCTCCCATAAGCCTTTGGTGCTAATTCAAGTGGTGGCTGCGCATGGCGAGGGATGCCGGGACACATCTGAAGGAGAGATTACCCACCGGAGAGCCCTTCCTGCCGGGCTCTGCTCCTCCCGTGCCGCCGGGGACCGGCAGGGGGGTCTGCCTGTTTGTTTGTTTGTTCCTCTCCGCCGCTCCCGAATCCCCGTCCTGGGTCCCGTGTGCTCCGGGGGGATGGAGCTGGGAGGATGGGGGGCGGCTCCGCGATTCCTGCTGCTTTCCTTATCCCCGGGGATGGGGTGTGCCAGGAGCCACAGGCTTGTCCCCAGTCCTGGCTCCTCATCGTGTGAGACCTGCTGCAAACAGCAGCCACCCGGCTGTGGTGTTTGTCAGGGTCCCCAGGATGAGGTGAGGGATGACAATCTGACACCATCTTCTCAGAAGGCTGATTTATTCTTTTATGAGATTATATTATATTAAAGAATGCCATACTAAAACTACACTAAAGGAAGAGAAGGATACAGACAGAAGGCATAACAAGAATGATAACGAAAAACTCCTCAGAGTCAGACACAGCTGGACTGTGATTGGTCATTAAGTTAAAACAATTCACATGTTTGGATAAACAATCTCACATGTTTGGATAAACAATCTCCAGAGCAGCAAACACAGGAGAAGCTGAGGCTTCTCATATTCCCAGGAGAAGAAATCCTGGTGGGGGAAATTTTCAGAAAATATGACAGTGACACCAGGCCACCCAGCTGGCTGCAGGACTGGGCTCCCTCTGAAGCTCCATCCCAGAGAGTGTGGGGTACAAACTGGGAGTGTGGGGCACAAACTGGGAGTGTGGGGTACAAACTGGGAGTGTGGGGTACAAACTGGGAGTGTAGGGTACAGATAGGGAGTGTAGGACGCAGCTTGGGGCACAACAGCCAGAGGGAAGAGGGAATTTTTCTCCACCCTTTGCAGGTCTCCTCCCCACTGCTGGTGCCCGCTCAGGGCAGGTGTGGGCTGTGGGCCGGGCAGTGCTCGGCTCTGGGCCGGGTGTGGAGGTTTTGGCCGGGATCTGGCTGGTGCTGGAGCTCTCAGAGCCGCAGCAATCCCAGACCGGGAGCCAGAGCAGCCCAGACACCGCTGCTGGTGTTTGCTCGTTCCTGATCACCAGAGAAAACAGCGAGGGCAGCGGGCTGGGAGGGGCTGGGGATCGATGCCGGAGCTGATCAGCGCTATTGATCAGGGCTGGTGGCTCTGTCCCTGTGCCTGTGCCCGCAGGGGCTGTCCCCATCCCCATCCCCATCCCCGGGACAGCCCAGCCCGGCTCAAAGGCATTAACAGCAGCCAGAAATCGAAGATTGGTTATTATCCAGCAGGGGAACAATGGCCTGGCTGGGTGTATCCATCAGCCCTCGGGGCTGGGAATGCTTTGAGATTGCAGATTATTTATTTATACCAGGAGATGGGGGATGCTGGTGGCACAGAGGAAGGAGTTTGCTCCTCTGGGCTCCGCCCAGATCTGTCCAAAGGTTCTGAGGATGCCCTGACTGAGGGCAGATGGAGGTCCTGGGGTTTGGAGCATCCTTCTGGTGAAGAGGGGAAAGGAATGTTGGGATCTAGTGGAAATTTGCAGGTGAAACTCCCAGCACCATCAGTTTGTGTTGCAAGGGAAGTTCCCTGGGATGTGAGACTCTTGGAAAGCAGGTCCAGAGAATCCTCTGCTCCCCTTGACTCAAAATTATTTATTAAATTCACTCTGATGGAAGCACCTAAGCAGGTCCAGTCTGGAGGGTGTGAGACCTTTAAGGTTCTCATAAATATCATTTTTTGGCTCTGACTATGAAGTGTTGGTAAGGGTAGGACAGCCCTAAACTGATGGCTCAGCCCTGCACCAGGGAGCTGCTGTTCCCCTGAAAAATGACCTGACTTGGGTGGAGGAATGAAGAGATGAAGAGATTGAACCAAAAACCTTTGTCCAATGGTGGCAGCAATCCTGGGTGTACGCAGGAAAATGATCCTGAGTAAAATGTCCTTGCTGCTGCTAGATGGGAAAAACTTCCACCTGATCCAGGGAACTGCAGAGCATGGTGAATATTTACAGCTCAGGAGCAGGAAGGCTTTATTTTTAGTTTTGTTTTATATTTCTGTAGCAGAAAATGCTTCCTCAGCCAGAGAAAAATACAACTGTGGATGAAATGAAAGTGTGAAAACATCTTTTTTTTTTTTTTTTTTTTTGGTAAGCAATAATCAGAAAAATGCTTCTTTTCACTAGCTAGAAACAGAAACAAAAACTTCCGAACAAAGCAAAAGGAAATTTCTGGGTTTGTTTCCACCTCAGAACACTTTGTGACAAAAAGTGTTCAAGCCCGGTTTCCCAGCTCAGCTCCTCATTTGGGCTTTGCAGCGATGGTTCCTGGTTTTCCTCGGCTGATCCCACCCCTGCTGCCCATGGAGGCTCCGTGCTGGGAACTCCGGGCAGCCTTTGCAGCCCCAGCTGGGGGGGCCGAGCTCCCCAAACCCCCGGGTGCCCATCCCGGGGCCGGGAGGAGCTGCAGCCAGCCCGGCTCCCGGCACGGCCCGAGCCCAGGGCTCGATGGAGTTTGGGATTGCGCTGCAGCAGCATCTCGAGGGAAGCTGGACAGACGGGCTCTGCGGAACAAAACCCCGCTGCAATGCGAGGGGATGCTCCAAGAGTGCTTCCTCCGCCTCATCCCCTTCCCTGCCCCCATCACCCACCCTTGGGCTGCGGGAATCCCAAAGCCATCCCGGCAGCCTCTGGAGTTGCCCCTGCCGTGTGCCCACAGCTGGGATCTGCCCTGCCGGGGGTGGCACCGCCAGCCCTGGCCGTGCCCGGTGCCCTCTCTGGGGACAGTGGTGCTGGGGACCATCCCACAGCCGCCTGTGCTGGCATGTCCCTGCTGCTTCCCGCTGCTCCCTGCCCCCTCTCCCTCTATTTTTTCCCCCTGAACAGTCTCCAAACGCCTTTGTAACACCGCAGCATCGTTAGGGCCCTCCTGAAACCGGGGCGGGCCGGCGGAGAGAGCGGCTCATTAGCCGGCCGCTTTGAAGTGAGCTCTGTTTGGGGTTCATTTGTATGCCGGCAGAAGGGAAACCTCTGTGTTTCGAGGATGTTTTTCTGGAGGGGCTTCCTGGAAACATAACAAACATGACCCCGAGGAGCGGCAGGAGCTGCGGCGCGGGGCTGAGCCCGGCACAAAGGCAGCGCCCGCCGGCAGCAGCGCGGCCAGTCCCCCTACAGAGCTCTGACTGGCACGGAGAGACGCGATTTGTGGCAAAGCCACCTCTGTCTGAGGGAAACAGAGTTCGTGGCTCAGCCCCGCATCCTCCCGTCCCACCTGTGCCCAAAGGCCGCCTCCTTCCGAGCGCCCGACGGGGCAGGGATGGCGCTCACGGCATCAGGGACCCGCCCGGCCTGGCCTCGGACGCTTCCAGAGGTCACAAATCAGCACAAAGAGGTGCCGGGCTGGGCTCCTGCTCTGTGCCACAGGTCCCGGCAAAGCAGGGCCAGGTGATTCCCGAGAGGCCGTCACCTCCCCTGCCTTCAAGGCAAAGGAATCCTGAGCTTTGGGGTGTTTGGAGGGATCCCAAAAGGCATTCCTGAGGTTCTCTGCCTGCTTGCTGCCCTGCAGGGATGAAGGATGGATCCCTCCATCCCTGCCCAGCCGGCAGCTGCCCTCAAGGCACGGCCGGTGGGAATTTCCAGGAGAGGAAGAAGCCACCCTCGATGAACAGAGCATGGATGGTTGTACCACCTCCCTCACCTTCTGTGCCTCCCTTTCTCCCCCTGCTTCTCCCTGGCTCCGTCTTGCTCTGCCTCCCTTTCTCCCCCCGCCTCTCCCGCGGCGCTGGCGGTGACAGGGAGCAGGGGACAAAGACGGATGGCGGTGACACGGGAGCTCCAGCGTGACCGCGGCTGATGCATGGGCAGCCGTGGCTGGGTGCTCGTCCCCAGGGCCGCAGATGACGGACCGACCCTTCTGCCAAGGGGTCAAGGAGGTTTGAAGGGCAGCGTGCCTTCCCTCGGGGAGGAAAACAGCCCCCTGCGTTTCATCCGGCACCTGGAGCACCTCGGTGGTGGCTTAGAGCATTGCCGCTGTGCTGAGCTCCTCATTTCTGCCCGCCGAGCAGCCAAGAGCCATCCCCCATCTCCTCCTCCTCCTCCTGTTTGACAGCCCCGACGGAGCACAGGAGCCCCGACCAGGCTCTGTCAGCACCGGGATCCCAAATTCAGAGCACAGCAGAACCCTGAGCTGACAGTGGTGGAGCTCTGCCACCCTCTGTCTCCCTGCTGAGGTCCCTCCCTGTCACCTCCACCCAGCTGAGGGGTCCCAGGGCAGCCTGGCAGCAGTTCCCACCTGGCTCCTGGATCCTGGAGCTGCTGGGCTGGCACAGAGGACCACTGTGGGCTTGTGGGATCACCTGTTGGGGAAATGATTTCATCCTCAGGATGGATCTTTTGGGGTCACCCACCTTCAACTTCCCCAAGGCAAACCTGAGCAAAACCTTCAGCTTCTCCTTCAGCTCAGGTCTGCAGCACTGCATTTCCAGGACGAAAGTGAATTCCTCTGGTATTTTGTCACATCCTTTGAGTTGAAGATCCAGTGGTCTCCAGCCTGGGAAATATTGTCAGACAAATCCACTGTTCTTCAAACTGCTGTCTCAGGATGGCTGGGAAATTCAGCTCAAAGCCACAGATTCCTGTCACATTTGGCAAAGCAGCTTGCCTAAATAAATGTGTTTTTAACAGAGATACCACACTGGAGAAGTTGGATAATTTCAACTTGATGTTTTCAACTGAAGTGAAACAAATTCAGATCTTTCATTTCCCTTTGATAGAAGAGTAAAAACACGTTAAAAAATAGTATGAGCTGTTTTATTTTTAACCCATCACTTTGGTGAACTCGAATAAAAGAAGAAAAAAATTATTTTGGGGCAGGGGGGATGAATTTTTTTCCCCAATAAACCAGCCAAGATGAGCCAGGATCTGGGAATTTGTTGTGCCAGGTCCTGTTGCTTCCAAGGAAGCTCAGGGAGAGGTACAGAGGTGTCAGAGGTGACAGCCCTGGGTGGGGGGCACTGCCCAGCCACAGCCATGAACCCAAAGCAGTGTGTGCAGCGAGCAGGTTGTGTGAGCTGGCTCTGCCTCCTCCCCAGGCTGTAATCCTGCCAGGAGGAGTGCTTGGAAAAGAGCAAGGAAGGAACAGCCATGCAAGGCTGGACAGATGCGGCCGGTTGGCAGCAGCCGCTAAATTAGCAGCCAATTTCCCGTGCACAACCTGGGGACCTGGGCTTTCAGCTGAGCACATTAAGGCTGGAGCCCCTTTTAATTGCTCTAGATCTTAACATGTGTCCCTCAACTCTGGGGTCCCTGACAGCCAGGACAAAGGAGCTCTCAGAGAGGGGGAAATGCTGTCACCTGCTTTATTCAGGGTCTTGCTCCACACCTGGAGCACTTGGGCTGGGCAGACTCGGGGTTTGGGGCTGATTTCTCTCTTAGCCCAGCACCATCCCTGCGTTTCCAGCTCCATGGACACCAAAAGTTGAGGACGAGGCAGGAGTTAAGCCAGGCTGGGGGTCAGCAGGGATGCAGCGAGGCCGGGATGTGCTGGAGGCAGGACACGGAGCTGAGAGAGCTGTGAGACCCTTAGCAGGTCCTGTCAGCCTTATTCACACCTTATCAGATGGGGGAAGCCCAAAGGGCTGTGAGGGAGGTAATTAATCTTGGTCTGAGCAGAAAGGCTCCTGGAAAGGAGGGGGGAGGTCAAAATGAGGCACGGTTTGAGGAGAGATGGGAACCTGGTGAATGCTTGAATGCTTTTTTTTTGCCCTTAATGTGAAGTTCACCCCAGATCTGAAGACACCTTTGTACTTCCTCCCCGATTTAATTTGGATTTTTATTTAGGATCATCAGTTTCTCCTCACCATAAAACACATCATCATCACTGTAAAGCACTTTTATGACACCTTTATCTGATTATCTGAAAGCACTTAATCAGCATTAACTCATTAAGCTTCCCCAGGCCGTGGTGGGAGGGAGGGAGGGAGGGAGGAAGGAAGGGGTTGGTGCTGGCTTCCAGCGAGCATCCCTTGGTCCCCACCTCCACAGGCATTCCAGAGGGAATTCCCTGCTTTCCCCCACGGATGGAGGCTGAGGTGGGCAGACACAAGGGCTCCTTGGTGGCAGGAGGAAAAAAAAAGGAAAACCACCACACAGAGATTTTCAGCATCCCCAAAGAGGTGCTAGGAGTGCTCCTTGAGAAGGAATTGTCCTAAAACAGCACAGAGAGTCTCAGGATATAACACAGAGAGTCTCTGTCTGCAGAGCAGGACACAGCTGGTCCAACAATCCCCTGAACTCACGTGTTTGTGGCAAAAATGAAAATGCCAGGGGAAATACCTCTTTGTTTTGTGCCAGCAAAGAACCAACCCCACCTGGGGAGCTCTGGACCTTGCTGAGCCCTCGCAGATTTGGCCCTGAGGATGAAGGCCTCGAGCAGCCCAGCCTCAGCAGGGTTGTGTGGAGGGGTGGTGGCTGCGGGATGCTGCCAGCCCCCTCCCACGGACACCCTGGGGTCCCTCCAGGAACATACCAGGACAAGGCCACCCCCAGCCCCAGCAGCAGCCCTCCCTTGTCAGGGATGGCCGTTCCCCGGCCTCCACGGCAAATTAGACCCCTGGAAAGGGGTGGTGGGCAGGGTTGCCCATCTGCTCCTGTTTTTGTCCCTCAATTAGGGCTCATTTCCCCGCGCTCACTGCGCTTCATTGCTTTCCGCTTCACGTTCCGCGTGCTTTGCAGACACCGGCACACAGCAGCTCTGGCTGTCTCCAGAGGGGCTCTGCCTTTGCATTCTGGCCATCCTTTTCTCCCCCCACCTTTCCTTCCCAACTGTTTTTGGCCCCCAAGCTCGTTCAGACAGCGCTGCCCTGGGCCGGCTCAGAGAGGAGAGCTGGACCGAGTGTGCCGGGTGCTCCAGGATGCACCAGCAGCACCCACCCACCCCTCACTTCACCCCCTGTGTGCTCTGACAGCTCCAGACCTCTCTGCAGAGCCTCCTCTGCCCCCAGGGTGCTGCTTCTGCCCCACACCCATGTCTCCCTGGCTGGCAAAGCCACAGTTCTCTGCCATTTCCTCCCGATCCAAACCGTTCCTCCCTCCTGATCTCCAGCAATCCCACCAGGGATTTCCCTGCACATGTGGAGCAGCTCCTTGCCCATGCCCAGGGAAGGTGGCACAGCCACGTGGACCTTCAGGGTGGCTGGGCTACCCCCGAGATCCCCCCGGGCCCCACTCCATTCCAGAGTGCCCAAATCCTCTGTTCCTTCCTTCAGCAGGAGCTGGATGCAAACATCTCTGCTCGAGTCCAGGCAGGAGAGGTGAGGGGACAAACCTGCCAGGAGTGACACAGGACAGGGAACCCAGCAAGGTCAGAGGGTTTGTGCTGGGAAGAAGGGAGGCAGGTCAGCTGTTTCTGAGGCTGCCTCAGCATCACGAGCTTCAGAGGAAAAACATTTGTATGTGGACTCAGAGAGGAGGCTGGGTTTGACTTTTGGCCTGACTGAGTGACAGGGTGTGGGCTTGGGACTGGATTACAAATCCAGATTTCACGTCCTGGGAAAATCTACCTGAGTTTAGGGGGGAAGAATGGAGATAGATGGGCAAAAACCCCAGAGAGTGGTGTTGGAAGGACTTGGGGTGCATGGATGTGCCCCCATCCCACCCAAGGCAGTGGGGTGCCAAGGACCCAGCCCTGCTAGGCTCTTTGTGCTGGGAACTGCCCCTGGCTGGGCTTGGGGACAAATGGGGGTGTCCCACACAGCCCCAGCTGGAAAAGCTTCTGGGGAGCAACAAAATGGTCCGGGGGCTTTGTCCTCCTTGGGTCACTGCTGCCACGGAGGGGCTTGGTTACCCCTGCCACAAACCTCATACAGTCACAGCATCACTTTGTCTCCCCAAATCAAATCATTAGAGATTGTTTGGCTCATATAAAATAAATAATTTAAATCATCAGAGATTGTTTGGCTCATATAAAATAAATTTTAAAACCTCCTTGGGTTAAGTCTGTGTTAGGTAACAGGAGTTCATGATGGGATCTCCTCCCTGTTTGAGCTCCTATCCTGACTTTTCCTTTTCCATTCCATGCAGGCATTTTTACCTCCCAAGGATATTATTATTTAATTCCCTTTGCAGCTGCCTGCAGCTCTCGATGGCCAGGCAGTTCTTTGACTGATAAAAAAAAAAGGAAAAAGTTGAGCATCAGTCAGTAAATCAGTGGCAAGAGAAATGCTGAATCGTTAAATCTTACACTGGAACCTATTTTAGCTGGCTTTAGAACACATATCCAGGGCTGTGCATGGAGGCAACAGGCTTTAAAGGCAAAACCAAAATAAAACACTCCAGGGAAGGCAGAGCAATCCCTGGTTTTCATGGTTAAGGCCAAGGTAGCTCCAGTCCCTACCTGAAGGTAAAAAAATCCTTTCCCCTGTGGAAAACTGTGGGTTTTGAATTTGTCCTGAGTAAAAATTTAGAAATAAAACTCTATTTTATTTTTCTTTAATGGGGATTTTAGGCCAGGGCCAGAAGGGAATGATGCAAATTCAGGGCTGGTTTCTGAGCCCTGGCTGCACCTCTGGCTCAGGCAGGAGTGAGTGAGCCAGCACTCAGTGTAATCCTGCTTCACAGCCACAGGGAGAGCTGGCTCCTGTCCCACGGAGCCAGGACAGTCTGGGGACACCAGACAGGACACAGAGACTTCCAGCAAGGCCTCACCCTCCCCATCCCACACCCCACAAATGGGCACAGCTGCTCTCTCCCTACTCACAGCTACCTTTTCCTCTTTATGAGATGGAGAAGTGAGTTTCTAGGAGATGTTGGACTAAATACCCCTGAGCAGTCCTGTCCTGGGAAGCTGCTGCACTCAGCCATCATTAACAGCTATTTTCACCCTTTTTGGGCCTTCTGGCAGTAAGATGAGAGTGGGGGAAGCCCTCGGGGAGCGCAAGGAGCTGGTGACACCGACAGGGAGCTCTGTCCTGCCCCGTGGCCGTGGCCAGAGGCTCCTGTCCCCGCAGAGATGCTTTCCCCCGAGTGCAGAGCTCCCAGCCCTGCCCAGATCTGTCCTTTCCCTCCACCCAAACCCAGCCCTGCCCTCCAGAGCCCCTCACCACGGGGGTCAGCACCTCCCCAGCTGCAGCACCACCCTGGACAGCAGCAATCCCCCTTGGAAACTGCTCCAGCAGAGCCATTTTCATCCATATTTACATTATATTATTGGCAGAGACAATTTTATTTTTAGATCAGGCTGTTTCTTGCCATCTGAGAGAGCTTCCCTGCTTGCTCCCAGGCGAAGGGACCATTGGCTTCCCTCGTTTTTGGGGCAGCACAGCAGAAGGGCGGAGGGCAGGAGCTCCGTGGGCAGTGAGCAGGTGGATCCAGGCTGGTCTCGTGGTGGAGGATCCTGCTGGGCACAGAGCACAGCCAGGGCAGCCCCCCAGCACCCTCAGCACCCCCCTCCCACTTCCCACTGCTGCCACCTCACTGCTGTTGGCAGCTCCCAGGGTCAGGGGGAAGCAGAGGCTCAGCCCTGTCCTGGTGCCTCCCAGGGCAGCTCAGGGATGCTCAGACTGCTCCAGTTCAGGGCTCAGCTCCAGCCTGGATGAGGGGATCTCACTCCTGCAGTCGTTTCCTCACAGCAGTGACTTCTGCTGAAGGGTTTTTGCAGTGTTTCAGAGGGACAGAGCTGCAGGCTCTGAGCTCCCACGGGGATATTCCTGCAGGCAGATCCTGGGGGGCACACAGCCAGGTGTCACAGCACACCTGGGATCAGGGACAAACAGCTGAGTGTGGGGGGAATGAGCTCGGGGATGCTCAAACAGCTGAGTGTGGGGGGAATGAGCTCAGGGATGCTCAGCCTCTTCCAGTTCAGGGCTCAGCACGAGGGGATCTCCCTCCTGCAGCCGCAGCAGTGACTTCTGTCAGAGTTTTTGCCGTGTTTCAGAGGGACAGAGCTGCGGGCTCTGAGCTCCCACAGGGACCTTCCTACAGGCAGATGCTGGGGGGACACAGCCAGGTGTCACAGCACACCTGGGGTCAGGGACAAACACCTGAGTGTGGGGACAGTGGCTGCTGGGGGACAGAGGAGGCGAGGGAAGGGTGGGATGGGGGGACAGGGATGGA
Organism: Fringilla coelebs; assembly: GCF_963513975.1. NCBI lineage: Eukaryota > Metazoa > Chordata > Aves > Passeriformes > Fringillidae > Fringilla > Fringilla coelebs. Next base: position 5,650,776 of record NC_140043.1, on the reverse strand, counting down.
GGGAGGGCAGGGCTGGAGGTGCAGCAGACCCCGGGCTGTCCAGCAGCCAAGAGGCACCGCGGGGCATTATTCCTCCTTTTCCTCCCTTCTGGAGCAGAGCAGGGGGCAGCCAGCCCCGGGGCCGTGCAGGGAGCCCGGCAGCATCCCGGGCGGTGCAGGGGAGGCCGGGCGGGTCCCAGCCCTCCGCGGGGCCGGCCCGAGCGTCTGTTCCCTTTGAAGCGGGAGAGGATTTGGCAGGTCGGGGCTGCACCGTGCGGCGGGCTCAGAACAAGAGGATTGGCTTCCCTCCCTCCCTCCCTCCCTCGGCACATGGCTCTCCCGCCCCTCCGCGCTCCCGGTGAACGGCGGCGCAGCCGGCCGGCCCCGACAATGTCCCGTCCCCCCCGGGCCGAGCTCATTGTCCCCGGGAGATGCCTCCTTCCCCCTCCCCACCTCTCCCTTCTCTTCCTGGCAAATTCTCCCCCTCCTCCTGGATCCAGCCGCTCTCATAATAGCATCCTTTTCATGGAGACAAATTGTCCAGCCGGGGGCTGCACCTGAGGGCTTTCGCCCTTTAACAAATAGCCTTTTAATTTTCTGCCAGAAGGGCACGGAGAGGGGGGGAGAGGGAAAAGGGGGGGCTGGAGAGGGGGTTGCACGGAGGAGAGAGAATCAATCAGACATCCATCTTCATCATTGCTGCCAAGGGACCGTTTGCACTGGCTGGATGCCCCTGGGGGAAGGTGGGGTGGAAGAGAGGAGAGGTTGGGGTGAGGGGGAGGCAGGAGGCGCAGAGGGGCTGGGGAGGGAGGGGGGGCACAGAGATTCCCAAAATCCACATGGAATGGTCGCTCTCCAGGAATACAAACAGCAACGCTTGGAGGCCAGGGAAGGGGGGAGAGGGGGGTTTTCCAGCTCTTACTCTGTTCTCCGAAGAGGCTGGGTCAAACCCAAGAGTGAGCTCGGTAGCTCTGGCCCAGGGCAGAGCAGCAGCCAAGGGAGATCCCCATTCCTGCCCCCTGGCAGTGGGGAACTCCAGGTGAGGTGGAGAACAAAGACACGGGGGGAAGCTCCAGCAGCACCTTCTCCTTCCAGGATGAGCTCCTCACAAACAGCACACACAGCTCCTACAGCAAGGCAGAAGGGTCAGAGGAGCTGGGAACTCTCCTCTCCCAGTGCCTGGACAGCAAGGAGGGAGCCAGCAGGTGAAACCAGCACATCATTTGCCTCTCCTCTCCTCCAGATTCTCTCCTGCAAAGGGAAATCAAGCCACACTTTCAGCTTTAGCTGGAATCTGTCGCCTCTCCCACCAAAAAAAAAAAAAAAAAAAAAAAAAGCAGGGAGGTTAATTAGATGTTTGCAATCCAATTTACGTCTTGTTTGTGAAACCAGCATTTCAGCTGTAACCCAGCCCGGGAGCCCCCCGTGCCCTCGCTCTTTTGCTAAATTTATTTCACAGCTTTACAGGACCGGCTCAGGCGGGTCAGAACTCTTCCATTATCATTTTATCGCTGCCTCTTACTCTGTAATTACAAGCTGCTTCCCTCGCCCCCTCCCTCCTCTCCTTCCCCAGCCCCCTCCCAGCACAAGGTGGGAGATGCTGGTCTGGCTTTAAGCTCCTTGCACGATTTGTCTCAGCCGCAGAGGCCGGGGCAGCCTGGCCCTGGCTGCAGCAGATAAGGCAGGGAAGGTGCCTGGGAAAGCAGGGGGAGGATGCTGCTCTCCAGGCCCCCCTCCCCAAGGATTAAAATATTCAGATGCACCGATGAATAGCAATGAGAGCTGGGAATGAAGGCCTGGAGACTCAGCTTAGGAGAGGGTGGAATCGAGCTGGCAGGGAGGAGATGAGCTGCAGAGTCACGGGAGGCTGGGGCACATCCCCTCCTGTGTCCTGGGCCGACCCTCAGCTGCTCCCAGGGACTGGATGGGAAGGTACTGCTTGGAATGGGCCAGGATCGTGCCAGGAGATGTGCAGAGCTCTGGTCTGTGCCCTGTGGATGTGTCCAGAGAGGCTTTGGGAGCCCTGCTGGCCAACATTCCCGGCGAATTCCAGCAGGAGGGAATGCTCCTCCTTGAGGAGCATCTGGGGTGCAGAGCCAGGAACCAGCACCTCCCTGGGCTTGCAGCAGCTCCTGTGTGCACACAGGACAGCCAGCCATGGGGACTGGAGTCCCGGGGCTGGCAGGGCCACCAGGGGCTGTCCCCAGCCAGCAGGGTCACTGGGACACACGGAGCAGGGCAGGATCCCCACACCAGCCCCCTGGGCATCAAACCCAGCCCTGCCCAAAGCTCCAGGCTCGGGGAAGGGGCCACATCCCCCCCAGGGAAGGATCAAACCTCAGGCTGAAGGGCTTCCCTGGGACAGCCCAGGGACAGGAGGGGACAGGCAGGGGATGTCCCCACCTCTGGGGCTCTGTGTCTCTAGGCCGTGGGGTGAGGCGTCACAGCACCGCAAAAGTGAGTTTGGGATGGAGGTGGCACTGTCCCTGTCCCTGTCCCTGTCCCTGGAGAAGGAGCCGTGCCTTGCTGTGTGCACGGCCCCGGATGCAGCTGACACGGCCAGCAGGGCCCGGCTTTGTTGCAGAATTTGGCTTCCTTTCAGTCACCTGTGACACGAATCAGACGGGAGCTCGCAGGCAGCGTGAATACACACACACGGGGCCGGCTCAATTGCCCATGAGAAGGTTCGTGTAATTAACAGGCAGCCAGCTTTTCTTTCATGTGACAAAGGCAGGATGGGGAGGGCTGGGGGGGATTTTTCTGTGCCCGTCCCCTGAGAGCAAGTTCCAGCAGGACTGTTCACAGGAGCAAGGAGCCAGGCTGTGAGCAGGACCCTGGGGGCAGGGAGGGGCCCCCTTTGCCCGGCCCTCATTTCCCTCCATGCACAAGCAGGGTCCTTTCCCATCCTTGGGGGTGTTAGAGCCTTTCCTCTGCTACAGCCACAGCGCAGGGAGGAAAAAAACATTGATAGTTTTGATAAAATGTTTGATGAGATGGCACAAGGATGGATCTTTCTGCTGTGCCACGCTCTGAGCAATCCCCCACCCTGTACTGGCATCCCCCCAGGATCTCTGGGGCCAGCGCTGAACTCACATCCATCACCACAAACACACAAATTCCCAGTTCCCAGCCCCGGAGCGCACCTGGCCCTGCCTGTGTCGCTCAGCCCACGGCGTCCAGAGCCACACGAGCAGCAGGAGCACAAAGACACCTCCCAAAAACAAAGATCAAAGCTGAGAACACTCAAAGCCCATTAACCTGGGGCTGTTAATCACGCAGCATTCCCCGGTGGGGACAGCCCTGCCGGGAGTGCCCGGGCTCCAGGTGACACGGGACAGGCTGGGATCGCTCCAGAACCGCCCGGGATCTGCCCAGAATGAATTCCCTGCGCAGGAGAGATTGGAAATAATCACCCCGAGGCGAGGCGGGGAGCGCCTGCAGAGCCTCTCACCCTGCCGGGGATAATCCCCTTTGTGGCTGGGCTGGGGGCAAGGCGAGGAAATCACGATTTATCATCGGCTGGAAGCGCGGCCATCCTCGGCAGGAGGAGTTCCAGCCGCGCTGCTGAGCGCAGGGAGCGGCAGGAGAGATCCAAAATCACCCCGGGGCTCGGGGCTGGAGAGCTCCTGGGACGCGGAGGGGACAGCCCAGGGGACACACGGGGGACAGCCCAGCACCCACGGGACAGGGAATGCCAGGAGAGCAAAGCCTCTGCCTGCACGTGGAGGCTGAAGCCCCATCAAGCCCTCACAGCTCCGTGATATTAAAGCTTTCCCCTCATGCATAGAAGCAGGCAGGGGGGCTAATTGCTTCTTATGACACTATAATGGTAGGACTATTTACACTAGATTAAAATCCAATTCATAATGAGGTATAATAACTTTGCAAATGCCAGGATTTGTCAAAGGGTGAGGGAGCAGCACCGAGACAGAGCGGAGCAGCCTCGGACCTGGGGTGGGAGGAAGGGGCTCCCGGCAGAGCAAGGGTGTCACCCTGATTTTTGAAGTTTTTCTGAGCCTTCTGATGTTTGCATTCTCACAACAAACTTTCTCACACTCTTTGTGTAAATAAGCCCTGGAGCAGCTTCACAGCCGAGCAGGGAAAGGCACAGCCCGGGGCAAGGGGCTCTGCAGAGCCTGGGGAGGGGAAGGGGCTGTGGGCACGAGGGTGGATCAACCACAGGGCTACTGGGCTGTGGGAATCCATAAATCCAGAGGGTTTGGGGAAAGCTGCAAAAGGCAGGCCTCAGAGGCAGCAGGACTGTGATTAGAGCTGAGCAGGAGCCATGAGATCGGTCAGCAGAAAAATGATGTAAAATGTAGAAAAGCAAAGACAAACAGAGCAATGGTCTGTGTATTAACACTTGCCTAGAATAACTCCCTCAGCTACAGAAAAGTTTATCTAGTGAGATATTAGGGAGTTTTAAGCTTAATAATGGAGGTCTGTGCATTGTGTTTAAGGCTTACAAGCAGGTATTGTATTTGAAATAAGCAACCATAGTTTAACCAGAGGTACCTGTGCTCATAGTGGTTGGATGGAACCACAGTCAGTGTGCTTCTGCTTTGTGTGATTGCTCAAAACACCGTTAAAGTGAGTTGGAACACGGAGTTCTTGGTCTGCCACCTGAGATGTGAGCTGCTGGCATCTTCCCATTGTCACAACCACGGAATGGGACTGATGCTGGAAAATCAAACAGCTCAAGGCACGTTCCCAGCAGTCCTGTCCCGTCTGTGATTTGTGCACAGCCCCACCTCAGGAGCAGAGCTCCCCCCAGGGACGTTTTGCTCCAGACACAAGAGTCCTGGTGGGACACCAGAGGTGCTGAGGCAGCCTCTGAACCAGGAGCAGGAGCTCTCATGGAAAACCTCCCTCGCTGGATGTCACACACAGGTCACACCCTCAGAAACTCACCCTGCCCGCCCAGTGTCACTGTCACCCCTGCCAGCACCCCCAGCCTGTCCCAGCCCCATCCCAGCCCCATCCCAGCCCCATCCCAGCTCCATCCCAGCCCCATCCCAGCACAGAGCACACCCCAGCCCCATCCCAGCCCCATCCCAGCCCCATCCCAGCCCCATCCCAGCTCCATCCCAGCCCCATCCCAGCCCCATCCCAGCCCCATCCCAGCCCCATCCCAGCCCCATCCCAGCCCCATCCCAGCACAGAGCACACCCCAGCACTGCCCTCTCGTCTCCACATTTCTCTTCACAGAGAAAAGCAAAACACAACTCCCCAAAAATATTTCTGAGATCCACAGTCCCTGAACCTCAGAGAACAATCAAAACGGTTCTGATCTCATTTGCTGTGCCTGTGTTGTTCACAGGTAAAGTACATGATAAAAAATGGCTCACCTAAAAAAATTAATGATTAAATTCCAGCAAAAGTGTTTTAATTCCTTGACCAATAAATCCATGTCTGTGTGTATCAAAACTGTCAGCTAACAATCACAAACTACTATTAAAAGAAATTAAGTACTTTACAAATTCAATTTAAATATAATATGATATAATATGATATGATGTAATGTAGTGTAATATAATATAATACAATGTAATATAATATAATATAATATAATATAATATAATATAATATAATATAATATAATATAATATAATATAATATAATATAATATAATATAATATAATATAATATAATATAATATAATATAATATAATATAATATAATATAACATAACATAACATAACATAACATAACATAACATAACATAATATAATATAATATAATATAATAAATATATAATTAGCCTTCTGATAGGATGGGGTCAGCTGCATCCCCTCTCCCCTTTGCCAGGGCTGCCTTGTTCCAGTGCCCTGTCCCCAGGGATGCTCCTGCAGCCAGGGGGGGAGGTTTGTGTGGCAAGGAGGTTGCCAGCAAGCCAGGATTGTCCAGGCCTGCCAGGATCAAGCTCCGTGCCTGCCCAGTCCAAGTTACAGTGGCCTGGCTGAGCCCAGCAGCACATCACTCCTGACGTGCTCCAGGAGCTCTTTGTTTATTTATTTATTTATTTATTTATTTATTTATTTATTTATTTATTCCCTGCCAATGACATGGGTGGTGGTGCCCTCTGAATTCCAAGCAGGTCTCAGCTCTGTGCTCCTGCTCTGGGTGGCTCTGCTGGGGAGCAGGAACACAGGAGGAGGACTGAGCTATAAAAACAGCAAAAACCTTCACACACCCTGCACTCAGAAGAAAATCAGTTGAGCACCTGGGCACACCCTGCCTCCTGGTAGGGCTGTCAGGTTTGAGGGAGATCCCAAAAAAGCAGAGCTGCTCCTCACGGAATTATAAAGATCTTCCTAAGGGGAGGCAGGAGATGCTCCAGCAGAACATGGGGATGCTGGATGTATAAATATGTTCAAGATATAAAAGAGGAAGGGTCAAGGAACCCAGCAGGGGCAATGAGGCCCAGGAACACCTCTGTGTGCATGGCACCTCCAGCACCAGCCCAAGAATCTCCTTGGCCAGAGTTTGAGCCAATTCTCAGCAGCACTGAAAAGAAAAACACCATTTCCCCATCCTGGTTTTGTTTGTGAGAGGAGAGCCAAGCAGAAAGGGATGGAGGGGATGGCACTGCATCCCAAATGGAAAGAGCCAGTGGCCACTGCCCAAGTCAAATTCCAACTTTATGACATAATGGGCTTTTTCTAACCAGAGCTTGCTATTAACTCCAGCACTGGCTTAAACCCCTTGGCCTCAGGCACAAGCAAAGCAGAGCTCACACACTGTAAATGTTAATACTGCTTTAGCACTGTAATAAGCTAAAAGGTGGATGCAAGATCTGGCACATTAATTCCTTTTTTCATCTTTTTAGCACATTTCAGGGTAATATGAATAATAAATATTTGAGCTCATGAAGGTTAACGGATGGATAACCCTGGAGACTGGGACTCCCCAGGTAGGAAGGCAGCAGTTCCTTTCCACATGGCAGTGTCTCCAGCAGGGAGCCAGGGAATCTGCCTCCTCCTGAGAAGTCAGAGTTTCTTCTTGGCAGGGAGGTGTTGGACATTAAAACTTGCTGCCCGGCACGTTTGTTCACACTTCAAACGCTTGGGCTGGGGGATGAGTAGAGGTGAATATTTCCAAGCATGACGGGGCAAAGAGAGGGAAAGCTCCTCCATCCCAGCTCTCTGTTCGCGCTGAGCACGAGCCAGATTGGGCAGCAAAGGGCTCTCAGAGCTTTTGGGGCTCTAATTAGGTCTAATTCCTCCTGCAGCCAGGTGTGGATTCACCTGGCATGAGGCTTGGTGGCAGAGCAAGGGAGATGAGCCTGCAGTCACCACCAGCCCCAGGGGCTTGGCCTGGCCTTGTTTTGCAGGTAGTGGGTCTAAATCACAAGGTTTTGGCGTCTGTGAGGTGACAGCCACACTACAGCCTGAAGAGAGCAGCTGGGTGAAAAGCTCTGCTGGAGCTGCACCTCTGGATGACAAAAACGTGCAGAACGGGGCTTTGGGGGAAAGTCACACAGCTTTGGCACCCAGTCAGGGGCCACAGGAGTGCCACAGCTCATCCCAGAGCCATGGGGGAGCTTCCAGGGAAGCAGCCTGGAACACATGAGGGAAATCTTCTAATCCCAAACAAGGACCAGGTCAGGAGAGGAAGGATAGGTCTGGTGACCCAGGGAAGGGTGGGAAACCTGTGCTTAGAGAGCAAACAGTGGGAAATGAGGAGAATTCCCTTGCTTATCTGTCAGCAGAGACCTGGCAGGGAGGGAGGGAGGGAGGGAGGGAGGAGGGAGGGAGGGAGGGAGGAGGGAGGGAGGGAGGGAGGGAGGGAGGGAGGAAGGAAGGAAGGAAGGAAGGAAGGAAGGAAGGAAGGAAGGAAGGAAGGAAGGAAGGAAGGAAGGAAGGAAGGAAGGAAGGAAGGAAGGAAGGAAGGAAGGAAGGAAGGAAGGAAGGAAGGAAGGAAGGAAGGAAGGAAGGAAGGGAAGGAAGGAAGGAAGGAAGGAGAAGGAAGGAAGGAAGGAAGGAAGGAAGGAAGGAAGGAAGGAAGGAAGGAAGGAAGGAAGGAAGGAAGGAAGGAAGGAAGGAAGGAAGGAAGGAAGGAAGGAAGGAAGGAAGGAAGGAAGGAAGGAAGGAAGGAAGGAAGGAAGGAAGGAAGGAAGGAAGGAAGGAAGGAAGGAAGGAAGGAAGGAAGGAAGGAAGGAAGGAAGGAAGGAAGGAAGGAAGGAAGGAAGGAAGGAAGGAAGGAAGGAAGGAAGGAAGGAAGGAAGGAAGGAAGGAAGGAAGGAAGGAAGGAAGGAAGGAAGGAAGGAAGGAAGGAAGGAAGGAAGGAAGGAAGGAAGGAAGGAAGGAAGGAAGGAAGGAAGGAAGGAAGGAAGGAAGGAAGGAAGGAAGGAAGGAAGGAAGGAAGGAAGGAAGGAAGGAAGACGAAGCTGCTGAAGAACAAACGTGATGCAGGGGTGGAATCCCTGTCTGCTGCATCCCCGGAGAGGAGAGGAGAGGAGAGGAGAGGAGAGGAGAGGAGAGGAGAGGAAGAGAGAGGAGAGGAGAGGAGAGGAGAGGAGAGGAGAGGAGAGGAGAGGAGAGGAGAGGAGAGGAGAGGAGAGGAGAGAGAGGAGAGGAGAGGAGAGGAGAGGAGAGGAGAGAGGAGAGGAGAGGAGAGGAGAGGAGAGGAGAGGAGAGGAGAGGAGAGGAGAGGAGAGGAGAGGAGAGGAGAGGAGAGGAGAGGAGAGGAGAGGAGAGGCGCTGCCCCTCTCGGCCGTGCCCACGCCGGGCCGTGCCCGCTCTCGTTTGCGCGCTCCGCGCTCGCAGCCGCGCAGCCGGCCCGGGGAGGGAGGGATGGAGGGAGGGATGAAGGGATGGAGGGAGGGATGAAGGGAGGGAGGGATGGAGGGAGGGAGGGATGGAGAGAGGGATGGAGGGAGGGATGGAGGAGGGAGGGATGGAGGGATGGAGGGATGGAGGGAGGGATGGAGAGAGGGATGGAGGGAGGGATGGAGGGATGGAGGGAGGGGGAGCTGCCCCCGCCGTGGGGTGCGGGCCCGGGTGCTGTGCCAGGGCAGCCGTGCCCCCCGCCCCCGCCGCCCCGTTCGCCGCTCGCTCTGCTCGCTGTTGCGTGGCCGCCGAGCCCCCCTCCCCTGGCGATCCTTGGGGGATATCAAGGGCAAGGAAGAGAAGGGTTACCTGGAGGAAAGGGTTGCTAAGCAACCCCTCCCCCCCGACCCCCCCCAAAGCACCGCAAACCCAAAACTCGTTCCAGGCCTGCAACCAGATTAGCATATTAATGAGGCTGTAATTTCCCCGGAATTGTCTGCACGTCTATGCCCGCTCACAGCACACTGGCCCAGGAGTTTGCTATGCAAATAAACTGGTTTTACAGGCTGTGGCTTAATTAACTCATCAAGTTCATCTTCCTAACAAAAAAGGCAGACTAACTGCGGATTAATGGACCTGTGTTTGCTCTTCCTTCTCTCCCCCTCTCACCCACTCCCTCCCGGCGGCTCTGCCTCCCCGCAGCTCCTTCCATCCCCGGCCACTCCGGCCTCGGTGCTGGGGAGATCCTCCAGCCTCACGAGGAGATAAATCCTGGGAAAAGAGATGGGGAGGGGGGGAAAGAATCTTAACACCGCTTCCAGCAGAGTCGGGGAGGTTTCCTCATCGACTTCAAGGGGAATAAGATGGATCAGGCCTCGAGGATGGTAATTACGCCTTCAGTCGAAGCTGGCAGGTGACCACTTATGAGAAGGAGGTGGCACATGGGGACACTGTCTCTTTAAAATGGTTGTCTCCGCGCGGATCAGGGGTCGGGGATTTTGGGGAGGCGGATTAAAGAAGCGTTTCTAGGGGAGCTCTGGCAATCCTGCTCCTTCCCTCAGGGTGCAGGGCCAGAGCGGGCAAGGGGGATGCTCTCCCTCCTGGGTTAATTAGAAAGGCCCTTCCTGCCTGCGTGCCATGCTCAGAGGCACGGTGGCTTTTGAAAACGACCCCCAAAAAAGGTAAGTATAAGGATTTGCAGAGTCACCGAGGGAGAGTTGACACGGCCAAAAGTCCCCGTTCAACAGCAAACCCCCGGGCTGGGCAGCTCCCTTTGAACACCATCATCATCATCATCATCATGACTTCATCTCCCTTCCCCACCTCTCTGGTACCCTGCTCCTTCCCGGGGAAGAAGGAAGGAGCTCCCTGCGGCCCCGGGCCGGGGCTCAGATGTCCCCACACGGCTGCCACCGGGGCTGGGGGCAGGAGGAGCTGGCAGAGCTCAGCCTGGGGCTGTGTGCGCAGCGGCTCCGCTCGCAGATGAAATGTCTGAGCGGATCTGTTCCCTTTTAATTCCGGCTGCATTGTTAGTTAATTGTGGTTTGACCTCCAGGGAGGTTTTCCACGGCTCAGAAGGTGGCCTGGGATACCGAATTCAGAGCCTGGGGTGGGAACGGCTGCTTTGCCTTTCATGGCATGGATTGTGGCAGCCCGAGGAGATGCGCAGAGCCCCGACCCCGGGAAAGGGAGGAGCAGGGAAATGTCTGCAGGGAGGGGCTGGGCACGGAGCAGGCTCCTGGTGGAAATACCGAGCAAGAGGACGAGGAGCAGGCAGGGAGTGATGCCCAGGAGGCTCCACCTGAACATGGAAGAGCTTTGTCCTGTGACCAAGCACTGGAACAGGTTGCCCGGGGAGGCTGTGGAGTATCCAGATATTCCAGAACCATCTGCACACAGCCCTGTGCTCTGGGGTGGCCCAGCTGGAGCAGAGAGCTTGGCAGATGAGCTGGCTGTGCTCCCTGCCAGCCTGAGCCCTCCTGTGACTCTGTGGTGACCCTGCAGCCACCCAGCTCGGGCTCTGTGCCTCCCACCCATGGTGGTCCCAGCAGCTCCGTGCCCAGCACCCTGCAGCCACACTGCCTCACTCTCAGGCCACTGGAGTCTCCCCATGTGTTGGAATGTTGGGGGACACAAGATAGATGATGGATTTTGGACTTGGTTAATGCAAGAGATTTGATCACAGGATGCCTTGGCAAAAGCAAATGGAACTTTGAAAGTTATATTATGAGAAGATTCAATCAAATGCGTTTATTGGAGAAAAAATATCTCATTAAACTTTGTAAGTAAGAGATGTTGTAATATGTATGTTTGTGTATGTGATTCTAACTTAATTATTGTAGCACACATCACCAGTCTCCTTACAATAGTATATTAGTGCTTGTATGCTACAAAAAAGATATCCATGCAACCCCCCAGACCTTTGAGGGGTGGGATGGGGCTGGTTTCCAGCCAGCTGAGCTGCCAGAGATCTGCTGGCTGCTCCAGGCCCCCAGCTCTGCAACTTCTCCTCAAGGAAGAGCTTCACACCTCCCTTGGAAGTCTCAGAGCATTCAAATGGCACTCAGCTGAAGACCATCCCTCTACCAGCTACAGCTGCTTTGCAATGGATTTAAGTCGAAGCTTTCTTGCTAAATTTGGTTTAGACTGGACAAAGTCCTTGAAAAAATCTAACTGTACTCAGAAGCTTCTCTGCATTCACAGGAAAACGGACTGGCTGACCTAAAAGGTCTTTTCCATCTCTAATTTCTGTGGTTGTATGATTCATCCCTCTTCTTTGAAAGTGTTTCCTACACGAATCGTCTCGTCAGAGGGAAAAAAAAATATACTAAATAATCTTTTTTCATTTCCTCTCCTCATTGTCAGAGCCTGGGAGAGGTGAGGGATGTGTCTGCTCCCACGTGAACCCAGCAGTGGAAGAGAAAAGGCAAACCAGGATTCAGCTGAGCAGCTGGGGAGGAAGCTGCTCATGCCAGGAGGGGTAGGAGGAGTGATGCTGGGGACATCCTTCCTTCCCAGGAGCACAGCTGGTCCTCCCTGTCTCAGGTCAGGAGAAAACACCGAGCTGGAGAGCAGCAGCCACCTCCCCAGGACAGAGGAATGGCCCATCCCAAGCGAGGAGAGGACATCCCTCAGCCTGCTGCTCCCAGGAGACAAAATCGGGGGTGATTCCCTCCTCATGAGGCACAAACTGAAGATCACCGAATTATTCCCATTTTTCCTTTGGATAATGCCTTCCACCCCCACCCATCAGCTGATCATTCCATTCCCACATGTTCAGCAGGAGGCACCGGGTGATGTTCCTGGAAAATATCTGCTTTCAGCTGCTTTCTGCTTGAAAATGTGGGTGTGAGGTTGGATGGAGGCTCAGAGGTGGGGATTCCCAGAACAGCTGGGGAGCTGCCGTGCTTTGGGGCTTGAAGCCACCAACCTGATGGCATCAGGATAGGAGGGCAGTGGGGGACAGAGGGGGAAACAAAAGGGACAAACCCCTGCAGGAAGGCAAGCCCAGCATCTGATCCTGGCTCGCTCTCCAGCGAGGTTTTGCCGGGGATTTGGGGATCAGAGGTGGTTTGAATGATAATTACCCATCTTCAGCTGTCACCCAGGAGGTGTTTGTGTGAGGAATTGTTGTGACCATAATATAGGACTTTCAGCTCCTTTTATTCCGTTGATTTAGTGGATTTTCATTCTCCCTTTTCTTTCATTTTCTGGAAGCACTATAAACCCAAAGTCCTCCAGCATCACCCCTCTCTGCAAAATGCAGATTTATTTTTTTTTTAAACAAAGACTAAAGCTGAAGTGCTCCCAGTCAGGGAATCACCCAAGATTTGAACACTTGCCAGGTACCATTTCCACCCTTAAGAAGTACCAATCCTTTTTCCAGATGACATTCCAGGACATTGATTTTGTTTTTCTTTTCTCCAACATCGCTGCTACTCCAACAAAAGAGGGAAAATGGGTTTTCTTACACAGAGGAGGCAATCCAAGAGGTGGAAAGCTGGACCTACACAAGCCAAGCTTTGAAATGAAAATCTGCCCTTTTAGGATTAAAGAGGAGAGCAATAAAACAAGGGAACAAATTTACAGAGGGAGACATCAGCCCTCAGCTGGCAGCCCACAAGTTGTGGGGCAGGATGCAAAAATCACCCCCAGCTCCCACTCGGTGGGAGGTCAGACTCCAGGCTTGCTGGGGTCCCTTCTGGCCCTAAAATCTATGAATCTATTGATGCTCTGAGGCTTAAAAAGCAGCAGCTGCTCCTAGGCAGCACCTAGTTCTCATAAGCATTTGGAATAATGGATCCATATTGTGCCAATGCATACTAATGTTAATATACATTTGCAGCACACAATGTGATGGCTTTGGAGACACCCAGGTGTCAGATGGAATCAGTGTCACTGACACACCGTACCAGGACTCTGCTGCAGGTCCCTCCTGGCTTCTCCAGAGGGAAGCTTTTGCTTCTTGGAAATTATTGTGTTTATCCCTCATGTTTCTGTAGGAAAAAAACCAAAACAAAACAAAAAATAAAAGAGAATGATAAAGGAATTGTAGCAGTCCCACTGCAGGGTTGGTGCCTGAGGTCTGCAGGCAGCCCAAGGCTTGCAGAGGGTTTGGGATGGGGATGTGAGGGGGAACAAAGAGAGGAGCTGTGGGAGGTGTGCCCGAGGAGTTCAGGGGTGCAGCCCCTCCCTGGTGATCTCCTCTCGTGCACCAGCACAGAGAAACTCAGGGCCAGGGCTGGGGGCTGCTCCCAGCTCTGTCCCCGCTGAAGTTGTGCAGAGAATTTGTGAGCCAGAGACCTGAGCCTGCCTCTGCCAGGTTTAAACCCCCCCAGCTTTCAGGGGCAAAGGGAAAAGGGCCTCTGTGGTCGTGCTGTGGGGTTGTGGGGGCACAGGAGGAGCAGGCTCCCCCCTCCAGCCCCACTCCCTCCACACCCACAAACTGTGAGTGGAGAGGGGCACGCCGGGGGTCAGGGGAAGCTCTGGGTGCCTTCTGAGGATTTAGGGCCTGTGTGGAACACCTTCACATCCACATGTGAACACACAGAGACCTCATCTTGTCATAATTAACACCAGCCTGGCCTAAAATCCCTGCCAAACTCCCTTGTGCTGATAGGAGCCCTGGTGGGAAGCTGCCTGTTTCTTTATGGGAATTCAGGAAGCAGCACAGCACCCAGCAAGTCCTGAACTGTTTGAATGCTCATTATTCCAATTGCCCAGTCCATCCCAGTGCTTGGGACAAGCGGATTTTGTCATCAGCCAGGCACTGCAAGGGTTAAGGCTGCCCCTGCCTTGGGACTCACCCAGGCTGGGCTGGTCCTTGGCCATCCCTGTCTCCCTTTGTGAGGAGTTACTTCCAATGGAAAAGCCAAACCTGTGTTCTTCTTCTGCTGGTTTTTTTGGGTTTTTTTTTTTTTCTTGATATTAAAAAAAAAATTAAAATAAAACCTATCAGAAATATTAAAAGAAAAATAAATGGAAGAAACCAACAGCTTCCCAAGTGCCCAGGGACTCTGACCCCCTTTAAACCCTGCACAGCCCCACAGAGTACCCTGCTTCTGGATTTTCTGCCTTCCAGACACCCTGGGAAGCCCAGGATACCCAGACATCATGGGGATCCCCCCTCAGTCAGAGCGGGTGGAGCTGTTTTCGCGGTCCTGACTGCCATTCAGGGAGGCAGGTGTGCATTTCCAGCGAGGACTGGTCAGCAGAAGGGAGCGGGGATGGGGGAGAAGGGAAAGCAGGAGGGAGGAAGCAGCGTGGCCCCGTGCCCAGGTGACAGTGACAGTCCGAGCACACCCGGCACAACTGCACATTAGGCAGCCGGTGGGGTTAGGGAGGTCCGGGGCAGCCTTCCCGTTCCCTGAGGCCATGGAGGAATTATCCCATCCCTGCCCAGCACCGGGCGTCACCCGGGCTGTGAAACCGCTGCTGGAGGGATCTAGGCCGAGCTCTGAGCCCGATTCCCGGTGCCAGGACACCCCCAGAAAGGGCTCTGTCACCGAGAGAGACAAAGCTCACGCCGCGATGTCAAAGCCCGGGGCAGAGGGATGGCTCGGCTCCCCCGGAGCCGGGTACGTCAGAGAAGGCAGGGCCACGGCGATGGGTGTCGCGGGGGGAAGGTGCGTGTGCAAGGCTGGGTTTGGTGTGCAAGGCGGCTCGGGGGGGTGTGGGGAGCGGGGATTTGGGTGTGAGCGGGAGCAGGGGCCGCGCACACGGTGAAGGAATGCGGGGATGCGCGGGGCGGGCGGCGAGGGAGCTGCGGGAGAGGATGAGGCAGACAAAGAGCTCTGCGGGCGGCCAGGGGGACACCCCCAGCCCCAGCCCTGGGGGGGACACCCCGCAGGCGGCCCCTGCTCGCTGTGCTTTGAGCGTGTGCAAGGACAGGAGCGTTCACACAACCCCCGAGCGTCGCCTCTCCGTGACACCGGGGCTTCGTTCTCGGTTCTCGCCGTGAGCTCCCCCGCCCTGCGCTGGCACCGCTCAGGGCGGGCAGGCCCCGGCTTTTGGGGGGTCATTTTAAATCGTTTTTAAAGTGAAAATAAAAAAAAACGGTGCTGAGATCCTGCCTGTCCCAACGGATCTTGGGGTCCTGGGCAGCGCAGCCCCCTCCCCTCGGGAGGAAGGACTGGGGGGCATTTTGGGGGTCCGGTGGGTGTCTGATAATTCTATGGCGGTGTTCCCCAAATTTCCAGTCTTTCTGTGGGAGAAGGGAAACGGGAAGTGAGAGAAAAACAGAGAGGGGCAGAGGAGATCGGAAGGGAATGTGTGTGAAATGAGAGGGGGAAACGAAAAATAGAGCGGCAGAGGGTGTGGGGAGAGAAAAAGGAGGAGAGAGAAAGGGAGGAAGAATCGAGGGAGGAAAAGAGAAAGAATTGAGGGAGGGAAGAGAAAAGGAGATAAATAAAAAAAGAAAATGAGGGGAAACGGGGGGAAAACAAAAGAAAGCAGAAAATAATAAAATGAGAAAAACACAGGAAAAATACGAGAGAAATCTGTGGAAAAAGAAAAATAGCAACAAACAAAAAAAGAAATAAAAGAGAAAAACTGAGAGAAACACAGAAAAACAGAGAAATAGAGAAAACCGGGAAAAATAAAGAAAAAGAGGAGAAAACAAAAAGGAAAAAAGGAAAACCAACCAAGGAAAAAAAAAAAGAAAGAAAAGCAAAGACGGGAAGATCGAGGTGGAGAGGACGAAGGCGACGGAGAATAGGGCAGGGTGGCGGGGGCAGCCGTGCCCGGTGCCCGCAGGACGAGGCGGGGGCCGGGCCCGGTGCCGGCGGGGCCGCGCGGTTCAGCACCCTGGAGAGCTCCGCGGCTCCGGCGGGACGGCGGGGACACGGCGGGGACACGGCGGGGCCGGGACCGGGACCGGGGAGGGCTCGGCGGGACCGCGATGCCAGCAGGGTTCTCCATCCCAGGGCTCGGCCCTGCTGTCACATCCGTCCTGCCGCGGGACTCCTCTGCCACTCGGGACGTGCAAGGCGAGGAGCGGCGTCCCTGCTCCGCTTTCCCTCTGCAAACCGCCCCGAGCCCCTCCCGTGGAGCTGCTGCCCCCTCCCTTGCCGGCACCCTTCGCTCCGCGTGGCTGCGGGGCGCGCTCAGCCCCCCGTGTGTCCCCCCGTGTGTCCCCCCGTGTCCCCCCGTGTCCCCCCGTGGTGAGCAGGGCGCGCTGCGCTCCCCCCATCCCGCCCGCAGGTGCGGCCCGAGCGCTCCCCCCTCCCATTGCCCAAACAAACCCAAGGGAGGGAGGAGGACCCCGAGGGGCGCAGCCTCTGGGGGGCTTCACCGCACGCCCCGACAGCTTTGGGGGTCCTGCGTGCGGGGATACGCGGGGTGAGACCCCTGCCAGTGCCCTGCTCAGCCACGACCCCCGACGGGAGCACCGGGGCGAGCTCCCTTCCCCTCCCTGCCTCGCCCCAGCTCCGGCCCTGCCCCCCGTGTGTCCCCCGACCCCCCCCGCTCCGGGGGCTCTGCCCCGCCAGGGCGGGCTCCCCACGCACCGACTCGCTCCGTCCCGCCGCTGCTGTGCGGAGCTCCGCGGTTGCCGCCGGCTTTTCTCATGCAGATTCCCTCTTTCACACCTCCCAAACAAAAGCAAACGGGGGCATCGCCTCGCCGTGTCAACACACACGCTCATTAGCGGGGAGGCGGCGGGGGGAGCGGGTGGGAACGGCTCGAGCAGCCCCTCCGGGGGGGCGGTCGCATCGACGGGAGCTTGTAGCGGGCCGGGGATCACCCGAGGAAATTTGGAGCGAGTTCTTTGCCGCATCCCCCTCAAGTCACTAAGTTTCCGGAGGTGTGGGTTTGCCCGTCTCCGGCTCGTTTCTGGCAGCACGGGATGCTCACGGCCGGGCTTTGCCCGCCCGCGGTTCGGCAGCGCGGGGAGCGGCAGCCACGGGCGCTCCGGGCCGGCTCCGCGCAGAGCGGGACCCCAGCCAGGGCCGGCTTAGCCCCGGGGAAACGTCGGGGCGGTGGGAATGGGGGTCCCGGGATCGCGCTGCAGCCAGGAAGGGCTGGGGGTGCAATTAAAGCTTCGCCAATTACCGCAGCCCGAGGGGAAAAAAGAAAAGGGTCTGGTTAAAATGGCTGTGGAGAAGGATGGGGGATGCGGAAAGGTCGAGGGGAGCAGGGAAAAGCAGCGCCCGGCTCGGAGCCGGCTGCCCCCAGACCCGGCAGCGGCAGCCCCGGCCGGGGTCCCGCGGGTCTCGGGGCGCTCCGGGGACCGCGCTGCACACCGAGCCCGCACCGACGGCTCTCCCGAGCTCCGCCACCGCCGGCGGCAGCCGCTTCTCTACCCCCGCTCGAGATTTTTGTGTCTTCACTTTGGTTTGGAATTTATTTTCCTTTTTTGTTGTTGTTGGTTTTTTTTTTTTTTTTTTTTGTGGTGTGGTTTTGTTTCGCTTTTTTCCCGTTAAACGGCCTCAACAGAGCCCGGTCCCGCGGCCGCTCCGCCTCTCCCGGGGCTTCTCCCTGCCGCCGGCATCTCCGCTCGTTTTGTGCCTTTTCTTCCACCGAAACCCCGTGCCGGAGCTCGGAGGGAAGGAAACAAAAAATCGTTAAAATGAAGTAAAACGGGTAAAACCCCGAATTAAAAATCCCCCGGTTGTTCGTTTGTATTTGTCTGCGGTGCGGCTGGAGGGCTCGGTTTGTTTGTTTTCTTTTTCACACCCCCCGGCGGTTCCAGCAGCACCCGAGGGGAGCGAGGAGCTGCGGCATCCCCTGTGCCCGGCACCTTCCCCGGGCCCCTTTTGCGGGCTGGGGAGGAGGGGGAGAAGGAGCCGCGGGTGGGGGGCTCGGCTGGCGGCGTGGGGGCTGCGTGGGGCTTTGTGGGGCCGGGGGGGCCGCATTGTTCGCCCGCGCTCCGCACGCCCGCACTCACACTCACACTCACACTCACACTCACCTCGTGTGCCCCCCCGCCCCAATAATACGGAAATTTCCATGTCCCAGCTGCCTTCCCCTTTTAACCTTGGTATTAATTTAGGACGGATCTTTTTAAACAGCCCTGTAATGCATTCAGACGCTGCTGGAGGTTTATCTTTTTTTTCTTTTTTTTTTTTTCTTTCTCTTTTTTTTTTTTTTTTTTTTTTTTTTTTTTGTACCGTGGGTTATATTTACACCCAAAACAAAATAATTACACTTTTGTTGGCGAGAGAAAGCTGGTGATTAGACTGTGGCTCTTTGCAGCAAACCCTTTCTCAGTGGTACACCAGGACAATTTTTCACGGCTGGGTGAAATCAGACGCGGGAGGTAATGAATCCTGTGAGCTATTTAAATTAACAATTTGTAACGCAGTCACTCAGAAACGCCTATGGCCCGGCGAGGAGATGCTTGCTGGGTTTGTTTAATGTTAAAACCTGCCCCGTCCCCCCTCTTACCAGGGGAAAGGAGGGGAGCGCGGGGGGAGCGGCCTCGCCCGCCGGCAGCGGCCCCGCGGAGGAGCGCGGAGCGCCGCGGAGCCGCCGCCTCCCACCGCGCCCGGGCTCGGCATCCTCGGGCCGGCCGGAGCCGCGGAGCCCGGCCCCGCTCCGCGCTCCGTCCCCGGCGTGATCACCGCCTACAACCCCAAAAATAGTTGGTAATATCTACGGAGTCGGCGGCGGAGCATCCGAACAGATAGATAATTAATTACAAAACACAGGGGGAATATGCAAACCGCGTATTACAAATTCTACAGGGCTTAACTGATTGGAAACAGATTATTATCTTGTTTGTCTTTTGTCTGTTTCACTTATCCCTCTGCCGTCTGTTGTGTTGTAAGTTGATACACTTTATTCTTGAAAGGGGATTTTTTTTTCCTTTAATAATATAGTAAATTCCATCAACATCTTGTATAAGCGACGCTGCTTCTCCACGCATTACCCTGTTAAAACACAAAAGGTTTATTAGTTACATATAGGCGGTCTTATGGGCCCTGAATTACCATCTGTTACCGTGGGGGAATGTGGCTGGGGGGAGTTTCTTGGGGCTCGGGGTGGCTTTTCCCCTCCTCCCTTTCCCCTTGGATTTATTTATTCCTCGACTTCCAAACGAAAAAGGAACCGGGGGCGGCCGCGGGGAGCAGGGGATGGGGTGGGGGTGCCCAGCTGGGGGTCCCGGTTCGGTGGAGGGGAGCAGAGGGTGGCGGGGAGGGGACCCACGGGGGTGAGCGATGTGGAGGGAGAGCGGCGCGGGTGCCGCTCCCGCACCCAGCACGGGCAATCCATTCAGCCCAGATTATCCATAGGTGTATCCATAGGGCACCGGGACGTGGCACAGCCGCACTCCCGCTCTCGGTGTCGCGGCCCTGGGCAGCCCGCGGTGCCTCAGCCCGGTGCCGTGTGAGGGCACAGCCCTGCCCGGGGACACGCGTGTGCCCGCGGCTCTGCAGCCCCTCCACATCCCGGCTTTCCCCCGCCGTGTGCGGAGCGGGGCCTGCCCGGTGCTCCCGGTGCCCTGACCCCGATGCCGGGCTGGATCCCGCCCCGAAATCCGTGGAGGCTGCGCTGGGAGCGGGCCCCGCACATCACTGAACATCCCCGCACATCCCCGCTCATCCCCACACACCCCGCACATCCCGCACATCCCGCACATCCCCGCACATCCCGCACATCCCTCACATCCTGCATATCCCTGCACATCCCTGCTCATTCCGCACATCCCGCACATCCCCGCACATCCCGCACATCGCGCACACGTCCCTCACACCCTGTGCATCTCCGCACATCCTGCACATCCCGCACATCCCGCACATCCCGCACATCCCCCCACATCCTGCACATCCCCGCACATCCCCGCACATCCCCGCACATCCCGCACATCCCCGCGGCTCCCAGATTCCTCAGGAGCGCCCAGGGAACGCCGCAAACTTGGGCAGAGCCGGCGGGAGCGCGGCCGCGATCGGCCCTGGGTCCGGTCCCTCCTCCTTCTTCCCGTGCCCTCGATTTCTTGCCCGTTTCTCCCCTTTTAAACTGGCCGCAGTTTTCATTTCCTTTCTTCTCT
Source organism: Fringilla coelebs (assembly GCF_963513975.1). Taxonomy (NCBI): domain Eukaryota; kingdom Metazoa; phylum Chordata; class Aves; order Passeriformes; family Fringillidae; genus Fringilla; species Fringilla coelebs. Next base: position 5,630,538 of record NC_140043.1, on the reverse strand, counting down.
CTTCCCTGGCTTTTTTTCCTTCTTTCTTTGTTTTCTTTTCTTCCTCCTCCTCTTCCTTGCTCCCTCTCTATGGCGCTTTTCTCTCCCCTTCCCTTTTGGTTTCCATTCCTTTCTATTCTAGCCGTTCTTTCTGTATTTTTATTTCTTTCCTCCGTTTATTTTTCCTTTTCCCTTATTTTTCCTTCATTTTCCTCCCATCTTCTTCCTTGCCTTCTTTATTTCTGTATATTTTTTCTTTCGTTCATTTATTGCTTCTTTCTTTGCTTCTTTGCCTTTCTCTTTTTTTTCTTCGTTTTCTGTGGTTTTCCTCTGTCTCTTCTTAGTTCCTTCCTTTTTCTTTTCCGTTAATTTATTTTTCCTCATTCTCTCTCTCTTTTCCTTTCCCTTTCTCCATCTCTTTTTTTCCTGTATACATTTTCTCCTTTTCCTCCTGTGCTTTTTCTCTTTTTATTTCCCTTTTCCTTCTCTTTTATTTTTCCTCCCCAAATCTCTTCTCTCTGTTTATTTTCTCATTTCGATTCTCCCTCTTTCCGCACACATCCCTACACACAAAACCCTCTCCACTTCCCGCCGAAGGAGGATTTGTTGGGATTTTGACGTGGGGCTTTTCTGGGTTGTTTTTTTGTTGTTGTTTGGGGTTTTTGGGGGGCTTTTTTTGCCAATGCCAGGAGCATTTCCCAGCACCAGGAGGCTCCATAGCCACGGGTTATTTCGGGCCGGAGCGAGGGAAAATAAAATTTTTAAAAAGTATATATTTTTAATATAAAAATACAGGGATTTTGCGTAGAGGAAACGACGGGGAATGGGAAGGAAGGTTCGGCCTTCACCTGCCCCTCCGCTTTCCTCCTCCTCCTCCTCCCCGCGCGGCCGGACCCTCCCGAAACCCCCGGGGAACGGAGGCAGAGCTGCCCCGGCCCCGGGCTGGATCTTCCTCCCCAAACCCCCCCGAGCCCGGGCCGGGCCCGGCGCTGCCCCGTCCCTCCCGCGGGGTCTCGGCTCCGCCGCACCTGGAATTAAAGAGAAATCTCAGTGTGGGAGGGGGAGCTGCCGCCGCCCCCCGGGACGCCCCGGCCCCGCTCCCCCCGCCGGCAGCGGGGAAGGGCCCGGGGGACAAAGCCCGGGGTGTTCGGGGGGGCCGCATACCTCCGGGGGAACTTTTCATCCCGCTCCGCTGCGGGAAGGAGCCCCCGGCCTCCTCCCCGTCCCCACCACCCCCTCCCCCCGCCCAGATAAATCCCCCCCTCTGCTTTTTCCCACTTGTTGCTCTTCCCCTTGCGCAAAACAAAATAAAGCCCCCGAAACCAGGTGATGCTCTCGCCCCGAGCAACTCGGGACCCCGCAACTCCTCCCCGAGCATCCCTTGAACAGAAAGGAACGCAAATGAAAATTAAAATTAAAGGAAAAGCGGCGGGCCGGCGGATTTTCGGCCTTGCCCCCCCGGCCCCCCAGCCAGGTGCGTACTCACTTCGCGGCCCAGGTACAAGCCACCCTCAACAATAGAGGCGCGTTGTTTTTTTCCCTCTGTGCCAAGCACAAGGCTGGAGCCAATTTAGATATGCTATAAATTAAGAGGTTGCCATGGTTACCGCCCCGCCATTGGCCGCATCCCGGGTGACGCGGCGCTCGGCGTCACCAAATCTGAATAAGGATGCGCGAATTACTAAGGCGGGGGACAAAGCTGGCGATGGGGACAGCATGAGAGTGGCGGCGCGGCGGCGGCGGAGCACAGCGAGGCACCGGGGCTGCCGGCTGCAGGGGGGGGTTCATGCACCCCTCCCGCCGCGCCCGCTGCCGCAGAGCCCGCCAGCAGCGCGGCCGCCGCTCCGCCGGCTCCCGGGCCGCTCCGCACGCACCGGAGGGCGATTTCGGGGGCTGTTTAGTATTATTGTTGTTATTATTTCTCGGGGGTGGTTTGGATTATTCTTGGGGGGGGCATCGTTTTTTCCCTGCCGTCGTCGAGGCTCCGGAGAGAAGAGGGGGAAGAACTTGACAGCCGCCCCGCTGCCCTCCCCTGAATTTTTTGTTATTCCTTCTTCTATATTTTGTTAATTTTTATTTTATTTCGTTCGGGTTTATTTTCTTTTGGGGTTTTATTTTTATTTTAATTTTTTTATTCTCTTTTATTTTATTCCGTTTTAATTTATTTGATTTCTTTTCATTTAATTTCATTTGATTTGATTTTTTTCCCTGCCTTTTTTTTTTTCTATTTTATTTTATTTTTCCATTATTTTCCCTTGCTTTTTTTTGTTTGTTTGTTTGTTTTGGGTGGGTTTTTTGTTTGGTTTTTGGGGTTTTTTTCCTTTTTTTGCCGCCGCCGTGTGCCGGCGCGGGGCTGGCTTCTCCTTTTGAGCGTCTCCATCCCCCGGCGGAGGTTATGATGGTGCATTGTGCGGGCTGCGAGAGGCCGATTTTGGACCGGTTCCTACTGAACGTCTTGGACAGGGCATGGCACATCAAATGCGTCCAGTGCTGCGAGTGCAAGTGCAACCTGACCGAGAAATGCTTCTCCAGGGAAGGGAAACTCTACTGCAAAAATGACTTTTTCAGGTGAGCCCTCACCCCCACCCCAGCGGGGAGCGGAGGGAGAGGAGGGAGAGGAGCTCGTCATGGTGCCCGGCCTTCCTGGGGTGTCCCCCGGAGTTTTGGGGAGCTCGGAGGGGTCCCCTCCCTGCCCCACGGCTCCGTCGGGAGCACCCCGCGGCCCGGGGGAGCTCCGGGGGGACCCGGCGGCCGCTGCTGCAGCCCGAGGTGGGGGCGGCGAGGCTGTGCCCCCCTCCCCATCTCCCCACCACCTTTCCCCGCCAGCCCCGGCCCCGCTCCGCCCGTCCCGTCGAGTCGGGCCTCGGTGACACCGGGCCCGCGGTGCGCCCCGCTCCGGCCCGGCACCCCCGGCTCCCCGGCAGCGCAGGCCCCGCTGGGGACGGTGCCCAAAGCCCTTAAACGCCCCTAATGAGCGCGATAAGGGCCGGGAGGGAGCGAGGGGCCGGCGTGGCAAAGGGGGGCCGTGACTTATGGCTCCTAATGCTGGCACTACATCAACGTCACGGCCAGCGGCGACACGGGCACCGCGTGTGCCGCGGCCCGAGGGGGAAAAGGGGACCCTGCGTGGGCCTGGCAGCCCCCGGGGACCTCGGGGACAGCCCCTGCTCCCCGTTTTGCAGGCAGATTTTATGTTCCTGTGAGGGTTTTTTTTGTTTGTTTTGGATGTTGGTTTTATTTTTGGTTTGTTTGGTTTTTTTCTTTTTTTCCCGCATCGGTTTCTTTTTTGTTTGGTCGGTTGGTGTGGGGGGCTTTGTTGGAATTTTTTTTGTTATTGTTTTATTTTGCTGTGGGTTTTATGTTTTGTTCTTGGGGTTTTTTCGGTTGGTTTTTTGGTTTGGTTTGTTTTTTGGTTTGTTCTTTTTTTTTTTTTTTTGGTGGGGATTTGGGTATTGTTTTGTGGGGGTTTTGGCAGGTTTCAGTTGTTTAGTTTTGTCTCTTTTTTTTTTCCTTTTTTTTTTCATTTTTTTTCCCTTGGGAGATTGTTCCCAGCCGATTCGGATTTCCTTGATTTTTTTTTCTTTTTAATTTTTTTTTTATATTTCCTGGGGAAAAAAAAAAACAAAAAATAAAATCACACCTAAACCCAGACCCGTTCTGGGAAGGAAAGGAAAACCGGAGGTTTACAAAGCACTCTTCCCGACCTGAAAAAATTCCCCCTCAGGAGAGCGGGACGGGCTGGGGACCGGATGCGGGATTTGGGACCCTGGGACGCTTTGGGGAGCGCAGCTCCCTCCTCCGCCGCCCGTTGTTCCGATCCCCGCACCCGCCGCTCCTTTTCCCGTCTCTCTGCCCGTCACCAGCCCCGTTTTCGGGGATTTTCAGGCCCGAGCCCCGCGTTCCCCTCCCGGGAGGCACCGGCTGAAACGAAATCCTGCCCCGGGGGGTGCGGAGGGGACCCCCGGCCGCTCTCCCCTCCCGCGCGTCCCTTCGGGGGCCAAACCCGGGCCAGGATGTTCGTGCGTGTCCCCCGCGCCCGGGGACGCCCCAAACTCGCGCTGTGCCCGCAGCGGCGGGGATGAAGGCGCTCCTCATCCTCGCCCAAAGGTGCGGTTCGCCCGTTCCCCCGAATCTTCCATGGGACGTGCTGGGGAACCGGGGCTCCCGCGGGGGGTTTGAGGAGTGGGGGTCGGGGCAGCGCACGCACACGGCCCCCGCCGCAGCCCGTCTCGGCCGGGGCTCCAGCTCTTGCTTTTCTCCCCTTCCCAGGAGGTTTGGCACCAAATGCGCCGGCTGCTCCCAAGGGATCTCTCCCAGCGACCTCGTCCGGAAAGCCCGGAATAAAGTCTTTCACCTGAACTGTTTCACCTGCATGGTCTGCAACAAGCAGCTCTCCACGGGCGAGGAACTCTATATCATCGACGAAAACAAATTTGTTTGCAAAGAGGATTATTTGAACTCTCCCAGTTTGAAGGAAGGCAGCCTCAACTCAGGTACGAGCGGCTCAGCCCGCCCACCGCTCCGTTCCCGCCGCCGGTTCCTCCCGGCCGGGCAGGAGGTTTGGATGTGTGGGGTAAGGGGTCAGCCCGACCCCCCGGTAATCCCGGCCACCGGCACCGGCCCCGGCAGGAGGGGCAGCGCCGAAAGCGCCGGGCACAAGCCCCGAGCTGCCGGTACCTCCCGGTGGAGGCGCCTCCCGGCCGGGCAGGAGGTTTGGATTTGTGGGATGAGGGGCTGCCCCCCGCAGCCAGTTGATCCGTCGGGGGAGGGAGTGATGCGGGGTGAAAGGCTTGGAACCGGGTGGAAGCCTCCGTGACACCCCCCGTGGGACGCGGACGCGGGTGGGGCGAGCTCCCCTCTCCAGCCTCGGCTCCCGCCCCGCGCACGGCTCCTCCGGCAGCGGGGCTGCGGGGCGGGGGGAGCCGCGATCCCCCCGAGGGCTGCCCCGGGAGCCCCCCCCTCCCCAGAGCCCCCCTGCGAGTGTGCCCGGTCCCCCCGCGCCGCGGGCCTGATCCTTCGCCTCCTTTCACCCAGAGGCAAAGCTCCCATTTGACTTCCTTGGAAGCTGTCTCTGCGTCAGGAGAGCAGGGCCAGGCCCCCTCCTGCTGTCCCAGCCATGCCGGGCGCCCCTGCTCACCCCCTTCCGTGGGCTCTCTCTCCGTCCAGCACCCGGGGCCGGATCCTGCCACGCCAGTCAGTGGGGCCGCTGCTGTGAGCGAGGCGAGTAGAGCTTGGCCTTGGGGGGGTGCTGGCTGCAGGGTCCCCGGGGGGAACACGGTGCCTGGGGGCGGGGGGGGTGAGCCAGGCTCGAGGGGGGCTCCCCGAACCCCGACAGGGACCGGCTGCGTTTTTCCCGGTGGCGCATCCCGCCTCCCGGCACGGGGAGTAGGGGGGAGCGCGGGGGGCAGCGGCGGGCCCGGGGGTCACCCCCTGCCCAGCTCCCCCCGCCGGCACGGCACCGTGCACAGGGCTGGAGCGGCGCCCGGAGCTCCGCGTGGTGTTGGGGGGGCGATGCTTTAGGGGAACCAGGGGGGCAGAGGCCGTCTGCACCCCTTGCTGCTCTCCAGCACCCCCCAACCCCTCTCCGGGCAAGCAGGCGGGCCGGGGAGGACGGAGGAGAGGGGGATCAATGTCTCCCCGAAGTCATCCCACCCCTCCTTTCCTCTCTGGGTCTCCTTTACAGTGTCCTCATGTACAGACAGGAGTTTGTCCCCGGATCTCCAGGACCCCATGCAGGATGACACCAAGGAAACGGACAACTCGACCTCCTCGGACAAGGAGACCACCAACAACGAGAACGAGGAGCAGAACTCGGGCACCAAGCGGAGGGGGCCCCGCACCACCATTAAAGCCAAGCAGCTGGAGACCCTCAAAGCCGCCTTTGCCGCCACCCCCAAACCCACCCGCCACATCCGGGAGCAGCTGGCCCAGGAGACCGGCCTCAACATGAGAGTGATCCAGGTGGGACAGCCGCCCGCGGGGGGGTACAGGGGGTCCCGGGGGGAGTTCCAGGCTGTGAGAGTGGGAACGGGACAACCCCGTTTGTCCCCTGCCAGCGCCGCCTCAGGCCCAGCCCTGCAGCCACGCCACGCTCTCGTGGGTGAGCGGGGATCCCCCAGCCGTGGGAAGGGGTGAAAACCATTCCCAAACCGCAAGGTTTTGCGCGGGGCCGAGCAGGATCCCCGGCGTGCCGGGAGATGGATGCTCCAGCCTTGCGGAAGCGAGGAGCATCCATCGCGCTCTGCAGGCAGCCGGCACTTCCTCACCGCGCTGCCCCGGTGAAGAAAATCCCTGCGGAAATGTAGGGATTAATGGGCTTTAATAGAGGCATTAATGGGGGAGGACTCTCCGGCTTTGCCGGTAGCGGAGCTGCGATTCCCGGCTCCTGGCAGAGCGGAGCACGAGTCCCGCAGGAGAGCGCTGTGCTCGTACCCCTGAGCTGCCCCGTCCCTGGGGGAGTCAGACAATAATCCAGGCGCCCCACCAGGCTGCTGAGGCGTGCGGTTCGGAAGAAGCGATGCCCGTGGAGAGGCGGCCAGATCTCCCCTTCCCTTTTATTCCCATTCTCACCGCCGGCTGTTCTGAGTCCCTGCCTGCTGCCGCAGGTGCTCATCCCCCTGCTCCCCGCTTTCTGCCTGCTCCTGTCACGATCCCGAGTCCGATCTCTTTTTCCTTCCCACCTTTCCTCCCTCCTTTCCCCTGTCCATAGCGGAAACTTCCCCCTCCTGCATTTTCCAGCTGCAGGGACAGAGAGGTTGAGGGTGTGCAGCCGGGAGAAGGAGAGGCAGGGTTTTAAACAGCCTGGTTATTTGTGGGGTGCGGTGTCCCCATGCACTTTTTGAGGCAGCAGCAGCAGGAAGGGGGGTCGGTGTTGGTAAAAAAAAAACCAAACAGATATTGGAAAAGCCGTGTGGGTGCAAGATTTCTCCTCGCACACTTTGGGGATGGGACGTGGCTGACCCTGAGGGGTCCCTGCCCGCCCATCCGCGGTGGCACTGACACCAGCCCGGCCACAGGTGTGGTTCCAGAACCGTCGGTCGAAGGAGCGGCGGATGAAGCAGCTGAGCGCGCTGGGCGCCCGCCGGCACGCGTTCTTCCGCAGCCCCCGCAGGATGCGGCCCCTCGGCGGCCGCCTCGACGAGTCCGAGATGCTCGGCTCCACGCCCTACACGTACTACGGAGGTGAGGGACGGTCCCTGCCCCGTCCCCCTCCTGTCCTTTGTTCCTCCCATCCCCTTCTCGGCGGCTCTCCCCTTCCCCCGCCCGTGCGCACACGCGTGCCCGCAGCCGCGCACACGCGGAGCCGGCTCCACGCACCCCCACGCCCCCCCCGGCATTGCGGGGCCCCTCTCCCGCGAACAAAGCCCCAGCTGCGGGGCTTTTGTCCCCCTTTCAGGCCGCATTTGTTCCAATTACCTCGCGGGCCCGGAGCATATGGAAGGTCAGTGCGGGCCGGCCGCCCCCCGCTGCCCCGGCGGGCCGGGATGGGCGCAGCGGGGCGGCCCGCGCCTCCCTCTGCCCCTGCTCCCCGCAGAGCCCCCTCAAAAGCTGCGTTCTCAAAGCCTCACATCTGACCAGGGGCTTTCCCGGCACCCCTTGTTGCCCTGCAGTTAGTTTCTAGATCCCTTCCAAGCTGCTTAAATACATCTATGAATTCCACATCATATATATATATATATATATATATATATATATATATATATATATATATATATTTAATGTATTTTTCCTATTATATATAATTTCGCCAATGTACATATATATTTTCCCACTTTATACATTTTCCCCGTTTAATATTAATTTTTGCCCCATTCTTTTTATATCTATATTTTCCCCATTCCCTTTAAATATATGCACGTTATTTTTTACCCTCCCCATTAATTAAGCACTAAACTGAGCCCGTTTTCCTGGGCCGGATTCGCTGCCCTCCCTCACTCCAGGCTGGGTAAAGAGAGGGTGATGGGCAGTGCAGCTCTGAGGGCTCATTCCTCTCAGGCTGGACTCAAATCCCACCCGCCCTTTGGGAGCCAGCAGAGCGCTTTGGAGGGGGCAGCACAGGGTCGGTTTGGGGCACAGCGGGATTTCGGGAGGTTTTTAGCCACGGGAGACCAAATCCATCCATTTTCCCCCCTCCCCACAGATTACCAAGGTGACTACTACGGGCCGGGAGGCAACTATGACTTTTTCCCCCACGGGCCGCCCTCCCAAGCCCAGTCCCCGGCCGACTCCAGCTACCTTCAGAACTCAGGACCCGGCTCCACACCCCTGGGACCCTTGGAGCCCCCCCTAAGCGGACACCACTCCTCAGAAAACCAAAGGTACACGGATATGATCTCGCACCCCGACACCCCCAGCCCCGAGCCGGGGATGACGGGCTCGCTGCACCCCATTCCGGGGGAGGTCTTCAGCGGGGGGCCCAGCCCGCCCTTCTCCATGTCCAGCAATAGCGGCTACAGCGGGGCTCTCTCGCACCCCAACCCGGAGCTCAGCGAGGCGGCGGTCTGGTAGGCCCGGCCCGGGCACGCGTGTGCGTGTGTGCAGGGGGAAACCCCCCCTGGTCCCCCCAGCCCACGCGTGTCCCCCTCCTCGCCCCGCAGCAGGGGCCGGTGAAGCCGCCCCGCCGATGCCAAAACGCATCCCGGCATCCGCCCGTCCTCCCCATCCCCGCACCCCCCGGGAGCTTGGGGCCACCCCGCTACCTCCCCCCTCCCGGCACCTTCCCCCGACAGTTTTCGGGGGGCAGTGAAGGGTGCCCGGCCCTGCAGACCCCGCCGGAGTCGGGACCAGCGCCTCTCGGACCAAAGCTGAACTCGCCTGGACACGGGTCCCACCGGCCCGGCGGCACCGGGGGAGGGGGCTGCGGCAGGGCTGCCCCCTGCTAATTAGCGTCCTTTTTAATTATCCCCTACCACAGGAAAGGGGGGAATGGGGAATAGCAGGAATAACCCCCCCGTGGCCCCTCCCTGGCCTCGTTTTTATTGTTCCCGTTTCACCCCCGAGGGGAAGGTGGGTTCGGAGCCGGTTTGTGGCGCTGGGGAGGAGGGGGCCGAGCGGGGCCAGGCCCCGGTGACTGGCCGAGGTTGGGCTCCCACGTGGTGGAACAGACACCAGAAAGAGGCAGAAACAGGAAAAAAAACCGCAACAACAACAAAATAAAACCCCAAACAAACAATAAACCCCAGAACTAAACCAACCCGACCACGGCAGCAGAAATTTCACCCGAGCCTCGACGCCGAGTCCCACCCCAACGATTCCCAGAGGCTCCGCCAATTTAAGGATGTATTATAGTTTTTGCTTCTAGTTTCTTTATTTTGTATAAAGGAGAAACAAATAAAGTATGTTTTTGTGTTTACTGATTATTTATTGTACTTTAGTCATCGGAGGCTCCGAATTTTTCTATTTTGAAGGCAGGGAGGGGATGGCACCGGGGAGGGGGGTGAGAGCATAGAGAGAGGGGGGGAATAAAAGGAAGGAGAATGGAAAAGGAAAGAAAAAAAGTTGTTTTCTGAAAGCGTCGTGGGTTTCCTGTCCCCGCTGCCTCTTGCGGAGGCTGTTAGTGTGAATGGCTCTTGTTGTTCAATGTGAATAAAAAACCTTTTAGTTACCTACTGTTCGGTCACCTGGTCCCTTTCATTTTACTTTATTTGAATTTGTTTTAACACAAGCCCGTGAGAAATGCTGGCCGGGCTCCCCCGCCGTCCCCCAGCCCTGCCTGGGCTCTGGGGGAGCAGCTCCCACCCGGGTGAGCGATGGGCACCTGCACAAGGTGATGCTGCTGCATCCCCCACCCCTGGCACTGGGAAGGGGCACGTTGCCCAGCTCAGCCCCTTCCCCACAGCAGACGGCACGATGCACAATTTCTTTCTCCTGGGGGGCAGCCGAGACCTTCCCAGAGCAGCCCCGAGGGGCAGCTCGGGGGGACACCCCAAGCGGGGGTTCAGCAGTGCCAGCAGCAGATTTTGCCCCATTTTCCCTGGGGGGGATGGGGGGTCTCCTCCCCAGCACCCCAGCTCACTCCCCTTCTATCCTGCTCTCCATCCCTTGAGATATAAAAATAAAAAGTCCCAGGCAGGCTGCAGCTCTGAACTAATATTTAAAATGCAAAATCATGGCAGAGTTTTTCACCCCCCCACACATCCTCCCCCCTCTCCTAGTTCTTGCAGTAAAACGATATAAACAGAATAAATTACCTTCCCTTGCTGGCTTACGAGAGTCCCTCTCTCCTGACCTGAATTTTAAGTCCTGGCTCGGTTGTAGCAGGGAGCAGCGATGATTTATGGAAAGCCAGCCACATCTCTGCATATTTTCTCTGTTCAGCCAAGTGCTGGAATTTATCCTTCCTCCACCATAACTGGCATTAATAACGGCGTGGCCAAGGAGCCACACCGAGCCCCGAGCGAGCCCTCAGCCCGCAGCTGGGGCCAGCACAGACACTGGGGTTCCCTCCCCCCTCACCCCCAAGGAAAACACCTTCTCCCCTTTTCCCAAACGGGGAAACTGAGGCAGGAGCACAGCTGGCTGCTGCCCTGGGCTCCAGCACTCCCAGGCTGTTAGCAGGCAATGGGGAATTTTCCTAAGGGCAGGGGGATGTGTTGGTAAATAACCCACTCACAGCATCATTTTGGGGAGTAAAAACGGTCAATCACTGGGTAAACACTGGCTGCAATTATTACTATTATTATTTTATTATTATTAATTCAAAATTCAAGGCACAGAGCTGAGGGTTGTTTTTAGGCTGCTGGGACACCCCATCTGTGAGACCTGGAGAGAACAGGCTGCAGGAGGGGTTGGGGGTGATGCTCCAAGCTGCCAGCTCCCAGGAGGATGGGACTCAGCAGGAGCAGCCATCAAAGCAGGGAAGATCCCAAGGGAAAATCCCCTGGCACAGAGGAGCTCCGCAGCTCTGAGCTGGGTGCAGGAGCCAAACCCGGGGTCCTCATCACCCCAGAGGTGCCAGGAAGGCAGCAGCACTCGGGATTCCTGCCTGCCTCCAGCTCGGGACCACGCCATCCCTCAAGGGTGTCCCAGCCACCCTGCACCTCGCATCCCTGCCAGGCACATCCAAAGCTCCCAGCTGGCTCCCAAAGGCCAGGTGAAGGCAAGGAGGGGCAAAGCTCCCCGCTGGGTCCCCCCAAAGCCCCCAGCCTGCCCGTGCCACCCCCAGCACTGTCCCTTCTGTGCTGAGGAGTAACCATGGGGAGCTCCTGCCTGCCCTGACACCCCACCCCCAGCAGAATCAGGGGAATAAATTCCCTTTTAAAAGCTATTTGGTTCTGTTTTTCTTTTCCTGACCTTCTTGCCTTTTTTTTTTTTTTTTTGGAAGGGGGAAGGTCTGCAGAAGGTGGAAAGTAATCAGGTTTTGGACCTGGGATAAAAAATAGCTGGAGTAGGTTGGGCTGACTCCTTATAATTAATAGTGCGCCTCGTAATAGGATTCTCCAGCCTTCGGTGCTCCCTGGAAACACCTTTTTACATAAGATATTGCTCACGCTGGAGTGGCAGAGCCGTGATTTATGGGGGTTTGGCCTCCACGAAGCACCTGGGAAGGTGGCCCGAACCGGTGGGAGGTGCAGGGCAAGGGGCTGAGGGCAGGGAGGGGCTGCTGCGGGTTGGCAGCCAGGTCAGGCTTTGTTGGGGAATGTCGTGAGCTGCTCCTGGGGCTGACACGAGGGGGACGAGAGGGGTTTGGGGGCAGCAAAAGGCTTCTGTCCCTGCCCAACGCACAGGGCACAGGCTCGGCAGGGGAACCGGGGGGCACCGGCAGGAGCAAAAACCCCGCATCACCCGGAATGGGGAGGAAGGAGAGGGGAGAAATGTTGGGAGGACACAAAAAAAACCCCAGGAGGCGCCACAGCAAAGGGCTAAAAGCAAACACAGCGCTACGGAGTGGAAATGTGGGAGAGCAGGAAAGCCTGGGGGAAAGGGAGAACGGGAAAAAGAGTGGGATGGAGGGGAAAAGAGATCTTAGGGGGTCTGGGATGGGGTATATCGCCTCCACATGTTCCAGCACCTCGGAGCCCGCAGGTGTTAAAGCGAGCCGGGGATTCCCGTGGATAAATCACCGTAACAAGAGCGTTGTTCTCGTCTGGCCGCAGCCAACGTGGCAGGAACGGGAGAGGATTGTAATAATTAATAATCATTACAATAATAATGCATAAAGACAGTAGCAAAGTAATTAGTCAGAGAGGGAGCGTTTGCTAATTGAGGTGGGGAGCTGCAGCCCGAACAGCCTGGGGAGGAGCAGGGGGAGGGAGGAGAGGGGGGCAGAGGAGAATCCCTGGCATGTCCCAGGGGAAAAGCGGGATGCGCGGGGCCCAGTCCCGCCCTCAGCACAGGGCCTGCACTGCGACCCCCGTGCCTCAGTTTCCCCATCCCTGCACGGGCGCTGCGCGCTGCAAAAAAGGCTGGGTGAGGAGCCCGGCCCCGCGTGCCCAGGCTTTATTTTGGTTCTTTGGGAAGGAAAGCGAGCAGGGCGAGCCAGGCGGGCTCTGCCACACGCCCTGCCCGGCGCGGGTGTCACTCCAGCCCCAGCTGGCTCTTCAGGGCCCGCAGCTGGGCCGTGTGGATGTTGCTGCCGCCGCACACCACGAGCACCACGGAGCGCAGCGGGCTCGGCAGCCGCCCCTCGCTCTGCAGCCGCTGCAGCCGCCCCGAGTAGAGCACGGCCAGGGGCGCCCCGCACGCCGGCTCCACCAGCACCCGCTCGTCATCTGCGGGGACCGAGCGGGGACATTGGGGCACCCACCGAGCGACAGCTCGCCCGGCACCCGGGGCCCCCAGCGCCCGGCGGTGTCCCTGTCACTCTGACGACAGTGCCCGGTGGTGTCCCTGTCACCCCGACCTCAGCGCCCGGTGGTGTCCCTGCTACCCCGAACCCAGTGCCCCCAGCGCCCGGCGGTGTCCCTGTCACTCTGACCCCATGGCCCGGCGGTGTCCCTGTCCCCCGCTCACCCAGGAACTGCTGCACAGCCTGCACGGCCTCCGCGTCCTGCACCACCTGCGAGAGCACCTGGCACTCCTGGGTACACTCCAGCGCCCGCGCCGCCACCGTCCTGGCTCCCAGGCATGTGGCCACGCTGGGACAGCAGGGGACAAGGCGGTCAGGGCGAGGACGCCGCGGCCGGCCCTGCCAGCTCTCTGCACGCCTGGCTGCTCACCTGGTGATGTCGGGCAGGGTGACGAGCCGGCCGGCCTTGAGAGCCTCGTGGAAGCTGTGAGCCCCCAGCGTCTCGGCGGCGATGATGGGGACGTCCTGCCAGCCCACCTGCTGCAGGCCGGCCACGACACCGGCCAGCAGCCCCCCGCCCCCCACCGCCACCACGATGGCACCTGGTTTGGCCTCCAGAGAGTCCTTCAGCTCCCGGACCAGGCTGGCGTGACCCTCCCTGCGGGGGGAGGGACGGGAGGATGCAGCCCCGGGGCTGTCCTGGGGATGGGGACTGGGGACAGGAGCAGAGCCCTGGCAGCACTCACCACACCAAGGGGTGATCGAAGGGGGGGATGATGACCCAGCCCTCTGTCTTAGCCAGCTCCTGGGCTCTGCTGTTGGCATCATCCCACACCTGGGTGGGAGCAAGGGGGGCTCAGCAGGGCTCCACAGAGTCCTCACAACCCCGGGCTGGGTCCCTGGTCCCTGCAGGGCTGGGGGACACCAGAACGGGTGACCCTGCTGTGATGCAGGGGATGCAGGAGGGGGACATTCCGGGATGGGGTTTGCCAAGCACCCATGAGCGGCTGAGGTCAGGCTCAGCCCTCTCTGGACCCCCCGGACGCCACTTTTGGGGGTACCTTGCCGTAGACCTCGACTGTCGCCCCCAGCTCCTGCAGTTTGCGCACGGGGGTGGGGCCGCTGCTGCTGGGCACCACCACGGTGATGGGCAGGGCCAGCTCCCGGGCTGCGAACGCTGCTGCCAGCCCCGCGTTCCCTCCTGGCCAAAGGGAGGGCTCAGCCACGGCCCGACCCCCCCACATCCCCAGATTCCTCAGCAGCATCCCCCCAGCTAGGGGTGGAGTTACCTGAGGAGCAGACGAAGCGGTGGCAGCCCTTCTTGGCAGCCTGAAAGGAGAGAAAAGGGGAGGGGACGGCTGCGTCCCCCCAGTGTCCCCCCGTGAGGGCAGGAGGCACCCCCCGCACACGCCGTGCCCACACTCACATCCTGACACAGGTGCCCGATGCCCCGGATCTTGAAGGATCCCGAGGGCTGGACGTTCTCCATCTTCATGAAGACCTTGGTGCCCACGGCCTTGGAGAGGGACAGGCTCTCCAGGACGGGTGAAACGATGTGGAAGGGCTTCTGGCCCCCGACTGGCTGGGCTGCCATGGCCTGACAAGGGATGCTCTGCCAGGGAGAGGCGGTGGAGTCACCAGCTGCTCCCACGGGTCCCCCCCGCAGCCCCGATGCCCGCTCGGGGAGGACAGGCAGGGACAGGGCTGTCCCCAGTGTCCCCTCCCATCTCTAGGATGCAGCAGCTCTCCCTGGAAGATCCCAGGACAGGCTGTGCCACCCCTTCCTCCATCCTGGCGGTGCCCCAGCCCCCGTGTCCCCAGGTGCCCTGCCCGGGGATTGATTACCTGCTGAGCTCACCCCGGGGGATGTCGCCGCTTGTCCTCACTCACCGCCGAGCCTGCGCCACACCAGAGGGACAGGTGACGTCCGAGGGGCCGTGCCGGGGTGCCCAGGTCGCCGTGCTCAGTCACGCAGCCGGGCAAGGGGCAGGGCTCGGACATTGCCCCGGCTGGTCGCTGTTTGCTCAGCCCTGGGCGGGTTTACAGCCGGCTCTGCTGCCCAGGGTGGCCGGGCACGGCTGGGCACGCTGCCAGTCACCCGCGGGGACAAGCACGTGTGGCCCTGCCAGCCAGAGCCCGGCAGCTCCCACATGCCCGGGAGACGGGATGTGGGCTCCCGGGAGATGGGGGAAGAGGAAAGGCAGCTCACAAATGATTTTGGGGGGCCTCAAGGGTTTGCAGTGGATATTATCTGATCCAGACAAAAACACGTAGCAGCAGATTTTAGGATTTTGGCCCTGAAGCCCTGGTGTAGCCAGGGCAGCCTGCACGCCCCAAACCCCCAGCCAAAACAGCTCTCATTGTCCCCAAACGAGCCGTCACACCCCTCTGCTCACCCTGCCAGGCCCCACCCCATGGCAGCCCTTGAATCCTCTCCAAGGTTCCCCCCCTCCAGCTGGGGCAGACCCCCGGGATGAGCCCCCCTGCTCCAGCTGGCCATGCCAGGCACTCCAAGGACAAAGATCCCTTAGGGAGGGGCTGTCCCAAGTGACCCAGGCAGAGGCTGGCCCAGACCCAAGGTCCTGCAGACCCCAGGCAAAGCAGGCAGAGCCCCCTCCCTTCCTCTGGGATCCCTCCTTGTCACCCAGCCCTGGTGACAGCCCTGGGTAAAAGTCCTACCTCTGCTCTGAGGGGCTGGTTCTGTCCACAGCCGGCAGAGAGGAGGAGGAGGGTGGCATCTGGAGGAAGGGCCAGCCCTGGCCCGCAGCCCCGCAGCCGCAGGAGGCTGCTCTGCTGTTCTGGCCAAGCTGGAGCAGCCTGGAAGCAGAGGGCACAAGGAGTCCCGAGGGGCGGACACTGCACTGGAACCAACACGGGCCAAAGAGGGAGCACTGGGAGCCCCACGGTGTGCCCAGCTCTGCCCCAGTGCCAGGCACACAGCAGGGAAACCACAACATGGGATTCCAGTGCCCTGACCCAAACTGAGCTGCAAAACCCCCTGAGCAGCGCTGCTGGCAGGGAGAGAGCCCTGGGGCTGTCCTGCTCCTCATGGAGCTGAGCTTTGGGGCCAACAAAACAAAACAAAACAAAACAAAACAAAACAAAACAAAACAAAACAAAACAAAACAAAACAAAACAAAACAAAACAAAACATCCCTGGGCTCCTGAGAGCAGCACAGAGCGCAGCACTGCCCCTCTGCAGGGCCACGCTGCTTTTGGGACACGGGGACCTGGAAAGGAGGGCTTCCTGGATGGGGGCATGGGGGGGACATGGCTCCAGTCCTTCTGGGGCCTTGGAGTGACCCCCCCCAGCTCACAGTAGGCAGAGACTGCAGCCACTTCCAGGAGGGTGGGACAGCAGCAGGAGATGGAAAGGGGTGTGAGAAGCCTGTCCCAGCCCACAGGGATGAGGCTGGAGACCCCCCCTGGCAGAACACCACATTTCAGCTCAGCCCTGGGGGGCTCCAGGGTCCCTTTCACCCCATACCACCTCCCTGTGCCTCGTCTGCTCTCCCTTGGCTCCATCCCTGCCACGAGGAAGGCATGCCAGGCTGTCACCTGGTCACTTCCCTTGGCCAGCATCCCTGGCTGACACTGTGGCAGCAGCTGGGATGGTATTTAACAACTTTTTGTTTGTTTTTCCATGTTTAAAGAAACAAAAGAAAGGGAATCAGCAACACTGTGGCATTTCCAGCATGCCCTGTTCCCCCTTGCAGCTCACCTCCCGGACGGTGATCTGTCTGGGGAAACTGAGGCATAGGAAGCCCAAAAGCAGCCCCTCCCCACCATGGGGACACGAGGGGACACAGACTTACCTGTAATTTGTCCCAGCACAGCAGGGTACAGACACCCCACGTTTCCCAGGGCACCCATCCCAGCTTTTGGGGTGCCAGCACCCCAACAGCTCAGAGCTGCTCTCTCACACCCCCCCGCAGCCCCCAGGGCCCCCCAGCCCCGGTGGGAACCTGGTACCTTCAAAGCTCTGCCGAGGCACAGCTCATTAATCCCCCAGTAATGACCTCGTTATTCCTAACGAGCCAGAGCGGATCAAGGGAGCTGCCTAAGAGGATTTTGCACCGCGGCTTTTGGGGACGGGGCACACAGGTGCCAGAGGAAAGGAAGACAAAAGGCATGGTGAGGATGGTCTCCCTCTCCTGGGGGTGAGAGTGGGGCTCCCCCATTCCCTAGCAGAGAGCCCTGCACAGCCTGCACCCCAAAAGTCTCACTGGGCACACGTCCTCCCAGCAGCAGGGAAGGAAATCACCCTGTTAACGGGGAGGGGGCAAGACCCCTGCGTGAGCCCAACCTAACAAAGCCACTGGAGAACCTCAGCAGAGAGCAAAGCACAGCCACCAGCACAGAGCACTTTATTATTGACCACAGCCAATGCAGCTCACTGCCCTCCTGTCTGCGCTGAGGGCGAGCCCCAGCCTCCCGGGATGCCCCTTTTCCAGGAAGAGCCCCCCAAACCAGGCACCAGCACCCAGGGAAGAGCCTGGAGAGCCCCACAGCAGGGAGGGGACACGCTGGGCTTGTGCAGCACAGCCAGGACCCCGAGAGGCAGAAAGAACAGGGGGGACCCTGAGAGCTGTTACAGAGCTGAGACCCCCCACACCCATGGAGGGATCCCCCACAGGACAGACGCCCACGGACGGATGGACGGACGGGACCAGCGCCTGCTCAGTCCCAGTGGACCTTGACTGGGGGGAAGGTCCAGAGGTCGGGGTGGCCCATGTGGAGCAGGGAGCTGCAGGGGGACTCGCTCCAGCGGAAGGGCGGCACATCATCCCAGGCGGGGCCGCTGACTGCCACCAGCCCAAAGGTGGGCACCATGCCCGAGGAGGTGACCTGCAGGTGGGGACACAGAGCAGGGCAGCGAGTCAGCCCTGGGGACAGGCTGCAGAGCCCCGGAAGGAGGGAGCCCTGCGGGGCCGCCTGGCTGGCTCACCTTCATGTCGATGCCGCCGTGGCAGCGCTGGCGCAGGGCGGGGAAGGGGTAGGTGCCGTTGGCAGGGTTGAGGTCGGAGCGGGCAGAGATGGCGTTCTCGGCGTTCTGGGGGGGGTCACAGCCCCTGCACCGCGACAGGGGGTCCTGCAGGTAGTTGTTGGACCTGCAGAGGGAGGGGACAGAGCCACGGTGAAGACACAGAAAATCCCTCGGTGGAAGTTCCTCGGGAAATTCGGGGTTCGGGGGTGCCGGGCACGCACCGCATCAGGCGGATCATGGAGTCCAGGTCGCGGACCAGCGTCTGGTTCCGGCGGAAGATCTGGGCACGAGGGTTCTTGTCATAGGTGAACCAGTCACCGTATTTCCTCACCAGCTCCAGGTTCCCACTGGTGTTGAAGATCTCCTCGAAGTATCTGGGGAGGGGGAAGCCAGCAAGCTGGCACCAAGGGGGTGCAAGGTGGGCACTGCTGCCCGTCTTTGCAGGGCAGGCCGCGGGGAGGGATGGCACTCACGGCACGTTGTAGCTGGCCCAGTAGCCCTGCTGGTACAGCAGCTTTGTCTCATCAGCCACCACCACCAGGCCCCTGTGCTGGGAGGAAGAGCACTGGTCAGAGCAGAGGGGGGAAAAGTCACTGAGGGTAGTGGGGGGCATGCTGGGCTGGGGGGAGCACACGCTGGGGGTCCCCACTGAGGGGTTCCCACCCCAGCCAGAGGTGCTGGGCACCCATCACCTCAGTACCAGCACTCCCAGAGCCTTTAGCCAGACAGGCCCCATTGCCCTGTGACCACCCATTGGGCTGGGCAGGCACCACCCTCAGGGCTTTCCCAAACCCACAGGGCTGGGAGAGGAGCCAGCAGGGGCCCAGGGAGGAATGGAGCCAGCAGGGGCTCAGGGAGGAATGGAGCCACTCACGGGATCTGCTCCAGCACTGTCAGCACGCCTGGCGCCGGGCTCGCTCTGCCCGGTGTGAAGGCATTGTAGTCCACCACCATCCACTGGTTGTTGTACCTGGCATGGAGAGCAAGGAATGCATCCCTCTGGCAGCCTGGGCACCTTCCACCCCATCCCACTGATGCCTTAAGTTTTAGCTTTTCTATTTTTCAGATTCTGTGCTGCTTTAGTGTGTAGTTCTGAGCTTCATATTAAGGGGTGGTGAGCTCTCTGCACAGAGTAGGGAGACAAAACAATTCCTTCTCTATCTTGGGACCAAGGACAAATGATCCAAATCTCAAGCCCAAGAGCACAAACAATGGTGGACTGAAAAGAGAAAAACAAAAAGGATGGGACTGCATAACCTAAAGCTACAACTGGACAATTAACCCCAATATGCAAATGGACCAGAACTTATAAAAGTGACAGACCCTGTGAGTGGTCATGCATTTTGTGACCATTTTGGTTCCTCCTGGGTGTAGCCATGACTGGGCTCTTGTGCTGCCCAAGGTGTATCCATTGAAGCTTTTAATAAATCCCTACTTTACTCTTTAACCCTGTTGTAGATCAGCCCTCACAAGGCACCACCCTCCCTCAGGCCCAGCCCAGCCCACTCACGTGCCGCTGTTGAAGCGTCGGAAGAGCGCGGCCCACTCGGGCCCGCTGCGGGCCAGCCTGTTGGCCACGATGTTCCTCAGCCACTCCAGGACGCTGCCCCGGGGCTCCAGGTACTTCCACAGGGCCGGGTTGTTGTTGCCAATGGTGGTTTCCAGCGTGACCTGCAGGGCAGGGAGCGATGGGGAGGGCAGCGGGGCCGGGGGCAGGTGCCTGAGGAGCAGACCCACTCACCAACCCGCTGCTGAGGATGTAGAAGTCATCCATGGAGAAGATGGTGCCGGGGTAGGAGGAGAACACCTGGACGCTCCCAGGGATCTGGGACTTGCCTGGAGGGGGGATGCAGAGCATCAGAGGGGCGGTGTGAGGCGCAGCCCCCCCAGCCCAGCGCACGCACCGCCGGCCGAGGCGCGGAAGGGCAGCGTGTACTTCTTGATGAGGCGCAGCATGGCCTGGTAGGAGGTCCAGGTGTCGTGGGCCACCAGCAGGTCCCGCTGGCCCGGCAGCAGCTTCACCAGGGCCGAGCAGGAGCCTGAGCCCAGCACACGCTGAGGGGAGGAGCGGTTCAGGGCAGACTCCAGGTCCTCCAGGTCACCCCCCAACTGCAGCAGCCTGGGGGGAAGCAAGGCATAAGATGGCAGGTGAGGGATGCCCCAGGCCTGGAGCTGAGCTGCCTCAGAGCTCTCTGTCTGTCTGTCCATCCCCACCACACCCCAGTGCAGGCACTTGTGCTGGCAGCATGAGCAGGGAGGAAAGGGGGAGCACAGCAGTGGGGAAACTGAGGCAGGGGCTGTGGGGGGAACCCACCACCCAGCCCACAGGGTGGGGAAGAGGACAACCTGCCTTGGCTCTGTCCTGCCCCAGCAGCAGAAGACAAATGCACAGAAAAGGTGGACTGGGAGTAGAACTGGCTGCTCCTGGACATGCAGGAAATGTCCCCACAGCACTCCAAACCCTGGGACAACCCTCCCCCACTCTCCCCCAGCTCTGAGAAGGAGCTTACAGGAAGCCAAAGGGTGCCAGGGTGATCCTGCCCCTGGGGAAGTCCAGGCGCCCGTTGTAGCTGTCCTCCAGCCCCTTCAGCTGCAGCAGGGCCAGGCGCACCTGGGGACAGGGGACAGAGCTGGCACCCGGCTCCTGCGAGGAGGCAGGCTGACAGCTTTTGGGGGACAGACCTCCTCATTCCCCCAGGGGACACAGCAGATCAGCTGGGTCTCAGTGCTGCTGCAGAGGCACAGGGGGGAAGTGTCACTGTCACCAAGGTCATGACTCAGCACCCACGGCCGAGGGTGACAAAGCCACCTCCTGTGCACCCCAACTGCAGCATGCGAGGCTCTGGCGAGGAAAAAGTCACGAGTCACCTCTAGTCACCCCAGGAAGGAGCATGACCACATCCCTGTCATCCCACCTGGAGCTCGGCCAGGACAGCTCGCTGCCCCGTACTGTGCTCTGGGCTAAGGGCCCAGCAGGACCCGGGGGGGCTCCCCTGGTGGGGGTTCCCCACCCTCACCTGGTGCCAGTACTCGGTGTCGTGCCCTTTCTCCATCTGCTCCTCCATCCAGGCCAGGTTGGCCTCCAGGTAGCTGCGCAGCTTCTGGCAGTACTCGCTCTCGTACTTGAAGGGGCCGCAGTAGCCCACCATGGTGTTCATCCAGTGCATGTACATCAGCTGGGGGACAGGGCCGCGTGTCACCGCCGGGGACAGCCCGGGAGCCACCAGGGCACGGATTCCCGGAGGGGTCCCCCCTTACCTGCTCGGTGACGGCAGCCTCGGCCAGCCCGGCAGCGTAGGCCTGCAGGCTGTCATTGTACGAGGCGTTGGTGGCCACCTCCAGGAAGGCCCAGCTGTGGGGACACGGGCTCGGTGGGTCACGGACACGGCTGGGACGGGGCACCCCACCGACCACGGCTCCCCCGCGGCCACCCCATCCGCGCTCGGCCCCGAGCGGCCCGTCCCGTCCCGTCCCGTCCCGCCCGGGTCATACCCGACGTGCGGGATGCGGTCATCGAGGCTGGCCCAGGCGACGGCGGCGGGGTGGCGGCCGGGGAGGACGCGCAGCCGCTCGGAGCCAGGCTCCAGAAGCACAGAGACATTGCGGGGCACCGGGGACGGGGCTGCGCCGGCCGGGAGGGCAGAGAGCAGCGGGGACAGCAGCGGGGACAGGAGCGAAGCCACCAGCAGCGCCCGCGGGGCCGCCATGGCGGGGACACCGGGGGGCGGGGCTAGTCGGGCTACGCCCCCGCGGCGCGAAAGAAGGGCCGGGGATGGGGGCGGGGCTTCATAGTGACCACGCCCCACCACGCTCTTGTGTAGTGGTGGGGCGGGGCTGGATTGGGGCGGAGCGTCAGCGTGGACACGCCCCCACCGGCACTGCCTGGCATCACTGGGCTGGCCCGATTTGGGGCGGGGCGTTGTTATGGCCACGCCCCCACAGCCACGCCCAGTGCACACACCCACGCGGGGCGGAGCCTGAGGCGGGGCTCTGGTGTAGTCACGCCTCCAGCCGCACCGAGGCGTGGGGACCCCTGAGACCCCCCCACAACACTGCTGTCCCCTCCCATGCCACCCCACGGCCCCCCGCCCATACCCACGGTCCCAGCCCCACGCCCATGCCCACGGTCCCAGCCCGCCTCTCCCAGCCCCACGCCCATACCCACGGTCCCAGCCCCCCTCTCCCAGCCCCACGCCCGCAGGAGATGTGCGCAGGTTCCTCCTCCCCGCCTTCGGGGGACACGCGTGGTCCCCTCGTGTGAGCTGTCACAGCGCGGCGTGTCCCTGCGCTCGGGCAGGGGGAACACACGGGGAGCTGCTGCTTCCCGCGGGCCCCAGAGCCGCGGCAGCCCCGGCTTGCGCAATTCCCTTCGCCTCTCTCCGGGCGAAGGGCAGAACGCAGCCTGGGGGGAAACGGGCCAGAGTGGGAAATGGACCTTTGAGTCCCGGGGGTTCTTTCAGTCCCATGACGATCTTGGGGCTCCGGCCGTAAGGGCGAACCTGCGCCCCACAAACAGGGCATGGCTCTTGCGGGGGGCACGGCTGAGGCCGGGGTGTCCTGGAGCTGGGGACGCCGCTGCGGATGGGGCCCGGCCGCTCTGAGGGTGCGGGACCGCCGGCACGGGCTCTATGCAGCCCGGTGCCGAGGCTGTCCCACCCGGGACACATCCCGCGCTGAGCCCGCCCGTTCTCGGGGGCTCACCCGGGTGGGGGCTGTGGGTGGGCGCAGCCCGCACGGTGGCTGTCCCGCCCCAGCGGGACGGCCCGGAGCAGAGAGCCGCGAGTGTCCCCTCCGGGCGGCCGGCCGCGCGGGAGAGTGTCGCTGTCGCTTTAAGGGCGGAGGGTGGCGGCCCCTTTAAGGCGGGGGGGCCGCCGGGGATCAGCTGCCCGCGCTCGGAGCGGGGCCGCGCCGACACGGTGGGGCCGCGCCGCGGGTGGGGTCCCCCGGTACCCCCATCCAGCCATCTCTCCATCTATCCATCCCCGCATCCCCGCCCGGGATCCCCCACCCGCCCCCCCGGGTCACCCTCCCCACCCGCCCCGCGGCCTCTCTGTCCCCTCCCTGTCCCCCCTCTGTCCCCTCCCTGTCCCCTCCCTTCCCTCGGGGTGCCCCCGGGTCCTCTCGTCCTTCTCCGCGGGGTGTGGGTGCCATTCCCCCGGGCTGAGCCCCCCCCGGCGGGGCCGTGGCGCAGCCTGCCCGCGGGAGGCTCTGCTTTTTATCCGTTTTATTATTTTTAGCTTTAATTATAATTTCCAATTTTACTATCCATTTTTAACCCCTCCTGGCCCCGCCCGGGGAGCGCGGGATGGGGCTCCGCGGGCAGCCCCCGCTCCGTGCCCCCGGGGAGCGCTGCCGGTGGTAGGTGTCCCCCGGGGCTGTCCCCGCCAGGGACGGGGCACCATGGGGCAGGGACCCACGGGGCTGCCCGGGGCGCTCAGCCTGCCCGGGGCGCACAGCCTGCCCGGGGCGCTGCCGGCCGGGACCCCGCTGCTGCTGGACGCGGGGCACACGGTCCCTCCCGGCGGGGATGCTCTGAGCCACGCACGGGGCCTGGATGTAAGTCTGGGGGCTGCGCTGGGATTTGGGGGGGGACGCGGGGAGGGATTTGGGTGCTGCCGGGGTGGTGGGGTCCCGTCCCGTCCCTCCTGCCGTGTCCCCGCCATCGCAGCAGGGATCTCACCCGGATTTCCTCCGCTGCTGGTTTTCTCCTCCGAAAACCTCTCTGCCTGCCGGGCCGGCGCCTTCCCATGGCCCGGGGTGGGTGTGGGCTGTGTGGGGACATGGATGGGGTGGGGACAAGGGTTTCCACCTCTGCTCGCCCTGGCACAGCCCTCCACCCACGCGCGTGTAGCGCAGGTGGGGAAACTGAGGCAGGGCTGACAGCGACCTGCCAAAGCAGCCCCATGGCAGCGCTTGGGGGGCAGTGTCCCCTCGGCGTGGGCAGTGTCCCCTCGGCGTGGGCAGTGTCCCGTCGGGGTGGCCCTGGCAGCCCTCGGGGGGGTCGGTGGGTGCTCGGGGGGGCCCGGCCCAGCGCCCTCCCCTGTGCTCCGCAGTGCTGGGAGGTTCGGGAGCACAACAGCTCCGAGTGGTGCCACTTCATCCGGAGCAACCCCGACTGCCGGCTGGACGGAGGCTTCCTCGATTACCTCGATGGGGTTTTCTGTGTCTTCCCGCCCCGGCTGCTGCCCCTGGCTGTCACCCTCTATGTAAGGACGGGAAAGGGCGGTGCTGGGGATGCTCTGCTGGGGGGCGTGTGGTGGAGACCCCAGTGACCCCTCTCTGTGCCACTCCTGACCCCACAGGCTCTCTGGCTCCTGTACCTGTTCATCATCCTCGGTGTGACAGCAGAGAAGTTGTGAGTGGCCCTGCAGAGGAGGGGATTGTCCCCAGAGTGACCAAGAGCCCCAAGTAGCTCCATCACCTCTCTGTGTCTCCTTTTCTGCCCTTCCAGCTTCTGCCCCAATTTATCAGCCATCTCCACCAACCTGAAGCTGTCCCACAACGTGGCAGTATCCTTGGCAAATCACAGGGCCTCAGGCAGGAGGGATGTGGGCACAGGGCCAGGGAGGTGGCCCTGACAGGGTCACTTTGTGTCCCCTCGGCACCGTGCCAGGGGAAACCCATTGGGAGGTTACAGTGGGACGAGTGGTCATGTGCTGGCAGTGGACAGAGGTACAAAGACCCATGTCCCCACGGGGAGGAGGACACCAGGTCTTTTCCTTGACGTCCCCTCTCCATGGTGTCACCTTCCTGGCCTTTGGGAACGGGGCACCTGATGTCTTCAGTGCTGTGGTGGCTTTCTCTGACCCCCGGACAGCGGGGCTGGCCATCGGGGCCATCTTTGGTAAGGGAGCCCCAGTGCCACGTCCTCACAGGGTGACATTTTGGGGCTGTGGGATGTTCCCATGTCCCAAGAGAGTCCCCCTGTGCTGGCAGGTGCCGGTGTGTTTGTGACCACGGTGGTGGCCGGGGGCATCGCCCTGGTCAAGCCCTTCACGGCCGCCTCCAGGCCCTTCCTCAGGGACATCATCTTCTACATGGTGGCCGTCTTCCTCACCTTCGTGGTGCTCTACTTGGGCAGGATCAGGCTGGGAGAGGCTCTGGGTGAGCGCAGTGGGAGCTGGGCAGGGTGGGAGCAGCCCGGGGGTGCCGTGACCCCCCGTCCCCATCACTCCCCCATCTCAGGTTACCTGGGACTCTACGTGTTCTACGTGCTCACCGTGGTGCTCTGCACCTGGATCCACCGGCGGCACCGCGGGGATGGGCTGGCCCCTCCCGGAGCCTGGGAGCCAGGTAAGGGCTGCCCAGCTGGGATGGGACCCCCGGGGTGTTGGGGTGCCCTTCCAGTGCCCCTGCCTTCTCCTCTTCCTCACAGAGATGCCGGCAGATGTGGAAGAGCCGGAGCCCTCGGGCACAAACAGTGGGGACTACGGTACGTTGTTCCCTCCATCCTCGGGGGTCCCAGAGCCCCCCAGGCTGCTGCAGGTGTGACTGAGCCCGTGGGGTGACAGCCCATGGGGCAGAGGGAGCTCCCTGGGGACACAGAGGGAGCCCCCAGCCCGCTCAGCCCCGTGGCCCCTCTCAGGGGAGGAGTACCGGCCCCTGCTGCCCTCCCGGGAGAGCTCCCTGCGCATCCTCGCCTCGGCGCTCAGCCCCCTGGACTACCGCAAGTGGAGGAGGAAGCCCTGGTACTGGCGGCTCTTCAAGGCCCTCAAGGTGAGTAGGGGGCAACAGGATGAGCCCCCCAAGGGGCAGCCCCATCCCTGCTGGCCCCTGGGGCTCTGTCCCCCCGGGGCTTTGCAGTGGGGAGGCTGAGACAGGGGCAGTGGGGTTGGGAGCGGGGCAGGGGGCACCTGGCAGAGTGTCCCAGGTGGGTGTCCCCGTGCCAGGTGCCCGTGGAGCTGGTGCTGCTGCTCACCGTTCCTGTTGTGGACCCCGACAAGGATGACCTGAACTGGAAAAGACCCCTCAACTGCCTGCACATCCTCACCAGCTCCCTGCTCTGTGTCCTCACGCTGAAGTCAGGCGCCTGTAAGAGCCTGGGGCAGTCCCAGCTTGCAGAAGGGGACAGGACTGAGAGGCCACCAAAGCCCTGGGGAATGCAGGAACCCATCAGAGCTGGCTTCCCACTGTGGGGAGGAGGGATGGGCAGGGAAGAGCCAAGCTGTGTTTGCAGCTGGATACACCCTGACAAGGCTGGGGGGCTTGGGGCCCCCAGCATCCAGGTCCTGGGGGGAAAATGGAGCAGGCCTGGCCTGCCTGGGGAAACTGAGGCACGGAGGGGAGCAGCTCTGTGAGGGTGTAGGGTAGAGGTGGCTTTAGCTGGCAAGGCTTTACCTCTGCCTCAAACCTGGTGAGATCGTGTCCCAGCCTCTCTGTCCCTCCTCTCCCCACCATGTGCAGATGGGCTCTACCAGATCCAGGGCATCTTCCCAGTCTGGGCACTGGTCACACTGGTTGCCTCTGCCCTGGCCCTCATCATCTTCATCACCACAAGCAACGAGGAGCCACCCAAGTATCACTGTGTAAGGTGTCCCCCAGCCCTGAACACCCACCAGGGACCAGCACACCTGCTCCAGACTGGGCTGGGGCTCCTGGGGCAGAGCAGGAAGCTGGAGCTCTCTCCCAGTTCCCAATGTCCCAGGAGGTGTGCAGGGTCCTGTGGGACGCACACAGGGACCAGCTCGCTCCTCTTCCTGTCAGGTGTTTGCCTTCCTTGGGTTTTTGGCCAGCGCCATGTGGATCAACGCCGCGGCCACGGAGCTGGTGAACATCCTGCGCACCCTGGGCATCATCTTCCAGCTCAGCAACACCGTGCTGGGCCTCACACTGCTGGCCTGGGGCAACAGCATCGGGGGTGAGGGCTCTGCTGCTCCCCGTGCCCCCCTGGCACACGCTGGGGTGCCCCTGCCATGCCCAAGGTCTCCTTTTGTCCCTCCACAGACACCTTCTCCGACCTCACCATGGCCCGGCAGGGCTATCCCCGCATGGCCTTCTCCGCCTGCTTCGGGGGCATCATCTTCAGTATCCTCTGCATGCCAGGGTGGGGCAGGAGCTGCCCCAGTTTCTCTGCCTGCAGCCCAGGGAGAGCCCCTTGTGCTGTGGGATGCCTGGAGAGGAGCTGGGATCCATCCCAGAGTCCCTCCAACGCTGGCAGAGCCTGCAGTGTTCCCACGGTGCAAGGGGACAGTGAGGGATTTGGGAGGGCAGGGACAGAGCCAGCAGCACCCCACTGTCCCCACAGTGCAAGGGGACAGTGAGGGATTTGGGAGGGCAGGGACAGAGCCAGCAGCACCCCACTGTCCCCACAGCTGCCCCAGCTGGGCGGGAGTTTGGGCTGGAACATGGCAGATTTGGGATTTGCCAAAGGGAAGGAAGGGAGGGGGCTGTGCCTCGCCCAGGTGGGTTTTGGGTGAAGCCTCTCCTCGAGTGCTCAGGGCAGCATTCAGCACAGAGAGAGAGAATGCTTCAGCCGTGCAGGAAGGAGGAGGATGGGGGACAGAGATGGGCTCGGTGCTGTGTGTCCATCCTGAACGTGCTCCAGACATCCTGGTGGGCGTGGGGCTGGGCTGCCTGCTGCAGATGACCAGCAGCCAGCCGCTGGTGAAGGTAAGGCCGTGGTGACACGGTGACACAGGCCAGGCTGGCGGCAGGAGCCGTGGTCACCCCACATCACGCTGCTCTCCCCGCAGCTGGAGCCTGACAGCCCCCTGGTGTGGGTGCTGGCCGGGGCGCTGGGGCTGAGCCTGGTGTTCTCCTTGGTGGCGGTGCCGGCGCAGTGCTTCCAGCTGGGACAGCCCTACGGCGTCTGCCTCATCGCCTCCTACCTGCTGTTCCTGTGCGTGGCCCTGCTCACCGAGTTCAGGGTCATCCATTTCCCCACCCCCTGACGGCCCCAGCAGCTCCAGCCCCGGAGCTCGCTCTGCCTCCCACTGCAGCGGGGCTGGCCGTGCCCTCCCCTGTCCCTGCCAGGGGACAAGGGCACCTCGGCCTCACCGTGCTGCTGGAGGGGCCAGCCCAGCCCTCGGGTCCTGCTGTCCTCCGGGGAAGGAGCTGTCAGTGCCCACATCCCCTCCTCGCTCTCTCTGATCCGTGTGATTTAGGGAACTCTGGGCAGGAGCAGCATCAAAACCTCAGCTGTGTCGGGACAGGGGCAGGACCAGGGCATGGGGAAGATCCAGCTCGGGGGCACAGCAGGGGAGGTTCTGCTCCTCAGCTCCCTGCCATGCTCTGGGACAGAGCTGGGGCAGCTACAGCTGGTTTTGCCTCCTCAGCTCCCTGCCATGCTCTGGGACAGAGCTGGGGCAGCTGTGCTGCACAGGGTGGCACTGCCACAGCCCAGGCACACATCTGTCCTGGGGAAGGACCGTCCTTGTTGGCACCGTGGGCTGGAACAGCAGACAGGGCACAGCCAGACAGGGTTAAGGGGACACAGTGCTGCAGGGACACACTGGGTTTAGTGCAAGCAAAGCCTGAGGGAAAAACAAACACCAAACCAAGGGAGGCTGGTTTTTCCCCTGCTTTTTTTAGTAATGTTTTTCAACCTGAGTTTCGGATCCTACTTTTCTCCTCCTCCTGGGGTGAGCAGAGCTGTAGGAAAGGACTTGGAGGTTTCCACACACAGTGTTGACCTCTGGCAGGACTAGATTTAGGCACTGTAAAAAAATTGCAATAAAAAAAAAAAAACAACACAAACACAAACCCAACCTTGACTTTTGCCTGCTGCAAGGGCCATTGCTCCTGCTCTGTGCTGGTCTGACTCAGCCCTTACTCAGCACAGAGCCTTTGGGGTGAGAGGGAACAGCCAGGGCTGAGGAGCCTGGGACACCCAGAGTGGTTTTTCCCGAGGGAGTGGGGAAGTGGTTTAGTAGCTGATGTCCCAAGAGCAATCACGTGCTGCCACAGTGGGAACGGGGTCAGCACGGCTCAGTCCCGGGGACAGGGACTCCTGCAGGGCCCAGGGTGCCAGGAGAACAGAGGGGTGGGCTGGTGGTTCTGCTCCCAGCTGGAGAGGACACAGGCTGGAACAGAGGGACACCTACCCCCCTGCCCCACGGGAGATGGGGGTGTTGAGCAAATGCCACAACTGTCAGACCTGGTTCCTCCTCCTTTCCTCCTGGGACTGGAGCATTTCTCCTTTTTCTAACAGAACCAGTGGCTTTCACAAAAAATAACCCTCCTGTGCCCACAGCCATCGGCTCTGCCCTGATCTGGCTGTGGCAGCTGCCGGAACGATCCGGGACACAACGCCCACTTCCTGCCACAGCCAGGGCTAAAGCACCCAAACCCTGGCACGCGTCCCAGCACAGAGGTGCAGGGTCAAACACCCCTTCTGACCTCAACACTGCTCCAGGGCAGCCTTAAAAAACCTAACTTTGAAGGAGTTATCTTGATGTTTAGGGACAAAGCTGGCAGGGGAAGGCAGAAGGGAAGGCGGGCTCTGTAATGTCCTGGAACAGGAATGCGGAGCAGCTCGGTGAGGCATGAACACAAAACATTCCCAACGCAAGCACTTGCCACCAGGGAGGGCAGGCAGGCTCCTCTTCAAACACTGGAAATGCTCCAGCTTGGCCAACCCCACCTCTGGAATAACAGGGGAAGGAGGAAAGGAAGCCTTTACGAAGCCGAGGATGCTCTTTATTAGTGCGCCTGAAAAAAATCTAGAGAACATCTGACAGACACGTCCATAAAATCAGGTTTTTTATAAACAAAATGCCAGCATACAAAATCCTGCAGTGCTTCCTCCCGTGCTCCCTACAAAATGATTGTCTCCGTTGTCAGTCTGTGTGTGGGGGGAGGGAGAGGAGGATAAATAGAAGGGGATGCCCCGTACTCAAACTTTGTTTCCTTCCAAAGTCATATGGAAGAAGCAAACTGCTGCTGCCCTCCTTGGTTATACAAAAAATAATGAACACAGGGGGTATGTGGGGAGGATCAACACTTTGGAGGCAGCACCCTGACCCCCAGCCCTCCAGGGAGCCCTTTATTGCATGATCAGCCCTCAGTGCCTTCCTCAGCACAGCTTAAAGCCACAGCTCCTTTCACACCCAGAAAACAACCCCCAAAGGAAAAAAAAAACCTCACTGATAGCCCTGCCAGGAGAAATCAGCTGTAGGGGAATGTGGAGATTAATCACAGCCACATTTTTTTCCCCACTAACCTTCACAATGCTCATTCATCCTGGCCACAAGTGAAAGCACAATAAACACCATCTCCTGCAGCCCCAGGACTAATCTGGATAAACCTCCTGGGCTGCGACTCCACGCAGAGCAACTGCAGGAGCAACAACTGCACTGCTCCTTAACTTGTGGTTGAATTTATGGTTTGGAAAAGAGCCCTTTAAGGTCCTTCATGGGTCAGCTCAGAAGTAGTTTCATACCTCCAAGTATCCAGAAAGAAAACAAAGAGTTGCTGTGAGGCACCCAGGGAGTTTGGCAAGGGTTGGGAGCAGCCACTGGTGCGTGTGTGCTGCTCTCCCACTCCTTCCAAGTGCTCCCACCGTGCCATGGAGGGAGAGATTCCCACAAGCAGCTCTGTCTTGCCTCCCTCTGAAAGTCTCACCCACCCAGGAAATGCTCCTGAGCTGCCCAGGTGGGATCAGCCCTCTCCTGCTGTCCTTGTGCCACGAGGTGAGGCCACCAAGGAAAGAGAGGCATGTGGGACAAAGGGGATGGGACACACATCTCCCACTGCCTGGGGCACCTGCAGAAGGGGGAAGCCTCCTCAGGAAGCTCCACTCTTTAATCTGAACCTGAGGAAAGATCAAACAGCAAGAGCTGAGGGAACCTCCCAGCTGCCAGGGAACTCCAGTGCTGACAGGGAGAAGAGGGACTTGGAGAGACAGGTTCAAAGGATGACACAACTGCCACAATCCCACAAACGGGGCAGAGCTGGGAAGGGATCCCTTCCCCCCTCTTCCTCCTCATCCCTCAGCTCTCAGGTGCAGAAAAGCAGGCAGGTGAGAAGAATCCTTGACTTCCACATTCCTCCTGCATCCAAAACCCAGGGGAACAGTAGAGCTCTTCAGTGGATCTTCCCAACACCCACCTGAGCTGACCTTTTCCAGCCTGAGAAACATTCCTGCAAGGGAGGAGCCCCACTCTGGGCTGGGACTTGCTCAGCTGGAATGAGGACTGACCAGCAGGAGTGTGTGATGCCCAGGAGCTCTGCTTTAACCCAGAGCCAGGCAGAAAAAAGCCAGACTCGGAGCTGCAAAACCTTCCACTCTTCTTCCCAGTCATTTATGCCAGCTAAGGACCAGCCAGAGAGGTTTCACAGGGCAGGTGGCCAAGTGGCAGAGCCCCACAGCCACGTCACCCTGCAGAATCCCCCTCCCTGAGCAGAGACAGGAGCTCTGGGGGTTGCAGAGGTGACCCCAAGCCCAGGCAGTGCCACAGGCAGGACTGACCAGCAGTGATGCAGAGACAGAGTCTCCAAAGCCCTGCCCCACCTTTGGCCACAGCATGATGGGGTGCTGGCCCTCAGTTCTGCCTCAGAACTACTTGGGGACAGCAAAATTCAGTAATCAGAACTGGAGCTACTACAGAGCTGGAGCTACTACAGGAGTGCATCTAGGTGTGCCAAAAGGAAGGGGGAGGGCAGGCTGCCCTTCCAAAAGTGCTGAGATTTCACACCACCTCCCTTTCTTTGCGTAAGGAAGGCGGGGCAGAAACAAAAACTCACTCCCTGATCTTTTGTCCCTAGGTTAATGGTACCCTTTGAGCAACAGGGATCCCCCAAAAGGGCCCGAGTTTTACTGTTAAGCAGGTGACTTCAGCGAATTCCCTGCTGTTAATGGATTACACGACCCTTTCCCCAAGGTCTGTTAGTGCTAAGACAAGCAGCAGCAGCAGCTGGAGCCTGGGCAGGGGCTCAGAGGGACAAGGGCTCTGCTCTGCCCAGATGTGCTGAGCATGAGCATCACACTCCATCTGTGTGCAGCAGCCTTCCCCCGAGCCCCCTGGGCCTCTGGCTTCTCAGCAACCACTGCTGGGGGCAAGATTTGATCCCTACACTGGTACACTGACAGATCTATATACACCCTCCCAAAATCCAGGCTGGGCAGGAATACTCTAGGTTATTGCATAGAAGGTGGCTGTGTTAGCTGGGCCTAAATGACGGTCTGGGAGCGCTGCCGGAGGCTCAGGGGCTTCAGGGAGCTGCTGGGAGCAGATGCAGGCTCTTGCACTGGTGTCTGAGATTCCTCCTTCCTGGAGTGCTCCTCATACCATTCCTGCAGCAGGGGAGGAAACAGGCAGGGATCAGCATCACCCCAAAAGGGCAGAGCCTGCAGTGGGGGCACGTTTTTCCAGGCACAGAGGGCTCTTCCCAAAGCCCTGGGTACAGCCCAGCAAACTGCAGCATGCCTGTGGGGGATGATGCACTGACACCTTCCCACCCTCAGGATGGCCCTCCTGAACACCCAGGGCTTGAGGATGCCTGTTCCCATGATGTCTGGGGCTTGCAGAGCAGCTCCTGGTGCTGGGCAGCACCCAGGCTGTGCCAGGATGTCACAGCCCTCAGTCACAGACCGAGCAGAACAGGCAGGAAGTTTCTCTGCAGGTGACCCAGCCTCATGGTAAATAATGTGCATTTTCCTTAGGGGGACTCAAGACTCATCCCCAGTCTGTCTGCTCTGGGGACAAAGGACAGATTCAAATGGTTACAAGATTGATTTTTTCAGCACTAACCATTACATTAGCCCATGACCTTCAAGTGCCTTTGGCAGTGACCACACCCACGGCAGAAAGCTCCTGACCACGGGTGGCACTGGCAGGAAGGTGCTAAAACTCCAGGGAATCTGCTGATCTACTTGTCTCCCATCTTGCTCAGCCTGCAAACCAGGCAGGCCTGCCTGGGACAAGCCAGCCTTGGTTTCTGTGTCAGACAGACACACCTAAGCTCAAACACAACCACATTCCAGAGGTTTAAGAGCTCTGTGCTCAGCAGCCAAGCCCCAGGCAGCACCAAACTGTGCTCACAGCCCCAGCAGACACCTGGGGAGCCCAGGGCAGCTCAGCCAAGCAGGAGTGCCTGTGCACACCCCCAGGGTGGATACTGTCACTGGCCTGACACACCTGCAGCCACTGAGGAGCTCTGCCGTGCTCTGTGGGCTAACAAACCCCTGGGCTCAGAGGAAAGCAGTGCACAGTGCTTGACAGGATGGGTTGTTATTCCAGGGAATGCTCTCACCACTGACCTGCTGGCAGCTCCAGCTCAGGCCCACATACCTGGATCTCCTCCTCATACATCTTCATACTCAGGTCACTCTTGGTCCTCGACCTGCGTCCCAGGAACACTGTTGACATTTGCTGAGGAGTTGGGGCAAGGAGGAGGAAACACCAAAAAAGACATTCATCAGTCACTGAGCAGCTGGATCTGTCCTGGAACTTCCTTCCTGTGGACACCCATCACCCACTGGTGAGCTCAGAGCACCCCAGGCTCCTTCTGCTGTCACCTGAGAGGCTGCAGCACCCGTGCCACGGTGACACAGGGGTACAATGGCCATGGCTAAAACAACCACTCAGCTCTGCCCAGATGCATGAGACAACAGTTCTGAGACAAAAGCTCGTTTTCCCAGTGTAGAATGTTTTAGAATGGCAGCATTAGCAGTGCCATGGAGAAAGGAAGGATCAGGAACCAATACCATCACGCTGCTGCATAATGCTCCAGGACTGTCCCAGCCTCAGTGCTCTCTGATGGCACAGAGGGACAAGCAGGAGAATTATGAGAGAGGTGCTTCCTTAGAGGAAAAATAAACATGCTTTTTTTCCAGTCTGCAGGGGCCAGGACTGATCTTAGGAAAGTTTTCAGGCAGCAGGGACCAGGCTCTGTCAAGGCTATGCAAGGAGCAGCTGCTGCTTTTCCAGAGCAGCAAAATTCTGTGATGCTGCAGAGTCCCTCCAGCAGCTCAGCCCTGAACACTGCACAGGCAGCTGGATCTTTTCTCTCCACACAGGCAAAGTGGCCCTGGCACACCTCCCTCTCCTGAAGGTGAGAACTCTCAGTGTTTCCTCTTACCCCATATTTGTCCATCTGCAACACAATGCTCTGCAGCTGAGCTGTTTCAGTGGCAGCTGAAGTTCTCTTGTACAGCTCAATTATGCCAATCACCTCCTCCTTGGAGATCTCCTTCTCCAGAACAATGCCATTATCTTCTGAAGAGGCAAGAAACAGAAAGAGGGGGGAAAAGTCACCAAGATGAGCATTGCTTCAACAGCTGCTACCACAACCCTGGGAGGCAGAGCCTAAAGCAGACAGGACCAAGCCAGAGGTCAGGTACAGTCTGTACCTGCTTTTGTGACTGGAACATGGATATGCTCAACCCCCAACAAGGCAGGGAGAAAGTTAACTAGTGAGAAGGGCCAGCAAACCTTCTGACTCAAACTATTCTCATCAGGCTCCTTGGTATCTTAAAAAAAAAAAATCTTGTAGCTTTTTTGCTGGCCTGTAAGTCAAGAAATCAAATAATCACACAAGAGTTTCTGCCTTTTGACCTTCACCTGCCTATGAGAGCTTGGGAATCCAGGGCTAACCAGTGCCCTTCAATGCTCTCTTCAAACTGGGGGCAGGAAGGATCACAAGTGTTTCCCTAATGAGCAGCTCCTGGGCCACACAAATTTGATCTTGTGGCAGCTAAAACCGCAGGGGGGTGAAGCCTTCACCTGAGGGAACAGCAGGAGAAGGGCTGTGAGCCATGAGTGTGGCTTTGGCTCTGAATCAGCAGGTCAGGAAGGTGCCTGCAGCTCCAGACCCCCCAGCTCAGGAGGAACAGGACAGTGAGTAAGTGATGAGGGGGATGCAGAGCCCAGTCCCTGCCAGTTCCTAGAGGGAAAGGCATGTCCAAAACCAGCACAGAGCCAGCAGCCTAAGCACAACCAGAAAATGTTGGAAGAACTGGACAGGCAGTGTCTGCTGTCCTCCAGGTCATGGCACAAAGTGCTGGCAAATCACCTTGGAGACACATCCTGCCACCAGTGAGTGTGTTAGTGAGGAAGGGAAATTGGTTTCAAAAAATTATCAATCTTCCCTTCCTGCAAGGTCCCTCGTTGAGCTTTGCTACATCACTGCTGCAATGTTTCCTAGAAACCTTGCATGAAACGCACACGGATTTCCTATTTCAAAGAATTTGGTTGAAATGGCTCAAGTGGTTGAAATTTGTATGTGTGTGTGCACACAGACAGACATAAAACCCACATAAAGACACCCACCCATGCTTTTTGGGGAATTCTGGGGAAGAGATGAGGGGCAGAGCAGAAAGACCAGACAGAAATATCACACAAAGAGCAAGCTCGAGCAAAAGAACAACGAGCAAAAGAATTAGCTCAGGATGACAGGTTAAAAAAAGAAAATTTAAAAAAAATCTGTTTTTTCCTGGCCAATCCCATTTTCTCCTAGAGACATGAAGTACCAGGGAGAGAAGACACAAGGCTGCAGGTCAGCCAGGCCTCAGCTCTGACCTTCTGAATCCTGGTTCTTCCGAGTGTAGTTCATGCGGAACACAAAAGCGTCCAGGATGAAAGCCACGATGATTGTCATCACCACCATGGTCACAATGTAGAAGATCATGAAGTACAGACGGCTCCAGTGAGTGGTTTGGGATGTCACCCCTTCCTAAAGAGGAGAGGGAAGAAGTGAGCAGTGCACAAAGGGAGGGAGAGGCAGCATTAACTGCTTATCAACAGGCACAGAGCAGCATAAACACTCTGCCCCCAGGGACTGCTTGTGCAATGCCCAATGCCCCAACAGGTCCTTGCAGCTAAAAAGAGATGTTCCTACAAGCAAACACACAGAACATCCAAAGCTGGTACAGCAGGGTAACAAACTGGAGCACAGGGTGACTTCATTTGTGCAGCCTGTAAAGCCTGAAACGTGCCCAGCAGCATGGCAGGGGTCAAATGCATCCCAACAGTCAGGGAAAAAAGACACCTGGCAACAAAGGCACCATGGGAGGAAAGCAGTGGTGGTGTGGAAGCTGTGCCTGAGCTGGCAGCCTGTGCTGCCTGCAGGGGCTCACTCACCATGATGATGTACCAGTCGTTGACCACCGTCAGCTCAAACAGTGTCACTGCACACCAGAGGGAGAAAACACACACAGGTCATTGTTTTATCCATGCTGACCTGCTTCACAGGGATTTTTAGATGAAGTGTTTGACAGGGAAGAGTGACACATGACAGCCAAGTCTGAATAAAGACAGCAAATCCAGAGAGAATGCAGACCCTCCCCACTGCAATTCCTTCCAAGGGTCACACCCACAGAACTTGCAGCATGGCTTCATCTCTGTTTCCTAAAGAAACCAGGCCTGACTCCTCACCAGGGAGCATGGAGACCTCTGAAATCTCCAGGAGATAAGTATTCTGCTCACACATTACAAAAACTCATGGAGAGCAATCAACACATTCAAATTATTCTTCCCCACAGGGTTTAAAGAGAGGCAATACTGTTGGTTCTTTAGCAAGGCAGAGCCTTTATGCCCTTCTTGAACCTCTCTGGTCTGATCACCAGCCAGAACAGATCTGTTGGCTTCCAGCTGGCTCTGAGAGACCTCTGCTTACCCTGCAAAGCAGGCCTGGCACAATCAGTCAGCTGGAGCTCTCCAGACAGAGAGAGCAGGATGCTGAGTGAGGTGCATTAGCAGGACTGCCTGGGAGAGTCCCCAGCTCACATGAGCACTACAGAGCCATCCAGCTCTGCAGGAACACAGGATAATCTTTTCCAGGGACAAAAGTGCCCTTACCAAAGCTGTTCAGAATGTTGTCAAAGTTGTTGAGATAGTAATAACCTTCTTCCACAATTGTTTTGTTGCCAACTGTGTGGTTCACCCAGCGGTAGGAATCCGCGACCGTGCTGGTGCTGGGTGGAGAAAACAGGACAAAGAATCAGCAGAGACTGGAAGGAAACCAAGGAAAATCTAAAAGATTATAAACACCAGCCCCTCTAGAAGGTGGTAACAAGACTGGCAATTTCTACCTGTTGGCCAATATTTGTCTTTTCCTCTGGAAGGAATCCTCTCCCCTTCACAGCTCAGCACAAGCTCAGGGAGAACATGGAATCTTTCTAATCATTCAGCAAATATTATACCAGAGAAACTGAGAGTTTGAGTTCCTTGGCTCACACCCTTCAAGCTTGGCATTTCCAAGTGGTCTGCCATCATTAAAGGTCAAGAGGGCACAGCACAGCTTAGAGTCCAGGACCAGGTGAATTGATGTTGGGTCAATTTGTTGCTGGACAAGTAACTCTGGCACCATAGAAACAGAATGGTTTGGGTAGGAAGGGACCTTAAAGCTCATCCAGTTCCACCCCCTGCCATGGGCAGGGACACCTTCCACCATTCAAGGTTGCTCCAAGCCCTGTCCAACCTGGCCTTGGGCACTTCCAGGCACGGGGCAAGAGAAATGAAGTATCTCCTGGATTTTTGCCACATGTTGCCATAGCTACAAAACCCCATTCAGCCCCAGGCCCCTTCTCCACAGGGAAATGGAGCTGCCAGAGCTCCCTGCTGCTGGCTGAGCACTCTGGAGGGGGCTGGACTGAGGTACTCACTTGCAGCAGTTCGGGTAGACCACGCCAGCGAAGAACTCCATGCCAACGATGGCAAAGCAATAGTAGAAGATCAGCAGGGTTAAACCCAGGCTGGAGGCAGAGACAGAAAGAGTACTGTGCTGCTGAAGTGTTGCTAAGGCAGGGAAACACAAAATCCTGGGCTGGTTGCTCTGGGAGGAATTTCCAAGGGATGGGAAGCAGCACTGGAAACCCCAGCCCAGCCTCCCTGCTGCTGGGGCTCTGCAGCTCTTGGCCTGCTCTCATTCAGGGAGTCCTTGGACAAGGAGTTTGCCACTCACTGAAGAGAGAAACCAAAGAGCAGCCTGGATCCCCTCCCAGCCTGTCCTTTTCTGCTAAATAAACATCTCTCCAGAGCTCCTTCACTACAGAACACCACACACTGTGTGTGCCCTCTCCACGTCCTGGCATGCAGGGACTGTGCCAAGAGCAGGGCTCTCCAGCCAGGGAAGCAGGGCTGAGGAGCTCCAGGCTCCCTCTACCCCACCATTCCACAAAAATGCTCTCAGGGGCTCTGCTGAGGACAGGCAACAGCTGGGGCCAAAGGGATTTGTGCCAAAGTTCTTCCCACAGGGGCTCTGTCTTCCAGCAAGAGCTGGGATGGGGGAGAAAAACTAAAAATAAAACTCTTAGCCCAAAGCAGGGTGCTGGAGTGTTGGGGTTCCAAGGAATTGGAATATGAACATTCCCCTGGCTAAGAAAATCAGTAACTACTGACAGATCAGAGCAGGTTGGACAGGTCCCTGCCCTGACCCCAAACCTTCACTGCCCTCTCCTCTCCCTGCCACCACCCCTAAATCCCTTCAGCAGGTTGGACAGGTCCCTGCCCTGTCCCTGCCACCAGCCCAGGAGCAGAGTGGTACCTGGCCATGCGAGGGAACAGCTCAAACATGGTGTCCAGCACATTCCTGTAGCGTTTCTTCAGCTTGAACAGCCTGAAAGGAGAGGCCAGGGGTTACCCACACCCTGCAGCTCCCCTGGTGTTGGGGGAAAGAGCAAAAAGGAGAATCCCAGCCCTCTCCTGCTGTCCCATCTAAATGTTTATGACACATTCAACAGGACTGAGGATCTCAGGGAAAAAAAAAAGCTGTCTTTTGACATGGCATGATGCATAAACAGCTATTTCAAACTCCTCAAGGTTGTAAGAACTTACACTAGGCGCCGTGCACAGGGTCAGGATTCATTCCTGCTTCCCCCAGACACCAGCTTTTCTGTGTTCCCCTCCTGACCCAATAAAAATTGATGAAAGAAAACTACAGTGTGCCTGCTAATTTAAGATTTGGCAACCCCATCAGCCTTTACAGAGAAACACAGCTACCAAACAGGCTTTGGCAGGGGAGGAACAGAGAAAACTTTTTTTTTCCCCTCTTGAGTATCATGAAGTGTTCTTAAAATCCTGACTGAAGAGCTAAATTACATCAGTTTGTTTTTAATGAAACGTTTCACCTCAAATCCCTTCCCCCTGTGGCTCTGGAGGTGTTTTTGAAGGTGAGTGTACCTCGACATGAGAGGGTTAATGAGCCCCAGCTCCCTGAACTGCAGAGAGGTGACAGGCCATGCTCTTGCTCCAAGTGTGAGATGCAGTTGGAGCAGGGCAGTACTTCACCCTAGAAAGCAGCATCCTTTGAAAACTGTAATTTCTGGTAATTCAATGGAAATTATTAAACTGGCTCAGGCCATCTCACCCTGACAGAAAAGCTTTTCTCTGAACAGCATCAGACAATTTCGAGGAGGTGTAAGAACCCCACGAAGGCAGACACAGGATAATCTGCCCCCAGTAAATCCCTTGATCTCTATTAGAGATCAGCTTAAGCTCCAAAGCACGGGGTTTTCATATCCCATCCCAAGTTTTTGTTATCTCTCATTTTGATAACTCGGCCTAATCCCATTACCCCACGCAATTCCTGTTTGCCACGGTCACGTTCCCACAGAGCAATCCTTGCCCTCTCCTGCTAAGGAGCTCAGTCCCCAGTGGGACTGATGGAAAACAAGGCTGTTTCCTCCCACCTGCTCTCTGGAATTCCCCCCTTGCCAGCCTTTCCCAGCTCACCTCAGCAGCTGGAGGGGTCGCAGGACCACGATGAAGTAAAAGGGCTCCATGTTGAATGCCAGGGCCATCAGCCCCAAAAATGCAAACAGGGTGACTGAGAAGTCAAAGCTGGAAAGGAAAACCAAATAAAATAAATGTAAGAGCAATGATTTATCAGCAGTGCTTCAGCAGACAAGAGGGGCTGGTGCTGCTCCAGCCTAACAAGATGCACGAGGCCAGGGCAGAAGAATTAGAACTGATGGCCTCCTCTCTCCAGGCTTGGCTCAGGAGTTTCCAACCCAAAAAGATGAATGTGCACTTACAGATTCCAGCCTGAGGACAGGTACTCCACAGGCCCCAGCCCAGTGGTCTTCAGGAGCAGCTCCACGCCATAGACTGCAACACAAGAGCATCAGGAATGAGCAGCCTCAGGAAAGGTCCATGGAAAACCCTGCCCTCGTGGATGTGGGGTGGATTTAAAGGATTTCTGAGCCCACCCATGCTCCTCATTCTCAGTGAGGTGCCAAAGAGAATTTCCCCCTCCAAAACAACACGTTCCCCTGTGTGTGTGGAGATTTCTCTCTGGAGAAGTCTACAAAACAATCCCTGCCAGGCACACCATTGTTCTGGATGGAGGCTCTACACCCTGGCTGAATTATAGCTTCAATTCCCTCCCCAGCTCCTCAGGAAATGACACAGCTCTGCGGGGAGGCATCAGCTTACTCGTGAGGAAGACTATGTAGCTCCAAGGGACATTCCTGGAGAAGAAATTCCCTCCTGCAAGACACAAGAACAGCATTCTCAAGCCCTCCCTTTTTTCCAATCCCCCAGCACCACAGTGGAGCCACAAGCCGTGATGTTTCCTACCTTGCAGCATGAAGGTTTCAACAAGAATCCAAATTCCATTCACAGCCACCACAGTGTCTGGAAAAGAAAGGAAAAACCCATAGCAAAACCACTCCTGGATATCCATTTCTTAGGCCAACAAAAAGAATACAATACAGGAAAAGTGGCATTGGTTCCAAGTCAGTGAACAAAGGGAACTCATAAATTGTGAGTCTTCCCCCATGTCTTTCTCCAGGCCTTTAACAGATGCCTTTATGTTCAAAAATAAACAAAACTAAAAGAAAAAACCAAGATGCCCAGCCCCGAGTTACTGAGAAGGAATGATCACTTAGATGCCAGCAGGTAGCACCAGGAGGAAGCACTCTTCCTCCTCTAGAGAACAGAAGCACAGACTCCCTGCCTCAGGCAGCTCAGCTGCCAAGCAATCCCTCCAGCAGTGAGGATGCTCACAGCTCCTTGAGAGCAAACAGAATGTGGCTCACTGGGGAGGCACTTCCTTATCCAGCATCCTTCAGCTGCAAAATAAACCCCCCAAAACCCCCAAGGTTTGGGAAAGCTGACCACCAACCCACCTAAATGCAACCAGCCCCACAGAGGGGCTGTGCAGTGAGCCAGGGAGCCTCTCCAGAACGAGAGCTGAGCCCAGGCTGGTGGGACAATGCAGCAGTTCCCTCCCTCTCCACCAAAACTCCACAATTTGTCCATGAAGCACAGCTCAGACCACACCAAGTTTGGGAAGGATGTTGAGATGCATGCAGAGGAGGTAACAAGGTTGGTGAGGGGCTTGGAACACAAACCCTGTGAGGAACCCCTGAGGGAGCTGGGGGTGCTCAGCCTGGAGAAAAGGAGACTCAGGGCTGCTCTCATCACCCTGCACAGCTCCTGAAAGGTGCCTGTGCTCAGCTGGGCTGGGCTCTGTCTGCAGCAGCACTGACACAACCAGAGCACACAGCCTCAGGCTGCACCAAGGGAAATACAGGTTGGATATCAGGAAAAAGTTTTTACAGAAAGGTGATTAAGTTCTGGAATGGCTGCCTGGGGAGGTGGTGGAGTCCCCATCCCTGGGTGTGTTTAACAAAGCCTGGATGGGGCTCTGGGTGCCAGGGTTCAGTTGAGGTGTTGGGGCTGGGCTGGACTCCATGATCTTGAAGGTCTCTTCCAACCCAGGGATTCTGTGAATTCTGTGAAAGCTCCTCCAAATTCCTTGGAGGGCTGGCAGAGCCAGCACACCAGAGCCACAGGAGCAAGGGAGCCAAGCAGATTATTCCTACTCACACATGGTGTACTGGAACACACGGGACTTCACCAGGATGTTGATGCCTGTGTGAAGGAAAGGATGACAAAACAAACCATGATTTACACCCCCCTCCACAGCACAGATCCCTCTGTCTCCTCCCTAGAGACATTTTCCATACCAATCCTCAGCACAAAGGCTAAACAGATCAGCAGATGATTGACTTCCACTTTTTGGGAACAAGTTTAAAATTTTAGCAGCAATGAAGTCATTATCCTTAGCCCCCAAGATGCCCTGTTTGGTCTCTGTGTGCTAATTCTGGGGTGGACAGAGGTAAATGCTCTGTGTTTGGAACAACAAGGAGGGTGGGGAGCATCAGCAGAGCTCTGAGGGCTCCTGTGGCAGCTGCATTTGGATCAGAGGCTGTCAGCTCTTCCCCAGGAGCATGCACCACCTCAGAAGAGCTGCAGGTTCTTAATTCTGAATGGTGACATCCAGTCAGGGAACTTGGGCCACAGGAGGTAAATTGGCAAGATATGACTCTGATGGGGGTTTCAGGCCTCTCTTTTCCCTTCCCAAACTGCTGTCCTTGACCTGAATGGGACCAGGCAGCCTAACAGCTTTTGTGACAACACAAACCCCAGTCCACAGGAATATTTACAGGACAGAAATCCTCCCTGGAGACTCTGAATCCAAGTCTCTGGCTCAGAGGCTCTGGCTACACATGGAGTTGGTTAGAAGGCTTTCCCTCAGGTGTTTGCCAGGGACACAAGAGAAAGTCCCTTCAGAGTGTCCTGTCTTTGTAAAGAATGCTCCTCCTGCCAGCTGAGCCCATGCTGCCATGGAAAGAGTGAGTTACCTTTGAAAATAAGGAAGGCAGTCCGTGGCAGGTCATCGAACCAGTGCTCGCGGTTCCGCTTGGCCTGGAAGCAGAACAGCCACGGTCAGCAGCAGCCAGAGCCACATCCATGCAAAAAAAAGGGCAGGGATGGAGACCCACCCTACCCCCATCACTGCTTCTCTTAGATTGCCTTTGTTTCTCACCCAGCTCCTCTCTAACCACTCCTTTTCTCTCCCTCCCACACACGGTTTCCTTCCTCTCCACCCAACAAACTCTTACCTTCCATTTTAAGCCAACAACTTCATAGAAATTGTAAAAATCCTTTAGACTGCAAAACAGAAAGAAACATCTGATCAGAGCCTTGAGGGTGAGCAGATCCTTAATTGTCCCTGTCAGACATCACCAGTGGAGAGTCCCTGGAAGTTATTAACTCCTTATCAGAAGTGCAGCCAGGGCTGACAGGGCTCAGCAGTGACCTCTTCCCAGCCTGGCCAAAGGTTCCTGATTGACAATAGCCAGAATCTCCTTTCTGTAATGCTTCAGCCCTCAAGGGAAACTCTGACTCTGCTGAACTCCAGTGAGAGGAAGGACCTGAGGCTTAGATGCCAACTCCAAGGGATGGAGATTGCACTGCTCTTCATGAAGAAGTCTTGGACTGGCTTAATTACTTGTACAGTCCTTTTCTAACATCTTTGCACATTTTCTTTTCAAGGTAAAAATGAAGTTTGAAAAAGGACATGAAAGCAAAGAAACTCATAGAACATGAGTGCCTGTCTAGGTGCCCAGGGTCAGGCCTGTAACAGCTTTTCTGTGTCTGGAAGTGAGGATGCTGAACTTCTCAGATTCTTACTGGTGACATTGGTGCCTAAATTTCACAACTCAGTCTTTCTCCCTGTGCATTTCCAATACTTCTCTGTGGCACTTGACTTCAAGGAGAAGCATCAGCACCAGTTTCATAGGAGAGTCACTTGGAACCTGTCTGTGGCCAGAACAAAGGAAAAGGAAGAGAAGGTCTCCTGCTCTAATTCCCTCTACTCCCTTGCTGGTGGAGTTAGCTGCACCCACCCCCCCACCAGAATGGCAATTCTCTGCCTCATAACACAGAGGATGGCAGCCCTGAAAGCACCAGCAGAACCAAATTTTAATTAACAAAACCCTGGGGGGGACAGCCAGCTGCTGGAAAAAAGCAAAAACTTGTTAAGCTGCGAGTGAGGAAATGCTCCAGGCAGGCTCCAGTGCTGCTCCCCAGCTCCTGCCTCTGCCCTGCCAGGGGAGAGGGAGGCAGCTCCTGCCTGGGAGTGCCAGCAGGGCTGTATCCACAAGAGGGCACGCAGGAACTCCAGCACCTCAGCTCTCAGGGTACCCACCCCTCCCAGCTCCCTGCTTCCCAGAAAAACCCTTCACCCAGCCATCCTCTCCAGAGCACAGCCCAGCTGCAGGGACTGCAGCAAGCTCCCTGCTCTGGGTGCAGCAGTGCTCTGGTGTTCGAGGGGCCCAGGATGAGGGAAGAGATGAGAATCTTGACTCCATGTTTCAGAAGGCTGATTTATTATTTTATGATATATATTATATTAAAAATGCTATGCTAAAACTATACTAAAGAAAGAGAAAGGAGACATCAGAGGGCTAGCAAAGAATGATATTAAATCTTGTGACAGACCAGAGCCTCGACACAGCTGGACCACGATTGGTCATCGAGTAGAAACAATCCCCATGAGAC
The DNA here is from genome assembly GCF_963513975.1 of Fringilla coelebs. Taxonomy (NCBI): domain Eukaryota; kingdom Metazoa; phylum Chordata; class Aves; order Passeriformes; family Fringillidae; genus Fringilla; species Fringilla coelebs. The sequence continues at coordinate 5,586,614 of NC_140043.1, read as the reverse complement.
CAATCAAAGATGCACCTGTTGGTAAACCATCTCCAGACCACATTCCACAGCCATCAGACAGTTATTGTTTACTTTTCTTTTCTGAGCTTTTCTTCTCCTGAGATGCTTCTCAGCTTCTCAGGAGAAAAATCCTAGCGAAAGGATTCTCATAAAATATGCCAGTGACCCAGCAGCAGGACCATCCTACCTGACTAAAGGGGTATTGCTCTGGTTCAGTGCTTTGAAGGTGAGATATCTCTCCCTGGCACACATCCGAGGCTTGTAGAACCGCAGCAGCCCTTCAAAGTGCTTGAAGGAAATTCCAGATGGCCTCTGGCAACAAAGGAATGCTGTCAGAAGCAGCAGCAGCAGGCAGGAATGAATAGAGCTTTTAATTCTCACTCTGGATTTGTTTTAAGCAGGATTTCATATGTTATAACTGAGCCCCCTAAGTACCCTGAGCTATTACTTTAACACACCCAGCTCATCCCAGGGCACAGAAATCAGAAAGCCTTTCTGGCAATGGGTCCCTCCAGCAAATGCAGAACTGTTCCCTGCTGCCCCATCACCTGAAAATTGTCCAACCAGACACCCCAAGCAGAGTTCAACCCCTCTTCTTGGGAAATTAGCAGGCAGCCTAACAGATCCCATCATGGCACTTTTTTAAGACCATCAACTATGTGCACTAAACATGAACTAATCTACTAGAAGTGGGTTAGTTATTTTTGGGTCTTATTTCTCTTGCTGCTCCAACAAGTGAAGCAAGAACTCAACCTTCTCCCCCAGTGCTTGTCTCTGTTAAAAGCTGCTTGTAGGTGAATTCCTTCTGTTTCTGCACTGCTCATTTGTGCAGGATCTAGAAAATGGATTATATTTTCAATTGAATGACCCATCCCTCCTCTCAGTAGTGATGCCTGGTAAGCCAAACAAGTCCTCAAATGACCCAGACTGATTCAGAGAGAAATCAATGATCACATGCACTCCAGAACAACCCTCCCTCATTTCACCAAGCCCTAACCTCAGGCAGGGCTGAAATTCAGAGCGCTCTGCTTTTTCCCCACTAACAGAGGTGCACATGAATGAAAAAACCACCAGCCCATGGTGAGCCTGATCACAATGCCCAGAGACAAAAGCCCTTTTTTTGGAGGTGCTGTTTGAGCAGGCAGCCCAGGGTGCTGCTGGCACAGCTGTACCTGTTTGGTGACCAGCAGCCGGTACGCGTGCTGGATGGCCGTGCGCTTGTGCAGCAGCAGGGACTTGAACTTCCTCTTCTCAATGTCATTGAAAGTGTCAAACACAACAGCCAGAAGCTGAGAAGACAGGAAAAAAAATTAAGAAGTGCTGTTTTGACCTTAATCCTCTGCAGGGTTTAAGGGAAGCAAGGAGAGGCACAGCAGATGCTGATGGAGTCGGTGAGGTCCCGCTGGCACCAGGGATCCCACAAAGGAATCCTCAAGCTCTGATCCACTTTTTGGAGAAGGCCCAGATGTTTCTGGCCTCTCAACACTTGCTAGTGGGTTTTAAGAGCTACACAAGTGCCAGCAGAGAACCATATCAAAAGATTTATTAAAATGCCCTGATCTGTCCCTGGAAAGCAGGGTTTGAGGGCTGCTCTCTGGATCCACCCTTCCTGGGAGCTTTGGCTAACCCCCCATCTGGGGAGGCAGTGAAATCCAACCACAAGCATCAAATCCCTCACCCTGGGCTGCAGAATTCCTCAGCTCCTTTGGCAAGGCCTTTTCCAGCACTCACATCCTCCCCTGGGCAGCTGTGCTCTCACTCTGCAGTGATCAGCACTGCTGTCCTGCCATCCTGAGTAATTCCATCCCCTTCAAACTGATTTACAAAGTATTTCGGGCAAGTCCAGATAATAAAATGCCACTTTATGATAAATAATTAAGACAGAGAAGGATAATAAATTTCATGCAACCGAGTATGTCACTCCAAGCACGATATTAATGGGAGAGTAGTTGAAAGATGCTCATATAATTTGGTTTTCTGTGATTTAGTTCAATTCCTCATGGTTAGACATTAAAAGAGTTCTATCTGTAGCCAAGCTGCCACTTCTAGAAGTGCTCTGCCGAAGGGTCTGAGATGATTGCAGAGCAGTTCTGGGAGTGGGGATGACTCTGCTGAGCAATGAGCTCCAAAAGCAGGCAGAGGGAAGGGAAGTGCTCCCCTGGGGACTCACCAGGTTCATGATGAAGTAGAGCTCAATGGAGAGGTACACGATGAAGAAGACACAGGACCAGGGGTTGCGGGCGTAGGACGGCATCATCACATCGGGGAAACTGCATCCCAAAGGACACAAGGGTCAACCCCCAAACCCTCATGGCACACAGCCCACTGCACAGGCAACAGGCACAGGGAGGGGAGGGGGGGTGAGTATGAACTCACATCTAAAGATCTGCACTTTTGTACAAAACTCGTGGAATAAAAATAAATGCGGCAAGCACATTCCTCACACCCCAAACAAAACACCCCGTGGGATTTGTGGTGTGCTTAAGGGCTATGCTTTGATACTCAACAACAGCACTACAGCCTGGTGCAGGTGTTACCACCTCAGATTTCTTCCGTCCTTTGCTAATTTCCTAATCCTCAGGGCTCTCCCTGACAGCAGATCAATATTTACTCACTGCTGTTATCCCAATTTCCTAGCAGACAGGTGAAGTGCAGCACAGGAATGGGAAGTTACTCCTCAACAGTGAGCTGCTGGCTGACAAAGGAGCACAAACACACATTTTTCCCTTCTTGGACCAAGCCCTAACAAAGCTGTTTCCCCCTCACAGTGATGAAGACATCTGAGTCTTTAGAGATAACTCTGCAGCTGAGGTCACAGTGTCCTAAAGTAAAATGGAACAGCAGCTCTTCCCATGCAGGCTGACCCTGGACATCTCTCTCTCAGGCAGAGGAAAGGGGTCACACATTTGGAGACAGAGCATTTCTGCAGATAAACTCTTGGCTCTGCCAGACTCCTTTGGGACAAAGGGAAAGACTGAGATAGAAGGGCATGAACTTACTTTGAAGTGGTCAAAAGCACAAAGAGATTCACCAGGCTGTTCTCTAAGGTATTGAAGTACTGAAAGAAAAAAAAATCCCATGACAAAATGCAAGCAGGAGCTCACAGGGACATTTTGTTCAAAGAAACAACCAGTCCCCCCACCCCTTTGGATACAGGCACTCCCACAATTCCCTGATGCCTTCCCTAGGGAAAAGTGCTTCAGCACTTCTAAAGTTCCCTGAGAAATGGTGTGTGAAGGGTTAAGCCAAAAGCACATTTTTATAAGGACTTTTTCCCAGGCAGCCACAGCCTGGGCAGGAGGAACCAGTGGCTGCTGGACTCTGGCCACAGCAGTGGAAGTGGCTGAGCTTTGCCCCAGACACCTCCTCCCCTGGGGACAGTGGCAGGTGGCTCTTCTGGCTGAATGAAGGCACCAAGAACAAGGAACAACTCTGAGAATGTTCCCTCTGGGACATCCTGTCTCCGAGGAAGTTCCTTCCACAGTCTTCCTCCCCACAGAGGGTAAAGCAGGGTGACACTGCCAGGAGCAGCCAGCAGTTTGGTCTCACATGGAATAAACCATGGCTGCACTGTAATGTTGCATTCTTAATGAAAAAATCAAGATACTCACTGGATCCGAGTGGTTAGGAGAAAACAAGTAAAAACCTGAAGAGGCAGCAGAGAAAACAGAGGAGCAGAGAAAGGAGAAAGAACAAACAAAAATAAAGTCAGTTCAATGCCGAGCAGTGGAGCAGCTCCCAAAGGGAAGGTCCCACTAACAGTAAATCCTCTCTGACACCCTGAGGATGGAAGTCTCTGGAAGACTTCCTCCACAGAGATTTGCCAAGAGATGTCATTGGCATTTCACTGCTCCTTTTGGAAAATAAGCTGGGGATGGTTTGGGCTGTAGCAGGTACACTCCAGACACATGCATTTGTGGGGATGCAGACTAAAGTGTTAACACTGAGGTGAAAGCAGAGCTTGAAAACACACACCACTGACTGTGCTCTGGAAGAGGTTAAAAGGACTTTTGTCTCAAAATTAAATACTCAGCCTTCAGATTTTTTGGATGTTTTAACTCTCCCTTCCAGATGACTGCAGATGAAATGGGATAAATGGAAGATCCTGGCAACACTTTGGATCTGATCAGCTTTAGATTCATCCAGGCTGCTCATGTGGCTTTTGGACAATGACTGGTTAAGAACATCACTTCTCCACCCATAAATACAACTCACCCAGAATAGCAAAAATCACCATGAAGAAAAGCAGGAGGAGAAGGATGTCAATAAATGGTGGGAGGGACTGGAAGATCTGTCGCAGATTTCTGAAAAATAAGAGAAAACATTAATAAATTAAAATTTGCACATTTACTCCTCCAGGTTGTCAGGGGAAAGGAAAAAACCCACCACCAGCACCACCCCACACTTGAGGGTTTTCTTCCCACTCCCTCCAAGGATTAAAAGTGGAAAGCTTGCTAAATGAGGATCATTTTCAAGCTACCCATCTGTCCTTTGCAGTCAGCTCTCAGGTACTGCAAACAACACTAATGTCACACTGTCAATTCTCCTTCTGCAGACTAAAGACCAGCCCTGATTCACTGTGCAGCTTCCAGGCAAGCCCAGGAGCAGAGCCAGTGCAGCCACACCCTGTGCTGGCGTCTCTGAGGTGGTTTATACACCCAAGCCCTGTGCACCATCACAATATCCACACTTAGCTCACAGTGCAACCATCTCCAACACAAATGCCACTGAAAGACACTGACTCTCCTGGGATGCTTGCAGGATTTTGTTGGAATGCATGAAATAGAAGCCTCTCTGAGTCCCTCAGAGAGAGAAAGGAATGCAGGGATTAAATTGGAACCTTTAGAGAAAATGAAATATATTGAGCCACACAGACATGAAGTAAAAGTGTAAGTTTTAGTTTTAGGTAAGTAGAAATATATCTTAAGCACCTTAAGAGATTGTGTTAGCTAGTAAAAAGCCCTAAAGCCTACTTTAAAGTTCAGTAGTGTTACCTTTCACAAAATTAACTTCGTGCCAGACATAATGAAAACAGCAGAACATTGCTTGCATTTCTGGACAGAACAGACAGAACTATTTGCATGAACAGACAGAAGTACATGTGTAGATTTTGGGGAAGAACTGACACTACTTTCACACGTTAGAATCAAGCTGGGACAGGAAGAATGTTTTACAATCATGTTTTTAGCTGACTGGATGATTTATGAATAAAATCCCCTTGTACCGGGGTGCAAAGGGGAAGAAGAAAAAAAGGAGTAGTAGCCGTTAGCTGCTGCTCAGAACATCAGGACTCTATGCCAGGAAGCTTTAGCAGAGAGCTCAATACTCTGAACTCTTCCAAACTGATGTATTCACACAATAAACAACCGTACAACAACCACCAACTGCTCCTGGTCCCTTTGAAGACCCAAGACCTGTGCCCATCTCTGAGTGCTCTCCCTCCAGCCCAGCCCCAGGAGTGAGGGCAGAGCCCAGCATCACCTTCTGACAGCCCCGCAGTAGCGGCAGTCCACGAGGAAGATGCAGCGCAGGGCGCGGGTGATGCGCACGTGCGAGGTCTGGCGCACCAGCACCACGATGGCCTCGATGAACTGCACCAACAGCACACACGTCTGCAAGAAAGGGGGGATCAGAGGCAAAGCTCTGCCTCACCACCTGCTTATCTGCTCATTTGAAGGATGGGAGGTGTCCCTGAGTGTCGGAACTCAGGAAATTCCTCTGGCGGCCCTGGAAGATTCGAGCTCCTGCCCGGGGGGCTCCGAGACCTTGGCACAGAGCCCAAAACCCCATCTTGACCCATGGAGCAAATTTCCATCTTTATATGAAGAATTACAAGTCAAGAGAGTTTAAGTAGGATAATAGCTAGTTTGTCACAGGGTGAAAAAATAGATTTTTGAGGTTTTTAAAATGGGGGCTCAGGGTCCCAAGATGGAGGAATCTGGGTGTGCCTTGTCCTTTTTCCTTCTTCTTTCTAGTCTCCATGTTCTGGGTGATATTGGCCCTTTTGGAGTGGTTTAGAGTAGAAGCTCACTGTCTAACATAGGTAATAGGTATTGGGAAGTTATGGTAAATAATGTACATGTAGTTTTTAGTATAAAAAGATAACACTCCCCTGAGGGTGGCCAGTGTGCCTCTGTCTGACCTGCTGAATGGACCTCGGCAGAATGTTATAGATAAGAAACAATAAACCACCTTGTGAACGAGACCAGAAGAGCTCTGACTCCTTCTTAGACTCTCCAATGTATGTTGGGGTCACTGTGACCAGCAGAGACTCTGAGACCTGAGAGTTGAGGGGTCTCACATGAATCCTCCGGCAGCTGGGACACAGCGGCTACGTCCCCCCGCTGCAGCGCAGGCCAATGCTGCATCTGGCTCTTTGGTTCTTGGAGGAGCTAAAGGAGAAGCCCTGACAATCAAGCAGATAACTCACCTTGACCATAGTCCTTTTGTGCCTGATAAAGGTCTGGAAGCCCAGCCACCTCATCTTCATGGAGAGCTCAAAGACGACCACGATTAGCGCAAACAGCTCCAGGGTAGCGTGGACCTGCCGCAGCACAGGTTTGGTGAGAACAGCAGCACAGCTCCTGCCCCTCCTTTTCCAAGGAGCAGCTGGGTTTGACAGCAGTCTGAGCATCGCCTTGTGGCATGCAGGAAAGCCCCAAGACAATCTTCTACAGCTAACATAGCAGTGTTTTTTAAAATTTCTATATCTACTGCTTTGTGCTTTTATTAAAGCCTGTGCGATTTTCCTCCAAGCAGTACCAGACCAGAAATTCCTGAAATCCATGTCCCTTCTGGGCTTGAGCAACACAGGAAAAAACTTACTGATACATTTGAAACAAAAGGCTGAGACATCAACAACTTGAGCAGAAACACTTTGAAAAATGATGGACATTTTTTTAGGGGAACACAAGAAGGAGAGCTCCTGGGCAGGGAGAGTTTATACAGAGAAGGGTTTTTCCTTGAATTAGACATTCTGGATAATCACAGGGAAGGTCCTGATCGGTGTTCTAGGAACCAGTGGTGGTGCTGGGGTAATGGCACCAACCCTGACAACAGCTTTGAAACTACCCCATCAAAGCCCACAGACTGCTGAGTTATCTCATGAAAAAGGAAAAACCCACCTATTTCTGTTACTGAATGAAGAACTGCACAAATTGATAACACAAAATGAGTATCACTTTCATTGTGGTCTGCTTAGATCGGATGGAAAAAGGAAGTTTTGCTGTCTGGCCTATCTGCTGTAAACCATTTACAGAATGGATTTTTTTCCTCTTAGTGCCTCCTCCTTCCTCTCTGTTTGGCCATCCTTTTCCTCTTCCCCAGGCTGCAGAGCAAGCAGGCTTTGTCCTTTAGGGGCAGGTACTCACAAAGATGCCCAGGCGGAGCATGGGGACCGCTGGGGCCTCGCACAGGGACAGCAGCAGCAGCAGCAGGGCCGTGCTCAGCTCCATCAGGTAGAAAAGGTGGTTGTGTGCAAAGAGGTAGGCAGCGAGTGCTTTGGCATTTTTGGGGTGAGTGAAGAACTTGTCGTTGTTTTCTCCTTCCTAGGGCAGCAGGAATAAAGGAGGGAATAGCATTAGTGACTCTTGGTACAATAAAAGAGCGAAGAATGCAGACTTTTATAGGGATTAGATACAATTCCCAACAGACTATTCTCATTTACAGCCTGTTGTTGATGTATTTATTGAGGAATGGATTCTACACACACGGGACATCCCCTTCTGCTCATAACCACATTTCAGTAATGAAACTCTCTAACATCCACAAACTCCTGGTTCAGAAACCCCTGAGCCTTTTCACAATGAGGCAGAGAGCTGGGAGAGTTTATAAAGGCAGGCAAAGAAACTTCAGCCAACATCCCAACACAAACACAGCACTTCATTTACTGGCAACTACTTCCACATGTTTACAGACTTATTTGATTAAATTTCTTCAGGACAGAACAGGAAAACACCCAGATAAGCTCCAGGGGACCTGGCTGACAGTTGTTCCTCCTTATCTTGGCCTTGCAAAATGTCTGGGAGAAAACATTGAAGCACACACAGAGTTTTCTGCTTCACGAATGTAAGACAGACTCCACACAAAATTAACAAGTCTCTATGCTGATTTTTGTCATTCCCTCTTAACTAGAAAGCTTAATTAACATTAAAAGGTCAGATACTCCATCTTAACACTTTGCCTAAAACTGATTTTCAAACAGCTACATCGTGACTATTTTTACCCCTAGGATGAAACTTAGTTTGGGGAGATTTTAGAGGGTTTTCATCAGAACCACCCAGCAGATTCTTCTCTTTCTCGAGTCAACAGTTTTGGCAAGGGAGCTTTTGTCACTCACAGGAAACTTGCTGCCTCTTGGGAACTGTCATAAGAGATCACTTTTCCCCAGCAGGGCCACACAGATGCACAAGAAGTGGTAAGGTTTTATTTAAATTCACATCTTCCCAGGCAGGCAATTACTGCAAGGACAGCCAAGCTATTACTATCAAAGCAGAATAGCTGTGATTGCAAATGGATAACGAGGTCAGGGAACTCTCTTTTAGGAAATGAAGCATTCTCTAGACTAGCTCAGGAGAGGGTTCCCAGTGTGTCTCCCTGACTGCAGCTCACACTGGGTTTCAGAACAAACCCTGCTGGGTCAGAGAGCTGGGCTGGAGCAGCACAGAGCCAGCCCTGCACAGAGCCCAGCTGAGATCAGCAGGGTCCTTCCCATCCACCCTGGCAGGACACGCTTGTGGAATGACAAACAGCCTAAATCCTGCCTCTTGGGAGCCAAACAATTCCAAACGTGCCTGGACAGCAAAGCCCTCTTATCCAGACCCAACACTTGCCTGCAGCCATTGCTCACAAAACTCTCTAAGTGATTCTACCTCATTTCAAGGACGGCGTCACCGTGGCCATTGGTCAAGGCAGCAGCAGCAATCACCCCCATCTGAAGGGCCAGGCCTGCTGTGCCCATTACCATCAGAGCTGCAGCAGCTCAATGACCCTTTGCAGAGCTGCTCCAATAATCAGGAGTTTAAACAAAAGCCTGGGATGGAGGCTGGAGCCGCCCTGCCATTGTCAGGGCTGCTCCAGCTCACCACGGAGCTCAAGTGTTGCCAAGGTCCAGGCTACACTGTTTTAAAACATCTGAGAAGTGAGATTTCTCACTCCTGTGGGGTCAGAGCACAAAGGAACAAATGGTTTCTGACACCTTGCAGTGGGCTTAAACAAAAAAAAACCCAAAAAACCCAGCTGGGTCCAAAGCACCTCAGAGCTTTGAAAGGGAACGAAGAGAAGGAAGGATGGACAGTAATGGAACCAGCAACCATTTCAGACGGGACAGTTCGGGGAGAAGCTCAGGTTTGGTGGCTAATTCCTCACACCAGATGTACAGCAACCTTCAAAAAGCAAACCCTTTGTTGCAGTAAAGATGGTGCTCCTGGTAACTGAAGCATGGGTGGGGTTTGATTCTTCATTGTTTAAAATATTATAAAATTCACTCCTAGGCTGATCCTAATCCCAGCATCCTTTAATCCTGTAGAAATCAAGACCTCTGCTTTCCCTCGTGTCTCACATGGCCTGCAGGACTCGACTGACACTAACTGGGCCACCCACCTACCCACCCCATGGCCTAGGCAGGACTGGGACCTGCACTTCCAGAACAGGAGAGCACTGACCATTCCCCAAGGAGCGACTGCAGAGATGAAATGACAATCTGTGACCAGCTGAAATGACAATCTGTGACCAGCCACAGAAACCTCCATGCCAAGGTGGCAGAACTGTGCACATGCTGAACCCCCAGCCAGCACAGCCCTTGGCACAGGGTGGGGATTTTGTTGTTAGTTGTCCCAGATGACTTCCAAAGCCTATCTGGAGGTGCCCCCAGCACCGCCCCACTCCCGAAGCAGAATCCTTGGCAAGGCACTGAATTTTCAGCCTCAGAACAGAAGCTGTTTGTTTCCCATGGCCAAGAACCACCGTAGCTCCTGCAGAGCATTGTCCCCCCACCCAGCAGGGCTCACCTGGAGGTAGATGGCTGCCTCTTGGTAGTTCATCTCCCAGTTGTGGCGGGCAGAGCTCTGCTGGGCGCAGCACTCCCTGGCCGCGGGGCTGGAGGCATCGCTGACCACGTCATAGCTGCCTCCATCTGCAGCAGAGAAACAGGGATCAGCCATCAGGGAAGCTGGGGTGCAGCAGGAGGCTCTGGGATCACAGACAGCCAGAGCAGCTGGGAAAGTGGCAGCTGCACACTGACAAATTGACTCTTGGCAGGTAGGAGCTTTAAAGAGACGCTCGAACCCAGCACTCGCACACGGGGATGCTCCCAGAAGATCATCAGCAGAGACAGCTTCCTACTCAGTACAGCAAGCAGCTCTCCTGGCTCAGGGGTGTGTGCTGTCATGCCTGAAGCTTGCTATCAGCATCACAGTCTACAAGCAGGCAGGTAAGAGCCACCAGCCTCCCAGGGTGGCCAGCCCAGTGAAGGGAAGAGCGTTTGCTGAAGGAGCAGGAAGCGTTTGCACATGTCCTTGGAGCAGAGGCCACGGAAGGATGGACGGGGCACAATGTGAGGAGAGGAGCTGTCAGTACTTGGAGTAGAAAGCCCCATTTCTCCCAGCACTTCAGAGCCACTAAATAACACATCAACACTCTGAGGTGCTGATAAGTACTGACACCCCTCTGATGCAAACAAACCGCAAGATGAATTTTCTGTTCCCACTCCACACATTAATTCTGATATTTCTGAGTGCCTGTCCTTCTCACCAGCAAAGAGCTACAGAACAATGCCATACTGAACGTGTGAACCAGATTTTGTAAATAAAGATTCTGTTTAAAAAACCCCAAAACAATTCAATTGCAAAAAAGCAACTCACAAGCAGAGCTACACATACACAGTGCCCTTCCCACAGAAGAGTTACACAGGGCATGTGTGTAAACTCCAAAATAATTGCCATTTTTGCATTCTGCAGCCTCAGTGCTATTAAGACAGATGAAAACTAAGCAAGAAGACAATTACTGTACAAAAAGGGAATGTCACTCGGTGTCTTCTTCTGCGACTGGGGGTTTTAATTTACCTTTGACAAAGAATACTGAGCAGAGAACCCCCAGCAGTGAGACCTGCTTAGGGCCTGTGCTGGAGCTAGGCACACTCTCAGTTCTCCAGAGTTTCAAACATTTCCCCCATCACATGGTTGTTCCTGCTCTTAGAAGAGACTTCCCTCCCCCAGTGCCTCATGTTCCCAAAGTGGGTACATGTAAAATTGAGCTTGCCAGCACAGCAGTGCTGATTTCCCCCTTTTTTTATGAGCACAGGAGCTGTGGTGTGGCAGCTCGTTCTCTCTGTGTTCAAAGTTGTTATCTGAGAGTGGGCAAAAAAGCACCACGAGGTTCTCTTCCCTTCTCATGACAGCCTGCTGAAGATTTGCTGTGACAAAATAATCCTGGATGAATTACTGATTCAGTCTCTCCAGAACACCCTCTGGAGTGGAGAGGGAGCCCATGCCAAAAACTCTGCACCCGCCAAGAGAAATGGCACCATGTGCTCCTGGCAGAGGCAGGGAGTGGGAAGAAATCAGAGCCCCTTCACCAGTGCACAGCCACAGCTGCCTCTTCCACCCCCAAATCAAATTAAGATAACATTTCTCTGGGGTTTGTGAAGACCTTCCAGATTGCACACTCAGGTTGCTGAGCATTCTGCAGCACGAAGCCTGTTTCTCTTCCTTGCTTCCCCCACACCCTTAAAATACCACTCAAAATCTGGACAAATGTTTGAATGAGGCCGGTTCCACCCCCACACCCCTTGATTTAGCACAGCTCTTGAAAAAAAAAAACTGAATGATGGAGTTTTTATTTATCCACGGAGCTGGAATGGCAGCTTTCTGGTTTGTCTGCTTTTTAACTAAGAGATGACAGCCATATGCAAAAATCACAAGCGTTCTATTGCAGGCTCTAAAAAGTTCTTAAATGTTATTATTTACAAAGCTTTTGCTGGGGATGTGTCTCAAAAAGACAGACTCCTTCAAACTGCAGCCTGAGAGCAAAACCTTTTCACATTTGATGCTTACCAGTTACAGGAGGAGCATATCTTAATCAGAACCTGCACTTTACATTACAGAATATACAAAATTTACGAAGATCAAAACACACTGTGACCAAAACAGCAAAGGTTTGCAGCACTAACCTAAACACCAAGACACTGGACCCTGCCCAAAGATGCCAAAATCACCTTTAACCCTGACAAAGATGCCAAAATCACCTTTAACCCTGAAGCAGCACTTTTGCAAAAATTAACCTCTCTGGAAAGGACAGACACTAGGAAAAGACACACCCCAGCAAAACCCAGGACAGCACCCTGCTCTGTGCTTCCCACAGGAGAGCTGTCCCAGCTCTGAGACCAAGGTTGCAAATACAAAACAGCACTCAGAGATGCAAATCAGAACCGAAAAACAGCTCTAGGAATGAAGATGCTTTCCTGCTGTCTAAACCAGGCACAGACAACAGAAAATGCACTCGAGTGCTCCGGTGGGGAGCTGCATTTTGTGGATCAGCTCCTTCCCCATCAGGTACCAGAAGGTTGATCTAGCATCCCTGAGGCAACAGCATCATCTGGGTCATAAATAATAATAAAAATAATAATAAATTCGAAGAGCAGCCCTCTGACTGTGTGCTTGGCAGCCCTCCAGCGAGCTAATTTCCTCAGCTGCTCCCATGATAACAATGACACAGACTAATGCAAGCTCGGCTCCGCTCGTGCTGCACGACATCCCCGACGGCGTTTACCATCAGTATGGAGCTCAATGAGAAAGGAGGATCTCTGCACGGGGCTCCCGGGATCCTCGAGGTAGATGGCAGGCAGCTCCCTCCACTGCATGGCAGCCCCTGGTGCTCGCAGCCCGCGGCTCCTGCCTCCCCTTCCTTCCCAAAGCTGCTCCTCGGGGCAAAGCTCCGCACAACAGATCCTGCTCTGCTGCCTGCAGAAGTGAGCGGCTTCTCCCCTCCCCTCTGAGGAAGGTGGCTCAGAGCTCAGTGAGATCCTTTCCCTGGGTGTTTCCCAGGGTGAGGTTTTAGAAGGTTTAGCTGCAGGACGAGGAGTGAGATCCTTTCCCTGGGTGTTTCCCAGGGTGAGATTTGGGAAGGTTTGGCTGCAGGACGAGGAGCTGCCGGGCACCAGCGTGCTGGAGAAGCTGGGGATTCGTGTGCTGCGCTCTCGTGTTTTGGCATTTAGCACAACTTGCTCACGATGAGCTAACGGGAGAGGAGTGGAAGTGCTGAGCAGGCACAGCAAGGAATCTCCAGCACGAAAAAGAAAACAGATATTTGGTGGAGTTTGCGGCGCAAGGGGCACGCCAAAGGAAGAGAACTGAGCCGGTCACAGATGGCAAAGCTTCCTTCCTTACACTTGTGTAACTTATCCCAGGCGTTCCCTGAAAACAGAGAGAGGCAGGGAGGGAGGGGAAAAAAGAAAAGAGGGGGGGAAAGAGAAAGGAAAAAAAAAAAGGAAAAGCAAAACCAGCTGGCTGCTTACACAAGGCATCCGGAACGAGACTGCCGGGACTCCAGCATTTCCATTCAGTGCAGCCGAGCATGCTCCTGTGTAAATAGTTTCCATATGTCATCATTACAATAAAAAACAAAAAAACAAGGAAGAAAGAGAAGGAGCATAAACTTTCCAGAGCCCAAACCTCTCCCTCTGCAAAACAAATTCCCTGCTTAGGGGAAGGAAAAACTCTCCATGGGCCGAGAGCAAACAAACTCCTCTCATTCGGAGGAGCTCATGCAGCCATGGGGGATCTCCAGGGCAGAGCTGAGAGGAGAATAAGGGACAGAAAACATCCACAGGAGGCTGGGATAAATCACCCTTCCCAGCCAGCTATTATACATCAAACTGAAGCCACTCTGGAATTCCACAGTTTTTGATGTCTGCACTTCTTCAAACAAATAGTAATTTTTTCAAAATTCCAACAAACGAGTAACCTCCTACAAATGCAGAGAGTTATAAACCAACCCTACAGGGCAGCTCTTCCATTTGCCTTGGAGCTCCCCCAGCCTGGCTCTCATTAGCCAGTTTGCCAGATGTTCTGCCTGCCAGACAGCACACACTTTTTATGGCCTTGCACTGAAACAGACTGAGATTCCCTTACTGGCTCACTGCCTGCCTCCAAAGCCTTCACTGGACTTCCCAGGGCTTTCTCCTAAATGCTTGAGGATGCTTTGGATGATAAGTTTCCATCCTGCCCAGATATTGCTATTTTAGCAAGTACATCTGTGATGACAGAACACTGCAGAACATATGAAGGCAGAAGTGACTTAAATCAGCAAAAAATATCCTTATTCTGTCATTCATAGTGTTCATGCATCACGTGTGGAGCCAATGTAAGATGCAATATGCAAGTTGCTCCAATGAGTTCCATGTGTGAGTAATGTTTCTCTTAACAGGCAAAAAAAGAAATGCCAAGGACACACAGCTTTGGAGAAGGGACACATCTTCATTCACGTGGCCTTGCAAGGTCCCTGATCCACCAAAAGAGGGAAGAGGAAGGAAAGCATCACCTCCTGCATGGGGGAAAGGTCAAACTGTCCAGGGGACATGGTCTGGGCAGCTCCAGTCACCAGTGTGTTCAAGGCTGGATGGAGCTTGGAGCAACCTGTTCTCCAAAAATGTGTCTGTTCCTTCCAATCCAAAGCATTCCATGATTTTACCGTTCTACCATTCAGCTGGAGTCATTTTTTTCAGGCTTTGCATCCCTCACTGCCATAACCCCCTCTATTTCTCCATCTTCACTGGATCTGTAATTCCCAAACTCAGTGACAGAGCCCAAGCTTTTGGTTAAAGACAAACATAACCAGGAATCCCAGAGCACTGACCATGAGCCCATGGAAGAAGGCAGATCCCAGCAGGATCAAAGGTTCTCTTGGTGCTCCTGGATCTCCTGAGCTCACACCCAAGACCTGTCCCAGGTCCCAGTGCAGGAGCCCACTGCTGGCTGAGGTTTTTGGCTCTCTCAGCCACACTGCTCCCTGAGGCTGTGGTGAGGATGGACAAGGAGAAGAAGGACAGCACTCCAGAAGCACTCCTCTCTCCTGGAAAGCTCTCATCAGCTGAACACTCACTACAGAAGGTGCAAATCCATAAAAAAACAAGGAAACAAGGTAGATGCCTACTTCTCCCCAGCACAATCTGTGCAGGCATCTTCAGACCCAAAGCCAAGATTTTAGTCGAGTATTGGAGTTGTCCCAGCACCAGTGATGGCATTTTCCTTTCCAAGAGCTCACAGGCCATGCAGCTTCACCTCCAGAGGATCAATCTCCCCTCCGTGCTCCAAGGAGGCTGACAAGAAACTGCTCCTCCCAAGCACTGAGGCACGAACACACATGGGCTTGTCTCTTCAAGGCCAGGCTCACCTACCCCGGAGAAAAAAAGCTGGGAGCTGCCTGGAAAGCACAGCTGGTCTGGCACTTGGCCACACATCTCAGAGGTGAGACAGACAGGGAAATCTCTGCCTCTGCTGCCTGATTGCCAGCTCAGCGCCGCGCCAACGGGAGCATCGCAGGACTGGTCCCTGCTGCCCAAAACATCTCAGCGCCTGTCCTGGTTCAGGGGACATTGTGGGAAGGAAGAGAACAGCCATGGGGAAGTCTAAACAATTTGCTGTCAGTTTGTTGCCTAGGAAAAAAGGGCATCTCCAACAGAGAGCAGTGCCAAGCCCTTCTGCTACAGGAGAAATAATCTACTTCGGAATATTTCGAGCCAGCGTAACTGAGTCATGCTCTTCCTTGGAGACAACAGCAAAGCAGAAACATATGCAAAGGCCTCAGGGCTCTTTGTCTTACTGTATTCTCACAGCACTCACTTGCTGTGAAGCTCAACAAATAAAGTCACTTCAGCTTCCTATTTAACACAGGAAAGTTTTTTTAAAAGATACGGACGTTGCCACTTCCTGTGAGCGGTAAAAGGCGACTCCAGCGACGTCCTCGCCTTGACTCGAGGATGCAGCAACACGAGCTCACATCCTGCCTCCATCACCACAGGGAGCTGAATCCTCGTGAAGGAGGAGCAGATGTCCCTCAGCATGGTAAGTCACATTTTCTATATCATTGCCTCTTCTCAGTCGTGCTCCTTCCACGGCAGACAGCTGATGGGCAGCGCTGTTTAATTAGGGGAGCGCTGCATCCTCGCTAACATCTGCACTGCACACATGGAAAAACCCCTGGGCACAAAGGAGCACCATGCCAGAAGAGCTAAAGCAGGGTAGGGAATGGTTTAGCCCCAGCAGAAAGCCTGGCTCCATCCAGGGAGCTCTGAGTGAGGCACAGCCAGTTAACCCTTTGCTCTGCAACTCAGGAGAAGGGCTGTGATCATTCACTTGGATGTTGGCTTCCTGCACCACCCTCCTGGGGACAGAGACATTTGTAAGGAAGAATAAAAGAAAAAAAAAATTAAAGACTTCCAGGAAAATGAGGATGAGGCTAATTTTCCCCATGTACAGCAGCCAAGCTCTGTTGGCTGGAGATCCTCATCTGTGCAGTTCCTTGTCTCCCCAGGACACCTGCTCTCCTCTGATCTCATCCCTGAGTCACTCCAGCTTTTTTTTCCTCTTGAAATATGATGTGGGAAGTTTTGGCCAGGAACTGTTTGATCCTGGGACAACTTTCACTCCTGAATACATAGCAGCAAGAGGCAGAGGGGCAGATCCCTCCTTTTTGGGATGTCTGGAATCCATAATTAGGTTAGCAAGACTTCAGCAGCTGAAGATGAACTGACAGATGCAGACCACCCCCTGTCTAAGCCCTGTTCCACAAAGCTGCCTCCTGACAGATGTGGGATTAAATCCTCCTGCATCTGAGAGTCCATGAAATATCGCAGGGAGAGCTGGAACCAGGCACTCCTTCAAAATACAACTGTGGAACACAGGAGTTCCTGCCTTAACAGAGCTGCCAAGTCCAATCCAAAGCATTTTTACACAGTAAAAGTCCCACAGAATGAAAGGTTGCATTAGGAAGCTATAATTAAGAACCTCACTTGTATCAAGCCAAATTGCTGCTGGTTTCATATCCTTTATTTCTTATCTCAACAAATGAACCACAACACCACCAAAAAGGAGAAGCCAAAGCCACAACAGAAGGATCACCTACAACTCACATTATCCATCCTTTCAGCAGCCAATATGCTCCACAATCTCATCAGTCCCATCGTATCACAGCAACAAAGGCTTCACACACACTGAGATAAATCCATACCATAACTGGAATTAAATATCTGAGTCATTGAGGGGCTCTATGGAGCAACTAATGAATGGAAAAAACAATTGGAAGCAGTTAAGGTTTTGCTGAACCGAACCAAAAAGGAAAAATAGAAGAGACAGCTCTGCCTGAGGCAGAGAGAGAGGCCAGACGTGAAATACACACACACACACATTTCTAATTCATAATTTTTGAGGAAGTAATGGAAAGAGACAATATCAGAGTCCCTCAGCTCTAACATTTCTTTAACATATCCTGTTACATGAAGGAATTTCCTCTTTTTGTTCCAAAAAGGGAAACCAGCGTCTCCTGCTTTTAGCACATTAAAGATCTGCTTTGGCTTCAGTAACAACACAATGTCAGCAGTTTAAGAGCACGTTCCTCATTTCAATTCTCCAAAGCAGAGCCTCTGGATTTCCCTGATGCAGTTTGGAAAGATGTTTGATTAAGCTGCAATCTGGCCTTTTAAAGGAGAGCAGCGTGCTGCCAGGACTGACTGCCAGCTCCAGCCACCAGCAGCTCTCCAGGGAAGTCACAAAGTCAGCACTGGGGAGCAGAGAGGAAGCTTTGGGAGAACCCAGGATTAATCTGGGTAACAAACCTCCAGCATGACCAAAGCAGCACTAGAATGAAGAAGGCAGTAATAAAGTATGTGCCTTCCTGACCTTTTTTCCCTAAAGAAAGAGGGATAGCAGGAAAATGACATAAATTTAAAAGTTAAATAACAAACTCTCAACATCTTCCCATGACAGGCTGAGACCAATTAGAGTTATTTGCTGTGGTGCAGCAGTGCTAAGGAGGTAATTGTGTTTTGTAGTGTTAGAACACGACTCCACCACGCTGATTCCTTTGAAATACAACACTGCCACATCTCCTCTGCCTTGTCCCTCACACAGGAAAGAAAGGCTGCCAACTTCAGAGGAAGACACTTGTAAAGGAGCAGGGAAAACCCCAGCCCCAAGAGCTGGGGAGCTGTTCTCCATTAGGAAAAAAGGCTTCTGCACATTTGGTGGAAACCACTGCTGGCAGCAACTGGAGGTTGCATTTAATGGCTGGAGAGGAAGGAAGGAGTTAAACCATTGATGTGACATCTGCTGAACAGCTGATTTTCCCTCAACTGGTCCTTGCTTCAAGTCCTACAGCCCTCACACAGAACCACATCTTCAGAAAATGGACAACTTTGACTCAAAAATCTTCCACACACACACACCAAAAAAAAAAAAAAAAAAAGTCATTTGAATCCAGATTTTAGAAGAGCTACTGCTGCTTTCCCATTGTTTGCCTGGAAATCTTGGCTGGCTGGCCTGAAATCTCCTGCCTGGTGCAGAACACCTTCTGGGGCTGGAAGAAAGTCACTCTCATCAATGTACAGACTGCCTCAGCTGCAGCCTCAGAAATCAAAAGTCATCTGCTGATTTTTAAATGCCAGCCTTTAGAATCAGCTGTTTAATCTCTATTTACTGTGGGGATGGAAGAATAGGTCATACAATGACTGTGTCATCCGGCTTTTCAGCAAATATAGAATATAGTCAGTATATAGAATATATTCAGTATTTCTTGAGTTTCCCTGTAACACTATTGGAGTGTTAAACCCTGAATTCCTGACAGGCTGGAATAATTTAATATGATTTAATATGATCTTTTATTTCTCAAGTCCTTTAGAGCACCTTTAACTCTGCTGACCACATTTCAGGATTTTCCTCTACTCCAGGTGCTATTCCTTCATTTGATATATATTTATCTAAATATCTGTTTATCTTTTGTTTTAGCCAGCCCAGGCATGTTGCTACCGTGACTTTTTGCTGCCTCTCCAACAGCTCTAAACCTTCCATCAACATTTCTGTTTTCTAGGCATTTGTGTTGCCTCAAAGTATAGAAAATGCAGAATGTTTAAGTCTTCTCCTTCACAACCACTAGAGATAAGGTCCTGCCACCAGCCTTGTATTTGAAAAGAAAGGGCTTTGACTTGGTCTCTTCACCCCCCTGACCCAAGTGGCAAAATTTTCCTCAGTGCTCCCACTGAGGAAAATCCCAGGATTGATCCCTTAGTCTTAATTCTCCAGGCATTTCTTCATTTGGTTAATGAAGACCAGGAACATATTGGTGTATTCTAGTGAAATCCACTTTGCTTTTGTGCCATAAACTTTCCCAAATCTGTGGGGGATAGTGAAAATGCTCTTTCTCTGCAAAACAGTGATAGCTGGAATAAACCACAGGCATTCCCAAGCGGCAATACAGAAACACACACATTAGGTGGGAAATACAAGTGCAGCTGAGCTGTCCAGCCCCACAGAACCAGGGGGTTTAACACAGCTGTGCAGACAGATACATCCTAAATTTTCTTCCTCCTGCACTCAAGCAGGAGAAGAAAAGCCTTTTGTTCCAAACAGACCTCACCAGATCGAGACTGTAAAAGCAGCACTCAGCGTGATTCAAACCACAGCAGAGTCCTCTTGCCGTGCCCAGGATGTGTCCCCAAGGCCAAGGTGCTGCTGTGACCAACACCAGCTCACCCCTGGTGTCCCCAGGTGAGGCACAGGTGCCCGAGCATCCTGCAGCACCACTCACAGATGGCCCAAACCCTGATGCTGCTCCTGCAGCTCCCGGGAAGCAAGCAGCCATGTGAAAACCGGCCTTCTTCTCCACATGCAAAAAGCAATTATGTTAAAGACACAGGGAGAGCCCTGCGAGGTGCAGATCAGAAGCCAGAGACACGGGAGGCAGCAGAACAGCCCGATCAAATTCACCGCACTCTCCTCAGCTTAAGGATCAGAAATGGAGCGTTCTGCCTCATAAATTCTACTTCCAGCAAATTCAAGCCTAAATCCCCTGAAGGCAATAAGGAAAAGGCAATCAACAACAACTCTAACCACTTCCCAGATGCTCCTGTTTAGTTTATACAGCACTTCTTACAGCATTGAAACGGGTAAAATGGGATTTCAACGCAGGGGGGCTGACGGCAGCAGGCAGGATTCCTCAGTGAAGATACCAAGGGCAAAGGAAGTTCTGAGAAGCATCATATTGGTTATGATGAGTGAACTCAGCGTGCTCAGCCTTTGCTCATTTTAATCTGCCAGTACGCAGGCTTGGCTAAAGTGAACATCCTGCATCTACAGTGCCTTAAAAATCCACAGGAACCACAAAATGAGGGGGGAAAACGAACAAAGTGATGCGTTCCCTGGGAAGCCATGAAAAAACTAATCACTGTTTGTTTCCAACTGTTGTTCCGCTTCCTGAGCCAAATGTTTCCAAGTCAGCTGTGGTGGCTGAGGAGTGACCGGTTCGAGCTGGAAAGTTGTCAATTGAAAATTGCAGCTCCAACACTTTCAAACTCCTTAACATCTTTTATAATTCCAGGACCACCTGTTCAAAAAAAGCAGAGCCCCCTGATGACACGACACATGGCCTTATCCCACATTTTCCAATGAAAGCAGCCAGCTCAGGGAGGTAACACCCTGTGCTTCTGCTCTCAGCCCAAAAAGATGGGAGTTGTGCTGGAGAAGAGACGCACAAAGGGCAGGGGCTCCCTCCCTCAAAGCATCAAGGTCGTCACTCCCATCTTCAGGGAGTGTGGAGCTTCCAGACTCCTTGCCCCACTCTGCAGGATCCCCCCTGGATTTACAGTGTGAGATGATCTCCATCCCCAGTGCTGCAGGAGATGACAAAGGAGAAAGCACCATTTGACTCCAGGATAATGGGACACTACCCCAAGTCTTCTCTACCTTGTAGATGCAGTTACCAGCTCAGATTTGAACAGCATGGGGCATTCAAGACAAAAAAATCACTGGGGTTTTTTTCTTTTTTTTTTTTTCGCTGCGTGAAAGAGTCAACAGTGCAGAGATTCTGTTTGACAGAGCATCCCACTGTGAGACACACAACGTGTGCATTGTGCAAACCACTCTCCTGCAGAGCTCAGAAAACAAGGAAGGCTTGGAAAAAAATACCCACAATGACTGCAGCCCTCGATATCTCCTGGTGCTTCAATGTGCTTGGGGTTCTTCCTCTGCAGGCACCACGTCCACAGAGCCACGGTGAGAATGTCTCCACACAAATGCTGCTGAGTTTTGGACAGCACAGGGCTCTTTCTCATCAAAGAAAGGAACCAGCTTTACACAAGCATTTAAGCAAAGCCCTGCCTTAAAACCTGAATTCTCAGGACAAGTGAGATTCCAGAGGAAGGTTCAGAGCAGAAACTTTTTTCATTATTTCTAACATCATAGCAAAAGATCCCCAACATCTTCTAAAAAGCAGCATTTCCCTCCTTCCTCTGAGCTTACAGAGCTCATCACCCAGGGAAACGAATTGTACTGAAGGAGAAAACAATAATCTCCTTATGTTTTGGGTGTTCGTTTCCCTTTCCAAGATTTTCACCCCTCACTCATCTCAGAGGCAGTTTTTGCTTCGCTTTGCTTGCTTAAAACATTCATTTTAAATCATCTAGGCCAGGAAAGGATTAGAGGAGCCCTGGCAGAAGTTGCAGAATGCAAGGCTGTTAGGTCAGAGAAATGAGACTTTCAGAGGCATAGCCAACAATCCCCCACAAAACCACCACTCATGCTTTGGAAAAAATTCCTCTCTCTATAAATTTTAAGCAGGTGCATATTAAGAAAAATGAATCATGCACAACAATGCAAAACAGCACCTCCTCATTACAAAGGAATGACGCCTACCTGTCCACTCCTGCACCAGGTGCAATCGGTGGAGTCACAATCTCACTTTCCAGGTGAGATTGTGACCCACAGTGGCATTACCTGACTTACCCTAGGTGCTGCTTCCCAAAATGGGACCCCAGTCCTGTGCTCTGGCCATGTTTCACCTCTAAAGGCAGCAGCAGAAGTACTCCTGCTGCTGGAACTAATTAAAGGCAAATTGGTAGAACTAGGGGCCATGACATGAGGAAATATCCTGCACAGCATCCAAGAAAGGCACCAGATAATCCAAAAGGCTCTTTAAGAGCCTGGCTGTCAGAAATCTTGGAATCTGCCAGGTCCAAAGCAAGCAGTTGCTTGCTCCCTCATCCCCTTCATTCCTTCACCTTAATTAGCTGCAGCATTTCAGACCCAGTGCCTCAGCCCAAACAGCACCTCTGGAACAGCCCTTGCTTCCACACAAGGAGCAAAACCTACAGGTCCTGAAGGATTTATTAAATCTACCAGGTGGCTGACATTTGAAATGCCTCTTTTCCTCCAAAGGCACCAAAGCCAGAATGCTCCACAAGCAGCCCAGGTCCCAAGAGTTGGTGTGGTTGCAGCAGTTCCCAAAGCTCAGGTGGGTGTTTACTCTCTGCTTCCCCAGCCCTTCGGGAATTGTTGTACACCTGGAACCTCACCCGTGGCACGATGGTGGAACTGGATGAGTTTTGAGGCCACTCCAACCCAAACCATTCCAGGATTCTCTGAGATGATGCCATGACCAGATGGGCTGAAGCTGTGGACTACACAGACAGGCTTAACCCTCTCACTGCCAACACAAACGTGTTCAGGAACCAGATCCAACACACAAGAGATTTCTGTCACTTCAGCTTGCATTGACTACCAAACACATCAAAATCCAGGTAATTCCCATGCCTCAAAAAGAACATTAACTGCCCCAAATCTCAAGTGTCAAGATGGGGCTTAGTAAAGGATTTTTTTTTTTTTTTAACACAACATCCTTTAATGCTGCAATTAGACTCTGTGTTCAGAACCCCCACCTGAGTATCCAGCAGCCAGTTACAAAAGGAACAGCTCTGCTGGAAGCTCTTCCCACCAGGGAACTGCCCCAATGCAAGGGCAGAGGGCCCCTTCCAGCACACCCACACACTGTTCTACCAGCAGGCCCTGGGCTTTCCTCACCCAGCACTCCTGGGGTGGCACCTCCAACCTCACCAACAGAGAAATCCCATTTTCTTCACACACCCTGGGCCACCTGCTCATCCCCAGCAGTGCCAGGCATATATTCACCTTCCCAAATAATTCACCTTCCCAAAAGGCCAGGCTGGCTCTGGTTTTCCTGACAATTCACTTCTCAGGCAGCAGAAAGTGAGATTGCACCTCACTTAAAGTAGTTACAAGTTCCCATTTTCCAACAATCCTTCTAGAAAACATCACTCTTGGCTGTTGCAGTTGCTCCCCCACCTCCCTAATAATTAGTTTTTACCTCAATAGCAGATGCAGTTGCTTTCTTGTAAAAACCCAGAGTTGAAAGATGACTTCTTTCCCCCTGGCATCACCCATTGTGTGGGAAAACAGACAATATCCCATTGTTCCATGTACAACACTCTGAGCTGTACTTTCTGCTCTGAACACGCTGCAACTCTACTTGAGGCTACAGCAATTTCCATGCAGGAGGCAAAGGAGAATCTTGTATCTGATCTAATACAGGATAAATCAATGTGCACTCATTTGTTGTTTATAGCTCCCATCAGCTCAAGGAGAGACACTGTCCTAGAGTTTCAAGGCTATCCAGGCTGCCTTGTAGATGGAAACAGACACTACACTTAGGAGGTATTTTGAGGGCTCTGTTCAAACATTTCCCAAGAGTTCAGGAGGGATGGGAAATCACTAAACCCTGGCAGGTTCTCATCACTCTCAGATCAGGATTTTGGGAAAGGCCAAGCCAGGTTCACATCTCCCTTCTTGCCTTCTATAGAAATTCAGTTTCCTATTAGTCATTGCCCTCAGGCAGGGGCTGGGGAGCTTAATTGGAGTTTGCATGGAGATGCTCAGATAAGATGTGCTAGGGAAGGGCAGCTCACATTCATTACTGTGCATCCAGGTGATGCAAGAGCTTCTCCCTGTCTCCTTCAGCTGCTGGAGCTGCAAAGAAAAATTACCCATCCCCTACACAGCACAGTCAGAAAACCATCAGCACCACAGGGAGCACATTTTTCTGGATGTGGTCTGAATTCCTGTCAACTTTGCAGGATTCTGACCCTTTGTGGTGGCTGCAGATGGGAGCTCCCTGGAAGCCCTGAATCCCAGCACAAGCCAAGCAAGGCAGAGTTTAATATTCCTCCCCATGCAAGTATTTTCTCTCATTAAATGCTTAAGAGCTGGAGGATTTGGGAGATTAATTTTTGCAGCTGGACATTTTCTTTAAGAATGCAATTTTCCACACAATTTTCCTCCTTTAGCTCTCTTTTATTCTAACCCCAAGACACCCACTTACCCAGGAGAGGACTCTCCTGCAAGGTTTGGAAAGGAATTCACTCCTGCACTTCAGTCCTTTCTTTTCACATCTGCTACAGGCTTGCTTTCAGAAAACCCTGCTTCTACTTATTTCAACCCAGAAACTTGTCTCCAGTTCCAGGCCATCAACACCAAGAATCCACAACTACAAATTCATTTATCCAAAGACCTGACTGGAACAAAACCAGACCACGGATAGAGTTGTTTGTTTTTTAATTTAAAAGCACAAGAAGCTCCTTAAAAACCACAAGAGCTGGCACAGTGAGGCACACAGCACTCAGTGACATGGCTGTGACAGGCTGGAGAAGGGTCTACAATTCAGAGGAGTTTGTGCACACAGGAACACAAAGCAAGGGTGAGATTTAATTATCAGCAGCCTCAAACATGTGATTGAACAAGGGCCAGCTACAGCCACTTTGTCCTTCCCCAAGTGTCACCTGGAAGAGGATGGGGGGTCCTTCACTGCAAACAGTCCCAGCCTGCTCTGGGGACACAGCTCAATGAAAGTTTTGTGTTTAATCTGCCCTTGGAGTTGATGATGGCCAGGCACAATAATGAGTGTGCTGCTCCTCCAAATTCTGGCTGAATATTCAATTATGAGAGTTTAGGCAAAGCCAGAAGGAAAGAGCCTCCTGACCTTCCCTGTCCCCATGTCCTCACCTTCACCCTGGCAGGCTCTCTCTCCCCTGACAAGCACTTCTCACACTTTTTCCCTGGCAAAGAAAAGCTTCTGCCTGAAAAGGAGACATCCCACAGTTCTGTTAATGCCATTTCAGCCCTCAGCAGCCAAGGGGAGGCAGAGCAGAGGGGACACATTTGATTCCTCACAGCCTCCACGAGACACAACTTTGCTGCATTTCACAGCAGATTTTCAGTGCAGGCAAAGAGCAAAAGCTGGACCCACACACGCTGGTTTTCAAACAAGCTTACTCTGGCCAGTGCTGCTGTCAGTGTGCTCCCTCCCTGATTTAAGCTTCCCGCTTCCCAGAGATAAAGGTGCCTTTCAAGTTGTTGATGCCAGCCTTCCCCTCCTAATCCTTCATCCCACCCTGACTTCAGAAGGCTCTGGATCATTCCCCATTGCTTCCAGAGCATAAGCTTTATATTTCTGCAGCAAATCCAACTTTAACAGTGATTAAAACATACAAATAAGAGATATTTCATTTGAAGGATGCCAGGAAATGAGTTCTCAAAAACCACACAGCGATCCTATAAGAAGCACAAAATTGGTCCCTAAAGAACTTCCCTGTATTTCAATGTGGAGAACTTTATTTATTAATACATTCATTCTCATGCCTGTGCTTTAACACAGTCATGCTGGCTTCAAGCAATTGTTAAGCCTCACAAAACTTCTTCTTTGAAGGGATGGGAGGCGAGGGAAAGAAAGAGGGAAGAGTGATTAAAATTAGTCACAAGGAATCCTATAAATACACCCGTGGATGGAGGAAGAAATCTCTCTTCTATTTAACTTAAAATAGAGGGCTAAACTTTAAAAGACAAACAGATGGGATGAAGCAAGGATAAAATAGAGCTCAAAGAAAGTCAACTGGGCAATTTAGTCAGGGATCTGTATTGAGGGGTAGCAGAGGAGGAGGAGGAGTAGGAGGGAAGAAGAATCTTGATTATCCAAAATTAATTCCTGAGTTGGGAAGTCATAAGGGAACTCATCTTATTGCTAGAGGAATCAAATCTCAGAGGCAGGATGGCACAGAGGTATAATGTGGAAAAAAGGGATGCCTGGCCAGGAGATGATGCATTTGTTCCAAATGTTCAGACTGAGGCAGCAAGGGCTACATCACAAGACCTGTGTACGTGCACCTGCAACTGGGGTGTGCTGGACAAAACTGCACAGCTCCATCCACGAGGTGTAACACTAACCAGAAACTCTGTGAACACACTCAGACACGTCTGCTGGCCACATCCAGCCAGCTGCAGGGTGAGGGCTTTAATGAAGGCACACTGAGGAGAAAAGCAAAGCTTCTGAGGGATGGTGGCTGTTGTTTTCCCCCTGCCAGTGGCCACAGGCTGGCTGTGCCTCACTGAACAGCACATATTGTCTAAAAGTACTCCAGGTTCTTTGATAAGAACACAATAAAGATGTGGAAGGGATTTATCAATCCCTTCTTGGAAAAATCAGGATGTAAAGTAGAAACAGACAAAACAAACCTCACAAAGCGCAGATATTTATGGCGCTAAGAAAACGCCACGAGATAAGTGCAGTGGGACAGCGCCGAGGGAAGGACAGCGCGCAGGAAAGGGCTTAAGGTCACACGGGAAACCCCAAAATGTGTGGTGGAAACAGCGCTGGCAGGACCCGTCCGGCCCCGCGGCGTCCCCGGGAGCTGTGAGCAGCACACCGAGCGGCGGCGGGCAGCCTGACCCGCGGTTACCGGGCAGCGCGGACACCGAGCCCCGGACACTCCGCCAGTCCCACCGGCAAAGCGGCCACCCCAACGCGACAAACACCGGCCGGGCGGCGACAAAGGGCTCTTACTTTCGTTGGGCAGCTCCTCCCGATCCAGCTCATCCAGAGGGGCTGAGGCGCTGCTCCCGCTGTCGTCCAGGGTGAGGATCAGCGGGACATCATCGTCCATGCTCACCGCCATGCCGTCCCTTCCGCGGCGGCCCCGCGGCTTTCCGCAGCGCCTTCCGCAGCTCTCGGGGGCAGCGCGGCCGTCAGCAGCTCTGCCGGGCCAGCGCCTGCCCGGGGCTGCCTGCGGGGCACGGGGACACCGCGCTGAGCGCACTCATCTCCGGACAGCGGCGAGCTTCCCGATCGCAGCGCAGGACAGCGGGGCTGTGCGGGGCTGTGCGGGAATGTGCGGGCCCGGCTCACACGGCGGGGCCGGGGCAGCGCCTCCCGGCCGGGGCACGGCTCGCAGGACAGCGGGCACGCAGCACGAACCGCTCCCGGGCGACCTGCTGGTGGCGCGGCTCCGGGCGCAGGGCCGGGGCCGGCATGGCGCTAGGTGTCCCGGGCACACATGGCTCCGTCCGTGCCCCGCAGCGCCCGAGGCCGCCCGCAGTCCGCGCACATCAAGTTCCCGGAGCGCTTCTGCGAACTGCGCGATGCCCCAAGGTCACGGATCTCTCTAAAAGGTGATGGAAAAGGAAAATGAAGCAGGCCCAGGACAGCGCCACGGGGACGGCTCACTGCCGCTGTCCCTGCCCAGCGAGAGGGACACCGGCACGCCGCTGTCACCGCGATGGGGAGGCCCGGCCCGGCGCCCTCCCCGCGCCCTCCGCCCGGCCCTGGGTGAACCTGCTCCTCACCAGCCCCCGTGCCCGCGGCCCCGGGACTCTCCGGACCTTCCAAACCCCCCCTCCGGGACCGCCCGGCCCGGGACCCCCGCACCCCCCGGCCCGGCCCGGCCCGGCCCCTCCGAACCGGCGCCCGCAGCGACGCGACTCTTCCGCGCCCCGCCCCTCGCCTCCAATTGGCTGCTACATAGCAAGCCCCGCCCAAGAAGGCGGGGGCTCATTGCTCCCGCCAATCCGCGCACCGAGCCTGCCCTCACCCCCGCCAGAGGATCCGCGTTAACCCCGCCTCCCCTCCCCGCGCACTTCGCCTCGCCATTGGATAGAAGCGCTGTCCCTCAAGTTAGATAGGGGTGCTGATTGGTCCGCGGTGGCGGAGGTGGGCTCTGGGGAAGGGAAGCGCGGGCTGCCATTGGCTGCGCCGAGGCCCCGCCCCAGGGTCAGGGAGGAGAGCGGCGGTCACCGGGCAACGGCGGAACGCGGGCGGGAGCGGCGAGGGGAGCGAGCCGGGACCCAGCGCCGCCCCGGGCCGGGACAGCCGCTTCTCCCCGGGCCGCACGGAGACGGGGAAGAAGAGGGAGCCGGGCCCTCGCTGTGCGCAGGCCCCGCGGACGGTAGGAATGGGTCGGGCCCGAGTGCAGCCCGGCCGGGCCCCGGCGCAGTGGGTGCCGTGAGGGGGATCCAGCAGCTCTGGCTCTCCAAAGGCCCTGCAGGACACGAACCCTGCCACGGTCAGGCTGCTGCCAGCTCTGCTGGCTTTTGGAGGGTCCACCGCAGTGCTCTGCTGGTTTCAGTGGAAAGCAGCCCTGCAGCCACACAGCTTCGAGCCCCAAGTAAGCAACAAGTCAGGGTGGAGTCAAAGGTGGAGAGTGAGATTTATGTCAGTGCTGAGCAGGCAGAAAAATGAGAGCAGCAGCAGGGAGGATCCGCAGCTGGGTTCAGGCCTCTGCATCAACAACTCTGGCCTGAGCTGAGCACCAGTGACACTGGGCAGGCTGGATCTGCAGGGAGGAAACAACTGAACATTTCCCCCACATCATTTCATTCAGATTTAATGTGGTCTTTTTTCCACAGGAGTACCAGCTCCAGCAGTAACAGAGCAGCTTTTGCTCTCTGCTGGGCTGCACAGCTCTGGCAGAACAGGAGGACAAGGCAACACTAAAGCACCAATGTGAGTGAGAGTCACAGAACAAAATGCAAACAAACCATTTATACTTAAACAACATCGTCCTCTTGTGTAAATAGCAAGGAAGTGCCAGTTGTCACCTCCTGGAAGGCCTTGGTGACAACCTGGGCCAGTGTGGGACCGGGAAATGTGGCTGATGAGATGGGCTCTAGCTTCCCCCACTGATTCCTTGGACCCTAAACACAGCAGTGGGGGTAAAGTGGCCAATCCTGGCCACTGTTAACTTGATTTTCAAATAAAATCTCTCCTTAAAATAAAAGGCTTCCTCTTTCAAGGACTCTAGCTCTCCAGGATCACAGTTTCAGCTCTCTGCTACTTAGATTCCAGGGTAGCTCCCCCAGTTTGCTGAGGACTCGCCTCTCTGGATCTCCCACCTGCTGCTGAACAGCATTCCTGCTCCTGTGTCAATCCTCAACCCTCTTGTCTCCATCTAGTGTCCAAACCACATCTGGGCTCTCCCCCAGCCCAGTGAGACCTGCAGCCTCCTCAGCCTGCACTGTGCCCACAAACACACCTGATCAGGCTGGGACTGACACCAGCACTGCCAGCCCCTCCTCTGAGAAGGCCACAGTTGTTTCCTGTCCCTCCAATTTCACCCCAGCTGGAAAAGAGCTGCTGGATTGCCTCAATGGGAAGCATTGGGACAGGTCTGACAGCTTGGAGTGACTCACAAGGATCCTCACTCACCTTCTCAGGTTTTAGTAACGTCAGGTTATTCCTGCTTCCTATCAGGCCCAGAAATGAGCAGAAATTCCCCTCAGTGCAGGCTCCTGGCTGGCTCCAGCTCCACCTGCTGGAGTGAGTCAAGGCTCGATCCTGCTGCTGCTCAAGGTGCAATAAAATCATTTCTGGGGGCAGAATGATGCTCTTAACCTGGCTTGGTGTGTCCTTGGGTGAACTTGAGTGTTTCCCTTGGCATGGGAGTTGCCAAACTCCCAGTAACCTCAGCAACTCCTCACTGCAGCCTCCCTCCCCGGGGAGCAGTGACTGCAAACCCCACATCACCCACCCCATGTGCTTTATCCACCTCCAGACACACAGGGCTGCTCTTTCCCACCTCAGCAAAGGAGGTGGAGGAGCTTTGGAGGTGCCCAGATCGCTCAGCAGCATCCCACAGATCCCAGATTTGTCTCCGAGCACTTATTTAGTGACACTGTGGCACTGCTGTGAGCACTTCACAACCCTCAGCCACAGAGTTATTGATCTACTCAGCACCTCCTCATCGCCACGAGCTGCCAAAATCCCTGGGCAGATCCTTCTGTGTCACAAAGCCCATCCAGCCTGGGACCACGCCGCTGCCAGCAGGACACAGGGCAGCGCTTTCCTCACCTCTGTGCTCGTCCTCCCTCGTCCTGCTTTGTCAGAGGAGTCCGTAAGGTGTGGGTGGCACAAAGCAAGGACAGCAGGGAGACACCAAGGCACATCCTGTGCATGGAGACAGAGGGAATGGAGCTCATCTCCTGGAGAAGGGAACCTTTGGGAGGGCCTCAGCAGCCCCTCAACACCTGCAAAGAGGAGGTGGCCGTGAGGGCTGGGCCAAGGTTTGTGCTCGGGTGCAGAACGAGAGAACAGACACAAAATCAAACTAGAAAGGCTCTGACTGGATAAAGGAAGAATTTCCACCCTGAAGACAGTGGAGCAGTGGGAAGGAGGCCAGAGAGGCTGTGCAGCCTCTGTTCCTAGGGGTTTCTACCACCTTGGACCCACCTTGAGCAGCTCAGACTAGGGACGTCCTGCATTCCTGCAGGCACGAGCACAGGTGGGATGGAGCAGGACTCCTCTCACCACACGTGCTCAGGTCCCTGTCAGGGCCCTCAGACCCCAACTGCCCCAGCCAGACTCACCTGGGACCCCACACCAGCAGCACCCCCTGTTCTGGGAGCTGCAGGGCCCCCGCCTGTCCCCACAGAGCTGCACTGTCCCTACAATGTCCCTGTACCTGTGCCTGGACGGGCCCTGTGCTGCACTGGGGGCACTCCTGCCCCCTGCTGCTCCGACCTCCTGGCCGGATTTCCCAGACAGCAGGAACCTCCCCTGACAGCCCTGCACATCACGGGAAGCGGCTGTTCCCACCAAGGCTCTCCCGCTCTGGTGCCATGGGCGTGTGCCCTGAACCAGGAGGTCACTGCTCCCAGCACTGTGGTCACCTCTGGCTCCTGGCTTGTCTTCCAGCATGGAACAGCCCCATCCTTTGTTTCCAGCCATGGAAAAGCCCAGGGTCCTCGTGGGCTTGGCCTCAGGTAGCTAAGGCTGTGTGTACATCCAGAGGGACACTTGGCATCACTTCCAGGGGGGTCTGCCTGTGCAGCCACCTGCTGCCTTGGCATTCCTGGGCACAGGAGATCCAGACACGCTGTTGGACCGACCCCTCACCAGAGGGCCCTGGGGGGCCGCAGGTGTTGTTGGAGCGCTCTGGTTCTTCCACCTTTCCGAGCCGAGGTTGCAAGAAAGGCGAATCCTGTCCGGGGGGGGGCTCAGCCGGCTGACAGACTGGGAACGTCCTCTGCCAGGAGCAGCCCAGCCTTTGGGGCAAGCATCGCTCCCGGGGTGTCTCCAGGCACCCAGCTTCTCCTCGCGGCCGGGCTCGGATGCGGCGGGCGGCGCGGAGGCCGGCGGGTGCACGGCTCGCAGGGGAGCGCCCCGGCGGTGCGGGGAGAGGCCGGGCTGGCTCTGGGGGGCGGGCGGGGGGCTCCAGAGCAGCGAATGGAGCTTGGCTACATCCTCCTTCCTCATGCGCGGAGCTGCCCAGGCAGGCCCCTGCGGCTTGGCACCAAACAGGGACTCGTCACAGAAGGACGGAGCGTGGCTTCGGGACCTTGGAGGGCGACAAGCGGAGAAACACGGCTTGGTTACAGCGGGGGAAGTCGGAGGGGGAGCCGAGGTGTCGAGGGGCTCCGCAGGGAGCGAGCCCCGAAAGGCGGGGCAGCGGAGGGAGCGCCCCGCGGCACGGCTCACCTGCACTGGCTGCCGGGCCGGGAGCCGCGGGCCGAGGGAGCCGCCGGGGCCGCCCAGGGCGGCGGGAAGGCGGGCGGCGGCGGGCGGGCCCCCGCGGGCCGGCCGAACAGCGACTCGTCCACGAAGGACGGCCGCACCCGGCGGCGGCCCCGGGGGCCCCGCGGAGGGCGGGCGGAGCCGGCAGCCGAGCCAGCGGCCGGGGCCGGACCCGCCGCCCGCATGGCCGCGGCCCCGGGGCGGGCTCGGGCCGGGCCCGGCCCCTTCCGCCCCCGCCCCCGCCACGTGGATCCGCCGCCGGTACCGACATGGCGCCGCGCGCCCGCCGCCAGCCCCGCGGAGCGCCGGTACCGGGCGGGGACGGGGGCGGGGACGGGAGCGGGAATGGGAACGGGAACGGGAACGGGAACGGGAACGGGAACGACCCGAGCGAGGCGTGTCCCTGCACCCAGTGCCGCTGCACCCGGTACTGCGGCCCCGGTCCCCATGTGCCGGTGTGCACAGTACCGCCGTCCTTAGCGCTAGTGCCCGTATTCCTGGTACGCGTGTCCCCACGAGCAGTGTTCCGGTACCCGTGTCCCAGTGCTAATGTCCCCAGTACCCGAGTCCCCAGTGCCAATGTCCCCAATACCCGTGTCCCGGTACCCGTGTCCCAGTGCCAATGTCCCCAGTACCCCAGTCACCAGCACTGGTGGTCCTGCCTGCCATGCCAGCAGTGCTGCAGTGACCCTCACCCATCACCACGGCCATGTCCCCCACTGTCCCCAGGTCCCTGCGACCTCACTGCCCGCCTTCCCTACGGCCGCCGAGGAGGACGATGGCGCCGAAGCCGAGCTGGACACTCAGGCCATGGTGCGGGCCCAGAACCAGAAGAAGAAGAAATCCGGGGGCTTCCAGTCCATGGGTGCGTGTGAGGCGGGGGAGAGCTGTCCCTGGGACAGGGACTGTCCCCTCCTGCCCATGCCCCTCACTTGTCCCTGTTCCCCCAGGCCTCAGCTACCCTGTTTTCAAGGGCATCATGAAGAAGGGCTACAAGGTGCCCACGCCCATCCAGAGGAAGGTGAGCCTGGGGAGCGGTGGGTGCCTGTCCCAGGGGGTGGCAGGGGGACAGTGACAGTGGCGGTGACGGTGGTGTCCCACAGACCATCCCTGCCATCCTGCGTGGCCGGGATGTGGTGGCCATGGCGCGGACGGGCAGCGGGAAGACGGCCTGTTTCCTCATCCCCATGTTCGAGCGGCTGAAGGCGCCCAGCCAGGCCGGGGCACGCGCCCTCATCCTCTCGCCCACCCGGGAGCTGGCCCTGCAGACACTCAAGTTCACCAAGGAGGTACAGGGGACCTGGGGGCGAGTGGGAACAACAGGGACAATGGGTTTGGTTCTACATCCCACCGATGTTTATTGCTCACCCTACAGCTGGGCAAGTTCACTGGTTTGAAGACAGCCCTGATCCTGGGAGGAGACAAGTAAGCTGTTCCCATGTCCCCTCCAATCCCTGCTTCCCTGAGCTTCTCCAAAACCTGGTGAGGGGCTGAGCTTCCCAGTGCCACAGTGCCACCCCAGCCTCTCCCCTCTCTCACAGGATGGAGGATCAGTTTGCTGCCCTGCATGAAAACCCTGACATGTGAGTGGGGCACAGGGAGGGGACCCAGTGGGGAAATGGCCACCAGCCATGTGGGGACATCCTGGTGTTTAGAGCTGATGTGCCTGATGGGCATTCCTGGTGTTCCCTTGGAGCAACTTCCTGTGGGACAACAGACTGTCTTTGGGTTGGATTTGGGACTTGCTCCCAGGATGGTGTGGGGACACTGTCAGCCCCTCTGCCTGGTCCTGTCACAACCTCTGTCCCCGCAGAATCATAGCCACCCCTGGGCGCCTGGTGCACGTGGCAGTGGAGATGAAGCTGAAGCTGCACACCGTGGAGTACGTGGTGTTCGACGAGGCCGACAGGTCAGCAGGGCTGTCCCCAGGGCTGGCAGTGTCCCCACATGGGTGAGAGCCCAGGGGTGGCAGACCTGCCATGTCTCACATCCCCTCCCCTGCAGGCTCTTTGAGATGGGCTTTGCTGAGCAGCTCCAGGAGATCATTGCCCGGCTCCCAGACTGCCACCAGACCGTGCTGTTCTCCGCCACGCTGCCCAAGCTGCTCGTCGAGTTTGCCCGGGCGGGTGAGGAGCTGGGGCAGGGGGCACTGGGGACAGGGACACGGCACAGCCCCGCAGCCAGGCCGAGCCCAGCACTGGGAAAACCAAGCTGGATTAATGCTGGGCCAAGTGGGTGTCCCCAGCAGGACACCCCTGAGTGTGAGTGACCCATGTCGTGTGTGCCACCACAGGCCTCACCGAGCCGATGCTGATCCGCCTGGATGTGGAGTCCAAGCTGAGTGAGCAGCTCAAGGTGAGATGGGGGGGTTCAAGAGGGGCTTTGTGCCCCCTACCCCCTGCAAGCCACCTGCTGCCGAGGAGGGGACGAGGGTGGCAGTGGTGGCACGGGGCTGAGCGCTGCCCTCCTGCTGCAGCTGGTGTTCTTCCACGTGCGCGGGGACGACAAGCCGGCCGTGCTGCTCCACCTGCTCCGCTGCGTGGTGAAGCCCCAGGACCAGACAGTCGTCTTCGTGGCCACCAAGCACCACACAGAGTATCTGAGGGAGGTAAGTGGCATTTGGGTGTGCCAGTGGGGGCTCTGCAGCTGTGTCAGGTCCCTGCTGGAATCTCTCCCTCTGTTTCACTGGGTTGAAGGAGAAATCTCAGAATAGGTGATCATGGAGGTGCTGCATCCATTCACCCCTCAGAGAGAGGAGGGAGCACATCAGTGGGATTTGGAGGGGCAGGTGGCCACTCTGGAGTCTCTGGCCCTGTCTCTCTGCTGAGGGCAAATCCATCCAATCTTCTCTCCCTTTCCCAGCTGCTGACAGCACAGGGCATCCGCTGCACCCACATCTACAGCTCTCTGGACCAGACTGCCCGCAAAATCAACATTGCCAAGTTCTCCCAGGGCAAGTGCCCAGTGCTGCTGGTCACCGACGTGGCTGCCCGGGGGCTGGACATCCCCATGCTGGACAACGTCATCAACTTCAGCTTCCCTGCCAAGGGCAAGCTGTTCCTGCATCGTGTCGGTGGGTGCCAGTGCCCACCTGTGTTGTGGTATTGAGGGACAGACTGGGGACAGGGCAGTGTCAGTGTCCCTGATGTCCCAGCTGGACTGCGAGGGCTCTAGGGAGCAGGATGGAACCTTCCCTGTAGGGCTTCCCCTTGCCCCTTCCCCAGCCACCCACAGCCCCTTGCCAGCCATGCCCCCATGGCTAATGTCACGTGTGTAGACTGCCAGGGACACCAGGGGTCCCTTGCCTGGCTGGAGCCAGGCTGGGCTGGCTGGGCATGGTTTCCCATTCTCCTCTTGCCCGTGCCAGGTCGCGTGGCCCGAGCTGGCCGCAGTGGCACTGCCTACTCGCTGGTGGCTCCCGACGAGCTGCCCTACGTGTTCGACCTCCACCTCTTCCTGGGGCGCCCGCTCGTCCTCGCCGGAGCCCAGGAGATGCCTGCAGGTGAGGGGTGGCTCCTTGGCCAGTGCTGGAGTTTGTGGTCTTGTGGGGGTGAAAATGGGGTGTTGGGGGCTGTGATACACCCTGTGTGTGGGGGATGGTGACTGAACAGTGCCGAGCTCCCTGGAGCTGTCAGCTCTGCTCTGAGAAATGCAGGCTGGGTGCTGGGGAGGTGACAAGCTGTGCCCTGGGCTGCAGATGCTGGCGGGGTCCTGGGCCGTGTCCCCCAGAGCCTGGTGGATGATGAGGAATGCCTGCTGCTGACGGACCACGAGGGCTCTCTGGAGCTGCGCAGCCTCCGCCGCGTCGCCGACAATGCCCACAAGCAGTACCTGCGCTCCCGGCCCGGCCCCTCGCCCGAGTCCATCAAGAGGGCCAAGGACCTGGATGTGTCCCAGCTGGGCATGCACCCCCTCTTCAGTGAGTGCTGGGGGATGCCGAGGCAGGGGACCCCGTTGCCCTTCCCATGAAACTGATCTGTGCTCCCCAGGAGCTCGCTTTGAAGACACCGAGCTGCAGAGGCTGAAGTTGGTGGATAGCATTAAAACCTACAAGTCCAAGGCGGTGAGTTGAGATGGATGAGAGGGGATGGGATGGGATGGGATGCCCATGTGGCTCAGTGGGAATGATGCTCCTGCCCTGGGCACAGACCATCTTTGAGATCAACGCCACATCCCGCACACCGGCCAGCACCGTGATGCGATCGAAGCGGCGCCACGACCGCGCCCTGATCGAGAAGTTCCAGCGTGGGCAGCAGGAGAAGCGGGCAGCAGCACTTAAAGGGCAGGGGACGTGCCCAGCCCCTCCCGAGCCCCAGGATGGGGAAGGAGAGCAGGAAGACCTCCAGGTAATTGGGTCATGAATGCAGGAACTGCTGCAGAGCTGCCTCGGCCCGGTGCTGGCAGCACCAGAGCCTCAGATTGTGCTGGGGTTTGGGGGTTGGTGCAGAGACTTGTGGGGATACTGGGGGGACGTGGCTCCTGAACCTTCCACTGTCCCCATCCAGGACGTGTTCTCCAACGTGGGCAGCCGGAAGCGAAAACGGGGCCGAGGAGGAGAAGATGGTCCCAGGAAAAAGCCACAGCAGCCAGCGCAGCAGGCTGAGGACTTCTACATCCCATACCGGCCCAAGGACTTTGAGAGTGAGCGGGGGTAAGTCTGGGGGGCTCCTGCTGCTGTCCCCTCCCAGCCTTTGTGGGGGCCGCTCTCATCACCCCCGTTGGCAGGCTGAGTGTGGGCGGCGAGGGCAGCGCCTTCGAGCAGCAGGCGGCCGGGGCCGTGCTGGATCTCATGGGCGACGAGAACCACAACCTCAACAAGAACAAGCAGCTGCTCAAGTGGTGAGTGGGCTTTGCCCGTGGGCTGGAGGGAGAATCAGGGCTGGGGGTGGCACTGCTCGGTCCCACCACCCTCGTGTCTCTCGCAGGGACCGCAAGAAGAAGCGGTTTGTGGGGCAGACGGGCCAGGAGGACAAGAAGAAGGTGCGGACGGAGAGCGGGCGCTACATCAGCAGCTCCTACAAGAACAACCTGTATCCTGCCATGGGCACTGCTGCCTGCCTGCGCTGGGCGCTGCGGGAGCAGGGCTGGACCCACGCGTCAGGGCTCCATCCCCTGCCAGGGCAGCAGCCAGGGGAGGGAGCACAGTCTGACAACCACAGCCCAGGGTAAAGCGAGGAGTCCCCACATGTTCCCTTAACCCACCCGTCCCAGCTATGAGAAGTGGAAGCAGAAGTACAAGGTTGACGAGCGGGATGAGGATGAGGAAGGGCCACGCAGCAGGGAGCAGTTCCGAGGGAAGCACAGGCGTGGGCACGGTGAGTACCTGAAGCGAGCAGCAGAGCCCTGCACTGTTCCCCTCAGCCCGGCTCTGAGCACAGCCGTGTCCCCCACAGGCCCCACGCAGCCCCCGGCGCAGGGCAGGGTGCGCTCGGAGCTGAAGAACAAGCAGCAGATCCTGAAGCAGCGCAAGAAGGCGGCCAAGCAGCGCTTCCTGCAGAGCGGGGGCCTGAAGCGGCTGCGGGCGCGCGGCCGGCAGCGCGTGCAGGAGCTGCGGCTGATGGCCTTCGGGCGCCGCGCCGGCCCTGCCAAAAAGGGCAAGCTCAGGAAGAGGATGTAGGGCACACGGCCCCTGCGCCCGGGCTGGGAGCTGGGCAAGGGGACAGTAAATATTGCTTGGTTTTGCATCCCGGCTTCTGGCTGTCCTTGCTGCGAGCATCGTGCCTGGGGTAATTCTTTCCCTAGAGACACAAGAAGAAGCAGGTGCTGCGGCTGCATGGCTGGGTGTATTTTGATGTGAAGCACCTTCAGCAGCTCCCTCCTCCTCATCCTCCTGCCTGCGGTGCTCTGTGCAGGAGGGAACCTCAGAGTGCCCGGGCCCTGCCTGGGTGTGGTGCCACCCCAGTGTGACTGTGCCGCTGCTGTCCATGTTGCCTCCTGACATGGGGTTTCCAGACTTGCAGGAATTGCCTCCATCCACAGGGGTCCTGTGGCTCCATGCTGGCCCTGGCAGCCCCACCCCAGCCCCAGGAGCAGGCAGGTGCCCCCAGGGGCTATTCCTGGCCCCGAAGCAGCTTGGCATTCCTGTGCTGCTGTGGGTGTTTGCCAGTGGCACAAATGTCAGCCAGGGCCTGCATGCAGAGCAGCACCTGTGGAGATGGGAGCTTGATGCCAAAGCCATCCAGGGATGTAAGTGCCCCTGTGTGTCCCCAGCCCCATTGTCCCGGGGAGAGGGTTGTGCTGACCATGTCCAACTGGGCCTTCGTGTCCTCCTGGGCTCTGTCCGTCGTGGGGATCCTGAGCTGTGCTGTGGTTTGCTGGAAGAGGTTCAGCACAGCCAGCTTGATCTGCCCCAGCAGCAGGGTCTTCTGGATGGCTGTGCTCTGGACGTGGGTCCAGCAGGACTCCTGGGGGACAGAGTGAGCCCCTGGCTGCTGCCCTGTGTCCTTCTGTGCCCTGCCAGCCAGGCCTGGAGGACCCAGGAGTCCTGGCTGTATATCCCCCCATGCAGAGCTGCTGCTTTTTGGGCAAGTGGGGATCCTCAGCTCCGACCAGAAGGGTGCAGCCCACCTTGGCACCTCCACCACATTGGGCATCTCCTTGTGCAGCACTCCTGGGGTCTGTACTGCTGCCCCTCTTTCTGGGGGTCCTTGGGCACCCCACATCCCCCTTACCCACTGGAGCTCATCCTGGCGGGCAGCCTCCAGGCGTGTGCGGAGCCGGGCCAGCTCGTTCCTGGTGCCCAGGAGCTGGATGCTGCTCTCCTGACGGTACCGCTGGAGCTGTGCCGTGCCCTGGGCCAGCTGCTCCTGCCCGGCTTCTGCCTCCCGTGCCAGGGCTGCCCGCGCCCCCGCCAGCACCCCGAAATGCACCAGCATGGCCGGCACGTCCTGGAACTGGGCAGTGGCAGACGGCTGAGGCCGCAGGGCTGGAGGGATGACCCTTCCAAGGGGCTTGGGGACGCGCAGGGTGGCACGGCAGGAGCCCACGCTCACCTGCCCCATCCTGGCCAGCACGTCCCGCAGGTAGTCCCCGAAGGGCCGGAGGCTCCGCAGGCGCCGGGCCAGGCGCTCCCGGTGCCGCCGCAGCCGCTCCAGCTCCCGCTGCAGCCGGGCGCTCTCCTCTCGCTCCGCCGCCTCCCGCGCCCGCTCCTCGGCCGCCCGCCGCAGCGCCCGCTCCCGCCGGGCCGCCACCGCCTGCGCCGAGGGCTCGGGGTCAGCGGGCACCCTCCGGCCGGCCCGGCCCCGGCCCCCGGCCCGGTACCTTGAGGAAGGAGTCGAATGTGAGCACGGCCTCGCGGTGCTGCTCTCGCCTCCGGGCCAGCTGCTGCCGGCGCTGCGCCAGGAGCTGCATCCGCTGCTGGAACTCCTGCGGGATGGCAGGGTGCCTGGAGCATCGCCCACGCTTGTGCACACCCGAGGGAGCTGGGGACACCCCTGCCAGCCCCTTTGTCCCCACGGCACACCTGCAGTCCCCGGGGAGGGGACGCTCGGGGGGGCTGGGGCCGCCCTCACCTGCCGCCGGTTCTGGAGCTCCCGCTCCACCTCCGCCACCTCCCGCCGCTTCAGGAGCACCCGGGTGGATGGAGGGAGCGTGGCGGGGCCCCGCGCTGCCTCCGTCCTGCCACGGGCTGCGTGCAGCTCGGCCGGGCTGCGGAGGGAAAGCCTGGGCAGGGCATCTGCCACCGTGCCACGGGCAGGGCTGCCCCGGGCCACCGCTGTGCGCGGGGCTCAGCGCGGGGAGCCGGGCCCGCTGCCCCGGGTGTCGGGAGCCACACAGGCTCAGCCCTGCCTGCATTCCTGTTCTTGCCCACCCCTCCCACTTCAGCCTCCCCTACTTGGAGCCCCCCGGCACCAGCACTGTTCCCCAGGGAAGGACATGTCACACCACAATCTCGACTTTCTTGTTAGTACCCGGGGAATCCCCCTGCCTGTCCCAGCCCATGGCTGCAGTGTCCTCTCCTCCCTGGCAGCCAGCCTGGCAGTGGCACCCGGAGATGGGAACACAAATCGAGATCACGGGGCACGCAGGACACGCTGGCCTGGTGCCAGCCCTTCGGTCACCTGCCACGGGGAGGGCAGAGGGGTGTCACTCACAGCAGCCGCAGCTTGTCCCGGAAAGCCTCTCGCACCCGCTCCTCCAGCTCCGGGTCCATCTCCGCGGTGCCTCCTCCGTGCCCAGGGGCCTGTGGAGGAGCCGGGACCGGGACAGCCGAGGTGCTGGCAGCATAACAGAGTTGCCACGGGCAGCCAGACGCTCCCGCAGCTCCCTGGGATTTTCCTGGCTCGGCTCCGAGCGCCGCAGCGAGGGCGCGGTGCTGGGTACGGGGAATGCACCAGGGAGCTGGGGACACCCCTGCCAGCCCCTTTGTCCCCACGGCACACCTGCAGTCCCCGGGGAGGGGACGCTCGGGGGGCTGGGGCCGCCCTCACCTGCCGCCGGTTCTGCAGCTCCTGCTCCACCTCCGCCACCTCCCGCCGCTTCAGGAGCACCCGGGTGGATGGAGGGAGCGTGGCGCTCCCACTCTCAAACCACCTCATCCTTCCACCCACACTCCATTCCCTCCAGCCCTCAGACCTGTTTCAGCCCCTCAGAACCCTCTGCTCAGGCTCCATGGCCCTTCAGAGACCACTGTGCACTGCCAGAGCCCAACCACCGTCCCCACCCCTCCCTGTCCCAGCTCACACTGTTGTGACACCCCAGGGATGGTCAGACGCCCTGACTTCATCCACAGCACAGACTCTGCCTGTCCCTGCATGTCCCAGGAGGGCTTCCCTTCTGCATGGGCCATCACATCCCCTGTGAGCTCTCAGGTCCCCTTTGTCCCCCCATATGTGTGCCCATGGCCCCATTATCCTAAACCCACACTTGACAAGGAATAGATTTACTCTTGACTTAGACACAGAGCAACACTGCAGAAGGAAGAGGGGGAAAATATTTATAATACAAACAATTCAGCCTTCCCAGAGTCAGTGTCAGCCATGTCCTGCCCACACAGCCTTTGTTTCTTCCCTTGCCCCAGGACCACTGTGGCCCTGTGGTGACTTTGTCCATCCCAGAGCTGCTCATGGGGACTGAACCAGAATCCCACATGGGAATTCGAGTCTGTCACAGGCACTGAAGTGAGGGGGTTTCCCATGCTCTGCCTGTGCTAGGTGTCACTTGTTTTAGGGACACCCAAGACAAGGAGGAAAATGGCAGAAGAAATGGAGAAACAAGGCTGGAGAAGGATGGAATGAAACTGTGGAAGTGGCAGGTGGAGAGAGAGGTGCCTGAAGTGTCCTGGGACAGGACACGGACAGCCTGTGCTCAGCCACACACAATGATGGCCTGCTTGATGCTGGATTCCAGCTGGAGCTCCGTGTGCTTCCTCAAGGAGGGATAGAAACTATGAGCCTCCTGTCTCTTCTCTCACTTCCTGTGCAGAGACCTCACTGTGGAGCTCGTCATCATCACCTATACAGGGCACAGAGCAGCAGCATCTCAGCCACAACAGCCATCAGGAATTCTCCCTCCCTGGCAGCTGCTCTGGGAGGAGCCAGAGCTCAGCAGGGAGCAGGGGCTCCTCACCTTCTGTGAGGTGGTTCAGGTGAGCAGCCTGGGCCCTGCTCCCACCCACCAGTGCCATGGCCTCGTGCTCGGTGCAGCTGCTCAGGGCCTCCTCTGACCCCTTCCCCTCCTCGTCATCTTCAGAGTCCACCAGCACTAGGACATCCCCCGAGTCTGCATTCCTGGGAAGAGCAGAGCAAGCTGGATGAAAGGCTGAGGAGAGCCCATTCCCTGCCCTACAGGAAGGCTGAGCAGTGATGCCACAAGGGATTGGGCTGAGGAATGTCAACTCACCTGAACGCAGCACCTGAACGGGAGAGAAAAGAGAGACAACATTAGAAGCTGCCCCTCTGTACAGCAGCAGTGTGCCCTGAATGGGGAATCACGAGCATTGACCCTGTGACTGCAGAAGGCTGATCAAATCCTTTATTGTTATTATACAAAAAACCCATCACTCTGATACACACACATGGATCTAACTGGTCAATGAATTAAAACACTATCACCAGAGTCCAATTAAGGAATCACTCTTTGGTAAACAATCCCCACAACACATTCCACATGTGCACAACAACAGGTGCAGAGATTAAGGTAAGAATTGTTTTCTCTGAGCTTTCTCACAACTTCTCACAGCTTCCCAGGAAAATCCTGGGAGAGAATTTTGTCTCTCTCTGTTCAGCAGATATGTGATTATTACATCTTTGGGAGTGCCACTGGTTTTACTGGACTGGACAACCTCTGCCAATCCTGTGCCTCCCCCAGACAGTCACTGGCAGCCCCATGCAGAGGCACAGAGGTGCAGGTGACTGCCCAGACATGGCACAGGCAACCCTGACTGAGTCCAGCACACAGGGAGGGACAAGCAGGTCAGGGATAGAGCCCCAAGAAGGAGGAACCAACCCCTACCTCTGAGGCACAGGAGGGGATTGTAGTACAACACAACCCCGGTGATGGTGAGAACAGCCAGGAGGGACAGCACCACCACAGCACCCACGACCCCAACGATGTTCACCGGCTCTGCAGAGAGGGGACACAGATGG
The DNA here is from genome assembly GCF_963513975.1 of Fringilla coelebs. NCBI lineage: Eukaryota > Metazoa > Chordata > Aves > Passeriformes > Fringillidae > Fringilla > Fringilla coelebs. The sequence continues at coordinate 5,544,198 of NC_140043.1, read as the reverse complement.
ATGAGGAATTCTCAGGTGTGCAGCATCCCCAGCCCTCCTGCCACAGCCCCACTCACGCTTCACCGTGAGGCAGACGAAGAGCTCCCTGAGCCCCACGGGGTTCTGGGCCTTGCAGACGTAGCAGCCGCCGTCGGTGCCCTGGGAGCAGTTCTGGATGGTGAGCCGGGACACGTTGCCCTCCTGGGCGATGAGGAACCTGCCCCCAGGCTGGATCTCCTCCTCGGGCTGGGAGATGTCCCGCAGCCAGCTGAGCCGGGCTGCCGGCGTGCTCTCGGTCACCCGGCAGGTCAGGGTCACATTGTCACCCACAAAGCAGGTCTGAGGGGGCTCGGGCTCCAGGGAAGGCAGTTCTGAACAGCCCCGGGGGAAGAGGAAACAAAAACAGGAGTCAAGAAGGGAATGGAGGCAATTAACATAACGAGCAATCAAGCTTCTGGCTGATTAATAATCATTAACAGAAGGGAGGCAGGCAGGAGTCTGGAAGTCGAGCTATGGGTTTGGCATTTGGCTCACTCAGGAGCCTCCCAAGGGGTGACCTGAGCAGCTCTCACGTGCTCAGTCCCTTCTGACACCTGCCTTCACATCCCCAGGGAAAAGCGGTCCGAGGGTAGCCAGCAGGCAGATGGCAGAGAGGAGAAGAGCAGCCCAGGCATTATTTTCCTTGGGATCAGCAGAGCTCTTGTGAAGCCTTGAAAACCTTTGGAGGATAAATACAGCCCCGATTTTCATCGGCACTCACATCCCTGGGATGCCTGAAGGGCACACACGACCCTTAAACCCACCCTTACCAAACCTCATCTCAGCCTGCCCACAGCCCCCAAACCACCTCTCACTTTCACACAGCTGTGTGGGAGCTTTCCACAGGTGAAAACACTGCTGGGGTGAAATTTGTTGGCCCCTGAAGATGGGCCCAAAACTCAGCTCACCTACACCTCTGCCATGACGGAGCTCAGCTGCAGGACATCCGTGCCTGCTGCTGCACTTGTGCCCTGCCATGCCACCTCCTGCCTTCCCTGACCTCCTCAGTGCTCTGGAATGAGCAGGGAAGGACCAGGGTACCCACCTGCCCCCCATTCACCAGCTTCATTAGCAGTTAATGAGGCAGCAAACCCACTCACTTATCTCCACAGTGCAGGCAGGCTGCTCCTGCTTCACCACGTGGCTGCCCACACACTTGAAGACTTTTCGGTGGGCGAGGTGGGAGCTGTTCAGGGTCTCCACGTGGGTGTCTGAGGAGCTGGTGGAGCTGATGACCCAGCTGGAGTTCTCCAAATCCTGCCCCTCTTCTCTCCAGTGCAGGGTGGGGTGGGGGTACCCTCCAGGCCAGCTGCAGAACAGCTGCAGCATCAGCCCTGATGAGGAGCTCTCAGCCCAGCACTTTGGGGCTGCCTGTGGTGGATCTGTCAGCAAGGACAGCACGTGGTCAGAAACACTTGCAGGGCTGGAATCCATTTGTCATCATTCCCCTTGAAAAATCTTTCCTGTTTCTCTGCCAGTCTTGCTCCCTGACCTGCATCCCACAGCCCCAGGTGTGCACAGCTGCAAGTGACAGCCAGCAGGGACCAAGAGGGGCTGTGACAGTCCCACAGCCAAGCCTTGAGGGAGGGAAAAAAATATTGCCACAGCTTCATCCAATGGAAATGAGATAAACACAGCAGGAGAATGGAATCCCACTGCCCTGGTCCTCATGGCACAGCTACTACTGAGTCATCACCTGAGAGCAAGGCACAGTCCTGGCTCTCTCCCAGCTGCTCCTTCCACACATAGATCCACACACGTGCTGATTTAACAGCCAGAGGGATTCTGGACTCTGATCCAGGCAGGATTAACACACTGTGCCCAATGCAATGCTGAACAAGACCCCACCAAGAGATCAAACCAAAAGAAGCCCCACACCAGAGGTGTCAGAGGGATGTCTGAGCCTTATTTTGGGGAGCATTTATTCAGAGGACTTTGAAATTACTTGAATTAATGAAAATAAAATCATGGCAAACCCTCATGTGAGCTGCAAGAACACACCTTCCTGCACTTGTCTCTGCAGGAACTGTACACACACCTCAGGTGATCTTTGAAACCACTCAACTCTGGCAAGAAAGTTCTCTGCAACACTCCCTGTGTCCCTCTGGGGAAGATCAAACTGATCCCAAACCCTGGCTGTGGTTAATAGGGCATCCTGTCAGCCTGAACCAGCAGGAACTGCCTCACATCAATGGGGCACAGCCCCTCTGGGATATCCAGGTGGACACAGCCCCTCCAGGATGTGCAGCCAGAGCTGCACTTTCTGTGCTGACCTCAGGAACAGTCTCCTGAAGCTATCAGCTTTACATCCTGAACTCCCAGGCTCTCCCAGCACAACTCTGTCTAAAGAAATCTGCTCCCACAAAGTTAACAAACCAAAAGCCTAAAAATCTCCACCCTCCCAAAACACCAGCCAAAAGGACCTGTTGTGGTTTGACCACAGAAGAGCTAACAGTTCTTGCATCAACCCACAGGCAGAGGTGCCAAGGAATCCCTGCAGGTGTGGAACTGCATGTCTCCTTCACAGGTGCTTCCCATCCAAAACAAACACAGAACCACAGCCCAAGGCAGGGCTGCACCTTTGTCCTGTCACTAGAATGTTTACTGCTTGTGGGGTTTTCAAAGTGCACTTTTCAACAAAGAGAACTTTCTGGTACCACCCATGGGTTTGGGCTGAAGACTGTCAGCTGGGTATTCCCACACAAAACCTCTATATATCTTGGGAGGCTCCTCCACAGCAAGGCCAAGTCCCTGTCCAAAATTTGCTCCAGGCCAGGATAAGATGTTCCACCAAGAGGGGCTGTAAAAAAACAGGGCCCTGCTACAGGTCAGAGGTTAAATTTCTAGCTTTTGCTGATGCTCCTCCTGCTGAGCTAAAGCATCTCCAGAAATCTCCTTCTCACCTATGAAAGGCTATGCCCACATCGCCTTTGTTGTACTCAGACATTGTTGATGCAATTAATTCCAGACTAATTAATGAAGTTCAGAGTGCAGCACCAACACTTGGCACCCCATAGGTATGTTTTGCTCCCAAGTGTTTACTCCAGATTTGGGGCTCCCCACTCCTCAGCCCAGTGCCTACACATCTATTCCCTGAAGCAGCCTGGGGTTCGACCCTTCCACACCCCCATCTGCACATTCCTTGATGCAGGAAGAGAATTTTTATTCCTGTAAACTTTCAAGAGGTTAATCTGTACAGAACAGGTGCAGTGTTTACACACAGGTAGAAGGAACACCCTGAGGGCAAACAGGTCTCACACATGGAAAGAGCAGCAAGAAAGGAAAGGGCCAAGGGAGTACAGAGGAACAAAATTCAGTGGATTTTCCTTCTCAATCCTGAGGGAACTTAGAGTGGCACCAGATCTGGAGGGGGCTGTTCCCATGGAATACGTGAGGCATCAGGGCAAAAAATGGTTCCCTGGCAGAATCAGGAAGGATTAATTGGCTGGAGTGCTTTCCAGCCTGACTTCCACCTGTGCTCTGAACGTTTCTAAGGGAATGAAAGGATGAAATAGACATGGAGAAGGGAGAGAGCACTAGAAGACACAGAGGGACTGAAAAAACTGGCCTGTGCTGATAACAAGTACACTCCCAGGACACTGCTCCCACATACACCTGAGGAATTTCGTGCTTCCATCAATGTAAGACTCCTCAGCTGGGAAGAGTTCTCCCACTGAAAGGACAGCACCGAGGAATGGCACAGCACATCTATCCCAAACAAGGGAAAGCAGACAGCAAGCAGCAGCCCCTATCCCAAGGCTTATGGAGACTCAAGTCAGCCAGACTCTGAGGCAAAAGGTCCCCATGGAATAGCTTCAGAGAATAGAAGACGTGCCCAAAAACTCGTTTATCACCAGCAATGAAGAAGAGACACAGCGATGACTTGAGAGCTGCCATTTCCCCTCCACATGCTAGACCTGGGACAGACCATTTGGACACACATTTTAGTGCTTTGTGACTGGATGTGAGAGAGATGCTGCACCACAAAGCCGTTTGCTCCTTCTAAACATTATTTTTCCCCCAGTGCCAGATGGATTTGGGGATGTGGAAGGCCGAGGGGAGGACGCCCAGCTGTGGGATGACTTACTGGCCACCAGGAGCTGCACCCTGTGCTCGTGGTCTGTCTGGTTCAGCACCTCCCTGCAGGTGTAGTTGCCCTCGTCCTGCACACGCAGCTGGGAGATGCTCAGGGAGCTGTTGTCCACCAGGGAGAAGCGGACATCCCGGGGGAAGGAGACCCTCGAGGAGAAGAGAGGCGGGAAGGAGCGCGGGTCCCCTTGGAACCAGACCACCTCGGCGGCTTCCTTGGACACGTTCCGGCATAAGAGGAGGATGCTTCCTCCCACCTGCCCAAAGACCACTTCATCCGTTCCTGCAAGAGAGAGGGGACGCCGTTAGGGATGGAGGGAATGGGCACAGCCGCCTTCTGCAGCAAAGGCCGGGATATCTGATCTGTGTCAGCGCTCCGAGGTGCTTGTCAGGGGTCTGCTGAGGCACCTCTGAGGTGACTAAACACCACCAGCGCACTCCAGGATCAGGAAAAGGGACGCAGCTCCCTGCTCCTCTCCCCTCAGCCCGCGCTACCTGCGGCCTCCCGGCGCGGCACCAGCCTCCAGAAGCAAAGGGCGAGGACGAGCCGCGCCGGCGGCATCCCGCCGAGGCGCTGCATGGCTGTGCGCCGTGCCGGAGCCCGTGCGGAGGCGGTGCTGCCCGGCCGCCGCCCCGGCGAGAGACCTGGGGAGGGCGGGCGGGCGTGCCCGGCCGCGGAGACCCGCCCGCCAGGGCCCGTGAGGGGCCCGCGATGGGGTTTGTCCGTCCATCGGGTCCCGCCGCCTCACAGCCGCCGCTTTGCGCTGCCGCCATCTTGAGACCCCCCCCCCAACCTGGGGCCGCCGCCATCTTGGGGTCACCTCACCCCCCCCCCCCCCCCCCCTCCCCATCGGCCGCGTGGGGCGGCCCCAGCGGAGCGGGGCTGGCGCTGCCGCCGGTGCCGCCCACGGGTCGGGAGCGTTTGAACCGGAGAGCGCGGTGTGTGCTGAGCAGTGTTCGCTGAGCTGTGTTCTCTCAGCGGTAAGCGACCCGCACGTCCAGAGAGCTGCTCTGATCCACGCACTTAGAGACACCCCACAAGCCGCAGAGCGGTAAGACCACAGATCAACGGTTGTTCCTCTCTGTAACCCCGCAGCGAGGACCGTAACCTTGCAACTGTCCTCGGGTTTCTCCAGGACACCTAACACATGGCAGCTTGGAAGCACCAAGGCGGGCGTGAAGCGGAGCGCTGAGACCCACAGGCTTGCCCCACGGGGCCCTGATAAATTAATTATTGATTAACCTAATTATGGTAGGAATGACAGTGCTGGCCCAGGTAACCGGAGCTCGGCCGGCCCTCCTCGGCTCCGCCTGGGGGCGCCATAGAGCTGGCGCGGGAGAGGCCGCCGGTGCGTCTCCACCAATGGGAGGGGAGCATAGCGGCGTCTCCGCCAATGGGAGCACGGTGGGGCGGTGCCTCCGCCAAGGGGCACGGGCCGCTCGGAGCCGCCGCCGTCGCAGCCGCAAACGTCGCCATGCCGGTGGACCTGGCCAAGTGGGACGGGCCGCTGAGCCTCTCCGAGGTGGAGCAGAAGCCGGCACACCCGCTGAGGGTCAAGTATGGCTCCGTGGAGATCGACGAGCTGGGCAAGGTGCTCACGCCCACTCAGGTGAGCACCCCCGGCCCTGCGCGCGGGGGTTGGCGCGGCAAAATGGCGGGACGCGGCCGGGCCTCTTGCGCTGTGGCTCCGGCAGCTGCCGCCGGAGCTTCCCCGGGTGCGGGGGCACAGAGAGGGGCTGAGCTGCGGGGGCGGCCTTGCTGCGGGGGCGGCCGTGCCGCAGGGGAGAAGGCCCGTGGCTCTCACAGCCGGGACGAGCTGGCACGAATGGCCTTGAAGCCCTCGGGTGTCGCTGGCAGCGCAGGCCGTGCTGGCCCTGTGTGCAGGGCAGGTGGCGGTGACAGCGGCGCCGGTGCTAACGCCGTCATCCCTGCAGGTCCAGCACCGCCCCACCAGCATCGAGTGGGACGGCTGCGATCCCCAGAAGCTTTACACCTTGGTTCTCACAGACCCTGATGCGCCCAGTCGGAAGGACCCGAAGTTCAGGTAGTGGGGATGGACAGCTCCGTGTCTAGCGTGGGGAAAAAGGAGCATCTCCCTTGGGCTGAGCAGAGGTTTAAAGAGAAGGTGGGGCTGTGCCCTGCCTGAGGTGCAGCTGTGGGGCTGTGCCTTGTCACAGAAATCGTGTCCTTGCATCTCTCCTTGAGCCAGGGACAGCATGGGGAGGAGCAGCTGCTCTTATCAGGGATGCTCAAAACTCTGTTGTAGCTGGAGCAGCACAGCATTTACTGCTTGCTCTAATTTAGCACATATGTGGGTTGGAATTAGGTCTTTGCTGGTGGCAGAATCTTAAATCTGGGACCAGCTCACCTTCCTCAAGTTAACCTCAGCAGTGTGTGGAATCCCCATTCTCAGAGGTCAGGCTGTGGGTTTCCTGCAGCCACGTGGAGCTGGTTGTGGCAGGTTGTGCATCCCAACAAAGCAGTGCCTGCTCTGGGACTGGTGCTCTTTGGGTTTGGCAAGCAAGAAATGGCAGCTCTTTGTTTACTCCATGCTGATAGCCTCGTGGTAAAACAGCAGCTTGGAGTGACAAAGGTTGCTCTTGTTGGGGGCTCTGCCAGATTGTTCTGTGCCTTCTCCTTTCAGGGAGTGGCATCACTTCCTGGTGACCAACATGAAGGGCAACAATGTGGGCAGCGGGACCGTGATGTCGGATTACGTTGGCTCCGGGCCTCCCAAGGGAACAGGTCTGTACCTGCAGCAGCTCCCAGGTGCTGCTGCGTGGATCACACCCAGTGCAGCGGGGTGGGGGGAAGCCTGTGGGAGCAATGCATGCAGGATTGTTGGGCATCCAGCCTTAGTGCAGCTGTGGGCTCACCTGGGGCGCAGGGGTGTGGTGGTGTTTGCAGGGGTCCCAGGATGAGGGAGGAGATGAGAATCTTGACTCCATGCTTCAGAAGGCTGATTTATTACTTTATGATATGTATTGTATTAGAAGAAAATTATATATTAAAACTATACTGAAAGAATAGAAGAAAGGATTTCATCAGGAGGCTGGCAAGGAATAGAAAAAAATGATGATAAAATCTTGTGACTGACCAGAGTCTGAGACAGTTGGACTGCGATTGGCCATTAATTAAAAACCACCACGAGACCAATCAAAGATGCACCTGTTGCATTCCACAGCAGCAGATAATTACTGTTGACAGCTGGTTTCTGAGGCCTCTCAGCTTCTCGGGAGAAAAATCCTTCAGCTGGGAATTTTTGTGCGTGTGTGGGTGCCCCAGGGGTGACGCTGTCCTCCCTCGTGCAGGGCTGCACCGCTACGTGTGGCTGGTGTACGAGCAGGCGCAGCAGCTGGCCTGCAGCGAGCCCGTGCTGTCCAACCGCTCCGGGGACAAGCGCGGCAAGTTCAAGGTGGCCGCCTTCCGCAGCAAGTACGGGCTGGGGGCGCCCGTGGCGGGCACCTGCTACCAGGCCGAGTGGGACGACTACGTGCCCAAGCTCTACGAGCAGCTCTCGGGGAAGTAGGGCCGGGGCCCCTGGGGCACTGCAGCACCCGTGGGTGGGGCGGGCACGGCGCTGTAGTTGTGTTCTGTTAATGAGTTGAAGCCGAGTGTCCCGCTCTGACTGCCGGCAATGTCACTGTCCCTGCTCTGTTCCTGTGTTCAGGCCTTTGCTGATGCTCGTGGTATCCTAGTTAGAGAGCTGCCCCTGGCTCCAAACTGACCTGCTTAAGGGAAATAATTGTGAATTAGTGGCAATTCAGGGGGTCTCTGCTGTCTTGGGATGGCCTGAGGTGGCAGGGGTGTGGGTACACAACCACTTTGGGGCAGGTGCTGGCTGTGGAGACTCCCTTTTCCAGGAGAGGAGAGGGCAGCCCAAGGGAAACTTCTCCCCTTTTTTTCCCCCCCCTCCTACATTTGGCCAGTGCCTCTACATCACCACTACAGTAGTGAAGGTGCAGCTCGAGGGGGAGGCAGGAGCTGGCCTAGAGCACTTCCTTCTGTTCTCTGCTGCCCCCCAAAGCTAAAACCACTTTGTTCTGTTCAGTCCTGTGGTGCCCTGCCCTGTGCTCACAGTGCAATTAAAAACTTCCCAAGGTACTTGGTGTGCTTGGTTGTCTTCTTGGGGGGGATGAGGGCAGTGCTCAGGGAGCAGTGGGTGGTGTTGTGTTCCTGGGACGAGGCTGGACCCTGTGCCAGGGCTCCCTGTTCCTGGAGGGACACAGCTCAAAGCCATCATGCTTTCCATCTCAAAAACATTCCCAGCCTTCAGTTCCTTCCCAAGGGATCTCCCCACACTCCCAGACCTGTGGGGGCTCCTTCCCTCCACAGGAGCTCCCCCCATGACCACAGCAGCTCTGACACCCCAACAGTCAGTCTGGGCATCACCAGCTTCCCTGAAGCCACTTCCCAGCCCAGCTGCAGGTCCCAGGTGCTTCCTGCTTTTCCAGTGAGGCCTGGGGGTTTCTCCTAAGTGCCTAGGGCAGAAATGAGCCTTTGGTAGAGCCTGATGAAAAGGTAAAAAAGGTGAAGCCTGTGCAATTCAGCTTCAGGAATCAGGAGCCTTCCCCCTCTTTTTCAAGCTGCTGAAGCAAAGCTCTGCAGTGCCATGGTCTGACAAACAGGAATCAGCAGCACCCCTGTGAAAATGGGGCATTCCAGAACTCGGGTGGATAGTGCTGCCCCAGGGCAGCTTTATCAGCCCAGCCATTAAAACATTTCCAGAGGATCAGTGGTTTCCCAGGAAAACAGCCCTGACTACTCCAGCCCAAGGCCCACCAGAGTGAGGCTGGAGCAGGGCTCACAAGGCTGATCCATCCTTGGGCTGGGAGAAGGACATGAAAAAATAAAAAATCCATTACCTGGAAACCCTCTACTGCCAGGAAACCAAGCCCTGCCGAGGCTGAGGGACACCTGTGGAACGTGTCCCCTCCCCATCCCCACCTTGCACCTGTGCTGGGCCACGAGCCACCCCTCCCACAATGACACAGCCAGGCATTGTGATGAACACTTTTATTTACAAATATAATTAAAAGCTCTGACAGTTATTCATGCTCTTCCCTGGAACCTGAAAAATGTTTTTGTTGTTTTGTTGGTTTTTTTGTCCTTTTTTTTTGTTGGTTTTTTTTTTAAAGTGCATGCAAAAGAAGTAAAGCCTTTTTTTTTTCTCTTTTTATTGTAAGAAAATACACAGTTTGAAAGTGTGAATAATGCAATATTTATGACCAAGATCATGGGGTTGGGGGTGGACTTGGGGGAGGAACAAAAAAAAACCCCCCAAAAAAATAAAAGAAAAACTGAAAAGGGCTGGGATGATCTAACAGACAGTGTTGAGCTCCAGAACAGAACTGGAGAGTGGGGGGTGGCTGGAGCAGGAAGAGAGGGGGGGAAAGAAGTAAAAAAATTTTTGATCAGAGAAACAGTTAAAATACAATATGAAAATAAGTAAAAGCTCTCCTTAAATTCCTTCTATACACAAAATACACGATTTGACAAAGCCCAATTTGTGCTACTGGGATCCTGTGGGCTCATTTAAGTGTATTCACATTCTCTGCGACAGCAGAAAATGATTTATGATACAATCAAGAATATGCCCAGGGGCCAGGGCTCGTCCCTGCTGCCCCTGGCATGGTTCTCCTAAAAATCACCACGTCATCACCCTCCCCTCCCCACCCCCAAAAAAGTAATAATATGTCACCACTGATATGTACAGCACGATTAAGGTTTTTTTTTCTGTAAAATGTATCAAATTTTTTTTCAATCTTTAATAAAATTTTTTTTATTATTTAATTATTCCTGATGAATAAATACCAAAAAAATAAAAATAAAATAAAATTATGCAGCAGCTAGTCAAGGTAAGGCTGCGGATTCAGTCTCTCTCCCCCTGGGATCGTAGATATCTTTTAGTTATTAATACTTTTTTGCTTGTACTTTCATTGATTGGTGGTAAAATGAGTGATTGCTCAGAAGCAACATACATCCACTTGGTGGCTTTTTTTTTTTTATATATTGTTTTTTTTGTTTTTTTTCTCCATTAAAATTGTCTCCAAAGTTTTCACTGAAACATTTTTAATCATTGCACAGAGACATCAATACTGTGACATACTATGGAAAAGACTGCCAGGAGCTGTCCTGCACCGGGACGTGACGGGGGAAAGGGGCCCCTGATGGATAAGAATATACAGGCACTGGTCCGACACGATGTCAGTAAGAGAGACAGAAAGAGAGAGAGCACGCCCGTCAACATGGGGAATGTTGGGTTTGCAAGTTTTATCCTTACTTTGTTTGCTTTCTGTGGTTTTTGTTTTGTTTTGTTTTTAAATGGCAAAGAAATTTAACCTCATCTATAGTCCTCCTTGGGATACTCTAATGTGACCAAATTCCCGAAGCCCATCCGCAGGCTCTCCATGTCAAACGTCTCAATCTCTCGCTCCTGCCTTTCCAACAGAAACTTGATCCTCTCGCTGCGTTCCTTCTGCAGGGCGGCGAGCTCCTCTTCGATCTGCAAGGAGCACAGTCAGCAGCCCCCAGCACAGCTCCACCCTCCCTGTGTGCCCCAAAATCCCCTCTGCAAGGAGCACAGTCAGCAGCCCCCAGCACAGCTCCACCCTCCCTGTGTCCCCAAAATCCCCTCTGCAAGGAGCACAGTCAGCAGCCCCCAGCACAGCTCTAGTCTGCCCCAGGTCCCCAAAATCAATGAGCACAGCCAGCAGCCCCCAGCACAGCTCCAGCCTCCCTGTGTCCCCCAAAATCCCCTCTGGAAGGTACCTTCTGTTCCAGGTGTGCCCTGCGCAGCGACACCCGTTGCTCCAGCTTCTGGAGTTCCCTTTCGTGCTGTGCTTCTGTCTGCATCTTTATTTTGCTCTGGTAGGCGTTGAGCAGCTCCATCTCCTGCTGGAGTTGCAGTCTCAGGGCTTGGCATTCTGCTTCCTGGGCCTCGTCCAGCCGGAGCTGTGAGAGCATGGGCAAAACAAGGCTCAAACCCTGCTGGGAATTCCTCTGCTCCCACACAAGTCACACACCACTCTCTCTTCCCAAAGCCACCGGTGTTGGTGGCAGAGGGAGGAAGCAGGAAAGGCTTCACGAGCAGCAGCTGCTCTGCTCACACTGAGGCAGAGCCTGAGCAGTACAAATCCTAATCCCCAGCATGCCAGGGGAGCAGGGGAAGGACATGTATTCCACAGGACACTTATTCCACGAGGAAAGTGCCAGCTGATGTGTTGTTTAAACAGTTTTGATAATTCAGTGGCTGGAGGAGTCCCCCCCAGGGTGGTGCCAGGCCTCAGAGCCCCTGCACGTACCGCCTGCGAGGCCATCATCTCATTGATGCTCTGCTCGTACTGCTCGGCCAGGATGGCGAGCTTCCGTGTCTGCTCGTCCTTCAGGCTCTTCAGAATTGTCTTGTGCTCACTCTTTGGAGTTACTTCCAGCTGGTGATTCTTCAGTGCTTTGTACTGCTTAGTTTGCACTTTGCATGTGTCCTGGAACTGCTTTTTGATCTGCATTTCCATAGCCTGCCAAGGAAGGAATGACGTGAAGAGCACGAAGGGCTTTGGGAATGGAGAGGCTGTGGTACAACCACATGGCTGGGGTGGTGGGAACCACAGCTCCCCGTGCATGCTTCCCACAGGGATCAACCACCAGCAGCAGTTCAGACCCTGCTGCAGCCTGGCCAGGAACAGCACCCCCTCAGCCCAGGGCACTTCCCACCTCCTGCAGATCACCCAGCCCATCACCTGCCTCCCAAAACATATCTGCTTTTTCACAGCACCATTCCCCTTCCATGTCCTTCCCACCTCAACCTTGCACTATGTGGAGGCTGCAGACCTGGGAACTAGTAAGGGTGTGACAGAGTGACAGCAATGTGCTTCTCTCTGGTCACCAGTGACCCCAAGGAACAGCAGGAGCTGTGTAAGGGAGGTTGAGGCTGGGTATCAGGGAAAGGTTCTTCCCCAGAGGGTGCTGGGCACTGCCCAGACTCCCCAGGGAATGGGCATGGCCCCGAGGCTGCCAGAGCTCCAGGAGCATTTGGACAATGCTCTCATGGATGCTCAGGGTGGGATTATTGGGGTGTCTGTGCAGGGCTGGGATTTGGACTCCCTGATCCCTGTGGGGCCCTTCCCACTCAGGATGTTCTGTGATTCTGTGACATTGGGTGGAGGAACATGCCTGTACCACAGAGAGCAGCTCAGAGGTCTGTAAGCAGACTGGGGTGTGCACAGAGCTCAGCACACACTGAGTGCTCTGTGTTCTCCCTGGACTCTGAAAGCACCACCAACCCCCTCTCCTCATCATTCTAAGTTGGCACCAGCGAGGGCCTGAACAACACACAGCTTGTCAGAAACAACTTCTCTAACTTAGGACTGGACTATTTTACAACAGCACTTAACCCTCTGTGAGCCCTGGGCTATCCCAGCCCACAACTTCCCTTATCTGGAGCTGCTCTGTGCAAAGGGAGGGGACGCAAGGGAGAGCACGGGGTGAAGAGAGCAGCGGTCCCACAGCACGGGCGCTGCACGGAGGAAGAGGCTGGAGGAGGAGAAGGAAAGCTGGCAGCACCTTCAGGTTCTTTGGTTGCTGCCGGAGCTCCATGAAGTGCTTCCTGTGCAGCTCCCGCTCGCGCCGCTTGTTGTACTCCAGCTGGTTCTCGAGCTCAGTCTGGTGCTGCAGCCGGATGAGGTCCATGCGCAGCTTCTGCAGCGTGTGCAGCTGCCGGTACTCCAGCTCCCGCGTGGACTCGTCGTGCCGGATCAGCATGGCGTGCTCCATCTCCTTCTGCGTCCGCTTCTTGTTCAGCTCCTGCACACACACACACACACCCCTGAGCGGGCAGCCTGCTGCACTCCTGCTCACTGCTCTGCCAGCAGCAGGGACCGGCCTGACACAGGGAAACACACACCCCACAGCGCCATGGGGAGGCTAGGGGTGACCACTGAGTGACCGACCATCCATCCATGCTAGGAGTGACCACTGAGTGACCATCCATCCATCCATCCATCCATCCATCCATCCATGCCAGGAGTGACCACTGAGTGACCGACCATCCATCCATCCATCCATCCATCCATCCATCCATCCATCCATCCATCCATCCATCCATCCATCCATCCATCCATCCATCCATCCATCCATCCATCCATCCATCCATCCATCCATCCCTCCTCCCCTGCTCTGGGATGGCCCCGGCAGTCCCCAGCAGGTGGCACCAGGACCCCACACAAGCCCTCGGTGCCTGCAGAAACTCGCAGCAGCTTTCAATGAGCACATCCCGGGGTGCTCAGGGCTGAGGTGGTGGAACTGGGGCTCTTGTCTGGTCTAAATTCCCCCGTGCCCCCGGTGGGTACTGGCAAGGAGCTCCCCCCTCCATCTCCTACACTAGAGTGGCCAAGGCAGAGGTCAATGGCTCTAACACCACCTCAGGTGAGCAGGTGAATTGTCCAGGTGGGATTTGGCCCGAGGGGCAGCTCGTTTTTAAAACAAGCAGCGTTCACCAAGAGCTCCTGCACAGGGTGTGCGCAGTCCAGGATAACCTTTCCCAGGCCACAAGCCCAGGGAGGGGAAGACACCAGCTCCCTCCCTGATCACTGCACACGTTTGTGTCTCAGGGTGTCAGGCACACCCAGCGCAGCAGGGAGCTGACTCCAGCTGTACCCCTCACAGATGGCGCTGCTGCATCCCTGATCCCGGCTCAGGTCACAGCCTCAGCTGCCCCACCCCACCCCGTGCCCAGCCCAGGGCTGCCTCAGCCTAACGGGTTTCTGCAGGACAAGCAAAGAAATGTAATTATTCTGAGCTGCTGCATACATGTGGTAATCCTCTTGTAACTCTCAACAGGAGCACCTGCCAACTTCAGCCCCTGTGGCTGCTACACCTGGGACAGGTTTGAGCTGAGAGGATGGGCAAGGAAACAGGGCCAGGGTTTCCCCCTGCCCTCTTGGCCCTAAAACTCAACCCCTGACAGCCAATATTAAAATTTACATGTACTGGTGTGCCAGAACGACTTCCCAAAGGCAGGTGGGGCACTGACCAGGCAGGGAGCTGTGGCACATTTGTTTTCATCCCAGGAAAGCTCAGCCAGCCTTTCCCAAGCCTATTCCATATCTGATTTCAGTTCACACAGCATAAACACACAGAGTCATTCCACTTCCTTCAAACACTTTCCCATTTGCACAAAAACAACATCTGTGGTTAGCTAAAATATGGAAAACACATTTTGAAAGTGTTATTTACTTCAGGTGATCCAAGTAGGCAGTACTGGCACATTTGAATTAGTAGGGATGTAATTTTCAGGGAATAAAAACTCAGATCATTCTGAAAATTAGGTGTCATAAGAGCTTAAATGCAGGAGGTCAGAGATGTGTTCCTGGTTAAATGCCATGCTGGGTCACTGAACTCTGTTCTCATCCCTGCCACAGAGCTGACAGGCTGTGACAAGGGTGCTCAAATCTGAATTTTTGGAGTCACTAGTTTTGAGGGTGCCTGGGTTGAGATATGTAGATCTCAGCAAAGCAGCTGAGCAGCTCCAGGCACATCTGGACCCAAGGGTAGCAAAGCTCTGAACAAGTCCAAATTATACTGGAAAGCCTGAGGATAGCAGGCCAAACACAACTGGAAATATTTGACCACTCCTCACTCAGTTTTCACTAAAACACCCTCTTATCTGACACTCTTTATCCAAAAATAACACCTGTGAAGAACTCAGATACTACAGCCATGGCCACAGGAACATCTCCATATGGAAGCTCCTTCTCCAAAGTGGTGTTTGACCACGGGCAGCCTTGAGGCAGGGGCACAAACCAACGAGGGGAAGCAGGGTGTGAAAAGCTGCTCCTTGACAGCCCATATCCCCATCCCAGAGCTCTCCCCACACCCCAAACTGGGGCAGGACCCCCAAACCCAACACTCAGAAGCTGGGATGAGGCATCAGGCCCAGAGGAGGGGCCCACAGGGTGTTTCTGTCTGCAGTCAGTACTGCCATCCCTCAACTGATCAAAGCAGCCACAGCTGCAGGGAAACCATTTCCCAAAACATATTTTGTTACATTTTTCTCAACTCTATTTAGCAACTAGAAACATGCAGACCTAACTTCAGCCAAGCCATGAAGCTAAAGCAGTTAAAACAGGCTGTGAGAGAAGTGAGCAGTGCCATACTTCCCGAATGTTCTGCTGCTCCATCTCGTGCCTCTTGATCATCGTTTTTCTCTTGAAGAATCGGCAGTTTTTGTCGTAGTAGAGTCTCTGCTGGCTGAGAAGCTGGGCCTCCTCTTCAGCCTGTGTGTGCTGCAGGTTCTCTTTGTGTTTGGATATCCTTTCTTGCTTCTCTTTCTTGGGTGTGCTGTGGTCCTCATTCATTTCCTGCAGGGTCAAAACAAGGCTTGCCTCAGCACCACAGTGACACAGCAATGAGGGACCTTCCTGGCTCCTCCTCTGCCATTCAGGTCCTGAAAGGACACCAAAATCCCACTACAAACCAACAGAACCAGACCTATCACCTGGCCATGCTCAGCCCTGCTGCCTCTACAGCTGTACCAGGACCCACACCAAGAGTAGGAGGAAAAGTGGCCACAGAGTTCCTTGATTATCATTTTCTCACCTTTACTTTAATTATTTTTGCAATACGGTGAAGACACTACTTAAATAATCCATTTTGGCACATATGAAGTTACTTCTCTTCCTAATTTATGTAAGTGATCATAGGGCTTTTAGTCTGGGGACACTGAATGGCTGCTCTGATTACTTGGGAAAAAAAAAACCAAAAACAGATGAGGAGAAAAGGGAAGAAGAACTCTCTGTGAAGTCCCATTTTCCCTCATCACCCTTGGTTTCAAAGATTCTGCTCTACAGCAAATTGTGAAGGCACCTGTAGCCACCCTCACAAATTGTTCTGGAAATGCTGCCAGATGCTCCCAGTTCCTGAAAATTCACTTGCTGAGAATCCAAAATTTACTTCCAAGCCTGACAATATCCCTTAAACCCCTGGGCTGGCCCAGGTCTATCAAAACAGATGACTGGTTCGTGTTCATTCCACACCCCTTCAGCCCTGAAAATGAGGGTTTCTTGCCTCTTTAATCTTTTCCTTGCAAAGTTTGTATTGTTTCTTCTGACTTTCTAAAAAGGTCGCCAGGTCTTTCTTTTGCTGAGCCAAAATCTGTTGCTGGAATTTCTTTTCATCTGCTGCAGCTGCCTTTGCCTGCAATGTACAGAGAGAAGAAAAAAATAACAATAAAATAAAATTTAAAAAAAAAAGAAAAAGTGAGTGACAAGGTGCAGAATCCAGCAGAAATCATTGTGGTTTTTGATTTTTGGTCAGTCATTTTGGTGACTGTGCTAGACAAAGCCATGAGCACTCAGGCACAGGACAGCTGCTCACACAGGAAATGCTCACCTAAGTGTGAGTGCTTCCTTGTGCTTCTCACCTCCCCACCAAAGCCACCCCAGAAGGCACAACCACACCAGTTTATTATGTGCATTAACATGCTGATTTTGGACTGAGTGACAGCTTTGTCACCCCCTCAGCTGAGGCAAAGCTCCCACCAAGGTCCCCACAGCCCCTTTTTGCAGCTGTGGCACTGGTGGATGGCCACAGAGTGCCCATCAGCCAGGAAGGGGACACAAGGTCACAGAATCACCAGGCTGGGAGAGACCTTTGAGATGACTGAGTTCCAACCAGCCCAACACCTCAACTGAACCCTGGCACTGAGTGCCACATCCAATCTTCTGAACACACCCAGGGATGGTGACTCCAGCGCCTCCCCAGGCAAACCATTCTAGTACTTTGTGTAAAACACTTTTTCCCAACATCCAATCTACATTTCCCTCGGGGCAGTTTAGGACCTTGTCCTTTCCTTCTGCACCTCACACCAGGGGTCCGAGCAGCACCTCCCTTGGAGACCTGCGTTCTCCTGTCCCCCAGCACTCACCTCCTTCTCCATCACAGCCACTTGCTTCTTGGCCAGCTTCTCCAGCTCAATGGACGAGTTGTTGGCGTGTGTCTCCACCTCCTTCTGCAGCTTGAGGCGGTGCTCGTCCATCTCGGCCTTCAACTTGTTCTCCAGGGCGATCAGCTGCTTCTGGTGCTGGCGCCGCATCCGCTTATATCCTGACATCTGTTCCCGCAGCTCGTTCTCCTGCTCATGCTCATGGATCTGTCTTGTAACCTGGGGGCAGAACAGGACAGCCAGTGCTCCATGGCCTTGCTTCCACACCAGCTGCTGGCTGCTCACTGCAAGCCAGGCCCTGCTCTGCTGTGCTCTCAGCAAGCCATGGGGTTTGGAGGTGCTGTTGTTCAGTTTCACAAAGCCACGAGGTTTCTCTGTCCTAACTTTGAGCCCCCATCTTTTCCTGAGACTTTTCTGTGTTTTCAGTAACACAGCTGAAAATGCCACATTACAAATAAAGGAAGGGACTGGTTACTTACTGATACCTTGTGAAGGCTGCCCTATGAACAGAGACTACATAGAACTAAAGAATGAAGTGGGGATTTATTAAGAGACCTCAACAGAGCCACCTTGGGCAGCACTACCCAAAATGGCCACACAATGGATGACCAGTCACAGGGTCTCACACTTTTATAAGTTCTTCTCCATTTGCATATTGGAGTTAATTGCCAATTACAGCTTTAGCCCATGAAGTCCCATCCCTCTTGTTTTTCTCTCTTCATTCTGCCATTGTTTGTGCTCCTGGGCCTGAGGTTTGGATCATTTGTCCTTGGTCCCCAGCTAGAGAAGGAATTGTTTTGTCTCCCTGCTCTGTGCAGAGAGCTCACCATCCCTTAATATGAAGCCTAGGCTTAGACACTAAAGCAGAACAGAATCTGAAAAATACAAAAGCTAAAACCTGAGGCATCATTATCACTCCAGGACACACTGGTGGAAATCTGGAAACAGAGGTGGCTGATAGGCAACGTTCTTCAGACACCTTATTCAGATGCAGGACTCAGATCCTGAGGGTGGCATGGACTCCCAAGAAGCAGCCAGAACCCCCCCAAACCCCTGTTCTTTCGTTCCTCCTCAAGTCACCCCCATGCCAATTCAATCCCTCAACATCTATTTTCTGCTAAGAGGAGCCTCCTTCAAAATTTCCCCTTAAAATTCAAGATGATGGCAGACTGAGCTCATTCCTTCCCAGAATTGAAAGTTTTCTAACAAGGGAACACTGTTCTGGAACTGTGTGCTCTTAACAAGATTGATCA
This sequence comes from Fringilla coelebs, assembly GCF_963513975.1. Lineage (NCBI taxonomy): Eukaryota > Metazoa > Chordata > Aves > Passeriformes > Fringillidae > Fringilla > Fringilla coelebs. The sequence continues at coordinate 5,525,897 of NC_140043.1, read as the reverse complement.
GATGGTCTAAGCAGATTTTAAACCCTGCTCAGCTGAAACAAACTCACAAGTTTCACATTCATTTCCATGCCCAAGTGTATCCATGTGAAAGAAAGAAAGAAAAAAAAACATCAACAGGCTGTGCCAAAAATGTTCAGAAGAAAATGCAAATGGTGATGCTTCCATTTCAAAAGAAGAAAAGTGTCCAAGACTGGTTTTTATTTTTTTAAAGACAGTCTCAGGAACTTATGAAGATTTGCTGATCATTTATACGACCTGAGAACCAAAAACTTGGTTCATGTTTGGAACTGCAGCCCCTGATTCTGTGCAAGGGGACCTTTGCTTTGCCACTTCAGTGAGAAGAGCTCAGGCCTTTGAAGGTGATCACTGAAGCTTTACAAACCAAGAGTCCCTCCTGCAGCCTTCCTGATGGATTCCTCCAAAGCAGCCCCAAAACCTGGCCCCTGCTACAATCCTGCTGTCATTTGAAGGCAGTTTTGTGGAGATTTTTGGAGTTCAGATGCAGGATGGGGTACACCTACAGAGCTGGGAAGGCCCAGGTTCCACAGAAGAGCAGCTGCTTTAGGGAGTTGCCATCCCAGTGCACCTGCTGGCTCCAGGGCTGGGAGGTGACAGGAAGCCAAGTCAGAACTCCAGAATCAAGAGATGAACACCCTGACTGAGGTCACCCAAGGCAGGCAGCAAGTGCCACCTGCCTCAGTTCAAATGACCCCCAAGCCTTGGGAGGAGGGAGAAGAGGAACTCAGGAAGAGCCTCCCAAAGATTGCAGAAGAACCAAAGAACCAGCCTGGGCACAGCACTGTCACACTCAGGGCGATCAGTGAGGCTGAGCACCCACCAGGTGGAGATGGACAAACCACTTCCTTCCTACAAGAAATTTCAGAATGTCATTTTGGAGCAGGCTGCAATAAATACACCTCAGCAACCGGTGCCACAGAGCAGCCTGTACATGCTTGAGACACAATCAGATCCAAGGCAGCCACCAGGAGCTTGTGGGATTGTAGGAATGACCACAGAAACACAAACACCCTGTGAGCCCCATGTTCTGCTACAGCTCAAAAAGCTTTGGTTCTTCCAAGAGTACCAAGGACAGCAACACTTGGAAGAGGTTGGGAAGTGCTCATAGGAGCTTGCACGTTTCAGTCAAGTTCAGCAAGAATAAGATCTCCACCACTGCTTCCAGGTAAGGAAAATTTCTCTGAGAATCCAAGTTAATGATAAGAGACAGATGCCAGGTAAGACAGACAGACCACCAACACTCCACACATGCCATTGCCATGTTCAGTGACATCCAGCTGGGAGAGAACAGCCTTGGTCAGGCACTTGAAGAGAAATGGAGATCTGGGAGCCACCAGCTGTACCAGATCTTCCTGGAGGTGCTATTTTTGGGGCCCAGCCCTTTTGTGAGCAATGGGATGTTCTGCACAGCACACTCCGTTCCCAGACGTTGGAGAACAAAGCAAACAGCAAGAGCCTAAGAAAAAATGGATCTAAGGATCCTCCAGCAACTTTGCCAGTCTCCTTTGGTCTGATCTCTAATGAGATGTAGAGTGTGCACTTGTTTTATTTACAGCAAAACTCATTAACTTTTATCCCTGTTTTTTTCCCTGCTCCTCTGCACCCCATTTCCAATTTTGCTCAGCTTTATCGTGACAAGAATTCCATCTTGGAAAGATTTCCCATGAAATCTAGGATATTTATCCCTAACAATAGGATGCAATTGCTAATTACAAGCCTAGCTGATAAAGCCTCCCAGTCACAACAGAAGATGAGACATTAAAAAGTCAGAAGAAAACAAAAGCAGCGTCTCATCCTAAAGATGAGAGAAGAGAGCAGCAGACTTGGTGGACATCTTGTGGATTTAGTGCCTGTGTTCAGCAAACTCATGATAAAGACTTCATTTATCACCATAATCTCCAGTCAAGTCCCACACTCCTCAGGACACTCTTCAGAGACAAAGTCTGCACATGGTGATCTCAGGGGTGGCAGAATGTGGAAGAAATGAACATTAGCTACTGAACATGCCCAGTTCAGTGCCAGAGAAGTCCTTCAGACTATGAATGAATGCAGGATTATGGTTTTAAAGATTAAACCCCTAATGAATTAACAGCTCTAGCAACCATTTTAACAAGAAAATTTGGGGATGTTCCATTAATCACCTTTCTGGTGTTCTTAGACAAAGACTCTCGGAACTCCATGCACTATTTGGAATATCCTGAGTGGGAAGGGCCCCACAGGGATCACAGAGCCCTGCACAGACACCCCAACAATGCCACCCTGTGCATCCCTGGGAGCATTGTCCAAGTGCTCCTGGAGCTCTGGCAGCCTTGGGGCTGTGCCCATTCCCTGGGGAGCCTGGGCAGTGCCAGCACCCTCTGGGGGAAGAACCTTTCCTGATCTCCAACCTAAACCTCCTCTGACACAGCTCCAGCCATTCCCTGGGTCCTGTCCCAGGCCACAGAGAGCAGAGGATTAGAGCTGCCCCTCAGAAAGAAGCTCACAAACAACTCCACAAATTATTGTGAGGCAAAAGGTGATAACTACAAAATTTCTTCTCCATATAACCAGGAAATGTCAGGATCCTTCACAGCAGAAAGCTGCAGTTTCCTGGAGCTCTCCCTGCAGCACACAACAATCAATCAGGTCATCAGGAGAACCAAAAACCTGTATAAACCAGAACAGCTTTCATGAAGGTATGACATTTTCTCAGTTTCTTATCTCTCTGCATCTTTGGCATACATAGAACTGAGAACAGAGATGTCTTTTCCAACCTACTCCCACATTTGCCATAAAATCCAAACTTTCTTTCACCCCTCCAAGATTTTAGGTTTACGTAAGGAAGTTGAGCTCACAACTTCTCCTCCAAACCAGCAGCTGTTTAGAGTTCCCTTTTCTACACTGTTTATCCAAGATACTGAACCCTCTCCTAAAGACAGGAGTTTTCACCTCTAGATAACTGAAATTCCAAGCTCCTCTGTGCTGGAGGAAGCAGAGCTCTGAGCAAAACACTGCCAGCTGCTTCTCACAGCAAGAGGAGATGAGAAAGAACAAGTCCAAAATTTTAGAGGAAAGGTCTACAAAGGCAGCAGCCCCATGGGTCCATTGGGAGAAACTCAACCCTCTGGAATAACACATCAATGCTCCAGCAGAAGAGGGAACAGCTCCATGTGAAGGTACCTGGCTCTGGAGCCAGGCTGCCCTGGTGCCATTTTCCTGGCCACATCCAGGGAATGCTGCTCCCATGGACACAGACACTTGGCTCTGCAGGCCCAGATGAGATCACATCATTCTTCTGCTGGCATTTGGATTTCAAAGAGAACACCAAGGCCTTTGATAGAGTCCTCGCTGTCTGATCTTTCTATGGAATGAGATGTCCCAGATGTGAGGGAGGAATCCTTCCCTGGGAGGGTGGCACAGGGTGCCCAGAGCAGCTGTGGCTGCCCCTGCATCCCTGGCAGTGCCCAAGGCCAGGCTGGACGGGGCTTGGAGCACCCTGGGATGGGGGAAGGTGTCCCTGCCATGGCAGGGCTGGAATGAGATGGGCTTTAAGATCCTTTCCAACACAACCCACTCTGGGATTCTATGAAGTTTTAACTACTTGATCATTGCCTTTGAAAACTGCAAAAGCAGCTGGTGAGGAGATGCACGAGGAAGGGGGGACCTAAGGGGTCAAGCTTGAAAGACACCCAGAAGTGCAGATCAATGCATCTCTGAAGAGATTCAAAAAAAAGCTTTCCCTTGAAAACATTGAGAGGTGTAGTCTCATCAACATGCAGAACCTCTGCCCTCCTTTTCAAACAGCTTGCTGAGCTTCAAGAGATTCCTGGTTGTAACTTTTAATTTATGGATCACTGATAATCTGAGAAAAATTATGGAGATGTCGGTGCCTGGTCTCCATTTCAGATGGCAACTTTCACTCCAATAGCAGAAATATGCAGGGTATTTTCCACCACTGTTCCAGGTGAGTGATGGTTACTGTTATCACACAAAACTGATTAAAGAGAAAAGTGGTCCAGGAAAAAATGACTTCTAAAATTGCTGATTAAATTATGACCCAAGTTAAGCTCCTTCATCTTTCTTACTCACATTTGCTGATTTTCATGATTTTCTTTAATCTGAGCAATATTAAAGCACTACTGCAAGACTCAAAAGGGGATATCCACTGCCTGTTTCTTTGTGGAGAGTTCATTTGACTGCTTCCTCTGGAGATCTGTCCATGTTCCTTCATATTCACATGATGCTTTTGCAGAGTACCAGGGCAAGGGAATCACTCTCCAAACCACTGGGTCACCTGGAGTGCTCAGCTGTCTAACACAAGCTCCTCTGTGACCTCTGCACTCCCTAAACTGCTTCAGCTTGTTTTTGGAAAGAGATCCAACTTGAACATTGGATTACTCTTAGCAATGCCAGTCTTACCTCCACCTGCAATATCCTGATCTAAGGGGAGAAGAGCAAGGACTTGAGGGCCCCAGGTCCTGGACTGCACCAGGAGGAAGAGCTGTGGAGTGAACAGCCCCAGACTTGGTGCTTTTCTTCTAAAAACACTGCCCTGGTCTCAGTGTTGGGGGGTGGATTTCAGCAAATCCCAAAAAGGGAAGTTTTAACACCCAAATATCATCCCATATTATTGAATTTGGGGCCAGAACTCCCATTTTTGATTCTGTGCAATACAGGCCACCTGATGTACCCAACTGCACAACCCTTCTGTGCAGGAAGATGTTCCCAGCTGCTGAGAAATGGGAAGCAGCCAGCATGTAGGAAACCATCAAAGCTTGCTGGTTTGCTTGTTTTCAACCCCTGTGGGATCTTGGGCACCCATTCACACAGGAAAAATCTGTTCCAGCTGCCAATAAAAGAGTAAATTAACACAGAGAGATGAATAAAGCCTGAATTTCTGGGTTTGCACTACAAACTCCAGGCATGTTCAGGTCCTTCTCCCCATGTCAGCTCCATGACTGACCTTGCCCTTCTCACAAATATTGGACAGGGAAGCAGGAAGAAACTCTGCCTTGGCCACAGGAGCATCCAGCCCCTCTCCCCACTGACATCATCTAGGCACTGAATGGTGACAGTGATAGAAAGTGCTCCAACACAAGCACTGGCACCCAGATTCTGTGCAATGGGTTTAAACTTTTATTTTTCCCCCCCGGATTTCCATTTTGGAACATGAAGAGGTGGGAATGGAAGATTGTTAAAGGGAAAGCTCATCACCATGAAATATTTCTGTCAGTTCTGCCCCACACCAACACTTCCTGGAGTGCCCAGGTGGTGTGTTGGGAACTTCCCTCTCCACTGGGAAGGGGAGATGTGTGTGAATGCTGGGGATAACAGAGCATGTTCCACAAAAAACCCAAAAAAGACAAGCTCCAAAAAGCTTTCCATCTTCCCCACCCAAAATGAATTTTATCTTTATCATCACTTGGTCATTGAAGCAGAGAGATTCAGCAAACCCAAGTGAGTAAGGAATTAAGGCAGACACAATCCCAGCCCCACAGGAGGCTACCATGGGATTCAGGAGTGACCTTGGGATATCAGCTGTCTTCCCCAGAGCTCAGGGACCAGGGAATCTCTCCTAGCCCATATTTTCATTGGCTCCCAAAGGCACCTGGCCATGCAATCCCTCCAAGCCACCCAAGTAGCCCAGGGGTGACATTTCCAGGGAAGACAGGAGATCTGGGCTCTGCTGCTGAAGGCAGGCCACAAGGTGCAGCAGCTTTGCACAGGGAGTAAAAGAACATGAATATATTCATCACACATATCAATTTATCAATGAAATTGTATGTCTGGAGTATGATACATGAGTCATTCATTATTTCTGCCCTCCAGCCAACCTAACTGGGTCCCACTTTTATATGCTCAGTGCAGGCAGTAGAAGAGCTGGCACTACACTGGGTGCAAACACACAAACACACACAAAAAGGAAAAATTCCCAGGGCAGAGAGGTCTCCAGGAGAGAAGGGATCCTGCCCCTGTCAGGTGTGCTGCATGAAGTCCTCTAACACACACATTTCTAGGTCACTTTAAACTGGGGGGAGCAGGGGACACCAGCCTGGGGGGCACTCAGGGTATGAGCACCCAGAAATACACCTGCAAAAGACGGGATTCAGATGCTCCCAGGAAGCATCTGGGCAGAAGCCTGAATGCCACAGCATCATTTTAGATTTTAACAGCAGCAGCAACAATCACACAGAAAAAATCTGGGCTGCTGGCACTGCTGCTTGCCTCCAGTGACCACCTTCAGCCGTGCTCACACACACACACACACAGAGGCACACCCCGTGCCCTGTGCAGGCAGGGAGGAGTGGGAAGCGATTCTGGGGATGCAGAAATGGTGGTCTGGAAGGAGAACCCCCATGGTGGAGGCAGGAGGGAGCGGGAAGGGGAGGGCTCGCTGGTGTCATTTCGGGGTTGGTCCAGGATGATGTCATAGCACTGAGCAAGTGCCATGGCCAAACCGTGGGGACTTTCTAACGCTCCCCGTCCATCTGACCTCTAATACCAGCGGGCTGAAATATTGAACAGGACATTCGTTTTCCCTCTGAAGGGCCATTTTTCACTCTTTCCCTGGAAAAGGCTGCTCCCAGCCCGGGCGGCTGCGGGGTGGGGAGGCGGCACACAACTAACTCTTCCGGCACACACCCCTTTCCCTACTACAAAGGCATCCACAGCAATCACATTTGCAATAGTACAAATCTTGATGGATTCATCCCATCCCCCTCCCCTTTGTAAGCCCACAGCCCGCTGTAAGCCCTCTCTCTCTCTCTTTCCCTTATTGCAGCCCAGCAATCCTTCCAAAGGATCGGGCTGGAAAATGCAGTCACGGTACAGTTGCTTGAAATAAATGAATGAATGAAATTAAAAAAAAAAAAAAAAAAAAAAAAAAAGCCACCACCAGGCAGCAGCTCAGGGTGGGCAGCAGCGATCTTATTGTTCCCAAACCCATCTGCATCTGCATCTCCACGGCGTTCCGGCAGCTCTCACACCCCTCACACACTCTTTTTGCACATGCAGATAAATACATTAACAAAAGGGACAGGTGGGAAATGGAGGGAGGGTGGGAAATGAAGACGGTATTAACTTCACCCAGGAAGGTGGGCTATCTCACACTGGAAATGCAGCGAGAAATTAAACATATTTCACATTTACATCTCACACACACACACACAGAGGTAAAATCTCTCCCAGTGCAATATCCAGTTGCTATGCCAACAGCACCAACAGCACGGGAGGCGATGGCAGCGAGGGGCTGGGGAGCGGGGTGGGGTGGGGTGGGATGGGGGCTCTTACCAAAGATGCTGATTTGATTGTGGCAAAGCGCTCTCGGTTCCGGTAGTGGAGGGCCTGATTCTGCACTGACTGGGTAGGCCGCACCTCAGGCCTGCGATCCCTGTGGCCCACCTCATCCCTTATAAATACATGATCCTGCAGAAATGGATAAAAACAAGGAGAAAGTCCGGCTGTGCTCTTCCCGCGGCGGCTGCCTCTCTCTCACCCCTCTGTCTGCACAAGCGCGGCTGTAGGAGAGGCATAGTTCAGCTCTCTGCTTAGCCCCGGCAGCTCCCACCGTACAAAATGAATAAGCAACACATTGCAGCTCGGCTCGGCGCGTCAGCTGATCGCGAGCAGGATGCCTCCGAATCCCTGGATCGGGCTGCCTTTTTTTTTTTTTTTTTTTTTAATCTCCTATTTTTTTTTTTTTTTTTTTAAACCTCCAGTATTACATATGTGCCAGAAAAAAGCGAGCCGGGAGCAGGAAGCGGAGCAGGGCGATCGGAGTCCTCGGGAAGGTCGGGTTCAAGCACTGTAAGCCAGCGATCCCGGTGAAAACGTGATTCCCATGTCTAGGCACGGAGATCCTGTTCCCTTTTAACACCACAGCAACATCCTGCCTCATTCCCTTTGCCCAGCGCTGTGTCCTCGATGGGGTTTCTTTGTCCCTCGTTTGCTATCTGCTGTGGGGGACCAGCATCCTGGCTAAATCCACGGCAGGCTGGAGAGCACCAGGAAAGCCTCCGTGACCACTCAGGGATCCTGCTTTCCAGTCATGATCCTGCACAGTTCTAGCACTTTCTCTCCACAGCCCACAAAGGATTTTTTTTTTTTTTTTTTTTTTTTTTCTTTTTAAAGCAACAGCTCCCAGGTTTTAGCAGGAATGGTTCCCGGTGCAGCTTCCCCGTGCTCCCTGGCAAGGCACTGCCAGGAGAGGCTGTGCCCTTCCCCAACGGCGCGGGCAAATTTGGGAGTGGAACAAAGCTCCAGCAGAAACCCCCCTCAGAAAGGCCAGCAAAAAAACCCCACACCACCACGATTTTCCCAATGGGAATGGTGACTGCCAACAGTCAGCACACCTGCAGGCTGCACCCTGGGGATGGAGCAGCCTCTGGACACCCAGCACACCCCGCTCCTGCCCGGCCACACCGGCACCCACCAGCGTCATGACTCCCATCCTCAACCTCCAATCCTAAATCCTCTCAGGAAGACTGAGATTCTTCCTGAATAAAATCAAGTTTCCAGTTCTTTGGGATGCAAAATAAAGGCTGCCAGTGCCTAGAAAGCCCTTGCAGGCAAAAGCTGCCTCCATGAGCAGGAGCAACTTTGCTACCCTGCCATGGCCCAGCAGACACCAGGAAGGTCAGAGAGCCCCACATGGAGAATCCATGGAATGGTGTCTCCATCAGGACACTGCTGTCATCCCCATGCTTCTTTCCCACCCTACAGACACCTGGTTTTCCCCTCTGCTGGCCTCCATTTCCAGCTGCTTCTCACCCACACCCACACACACTCAGCCCTTTTCAACAGGATTCTGGAAATGAGTTCAAGCAAAAGCCAATTAGGTGCAGAAATGCTGATATTAAGAGCTGAACACCACATTGATTAAAAGTGCTTTTACCCCCAAACCTTTCCTTATCCTTCCTTTTGAGCACTCCCAGTCCATGCTCACCTTTCCCTTGCCCAAGGCCACCACAGAGCCAAGCCTGCACCAGCTCCTCTACACCCACACAAGGCACACAGAATGAGCCAAAACAGCCAAAAAGGACAGTCCTCCACAGAGATATGGAAAGTCACTAAAGCTGCAGTTTCATTTTTTATTGGACATCCTTAGAGTGGGCATTTGTAGCAGTGTCTGACAGGAAAGACAGTGAGACCACAAGAGAAATCACTGAAAATTGGGCTGATCTCAGATTTCCCACTTGTGCACGTTGGTGTGATGGGCAGAGCTCCTGGACTTGCCAACATTCCTGAGAAAGGCACACGTGAGGCTCTAGAACAGCCATCCCCAGAAGATCCTGATTAAACATTCAAAGTCCAACAGCATCTCTCAGTTTAATCTGACTCAGCCTCACCAGAGGGATCCCAAACCCTGTAGGGAAGATCTGCCCCAAACTCACCCACCTGAACCACTGAGGAAACAACAGGAGCCACCAGTGCTGTGCTCCAGCCATGAAATGCAGGTGGGGACAGCAGAAATGTCACCCCATGGCTCACACAGGGCCTGCAGCAGCACCTGTGAGTGCACAGGCTTCCCAAACCTGCTAAGCAATACCCCAATCCCTGGATCCTCTTCCTTCTCTCCATTATGTTGGCATGGCAAATATTTAATCCAGAGAAGCTGCAAATCACTGAAAAAAAACCCCCAATTTTTTAAATGGGCATTCAGACTTTCCAGAATGCTCCAAAACACCACCTAAAATAACAAGTTTAAGTTGTAATAACTTTTTCTACTGGAAAATTAATCTGCGATTTACTTTTTGTTATCCAAGAGGTGGATTTTTAGAGGGCAGAGCTTCACCCTGGCCTTGTTTTATGGGATCTCTGGTTACCTCAGTGCACATGAGAAGCTCAGAGTAGAATTAAATTGCCCTTCAGGAATGTGAATTAACCACATTCTGCATTTCAAACTCAGCTGGGCAAGGAATGGGAAAATTCCTTTGCAACTGAGCAAGCCAAATGATCAATTTCAAGGGGACAAAAAATTCAGCTGGTAAGAGAAATAAATCCATGAGTAGCCACATCTCCATCAGCCTCCCTCAGATGAGGTGACTGATAGCAAAGACAAATATCTCCCTACAAACCCAGAAAAACAGAATTTTGCTACTTTTATTTTAAAACAAAATTATTCTTATCCCAAAAACTTGCTAAGAGACACTGCAGTTGCAACTGTTGGCACAGATAAGGAAATTTTGTTTCCAACTTTTAGTTTCAGATGTGTGGGAAACAAAGACACAAAATTGGTACCTCAGCTCATGGCACCCAATAAAGAAAATCTGACTGAAGGCATCCCAGAAACTCACCAAGTTTGGGTCAGGGTACCTCTCAGCCCCACATCTGCATTTTAAACCCTGGTTTGTTTTTAAAGTAATGTATCCTCTAGATACACTTCATTTCCCACCTGTTTTCTGTGGGTTTTTTGCAATGTTTACCTTAAGGATGCAACTTTATGCATGCTCAGCTCACAACTCATTCATTAAAATCCTTTTCTTCAGGACCAACAATCCAAAATCTTCAACTTCCTACTCAAGGAACAATTTGTTCTTCTGACTGTATCATCCACATTAAGAGTTTTCAGGTTGATCCAAACAAAGGGGGGGATTTGGCTGGGACATTGCCAGGACAAAACCATTCTCAAATACTCTCACAGAATTATCTGAGCTTCCAGGGGTGCTCCCAGCTGGATCTGAATGGCTGCTCCTGGTGAACTGAGCACCTCACAATGACTTTGTGTCAAACCACCAGCTCAAAATCCAACACAGGGAGGATTTTGCTCTCAGTCCCATCCCAGTTCTACCACACACTGCCTTTTCACCCTTCTCCTCACTGAAAAAAGGCCTTTCCCATCCAAATTCTGCCCAGCCCAAAGCTGGGACACCTCCACCTTCTCCTCAGGAGGAACACTCCCTTTCCCTCTGGGTTGTTTTTTTTTTTTGCTATGCACACCAAATAAAACCTCCAGAGACACAGGAGGACTCCTTAACTGCTGCCAGACAAACAGGAAAGACAATTTCCAAGCCACACTAAGGACTTCCATGGAATTGCAGCAAATCCCTTTGTGCTTTCTAGGAATTTAAAGAACAAGGAAAACAACAGTGTGGCACCATTTGTCTTAATACACTGCTTTAAGTGCCTTGATAATCAACAGGGAGGTTTAAGCTCTCTCCATGCACAAAATTCCCCACAAATGCTGAAATTAATTGGAGCAGCAACAGGAGATGTGCACAGGTTAATTTACAGGATCTGGGAAGTCACTCAAGCTGCAGCAGTTATTGTAAAAGTACTTTATTATTACAGAGATTGGGTGAGAATTTGTGATGATCAACTACAAAGATCCTCTTTTCCATCTTTGTGTTAAAAACCAAATCTTAATCACAAGTTTTCCCTGATATTTTACTGCCCAAGTTTCAGAAAGCACTGATGTATTTTAAGACTGAAGCAAGAAACAGCAACACCTGAGCACTGCAGTTGAAAAAAAACCAATATTGCACTGGCTTTTTGTTTAGATTAAAAGATTACAATGCCTTATTATTATAGTTTTGCAGATATAAAATAATAATAAATTCATTGAGGACAATGAAATATTTCTGAGAAGCCACAATGCCCACACTGCCATTTACCAGCAGCTGAACAAAACAGGTGACAGAACATCTCTGATGCCTACACTCACTTTATTGTCTTACTCTGGGAGCCAAAAATCTTAATCTTCATTTTTAAGATGAATTAACTGATATTTATCTGATTTTAAAATCTGGGTTATGTGTCTTTGAAGCACAGTGTATTTGGAGTTTTACTCCCTGCCCCATTTTATCATTTTTTGGGGCTCTCAGGTACAGTTGGGTTTGTATCAGAGCTGTCACTTACTCTTCAGCTCTCAGCCTGTGCAGCTGAAAACTCCTGAAGGGAGATGGATGTGACAATGTGTATCCATGGGCAAGATGCCCCTTGCATGGAGCAGCAGAGTTATTTAACTGTATTCAGAAGAGAGTTCTTACACTGGGCATACTGAGATGCACATGGAGGAGCTCACCAACGTGCAAAAGGGCAAGGAAAACTTCCTCACTCCAGCCAGACATCTGAATTTCCTGAGAAGAACATGGTGATTAAGGTGTCCTCCTGAGGGAGCAGGGTTTGATCCCATGGATGGGCTTCCTGCCTGAGTAGATCACTGATTGCCCTCCTAGGACTTCAGGACACAGCTATAAACTAAATAACACAAAAAGCTCCACATTCAATTATGGCTTGTTATTATTTTCAATGTTTTATTCCTGTCTGGTGATTTTTCTTCCAGCCTAACAGGTGTACTCTGACAGGTGGGAGTCACTTTAGTTTTAAGTACAAGTTTAGAAACCATGGAGCCCTGCTGTGCTGTGGGAGGGGTTGTTTTCCACAGAGGATTCATCCCAAGTGCAGCAAACCCCAAGCACCTTGGCTGCCATGAACTAGCATAGCCAGTGACAATGAACCAGACCAGAACACGTCATTTCACTTACCCTGTGACCACAAAACATTTTTGGAAGTTACAGCCAACTAGCAGCTGTTAAAAAAAAGAAAGAGAATGAGTTGTTTACAAGTGCTTTTACTCCATCAGCCTCTTCCCTAAGCCTCTGCCTCAGGGTAGGTCACAGGACAGATGCCAGGGGTGCTCCTGAGGCTTCTCCCAGCCCAGCAGCACTCAGGGGTGGATGGCTGCTCCTGCTTTCCTCCAGCCCAGCAGCACTCAGGGATGGATGGCTGCTCCTGCTTTCCTCCAGCCCAGCAGCACTCAGGGATGGATGGCTGCTCCTGCTTTCCTCCAGACCAGCCCAGCAGCACCCAGGGATGGATGGCTGCTCCTGCTTTCCTCCAGCCCAGCAGCACTCAGGGATGGATGGCTGCTCCTGCTTTCCTCCAGGCCAGCCCAGCCTGGCTCTCCACACCAGGTAGCAGCTGGAGGCACTGAGGGCTCAGAGCTGCACCTCAACCACCACAGACTCCTCCAGCCTATGTTTTACCTGCATGTGACATTCTGGGGCTGTGGCCCAAAACACCAGCAGGGCTCTGACTTTTCAGAGCTCTGAGCCATAGGAAATATCAACACTCCAAGCCATTTTGCCTTCTTGGACCCCTTCCACAATCTGGAGGTTGTTCATTAACACGTTTGTGGGATACCACAATTTTATACACCACTTCTGACTTCACCCATCTCAAAACCATCTCATATGTGACCCTGTACCCACAAAGTGCTGTTTATGTTCATCAGTATTTTCTTTTTGGCTTTTAAAGGCTGATTAAATGAGCTTAAATTCAACTTCGACTCCAGCTCTTCCCATTGAGTTTGTGAGGGGCTCCAGAGCGATACCCAAAACTCAGCTTCATCCCAGTTTCCAGAAATGCAATTAAAGCACAAAGACAAACTGAGATCTTGATGGAACAAGGAACTTTACCTTGAAAAAAAAGTGGGATGTGGATATAAATCGCCCTGAAATGTCCAGCTCCAATTTTAGTCTCTTAACATGTATTAATACACATGTGAAGCAGTTTTCCATTTAAGATTGCATTCCCCAAAGTAACAAAGTATAAAAAAATAGTGTACTAAATTAAAACAATATATTTGCAGACTGGAATATGTCCTGGAATATACAGAGTCCAGATCTGCTTTATGAATTACATACAGCAGAAGGGAACATTTTCTAATGGAGAAGGAATCCACTCCAAGGATCAGCAGTCCTAGCCAACCATTAATTGTTTTGTGAAGACCATCAGTGCAGATCTGGGCTTTCTGCTCCCAAAATTACCCTAAAACACCTGGGTTGAGTGATCTAGAGGGGATTTCTTTTATACTACTTCAGTTACGAGTGTGCAAGACACCCTTGGGTTTTTTTCAAACCAGATAAAAACTTCCATGTGGTGTCCTGTTTGTGCATTCTACACAAAGTCTAGGAGGACTGAATTCACAGCATCAGAAATGCTGTATTTATACTTTACAGTGTCATACAACCATTATAAAACACAATATTACTCTTAAAAGCAGGAACTCCACTCCTTTCACAAGTGCCATTTATGTCTGGTGGGAGCAGCTCGTGTTTTGTTTTTATCAAATATAACAACTCTGAGCAGTGATTATAACCTATGAATTCTGTGTAAATCAGTCCCTCAAACTTCCATTTTAATGCACAAGTAAATATGGCAATTTAACAACATGAAATTAAAAGTTAACACACCTTTTGAAAGCCTACACAAAATAAGAAAGAGCTCCAATCATAACCACCCAGAACATCCATCAGTGGTGCTGCTCTTCATTCAGGACAGTTCCATGGGCTGGCATTTGGTACCTAACACCTTAATTTCACCTTTCTGAATAAACAATCTTCTCTAAAGATGCTGTCAAATGCCTTTAGGAAAGAAGCAAACCCCTAAAACCTTTGCAACTTCTCTGCCAGTATCTTTAAATACGTAAGACCATGTTTTGTTGAAGACAAAATGTTTCAATAGTTCTTAATATTCAACGTCACAAACCCTGCACTTCAGGAGGAAAAACTGCTTACAAATATTTAGTTAGTTACAACCAAGCCTTACTGTAACCTTACAAACAAGAAATTCATCCTTTTCATGCTGTTGCAACGTTTCAGCTCCTCTGGCAAAAAGCACATGTACACTTTGAAGTTCCTTGCAAACGAAACCAACACAACCAACCTACATTTTGCTGCCCACTAGCAAATGACACTGCCAAGGCCAAGCCAAAACTATTTCAGTCAGACAAACAGTGGAGATGAGATGCTGGCTTACAGCTAGACAACCTTAGCTCGAGATCCAGCCCTAGGAAAAGGAAAGGCATCAGATCACAGCATGCAGCAAAGCAGCAGGAAAGCATTGAGTGGGACTCGACTCCAAACGTACCTCGTGGGAAGGGTCCAAAGCTCTGCACACTTCCACTCCTCAGAAGGGAAATCCAAGTGCAGGCAGGTTTGAATCACACACTGTGCCTGGCAGAGGGTTAGCTTGGCTGCCAGCACCAACACAGAGCACAGCACAGGCATTCCCAAGGAAACAAGGGTGTCCCAAGCAGAGGAAGAGGCGCACATGCAGGGCTGGGCATGCGGGGAGCCTGGTGACCCTGCCTAGGCACTGACAGCTCCTTGAGAAGCAACATCTTTCCATGGGCAGAGGCTCTTTGGATGCTTTTAAAGACAAAAACCCCACAGAACTTGACTCTGGCAAGGCCAGCAGCAGCTCCTGCTCTCAGCACAGAGCAGCAGGGCACACGTACCTTCTTGTGAACAACGGAGGAGGTGGAATTAATGGTGCTCTCGTCACTATGCATCATGACCAGCTCAGGGCTGCTCTCATCCAGGACCTCCTGCATGCTGCTCACACTGCTGCTCTGGCTGCCTGTGCTCACAGACATGCTGGGGATGGAATGGTTGCTGCCCAGACTGTCCATCTTCCTACTCAGGTTTGATCCATGCTCACTGTCCTATAAAACAAGGGGCATCAGTTACAGATCCTGCAGGAGATCTCCTGCCCAGCACGTGCCTGCAACGCCCAGAGTTTGTTTTAAAGGTGACTCTGCAGGCTTCAAGGGTCTTTGGGCATTATTTTGCCAACTGCACATCTCAAAGGGTTGTTTGGGTTCTGGAATGCTCCATATCGGGCAGGCAGCTCCTGCCTTTTCCCCTGCAATCTGATCACATCAGCTTTCAAGCCATTTTTTTTTCCTACATATCCCTAAGTCTGGGCATGGCTCTTGGCTTGAAAGGAGACATCCAGGAATACTGGATGGCTGGTGGAAGGAGCCTCATAATTAAGAGAAATGATCCAAGTTTGAACTAAAACAATGCTTCAAGTCAGGATCTGCTATAACACATTTCCTGAATCAGAAAATATCTAAGACAATGAATCTATTTATTATTTTATATATTCTTCACGGTGTAGAGGTTTTAACCTCCCAAGCAGTCAGCAATTCCATTTTATCAAGCTAAAAACCCCTTGAACCTTGTGTTGACAGCCAAGATAAAGGTGAGTGAAGAATCTTAGCAGCTGATTCAGACGAGCCTGCATTATTATAGGGGTTAAAACTTGGATATACATAGACAAAGATTCCTCATATAAGAGGTACTTTTGATTCTATAGCCAAATATTAGGAGTTAGCAGCCTTTTTTCTTCTTCCATACCCATAGGAGTTCAGAAATGCCAGAGTATGCACTTAGTCTGGACTGATTGAGAGAATTTATGGAGTCCTTTGTAATTAACTAGTGGCACCAAAGAGGCTCGTAAGGAGCTCACAGTGAGGACAGAACTCTGAACATCCTTCAGTTCCTGGGGTGAAGCAGCCTTGACTCACTAAAATGAGCAGCCTGCTGCTGCATCCAGTTTGCCCTGGCCTCTGAAGGGAGCTTGGGGAGAATTCCATTACAAATCAATTAACAGGGAACTCATTTTGTTGGAGGCCGACAGAAAGATAAAATTGAGACTTGACAGATTTGCCTTTGATTGTGTGATTATTTTTTAAGCAATCAGCAGATCATTCAGAGCCTGTGTGAGAGCACTTAAAATCCAGAATAATACTATTTTACAGAGAACACAGGGGAATGGAAATATTTTCAGGATGCTTATGTAGAGTTGCAGAAGAAATCACATAATGAAGGATCTGAGGCTGTGTCATTAATGAATGTTTATGCAGGAAGGACAGAGATGAGATTGCATATGCAACCTTAGCAATGGCTTCCTGACTTCAACTTTCACCTTCCTGGGAGGGCTCTGAGGAAAGCATTAGTAATATTTTGCATGTTAAAGATTTTTAAGGCTCATCTTCCACCTTAGAAAGCCCAAGGTAGAAGGAGGAAGTGCCTGGTGGCATTTCCAGTGGGGCAGGTTGTGTCCCCAGCTCAGCACGTGCTGGGTCTGCTCTCCCTGCCCAGTTAGTGACACACACACACGAGCAGTGACACCTCCTGTGCTGGGACAGGGCTCAGGCTCAGTGCAGAGCATGCTGTGCACATGCAGAGTGTCAGCTGCATCCCTGCCCTCCCTGCAGCTACAGCAGCTCTTCTCCCTGCTCTCCTCAGGAGTGGGGACAGGAGGAACAGGGACACGCCAAACACCACCGTGTGTTTCCTGTTGAGCTGCAAGTGCTCAACAGCCAAGGGGGAAATCATTCCCTGGCACTCTGCTGACAGCTTGGCACTTGTGGGGAGAGAAACTGGGAGGTTTCAGTGCACAAGTCTGACAATCCCCCAGTCCCCAGCTAAGCTCCAGGTCTGGAAGCTGGAGGGGACCTTCAATCACAGCAGTTGCTGCTCTTGCTCCTTGGGGGCAGCTTCACAAAGTGCCAGTCCCCTCCTCCTGCAGCTCCACCTGAGACCCACCTGCCCATTTCTTCAACCAGTTTAGCTCTCAAGGAGTATTTGACACCCACAAACCTCAAACCCAAGCTCCTGAAGATCCTCTGAGCCTGGGCACCTTGCTGTGTGTTACTGCCTCACTCCACTGGAGCAAAGGAACACAGACATCCATTTGTCTGTCAGTGTTTTTCACTGAGAAGCAGTCATGGATTTATTTATGCACTGTGCCTGCACCAAGTGACATTAATTTCCATCTAAGTTCATCAATTGAAAAATGACTGGTTTTCTTCTCTCAGCCACAGTTAGGGTCAATTATCATACACTGATTAAGTGGGTTGTTTATAACAAGATTTAAACTGAAGCTGCATTTTAGGTCTTTAACCTTTTTCTTCCTTAACATTAAAGAATTTAAAAAAAATAAGTCTTACTAATTTGGTGATTTGCTTTTCAGCTCATGAGAGTCCAATTACTTCACAGTAAAGTTATGGTAATTGAAAAAATATTAACATTAATGGAGTTGTTTTGACTGTGCAGATGAGAAAGAAAAGCTTGGGCTGTCAAAGACCCTCCTCCACACAGGCTGGGAGCCACTTCTCACAGAGAACCTCCCTCAGAATGAGTTTCTTCCCTAAGGCTTCCAAAAGAAAGGGCAGCACTGGAAAAAATCCAAAGTTCCACATGTACAGTAATTGGCAGCATTAACACTGAGCAAGGACTCTTTCACTCATTATCCTCTCCTGCCTCTCTGCTGACCCAGATGAGATTCCAACAACATCCCTCACCTAGGCTCTGCTTGTTCTGCCACCCTAAGGACAGCAACACCTCCCTGGCCCTGAAAGGACTGGCAACAGTGGGAATGGGGTGACAAACCATTCCCAGTACCTCCTCCTCCTCCTGGGACTCGTTCAGGGGGCCATTCCGTGTCTCCTGGAAGAGGATTTTCTTCATTTTCCGGTACTGCAGGTTGTCCAGCTCCCTCACTGCATCCTTGGTCCTCTGGATCAGGTCTAGGAGCACTCTGGGTGGCCGCTCCCGGCGGACAAAATCGTGCTGGGGTAAAGGAGACAGAACTGGGGTGAGCTCTGGGCTTAAACCAGGGACAGTGGGGACTTGTTAGAGGAGACAGAGCATCCCACTGGGGTCACCTCTGGGCTTAAACCAGGGACAGTGGGGTCTTGTTAAAGAAGACAGAACCCCTCAGGGCAGACTCTGGGGTTGAACTGGGACAGTAGGGGACTTGTCAGAGCCCTGAAGGGACACCTCCCAATCTTGCAATTTATCTGTTGATATTCAATAACTGGTAATAGCCTTTCTGAAAGGCTCCAAACACACTGAGCTTGTGCTGGGGTCAGGTTTTCTGTGCTCTCCAGGCTGCAGAGATGATTTGTCCCTTCCTGAGTGGGTTCATTCAAAACACACAAGGTGACACTTAAAAACCTTGGAGGCACAGGAATGAACAAAATGCATCCAGAACAAAGAAGAATCAACCTGCAAAGATTTATCCTGCATCCATCTATTCCAATTCACACATAAAACCAGCAAGGAGACCACAAAGTTTAGTTATACCTAAAACTTTTGTAGCCAGAGTTGAAATCAAATCAGGCTCTTGCCAACTCCTGCACAGGTTTTAAGTGCAGACTTCATAAATTCCTTAATGGTATTTAGGAACATGATTAAAGCCTCTTCTCTGATTTATCAGATACATTCTCCTGAACCGTACAGCTGGCAGTGGATACAAAAGTCTCCAGCTTTCCCATTTAACCCTGGCTAAAGCAGATAACCTGAGTGAACACTTGCCAATGCTTTTATGGGATCCCTACAGCTGGGTGTGCTGCTTAGTAGCTCCCAGGAGGGATAGCTTTAGGGCACAAACATCCTCTGCATGCTTGTAGAAAAATAGAAAAATGGTGAAAACAGAAAAACTGGCAATGGGGAAAAAAAAGGGTGAAAAAGAGTTGTTCTCTGCTGCACATTGCAAATCCACAAGGGGCTTTTGTTAGAGCCTCAACAGCTGGACCCACCTGCAAGGAAATTCTCAGGAGGGTCAGCTCTGCCTGCTCAGCCTCCCAGATCTCCTGTGGGCTCACTCAGGAGTGAACTCATCCCCTGGAGCTGGAGTGAGCAGCACATGGAGCCCCAGCCACCCTAAAACAGGAGCCTTCAACAAAAGGGCTGAAAGGATGAGCTAATCATCTTTTAATGATTTGTAAATAAACAAGGAAAGCATCATGCCACAAGCTGATTTCTCATTTTTAATTGAATTCAAACCGCTGTGCATTTGAGTTTTGCTACTGGGGACAGCCAGTCATTTCAGTACCCAATTTTGCTTGTAGTGATGGTGTTTATTTTTGAATCAGAGCTAAAAGTTCTTAACATCATTTCACACAGAAACAAAATGAATCATTTCTGCTCCTCAATGCAGATAACCACCATTTATTTCTCTGTGAACAGTAACAATCTGCAGCTTATTTATGATGAGGAAAAAAAGGAACCCATTTTTATCTCATTGTAGATCATTTTTAGAAAGCAGCAAAGCATCTGGAACCATGATCCTGAACCTAAATCCATTCTATGTGTGCACTCAAATATGAAAATGTGACCACGTGAAAAGTGTAGGGCAGACATAAATATAAATAAAATATAAATATAAAATATGGAACAGACAGGATTTCACACTCAGATCTCAGCTCTAATTTCTTGTACAGACTCCAACCTAAGGTACTCCTGAAATGACATCCTTCAATGAACTCAGCCTGTTCCTAGAGAGCAGCAAGGCTGCCAATCCCCAGGAATGAATCATTCCAAAACTCACAACATAAACTTATTAGCTGGTCAGGGTGCTACAAGTAAAACCAGGGAACAAAACACTGATTATTTGCCACAGCACAAATGTACCACAGGAAATAAAAAAATACACCAGGTGCCAAAGGGAGCACAAACAGCTCCTTCATCATTTACCTGGAGAGGTCATTGGCAGCCAGAGGGAGAGCAGGGCTAATAATCAACTTTAAAGAAAAGCCTGATGGAAAAGGGGCTGGAGAGGATTTCACATCCCCCTACCTTCTGATGGAAGGCTGCTCCTGAATTCCCCAAAAGCAAAGGCCTTGGAGCTGTAAACAGTTCCTCTATTTCCCAGGTAAACTGAGCCAAAATGACTTAAACTGGAACTGATTCATGATTCACTGACAAACCCCTGGCAAACTCTACACACATCACTCCAGGTGCCCCTCCTACAGGCTCCTGGCAATTAGGGACCTGTAACAACCCCTTCCAAAGTGATCCAGTTATTTCCAAAATGAGTTTAATTAATTGGGCTCAGTATAGAAACCATTAAAAGGATTTAAACAACTTTTGGGTCTGGTGGTTTGATTAGGGGAGGAAGTCAGCCTTGGCCTATCCCCTTAATGCTATTCTTAACTGCTAAGAGTGATGCATGAATGGAGGGGAAAAGAAAAGAAAAAAACCAACCAAAGAGTGGATTTTTGTAAGGGCAAATATTTGTTCACCATCTTTACAATTATTTTGGTAGACAAACAGATTTCCCCCCAGATTTCTGGAAAAGATTTGATAAATTACCCGTAACAAATCTGTTGATGATGGCCTTTCCTGAGGTATTTTCTGTAAGCAGTAATCAACAAATCCCCTAAAGGAGTCTGACCTGCAAAATCAAAAAATTTAAAAAAAAAATTTAAAAATCTGAATTAAAAAAGAAGCTCAGGATCTGGAATATATTCAAACTTAGCAGTGCAAAGCAAAAGAAAAACATTGATTGATTTGTTCTTAAGTTCTAAGGCAGAGAAAGTAAGTGGGTTTTTTCCAAATTCTAAGTTGATCTCATAAGTTTTTTCCCAATTAAAGGCTGTTGAAACAACATGGACACACAACTATCCCCAAGCACAAACTGAAAATCAAGTGAGAACTACATGTACCAGTCACTATTTCTGATTTTGCTTCAACTGCTTAAAAACAAAGGACAGTGGAATGAACTCCAGAAATGCACTCACTGATCTCTGGGCGGTTGCAGAGGGAGCCCTGCCTCAATGCTCAGTTCAATACTTGAGGCTTTATTTGAGGTTCTAACCCAGCTGATTTTTCTGGTGTCACTGGACTGAAAAGGGGCACAAAAGGCACCTTGGTGACTCCAAGAGAGCAAACAGGGCACTGTAAACAAGGGCTTGCAATCCAGAGCACCGATGTGGTGCTGGGTTTATCCACAGCTGCCTCTGCTCTGCACTGCAAACCCTGCACAGAACGTGGGGACCACACTGCAGGCAGCAGAGCAAGCTCCTGGAACCTTGAAAAATGGCCAAAACAGAGAGGGTGAAATAAGGAAACTGGAGTGGTCTTGATACAATGATCAGCAATTAAACAGTTGTGCTGCTCAAATGGCCAGCAGAGAAACGGGGGAACTCCACACCTCACCAGGAGCTTTTGTTTTGAGCCTTCTGCAGCCTCTGCCAAGCATCACCCAACAGCAACATTCCATTCCTGGGAACCCACAGAATAACCAAGTGTTCCTGTATCCAAGCTCAGATTCTGGAACAAGCCTGGAGCACAGGGAGTGTTCACTGGCCACAGAGCTCTGAGGGCTTTTGGAGTCCTCCACTGACAAAAATATCCAATTACCTCCACATTCCCCTCCCTTCCTCCACGTTTCAGCTGCACAGCAATGCTAACAACACTTCTGCCAAGAGATCTTTGGGAGCTGGAAACTTTGCTAATGCTCAGCCATGGCTGGTTTAACACATCTGAGAGTATTTTAATTCCTACAGCAGCTACACCTCAGAATTAACACCTCCACACTTTTAGATTGTGGAACAGCCAGAGTGACAGAAGGTCAGAATTGAGCTAGCATGCACAAGATTTGAGAACACACACAAATCACTGCACTGCAGCCAACATGTTCATTGTCAGGCTTGAACTGTGCAGTGTCACAGGGCTTTTTCAGGGAAGTAAACAACAAAAATCAGCTGTTAATGGTTCTCTTACCATTCATTTGATTGTAACCTAGGGGAATCGTTCTGGGCTATGTGATATAAGGCACTCATTGCATTCATGTTGAAAAGTGGAGGCTTCCTTTCAGCTGGGAAGAAAAAAGAACAGAAAGGTGTGATAAAGCTGTCTGGAAAGAAAGGAGAAATGTATGGAAGTATGAGCACTGCTAAATCAATACCCAGTGCTGTTGCCATCACAGTTAGGCCAATTATTTTAATATTCCAAGTTAGACCAGCACACCCACCCAAGGAAAGCTGCTGTTCATTTGGACAGGGATGACAAAATCCAAAGAGAGCAGGATACAAATTAGAAGGAAGAGTTTGCAGTAAATTTTACTTTAACTGCAACATCTCACACCTGATCTGCTGTGGCAAAATCAGCTGAAACTGAGTAAAACTAATCTTAAGGGCCAGGACGTGCTGTATCAGTCCCCACAGATGTTTGATGCACTGCTGGAACTTGGGGATTGCAGGAAAAAGTGGCTGCCTGCCTCATTTGTCACTGCAAGTGGGACAGGTCACCCAATTCACCTGCCAGGTGTGCCATGAACTCCCTCTCACTGAAATCCTTCCCAGTCCTTGCACCCAGAGGGCAGCTGGCCAGCAGCCCCTGACCTCTCAGGAGGGCAGAACTCCCAGTTCTGGGGGAGGCTGGTTCTCACCAGGGCCAGTGGTGCCAGGATTTCTCAGCACTTTCAGGCCAGAGCCTCTGCCATGCAGGCAAACCACCACATCTGCTTTTCCTCAATCACCCCTCACTTCAGCTACACCAGGAATTAAGACCTCAGCATTCAAAAAAAACTGCTCAACAAGAGCTCTCCTGCCACTGCTGCCTGAGCTTGTGCTCACACAGGGATTTCATGCAAAGTTTGAAGTTTAAAAAAGTTTAATGCTTCTCAAAAGGGTATTTTTAAAGAAAGCAAATCCATCATTGAGGTTCCTGAGTCAAATGCTCCACAGAAATGCTGGTACCAACACTGTGTCTACAGAGGGTTGCAGAGTCTGTCCTGCTGCTGTGATTTACTCCTTGGGAGGCTGTCACACACCTCAACTCCACACAAACAAAAATCATTGGCCATGCACAACAACAGAAGCTCAAAACTTCCCATTCTGGCATTCTTTATGTCAAAATACAGACTGTGTCAGCATGCTGGCACATGAAATAGAGCCATGTTAGTTACTGGTTATCTACACCATCTCAATTCTGCAGACAACACTTCTTCTGCACATCCCCCTCTTTGTTATCTCACACATTTCTGCTGATTAAACATTCACCAATGACATTGTCAGTGAACTCACCCACATAATAAGCTTTGGTGTACTGCTGTTAAGTAAAATCCATATCAAGACTGATTTTTGAAAATAATCTACTCAGCACATGCAGTGTCAATATTCAAACTTGAAACACACACTTAGAGACTGCTCTGTGTACCTGCCATCACATTCACCTCTGCTCCAGGCTCTGTGGATGTGCATCATTTGCCCTCTGAAGTGCAAACCCTTTTCTTCTCTTCCCATAAAGAACCTGTGCATGATGGCTCATGCCACAAACTTTTCAGCTGAGACTGAAGACTTTTGTTTCAGAGAGCAGGGAAGTAAGAAGAATTGAAAATTAAATGTAGGTCCCTTCTGACAGATGATCCTTAGGACAGCAGCTCCCTTGGCACAACAGCTGGGACAACTTTCTCAGAGTGCAGCTTGGAAAACACAGATGACAAACCATGGTTTCCTCTCACTCAAGAGCAAAATGCTCTGGCTCTCCAGGGAATAACTGAGCACACCAGACTAACATGAAAGCACAGTGCATCAGTGATCTGCCAGCAGAAAAAGGTTGAACTCAACTGTCAGGGTGCTCCAAGACATTTTAAAGGGGAGAACTGATGAGGAATAAGGATTCTCCCTTTTTGCAGGAGTTCCTAACACACTGCAGAGTTAATGACCCATCTCAGCTGTTCCCCAGAGTTAATTGCTCACCTCAGCTGTGTGTTCACTCACCTAACTCGATGCATGTGATCCCCAGGGACCAAACATCCACCTTCCCATCGTACTGCCCCTCGTCCATTGCCAGGATCACCTCTGGTGCCATCCTGCCAAGCACAGAGCAAAGGCTGTGTCAGGGACACACAGGGACACTCCAGCCACACCTGCTGAGGTGGCTCCAGCCCCTTGAGCAGAGCCACAGACCAGCAGAGACAGCAGGGAGCTGGGGAAGAGTCTGCTGGAATGGAACAAGCTCTGACCACAGCAGCAACTTGTCAGAGGAGGGGGGAGAAGCAAAAGAAGAAAGGGGGAAGAAAGAAAGAGGAAGGGGGGGGAAAGTGAAAGAGGAAAGAGGAGAGAAAAGAACAGGAAAGGGGGGGAGAAAAGAAGGGGACAGGGGAGAAAAAAAGAGGAAAGAGGAAGAGAAAACAAGGGGAAAAGGAGAGAGAAATGAGCAAAGGGGGCAAAAAGCAAAAGAGGAAAGGGACAGAGAAAAGAAAGAGGAAAGGGGGGGGAGTAAGGAAGGGGAAAGGGGGGGAGAAAGGAAGGGGAAAAGGGGGGAGAAAGGAAGGGGAAAAGGGGGGAGAAAGGAAGGGGAAAAGGGGGGAGAAAGGAAGGGGAAAAGGGGGGGGGGAGAAAAAGGATTAACCCAATCATCTTCCTGTTAGCAGAATACACTGGCACATGGGAGACCCCCTATTTCCAAAGGAATTGTAGGTCCAGGATGACAGCAAGGGCTGGGAAAGCCCTAGAGGCACCCCCTGCACCCTTCCCCAGGCTGCCCCTTGGCACACCAGGAGCATTTCCAGCAGAAAAATGCAGCCTGTGGGTGTAGCCATGAATGGAACAGGGAAACTGGGAACAGTGGTTGTCCAGGATAAAGGGATGAAGTGGGGACAGAGAAGCAGCAGGCCTAGCCTACAAAAATTCAGCCTCTTAAATTGTGTTCTTCCAAAAAAAGGCTTCCTGCCAAACAGCCTCATTCCAAGGCTGGGCCATGGTGACCTCCCAGCACTGCCTGGGGCCTCTGCCACAAAATCAGTGGAGCATGGAGCTGTGCTGGTCCTCAGTGCTGGGCATGCCAAGGAACTCGGGTGACCCTTCAGCAATTCCTTCAAAACAGGACTGAAGGAGCTGTGTGACTTCCAGTCAGACTAACAGGATCCCCTTTCTCCATGAATGCCCCAGTCCCATCACCTGAGCCAAGTGTGAGGTATTTTTAAGCCAATGGCACTTCCAAGCACTGCACAGCCCAAACCTCTCCTTATGGACCCTGAGCAAGGACAGACTTCCTGAAGATCTGGACACAGGAATGTCAGGAGAAGTGCTTGGCCAATGAAGATTTTGATGCAGGTATTGTTATTGAATTGTGAAGCCCTGGAAAGGGAAGAGAGCAGTTCTATAAAGGACTGAAGCACTGCAGGCTTCACTCACCAGTAAGGCGTTCCCACAAAAGAGTTGGCAGGGCAGACTATAGATGCAGACCCAAAATCAGCGAGTTTCACTTGACCTGGTTCTGTTAGAAGAATATTTCCAGCTTTAATATCCCTTTAAGAGAGAAAAAAAAAAAAAAAAGAGGAAAAAGAAGTAATTCAGCATGATGCAAACTCTGGTGAGATGCCTTTGTCTGCAATTTGTAATGCTGGGACAGAGACACAGAGAGGAATTCACTGCCAGTGCTGCAGCAGCAAGCCCAGAGTAACCTCTACTCCCCCATTCCCTGGGCAGCTTCAAAAGTAATATATACTGCCATACTGCTTCAAAAGTAATATTATGGAATATTTCATCCACAAGTGCTACATCCCAACACTTCTGCTCCAGGACAAGTGCTGAAGTCTTGTGTGTGTGCAAGAATGAACGCCTCAAAAGTACAAGAGGGACAGCACAGGCTGTCACATTCGCTGTCACCTTCCCTGTACAACAGCCAAAGGGATGGAGGAGCACCTCTCCCACAAGGAAAGGCTGAAAGAAATGGAAAAAAGAAGGCTTCAGGGTGACCTAATTGTGGCCTTCCATAACCTGAAGGGAGCCTACAAGAAAGATGGAGAGGGATTTACTCCCTTTTTACAAGGGATAGAGGGATAGGACATAAGGAATGGCTTCCCACTGACAGAGAGCAGGTTAGATGGGAAATTAGGAGGGAATCCTTCCCTATAAGGGTGATGAGGCCCTGGCACAGGGTGTCCAGAGCAGCTGTGGCTGCCCCTGGATCCCTGGCAGTGCCCAAGGCCAGGCTGGACGGGACTCGGAACCACCAGGGACAGTGGAAGATGTCCCTTACCATGGATGGGATGGCACTGGATGAACTTTAAAGTCCCTTCCAAACCAAACCATGCTGTGATTCTGTACCACGGCTCAACAGCCACATCAGCAACATACCTCACAGCCTTGAATTATTTAATAATTTAATTATTATTTACACTAAATTAAACAATAAAAACCCAAGAAACCCCTCCGTTTCCACGCGCGATCAGCCGCGCGGGGGCTGCAGTGCCGCCCCCTCGCCACCAGGTGGCGCCCCCGCGCCAGGTCCCCGTGCGGGGCCGGACCCGCTCCAAAATCGTGTCCCCAACCCAAAATCGCGTCCCCAACCCAAAACCGCGTCCCCAGCCCCAAAATCGTGTCCCCAACCCCAAAATTCTGCCCCTTGTCCCTCGGCCTCGCCGTTCCCACGGGCAGAGGAAGCTCTCGCTGGGGCTGTGGCAGCAGCACGGCGCCGCTCCCCGCCCGGGCAGGGCTGGCCGTGCCCCCGTCGCTCTCTGCCGCAGCAGCCGCACAAGCAGGGATGTGTCGCTGCTCCTCATCTCTGGGTGAGCAGATTGGCCTCCCCACCTCAGCAGGGAAAAGCCGGAATACTCTTTGTACCCTTGGTACAAAACCCAGCTGACAGAAGCACAGCACAGCTGGGGTTGGAAGGGACCTCTGGAGATCACCCAGCGCAACCCCCTTGGAGCAGTGACACAGGAACGCGGCCAGGAGGGTTTGGAATGTCCCCGGAGAGGGAAAATCCACACCCTCCCTGGGCAGCTGTTTCAGGGCTCTGCCACCTTCCATGGAAAAGTGCCTGGATTTCTCCTCAGGTGGTTTTGTCCTTGACTTATCCATCACCTAATTGCGATTCCATCACACCTCTGTGGCCTCCCTGCTACCAAAACCAACACAGTTTTACTTATTCACATGTAAACATGAAAAAATTATCTAGTCTTAGAAATAGTCTAGCTCAGTGAACTCCAATTAATTTGGCACATTTAGGGTGTTTCTCCTATTAGTGTTCAGTGCAGCATTCCTGGGCAGTCTTTGTTACCAAGGTCTGCACAGAACAATTGCCAACAAGGCACAGAAAATGTTGGTAGAATAACTTTTCCCAAGGTTGGTAGAATAAGTTTCTAAGCAGCTTTGAGACTCCAGGGAGCAGCAGATGGAAGGGCAGCAGCTCCAGGCTCACCTGTGGATCCTAGAGTGGGAGTGCAGGTAGGCCAGCCCCTGCAAGGCACCGTGGGTGATGGCAGCAATCTCCACTTCCTGGAGTGGCTTCTTGTGAACTACGGGGGGAAAAAGCAAGAAAATTAAATAAAACAGAAGAAAATAAATGGGATGTTTTCCTGAGGAAGTGTTTTTTAAAGAAAAGAATCCCACCAATCTGCTACAAAGTGAAATTAGGGAAGAATTCTTCCCTTTGAGGGTTTTAAGGTCCCTCCCAACCCAAACTGTGATCCTGTGATCTTGGCCCCCAAGGAACACTAATTTTTGTAAACTTTGGCTTTGATGCCCTATTTTAACTTAGATTTCCCTATTTCTTTGCAGGTGCTGCTCCACTGTTGGGGTGACATCAACCTCCTCTTCCAAACCCCATCTGTAATTATTCCTGCACACTGCAAGGCAAGGACAAAGGTGATCTCTGCAGGATTTTATTATGGATATTCCAAAACCAGGCACCCTAAAAAGGTACAGATTACAGGAACATAACTGTACACTTTTACACCTTCATTTGACAAAATTAAAATGTGCATGCCAACTATCTGTAGCACTGGGAAAGCCTCATATTGCTCCTAGAGAATGGAGCAGGACAGACAGAGCACCTGTCCCATCTGAAAAACCCCACTCTGTGAGGAAACAGCCTCCCATCAAACTCAGGTGGGGAGCACTGGCAAAAAGAAAAGCCAAGACAGATCAAACTTACCTTCTAGCAAATCAGAAGCTGATCCTAAACAGTACTCCATAACCAACTGCAAAAAAAGAGAACATCACGCCTTCAGGTATCTCTGGAAGCATTCTGAAATTAGGAAACATCTTTACATTCCAAATTTAAATCACATGGTGGCTTTAATGCCCTGATTAAGGGAAAAAAACAAAAAAGTAGTAGTTTTTGTTAGCTTTCCATCAGAAGATGCAAAGTTTGACTTTATTTTAGTAGTGTTCAAAGCTATTTCAGAGCCTGTGCTGAGGGTTTGAGTGCTGCAGGGTCCACATGCTCACTCACCCAAGCTGTGTGCTCCTTCAGGTAACAGCCCTTGTACTCTATGGTGTTGGGGTGCTTCAGCTGCTGGAGAAACTTGACTTCTTTGATGATATCCTGCCATTTCTAATGAAAAAACAAAGTTAAAAGTATAAATCCATTTCTCTTCTTAATCCTCTACATCCTTTCATGCACCACACCCTGTAGGTCAGTCTGAAAAGTGATCATAAAACTATTTTAAATTATGAAGATGGAAAGTCAGTGTTGCAAAAGCACAGCTGTAAATCAGTTGTCTGGGTCTCTCCTGCACTGGGATACCCCCCAAGATGTATTTAACAGCTTGAGGACTGCCAAAATAATTTTCTTCCTCACTTTAACTGCAATACATTTCACTTAAATGCTGCTGCTTTGCAAATTGAAGTGCTCAGTGGCCTCAAAATAAGTAAGAAACTACAGAGAGTAGCAGTGAGCTGCTCACCTTCTGTAACACAGCACAGAACCACTGACATTTGGGAGAAAAAACAAGGAAAAATGAGTTTAAACCACCCCTGTTTGCTCTTACCAAACAAACACACTCTGCACATCCACACACCAGTCCAAAGGATCAGTGGGGCCAAGTTCCACACAAAAATAAGAGGAACCATTAACACAACAACTGAAATGAGTCTGAGATTAGCAGCTCTTTACAATTTGACAGATGATCAAGAATTTCAGAGAGATGTGCTCCAGTGGCCAGTGTGCTCTTAACACACTTCTTAATAAAATTATTTCTGAAACAAGCCCCATCCAGGCATGAACTCATTTCTCTCTGCAAACCTCCACGATTCCCATGGAAAGGAGCAGCAGCTCCTGCATTAAAAGCTGTTCTGCTGGGGTCAAACCAGAGCTGCAGCTCATTCCACTGCTCACATTTCCACTGGAGCTGCCACAGCTCCTGAGTGCACAGCTGCCTTTATTCCTCTCACCTCATTTGTTTGCTTTCCACTGTAGGACATCTTCTTGACTGCCACCACCTCATTAGTGTGGGAATTCGTAGCCTGGAGTAGGGAAAGAGAAACATTGAAAAAAGTTTCATTTTTCCCCCCTCCTCACAGGGTGAGCTGTGCCTGTGGCAATGCAGGCTTTTTTCTCCTATATCCTTGCAGGATCCTGCACCTCAGAGACATCTTCCTCAGGCTATGATCTACCTATTATTTAACTGTTAGGACACTTTCCCCTGATTTTATCTGGCCAAATCCACTGTTCCTTCCCCAGAATTTGTGCTACTTCTCTACTGACATGTAAAAGGCCCAATATTGCACCTACTGAGAACTCTCAAAACAGTTTTATTGGAATTACAGTAGAAACAGTTTTAGATGAAACTTTGGCAAAATGTTTGCCAAAGCAACAAATATAGAGGTGTATCAAAATCTCCATGATTTCATCCAAAAACTCCATACAACACTGCCATTCTTAAACAGCTATTTCAATTTCCAGCTTCAAGAAGATGATTCAACCTGGAATTTATCTAAATTTAAAAGCTTTCCTTTCACTGCAGTAGACCTTATTTTTGTGATGAAGATTATGCAGCCATCAAAATTCTACTTTTCTGCTTGGATGATGCAGGGATGGTAGTTAGAGGATAAAAACTCAGGTTTGGAAAGATCTCTCCTTGCCTGGACTGACACTGCCCTCATTTCTGCTTGTTAAGGGTAAAAAACATCAAGCTTTTGGTCTTAAAACAGTTGCTGAAATCTCTGTACCTCCAACCATATTTGGGACAAAAAAAAAAATTTAGTGACAGTTAAAAGCTTTAACTATAATAGGAGTTAAATGTGGTAAATCCTCCTTTCAAGTAATGTATTAACTAATGACATTTTTTGAGGCATGTGGGGACTTCAAAGAAAAACTGTGTTGAGTGAACCAGGGGGGCACAGGAATTACTGAAGGGAGGTGACACAGGCCCCTCACAGCTCAAATGAGGCAGAGAAAGCTGCAAATGAGTAACTCTGGGATAAAGCAAAGCCCTTCCCCACCACTTGCCACCCTGATTCAGCAGAGAGAAGATCAAGAGTGTTTGACTCAGATGTATTTATGCTTTCTTTCTGCCTGTCACATCAATTCCAAGCAGCTCCACCTGACCATGGTGTCTGTCCTTCCAGCTGGGATTTGTCACTGAAGGACACACTGCCACCTTCCCAGAGCTGGGGGGAAGTTCTGACTGCACCAAGAGCTTGGGGTGCTCCTGGCTGAGACAATTCCAGGGCTGTGTGAGCACACCTGGGGAAGGGCCATGTGCTGAGGCAGTTTGGGGCCTGTTTGAGATGATACCTTGAAAAATTATTATCCCTCTCAATACACATGAAACACTTGTATGACATAAAATTTAAGGTTCCTCTCCTTACAGCAGTTCCACCAACATCACACAACTCCCAACAGTGAACTGGAATACTTAAAATAACTCATGCTACCTATGGCCAAGCTAGAGGTGTCAGGGATCTCTTATCTTAATCCTTTACTGTCTGATATTCAGAAACCCAGCTCCAGTGAACCTGATCCTCCTGAGTGGCTGGCCATGGTTCCAAGCAGCTTTCATTTGGCTTTAACTGATTTTTTCAATATTGATTCTACTTCAGTCTCACTAATGCCAACTGGATTATAATTATTTCCAATTCCAGTATTTTGGATTTGGTTTTGTTTGATACCAACTGTAAAAGCATCATATTTCTCATTTCCAGATTAAATGAGATGTGTATCAATGAAGGCCATACATCCTTCCTGTCTGAATTCCCATTCCTCTGAGGAACTCTCTTCTCTCTTTGCTTTTTCCATAAAGGAACTTGTAGAGATTTCCAAACATAAGAGCTCCAAGTAACTTGAAATTCCAGTTTGGCAAATTAATTTTCAGCTGTTTAAATTCAACTTTCAGCATCAAACACCATATACTTGATCTGGATAGTTGGGCACACTATTAAGACTAAAGTAAACTGCTACTATAAATATGTGGCATTCACATTCTCTGAAAAAATCCCTTCTCCCAGGATTTTTCTTCTGGGAAGCTGAGAAGCTTCAGAGAAAAGGAAAACAATTCTTATCTCATTTGCTTCTCCTGTGTTGTGCTCATGTGGAATGTGTTTGGAGATTGTTTCACTGGGTTCTGCTGTGAGTTGTTTTCTCTCTTTGGCCAATCAGGGCCAAGCTGTGTCAGGACTCTGGAGAGAGTCACGAGTTTTCATTATTATCTTTTAGCATTCAGTAAGTATCCTTTCTGTATTCTTTAGTATAGTATAGTATAGTATAGTATAGTATAGTATATAGTATAGTATAGTATCATAAAGTAATCAATTAGCCTTCTGAGAACATGGAGTCAGATGCATCATTCCTCCCTGCCAGGGAGATCCCTGCAAACACAATATAAATACAGCTGGAACATTCAAGAGATCAGGAGTGGTTTGGAAACAATTCTTTTTGAGAGGTGTTATCACAAAACTAATGCACACAAAACACTAAAAACTCAAGGAACACTGCCTTCTATAAATGCCCAAAAGCCTCCAAAACATCACTTAAAATTATTCTGTTCTCCAAAAAAAGAACCAACTCTACTTACAAAGTAAACTGCTCCAAAGCTTCCATGTCCAATTTCATGCAAACCCACGAAGATCTCCTCAGGATCATCTTTGTAGAACAGGTCAGCAATCTCTGGGTCCTTTGGCACCCCTTTGCGCATGGTGAAGCGTGTCAGGAACTGCTCTGTGCTCTCAAATCCCAGCCAATTCCTTCCCTCATCCACAAAGCCCTTTGCAGACAGCTCTCAGCACCTGCTGGGAAAGTTCATCTTTAATCTGCTTCCCCTGCACGTGTTTCTGTTCACACTTCTCTGACAGCAACACCAGAGGAAACACTCCCAGCAGCAATAGGCTTCACCATTGCTTCCTCCCCTCAGCTAATTCTTTTTAATTATTAGTCCTATTTAGATAGAGAGATTAAAATGCATTCAGGATACAACAGCTCTTTATCTCACACAGGAAGCAATGCTGCAGTGACACTGAAGTCCACTTGAATTCAAGAGTCCTGTTGCTATGCAAAACATCCTGTGACAGGAGTTTGTTATTCTTCACGCCAGGCTCCCAGTGTGTCAGTTTTTAGACACTCTCTGTTGTTCCTCCTACTTTCCTGGGCTGTTTGCTTTGTTTCTCTACTCCCAGTTGCCAGCTGGTGCTGGTGGAAAAGTCAGCTGCTATTCCACAGCAACACTTTGCAGCCATGTAATTGTTATTTCTCATTTATTTACTCAGAGCTGCATGACAGCCAGTGCTGCTGGATTGTGATTGCTCTCAGCACATGGAATTGCTTTTGAAGAATCCTAAACTCCATCCTATAGGGCACATCTTTGCCTCCCTAAATTCTTCCTTAGCACAGAACTGAGCTGCATCTAAATGAAGACTTCCAGTATTCATCTCCAAAATTTTATTTGTGTGGGGAAAAAAAAAAAAAAAGGAACATCCTAATATCAGGAAGTTTTTCATTTCTTAACAAAACACCTTGAAAAATCTGCACTGATTCATTAAATACTCATATGAAAAGCACTGATGGGGGCCTTTACTCATCTGCTTTTGGCAGAAAATGCAGCAGAGGAGCTGCAGCTGAGTCACTTGGAGCAGTTTCCATCAGTCTGGAGGTACTTTCACACCTGTGGTTCAGCACCTCCTTTACTGAGGTCACATCTTCCCTGTGCACAACCAACTCCTGCAAACCCTCACCAGGACCTCCAGCCTGTACCATGACACAAAGCAGGGCAGCATTCAATGGGAGACCAGCTGAAATGTAACAATCAGATACAATTGAAACTAAAACACGGGGATAAAAGGCTTTAGAAGGTTTTGGACTTCAAGTGCCATCTGGATGAAAGTAGAATTTTGGCCTGGTGCTGAGACAGCCTCTCTGGCTGAGGGTCAGGGATGGAGCAAGAAGGAGAGGGGCAGTGAGAGGAGCTCACCTGGACAGCTGTGGCACCAACCATGCTCCGTGGCTCACATTCCTTCCAGCAGCATTGTCCCGTGCTCCCAGCCCTCCAGAATCTTCTACTCTGCAAAGAAAAAGAAGGAATTGGATTTAGAAACATGATTTAAAGTTTTACACCTTATTCTAACACACAAAACCACCACATCCAGCAAAGGCCAGGGACTGCAGGGGAAGCACAAGGAGAACAGGCTGAGAATGCAAATGGGGTGCCTTTAGGTGAGGATAAACACTTCTGTGCTCCAAAGCTTTGCACTATACATCACTGGAGGACAGAAAACCAGGAAAAGAGGTTAAATGCCAAGTCCTTTGGCTTTTGTAAAGTCTCTTAAGCTTGCTAGGGCACCGGAAGTTCCTCTCAGACCCTGCTTTTTAGATCATCTATCAAAACGACCAAGTTCAGAAAAAATCGCCATCCCTGGCAGTGTCCAAGGCCAAGCTGGGTGGGCCCTGGAGCAGCCTGGGACTGTGGAAGGTGTCCCTGGCCATGGCAGGGGGTGGCACTGGATGGGCTTTAAGGTCCCTTCCAACCCAAACCATCCCATGATTCTGTCAGAAGCTGACAAGGCTGTGTCCATCACTTGACTCTGAGTTTTGCCTGATGACACAGGAGGTTCCAGGGAAAGCTCTGGGCATCAGGAAGTCAAACACTGCTGAATTCCACCAGGGACAGGATGAGCAATGAAAAGATGGCAAAGAGCACCAGCCCCATCAGCTGCAATCAGGTCACAGTGAGGGATGTCCCCCACCGCAGCCACCCACTCCCATTGGTGCAGGGACACCCCCAAAGAGCCACTGCTGTCCCCTCAGGGGAGTGGGACACAGGGAGAGCTGGGAATAGCCTGAACTCATGGAAAATGTTATCTTACATGCACAGCAGAAATGCTTCCATGTTAAGCACGGTGCAATAGTTACATTGCCAAAATCTGAATTAATAGGCACTTGATTTAATGACACACTAACTCATGCTCTCCTTTATTAGGGAAAAAAATAAATGAGCAGAAATCTTTCTGTTAATAGCTAACATTACAAAAAATGTTATTTTTGTTACTTTATCTCACCACAGGCCAATAGTATCGAGCTGTTAAAAGGCTATTTGAAGAGCACCAAAAAAAAGGTTCTGCACTGTTTTGCTTTAAAAAAAAATAACTCAAGTATAAACAAAAGCCAGATGAATGAAATGCTTATTCATTTTCAGCTGATTGGCCTCACCCAAAGGTGCTATATTTACTACAGCCCTGCAGACAGGGCAAAGAATGCAGTATTTCAGGTCTGGCATTCTTCAGCCAACAGAAAAATCCATCTGGCTTTAAAAAAGAAAAACAAACTGATGGAGAAAACAGTTTATCCATCTCCAGTCAAATGAACCTCTCTGCAATTGAGAAAGGCTGTGCAGCTCCAGTATTCAAGGTATTTAAAATGGGAGGCTAAATGTCAATACTTAAGAGTTAAGCCCTAAGTAATAATGTCATTTTCCAATTAGGGCAGACACGAGTAGTGAGGCAAGTAAATCTTCCTGGTAAATCTGCTCAGCAGGGCTATTATTTCCCAGTAATGAAAATAAAAAAAACTTAGGGTGGAAAGCGAATCAACAGCAACCTGAGTTGTGTTGATTGAACATGATCACAGAGGGATCCACAGGATCCCACAACCCCTGAGAGCCCTCTGCAGACACCACCACAGCACCAGAGCCACAGTCTGGCTCCTGGACAGTGTAAAACACTACAGACACACAACACAGCTCTTCCATTTAGGCTGGCCAGGTCACAGATCTTAACAACCCAACTCTCCTCTAGATATGGAGACTGAAATAAAAATGGTTTAAATCAAGGCAGAGCAGTGTAAGAGTTGAGTGCCATTAGTAGAAAACACTCAAGGTCAAGGTATGGCAAATCTGAGCAGGTTTTCTTCATTACCAAAGTGCTGAATTAATACACCAAGAAACAACTTCTATTAGAAGCCTGATTTCTGCTTTTCATCCTTGTAAAGCAGCATTTGAGACTCTGCATGTGCTGAAGACCTCAAAAGGAAAGATCATTAATCACTGGCAGTGACTTAGGGGAGTGACAAGTGACTCTTGGGGGGTTTGGGAGATCAGCATTCTGTTCAGACAGCAGAGTTCCCTCAATGCTAAGCAACCCTCCCATTTAAAAAACATTAATTAACCACTGTTGCTACACAAAGGTTCTCTCCCACCACTTAAAACTTCCAGGTGCTGTATTAATACCAACAAAAAGCACCTTGACCTGAATATAAGAACAAAACACAACTGGAAGCATCTTTAAGAGGAGCTAAACTGACATTTCCAAATAATCCATGGATCTAAAATTATGTCAGTCAATGAGATAAACTTGAGTGTGTGGCTTGTGAAAACCCAGTTTGAATTGCATCTCACAGCACCATAGGGCTTGTTTCAAATGTGCCCAGAAACTCACAAAATTAATTTTAGTTCCTAACTACACCAGGGTACTTCCCAAAACAAGGACAAAGTTTTCCACTCCATGCAGAAAAACAAACTACAGGAAACAGGGTGGACCAGCAGCAGATTCCACTCAGAGGAGGAGCAATATGACATGGCTCATGCACCCATTTTTAGATGCCTATTTTGAGGGGAATAAATTCACACCAGAATTATTTTCCCAAGAATGGCAAGCACAGAGCCCCCTTTCAACACTCCAGTCTCTCCAAAACCTGGAACACAATGTAAAGAAGGAAATTCTGAGATAAATTCAGCTGATAACTAAGAAACCTTTTGAGTTTGAATTAAGGAAGGTGCTCAAGGTCCCCTGCAGACCCCACCCACAAAGTGACACAGTTTTGTTGGTTTGATTTGGGCAGGTTTTGTGCTGTTTTTAAGAAGCTGGAGCTCTTCCCCTTCCCTTTAATTGGTACATATGGCTGCCTGGCCAGGCCAAACACAAACACTTCATCCTGGGCTGATTCCCTGACATGAAGACCACAGCCTTGGATGAACAGCCCATTATTTTAGAGAAGCTTTTTGGAGAACACTCTGGAACCTCCTCCATGTTTTAAGCTGTTTGGTGTCATTTCTTTGATTGTTAAGAATTACTTCCCCAGCTAACTTGATGTAAGTGAACACAACATTTGTGTTTTTTCCAAGCACTTCACCCACCTTAATGCTTAAACCAGGCAGATTCACATCACTGGCACAGAAACTCAAACTATGAACAAGGCATGCAAAAAGCACCCTCACCACAGCCTTTGTTTGCTTAAATTAATCACCAAACTCCAAGACATTTAGGAAAGATTCCACTCTGGTGTAGAAGCAGCAAATCCTCTCACATCCTTCCCTCAGATTTCTCTGAAGCAAAATGATTCACATGGGATGGAAGTGGAACAGAAGGTACCCAGTGACCTTCAGCAGGAAGGACAAATATTCCTGAGCATTTGGGGCTCTGCAGGTACCAGGGCAGTGTCCCTGAGGGCACACAGCAGGAGGAGCAGACTCAGGACATGGGGACAGTCTGCCAGGAGAGCTGGACAGACTGACAGAACCAGAGCAGCAGCTCCTCAAACACCACCTCTACTGATGGCTGTTCCAAGGAATAACTGCCCAGAACAGCCAAGTCAATGCCGCCCCCATCC
Source organism: Fringilla coelebs (assembly GCF_963513975.1). Classification (NCBI taxonomy): domain Eukaryota; kingdom Metazoa; phylum Chordata; class Aves; order Passeriformes; family Fringillidae; genus Fringilla; species Fringilla coelebs. The sequence goes on along the minus strand of NC_140043.1, from coordinate 5,488,551 downwards.
CTACAAACATCTGGGTGCAGCCACAGCTGTTCTGCACCTCCAGCTCTGAGCAGAAGCGCAGGAATTTCCCTTTGGAGTGTTGGCTCTGCAGAGCACCTGGAATTCCATCCCAGGGCTGTGCTTGGGGGTCAGGGCAGCCCAGAGCTCGTGTGTTCATCAGGTCATGAGGAGTTCACACATTACTCATGCTAATAAAACCCTGAATCACAACTGTTCTGACCCAGGCCACTGCTGCACGCTGCCCCTGGGGGATGAAATCCAGCTAATAACTTGCAGGGCTTGTTGTAGATAAATGCCTTCACAAAAACAGCTTTATTTCCTGGTGAGGAGCAGTAGTTTTAAAGGAAACATTCAATTTATAATTCCCCTATGAACACTGTTTATGCAGCAAAAGACAATAAACTCATTAAAAAATTAAAATAAGACAACCTTATTTTAAAAACCTTAAAAAAATAATAAAATCAGTGGGCTTAAAGTCAAGAAACAATCAGTTTTAGTCATCAGGAATGTTTTAACAAGTATGAAATCAAGCCACAGGCCAGCCCTCCCCAAAGGAATAGTCTCAGTTGTGCTCTGAAATTCCACTGCTTTGCTAAATATGTATAATCACAGCTACCCCAAATCATGGGGTACAGCCTGGGCTTCAGTTTAAAAGTCAAACAGCATCATTCTCACAACAGACATGTAATGAAAAAGCAAGAGGCACTGGGTGTAGCTTCCCAATAGTTTTCCTGTTGAATTTAAAACAATTTAATGAAATACATATCCCCTTGTTAAGTTTAAGGGTAATTAACATGTTTTGGATTAGAACCTGTATTTTACCATAAAATCTAGAGAGCATTGTTGGAGTTTCTCAGGTTTGTTTAACAAGATTAAACACTTTCAGTCATGAAATAAACCTTGCCTAATTAAAAATAAAGGGAAGAAAAAAGGCTTCCTGCTCCCAGCAACAACATTTCATAATATTTCATCATGGCACACTTGAAATAAATCAGCAGTACATCTGGAAGGGAGGAAAGATCTGGAAATCATTTTAAACTCTAACATACATAAGCCCAAGCAGCATCATACACAAAAATACAAATTTCATCAGATCTTCTCACCAAAACATCTCTAAAAAGCATCACAGATGGGTCATGAAACTGAGAAAATTGCCTCCCTATTTTCATCATCTTTTTCTTCTCTTTAGTGTTTTTATCAGGCTCTTCATCACGTTGCTTAAAACTCCAGACCATTATAAATTGATGAGTATTATGCTGTGTGTGCTACTCAGAGGCACAAATAAGTCATTGGATTTGTTTGTGGAAGCCTCAAGAGACAGCAGCACACTCAGAGTTTCCTACCTATTAATGTAATGGCTTCCAAAGAGCTGGATCCATTTTGTGCTTTAAAGCTATTTTTAGGTACTTTTAAAAAAGAGTTTATATTTTGACCATCACATAATCAAGAAAAATAAAACAAAAAACCCATCCAGCAACTGACAAATCTATTCCCAGAGCTTTCCAGAGTGTCCAGGGTGATGGTGCAGTGAGATCTGAGCTCTTCCTACTCACCTGCATTAGAACTCAGAGCTGCAGGATCCCCAGGGACACTGAAGCCACCACAGTGGCCACCAGGTCATTTAAATAGCAAACAAGGCTGAAACCTCATCTCCACCTCCAGTTCAAGTTTTCCTGAAGTGTAAGAAGTGACTGCCACAATAACTCTGAACACAACAGAATTCTTTGTATTTTAAAAGTACTTTCCTTATCATGACTTAGATGGCCTGATTTCTGATTTGCCCCTTTAAAAACTGCAGGACTGTCAGATTTAACTACCTGAGGTGAACATATAATTATGTTACTGGACTGTGTGCTAGGCAAGCAAAAGGTGGGCTTTAGGACAGGCACAGGAAGATATTTATGTATAAAAATCCTGGGATGCCATCTGAGGCAAAATGTGATTTCATTACATAAGTGTAAGGCAGTGAGTGAGTGCTGGTGTAGCTACATGGATTTTGTCATAACATTAGCTGACTTTGAAAAAGGAGTTTTCTATTTTAAAATCCTGTTTATTCTCTTTGTGCAAGAAAACATAAACTCAGGTACTGATTTTCTGGCAGCTGCCTCACAGTAAAAGTGGCCAGAAGGAATCATGCAGGAGGTCCTAACACAAAGCAAGGAAACAGACACGGGCTGTGTGCATGAAGGAGGAAAAGAAAAGACATTCCCAGGTCATGCAGGGTGAGAACACCTCTCACAACAAACCAAACCGTAGGTTTTAAACTTTTTTCTTCTCTTTCCTTACAGGGGAAGGTGTATGTGAAACATGTTCTTCATAATTCTAAGAAAATCCAGGAATCTTCACCATGACTGATTACTAATAAAACAACTATTAATAAAACCCTCATAAAACAGCCCCAAAACCCAATTTTACAGAAGGTGAGTTGCACAGTGCTGTGGATGCTGTTCCTCCTCTCCATGGATAAAAGGGAAAGGTTTCTCATCCTGCCCTACTGCTGCAGAGATTGTCAAGCAGAGAAAGCCACAGCATTCCAACACATTTCCACAACATTCCCAACCTGGCTTTCCACAATTCCATGATACATATCCCCCAAGACACCTCCTTTTCACTGTGTTATAGTTCCCCCTTTCTTTGCCCCTGAATCTGTCCCTGCTACAACTTCTCCTTTCTCAGCCCTCCTTCCTTCCTGCCTGCTCTGTGCCAGCCAGAGATAACACTGGAGGAAACAGCCTTTGGGACTGCTTCAGCTTATCATTTCTGCTCCTCCTGCCCTCAGTGACTCTCCAGCACAGCCAGCTCTCCTCCTGACCCACTTACAGGCACAACCATTAACATAAATAACAGGAATTTGTTCCATGCTGGTCTCTGCAGAAATGGCTACACCTGTTCCACTCAGGTGCCAAAGTCTGCTTCCAGTTGAACTTTTTTTAGTTAAAATAGAAAAAGCTTATTTGGGAAAACTCAACAAACTCCATTTCACGTGGGATTATTATTATTAAAGGATGATAGACTTAGTCTAGCAGGTACCAGCCAAGGAAATATCAGTTGTTAATATTACATGAGTTACCCACTGGCTTTCTATGTTTATTCTTTTATAACCTGCAATTTTTATGGCCATTAATAAAAGACATGGATAGAAGTGAAATATGAGTGGCTAACATCCAAAATCTCCTTATTCTCATCTAATAACTGTGTTCAAGAAGAGAGTGTTTATCCTCTATGAAAAGAGCACTGGATGGCTGAAGGTCTGGAAAGAAGGAGGATCATGTGCTGCTTTTATTCACAGAGAACTCAAAGTTTGCTGTATCAGTCATCACATGTATTTGTACAACAGCCCCCTCATGGATCCCCCTTGTTCAGGATCATTTGAAAACCCTTGTGACAATCACAGCCCTTAACTGCATGCACAAGTTATCCCAGTTATCATAAAAACACCAAAATATCATGGTTAAGAAAGTAATAAATAGATTTTTTTCTTGCCACAATACAGCAAACCACCCCCAAACAGCAGGAGAGAGACTGCTGAGATGGAAAGGAACTCCCCAGTGAATGATGCCAGCTTTCATGCAGGGTTATAACTGGGAATAATGAATGGCTCCTTCCAGGTAGGAGGCTGTAATGGAGATCACACATGATGGGGGGGGGGGGGAAGAAAATTAAAAAAGAAAATTAGGAAATAATAAGGAAGAAAAACTTTAATATATTGTCAAATAGGTCCATTGCAAGTTCCAGAGTAAAGCTAAAAAAGAATACAAAAAAAAACACCAAAAACCCAAACAACACAAAACCCAACCCCAAACCAAAACCCTGCAGAATTCTAAACTGAAATAACTAACTTGCTTTAGTATACTAAAAAAAAATCTGAGTTAAAACTGAAATTACAGCTACCACACCATGACATTATTGCCATTATGTGAGAATATACAACACCCAGAGATTCTTTAAATAACTGGATAACTGAGAGGTCCAGGTCTGTGATTTCAGCATTAAGTTTTGTCATCTTGGGTTTTATCAGGTCAGAAAAGACCCTTAATGTTGCTTTAATGCAGAAAAAAACTACAATTTTAAATTAGAACTGGAAGGCAAACAAAAATTTGCTTCACTGAGCACTGGAATCAGATGTGTAAAATTAATTTAACATTGCAGCTCAAGCCAGAGCATTCTTCAGGCAGAAACAGTTTTGGTTCCACCAAAGGGAGGTTGGCAGGGACAGGGAGAAAGTCACCTGGATAGGATGCACCAGCTGGTACCTGTCCCCTCAGCATTCTCTCTTCTCTATTTTTTAAATTAGCATTGCAGCATTGAAGAGTTTCACAGAGTTTTAACTGATTTTAATTCTCATTTTAAATAAGCTATGCTTAAATTTCATTTTTTCCACTCGAAATTCCACATGCAAGTTTCAGTGCTGCATCCTTGTGCACAGGGACATCCTCAGAGGAGCTTTAATGTGCTGAGATTTAATATTTCAGAGTGTTAAAGGCAGAGAGGGGAAAAAAAAAAAAGATCAGTAAACTCCAACTACTTGGTGTAAAGAAAACAAGGCAGAACTAAGGGGAAAATATGGGATGTGACTAATCTTCTCACAGGCAAAGAAAGTAGAGTCTGTCTCCCAGGACCTAGTGGGTCCTTTTAGGAAAAGTGGAAGGTAGATCACCATGGAAACAGAGTATTTTATGAGGTACTTCAGCAGTGCAATTTGCTATGATATGAACATAATCAGGCGAGCAGCAGTTCCCTCCCAACCAACTAGAAAAGCTTTCAGCACAAACACCGAGTGCATTTCTGTCTGCTGGAATTCCCAAAAAATGAAAAACGGATGCAGCAAAGACACCAAGGATATCAGCTGGAGAAAACATCATGCAAGCTCCAGTTCAATTTTCTGGTCACTGACGGAGCCTTCTGGAGGCTCACAGAGCCCAGCAAAGGGAAGCCAGCAGGAGGGGAGGGTCAAACTTCCTCACTGCTGGCCCAGCTTCTGTGACAAGTCCCCAGATGACATCAGGTCACTGCACAAAAATCCCACGTGACAGCACTGGGAGGGGGCTGTGGGGACAAGGGCAGCTTCTGGGGGTGGCAGTGATGGACACATTTGAGGGCAGGGGGGACAGGCAGGAGAAATTCAGGTCAGAGACATCATTAAAACAAGAAACTATCACAAAAAGGGTAGCAAAGCAAAATGAAAGGCCACCATAATTTGGAAATTCCTTTATTTCTGCATGAGAAGCCAAGGAACTGGCAGCTGATGTTGGAATGTGTGCTCAATGGCTAACAAAAATTCAGGTTTACTGGCAAACAGTGTGCAGGAAGAATCATGTGGAGATTGCTCTAAGATATGACTGAGCTTTATTTTTGCTCTAATGATAATTTACTATTTTGAATCGCCACCAAAAAAAAGCCAGTGAGCAGTTTTCTATTTTTAAGAGGGAGTAATGGCACAGATTTGTGTATATTGAATTAGCAGCACCAGAAGGGTTTTGGTCACTTATCTCATAGATAATTTTAATTCATAGCAGAGGTAATAAAAACACACAGAGCCAGGTCCACCTTGAGTGACTCAGACCTGAGAGATGTCAGCAGCAGAACAGGGGCTGATGAAATGCATTTGGTACAAAAATAGGGTAACAGACAGCACTAGTAATATTTTCAGCTACTCTACACATTGCTGAATTTTAAATTAATTGTAACCACACAGGAAAAAGACCTGGGGGTTGCTGCAGACAGCTCTCTGAAAACATCTGCTCAGCAGGCAGAGGCAGTCAAAAACAGGCAAATGGAGCGTTGGGATAAATGCAATGACAAGAAGCCATGGCCAAAAGTAGGGATGGACATAAAAACATGACATGTTTCTATTCTGAATATAGCAACAAAACCTTCTCAAGGGATGAATTCACCCATTTGCAGCTCTGAGTGCGAGGCTCAGAATGAAGAGCTCAGATGGAAAACAGAGAAGTTTCCCTTAGGGAGGAGCCCAGGAGCAAGGCAGAGTCCCAGCAGCACCTCCTGGGGTTGGTCCCACACCTCAGGAGATGCAGTTCAGCATCCCCCTGTCACATACAGCTGCACCACACATTCCCTATGGATTTATCTCAGGAGTTCTCTCTCCATCCACAATTTCACAGTAAATCCCTGGCAGGCTCCCACAGCAATCCTGCACATTCCCTCCTCACCTCACTCTTCCCTTTCCCTCACACACACCTGCCCAAACCATCTGACAAGGAACACAAAACCTGCTTTAAGCCACATTTATTGTTCCTGGTAAGAAATTGTCCTTGCCAAATATTATAATTCTATTTGATATGGCACTTCAGTGTATTCCAACATCTAGAGTGACAGCTGAAGATAATGAATAAAAACTCTTGATTTGTTGCATATTTCTGTGGCAAATTTCTGTAGCAAGGAAAGGAAAAACCACTTTTTCCTCTCTGTAGATTTGTTTTCATCTAACAGACAAATTCCAGTTATACTTTCTATGGCTCTTTGGAACTGTCAGACTTATTCCAAGGATGTTCTGGGAATCAGAGCCATGTGAAGTATGGTTACTGTAGATAAAACACCGATCCAAACCTCAAGCAGCATTCTGTGGATCCTGTCACCACCAAGGCTGGCTCAGGGCTGGTCCCCACTGCCAAACAACTACATTTGACCATGGCCAGAGCTAAAATGTTACAAATATCACCATGAAGCATCCCAGTGTTCCACAATTTCCTAATTTGATCTAAACAACTTTTTCAGAGCCACTTGAACAGCTAAAGCCCAGTGCTTTCCAGAGGGAGATGTCCAGGCATCACTTGACCACTTAAAGCTTTGTTTATTTGGACAGATATTGAGATAAAATAGCTGCAAGCCACCATGACTGTGTGAGCAAGGCCCCAGTTACACAAATGCTTATTTACATCCTCTGCTGTAGCAAGGCTGTCTTTGCAGGGGAAAAAAACCCTGAGCTCAAGACCACCAGATAAGGCTGGGCATCCTTGATTTTCAGTCTTGAATTTAGATAGAAACTCCTCATTTCCTATTAAAAAAAAAAGCTCCACTACATTTTTTCCTGCAAGCCTTGCCTTGAAAGCAATGCTACACAAAGCAGGCTTTGAAGGCTGTAGCAGAATTTCACTATTGTAATCTTAAATCTCATGCAATTAAGCAATTATAAACTTTTCTAAGAGAAACCAAAATGGTCTTTTTGCCGAATAAACCATCTATAGTTCATTCACTGATATGATCTCCATGCCCTACTTGTTACCTTTTTAACCAGGGGGAAAAAAAAGCCTGAATGGAGATTAAACAAAACATGAGGTTTTTGTCTAAAGACAACTAATCTTAACTGCTACAGTAAAGCTTTCATCACCAGGAACGTCTCTGCCAACTGTGTTTTCCCCTGCAGGCGATGTTGTTGGACTTAAATAAAAAAAAAATCATTTACGTCAGCCTATTCCAGTTCTGCTTTCTATTAAGTCAGACTGGAGTCCTTCCCCAGCAGCAGGGCTGGATAAGCCTCCTGTTTTCCCACTTTTCATTCTCTTCTCAGTTCATGGTGTGAACCTCACCTGCTTAGGGGGCAGATACTCAGCTTAAATTCCTCTGAGAAATGTATTTATGTGAGATACAGGGTTCTAAAGCACAAAAATACACACAACATTAAGGCAAGTTCTTCTGAAATAATCCAACTTTTTTTCCCCCAGTTAAAAATACACAAACATCTATTCAATCACTCCTACCTTGTGATTACAGTTTATTTTCCATTCACCTTTCAAAACTTAGATTTTGGGGAAGTGTATGTTGAGGAAAAAGAGCAGGGAAATGAGGTTTGAGGGGGTTTGAAACCTTTGTTAAGCAAGATGTCAACAGATGAAGCCAATTTTCTCCTGATAAAAAATATCACCCAACCCCACTGAAGCCCCAGAAGCACCAGACATGCCCACAGGATAAAGGTTTTCTGCTGTTTGATGATATTCTGCATAGCCCTGAAGGTATTTGTGCAGGGAGATGTCAGTGCTCATGAGAAAATACTCATTTTTGGATCCATAACAAGTTTATGTACAAGAAAAAGATGTTCAGTTTCCCAGAGAAATGGTCCCCTCACTTGACCCTTCAGAAAATATAAATATTATTCTGTTTTGCAGATGGGAGAAATTAGAGTGTTTTGCCTGACAGTGAACATTTTCAGAACCATTTTATCAGGCTTAGCCATCTTCATAACACAGAGAGGAGCCTTCTTTTTTGTGACAGATATATATTTATATAAGGCCATTCTGTGTTTTTTATAACCTAGAATTGCTCTTAAATATCTAAAAGAAAGTCCATTCGAAGGATTCTGCATACACACCTGTCAATTCAACACCCCAAATAACAGTAATTCTCTAAAAAACACAGAAAGGGTATTTTAAGTGAGAGAATAGACACAAACTTACTCAACTGAAATGCTGCTACATCCTTTTTGCCTTCCCATACCCTGAAGCCAAATTCCCTCCTGCCTCCCTATGCTCCCTCAGCAGAGCTTCCCTTTTCATGACATGTTCTGTACAAGAGTCTTAAACACTAATTAAGCCTAACAGTCCTCAGAGATGTTAGCACAGCTATAAAAAGGTTTCTGGATCGAGTGGCTACTGAAGGAACTGGCATCTGATCAAATTTTCAAGAGTTATTCTCCCTGCTTTATGAATAAATCAAGGAATTCCCAGTTTTTGAAAGTCTCCAGCACTGCTTGGTGCCTGGTGTACATATTAACAGCCCTGTTTTGTGGATTCAGCATCCAAGGCATAATGAACCTAAGGGGATACTTGTAGTAAAACTATGAAAGGATCCAATCCCATCATCTAAGTGAGGAATATTTTTAGTTGGGGACAGCTTCTCAATTGCAGGGCTCATTATTTTGTTCTGGTTAATTTTAAGCACAGCTGAGACACTCTGTGAATGAAATATGTTTTTCTGCAGAGTGAAGCATATTACCACTAATCAAAGGGATGAAAAATTCTGGTATTAACAAATAAATTTGTGATAGTTCAGTCTTCTACTTTATGGTCATGGCAGCCCAAAATGCTGAAGGAGCTATGGGGACTTTAGGAAGTCACCTGGATCAGGGTCATTACTGTACAGGAGTTTCTAGGCTCCTAGAAAAGGATGCTCTAGACAGGAATAATGGGGGAAAAACTCCTTTATGGGGCCTCCTAACTAATCAATACCTAGTACAAATGTATAACTAAATCTAATATGACAACGAGAATGGTCTTAGAATAGCTACCCTGAATTTTACAGATGTAATTTTAAAGCCTTCAGGGGAAGCTGCACTGAACTCTTCTGCTAAAGCTTTTTGCATTAAATAACTATACATTTTGATGATTTTTACTTATAATGCTGAGAAGAATCAACACTTTCCAAAGTGCAACTACAGAGGAAAAACACTGAATATTTGTATACAGACAATACACGCCAGAACTGCATCATTCTAACCCAGCCAAATGTAAATATTATCTGACTTTGCAAAAAATAAATATCAGAAATAACCACAGAATCTCTCTTGCAAACTCAAACACAGAAGCTTCCAACCATTTGAGATGATGCTGTTGGAAAAACTCAGCTCCACATTTCTTTGGTGAGAAGGGAACTTTCCCAGAGAATATGAGGAGCACAGCAAGGTTACAGAGCAAGCCTATACTGTGCTTAAACTCTGCATTAATCATAGATGAAGCCCAGCAGAGGAACTGCCTCTGCTCCTCCTGCTCTCTAGGGAAGTGCAGCATGGTGAGGCTCAGCTCCAGGCTTCCTCTTTTCCAGGCATGGCAGGGACGGGGCCCCCTCCCTGTCCCACCTACCCCAGGCTGGGCTGGGAACCACCAGCTTTTAGGCCTGGCTTTACTGAGCTGGCTCCTTGGCCAAAGGCAAGGCTGCAGTTTCTCAGTGAGAGCTGCTGCTCCCTCCAGGGCCACTCAGCAAAAGCCATTTCTACAACCCAGATCCGAGGCAGAAAAGCAATTTCCCTTCTCCCAGGAAAACCTCCAGTAACAATGTAATTCCATCCTTGCTCAGATATTTCACTGTGTGTCATTTCATGTTTCTGAACAAAGGAACTGCCACCCAAAATCCAGGGCTGGGAAACCCAGCCAGTGTTTCTCTGTTCACTTCCAGATTAGCCCCCAACACCAGGATGGGCGACATTCCCAACCCGGTAAACCCCACGTTAAAATACAGCCATAAAACACATCAGACAGATAAATACCACCCATCCTGGGCAGCCAAAGGAGTAAATTCAGGGAGTATTCCCCAAGCATGAGATGGTCCTGTGTCTCCAGGTCTTACAGCCTCTACACAAAGGAGGTGGGTCAGGGCATCCCACAGAGCCCTGCTCACCAACAGCCTGGCAATTCCACTGCTCCCCAAAGTTTTACATTTTACACTCAACCCTCACTTAGCTATGGAAAAGGGCAGGCCATAAGGATCCCTTGGATTTGAAGTGGGTGTGGACATGACAGCACTCCACTGACCCTCTGGGGCTCCTCTGGAGCACCATGTGCCTCCAGGCAAGATCCATCCCTGCGTGGGAATCCAGACTTCCACACAGAAAGAAAGAGGCACATCAGCTGCTGAAGCAGCAGGTTGGGTTTATTTGGATAATGCTGCAATGAGAACTGATCCTGAGACTCCTCAAGGCAGAGCTGGGTATCTCCTCTGGCACACTCAGCTCGCAGGAGAGCCACTCCCTTCCATTTCCCTTCAAACACTCACCTCCACCGTGGCAGGAGGGAGCTGTGCTCCATGCCAGGCACCCCAGCACCTCCAGCTCCTTGTCTCTTCAATGCCAGCTCGCTGGACACGGCAGCAGGGCACAGTTCTAGGAGGAGGTTGATGCCATCCTCCCTGTGCTGCTGCACAGCCAGTGGGATCCCACTGAGCCCAAACCTGCTCTGTGACACCCTGCAGATGCCCTGGGAGCCTGCTGGCCCTGGCACAGCACTCTGTTATTGTATTTGCTGGGAATGCCCTGCCAAAGGCATGTTCTCAGAAGGCTAATTTAGTACTTTATGATAATATATTATATTAAAGAATACTATACTATACTAAAGAATACAGAAAGGATACTTACAGAAGGCTAAAAGATAATAATGAAAACTCGTGACTCTCTCCAGAGTCCTGACACAGCTTGGCCCTGACTGGCCAAAGAGTGAAAACAACTCACAGCAGAATGCAATGGAACAATCACCTGTGGGTGAACAATCTCCAAACACATTCCACATGAGCACAACAGAGGAGAAGCAAACGAGATAAGAATTGTTTTCCTTTTCTCTGGGGCCTCTCAGCTTCCCAGGAGAGAAATCCTGGGTGAAGGAATTTTTCAGAGAATGTGAATACCACACTCTGTCTCAGGCTGGAAATGGGGGTGTGTATTCTATTTGTCATCTATTAGAGCTGGGGCAGTTCTCTGCTGTTCATGGGGCAGTTTTTCTTTATCTCTCCCACAGCCCATCCTCCCTCCAAGAGATCTCTACTGTCCATGGCCAGTGAGTGTCCCTGCAGGGCTGATCAAATTCCATCATCCCATGGGGAGATGCTGTGCCCAGGGCAGGAGCCAAGCATTCCTACCTGGATACAATCTGACCTGGAACAGCACAGCAGCCTTTGCCCCCTGCATTCCCAGAGGAGCAGCTTTCTCCTGCCCTGCATTCCCAGAGGGAGAGCAGGCCCATCTCCAGCAGCCCTGGAGCTGCAGAGGAAAACTCCCCCCTTGTGCAGGATCCTGCTGCAGCAGAACCACAGCTGGCACTGCAGGAGGGCTGAGCCCCCATGGGATGGGGCTGTGCCACACCCTGACACACAGGGGACAGCTCCTATTCTAACTCTGTCAGTGGGGTTTCTTTTTGTTTGTACTATTGCACTTGTATTTTTAGTTTTCCTAGTAAGAAACTGTTCTAAAGAACTGTTACTCCTATTCCCATGTCTTTGCCTGAGTGCCTTTTAATTTCAAAACTGTTAATAATTTGGAGGGAGGGGGATTACATTTTCCATTTCAGGGGAGCCCCCTGCCTTCCTTAAACAGACACCTGTTTTTCCAAACCAAGACACACTCCCAAGCCCATTTCTGTACCTGAGATCAGCAGGAACCCAGGAACTCCCCAGGAGCACAGACCCACTGCCAGCGACACAATCTGCTCCTGCTAAGGGACTGGAGCTGCTGCTCAGTGACATGTGGCTCAGAGGTCACTTTCAAGAGCATAAAAACCAAAAAAAGGGGAAAGAAAAAACATAGGGATGGTTTCTCAGAATTATAAAGTACTAAAAATAGAGTCACCCCCCAGTGACAGCAAGGTAAAACTGAAATTTCAAAGCAGAAACACATTTTCACAGGAGTGCCACAGGACAGAAAGGGAAGAAAGCACCACCACTTTTTTAAAGATTTTACTTAAGCATCCTCATTAAAAAGGGATAAATAGTAGCAGTGTGGAATCATTATAGTAATCCAATATATTTTTGTGTTCCCAACACTCAATTAATTTTATTGAGACTCCAGAGCTACCATACACAGCTTGAGAGCGTGCAGCATCTGCTACTTCCAAGATGAGTCATGGTAGGAAATTCCCCTGTATTTTCTAGGAACCAGTAAGGCAGCCAGTGATTGAAACAGTGATGTGACTGTATATAACACCCACACAAACGAGAAGAAATAACTTCTATCAATAAATATACATTATATTTAATGTACTCGCTGCAGATTTCAAGTAAGAGATTACAATTAGAAAGATTGTTTTGGGGAAAACATTCCCCAGTTTAATTTGAATGCAATGTAAATTTTGAAGAAGAAACGTTAAAGGTCAGAAGAGACTGGAAGAAGAGAAACTAATTTAAATAAATTGCAGGAATTTAAGGACATTTTGAAGAAGGGAAGTAAACATGCAACACCCCACAGCACTTGCCTCCATTTTCAAGTGCTGCATCACTAACTCTATAATCTCTTACCACATCTGTCCCTCCCTAAACTTCAAACCATTAGTTTTTAGGGGTTTTTCCTATACTAATATAAAAGTATAGTATAATCATTAGTATAAAAATACTAATGTTTTTTCCAACTCTCCCCCTGCACCTTCTGTTTTAGACAAAACTATAGAGGACCAAACTCTTTCTCACCTTCTGACTCCACTCCAAACCACCAGACTAGAGACGCTTCATTTTCCATAGCCACGCTGCCTCCTGCATCCCCAGATGTTCCAAATCACAGAGATGCTTTGTGCTCACTCTGCCAACAGCTGGATCTGTCACTGTCCCCTCACTCAGACCTGTGACAGCCCCACAAAAGCCTCTCTGAGGACACATCCACAGCAGCTGCTGCCTCTAGACTGACCTCAGGAGTAAACCCTCAACTTAAAAGCATCCTGGTCATGTCCACCTCTCACTTCCAAACAAGTTAACACAGGCACTGTGATGTGCAAAATTTAAACTTACCTGAGGTTTGAGGTTAGCCAGAATAACTGGGATTTTAAGAGTCAGATGGCCTCTAAGGAAGGAACACAGCCTCACTGACAGCACAGAACCAGGTCTTGCCTAGCAGATATGGAGTCTTTTGCTAGGCAAAAAAAAATTTAAGGTGCAAACCAAACTTAGGGAGTTATTTTATACTGTGTTGATCAATTTCAATATTTTTAGTCCATGATCAAAACAGCTGCAAAGAAAGCACATGGATGAAGAACTGCAATGAAGATTCACGCAGTTTTGGAGCACTGGTTGTGCATTTCAAGCTAAAGACACATTTTTGGGTTTGACTTCTAATCAAGAGCTCAGACATTTGTGTGCAAGCAGCCAACTAATAACCCTTCCAGATAAGGCCTGGGGCTCCTAGAATTACCAAACAGCAGCAGGCTCACCTTCAGAGTACACCATGGCCTTCTTGAATTACCAGGACTCTTGATAAAAATCCAGTAGGACAAAAGAGAAATTCCACCTCACTTTTGAATACCTGCAAGTCACAACCTCATTCATCAATGGAGAGAGCCTAAAACAAACCCACCAGAAAGCAGAAACTGGTACAATATCTGCTTACACAAAACCATGGACACAGAACAAGATTCACTCATTTTCACCAAGGGACTGCAAAGAGGGTCACAAGCCCTTGGTTTGAGGACAAAAAACTATTTGCTATCCCAATAAAGGGATAAATCCAGAAGTGAGAGATTGGTTTTACTGAGAATGAGTCCCCAAACTCATGCAGGCTCCCTCTGCAACCCCAGACCAGTCTTCAGCTTTCTTAAGGCAAAACTTTTGGTGAATTGTGACACCACCCACTTATCTGCAATATTTATACTGACAATGAAATTCTCCAAGCATGAACTTAAATATATATCTCCACCAAGTTTAGCTAAATGTGGTACCCCATTTGAATAGTCTGCCATGTCAGTATAATAAATTAGCAGTAGTATGTCACAAGGACAAAGAACTACTAATACACAGAGTTTTCTCCAGCACTCACAGAAACCCCTTGCCAGCATCAGATGTCAACTAAATTTTTTTTTTTTCCCCAGACATTGAATTTTCTTTAGAAGACTCCTGGTCAGGGACTTTTCAGAAAACACCTGATGTAAAGCGAAGCTGGAATACTTTGCAAATATTTACACTAAATTAAGGGTTTGTTCCAAAGTATCAGCTCACTACAGTTGGCAGCAATAAGCAAGGCACAGACCAGGCTGCAGGAATCCATAGCTGGTTTTAGCTCTGAAGAAGAGTATCAATTTTATCAGAATTTCTTTCTTTTCAGACATCATATGGCCTTCAGTTACACAGCAGCACTCATTCAATATAAAAGCAGAATCCACAGATGTCAACACAATCATATTAATATAGTGTCTTGCTTATAGCTGCAATCAGTGCTACAAAGGGGAGATGAAGACACAAAATCTGAATATTATAACCAAAACTTCCATGTTCACAAGTTTACTCAATTCCCAGGTCCCTCCTGCTTTCCCAAAAACACAAATCCAAATTCCCTGAAGCAACAGGAAAGAGCACAGACAGGCCTGTGCATACAATGGCCTCCATTTGCCCTTATGCATTTTAAGTTATGCTACAGGAAGCACCACTGAAACACAAACCAAACCAGATTTGTCAGAGGTTTCTGGGAGTCTGAAGAGCAGCTCATGGGCAGCTGTTACAGGAAACCTGCTCAGCAAAATGGCCAGAACACATTTGTCACCTCTCTGGGGAAGTGCCAGCTGCATGCCCAGGAGTTGGTATCAGTAGGAGAAGTGTGGGTAATGTCAGTAATTATGTGCATTATATAAGGTGTGCTTGCAACACTCCCATTTCCTTCTCCATAAAGATTAAAACTGTGGCTTCTAAGTAGCTTAACTGTTTGATGGAGGCAAGCACAGCACTGCTGCTCCCAAGAACTGATTTTGCAAACCAAGGTTTAAGATCCAGCAGTGTCTCCCAGCAATAAGGGCTGCTGGCACACGAGGTCAGTCATGGCCAGAAGCTCCACCTCAGGAACATCTGCAGAATCCATGCACTGACCTGGCTGCCCCAATTTCAGTTTCAGCTGCCAGTGCCCACGAAGCACAGCATCCCTGAGGGGTCCCTGATGGGATGCAGAAGGAGCTCAGTTCTCAGCACAGCATTGCACAGCCTGAATTAACTCACAGCAATCCTACACTGCACCTCAGCACCCACCTAGCCTGGATAAAAGGAGGACCCAAAGATTTCACCTGTGCTGGCACTGGATGAATAAGTAGATTTAAAATGCTCTTTTCCAAAGAGGATGATTCAGCTACCCCACTACATACACACAGAACATGTACAGCTTCAACATGTTTTTTAAAAAAACAGCAACCCACCCAGAAATACATCTGCAAAAATCCTTCAGTGTACAGGCCACCAGCTCTCAGCACTGCATCATTCATAGCTCTGGTGAAGAGCTGAATGTGAGCACTGCCATTTTTATATCTTGTTTTAAAACCCATTTCATGTCCATGACTGCCGGGTATTACTCAGGAAGACAACAATTCCCACAGTGTGTGCAGAACAATAACACACAGGCAAACACCCCCAGCCTGCCATGGGGATATGAACCAACCACTACACTGTAAATATGACACTGACTTCTGTGTCTGCAGTGTAAAACAGCTTCCAAACCTGGAAATGAAATGTCAATATCAAGCTTAAAGATTAATAAACGAGCTGAGGAAGCCCCTTTGCTGTGCAAGGGCAGGACAAGGAGTGTTTTGTCACCAAATATTAGCCAATACACAGGAACACCAAGGGAAGTACAAGCAGAAAGGACATTTCACATCTGAATGATTAAGACATTTAACCATTTAATTCATTTCCATCATCACAGTACCTTTACAGCTCTTTCAATCACAGAACCAACACAAAGCTAAGGAAAAGAATCCAAGCGTGCACCTGAAGCACGGTATTCCAAACACAAGCTCCCAGAACTTCCTCATCCTCCCCTCCTATCACTCATGGCCAGAAGAGACTGGACTTTCTGAGAAAGTGAGATAAAGTAACAGTCAAAACAAACACAAACCGCCCTGCAAATCTCAAAGGGTAACCCAAGGCAAACACTCAACAAACCAGAGAGATTTTTAAAGGCTGCACAGAAAATGTGTCCTTCAAAAGGCTGCACTATCTTCCCAAACAGGGACACACAGAGCCCAAGCACTTTAAGGACAAGGAACAAGATGACCAGCACATAAAAAGAAGTGCATTGTATTCATCTGAAGCACATTTTTGACAGCCAATTAAAAAATATCATCATTAAAATTAAATACAAGCTAGCAAAAGCTTTTTAAACAAATTCCACAGCAAAATCTGATTTGTGTTTATGGTTTGGGATCTGGGTTTGAGTCCATCCCAACACAGGCAGCAGAGCTCTTTAACTACCTGCTCTGAGTTCCACAGAGATAAATTCTCTGAGCTCCTCAGCAGATAAATTTGGCAGCCTTACCCATTGGCTCAAGATTGCCATTCGAACCACCAGAGGTTTCTTGATTCAATTCAGTAAATGCATCATTTGGCATCTAATTTAGGAGGGATAACATTTTAAATCTGCTTCTGAGAACAGTGGAACATGCCCAGATCACTGCAGAAAGATCCTGGAAAAGCTACAAGCAATTCAGACGGTTAAAGGTACTCCTGCCACGATCAGCCTGGAAATGCCTTTTTGCCCAGTCCTTCCTTCCAGCGTGGATTTATTGAACCCATAATTGAGAGCATTTGCCACCAGGTCTGTCTGATTTCAGATAACACCCTCAGACTTCACTGCAGCTTCTCACACATAAAATGTGAAAGGGCCACCCTAACACTGGCAAAGACAGACTGATCCTGGAGCTCAGTGAGTGAAATGGCATTTGGGGAAAGCAGATCCTTCAGGATCAACATAAAAAAATGTTTTGGTCATAGAGAAAAGCTGAACTCCAGCATACACCTATTCTCCCATCAGGAAAAAAAAAAAACTTGCTCTCAATCACAAGACTTCAGCCTTTTACAGCCAAACTGAGTCAGCATGAGACAGCTTAAAGCAGTATGAAAATAATCTCAAAACTCTATGCCCTGGTACATAAACTGCTTGTGTGGTACTTACTGTGGCAAGCAGAAGACTTCAATTTATGAAAACATCCTTAGTTTTCTTTGAGAAAGCTGGAATAACCACTATTAATGCTGCAGCAAATGCACATGGCTATGCACTTGACCTAAGGATTGCTGAGTTTTGGTGGCATTTAATCACATCAGTATGGGGGGGAAGAGGCAGAGAGCCAGGAAAACATCACTGTGTGCCTTCAGAAAACTTGTTATTTTTAACAGTGCAGTTTAAGATCAGCAACCCTGAAGCAAAATGGTCAGAACATTTTCTTCCACCGGTGTTGACAGCACACCAAGAGCTTTCAGAGGGCGAGTATTTCAGGCCAGAGCAGCAAAACAGAGATGCCAGGAAGGAAAGCTCACCCACTGTGGCAAAAACCATGAGAAGGGGGACTTTATTCATCCATTATGCTGAAGAGCTTAAAATAGAAACATTCTATATGTCTCACCTCAGGCCAGGATGAACAACTGAACAGAAGTGAATCACTTCTGTTACAGCAAATGACTGGAAAACACTGATGGAAACTGAGGTTATCTTCTGCCTCTCCCTCCAACCCAGGAAAAAGTCCTTACTGCTGCATGTTTTTACAAAGAGGGAACAAAATCTGAGCCACTATTTTTCCTTTGTTTTTTTCATCTTTAATTAAGCTGGAGAAACAGAGGCTGATCTATGAAGCCTCAAAGCCTCATCTCTCTCTGCAATCCCTACTATGTCTCTATCCTTACCCATGGATGTAAAACTGCAAAAAGCACCAGAGGAAAAGAAACATTTGGGAAATGCATCACACCCAGTGCTGCAGCTTTGGAGGTTTAAAAAAAAAGAACTTAAAATCTTTCATGAATAAAATTGGGTTTAGTGCATTTTGGTATGAAAAAAACCTCTTTAAAACAGTAACTGAGAGCTTAATTTACCAAACACAGAATAAGAAGAAAAAACCAAAATTCACATTCAAAATGAGGTATTCTGAAGCTAAAAATACTCAGCCAGCTGCAATTCCCACCTCATGCAGGCAGAAGTGCTTTGCAGTCCCCCTCCCCAAGCACACACACGCTCACTTCCTTCTTCATTGCAACATCAGAGGCTCAACCCGATGTTAACAAGCCACAAAGTCCTGCCCAGAACTTAAAAGTCACGCCCCAGTAATTACATAAAATAAACTCTAAGTACAAGTGGTTAAAAAAAAATAATCTATTTACTCGACTTCAGTTTTGCTTTTAATTCCAAAATATTTTGGCTTGTAGTAAAAGAGAAAAGCAACTTGCTCCTTCCACCCAGATGTCTCCTTAACTGGTTCATTAACAGTTTTTTGGGTTTTTTTCCCAATCTTACTGTAGAACATCAGCACATTCATTTATATCAATGCTATGCCAATACAGGGATCAAACCCCTGAACATGAACCTCTTAAGGAGAACATTTGAAGTTGTGTTTGATCCTTCCTTTTTGTACATAGAACACAAAGGATGATGACAATAGTGGAGGGAGGAGAGGAAAAAAAAGGAGATGTAGGATAATGTAAAAACTAAAACTCAGTTGTGCAAATGTCCTACTCAAAGGTGGTACAAGACATCAGAGCAACCTACAAAAGCAGCAAAGATCCTCCAAAATCTTTGCAAGCTCCCAATAAAAAGGCAAAGCGTTCTCCTCTGACCTGACCTAACAAAAAGGCAGCACACAAATTCCTGAACAGGAAAACCCCTGTACACTGCATGCAGATTTCCCCCTGAGAAGACAGAATACATCACGTGACAGTTTATGGAATCAAAATTTTAACAATAATAATTTGTGTTCTGCTGGTGCCCTGGCACCAAAAGACCAACAAAGCCAGGAGAAGGCTCCAGGTCGTGGAGCTGACCTCATCCTGCTCCAGAGGGAACAATACCTGCTGGGCACAGCAGCCTGGGCAGGGTGGGGACATCCCCAAACAGGAACCAAAACCTTCCCCATGCACACACACAGCTCCCTGGCCACCTCCTACCACCAGCTTTTGCTCTTTGGTGCTAAATCCCCTGCTTTTTACAAACCAACCTGCCCCAGCAGCACAGAGCCCAGCACAGCCATCCCTTCACTCATGAACAAAAGGAGCTTTGCCAGGTTTCTTCACTCCCTGCCCAGATTCTGCCACAAACAGCAGAGCAAACCCTTGTGGCTCTGTGACAGCAGTTCCTCCTGCCAGGGAGAGTGGGAACTCCTCACCTCCACAATCCCATCTCTGCCACAGCTTCCAAGCTGCTGGAATACAGGGACACAGGGCACAGAGGGGGTTTCATCCTGCCCCTCAGCCTTTCAGCCCTGCTGTGCAAGAGTTCCTAATTTATGAATGATGACACCAATTAAACATCCCCTTTGTTCAGAGACAGAGATTATAAATATGAAAGTTTTCTGACTTCCTCTCTCCACACCCTCGAGGCTCTCACCCACAGCTTCACTGACAGCAGCTGCAAACGCTCTCTCTGGACGGGGAGGACCTGGCAGCAGCAGCCAAATGCTCTTTAAACTGAGATATTTTATTCTGCAAACACCCACCACAAATTCCCTGCATGGCTTTGGAAGCCAGGTGGGCATAGCAGTGCTCAGAAAGGCTTCTCTTGTGCTGCACTGTTTCCTCAAAATAATGGTTTTCCTGAAGAAAAACAAACAAACTCTCCTCATTTGTATTAATGAAACAGTCTATTTGTAAACAATTAATATAAATTGGTGCTTCCTTTTCTACCTTTAGGATCTTGGTTATATACTGCAAGTAATTCTCACACTTAAACAATAAATTTAATATTATGAAGGAGCTTTTCACCTTCACTTTTCACCTTCCTGTCATAGGGGGCCACGGCCTAACATTTTAAAAAGCCACTGTATACCCGAAATATGAAATATAACTTCATATTTGGGAATACCTGTATCATCATCTAGTCAATATTGTCAGTGCCTTGATACAAACATTCTGCTTGGGATTTTCCCCCACTTTTTAAGGCAGGGATACTCGTCCATGTAAATTATAAAACAGTGAGCAATGAACATACAGCAAATTGTGTCAGCCTTTCTGAGAAAACTGAGAAAAGCTTTTCCTCAGTTAAATCTGAATACAAAACATTAAAAAAAAAAAGCAGGTGCAAGTAATATAAAGCAACAAAATTTGGATTCCTAAAAAAAGCACTTCAAATAAATAAAACCCAGTGAAAGGAGAGAGTGCTAACAATGATTTGAGTCTTCCCCAGGACAACCCCAATGCTGCTGAAGCCAACACATGCCCAGGAAACAGAAAGTGAAACTCGTTAATTTACTCATTAACTGAAATCTAACAAAGGCATTGGAGGGGTTTTGTTTGGTTTATTTTTTTTCTTTAGAAAAATACCCCCAGTGTAATTCAGCAGAAGTTTGTACCATCCATCCTCATCCTCTGGTCCTACCTCTAAATCTCTGGCTTTGTTAGCCCAGGTTATTTCACAGCTGGACCAGTTTGCTGATCTGAACCACCCCTGGCAGCCCAAAGGTTTGTGCCAACCCAGCTCAGTGGGAGAAAGGAGAGGTGGAATAACAGCTGGTTTTGATTTAGCTCTAAAATCAGCACAAAATTAATATTAATTTGCAGGCTCATGATTTTAAACTCAAAATTTAAATTCACAACCAATCCATTTCCTGCTTCCTACCCCCTCCAGCCCTGTGTTTCAACAGCAATCCAAGTTTCTATTTTTCTTCTAGTCAATACATTTCCAATCTGCCAAGACACAGAAAACAACTTTGGTATATAATAATGAAAAGATGAAACTGCAAAGATAAATAAAACTGTCTGGATTAGGACCTCCAGCTGTCAAGGCTGCATCTTGACTTTCAAGTGAGTGTGAATTTTAAGAAAGTTATTAAAGTTTAATAAGGTTCTATTGCTAATGACTACTTGGTTTGGGAAATAAACACTGATATCTAGTTTTCCCATAAATGGGGATTTTGCCTTTCCTTGCATAGCTATGTTATTATAATGGTGGCCAGAAGGGAAGAAATTCTGATAGATACTTTCTAAATATACTATCAAATTAATTTTAAAAGCCACAATGTCAGCATTCACACAAAAGCTTCACAGATTTTCAAAAGCTTGAAGATCACCAGATCTAAGAGATTTTTAATAGTTGGTTTACACCTTTTAATACTAAAATTTCTGTTAAAAATGCTAATACATTTTTAAAGGTGTTTTCTTACGTTTTGTTCCATTTACAAAGCAAAAGCAGGGCAGATTCCCAGCCACACAGGAAAAACTCAGCTGATTTCACAGCATTTCTTTTGGCATGAAAAGGTGCTAAGGGCTCACTAGTGGCACAATAAGTCATCATCACCACGCTGAAGTGCCCAAACCCACTGAGGCTACAGCATGACCTGCATGCAAAGCCAGCCGTGAAATGGCAGCGAGGCACCCCAGGCAGGCTCCAACATCCTGCAGATGCTCCAGCTCTGCTCCAGCCCTCTGGAGCTGCAGCAGCCTGGATCTGCCCAGGGTAATTGCAGGTGAAGGCAGCAACAGCCTCTATCAGAGCTGCAGCTATTAAGGCTCCCTAATGAATGGTCTAACAATAAGCCAGGCTTAACCAGTTCTCTCATTGCAGGACCTTAACCATAATAAGCCCCTAGAACATTCCTACAGCATTTCCCAAAGATCCTACAGCATGAGCCTACTAACTGTGCTCTCACAGCCTGTGAGGCAGGTATTAGTCAGCCTTTTTTTTTTTTTTCATTTAAGTACAGATAAAAAGTGAGGCAGAAAGCTGGCAAACAACTTCCCTGTGGATACACAGCTGACTGGTGGCATGCAGAATCCAGATCTTCAGGATTCCAGCCCTGTCATCAGCCAAAAGGCCATCATTAGGAGGAAAGAAATTAGTCTGGTCTTATAAATAGCATTTGAATATAAGCCTTGCTAAAATATTTGCAAGGAGTTGACCTTAAACACCAGCAGAGCTGCACTGGTAGCCTGGGGCTCCAAGCACCAGCTTGCACAGCACTGGGACTGGGATCCCATCCCTCTGCCTCCCTGCATATCTCCAGATCCTGGATCCAGCACAGACTGTCCAACAGATCAGACCACAATCTCTTTTGACCACCTCTGGTTTGGGCTCAGTATATCAAAAAATGTAAGACTGCTCTAAAAATATAAACAGCATTGCTCTAAAATACTCAGGCAGGCAGGAAAAAGCAAATTTACAACGAGCCTGAGTCAGCAACTTTCTCCTTCTTTAAGGCACCAAGTCAGACTGGCAGAAATCTCCCTGTAACACAAGAACTAGAAACCTGCAATGTAGAAAAGGTGCCCAACACACCTAAAATCTGGAGCACTTGTACAAGTTAATCATTCCAACTGCTCAGACTCTATTATCACACATTTACCTGTAATTTCTGCAGGTCTTGAATGCCTAAGTGAGATATATTTTGATTTATGGCATTTCCATGTGACCTTACAAAGAAGCAGATATTTTTCTGCACTATAGCTTCAATACCTGCAGCAGGTCTAACTCCTGGGCTACAATTCCTGCAGCAAAATACTAAGCCAAATACTGATTTTTGCAACAAAAACCCTCTTATGTCTCATTCTGTAAGAGCCTAACTTCATTTGAAGTAATGTACTTTCTAATAAGCCAACCCTACGATACCAAGTGGAAAACTACAAAAGCAAACTTAAACAGAAGAAAAATAAGACTCTGTGTAGCAAAAAAGTAATTCCTGTAGTTACTAATTTATTCTGGTTTTAGGTACCTGTGCTGCTCCCTCCCACCCATGTGGGCCATGCCCAAGTGCTGAACACACAACCTCTAAACCACAGCAGGAGCTCAGTCCAAGGGAAGAGCTGGAAATGGAAAACTTGTTATCCTCTGTGGGGATCCCCCACAGAGGAAAGACAGCACATATAAGAAACACACAAGGAATTTGGAGAAAAAGCTGCCTGAGTGGAACAACAAGTTGGAAGGTTTTTAATTTCTATTCCTCACTTTAGCAGCTAACTGTTGTTACAGGCAGGAGAGCCATAAAATCCTATTTTTGGCTGTCTGCCTCCTAAATGACAGAAAACTCCTGACTCTGAGAACATGAATGTCTCACACTGGAACTAAAGGCTCGTGTCTCTTAATGAAAAAGCAGCAGAGAGAAAATTCCCTGTGTCCTGCCCAGGAAGAGCAAACTCCCAGGATTTTTATTATGCATTAAAGCACCACTGGACTGTGGCACAGCAGATGAGACCTGACTCTCAACAGAGCCTGTTTCCATCCCAGCTCACATTTAGGGCTCAATTATCTTATCTGCTCTGCCACTTGCATACTTTCCAGATAAGAAATGTTTTTCCCCTCTTTTCAAGAGCTAAAACTGACACCACTGCCAGTGTTGAGATTAGAAATGCCAGAAATTAAAATTCATTTGGGCTAATGCTTTTTAAAAAATGTTTAATGTGCAGGCTAAGGCTGGGAATTAGAGTTAATTGAGATGCTGTGAGTTTTAACAGCAGATGTTCCACAAGGGGAATGGGAGTGTGGTCCCCACTTCAGTTTCCTCACAGGGTTTAGCTCAACCATCAGTTCACCTCCAGTTGAGAAACTGCTCAAGTGTTGGGAGGGAGGGAGGGAAAAAAGCCTGTTTTCCTCTTCCAATGTATGACTAAGGATGAGGCAAGCAAAGGGAGGATCTAAGATCCTGAAGGCGATGGTTAACAAGAGGTCATTAGTTAATTCCCTCCAGGGTAGATACAACTTCCTTTTATTAAATAACAGCAGTTTTTAATGATGTCAAATATCTGTTGCCATTCTAAAGGACACAGCATACTTAAACTTTACCTGAACCAGGCAGAGACACACAAGAAACCCTGAACTGAGAGGCAGATTGTCACTAACCAAGTAAGGAGGAAAAAAGGCTCATCTGACTTTTATCCCAAAAATTTACAAAATATATTCTTTCTTAATTATGTTTGTTTGGCCTAACAAAAGTAAATTTAGCATAAAGTCTGTTTTAATCAGTACTTTAAGATGTACAAATAAATCGAGCTGTTAGGAAAAAAAGACAAACACGAGCACCATTCTAAGGTTTAAATTAAGTTTCTTGCTTAAATAATTTCTGGAAAAGCTTAAGCAATGAAAATTTGTGACCAGCCATTAATTCCTGTATGACCAGAGCACCTGGGAGCTTCAGTTATCCTGCAGCAAGAGCATACAGAGCCAGAGCAGAAGCAATGCCTGCTCTGGAGAGATTACAATCATCCAAAGATGAATAGTTAAGAAAAACAGGAGAGCACAAGGAAATAGGTGACTGGAATTTATGTTCTCTGTAGCTGCACTTTAGTCCACTTTCCCTTGTGCACTGCAAGGACCAAGGTGTGTGTTTGTTTCCTCTCCCTGCCTCAGTAAAAAAAAAAACAAACAAACACTCCAGAAGTCACAGAAAGACAAAAAAAAAAAACCCAAACAAAACACAGAATGAGGATGTTTTGGATAGTAAGACTAGAAGAAAAATATTTACACATTTTAATACCTCTGCTTCCCATCTGAGAGAGAAAGGATTTCTTTTTTTTTTCCAGGTTTTTCAAGCTGTCATCCCACAGAGCAAGACTGTACCATAGTAAAAGGGCAGACACACAACTTTCAGAAGCATTCTGTTGCCATTTAAAGGAATCCTTTGAAATTGCCACACAACACAGTAGTGCACCCAACACAAACCAACAGCCAGAGCTGTTTACAAGCTTCCTGCTCAGTGTTAGACTGAAAACCCCAACCCTTTTTGCTGTGTAATAAATCAGTGCTCCACATTTAACAATTTTCAGTGGTACCATATGCTACGTAGTCCCATATGTTCCATTACAAGGGAGAAAAACATCATCTCAACATGAATCATCACTGACTGTGTTCCTGTAAATCTGGCTTAAACACTCACAACGTTCAAGGGCAACACTAAATAAATCTGCTCAATATTATGCCAGATTCTGTGCAACAGAATCACAGCTCACACATAAAAATTAGAGGAAAATGAGGTTTAATGTAGGAAGCGAGCAGAGTCTGCATCTCTCTAAAAACAGGCTTACCACAATGTTTGACATTTATCAGTTCCAATCTAATAATGACATCCTGCTCACAAAATGTTGATGGTATCTGGTAGTCCCAACATCTTTCATCCTAAGCTGTTTGATATGTGTGGAAATACAAACACTGCATATGAGATCCATTCCTGCCAGTGCCAGGTTCTGCACCACAAGGATCCTGGGGCACTCCCCAGGAAGTATTTTCTGTAGAAAAGTAACAAAACCAAACCCAAGTGCGTGTTTTAGACTCCAGGGGAATGCAGCTGGAAGTTTATCCAGGATTTTGGGTTAACATCTTCACTCTCACAGTGACAATTTCCTAAAAACAGCTTTTTCTCTCTCTTCCCAAAAGACAGCATCACCTGCAGCACAAAACCTGCTCATCTCAAATCAAACTCATGGAACACCAAGATCACCATTTGCCCTTCTTTTGAGGGATTTCTTGGGCTTTCAGGTAACCCAGCATCATAATTAACAGTGACAGCAGGAGGAGGCACAGATGGAGACCAAACTGGGAGAATCTCCCTATTTGAAAGCTTTTAGTAGCCAAGGAGGGACCATGAGTGACCACAGGCTCCCACAGAATGACTGGTGTCATTAAATTCTAAATCAACCAGAGTCCAGTTTGACCTAATATTCAGGGTGGGGAAAAAAAGTAATTACATCAACATCAAGCTATTACCTGTCCAAGGGGATAAGTGCCTAGTTCATTACCAACTCAGACAAACTTGTTTTGTAAGCTCCCTATATTAAATTTGAAATTTCCCTGCCCTTACAAATTAAACTAAGAATTTGTGACACAAACATGAGTATATGGACAAGAAATCTTCCAACCTGCTCAAATCCAACATGTACTTTGCCATCCTGAACAAGAACAAACTTATTTGCCAACCAAACTTTAGTATTTAATTCATTTACATAAATTTAAAATAATTTTAAAATGAATACTAGCAGTACTCCAGATTTCTTGAATCTTAGAGCAAAACCTACTGGTCTTTAAAAATATATATATTTCATATTTCCAATGGGATTTTGGAAGTGAATTCCCATGTTGTACAGAATAAGGGCAACATGTCATGTTAGGAACATTGCTCTTTAATGCTGGAAGTGGAGCTTTATAACAATTGAGAAGCTGTCACAGTACCATTAATACTCAGATATCCAACATCCTTCAGTAGCTTAAGAGATGGATGATCACGCCCAATAATTTAATTTCTATTTCAACTTTTCTCCTTGTTAATGAGGAGCTGAGGCTCTCACAGATGAGAGTTCCTGGCACAAAGTGCCACTGATGACTTTTAAGTGATGCCCACTACACAATCACAGTGAAAAGTCACAACCTGTGCTGCCCATGTTAAAATCAGAGGGGAGATTTTCTTCTTTTTACCCAGAGGGAACCCTAAATTTACCAGATCAATACTTTCTAAAACACACTTCACTCAGAAAATTAGAACAAAGCTGCCAGAGTGATTTCAGGGAGTGATAAAAAGACTGTCAGGGAAACTCACTGAGCTGCCCCTGGAAGAACTGATGACCAAGCAGGCACCAGGCAATTGCATCATGTTTATTACACAGCCAAGGGCAAGCAGATCCTTCTGGTTTAATCAATGGCCTCCAAATGAGGAAGTAGTTTGAAAATAGTAAGCATAAAACAAAATACTCTTTTGGGTTCACTTTTTGAATTTTTCCCTGATGCATGAAAACATGTCCATTAATAAAGCTGAGCACATGCTGAAAGAGAACTTTATAAAAATGTACCTCCAGAACACCTTGGATGGCAAAACTGCACTTTTATTCAAACTCAGTTTGGTGTAAATGCTGTGACTGAACTGTAGAGGGGTCCTGTTAAAAGACTCTGAGCTCTGAGCACTGTCTTAAAACAAAAGATGCATTTCCTATTTAAAACCATTAACTTTAGACACCTTTCTGTGCAAAAGCAACAAATAAATAAATAAAATATAAAGTGTTTCACAAACACCTCCTTCCCTGGCATTTCTCATAACCTGGATGTTGCAGCATCCCATGAGGCTGCAGAACAACCTGGAACAAAAACCTGTAAGAGGAGAAAACAACGAGTCTGTGTTCCTGGTCCAAACTCTCTGACCACTGCCCTGCCCCAGCTCCTCCTCTGCTCCCCAGCAGTCCAGCAAACTCCAGCCCTGCTCCATTCAAACAGGGTTTTTCCTTTAAAAGAACACAGCAGGTTACTCAGAAGGAACAGAGCTCATTCCTGCTGAAAGTTTCCCCCATGCAGCAACACATTATGGAAAACAAATCTAACAGTAAAACCCTGCTGATGTAAGAGCCACATTTAGAACGCACACAAGTAGAAATACCTCATCTTTAAAAGCTTTGACTTGCTAAGATCCTTTTTAACTGATAATGATGCAACGATGTAAAAGGAAGTACTTAGAGAGAATCACTGTAAGTAACACATACACACACAAACAAGAATTAGTTTGCAATCTGAAAGCTCTCGTACAGAGAGGGCTGGATGGAAACAACCCAGCTCAAGGTTTCCTCAAATCAGATGCCAGAGGAAGTTATATGATGAGTTGGACAGCAAATAAGAAATCTGGATTTGATAAATGAGACATTTATGTAGATAGGAACAGTTTGCAGCCTCACTGTGGGTGCATGAAAGAATTGTCAGATATCTGTATGAAGCTCGGTTAGAAGAGAGATTACACACATGCCCTATATTGTTTTATTAGCCCCTGAGAACACAAAAATAGCTACCTACCAGAAATAGCCCCATTTTAAGCTCACAGA
Organism: Fringilla coelebs; assembly: GCF_963513975.1. Taxonomy (NCBI): domain Eukaryota; kingdom Metazoa; phylum Chordata; class Aves; order Passeriformes; family Fringillidae; genus Fringilla; species Fringilla coelebs. Next base: position 5,460,183 of record NC_140043.1, on the reverse strand, counting down.
GAGGACAAGCACGGGGTATTATCTCTTTCCACAAACAATCCATCAACACAGAAACACCAACACGTGTCCTCTCACAGATCTGGTATGGGATACATCAAAGTAATGACCACTGGCAAAACAAGCTGCAGCACTGCAGCATTCTAAACATTTGCTAAAAGATGTCAGCAAACCTTGGGGAACAGACTGTAGCCCACTTATTCTCAAACAACATAAGCACCACAAATCCCAGCCAGCAACTTGAAATCACCCTGTGTTCTGTGCCAGTGTGACCACGTGGATGCAGAACCTGACTGCTTCCACCTTCTTATGCGGATCACTGTCCACACAGCTGGGCAGGGAGACTCCAAATCCTCCTGGCAGGAGCAGGGCTGGAATCAGCACCGCCTGCTTTGCTGTTTCTAAACAAACACGGAGCTGCTGCTGGACTGTGTGTGAGCCCAGCATTCCACAGAGCTCCCAGAGCAGCGTCCCACGGGCTTCTCCCCCAGCCAGGGGAGAACAGCCCAGCTGGGGACAGCAAACCCAGCACCGAGCTGCTCACTTCTGCCCAGGCTCAGGAAGGGAGCAGGGAAAACCAGGAATCTACCAGGGCTACTCAGTGCCTACTGAAGTTTAGAACTGCCATAGTTGTAGGATTAGGGAATTCATTCCACTCACGTTCCTGGGGGAGGGGGGTGAGGAAACACGAGGAGATGTATTTATAAAACAAAATTCTGAAGGCTTAGTACTTGCCTCGTGTCCTCCTTCCTTCTCCTTCCCACGCAAGTACGAGTGCTGCTCGATGGCATCCAGCACCTACAGCAAACCATTTCTCTGTGTCATTAAAAGGACAGAGACATCTGCTCGCACCACACCGACGTCATTGCTCCCAACTCCGCTCAAAGCCGACAGAAACGCAGCTCCCTCTTCCCCGGGATTCACCGGCTCAGACGATGCCGGGGCGATCCCGGGAGCAGCGCCGCTCTCCCGAGCCCTGCCCGGCCCCAGGTGAAGCAGCCGCCCGCTCTCCCTCCGCTCCTCACGCTCCTACCGGGGCGTTCCCGTCCGCTCGGGGCTGCTCTGCCGGAGCTCCGACTTCCAGAGAGCGCCCGGGGACAGCTCCCGGCACGCACGGGGGAGCGAGGCAAGGCACGGGGAGCGGGGCAGAAGGGAAGGGAGGAGCGGCTGTTCCCGGTGCCCCGGCACGGGCTGCGGGGCGGCTGCCCCGTCCTGCCCGGCCGGGCTCTCTCAGACCCCCACACCCACTGCCCGCACTCGCAGCCCCGCGGGAGCTGCCCCGAGCCCGAGCAGCCCCTGCCATGAGGCACCCGGGACAGCGGAGCCCCGCAAAGTGCCTTTATCAGCCCCAAACGGCGGAAAGTGCCCGTGTCAGCCCCGAACGCTGCCAGCCCCAGCGCTGCCCCCTGCCCTCCGCGCCCCGCCGGGACCCGCCTGTCAGCGGCGCCGCTCCCTCTGCCGGTGCCTCACCTGGTGCCGGCCGGCGGCAGCGGGCCACGTCCGCGGGGCCCGGGCGGGGAGGAACGAGGAGGAGGAGGAGGAGAAGAAGGAGAGGGGGACGGAGCGTGTCCGCCGGGCCGTGCCCGTCACCGCCGCTTCCTGCCCGGCCCCGCTCGGCGCTCGGCTACGCCGCCTGGAAGCTCAGGCCGTGCCGCTGAGCGGCGCCGCCTCACCGAGCGCACCGCCCGCGCCATCGGCGCTCGACTGAGCCGCCTGCGCGGTGCCGCCGAGGGAGCGGGCTCTGAGGGAGGGCAATGGCGGGAGCGCCGTGAGGGTGCACGGCCAGAGCAGCGGCTACTGTGGCTGTTCGTGCCGGGGCACAGGTGTGCGTGAGGGGTGTTAGGGCCCACAGTGTTCTTAGGTGTGTGCGGGGGTGGTTGGCTCAAGTATGGGGAATGGATGCTGGGGGCCAAATCAGGCTCAGGTGTGTGTGTGTGGAGGGGTGTCAGCGCCCATAATTAGTTCAGAGGGATGTTTGTGTGCATTGTCAGGGTCTGAAGTGCTCTCAGGTGTGGGGTGTGTTGGGGCCCATGACCAGCTCCTGTGTGAGGGGACAGTGGGCCCAGTAAAAAGGCAGCTCAGAATCTTCAGTCCCGTGCTGCGGGTGTTGGGGGAGCCCTGACAGGCACTGCATGTCCTGTGGCAGGAAGAGGCCCCTGTACCCAAAAGGAGCAGCTGTGATTTGGCAGCAAAGCCCCAAAGGAAAAGGAGCTGCAGCAGGGGTTGAGAGCTCTGCATTAGGAATTGCTCGGAGCAGAGGCAAGGTAAAATGAGTTCATGCTGTTTCTGCCACACTTGGTGGCCTCTGAACCTTAACACTTCGTTGTAGAGACTTATTTGATAGGGGGGTTAATTACTTCATTTTTCTAAATAAAACTGGAGGACCTGAGCTTTATCTGCCAGTACCTCATGCAGCCTCATTCTGCCAACTTGCTCCTGACAGCTGTTCCCCTTCTTGGGCTTCTAGAACTATCCTCAGAGAGCTGTGTGAAACCACAGGTACAGAAACCTGAGAGCCCCGAGTCCCAGATGAGGGGTGTTGGTGTGTCCTGTGCTCAGAGGCCAAGGTACCATACAGCTCTTCTCAATGTAGTTGAGTAATTTCACACACTGAGTTTCCTGTTTATAAGCTGAGCTCCAAAACCCTTTTTTCCCCCCTCTTTCTTACGAGAGGAAAGAAGAGCAGAGTGAGCACGACTCGTCTGTCAGCAGCTCTGTGAAAAGCTGGTGCTGAGCAAGCAGGAGGTAGAGATCTCTCCCCAAACTGAGCGAGTACAAAGCACTGAGTGAGTTGTGACGAGAACAACAGCTCTGATGGAAGCACGAGCCAAGAACAACAGCTCGACAGGGAACTTTACACTTTCCCTGACAGCTCCTTGGGGCGGAGACAGTTAAGTTTCTGCGTTTGTAAGGGAAACATGGCATTCCTTAAAGCTGAGCCTCCTCCCTCGGGTTCCCACTGAATGCCTGAGAGATGACAGCAGAGGGTGTCTCCAGCAGGCTCCTATTAAACAGGAGGAATTAGCACGGAGGGAGCAACAGCTCTGAGATCCCAGTTTTGACCACAGAATGAGCTAAAAAAGTTTTGCATCGGCGGCAGTTTGCAGGTTTTTTTACCCACTGGCTCCTGTTCAGGGGGTTCCTGTGCCCTCCTGTCGGTGCCTGCACCTGCCCGATGTGCGGAGGGCTGTGCCGGGAGGGCAGCCAGCTCCGAACAGGACGTGCTGAGGCAACAGTAAGGCAGGGCAGACGATTCCGGGGACGGTAGCTGTGGTTTAGGCGCACTTAGAAGTGGTTTGGTGTCCGCAGTCCCGGCAGCACAAACCCGGCTGGCAGGGGAGCTGGTGAGCCGAGTGTGTGGACAGATGGAACAGATACGCACAGGAAATGCGGGACAAAGGGGAAACGCTAGTGTTTGTGAAGCTCCGAGGGGGCTCTGGTTAGCTCCTGAGTCCTGCAGTCCCGTGTCTACTTTTAGCTTAGCAACTGGATGGCTTTGGGGAGTGATTTGAGGAGCTCAAGCCAGGTGTGAGCGTGGGGAGAGCACGGAGCCGTGGGCACCAGGCAGCTCATGCGATGTGGCAGCCGCCACCCCGCCCTTTCCTGTTCACCCCGGGGCCGCGGGCAGCCGTGCCAGCCACGCTGCCTGAGTGGGGAGAAGGGTAAAAGGAGGGGTTTCCAACGTGCTGATAACCCACAGCATTCCTTGGGAAAGGAGGGGTGGTGGGCAGCTCCGGTGGTGTCTCTCCCCTGAGACAAAAACGCTCCCACAAGTTCTGGGAGCTGCTTGGGGGGCGGTGCCCGCTTTTGGCCGTGCCTCAGCCTCGTCCCCTGGTAGAGGCAATATTGACTTAAGGAAAGAGGCACGGAGCATGTTTGGCATGGGTGTTCCGAGTTAAAAATTGTCAGTCTGGGCAAACAGACCTTTGGGGCGATCGGCAGGAAAGCCGAGTGGCTGCGCTGCATTATTGCTGCCCCTTTGAGAACACGGTGTGACCGACCTGGTGCTGCTGTGGGCGCTGAGCACCCGGCTCGGCGGGTTGGGAGAGGCGCTGCAGGTTTTGGAGCTCAGAGCTTCAGATCAAACCCATTTCCTTCCCCTCGGTGAGGTGTTTGTAGTGCCTCAGTGAGTCAATAAACCGTGCATGTGAGGAATGCACCTCGCAGCTGAAGGTGAGCGATTAGTGTGGCTGTGCTGGAGGTGATGAGATTAATTAGTCGTTCCCAGGCGAATTAGAGCTGCAAAAATAAGATACATGAGATATTTAGTCTGAAATACCACAGTGAGGCACTTTCAGAGGGGAGTGGGATCCTCCATATGAGTCTCCCCACAGGACATGTGTCTTGATCCTTAATTTTGTAGCAGTGTCCAGTCAGGACAATAACCAGTACCTGGCAGATGTGAGGCACGTGTCCTACTAAAGCTGCTGTTCGCTGGCACGCGGCGCCTGATTCACCCGGGTGAGATCACAGTGCTGCTCTCTGTGGCGGGGCTCTGCCGGGAGGAACAGGGAAGTAATTTCTCTATTAAAATATAATAAATAAGTTCAAAAGAGTACGAGTGTCCTAATGAGTCCATCCCCACCGAGGCAAGGTCCTGCTCTGTGTCTGTGTCACAGAATGGGCCAGGTTGGAAGGGATCACAGTGGGATCATCTGCTCCAGCAGGGTCATCCCGGAGCACGAAGCACAGGATTGTGTCCAGGCGGTTCTGGAATATCCCCAGAGAGGGAGACTCCACACCCTCTTTGGTCTGTGTTCTGCTGCTCGGTCACTGCACAGCGAAGAAGCTTTTCCTCATCTCTAGGTGGAACTTCCTGGGCATGTTTCTGCCCGTTGCTCCTATTTCTTGGCACCTCTGAGCAGAGCGGAGTTAAACCCCACGCCAGCACAGTCCAACCCCGTGCCACGCACCGGGCGTGGCCGGGACTCGAACCCGCAACCCTCGGACCCGCAGGGCCCGCGTTGGCCGGGCGGGGGCGCGGCGGCCCCGGCGCCGCCCGGAAGCGGAAGCGCGGCCGCGGTTCCCGCCGCGGTTGCCGAGCGGCGGCCGCTCCGTCCCGTCCCGCCCGCGGCCATGAGCGCGGCCGGGCTCGTGTCCGCGCCGCCCGCAGCCCCGCCGGGGCCGCCCGCCCCCGCCATGGCCCCCGCGCCCGACTACTACGAGGAGGAGGAGCTGGAGAGCGCCGAGGAGGAGGACGGCGAGCGGAGCGCTCGGGCCCGCGACTCCGACGAGGGTGCGTGGGGAGGGGGCGGGTTGGTGCCCGGGGACGGGGTGGGACGGGGGGGATGGAGCGGGGGCTCTCGTGGGGCTGGGGGGCGGAGGGGAGCGCTCCGCTCCGCACGGTGTTCGGGGACGGGCTGGGGGCTGCAGGGGTTGGGGCGGCGAGAGCACCCGGGGGAAACAAGGAGCTGTCAGGTGGCAGCGGCTCCCCGCGGAACAGTAAAGGAGAGAAGCCGCTGGAGAGGTGGAGTGCTGGCTTCCCTGGCGAGCAGGGGACAGTGGGACACGGGGGAGCGCTGAGCAGGGGACTGAGTGCGACAGCAGAGCGAAAACAGCGGAGAAACCCAGTGTATGGGTTCTAACTCCGTGGTGTGAAGGGGAAGGACGCACTGAGGGAGGAGAGGGACAGAAGAGTAGCAGTGCAGGAGGATGTGAGCAAGTACAAGAACCAGGGAGCCGGAGGGAAGGAGGAAATTAAGTAAAACCCAGAGTAGCCAGGAGTGCAGAGGGCATAAAACGACAGATAAGGGAGATGTAGAAGGACTCTTGGACAGTGCCTGTTACTGGCAGCAGAGCCCTCCATCCCTCTGGCCTGGTTATAGATGGGATAACATAAACATGCAGAGGGAGACAGGGTCACTGGGGGCTCTCTGTCCCAACAGAGTGTGGAAATCCTTCGTGGTGGCCCAGACATTGAAGTACATTTCTTGCAGTTAAAAAGCTTGTTGGTTTATTTTTGGTGATTTAAATTTTATCTTAAGTTCAAACTGTTTGTAGTTTAAGAAAAATTTGAGAAAGGTTTTATTTAAAGGGCTGGGCTCCCCTGCCATGTGTAGGGAATTAGCTGTGGTTTAGGTTTCTCAGCTGTACCCTGTAAAGTCTGGAGGCACTTGCCCCTCTTGGGCAAGCTAATGGATTCTTGAAAAGTCTTAGCAGCAAACTGGCAATCCCACAGTGATTTACTTTATCTACAGTTTATGCAGTCTGTTTATAAAATGCAGCTATCTTTATGGCAGTGCTGCTAAAGTGAGGTATAGGTGAGAAGTTCAGGTCCCAGGCAGTAACTGCTCTTTGTGAGACCTTTGGGGTCAACCCCAGCAGCACTGAGTGGGTGCAACTCCAGTAACAGGTTTGTGAAAATGTCTTTCAGAGTCTTTAGGCTGTTTGTGTCTCACCTGTGTGTGAGTATTGATGTAGAAGCACTCGTCTGAAATGAGAAAAAATTCCCAGGCTGAGGTTGAAGCTGTTCATGCAAAACTCAGAGTTGCAGGGACATGAGATGTTTCATTTCCCTCCTGAATTCATCTCTCAGGTTGTCTTTGATGCCAAATTGCCTGAGGTTTGGGGATTTCTTTTTTGTTTGCCTGTTTCCTTGTTTTAAATAATTTACTAGTGAGTTTGGTTTTTCTTTTTTAAATACTTTTTCAATCTTAACAAGTTGTTTTTTGCCTTGTTCAGACACTGAGGATGCCAGTGAAACAGACCTGGCAAAGCACGAGGAGGAGGACTTTGTAGAAATGAAAGAACAGTAAGTAACCCATTCCAAATAGAAATAAGGTGATGTTCTATTTATTTGTGGGTTTAGGGGTATTTATTGCCTAAAACTTGGCAAAGTTTTGGGCCAAGATTGGGAGTTTTAAGTGCTTACCCCCGTGGAACAGCTCATGAGTCCACACACTTGTATTTCTGCTCTCCCTAGTTAATTTCTCTATTCTAAATAAATTAATGAAATTAAGGGCTGCTGCTGTTTTAGGCAAAGGAATAATTATGAGTTCTGAGATCAGCTGCAAATGGATCCTGCTGCAGATAAATCCTTCAAATAAAATAAAGCTGTGCTTTAGAGAAACTAAACAAAACTAAAATCCTATCCAAATGCCTTAAACAATTGAATTCTAGTCCTGAACCAGAAATGGACTTTTGGGAGACTTGAAATAGTCTGCCCTTGGTGTGTAGGAGCATTTGCAGTATTTTGAGTTGTTGCTTACTGGCAGAGACCTGTTTTTGTACAGGTCAGGAGGACTTGGCCAGTGTTAAACCACAGCTGCATGGTAAAAGAAATGCAGGTTTGCAGCAGCACCAGGAATAGACTTCAGTGGTTTTTAAAATAATGTGGGGAGCTAGTACACAGCTAATAAAACTTGACATAGTGCAAGAATGATTCTGCTGTAAAGTTTCTGATGTTTGTAGATCTAAGTGTCATTTTAGGTTACAACGACAACAAAAAATCCTATTTTATCCCAATTTTTAAGCCCATTTTTAAGACAGAATGAGAACCTTCCATGGGAAAAAAAATATTTTAGTTTGGAGTTCATTTGTTCACTGAAGTTCTGAGAAGTTTTTGATTCTGTGTAAACATGTTAACCTCAAGAGATGGTGGAATAAACAATGTGTGTTAGGTGTTTTAAAAGTTTCCTGCTGTGTTTGCAGGATGTATCAGGACAAACTGGCATCTCTGAAGAGGCAGTTACAGCAGCTGCAGGAAGGTAAGCTTAGAAGAGTAGCTTTGGTTTTTATTTTCAGCACTTTTCAAATATCATGGAAGGATGGGAGCAGCATCTTTCACTGCATGTTGGCTCTCAGCTGTGCTGCAGAGTTAAAAATGTCAGCTGCTTCCCATCTTTTCTTCATCTTAACTCCACTTGTAGGTAAGCCTCTGCTAAAACACTCCTTAAAAGGAGTAATCCACTTTTTACAAAAGCAGGGAATGTGCTTTGAGTGGTGTCTGACTCCTTGAGGATATTTAATACTTGGGGGAAAAAGTACAATGGGAATCTACAATTTATTTCCACTAGGTACTCTTCAGGAGTATCAGAAAAGGATGAAAAAGTTGGACCAGCAGTACAAAGAAAGGATAAGAAATGCAGGTAAGTCGAATTTCTCCCTAAGACACTGCAAATAACTTAAATGTGTGTTTTGTATAACACTGAAGTAAAAAAAGAGGTAATTCTGTCCTTTAAAGAAAAGGAACTTGCTGGAGCAAAGGGATTGTAGGGTTTCTCAGAGTCCACCAAACATGACAGGATCTGCCTCGATGATTTTCTTCCCTTGATCAGCATTGTTTGCTGACTGATAAACAGTTTTAGCCTTCATTTGTGTGAAGCAGCACAAGCAGAAAGATGATTCCTTTTTTTCCTAACCCACAGTGTCCACTTTGTTGCTTTGTGGCCCCAGCTGAAGCTTTGGGTGCCCTGTCTCCTTCAGTTTGCAGGATTGGAAATTAGGAGCACATGCTTTCCCCAAGATCTGTCTGTGAACAATGAGCACAGAGCATTTGCTGCATGGAATGGGCTGCCTGGACTTTGGGTACTGCTCTGTTTCAAGGAGCAAAGTTAACTTTTCAAGTGCCCAGTGCTTGTCCTTCTGGGTGGTTTTGTTATGTTGCTGCAGAGGAGTGGCTTGGGAATCAAATCCAGCTGCTTGCCCTCTCTCTTCCTTCTTCCCTTTCCAGTAGTTCCTCCCTTGGATATTGAAGCAGGGCCTTTTATAGAAGGCATCATGTGGATATAGGAAATACAGCTGCTCCTCCTTTAGCAAAAGCAAGCAATTCTGTATTTCTGAAAGTGCCTGGGAAAGGTAAAGGATTTGCTTGAGGAACTGAAGTGATTTGAACAACTTCTTGTTAACAGGAACCTGTCTCCTGAGATGAATTTCACTGATGATTTAGGTTGGGAAATACCTCCAAAAAGACCTTTCATGTGCACTAGAGCTGCATCCTGGCAAGCCTGGGTTGTTCTGATAAAATTAAGCCCCAGTGCAAACTGGTATTTCTGGCTGGCCACGAGCAGTGCTGCAGCAGCAGAGTTCTTCCACAGGAGGGCAGGTGGTGATCACTTGGAATTTTATGAGTAAAAAAATCCAGCTGCCTTGTGCTACAGGAATAAAGGTCTTTTATATTTGTCCTTGCCATGCTGAGGTTTATTAAACCAACACTTTCCATTTACCTGCATTTGATTATCTACATAATGCTTCTTCCATGCTTTGCAAATAAAAGGTTTGATTTTTATTACAGCATTCTTATATTTGGTGTATATCTATTACTGTTTTTAAATTATTATTTTTTTTAATAATAGAGTAGTACAGTGTTGCTACTATAGCCTGAACTGAATAGTGTGGAATAGTGGAAGCTTTTTGAGGTGACAATCTGTAAAAAACCTCTAGTAAGAGTGTGTTTTTGTGGAACTTTTTCATAGTCACTTTATTTTCAGCATAAAGCTGTGAAGTCAGAGTAGAGATTGGATAGGTACATGAATTATTTGCTTCACTGCCTGTCTTGGCTCCAATATTCAGTGGCTTAAAATGTTAAGGAAGTAATTTTGTGCAGCTTTGAAGGTAATAAATTAAGTCTTTCTTGTGTTTCAGAACTGTTCCTGCAGCTGGAAGTAAGTACTCTTAATATCAAAAATATGCATTAATTAGATGGAAGAGGCATAAACCTTGTTTCATCAGCCAGTTTTGGCCTTGTTTTCCCAGAAGGCTTAAAGAAATTTTCTTCCTCTAGCTTGCTTGTTGCACTTGAGATGTAGTAGAGCTTACTGCTGGTTTTATCTCAAGTAACTTCTGCACTTTGTTGTTAAAATAGAGTTAAATGTTTGCTGTTGGGCTCTTGTATCTGGCTGTGCATGGGGCTGGTCAAAAAGTGCTGTTTATAAATCAGCAGAGCTCTCTGCTAGGGACTTGATGTGTTGTGCAACATTAAAATGTCTTCTTAAAAATCATTCTTTTGCCAATACAATAGCACTAAGTGGTATTTTGATGTTTTTCTGTAGATTGTGAATATTGATAATCTTTAGAACTTGGGCCAGTTGTGAACTGAAAACTGATCAATAAAGCATTTGAAAAGCTGTTTTGATATCATTAACTTGAGTCCTTAATTAACCTTCTTGCTCTTTGGGTTTGCATTAGACAGATCAGGTGGAGAAAAATTATGTGAAAGAAAAGAAAGCAGCAGCAAAGGAGTTTGAAGATAAGAAAATTGAGCTTAAGGAAAATCTGATAGCAGAGTTGGAAGAGAAGAAGAAGATGATTGAGAATGAAAAGCTAACCATGGAATTAACAGGAGGTAAAGAAGATAAGCACCTGTCATTTGTGTTATCCACTCTGCTCCTGCTTAGGAGAAGAGCTGTAAAGATGTCAGTGCTGGTTTACACAGCTGCTGGGAAATGCCAAGAGGGGCAGAGCAGGAGTTGATGGCCTTTTAATGGAGAAAGCCGGTCAAAATTCAGTGAATTGTTAACAGGTGAATCAAGCAGTGCCAGTGGAGCAGCAGAGGGGATGATGGCAGGGAGAGAGGCTGCTTTGGTTCCCTGATGTAGCAATAAAAGTATTGAGATATGTCACAGTATTGTCCTAGCCAGTGATGCCAGCTTGTAAAGCTGTGCCCTTTCCTTGCTGCAGGTGTGGGTGGTCAAGCAGTTTGAAGAAAGCCAAACAATAAAGGTTGAAATCTGCTGCTTAAAGCCAGAAAACAAAGATTTGTGGGTTACATTTGTGTACAGGCTCTAGAAAATTTATATTAAATGGACAGATTTCTTTGGGACAGTTGGCACCCCTGGTGCCTTGCAGTGCTCTGTGGTAATGGACACAGGGGAGCTAAGTCAAGGGTTAATTATTCCTGCAGAATTCTGTTCCTGTGATGCTGAATCAAAAGTCTGGTTTGATGTTCTTTGAGAGCAGCTCCCTCACTTCATGGACTGATAGTGTGGTTTTGTTGCTGAGGCCTGTCCATGAGTTACACCCTTCATATATTTCTTGCATGGTGTCTGCAGGTTCTATATTAACTAATCATGTAGTTAATATTCAGAAGTGAGAATTAAACCCTGTTTTGGTGTATTAAATGGTGCTCTTGGCTTTATATAAACTCTTAGGGCTGATGTGGACTGGAAAGCATCTTGAGTTATGCTGTTTCCTTGGTAACTTTCATTTATTTATGAAATCTGATCTCGTGGTCATCCTTGTTCACCCTTGAGATGAGGAGAGAAGGAATTTGGTGTATTTGGCACATGCAGAGCTGCTCAAGGCTTTTGTGTCTAGTGGGAGCCAAAGGGGCTTCCCAGATGGAAGTGCTTCCCAGGGGGTGATCCAGGGGTGCTTAGAGATGAGCAAATAAATCTCAGCACAGAGAAAGGGAGGTGGGATGATGTATTTGGCATTTATGGTGTGGTCTCTTGGCTGCCAGTTCAACGTATCTTGATGAATTAAGGAATGAGTTGTGAGAGTTTAGTGGAGTTGTTCAGTAAAGGTTATCTGTAGGCATTTGGACAAACTTAAGTTCAGATAATTACTTGGTGATGAGACTGGTGTTTAAGTTTTTAACAGACTCTCTTCTTTTTCCCTAGTGCATATGCTGCAGTTTACTTCCTGTCAACTGCTGCTCTGTGTGTTATTAATTAGGCTCATTTCATTAATCATTCTTAGGTAATCTGAATTTAAATACTGTTTGTTTGAAATCCCTCTAGCAGACTTGTATCAGTCTTCAATGCAGAGATTTTCCCTAATCTTTTGACAAAGCTGTTTTTCTACCTTGAAGATGAGAGAGCAATTGATTTGTAGCTGATGTTTTACATGCTATTAATGATCTGAGTGTGGCTGGGAAAGAACTCCATGAGCTTGGCCTTTTAAATCTGTTCCCAAGCAGATAGGGTGAGCATGAAAGGAGCTTGCCTTGAATCCTTGTAGCATCATTGTGCTGCTTATCAGTACCTGGAGCAGCTGTAACCATGGCATTGCAGCACTGGCACTGAACAGTGACCTGATGGCAGAGAACTTGGATTCACTGTCAGCACTTCCATGCTGGAAGCTAACCCACACACACAAAAAAAATCCAATTTGCTGAATGAAAGAGGGAAGATTATTTTCCCTGTGCCTTGTATAGAAAGTTGCTGCTGCTTACTCCTTTCTCTCTGGCCTTATCAGCTCTCCAACTTCATTTCTCTCCAGATTCAATGGAAGTGAAGCCCATTATGACGAGGAAACTGAGACGGCGACCAAATGATCCAGTTCCCATCCCAGACAAGAGGAGGAAACCTGCCCCTGATATCCTTTGCTGGAGTCACTGCTGGGTTTGCAGCCCTGTGCTACCCACACCTTGCTTGTTTTGTACAGCAAGGAAAAGGAAATGAAATGCCAGGATCAGATGTTAACCTGGGAAATACTGAAGCACAGTTGTCATGTGTCATGTGTGCTAAAGCAATACCAGCAGTTACACAATTCAATACATGTATATGTTTGGAGATCCCTTGGTATCCTAATTTAATCCTTACAGTATCATGAGATAACTTTTTTTTGTCAGTGAGAATAGTTTGAATTCTACAGGCAATTTATTTCACAAAAGAAAAACTTTAAAAGAACATTTTTTTTATATATATATATATGCTATGCTGAGATAGTTGATTCCATAGATAGTAAATGGCTTTTTACATGAGCCAGAACTTTTCTCATTTCAAGACGTGACAAAGCATTTACCAGGAAGATCATATTTGTCATATCCAAATAGGTTTTCCAATTCTGATAAAAGCTTCAGATCTCTAATCCAGAGATGCATAGCAAAAGCAAGGATGCTAGATTTGTTCTTTGAATAAGAAAAGATGAAGATTCATCTTGTTTTCATGTACCACAAGAGACAGAAAAACATGTCTGTGTAATCCTTAGGATCTGCCTTCCTGCATGTCTCAAAATTAAAATGTTCCTTGGCTTCTGGAAATATGTTTTTAGCACCTTTGTGATGATAGGCACTTTTTCTATTTGTGTATTAAATTCACCTGGAGAGGAAGGCAAGGATATTTGCTTTGCAGGGGCTTCATATTAGATTCTAAACCTGTATGTCTTAGATTAAAAAAAACTTATCTGAGTGACTCTCATTTTCTGAAGGCAATATCAAACCTTGAACTTTTGGAGTTCATGCAGGATGGTCATGAGCATCTCCAGTTTCAATTAACCTCTTTCTGGTTGGAGATTCTGTTCACTCTTTCAGGAAAAAAAAAGTAATTTATTAGTGCCCCTATCTCATCCAAAATAAATGAGTTTCATAGTGAACATGACCTGCTAATTGAGCATGATACAGCAACCACACAGTGAAAATCTCTGCCTTTGCTCACTGGGAGAGGATTAAAGTCCATCAAAACCAAAATCCTTGAAATGCAGCCCAGCAATTGTTAACTTTAGTGTAATACTTTGAATGCTTTTGGCTAAACACTTTTATGAAGAAACAAAAGTACAGCAGAGCTCTAATAAGACTGTAATACACTAATTTCTATTTTCAGAGGTTTTGGGTTTTTTTCAGGTGCATTGTAGGCTCTTATTTATCCCCAACCACACAAAGTTTTATTTAACTAGGTTTAGGTGGGATTTAGCTTCACTGTAGAAAACCTGAAGTGAGTCTGTTGTTTCAGCTCACAGATTCTTCTCCACAGAAATACAAGATGAAAAACACTGAAAATACTGGTGCTTGATGCTTCCATGAAGTAAATGTCAGTGCACTAAAGGTTTTTCATTGATGGTTGTGTCTGAATGACTTAAAATGATTTTGCACTCTGCTGCTAAGATGGTGGGGATGGACTTGTATTAATTCCTCTGACATAAAAGAAAAGCTCAAGTAAGACATTTATTAAAATCCCGGAAACCTTTTGGCTTACATTTACTCAAGTGAAATGTCATTGACCTTTAATTTTTAGCCTTGCTTGTCAAGAGCTTATGGAAACCTTAATTCTGGATACCTCAGCTAAATTATTTGTTGACTGATGAGCAAATAATGGAGGACCTAAGAACACTGAATAAGGTAGGGATTGTTGCTTGACTGTATTTCTTCATTTTCAAGAGAAGGCAAATGCTTTCTCCTGAAGAGAACAGAGCTCTCTTTAATATTCATTTTTGAGATGTGGCACTATTTCATCCCTGTAAGCTTTCTGAAGTAGTACAAGAAAAGATTTAGCAAGATGGTATCTCCTCTTTTTTATTGAGGTTTAATTAACCTAATTTAAATGACTGTCACCTAAAAATGTTACTTTTTGTGTGAACCAAGGGATGAGCTATGTTGAGGAGTTTCTTCCTCATGGCTGAGCAGATTGTCAGTGTGTTTTTCTGGGAAATCACAGGCTTCCTTTGGTTTAAGCCTTAGTGTGGGGTAGGATTTTTTCATTAATTTTTTTCCCTCCCTGCTGTCACAAGATTTCAGCAAGCTGCATAGGGGGCAGTGTGCATGTTTATATTTTTCTGGGTTTGATTAACATATTGTTTTCTTGCTGAACACTTGAAGGCTTATCTAATTTCTTAGAATATAAGCTGCTCATTAAGGCATTTTGAGGAGGGTAGTGGAGGGCTGGTTTTGTGCCAGCTGTTGAGGTTTCTCTAATGATTTAGCTCCTGTATTTTGTGTACCCTGAGAAGTGTTGTATCACATTCAAAAACAGTGTGTTAGGTGGGTTTGACTCATTGAAGTGGGTTGGCTGAATGCTCTCAAGTTCAGTTTTTTGGCCTTTTGGATCATTATACTGATTATCTGCACCTTTGGCTGTTTAGAGCACACTGGTTATGTGTTGTGCCACTTAACAGAGCCTTAAAATAGAAATATTCAGAGTGTGTTTAGATATCTGAAGTTATCAGTGCAGCTTCTGTGGCTCCTGTTGGATCTCTAACACTGCTTTTTTCTCTTCCCATGTAGCTGAAATCACCCAAGAGACCAGGTGAGTTACAGATGCAGTGGAACTTGTTCATGGGGGCTGTTCTGAGCAGAGGATGGTACTGCAGATGTTTGGCTGTGCAATTGCTGTTCTTTATGTGCTGTTGGTGTTTGTCAGGGATGGGGGGGGGGCACGAGCATCTCTGGGGGCTGAAACATTTGGGCATGGGACAATCCAGCTGGGAAAAGAGATCTTCCATTATATCCAGGTGCATCTGGGCACCTTGTCTGCTTGTCAGCTCCACTGAGGGATCGACCACTTATGGTTTTATTCCTTCAGCTCTCTATATGTACTTGCACATTTTATTTCAAGACAGAGTGGGACTAACTTGCCTCAGTAATTTTAACCATATTTAACTAATTAACTGTGGATTGTAACTAAAACAAAATCAAGGACATACTGTCCATCCCATAAATGTTTTTTCACATAAATGCTGTATTTCAGTGAATATTTTAATTCAAGGCAGAGGTCAAGTTACTCATCACAATATATAATATTTCCCTGCTGGATATTTGAGTTTTCAGCTTTCTCTGCTTGCTATTTCTGCACACACAACCTTATTAACTGCAGTTTTGCAGTCAGATGTGCTGCTGTGAGAGGGGCACATGCTGATCTTTAACCAGAGTGTCTCTGCTGTCCCCAGCCTCCCCCTCCTCTCCTGAGCACCTCCCAGCTACACCAGCAGAGTCTCCAGCACAGAGATTTGAAGCTCGGATAGAAGATGGCAAACTCTACTATGACAAGAGATGGTGAGGCCTGGGGAGTTTTTGTTTCCATCAGTCTGTCTTGTGTTCTCTTGTGAGGAGGCAGAGGCTGCAGAGAGAAATGCCTTTGAGCAAAGAATTGGTGGACAGAATGCTTGAGAGCAGAGGTTTGCTGCTCCCTCCACAAGCTCATCATGGGCCCAGTAGAGCAGAGGGGATGATGGAATGTTCACACCCTGCAGGCTTTCAGAGATAACTGGTGGCTCCAATAAAAGGAGATTTGGATCTTTTCCATGGCCCACTGTGGCACTTAGGAAGTCAAACCTAATAAGAGGCAGGACAGGCAGCAGCAGCCACGGTGGGATGTGACTGGAGCTGCCAGTTTGGACACAGGCACTCCATGATTTGCTGTCAGCAACATTCCCATTTCTGAGCTTCAGATTTGTGCCCAGCATTCCACAAGGTGGCAGAAGAAATGTCATCCACCAGCTGCTCAGGATGAAAGATGCTTCTAATAAATCCAAATAACCTTTAAAGATCAAACCCACCTGGGAGAGGCAACTTCAGAATTGCTGATTGGATTTATCTCTGTTGAGTTTTATGGCCATACAGCTGTACAAGCCTCACAAAACACAAGGAAAATATTAAATTCTGCAGAGGAAACTTAGATCTTAAACTCAATCCATGAGACTTGCTAACCTGGATAATCAAGGGGGCAGTCTTAAACTTGAGCAGAAAACAATTTGCTTTCAAAAAGTCATCTGCTTATTTGTAGCCTCCTTCAGTGTTCTGGTGGCTCAAAACAAGTGATGAGGCTGTAATTCTATCACAGAAGTAGGTGTGAAGCTGGTTTTTTTTTACACAGCAATCCTCTTGGCCAGTTGGTCAGTTTTTCTTTCTGACTGAAGTTTAATTGAGAGTTCAGTGTACACAGCTCTCATAAAAGCTGCTCCCTCAGTTTAAACATTCATGAAGTGTAAAGCAGGTAGGAACTGAACAGGCTACTTATCCACAGATTCATCAAGGTTTTTAGGGTTTTTTTTTTTTTTGCTTTTATAATTTTTTTTGTGTGTGTAGAGTGACTATCCCCAGGATATATTTGGATGAATAAACTCTTCTGAATTTTGAAGCATATGGAGTACTTGAAAAGTGTTCATGAGTAAAAAAAGAAAGAAAGAAAAAAAGGCATCTGAAGTAATCTGTCAGTAAAGCTCAAAACTTCCCATTAAATTTCAACCTGGAAGAGCTTCAGTGAGCCCAGAACCTCAGCAAAGCACCAGCTCTCTCTGAAGGGTATCTGGCTGTGGCATAAAGCACTTAACAGATATTTTCACCTTGCTGAATTCACTTGTCATGGGGGTCTTGCTGTCAGGAATTCCAGCTGTTGTTTTTCCTGGCTGCCTTGTTCTTATGCTGTTTTAAGATCAGTATCTTATATTTTTTTGGTTGTAACAATCCTGCTTAGGTTTTTTTGATTGATAATAAGTAATAGTACTTGTGCAAAGTAGCTGGTGTTTTAAAATAATGAAGTAACTGCTGGCAGTGGGAGGGTAATTCTTCCTAAGGTGCATGAAGAATGCTGGCATGCACAGAAATCCTAAACCTGACAGCCCAGGAATGACTTTCTTTGTTTCCTGATGCAGCCCTGCATGACAATTACCTGAAAACAGGGAATGTTTAATGCCAGTAATGAACCCCCTGAAGTCTTGCAGAGACATTTCAGACATCTCCAGAGTGGAGTGTTTCAGGTGAATGTGGAATTAGACTCAGGTTTTTCATCCTCAGAGCTCTGTGCTCCCCCATCAAATCCTAAACCACAGTTCACTGTTAAGCAACCATCTTTTTGCTCTTAGCTTTGCTGCATACAATAATGCAAAGGGATTTCTTTCAATCTTCTGATGGAGTTGCAGTTGGAAATCTTGGCCTTTCAGTAAAATATTTTATAGCAGGAAATGGAATTATTTCTGCTTGCCTCTCTTGGTGTGTTTTACCTACTGCAACACTGAGTTGTTTGGCTCTGCTTTCTTGAATGCCAACTTAAACCCCATTGCATTTTTCATCTGAGGTTTATTTCTTCAATCCTATCCCTCTGTGGATATATACATTTGGCAAAAGGGTGAGACATGACCAGGGAACTGATGCACCAGGGTGCTGTGCCTCCAGCTGCCCTGTCTCAGTGAGTGTGAGACAGGTGAGACAGCTCCTCAGTGAAACACTGCTGACTTGGCTCTTTGCCTTTTTTGGGCACAATTAGCATTAATTTACTGATGGAGAGTCATTCATGGTGTGAAATCCAAGGGCTGAATGAAGCCTCTGACACGTGTGTCATCAGCTGTGGAATTCACTGCTAATCAGAAATTGCAAGTGGGGGAAATATTTCCTTGTCTGTGTGGGCACAGCTGACACTCAGAGCCGTTGTTTGCTCTGGCTTCTCCTGCACTCCTGCTGATTGTATCAAGATCAAAACTCTTGCTTAAGTACTCACAGCATGGCATGGTAGGGCACTGCTGGACTGAGATTCTTGTCTCATCTTAGTGAGGCCTGGGGTTTGCAGCAGCTGTATCATTTAATGGCATCTGGACTTGCTAAACTGAGATTTTTTTTTGGCTCAGATCTTTGTTGCTTTGCATTGCCCTGGCACCCACTGGCATTGTTTCTGTCAAAACGAGGGAGAAAGACACCTGTGTCCAACTATTGTTTTAAAGGTTGCAGGATTTGGGGATTTTTTTTTTCCCTCACCCCCCACCCCCCCCATGGGTAATGAGTGTGTTTGGAAGGCTCAAAGCTGACACTCATTCCAGCTACTGGCAAGCACTAGGAAAATTCTGAGTGCAGGATTTTCCAGTAGGAAGAGATTGTGGAATAAACCATTGGAAGACTTCCACATATACAGTGTGGTTACTGTAGAAATAACTGTAAAGTTTCAATAAATCCATGTATTTTGCAAATGGCAGCCAGGCTGCAGGGGCTGGCACTGGGTGGCTGCTGAGGGAATATCTGTGCAGGGATTCTGCAGCTTGGATTGCCCAGATAAAATCATGATTAGGGGAAAGGTGGAAATACAGTCATGCTTTTATAACTGTAAACTATTTTGGTGCTTGCTTGATTAAGATGATTTACTTGCCAGTCACCTGTTCCAGTGTAATTAGTTCTGCCTATGGAAGAGAATGAGGCAGAATGAACAGAAAGTGGGGGTTTGGGGCTGGCACACTGCAGCACTTGGAGAAATGTGGGCTGTGAAAGAGGGAAGTCCAAGGAATCAAATTCAGAGTTAGGAATTTCAAAGTCTTTGTTTTATACACAATGTGTTAAGAACAATATAGAGCTTAAAATATGATCTACAATGGGATGAAATGGATATGTTTAGTCATGGACTCCTTATGGCAGATATTTACAGTTCATTACAGAGTCAGTTACCCATTAGTTACCATTTTGGGTATTTTCACACAACAGGCCAGCATTAGAAATTTGAGCTCTCATTAAACAATGCACAGACTGCACTGATTGAGGGTAATGCACTTTTGGTGGTGCTCTGGTAATTCTGTATTAGGGAGCAACTTGAGTATCTGTGATTTCCTCTGTCATATTTTGTCAGGCAAAATAAGGAGTTGCCTTCTGAAATCCATCCTGAGTCTGAAATGGGAAAGGCTGCTTGGATTAACCCTTTGAAGCCTGGGTGTGTTGTCAGTCACTGTTCCCCTGGCCTGTGGCTGGGACTCTGCCTCTCCCCCTTGCAGTTGTGAAATCTGTTTTCAGTACCCTTCAGTGCAGATTTGAATGTGAGTTAAGACTCCTGCATTTCACAATACCATTAATGCAGGTTGTTTGTGCACGATCAGATCACCACTATCTTGCAAAGCTGGAGAAGGTGGTGTGGAAAGAAAGGCAGACTTCAAATTTACTCTGTCCAGCTTTATCAATAATGGATTCATGCATTTCCTTTTTTTTTTGTTTCCATTTTGCAGGTACCACAAGAGCCAAGCTATTTACCTGGAGTCTAAAGAGAACACGAAGATCAGCTGTGTGATCAGCTCCGTGGGTGCCAACGAGGTTGTGGCTGCTTTTATTTGTCAGCAGAGGGGGGAGAGACATGGGTTTAGTAAGGGCTGAAGATTTACACCTGTCTGTAAAGGGTGTAAAGAAAGCTGAAGCCAAGATAAAACTGACTTGAGAAATCTCTTTTTGAGATGGGAAGAGACTTGCATTTTTTCTGAAGGATAATCATGTGTTTTGCTAGCTCCTGCAGCAGTTGGGCAAAGGGAGCACTTTGGTTTTTGCTTGCAGATTCCAGACACTTCAGGGAAAGAAATAATAGATTTGAGTGCACTTCTCCTCAATCAGCCAATAAAGGAACTTTAATTTGTTGTGGCAGCTAAGGGAAAACACTTTATTTTCCCCAGAGTGAGTTGCATGTGGGATCTGTTTGTGTCACAGCTGTTCCCTTGCAGTGGCAGTTGTGGCACTCAGTTGTTCAGATAAAAGCAGTGGTAGTGGGCTTATGGGTGCATTAAAATTTGTTAAAAGTTGTTATTGTAATTTAGCAAAACTAATGTATCATTCCATCATACTGTGGTAGAATATAAAATTGTACATGTTTGTTTCCTACAGTTGCTCAAACTTTATGGATTTTTGAATTATTTTGGCAAGCAAAACATGCCAAATCCTTGGAAATGTTGCAGTTGGGAGATTATTATCAACGAATGCTGATTTTAATTTCTCTGGAGAAATAATTGAAGTAGAAATCCTGGCAAATGCTAAATTTTATATTAAAGGGTCCTGTTAATAAAGTCAATTTAGAACTAAAATAATAGAGTTAAATCAGTTTACTTGCCAGGCCTGTAACTAATATATGAAGAAGAAAGTTTAGCGTAAATCACAGGCCAACATAACTTTATAACCCTTTGAATGAGGAGATATTAGACTTCCCTCCTAAAATACTGCAGTACTAAGGAGTGGATAATTCTTACTCAGTGTATTTATTTAAATATGTTGAAATGCATTAGAAGGATATAATGCAGAGGAAATTGCTCAGACTTGATTTTTAAAGTACAGGTTTTTAGATCTAAACACCTTGAAGGTGATTTCAAAAACTCTCTGGAGTGGCTGCCTTGGTGGCAGCAATTTGTCTTGTGGCACGTGGTGTGAATCCTTCCATGCAGGTGCTTAAAAGAGAGGCCCTTTTATCTCCAGACACAATTTCTGTGGTACATGGTGGGAAATGCTTCATGGAACAGAATCAGAATAAGCTTTTCATTTGACTAATAGTTACTTGTCTGGGCAAATCCCAGGATAGATAATTTTATCATCTGTGGATCTGGAGAGACTTAGTCTTGATTAGGCAAAGCTCAGTGCCACGGCTCTGTTGTGAGCTGTTGCAGGAGGAACCTGCTTTCCTGATGGTGCTTGGAAGAGTCATTTTTCTCGAGGACTGTTGTGAGCAGGAAGTTAAGGAGGTGAAGTTAGACACCTTATTTCATTTCCTACTCAGGTTGCAAATGCCTCATGTGGGGAGGGAGAGGGGATTAACCTCATTGATCTGTGCCCCCTGAGGGGCTCAGCTCCGACACTAAGACACGCAGTTAATTTGTCTGTGTGCTGCTTGCTGTGAGTTTTCCCTTTTTCTCCCCTAATTCATCTTCCTGCCCCATTCTTTCTGCCCTTCCTCTCCTGCAGATCTGGGTGAGGAAAACCAGCGACAGCACCAAGATGAGGATCTACCTGGGGCAGCTGCAGCGGGGCGTGTTCGTGATCCGCCGGCGCTCGGCCACCTGACTCTGCTCTGCCCTGTCCTGGTTTCTGTCACATCACCAAACTTCTGCCAGGGGCTCACAGGCTGCTCACTCCTCCCAGCAGCAGGGAAGAGTCCTGACCTCTGATGAGACACTTTGTGGCTGGCCACATAATCCCCAGTAGTCCTTAAACCTTTAGTGATGCCCAAGCACTGCCCTGGACTATTTCTGGATTTTGCATCAAGCTTCTGTACGCTCTCTTTGTATTTTGGGTGACTGTTTGAGAAGACTTGGCATCATCCTCCTTTTTGTTGTTGTTTTGTGGTGCACAGATGGGACTTGTGTGTCAAAAACATCATCATCATGTTTCTGTTGGGAGTCAGACCAGTGGAAGAAGCTTTGCTTGTCAAGACCTGAGGTTATTTGTGCTTTTTGGCCTTGTTTTCCTGCAAGGCTCAGGATTTTGGGCAAAAGATGAATCCTGCCAGGTTTCAGCTGCAGCTGAGAGATGCCTCCAGAATACCTGATGCACAACATCAGCTTTATTGGATGAACTGTTGAAAGACTGGAGACTTTTTTAGGATGGTGTGAACAGCTCAGAAACCGCTGAAATCCAGTGATTTTAATGTAGCTCAGAGTCACGCGTGGTTAGTCAGAAGCTTCCGTTTCACTTCACATTAAAAACCCCTTAATGAACAAGCAGAGTATGTCTGTTTGCTGATATAATTACCTGGGATAGGTGGATAACTAAATTAAAGGACTAATTACCTGGATTTTGCAGATAGCAAGGCTGTTTGAGCTCTGTGTGTGTCTGTAACCACTCAGAGATGTAAAGAGGCAAACGATCAATTTCACTTTTTCCACTGATGCTCAGAATCAAAGGTTATGATGGGATCCTCCCAAGGATCCTGGTACAGAGCAGGAAGTGGCCTTGACATGCTGTTAGCTGGAACCTTCATTCCCTGAGATGTTCTGCAAAGAGCTCCTCTTGAAGGCTGTTTTAATTGCTGGAAGTAACACTGGGTTTCTACACTTGGCCTCCTGCAGCACAAGTGAAAATACCCAAATAATGACATTAAGGTGCTCCCTGGGTGTTTAAGGATCTGCCTCTGGCATTCCTTTTTTATTCCCAGTCAGTTGCTGATGGGTAGAAGCACCAGTGCCATGTGTGACTGCCCTGGCAGTGCTGTCACATCTCCACCTTCTGTGCAGAACAACTTAGTGCTCCTTTTGATTACTAATCAAAAAGTTGTAAATTCTGTCTTTCTCAGTCTCTCTCACTTTGAGGCATCTTCTGGTTTTGCTTTTGAGCTGCCTTCCTGTTAACACCCATCCAGCCTTTCTTTGGTGTGTGGACAAGTGGAGTCCAGGGAAGGGAGTTGCACTGGCTGTGCCCGTTCCTTTCCTGCAGTTGGGTGGCAGTCACATCCCAAAAACTGCTGCCTGTACGTGGGTCTGGAGTGGAGTGTGATGGCTGAGCTCCTGATGTGACTGAGACACCTGACTTGATTTGTGCTGAGTTTTGAGGATCTGGAGCTCTGGCAAGGAAGGAGAGGGTGTTTCCCACCCTTGACAATGTGCCATCTCTGCTGCAGCTTAGGCAGCCAAATGCAGCAGGCTGGATTTTGTCAAGTTAACAGCTTACTTAATATAACTTAACATTCTCTGCACATGTCACAGGTTTTTGATAAGGTGATGATGTACCAGGCAGGATTCGTCACTGAGTCTTTAAATGAACATCGTTCTAATAATAAAAAGTGCTAAGGAAGTAGCAGGATTTATTTCCTGTCTCTATCACTTTATCAATACATATATTTGTGGGAATTGCTGGAGACTCGTGCTCAGTGTTGGGAAGATGCTTTGCCAGCAGCCATCTGCTGCTGTGGTGTTCCCTGTTCTGGGGGAATTTTGGAAGTTAACAGAAGTGTGTGGCTGGGATGTCACTGTGTGTGGGACAGGAGAGGGGCTCATGAGCCCGTGGTGAATCAGGGCACTGATTCTTCGTGGCAGTTGGCAAACCCCAATCTCAAACTCTTCCACACCAATCTTACGCCTCCAGGAGGGATGTGAGAGGTTTGTACAACTTCCTTCTGTCAGAACTCCTGGCCAGTTTCCCCAGTGCCCCTGGGTCAGCCTTGGAACTGGTAATTTCTGCTTTTGGCAGCCCTGAGTAGGGGTTGTACTGCTGTAAATGGCTCAAACTTAACTGCTACACTGAAGGAATTTTGTTTATAGGCTGCTTCATCCTCAGTTTCTTAATGAAATGAAAGTCTGCCTCGCCTCTGTCGATCACCATAAAGAGTAGCTGTGTCTCACAGAGTACATGAATATTGTATCCTGAATTTTTTATTCTGGCAGGCTGCTCTGTAATGGCCTGAGCCATTTGTGAGGCTGGAAGTGATAGAGTGCAGTGCCTTGCTGTGCACTCAGGGAAGAAAAGTGCATTTTTTTTTTCTTTAATCCTAAAAGGATGCACAAGTAGTTCTGTGGTGAGGATGAGGCATGTGGAGATCAAGAGTGGAGACATCAGCTGTAGAACTGAAGATTTCCTGCCACGGGTTGGAAAAATAGAGACAAGTTACTCAAGGAGATGGACAAGGTCTTGCTTGAATTCTGGGAGAAAATTGGCTTTTCTGTCTGCTCTTTGCCTGCTTATCATCAGTCTTGAAGGATCCCAACCCTCTGAACAGAAACAGCTTTGCTGCAGGTATGAAACAATTTAATCCTCATTATGAACAGCATTCAAAGCAAATTCAGGAAATGGCTTTGACTCCTCGTTACAGTAGTTTTAAAGAAAGGTGAACCTTCTGCCAAAAATAGACTTTTATTGAGGGTTAAATTGCAGTTGGCTGAGTCATATTAAGCTTTTCTTTTTTTTTTATTGCCTTGAGAAATGGACTGTGATGTTGATATGTGCAAAATAAAAAAGACATTCCCCCCCAGCCATTAGATGTTCAATGGAAGAAGGCCAGATCAGGGAGCCAACTTCCAGGGGTTTTTTGACATCATTCTCAACAGAAAGGTTTCCAAAAAGGCTTTTTCCAAGGACAAATGCTAATATACAAAACTGGCTTTTTTAGTTTATGTGCTCTGCCTGGAATTTTGTAAAGAGACAAAGGGATTTAATGACTGAAACCTTAATTGTTTGCTTTGTTTTTTGTAAATTTTGGGGAACTTAAAGAAAATAAAGGCTAAAAGAGCAAGGAATAGCTTTGTGGATAGCTGAGGTTCTTCCTCCTTCAGAAAAAGGAAAAGCAGCATTTGTGTTCTTGCTCTACAGAAGCAAACACTGAAATATTCAGGAATTCTGAATGGGTGTCTGAGGTGTAGTTACTATTTTTAGTTTGTCCAATTCTAAAGGTAAGAATTTAATACACAGTGAAGTATTTAGAAAACAAAAGAATGCACGTTTCTGTTTTTCTATGATTTATTGAAAACCTGTCATCACTGACACCTCAAATTTCATGCAGTTAAAGAATTCCACTATTGTAATGTTTTGCTGAATGTGGGAAACCCCTTTAATATTTAACATCAGCTCAAACTTTGGGGATGCCAGAACATCTTGTCATACTTAAGTGCCTGTCACTTTACAGTGGAGTAATTCTGTTTATTTAGATTCCTGCTTTTTAAGCAAGACTGCCTTTCTGTAAAATACTGATTTCAATTTTTAAATAGGCATGAAGAACAGCTTGGGTTTATGAAAACCAAAACCTCCCCAAAATATTTGGGGTTTTTTTTCCCCTCCAATGTAATGCTAATAAATAAGCAGAGGGGGGAAGAGTGGCTCAAAGAAGCCTTGGGACCAACATTAAAATAACATTTAGGTGACAACAGAAATGCTAAATATTCTCCATGGTGTATATCTAAACAGGATGGGTGTCTCAACTCCCCTCACATAATTAAAATGCTGAACAGCAGCACAGGAAGAGTTACTTAAGCCTTTGGTTCTAAAATAGCAATGCTCAGAGCAAAGCCAGGCATTTGTAGGGCTTTGGAACCGAGAGCTGTAACCCACGGGAAGCAGCTGCTGATTTATTCCATCAATCTCACATTTGAAAGCTATCAGTTCTCTGGATGCCTCAGGTAGCTTTGTCATTTTTCATTTAGTTCTAATTTGCATCCCCATGTTCTGCCCTGAATCCTGAGAGGGGAGGGGGGGGAAGGCAGAATAATGATGAAATGTACATTTTTTCATTTCACTTTATTAAGGCTCCTTATTTTTATTGAATTTAGGATTCTTTGGAGGGTGGTCACTGCCTGCAGATCTCTGCAGGTTTAATGGCCAGCCCAGGTCATGAGAGCTAACAAGCTTTAACAAAAAATAAATACAAATGCAAATCCAGGGGGAAAACTGGTGTCTTCAGCCAAGGTTTCTGCTTGGTGGTTTCAATCCTGTTTGGAATTGGTGACTGAAGAGTTTTTAAGTGAACAGACTGGTGGCACTGGCTCACAAAGGTTTGGAGGACAGGCTCAGGACACATGGATGTCTGCTTCCATCATTAAATGAGGAGGTAAGTCAAGTTTTTTGTTTGTTTTGGGCTTTTACCTTTTTTATCCAGGATGTTTGATAAACGATTGATTTCTGTCACGCAGTTGAAGGCAGCTGCTGATCATGTCAAGTTCCTGTTAACACTGAAAAATTACTCATTCTGGAGAAGAAATAGCCTTTTGCCCCTGATCTGAAATTTAGCAACACTGCCTAATGGCCACAGGAATATCTTTTTTCTGATGTGATTAGAGAAGAAACATTCCAAACCTCACACATCATGAGACATCACATAATGGGGAAGGCTCTGAATACTGATGATGCTAAATCATGTAAAGCAGATGCACAAAATGAGTAGAAAAGCAGGAGGCAAAGATTCTGTTGGGATTGATTTCTGGGGTGGTAAAAATCTCAAACATTGAGATTGGGAATTGCTAAAACAATTGATTCAAGGCTGTGTGGAAAACTGAGACATGAGGAGAGTTTGACCTGGAACCTGGGATGCTCAGTCTGTAATGGGATCTCAGCATTAGAATATTGATTAGATCTCATTTTGGACCCAGCCTGGAGCTTTGCAGTCCAGGAAGGAGAAATAGAACATGGCAGGGTTGTTACCAGCCCTGCCTCACCTCTTGGTCTCATTCTTCCCTGAGAGAATTCAAAACTATGGATTTGTTTCCTCTTCCATTGAAATAGCAGTTTTGGGAAGAGCTTTGAAAGTCTGGGTGAAATACAGAAATGCAGTTTCTGTCCCCTGAAAATGATAAACCCTTGTCTGTTCCAAGGAAGGGACAATTGGTGGCAGTCCAGTGAGTGGCTCTGCCACTGCAGGGCTTTGCTCCTGGAGGATTTCATCCATCTGAGTAGGCACAAGTGCTTGCCTGCCATGTCCAGGTGCTGTCAAGGGGGGTATTTAGCAGATATTTTGGGCTGCAGAGTTGCTGTGTTGGTGCTCTCATACCTGGGCTGCCTGTGTGATGTCTGGGCAAGGGAGGTGGGGTGTGGAAAGCAGATCCTGGACTGTCCTGGGAGGGAGTCATGGAATCACAGAATGGTTTGGGTTGGAAGGGACCTTAAAGATCATCTTCCAACCCCTGCCATGGGCAGGGACACCTTCCACCATCCCAGGGTGCTTCAAGCCCCAGTGTCCCACCTGGCCTTGGATACTGCCAGGGCTTCCCTGGGAATCTGTGCCAGGGCCTCAGCAGTGCAATGAGAAGTCTCTGGAGCAGTGAGCAGGGCTGGGCACCTCTCAGTGCTGATCTGGCTTTCTCAGAGAAGTCTGAAGGTTTTGTTTGCTCTGAAATCCCACGGGGGCCAACGGGAGCATGAGGGATGCAGTTGGATGTGCTGGGCTGGCTCGTGCCAGCCTCTGCTCCCCCAAGCAGTGCTGACTCCCTGGGGGGATCTCATCCACCTGCCTTGAAGTGGATGTGAACAGCCTCAGACATGGGCTGTGGCCTTCCTGAGGCCTGCAGTGCCTCTTTATCTTGTCATGCAAGCAAAGGTATCAATAACCCCCACAGGCTCCGAGCAGAGGGGTTCCTCCCCATCCATCCTGCCTGGCAGGTGCTCCGTCTCGATTATGCCTCAGCTCTGCCCTATCTGTCATGTTCCTGGCCTGGATGACAGAGCAGGAAGGTGCTGCTGGTGGGAGCATTTCCTGCCTGCCTAATGGGGCTGTAATTAATGGCAGCAGCCAGCCAGCCAGCCGAGCAGAGCCACCAGGCCTCTCCTTCAGCCACCCGCCCGTGCCCGGTTACACACCCTGCTGCACGGTGCCGCTGCAGGTTCACCCAAGTTCTGGGGCATTGCTACCTTTAATTAATGTGTGGTGGTGAACCTGCTCCCTGCTCCTGCAGCCTTTCATGGCCAAGCAGCTGGCTGGGTGGATGTGGTGTCTCGGATGAAGGGGAATGTGCAGCAGGGCCGGGCAGGCTCTGGGTAGGCGGCTGGCACTGACCCGCGGTGTCCCAGCCCTCCACCCTGCCTGTCACTCGTTCCCCGAGTGTGCTGCAGAGGGGCTGCAGGGACCATCTCAGGAATGGGACTGTCCAAAGGGCTGCTTTGGCTCTCACCCTGCTTCCCCCACTCTCCTTTGGGAGCAGACATGTCCTGAGGCAGGCAGGCCCTGAGGGCGAGCTGTGCTGCCCGGCAGTTTAACCCAGCCACCATCACCCTCATCATCATCAGCGCACATGGAGAGCCTCGCTGTCCATCGAAAATCAGGATTTTTACCGCCTGTGTTTTTGGGATCTCACCCCTGGCACAGCCCGGCTGAGGTGTCCCTCAGTGCTCCAGCCAGAGCTCGAGTCCCTGGGGGCGCTGTTAGAAATTAAAGTCGGCGGCCATTACCTGCCTCAATGAGCCCCTCAATCGGCCTTGGGGCCGAGCACGGGCCTGCTCTGCCTTCCTGCCCCGCTCCCGTCTGCTGACCCGGCCCGGCTGGCGGAGCGTGGCACTCCAGCACCGGGGGCTCATTTTGGGGAGGCACATCACCATGGCTCAGCCCTGTGCTGGCGTTTGGGGACGGGGGGGTGAGCAGGCACCGCTCTGCGAGCATCAGTGACATGGTTCCCTGAGCGCCGGGAGCCCCCAGGGCTCCCACACACACCTGGCTCCGGTGTCCCATTCCCCTGGGGTGTTCCCATTCCCCTCGGGTGTTCCCATTCCCCTCGGGTGTTCCCATTCCCCTGGGCTGCCCCATTCCCCTCAGGTGTTCCCATTCCCCTGGGCTGTCCCATCCTCCATCCCGCAGCCCAACTCCTCCCGCGTTTCCAATTTCACGCCGACCTGCTCTTGACGTTTATAAACAAACTCTCCCCTGTTCATCCACTTAAAAGCAGCCGGATCCGAACTGGAGGGACACTTTTCTCCTCTTTCCTGTTGCTGTGGCAATCGCCTGCTGAGCAGGGCGGGCGGGAGGAGCCAGCCGAGCATCCTCCTTTCCTGCTGGGGCTCTGCTGCCTGTCTCGCCGCTGATTTTACCCCCATAGTGGTTTTGAAATACGAATATCAGAGGTTTCTACAGAGAGAAGTAAATGAGAACAAACATGATGACTCATTCAGGGAGGCTGAGGCACCGGAGAGCAGTGAGCAGCCAAAGGCTGAGAGCTGGCTCTGGAACTCAGCTGGGAATTACATTCTCCTTTCTCAACTTAGCTTTCACTCTGGGCTTGAGGGCAACTTAACCTTCCTTAAGGCTTTGAGTAGGGTTTTGGTTATGTCAGAGCCTCACCCACACCTCTGGGTGCATCTCTTGAGTGTCACCCTCTTGGCCCTTCTCCATCCACTGGCCAGGCCGAGGCTCCCTCTGGAGCAGGCGGCTGGCTGAGCTCTGGATCACCAGCTACATTTGGTAGTTGAGTCTGAGAAGCTGGTTGCACCAACCATTGGAAGAGAGCACGTTTTCCTTGGCAGTTGGTGGAGATCAGGGGGATGTTCTGTTAATCACATCCCTCCTCCAGCCAGTGGCTGGCAGATGGCAGCTCCCTGGGGATAATTAATCATTTGTTTGTCCAGGATGTGGAGTGTAGAATGGCAATGTCCATACAGATTCTAGGTGAAGCTCAGAGAGGATCTGTGGCCTTTGGAAAGGAGGATCTCCCTCTCCAAGGTGGAACTCATTAGCTAAAGACCATAAAATCCACCCTGAAGGGACCATGGGCTTTCTCCCTGCAGCCTTTGGCTCCCCCAGGTCATCAGGCAGCTAAAGGATTGCAAAAGGAGAGGAAGAGGAACTGCCTGACATCTGTAGGCTTTGATCTGCTGGGGAGGATTTCTCCCCTCAGCTTGGGGGGACAGGGGAATATATTCCAAACCAGAAAGCAAATGCTTGTAGGTCGGGTCTGTAAGGAGCAACATCCCCAGTTAATTTCCTCCTGGGGAATGAGCAGCAGCAGAGTGACAAAGCTCTGGTGGTCACTGTCCTGGGCAGCTGAGCACCCTCTGCCACGGGCCCTGCCAGGGGGACAGGTGGCACAGGTGACATTTGCAGACAGCATCGCTCTCCCAGCAGGGAGGAAGGAGGAGAGAGGTCAGGCAACCTCCCTGTTGTGTTTGTTTTGCTTTGTTTTGTTTTTTGTAAGGCTTTCCTCTGGATATCTTCTCCAAATCCTCCTTTCCAAAGGCAGCTGGCTCAGCAGGGGGGTGGGAGCACAGGCAGGATGGGGATGATCAATGAGGGGAACCCCCTCCCTCCCTCTGAACTCTGAGGCCTCTGAGTGCAATTTAAAGTGGGGAAAGAAAGACATCTGCACCAAGGATTTGTCAGGCTGGTTCCTGGCAGATAAGCTGGTTTTACCGAGTGGCTTGACATATAATTCCACTCAGTGTGTAGATGTTTGTCTTATGTTTACCTAGAGGAAGAGATTTTCTATCAATCCTGAAAAAATTAACCTTGTGTAACGGCATATCCTCCGTGAAAAAGAGTGTGAGGATCTGTCAAAATGCCAGGCTTGCCTGGAATGAGGGTCCTGCAGAAGACAAGTGGCATTAATGTCTTTGAAGATGTTTCATTTAGGAGTAATGCAGCCCCCAGGCTTTTGGGGGCCCCTATAATTGAACTGAAGAGGTTATAAAGCCTAGAAGGGAAATGCTGGACAGGCAGAGACACTCTCAGAGGGAGAGGGTCAGATAGGTTATTTCTACTGTAAAACAGCATTAGAAGGATGTGAAGAATTGCTCCTAAATTACACTGCTCTGCCTGGATCACTTTAGGGAAGTCAGTAAGACTTGGAGGTTTGCTTCTAGGGGAGAAAAGGGCTTGGGGTGAGTTTTAGTTTAATGGTTCTCGTGGAAAGAAACACAAGCCCCCTCTGCTCTCTGAATCACCAGGCAGGTTTGCAGGACCACAGAAATTAGTAATTATAAAAAAAAGAAAAAAAGTCAGGAAACTTCTTGAAGCTTCCACATCTGTAATGCTGCAAGTCAGCACACAGTGTCTCCTCTCTGAGAGAAAAACCTGTGTTCAGAAAGTGCCTCCTTTCAGAGCCTGAAAATGGATCCCTTACAATGTGTATTTTTCCTAGCAGGGACAGAGTGTTTGGATGGAGCTGTGTTTTCTGCCTCAGACACTGAGCAGAGTGTTCCTCTTGACAACTTCATGTTGGCTTTAAAATGCTTTTTGAAATAATGCCCTTTCTCTTCTGAAGGCTCTTGAGCTCTTACAAAAGTGGAGAAATTACCCTGTTTGTGAGGAAACAGGCACGGAGCTGTGGTGCCTGCACTGCTGGCAGCTTTTTGCTGTTTGCCCCAACTTGCCAATAACCAAATAAAACAACACCTGTTAACTGCCCTTTCTTTGCAAAATCCACTTATTTCATAAGCACTGGGGGGGACTAGGAGGGTGAGTCTGTGTTGCTCAGGCTGAGGTTTGACCTTGTAAATCCAGATTTCTTGCTGGAGACCTGCTGCTGGCGTCAGGGGTACCAGCAGTGTTTAGAGTTTGCTGTTTCATGGGAGGGACTTTCTGTTGTGGGAGATGTTGTTTTGGCCTTGGACACCTCCTCTTAACAAGCTCCTTCTCCAGGGAAGCTTTGAAACCCGCCTGAGGTTCTGCATTGGCTCTGAATAAAAGGTGTTGTGCGTCTGAAGTGCCCGGCCCGAGGGCTCTCCAGCAATCCAAACAGCCAGCACACAAAGCCATTAAAGCTCAAGTGCCTGGCCATGATTACCTGGAGACTGTTTGCAGCCGAGTCCCGCAGGAACCGGCTTTGTCTGAAAAACCACCCACGGCAGGTGGGAAAAGTCCAGGTAGGTCTTGTTGATTCATCAGGGTGGGTGGTTTAGTCCTTCAGCCAAGGTGAGTGGGAACAAGCAGAAATGAGATCAGGGAGGCGGCAGGGAGGTGGTTTAAAGAGGATTCTGTGCTTTCCCCCTCTGCTGAGGCACTGGAATTTCCAGCTCGCATGACTTAATGGCCCTGGTGTCCTGTATCCTGAAAGCAGATACACGGCCTGGAGGAGCCAGACCTGCCCTGCTCGGGTCCATCTGCACAGTGAAACCCCAGAAGTGCAACTCCTGTGCTGCCTCAGAGCTCCTCCATCTCCTGGCACCTCTTCCATGAGGAACACTGAGCTTTTTTTTTTTTTTTTTTTTTTTTTTTTTTTTTTTAATTTTTATTATTATTATTTTTATTTTTTAATTTTACCTCTTGGTACTATGCCAGCTGTAGCAGCTCCTTCCAGGGTTGGGAGTCTCCTGTGCAGGCTCTGCTGAGCCAGAAATTGCTTGGAGTTGAACATGCACTTCCCTCCTGTGGCTTAGAAGGCTGTATCTACATTTTTAGGGATTTTTTTTTTCCCTCCAATTTATTGAGGTACGAAGGGAAGATTATGGCACTTGATGATTTAATCAACATAATCTCTAGATAAAACATGCTTATGTTATACTACTGGGAGATATTAATTTATGCTGGTTTGCTTCTCCAAAGGTAAATTAAATCATTAGTTTTAAGACTGGATTAGATGCACATGTGCCCTGCCTCTTAAAAAGGCAGTTTAGGAGTTCTCAAAAGCTTCTTGGCTTGGCATTTCTCAGGAGTCATCAAATCCCTGCAGTGCAGGTGCCATGGAAAGTGGAACTGTGGTGCAGCACCTAAAGGTGGGACACGGGACTTGCTCCTGCCCCATGCCCCCTTCTTGCCCAGGAGTGGCATTTGACCAGCTGGTTAATTCAGAGAGGAGGCTTTCCCCAGCTCTGGAAACCAGAATTGCTCCTGTGAGCCAGCCTTGACCTGGTTCAGTGTGTGCTGCACCAGACCTGCCGGGAGCAGTGTCCGCATCCACCTCCCCCTGGACAGAGCCCCGGGACACCTGGGGGTGTCACCCACCCACCCACCAGTGGGCATGGAGCACCTGCTCTGGTGGGAGGTGTCCCTGTAAGGAGAGGAGCTTTAAGGTCCCTCCCTACCCAAACCGTTCTGGGATTCTGTGTTGGTGTGCTTGGGTGACCTTGGGAATTCAGGCAGCACCTCTGAACTGCCTGAAACCCCCCCCCCGAGTGTATCACTGCAGCTCCGTGAGGGCAGAACAAGAATCAAGAGCAGGAGATACTCACCAGAGTGGGTGGAAGGCGTCACAGCTCTTCCACTCAGGGAAACTGAGGCACAGAGGGCAGTAGCAGCATGCAGCAGTAAAATCTGGGCGCTTGATGCCAAAGTCATTGGATTTGGAGCAGATGTGCTGAGCTGAGCTAGTTCGTTCCCCTTGGGAGTGCCCGGGGTGGAGGTGCCCCGACAATGCTCCCCCCGACCCAGGGGGAGGAGAGCTGCCAGAGGCCCTCACAGCAATTTCAGGGCTATTAAGGATGCGCTAATGAGCTTCCTGCATCGTTTTCCAGCACTCCACTCTGCCAGCTCTGCCCATGCATTAACACCTCCATCCCAGGGGGACTGCGAACACTCGCCGGAGCTGTAACTCCATTTATCACGGATCTGGGTATCAGCAGGGCTGCTGCAGCTGCAGGGGCTGAGGAGAGAAGACTTTTCGCAGCCCTCCATCAACACGGAGAGCAGGTGCTCAAGGCACCTCAGAGGAGCAATTGCTGGTCCCCCAGATATGGGGCAAAACCCCACAGAATTAATGTGCTGGCGCAGTGTTGCTGTGGGTGAAGGGAGAGGCAGAAAGGGCTGCTGCAGGGGGCTGTCAGCCCTGCCTGGGCTCTGTGCTGCAGGGTGCTTGTCACTGTCATATTTTCTAAAAAAATCCCTTCACCAGGATTTCTTCTCCTGGGAAGATGAGAAACCTCAGCTTCTCCATGTTTTGCTGCTCTGGAATGTGGTCTGGAGATTGTTTATCCAAACGTGTGAATTGTGTTTAATTAATGACCAATTGCAGTCCAGCTCTGTTGGACTCTGGGGAGTCAGTCAGTCACGAGTTTTTCATTATCATTCTTTTTAAGCCTTCTGTCTGTATCCTTCTCTTTCTTTAGTATAGTTTTAGTATAGCATTCTATAATATCATATATCATAATCAGCCTTCTGAGAACGTGGAGTCAGAGTCTCATCTCTCACCTCATCCTGGGGACCATCACAAACACCACAGGTGCTCTCAGCCATGCCTGGGCTCTGTGCTGTGTGGGATGGTCTCCATGCTCCCAGGAAAGGCCACATCCATCTGCTGTTTCCCGTGCCTTCCTGGTGCTGTTTCCCTGGTACAGTCAGTCCTTGGGGCTGGCTCTGCATGGCATCTCTGGGATGGTTGGTTGCTCTGCTCTCCTCTCTGCATCCTGGGGCCATCTGCTCCTGCCTGGGGTGGGTGTGCTGGGGGCTGCTCCAAATGTGGGGCTGCCAGGATTGCTGTTCCCTGTGGGACAGAGGCAGAGCTGGGGGAAGGAAACTTCTCTGTCTCCATGGAGGTCAGGACAGGGATGAATTCACGAGGTTGTACCTCACATGAAGGGTGGGAAGCAGGTGTGGAGCTGCCCTGAAGCTTTTCCTGCTGTAGCTCTTCCCATTCCACTGCTGGACGTGGGTGCCTGAGCAAAGAGCACAGACAGCCCTTCTTGCTTCATGACTGCATTTTCCCATTTGAATATCCAGAGGTATTTTTTCTGTTTGGCTGTTTAGAGGCGAGTGTCTCCTCCTGTGCACGGTGCTTTTGCACATGATTTACTGTGTGATGCTCTGGGATTAAATGTTAACCTGGGGGCTGATCCAGTCTGCCCTGAGCTGGGCACCTCCTGGAGCTCCAGAGGCATTTCAGGAATGAAATCAGCTAGTGGAACACTTTGCCACCCTATAGGTGTGCCTGGTGTTGTGCTCAGTGCCACCATCATATTTTCTGAAAAATCTCTTTGCCCAGGATTTTCTCCTAGGAAGCTGAGAAGCCTCAGAGAAAAAGGAAAACAATATGATCTCATTTGCTTCTCCTGTGTTTTGCTGCTTTGGAATGTGGTTGGAGATTGTTTATCCAACATGTGAATTGTTTTGACTTAATGACCAGTCACAGTCAGGCTGTGTCAGGACTCTGGAAGGAGCAATGAGTTTTCCTTTTCTACCTTTTTGCCTTCTGTAAGTATCCTTTCTCTATTCCTTAGTATAGTTTTAGTATAGGATTCTTTAGTACAATATAATATCATGAAATAATAAATTAGCCTTCTAAAAACATGGAGTCAAATTCATCATTCTTTCCTTCCAACAGTGGGAGTCCCAGAAAATACCCTAGTTCAGCTCTTCTCCAGCCCCCCTGGCCACAGGCACCCTTGAGAAGCATCCCTGGGGGCTGAGCTTTTGCCCTTCTCATGGAGGCCCCTCTGTGACACTGTGTGTGTCAGCTCCTCAGGGGCTGAGTTCTGGGGCTGTTCCTTTCCCCTGGGTGATGCCTGGGCTGGGAATGCCCCACACAAGGTGGAGATCACCTCCCTGCTGCCACGTGGGTGGCTGTCTTACCGGGAGAGGAGATGGAAAGGTGCCCAGCTGGTACTTGTCACTTCTGACTGCAGGCAGCAGGGATGTGTCACCGGCAGAGCGAAAGGGGAACAATGTTATTTTTGGCTGGATCAGGCTGTTTTCTCTCTCCAAGTATCACAGGCTAACACGAGGTGCTGCTGAACGCTCAGTCTGGTTTATCTTTGCCTTGGTGAACAAGGGGGAAAAGCACTCTTTTTAATTATAAAGAAAGTATTTGTAGCCTTTCATGCTGGCAGAGCCTTGGCAGTAAATCTGGTGTGCAAGGTATATTTTGACTTGGTTTAATGTCTCTCCTGCATCTCCCATGCAGCCATCCATGACTTGTCCTGCAGCCAAGAGGATCCAGGGCAGTGTTGGGGAGCAGGGACTCTGCTGCCATGGGGATCTCCACACTGCAGTCCTTGCTCTGCAGCCAAAGCAGGTGGGTTTGGAAGGACAGGAGAGGTGGGAATCCCTGGCTCCCAGGAGGGCAGGCAGTGGGAGAGGGGGGATCCCACTGCTGCTGAGCCATCCTGCACTGCCTAACGCAGAGAGATCAAACCTCAGACAGCGGGATTGTTTATTGAGGTGTTTGTTTGAAGTGTAATGGACAAGAATCACATCTCCAAACTGTAAAGAATGAGCTTTTTAGCCTTTTTCCTTTCCACAAAACAGCAGCAACATCTCGGCAGGGATGTCAGGGCGAATCTGTTTCACTGACAACAAGATTGTTCTGTCTAGACGGGGAAGCGCCGCCAAACCGAGGGAGGCTGCAGAATAATTTAAAGCCAAAATACTTTACAGACATTACATTTAAAAATAAAAGCTGGCTTGACACACACAATGCGTGATGGATAGCTGGTGTGAGGGTGGGATGGCAGCTGGCTCTGACACAGAGCGTGGTGGCAGGGATTGGCAGGTGTCCCTCGGGGTGACCCGGTGCCTGCTGACCTGTCACCTTTTCTGGATCAGCTTCCACCAGAATTGGTCCATGGAGGCCTCTGAGTGGCCTGTGGAGCTCAGTGCAGGGATTCTCCTCAATATCTTGAATTCTGTAGCTCTGAGGCAGCTGCCCAGCCCCACCCCTGCCCCCTCAGTGCCAGCTCCTGAGTGGCACCAGGAATGTTGGAGCAGAAAGGTCTGGGTGGGTGGGAGATGAGCCTGGCACTCCCTGTCTGCCTGGAGGGGCTGGCAGCCAGGGCTGTCTGGGGCTCAGGGCTGTGGTGGTGAGGCTGCAGCCCAGCCAGCATAAGGAATTTCCTTTCTTCTGGCAGAAAAAGAAAGATGAAATATTAAAAGCATGGCTCAAAGGCTGCTGTATATATATATATATATATATATATCTGTAATCTTTTTTCCCCTTCTGCTCAGCACTGCTTTGGTGGTGTTGCTCAGAGACAGCAGCCAGTCAGAGCAAGAGGGATGCCAGACTTCAGGAGAGAGCAGGGAGTGGGGCTGAAGCAAGAGAAAAAGAGGAGGATTATCTCAGGTGGGTTCTGGGTGAATGCTGACACTTCAATTCCACCACAGCCTGCAGGACTTCAGTTTTCTATTCAGCATTGGGAAACAAAACCTGTTTTTTTGTCTCTGTCTCTACAGGTGAGGGCAGTGCCCTCTGAAGCAGGAGGACACTTCCATGTGGGCCACTGTCCTTGGATGAGGGAGGATGGGAGGAGGAGAGGGCCAAGGCATCTGCCAGCTCCCCTGGGAGAAGTCCTGCAGGCTCTCAGCTTGCCATTTGTACCAGCCTGGTGAGTTCAAGGGTCCCTGACAGCTTTCTGAAGTGGTGTGAGTTTTATGTGAGGTTTCTCCAGGGCCAGGCTATTCCATTTGCTTCTGCTGATGCCCTTGGGATCCGGGCAGCCAGGCATGCTGGCAGCACGTGCTGTGTCCTGCTCTCAGGAGACTGGGAGGCTTTCCAGCAATCCCCAGCTGCTGGGTGGGCAGCAGGAGCCAGCAGATCCCACAGGAGCCTTCATGGGATGCAGGAGGAGGCTGCAGGGATGGAGAGGGTTGTGTTGGACTCGATGGTCTTTAAGGTCTCTTCCAACCCAGTCATTCTGGGAATTCTGTCCGGGTGGGGCTGGGCTCTTTCTCCAGCAGCACTGACAGAACCAGAGCACACAGCCTCAAGCTACACCAAGGGAAATACAGGTTGGATGTTAGGAAAAAGTTTTTACAGAAAGGTGATAAAGTTCTGGAATGGCTGCCTGGGGAGGTGGTGGAGTCCCCATCCCTGGGTGTGTTTAACAAAGCCTGGATGGGGCTCTGGGTGCCAGGGTTCAGTTGAGGTGTTGAGCTAGGCTGGACTCCATGATCTTGAAGGTCTCTTCCAACCCAGGGATTCTGTGAATTCTGTGAGGGCTGAGGGAGGAGCTGGAGGGATCCAACTCAGAGTGTTTAAAGCTGTTCCTTCCTCATTTCTCCTGCTCTGTGTCAGCAGGTCTTGATGCTCAGGGATGTGGGAAGGGGAAGATGCAGGGAGTGGGCTTGGAGCAGGGTTAACTTTACACCTCTGCAGGCACTGACAGTCAGGGCTGCTTAACTGCTGATCAAGGATGTGCCCGGAGGAAGCAGGCTGGGGACACCATCACTTGCTGGAGCTCACAAACTGGGAGGAGCTGTGAAACACAGCTTGACCTCCACTCCAGCTCCAGCTCCAGCTGCTGCCTGGCCTCAGCCATCAGCTCCTGTGTCGCCTCTGGCAGGGCAGGGTGGGGACAAGCAGCAGAAGGGGGACCTGATGTCCCTTTTCCCACAGCTTTGTGCATTCCCCTGCCTCCTGCTGCCTGTAAAACACCCTGTGATTAATTACACCACTCTGCAGCCAACGAAAATTTATTTAGAGTGTTATGTTTGCTGCTGCTGCCACTTACACAATGGCAAATGTGCCATGGCTGCTAATGGGTCACTGAAGGGGATCAGACCATTGGAGCTGCTCTGGGAGCAGGGCAGGCAGAGGGAACACTGCCAGGAAGGTGAGGCAGATCTGTTCCAGTAGAATGGTGCTTGCAGGAAATTGCTTGCTTCCCTGATAGCATCCAACTACTTTAATAAATCATTTTTTCCACTAGTTTGTTTAGCTTAAGCTTTCTCCTCCCTGCATACTAAAAATTAGTCTAATAGGACTTATTTTATCTCTGAGAGGTTTGGAAATGATTTTCCTTCAAGGATTTCCTTGGGGTGCCCAGAAAAAGAGGGGCTGAGGGAGTTGTCAGCTGGAGAAAAGAGCCTCAGAAAAAGCCTCCCTAAAAGTGCTACCAAAGGCATGCAGAAATCAGCCCAATCTGAACCAGCTGACGGCCCTGCTGTTGAATTTTAATGTTTCTGTGGGGCTGGTTTGTGTGAACTGAAGCAGGCTGTGTTTATTCTATAGAACTCTGTGGGTATCTTGCACTGCATGTCACTCCCTCGGTGCACTGAGAGCAATTCAGCTCGAGGAACCATCACCACCACTGTTATCTTTATTGCCAGTCCTGCCTGATAAGTCTGCTCCCTCCAGGATGGCTGAGCCCAGTGAGTAGCCCAGACCTGTGTGTGTGTTCAAGAGAAAGCAAAGCTCGTGCTCAGGAGCTGCTTGCTGGGATCCCAACAGCAGGAGCTTCAAACAACCCCAAGGGCTGCTTTAAAAACATGGAATTTGCAGAGCTCTGCACAGGCAGTCCCTGGGTTTTTCCAGCACATTGGGATTCAGGTGGTTCTCAGCTTGGAGGGGCAGAAATGTGCTGTAATTCTGTGGGTCCTGCTGTCCTTCCTGCCATTACACTGCAAATTGATTGCAAAACTCAGCATGGACCCAGTGACTTGGGCTGGGCTTGGGCTTTCTGAGTCCAGGGTTGTTTGGTCTTTCTGAGCCCAGGGAGCTGTGGCCCACATGGGAGGTGTCTGGGGTTTGGTGTCCTGCAGGGCAGAGCCCAGCTGCACATTCCTGGCACGGGGTGAGGCTGGGCTGGCAGCCTTGGTGCACAGATCCTTGTCCATGGTGGCAATGTCCCTGCAGCTCAGATGGCTGTAGGAGCTTGTCTCACCCATCCCAGCTTCTGGCTGCCTGCTGGCAGTGGCAAACAGCCATTCCCCTCCCTCCTGCTGAGCTGTTGGTGCCACTTGTCCCCTCCATTTCAGCTTTCTCAGGGACTGGGACTTTGTCCCGGCTCTGGGAGCTGCTGGAGGTGGGATCACAGCTGGCTCCTCGTGGAGTCCCAGCAGCTCCCAGGGCACCAGCAGCTCCCAGGTTTCTATCTGCTGTGTCTGGTGGCACCTCTGAGCTGTCCAGAACCACCCAGGTGCTGTGGATGCAGCCTTGGTTGGAAAAGGGAGTGCTCCTGGCTTGGAGCATCTGAGGAGAAGCAAGACAGGTGCCAATGGTTGCACCTGCTGTGTTGGCTCTTGCTGGGGGGTGGAAACTCTTGGGGAAGGTCCCCCTTTGTCCCTCTCTCTGGGCAGAAGGGCCCTGGGGAGCCTGGCAGGGCTCTCTGGGGAGCAGGGGTGTCCCTGAGCTCCTGGCCCTGGGATCTGCCTCCATCCTGGTGCTGCAGGGAGGGGCTGACCCTGCCCAGCTGTGCCCTGGCAGCAGTGGGTGCTGGAGGGGCACAGGGCAGGCACTTCCAGGCTCTGAGCAGGCACTGGGGAATGCAGAGAGCTGCCTCCCTGCTCCCTTCTGAGGCCACGGGATGTGGGAGAGAAAGTGACTTTTAGAGAAATAAAGGAGACTTCCTTTTGGGTCAAGTGCTCTGGAAGGGAACGATTTTGAGATGAAAGGCTTTTTGCTCTGGTAATACAGACTCACATTGCCTAGAGGGAAGTCTGCCTTATGCCAGGCTGCTTTTCCCTCTGGGGGCATTGAGATTGCAATTGAAGATGAATTTTCAATGTACAAAAGAGAAGAAGAAAGCTGAGAGAAGACTTTAAAACATATCAGGGGTTCTCGTGGTCTGTTTTAATTTGGCAGCTTGTCTCTCTTGCTTGTAACATCCCTGTTGGGTGCAGAGATTGTTCCTCCTCTTCCCTTTGTGACTTGTTCCTTCCCTCTGGCATCTTCATCAATCCCAGGCTCTGTTTTAATATTTTTCAGGTTTTTTCTTTTCTTTTTTTTTTTTCTTTTTTGCACCCAAGGCTGGTTGACAGAGCAGCAGCAGCTCCTGTGTGCTGCCCTGGGTGATCCCTGGGCTGGAAGAGATGAGAGAATCACAGAATGGCTGGGGCTGGAAGGGTCCTTAAAGGCCATTTAGCTCCAACGCCGGAATGTCAGCCACTGGATCAGGGTCTTGGTTAGCAGGGGGTGAGGAGAGAGCAGCCCTCAGCCTTGGGAGCAGCCAGGTGAAGCCCCCTGAAAGGTCTGGCATGGACCCTTTCCCTGTCAGTTTATGATGTGAAGGGTTTTTTTCTGAAAACATGGTACATTTGGCTTTGGTGAGGCCATGGGAAGCCTCAGAGTGTTTAATTTCTCTGCTTTCTGCTGGTTTCTCCCTCCATGCCCTGCAGGGATGAGGCACACGCTGGGCTCTGCTGCTGCTTAGTGTGAAGTGCTGTAAAACCCCAGCATTGATTTCTCAATCAAAGGTGTCTGTTTGCTCCTCGGTCTGTGCTTTAATGCCTGAAAATCCATTTTTCACTCCCCAACAGTTTGCTGTAAGGTTTTTAAATCAACTGTTGTGCTTCAGAGCTCTGGGAAGGGAATGGATGCAGTCGAGTTGGCTCACCAGTGAGTTTTGAACCAGACAGAGAACAGCCAGAGGCTGTGGGGGCTCTCCAGTCTCAGGTGAGACCTTTGCCTGTGCATCGCTGTGGTTGGTACAGGACAACGTTGTTCTCCTTGTTCAGCTTTCTCTCTTTGGAAAGCTGTGGGTCTCCCTCTTGCCCCAACAGTGACCCTGGCTCAGCAGCTCTGTGCTCCCCAGGCTTTGGGGATTGTACACTGAAGTTTCAGGGTGTTCTGAAAACAGATGCCAGAAAAACCTACAGACTTTTATATGATATTAAAAAGGAACACCATGTTCCCACCTGTGCTTCCCATATTTTCTAGGTAGTCACAGTGTTTGCTCACTGTTCCCAGAGCTGTTCCCAGAGCTCTCCAGGGGCTGCACAGCTGCCCCAAACCTTGCTGAAATGCAGCTGCTTTTGGGGAGGAGCAGAGTGGCTTGGGGCAGCAGGGAGTGCTGCTGGCCTGGGCTGTGCTGCTGCAGGAATTGCAGCTGGAGACTGAGCTGGGACAGCTGCAGCAGCTCCTGCCTTGGCCTCTGCCCCTCCAGCAGCTCTCCTGGACTACAGTAATGCAGTAAAGGTGTTTAACCCCATCTTCCCCCTTGCTAGAGGAGGGCAAATGCCATGGAAAATCCTTTCCAAAGGTGGGAGTGGGTTGCTCTGCAGCCTGGGAGGTGCTGGTGGAGGCTGGAGTGAAGGGGAAGGCTGGTGAAATGCAGGTGACTCCTGGTGCTAATTGTATGCAGCAGATTTATCTGGAAGGAGCTGAAGGATGTGCATCAAGGATGTCTCAGCTATTCAAGTGAGAAATCAAATTAAACTTTGCATCAAACAGAGGAGCTGCTCTGTGCTGGGAGTTGTGTCGGATCCATTAAGGTTTTCCTGTGCCAGGACCCCAGAGGTCGGTGGAGATGAAAACCAGTGCTGAGTGCAGGGGCTGTGTTTGCTGCTCACCTGGATGTGTTAATGATGTGGGCAGCAGGAAAGGGGATCAATGCTTTAACCTTCAGGACAGCTGTGTGTCTGTGGGGAGGGGGACAGTGGCTGCACAGCAGTGCCTGTTCTTGTGCCCATCAGCAGGCACTGAGGGATCCTCAGGGCTCAGCCCCAAGGAGCTGGAGCTCTGGGAAATGCTCTTGTCCCAGTTCTCGTCTCCTGATCTCCCAGCAATAGGCTGGGACACAGAGCCCCTTGGGAACCCTGGGGTGTCTGGGAGGCAGCTGGGAGAAATTTGAAGGAAAGCAAACCCATCAGCATCACACAGAACATGGCTCTGACATGCCTCTCATCAGGCATGTGTGCTGCAGGCAAGGGACAGATCTGGACAGCCCACTGCTCCCTGCACAGGGACAGACTGCTCAGAGGCTGGCTGGAGCAGACTTGGCATGGCAGAGGTGGCAGCCCAGAGGAAGCTGCCAGCCTAGTGCCAGGGGAATCATCTGCTGGGAATCTCTGCAGGATTTTGGCTGCAAAATGATTTCCCCACACAGCACCAGAGGCTCTGAGTGCTCCCAGGTAACCAAAGCTCATCCAACTCTCACCATGGTGATGGTGGGATGCACCAAAGAGCTGTCAGGAGGAGGAGAGGAACACTGAGCTTCCTCAAGTGCTGAGTGCCAGAGGGTTCTCTGCCTCGTGTACAAAGGCCCAGCTTGGCAGCTGCTCTCTGGTTTGGTCTCTCTTCATCCCTGATGCTCTGCTTTGGAAGCTCTAGCTTGGTATTTAAAAGCCATTTGCAGCACTGCTGCTCTGCTTCCAGGAGCAAAATTGGTTTGACCTGGGATGTTCAGACACATCCTGGTGCTGGAGCACGACAACCCCGTGACAGGCAGGGCTGAGGCTCCTTGGGTGTCCTGCCTACTGCTGGGGCTGGATTAGGGCTCTCCAGCCAAGTAAATATCTTCCCTTCTTCCTCTTCTGTCATCTTACAAGGATTTTCAGGAATTTAAGATGCTAAACCCCAATTAGGCAGCACTTATTAATTTCCGAGCTGTAATTTATTTACAGAGCGCTGCCGTTCGCAGCAGCGAGAGCCGGGAATTGCTGCAGTTTGCTTTCCAGCCTGGGAGCTGAGAGCCTGGAGAAGCCTGAATGGGGCAACCAGAGCTGGCTCTGGGTGGATCCTGCCTCCCAGAGATGTCAGATTTTGGCCTTTTCTGACCCAGAGATGGGGCAACTGAGAGGTGTTTTAAAAACTTTTATTCCATTTTCAGTCTCATGAGAAGGGTGGGACAATACAGATGTTATAA
Organism: Fringilla coelebs; assembly: GCF_963513975.1. Lineage (NCBI taxonomy): Eukaryota > Metazoa > Chordata > Aves > Passeriformes > Fringillidae > Fringilla > Fringilla coelebs. The sequence continues at coordinate 5,417,030 of NC_140043.1, read as the reverse complement.
TTCACACCACCACAATCAGAAGCCAACTATTTGCTAATTACAAAACACTATAAGTGTTTCTTGGTCTATCAGCTTTAGCCACACCATGCTGTAAGTGCCTTAAAGCTAATCATCTAAGATTACCCCTTTTGGGTCCCACTACAATGCAATTTTCACAGTTCTATTTCTCTAAAGTATTCAGTCTTATTTGCTGGGCCGTCCTTTGAAACTTGTTTCTAGTTCCATTTCTCTCTCAACAATGTCTGTCCTATTCCATGGCATTTCTAAGTCAGCATTTCTTATCTCAAAGTTTGCATACAGATGCACAAATATGTGAGCCTTCTGACAGGCTTTGAGAATTCTCTACAAATTCATTTCCCACATTTCCCCCTCTCTCTTCAATGGAAAAAACTTTTTTGAGGGGGTACAAGGAGCTGAGGAAGGAGCTGATTCTCACCCAGACAGCCCAGCTTTTGCTGAAGGCAGTCCTGTCCTGAGGCATAGAGTGCCATCCTCTGCTCTTGGCAGTGCCTTTGCTGTCTCAGTGGTTCCCTCTTGTTTGTCCTGGAAGGATATAGGTGTCCTCATCCTGCTCCAGAGCTCCTGCAAGGCTGGACAAGCCACCTGACTGTGGATGTGAGGGCAGAGCTGAGGGAAATCAGTGAGGCCAAGGCAGATGAGGCTCCACACACTCGTCCTTGAGGCCACCAGCAGCAGGGGTGGATTTGTGCCCTGTGATGGCTCCAGGCTGAGCCTTCCCCTTCTCTCCCTGGCACAGCCTGCTGCTCAGAGCTGCAGAGGTGCTGAACCCAAGCTCTGCTGACGTGTGACCAATTCCTCTAGGGCTGGCTGAGCTGTTTTCCTTGGACACTGGCTCCTCCAGAATGAGCTGGAGGATTTTTCACCCAATTTTGTCTCTATTTTGTCTCCAGCTGGGGTTGGGTTGAGAGAAGGGAACAGTCCCCTGTGGTCTGGGGGGAGAGCTCTCCCTACTCCAGCTCATTGACCACTGGGCTGTGCCATCTACACCAGTAACACCTTCAGGAGTCTCCCTGATGGCTCTTTAGGGAAATAAGCTGGAGGTTCTTCAAAGTGCCAAACCCCTGCCTTCACCTTCTTGTGCTTCCCAAGGACCACTGGAAAATGGGGGAACAGAGCTGCTCCCCTTCCCCTCCCTTGGTATGGGAACTGCTGGGGGTGGGTGTGTTTGTGTAGGACTGCCAGGTTCTGGTTTTGGTTTGGTTCCAGAGGCACTGCCAAAACTCCAGTGTTTCCTGCAGACTTTGACAAATGACTGCAAAATATTCTGGTTTTATCTTGTGGCAGGCTCCTGAGAGGCTCCTCCTCAGCCCTGCTGAGCTGCCAAGGAAGCAGTTGTACTGAGCCACCATCTCCAGTTGATCCATAGTTCCTGTTTGTGGGCACAGGAAGTGTTCCAGGCTCCCAGGAGGGGGTAGGGATGGAAGCCTGGATGGATTGGCCATCTGGAATGCTGCTGGGCCATTTGCTATGGAGGATCTTGGAGGAAGAGCCTCTGGTGCTGCAGTGAGCTCTGTGCTGTTGGGATAATTTCTGGGAGCTCGTGCAGCCAAGTCCTGGCTTCTGAAATGCCTGAAACCAGTGAGTTTGGACCACTGCCTGCTGCTGGGATGATCCTCTTTAATATCCCTATCCAAGTATCCATGGAGAAGTGTGACCTGCTTCTTCCTAGGCTGAGCATGCCAGGATGCTGCCAGAGGGTTCCTGGTTTTGTTTCCTGATCCCCACCTCTTCCTCAAGCACTTGGTGATGCCCCATGATGTGTGAGCAGTGGCTGCAGGGAGCCTCTCTTCTCTCGCCATGGCTGACCTGCAGAGCAGGAATCTGGCCCTGGAGCACTCCCTGCCCTTTGTAGGGCTCCAGTTCAGCAGTTCCCAGACTTAAAATGTAAATGAAATGGAAATCTGAGTGGCAAAGGGGCTGCTGACTCCTTCACTGCTGGGCTCTGCTCCTGCAGAAGTGTTGCTTGTGTTCCCCTTCCCCAGCTAGCCTGGGCAAGGCCCTGGCAGGATAAAGGAAGGCAATTTCCTCAGCTCCTGCTGAGATTTTATGTATTTCTGTTAAGGAAGAGAAGAGGAGGGAACACCCCAAGCTTCCTGGAGCTGTGGCACTGTGGAGTTGTGCAGCAGCACAGCTCTGCAGCCCTGGGGGAGGCTGGAATGGGCTGTGGAGGAGTTACCCACTCACAAAGAATCAGGTTCATGTCCTGGAGCTGGGATCTGGGATCTGGGCTCTCTGCTGGCTCCTGGAGTGTGCAGGCAGCTGAGGAGCAGAGGCTGTGGGTGCAGATGGGTTGGTGGGGAGATCAGGTTGGACAGGGCTGGAGAGCAGGGTGTCCTCCTCCTTCTCCCTCTGCCTGGTTTGAGTTGTTTTCTGTGTGCCTGACCAGTGCAGGGCAGGGTCTCCTGAGAAGGGTGGCAGTGGGGGGTGATGAAGGTGGATGCTCCCAGGGGGTTACAGGGGGAAATGCCTGTGTTCCCACGCTCCAAGGATTTTTTCAGAGTGCCTTGGAGGTGGCTGGGTAAGGTCTGTACTGTCCCTTGGGCAGGGATGTACCCAGCACTCCACACCCAGCCACACACAGGAAAAACCCCTGAGATAGAGTTGGGCTCAGGATAACAGGGAAGTGTGGGGTTGGAATAGACTGAAACGGGAGCAGCCAGGGGGCTGGTTCCTCCCTGTGCTAACTGTGTGATTCTTTCCCCAGGCAGATGGGCTGGTGGGAGCTCTTGGCTTGACTGAAGAGTGAGGGCTGGGGGTGACCAGTGTTTTACAGCTGCTTCCCTGTGACCTTATCCTGGGGCTGGTCACTGGCCATGTCAGTCTGATCCAGAATGATTACAGCTGCCCAGAATCCTTTAGCACAGGCTGTGCCATGAGGCCAGGCCCACCATTCCTGCTGTGGGGCACACAAATAGATGAGGCAGCAGATCCCATGGCTGCTGCCTGGCCACCCCTGGTGCCCATGTCCCTTTGCTGGGAGATCAGAAGGGATATGTGCCTGCAGAGCTGTTCACTCCCTGACAGACCCCTGGAAACATTCCTGGCCTTCAGCAAGGCCTGGACAGGCAAGGCAGACCCTTCCTCAGGCACATCCCTGGCAGCATCCTGGCACGGATGGCCCTGGATTTTTCTTTTTCCTCTGCATCATCCCATTCAGACCTTGTCCTGCACTTCTCCCTGGCAAGGCTGCAGCTGGCACAGAGTGACTGCTTCGTTTGGGGCTGCCTAGATTAGCCCTAGCCCTCGGGAGCAGTGGCTCACCTTGCTCTTGAGGTAAAGGAGGCTGTGTCCTCTCAGCTGTCCTGCAGGGCTGGGACTGCCCTCAGCCCATTCAGGCTGGTAACCAAGCACCTGAAGAAGAGCAGGTTGTCAGAAGAGAGGACAGGCATTGCAGTGACAGCTTGTAATTTAATGTATTTGCTACACCTCAGAAGAAAAAAAAAAAAAAAGCCTAATCATGAGCCAAGATGGTTTTCCCTCAAGAAATCCTTGAGGTTGGGTGTTTCCAAGACCAGAAATGGAGAAACCATGGGATTTTTGCAAGCAAATAGTCCTGCTGTGCTACACAGAGAACACTGTCCTTTTTTTCTCTTGTGTGGTGCTTCTTAGAGCTCTGAGGCATCTCCAGGCTCTGTGGAATGTGTCAGGCTTGCAGCCAGAGGTGCTGCTGTGGCTCCAATACCATGTACTGTTCATGCACTCTGGGCACAGCACGCTGGGACTCTGGGGCTGCTGCTAGAGCGGACAATTTCTGAACTTGTTCAGCTCTTATTTCTCTCTCTGCTGCTCGTGGTTCTCTGCAGCTCAGCCTGCTGTCCTGCAGCAGATCCTGTTATGCTCAGCAGTGTGATGGATGTTGAGAGCTGTCAGAGGGTTAAAAAAGGGCTTAACACAGAGGAAAGGAACTCCTACTCTGTCAGAGACCTTGCTGGAGAACCTCATCTAATTAACCTCGGAGGGGATTGCTCACAGTGCTGCTGTGTGCCTGCAAAGTGCCCAGGTATTGCCTCCATCAGGTGTATCCCCTTGGAAATCCTGGCCAGACCTGCAGACAAGGAGGGCTGGAGCAGAGCAAGGCTGTGGGGCACTGCCCATGCAGATGTTTGACACAAACTGCAGGGATGTTGTACAGCTCCAGATCCCTTTCCTGAGTTGGCAAAGCCTTCTGAAAACTCCCTCAAAGTGCTTCTTCAATGGATCCAAGCACCTCACCTTCTCCAGAGCCCTGATCTCTGCCTTCTGAGGGTTTCTGAGAGGCGCTCCAGGCAGGAGGAGGTGGGTGGGGGGCTCTGCCTGGCTCCTCTTGCCTGGCTGTGGCTGCCAGAGCAAACTCCTGCTGTGTGTGAGCATCTCCAGCCTGGCTCTGCTGCACGAGGAACAAAGTCCTGCTGTGTCCCAGGCGATCAAGGAGAGATGTGGCTGCACACCCTGCAGGTGGCTGTGCCCAAAGAGGGCACTGCTGGGCCACATTCCTCCCCAGCATCCTCCCTTCCCACCGAGTGCCTTCGCAGCCCCAGGGGCTCACTGCGAGCAGGGCTCTCCTCTGCAGAGCTCAATGGAAGCACCCAACCTCGAGGATTTCTTGAGGGAAAATCATCTTGGCTCATGATAAGGCTTTTTTTTTTCTTTTTCTATTTCTTCTGAGGTGTAGCATTATATTAAATAAGAAGCTGTCACTGCAATGCCTGTCCTGCCTTCTGACAGCCTGCTCTTCTCAGGAGCTTAGGTGAAAAACCACATACATCAGATGTGCTTTTCCTCCTGTTCACGTTTCTTTTTTGCTTGACTGACCTGTAGGGAAGGCTTCAGGTCCATCTCACTGCTGAGGGTCCCCTGAGCTCCCCTGGAGCTGTTAGTCCCCAGGTGTGTCCCCTGCAGCTCCCCCTTTGCACACACCCTCAGGTGGCTTCTGCAGGGAAACACTTCTGATGAAATCTTCCTTGTCCAGGGAGAAAAACAGAGAGAAATAGGTAGGGAAGCCTGTTCTGCCAGAGAGCTGTCAGAGAAGGGAATGGCATTCCAGGCTGAGCTCTGCTCTGTGGGAGAAAGGCTTCAAACAGCAATTAGCCTGCACTGCCATTTCCAGGGAAACAGCTCTTGGTGCTCTGGACAATGGGCTGCAGGAGGCAGGCAGGCTAAAAGCTCTAATTCTGGGAGGATATATTTAGGTGGGCTTTTTTCCTTTCAAAGGAAGGTAGGTTAGAAAGGCTCTGACTCCTTGAAATAGACGTTCCTTCCACAAGCAGCTCGGAGCTGTGTCAGGGCACTGGCTGTTCCCTTCCACCCCGCTGCTGGTGACAAACACCCAGCTGGGCTGGCTGGGAACTGCCCTGGGTCACAGCACAGGGCTGGAGGAAAAGGGTCTGGCTTCCCCTGGAGCTGTCACACCAAGAGGTTCTCTGCTGCTGCTCACCAGCTGTGTTATTTATTCTGTTAGCTGGAAAAGAGCAGTGTAAATGATCATTCAGTCTGGCTGAGAGCAGCACGGTGCAAAACTCAGCGCCAAGCCAGACCTGTGTTCTCCTGCCACCATCTCTGAATGTCCCTGGTCCCCTCTGGTGGCATGTGCTGGCCTGTGGGGGCATATTGTATTTGTGGGGTGCCCTCGTGGCGGGAAGGAATGATGAATCTGACTCCATGTTCTCAGAAGGCTAATTTATTATTTTATGATACTATATTATATTAAAGAATACTAAATTATACTATACTAAAGAATACAGAAAGGATATTTACTAAATGCTAAAAAGATAATAATGAAAACTCCTGACTCTCTCCAGTGTCCTGACACAACTTGGCCCTGACTGGCCAAAGAGTGAAAACAACTCCCAGCAGAATGCAATGGAACAATCACCTGTGGGTAAACAATCTCCAAACATATTCCACACATGAGCAAAACACAGGAGAAGCAAATGAGATAAGAATTGTTTTCCTTTTCTCTGAGGCTTCTCAGCTTCCCAGGAGAAAAATCCTGGGTGGAGGAATTTTTTCAGAGAATGTGAATGCCACAGAGAAGCACAAGGAATTCTCTCCAGCTATAGGGCTGTTTCTCAGGGTAGGTTGGCCTTCTTGTCTGGGAGATGTCCTGGTGGTTTTTGGGCTGTCACCCACAGAGCCACGAGCTGCTGACACACTTTGCTGGCTGACTAGATGTGTTGTCCTTTCCCAGAAATGTGTTTTCCCACATGTGGCTGGGCAGGCTGTGATCCCAGACAAGGAGCTCCCAAGGTGGTGTTTACAGAGGGTGAGAGGAGCTGAAAGAAGCTTTTCCCCATCCTTTGCTTTGGCATACTTGGGCCTGCTCGCTTCCCCAAATCTTGCTGCTCTTGGTTACCTTGTGGTGTCCCTGCTCATGACAGGGGGGTTGGAAGCAGATGATCCTTAAGGTTCCTTCCCAGCCAATCCTGTGTTTCTCTGAGCTCCTGGCAGCTGTTTCTGTCTCCCTGAAGTGCTCCTTCCTCTGAGCACCTTCCACTGACGCTTGTGTGCCTTCCCTGCTGCTGTGCTTGGCCTGTTCTGCTCCCTCAGGTGTCCCCAGCTCAGCCATCCACTCCCACAGCTCTGCTGGCCAGCACAGCTCATTCCCAAGCTGAGAAGCTTCTCCTGGAGCAGAACCCCACCCTGTCATGCTCTGCCCACGTGCCCTGTGGCTGTGGGGGCTCTGTGCTGTCCCCCTTCCCCAGAGCAGTGGGAAGGGCACATGCTGTGCAGGGGAGGAGGAGGTGGGAGGTGGCACCGGGGCCCCTGTGACTCAGGATTGCCATGAGCTGTGCACAGGCTTTTTCAGTGGTCCTGGGGAGGAGCTGCATCCTCTCTGCCTTCCCAGGAGGGCTCAGAGCTGGCTCCTGCACACCTGCCCTCCCTTCTGAAGGGTGGGGAGAATTTATTGAGGTTATTCACGTGGCTTTTGTGGTGTTTGGTCTGATAAGAAGACTGCTGTTGTTTGCTCCTGTCTGTGCTCCACGAGCATCACTGAGGCTCTTGCTGCCCTCCACAACCCCTGTGCCAAGCTGCTGCAGGGACAAAGTGAGCTCTGCCCTGGCAGGAAGGAGCCCCTGGCACTGGGTCCTTTCCCCACAGCTCCTCTTGGCCATGCCCAGCATGAGTGGTGTTTGTTGGCAGGGCTCCCTCCCTGCACTGCTGCCTGCCTTGTGCTTGTTCCTGAGAGGAACCAGCAGCATGTGATGGTTCAGAGACAAATCTGCTTCCCAGGTGTCAGGGCAGAAGTGAAGGATCTGGAAATCTGAGCTTCACCTGCCTGCAACTCATTCTGGGCTTTGCTGGAGCAAGCTGCTTATCAGCTGCTTATCAGCTGTTGTGGTGCCCAATTCCCTCTGCCCTGGAACAGAGAGGTGGGAACAAACCTTGGCAAATCAGCTCTGCTCTTCTGGGGAAGCAGCACGGGCTGGGAAAACGCTGGGCACGGCTCACCAGCTGCACCCACGGGGCTGGCAGTGGGAGCTGGGGCTGGCTGAGCCGGGCTGCAGGGCTGGCAGGTGGTGCCAAGGCTGTCCTGGAGCTGTCCCTGTCCCCCAGGGACAGGGCTGGGAGGTGGTGCCATGGCTGTCCTGGAGCTGTCCCTGTCCCCCACATGCCTGGATGAGTGGGAGGCTGGCAGGTTCAGCCCTCTGCCCTGGCAGCAGCTCTGGCACTGCTGAGTGCTTGAGCAGCTGCCAGCTCCCAGCTGCCAGGGGCTGATCTGTCACCAGTGACTGTGGCCAGCCCTGGGGACAGGGTGGCTCATGGTCCCTTGGAGAGGGGGCAGCCTGCCCGTTCTCTCTGCCCCACACACTGCCCAGCCTGCTCACCCTGCTCGCTCGGGGTGTTTGTGGAGGGGGAAGTCACAGATATTTCTGGGCAGAGATAGGATCTCCAGCCAGCTCTCCTCTATTAAGATCCCAGGCACTGGAGGTGCCCCATTCCCTTATCTCCTCTCTGCAGATGCACAGGGCCCCCCTCTCCCTCCAGACTGGGAGGAAGCAGCTGAATCACTGCCACGGCCCCTTCTCTGCCCCTAAATAAAAGGGGAGGTTGGATGGATGGCAAAGGAAGGCATGAACACAGCACTGCCCCAGTTTCTCTGGCTCCCAGGGCTTCCTGGAAGCTGCCTGCTGGAAAGGGAATGTCCCTAACCAGGGAAGTGAGAGCCAGAGCATGTCTCCTGGCCAGAGTGGCCACTATGAGCCAAAAATGTGGAAAAAATAGGTAGAAAAATGGAATGGGCATCCCATTCATCTATTACTGAGCCAGGAAAATGCAGAAATTGGGAAAGGAAGGGAACAATGGGATGGGAAGCTACAGTGGAATTACTAGCAGTGAGGAGGAGGAATTGATTTTTAGCATATGAAAAATGAAGGGGGGAGAGAAAAAAGCTCTTAGCAATGCTGTTGGATTTGGAAAAGCTGAGTGTGTGGTGTTCTCTGTGGAGAAGGGATGATGCCTTCAGCTCATTTGACAGTGACCCTGTGGGAATCTGTCCCCATTCCTGCCATGGCCCAGGGCAGCAGGGTTTGGGAGCATGGGGGGCGCAGGGCAGGCAGGGCCCCCAGCTCCTGCCCGGGGCTGAAGAGGAGCAAGAAGTGAGGAGCAGCTCTCTGGATGAACCCTGAGCCCTGCTCTGGGGGCTGGGCTCCTGGGAACAGCTCGATGAAGGTTTAGTGTGAGGTTATGCAATGATTGACCTGACAGGAGTGGGTGTGATGGAGCCAGCTCAGCTCCCAGCCGGGTCAGGCTGTGGTGCTGATACCATCAGGGCTTAGAAATGGAGTTTTCTTTGATCAGAAAGTCTTGAACGTGGCACCCTGCTGTGGAAATTGGTCTGGGAGAAGCTCTGTGCTTCCCCAGGGGCCATCCCCACTCCCCAGGCCAGGCTGAGCTGTTGGAACAGCACTTGCAGGGCTTGCAGAGCCATTTGGGGTCCGTCCACTGGTGTCAGACAGTGCCACCAGAGGAGCCCCTTGTCCCCAGGTCCCTCGGTGCAGACCTACACCTCCCTGCTGTTGGAATTCCCTGTTGCTATGGTGACTCCCCAAGTGTGATGCTCTGGGTGCTGTCACCCCCATGCCCAGCAGAGAGCTGTGTGTGCACCTCAGGGTGTTCACATGCTCGTCCCAGCCTGCAGAGGTGCTCCATAATCCTCTTGGAGCGTGACTGGGATCTCTCCTGAGCTGGGGAAGGGTTTACTTGAAAGGTCTGATCAGAAGGTTCAGGAGAGGCCAGCAGGGCTCACCCCACTGTGAGAGCTCCACACTAAACTCAGCCCTGAGTCATTCGTGAGTCAGCAGTCTGGGGGCAGGGAATCTTAATTTCTCTTTTCTTCCTTTTTTTCTCCTTTTTTACAATGATGCCTACCCAAAGTGGGCTCCAGATTGGATGGATTTTGTTCCTAAGCAAGCACATTGCCTGCCTGGAGTCCTCTCCCCTGGAGCATCCCTGAGCCACCCCAGAAGAGTGAGCTCCATCCTGTGACGCCTGCTGTGACCAGGGCCTGTCTGCAGCTCAGCAGCCTCCCTGCCTCATCAGTGGCCCAAGATGTGGAAAGCTCTGCCTGGCCAGTGAGTTCTTGTGCTGGCAAAGCTCTGGCCCAGGCTTTGGGCAAGTAGAGCATCCCTGGAGCTGCTTGGAAACACAACGAGGGAAGATTCATCCAGATGCTCTTATCCCAGCATGGTGCACGAGTGCTGCAGCACTGCCAGCATCAGCAGAATGTTCTGAAAAGCCCACATGAGGGTTAAAACAAGGAACACCAGGAGATGCAAATGTGCTGGGGCTCCAGAGCTGCTCTGTGCCATGCTCAAGCCTCCTCCAGACCAGTCTGAGCCAGAGCCTGAGACGAGAGATGCAGGACTTCAGGGGGCTCTTCAAAATGCAGATTATTGCATTCAAGATGTTACAGCAGTCCAGGTTCATGGGTGACAGAGCTACAGCTGCCAGCCACAGCTACAGGCAAGCCTGAAGACACTTTAGTTTTGGTTACAATGCATTATATACTTTTCTTAGCTGAGCATCTTAATACATAACAACCAATCAATACCTTTACTATTACCTACAGCCCATCATAACTACTATCATTACCATATTATTGTCAATACTATCCAATCACATTACAGTTTAAATTTAAAGTTGTTTTTAATTTTTCTTGCAGTGGAAAATTCTTAGACTTTTTTTCTACTTGCCACATCGACGTATCTTGCTTGCCTGTGGTATCTTTCTGCTTGGTAAAGACATCTTTTTGTTTGTGGTCAGCTTATCCTTTGCTCCAAGTCATAAAATCTCCTTCCAATTCGACATAACCTTGGCTTTCTTAGCTGTCCAGTAGGGCTGGCTGAACAATCCTCAATTTACACATCTATTATTCTTCTGCATCAAAACTTGCTTCCATCTCTGTTTTATTCTCAGGTGCTACATTCAGAGATCTTTCTGCCAAGCATACATATCTGTGAGACTTTCCTGTCAAGCTTTCATCCTTCCCAACAAGTCTGTCCCCGTGCTGTGTGTGCCACCAGCCAGCCCTCCCCAGAGGAGCTCCCTGGGGGCTGTGATGGAGCAGAGCTGTGTGCTGACCACCCTTCCCCAGGGTCTCACAGTGCCCAGAAGTAAATCCTGGCAGCAGAGTCCCCACTGTCGGCTGTATCCATTTGTGTGAGATCCCACTGAGTGTGTTTTGCATAATTTGTTTCCCAGAATGAAGTGTTTTACAAGTGCAGCGTTTAATCACCTTGCAAAAAGGGGATGAAAAACCATCCCCGTGCCTGGGGCTGGGAAGTGGCTGGAGAGGAATCTGGAGGAGGGACCATGAGCTCACCCCGCCGTGTGAGCCGGGCTGCTGAGCCCAGAGGAGCGGGTGTGTGCTGGCAGGGATCCTGGGGCTGGACAGCAGAGCTGGAAACACCAGACACAGAGATACCTGCAAGGAGCCAAGCCCCAGCATCCTGCCCAGGAGCTGGATCTGCTCCCCAGCCCTGCATGCCTGCCCTGCCAGGCCCTGGCTGGAGGAGGAGGAGGAGATGTGGGTGCTGTGCACCCCAAGCCTCTGCAAGCCAGCCCCATTACAGCTCCTGACACACAGCTCTTCCTTGGGGCCTTGGCACTCCTCCTCTTCTAAGTAAGGACACCCCTAAACCTGGCAACTCAATTATCTTCCCAGCTCTTTGTGTTTCTGGCAACGAGGGCAATCCAAGCAAGGCTGACAACACCTGAGTCAGGAAACTACTTCTGGTTCCTGCACAGAACCTGGCCCTTCTTTGAGGCAGAGGTACCTCTATTTTGATTAAGAATTGCTGGCCAGCTTCCTTCTTTTTGGCCCCGGGGATAAATCAGTGGCTTGCTGGACCGTGTAGGGCACAGTGAGCAATGGGTGCTCCTGCCCTGCTCTGGGGATGCCAGTGGGTGTTGGCCTGGGGGGGCTGCTGCTCTCACTGTCATATTTTTTTATTCACAGCAGGTGAAGGATGAAAAATCAAAGTAATGGCCAGGAATCCAGCATCCACTTGCCTTCTCTTGCTCATGGCAGAGCAATAAATCCAGTTAAGGCATTGCAGTGGGCGAGCACAAGGTTACCCAGCCCGGAGCCGAGGCTGACGCTGCCCAGCAGCCTCAAGGTGCGCTCTCCTCCTGTCCCTGCCCGCCTTTGATGCGCTGCCGGTGGCGATCGCTTCAGCCGGGCTGGCGGAGCAGCAGGAGCCTGCCCGTGACTAATGGGGCTGTTTGTGCTGCTGCCCGGGCCCGGCGGGGCTCTGAGAGCCGAGCTGATAAACCCAGTGCCTGCTCCTGCTGCGGGCATGGCCCCCGGTCCCTCCTAGCCAAAGGAGCTCTCCTCCGAGCGCTGCTCCTCCTCTTCCATAGCGGGCCGGTCCGGCTGAGGGCTGGTCCTGCTGAGGGCTGGGGGCTCAGGGCCAGTCCTGCTGAGGGCTAGTCCTGCTGCCTGGCAGTGTAAGATGGGGGTGACAGAGTGTGGGTGGTCCCTCCTCCAAGCTCAAGCAGGGCCATGGGCTCCAGGAGCCTTCTGGCCACCCCTGTGCTGTGGACACGACAGCCTGGTCAGAGAGAGAGAAAATGAGCTAAGTTTTGCCAGAATTGGCCTGGGAGAATTTTGGGAGTTGGAGATAAACAATGATGTCCAATTATTAAAAACAACCTGCAGGTGTTGTTTTCCTAATGTCTGTTTTCTTGTAATTCTCATGAGATTGTTTATAAATGGGTGTCTTGTTAATTAGCCCATCAGGTGAAATGCATTGATTAAATGACCAATCAAGTCCACCTGTATTGGACCAGTGTAATAAAAGAAGTGGTTCAAAATAAAGACTTGTGCTTGTGGCACTCAGCCTTCTGATTGTCTTTTTGTCATTTCTTACTAAACAGTGACACTGGTGTGGCTGCCAGCTTCACGGAGAGGGTCTGAGCTTTGAACCTGGGCTCTGGCAGATGCTGCCGGAGCATCACCACCCCTCACCCAGCCAGGTGTCCCTCCCTTGGCTGTCAGGAGATAACGAGCAGCTGGAAAGGATGGGTTTTGTTGGTGCTGCTGAACAGGAAAGGGAAGGAGGCCTTGGGAGCAGGACCTCCTGTCCCTCAGCCACGTGTGGGGTGATGCCATCCAGGCGGGAGATCTGCAGGGCTGGGTTGGAGCAGCACAAACAGTGCAGAGGGGATGGGTGCCTGCCCCTGCCCCGTTATTTATTGTGCCATAAATCCGAGGCCAGGAGCAGCAGTGAGCGCTGTGAAGGGTTTCACACGTGTCACACATGTGAGTGTGATGGAACAGATGCTCCTCCGAGCCCAGGGGCTCTGTGAGCAGGGCTGCTGATGGATGGGGCAGCCTTCAGCTGCCTGTGCAGAGACATGGACCTGCTTCCCCATGAGCTGGGACAGCAGGGACCCTCCAGGAGCAGTGTGCCACCTGTGGGGGCACCTTCTGTGAGGGTGCTCTGTGGCTGATGCCATCCCAGGGAGGCAGGGGTGACACCTCTGCAGGGGGACAGGCCAGCAGACAAACCCCAGGGCGTGCAGGGATGAGTCTGATGTGTGTGGCCCGCTCGTGCATGAGAGGCTGAGCAGGCACTGACAAGCTGGACATCAAACCTGGGTCAGCCAGGAGACATAAATCCTGGTATTTGGGATTAGTGCAGGTAATTTGTTTTAAAGACAGACAAATCCCTTTCCTGGAGGTGCCTGCTTGTCACGGGAGACGTTCCTTGTCTCCAGAGGAGTTACTCCAGCTGAACAGCTCCTGCTCTTTCAAGGGCAATGGACTCTGGAGTTGCTAATCACTGGGCTGGAGGATTTTTTCCCCTAACACTTGTTGGTGATTGCTTCCTCCTCCTCCCTTTTGTGTTCCTGCAACACCCCAGGCTTGGGAAGAACCATCTGCTGATTTGATTAATGGCCCTCTTCTGAAAAAGCAACAGAGACAAATGTCCTCCTGAACATGGCAGAGAGAAATGGAGAAACAGGCTGGCTAATTTTCAGCCATTATTTTGGAACCCAAACTCCTTCCCAGTATCAATTTAGCTATTATTTCAAAAACTAATTAATTTTCACTCAGGCAGCTCCAAGAGACCTCAGTTTAGATAATTAAGAGCCCATAGATTATGAAAATTCCTGCTTTTGGATCCCACTGCAGTGCTTGCCTTCAACAACACTCCCACCACCGTCCTGCTTACCAACTCCTTTCATCAATCCATCTCTTTTTTTTTTTGACAATCAAGAGTAAATAATTAGCTATGATGGATTTTGCTTGCTTTCTTGCAGCTCCATTCCATTTTTTTTTTTTTTAAGTCCTTAAATGTTCTTCAACCAGGCAATTTTTGAGGTGGTTTTGCAGCTAATTACAGCCAAGCAGAGCAAATTGCTGCTGCTGCCTGGGAAAGGTTGGATTTGGCCTACAGAAAAGCTGGGACATAGGTATGAGAAAGTGGATCCTAGAAAGTTAGGGATGGGAAGTTTTTCTTCTCTTTTTCAGTGTTGCCTGATGTAACCTGAATTTAAAACATGAATTGCTGGGCTGGGGCTGGGCTGCCCTCCCCTGCTGGCCTCTCGCTTGCTGTCACAGCTCTGATCCTCTTGGACACCCAGTCCCTGGGAGATTTATCTCACCTTTCCAGGCTCAGAGCGATCTATTTCCCAGGCATTTCCCTGGAAGTGAGCCACAAGGAGGGAGCTTCGGGTGTGGGAAGGGCAGAGAGGTGCTGGTGCAGCAGGCTGTGAGGTGGGGATGCTTCTCCCACACCGGCAGGGGTTCACCTCTCCAGACCGCGGGTTTAACAAGGCCCTGCCTAGGGAAGATCGCTAACGCTTTCATTTCCAGCGAGCTGTGAATTAGGAGACAGCCCGCACAACAATGCCGAGCAGGATCAGGCTGTCAGCTAATTACTGTCCCCATGTCCCCGCGGTGCCACCGCTGCTGCCTCTGACCGCTGCCTGTCCTGGCTGCGCTCCGCTGCTGCTGCCGGCTCATGCACAGCTCTTGCCTGGCTCGCAGCGGCTGCGGCTGCTGCTCTCTCTGCCTCCCCACCTCCCTCAAGTTTATTAATGAAAACCTTATCTGTCTGCGCAGATAATGCCGGGAATAATTAGTACTCAGTGAGCTCTGTCGGGTTCCTCAGCTCTGCCACCCCCTGCCCTCAGCTCCTTCCTATTTGCAGTTTCCCAGATGCTCGGTTAGTGCTGGGGATGTTTTGGTTCGGGGTTCTTTTTTTGGGGGGGGAGGAGGGGTTTAGATCTTCCTCACCCTGTGCAGTTTTCAGTCTTCCTGGCTGCATCCACAATCCCCATTTAAAATCTGTGACAGTGGGATTGGTGTCTGTGCTCTCCACCCAGTGCACCCTGAAGCAAAAGCAGTCCCGTGGTGGGTTGGGATCAGGTGATCCTGAAGGTCCTTTCCAGCCCATCCCATGATTCTGTGGAAACCATCTGAGTTTTCCTTGCTCAGGGCACACCTGGTGCATGTGGGGAGCTGCAGTCAGGTATCCTGGAAGGGTTCAGTCCCCAGAGACCCGGCTGGGTCACAGCTGCCCCCGGGTCCCATCCCTGCAGGGGAACAAGGGACAGCCCCACCTCTGCATCAGGGACCCATCCCAGCTCTGCTCCAGCTCCTTTTTTTTTATTATTGTGTTTATATTCGTTGTTTCTTGGCTCAAATCTTTCAGCCTGATAAAGGATGACAGTGCTTCTCGAGTGCCTGGGATGGCATAAATAATTCTGGTGCTGAGAGCGAGATTTACAGTGATATAAATGTCAGGAGTGAGCCCACTTTGTATTAATGGCCTTATTAGTTATGTTGCTGTAAAATACTGATACTCCAGTTGTTAAGCAGCCATGGCTTTGCTCTGCAGCATTAATTCAATAAATTGGGCCTTTTTTGATATAAATCTTGGAGTCTGCTGAGCCCCATTAGAAAATCCTTCATGACGTGTGGGAGATTTTCAAATGGCTTTGGCTGAGGCACACCTGGGAATAAAAAAGCTGCTTGGTGTGCAAGTGTGGGGTGAAGACACTGAATCCTGTGCCTGGCTCACAGCTCAGCATCTCCTGTGGGCTGGGGACGTGGCACAGGCTGTCACACAAACACCTCAGGGGCAGCCTGTGGAGGTCTGGGGGTTTCCAGCCACCAGTCCATGTCCAGCTGCATCCCAGAGGCCAGGGCTGAGTGTCACCTGTCACCCAAAGCTTGTCTCGGCTACAACCCCAAGCTCTGGCTCACCCAGGCACTGAGAGCAGGTCCCTGGAGGAGAGGGGAAAGGAGAGAAGGGGCTGGGAGGGTGACACTGGAGGGAGGAGACGCCCCTAGCACTGCTCTCATGGCTCTTTGTGCCCTCCCCCGATGTGTCCCTGTCACCGCCTCTGCTCTGCTCGCTGCTGTCACCTCCTCCCCGTTAATCCGGAGGTGAGCTGACAGCCGGGACACCTCTCCTCGCCTGACCCCAGCCCCGGGGCGTCCCTCCCTCCTCCCCTGCCCCGGCCGGGCTGCCAGCCTCCTCCCGTGGGACAGGTGCCACTGCTGTCCCCATCTGTCCCTTCTCTGGAGCCGCTGCTCCTGCCAAGGCTCTTTTGTAACTCTGCAAACTTTCCACCAGCGAGAGGCGCAGGGAGGAGGGAAAGCACCACGATAATTGAAAATAAATGATGCATTCTATGAAAGAAATGTTCTGGTGCAGGCAGCCTGCTGCAGAGGGGTGTTTGTTTATTTATGTATTTATTTATTTATTTATTTATTTTAGTTAGTTAGTTAGTTAGTTAGTTAGTTAGTTAGTTAGTTAGTTAGTTAGTTAGTTAGTTAGTTTTTCTTCCTGGAGTTCAGAGGTGCCTGGGAAAAGGGGCTTGGCAGGAAAGGAATGGCACTCCCAGAGGAATGGCACTCCCAGGCTGGTGGGGATTGGTTTCCAGTTGTGGTTTGGGCTGTAGCCTGCAGTGGTGGCCTCTGGAGTGGGATCTGAGCCTCAGGTGTGAGTCCAGAGGAGGAGAGGCATCGTTCTGAGCTGTGGCAGAGGTGGCAGTGCCCACATCAGGATGAGGCAATGGCAGTCCTTTCTCCTCCTGCCACTGCTTGCATGTCCCAGGTCTGACACAGTGTCCCTCTATTTAATGTCCATCTTCAGGCCATGGCCATGCCTCTGCTGAGCCTCCTGCCCCTGCAGCTCTGACCCACCAGAAGCTGTTCTCCAACCCACTGGTGGGAATTTGGGGTGGCCCTCAGTGACCAGAGCTCTGCTGCTGCCCTGCCCAGGGTTAACACAGGTGAGTCAAACAGCCCCTCTGGCCCAGGTGAGTTTGCCTTGAAATGTTCCTCTGGTGAGGATTGACTCTTGACACAGCTGTTTGTTATGGGAAGAGGCTGCATTTTCCTGGGAGATGTTGGATTTAACCAGGAACATGAAACTTTCTCCTGCCTTGGATCCTGCACATCACTGCTGACCATTTTGTGGCTCTTATGCCTTGGTAAGACTTATCCTGGATTATTATTTAGCTGCTAATTAATCTTGAGAGCAATGTAAAGGCTTTGAACTGCTGTTTGAAGATTTGAGTGGATGGTTTTTGCTCTTGTCAAGGAAGGAGGGATTTGAAGGTGAGATCCCAGCTCTGAATGACATTAAGTTGCTCTGCCCTGACAGGTGGGAACAGCTCCTGACTCCCTCCTGCCAGCACCTGCAGGGGCCCTGCAAGACAAATCCCCTTGGGAATCAGGAGCACAAAGGTGCCTGGGGAGGGATGGCAGCCAGGGTGACACTGCCCTGGGGTGGGACACTCCCTGTCCAGAGAGTCAGCCCCCAACAGGAGCCTCCGCGAGAGGTCTGGAGTTACCAGCCCAGCCCATTTCTTCCTCCCACAGGCATTTTCCCTGCTATCTCTTGGTGCTGAAGGACAGCTCAGACGCCTCGTTAATCACTGCTGATGCGATGGAGCTGTGGCACTGAGGTCCTGCTGGCTGCTGCTTCCCCAGCCAGGGATATTTTGCCGATGCTGCTCCCTGAAAACTCCAGCTGATAACTGGGGTGAAACTGTGTCCCCCTCGGAGTTGTAGCTTGTGGAAGATGCTCCTACTCTCTTCCAGCCTCTCCTTCCTGCCCATGGGGCGCACAGTGAGTTGTGCCCTTGCAAACCTGCATCTTTTTACAATACATTTTTCCTTTCTCCGTGCTTGTCAGGATTGAGGGCAGCTCCATGGTGGGTTGATCTGCTGTTGCATTGATCTGGCAAAGGCTGGGGGTGAAAACCCCAAAGCCTCCAGACGAGGCCATAGAGCTTTTAGGATGAAGTTTTCCCAAATCCGTCCGTAACAAAGCAAACAAACACCCCCAACCTGGAGGCAGCTGGCTCAGGGTTGAGCATCGATCGCTGGCTGCTGGGTGAGACCCACCAGAACCCCACTGGTGTCAGGAGGCAGCTCTGGCCCTCCCAGCTTCCAATCACGGGGCTGGGAAGGAAAGCCAGCCTGCTCAGGAATCAATCATTTGACATCTGCTGTCAGCCTTCTGACACCCAGCCCCGGCGGTGAGGACCCCAGCAGGAAGCCTGGTGGATCTCAGCTTGTTTTGGTCTTAATCTGACCTGGTTTTGTGATAATGTTATCATCCATCACTGCCTGGGCTTGTGGGGAGGGGAGGTTAAACTCCTCCCTCACACTCCACTGCTCCCCTGCCACTGCTTTATCTCTGCAGAAGCTGCATTCGAGTGCAATTCACTTTGTTATTAATTTCTTTTACACAGAGGCTTTTTAAGTGCCCGGCAGCGGGGCTGGTGTCAGGAGAGGCTGCACAGCCCAGCAGCTGCAGTGCTGGAGTGGATTTGAATGGCCAGCTCCTCCAAGGGCAGCAGGCAGAGAGCTGACAGCCTGCTGGGGCAGCCCCTGATGCCTGCACGGTGAAACTGCCCCGTGGAGATGGCTCTGGACTGCAGCAGTTCTTCCTCAGAGCTGCGGGGCTGGATCAGGATGGGACTGCATCACCCTGGCACCCACGGAGAGCTGCTGTCCCAGGGGCTCGGTGCACCCTGGGGACAGTCCTGCTCAGTGACAGGGGCACATCAGGGCTGGGTGGCCGTGGCCTGTGGGTGTCCCTTCAGCAGGTAACTTGTCTCAGTGAGCCCAGTGCTGGAGGAGCTTCTGCAGTGCTGTGCTGGCCCTTTCCCAGCGGCATGGATGCCCGTGCCTGCAATCCCCAGGGAATCCACCCACACAGGGCTGCACTCCCAGCTGCAGAAAAGCTGCTGGAGGGCCAGCCTGTGTCCCTCTGTCCCCCCAGCCCACCCTGCCATGGCTTGTGTTGCTCTGGGAACTGGGCGTGCTGGGACCCTTCCTGTGGGTTTGATGTGCCTTTAATCTGGTAGTGAAACCATATTGCAAAATGTAATAAATGAGAGGTTTAATCAAACCCAGCCAGCCAGCACTGATGGAAACTTGGTGGCGGAAGAAAATATTGCATTTGTGTTTGTTTATCTCCCCCTGTGCTCCTGGGGCCATGTCCTGACTCTCATGGAGAGCTCCTCGTGCTTGCTGGCGCCGGGGGGCACAGGCTGGATGTGGGGACACTGCAGTGGGGTCACTGCCAGCCACCTGCTCCCAGCCCCATGCCTTGGCCAGGCTTCCCAGCAGTGGGATCTTCCTCCTGCCACTGCCCTCCACAGCCCCTTTCTCTTAAGGAAGAAGGTCTCACATGGTGCCCCCATTCCAGGAGCTGGTGTGGGGCTCAAGCCCTCCATCCCACATTTCCTATCACCCATGGCAGCACCAGGATATGGTTTTAGGGTGTCTCCAGGTCTTGTCTTCCTAAATCTTAGGCATCAAATGGGAAGGTTGAGCATCTCCCCAGGGTGGGAACAGCCCTGCCAAGAGTGGGAGTGGGAGGATAAAACCACCAGCTTTCTCTGGCTCTGAATTAGGGACAAGACATGCCATTATCCAGCCAGTCGATGTAGCTGGGAATGAGGAAAGACTCCGCATTTTCCCTGTGCATCACAGCCCTGGGAACGCAGCGGATCCCGGAGCTGCGGGGCCAGCTGCTCCCGGCGCCGCGGCTCCGCTGCCGCCTCTCTCCAGATGGCTTTTCTCAATGAAGCCTCTCCCAGAAATAGCTGCGCGCTCGCTCTGCAAATAGCTCCTCTCCTGAGCAGGGGAGGCAGCGCGCTCGGAGCAGCGTCCTCTGTGTCCCTTCCACCCTCCTGAGTGCCTGACTCTGACTGCAATTCCCCTGCAGCCCCTCTGCCTCCGGGGAAACGGGGATGTGCTGCGATCCTGCCTTTGAGGAGCAGGCAGGCTGCTCTCTCAGCCCCGGGCATCCCACAGCCCGCAGGCAGGGATGGCTGGTGGCCTCCAGGGCAGGGCAGGTGGCCCGGGGGACACAGCACATGGCTCGTGTGCCACGGTGGACGGGCAGCACCACGGGCAGCTGCTGTGCTGCCTTACGGCCCTTTCTATGTGCTTATTGTGCCATGGGGGGAATACAATCTTCTCTGTAGGTTTAACCGATTTATTAATAGTCTGTGATGTCAGTAATAGCTCATCCATAAATCTGATCTTAAGAATTTATGGGGCAAATATTCCAGCGCCGTATTAAAGACACAATTCATAAATGCCTGTAAGTACCAGCTCGGCGGCAGCAGGAGAGACTTATCCTGGGGGAGGGAAAGGTGGTGAGCTCAGCTCACCACACGGAGCCTCCACAATCTTTGGGAAGAAAATGATGCGAGGACTGTCCTCTCCAGCCGGGAGGTGCCTGTGGCCCCAGAGGGTCCCGTCCCTGCGGGTTCCCGGGGACCCCAGAACGTGCCATCACCCCGTGCCCAGCCCGGGGTGATGGTATTTACCCCTGAAGTGCGCCGGGTGTAATTGCTAATCAGCTACAGGCAATCAGTCCCCGCTGCCGCCACCGCTGGGGAGGGGCTGCTTCCCTGCTGAAGGTGACTCCTGCGGGAATTCAGATTTAAAAATAAAGGCGATAGTCATCAGCAGTTCATTAAATTGGCATCAGGCTCATTTGCACTCAATGAGGGGATGAGGCAGAGGTGGCTCTGCCGCCTCCCCTGCCCTCCCTCTGGGCTGTCCGCAGGGGACGCTTCCAGCGGGATAAGGCCCCTGGGAGCCCTCTCTGATTTATTCCTGCTGTCCCGGTGTTGCTGCAGTCATGAGTCAAGACAACGGTGCATTTAATTGCAGACCACCATAATCCCTCATTAACAGCTCTGTCACCCCCCCAGACTGCACGGAGGGAGTCATGGTGCCACCGCCGTCCCGGGGACACGCGGCACTCCGGGCCTTCCCACACCGCAGGGATGCTCTCCGGGTCAGACGGCGACATCCAATTGTCCCTTCGTGGTGGCGGCAGGGCTGGGAGGGGAGGTGTAGGGGAGCAGGCCTGGAGGGCATGGGTTGCCGTGGTGCAGGAGGGATGGGTGGATGGAGGGATCCTTAGCACCACACGTGCCAAGGATGCTCAAAGGTGGGCTGAGATCCCAGAGTTGGTGGGGGCTGCAGGGCCTTTGTGGACTCACAGCCCACCGTTCCCAAAGATGGACCATCCCAGCAGGGCTTCCCTTCCCTGAGAGTGGGCACAGGCAGAAGGGTGATGCCTCTCCAGCTGTCTCATGTCCTCCATCACTTGCCAGGGCCCAAACTGGCTGTGAAATCATCCCACAGCATAGCTCCCTGCTCCACACCTGGGCCTGGGGTTCATGTTTCCTCTCCGTGAGCCCAGCAGGATGCAGCCCCTGTGTTCTCATGGAATCCCAGCACGAGCAGAGCTGCAGTTTGCCTGTCACTCTTGGCGATTCTTCTTGGAGGAGGGAAGTGAGTGAGGCAGAGCAGCTTTGGTAGTGGTGTTGATTCACAGCTCGTAATTTAATTAATAGAGAAACGAGATCAAAAGGGGACGGTGTTAAAAAATAAATCAGGTGAAGGGAGTGGAGTTCCTTCCTTTAATTACACCATGGATTTGTAACGGAGGGAAGCTCAATCACAAAGGAAAGAAAAAGTGTCAAGTGGAGAGACACCTTCCCTGGGTTAATTACTGCTAACGGGAAGGGGATGGTTGGGCTGCTGCTGGTGAGCTGGACATCCCCAGTGAGGCTGACGGTGCCTGATGGTGCAGCCCAGGATCCTCGGGGTGCTGGGCAGTGAAATGGCTGGGTGGGCTGAGAGCTGTGGGGGTAAACAGCTCCCGGCCGGGCCAGGCATGGCCTAGGGCAGCGGTGGCCAGGGCTGTCCTGGTTTTGGGGACCACGGGCTGTGCCACCAGCAGCGCCGTCAGGGACAGGGGCCGGGCTGGCAGCAGCCCGATTTGTGCAATAATTAATTCTCCTTTGATCATCTGCTGTGTAAATCATCAGTGGCCAGGAGTTAATCATGCATATGAAATGAATCCTTCTCCTGCCTTAATGAGCGCTGAATCGTGACCGGCATCTGTTTACTCCTGACACTTTCATCTCTTTGACAGTCTGAACAATCAGCTGTTTCCAATAATCTCCTTTTTATTCTATTAAATATATATATATATATACACGTCTGAGAGCAAGCAGCCTTTTACTTCATACTCCTGCTTCCACCTTCATCCCCCTAATCTTTGCTTTTTTGGTCTCAGGTAAGGATTTGTTTCTGAGAGCAGTGCAGGGGCTCTGCAGGCACCCAGCTCCTCGCTGTCCCACCGAGGATGATGCTGGTGGCAGGACTCCTTCCTCCCCAGCTCTTTGAGGCCGGGCTCGGTACAGTTAACAACAAACAAGAAGCCAGTTTGAGCGTTTCCACCTCCATCTACCTGGAACGAACCGCAATTAATCCACCGGTTGCGCCGCCAACGCAGTGTTGTAATTGGATTAATTAGAGCGGAGCTGGCGGCCGCACTGGGGAGGTTTGGCCTTGCTGCAGCCTCCTCCAGAGCTGGGGGCCCTGGGATCCGTTCCTGCAGGGTGCTGGACCGGCAGCACCGGGGGATGCTGAGGCTCCCCCGGCCGCGGGCGATGGAGCTGCCTGAGGCTGAGGGAGCGACCTGCCCGCTAATTGGAGCTGATGAGGCGTGGCCTGGTTAACGGGGCTTGTCAGAGGCAGCCGGAGCAGAGGGGGCTGTGGGTGGCTCTGCTGTCACCCACCCCGGGTGGGTGTTAGGGCAGGGGGCACGGAGTCACCTCCCCCAGCAGCCCTGGCTGTCTGAGGGGCAGTGGGCGGTGTTCCCTCTGCCCCAGGTGTTGGGGAGAGGCACCGAGGAGATGAAAGGGGAGTGTGAGTGCTGCAGCAAGGCTGAGTAGGACAATCCTGGCCATGCTGGGCCCTGCCGTGCTGCTCTGCTGCTCCTGTGCCATGGGGAGAGGTGGGGGACAGATCTGCAGGGACGTGGTGTCCCTAGGCACCAGGAGCATCCCTAAAGGCTGTGGGAGGATGTCAGCCCTGCTTTCCCTGAGCTGAACTGGGTCTAACCTGGCTCAGCTGGAAACCAGTGGCCACAGGGGATTTACAGCAATTGCCTAAATCAACTGGAAAAGCCCTTGGGAGAGTGGCAGCTCCTGCGCCGGGGGCTGCAGGAACCCTGAGCTGGCTGCTGGTGCTTTTGAAAGCCTGGGAGCAATCCTCACTGGGCAGGGCCACCCTCAGCTAACCAGAGCAGTAAGAAGCACCCCCAGGCTGCTGAGAACAGGCTCTGCACCCTAAACCGTGCAGGATCCAAGGCTGTGGGACTCCATCCCTGCTGAGGGGGAGCCAGGACCCAGCAGTGCAGCCGCCAGCTCAGGATGCTACAGGGGTGATGCCAGCAGGCACGACACAGCCTCTAGATATTCCATTCCTCCCTTTACCCAAAAGGAACAACAAAATCCCACCAGCTCCTTCCTTCTCCAGAAAAATTAGACTTTTGGGTGCTTTTTTTTGGGTTTCTTTTTTCTGAGATGATTCAGCCTTCCCAGGAGGCAGCTGGGATGAGGGGTGGGATGCAGCCTCAGCATTCACCAGGTAAGTGGGGGCTGAGGAGATGTCCCAGGAAGGACAAGGGGGAGTGGGGTCTCTCTGTGGCCAAGCAGGAAGGGTTTGCTACAGTCCTGGGCTCATTCAAGTTCCCAACAACAGGGAAGAGGACCTTTCCAAGAGCCAGGCACACCCAGATACCCCCAAGAACTCTGGAGCACTTGCCCTACCCTGTCTGGAAGATCCCATTGTCCTCAGGGATCTGCTGTGACCTTTGGGTGAGCTCCAGGAGCTGTCAGTTCTTGACCCAGCTTGTGAAGCAGCCTGAACGGTGACAGCAAGGTCAGCGAGATTTGGGGCCCCTGGACACGTCCCTTGTCACATCAGTTCCTGCAGCATACTTGGCTGTAATTTAGCCTGGTTTAATTGTGCTTAAATTAGCCACAAATGGAACAGCACTGCAGCTGCTCTCAAAAATATATAAAATTACAGCACACTAAAACATTTTCACGTTTCATTAGTGCATCTTAATGGGAAGTGTCTGCTCCCCAAACTCTCTGTTTACCCTCCAGAGCAATAAAAGTTTACACATTAGCAGTTGTGCTGCCCATTAACACTGCAAAATGCTCTGTGTGTTTTACAGGGGCAGTGCTGCTCTCCAGACGGGTGGGAAGCCTAAAATTTAGGGTTCTCCTGAGGCACCTCTGCATGGGTGGCAGTGAGCTGAGCAAGGAGCACCCTGAATGCCAGCAGGGAGCAATCCCACCCACAGGAGAAGCACCAGAGCCCCTTTCCCAGGATGGGGCTGCCTGTCCCTCTGGCTTTATCAGAGCTCCAGCTTTCTCCCAAGCAGGGTAATGCCTCCAATCCAAATCAGGAAGCTTTTTCAGTGGAAGCAGCATTTTAGCAGAAGCCTATTTAACGCTTAGGCTGACGCCCTCGAGTGCTTTATTTTAAAGGCTTTTTGTTCTTCTCCATTATCAGTAATAGCCTATAAAAGCCAAAATGCAGCACTTTGCTCCCTCCTGCTCCATCCCCCTGTGGTGTGGGCAGCCCTGCATGGCAGGGGCTGAGGAGGCTCCTCTGTCCATTGCTCCCACTGCCCCACAATAATCCAGAGGGGGGAAAAATCCAGGGAAAAAACTCAGTGAGAGGTGATTGCATGGGGTCAAACCACTTGTCCCATCAGTGTTGCCCAGGCAGATTTGGTTAAATACCTTTGGTCTTGGGCAGCATCTTCCTGGGGGCTCAGGAAATGAGTCTTAAGATCTGAATCCCAAGTGAAAGGGTGGAGATTTTGCCCCTTGTCTCTCTCCCATCTTACCCAGATCTCAGCTTCCCCAGGGAAATAGACTTTTGTGCAAGGGGTGCCAAGGAAGGGTGAGTTCAAGCAGTCTGGGGAATTCAGACTTCTTCCTGCCACGACTTGGTTCAGTGCAGGGAGGTGCTGGAGGAAGGGAGGCAGGAGCTGGGCTGAGCCAGGAATGGAAACATCCCGGTGCTGGCTTGGAGGGGGGCGTGTAGCCTGAGTCTGACCCCCGGCACCGTTCCCAAGCCGGAGGCAAAAGCCCGATGCCTTCCTGCTCTGCAGCCCAAATGTGTGCTGAGCATCCCCAAACTCCCCCTTCCAGCCAGACCCGAGCTGAGGCTGGGACCCGGCCGAGCTGCCAGTAATTACTGCAACATCCAGCGGTGCTGTCCGTGTGATTGGAGGCTGCTAATTGCCAGCGGGGAGGGCAGACAGAGGTGAGCTGCCCCGCTCTCCCCATCTCCGGGGGAAACATCCTCGGGGCCCCGGGACCCTCTGCCCGCGGTCGGGGGCTCCTCGCAGAGGAGCTCTGCAAAGCCGGGGGCTGTCTCTTCTGCTCGGACACATGTGGCTGCGGGCTCTGTCCCCTCGGTCCCCCTGTGCCAGCCCTGTCTGACCTTTCGGCGGTGGCGCTCGGGGAGCAGCGGCGCTGCACAGCGCAGCTTCGCCGCAGCGTCCCCGGGGCCAGCTCGTCTCCACGGCCACTGCCATTCAGAGGGGAAAAGTCATATTTTCAGCTCCAAGCCTCCATCCCCCTTTCCAGTCTGGAGCTTTTTTAGAGCCACAGGGAAGAAAAGGACATGGCCTGGCTTCTCTGCCTCCCTCTGCTCCTGCTCTTTCATTCCGCTCTTCCCGGCGGCTGCCAATGGCTTTGTCTGGGAGCGCTCGCAGCGCCTGTCCCTGCGCCCTTTTTTTCTCGTTCTGCCTAAATATCCGGGCCGGGCGGCTTCGCTGGGTAAGCAGGGAGGGGAAAAAGGCTTTTGTTGGAGCAGACGCGTGGGCAGGTGAGCTGCAGAGCCCCCTCCTGCCCACAGAGAAGCCGGCTGCTTCCACGGACACCAGCACAGAAAGCCGGGGTGGGACACGCCTGGTCCTAGGGAGGGGGACACAGGCTTGGCAGGTCCCTGATGTCCACCTGGAGATGATGGAGAGGCATCCAGTGTCCGTCTGGAGATGATGGAGAGGTATCCTGAGATCCAGGGGCTGGCTGGGGGTGACCCACCCTGTGCTGGTCCCACTCCCATTGTGGTTTTTCACACTCAAACCTCACAGGTTTCCCTCTTCTCTGCCAGGCACAGTGGGGCCAGTGCTGATGGAGGGGACATGGCCATCTCCATCCTTTATCGACCCAAAACAAGGGGAACACAGGTCCTCACCCCAATATCAGCCCCAGCAGCCCCCTCACACCAGGTCCAGCATCCTGAAGCTCCTGAGCTGGGCACTGATGGATGGCCCTGGTGGGCAGTGGGTGCACCCACAGCCTTGGCACCCTGCAGGGGAAGCTGCAGCTCCACTTCCCACTGTCCTTATTTACTGCCTGGAGAAACTTGGGCAGGGTGATGGAGGGAGGGGACAGGGTGGTCACTGCCACCATGCTGTGCCCAAGGGGCCAGAACAACCTTGCAGCTGCCCCAGGGCCATGGGCACTCCTGGGTTTCCTGTGGGTGGAAATGACTTTTCTGTGGTGGGTGGAAGGACCAAAAAAAAAAAAAAAAAGTTGAAAAGACACCTCTGGCAAGTACCTTGGCCTTGCACCTAGATATGGAGACAGGCAGAATGGGACACTTGGTTGCTGGGCTCTGCCCTGAAGGGTCAGCCAGGAGCCTTGCAGGGTTAAAGGCCATAAAACAGGTATTTACCCCTAGAAAGGTGGTGAATTTACTCTTGCAACAGTTTGATTCTGCAAAATGCATTTACCAGGCTAAAGGTGCTCCAGCAGCAGCGTCCTGCCACCATCTGAGGGCTGGCACACATTCCACATTTTCCTGTGGCTGTTGGTGCTTCTTCACCCTGTAGGTCACTCCCCACTCACTCCTTTCTTGGGAAAATCAGCTTGGATCCAGCCCCATGGGCATCCTCTGGATGGGTCCATGGCCAAACCAGTCCAGTATCCATCCACAACACCCACAGCTTCCAAAGCATCTCCTCTCCTCCTCTTCCTCCTCCTCCTGCTGCCTGGCCAAAGCAGGCAGTGTGTTGCAGGACCCCCCTCCTGCCAGGCAGGGCAGAGCCAAGGGAATAATTGGTAGGTGCTTTTGGAGTGCCATGAGCAGAGGGCACTCACAGCTTTTGTTTATTGACTCTTGATGTAATGAATACTTCCAGAGATAATTACTGACTTTCTGCCCTCCCAGTAAATCTGTCTGGGGAATGGGTGGAGTGGTACCATGACAATGGCACGGGGAGGTGGGAATGGGGCGGATTGAGCACAACCAGGTTGTGGCTCTTCCCACTGGGTACAAGCCAAATAAGAAGAAAAACCAAACCAAAACAACACTCAACATTTATAGCAAAATATTTATGTAGCTCCAGGACAAGCCCAGCTTTCTTCTCCCTACGAGGGGGAACAGATTAAAACTTAATCCTTGCTAAACACATTTTCTCCTTTCCCTCCCTTGGGGTACCTCCTGCACACACACAGCTTCTTCCTGCTGATCCCTGCTTCCCTCGGGCATGTCCTCCTCAGCAGCAGCCCAACACCCACAATGGGTTCACCAGAGCAGGGACCCCTCTCTTCTCTCCATACCCTCAAAATCAAAGCCTGTGTGTGGGAGGGGATGAGGGCACGGGGCCCTCTAAATGTGGTAGAGGGAAAAGCAGGAGACAGCGTGGCTGGAGTTCCTCTGTCCCTGAGCCAGGTGGGTTCCTCTCACATTTCCCAGGGGGGTTTGGATGCTGAGGGGAGGTCTGAAGGGTCAGGAGGGTTCTGGGTGTTTAATTGTGGGGTACAGGGGGTTGTAGGGCTGTAGGTGTGGCAAGCAGGGCTGGGGGCCAGCAGCCTTGGGGAGAGCCTGGTCTGCAGCACCCCGTGCACAGGGGGGAAGCACTTTAAAAGTGTCACTCAAAAAAACCCAAATAATGAAAGAAGGGCTCTTTAAAGAAGACAGTTTTTATATTATATTTTATTAATAGGCCCTGATTAAGAGGGAAAAGTGCAATTGTCCTTTACGTCCTGGTTTCCCCGTTCCCATCCCAGGACTCACTGGCTCTGCTACAGTTTATAGCAAACATTTGAACCTGGCAGAGCCCCACATTACTGCAGCTGTAAATAACCCAGGCTGGCAGTTATGGCACTCCCATGGGTGACTAACTGAGGGCTCTGTGCTGCTGGCACACAGTGGTCCCACAGGGCAGGCAGCACTGTGGGGGCTCCAGGGATGCTGTGGCCATGTCCCCCTGCCATGGGACCAGTCCCACAGCCCCCAGAGGGACACCAGCCCCACTTCAGAGAAGTGTTGGCAATGCCACGGGTTAATAGCCACACCAGATGCACGCAGCATCCTTTCTGCTTGTGATATAGTGCTTTTCCTGGGTATCTTGTAATGCTTTCTCAGGCTGTTTATTTATGAGACAATTTATTACTGCGCAGTTATTCTATAGCAGGGGAGTCTATTCCTGGGAGCCTCCGTTAACCGAGCCAATTGCTTAATTGGCTCACTGATGTCTCCACAAGGTGCGCCAGGAGAGAGGCTCTTGTAATGATGGCAGCCTTCCTCCTGCCCACACACCACCCGTGCTGCTAATTTAATAGTGCAAACATTTATTATTCCTTTTATTTGGGACTTAATGTTAGGGTGATTCGAGAGATCGCTGGTGGAAGGGGGTGAAATGCCCCGGAGTGCAGCTGGGGGTGGTTGGGCTCATCCTGCAAAGCCCAGGGGATGGTGATGCCTTGCAGGGTGTGTGGTTAATGAGGCACCAGAGAAGGGTTGGGGCTGACAGTGCCGGTGGGGCTCCTGTCTGACCCTCACCCCACGTTTGGGCACTCACCAACAAATCAGAGCAAGGCTGGGGAGTGCGTGTGCTTAACACCTGATCTCTATTTATTGAGTTTAATGTGTTCTGAAGGGGAAACGGGTTCCTAATGAGCAGCCTGTGCTCTATGGAAATGACTGGCAGGGCCAGAGGAAAACCAAGCTTGGATTTGGTCGGGTGGGGAGTCCCTGTCCGTGCCCAGCTGCAGGAGAAGAGCGCTGGGCCCCTGGTGGTTGTGCTGGGGCTGCTGTGTGTGCCCTCCCCAGCCCTGCTTTCACAGCGCGGCGGCTCTAGCCCCTCAAACCCTTTCTCCTGCTCCTTCTGCCCTTTCCTGCCTGTGACTGTCCCTGGAGGATCCCCGCTCTGACATCTGCCCACGGCATGTGCAGCGTGCCCTGGGCTGGAGCAGCAGCTCCGAGCCGGCCTTTCCCTTGGGCGGCTTCCCGGGGGGAGCAGCCTCCCAGCGAGCATCTCTGCGCCGTGCCTGAGCGCTGTCCTTCCCTGTCGGGTTTTTAGGCTTTGTTTGGCAGAGCTGACAGTGTTTCTCTAAGCCCTGCTGGATCCGTGCCCGCTCTCGCTGCTGCCGCTTCCCCAGCATCCCTCCCCAGCCGCCCGTGCCCCGCGGCACAAAGCCCAGCCCGCGTGTGCCGCCGGTGCTGCGGGGACACCGCTGCTGACCCCGGCTACCGGCGGCACAGACGGGGCAGGGAAGGAGGAGTTGGCAAACAACGCCGCCGGAACGAGCCTTCTGCTGGTGTTGTATTTGTCGCAAAGAAGCGATTAAGTTTCCCCATGATTTTTCTTCTTCTCCGGCTCCCACCGCCTATTGTTCCCGGCTCCATTATCCCCCCGCCGCTTACATAAGCGCATCGTGCGGGTTTCTGAGGCACAATAGAGACGGTCTCATTCATCCAAGGTCACCAGCTCTTACTTGCGCTTCAAAGCTTCTTCTACTTGTGGTAGAAGAAGCGTTTTCTCCTAAAGACGCTTTTATTGTACTCAGCGCAGAGGCTGAGGGAAATCGCAGCGCTGCACTTGCACCGCCCCAGCTCTTCTTCCCTCCCCACGCGTCCCGTCCTGGCGGGTCAAATCCTGCCTGGAAGGTGAGGAATTGTTTTCTGTGCTAGTTGGGACCCCACTGTGGGATTCCCAGCCTGCCACTGCGCTGGAGCCGAGGAACTGCATGTTCCACCCCTGCCCCTTCCCAGTGAAATGGGAAGGGAGGTGGAGAGGGGTGGAAGAGCGGTTGTATTTCGAATTCTCTGTCCCAAATGGGTCTCGGTATGGACGAGTTACAGAGCGGTCTCTACGGCCTCCTGCTGCTTTCTCCCTCAGCTGTGGCTCCAGGCTCTCCCTTCTTTACTTGTGTCTGGTCGGGTCTGGGCAAACAGGGAGGCTACTGGCAGCCTCTGCGGGGGACGGGGACTGGCTGTGCCCTGGAGGGTCTGTGCCCCGCAAAGGGCAAAGTGCAGCGGTGCCCGCGATCCAGCAGCGAGCTGGGAGCGGCCTCTCGGCTGGGGAAGGAAATGATGGGGATGGCGCACGGACGGTCCTGGGGGCTGCGAGGGGATGGAAGCCCCCGGGAGCCACCCAGGCGGGGTGAGCGGCGTGCGGGGGAGCGGACACGACCCGAGCGGGTCGCGGGTCCCCCGGAGCCGCCCCCTCCCCAGGCTGGGCTCCGTCGCTCCGGGCGCAGCTGCGGCGGGGGCGGTACCGGGGAGGGGACGGCGGCGGGTCCGGCCCCTCTGCCCGCCCCGCCGGCACAAAACGGGAGGCGGGGGCGGCCGGGGCCGCACTCCCCGCAGCGGGCCGGGCTGCGGGCCGGGCCGAGCGGCGCGGGGGATGTAGCGCTCAGCACCGCGGACAGCGGCGGGGCCGGCCGGGGGCTGGCCGTGGGTCCCGGGGCCATGGCCGGCGTGCAGCAGGGCGAGAAGCAGCTGTTCGAGAAGTTCTGGAGAGGCACCTTCAAAGCCGTGGCCACGCCGCGACCCGAGAGCATCATCGTGGCCAGTATCACCGCCCGCAAGCCGCTGCCCAGGTAAGGGCTACCGGGGCAAGGCAGGGGGGTCTGAGAGATCAGGCGTGCTTTTCCAGCTCTAGTCCTCTTCCCACCATAAGGAGAGTCCTGAGTGTGTCTCCCCACCAGCAGTAGTTCGTGGCTGGAGGAGCAGGGGCACCCTCCCCATGCCTGAGGCTGGCTGAGCCCCCTCCCTGGGCAGGTGCAGTCCTCCAGAGCTGAGCGGGTTTGGGAAACTTTGGCTCGGTGGTGCTTGGAGACTGGGAGCAGGGTGAGGGTCTGCAAAGCTCTAGCTGGGCTATGGAGAGGGGCAGTGGTGGGGGGCATCAGCTGGAAAGTGTGACCAGTTCCATCCCCGCTGTGCAAGAGCCCTGGGGTGTGTGTCCTGCTGGTGGCCTTGTCTCTGTGTCAGCCCTTCACCTCCAACCCTTAGGAAGGTGAAGCCTGAGGAAGGGAAACAGCCCCCTGGGGCTGGACCCTGCCTTGTCACCCAGGGGAGGGTGGTGCCATCCAGGGACACACAGTGTAAGCAGCCTGGTCACTGCCATGGACAGGGACAGCTCTGGAGATGGTGCCCCCCACATCCCACAGCCAAGCAGCCTTGACTTTGCTCAACCAGTACCTGTTCTGTCCTCCTGCTCCAGGAAAGTCAATGCCCCCCATGTTTGCCAGAGGCTGAGCAAAAGAGAAACCTGTGAAAAGAGGCGAGGGGGCTGCAGGTACCCCTTGAGCCTCTCTGCCAGACTGTCACACAGGCAAAGATCCATGTGGCTTCCTCACAGCCATGCACGCTCTAATTTAGACCAGCTTTATTTTGCTGATTGTCTCAGTATTTGTTAATAATATCCTATTTGTGCTGCTTTTATAAACAAAGGACTTTTTTGCTGGATCTCCTCTCTCTTTGCTCTGTTTTTCCTCTGCTGGGTTCTGCCCAGCTGGTGTGGGGAACCAGCTAAAGTTCCGTGGAGGTGCTGTGTCTGTAGAGGAGAGGGGCTTGGTCTGCAGGAGGCTGGGTGTTGGGAGCTCAGCCTGTACCAGGGAGGAGAGAGATCCTTTGGAATGAGCTTTCCGTGCCAGTGGAGGCTGTGAGCCACACCAGCAGTGAGGATGGGGGTCCCTTCTGTCCCTGCAGCTCAGCTGCTGAGGGTGAATTTCCCCAATCCCTCTGATATCCATTAATCTGGGTAGGAAAATGGGAAAAGCACGGGTTCAGCCTCGAGCTGAGAAGAGCAACTCTTGTTTCCACAGGCAGTGTTTGTAGAGCTTCATTCTTTGTGGCAGAGAGGAACCTCTGTGTTTTTCTCCATCCCTGCATTGGGTCGGCACCTGAAGGGCTGAGGGATGCCTCACACACACACTCCTGCCTGGAGGTTCCTCAGTGAGCTTAAATATATTGCAGTTGGAGGTGTAATAAGGCAACAAATTCAGGTTTTGGGGAAGTACAGCCAGCCTGGGTACCAGGAGTGATGCCTGGCTCTATCTAACCAGCAGTTTGGATGGCGCAGACATCCTGGTGGGGCTGAGCACCGTGGCTCGGGGTGTTTGCAGATCCATTAAAAAGTTCCCAAATGTGAGCACCTCTCCGTGCTGTTGGTAGAGACAGCTCTGGTGGGAGTGAAACAGTGCAGGAGCTCTTGGCACAGAGCAAAGCAACCCCGCCAGCTCGGCTCTGCTGTGGCTTGTGGTGGGCACCAGCAGATCCAGGTGCCCACGCCGGGCTGTGCTCCCCTGCCGGGTCCGGCTCCTTTTGTGCCCTGGCAGCGTGTCCTGCAGGGCCCAGGGATGTTCCCTGCGGTATTGGCGGCTGCACGGAGCGGGGCCAGCCCGGCGGGGCTCGCCCCGGGCTCCTCGGGGCACTCGCCCTGTCCCAGGCACGGAGGGGCTCTGCCGCTCCAGGGGCTGCCACCAAAGGCTGCAGGCACAGGGATGCTGCGGTTCCCAGCTCTTCTCATCGGTGCTGCCGGCTCGGCTCGCATCCCACCGGGCTTTGCCAGGAGCCCGAGCTGCCGTCTGGGCAGGATCACACCTCTGAGATGCCAGATCTCACACCCCCAGGGGCTTTGCAGGGTCCTTTGGCTGCACAGAGATGTCCCCAAGCTGGCTCTAGGCTCTTAGTCCAACAGTAGCCAGAGGCAGGTTCCTGCTCCCCATCCTTGGAGAGAACAGACCCAAGGCTTGCAGCAGCTCCTGTTGTAGTGGTCTCTGTGCCTGGCTCCGCTCTGGGCTTGTTTTTCCGGAAGGTTTCGCTGCGCCACTGCTTGGATCAGCCTCTCTTCCCTGATGATACTCCCGACTAATTTAGGAGCAAATGACTGTGGTGCCAGAGAGGAGATGGGGAAACCAGTTAGCCAAATGAAATATTAAGATGACCATCTGGATTCCTGTTTTCTCCCACACTTGACAGCTGGTCCCCTGCAAACACCCTGCCCTGGATCCATCCCCATGCTTCCCACAGCAGTGGAGATGCTGCCGTAGTTTCTAGGCCAGCACTGCCCACCTCTCATCAGTTTTACTGGCTGGACTTGTGCCCTTTGTGGAGTGTCAAGGGGCTCAGCTGCACCATGGGGGTCCTGCCAGGGACCACCCCCCTCCCCCAGTGTCCATAGCCCAAAGCATCCTGCAAGATGCCTTGAGAATGGCTAAGGGCCCAATCCTGCATCCCTGTGGGGCAGCGATGGGGTTACCTGGACAGAAAGTGATGCTTTTTCCCCTTGCCCCATCCCTCACCACTCCCTTCCTGCTGCTTCTGCAGGTAAAGCATCTTTCATCTAAATTCCCATCTAGCTGTCTTGGAGGTTGGGAGGGTTAAAGCTTTGCTAAACCCATGGTTCATCCTGGAACAAAAGAGTACATTAATACCTTCCCTCCCGCTGGGGCTGGGGGGGCATGAAATCCAGCCCCCCAGATAGCTTTGTGCCCAGAGCAGAGCTCTGCCAAAGCAAATGGATTATTGACCAGTTTGCAGAGTGAAAGGAAAAACTGAGGTGATGGGGAAAGGGGCTTTTCCAATTAACCTTTGCCCACACAGGGCCTGGTGGGGCTTTGCTGTGCAGCTGAGGGTGAGGGACTGCGTGGTGAGGGGAGGCTGGGGCTGACCCAGAGCTTGCCTTTGCAGGGAAATTGCTTCAGCATGTGCAAAGTCCCAGTGTGATTTGAGAGGGTTTTGTGCCCAGTGTGCTGGGGAGGGATGGGGTCAGGGACAGGGACCACCTACCCTGCCCTGAGCTCCTCTGCCAAACCAGGGGGCCTCAGTCTCTCTCGCTGGACCATGAGGACAGGGCTTTGGCTCTGGTGAACTGAAAAGGCTTTTAAAAATCTGCTGTGTTAAGGGGATGAGTATGAGCACCATGCTCTGGCCCCAGCCCCAGAGCAGGATCTGCTTCCCTCCCTCCAGGCTGGGCTTTTGTCTGCATCTCTTCCCTGGCCGTGACCTCCCAGCACGAGGCTGGGAGCCCTGTCCCACTTGGAAGCCTGACTTCTCCCAGCACTGCTGAGAATTCCATCAGCACCGTGCCGGGACCTGGGGATATCCAGGCAGGAGGTGCTCCAGGCATCCCAGGAACTGGAGCTGGTGGGAGTATGGAGGCTTGTGGGATGATTCTGGGGGTGGTTTAGTTCTCTGCTGCCACACTGCCGGCCACAGTACTGTTGGCATGAGCTGCCCTGTCCCCAGAAACTCATTCAAAATCCACTTTTGGGCGCTCCGGGGCTGGGCCTGTGGTTGCTGGTGTCAGCTCCTGGGGCAGCCGGTGATGCCGAGTGAGCGCCGGCAGCGCTGGGGAGAGGAGCTCCTGCATCCCTCCCTGCCAGATGGTCTAAGTGGGTCACATCAGGGCAGCGCTGGGGATTTGTGCTTTAACCCTTAATCCCCCGGGATGCACCGTGCACGGAGGGGGAGGGATGTGCTGCTGAAGTGGGATTAAGCCGTAGTTAGCCATCGCGGGTGATCTTGGAGAGGAGTCTGGGTGCTGCTGCGAACGTGTCGGGACAAGGGTGACGTGTCCTCCCCGCTGCACTGGGACGAGGCAGGAGCAGCCACGGCACTGCAGTGTCGGAGGTCTCGGTGTCCCAGCGAGCGCACAAAGCAGCTGCGGTTCTCCTGTGGCCTTTGCGGCGACTTTTGGCCATCCTAACCTCTGGCTTCCTTTGGCGAGTCCCCAGCGGGCCGGCAGCCCCTCGGCAGGGACGTGGGGCGTGCTGCCGGGAGGAAGCCCCGCTGGCAGCCCTGCCGTGCCGCTGCCCCCCAGTCCCGTTAATCCTCCCCCTTGCCGGCCGGGCATCTGTTCCGCGGGAAGAGGCGGCGGCGGGGCCGGCCGCGCCAGCCGCCTGGCTGCCATCTGCTGCCTCCATCCAGCGAGCCCGAGTGCTAATGAGCCCGTGGCCCCGGCCCAAGGCGGGGGGAGAGGGGCTTGAAAAGAAAAGCGAGGGGGAGAAGAAAAGCCCCTTCCTCGGAGGGGCTGTCAATAGCGAGGCTTTTGTCTGCCCCTGCCCTCCGGCTCCAGCTGGACGGCGCTGGGAGCAGGGAGAGCTAATTAGGCAGCTCGGAACTGCCGGGGGGCTGGGGGCAGCTGAGTGAGGGGAAGAGCTGGGAACGCCCGCAGGACCCACTCCCTGCTGCTCGCAGAGCCTTCATCATCCTCATCCTCCTCCTTTCCCCCGGCCCTGTCCATCTGCCTCTGCTCTGGACTGGTGCTGGGCATCGTGACCCTGCTGGCCTCTCTGCTGTGAAATGCTGTGATTTTGGGGACAGGTAATTTCTGACCTGTAAAAGTTCACTTGAGAGCTTTGCTGAGCTCTGCTTGGGGCCCAAACCATGGGTCCAGCTCCCACACTCACCAGAAAGAACACGGGCACAACGTGGCCCTGCTGCTGAGAGTGAAGGGCCACAGCAGCTGCTGAGGAAACACAGGACAAGGCTCTCCCTAAATCTGGGATTTGCTGCTGCCCCACCTCTGGCCAAGGGGGAGCCTGTGGTGTCCCCGCTGTGCCAGGGAAGCACCGTATCCAATCTCTTTAGATGAGGGATGAAATCAGGTGGAAGGAAGCAAAAGGGAGGACAATTCCACTGGCTGGCTGGAGGATGGTTTTGTAGAAATATTTGATTATTTGATTTCACCCTTGATCAAACCCACTGAAGACATTGGCCTGGCTGCCAGGCAGGCCCCTGTCTGTAATGTTGGAGGTGCTGGGTTTGTGAGAGGAGCACTGGTGGGGTCTGTACTGCCATGGGGTCCCCTCCCTGCCTCAGCAGCATCCCAGCACTCATGTGAGGCTGTTTCATGGAGTGTGGAGAACCAGGCCAGGGTGAAATATGACAGTTTAAGGTCTTGCAGGGCTGGAGTTCATTCTTGCCTGGCTCAGGTAGCAGCACAAAGTCCAGCCAGTCCCTGCTCCTGCTTTTATCCCATCCCTGGAGATTCAGGAGAGCAGGATACTTGAACCCCATGCACGTGTTCACACCCCTCCCACAAAGTCCTGCTAATGAATATTTAGGGCTGTGAGGCCCTAAATAATAAATAACAGTGATGACCTTGATGACAGGGATTGCTAAGGAGCTTCTGCCCAGCACCATGTCCTGTGGCTGCTCGTGTCTCCTTGCTGTCACTGTCCTGCCCCCATCATCTGGGACAGCCTGACCCCAGAAAGAGCCTCTGTTGTGTGTCAGGGGTCCCTTCTCTCACCAGGCTCCCTGGACTTGGGAGATTTCCCTGGCCTTCTCTGCTCAGCCCCATTCTTACCCCTTCCCACATCTCCATGGCTGGTGGCTGTACCTTTCTAAGCTGGACTTATCAAATGCACCCCCTGTGTCACTGAAATGAAATAATTTCATGCATGACCACCCTTTCCTTTTCTCTCCTTTTTTCTCCTTTTTTTATTCCCCTTTTTTTTCTTTTCATTTTCTACCTATAGGCACTGAAACCTCTTCATCACTGCAAAGCCTGACCTGGGCCAGAAAATCCCACCAGTGTTTCAGCTGCAGAGGGTGCCAGGGCTTTTGCCACAGCCCCTCCTCTGGCATAAGCCCCCAGAGGCTCTTTGCTGTTCTGAAACTGGGTCTGCTGTGACCCACAGTTCTTCCCTGTGACCCACACCCAGCTCTCACTCCCTTGGGTCTTTCTCTGGCCCTAAATCCCTGGTGGTGCCATCAGCTGGAACACAGGCATGGGTTTCATGCCTGGATTGGCATTGCCAGGAAAGGGCAGGGCGAAAGGGAGCCAGCTTGTGTTTGCAGACTTGCTTGATGATTTCCTACGTGTCTGCAAAGGCACAGAGGTTGTGATGCCTGAAATCTGGTGGCAGTGCTGGGTCCCAGCAGCACAGCATCCCACACAGGGCTTTGGTGTGGACCTGGCACGTGCTGGGGGTGAGCAGGCTGGACCATGCCCCCCGGCAGCGTGGCCAGGCACAGTGCCCACGCCTGTGCCACCATCTCCTGGCAAAGGCCACATGACCCTCTGTGGGACACCGGGTGCTGCAAAACTGGCTTCTCCACCAGGCACTCGAGCTGAAAGCGCTGACAAACACGGGCAGTTTAAAAATAGCCGTTTCTTTCGCACGCGGCGGGAACGCTTTCCCTGCCAACGCAGCAGGGACTGCAGGAAGGGCTCACAAAAAATAATGCAAGTGGCAAAATAAACTCTATTAAAAACTGTACTGGTGTTTGAGGCGGGCTGAAATGAGTCTCTGGTCTGGAGGCAGTGAGGCTGGGGCTCCACTGCTGAGCTGTTTAACTCTGCATGTTTAATTTATGTCTCGTCATTAATGGAAGAAGAAGCAGCTGCTGCCCAGCCCCACCTGGGGGCATCTCCTCGTTCACCCCTGAGCAGAGGGGATATGGTGGGCAGGGTCCTGCTGCCTGTGGGGCTGCTCTTCTCTCTCCTCCCTGGGGCAGGGGAGGCTGTCATTTGCTGGTATGGGCTGCAGGGGCTTTCTGCTGCTGGGTTTCAGGGCTGGAGTCAGGTGCCCGTCTCGCAGCCCACAGGGTGGCTGAAATGCTCTGAGACCCACAGGCAACGATGAGAAAATGGGTTTGCACTGCCACTGACATCAAATTCCAGCAGGAACTTGATGGCACTTTGGCAATGGGCTGGTTGTATTGGATTTATCTCTGTGCCCACGTGTGTTGGAGGGTGACTGGAACAGAGTGGGGCAGGAGGCTGGGATTTCAGCTACATTACTGTCAGGATGAAGAATTAGCTACTGCCCAGCAAGAGAAATATTTTTGCATTAAGAAAGATTTCACAGTTAAAGAGCTCCTGCTGCATTAATCTGTGGGTCAGCCGGAGCTGCCCTACAATCCCCTACCCACCAAAGCTGTGCAAGTGTAACATCAATCCGTAAGAGCATGTAAATATAACAGAACTTATTCTCCACAGCTCCATCAGCTGCAGCCAGCAGAGGAACCCTGCTCTGCCAGGGCATGGACATGGCTGTGGCCCAGAGGGTGCAGTTTGGGATTTGGGCAGATCTACTCCTGAGCCTGGTGCTTTAATTCAGAGAACTTATTTCCCATAAAGCATTTGCCCTCTTCAAACCCCCCTGCTCTGTTCAGAGCCTGGTCAGGATTGTTAGCATGGGGACAAGCAAGACAACTGGCTTCAGCACTTCTTTGAAGGGATGGGGTTTTTATTCTCCAGAAAATTCCAAGACTGGCAACTTACAGAGAATAAAACCCCAAAGCAACAAAACTTGTCATGTGTCACTTGCCCTTCCCTGTGTGTGGAACAGCCTCTGTGGTTATCCCTCACCTCTACTCCATCCCTGCTTCATTGTCTGTCCATCAGCCACGCCTTGGCAGGGTTAGAGGGTGATGGTGCAGGGCCAGCAGAGCAGAGGGGCAGGAGGATAATGCCATGGAGAGGGAGGTGCAGGGGTCGGGGTGGGCACCACCAGTGGAGGAGGAACAAATGGAGCCGTGGTGTAACCCCTGAAACGGGGAGCTTTGCAGCCTGACCTGCTGGGGAGCAGTGGAACCCGTGGGCTGTGGGCTTGGCTGTGCCCTGTGCCTCCTAATCTTGGTCTCCTCGTGACCTCCTCTGGCCCCTGGGACTCCCTGTGTGGGGCTGAGCTCTGCAGGGCACAGGATATGTTGGCTGCACCTGCCCTAGGTTCCCTGGACATCCCCAAATGAAGGGATTCAGTTTTGTCTGGTGGCTGGAGAAGCTGTTTGTGTGGTTTTGGACCAGTCCTGGTGCTCTCCCAAACACTTCCCACGTGTGGGTCAGCAGCCAGTGAAGGTGAAGGATGTTCTTCATATCTTTTGGAGGGGTTTTGGATGTTTTGGTGATTCCAGGCTGCCAGGGTCCCTGTCTCTATCCCTGCCCTCACTGTGAGCGAGGAGCATCTCCGCACCTGCAGGGCCAGAGCCAAAGGCACAACGCTGGCAGCACGTGCCAGTGGAAGGTTTAGCTCCTGCTATGTGCTGCCTTGTGGCAGTAGTGACTCCCCCATTGCCTCAGGAGTTCACCACAAGTGCTTTTTTCTACCTAGAGCCCCAATTTTTGTCCCTCCCAAGAGGGCTCAGACGCCCAAAGGCCCTGTGCACAGGAGCTGTGCTGTGGGGATGGGTGGGTTAATTTTGCAGTGGAGGCTCGTGGTCCGAAGTGCTGGCTGCCTGCTCTCTGGGCTGTGAATGCCACCCAGGGCACATCCATCCCCGAGTAATGGACAGGATCCTATGGACCTGTGGCTCCCCTACCCCTCCCCACTGCTGGCTGCCACAGCCAGCCCTCAGCCTGTGTTGCTGCCAGGTTTGTCCTGCATGGGGCAGAGGACAGAAGTCTCATCTTGCCTGCCCATATGGAAAAGCAGGCAGTGGAGCCCCTGGACACAGCCTGTGCCCTGCCTGCAGAGCTGGCACTGGGGCTCAGCCAGTGCCCTGCTCTCCCTGCTCATCCTCTTTAGCACTTTGGTATTGATTTGACCTGAACTCCCTTTAATGTGCTGTGATTTCTTTCAATTAGGCTTTGAGCGAGGTCTCTGCCACGTTCAATAGAGCTGGACCAGTGCCTGGACTAGCACAGCCCAGAGGGAGATGCTTGCAGATGCTCCCCCATCCCCAGCAAGAGCATCCCCCCATGCCCTATTTTCCCCACGTCCCATGAGGATAATCCCAGTGCTTAAAGGTTGGCTCAGGGGCTGGGTTTCACCCTCTGCATTTCCTGGCCCTTGCATCCACTGGACTGGTGGCTTTGCCAAGGGGCAGATTCAGGGTGCTTCCTGCTGTCTGCAGGAGCAGCCCCACTGCAAATAGGAGCTGAAGCAATCCTGAGCACTCCTCATCTTCACATGCCCAGCAAAGCTTTCCCCTCTCTCCTTGGTGGCTGTCATCTCCTCAGGGCTGCGCTCAGCCAAGTCAGGGCTTGGTGTCACATTGTTTGCGGCAAACTGATGGGCAGGGTGCTTGTTTCCAGAGATTGTGCGGAGCAGAAATCCCTGCCCTTCATCTCCAGCTGCAATTACCGAAGCCAAGTCGATGCAGTTGATGGTAATAGGATGGTAACACTGTCTGAATTTGTATTTAATGCTGATTCCAAGGGTCTATAATCTTCATCAGCACCACATGACTTTTTATAGAACAGAAAAATGTGAGAGCGGTTAATGAGCTGTAATTCTGGAGAGCTTCTGCCTTGATTGGGACTAATTATTTTCTTTATAAAAATAATTAACCATCCACACAACCTATAGAGTGAAAGGCATGTGGCATTAATTAAACCATGCAGTATTTTCCCTGCACCTTTATCTCCCGTTTCCCAGCACATCCCAAACAGACGGTCACACACTGCAGAAGGCCAGGCTGGGCACAAGCTGGCATCGTGTGAGGGCTTGTGCTGGGCACAAAGGGCAGGCCCTGGGTGAGGGGGCTGCCTCCAGATCCCAAATCCACAGCCTCTTGGCCCTGCATGTACTGTGAAAGCCCTCATTTGGGTAGGGAAGGCTGGTTTGGGGGGTAAGGTGATGGTGCTCACACGTGGGCTGTCTCTGAGGGGACAGAGGAGGTGCTGGGGGTGCCAGTGGGGCAGCCAAGGGGATCCTGGCAGGGCACAGGGCTCTGTGCTGTGTGCTATCACTTGCTGTGGGGCATCAGGATATCCCAAAATTGAGGTGGTAGCTTTGTACAGGCCAAACCTTTGTTCTCCAGCCCTCTGGGATCCCAGGATGAGTCCCAGGTGAGTGTGCCCCAGCACCGGGGCTGTGCGTGCTTAGACACACACTTACATAATACATAATTGTTAACAAAACTAATTCCCCTATTTTCCTGGAGGTATTCTGAGAACTAATGAATATATTTGCATAATCTTGATTTTGTTTATGAATAATTCTGGATTATCCAAATGTGAATAACACCGGGGCTTTGCCACTCTAGATTGCCTTTCAGCTGAGGATAGCAAAGCATTTTACAAATATTAGTTCAGCCTCACAAATCCCAGCAAGCAATAAAATTATTATTACACCCAATTAAAGATGGATGGGATGGAAACTGAAATTCTGATTCTCTGCAGCCCATCCTGGCAGGGTCTGCTACGGGAACTCACCTGCCTCCTCCAAATCTTCCCCCTAGGAAGCAGCAAGCCAAAAAATATCCCCTTTTTTGATTTTTTGGGATTTAAAACAATGGCCAGAGTTGCAGTGTGGTGTGGATGGTTGGGGACCTGAGAGAAGACAGGAGGTTTCTTTCTGGCTCTGACTCCCACACAGCACTGAGCACCCCACAGCCCTGTGAGTGGCAGGGATGGCACAGCCATGCCAACCTTTTCCACCTTGGATCACAGTGGGAGGAGAAAAGGCCCTGTCTTCCCTTCCAGAAACTCTCCTTTACTCAAAACATCCTCACCAGTCCTTCCTGGGCAGCATGACCACTGAGGTGTTTCCCACAGGACCAGGGGGTGTTACAGGGAAAGAGGATTGGAGTCAAACCAAACACTCCCACCCATGAAACTGCAGTTCAGCAGCTTCCCAGCTCAGCTGTCACTGTGCACACATGGAGGCAAAGGCCCTTTTTGGCCATAAAAAAACCCCTGTCAGTAAGTGAGGGTGAGAGTTTAAAGTCCACTTTCCCCATCCCCTGCTGGGCTGGGATCATTGCAGGCTCACTGCTCAGCAGCAGAAATCTGTTGGTTGATTCCTTTCCACGGGAGCTATTTGCTGCCCACGCTTCTCTGTGTGGGGACATCTGCTCCTCGTGGAGCCCTCCCAGCCCCAGGGTGGCCCTGGCAGTGCAGCCCTGTACATCACAGGGGGCTGGATGGTCAGGAGACCAGTCCCAACGAGAAGGGTGGCCAGGGAACCCCTCCTCATCACCCTGTCCAGGTGATGCCTTGGCTGGGGATACCCATTTGGTACCCAAGTCTGGGACATCCATTTGGCTGCACTCCTGCCTCTGTCCTGGGGGATTTGAGCATTTTTTAATGTTGGAGTCATTTCAACCTGAGCCCTTGGGAATCACTGTTGTGTAGCCACAGGCTACTGAGCACCATGCCTGTGTTCTGGCACATGGGGTGGCTCAGGGGCTGGTGTATGAACAGCATCTGGTGACCTGGGTGTCCCTGTCCCCAGCCTGGGTGGATGGATGGGGCAGCAGGGAGGCTCAGCCAGGCATTTCCAGGGCAGCTCTGCAGGCAGGTGGCAGCTGCATGAACAGGTTGTGTTCTTGGAGTTACCTGAGCGTTGGGACCTCCAGTGTGTCCTCCCTTTCTCCAGTGACAATTCAAAAGAAGAAAATTAAGGGAGAGGAGGAAGAACTTTATGTGAGTGGCAAAGAAAGCATTGCTGCTCCAAGTGGATCTTCTCCAGCCACCTCCTTGCTGCTTCCAAAGTGCCTAATTACTAATTTATTTTTAAAGTGATCTCTCAGTGCTCCCAGGAGCTCTGGGTAACTGTGTGCTTACCATTCCCTGTTTGATTAAAATTTAACGAGTTGTTATTGGCAAATTCACTATTTCACTGCTGTTTGCCATGCCAAATAGCATGGGGTTTGGACAATGGTGGGAGCAGGCACATCTGATGGTCCCAGGAGCAGAGGCTGGCATTGTGCAGCCCCTTGGGTGTGAAGGTGCTCTCCAGCCTGACCACATTGCAGGTAGTGCCAAATCACTTATTTTCTAGGACATCCATGAATTCATTTTTTTTGCTAAGCCCTTCCTAAAGCATTAAGCATCGTCCTCAGCTTCTGGCTCCCCGTGCTGTGTTGAGAAGTGCCCAACCACAGCCTCTGGGCTTCCTCCCAGCCCCTTGGTCCTGACCTTTGCCCAGCTTGGTTTTGCCCTGTGCTGCTTGTGGGCAAGTGTTTCATGGGAAACGTGAGCTCAGATCCAGACTTTTCCTAATCCCAAGCTCTGCAAGGGCTGTTCCAGGTTGCCCCCATGCCTGGCTGTCAGCTCACCCCTGCTGCAGGCTGTCTGGGGGTGATGGCAAGGAAAGGAGCTGGGAGTTCTGTTTGGGGCCAGCTGAGAGGAGAGTGGCTGTGGGGTTATGGTGTGGTTTAGGATAAGCTCTCAGCCCCAGGCCTCTGGGTCACCCTGGAGCCTGGTGTCCCCCAAAACAAGGATCAGGGGCGTGCCAGATCGCTGTGCCATGGGGCAGCACCTCAGCACTTCTGTCTGCATTTGTGAGCACCTGAAACAACCAAAGCTCCTCTCGTCATATTTCCTGGTGGAGGAGAAAACTGGCTGCTGTACAGACATGGGAACCCGCAGGGTGTTTGTGTAAGGAGGAGGATTTGAGGACAGGAAAGGCACAGGATCGTCCCCCTGAGAGCAAGCCTGGCCCGGCAGCGTGCAGGTGCTGACGGGCAGGAAGCTCC
The DNA here is from genome assembly GCF_963513975.1 of Fringilla coelebs. NCBI lineage: Eukaryota > Metazoa > Chordata > Aves > Passeriformes > Fringillidae > Fringilla > Fringilla coelebs. Next base: position 5,373,532 of record NC_140043.1, on the reverse strand, counting down.
GCAGGGACCTCCGAGCCGGCAGCGTGGGAGGCACAAGATGCCGCAGAAACCCTTCGAGATGGGGCCGCAGTCCAGGTTTTCTTTAGAAACATTGTGACCATGTGCCATATTCCTCAGGTTTCTCGCTGTTGTCGCTGGCAGGCAGTCAGCAGAGCCATCCTGGGTCGCTGGCAGCGAGGGAAGGGGACACCGAGCCCTGCAAGGTGCTCAGGAAGGAAAGGGGACAGGGGATGGGGCTCCTGGTGCTCCTGGGGAGGAGGAGACCGAGCCGTGGGGAGCCGGGAGAGGCTGTGCTCACCCTCATGCCTGAGCCTGCCTAAGAAGGCGATTCACGGAGGCATGGCTTTCCCCCGTGGAGCTTTCCCCCTGCAGGGAGTGTCCATCCCCTGCTGCACAGCAGGAGCCGCCGCCGCTGCCAGCTGGTGCCCGGGACAGAGCCCTCCCCGTGGGCTGCCACCTCACAGCATCCCCCGGAGCATCTGGCACTGATCCTGCGCCGCCACCGGGGCCTCCTCCAGCAGGGAAGCTCCTCTGTTCTGATCCAACCATGCATAGTAAATCAACTGCTGGAAAAGAAAGAGCCAAGCTGCTTTTTTGGCCCGGGATGTGCTGAGAGTGGTCGTTAAACCTTTCTGGAGTGCAAGAAGGAAAAGGAGCCACGTCCAGGGTTGTGCCAGGATGCAGGGTTCCCAGGAGCAGGAGGGGGAGGAGAGTCACAACTGGCAAAAATCTTATGAAAAATGTATAGTACAGAATTGTGTTTCTCTTGTGCGTTTGAACTGCCTCAAGAAACCCACGTGTCTTTCTGCAGCTGGTGCCTCTGCTGATACACAGAAAAAAATAGCAGGGAGAAGATTAAAATTGAACTGGCTTGGAGTCTGTGTAATCAAGGAAAATATCTCGGTGATTTGCTATTATAATTTTCAATAACAAACTGCAGGGCTCCTGCTGCACTAATAATAACGGGTTGAATGAGGTGGGCAAGAACCTGCCTTGGGTGTTTGTGTTGTGTGTGTGCTTGTGGGAAGCACTCACAATATTCCCCATCTCCTAATTTTGAAGAGGTATTTTTAGTACGTATTTCGAAGAGCTTTACACAAACATATCTGCTGGAGTTTTTGCTGGGAAATGTCTTTACAACAGTCTTTTCTGTCCCCTCCCTCTCAGGGGACAAGGGAATGGTCTGACCATTTTCTTTTTCAATCAGATAAGCAAAGCCAGAGAGCAAGAAAGAAAATCACAGGCTCATTTTGCTGGTGCCAAAAGGCTTCTTAACCCAAAGGGTGGATTTTAGAAACACTTTGAGCAGCTCAGATCACCCTCACTAGAGCCCAGGGCAGAAGCACATGTGATGTGGCTGTGGCAGAGAGCGCAGGGATGTGGGAGAGCGGAGATCCTGACCCACCACTGCCCTCTCTTGCACAGCCAAAACCTCCAGGTGAGAAAAGGAGAGGAAAGATGAGATATTGTCACCTGTCCATGCACTTTTTGCATGTTACTTGGGAGAAATGGCAAGAACATCCCTGGTGCAAGCAGCTGCAGGCACAGGAGTTTCTCCAGCCTCCCCTCAGGAAGCCATATCCTGATGTTCCCAGTTCCAGGCAAGGTGTCCTTCCTTCATCATTCAATGCCAGTGAAACATTCACAGCTTTTAGGCTCATCAGAGATGTTTTAACCTTTTTTCTTTGGGGGGTTTGGTTGGCTGAAGCTGCTCCTGCCTTTTCGCTGAGGGGTGTAGAGATGATGGGAACATGAAGCCAGCTAGGGCTGAAGCAGGGAATGCAGTAAAGTTTCTGTATTGGCTATCCCAAATCCTTTGACCTTGAAAGTGTTGCCAGTGCAAGTCTGCCAAGTGCACTCAGTGCCCAGGGCCTCTGAAGTGCTTGTGCATCCAGCACCCAACCCAGCTGCATGTGCAAAGGAAAATAGATGATAAAAAAAATCCCCAAAACCTGCTTGGTTAGCATGGTCCAGCCCCAGTTTGCTTACACTGCTGCTTGCAGGGCGGCTGGGAAGGACACAGGGGCTGCACAAGGCCACTGATGGCTGGAACTGCTGGGGTCCATCCCGTGGAGGTGAGGGACAACACAGTGGAGTGGGGACATGGTCTGGTGCCATGGTCTGGTGCCATGGTCTGGCAGCTGAAAGGTCACAGGGAGACAATTTTCCTGCTTTTGTCTCCTCTTGAGACAAGTTACTGCAGGGAAAAGGCTGATTGATGGAAGGTTTGTGGCAGGAGACTGCTGCAGGCGCAGGGGAGCCTGTGGGCAGGGGAGGGCAGTGCCCGGGATGGCAGCACCCAGGGAATGTCAAGTGCACAGCAAAGCCCCCTGACTGCTGTCACTGTGGGCCAGGGGGCACGGCTGTCACTGGGCTCAGCTCCCCGAGCAGCGTGCGTCACCAAGTGCCACCACATGTCATGGCCCGATGAGATGGCATTTGGCCGTGGCAGGCAGCATGGCAGCCCAGGATGGAGGGATGGGCATGGTTTGGGAGTTTGCTCCCTGAGGCAGCAAACACTTTGTGCCTTTGTCCTGTCCTCTGTGGGCAGTGCCAGGATCTGTCTGTGGGCAAGGACAGTCATTAACTGGTCTCCATGGTATCCCCACACACTGGGGGTGACATCCCTTCCCCAGGCAAGGGAGGCAGAGGGGGTTGGCCTCAGGGCACTGCCAGCAGCAAAGCACCACCCACCCCTTCTCCGTGTGGCCAGAGTGGTTTATGGTGGTTTCATCCACCTTCAAATAAAGGATGTTGGGTTCCTTTCCTGCCTCACTTGTATTGGGGTAGGCAATACACCATGACCCTCCGCTGCCAACACATTCTGTTAGAGAGGGAATGCATGTGAGAGCCCAAATCTGACACCAGACTGTGGAGGTGGGCCCAAAAGACCCCTCCTGGGCCAGAGACTGCTGGGATGGAAGGGACAGGATGAGCCAGCTGTGGTGGGTGGTTGCACTGGGCGTGTTCTGCACTGAGTGGGTGGCAGGCAGCCCACAGGTGCCCTGCTGTGGGGGCTCTCCCATCAGGAGGAGCTGCGCTGCTTCTGGACAGGTCTGATGGACAGGCTGGGTTTCTGCACAGGAGAAAGAAAGGGAAAAGAAAAATGAGTGCAAGTGATTGAACTGCCAAGTGGAAATGGAGAAACTTGGAGGGCAGGTGGGATGGGTGGGCAGCTGCCTTGTCCTGGTCTGACTGCCTGTGGCCAGCAGTGAGTGCATCCTCAGGGACAAACACATAACCAGCACAGTGGGGAGAGAGGCTGTGTGCCTCACTAGGAGTGCAGGAGCAGTGCTGCCCCCCAGCAGGGCACCCCTCCTGCCTCCCCTGGCACACCCACCCTCTGGAGCTGAGTGAGTCCCCTGCTCCCAGCAGCATCCTGCTGAGCATCCCCGCTGCTCTCCCTGGGCCAGCTCCAGCAAAAACACCCACAGAGGCTTCTTCTTTTCTGCTGCAGGCACAAACAGCAGGGAAGGTGTGATAATCGCTCCTTTGAGGCCACAGAGATCATTCATACCAAACTGCATCACTTTTATATCAGTCATGAAAGACACAAAAGACAATAAGAAATGTTTTTTTATATATATATATTCAATCAATGTCGATGGAGCTCCATGCCAGGGGATTACCACCCAGTTTAAAGCATTAGTGACTCTCAGCATCCATCAGAGGAGAACATTTGGTTGAATGGAAGCCAGCCTTTGATGGAATTGGAGAATAATTATTTCCATCAATAATTACTCCCAAGCCCAGAAGAAATGGGCCTGGCACGTTGCAGGACAGGAGTCCTTGATTGCCTCGAGGCCAATATGTTTTGACCCCAGGACCTGGAAATCCCATTAGAGGCTGGGTGACAAGGATGTTGCCTGCTGTGCCCAGGTCCTGGCAGTGGTGTTCCAGCCTGCTGCCAGCCTGGGGAGGATCCCTCCTGCCTCTGCTACTGGAGTGCATCCAGCTCAGACTTTGCACAGGTCATTAATTTGGGGACGTTTTTAATGGATCCTAATGATTGAGCCTCAGAAGGCTGTTCTTAAAAGGGGTTTGGGAAAGGCCACAAGCCAATTAGCTGGCACACAGAAAATGATTAACCATGTAGCTTCCTGCATGGTTAAAAATAATGGAGATGTTGGGAAGCGACTGGGGGATTTATTACAGACTTTTTAAAGCAAGAGGGATTATTCACTTCCTGCATGTTCTGGGCCAGAAACATTTCACCCAGCTTCCCCCCACTGATCCCTGTCCCTTTTATTTGCTTGTGCATATCCTTAAACGTTAAGGCGTTATAAAATGGGCTTCAAGGAGGGGCTGGCAATTAAAGAAAGTGGGTGCTTGCAGAGAGAGAAAACACAGGTGGGAAGAGAGGGGTGACCCTTCTGCAGGTGCTCCTGTGCCAAGGCCAACACAAAGGAGTGTTATTCATGGCTGAGGCAGGCAGCAGGATGTTCCCTGGGGCATGCAAGGCTCTGGCCATGCCTAACTGGGGCTTTTTTAACGTGCCATTGCTCTTTGACCACTCTCTTGCCTCTACTTAACGCCCAGATGTGCAGCACACACCTGGCCCTGGCCCTTGTTCCTGTCTCCGCAGCCCCTGTGTGATGGCTGTGGAGCATCTTTCATTGTGGCTGCAGGGCTGGCAGGGGGACATCCCAGTCTCCTCCTGCTCTGCTGGGATCCACATGGCCTGAGGGCTCCAGAGTGTTGCTTTCCAAGGAGAAGAGGTAGGCCTGGTGACAGACATAGCCATGGGACTTTGCAGAACTGACCCTAAAGTGGCACCCACAGCCCAGTCCTTGGCTTTGAAATGGTAATGGGAAGAAATGGGGACACTTTTAGTGCCAGCTGAGCCCAGCCTACCCTGGGTATCACCCCACAGCCTGGCTGGGCCTGGAGATGCCCACGTTTACTTTATCTATTCCATAATGCTCGGGATGACACTAAACCCCAGTGTTTTCAGCACCCCTGCTGGGTATGGTTTATGGCTTTTCATTAATCTTTTCATTCTTTGAAATAAATATCTGCAGGGCCTAGAAACCTATTTACTTTCCTCCTGAGTGTCTGCACGCAGACTTGTTTGGGTTTGTTTTCTCCATTCAGAGGTTTCTTTTCTCCATTTCAGCTTGCACAAGCCCCAGTGTTTCTTAGAAACCACTCCCTCCAGGCTTTCCCTGCCTTTGCTCTGCTCCTTGCCAGCTCCCAGGACTCTTGCAGGCACTGACCTGGCCCAGGTGGTTCCCCTTAACTCTGCTGGGCTGTCCCAGGTTCTCAAGGTGGAGCTGTCAGCAGGACCAGGTGTGTTCACAAGCCCAGCACCTTATTTGTAGGAAGTTTGCTGCCAGTTAAGTATAAGAGGAAAGGTATTTTTGAGGCATTAGCAGGTTTGGAAAACTACATTTGAAATGGGAAAGGGTTTTGGGGTTTTTCCTTATCAGAGTAAAAAAATCTGTGCTGTCTCTGCAGAGCTGGTGATCTAAACCCCACAACGAAGACAAAGATGTCCTGACTGGCTCCTGCCTTTTGCTCCCATTGGATTGGATCTGGCCCTGTGCTGTCCAGCTGCTCCTTGGCTGCACGATGCTCGTGGCATCTCTGCCTGAACAATGAGCACAGCATGCCGGGGCTGGGGTGCAGCTTGGCTTGGGAACAGGGAATTCCAGAGCCCTGTGGGAGCACTGAGAGCAACCCGCAGCTCTCCTTTGCAGCTCCTACCTGCCAAAGGGAAAGGAGATTCCCCAGGACGTGGGGAATGACCCCAGCTGAAGGGACAGCTCCTGACGGCTCTTTGTCACCTCTTGCCCCGGCAGTGGGACGCTCAGCTGCCTGCCGTACCCTGCGGAGGACAGACGGCCCGAGAAGCTGAGCAGCTGCGTGGTCAGGGAGCCCGCCAGCACCAATGGCTGTGCCAAGGGGAGGGACAGGCGGGACCATGCCCACCGCAGGTCACGCAGGTACGAGCCAGGGCCGGCAGCGGGGCCACCCTGGGACACGGGGGTGGCAGGGGAGCTGTCCGTGGATGTTTGCTCAGCCCTTCTGGGGTCTGTGAGAGCTAGGGGTGGCTCCAGTGGCTCTGTGTGTGTACAGAAAATGTGTACTATCACATAAAATCCCGGTGTCAGTTTGCAGGGACCAACCTGCAGTTTGTTTCTACTGCAAGGCATGCTCCTACAGCCTCCTTCAGAGTCTTCCAAGACCTGCCAGCACTCCCGTGCACTGGCAGGTCTGCTGGGAATCGCCCTCAGCAATTCCCCTCTCCCCATGCTGGATCAGCTCAGCAGCGCTGCCTTCATTAGGACACAGCCTCGTTATCGGCTTGTCGTTAGTCCCTGGCCACTTGAGAGGAGAAAAATGAATGAAACCTTGTAAATGAAGCAGCTGGGGTCTCGGAGCCCTGCCTGCTCAACCGTCTCTGGGATTAAAGCCTCTCCGTTCAGTTAAAGATGCTGGAAAGAAAGAGCAAGAAAGCACATTTCATATCTTCAGATTTCAGGCCAACCAGAACAATAATCTAAAGCACACTTTTAATTAGACTTTGATTATTATCACGGAGGAACAATTGAAGTCAGATCAGTGCATGGGAGAAAGCTGCCACATCAAAGACAAAAGACTTTATCTGGGGAGAGGGAGAAGGGCTCTGCAGAAAGTGCCTGGGGCTGCATGCTCAGATGTTGCTCCCTGCTCTCCCGTGGCTGTGGCAGTGCCCTGCCGTGTCCCTGGGTGTCTTTGGGCAGGTGTCCGAGCTCGGTGACAATGAGACATGCTGGAAAATGCAGGATTTCTGCCTGCATTGAGGTGGAAGAGCCACCAAGGTGTGCCACACCCTCTCACGGTGCTTCTGCTGATCCGTGAAATCCTTGGGAGGAGCAGTGGTGAGGAGGATGTGGATGCTCCATGGGGCCGTGCTGTGCTTGCACACTGGATTTACTGCACCAGAAGCACTCATTATTCACAGCTCACAACTGAAGCGTTAGCCTGCAGTTTCATTTTGCAGAGCTTTTATTTTTTTTTTCCCAAAGTGTATTAAAAGCACTAAGCAATTGAGTTTTTATGATAGTGTAATTTCAGTGGTAATTCAAGCCCTGGATGATCAAGTGTTGAGGGGTGGTGGAGTCTGAGCGTCCCCCCCCAAAGTGTCGTTTGCTCTGCATTAGTACTTTCATTAGCAATAATGTTTGTTCTTGCTGCAGAAATCTTCTCAATTTTTAGCCTGTTTTGCAGTGAAGATCTCACTGCATTCTCCAGCCATGGGGCTGCTTCCACCTATTCCTTGCTCCTGGCTATTCCTAGGGGCAGGATGAGAAGTGGGGAAACTGAGGCACAAACCCAGCACCCACAGTGATTTTTCAGAGGCCCTGGGGAGCGCGCTGTGCCCCTACAAATCTTGGTCCTGGATCCATTTAGGGATTCAGAGGGATCTGTGGATCTGTTTGGAGATGCACATGGCTGATTTGGGCTGATTTAGGGACGCCACCAGCTGCCTCTGTCTTTACAAGCATTTGCTTTAGTTAATGAGTAGCCACAGAGTATCTGTCATTTTTTTCAGCCCAATGCTCTGAATTAATTAACCACGGTATTTGCTTTTCATTGAAACATAACACGATTCAGCATCATATGTTTAAAGAAGAAATTAATTTGCAGGAGGGTTTATTTTCAAGGTTTAACAACTGTATAAGAGATGCATATCTCCTTCAATTACCATAGTGTCTCAATAAATATATATATATTTCTAATCAATTGCTACTTAACACATGTCAAGTCTTTATTATAGTTAGATGCATCTGGTTGCAATAATTACTGTATGCAAATTAAATGCCAATTAATTATTTAAACCATATTTACAAAGAGCAACAAAACCTATAAATCTGTTTTGGAGTCGTTAACCTCAGCAAACATGTTTTAAATAATCAGCATTGCTGTGGTGGAGCTGTCTTGTTATATCTCTATTAGACAGTTCGTTTAAACTGTGACTAAATTATTTATTAGAGGGTGATGAGGCTACACCCACACCCTTGGCCCCCCATGAGCACTGACCTTGCTGCCCCGTGTCCCTGAGGTGGGGATGCCAGAGAGACCCATGCGAGCCCATTCGGGGTTTTATTTTTATTATTTTTAATGTTTATCGTGTCTTGTCCCCCATCCTCAGCCCTTCGTGCGATGGGGAGCGGCCGCTGCCGGCTCGGGGGAAGAAGAAGAAAAAGAAATCTGGCCGCAAGAAGAGAAGGAGGTGAGGGAGCCATGGCGGCGTGAGGGGACAGGCAGGGCAGATCTTGGCTGGGTGATGGGAGAGGTTCATGAGGGAGCAATGGTGTCATGAGGGGCCAAGCAGGGCAGCCCTTGGCTCAGCGTGAAGCGAAAAGGGTCAGTGAAGGATGTGAGGGCGGCCGTGGCGTTGTGTGGGGCAGGAGGGGATGGCAGCTCTCAGCTGGGTGTGAGGGAAAAGGGTCAGTGTAAGATGGAGGACGGAGGGCCTGGCGGTTCCACAGCCCAGGGAGGTGCCTCCATCTTCTTGCCCTCCCCTCAGGGCAGCAGAGCTGGGTTGAGGCTCCTCCCCGGGCTCTTTCCTGGGCTCATCCTGCTCCTACCAGGAGCCCCAGCCACTTTCCACCCTGGAGATGCCGCTGGTGGTGGGGTGAGTGTTGGGGTGCCCAGCATGGCGGTGAGCAGCCCTGTGGTCCCTAATGCCCCTCTGCCCCCCCTCAGGTCTCCCTCCTACAGCCCTTCACCTGTGAAGAAGAAGAAGAAGAAAAGCTCCAAGAAGCGAAAAAGAAACAGGTATTTTTTTTCCTTGAAGATGTAATTCAACAGCTGGCAGTTGGGGGTTTGGAGAAGGGGTGGAAGGCCCTGCTGTTGGCTCAGTGGGCTGAGAGGTCTGAGGCTCTGAGCACTGCCAAGGGAGGCATAGCCCGAGTCCCTCTGGGCTAGGAGGGCATGGAATGGGGTGTCCACCCAGTACAAACAAAGGAATGTGAACTGTTGGGGTGTGGGGACACAGAGGTGGGCAAGCCAAATTACTGAGAGGTCTGGGGAGCCTCAGCCTGCTGTCCTTGCTGTCCTATTCACATGTGTCCATTTTCTGGAATGCCAGTGGGATCAGTGCTCAGGGCTTGTGCTGGTCCCCATCCCTTCCTCCCCAGCCCTCCCCAGCCTGCAGAGAGTGTCAGGACCAGAAAAAGGTTCAGACCAACTCCCCACGCCCACATCCCAGTCTCCTATCACAGCCCCAGTGACTGTTTCCACATTCCCCTTCTGAAGTCCATTTTTAATTCAAAGAGCATGATTAAATTTTAAAATTGCAAATATTTCACTGTTTTCTCTCAGCTGTTAAACCAATATTTGACGAGAACAGTGGATTCCATCTCCCTTAGAAGGTTCATGTATTTATAATATATTGAACCAAAGAGAGAAGCTACCAAAAGTGAATAACAGGGTGAAAAGTTGAGCTTGAATCTCCAAAGAGCAAGGGAGAAGGAGAGACAAAGATATAGGAACTTGTCTAAGACACTTTCTTCCCAAGGAGGAATTCTTATGCTCTTTTGTGGATGCCATCTCCTGTTGGAAGTCCTGGGTCAGAGTCTCTGACTTTGAGCCTTTAGTAGCCATTTATGCCCCTGCAAGCCAAGGACAGGCTGGAGCTGGTCCCATAAGACAGCGTGATATGAACCATTCAGGATTAGTGACCAGTGGAGGTTGTTTCCAGACACCTGGCAGCAGTTCAGCTACACACCCCAAGTGACTTTGCCAGACTCACAGCCCCTCCAGGCAGGATTTCAGGATCTGCAGGATGTTGTGCTCCAGGCTGAGAGGAGAGGCAGCGGGGTGTGCAGTGCGCTGGGGCCAGGCCTTGCTGCAGGGACGTGTCCTCCACGCCACCAGGGTGTTCTGTATGAGAGAGGTGTCTCCTGTGTCATCCCAGGGGTGCTCCAGGAGGCAAGACAGGGCCACAATGCTGGTTTGGCTGTGAGACTGCTCTGGAGTTACACAGAGAGGATTTTTCCCTTGACTGCTATTTGGTCTTTCATACAGAAAGCCAGGGAATGGACCCACCTCTATGTGCAGTGCAAAACTGGAGGCAGTAGCAGAGAAAAAGGACCCACCAGAGATAGGGGGTATATCTGATCTCTGTAAAGACTTATCCTAGGGACCATGTTCTCAGTTACTTGTAGGGTGTGCTGCTCCCTTCTGCCACACCAGCATTTCTCAGCTGCTCCCTCACCAGCTGGCTAAAGGAGAGGCAGGACGATTCTGCCCAGGTGCTGCATGAGGTCTTTTCTCAGTGCTCAGTCTGAGCCTAAACACTTTGTCTTGGACTCAAATTTCCAATTTTGTGAGACCCTGTACTCAATGTACATATTTGTGTCTTGCAGGTTGTCGTCAAAGAAGAGAAGGCACAGGTAAGAGTTGAGCTAGTGTGGGTGGTCCCTTAGAAATAAGAGTTTAATGGTCTCTTCAAGGTTGATGTTCACTGATTGGGGGCAGAATACATTTCTTCTGTGTTTCCTTGTGAAATCCCCTTGGCTCCCCCCACTCCATGTGGGTCTGCTGGCTCCCCAGGTGTGGACTGGAAGAGCTCTTCTGATTCCAGTATGTGTGTATACATTATCAAAAAGTACTCATTTTCTCTATGGAAAAAGGCAAAGTCACCAGGCTGGCTGATCCCTTTGAGGCTTTTGGCCGAGCCCATGAAGCAGATTTGTCAGCAGGCACTCAGACCCCCTGTGCTGTGACAACCATGAATCCCTTTCATTTTTACTGCATGCTCTTGGGCAACTGAGCTGTAACATTGATTGTGTGATTGTGCAGCTTTTTATCGGAACAGAAATCTCCGAATTAATTAGCCATTTCTTATTTAGTTCTTCAAGCCCCAAAAGTAAGAGAAAGGAAGAAAGAAAACACAAAAAACAGTAAGTAGTGGCTCATGGAGTTCTCTGCCCTGCCTGCACAGTGTGGGGCTAGGAAGTGCTTGATGTGGTGGGGCCCCTGGAGCTAACACCTGCGGCACAACTCTGAGCGTTTCTCAGGAGTATTTTGAAGCTAAAACCAGCAATTCTGGTTTTGCTGGAATGGAAAAGGGCTTGTAGAGGCTGGAGAGCTTTCCTCTGCCTTTTTTTTTTGTGACACCTCTTTCTGTACTTTGTGTATCTTGCATGGATGTGCAGAGTTTTGTCCACCCAGTCCAGAGAGAGGCTCCAGCTTTTCTGGTGGGGGCAGCATGAGAGGCTGAACACAGACCTGCCAAAAGGGCAGGCTGGCACACCCTTACTGGGAAGGGCCTCAGCAGCTCCTGGTTTGCTGCTCTAGGAGGTTGCATTAGGACCTACCCATGAGGTACAATACAGCCAAGGATCTGAATGGAGTCAAGGGGAAGAGAAGGGATTGCTTGGAGGGGATGGAGTTTGCAAAAATCTGGTGTTGAGGTTCAGCCCTGGAGTGTTAGCAGAGCACAATTCTTGTCCTGTGGGACACATAATCGAGGGGCATGGTATGAAATGGGGTTCCTCAGGACTGGAAGGAAGGACTGTTGCTCAGGACTGCAAGCTGCCTCTATTTTTCCCTTCATTCTCTGTCTTCTGGGAACTGCAGCTTGTGACTTCTGACCTGCTTTCAGAGCAAGGTAACAGTCCTGGGGCTGAACCTTGGGCACTGAAGCCCTGGTCAGCTTTGCTGGGCCTTGGGATACTGTCTGCACAGGCCATCTCCATTGCATGCAGAAAGCCAGTCTCCTTTTCACTAAGATTTCTGCACATTAAGTGGCTCAGTTTCCCCTCAGACTGGGGGGACTGCTCTGCACCTAGAAACCTTGGTGGTAAGACAGAAGCTTCCTAGGTTATCTGTAAAAGGAGGCATCTCTGCACTCTAACACAGCAGTACCCTAACAGTGCAGTTAAAGCTAAGATCCATGTCCTGCTGGGGTGACCTGACCTCAGGGAACCAGAGCTGCTGGAATTGCTCTTTGGGGATAAACCAGCCAAGGCATTTAACTTCATTTTTCTGCTGGCAAATCAGAGCTCAGCCATTCCCAGTTTCTGCAAATCTTTTGCTCCCAGGCGTGGATCAGATGGATCCCATGAGGATTTTTGTATAATCATGCTGCTTTGACTTATCTTTGCATCGAGCAACTGGTTATCTAAATCACACAGGACCAGCTTTCCTTTCTGCAGGAAGGGAAGACAAATTGGAGGAACTGGTGCAGGGGGTGAAGGGCAAAGACAGGGATTTTCACACAAATCCACCCTATGAGTGAAAGATGTTCAGTGTTGCTGATTTCAGCTGTATGGAAATAAGAAAGGAGGATCCCAAAATGCGAAGATTAAGAAAAACAGAATCATTTGGTGTGAAAAGCATCAAAGAAAACAGCCAAGCAGAGTTGAAGGAATTGCCCTGGAGGTTGCCCTTTTGTCTTAAAGGAGATGCTGTTCTCAAGCAATTATTTGCTGAGTTTTTAAACCAGCAAGTTGCTAAATGCTGTCCAAGCAGGTTGTGTTTGTGCTGTCAGTGCCTGTGTAGTGTGGCCATGAAGTCAGGCTGTTCCCACCAGCTCAACCCCACAGTTAGCTTTGCCTGCTGGCACAGCCATGCCAGTCTGAGCAGATGGAAATGCTTCCAAACCTAAATTAACTGCTGTGGTGAACAAAGATGGGAGGGACGGCGCACAGAAGGTGGCAGCTAGCCTGTCACCCTGCTCTGTGCACCCAGGACTTCAGCTGTTGGCATGGACAACTACAGCCCTTAGGTAACAGGGCCAGGTGATGCAAAGGAACTGCAGCAGGCCCTCTGTCCCCCACACACAGTTTGCTGAGGACTGTCCTCAGGCCTTGTCAGAAGAGGCAGCACCAGTGACTGGAAACCTGTCAAAACCAGGGATTTGGTCCTGTCTCTCAACCAGGAACTGTGCATGAGACAGGCTGTGCTTAGGAGAGCTGCCCACAGGACTGGCTAAATGCTCCCACCTGGAGAGGGTGGGGAAGGCTGGCTGCTGCTGAGTGTACTCTGTCACTTGGAGCTTGTCCTTCTGTACATGCTCTTTAACAAGGAGCCAACACTAGGGAGAGGGCTGGAGGTTTGTGAGGGGTTGCACACAGAGATGGTACTTCCCCCAAGGCTCAGCAACAGGAAGGTCTTGGGCAGTTGCCTGGCTATTACAGGGTAGGCTGCAGGATGAAAGGCAAGCACATGGCTCTTTAAAGTGTTGAAAGGGTTGGTGCTAGCTGCTGCACTCCCACATGCTTGTCCACAAATCTTCCCCCGGCATGCTACAGAGCCAACCTAATAGCTTGTGTGTAAAATGCTAGCAGAGATCTCGGGAAGATGTCACTGCAGCGATGAAGGGACAGAGCATTTCCCATGCCTTGATGTTCTGTGCCATGTTTCATACACCAATCTCTTTGGTTTAAAAGGCATACCTCTTTTCTGATTTGAACATTATCGACCTCAGCCTTCAGCTGCTGGCTCTTGCATCCCCCCACTAGCTAACCTAATGCTGGTTTTCTTTCTGCTTCTTAAAGCTCTCGTGGGCGCACCCGGAAATCCCATCGGCATCGCCGCTGCCACTCTCGCTCAGAGAGCTCCGACTCCCACTCCCCCAGCTGCCGGAGCAGGTAACGGCGCTGCTCCCAAGCTCAGTGTCCTCAGCACTGCCTGCTGGGCTCAAGGATGTGGCTGCCACAGCCTGTGTGACCTGCAGGCTCTCTGTGCACAGCCACTTCCCATTCTGGTAGCAGCAGTGTCACACACTGGGGGCTGTTTGTGGTCTCAGCCATGGAAGGGTTTTGCCTCAAGAAGCAGTGGCTGCAGCTTTTTGATCTGACAGTCGCTTCTAATCCCCATGGCTGATGCTCAGCCCATGACAGCTGATTCCAGTCTAGTGTCCCTTCCCCAGCCCAAGGGTTTTGTACTGCTGATGTCCCAGGAAACCCTTAAACATGGTCTTAGCAATGGAAATATATTTGCCCATGGCAATCTGTAGTCATTGTCTTTGACCTGATTAAAATCTCTCCTCTGGATGACAGATGCGTCCTGGGGCCAGCTAAGTGGATGCTGGTGCTAGACCCAGCATTGCTGCAATAGCAAGTCATTTATACACATAATAATTTCATTTTTCATGTTCTCTGAAAGCACTTGAACAGCCCACCCCCACTCTCCTACTTCACTCCTCCTAAGTACTGGGAATTTTCTTATGAAAAGCTGAGGATCAGTGGGGGGAGGAATGCAATCAGTAATTGGAGGGGTGCTCATGCAAGAGCAGAGTGTGTTTTCTCTTGGAGGTGTGTCACCATAGGAACATTCTATGGTGCAGGAAGGTCATGGCTTGCCTCGAGCCACCATAAAATCATGCATCGGAGCTGAAATTTGAGGTTAAGGTCCAAAGCCTGGATGCAAAATTATTATTTTTCTTTTAAAGTAGAAAAGCAAAACATCCCTTTTCTCTCCCTCATGACTCCACAGAGCAGTCATGTGGAAGGACATTCTCCCACACACAGAATCCTAGCACAGACCTGCCAAGGGTTGGTGTGGAGCTGGGAAAGGGCACTACTGCAATCCTAAGGAATAACACTTTGGCTGTTCCTGTCTCCTGGAGGCACAGAGCCAGGTCTCGGGAGGAAGGGCGTAAAACACGGCGAAGACGCTCCTGGCACCATTCAAAGATCACGGCAAAGAGAAGCTCCTCTGCAGAGGTTCAGGCCAGTCAAAAAGCCAGCCAAACCCTCCCACTCTACAGCTTCCTGTCTTCTAAGGAAGTAGTAAGTATTACACACTGTCCTTCTTTGCTTGAACTAGCCAGAGGAATCTGGGCAAGAATTCTGATATGAAATTTTTATAACTCAATTATAGTGATGTTAGACGAACTTGGTTAAACTGTATTATTAATTCATGGTGCTGTTTTCCAATGTATGTAAAGTCATTTCTTCTTCAGCACTTTCACACCAAGGGTGGGGCTGGAGAGGGGGAAAACTTGAAAAGTCTTTAGCCTATGAATAATGAATTGAGGACATTAAAAAAAAAAAAAAACAACAAAACAAAAAAAACCCCAAACCAACAACAACAAAAAAAGTGGCCTCCAGAAACGATATTTTAAAGGGAAGAGTTTGTTATGCAGTCTTTGCTCAGCTGAATGTGAACTTATTTCACTGGTCTTTACATCCAAAAGTTTAGTCCTTCAGGCTGGAAAAGGGTATCAAACATATAAAGAAGGAACATTTACATTTAATGAGCTGGTGATTATTGGCATGGGATGTTTTCTGACTATCAGGATCCTTCTAGGATCACCGTTGCTCTGGACTGACAAGCCCAGGGGCCAAATTTGGAAGTTATGAGCAGCCCTCATTGATGCTAATGGGAACTGCATGTGCATCTGAGGGTAAAATCAGGCTCAGTGCCTTGGGATGTTTTTCCATATACACAGAAAGAGATGATATAATACGTGAATAGAGGGAGCAAGAGATGGAGAGAAATATTAGATAGAGATTGATATCAGTCTTCCTTTTCTGTGGCATGCTTCCCCTTTGTTCCTGGCACTAGTAGAGCAGAGGTGTGATGCCCTGACTGTGGTGTTGGTATCAGATAGGCATTCTGGAGAGAGCAATTGCTACGCAGGACTGGAGGTAGTGCAGGATCTGATAGTCACACGTGTGGATGTGTAATGCTAGAGGTGTTTTGACTACAGAGTCCTCCAAGCCCCAAAGTTGTTTTCTCCTTTAGGCCCAGTCATCAGTTGGAAATAGCTCAGCCACACGCAGGAGCTACATCAGATAGGAGAGAGATGGTGCCAGCAAGAGGAGAGACTCTACCCACTCACCCACACAGACAGCGTGCCGATCAAAATACCCAGGGATTGTACGTGGGTACAGACAGGCACAAGCTGTCTCTCAACATTATAGATATGCATATTTGCTCTCGTTATAGAGCATGTGGGGCCATGTGAGTCACTGCTTGTAAAGCCTTATAAGGCAGCCTGGAGAGCAGAACCTCACACCACACGCTGATGTGTGCACGCACACGCAGAGGAAGAAAAACAAGGTATGAAGCTCATTGTCATGAACTGGGGGTGTTGCTGAGTTCAGAGCTCCTCCCCCCCTCCAAAAAAACCAGCCAGCCAAAGACTGCATCATGTCACCAGGGTGTTGTTGAGTTCAAGCAGCGTATTTTTCATAAATGCTTTTGAGCCTAAGCCTAGTTTTTAATTAGTGCTAGGTTTCCTCTCTCGGAAGCCAGGCTTCCTAAGTCCTGTGAGGCCAACTGCCAGCTGTTCTGTTTCCTGAGAAAGAGTAAACTCTAATTTAAAATTTTAAAAGCTTTAAAATGAGCTAAACTCAAGCATCCTGCACTTGTTTTTCCATTTGCTTCACTCGAGGTAAATGAGTGAAGCAAATGGAAAAGCTGCAGGGAAGGAAAGACAGGAGCATGATAGTTCCAGATGCAGGGGGTGGATGCAAAGTAAAAGTCATCAGGATACTCCTGTGTTCTTTCTAGTAAGGGTTAATAACTTAGGCAAATATTTTAATGACTAAAAGGCATAATGACTCATGAAAGCCACTACTGTCCTCCTGTCCCCAAAAGAAGTACATTCTCTTGGGACACCATTCAAGAGCACATTTAAGCACTTGTTCAAATTGAAGCCCCTGGTTAAGAGCTGCCCCTGAAATTTTGCTGAATAAGGTCATTAAATATCATGTACTCAAAACTGGCAAGGGAAAAATGGAATGGGAACCTTTAGTCTCATTTATTAATGACTATACACAACCCTTTGAAGCCTTTCCTTTTCATGAGTTAAATGGTTGCTCTATGAATAAGCTTCATTCTGTCAGACTTTGAGAGCAGCCTGAAATGAAAATGTGCTCTTGCAGAATATGTTGATCACATATTAAAAAAAAAAAAAAAGCTGGAGAATAAAAGATTTTGTGAAAAAATTCAGAATTAGGATTCAAAAATGCCATGTTTCAGTCCTCTGTGAGAGTCAGTATGTTGCACTCCCTATCCAAACCATCCTTACCTGTGGAGATGCACTGTCATATCTCCAAAGAAAAGGGACTGTCCAAGGAGGATCAGGGAAAAATACACAGAGATACAGGGAAATATAAGATAATGCTATAGTGCTTCCAAAAGAAAGGTTTTGCTTTTCAAGATGTTTTTTATTGTTGTTTTACTTCTGAAAATTTGAAGTGCTTTGTGGTAAATTCTGCTATCCTCCCCACCCTATTTGTCTTCATTCCTTTGTAATGAAACAGCCACAATTTCTAACTAGGTCTGCCTGGAACTGCTGGGGGATAAAGCACACAAAACAATGCCCTGCCCATGCATCTACCTTGCTGCTTCTTCCCCTCTTTATGCAAAAGCTGCTGCACCCACACATGCATGTACACATGCAGAAACACCTCAAAGTTCCCTGCTACTTTTCTTTATGGCAGTGAATTTCCAAGCTTCTCCCTCTCCTTCTCCTTTAATCCCGTGCAGCAGCAAGAGGCACCCGTGGAGAGCAGGATTGTGGGCCTGTGCCTCAGCAGGCACAGAGAAGCTGTGGGTAATGTGCAGCATTTATTTCTGTACAGAATCCCCCTGCCCAGCTGCAGGCACTTTATTCCACACCGACACAGATGGATGACTGTGCCACTGTGCTTTCCTTTAGCAGTGCAATATAAATACCTGCAGGGCACGGATCTAATTGCCTTTGTTGTTGCTGATGAAGATAACTGCACCGTGCATACACTTTCCTTGCCAGCTCCTTTGCTTTCACTGTAACTCATTTGTGATGCCACAAATTATCACAGGCTTGAGCCAGATTTCCAGTGAAGCTCAGTGGGGTACAGCTGGTTCAAATGATGCTGTTTGTCTTTGTGCTCGTGTCTGCAGGAAGGTAGAATGGGGAAATGCTGCGCAGGGACTGGGACAGAGTGTGCTGGAAGGCTGAGGAAACCTTATGGCAGACCTGCATATTGGCTTGCTGCTGCTGTTTTCTAGCCTGGGTTTGGCTTACATAGGGAAAACTATTCTTTTGAGGGCTAGGCATCATGTTTTAGACAGCAGACAGGGCCTTTCAAGAGCAGAAAGGCAAAACCTTCCATAAATATGGAAGTTGTACTCTTTTTTTCTTTTCCTGTTTTCCCCTCCCAGCTGGGGGACTGAGGTTACCCCTGGTTCTTGTGTGACGAATCCACAGCTCAGTGCTGGGAGCAGCAGCTGGGGGGAAAGGATCATTGCCTGTGTCCACTGAAGGGCTGGGCTGTGCACCAGGTAGCCAAAGGAGGTGGTGGAAGACAAACCCTTGCTCCAAAGCAGTGCCAGCCTGGCTCAAGCTGAGGTGGGGATACAATGCCAGCACCTCAGCAGGCTAAAAAGATCCTTGAAAAGAAACAAACCTTTGCTTGGTATTCTCTGGAGTTCACCCAGCAGTGTATTGGTGAGCCAGGCTGCTCAGCAGTGTCACCATCCAGCCCCAAACAACCCAAGCTCAGGGCTTGCAGGGACAGCTGTGTCACTGCCTCCCTGCTCTGGGACTCAGCTTAGCCCTGGTGGTACAGAAAGCCCCACCCTGAACTCCCCCATCCAGACAAAAAAAAAAGGGGGGATTTTCCCACTCAGTGCTCCTTGAGTCAGGGACCCATAACTCTGCAAAAAGGGATTATACTGAATTCCTACAGACCTTCTGGTTTTTGTACTCAATCAGGAGTTGGCTTTTCAGCTGGGGTAGGCTCTCAGCAGAGGTGAGGCCGTTTCCCCGAGCTCTGGCAGGTGGAGGAGCCCCAGCAGCCCCAGCAGGTGCTGGCCCCGTGCCAGCGGCTCTGGCAGATGTCGGCCGGGGCTCGCCAGGGTCACCGACACAAGTGTTTTACTCCTTTCATTAGCACAGCGCCTAGAAAAAGAGAGAAAAGCAGACGTTATGCCCCTCTGAAAGAGAAATTAACTCTGCTTTGAAGTGAGTTGCAAAACAAGAGAAAAAAGGCCCACGGATGAAATCCTGCCGCTCTGAGTGAGGCTGTGCCACGCTGCTGTCCCCTCATGGCTGAGACAACTTTGAGCATTGTCATCTCTCGCCCAGGGGCTGTTTGTGGCACAGTAAATGTTGCTGTTCAGTTTAATTGGAAGAAGAGCAGTGATTGTATTTTTGTAACCTATCAGACTGCGCTGCCTCTTGGTCTGGGATTGCACTTGGAATTACAGTCTGGAATATGACTGAGTGCCTCATTTCTGCTCCCCCCTCATCTTGATTAAATAATGATTTGAAACAAAAAAAATCCAATAAATACATATCCTGGATTCCCTTGAGGGCAGCAGTATGTTCCCTGCTGAAAGCTGGATGAAACAAAGTTCAGTGAGATTATTTGATTGCTTATTAGGGGTTGTGTGTGGGGGGAAATCCAAATGTTCACATAGAAAGAATTAGATTTGTGAAAGAGCAGGCTCTTTTAAGCCACCCTAGAAAAGTAAAAAGCCATTAGAATTCAGAATCACACAGAATGGTGTGATTCAATTGAGCTCCGTGCAGTGTTTTTAGATGTGGTACTCTGTTTCTGTCCTGGGTGGCTGGCAAGACTTTCAGAAACAGTAAAATGATACCATGAGCAAAGCCAAGATCATCCAGTGGGGAATATGGGGAATTGGTCTGAGCAGGCAGGCAAGCTGAGCACCCTGAGACTTGTCCTGGCTCTTGCTGCAGGGCAGAACCTCCCCCAGAGCCTGCAGGAACCCCCTGGTTACAGCCTGGTTCCCCAGGGTGGCGGGGCTGAGAAGCTGCTGTGTCCCCCCTGGCACCTCCCTTGCCCCATGCAGACCCTCCAGCCCTCACCCAGACTGTCAGCTCCATATTTCACTGATATCCACACTGCCTCTTCCCAGAGTGTTGCTGCCACAGATGTTGAACTACAGAGGAGCTTGTTGATCCTCCCGGTCATTTGACAGATTTTGTGATATGCTGACAACAGTTGCTGCTTTGAAGGTAGATGTCAGCCAAGGCAGAGCAGAAACAAGGATGCCAGGTCCTGGAGTCAGTCTGAAAAGCTGGTTTAGAAATGCCAAGAAACTGCTGTATTTCTTGGCAGCAGTAACAGCCTTTCAGTTTAAACTGGGAAGGAACAGAAGGAAGGTATTTCTGTGATGCTGGGGTCAGTGTCCCTTGGAGCAGCCCCATGCCCACTCCAGGCTCATCCTACCCCTGCAGCCAGGGAGTACCTCACATGCTGGTTTTTTGTCTGTAAGTGAAAGGTGATATAAAGCTGGTTGTCTCTGGGTTAGGATTCAGCTTAAATGCAAACCAAAACCCATCTTTTAAGAAAAATACCTGGTAGCCTATTTGGAAGTGCAATCCTGTATCTTCTGGAATGTGTCTGGGGAGAGTGCAGTGGTCCATAGCACAGAGGTCAGATCTCCTGGGGCTCTGGATGGTGCATCAGAGTTTCAGAAAGAACTGGTGAAAAGCAGAGCTGGCTATTTGGCTCCCTTAGGCTCCTGTGACATTCCAGTTTCTGCTGGAGTAAGCCAGGACCAGTAGAGAATTGCTAGAGCTGAGAAGAAGCAAGGAGCAATTCCAGATGCTGAAATGAGGACTTGCAATGTGTGTCTCCACTCATTCCTAGCTGGGAGCCTTTGGGAGATGTTTCTGCTTTGACCAGGGCTTCTGCATTGAAGGTGCAAGTTGGCTATTGAAGAAGGATCATTTAATTTTCCATGTTTGCTGCTGGGGCTTCGGATTTCTCTGAGCTGGGACTGAGTATCAGTTAGAAGTTAGTGTGGGGTGGAGATGGGGAACTCCATTATGGATTTGCTGGGATGAACCAGTCCCTTATGCAGAAGCAGTAAAGCTTCTCTCCCTGGCAACACAGAAAGCACTTGGAGATCCTCCAGCTCCAGGTGTTTTCAGAGCAGCAGAGTGTTGTGGGCAGCCATCCTTGTGCAGACTGTGCTGAGAGCTGCAGTGAGTGTTGGTAGCTCTGCTCTGGTTTCAGTCACTGCTGGTTCAGCACCTGTGTCCGAGTCAGCTGTCCCTGTCCCAGTTAGCACCTTGAACTGGGTCGGGAGCAGCTCTCCCTGGGGACACAGATTGAATGCCACAGGCAGCAGCGTGGATATGGAGGCACCATCTGATAGGATGAAGGAGATCCATGTGAAACATGACACAGGCTGAGTCTGCAGCCCCTCTGAGGATGAAAAAGTCATCCAACCCTGAACTAAACTTTCCAAAGGGACTGGCCCTGTGCCTGCTGTGTGACAGCTGATCCAGGTCTCCTCTGCTGCCTGAGATAGCACCAACATTGCAATGTGTTTTTTTGGCTCAGAAGGCCCCAGATTGGTGAGGGCATGGCATAGATGGGGGCATTGTGTGCCCCAGAGTGTGGCATGAGGGCATGTGCACGTGTTTGAGGGAGCACGGCTTGCTGGGAACGTGTTTGGAGGACTGTTCTGAGTGGGGGGAGCCAAACCCATGTGTCCACACTCTGAGAACCCAGCACCAAACCTCATGGGTGGGTTTGAGGAGAGTGGAGGCTCCAAGTGAAACAGGAGGAGGCCACGTGAGAGTGCAGACATGTGCATTGGGCCCTAATTCTCACCCCATTGCAAGGGCAGATGTTAGCACTAACACAGCCTCACTCCCAGCGCTGCCACATTGCTGAGCTGGCTCAGGTAAATGCCAGTGCAGTTGAAACTGAACTATAAAATACTGAAATGATGTAAATCGCCTTGGTGGTGCTCAGGGTCCCAGAGAATAGCCCTGCCCAGGTCAGTCTGTGTGAGTTCAGGGTCCTTGCTTCCTTGTTGTGCTCAGCAGCCCAGTCAGGGTGTGGCTGGACCCCTTGCTGAGGCTGGCAGGAGCAGGGCTGCTGTCCCCTTCCCCACAGGTCTCTGACACACAGTGGGGATACTTTTCCTCCTCCATTCTTTTGCTTCTTCCCTCACTGAGTTCCCTTTGTCATTTCCATACAACTCAGGGGGATTCAGTGCAAGCTGCAGCATTCAGCACAAGCCATCAGCCTCCAGGAACGGGCTGGACAGGCGAATTTAAAGCAGAAGGAAACAAAAATGAATAATAAGGGAGACAGTCGAGCAGACAAAAAGCAGTCATGACATTTGCATAGAGGAGGCAGCAAACAGTTGGCAGTGTGGATTGAAGAGAGGGTTTATGTTTTTTTCATGTAATTTGAGACTCTAATGATGGACTTATGTTGCCCGCTCTTCCTTTTTTCTTACACCTTACCTACTAAAGGAGGAGTTCTTGATGGGTAAGTGGATGCTATCCGCAAGACACCAGGGAATTTATTAGAGGTCACTTGAGCGCATTAGCTATATCTTCTTCAGGGGGTAAAAAGCACACAAAGAAGTATCTGTATACCTTTTATTTCCAAAGGGATTTTTCTTTTTTCCCTCACCCTCTTTTTTCTTTTTTCTTTTTATTTTTTCTTTTTTTATTTTTTTTAAATTTCAAAGTGATAAGCTTGTTTATTTGCCAGTTTTTGCTTTGTACAGAAGCCCTTAATTTGATTTGATTTGGTTTTTTGTTGCTTATTTTAGTGACATTGGTTCAGCCACTTTATTAAGGAAGCTTAAAAAAATTCACTCATCTAAGTTTTTGTTTCATTTTTGTTTTCTTTGCAAGGATTATGTAGGTTTTTTATATGTATATACCCCCTTTATTTTCCTCCCCTCTTTAAGGCTAAATAAGGGCTTTGTCCTCTGTTACATTTTTTAATTTAGTTAGTTATTTTAATTCTTTGGTTGCCCACTTACTTTGTTGAACTCTTTTGTTTAACATGAACCGCATGCTGATACTCTTTGCATGATCTCTAAATCTTCCCGTTATTATAGCAGGGGGAAAATAAGTTTCTTCTTACTGTGGATTTCTTTTAGGGATATGTGCTTTTGTTTTCTTCTCCTTTCTTCTTTTTTTTCTTTCTTTCTTTCTTACTTTGTTTCTTTCCTTTCCTTTCCTTTTGTTTCAGTGCATCATGATGGTAAAATTTCTGGGTTTATTTGGAAAAAAAAAAAAAAAGCAAAGTAAAACCAAAAACAACCCCCCCCAAAACCATTCAAACAATGCCAAATGGCTTTTTTGCTTTCAGATCTCTCAGTCAGGGTCTTCTGCTGACCTCTTTACCAAAACAGACAGCCCGCCTGGCAACCTAGCCAGCCAGAATGGAGAGTATCATGAATATGACTCAGGAAACGATACTTCCTCCCCTCCCTCCACTCAAACGAGCTCATCCAGGTCAAAGGACAGCCAGGAGAAAAGAAGTCTAGTCCATGATGGCTTTGGCCATGCCTTCTCGTCCGGGAAGCCCAAACTGGCCAACAGCGATAACAGCTCTGATTCAGGAAATTCCTTCACCAGTTGCTTTTCCCAGACCAAGGGAACAGCTTTGGAAAATCTGTCTCCAGATGCCCAGGGACAAGACCGAAGGTCAGTGATTACCAGTAGCTGCTGCAGGCAGCCCGATGCCTGGTACGTTGTTGCTCTGTGTCTCCTGCCCGCTCGCCAGTTGCCGTGGTGAGCTGGCAGGGAGCTTTCCGTGCTCTGGAGGCAGGCAGGTACCAACCAGACCCACGGTCTTGCCAGTCTGGAGTCCAGAACTCAGCAAGGACCAGTACTGTAGCCTGAGGAGGAAGATAAAACCCAGCCATCACATCCCTGGACATTGCTTGTGTCAGTGCTTTGGCATTGCTGTGGCACATGCAGGGTTTAGGCCTGGGTCAGGCTGTGATCACAGCACATCCCTGCTCACCTGGGCATGGCCATGTCAAAAAAAAAGTTTCTGGCCCTTCTGGGCACAATCTGAAAGGAGCATCTGGGGGTGTTACCATGCTAATTCTCCCTCTCTGCCTACTGTGGGGAAGGGAAGTGGGGCTTGTTTCCACTAAGATCATTATGGGCTGTTCTTTCACCTGACCAGTGAGCCAAATCTAGCATGGCTTCCTCTTCCCAGCTCATCCAGCACAGCTGCAGGGTGACAAGATAGCATCTCCTGTCAGTGGGGAGCACAGGGAGGGGCAAGGACTTGTATGGCTGCAGGATAACACAGCAGCAGCTCTGCACTGGGGCCACAGGGCATCCAACCACCACCCAGTGCCACAGGTCATCTTCAGGAGAGGGGAATAGCTGCCAGCCTCTGTCACTGCCTCCCATTCCTGGGCTTTTGCCAGGGTATGTTGGGAATGAGGGCACTGAAGCATGGTGGCTGGTACCCAGGGCTGTGCTCAGGCAGTGGTTGTAGGGAGCTCTTCCAGCTCAGGCCCTCGGGTCCTAAAGGCTGAAAGTTAGAGCCAGGGTATGGTTTGGAGCACTGAATGTGACAGGAGGCAGTGAAGGTAATGGGTTTTAGTAAGAACAAGCCTCATTTTTCAGTCAGAGGGTAAAATTTTAGGTCTGTCTGTACTTTTCACATGTGGCTCCAGTGGGGTAACTCTGCCTTCACATGGGTGGAGCTGGGATTGCAGCTGGCCCTGGCTGCTGGGCTCTGACCCGAGTTCATTCCAGAGCGCTTCTGCAAGAGGGGGAATTCGCGCAGCGCTGTCCAAAGGCAACAGGACGTGCCTGCTCAGTGCCCACTCACTCTGTTCCACAGCCGGGCTGGAGCACAGCCCTTGCCCCGCCATGCTCTGCCTTTCCCAGGCTCCAGCACTTTTTCCTTCACTCCCTGCCCAGCAGCAGCACTGCTTGCTGGCCCAACCAGGCTCTGCCAGCCTGACACCTCCGGTGTGCTGGGCATGGGGCAGAGGAGCTGCTGCTTGTGCCACAGTGCTCTTCCACACCTCTTCTCCCTGGCAGAGCCTGGAAGGTGAGCCCTTGGATTCTGACACACTCACATGGGGTCCTCTGCAACAGCAGCCTGGGGAGCTGAGAGGTCCTTTTCACCTCCAGATAGGGAATGGAAGGATGGGAATATTTATTTGCTGGGGCATGCTGCTCCCCTCAGCCAGGGGGTTCAGCCACAGCTTCAAAAAGTATCCAAATGTCTGTTCACAGAGCGTGCCTACCCTCATGTCTGGGTTCCTCAGGGGAGAAGAAGCGAACCTTGCTCCCGTCGGCGGCGCGCAGCTCCCCGCGCCGGCCTGGCTCCCGCAGCGCGTCCCGCAGCAGCACGGGCCGCTCCTCCCCGGGCTCCAGCCGCTCCCGCTCCTCACACCACAGGGCCTCGCCCAGCTCCTCCCGAAGCAGGTCCTGCTCCTCGGGAAAGAGGTAAGGCCAGCTGGAACGGCTGTCTCTGTCACCCGGGGCAGTGATGAGTTCTCGTCAGCCAGCAGGCTCCGTGCAGGGGGAGGTGTAAGAGTTTGGGATCCACAACTGGCCATGCAGAGCTGGGCTGAGACCCTGGAGAATGGGACATCTCTTCCCCCTCATCGTTTGGAGTGGTCTGGTACAGCCTCACCCTCCAGCATCTTTAACGCTTTTATGTTTCTTTCCTGTCTTCAGGTCTTCCTCACATTCCCCCAGCTATTCCTCCAAATCCTGCAAAAAAAGTCCTGGGAGTAGAAGTTCAAGGCCCCGCCGGAGCCCCAGTTACTCCCGCTACAGCCGTAGCAGGTACAGCTGTCTACTTGTGGGTACCACTCATGTGCTGCCCCACACTTTCCCCTGCCTCCATTCACTGTCCTGCTGCTCTGAGTGGTGGGCAGAGCCTGAGGCTCCAGCTGGGTCTGCCCACACAGCCAGCAGCCCCTGTCAGACAGGGAAAGACACTCTACCTTTGAGACTCACAGCTCTTACAAAGAGTTGTCAGGCCCGGGGAAGGGCTCCTGCTGTGAGGGCAGATGCCAGATACCCTAAGGCTGGTGCTCACAGTCTTGCAGAGAGAAACGCAGCCCAGGCACCTCTACTCCCTCCACACACCATAGGAAACAGTCTCACAGTTCAACCCTAGAGATGCCTTTGGCAGGTTTTCCTGGTAGCACCTGTGCTGCTATGAACATTTTGCAGCCTCAAAATCGTACATTGCCAGGGTCGATTCTTGCAGGCTTTGACAATCCCCGTGCTGGTGAGGAGAACACTTCCTGCATGCAGGGATCAGGCAGGCCCTTGACCTGCAGCGTGTTGCTTTGCAGATGGCACTGAGCAGGGTGTATGAAATCAGCCACGCTGCACAGAAGGGCCTGTGCTGACGTGTATGGGAATTTAACAAAAGAGAAAACCATAGCAACACCGGCACTCCTTCTGGCGAGCCTTGCGGAGCCCTGCAGGGCTACCAGGCCCTCAGCTCACGTGGGGCCTGCTGGCAGAGCTGTTCCTGCCAGCTCCAGCAGCACGGCCAGCAAGAGCCAAATACAGACTGCACCCACTGACACAGGTCCCTGGAAGCCACCTTAGCTTGGCAGTGCAGGGCCACTGGAACCCCTGGACACAGTTAGTGGTGCCAGTCTCTGTCCAGCTGTGTGAGCTCTCACAGGTGACACCACCACAGCGCTTAGAGTTGTCCCTTTTGGAGCTGAGCATCCTCTGCCAATCTGTGCCGTCGTAGGTCGTTGTCTGTCCGTCCCTGACCCACCCCCCAGCCCCTGCAGTGACAGTCCCCCTGCTGTGCCTCCGCAGGGACCGCGAGCGGGAGCACAAGTACAGCTCCAGCGAGAAGGAGTCGCACCGGGAGCGGCAGCGGCGGCGCCGCTCCTATTCCCCCCTGAGGAAACGCCGGAGAGACTCTCCCAGCCACCTCGAAGCTCGGCGCATCACAAGGCAAGGGGATGCTGTCCCGTCCTTTGGAGACAGGCTCAGCTGGCACTCCCCGGGGCAATGAGGGCTGTCCTTGGGTCCCAGCCCTTGCCAGAGGAGGTTTCTCCAGGAGACCGGGTTCTCTGAGCCTGATCAGCAGGCCCTTCCACCCCTCCTCTAGAGCTTGAGGATTTCCAGCTGGAGGCAGAGGGAGGATGGAGAGGGTCTCAATTTACAATAGCTGAAGGAAAAAAAGAAGATTAAGCTAGAGCAAGGACTCAGGTGCCAAGAGCATTCCCTCACAGGCTTCTTATTTCACCCTGCCCTGTGGCAGATGTCCCACAATGGAGAGAGTCAACTATTGACTCTACTCTTCATGCAGAGGGCTCTTTGGGACATCATCAAGTAGAGCCCAGCAGACTGGCTGGGATTTCTCCAGGGCTGTGAGGGTGGGTGGTTTGAATCCCAAGGCCCGTCAGCTACCTGATCTCCTTTTCCTTTTAAACAAACAGAATCCCATTTCTGGGAGTATTGTCAAGAGCGAACAGTGCTTTTTGGAGATTTGGCAGTAAGTCTGTCCTTGTGCTGCTGGTAACCCGCATCTCTCTGTCCCCACAGTGCCCGCAAACGCCCCATCCCCTACTACCGTCCCAGCCCCTCCTCCTCCAGCAGCGCCGGCAGCTATTCCTCCTGGTACAGCAGCTTCAGCCGCTCCCCGAGCCGCAGCCGCAGCTACTCCAGCTACCGGACGAGCCGGAGCCGAAGCTGGAGCAGCAGCCGGAGCTCGGGCCCCAGGAGCAGCCGCAGCCGGAGCAGGAGCTATGACTCAGGAGCCAGCTCCGACAGCCTGCGTCGTTAGGGAGTGCCACTGCTGGCTGACACCGGGTGCCGGCGTCACCGCCACATTCCTGGCATTCTCCGCTTCCTTCCCACCTACCTGGCCATCGATAGCAATCATCCCCGATACTGACGCGGTGGCATTGCCGGGTCCCCCTTCCCCGGTTCGGAGTAAGAGCCCTGGAGCGCCTGGTGCAGCCCCTCCGTCCCGGCGCGGAGCGGGTGGCTCAGTCCCAGCTGCCCAGGCCAGGCTGGAAGAAGGGTCGGTGCTTTCGAGAGGGTCTGTCCCGACAGACCTGCTCCATCCTCCCCGATGCTCCCATCTCCCCATTGCTACTGCTCTCCAAAGCACTACCAGCGGGTCCAAAGGAAAGAACTCTGCTCCTTGCTCTTCTGACAAACCAGGAACCAACAAATTAACTTCTGTTGGAGAGACAGACCCAGTTGGGGAGGAGTTTGCTGGAAAACTTCGGTGACGGGTGGGGGGGATGGCTGTCTCCACCAAGGCAAATACCAGGTCCTTTGGGTCTCTCCTTCAGAGCTGCTACCCATTCTGCAGAGAAAATATTTAATTTTTTGCCAGTCAGCCAGTCCCTGCTATAAATAGAAGGCTAGAAATCCCTCCCAATGTACTTCCTGGGGAAAAAAAAGGCTGTTTGCTCTTTCTCCTGCCCTTTCCTACCAGATAGCAGCACCTTTTGCAGGGTTGTTTTATCCCCCCTCTCCCCAGCACTGAATTGCTTGCAAACCCTTGCTGAGGTCTGAAGCAGACCTGGGGCTGGTGGGGTACAAGGCAGAGGGGAGGGCCAGGCCAGGCAGGGGAGACAGGGGCCGTGGGCTTCCCCTCTTGGAGAACAGGTTGGGTTTAGGTTCTTCTTCAGGGAGCATTGCCCTTGTGCATTGCTGGTGGGACCAGAAATAGCAGTTGTGGGGTGCAGTCAGAACACACAGGGTTAAAAGGGCATTGCAAGAGCCAGGGGACCCCAGTTCCCCTTCCATAAAACATGCAGCAATTTGAGGCAGGATTCCAGGCAATCATTCCTCCTTGAGCCCCTCTGGCTGCCTGTGGCAGGATCAGCAGCACAGCTGCAGGGGCCAGTGCCAGGCTGCAGCAGGATGCACTGGTGCCCCAGTTTGTTACTGGGAGGCTGGAGCAGCACAGGGGGACAGGAAGGGCCCGCCACTAATTGCCTGTTTTGCCAGGGAGCCACAGGCTGCCCTGGGCCCTGGGGTTTTGTCTCCCTGCCAGCCCAGCTGCCTGCGCAATTACTGTGTTTTGCCGGGTAACAAAGGCTTCTCCCAGCACAGGCTGAGCTGGTGCTGAGGAGTTTATTTCTCTTACAACACCTGGGTGCTTAGAGACGCTAATTTGGGCTTAAGACTTCCCTCCCTCCCTTTTTCCATCCCCTCCCCTTCCATCCTGCATGATTATTAACGAGTTTGGGCTTAATGAGTCAAGGAGGTGCGTGTTGTTTAAGTGTTACAGAAAAGGGCTGAGTGCAGCCACCATCTGCAGGAGGAGAGGGCCTAGAAAGGAATGCAACCCACCCCCCACCCCCCATCTACAGAATTACCTACAGGCCCCTGGCAGCTGGAAAAGGGACAAAGCAGCAAGGGGAGGAAGGCTGAGTGCCAGGAGCTGCTGTGGTGGAACTGGATGATCGCCTCAGCAAGCCTATAAATCTGTTATCTGTTGGAAAGTACAGCAGCACAGGCAGGGATTCCATCTGGGTGGTACAGGAGGAAGTTTTATGTCAGGGACTCTTTCCCAGGAGCTTTCCTGATGTTGGTCCTGTTGTCCTGTACCTTCAATGTCCAAAGCTCCCCTTTTCCCAGACCCTCATCCCTCACCTTGCTTGCTGCAGGCAATGTGAGCATGAGGGGGTTGAGGCAGAGAGCTGGGCACTGGTATGGTTGGTGGCTTAGTGGGGATGGGTCCATCTTCTGGAAAGACCCTTTCTAAGATACAGAGAGAAGTGCTCCTGGTAGGGCTGAGCAAATGCTCCAGGGATCAAAGACAGGATGCCACTGCCTTCCCTCCTGTGCTGGCCCCAGCAGCGACCCCTTGGCCACCTTCTGCAGCAAACTCCCTCTCAAAAGGGCTGAAAACCTCATGCTTCTTCTCCAAAGAGTCTCTCCCAATTTGATGCTGAAATGCCCCATCCTTCTGCTCCCTGGGAAGATCCAAAGGCAGTGATGGGAACCCAGACCTCTCCAGCTCTACCAGTGTTGCAGGAGCAGCCTCCTGGCCCTTGGCACCCTGTAATGCACACACAGAGCTGCAGCAAGGAAGCAGCGAGCCCGAAGATCCAAAACCAGGAAAGGAAAGAAGAGGGGCTTCGTGCAACTGGTGTAAATACCAAACTCACACTGACTGGAATCCTTGTGACTGGGGACAGATGATGGAAGAACCACACCAGGGTTGGCAGCATCCACCCTGTGTGGGCCAGGAGATGACCCCAAGGGTTGTGTGGGGCAGCTCCTGCACTCGTCCAGCTGATCCCTCCATCAAGGACTGCCTCTGCCTGTCCAGTCAGTGGCAGCTAAATGCTCCTGGGGTTTCCCAAGCAGACTTGCATTGGAGTAAACCTCTCTAAATTATTTATTTATTTATTTATTTATTTAATATTATTATTATTATTCTATTTTTCATTGTATGTCAGAATGGACCAGTATTTATTTATTCTATTTTTTTTTTCTAACGTTAAGTTATTTTTGGATCTGTTTGTTTGTTCAAATGTATCCATGCCGCCGGTCTCGTGTAAAGGTTTACAGCGGTGGCCCCTCTCAGTGAGGTGGCCGGAAGAGTGACAGTCGCTCCTGCTGCCACCGCGTCCCTGTGCGCTCTCTTGGGACGGACGAAGGGGCGCAGGGCAGAGCTGCGCGTTTTCACGCTGGAATCTCGGGTTTCTCGTTAGATTTGTGCAGGAATGCGATGGGTGTGACCACAGAAACGGGGCTAGGACGTGTCGGAGGTGACGGCGAGGGTCTGCTGGCCGGCCGAGCCGGGGTGTCGGCGGTGCCACCAGCGAAGTGTCGCCTGCGCGGGCGCCGGCCGGGTGCCAGCTGGCCCCGCGCTGTTTGCCTTGGCTCCGCCGCCTGCGCTCAACCCGAAACCCGCCTGCTCCGCGCAGCCACCGCCGCTTTCCCTGGGAGGATGCCGTCGCCAGGACTCCCCTGCCGTGTTTATCCCTGCGCGCTGACCCACCCATGGGAAAACAAAGGAGATGAGACTGTGAGAAAGCGATCCCTGCGGAAGGTCCTTGCAAAATCCAGCTTCTGGTGGCGGCTCTGATCAAGGCTGTGTGTGTATGTGTGTGTGTGCACATGTGCATATACATGTGAGTTTTCCTCGGTGTTATTTATTTTTTAACTTATTTAATATTTTTAGTACAAGCTTTAGTACACCCTTCCTGTTAGTGGACAGATGGGGTTTCTGTGGGTTTGTGTGAAGCTGTGAGTTTTTCTGTCTCTGTGCCTTTTGCCAGTGCTTTTTAAATTTTTTTTTAAAGTTGTTTCTCTCATTCACTGCTTTTATGGATTTTTGCTCTGCATCCAACATCTGAGATTGCTGCAGGTGCTGTCTGTAAAGAGCAGGTTCACCTGGAGGAAAGGCAGCTTGGTCATTTTGGTGTTGGTGAATCGCTGCTGTGGTCAGACACACAAGGGGTGTTCAGGGCTGGCCACAACATCAGGATAATATCTGGGCTGGTTTTTGGGAGCCCTGTCTCACACTCAAAGGCTCTTTCCCAGATGATTTTGAATCATCCCACAAGCACCCCTGCTGCCTTTCCCTGGCAGAGCCCATGTCACAGCGCTCACTCCCAAATGTCTCCTTGACCCTGGAGCCATCAGCTCTCCCCATTCACTGGACCTGCCTTGGCTCTGGGTTTGTCCCCTCAAGGGAGACTTGTCCCACCTCTCCCAACCCCATGCTCCAGAAAATCCAACACCATTTCTGCAGGTTTGCTGGGAAGCAAAGACAAGGGATATTTCAAAGCAATGTTCTGTTCTTTCTTCATTGGTTGCAGCACTCGGCTGAGCTTTGCTTTATGTTAACTGCAATTTTCTCAATGTTTTTGTTGTTTTGGGGACTGAATTTGTACCAAACTTGTCTGCAACAGCCAATCACTGTTATTTTGCTATGCATTGTACATATATTGAACAGGCTGAGAGGACTTGGCCTCTATTTAATATTTATTTCTTCTATTTATTGAGCATTACTTTAAAAAATGCTATTTGGGTCATGCTGTTGGGTTCATAAAGGCAGGAGCCTTTGACGTGTTGCCAGATATATTGGAGATAGGAAGGCAGATTTGGCTCATTTGGACCTCACCACCAGTATTTAGAGAGAGGAACCTCATTGTGATGGAGATGGGCAAGGCAGGGGAAAACTCTCCATCTCCTTGAAGCAGCTTCTGATGACAAATGACATCCCCCTGGAAAGGAGTGGGGAGTTCAGAGGTGATAGGCCAGCTCTGGTGGAGGAATAACCCTGCTTCTCTTCCTCTGCCACATGGCATAGGGCTGCCATCACCAAAAATGCCTGGAGTTCTCTGATCTCCCACTGCTCGTCCCCTCTTCCCTCTGGAGGTTGGGGACACTTGTCACCTTTTGCATCAGTGATGAGGAAGGGAATAGGATGGAAGTGACTGGCCATGGTCTCCACCAGGAAGCAAGTATGTCCACCCTGCCCCATCCTGAGACCCTCGTGCTGTGTCCTGCTTTGCCCCCTTCCCCAGGCTTTGTGCCAGTAGCCTTTCCCTGGTGTGAGCTCAGTAGCTAGCAGGGCTGGGAGGCCTCCCCTGCTCTGTCCAACAGGAGCAGAACTTGCTGCAGGCATCCTCCCCCAGCTTTGAGAAGAGCATGAGATGTGCTAAAAGCCCCACCCTGCCCCAGCATCACTCCACCAAGGCTGCAGCCACTGCTCTGCTCACCCGGGGGAGGTGTTTGTGCTCCTGGGGCAGAGCTGCCTGTGCTGCTGCACTGTGGACACAGCTCCAGTGTCAGCCAGTGAGTGCCAGCGCTGGGCTGTTCCCACACAGCTGGCCCAGAGCTGCTGGGTGCTCAGCCTCGGGCTCCTGGGGTATTTGAGAAAGGGGCAGGCTCAGGTGCCTAAGGGAAGCCTTTCCCTTTAGTGTCCAGTGGGGTTTTATTACCTCTTCACCAGAGAATAAATAATTCTCATCACTTTGCTGCTACCTGGCAGTTTGCACATGACTGGGAGGGTCTCCAAAGCAACAGTGTCGTGGTTAAGGACCCCAGCTTTTGGGCTATTCCCTAGAGAACAACACCCTCACAGCCCAGGGCAGCTCTCCACCTCTGAAACCCAGGGAATGAGCAGAAGATGTAGAACAAAAGCCCAGACATGAGAAAAGCCACAGGGGAAATGGTGCCTCTGTTCTCTGCCTGTTGGTTGATTCCACCCCCAATGACACCGGCACATCTGTTTGTTTGAGTTCACTGTAAAGCTCCCCTTGCTCTCCATCCACATGTGTTCTGTATCCTTTAGTCTTCCTGGGTGTTTGAGTTGTTAGCCTGGTTAGAAAAAGGTTCCAATAAAGGTTCAGACAGCATTTCCTTTGCATCATGTTCCTTTTGCATACAAGTGCGTGCGGGGGGATATTTCGGGTTCTTTCAGCTGCTCTGCAGGGAAGGGCATGTGCCTCCACTCCCAGCTGCTGAGGACTGGCTCCTCAGGGCACTGACTGAAGCAAAAAAAAGTTGTGGGCTAGTATTTCTGGCAGCTCTCCTTTCTCTGCTGTGCCAGGCCCTTTGGATCCCCCACCCTGTTCAGGCACTGGGAGTCCAAGCCAGAAATGCGTCCATCTGTCCCTGGAGGTCACACTGGGCTCACCAGAGCTCTCCTCAGGGCTGTGCCCTTCCCTTCCTGCACAGCCTTTGCTCCGAGCCCTGCACAGAGCTCCCATGCCACAGGGTCGTGCCATTGTCACCTTCTGGGCAGGAGCTGGGGGCACTGGGGACTCCCCAGCACCCTGGAGTCCCCCAGGGGAGTAGCAGCACCAGGCCATGTCCCCGTGCTCCTCAGCAGGGCTCAGATGGGCACCCAGGAAAGGTCTGGGTGTGGTACAGGTGGACCGTGGGGACACGGGGCAGCATCCCCAGGTCACTGGGAGGAGAAGGGGGGCTGCAAAGGCACATCACGCTTCCCAGAGCTGGTGTCGTGGGGTGGCTGGGCAGTGGGAGGCAGCCGGGAGGATTGGAATGACAACAGGAGCTAAATTGGGATGGCCCAGAGAGGGTGAGAGCAGGCGGGAGGAGGGGACGTGTGACTAATGGGGATGAACAAGGCGACAGAAAGAATTCCTGGCCGGGGAGGGAGGATGGCCTGGAGCTATGTGGGAAATGTGGGATGGGGGATGTTATGAGGCTCCTGGAAACACGGCAGGATCGTGGCACTGCCTGAAACCTCCTCGGGGCTTCTCCCTCTCATCCCGTGCGCTGCTGCTTGCCCAAGGGGGTGGCAGGGCTGGGTGCTGGGGCGATCCTGCTCCCCAGCCTGAGATGTGCCCAGCTGAGCTCAGGCTGTGTGTGACAGTGACCCCCAGGACTGTCCCCGTACTGTCACCCACGGGCACCAGGAGTCCCCAGCCAGGCAGAGGCAGCCGGGCAGGACAAGGGAATGGAGGGGGATGCTCAGTCCCTCCACCAGCAGCTGCCTCCCCGCACCAGGAGTACTCAGCTGGCACCTGGGACCCTCTCGGGCACCTCCAGGCATCCCTTCGGACCCCAAGGAGACCCCTGTGATGCCCAGGTGTCTCCATGCACGGGGGACAGCCCTGCCCTAGTCAAGGAGAGGCAGCTCCCCATCCCCAGCGTGATTAATGCCATGGAGTGACCAGCGGCTGCATCCCTGAGCGGCCTGCGCTGCATTAAAGCCTTCCTGCCGCAATTACTTCCACAGAGTCCATTAGAAAAATTGCAGATGCTGGAGAGAAGGAGCATGATGCAGAGCCAGGATGCGGCATGAGGAAGTGGCTCCGCCGCCAACGTCACCCTCATTGATCACATCCCATCCTCCAGCACAGCCCGCTGCCCACCGGAGCCGTGCCCGGATTGCCTCCATGGGGACCCCGTCCCTGCCAGCCGTTCCCCCGCCTGTGGCCGGGCTCGGGGCCGTGTCTCCCGGCGGATGCTGGCTGGGAGCTCCCCCTCCAGTGCTGCTGCCGCGCCCCTTCCCACAGCTCGCAGCCCGCTCCCGCCGCTGCCCTGTAATTACCGGGCCGGCCGCGGCTGTGATTAACGCCTCGCCCTGCCCGCACCGCGATTGCGGCAGGGCCGGGGCATGCGGCGGGGCCAGGAGGAGGAGGAGGAGGAGGAGGCAGGTGCTGAGCAGCGCCGTGAGCGCCCAGCTGCTGCCCGGGGTCCGTCTCCTTCCTGCAGTTCGGGGATGCTTCTCCGGGCCCAGCTGGTGAACGTGGCCAGAGAAGCGGTGCTGGAGAGCCCCATCCTGTGTCCCTGTCCCAAACACTCTCCACACACCCCCCGTGGGGTCCCACTGCCGGGGGTGCCAGCAGTGACCCATTTCCCGGCACAGCGGTGCCGTGGGGACACGTGGCTTTACAGTGAGGGGAGCAGCTTGCTCAGCCCCACCGCGGTATTTTTAACAGGTGACAGCGGGGTGAAAGCAGCCAGCCCTGAGTGAGTTTGGGGCTATTTTGGGCGGGCAGAGCAGCAGGAGGGGGCGGCAGGGGCCGGGGCAGCTGCCGAAGCGCTGTGGCCCCGTGGCAGCCGGGATCCTCGGGCCAGCAGGAGAGGTCAGCTGCCACTGCCCAAATTCTCCTCGGCTGTTTCATCCTCTCCAAAATACTCGGCTGACAGGGCAGGACTTGCAAAACACACACCCCCCTCCTCCGAAATCCATATAAATAGTACTCGCCCAACGGCTGGAAGGTTAGAGAAGTTTCTGGGCTCCAGGCTCAGGCATTTATTGCAGCTCTCACCCAGGAGCAGCAGGGAAAGTTGCACATAAAGTGCTGGAGAGCGAGAAGTGAGAGAGAAGCTTTTTAATCTCAGGATATTTGGGTTTATTATTTTTTTTCTCTCTCCTGACAAGAAGTTTTATTTTCCTCTCCCCAGTCCTGGGATCGCAGCCAGACAGGAAGCGTTTTCTCGCGGCCAGAGAGCTCCCTCCGTCCTTCCTGCGCTCCTCCAGCTCCCGGTGATTCAGCCTGAATTGATTTTCTCCTCGTCCTTCACCTGGTGCCGGGAAGGAGGGACCGTCCCCGCGCACCCGCGTCCCACCCGGGGTGGATGCGTCTCCTCCGGGACCGGCTCCCGGGGGAAGTTTGCAGCCAGGAGCAGCCACACAGAGGCTGAGGCTCCGTGCGAGAGCCCCGGGGACGCGCTCAGAGCCCTCCGAAGGAAGCCATGGCCGATAGCCAGATGCCCTTCTCCTGCCATTATCCCGGCAGGCGCAGCCTCCGCGACCCTTTCCGGGAGCCCGGCCTGACCTCGCGCCTCCTGGACGATGACTTCGGTTTGTCGCCCTTCCCCGGGGATCTGACGGCGGACTGGCCCGACTGGGCTCGGCCCCGGCTCACCACCACCTGGCCGGGCCCCCTGCGCGCCGGCCTCGGCCGCACGCCCCCCATGGCCCCCGCCTACGGCGCCCACTTCGGGGGGTACCCCGAGAGCCGCAGCCCCGCGCCCTTCCCCCGAGAGCCCTGGAAGGTGTGTGTCAACGTGCACAGCTTCAAACCCGAGGAGCTGACCGTCAAAACCAAGGATGGCTACGTCGAGGTGTCAGGTGAGAGCCGAGGCACCGGGGAGGTGGCACTGCCAGCTCAAGGAATTGCTGCAAAATGCCAAAATCGCCTTTGTTTTAAGGTGGCGGCAGAACCCTCTTGCTTGGGAGCAGGGGAGGACTGCAGCAGGGCTTTGGGGCATCTCCAGAGGCAGTTTGGGTTCACAGGGGGATCTGGCTCACAAGCCATGGCGGTTTGCTGCCGAAATGAGAAAGGACACGTGTGCTTTGGGGTAAATCTCCCTGCTTTCTGCCCTGGCTGGCAGCAGCCTGAGCCGGCAGCCAAGAGGGGCCCCAGCTCTGCTCGGTTAATTATAGCCAGGGTGAGGTCGGCACGGAGGGAGATTCCCTTTAAAGGGGCCGAGGGAGAGGCTGGGAGGAAAGGAGCAGCTGCTCACAGCCCCCAGCCCAGCCCCGCTCTGAGTCGGCCAGAAACGCGTCCCTGAAAAGTCAATTAATGTCGGGAACAGTGGGTGTGGGGTCCAGCACTTTTGGGGTGCCCACAACTGCCCTCAGTGTCCCATTAGCCTGGCACTGACATTCTCCATTGTCCCTGGGTCTGCTGGGCTGGGATCACCAGGGAGGGCTGGGGGCTGCCACCTAACACAGCTCTGAGGGTTTGTTTGGAGCTCACTGCAGCACAGGGGGAAAGCCACAGGTCAGGGGGGTTCAGGCAGCCTCTGGCTGATGCTCCAGGTACAGGGACCCCCAGCCTGACAGAGGGGTGGAAAGGAGCCCATCTTTGGGAGTGAAGCCAAGGGGGATGCTGCCACCTACAATGGTTTTATTATTTGTTTATTTTCTTAAGCCCCAGCTCTTGGCAGCCTGTGAGACTCCAGTTTTCCACTGGAAATGTGGCTGTGCCATATCTAGCGTCTCCTTCCCCCACATGGAGAGGCTTCCTGAGCCCTCCCCAGAGGAAGAGTTTGTACTGGGGCAGGGAAACAGCTGCTCGGAGAACTCCTCTTGGGTTTAGTTGTTGTCGTTTGTTGGGGAAAAAATAATCTCCTGGTAAGGTGCTGATGTGGGGTGTTGGCCTTTCCTGCAGGCAAACACGAGGAGCAGCAGGTGGAAGGAGGGATCGTCTCCAAGAACTTCACCAAGAAAATCCAGTAGGTACCGGTTGGCCGGGCCGAGCTCTGCCAGTCCCCGTGCCCCAGCTCACACACACAGGGACAGTTTCCACCCCAAAATCTGCCCTTCTGCAGCACCTGCCCGGCCGGGCCGGGCCATCGAGTGATTTCCCAAGGGAAGAGAAGGAGGGCGAGGCCTTTTCTGAGGCGCTCTGTCAGTCTCCTGCCCGCCCGGGGCTGCGTCTGGGGCCGGGGACAGGAGGGGAGCGGGGAGGAGGCGGCCCCGGGGAGCAGCGGGGCCCGGCGGGCGGGCTCCACCGCCAGCCCCGGAGCGCATCCCGGCATATCCCCGCATCTCCATGATGTCAGTGAGATCGCTATCGCGGTGACTCACCCGCGGCTCGCTTTGGCAACAACAACCGCAAAGGCGAGCCCCGACCGATGCGGGGGGCAGATCCCACCCGCGGGGCTCGCACGGTTAACAGGGAAAAGCATCAAAGCCCAGGGCATGGGAAGGGTTTCCTCGGTTGGCGGCGGCTCCGCTTTGCTTTTCCACCCCGGAGGAGCCCTGTGCATCCCGAACTCCCACGGGAACGCTGGGGCGAGCCCCGCTCGCTCCTGCCGGGCGCTCGGGCTCCTTTTACGGGCAAGGCTGGCGGCTGACGCGGGCTGCGCCGGCCGGGATTTACTCCTGCCCCGCGCGGCGCAGGCGGCGCTGACATCCCGTCAAACACATCTGCCGGGGAGATTAAACAGAGCTCCCGCGGGGGCCAGGCCGGCCAGGAGCCCGCTCGAAATACCCCCCGCACATTCCCAGGCGCTCCAGTAATAACAGAGGCTTTGCCGGGGCGCCGGGGCTGCTGCCTCGGCACCGCTGGGTCCCCGCCCGCTGGGGGTCCGAGGGTGGGGATCCACCGGCGATGCAGCATCCTAACCCATCCTAACCCACGGTCTCTTTCCTGCCCCCCCGCAGGCTGCCCTACGAGGTGGATCCCATCACGGTGTTCGCCTCCTTGTCCCCGGAGGGGCTGCTGATCATCGAGGCTCCCCAGATCCCCCCCTACCAGCAGTACGGCGAGGGCAGCAGCGGCAGCGAGATCCCCGTCGAGAGCCAGGAGGCCACCTGCACCTGAGCAGCCACCCTCGGCACCCCCGTCCCTTGTCCCCTTCCCCCGCTCCCCGGTCCCTGCGGCGCGGCGTCCTGACAGCCTCGGGCAAGGGTGACGGGTGCCGCTCGCAGGGATGGCAGCACCCGCCACCCCAGCCGAGAGCCGGGGCACACACCGGGTGCCGGGCCACCGCCCCTGAGGGCTCCTAGCGCTCCCAGGTGCCGGCAGAGGTTTTGTGCCCACGGGGCCAAGCAGAAAGGATGCTCCTCCTTATGGTTATTGGTTGTTCCGAGTCGCTCGGATGGGATATTTATAACGATAGCAAAAAAAGGGCCTGGTTTTTTTTTCTTTAAAAATTGACATGGAAACCTGTAGCTCTGTGTCTTTCCTCCTCCATGAGTTGTTTTGTTTTTTTTTTAACTACATCTCTGCGAAGGACACGCGTCTGGCGGCGTGGCCTCCATCCTGAGAAACGGTCTGCGTGCTTTGAACGTTGGTTTGGGGTTTTGGTGTTGGTTGTTTTTTTTTTTTCATTATTTCCAAAGAGAATTTGTGCTTTTACTTGTCAGACCCGAGGAATAAAACCCAGTTGATGTTCTTAGCCTCTGCTTGTCTTGGCTGAACCGGTGGGGCAGTGGTGGGGACAAGGGGAATGTCACAGTGTGCCACCTCCCAGCTTGGCACAGGTCATCCCATGAAGGCAAGGGCAGGAGAGATGTGTGGGATGCCTGCACTGATGGGGGAATTCCAGCTCCCAGCTCCCAGCTAACACTGGGGCCTGGCAAGGACCATGGGCTCATCCCAGCCTCAGCCCCTCAGGGGGTTGAAAATGTTCTTCCTGCTTGGAGATGCTAAACCAGGCTGTGAGTTGGGAAAGTTGGGTTTCCCCATCCCCACTTCCATTCCACCATGCCAGCTCCCCACCTGCAGCTCCACAGGGAAGCACCTCCCAGTGGAATGGCAAATGGTGTCTGCTGGATTCTGGGCACAGCCTTAAAACCATTCCTGGGGGTAAAGCCCCATTTGCTAACCCACTGCAGTGCCTGGGCTCAGCAAAGCCCAGCTGCCGATGGGAGGCAGGAAATTTTCCATCAATCTGTGCAGCACCTGGGCCAGGCACCCAGTTTTCCATGTCACCAGGACCTCAGAGTTAAAAATACAGCCTCACATGTTCCCTCTGGCTCCTTTGGGAGGTGGTTACCAACAACACCCACCACGTGCTGCAAACCCTGGCCCAGCACCGTGTGCCACCAGTCCAGGTCGTGCAGGGGAACCTGGGCACTCTCAGCCAGCTGTGCAGATTAGATTTAACACCCAGAGCTGGGCCCCCACCCCGATGGTGCAGAGCACAGCCAGCCCCAAGCTCAGCCTCTCTGGCTCTGCCAGGCAGGGCTGTGAGCGCAGCAATTTTTATGAATAAAATATAATCCCTGAAATGCGATACCCACACCGGCATGGAACGCCAAAAAGTCATGAGTCACAGCCCCAGCCCTGTGTCCTTGTGCCACTTGGAGCCATCAGGCCCTGTGGGTGACACCTCCTCAGCACAAATTGTCCTTCCTCTTCATCACCCCTTCAGAGAGTTATTTTTATCAGACTTTAGAAAAAATATCCCCAGGCCCAACCTCAATTTTTTCTCCTTTCACAGAAGGACCCCAGGGGTTCCTGGGGACACGCTCAGGCCCAGCACTCTGGCTGGATGTCCCTACACCCATATCCTGGCCCTGCACCCCTGTCTGGCACAGGATGGTTCCCTGAGCAGGGCTGCAGGTGCAGGGGACCAGCTGTGACTCCACAGGGAGCTGCCAGGGGGGAATGAGCCACGACTGAGCCACTCTCCCATCCCAGGGTATCTGGGGAGGGCTCCAGGATGGTGCAACACCAGTGCTGGGACAAAGGGAGCTCCAGGCTCAGCTTTGGGGCTGCTGCACTCACACAGCAGCTCCTGCTCTCGTTCCTGCTGATCCTGCAGTTTGGGGTGAGTTTTGTTTTTCTTTAATAGCTTTTTGCTTTATTTGGTTCTGCTTTCTGATGAATTCCTTAATAGAGTCTTATAAAAGCTGTTGTCAGCTGCATTAGCAATAATTTCCTAATGGCTGGGGTTGGCATTGGCAATTAGCACTAAGGACCTCTTCCATGGGCAGCGTGCTCGGGCCTGTGCAGACAGCAGCTTCCCAAGCTCTTGGATGGTCTGGAGTATCACATCCTAATGAAATAATTGTAACTGGAGATCCTGAGGCTCTTTTCAAGTATGATCTGATTATCCCTGCAAAGGAGGTTTGAAACAAGTAATCCCTGGTGGTGTTTCTGCAAATGCAAAAATTGGTTTGGAAACGCTGGGGCACTTCAGCACCAGCCTCTCCCGCCCTGTCTGAGGAGAGGGGGGGATCTGTGCATTTCTGGGGCTCCAGGGGCAGCAGAGCTGGGGCTGCTGGGCACTGGGAGCAGTTTGCTCACCCTCCCTCCTGGGTGAGATGTTGGTTTGGAGCAGTTCCAGCCCATCAGTGTGTCAGAGCACATCGTGGCTCAGTACAGAGCCAAGGGATGGACCCGGGGCAGGCTCTGACTGAGGGCAGCCTCCTCCAGCAGGGGAGCAGTGGGCATCCTGTGGGTGGATCTGACCCTGGGGCTGCCTGAGGGAGCCCAGGAGGGGCTGGGATCCTGGCTCTGCATTTTGGGACCTCTCTCACTCAAGGGAGAAAGGGCAGGGCTGTGATTATCAGCAATTCACACTGCG
This sequence comes from Fringilla coelebs, assembly GCF_963513975.1. Lineage (NCBI taxonomy): Eukaryota > Metazoa > Chordata > Aves > Passeriformes > Fringillidae > Fringilla > Fringilla coelebs. Next base: position 5,332,395 of record NC_140043.1, on the reverse strand, counting down.
TGGGGCAGCCCAGCCACAGCAGCACCTCTCTGCCAGCCCTGCCCCAATCCCTCCAGGAGGACAGTGCTCCCTTCTTTCTCCTGGAACAGCTTTAGACTCACAATATCCACATCTTCCAATCCCAAATGATTTGCACTGCTGAAGGAGACAGAGGAACCATCCTGATCTGGCCTTCCACATGCTGCTCTTGGAGCAGCACTGATGCTGGATGGGGAGGAGACAGGAGCAGGTGCCTGGAAGATTTTATTTTATTTTATTTCTAAGAAGTCAGTTCTGATGAAATACACAACCACATCTGAAAGAGCTGGTGGGATTAAATAGCTGAATGCTGGGCAGTTTGTAACTGGCCCTGGTGGGGCAGGAGAAAGGAGAGTGCCTGTTCCAGGAGAGGAATTCTGGGGGTGGGGCTGAGGAGGAAATCCAGCAGTTCTGATGCACCTCAGGACCATGAGCTTGCAAGGTTCCCTCTGAGGAGTGCCAGCAAAGCTCTCCTGGGCAGCTGGAGGGAAATGTGGGTGGTCCACGCAGCTTTTTTTGCTTTGGGTTAAATTTTGGGTGATCCCTCCGGCAGCACGAGCGGGTGATTCCAGTGCTGCCAGCTCAGGGCTGGAATGGGCTGGTGGGGAGGGCTCAGCACCACGAGATAAGGGGCTCCATCATGGGAAACTGCCCTTGGAGGACCTGCTGCTCCCACCGTGAGGGCTGAAGGACGTGAGGAGATAAGGATAAGGTCACCCAAGCCGTGGGAGAGCTCTGCAGGCAGCTGGGTGGCAGGAGGCTCAGGAATCCTCCTGCCTGTGTCCTGCTGTCTGTCCCAAGCTGCCAGGGAAGCTGTGGAGCACCAGCTGCCCCCTGCAAGGCAGGGACAGGGGGCAGTGGGCCCAAGGGGTTCCGAGTCCTGCTGACAACCCACCAGGGCTGGGCTGGGGAGCACGTAGCTCCCAGCAGGGCACCAGCTCCCAGCCCGTCCCAGAGGATTTATTTTCCTAAAATGGAAGCAAAACTGAATTGATTTATTTTGGTTGGCAGCGTGTGGAGCTGGGTAAATAATCCACAAGAAGCTCCAGAGCTGTCCAGATCCCCCAGGCACCTCCAGATCCAGGTCCCTTCTCCTAGAAGAACGGGGTTCATCTGATTTTCCAGCTGCCCAGCTCCTGTGGCAGGAGCAGCTGCTGGCTGGGCAGAGCTGTGGCCAGGGGCCAGCACAGCACCTCCCAGAGCTGTGTCCATGCTGCTCTGGGGAGCATCACCCTCACTGACTGCCCATGGATTGGGACACCCCTGCTGGGATGCCCTTGATGTCTCCCTGTTGGATCTCGCTGTGGGGTGCCCACAGAGACCCCTTTGTTGTTCCATGGGGTTGTTTGTGCTTTCCAGCCCCTCTGGGAGCCTCTGCACATGCAGGAGCCCAGCCTGGCTCCCCCCAGCATCCTCCTCAGTCCCTGGGGCTGCAGAGCTCCCTGGCCCCCAGGCCACGTGCAGCTCTCCAGGCTCTCTCTTGGCAGCTGCTCCTGCTCCTGCAGTGGCTCCATCTGGGTTTGCACTGGGGATTTGCTGTAGCACTTCCAGGAGTTTTTCCTTCCCAGGGCCCTCTGGAGCATCCCTGGCTCCCCAAGGGTTTCTCACCATTTCTCACACGGATCTCAGCTGCTTCAGTTCAAGCCAGTCCCTTTTCCCTGAGAAAATATCCTGTAAGCACCCAGGTGTTTCTCTGCTGTAGCTGAAGCCATTTGGGGGTTTTCATGTTTCTCTTTGGGAGTTTCTCCTCCTTTGGAGGTTTTGCTTCCACGAAGTTTTTGTCTCCACTTGCAAAGCAAATCTCATCTGCTTTATTTTGGATGTCTCCAAAGGGAACTTGGCCACGTGACGATCGTGGGGACAGAGAAGCAAAAACTTACCTTTTTTTCTAATGGAAGAACCCAATGTCACAGAAATAACCCACCTGACCAGATGGCCTTTCTCCTCCTTCCAAATTAAAGGCTGGAAAGCCATGAAATGGCCCAGCCACCCCTGGGAGCAGATCAAGAAGTTCCTGCAGCTTCACCCATCCCAGCAGAGGGAAGGGGGAAGAGATCTCTGTGGGTAAAGCAATGCTGATTATCATAAGGCATCAGCAATGCTGATTATTATAAGGCATCAGCAATGCTGATGATTATAAGGCATCATGTCCTGGACCCCCCCAGCAGCACAGACCTGCCTGGGTGGGCACTGTGGGTGACCCTGGTGTTGAGCATCCCTGACCCATCCATGGAACTGCAGCTGCCTCTGGGCCCAAATTCCAGGCCCAAATTCCCTGCTCAGGAGCTGCAGCCAGATGAAGGAGAGTTTTCTCCTATTTGTTTTCTTTTGTCAGTCTTTAAACCCAGTTGCAAATGCTGCTGATAATTAAGGAGACTCTTGCCATTTGGGTGAAGTGCTGAAGAGCAGCCTCCTGCTCCCAGCCAGATGCTCCCCAGCAAACCCATCCTGGAGGAGAGGGAAATTCTGGCTTAATTTTGATTCTTTCATACTCCAACAAAAACCTCCCTATCCGAGGCAGCCTTGGAAACCTTTCCTTATTGAAAGACCTCCTTGAAATGCATTGTAGCAGCCAAGGAGGGTGGCTATGAAGCACAAAAAGCCTGCAGAAGAGCTCATTAAAACAATAAATTACAACTAATTAGAATAAATCAAGCTAAATCATCTCCAGTGGGAAGGTAAAATGAGGTGTGAGTGAGTGGTTTTAATAAGGATGGTGCTAATCCCCAGCTCCCCTTTGAGATGATGGTGAGTCCTGCTGCAGCAATGATCCCACTGCTGGGCCCAGGCTGGAAAACACACATGGACAAAGAGGAGAGTGGAGCTGATGGCATTTTGAATTGTGTCCCAGCCTGAGCTGCCTGTCCCTGTTTGCAGTGGGTTTGGGGGCAGCACAGCACCCACAGTGGCTCACAGAGGTTGGGGTGTTTGCTCACTTTGGGGTTTGTTTCTGTTCAATTTGCAATGCACAGGGTGGCTGTGAGGTTCTGCTCCTCTCCTGTCACTTCATCACCACAGCCACAGCAAAATGACTTCTCTGCATAATGAGCAGTGAGATCATTGCAGCCTCCTTGGCTCCAGATCATTTCTGCTCCGGTCTCCAAAGAGAAAAGTGCTCAGAACAAGGAGAGGAGGAGGGAGCTGTGGGATGAGTGCCCTGCCAGGGTCGGGCTGGATGGGGCTCTCAGCAGCCTGGTGGAAGGTGCTCCTGCCCATGGAGTCAGAAGGTCCTCAAGGCTCTTTCCCTTCCAAACCATTCTGTGGTCATTGAGCAGAAGATCTTCAAGCTGCCAAGGCAAAAGGTTGATGCTGAAGAGAGTGAGTCACTTCTGAGAGCACCTGGAAGGGGCCCAGAGCCAGCAGGGCAGTGGAGCTGCAGGGACAGCCCTGCTCGAGCCTTCCCTGGCTGCCAGCTCCCTCTGAGGGATCAGCACTGCTGCAGTGCTGCAGAAATGTATCGGTTTCATTAGGCTGGAATGATTAGCTCCAGGCCTTGATAATGATACTTAATGGATCTAATATTTTGGGGGGCGATTATGCTGCTGTGTACAGCGAGTATATCATTAATAACCTTCTTTAAACCTCCTTGCTTGCACTGCCACTAATGATGCTCAAGCCCTTCTTATGCCTAAGCCCAATTAGCTGCCAAGAAAGAGGCTTTGTCCCGTGGAGGATGCCTGGCTGTGCTGGGAGGCAGATGCTGATGGTTTGGGCAGGAGGATGTTTGGATTTGGGGGCTGGACCCTGCAGGGGGGTCAGGGCAGCCCTGGTGGGGGCAGGCAGTGGTTGAAAGCCTTGGGATGGCTTTGCTCTGTGCAAAATCCCTTTCTCAATCCCACCCAGAGTTCTGCAGGGGGGTTAACGCCAGTCAGGGCCTCCCCACGTCCTGGGTTTTGTCACCTCTTGGTTTCTGTAGCTGAGGGTGTCAAACCCTCCTCACCCTTTTCCTGGGGGATGATGGCAGATCCATAGAGGGCTCTGTTTTCTCAGGGAAGATATCCCTGAGAAATATCCCACATTATTCCTCTGTGGTCCCCGTGCTGGATGCAGCCAGGTGGAAGAAGGAATATCATCCCTGTCTCCACACTCCCCCTGAACCTTTCCATCACCTCTGGGAGGAGGAACCAGACTTGGCTGCTTCTCTGCTCCTTCTCACCCAAGCCTCCTTCCCATCCTCCTGCAAGTTGATTAATCCATTAGGATTAACCTCTCTTTAACTCCTTGATTAGCTGCATTTTAAAACTCCATTTGTTTTCCTTTTTACATCAAGCTGGTGCCAAAAAAAGAGGGCAATTTGCAGCAATACTGATTTAATGCAATTTCTGAAAATCAGGGTGAGTGTTGGGAAGGTGTGCTCAGCATTCCAACTCCTCCCAGCAAGCTGCAAGGGGCTCCATCCTGCTGGAGCCAGGCTTGGGAAGAGCACCACAGAACCAGGTGGATTCCTGAGTCCCCAGAGCTGGTTTCTGATGGCACTGGGGCAAACCTGAAAGGTGCATCCTGCTTTCAAGGTGGTGTTGGGGAAACTGAGGCTCTTGTGATGTGATGTGGGCTTTTTGGTCCCACAGGAGCGACCCCTTTCTCCACTGGAAATGTCCCTGATTTCCCTGGACTGTGCGTGGCAGAAATTGCCCAAGACAGGGCTTCTTGCTCTGAGACAGGATCATGGTTTACATCCATCCAGGTTTAATTTACCAGGTTTAGACCTGGTCCTGGCTTTACCAAACCCAAGTTCAGTCCATTCCCTAGGTGAGCTACCAGACCCCTCCAGAATCTGGGGGTTTTTGATGACAAAAACTTTTCCTGTCTGTGGCAGGGGTTTGGCTCAGCGTCAGCTCCGGCTTTTCTTATGGGACCCTTCTTTGCCATGCAGGAGCCACGTGGGAAAAATCCCTGATCTCTTCAAAACTAAGCAAACTTCCTGGCTATAGACCAAAATCTCTGCTGTTCAAATGCCTGTCTGTCCCTTCCCAGCCTGTCCCAGTGGGAAGGAGGGAATGCTCCATCCTGGGGCTGTCCCTGCTGAGCTGGGGCTGTGCTGGGGTGAGCAGTGCTGGGGTACTTCCATGGTGGGAGCTCCTTGAGAGCAGCAGGGACATCACTGGAATCTTCCTCCTCCTCCAGACTCCCCACTGCAGGATGTTTATCAGGACCTTTGAGGTGTCTCTAAGGTTTTGGAGCAGTTATTGTGTTCCTAAGCTATTTTGGGGTGCATGAGTGGGAAACACACATGATGAACACGTGTGCAACAGCCTGCAGCTCCAAGTGTTCAGGCAAGGGAAACTTCTTCCCAGTGCTGAAGAAAAACAAGACAAAACCAAGCAGAAATTGGTGCAAAACCAAGCAGAGAGCTTTGCCTTGTAGGACTGCAGCTCCCAAAGCTGGGCCCCCCTGCACGGGTAGTGTTGGAACAGGGAAATTCTCTCAGGAGCTGTCTGGGAGCTGTCAAAATATATCATAGCTGCTGTTGAGGTTTAAAAAGCTTCACGCTGATGCACAATTTAGGGGAAGCATCTTGCATTTCCATAGATGTACGACAAGATTTTCTGAAATTGCAATGATATGAGAAAACATCTTTTAAAGTGGAACCCAGATGGCGGGAGGAAATTGTGCTGTTTGAATTCTCTTCAGATAAATCGAAGCTAAAGGGATGTTAAACATTTTATAGGTTTTTCCTCCCTCCCCCACTTCCACCACCTGCTACTGAAATGACATAAGAAGAGCCATCAAACAGTGAGATCCTTACAGCACATGGCTGGGGAAATGGCTTCATCTGAGGGCATTTAACACCCCGAGATCCCAAACCCAGCAGGGTCAGCTCGGGGCTCCCTGGGGAGGTGCCTTTTGGGACAGGAATTTCTGGAGGGGCTGCCAAAGCCATTTCCAACAAAGGAGTCATAAGGGTTCATCCTGGGGGGTTGCAGTGGGAGTGCAATGCCGTGTCTGGAGCTGTATTTCTCCTTGGAAAGCACCTCCTGCAGGAGGCAGACACCCTCACATGCACGAATGGAGCATCTGGCTGTAAATCCCCCTAATTCCAGCCATGCCCAGAGCTGCTCTGCCTTAGGGACAGGCTCTTCGAGGTGAGGTCTCAGAGCTGCCCCAGCAGCAGGCATTGCCCTCGCAGGTGCTTTTTGTTTTCCTGCTCCTTGGCAAGCAGCATTTTCACTCCTGAGCTAAATATGTCACTTTGTCTCCAGCGGCTGCCAGGCTTTAAAGCGCTGGCACCTCGCGGAAGCACCCGGAGGACAAATGCCAAGGATTACACACCGTCCTTACTCAAGGAGGAGGGACTGGGCTTTGCGGCTCCTTGCTTTTGTTTTGAAAGTAAAACGAGCCTGTTTACCTGGCTGTTTACTTAGGCTGGGTGAGTCACAGCCCTGCAAACGTGCGCGGGCAGGTTCGTCCCCTCGGACGGGTCCCACTTCCCGGGGATGGGCTCGGGGGACACCGTGAGCAATAGCAGCAAATATTCCAGCCTTGGCTGTGCTCCTGCCGGGGAGGGTGCTGGGGATGACAGGGGAGCAGCGCTGGCATTCCCGGGAAGCCTCTTCCCTGTCCATCCCTGCTTGTGCTGGAGGGCACCAGCGGCGTGGGAAGCCTCGGGGATGGGCAGCACCTGCCCCCCAGCTGGGTCAGGAGCTGCTGCTTCCAGCCCCATCCTGGCTGGTCCCCCTGGGGCAGTTTTGCCTCCAGCCCATCTCCGGACAAGCTGTTTTTACACACTCCTTTTAAAGTTCTTCCCAGCGTTGTGGGATTCATCCCAGCAGATGGGTCCGTCCCCAGGCAGGGTGGTGCTCCCCACGGGTGGTGAGGTGGCTTTGTGCTTAACACCAAACGGAGGTCACTGCCAGGGCATGTGGCTGTGTTTTTTTAGAGCGCTTCCCAGCTGGGATCTGGCTTAGATTTTGGGAGAAGGGACCCTGGGCAAGATCCCAGCAGCTTTTTTAAAGGGCTGAGCCTGCAAGGAGCACCTGCTCATCACCAGCGTGGGCTTCCCGACTCCCAGCAGAGCTGCAGAAACCACGGGGGCTGGGACTGGGTATTTTTAAACAACCTTGGCCGGGCAGGCTCTGCCTTTTGCTGTTATCTCTGCCTGCAATTCCGGAGTGATTTGGAGAGAGCCGTCCTGCAGCTCAGCTCCCGCAGCCGAGGGTGTGCAGCCACAGCGCTGCCTCCTTTAGCACAGCAAGGGATGCTCAGCAAATATCCCAATCTTCGCTCCAAATTGCTCCCAGCACCAGGTTATTTTGGAGAGGGAGGGCTGCTGTGATACCTATTATCCCCACAAACCCAGATAATAATAGTGATACCGTGTGGTGGAGCGCTGTTAGTGTAACAAGGCTGTCTCTTGTCCCCAAGAATGCTGCGTGTGGCAGCTTGCTCAAAAGAGAGCCACAACAAGGCTGGCAGCAGCCAGGGATGTTCTGCACTGCTCAGCTCTGCTCCCTGGCTGCTGCAGCCCCGATGTCCTGGCGTGCTGTGGCTCGTAGGGACACCAAGAGCACGGCCCCAGGGCTCAGGGGTGACTTGTTTTGGCAGAGATGCTTCCCTGGGCCAGGCTGGGCCTGCCTGCCTCACTGCTCCCTCCTCAATCCATGTGCTGCTCAGAGGGTGGCCTTGCCCAATGGATCCCAAATGTGGGATCAGTGGAGGCTAAATGCACCCCATGGGGTGAGCAGCCCAGGGGCTCACACCCTGCTGCTCACCCTGCACGCCCCGTGGGATGGGCAGATGCTGCATCGCCCCCACAGCTGGGCACAGCTGGGCTCCCAGAGCAGGCAGCATCAGCTTGTAGCTGGAGGCACTGGGTGCTTCCCTTTCTCCTCTCTTGTTCCCTTAAAAAAGGTATTTCAAACATGAAAGCGCTGTGAGGACAGGCGCTTACACATCATGAATGAAATAAGGATATGGGAGGGTTTCTGTAGGAATTCATCTTTGCTGTATCTGCTTCTCAGCGAGCCATAAACTTCCTAAGAACATAAAAATCTCACTTTTTCTTCCTCTTGAGCACATACCCAGTGCCTGTTTCCCCCAGCTGCAGACCCTGTGCATGAGCAGAGAGAATGTTCTCTGCATCCACACTGAGAGCGATGCTGAACCTCCCCCAAGCCTCAATAACTCCGGCGTTTTCCGTTTATAATGGAACGGGGAATAGAGAGCTCTGTGGAAGTGAAATGTCTTTCTCAAATCATCAGGTTATTTTTATGTGCATCAATACTTTCTCATGTGTGTGTAAACACCTCCCCCACACGTGCAGCTTTATCTCAAGGAGTGAAATAAAAATAGCTGGGGATTGAAAGGGAAGCGGGTGAGGGGGCGGTTGCTCTTTTGGGAAGAATCTCTTCAAGGTTCAGAAACAGCAAAGTCACGGTGACAACACGATCTGACAGAAGCCCGGCCTCCCTGGGCCTGGCAGGAATGGAAGAGCTCTTCCTGACTGTCCCTCTCTGTTCCCATGTCTCCTCACAAGCCGAGCCCAGGCTCGGCGCTGCTCTGGGGGAAGTTTTGAGCAGGCTCTGCCTGCCAGGAACTGCTGCTCAGTGGCTGGGATGAATGCCCCCCATCCTGGCAGATTCTGGGATGGCACAGAGGGATCCCTGTCTCTCCAGACTCCTAGTGATGCCCCCTTGGCCCAGCTGCTTTCCCTTGCCAGTTCCTGGCCCTGCTTCTTCCCTGCATCCCTGCTCTGCATGCCCAGGCTGGGCCAGTCTCAGGGGGAGGTGGTGCTTGACCCCAGAGGAGTACAGGGATGTGCTGCAGCTCGTACAGATGATCTCTAGACTCTTATTTCATTCCCCCCAACCTCCCTGACAGGAGAGTAGCAAAGGGATTTCTGAGAGCTCAAGCTCTGCAAAGTGGAGAGGAAATTTCCCTAGGGAATGTAAATTAGGAGGGTTATATCATCTGGCAGAGCTGTGCCCTGGCTTAGTATCTTTTATGGTCATTGCTTTTCTTATTTTTTAGTGATAACAAAAGGAGGATTAGGAAATCCCCCACTGTAGGAAGCTGCATGGCTGGGTGGTGGCACGTGGGGGACAGACATGGTGACTGTCAGCACCAAGTGTTTCTGGAGGGACAGGATACACCCAGTGCCCATCACAGCATCAGACCTCAAACTGCACCAGCTGAACTTTGGCTGGAGCAGAAATAAAACCCCCAGGTCTAATAATACCCGGGTGCAGCCAGCTCCAGAGAGCCTCTGCCAGCTGCTGCAGTTTGAGTCACGAGTCACCCAGGCACAGAGTTGTGCAAAGTCACTGTTCCTGTCCCAACCATCCGGGTCCCACAGGTCCCCTCTCCCAGCTGCTCCCTCGGGGGCCTCACAGGGGTTGGAGGAACCCAGCTCAGCTCAGGCAACTCCTCCTCCTCATCCACTTTGGGAAAGAGCTGGGAGGATTTCCAAATGCCTCCGCTTGGCAGCCAATCCCCGTCATTCCGGTAGGGCACTAGAAGTCAGCCTGGAGAAAGTTCAAGGCTGTATCCTTGATTTTTAAACATTTTAAACTTAATTTCTGATCCCCCTCACTCTGCACAGCACCTCCTGGCTGCTGACAATGCCCAGTCTGGTAATTTCCAGTGATGCCAGTGCTGGATGCAGGTGGGAGATGATGTCTTGAGAAGGGATGACTCAATTAGAATTTTTTTCCTGTAAATTTCCCGGCTCCTACGATGTCCCCACGGTGACCTGCCATGGTTGGCACAGGGACTTGGGCATCCCCCACCTATCTGTGCTCCTGGTGCTCCTTGCACAAGCCTGTGCACCAGGCAGGTCACAGGTAATGCCTGGCAAAGGCACGTGGTGTCCAAAGGCGACTCCAGGGGATTGGCAGTATCCCATGAACTTCTTGCTGAGCGAGTTCCTGGCATTCACAGGGGCAGGACAGCACCGTGAGGGACAGGGTGGCCTTTGGTAGCAGGGCATTGTCCTGCTCTGTGTTTTGGGCATGGATGGGATGCACTGAATGCCAGAGCTGCTCTGGTGGCTGGGACCAGGGCACATCAGACCTTGGCCAAGCCCCTGGGAGCAGTTTCACTGGTGGGCTCTCCCCATCAGTAATCTGAGCCACTGCTGCTGGAGCAAAGCTGTTGGCAGCACAAACTGGAGCCATTCGGGTGTTTTTCCCTGCAGAACCCACTTTGTCAGCAGCCCCTCTCTCCTCCTCACCCACACTGCAGAAGACACTTCTCACTTAAGTGGCGTGTGCCCACCACTGCTCTGAGTCATGTCTGTTAGCAGGGAACTCATAATTCTTCAGGTTTTCTCAAGTACAAATGTCTTTGGAAAAGGGCATTGACTAAAACACTTGACTGAGGTCCCGCTGGTGACTAATTCCCATGGCACGCCCTGCTCAGCGTTAACCCTGCTGAGCTCCTGCAGCCTGGGGGTTGCAAAGGGACCCTCCCAAGAAGAGGAGCAAAAGAAAAGCGAGAGAACAACTTGAAAGAGGCAGTGGCACAGTGGGGATGGCCCCCAGGTGCCACATTCCCTGAAGAGCACGTCCGTGTGAGCTGTGCCTAAGTTCAAAGCAGGGGTACAGCCCAAAGCTTGGGGGGGGGCAAAACTTAATGCTCGTGCCCAAAACTGGCTGGAAAGTTTTGAGGAGGGGGCAGAAATCAGACAATGGGAAGGGAATATAAAGATTATGGAATTTCATGGGCTGGGACAGCTTGGGCAGGACTAGACCAGGTTGCTTCAAGCTCTGTCCAAACCAACCTTGGGACACTTCCAGGGATGGGGCGTCCACAGCCCCCTGAAAGAAACGCCTCTCCATGGAAGAGCTGGGCTTAGTGGTGGGCCTGGCAGTGCTGGGTTAATTGTTGGACTCGATGCTGTGTGAGATCTTTTCCAGCCTGAGTTGTGATTCTGTGATCTCCTTGTGGCCACCTCGGGATGGCTCTGGATGTCTGCACAGACCACCTCCAAAAAACAACCCCGGCTTTGTTTGCTGCTTGGGCCCCTGCTGAAAACACAACCTTCGTGGGGATTTCAGCAAGGTGAAGCAGCTTTTCCCCCAGCTTTGCTCTCCCTCTGTGCACCTGGAGAGCCCAGGGAGCTGCAGAGCAGGAGCAGCCTGTGAGAGCCACAACTGAATGGCTGCGGGACGGGGCAGAACTAATTAAAGCCTCCACAAAATGACATCTCTTTCCACAGATGGGAAGCTGCTTCCCCTTTGTCTGCCTCCTTCAGTTAATTAGTTATCTAGGAGGTTGCATTTGCATTCCCCTCTTTGTGAAGTACCCTTTTGTTAACTACTTTTCATATACTTTTATGAAGTCGGCCGCTGAAACGGGCTCATTTATCTCACCAGCGACAGGCTGAGAGCCTTGCCCAGAGCTCTGTGCCAGATGCTGGGATTGGAAAATAATGTTTGGCTTGTCTGGTGTTTGGAAAGGAGACAGAAGGTGCAGGGCTGCAAGAAGAAAGTCCCAGGCTGCTAAAGCCAAGGGCTGGATCTTGACAACTTCTATAAAAGTGTTCAATCTGTTGCTGTCGGGCAGCTCGCAGGAGCCAGGGAGGATGGAGCTGCTGCCAGCTGTGAGATGAATATCTCTATTGTTATCCGATGGGAGCAGGGTGTGAGCATCCAGATTTCTCAAAATTTACCTGCTGCATCCCTCCTGCAGCACTGCTGGCTGTGTGTGTCCCCCCAGGAGCCCTCCTTTCCCACAGGGAGCCCAGGGGCACCTCAGAGCTGCTGCTCCACACATTTCCCCTCCGTTAGCAAAACCGTGAGCAGCAGCATCGCAAATCGATCCCTGTTGTTATTGTTAGGAAATGTTCGCAAAAATCAATGTTTCCTCTGTAGCATAAACAATCCATGAAGCCCTGCACCAGTGGGGGGAGGCATGGCTGTGTGGGTTTGGCTGCTCCCAGGCATTTTCCAGGGATCCCAAGGGATGTCATGTTGCAAAAAAGGGAATTCTGTCATGAATTCAGCCACCCCTCCAATCCAGGAGAGGGTTTTTTGGTTTTTTTTTTTTGGCAAGGAGCAACCACACCTTTAAACTGGAACTTTGAAAATGCAGAGTACAGCTCGACTACCAGGGAGGAAATAAAGCCCAAAATACATAAATCTCTATTTTCTGCACCAGTGGGTTTGTATTGGCCTGTTAGTTGACAGTGCTGGAGGTATCCACTGGGATGCAACTATTACACATCCAAACTGTCACAAATGGAACCATGGCTCCGAGAGACAAAGGGTAATTTGTTGAGAAAAGGTGTCATTGAGGTGGAAGGTTGGAAGGAACAGAGACAGTCACTGTGGAGCTGCCAAAAGAGGATACCAGATCCACTGATAGGCAGGGAACAGCTTTGAATTTCCAAGACTGCCCTTCAGGGAGAAGAAAATAAAAGCTAAGGACAAAAAAAAAAAAAAAAAAGAATTCTTAAATACAGTGACAGCAGAAACCTGAAAGATCACAGTGAAAAATGGGACTTTCTCCTCTAACAATAACAGTGAAAAAGATAGGAATGTAATTTGTAAAGGCTGTTAAATTGCCGCCAAAATTGTAAGCTGGATGGAGAAATGACACAGAAGGAAAAAAGAAACAAATGCAGACCTGTTGTTATTGGAGTATTGCTTGAAAATGGGACTAGAGATGAACAGGGTGGAGGAGAAATGGAGCTGAGGAAGGGAAGAGCTGGGAGATCCCACCCAGCTCTGTGAACTTCAGTGGGCTGCAGGAGGAAAACAGGGAAAGTGTCTCCAAAACCATAAACCAATCCATCTTTGGGGACATTTTTTGTTTGTTTCTGAATAATGCATCCCCCTGTGTCTTGGAGGGAGCTCATTTCTGTGCATGTGGCACTAAGGAGGCAGGCACAGACATGTGCTCCTCTCTGAGCTCCAGAGGGAATTCCTTGCCAGGAAGGAGTTTGCAAGGTGGGCTCCCTATGGAAAAACTGTGGCAGGAATGAATTGCAGAGAGCCTGGAGACAGACACAGTGATCTGTGCCAGAGCCTTGTCCCCAGGGCTTTGGGGTGCAGGTGCCACTGGGATGGGGGACAAACTGCAGAAAGAGAGAGCAGGAGGGACAGGGAGTGTCCAGCCTCAGGAGGACACATCCCCCCATCCCCTCTGGGCCCTCCCAGGCTCCTGAGCATCCTAAGCCAAAGGGCACTTGGCTGGTTCCAGAGCCATTCCAGCAGACCTGCCAGGGAAGCAGAGGGAGTCTTGGGCACAGCTCCAGAGGGTGACAGCGCTGATGCCTGCAGGGCAGGGCTGTGGGATGGCTCCTGTGTGCCCACCTGCTCCCCTGCAGCTCCTGCATGGACTCACAGCTCCAGAGGCTGCAGGGGTGATTGTCTCAGCTGGCTTCCCCCTCTCCAGGGGCCAGAGCCCCAGCAGGCTCCACCCTGCTGCAGACAAAGGTTGCCCGAGCTGAAATCCCAGTTGCAGATGAGATGCCACCATTTTTATCAGGGAATTCATTGAAATTGGTTCTTTCTCCACTATTTCAGCTGAAAGCATTCCTGTCTGCCCATGTCCCAACACCAGCAGGTGCTCAGAGGCTCACAGTTACCAAGTTGTGGTGGTCTCAAACACTGGGTGTCAGAATATTCCCTTTCAGCTGGAAACATCTATGATTAAACTGCTTCCAATGAGAAAAGTAGCAGAAATTGCATTTCCAGCTCCTCAGTTTAGCAGGTCAGTGGGTGAGCACCTCTGGCCTTGACCACCACACGCCTGAGGATTTTTTTCCTGAAAAGAAAAGCAGAGCAATGCATGAGGTGTGAGGTTAAAAATCAGCCTGCAGAAAATATAAAGCCAGGGAAGAAAATGAGGTGAGAGGAACCTGCCCAGCTGCAAATGCCCCCTGCTTTCTCCTGCAGCCTCTGGAGCCCCCCAGCCCCACTGTGGCTCCCTGCTTCTCCTGTCTGGTCACATCCCTCTAAATCAAAAGTTATAATAGCAAAGAAGAGTTGGACAGATTAAAATGCAGGGAAATGATAGCAAAGGTGTTTTTTTCAGAGCTGAGAGGAAAGCCAGGGAGGGAGGAGATGTTTTCAGATATCTTGTCCCTTTAGAGAACTCACAGGATTCAGATGGTTGGAGTGATCTTGACAGGCTAAAAACCCAATCTGCTGGAAATCATATACCTCAAATAATGTGCTATTGCTGCTGATCGGCCCTGTATTTTAGGGCTGAATAGGTACAGTATTAAATTCATCTTGAGTTTTCATTTGCACCAGTTACAGCCTGTTTGACAAGGTTGGAGTGGGATTTAAAAGGCTTTTACTGAAAACAGTTGTGGGAGGAGCGAGGTTTGATGGGTTTTCTCAAGGACTGAGCAGCACCAGGGGGTTGGGGATGCTGGGGTTCCTCTGTCCTGTGCCCCAAGTTGCCACATGGGAGAGTAGCCAAGGATTCTATTTAATTAATTGAAATACTGATTAATATTGCCCTTACTGTTATAATGACATTCAGGTCTCCTTCCCATTCCTTTGGCTGCTGGGCTCTCCAGCAGTGCTGTGGAGTGATGAACTTCTCTTGATCTAAAGGCAAATCACATTTATGGCCATGTCCCTTGGCCACAGCTCTGGTGTGCCTCAGCTTGAGGCAGGGGACACCCCAGCTTGGCCCTCAGCTGAAGGAAGGGTGAGAAAATCCTTCTCCAGGGGTGACCTTCACACTTGGAGAAGCAGCAGCTGCCTCCTGGGGTGCCCTTGTGTGGGTTTTGCAAGAGGATCCCCCTTGCAGCTCTGCCCTGGGAGGCACAGGGAGATGTCAGAGCTGGTTCCAGCACAGGTGCTGAGTTGGGTGGTGCTGCAGCTAGAAATAGACATAAATATGTTTTATTTGACATATAAATACAAAGGAGGAGTTCTGGGTGGTTCCCAGGAGGCTGGTTATGTGTAAGGTGTCCTGGCCCCTCAGGATTTGTTTCTGTTTTTGAGGGGCTGCTGAGGGGAATGAGACCTTGTGTGGTGTTAATTAGCTGCAGATCCTTCTGCTGGGCTACCCTTTAGAAAATTAAAAACTCTTGCTTCAGAGTTTGGGCAGCTGTGTGTGTTTTCATAACTGAGGAACAACTGGCTTTAATAACTCAGGGAATTAAAACCACCAAGGCTCCTGTTCTGGAACAAAGCCAGCACCAGATGCATTTAAAAATTGTGGACTCAAGGGACCTGAGATAGCAAATGCAGGTGGGAACAGCAAACTCGAGGCACCTGTGCTGCCAGAACCACCTGGGAACAGCAGAATAATGGTGCCAGCAGCCACTAAAGTGCTGAATCCTTGGGATTTTGTGCCCATTTAGGGTTTGCTTGGCTCTGCTCAGGAGGAAGGAAAGGTCTTGGCCTGGAGCAACAAACTTCCAAGGTAGCAAGTTCTGGGAAAATGATCATTAGGGGGAAAAAAATAATCCATTCAGAGGTGCTTCAGCCACTTGAGAAGCCTTACCAGGAGCTGGGAGAGATTCTCCACCAAGTTTTCCTGGTTCCTCTTTAAAGCAGGTGAAACTTTTCTTTGAAGTAAGCTCTTGTTTCCAGGGAAAAGAAATCATTATTTCTGTTTAAATAAAAGCTTGGAACATTCTTCCATGCCTTCCTGTGGATAATCACAGGAAATGTATCGCAGGCTGCAATATCTGATGGTGGCACAGAGTGTTTGTGAGTAAAGCAGGACTGTTTTGATGGGTACATTGTGGCTTTTTGAAACTGATCTTTGAAGCTCTTAATGAGAGCACTTAAAATGGAGCAGGGACAGTAGCAGGCTGAGTGAAAAGGAAAATGTGAGATGAGGATGCACTTAAGGGAAAATATTCAGGGAAAGGTAGCAAGTCTTGAAAAATGGAAGGGAAAGAATTGTAGCGAGGCTTTGAGGGTAAAGAATGGATTGAGAAGCAGGAAAAATAAATGCTGGTAGGTGAGGGATGGGTAAACAGCTCAAAGGGTGAGCAGAAGAATGGTATAAAAAGTGAAGGTTTTGCAATACAGCTTAGATAAGTAGGGATGGCTTCAGAGATGGTGCATTAACTGTTTTACATTTCACTTCATCTCTGTGTTTGGGTTCCAGGAGGGTGTCAGGGGGTGAGCCAGGACTCTCTGGTAAAACCCATACAAACAACAAACTGATTATCTCCTGATCTCCTCAGTCCTGCAGTAGTCACTGACTTTGCAAGTCTTGCACTGTCTCAAGTCAATTCCAAGTCAAGTTTGACTCCCAAACCAAGGGACAGGAGCAGTGTCACTGATCTGTGTCACTGATCTCTGTTCTGCTGTTCGTTCTCTTTTCCTCTGTGCTCTTGGCTCCTGCAGGGAGAGCTAAGGCTCTCCTGATGCCTTGAGAAGGCTGACCTGGAACAGAGGCTGGGCAGAGTTAAAGAATAAAGCAGGGATTTATTAAAGGCCTCAATGGATCCACCTTGGGCAGCACAAGAGCCCATCCAGGTGAACCCAGAATGGTCACAAAATGCGCGACAGTTCACGGGGTCTGTCACTTTTATAAGTTCTGCTCCATTTGCATATTGGGGTTAATTGTCCAATTACAGCTTTAGGTTATGAAGTCCCATCCTTGTTTTTCTCTCTTCATTCTGCCATTGTTTGTGCTCCTGGGCCTGAGGTTTGGATCATTTGTCCTTGGTCCCCAGCTGGAGAAGGAATTGTTTTGTCTCCCTGCTCTGTGCACAGAGCTCACCATCCCCTCACATGAAGCTCAGACTCACACACTAAGGCAGCACAGAATCTGAAAAATAAAAAAGCCAAACCTGAGGCATCACTCTGAGGTGCCTGGGCTGGTTTGTACTGAGCAATTTTCCATGGAAAAGCAGAATGGAGTCTCTGCAGCCCCCTGTGCCATCAGCCCCAGCTCCAGACAACTCCATTTTTATATTCCACCTGAAGCAGCATCCGCCTGCCTGTGCTCATCCAGCAACTGTTGCCAGTGTTCTTGCCCCTTAAATTCCAAAACATCTTTTCTGCTGAATATTAGAAGTTGTTTTCAAGAATTTTTAACTGCAAATATGCCCTTTTAAACCCTGCCAATCCTGAAAATACTGGTTAATTCAAGGTAAGGATTGTTGCTTTGGTATTGAAAAATGATGTTAGGGTTCGATCCTTAAGGGTGCTCTGAAACCCAGTTGGAACTTGGTTGTTTAACTTGACCAAATTAAAAGTACATAATTAAAATAGAAAATAAACTATGTAGGTTACTAAATGGGTAGTTGTGGCTTCTGCTTGAGCTTCATGAAGCAATCAGAGATGAATGGTCTCACCTGCTGATCCTTTTTGTGCAGAGCATGGCTGAAAGCACTACAGACTGCTGGAAATCTCAGACTGACGATTCTTTTCCTTTTTACTAAAAGATTATTGACTTGGGACGAAAAAAGAAAAGGGAAAAAAACCCCAAAGGAATCTGACCTGTCCTCTGCTTCCTTCTATCCCCCCAGTCTAGGGAAGGCCCAGGGATTTCATGCTGCTCACACATCAGGTCTCACTATTTAGGCTGTCAGTGTTCTCTGCAGAAATATTTGTTTGTAGTTTCTTTTTTTTTTTTTTTTTTAATTCTAGAACAGAAATGTGTTTTTATAGCCCAAGTCTAAAAATACATTGCTTCACCTGTATTTTTTGCTTTATGTTGTTAATTCACTCTATTCCTACCCACACTGAGCAGTCCCCATTATATTTTGAATATTTGAGAAGATTATAGGTACTGGATATGTCTAATTATAGGTGTCTGAGAGCATAACATTCCTGGTAGAAAAATCATGATCTCTGATTAATGCATTTGCACTCATCTCTGCCTTCTGAGTTAGTGTTTTCTTCAGCCACAAGTGCAGCTGATGATTTGCAATGATGAATGACAGGAAAATTTGTAAACAACAAGATGATGATAAAATGTGAATTCAACAGGGCTTGAGTATGTTAATATCTGCTGGCAAATGCTGCTTTCTAAACTGATACCATTTAAAAAATAGATTTTAAGAGCTAAAGCCACTTGAGGGACTGTGGATGGTTTCACAAAAGAATATGGCCATAGGGCATTATATGGAATAACTGCATGTTTGGGACATTTTTTACTATACTTGATGGCAACAAATATGTTCAGACAAGCTGTATGGTCATGGATGCTTTTTGTGTCTTTGTTAAGTAAATGTGGTGTCAGGGAACATGGAGCTGGTATTTGAATATTCTCACTGGAAGCTGTTGGTTTGTAGCCTCTTGGGAATGTGGTGGCTCTTGCAGGGAAAACACCAAGCTGGGCCAGCACAGTGGAAGAATTGCATTCCACTGCAACACACTGGAACAAAACAAACCCTGTCCAACCCACTGGCAGTACCAGTGAAGGACAGGGGAAGATCAGGGTGTGTAACAGTTGTGTTTGCAAAACCAGCCAAACAACAAAACCTTTCCCAAAACCCACAAAAAATAAAAATCCCACAACAAGGAGAGCTCTTTTAGCCACCCTGTGCAGCAGTATCCAGGCAGAATGGAGTGGCCATTTTCCACAGTGATGTGGTTTTTGTGACCCTTGTGGCTTTAGATTGCCCATGGGGTGGCTCTTCTCCATCTGCTCCCCGCCACTCCGTTCTGCAGGAGAATCCTGGCGAGTTGGACAGACCATGATTTTTAACCAGAATACTCCAGACACCTTCCAGGAGGAATTTTGGTTCTTGTATTTTCCAAACCTTGTTGGGGAGGGGACTCCCTGCAGGGCTGCCTGGTTCTGTGTTGGGTTAAAATCAGCTGGTGTCAGTCCACGTGAGACAGAGCCCTTCAACCCCTGCTGCAGATCACTGGAGGTTACTTGGCTCAGGCTGAGGATTGCTCCCCTCTACCTCAGAGGTCGGGTGTGCATTGCAGACACCACTGATTCATTGAAAGTCACAGAATGTAGCTCTCCAGACTGTATTTCTGATTTCCTAAGTGCTCAGAACAATGTGTTAAAGGTCTCTCTCTTATTCTGTAATGTAGCGGTGCACGGTGTTGTCAGTCACCTTTTATCATGGCTAGATAAATTCTTCCCCTTAATTGCCACAACAAATTCATTTGCAAAACCTCTGAGGTGGATTGTTGACTTTTTGCATTGGAAGGAAGGTGGCCTTTCTGACCAAGCACTAAAAACAATCCCAGTCCACAAAATCTTGAGTGTTATTAATGTCAAAGCCAGCTGTGTACTTGTCATAATATTGTGTTCTGTAATTCTGTGCTTTGGGTAAATGGGTCACTAGATAAGATTGACAACAGCCTCAGCAATGAAAGGTTTTAAGCTGGAAACTGGATGAGAAAGCAGAGCAATTTCTTTCAAGAGAAATTACACTGATGTTATTTGTTATTGCTGCAGTTAGAGATCTGTCAGTGTTTCCAATTTAAAACCTTGCTTTCTAGAAGACTAAAAACATGTATTTCAAGGCAGAACTTTTAATGCAAAGACCTTTTTTTTTCCCCTGCCATCTCTCTTATGTGAAGGTTAGTCATAATTTCTTATTGCTCTGGGAGCAGCAGGAAAACATTGGTGGTGGATGGGCTTCCTATGTTCTCCAAAATGGAGAAACTGGTCTGGCCAGACTACACTGGTGGGGTGACATTCCTGATCCTTTCTGAATTGAGAACCAGTACCTGGTCACTGATCAGCACAGGTGTCCTCCCTGTATCTGGTAAATGCCTAAGTCATTAAAAAACACCAAATAAAAACCACCCCAGCTTCAGACATACCCTGAAACTTCCAATTTAGAGAACATGAAATTTCAACAAAATGCTTCTGGGAAAGGATAACCCAGTATTTCTTTCCATAAACTACTCAACTATTCCTGGAAGAGAAAAGGCACAAAATACTTTCTAAAGTATTTTTCTGTGTTAGCTATATGAAGTAGATACAATTATGGTGAGATGTTGAGTCTCAAGTAGCTCCTTGGGGTATTTTGGTAGCTTCCTGACAGGTAAACCTGGGCACAGTTTCCACATCTTTCCACTGCTTGCTAGAGGCAGTCTCAAAGTCTTCATTGGTGACACTTAAGTATCTTTTCAGCAATTAAAAAAATGCATATTTGGCAGCATGGAAGTGACAATTTTGAGATGTGCTTTGTTTGCAGGGGTTAATTTATATTTAATTCCAGGCTGTTTGGTTTGGGTTTTTTTTTTTCCCTGCTGTACTCTTTTGCCAGGCTCCTCATGTGACAACCTGTCAGCTCAAGAATTCCAGTGTTAGTATGGGCTGGTCTTTTGGACACAATGAAGGGAACAAGACAAAACAGGGAGTGTACAGGAGAGATTGTAGCAGAGAGAGTCATGCTTTCTGCTTCCCCAGCCATCCAAGTTTATCTTGTTTGTCCTTGTGCATTTCTGATGAAGAATTGGGAATGAAGGAAGAAAACTTGAGCATAATTGTGTGGGTTGTTTTATTTTTTTCTTTGAAGCTCTGACTGCTGCATGTGCCCTCCACATGGACCAGTGTGAAAATGAAAAGCATCTGCAGAACAGGTTTGTTTTTAGCCCACGATCGTGTCATGGCTTGCACAATCTTGCAGAGCATGAACAAAATAAATTTCCTGAGTGCAAGAAAAGTCAGTATTTGGAAAAATGCCCTTTGTCAATTGTCTGCAGTTTCTCACCTTGCTGTTGCCTAAACCTGTTAGTGATGGTGAGTTTGGAGTATGTAACAAAAAAAAAAAAAAGCAGCTGTGAGCACACTGGCACCGTGTGTGGTTACAAATTCAGAGTTGGGGGTGTCACAGTGAAGGAAAGACTCTCACTGCTTGTACAGCAGTGAAAGGGTGCACATGTTGGTGCCTCTGAGGGACCTGGAATGTCAGGAAGTCTTTGTCACGGTGTGTGATGCCTCCCTCTGAAAGCTCTGCCTGCAGAGAGGACACAGGTATGCCTGACTTAGGTTTCCATGGAGATTTCTTGTCCCTCATTACCATAGGTGGATTTTGCAGATGGTTTTTCTTTGCCTAACCTTCTCTAGGTTCCTTTTCTGTTTTGTTTGGTTTTGTTTTGAGAAGGGGCAAAAGATGATGTGGTTTTTCTTATTGTTTGGGGTTTGTTTCTTTGGGTTTGTTTTTTTTTTTTTCCCTTTTGGTGTTAACAAGTTGTGAAATGTTTGGGATTTTCCTTTCTGGAGTGAAGGGAGAGGGAAGCAGCTGTTCTGCTCAGTGTTTGTGGGCAGAATGAGCTGTGGGTGCTGCACCAATGGCTTTTCCTCCAAGCTCCATCCATGACCAGCTGGTAACCACAGGCAGGACAGGATTCACGCCCCACCTCCATTTGAGGTGATGCTTCTGCTCCATGTCTCTGCTCCACTTCTCACAATGAGAACTGATGTGCACTTCCAGCTCTCAGCAAGCCAGTGCAGCCCTGGCTGGACATGTTTGATGGGGAATGTGGTTTCCAGCAAACAGAATGAGTTGCTCAAGTGTTACTTTTAACTGTCTCCTGTTGCCTTTAACTGTATTAGCAATGGTAACACTACACTTCTTTTCCTTTTTTAAAATAGCAAAAGATGTGTTTCTTGTTGCAGAAGATGAACTGGGAGTCTTTGTTGTTTTTTTTTTAAATAAGCAGCCTAATGGCCTGGGCTCCCTCTTCTACATGACTTCCTTCTCCCCCATCCAAGGAGGCATTGACCCACCTGACATTTGCAGGGTAACCATGAAGTGCTGTTGTATTTCTGTTATGGAATGTTGGTAAACCTGACTGCAGGAGGAGTGAGGTGACCAAGCAGATGTGGGGAATGGGGCTGTGCAATAAAAGAAATGGTTGTGTGTTTAGCTGAGGGAACTGGGGGTCTGCAGTGGTTTGGTTTGTGAGAGTTGGTAAAAGGAGGAGTGGAATGAAGGATAAACAGAAGCTGTGAAGTGAGGTGGTCATCGAACTGGAAGAGAGCAAATGATGCAAGAAGAAAAGTTCAATTTTAGATATGTCATCAAACTTGGATACATGTTTAAGATTCAATGGCAGAGAGCTTTCTGTCTCTTTCAGCAAATAATACATTAGGCTGTTAGACTGTACACTGGCTAATGTTGGTTTTAGTAATTAAGCTCATTTGGTAACTTGAACCATAAGTGTATTTCTTCTAACTTGGGCTTAATTTTCAAAAAGCTTTAATAAAAATTTGGAAAGTGTAAGTGACACCATATCTGAAGAACTAAAATTCTTATTTGCACATGTGCATGGACAAAATGGGGAAATATGACATCATACTGCAGTAATTCTAACAAGAGAATAACAACACTGACAGCCAAGTATCTGAGATTACTTAGCAGGCATAGTGAAGCTGGTGGTGCAGAATTTCTGAATTTTATCTTTTATTCTGAACTGTGGTTTACTCTGCCACTGTAGTCAGCCTGGATTAGAAATTCTTGACTGTTTTAGAAGAGCAGCACTCCTTCAGTGCTGAAGTAGTTGGTTCTATTACTGTTAACCATAACATTTAAGCACTCATGTACTGAGAGTTTTGTTGAAATGTTTTTCTTCATGGCCTTGTGAGACTGACAGTCATTGACTTTCTTGTACTTGCACACAAAATGACTTAGAAAAGTGAATTATCTTTTGGTAATTGCATATGGAAAGGGCAAAACTGGTATTATAGCAAAAAGCTCTTGGCTTTTCCTGCAAGTATTTTGCTTTGTCTCTCAGAGTGTGAAACAAAAATGGTGATAAAAATCAGACTTGAGATGGGGCTCATGCTTGGTTTTAAGAATGGGCCTTTTTTGTTTGGTTAAGTGTTAGTTTTACTGTCTAACATGAATATAAAATGCAAGGTGGTACTCCTGACCTGAGCCTAACGAGGTGAAAATGTTATGCTCTATAAAAATAAAGGGTTTATGATCACCAAATTAGTCTGACATATCTGTGAAACAGCAGCTACCCAGGAAGGACCACACAATATCCATGCTATTAAAGCTCAAAACAGCCTAATCAATTCCAAAAGTTCAATTTCTGTTCCTAAAGGCTGCTTCCATAATGAATTAAGGGAGGCATATCAAATGTAATAATGCATTGTTATGAAGGTTTCAGTAAACTTGCCAAATGTCAGGCTGCTGGTCCAGTCATGGTGCATTAACTGCTGTGATTAAAGCTGAGCTGTCCTCAGAGCTCACCTGGCTTTGGGAATTGAGCTGCAATATTCTGCCTGGGGCAGCAGGGAAGTGCACTGCAAAGGTTACACTGAGCAGTGAATATTCAAAACACTGGATTTGTAACAGGTTTAGTGCCCCTTTCTCTGAAATGGAGCAGACAAATGCTCTGTGGTTCAGATAATGAAGGCAATAAACTATTTCCTGTATTTGGAGAATCTGCTGCTCCCCCAGCTGCAAAAAATTACTTTTGGTAACTGTAAACACTGCATGGAATGGCTATTTTTGGGTGAGAATGGGAAAAAAATCCCTTTCATATTTGACCAGAAGTTCAATGTAATAAATAAATGGTGGTTCCTGTTTCTGGGTAGGCTCAGTTCAGGGCTTGTACTGGACAGTAAGGTTAACACTTGGTAATTTATGGATGGGCTTTCTGGTTCCTTTGTGTCACTCAGCACAAAGGAATGTTAATGCTGATCTTACTAGACACTGGTGGATTTCTCTAGTGTCGTGTTCAGTGGAATTATGTCTGGAATGAATGTGTGCATAGCTGAAATGCTAAGAAAATGTTTCGGGAGGGAAAGCTGAGCTCTTTTGCATACACAGAACTTAGAAACTGCTCTGTGACACTTCAGGAAATTATAATTGTTTAATTAGGGGCAGGGGAACATGATCCATGTGGAGACTTTTCTATTCCAAGAAAAATAATCAGAACTGATAGAGAAATGCAGGACTAGATTTGTAGGTAGAGGCTGGTTTGTGATAGTTTCTAGGAAGAATCATACATTCATAGATCAGTTTTGCCCCAGATGATGCCAAAGGGACCTTGCAGGCTGGATGTAGAGGTCACATCAGCCATCCCTGGTTAACTGTGGCCAACAGAGCAGAGCAAAGCTACCTGAGAGAGCAGGGTAGAAAATGATGAAGAATGATGGATCCAGCTGAAAAGGAGAGGTGAGATTCAGTGAGCAGGCAGGAGCTGAAGCAAGTTGAAGTTCAGCCAGGACACCTTGCTAATTCCCCCCAAACACTGGATGGCAGACGAGGAATCATTCCTCTCATAAAGAAAATGAGTTTCAGGGTAACTTGCTCCACATGCAAGAACTTTGAAACCTGTTCCTGGATTGGAATATTGCCTTGTGTGGGCAAAGTGAACGAAGGCATTCGGGAGTGACAGGGAAAGCATAATAATTAACTCTTGAGTTTGACTTGCAGAGGAAAACCCTTTTTTGTACAATCAAATGGGTGGTGTTTTGGTTTCCTTGAGACTGCAGAGTGATGCACAACAGCAAGTGGTGGAAGGCAGCACTTTCCCTGCATAGATGGTTTCTCATTATTCATGAAATGTTTATAGGAAATGCCTTGCATGCACAGCAGCAGCAGGGGGAGGACTGTGAGCAGGGAGAGAAGGACACAATGGAATGTCACTCCCTTCCTTGTAGTATAATGTGACCTTTCCATTAAATTAACATTATGCTGTTTGCACAGAAAGAGAGCTAAGATAGAAAATATTTTTAGGGGGCAATAGTCAAGTTAATTAGGCAGCTGTAACTTACTCTGTGCATTAGGAGCTCAGAAGCAGGGTATGGGGAGTGGGGGTTTAATGTTGCTTTGCATTCCGTCTGTTTTGAGGGAGCTGCTTTGTGTTGACTGTGAAATCTGGGCTGTGACGTTGTTCCAAGCACTGTAGCCTGGACCTGTTTTTTCCGGTGTATTAAGAGGAAGGTTTTAACTTTAATTCCTCAATGACTTGCTGCTAAAAGGTTTAGGCATCCTCTCTGCTAATCTAATGGGCAGAAAGGACAGATTCCACAATCCTTCTTGGCGTGGAGGACTGAGATATTTTACGTGCCTGTCTATCAACCTCAGAGCAGTAATCGTGGAGTAAGGCACAGTTTTCCAAGAGAAACACTGCTAGATTTTGGTCTGTGAGCATTTCACTTCATTCACACCTACTCAATTTCATTTAAGGGTTAAAAGATGCTTCATAAAGCTGCTATGACACACGTAAATTCATAATGGCTCATTCATACACTGCATCCATTACGAATCTTCCCTTTTGAAGAATGACTCTGACTTTTCCCTAAGTTTCCTTACTCATAAAAGGCACATTCTAGCTGTGTTACATCAGGCTGCAGATAAGAACCCATGTGTTTGAAATAAGGAGATTGCAAGGCTGTTAGTGTTATTTGTAATATTTTCTCTTCTGCAATTAAAGTCAGGTTGCAGTAGGTTCCAGAACCCCCTGAAGCCAACGCTGGTCACTGTGTGCTCTCTGCTGTGTTTTTGGCCTTGAGCTAAGGCCTGTGGTACTGCTGGGAGGGTGAAATCATATCATTCTTCATCTGTTAGAGCAGCCCTTGGACTGCAGTCCTTCAGTCTGAAGCGTATTTACTTCAATAGTTTTGGCCTTGGTGGTTCATTTCTCTTCTGCAGGTACAACAGTGATCAGAGAGCCTCATTTGTCTGCCGTGCTGAGGATCCTCATCTGTCCAGGTGGCATCATTTAGTCACAGTGCTCGTCAACATTTCCTTCCCAGTGCTTCAGGAATCCACTGGGTTTGACTTCTGCTCTCAGTTGACAGTGCTTGTAGCCCTCAGACCTGATAGTTCCCAGTTCAGATAGAGGAAGACTTCCAGCTTTATTTGATAACAATTGATCCTCATTGCTCACTGTTTACTCTGCTTTTTGGGGAGCTATTTCATTTCAGAATAAATGAAGTTATCTCACAACTAGGACCTAAAACTAAAGAATAAACTTTTACCTTTATGCTGGGGGAGTTAATGGCAGGAAATCAAACCTGTCCTGTCTGGCACTGTCAGAATAAGACTTTTACCTGTTATTGTTGGTCGAATTGTGGACAAATTCAACTTGTGTATTTGTGGGCCAGCACTCTTCCTCTCCTGTCACCTCCTGCCTGGATACAGGGGACCAGGAACCAGGAAAGGATGAGAGGCTGCTCACTGAGAGCTCTTAGGATCAGTACCTTCTGCAGGTGTCAGTACCTTCAGCAGGATCAGTGCCTAGGCAGGTTCACGGGCTGGTGAAGAATGGTGCGACTGCCTTTGGTTCATGATGGCCAAGCATGACAACCTGAAGCCACAGCTCAGTGCCAGTTTGCTAATGACAAAGATTTTTGCCCCAAACATGCTGAAATCCAGGGTTTGTGATCCATCTGCAGCATAATGACAGTGTAACAGTAGGGCTGAATTTAACGAGGGTTTATATTCTCTTCTTAAATGACTTCCAAAGCCACTATTTGCTGCTCTATTTGGTGTTGATCAGTTCAGCCAGAGTGAGAAATATTTATGGCTTTCATGCAGTGCACTTATCACATTAGCAAGATAATTAAAGCTCTATAGCAACTGTCTTGTAATTAAACCCCAAACATATTCTAGTCTGATTCCATTGTGATGGAACCAAAGTCCTTTTCCAGTAGGCAGAGAGTTGAAATAAAGGATCTGTTCTTCCACTTAGGAAGCCTCTCACACACATAGGACCAACACAGTATTAGCTTTGAGCATATGGCTAAAAAATTGCCTTTTATGCTGCTTTACTTTCTTGATACTTTGCCTTGGGTAGGGTTATGTATTTATGTGGTCAAGAAATTGAGAGCCTTTGTGCTGTAACAGGAGATATTTGACTTTGCTGTCAACACCTGCAGCAGGTGATAGGTTATCTACAGATATCTACCATGCACTGCTTCAATTTATTATTTTTTTACTAGGTTACCCTGAAATGTTAGAAATTAATTCCTGGAGTCAGTGTCAGCTAAAGTGACAGTGGATCAAAGCTGTGAGACAAATCGCTCATCACAGTTCAGGGAGCTGACTCCTCTGTGCAGGCAGCTGTACATCACTGGAGGCTCCTCATCCCCCCCAAGCCCTGCTCCACAACTGCTGCCAGTGCTGGGGAAGATCATAGGTGGATTTCTGTAAAATAAGCTCATTCCAAGCACCCATCAGAGGCATTGCTGCATCTTGGAATTGTTATTTGTTTGGTTGGGTTTGTTTCTTGTCACACTGTTTAGAGCCTGTGTCACTATGCAACAGCCTGAACTACATAAACAATGATGTTAATCCATGAAAAATGAGAAATTAAACCTTGGCAGGATCCTAGTGATCCCTGTCCAGGTTCATCAGATGAAAGCTCTAGTTTTATTTTTTTTTTTTTCCTGACTTTTTCTAAAAGCTCAGAAGCACAAAATTCGTTTAGCTTTGTTGTCTGACAGTCAGAAATCACTCTTGCTGATAGAGAGCTTGCTTCATCTCTTAGGCAAAGCAGATAAAAACATTAAAAAAAAAACCCAAACCAGCCCCCTAAAAACCTTTTCCAAACAGTCACTCTGCTGTTTCCATTAGCTCATCAGTAATGTTCGAATCCTTCCCTTTTGAGAAGCTGCTCTCAGTGAAATACTGTGCATGTAATTTTTTCCCTTCAGGTATTTCCACTTTGAGCTGTTCTCGTAAATTAATGTTCGTTTTGATTATCTGTGTGAGATCTGGGTTGGTGTGTGGTGAGTCAGAGCATGTTTGCTGTGTGAGCTGGAGGCTCTCAGCACCCCTGGCTTGTCAGTGAAAGTGGAGAGAAATCAAGTCTTTGTGCCTTTGCTCTGAGGTCAGCTGGGAGACACCGCTGCTCAAAACCAGTGATTTAACGGCACTGTGACATCCAGCCTTAAAACCAATGGGACACAAACTAGGAAATCAAAACAAAGGCAATGCTCACAGAGAATGGGCCACAGATGCAAGGCAGGCTGTGTGTGCAGCTGGCAGGGCCATCACAAACTGCTGCTCAAAATAGCTGTCCTTCAGAAAGGCAAGCTTGACTGGGGCTTATTCCCTTATTTATGTGTCAGACCTTTAGCAGTTTGGACCGAGTGTCACTTGTGAGGAGTGTAGGGTACAACCTAAATACTAATATTTTTTTTAAGTCACAGGTAGGGCTTTTTTTGCAGTAAACCAAACAAATCTAGGCCAGAATGTTAACAAATATAAACCAATGTCCAGCCTGGATGTGTGTGCCTGAATGCTAGTTTTAATGTAAATTACAAATACATAATAAAGAGAGGTCATTTAGAGTTCTGTATCTTACATTTAAATTGTGTTCTGTGTGTTGCATTTAAAGCACATTCTGTATGAATTGCTGTAAAGGGTGATTTGGAGTTTGTATCAGGATTAAAGGATGCTCTGTAATCTTGCAAAAAATGTAGCCACTAAGATCTTTTTCTTGACATGCTCATCTGTTTCATGTTTACTGTGGATGGAGCTGGTGCCAGCCAGTCTTTGGATGCACACTCATTCTGCTGTTGCAATATGGATCATATTCATCCCTGTCAAAATACATATTCAATCAGGATTTATATTCCAGCACAGAACTTGACCCTTTGACAAAAATACACTTGAGTGAAACTAAACAGTGGCTCAGAATTTGCTTATCTTTTTGTTTGCAAACTCTCTATTTTCAGTTTACTTAGAGAATGTGAATATTTCTCTACAAGCTGTTATTGGAAAAATATTGTAAGAAATATTTAAGTGGAAATTGGAAAAATATTGTAAGAATATTTTAATATTCTTAAGTCTTCAACTTACCTCCCAAAATGTAGATTTGTTTTAAGGAGGCAACAGGAGTGGATGCCTGGAAAAGTAACAGTGGAACCATCAGACCCATATTGGGATGTGCACGTGGTGAAAAGATGACTTTTATAGGGCTGGCAGATGCACTCACTTTACAGGTCATTAAATTTGTCATTATACAAACTCAATCATCTGTGTTTTTGAAATAGGTTTAGAATCTCAAAAAGATTGCACAGTAT
This sequence comes from Fringilla coelebs, assembly GCF_963513975.1. NCBI lineage: Eukaryota > Metazoa > Chordata > Aves > Passeriformes > Fringillidae > Fringilla > Fringilla coelebs. The sequence continues at coordinate 5,303,538 of NC_140043.1, read as the reverse complement.
GAAAAATAAATGTAGAAGTTGAAGTTTTGATAGACAAAACATAATTTGATCAATTCCATAACAATCCTACAGAAGTTTATTCCTGTTGTCTAACTCCTCCATATGGAGGTTGCAGTCTGACCTTAGGTATATCACTGCATGCAGAGCAACACCAAACAAATTTTATACTTGCCAATCTGCCAAGAGATTCTGATTCATCTGCCTGTGCTCTTCAAGGAGGGAATGTGTAATTTGTGTATTAGGATATTGTCTCCCTAGATGTGATGAGAAAACTGCATCCTTTTAAAAGGATGTGTGTTCTGCTTACAGGGCTGGTTTTGCACCCCCAGTTCCTTCCAGAGGTGAATTTAACCATATTTAGTTGTTCATTCTACCAATAGCTTTTCTGCCCCTAAGCCAACTGAAAGAACTTTTCTTTGGATCAAGGGAGTTCTGAGATCTGGGTTTGAAATGATATGTGTTACAAAGCACAGCCAGCTCTTTCTTCTATGTGAATCTGTCATGCTTGGCCAGCTGTTGTTTGAGACAGTTATTCCAGGAAGCCTGTCATTGTATCTTTTTAATATGTTTTTTCTTTGTTGTTGGGGGTTTAAATGATTTTTAGTTCTTCTGAAAAATGTTCATTTCTGTTTGCAGAATGAGTTTTTCTATTTATGGACAAAACCAGTGGGGTGGTTCATAGTTGCTCCCAGGACCTCTCAGGGAATGCTTTTCTGTGGGAATGGGCTCAGTGATGACAATGGCTTTGGCCAGAAATCCATTTACTCACTAAGTGGGATACAGCAGCTTACAGGAAAAAGGACTCCAAAGCTCCTTTCTTTCACCTCAGGCTACATAGCAAGTCTCACTGCATTGTCTGCATTGTGTTGGCACTCGGATTTTTTTTTTTCCCCCATTATATGTCTGACAGTGAAATAGGAAGTAGTTCATCTTTCTGAGTATTTTTTTTTCTGGGCCAAGGATGGTACTTGTAGTAGAAGTCAGCTCTGTTTCACTGAAAAATTAATAATGTTTCAGGCATGTCTGTACTCTAGTAAGACCTATGCAAAAACTGTAAAATGTATACTCCTAGGGGGAAAAATTGTCTTGTAATATCAAATTTTCAATTATTTTAAAATTCTGGCTACTGCGACTGTGGTTTTGGACAACAAAGATGCTCCATTTGCAGGTTTGATCCCTGTGTGAAGGACCTATAAAAGTTGGTGCTCAGTTACAGGCCAGCTTATGGTGCTGTAAAATTTAGTTTCTGCTAGAATTTCATCTCACAGCTATACTGTGAAGAGGATAAAGCAGATGATCACTGTCAGACACCTCGTGAGGAGCTAGTGAACAGATCAGCTGAGCCAGCCATCCCAGCACGTGTGCTGTGAATGTAGATGCAGGATTCTGGAGATGGAAAATGACCACTCTGCTTCCCTTCAAGAAAAAAAATCCAAGCAAAGGTCACATCAGAGTGAAATTTCATTTACTCAGCCCATAAAATGAACACATTTTCCTGCTCACATATAGGTGCCAAGACTTTTAAAGAAACTGTTTGAAACACTGAAGATCTTAAGGTCCCCAAGGAGTTGTGATAAGAAAGAGAAAAAGGCAGAGGGCGAGGTGTCGACAGCACATCTGAAATCTGCTTTAACCCCAGTGCCCAGCAGCCACATGAAGAACAGTTGTGGAATGCTAAACTAAAGCGTGGCTGAGGAGAGAGGAGGAGGTTCAGCAATTTGCCTCCCCACACGTTCCTCAGTGACAGTGACAAATGCTGGAACATTCAGCCAGGCTGTGTGAGGGGAGCCGGGGCTTCCATGCCGAGATGGAGGTTTTGGGTTCACTGCCCCGCTTGGAATAGCCAGGACAAGGCACTTGTCCTGTTCCACCCTCATTCTTCAGTGAGTCAGAGGAAAATGCCACACTGCTGCTGTGAGGATTAATGATGCTGAACTACTGTGGGAGTGGGGACCATGTATTATTAATTAATTATTGAAGATAGGCTGGGAGTCTTCACTGCTGCTGGATGCCAGTGCAGCCCCTGCAGCCCCTCCATCTCTGCCTTGCCAGAGGGCTCTGTCCCATCCAGCCCTGCTTAGCTACACACACATCACCTCTGGGTGTGAGTATTCCTGCTCAGACCTGGGAACCAAGCCAAGGGAGAGGTAAGATCTTGCTCTGGCTTATTAACACACTGACAAGAATAAGCGCTTGCCTTGAACTCAGACAGTAAAGAATTCCTACACTGGTGTTTGGTAAATAAAAGCCAGCATGGGAGAAGTAGTGGAGATTCAGGAGGAAACGAGAGGTCTTGGGGATTCTTCTTTCTGATTCCTGAGTCATGATGGGATATTTTGGGAGTGGACAAAATAGTGAAGCTTTAACAGTCTTCACAGCTGAGAACAGGGAGAAGTGGCCAAAAACAACCATTAAATTCTGCACACACTGTTTGTTTATTGAGCTAATACCCTTCACACTCTTCTTTCCTTTTTTTCTTTTTAATTTGGTTAAAGAAGTGCTCCTATTGTCCTTACCACAGCTGTGTTTTAGTTTTGTGTCACTTTTCAACTTTGGTGTTCTTAGTCCTCTACCAGGTGGCAGCCATCATGCTCTTTATTCCATGCTTCTTATTGATTTGGTCAAAAGTAATTAAAGAGATAATTTGTTCTCAATTACATTTCCTTGAATTTCCTGAGGCTGGAAACTCTGCTCTCCAGCTGTGTCTTCCCCCAATTCTTTTTCAAATTAACTTTGCTCTCACTCTGAAATAAAACAGAATAACATGTTCTTTTTCTGTTTGCTGCTTTTGGATTGAATAGAGAGTCTGTGCTGTAGCAGATATTGATCTGATAATTTTATTAGGTACTCCTGCCTTGGTTCATGAACTCCCATGTTTTTAGCATAACACTGCAATAAGAAATCCTGTGTTAGACTAGCAGAAGTAAGAAACCAATTTTTTTAAAGATGTTTATGGATGTTTCTGCTTTCTGAGTGTCCTTTGTGCCTGAAGGGTTCTTTTCAGCACTTTTGTAATCTATTTTGAACTCTAATAGTGAGGGGGAAGTGAGCAGTATTATGGTGCAGATGAGGTTTTCTTCCTTTCTGTTTAACAGTGATTGCATTAATTTCTAGTAGAATGGATTTTTGGCAATTGAAAATGGCTTTGGGACATTTGGTATTCTGGGAGATTTGGCAAGAACATTTGTAATTTTGACTTAACTGGGGAGAAAACATCTAGAAAACATTAGCTAACACTGAGGGACATTGTCATTGCCAGTAAGCAACCAAAAAGGGCTTTGGGAGGGTTGCAAATATCTAATTACAGGCACAGTATTCAAAGACCACAAAAAGGACAGAAACAGAAGACAAAGATAGGTGGTACAGAGAGATGTCATAACTAAGGGGACACTTTTTTCCCCTTCCTTATTTGTATTGACTTCCAAGGACACATTTTAAAATTTTTAAATCATCTGAATGGAAGGAGTTTACAAAGACTATAAAGATGGCAGATCAAGTTATATAGTTGCTTAAAGGGTTCAAAGCTACTGCAGGGTAAATGTACTGATAGCAATAATATTGCAACCGTGATTAATTTGATCCAGTTATTTTACAAAACTTACCAACCTTGCCAAAACTAGTAAATAATCCTTGGAGACAAGCAAATAAAAAGATTTCTCACAGGAGTATGAGAAATGGGAGCAAATGGATGGAATAAACAATACCCAGCTATTCAAGATAGTTTTATTATGAAAGCAGGGTTTTTTCTGTACAGGTGCTTTCCATGTCATTCATAATATCAGAAAGGTTTTTTTTATATCCATAATATCAGAATCCTTCGTGGATGGAAGAGAAGTGTTTTAATTCCCATTCCAGGCACAGGAAGTGGAGCCACGATGAGCTGTGGAATCCATCACAGTCAAGAAAAGGCCTCTGCTAGCTGGGGCAAGGTGCTAAATGTTTTATTTAGGGTGTCAGAGGAAATTCCTGACGGAGATGAAATTGAATCTATTTATTCCGAGTTTCCTCCTCATGCTCTCACTAGCAGGCAACCTTTGTCTGACTTCTGAGCTGTCTCCTTCCATTTGGCTGATGTGTCTCCACTGACAGTAACATGTTCATTGGAGTGCAGAGGGACACCCAACAGGACTGGAACTGCTTTGCTCATTAAAACTGCCAAGGAAAAACAGTGGGATGAGGCCCCTTTCTGTGGGTGCTGGTTCTGACCAGAGCAGCAGCGTGGGAGCTGCTGCTGCAGCAGCTCTTACCAAGTGCTCCCCTTGGCAACTGAGATCCTCAGCTGCAAAGTGCTTTGCATTATTGATATGGCACAGCACAGCCTTAACAAATCAGGTGTCTTGTCTTTGTGCAGATTTAGTTGTGGCTTTTTTCTTTTTTTTCCTAAGCACTAAAACAGTGTTGTTCTGAAAGAAATCTAAATTTTCTGCAGTCTATTCCTTGTCACGTCCTTTGTCTCGGAGCCTCTTGTGTTTAATTGAAAATTCTCTTTTGGTCCTGATGTCTGTTCTGTGTTCCCACTTTCTAGTGAGAGGGCAGGATGGGTCAGTATTGAGCAGCAGCAATAAAAGAGGAAATAGGGGGGAAAAAAAAGTCCTGAGTGCTTGGCTAGAACACTGTCTTTAAAATTCAACATTTAGAATCCTGCCTGCAGAACTGCAGCAGCCATCTCTGTATGTGGTGCTTTACAAAACCTGCATAAACCTTTTCAGAAAATCAAAAAACACATTTTTGGAGGTCAATCTTGCATTTGGGTGACTAAATGTTGTCTCGTGATGAGGCTGTGCTGATTTATTTTCAGCAAAACACATTCAGTTTGCAAATGGTATAGTAATACTCCTGGTTGAGTGATATATTGTCAGGAAGAAGAGTGCAATAGGTGTGTCAATCTGCTAGTTTTGACACGACATATAAACTTAATGAGTTACCCAGAATGAAAAAACATCATTAAGTCAGAGGAAAGAGGTTCTTTCACCAGCTTCAACAAACAAAAAAACTGGAAAAATCTTAAACCTTACAGAAGGACATCTGCAAAGATGACAGGTGTGTGACAAGGGGATAATGTTAACAAAAGGATGGATTTGTCAGAATTGAGCAATTTTTAACCTCCAGAATTATCTAAAAGAGAAAGTGGAAATATTTGGGAGTTGTTAGGGTGAAATCTAGAGTCTACAGAAGAGGGGTTTGACTGAAAGAAATATTTTTTCTTTTTTTTTTTTGAGACTGCAATTTTCTTCCTAGAGGTGAGGGGATGACGGGAGGAGCCGTTTGAGGCAGGGAGCAGGAATGCCCGGGGTTCCCGGGAGCTCTGGTGCCTGCAGGTCCTTGGGAGTGGAGTCCTGGCCGATGGGAGGGCGCGGAGCTCCACCTGCTGCAGCAGCACTGCAGCCTGGCTCCCTCCCTCCCTCCCTCCCTCCTGCAGCTGCCCCAGCCCACCCCTCAAACACACCATCATCATTCCCACACGTGAAAAACGCCAAGCACTTGCTTTTTAAAATTTAAAAGGTTTAATAGTAATGAAATGGTTATAGAAATAGTAATACAAGTAGAGTAATAATAATTTGGACAGTTTGAATTAGGACAATATGAGACAATAGAAACAAAGAGTTACGGACGTCCGGGTACCTTTTTCTGGGCAGCACAAGCCCGAAAAAAGACACACGTTAACAGAGGATTAACCCTTAAAAACAACAGCCCGTTGCATATTCATACACCTCATACATGATGCATAAATTCCATTCAAACACAGGATTCTGTCTGGTCATCGTCAACTTCTTCCTCTGAATCCTAACAGCGCCTTCGAAGTGGGAGAAGTTCCTTTCTTCTGATAAGAGGGCAATAAATTCTTTTTCTCTGAAAGATTTAAGGTGTCCTGTGGCTGCTATCTCGCTGCAAGTCCATTTTTAAAAAGTATCCTACATAGCATAGTTTCTATTTTAACATTTTTTTTATAACCTAAAACTATATTTAACTCACTACTTAAGATAATTAATACAGCATTACTTTCTAACATAGCACATATAATATTCATTTTAATGATTGCAAAAAGCCAATCATAAAATACGCATTTTTCACACCACAGAAAACTTTCGAGTCATTTCCCTATCTAATCTCACTTTATGATGATGTCTCCTGTATTACTTTATAATTTTTTTTTTTAATTTATTGTTTCTCACATATGGAGCTGTACAAGCCTTTTTTTTTTTTAATGTCAGGAAATGATCACTGCAACAGGCTTGAAGGAAATTAGATGAGCTATAATGAAAGTCTTCTTAAGTTGAAAACGCTAAAAAAAAACACCCCACCAACACCCAAGCTGCAGAGACTGTTCAGATTGTCACAATAATGTATTGTTGAGTTTAACAAACGAGACACTCCAGCAGCGTTCTCCGGCTTTATAACTGCGCGGCAAATTAAAAAGAGCGAGTTCTACTGTTCTATGATTACCTCCCGTTTTAAGCTCAGATTGCACCTTTCCAATTCACACCGCTGTAACGACAGATATTATTGAGGAAAAGAAGTTTTCCCCTTCTGTTTCCCGAGAGGAAGGCGATGGAATCACCCCCTCAGGGCCTGAGGGGCGGCCATGGAGAGAGACCCCGCTCCCTGAGGGGCGGCCATGGAGAGAGACACTGCTCCCTTGAAGGAGGCCGGGGCGCTCTCAGGGCCTGAGGGGCAGCCATGGAGAGAGACACCGCTCCCTGAGGGGCGGCCATGGAAAGAGACACCGCTCCCTGAGGGGCGGCCATGGAAAGAGACACCGCTCCCTGAGGGCGGCCATGGAGAGAGACCCCGCTCCCTGAGGGAGGCCGGGGCGCTCTCAGGGCCTGAGGGGCGGGCATGGAGAGAGACACCGCTCCCTGAGGGGCGGCCATGGAGAGAGACACCGCTCCCTGAGGGAGGACGGGGTGCTCTCAGGGCCTGAGGGGCAGCCATGGCGAGAGACACCGTTTCTGAGGGGCGGCCATGGAAAGAGACACCGCTCCCTGAGGGGCGGTCATGGAGAGAGACACCGCTCCCTTAGGGAGGCCGGGGTGCTCTCAGGGCCTGAGGGGCGGCCATGGAGAGAGACACCACTCCCTGAGGGAGGCCGGCGCACTCTCAGGGCCTCAGGGGCGGGCATGGAGAGAGACCCTGCTCCCTGAGGGGCAGCCATGGAGAGAGACACCGCTCCCTTGAAGGAGGCCGGGGCGCTCTCAGGGCCTGAGGGGCGGGCATGGAGAGAGACACCGCTCCCTGAGGGAGGACGGGGCGCTCTCAGCTCCTTCCCCTTCCCCAGGGCCTGGCAGATCTCGCTGGCCAGAGGCAGGAGAAAAGGAAATATTGCGCCTCATATAACAAATTTTCGATCTCCGTGGCGTTAAACACTTTAAATAACCCCGGTTAAACGTCTCCAGGCCGTGCCCGCGGTCACCACGCCGGTGCTTTCCCGCCATTGAATCCTGAGGGCTCCGCTGCTGCCCAGCCCCTGCCCCTCAGCGGGGAGCGAGCCTGACAACTCTTAATTTGTATTAATTGTGTCATCAGGGAGAGGTAATGGTGCCCGGCTGCTGGCAACACTTAGCTGCTTCTGGAAAAGAAAGCAGAAAAATGGGAAAAAACCCCAACATCAAGTAGGTGTCATTAACAGAGCAGACTGAAAATTCCCTGTCCCTCAGTATCCAAGTCAGGTTTCTTCTACTATTTTTTTTAAATTCAAGGTGTGTAATTAAAAAAAACCAAACAAACACCCCCAAAAAAACTACCACAAAATTACCTGTCCTGTAAATGTCACTCTGTTCCATGCTGTTCTTGTAGCAGAGGTGATGAAAAAGCTGTCACAAATTCATGGATTTTGGGGGTGTTGTTACATTTTGTGCTGTGGGATGGGGCCGAGGAGGTGCTGTTCTGGATTGTGGACATTCCAGGGAAGACAGCCTTAAGGAAATGGTAAGTGAAAAGGAGAAAAAAAGATCAAAGGGTGTTCAAATGCTTAGAATTTATTGGATTTTCGACTGAACTCTCAAAAGCCATGTCCCCTGATACAAGTTGAATATTACTCAAAATATGAAAACTTCAGTTTTTAAAACCAATTTGCTTCTGAAGCAACTGCTCTGAAGATGTTCCACCTGCAAAGTCTGTTCCATCCATCTGGCACCTTTCTACCTTCAAAACTACTGTGAAATTTAGAAGGGCTTATCAGAGGAAATAATTATTTGTCTTTTAGCATTATTTATGGGTAGATAAGTTGTGTTCTTGAGTGTACAGGAATTAAGTTACAAACTTATATATGTTTTTATGCTGGAAATAATTTTTTTTAAGTGTTTGGTCTAGTAACTAATTTCTAAAATCCAGTCTACTTTTGAAAGCCTATTTCCACAGATTAAGACATTTAGTATTCTAAACCTCCTTTTATTACAAATTGTTGCAATAAATAACTTTAATCCCTGGGAGGGGGGGGGGGGAAGTAAAATAGTGCATATTAAATTTATGTAATGACAAATACTTAATTTTTATTTTCCTTACACTTCAGTGTAAGAGATTCTCCATGCTGAATGTGTCCATAATCTCTGATTGGCATTTCCAGCAATTGAAGGCTGGGTGCCCAGCTCACTGCTCCTTACATATTGAACCTTTGTTCTGCTGAAATCTTAGACAGGAACACGAATTTTTAAAGTTTTATGCTTTCTTAAGTGAAGATTCTGAAAAGCAAAATGTTCTTCCCCCATTTTTTTTTCTTTTTTAAGTACCTGAATGTTCTCAGGCTCTGCTCTGTTGTGCAAAAGCTGCACAGCAGAGCAAGTGCTCCAGCTACAGCTCTGAGTCTGCTAGCCCCCTTTCTTGTGCATTTGCTCTACCTTGAGTACATGGACACAAATTCTGGGGGCCTGGAGCTTTGGATTGCTTGGAATCAGTGAATGAGCTCTTTGATCTCAAACTAGTGCAGGAAGGAATTACTATTTTCATGGTCTTTTTAGCCTGAACTCCAGACGCAGATGAGTGATCTGAAGTCTTTTTTTTTATTAATCTACCTATATAATTTTTTTTAATAGGCAGGAATGTGTCCTTTTTTTCCACTTGAAGAAAATGATGGTTGAGGGAGTTCCAAAATTGTGCTTGTGTCTGACTTGAGGGCTTTTTATGGGTCTGTGCCTTCCTTGGGGGTGAAAGCACAGACCCAGAATAGAGGTTTGTGACAGAGTATACCTTCAGGGAAAAACAGCTACAAGTAAGTAATTTTCTATTCCCAGGTTTGGAAATTGGATATTCTTTTTATGTCAGACACAGTAGTCTATATAATAGACTCCCAAGAGAAAAGTTACATTTCTTAAGCATTTAAGCATAACAATTTATAAAGCATACATGCATTTTGCACAGGTACTTCCTATGTGAATCTATTTGTGCACCAAAGACACTTCCTGGCATACAAAGTTTTTCTACACCAGTGTGGTGGAGACACTTTTGCTCTAGTTTGCATCTCAGTAGAAAAATCTATTTGCACCACTTGGTTTTGAAAATTATGTGTAACTTTTGTAGATTGCTAATCCCTGAGCACTCAGAGCAGCCATTCTTTAAGTCCAGGCCATTGAACAAGCTCTTCTCCCTGCCTGGTATTTTAATGAAGGTCATGGTTGCTCAACTTCCTGCGAGGTCTCTGTCAAACTTGAACTCAGACTTGTTTCCATGCTGGTGAGATGACACAATGCTGTCACAGGTGATGACCAGCTCAGAAAATATTTGGAACCCTGAGCCTGCACATACCTTCTCTGTGCTGAGCTGTCCTTAATTAATGCTGTAATGTTTATTTTCAGTTTGGTGACTTTTAGTCTGATCCACAGGAACCAGGGAAGATGTTCTTCCCCTTCAGAGAATTGGGGATGGATCTGAGTCAAGGGAAGGAACCCAAAGCACACAGAAACTTTAGTCAGCCAGGGCTGTACAAGGCTGTACATTCTTTTCCTAGAAACCATCTTCTATTGCCACCAGACACAAGAAACTTCTGGTCCAGCAGGACATTTCTTGTGCTCTCATTTCAATAAACAAATAAACATAAAAAAATGAGCAAACGAAACAAAACACCCTCATGCAGGTAGTCTGTGAGAGAGGCTTTGGCAGAGTAAACTCCCATTTAGGCACTGGTACTCTTAAGATGTAAAAGAGTGTTGTCACCCAGGTGTCACCTTTGCCACTGCAGGTGGTGCTTAAGCTGCCAGCCCTGAGGCTCCATTCTGCTGCTCTGTGACACTCAAAAGTTCTGCTGGCACTCCTAACTTGCCTACAGAGACCACTCACTCTGTTTTCTCAGAATTACCTTAAACACTTGCTAAACTGCATAATAAGCCTAGGAGTAGGTGACTCCAGGGTTTTCTAAATTTTTCTGGAAACTTCTGATTTCGTTGATGGGAGTGTTGATCTAAGGAAAGAGATTCATTTGCAATTGAACAGCGAGGAGTACAAAAAGATGATTTACATCTGGCAGGGTTTAGTTACAGCCTGCTGCAAATAAAACTGACAAATTACCCCTGCCAGCCCCAGCAGGGTACAAATTACACGAGTGTTTACAAGCTTCTGAGACTTTAAGTCTTTGAAGAGCATTCACTAGGGGAAAAAAAGTTGAATTAAAGCAAGCAGCAATAAGACAGACATCTATATAAAGGCTTAATAATTAGGTTAAATCTAAGCAAATGTGGCAGTCGAGACAATGTGGGATATTGTAGCAGCATAAGTTGGAGAAAAATTAAACTCTTGCATTGTTTGAGATTAACTGCATAGAAGTCAAGGAAGTTAAACCAGTTTCTTTGCACGTACTGCTGTAGAGAACCAGAGCTAAACATTTCACAATAAAGTGAAATTTAAGTGGTTCAAATGTTCGCAAATTTTTGTGTGAGAGCAATTTCTAAATTTCATACTCTTTACTTGTGGTAACATTAAATTTCACATACTTCCCTTTTTATCCTTCTCTGCCCCCAATTATTTTTATTATTCACTTAGTCAACTGAATCAGTTTTAGTGGATTTTCCCTTAATAAACCTAACTGAAAATAGTAATAAACTGTAAACAAAATAATAAATCCTATGTATTTTGAAGGCTGGATAAGCCATTTTAGTAAAGCATGACTTGGTTTTGCCATAAATGCACTGTTAGTTATGTTTGCCTTCAGTCATTATTCTCTGCTAAGTTTCAGAGGGATTGTCTCCTTGAGGACGAGTTAAAGTTCTTTTGATGATAACCTGCCAAAGATCACTTTACTTCTTGATCTACGAGTTGCAGGTGCTTGGAGCTTGCTTTTGGTTGCTTTGCATTCTTTCTTTTCAAATTAGTAGGAATAGAAATAGCTGGAAGTGTTCTGTAGGATGCAAATTCCCCTCATTTAATTGGTATAAAAAGACCTGCTCAGCTTAAATAGTAACACATTGATTTGTAGGCATTTAGATGAAGCAAGACGGACCACTCATTTCAATGCAAGTTACAGGATTTTTACACATAGGTAATATTTGTTCTTACTATTTTAATTGAATTATTTCTCTTTTTAAAATCTTATTACCACTCTCTTAAACTTTTATGATTGCTAATCTGATAAATCTTATAATGCCTAATACTCAAGTATAGGCAGGCATTGTTCTGTTCACCTCTGCAGCACTGATAGGTATTGGGTGGATAAATATTATTACTCTCAGGGCTAAAAGTCAAATTGGGGATGTGAGATTAATTGTCACTTTTACAGCTGCAATTGGAACTTTGGGTGTCTCGGGGAAATAAATACCCAACTCACCTTACTAATTCTTCTAGACTTCAGTGCTGCCTCTGCTTCTCTGATTTTATTTCTAATTTCAAAGTTGACCTACTAAATTAGAATCTCCAGGGAAAGACTTTTTGTGAGCTGCAGCCCATTACTCTGGAGGAGTGCAGTTGTTCTCTTTAACAGCTGGACTGTTTAGCCTGGTTTTACTGAGGACATTTGTTTCCTGGGCCACATTGTGATAAATGCAGACTCGCCTTCCACTGAATTTTTAATGGCAATGCAATCTGCAAAATTATGTTAAATGTATCTTTTTTAATGATGTGAATAGATTTGATCTTAATGTGTTTTGATGTTATATTTTAGGACGTATTTAAAGGACTGTGGTCCTTTGTGTACATTATCAGCAGAATTGTCTTTTCAGTCCTGACCAGATCTGTCCTCCAACCCACAGAAGATCATGTTTTTTGTGAAACTGTTCTTGGCTATAAAATTTGGGCTGCAGAATCCCTTTTATTCCTGATGCAGAAGATGGAAATAGCCCAATTTAATTTTAACATCCCAAGCAGAGTTTGAAGGGCTGGTAAGTAAGAAACCCCCTATCTGTTAAACATCCCTTGGCCACCTTCTTCTAGTCTAACAAATTGAACTTGCAGCTGCATTTTAAACTAAGTTCACATGACTGGGTGGAAACATTTTCACAATGAAATTGTGTTAGCCATTGATCTTGTTTGTTACTTTGGCTAAATCTAGAGAAAAAGAAACAGTAAGAATGGCAAAGAAATCAAACCCCACATGTTTTAACCAAATATTGAAATAGGAAGTTGCAAGAGAAGATAATTTCAAATAAGAATGACTATGCTGCTGCTTTGGATCAAAGGCCATGTCAGCAATGCTTCTTCTAATAATTTCAGACATTAAAAAAGGAGAATGGAAAGTGCAAGAAATAAAGAAGAAAACTGGAGTTTTCTTCTCCAGGGCAGCAACTTTTAATCTCAATTAAAGCAGTCAGGCTAGCAGAGCAGCATGCTAATACTTACTACAGAGAGTCAGTGAATACAAATGACCTTTGTGGATTTGGTTTTTGCTGCTTTTCCTCCTGATTGAAAAGGACACCCAGCAGTTGTCTTAATTGGATGTTAATTGATACATATTCACAGGAAGCAGAGTCTGTGATCTTGCAGCTTGTTTGTATGAAAGAGTATAATGGAACGAAGTGTGAGGAAGGTTTTTAATGATCACAGTGACATAGCAGAGTAGTAGGAATTTTAAAATTATCTCAGAAATGTTTGAGGAGTCATTACCGGAACAGACTTAGCTGCATTCACACAGCTTTAATATTCTGCCTTACACATTAAAAACATAATTAAACTAAAGATAAACCTTATAATTATGACCTCATACCTCCTGTCAGTAATATTCTCTTACATTTTCTTGAGTCCTCATGATGATATGAAAGAGGATGATGAGACAGGATGCAAACTACTCATCTTTCGAAACCATCAGTCACTATTCCCAGGTATGAAGTGTTCCCTGATGATGGGCACAGTCACTCCAGGAGACCCCTGTTCCCTCTTGGATATCCTTCTACCCCCACACAGCATGGAAACATGGGAAGGAATTTGCTTAGTACTTCCCAGTGTTGGATTCAGTGGGTTGAATACTGTGGTAGGAAAGACACCACCTTTGTCCTTGAGCATTCAAATATCTGTGGCTTTGAGCTAAGAATTATGTTTTCATTTCTATTGCTATTTTTACTAGAACTGAGTAAACTCAAACAGCACAGCCCCTTCAAAATGCCATTGAGCTCTGAGGGAGATATTGTCTTATTGCTTTGTTCCAGTGACACCTGTAAATGGATCCAGAAATAATGTTAAGTAATCCCCGCTTGCATGAGGATGTACTGTATGAGAACCAAGAAAGTAGAAGTCTTTCTAATTAACAAATTGCAGAAGCATTAAGAACTGCTACACAGCAAGAGAGACAGCAAAACTATTGGAAACTTTTAGTGGTTAATCCATAAATAAAAGCAGGTTGCCATAAACCACTTCTGAGACCAACTCAGCCCAGTAAGACCATGCAAGTGTATTGGGCATACTCCTGTTCACAAAAAATAGTATTTAAAATGAAGCATGTTGCTTCAAACTAGACTGGCTTTTTTGTGTGTGTAAAAAGGAGGTATGAAAAATTATAGAAACTGGAAGCTTTGTAAGGACAGTCATCTAAGCACAGGTGCCGTGTAAAAATGACAAGTGGTCACCCTCAGTGTCTAAGAACTGACCCCTTTGAGCTGCAAGCCCAAGGGGGAAGTGTCCCTGCTATTCCATGAGCCAGCCAAGCCCTGCCAAGGGCACACAGAACCTCTGCATGGAATTAGCCAAAGTCTGAGGGAAATGCCTCCTGTGCTCCTGTTTCCCTGGGCTGTGCTGGTTAGATAAAGTGAAATGTCAGACTGCTGGAAGTTCAACAGTGTTCAACCAGCTGCTTTTTCTGGTTTAAATTAGGAACTGGATTGCTCTTTAAAATGGTTCAAGTTTCCTGAAGGCAGATCTCTAAAAGTCACTCTGCATGCAGAAAGCCCAGCCTCTCCTAATCCATCCTTTCTGCCTGGAACAACAGACTGACTGTAACCTGAAGAGCAGTTTCTCCTATTTCTTTTCCTGATAGTGGCTGTGGATCTCCCTTTAGTCCAAAACCATTTCAATGTGATTGAAATGGCAGCCTGTACTGACAGACTTTAATGTGTTATTTTTGGAGTTCCAGTTACGACCTTGTCTGTCCTTACCTGTGAATCTGTCCCAGTGCTACTCTAATATATGCAGACAGAAGATGTTTAATGTTTAGGAGTGTGATAAGTTGGCATCCCTTAGTGCATATATTTACTGGAAGGTACAGTGGAGTCTATAGGAGCAGGCAGGAAAGCAAAAGGGAGAGCAAGGCAGTGCTGAGAAGGTGAAGTGTTTATCTGCCAATTTTAGTTTCCAGTGTGTTTAATACTTTATAATGTCAGTTGCTTGGAAACCAGTGTTTTGTGCCCTTTTGCTGCTTGGCAGAAATCACTCTAATTGGCATGTTTCTAGCACTGTCACTGCTAGCAGTTTGCAGCGTTTTTTTTTTCTCCAGAAGCAAAATTTTTCTTTTACATGAATGATGGCTCACATTAATTAGACAGCAGTCATGGGGAAAGACAGCCATTTAAGTGTATGGATGTATGAACCATTATCTCTATCATCAATCACTGAGAAAGACTGCTATTCCTATCAGCATTTCTGCCTTTCCAGAGGCTATCCCTTTGAGTCTCAATTCCTTTCCTTTTAGGCAAAAATACTTGTTTATGTTTGAGATTTCTTGAGTGGAAATAGTTCATCCTTATTAGATTTCAGTACTTATCTAAACACAACAGTGTAATTCCACATTTCTGGTACCCCAATGACACATTGTCACTGGATGCTAGAGCAATGCTGACATGTAAAATGAGGTTTCCATTATTTGGCAGTAAAATGTCATTGCTCTGTAAATATCTTAATGTAGTAAAGCAAGACATTAAGTCATGAGAATTGTTTTCTACTTTCACATGAAAATCTTGAAGCAGCATTATTTCCTGGTGAAGGATCAGGGTCCTCATTGAAATTCCACTTAACAAACAGTGAGTTTTTATTGGTAATATGAACATAAAGTCAGTATTGCACATTATTACATCTAGAAAAGGGAAAACCCAGAATTCTCCATTTTTTTTTCTTTTGAAGTTTTGGTAATAGCTTACCCACAGCTTTTTGGAGAAAAATTTAAAGCAAAGCTCTGAAAGGTCTATTTTTCTGCCCTTCATCAATACAAGACTGGCTTTTTGCTGCTGCTCTGGAAGCACTTCACCCACTCACCTTTGTTTATGTACTCCTCCTGAGACAGGGTTTTTGTAACTCCTAGAAGCCAAATGTGTTTGGGCTTCTCAGTGTTAGAGAACCTCCTCATTTTCCAGCGAGAGGTTCTGTCTCATTTCACAATGGAAGCAGCATCTGTGTTTTAACATCTTTATAGGTAATTGAAAGCCACTCTGAGACACTTTAAATAAGCAGCACTACGTGAATGCAGCTACCTGTGACATCTCCTGTCACAGTGTGGGTGGTGTTTTGACTATTGAGGATCTTTATTTCCTGCCACACAACCTTCTGTGACTGTACCACAAATTTGCTCATGTCTTATTTGAACTTGTTTCTTGACTTATTTCCCAGTCAGATTTCCATGGATAATGTGCATCTTTCCCATTATGCAAATCCTGGTTTTGTTTTTTAAACAGACACTTGAGTATAGAATATTGTAGTAATCTGCAGGAGAATAAGATGGAAATCAACATCTGAAACAATGTGGGTATTCCAGATTGTTTGTGTGTCTTCAACTGCTCCAGACAGATGTTGATGTGCTGCTACTTGAGTTCCTTGGCAGAATCATCAGTGGTTCAGCCTGGTAAATGATCACAGATGTCTGAGTTTCTGGGGGTTGGTACCTGCATTTAATAGATTTTTAATGTCATTATCATCTGGTCTTCACTGAATTAAAGAAAAATGGGTGGATGAATGTTTACCCATTTGGTTCTTAGTGTGGAATTCTTCAAGCACTGAATGGGAGCAGTCACCACAGTGTTCCTGATTCCTTGTGTGGGCATCTCTAACTTGGCTGTGAGCACTACCAAACCAGAATTTTAAATTAATTTGCCTTAGTACCTACATTTGAACTGTGAGTATTTGCAAGCTTTTTCTGTCCACATGCTGAGCTTTTAGACCATGACCCAAATGCAGAGCTCAATGGAAGGACTTGCTGGCTCAGGCTCACTGCCACGTAAATTCAACTTCAGGGCTTTTGGTAATTTCAGAAATAAATTTCAGGATAATGTGTGGGCCCTGTAATAACTCACTGAATAATTTTAAAGTGAGCAATGCCCTAATTCTCCTTTACAATGAGACTGCCTTACACTGCTCAGGAAAGGTGATAGAACAGTCCTAATATAAATAAATTTGGGACATACTGGCATAGATATAAATTACAGTGCTGAATGTGAGGCCCTGCAGTACTGAGTGAAATGGTCAGCAGCTATAGTATCTGCTGATAAGAGAATGGAGCTGGTGTAAATCAGTATCACTGCTGACAGTTTACAAGAAATGCAGGGTTTGCTCTCCTATTGTTCTGTGCATGCTCTGTAAATAGGAAAAGCACTATGTACATATGGATTTTCTTTTACCTTGGCAGTTCCTCCAGTTTCATAATTATTTGCTATTTAGCTGTTACAGCACCTTGTCAGAAAGTTAAGGGACATGGAAGAATTGTTTTAGCCATTAGAATGCAGCAACAGCTCCACTGGAGTCTGATGTGTTCTAAAGCAGATACATTCAACATATATTTTGGGGACTGAAAGGATTAAAAAAAAAAAGTGTCCTATTAAAAGTGAAACAGCAGTGAGGGAAGTGGTGTGTAATCAATTGAAATCTGATTCATGCAGTGTTAACACAGGTGCTCCTGCAGAGAATTGCCATAACATCCTGAATCCTTCAGCTCGTCAGAACTTCCATTTTACTATATGTTCAAAAAAACCAGACCCTCCAGTACCATGGTGCCCCCAAAAAAGGGTGTAGATTTCAAGTTTAATCCAAATGAAGTCAGCTTCCTGCTCTCCCTGCTTCCTTCACTGGATATTGCTTTGAAATCTTCAGGGTCCAGATGCTCAGTGTCCTCATTTGAGATTTGTGATGGGATCACAGCTCATGATGGCACGGCTGCAAATGATGCAAGGTGCTCATTTAGAAGATTTGTAGTGGGTTTTAATACAGTTTTAGTCTGCCCAGGAAACAGTCCAGCTGTATTTGCTGTAGTTTCAAAGTTGTTGCCTCCTGCCCTTTCTGGTTTATAACAAAATGGATTGTTGTACTACATTTTCTGCCACAGAAAATACTTACTGGCAATGGTGGAAGTTGCAGTGTGAATTAAATTGCACTTGTTTTTCACCTGGGAAGCCTCAGCTCCCCTCCAGTTTGCCGCTCCTGCAGCAAGTCAGGCAGTGCCCAGCAGGTACCTCCCAACACCAGCAGGGTCTGGCATGGTGCCCACAGAGGAGCTTTTATGGCTGGAGCAGGGAATTGCTGCAGATGCACACTGAAATGCTTTTATGAAAATAAAGGAAATGGCCTGTGCTCCCAGTGGCTTTCAGAGCAGTGACACACAGGTTTCATTTATATTTACAATTGGTTGTAAGCCTCTGGAAGAGGCTGGATTCTTTCTAACAGTGTCTGGAGCAGGAGATGTTCTGTCATTAGCTTTGTTGATGTAAAGGCTGATTCCATTAAAGAAAGAAAACTGAATAAGCTATTTTATGAAATGGTGGCTAAAAATTCCCATGATCAGAGAAATGCCTGTGTATATATTGCTTGATAGCTACTTAATTACTTTATTTACTGCTTGAAATATTTGTTCACCAGGAATCTTCAGCCTTAGAGAGAGAATCAAGCTGGTATAAATTGTCTGCTATTCCAGCCTCAGGGAATGGGGCAGAGGGAGATGAGCAGGGAGAGTGAGAGGCTGAAGCACCTGGTGACATCAGGATTACATCAAACAGTGGAGCAGCCAAGGGCTTTGCAAGTTTCTTCCTCTTTTCCAGGCTAATCTGTTCAGGCTGGAGCCAAACCAGCTGAGCTGAGCAAGGGGTTGGCATCACATCAGTGCTTTAATAACCATCTCTCCCCTGAATTTGTTTTTGCACGCCATAGATCTGACCTTATCAACTATAAATTTGATCTTCTGCAACAAATACAACCTTACTGTGATTCCTTTAAAGGTGCTGAAGATGACCCAGGGTACTTAAACAAGTAGAAACTATGTTTAAAAAAAAGAAAGGGTAAATATCTAGCTTGTCCTTACCCTGATGAAAAAGTTTCTGACATTGCTATCACAGCTTCCTAATATTTTACTAGCACTTAAATGATAACTAAGACAAATTTACTATTTCCTTTTATTTTTATGAGTAATTTCTTAATCAAAGGCACCAAGAATCCCAAATCTTAGCAGTAAAAGTTCAATTCCCCAACACTTTAATGGTCAATTAACTGATGACCTTGAGTCTCTAAAGGATTTACAGAGTAATTTAGGAAGTGCATAGTTACACCAAGCTCTGAAAATACACTTGCAACTAATTTTCTGTATGTGCAGTACACTGCTGGGTCACTCCTTTGTGCATGTCTTTGACCCTTATCTGTAATAATATATTCCTGCAGAGAAAACTGGAATTATTCCACAGTACATTATTACTGCTCAGAAAACTCTTTTAATGTTCATGCTGATAAAGATATTAATGTGGAAGAATTAGACATATCCTTTTGTCTGAACGGCACTTGAAAATCTGTGTTGTGACTACAGTTGACTGAAGCTCAATTACTTTAATAAATGTATTCCAAATTTCACCTTGATTACATTTGCATTTTAATGAAGGATTCTCACCTACTTGTCAAATAGGCAGCCCAGCTAAATTTATTAAGTTATTGTATAAACAGGGTATTGTGATGCCCGAATTTAAATGGAGAAATATTTGATGTCATATTCCAGCAATATATGGTAAATCTACAGTGTAGAAGAGTGCATTGGTTATCTCTGTATTTTAATTTTGAGTTTATTTTACTGGGGGTTTTTTAACAGCCCATGAACCTTTAGGATCATTCATAAATACCCCAAAAAATGAAATTATGAGTAGGTATTTTGGTGTATTTAATCCAGGTGGTTATTACAGCTCTTTTATATACTCAATTGCTGTTAAATGTTCTGCTTTTTATTTCTTTTGCTATAGTTGAGCAGGAAGGAGGGAGTAAACTGCTTTCTTTGAGAACTGGGGAATTTGGTGCCTGAAATTACAGAATCACAAAACGTGCTGAGTTGGAAGGGACCCACAGGGATCTGAGTCCAACTCCTGGCCCTGCACAGGACCATCAGCAACCGACCATCATCATATCCTGTGCCCTAGAGTGATGAGCACCTTGTGGCCTTTGGGTGCTTTAACTCCTCTGGTAAGAAAAGAGAGTTATTACTTGTCAGTAAAACCAATGAGACCCAGCTTTCAAGCCTGGACTGTGTTTAAAAGAATCGATGCAGACCTGAGTCAAAAGTCAGCAGCACATTCACTGGCAGGGATGTGTCCTGTGGTGTGCTCCTTGGACTTGGATCTGCTGCTACATCCTTACTACCATTTTACTCTGAGGTTGCAGAGTACCTGTGTGCCAAATCCCTTCCACTGCCATCATCTTTGCTTGTTCTACTTGTATTATTTTTTTAACCTGTGTTGTTCTCCCACAGGCAGCACAGCAGGTTCATTTCTGTATTTCCTTCTCCAGCAGTAATACCCTGCCTGTTCCCTCCAGCTCACTGACAGGCTGCACTGGCACCTTCCCTTTTCCTCAACAGTGCAGCCTTCCAAGATCAAGTGGAATTCAGCAGTGAGCAGGCAGCTGCAGGGCAGTGACAGCTGAGCCCACACAGTGAGGCCAGTACTGCTAGAAATTAGAATTAGACAGGGTGGTTTTGAACCAAGGACTGGACAAAGTGATGCCAAGCTCAAGACATCCAATAGTTCTCCTGTGTGATGCTGAAAGAGATAAGAGCAAGCTCTCCCAGTTCATTTGGGGCATTGTTGTCCTTTGTTATCATAGTGCAGAGGGAGATACTAATGTTGAACTCTTGAATATAGAAGAATGTGAAATCACCTTTGAAAATTAAGTTGGTGGGCAACAGAGAAATCAGTCAATTTAATAGTGATCAGAACACTGCCCAAGTTGTGCTGAATTTTGGCAGGCACCACCTCAGTTCTGTGAAGCAAGGTGGAGAATACTCTCATAAACTTGGTCAGGAATCACTGAGGAGGAAGAGCACACAGAAAGGAGCAGCCCAGCAGGCTTGGGGCACGTGAAAAAGAACTGAGCTCCAGCCACCCAAATATTCTGTGATGTGGGGGAGTCAAAGGAACAAATAAACATGTAAGTCAGCTCAGAAGCCTTTGGGTGATCTGAGGGCAGGGATTTTAAAAAGCAGCAGTTTCCATTTTCTGTCATTCCTTGCTATTGAGGCAGTTCCCCTGGATGGACTTGAAAGGGATAATGCTTAAAGTCTGGGTAAGTGAGCAGCTGTAAACTCGGCAAGCGTGGGGGGAAAAGTGCTTGAAGTGGTTTTAAAAAGGCAGGAGGAAGGTGAGTGAACTCTGGAGAGGTTTCATAGCTACCTCAGAAATGCAGAAAAACCTGGTGAGCTTGTGCCATGCTTTTGTTTCCCCAGTGTGGGACCCCACAGCACTAAGAATAAAATAAAATTATACTCAGCAGAAGTAGCTGGGTTTCTTCATGACTCCACACCTATTACTTACAACCTTCTCCAGGTTTGCTCTTTATTTGATCACTGAATTGTCTTAAGTCCTTTGGCTCCCACTGCACCTCTAAGAATACCCATTGTACACTGGAGTTGTCCTCCACATGCCAGGCCTCACTGGGTGGTGATTAAATCCTTGCTCAGCAGGACAGGGGGACTCTTCTGGAGGTTACAGAGCTTTGGAGCTTTGGTGCTTCAAAAGTTCATTCATCTCCAGCAGTCTTTTCTCATCACTTTGTTGTGGCTTTTGCCACTCCCAAGTACCACCTTCCTCTCATGAACTGACTCTCAACTTGGAAAACTCACTCTCCACAGTCATCAGAGATGCCATTATGCTCTAGTCACGAACTGAGACAACAATATGTAGCCATTAATAAAAAATAAGAAATAAAATCTCTCCTGAGAGTACAAAAAAAAAAAACCAAAACAGATCAAAAAACCCCAATCAAGTAGTACAGACAGGCTGAGTAATTCTCAGCAGAAAAGTATCATATTTACTAGAGTGACACTGAGTTTCCAGCATTCTAAATGGTCCCTAATTGAACAGTTAGAAAAGGTGGGAAAGGAACAAAGTACTCCTGAGAGACAGTGTGATGGAAGGAGAAAACAGGTCAAAGAGACTCATGCAGTGAATGAGCAGCCCCCACAGCCTGTAAAAAGCTCAGCTTTCTGTTACACTTGCTTTGCCCAAGACTCCTCTCACTGGGATGAATCTTTTCAACTTAATATTTACTATTTCTGTGCTGACAATATGGTAACCCAGGAAAAACTGAACAGAATTTGAAGCACATCTTGAAACTCTGGCCTCAGGTATATAATCCTACCACCTCCAGTGGCATGATTCCAAGAGAAAACAAGTGAAAGCAAAAATGGAATGCCAGCAGTGTGTCAGCATCTGTTCTCAAACAAATCAGTCACATTATTTCCTCTGCCTCCAAATCTGATTTCACATAAATGCTTAATTGCAAATAATAAGCAGTAGTATAAATTTGTGGATACAAATAATACTGTATTATAATTTATAAAGTACTGTAAGCATATTAGAAATAAATGAAAATTATATATCCTGATAAACATAGAACTATCCAACTCTCAATATTAATAAATGCTAATAAGTGCAGTCATTAACAATTTAGAAATGCATCTAAGTATTCTTTGAAAAGCTAAGAAGGGGAGGAAGGGTGATGAAAACAATACACAGTTTTATTTGCTCTGCCTTCACTTCACATACTACTTTTTAAACTTCAGTCTTTCTTCTTTCCCACAGTAGACAACCACATGAGGAAGTCAGGAAAAAAGAAAAAAAAAAAGATGATCTTACAGGGGTTCATTACTGTTTATGCCAGTGTCTGGACTCCAAACCAGCCTGGAGCAAAAAAGGTAAGTTTGAAGGAAGATTCCTGTCCTGCCCTCCATGGTAGGACTTGAGTGAAACCCACAGTGACACAGACCCATCACAGTGCTGCTGGTCAGCTGCTGAAATTGTATTCTGAGAATTTCAGGACTTGGTAGGGATACAGCCTGTCTTTACTGACAGCAGCTGTCAGATTTGAACATTAAATGATTGAATCCTGAAGAGCACCTTGTGTGTGCAGAAGCACAATCTCATGTCATTTACCTTGCTGTCATTAACTCAGCAAGTTCTAAACTGCATAAGATGTTTTATGTAGTGTAGCTTTCAGGATTGGGCTCATTTTAAGGAAAGGCTGTGAAAATTAAAATTCAATCAGCCAAGGTAAAAGTGGGCCTGTGAAAGAGAGAGAGAGGGAGAAGGCAGTGCTTGTACCATGTTTGTTTCTCTGTAGTTTGGATTAGTCACTAACACACAGTCTGGTTTTTTCTAAGTTCATTAACCCAATTACTCAGCAAATGTGTCTTTATATATTTACATGGAATAAGCTAAATGCCAAAAATAATCTTGGTTGGGAAAAAGATGAGCTCAACGTTTTAAATTTGCACACTGTTTTTACTTAAATGCAAAACTTAGAAGCTCCTGTAGAATCCAAACCCCCCAGAATCCACAGTATAATGGGATAAATGTCAGAATTCTCCTAAGTTTGAAAGCACTGGGCACATCATCAAGATAAGCCCATTGGAAATTTCACATCCAAAAATATTCTTTGAGGACACAGAGTTATGTATCAATACTAGAAAAACCTTGAGAGGTGCCTAGAACCACTGGGACAATGAAAAGCTCCTGCTACAGAAATAATTGGATGTGTCTGTTTGAGCCCACATGGTGCCAGCTGGGCTTTTTCCCTGACTAGAATGTAACATGTTGGTTTCTCTTCTTTCCACTGAGCACCTTTTCCAACAGCTCTGTGCCACACACTGGCTTTGGGAAGCTTTGGCTCTCAAATCCAACAGTTTGACCCATTCCATACTGAACCTGCTGGAATCCAAGGGGAAGGAGTGAAGTGCTGGGGATCTTTTGTCCTTTGTATGTTGTTGTTTCTCTTCTTTCAAGAAATAATAACCATTTCAGTGGAATGTTATTAATTTGGTGCCATGCACCATAAACAAATCCTGTGTTGGCTTTGTCCCTGTGCAGTCAGCAGGGAGTGGTTCAGTCAGACCTGCAGCACAGCATCCTCCTCTCTTATTGCAGCTTGCAGAACCAGGAGAAAATATTGAGATCCTAGCCAAATCTGTGTTTTCTTCCCTTTTTCTCTTTTGGCTAATAAATATGGAAATTAAATACATTTAGCAATAGATGTATGTATATTCCCACAGCCTTCCCTTGAAGGGTTATCCCACTGAACTCAACAGGAATTCCATATACATTATCATTACAGAACAAAGCCAGCTATTAAGTGATATTTAGTAGCTGATTTTAGTCTATCAATTATGTATGACAGTGATGGGTATTTTGTAAAAGATCTCTTGCTTCTGAACTTTTAGACTGCCAAAAGTAAATAGTAATTTAGATTTTCAACATTTTTTTAGTCAATACAATAATGTTGACATAACGTGTATTTAAATTATTCATGAGTGGTTGGTAAGAACAGTGAACAGTTTATGCTCTGACTTGCAGGGTAAAGCTCTCCAAAGCTGTTGTGTTTTCTGTCTGTGTTCTCAGCCAAGACAAAATGTGTCTGTGTATAGCAGAGGCAAAAAAGTAGCATTATGTAGAATTAGCCTGATAAATTGGAGGACAGAAGCACTCCTGGTGTGTGTGATGAATGGCTTTTTGAGCCCTTTACATATGGGGACCAACCAATGGACTGGGATAAAGCAGAGTTTGTCAGCAAGACTCCCAGGTACAGGCTGGCAGCAGGGTATAAATGCACAGAGCCCTGGATTTCCCCCAGGTTTTCCAGTTCTGCAGCTCCTGGTTGCAAATTTCCTTTTGCCTCTGACCACTTGATAGACCTGACAGAGTCTTTATCTGTTGGCTCTCAATGAAGCTCACCACAAAACTAAGTAATCTTAAATCTTTTTGTTTCCTTCCAAGTCAAACTGGACCAGAAAGGCACGTTTACCATTTAGTACTACTAATTACTTTTTAATTGATATTTATGTTATCATTATTAGGCTGACAGCATGCTCTGCTACGCTCTAAATTACCACTCAGGAAGGAGCTCTTGGAGCCATTTGGGGAGAGTTCTGGGACCATTCAGGAGCTGTCAAAAAGGCAAGAAAACCCCTAAGAATGAAGAGGAGGCTAAAAAGAAAGTATTTATGGCAAAAATATAAATATTTTTAAGTATTTTATCAGTTCCTCTCCTTCCCATTCACCCAGGCTGGTTTCACAAGTAGTAAAGTTTGAAAGAAAAAGTGGTGAGATATGGTACAGATCTGAAATGACTTCCACATGAGAACCAGTTAAACAGGCTGAGGCTCTTCAGGGCAGGAGAGAAATGGCTGGAGACAAGGTTATGACAGATCTCTCTAATGTCACACAGTGCATGGAAAAAAAGTGATTAGAGTGGTTATTCACAAGTTCCCTTGACACCAGATTTATTGCACACCAAATTAAATTATCTGGCAGAAAATTTAAAGCAATGGGAAGTGTTTTCAAGCATTATTAAATTAGGAACTCATTGCTACAATGTATTGCTGGAAGTATATTCAAGTGCAAACACAATTTAACAAAATTGAAGGGAAAACAATTAATGGATACAAGTAGAGCTGCCTTGTAGCCTCACACCCCAAATTCAAAGATCTTCATGTAGCTCATACAGACATAATTTTGAGAGCACACACAACCCTAACCCACATGGGCACATATTTTTATTTCAAAGCTGGGAAAGAGATTCTGTAGCAGGCAGATAATCTGTAGATACAGCTGAGCGTGACTCTAACAGAAAGGTTTCTTTTAAGAATTCATGACTCAATACAAAGCCTTTTGTCCAGTGGTACCTTTGCTTATAGAAATTGGATTTTTCAGTGCTTGGTGGCTGAGTGAGGAGCTGCATTAGTGCAAAGGTTAAAATGTTACATCATGCTGACAGAGGTAAATGTTGAAGCTGCAGTGGTGGCAGCTGTGGTAGAACAACAGGTCGCTGCTGAGGAAGTATCATTTATCACTCAGCCCCCACCCAATCAGTCAAAGTTTTTACAGAGCAGATTAGAATTCTAAGCTTGCTTTCTTCACCCCATTTTAAGAAAAATTAAAAATCTCATTTTCCACAGACAGGGAGTATGTGATCCAAATATACAAAATGCAAGCCTAATTTTTCATGGCTCCTGTGTACTGAGCAATGTGTGTGTGCAGACCAGTTCAGATGACACAAATTTGCTTCACAATGCAAAGGAAAATTGGGACTTGTATGAGAGATTAAACTCTAACTGGATATTTTTTCCCCAAAGCTTTCCAGACAGTAGTTTAGCTTTGACTTCTCCGTAAAAAATGCATTTTTAAAAAGAGGATATAAGTATTTGTGCAAAGGATCTTCCTTATAAAACTTATTCCTGAATTTGGGGCTTTTCTTTGAGGTTGATCAATGCCTCTTCAACTGATTTATCACTGTTAGATCTCTGCAGAACAGGTAAATATAGTACCCTATTTCACAGATGATTAACTAAGGCATAGAAATCAAAGTCAGGTGGAATTACTGAATCCTTCTTTGCTTTCTTCTCTTTTCTAATTAATGTCTGAGTAGCTCACAGCTATGGAAGTTAATATTTCAAAAATATTATTATTAATACAGACAAGCTTGATTATTTGTCTTCAGTTTCTCCAGGTGGAGATGAATGAAGGGACTGGGCTCTTCCAGGCAGGGTTCTGACTTTTACCATGTAGAAATAGCTTGGGCTGCTATTCAACACAGCCACCATTCCTCTTCTGTATGCAGTGCTTCCCAAAAAGACAGGAAAAGGACCTTTTGAATTTGGGGATTACAACTTCAGGGTGTTGTGTGCTCACGGAAATGTCACTTATTACCATGTGGGACACACCAAGCACCTCGGAGGATGATTTAGGGTTTGACAGCTAACACTGGGATTTCTGCCAAGGAGCCTGACAGGTGTTTTACTGCATGAGTGATTGGAGGGAATAAGACAGAGAAAATGGGTGTGTCTGCTCTTCAGGGGATTGGCACCAAAGCAGGAATGAAACAGCAGCGGGAAGGACAACAAAGATGTTAATTTGAAGGAATGCAGTGAGTTAAATTGACTTTGCAAGTGTTCCAGGGACGGGGAAGAAAAGCATTCACCTTACAGTGGGAGGCAGAAACAGTAAAGGGTATTTTTGGAGAGAGATCTGCTCAAAGAGGGGGAGTCTGGAAACTGCAGCCAGTGAAGGGCTGCTTGAGGGTGTCTGGAGTGGTGGTGGAGGCTGATAAGGAGACACAGAGATGTAATTAGATACCTGGTGGTGTTAAATGCATTAAATTCCACATGACATTTAAAAGAAGAATGGCAAAGTGATACAGTAGGTTTAGGAATTCACCAGGCTTGACAGTTATGCCACTAGCACAGCATGGCACTGAAAACAGACTTTCTTCACAGTTTGTTCAAATCTACCTTGTTTTCTAATACACTATTTTTATAAGTATCTGATGTAAAAAAATACTTAGTGTCTTCTACTTAATGGCTGGGGTTTTTCACATCTGAAAGAACAAAGCTTATCTTTTCAACAGTGTTTAATGAATTTGGTACATTTGTATTTGGGTACCTATCTCAAAACCTCTCTAAAAATCTGCTTTTCTTTGAAGAAACTTTAATTTTCAGGAATACTGAGTAGCAGGTTTCTTTAGGATGTCTCATTCATAGCAGCATAAGTGGCATCCTCTCTGAAGGGAGAGAGCAACCACTACTGAGTTGGCAAGATTTTAGAAAATTGTTTTTGTCATCCCTGCAGGTAAAACACGAAGAGGTGTCAAAAGGTGTCCATAAACAAAAAGGTGGTTAAGAAGATTGGACTGCAGGTATGTTACCTGATGGGTTTCTGCATGACAAGGGAAAGCAGCTCATCAGAACAGTTTATGCATTTTTTCTTTCTTTCTTTCTATTCTTTCTTTCCCCCCCCCCAAACAACCTAATTCAGCATTCAGTAAATTCAGATAATATGTGCATTTTTTTTTGCATGGGTGGCAGAATAACCATTTTGCTGCTGTGCAAGCAGTATGTACTTTCTGGAAAATACTCCATAAGTCTTGCCTTTGCAAATGGAAGAAATCCTGTGCTCCAGCAGCTTTGTAGAAAAAGCAATGTTCTATCTTATTCCCGTGGAATTGTTTCTATTTCCACCAGTGCTTTTTTCTGTAGTCTCTCTATAACATTTCCAGCTAACATGAGGTGTGTTCCCCCATCACTCAGCTCTGTGGTGGTTTCCACAGCTGTAAGATGAACATGACAAACCATTCTTACAAACAGACTTTGCTGAAGGGTTTTTTCCCCCCTTAAGGTCAAGAGAAATAAATTTTATACCTGGATAGCCCCATCAAGTGTGCAATATTAAGAGGGTTTTCTCAGCACCTGTAGAATGTCTCACATCCTGGAGAAGGCACAGTGTGCATTATTTTAAAGGTGGTTATGTCCTAGGGTTTGCTGCCAGAAGAACTACAGGGTGAACTTGCCACTCATTAAGGACTAGGAGAGTGTAGCACCAAGGAAGCAGAGGCCCAGAAGGCAGGGTGAGGGCACAGAACTGGTTCTGAAGCACATCATGTGCTGTACAAACTCAGCCCTCTCCATGCAAAGCACTTGGCATGCAAATGTCAGGGAGCATTTTCTGACACGAGAGCAGCAGAGGCCACAGAAACCTTGCAGCACTTTTAGTACATCCCAAAGCAATGTGAGGGCACTTCCCTGCCAGGATGTGACTGGAGTGAAAGATGATAACAATCCAAATTCAATATCATTTACCATTTTTTAATACATCAAATTATTTCATAAATTTGAGTTTAAAAAACCCTGCCTGTACATTATATTAGATTGCAATTTTTAGTGAGAATAAGAGGCCTTGCTGTATGTTCTGAGCAATGCTGGTGCTTGCCACAAAATTGTTACCACAGGATGTCAGTTTCTTGCTTTAGCTGCCCTAAAAGCTCTTCCATTAAGAGCAAATCCATCTCATTGCCAATATGAGGCAGAAGATCATGAAGAAGCTGCTTGATCCTTACATGACACCTCAGTGAGCCTTGAGAGGTGGGAAGAGATTGTTTTTTGTAACTCTTGTGACCAGATTTTGTTTTAAAGATGAAGTTATGTGATTTGACATTAAAATAAAAATATAGGAATGAGGATGGACAGTTTTATGACTGTGCACAAAAATACATTACAGGTTAACTATTTACAGCAAAGTTTTGGGGTTATTTCTGAATTACTCTTCTGGGCATATACAGTGGATATATTTACTCTGGACATTGTAATCCTTTTCACACAAAAACTGAATTATAAATTCAGCCCACACACAGTCTGCAGTTCAACTCTGAAGATTTTCTTACCTACAGCCTAAAGTTGATATAAAATGTAAACACTTTTAATATATTTGTAAAATAGGGATGTATAAGGATACTGCAAAAGCTGGTAGTAATGCCCACAGGCAGAACATGAAATCTGTTCTTCACATCCATTGTTTTCTGCCTTCTTTAGTGTCTTCCCAGTTAACCCTGCAGAAGTGTGAGCATGTTTAAAACACAGCTTGGTTTTGGTTGGCTGGGCTGCTTTGGTTTTTTGCAGCAGGCAGGAAGGGTGATATTGTCAGGAATAACAGGCTGTGAAACAAATGAAGTATTTTGGAAGTGACGTGGAAAGATTAAGACAGCTGGGCATGAGAACTGAAAGAGAACGTGATGAAGATGGACAAAACTGATAAGGAGGCACAGAACCCCTGGGTAGCTTTGACTTTGCCAGCACAAAACAGATGTGTTCAGCTCCCTGTGCCAGCCCTGCCCTGCCAAGGGCTGCCTGCGAGGACTGAAATCCCTGTTCCTGCTCCGACAAGGCTGGTCACCCCTCTCGTGGAGACACAAAGCCATGACAGAGGCGTTGCTTTCCCCAGGCGCTTGTCTCGTTTACAATGGGGCTGGTTTTTCCATGCTCTGCCTGCCAAGGAAGCTGAATCACAGAGGAACACTTGACTGCTGCGTGCTGCTTGTCTTGGCTCTCTCCTGAAGTGAGAAAAACAAACAAATATGAGCAGTGTAGTGTAAGAATGCACAGGGCAGAACTTCCCTTCTCAAAATAGTGCGTGGAGGGGCTATAAAAGGGCTGTGGGTGACATGATTCCTGTTACCTGGATAATCCAGCCAGGGATAATAAGGATTTGACTGGATATCCATACCAGCAGGACACTACTGAGTGTAGAGCTGGCCTTGCTGAGGCTGAGAACCACGAGTTTCCTTTTTTACTGCTTTAATGAGGAAATTTCTCACCCCACTCCTCCTATCCCAGTAACATGTATCCTAAACTGGTGGGAGGCAGCTCTTCCTCACGATGTGCTGCCAAATCCTCTCTGCCTGTGCAATGGAAGGCACAGCCCAGTCATGCACAGACTAGAAAGGTTTGGAACATCAGTCTTCAGGACTGTCAAAGCAGCACTGCAGAATTTAGACAGAACATTTAAAAATGGCAGTCTTTTCACAAGAGTTTTATTTTTATTGTAAGCTGTAATTCTCTTCCTGTATCTCTGCATTCAGAGTGAAATGGTAAAGGCTGCTTGTTGCAGAGCCCTTACATCAGTGAGATTTATCTCAGCACATGGAGAGAGGAGAATGATGATAGCACAGGGAAAAGGGATAGTGAAGACAATCAGAGAGTGTGGCAGAACAGGCACTGATTGCACTGGAAAATCCACAGAGGCCAAACAAAATAAATAGAGAAAAATGAAGAGGACAAATCTGTAGTAAAATGAAAGCATTTGTTGGGGTTTTATTATTTCCTTTCATACCCAAGTTTGTCATCCAGAATTTGATGAACAATGAAGCAGCCCTGATTCCAATGCTCAGCAAAGGGAATTGGTGCTCAAGTCCAATAAAGTAAAGCTCTTTGGCATTATTCTCTTTAGAGGTGCCTTCCAACCCAAAACATTCTATGATTCATTCAGAATTACACTGAGTGCTGCATTCCCCAAAGAGCCATTTTTCCTCTGGAACTTATGGAGGCTGTGAAGTGGCAGAAATGCCAGGCAAACTCTGAGTTATTAATCAGACATGCATTTGTTCCCCAAAGCTTCTCTTTTATTGCTGCTCTTTCTGCTAAAGGTTTCCTGCATTGCTTGTCTGACTCCCAGAGTGTGGGAAGGGTGACCAATATGTACAGAAAAACTGGAAAAATATGGAAGAGTCCTGATTTGAAAATTCACCCAGACACCTTTTTTAAGGTTCTGGCTGCTCTGCAGGTGTGTTCTCCAGATCTCCTGCAGCTGTGGAGGTGAGAGGAGCCCTGTTCTTGATTTCCTGTGTGATGAGGGTGGGGAGAGCAGGCACCTGTGGGTGAAATCCCTGGTAACTGAAAAATTACCAGATAAAGGCATTTAGGATCTCATTAAATGCAGATTCATTTTTACAGTACATTTTGAACTCTTCAGGGGAAAAATGTTATGACAAGCATTGGCTTATTAATCAGTATCATTTGATTATTGTGTCATTGTTGATTTATTTACCACCTCAGTGTAAGTGACATCTGTCATAAACTGTTAGGACACTCGAGAAGAAACATTAACTGGAGCTCTGAGAAGGGGGTTGTTCCCAGTCCTTGCATCCATGAGCTAGTCAGGTTTTGTAAATTGTCACAGACCCTGGAAATCCTCCAGACCGCACTGAAAAAAACAACAGCTCCTTCTCAAGATCTTAAATTGGGCTCAACTCTTGTTCTGGAAGTTTTTGGCCGGCGGGGAAGGACGCAAGGAAGGGAGGAGAGCGCGCTGACAGCGTTACCTGTGCGCGGTGTACCCAGGCTCCTCTGACCGAAATGACAACGATGCCACCTCGTGTTTGGTGCTCTCAGCACAGTTCTTCCCCTGACTGCGCCACCAAGAGCGATCTCTCACCGGCAGCACTTTATTCTGCATTTTACACATTCCGAGTGTCATTGTGCCTTACAAAGGCAAATCAGACTCTCTGATTGTCTTGATGTTTTATAATGTTCCTGTAACAATACCTACAGTATAGGAAGCATCTACTCACTACAGATATCCTGATTTCCAGCTCTAAATAGCATTGACTCTATCTGCTCTTCAGTTTTGCTCTCCTTTATACAAACACAGGGTAGTTGTAAGATTTAAGACTTTTTTTTTTTTTGCATTAATTATTTCATTTTTGTTGTTCAGATAGCTTGGGGGGACAGTTGGCATTGAGTTTATTCTGGAGTTATTTCCTGATTATGGATTAATTCTTGCCTTACTAACCTCAGTACTGGATCACCAAGCATCATTAGATGCATTTCCCAGCTTTCCAGCTGAAGGTACATTTTACATTTTCCCCTGACTACCTCAGCATATGTTTGCCAGCACATTGCAGGAAAAGGCAGTAGGATGACACCACTGAACTTGTAGACAGTGATAAATATGTGATATTTATGAACCTGTCTGGGCTCAAATGTGTGTTTCCTAATGGGTCACAGTTGCTGGATGATGGAATTGGTGACCTGGTGATTTTCTTAGCTGATTATTTTAATGAACTGCTTCCCTGCCTGTCAAAGCTTCCTGAGGGCACACTGGGAAGAAATGCTGTTTATCCTTCAGCCACAATAAGGGGAAACAAGGCCAGGTGAGCACAGTGACCACTGATGTGTAATATTTTACTGATTAATGGCCTTATTTTGTCCTTCCTCATTATCAAGAGGTAATTGTTTCTCAGGGAAAAGAACCAAGAGTACAGATTTCCTTGACTTACAGACATTAAAGATAAGTAAGTTCTTAAAGTTCTGCAGAGCTCCTGCTTTTCTCTTTCTATATGTGGCAGTGATAAATTAGCACTTGTACAGGTAAAGAAATCATATTTTCCCCTGTCCATGCTTTTCTTTTCCTCCATCTCAAAATCCAGTTGAAAAGCTTCCCTCCACAAACTCTGTGGGCCTGATCTGGTGCTCAGAGAAATCAATTGCAGTGATTCTGGCAGATAAGCATGACCAGGTCTCCTGATCTCTGAAACCTCAATTTCAGCATTTCCTTCTATTTCTTTAAACTTCCTTGCAGCCCTCAACAGGTTTTGAGAGGCCCCAGCTCTGCTGTTCTTCTGGGATTGTTTCACCATGAGCTGGGTCAAGTTTCATTGACAGGGCTGTTGTGTTACCCTGTGGCCAACGAAAAGAAATCTTAATTTAGCAGCTTGGAAGCTGCAGGTTAAAGTGTGGTTACAAGAGGGTGGAATCTTCATCTCACTCCTTCCTCACTGTATGGAACTGCAGACAGAGTTTGTGAAATTTCATTAATAAATGAAATTTATTTATGTATCACATATTTAAAAAAAAAAAAAAAAGGAAACAAAAGGGCTTGTCCTTAGCTAGAAGGCACAAGCCACACTGCCAAAATCCAAACTTTATACCAGCTAAGAAGGCAACCTAATGTGTCTGCCTGCATGTAAAATGAGAGGATTGTGCCAAATGTCATTAGCTAATGTCTGAGCAGCTCTGTGAGCTCCCAGAGCAGGATGCCAGTGTGAATGTTAGGAGTCTCTAATGGTTTTGTCTCTTATGTATGCTTTTGTTTGATGAGGGCTCTTCTCTCTCCTGTTGCCACCATGTTTCTCTCTAAAAAGAAAGCAGATTGTCTTTTTTGGTTCTCCATCATCATCATAATGAATTTTTTTCCTTTTCCTGCTTCCTGAAAAGCCTGATTTCCTCAGGCAAGATCCTCAGCTCTCCTGAAGTCTTCATCTGCCAATTTAAAGGACTGAAATGAAACACTGAGAGGGGCGTACCCAGATAAAAGAGCCCTTGAGCTTTTTAAACCTTGGAGGGTTTTCTCTGCAGATATCTTGGATTCTCCCAAATACTTCCATGAACAATCTCACAGCCTTAGACTCTCCCTTTCAGCATTGCAAGGGAGGTTCAAAGTAACCCATTTAACACCTGGAGATGCACCAAGAGTTCAAGCAGCTTGCTCAAGGTCACCAGAGTGTGTGGTGGAACTGCTCAGATCAGAGTTCTGTCCCATCCTCTTCTGACCCTCTACAATTTCAGCTGATGGAGCAGTCACTAACAAATTCCATTAGCCAGAACAAGCCATGAAAACTTGGATTGGTCACTTGCTTGGAGGACATTCAGACAATGAGCTGTTTCCTGCTGTCCATTCCCAGTGTCACCCAAACCCCTCCCTCCTCAGGTTTCACCTGGGGCACTGAAATAAGGTTTTCCAGGAGAATTTTCTGGGTTTTGGGCTGGCAAGTGCTACAGGAAAACTCATCAACTAAAAGAGTAAATAATGCTTCTTTTCAGCACTCACCTTTCCCTTCTGCTTCACAAGGGTTCTGAAATTGTCATCTCTATTCTCTTTTCCTAGGAAAGATTTCACCATGGTAGAAAAGAGGCAAACCATCCTATTTTATCAACAACAGCCCCTCTGTGTTTTATACTGGACATAAAAAGCAGCATCTTATAAATAGGGATTATAAAAGAAACATTTCTGTCTTGGAGATAGGCTGTTTTATTGGAAAGAAATGTCACTGGAGGGGTATTCACAAACTGGGGTGCATCTTCCTAATCAGAATTTCAGATTTATATATCACCCCTCTGTTCTGCTGTCTGGTAAATGAATGGTACCACACCAGCATGTTAAAAAGATGGAATTATATTTAGCCTGGCATACTAATAACAGCAATTCTTTCTGCTAAGTTTCAATAAATATCACTGTAGTAGCATTGCAGAAGTTGAAAACTCAGGCTTACAAACTCCAGGATATTTGGGATCTGCTCCAGCTCCTGTTAAGGTCAGTGCAAATATTCTTGTTTACCCTGATGAGAGTTGATGACTATAAAATCAGAATAGATTATTATCACAAGTGCCATGGCTGATCTTGTAACCAACAGTTTGATCTGGTAACTGTGTCTGTGTAGGCATAATTCTACACACAGAAAACATTTCCCAGTAGGAAAACTGACCCACTACATCAAGAAAATTATCAAAGACAGACAAAGATGGGACCAAATGCAGCTGGGAAGAATTCTCAGGTGTCCCAATCTTAATTTTCTTGATTTTTAATCAAAAACAGCTGATCATGAGAAGCTGGGAGGAGGTACCAGGGCCTGAAATACCCTGAAATTGCCCTGGTTTTGTACTCTTCATAATCATCTGCACATCAAAAAGGGGCTGTAGGTGCATTTTGATCTACCTGATGTAGCATAAGTCAGATCCTTGATTATTCTGCAGTCAAAAAGGGAAATAAAGGGTGTATTCCACCAGAAGGGAAAAAGTCACTTTTGCACAAAGTACAGTGACTTTGAAACTTTCCCCTCAGAACGTGCCTCCCCAAGGGGCTGGACTGCTCCAGCTACACAAACCTGCTGCAGGCTTTGGGCTGATGGCTGCAGCAGTCCCACACTACAACAGTATTTTTAGTGGTGTCAGTCCTGATTAACAATGCCCATTTTCAGGATTCTGATTTTCCATTGTTGATCCAGATTTCTGCAGTGCACTTCACAGGGGCAAGATTAGACCTGGAGCAGGGGAAGGCTCAAAAGAAATCCTTTTCTCTTTGTTGACATCTTTATTTTTTTTTCCCCTGGCAAATGGTTGTTTCCTTCCCATGTAAATTATATGGCTTGTTATTAGGGTGGCTGTATTTTAGTACATTACATTGTAAATTACACTCAACCATTGCATGATTGATTTGGTCATTGTGTCATAAATTGTAGCAGATTTTTAAAAGAGCTTGTCCTGGTTGACCCCTCCAGCATTTAATTTATTTCTAGGACTGTAACAGTCATCAAAACATTGTTTTGACTGTTTTATTGTAACAGTCATCAAAGCGTTGAACACAGAGAATTCATTAGGATATTTCTCAGAATATTCCAGCAAATCCTTGCCTTTCAAAGGCTGCTGTTCCTTACCTGTGGCCCTTCAAACCATGCTTACAGAGGAGGGCAGGTTGAAGCTAAGGGAAATACACATATTTTGTAATGAAAACTTTGCATTAAAACAATGTCCAGCTGTTCCCATTGCTTGTAGGAAAAGAGGAAGAACTGTGACACACATAATCTAAGTGGCTGAGAGAAAAATGGCAGAAAACCAAACTTTTGCTCCTGTAAAAAACCAGACTTGATTACTGCAGGTTTCTAAAAAGAATCCAGGGCATGAGCAAGGGCTGAAAGTTGTTCAACTTTTTTGGAAGTCCTCTACAAATTCCACGAGAGATTTACCAGATTTTCTCACACGTGAAGTGTCAAAGGAAAATACTGAAATTGTTAAACAAGACAAGCATTTAGCATGGAAGCTCTGTGGGGATGAGCAGTGGGCAGTCAGACTCAGTCATGGGCAAGGAGCTGTTAATCTTCCTCTATAATTGCAGTTTCTATATCTAAAGGGGAGCAGAAGCCCCTCACCCTCACAGAAATCCACAAGCTCCTACAAGCAGCCCTCCAAGAAACTTTTGTGGATTTTTGACAGTCATGCAACAGAGCATGGCAGTTCTGTCCCAAACCAGAATATTTTGGGATATTATTTATCAATCTGATGTGCTGGTGTCTGTACCATGGCTTGTCTTGGTATCAGAGGACAGACACATTGAATTCATGCATTTGAACTTTTTCAAATTGTGATAAATGTTATGTATCAATTAGAAAGGTCCTGTTATGTTTACAAGCAGGTTATTTCCTGGTGGGTTCCTATCCCACAAAGTGTCTCACTTGCTTTTTCCTCATGAAATGATCTCTGACACAATAATTACCTGAGCCCTGGGCCGTGTTCACCAGTGCACCCGAGGCCACTGCAATTCCATTGAAATAGAGCTGGAGTGGCACTGATCAGCCAGATGCAAATTTGATGACTGCTCTAATTACTGTATTTGGGAGCCCTTAATGAAAGAAGAGTACTGGTGTGTATGTGTGAGAGAAGGAAAGATGCCTCCTTTGGGATGCTACACAATGGGAAAGCGCTAGGTATATTAAATATTTATAGAACAATTAGTATTCAGCTCCTCCCACAAGTTCAGATGTGAGTCCAGATCCAAACTTTCCCTAGTGGGTGTATTTAGCCTTTTGTTCAAGACTTATCCTGCTTGTAACATAGCTGTGCACAGCCCTGCCTGTGTTTTCCTGTTGTTTGTGTTGTGTGAAGCTGGAGCTGACCAGGGAAGTCCATGAAAAGATTCCAGGCTGACTGTGGAGTGGGAACTGATTAAATTAATAGTCTGTGTCAAATACCTTTATTAATGGAATATGAAATAAGACTAAAAATCCAAAAATATTTCCATAAGCACTTGAATTTGTGAAAAACATTCAAAAGAGGAATGTTCCAATATTTGCCTCTATAAATCGGTTTGTCATTTCTTTAATGATAAAAATACCATTCAAGTTGGCAAAATTATTCAAATTCTTAAACTAACAAGTTTTCATGAACTCATAGACAATTAATGGTCTGTAATATTTCCAAAAGGCAGAATTCACAGCACTGCATTGCACAGCTACATCTGAAATGAATCCTCATAGCAGGAAATCTGGAAAATTAGGTGTGCAGTTTGAAAAAATCATATAAATGAGAAGGTATCTGCTATTAAACTCCCTTGTAGTAACTCTCCACATGAATTCTGAAGGAAATTGACTGAGCTGAGCTTTGATGCTCTGTTTTAAAGGGAGGTAAGATAAATTCCTGCCCTTTTAGTACTACAACAGACTGTCTTGGCAGTCACAAGGAGAAAAACTTTCAAGAAAATGAACTGGTTTGCAGGGAAGTGGAGCACTGAGAGGAAACCAGGGCTCCTCCCAGCACAGCACAGGTCACCCACAGCACTGAGCAGATGCCCAGCACTGCCTGAGCTGCCAGAACAGATCCTCTAATGTTGATATCTGACTTCATCAGACAGGTCAGAGGCCAGGAGACAGCATGGAAAAGGACAGATCATGGAAAACACCCAAAGACATCTTCACATGTGTTTGAGCTCTTGCAGGCTTGCACAGTCAACTTTTTACTGACTTCAAATTGTGATAGCATTCCAGAAGGTTTTCACTGAATGAAAAAGCAATCTCAAATTGTGAAGGTAACTTTAATTTTTATCTGAGCATTTCACTGGTCACATATTTATTTGCCATGAATAATTTAGCATAGTTAACAGCTCATCACAAATCTTTGGTGTTTCCAAAGCCACAGCCCTCAGCTGTGGCCCACAATGAAAAATGGGAATCTGCAGCTGCAAGGGTAATATTGAAAAGTTTGGTTTAAACTAGGAAAAGCATTTCTCTCACAATGCCTGTTAGAGCATCAGTGTACAGAGCAGAGCCCCACAGTCACTGCTGAGTCAGTAACAGAAATACAACAGCAAAACCATTCCTGATCCATAATTTTTAAGGAAGGGAATGTGCATCCTTCCAGTCATTACAATTTCCACTGTTGAATTCACCACATATTAAACTCTGTCCACTTCAAAAGCAGGAACAAGGAGCTGTTTCCTTTGCATAGTGTTGGCAAGTAATTTGATTCATATATTCATTTGGAATTACCAAATGAGAAGTGGTTTAAGCAGCCTCCCAAACCTCTCCCTTTTCATTTCTCCTCATGCTTCAGTTTAGTGCTCTCAACGTGTCTGAACAAAATGCTTCTATCTACAAGCTTCACTTTTCAAACAATATCATCACCTGAAGAGCAGCTAAAAGATACTAAAACACCTAAAGCCAAAAGCATAATGGCTATTTTCCAAAGCCTGGCAGCAAACAAAACTTTAAAAAACCAAATTGTGAGGGTACTTGTGTTTAATACCTCAGGGGAAGAAGGCACGTGGGATGGAATGTTTTCTGCAGCTGAAGTTAAGGCAGAAGTTAAAAAGACAGTTCACCTCAGCTCACTATAAATAGAGGCTTCCAAGCAAAGACCTATCAGTGCAAAGCAAATTTGGACAAAAAAATGTACAAAATGTACCAAGGAAAGAACTGATTTAGCAGGAGACCTGCGAAGAGGAAAGGCTGGAGACACTGGTGACTTCCTGGGAACAGACAGGGAGCCATTTCTCTCCAGTGGCTGCTGGAGTGGCACAGATTTCCTTCCAACTTCACAGCACCAAGAGCCAATATTGCAGCTCTGGCTGTGCTCCTTCATAGCCACAGTCCCTGAGTTTGGGAAGTGTTGCTCAGGGGCCTGGCAGTCCTGGGGATGGGCAGCCAGCAGAGAAGGGAGGTTCCCACACACTTGGCAAGACCAGAATGACCAGACACAGAATTGTCTTTGAAAAGAGAAACGTGGGTTAGTTTTCCCCTGCTCCCCTGCAGAATATTTCCATAGAAGGACTTATTAAACCAAGCCAAAATACTACTTTTGGGAATATGGGAGGCCTCCATCCAACCTCTTGTGTCCCATCTCCAGGTGATCCCCCTTTTGGGTAAGGGAAGTTATATTGAGCTATGTGACAGGAGAAACAGCCCTGCTGTGTGTGCATAGTTCAAACCCCATGGGCTTTCCTCCACAACAGGGATGGGTTTTATTATCATGAGGTATTGTGATGAAGTATATAAGAACTTTAAATTACTGTGTAATAGATGCAGCGTGAGAATTTTAGGCACTGAATTGTTTCATTTCCAGTTTATATTTTTTTCTTCCTTTTGAAGGTAGGGAGATTCTCTCTCCTCTCAGGAAAGACAAAGCATGGCTAAAAGTTGGAAGATGGTAAGACTACTTTTTTTTTCAGCTAAGTAGAACTCAGCTTGGAGCCTGATGTACCCTTTGGCTGTTGCTGTTTCATGTCTGGACATACATGTAAGCCCCAAAGAACCTCTGGGCGTTGAACTTTGCCATTTTTGGTCTTTATGTGGACTTGTGTGCAGACACTGGAACTTCTTTGCAGGATCACTCTTAGCTGTGAACATGCCTTCGAGGAGAGTCCTTCCAGCCAGGAATACAGCAAAATGTGGTGGAGAGACCATATTCCACTGTACAAGGAATCCTGCTGCAAGCCATAGCATCTGAAATCAGGAGACCTTTCCAAAAAAAAGCATTTTGCAACTGTCATGTGTCTGGCCCATCTGCTTTGCCCATCGTGATAAGCAATTTATCCATGATCTTGCCTTACTCATATCCCTGGAAAAATTGCTGCTCTGTGCAGAGTGATCAGTTTCTCTTTCAAGTTTCAGCATGAAGTGCCAGGCTGTAAGCAGCAATATTGGGTACTCTGACTCATTCCCTTGGAAGGCTATTTTTATGATTGTTCATGGAACTATATCTTAAAACTCTCAGGCCACGTTCTTAAATCACTTTCACAGCTTTCTGCCGAGCCGTCCCAGCACAGCGGTTCTCCCCTCGAGGTTAGAGCCTCTCCGAGGCTCTCGGGGCTGGAACTGCCCTCCCTCGCTGCAGCCTGCGAACCCAAAATGTTGGCTGAGGACCTCCTTCCTTTTCCTCACCTCGGTAAGTGGCTACAAGTCAGTGCCGTTTAAAATTTAATCAGTCTCGTCCTAACAGGACATGGTTCTTGGATTTTAACCCATCTTCTACACAAACCACTAAATTCAGCCACACTAACTGCCTCCTGACAGAACCTTTATCTGAAGAACCTCTTAATGAGCTCTCATTAGCACAAATTGGCCCTGACTATCTCACCACTTCCTATCTCCTGCTTTCTCTGCAATCCATTAGCATCTGTTAGCAGCCTGGTTTGAACAATTAAACTTTACGGTTTCTAGAAACACACAAGAAACACCAGGTTCTTCTGTTAGATCTGTGTCTTTGAGAGACCTGGGAAGGGATTCACACGGTCCAGCTTAACAGAGCCCAAATTCTACCTGCACTTCATGGTCCTCAGAGGAAGATTTAACACAGGTTGTTGATGTCACTGGTGACTCTGCCAGTCTCTGGATCACTCTCTTGGAGCACAAAATCTCAATGTCTGAAGTTAAACAGGAAGAATCTACATCCTTTCCTCACAGCCCAGGGTCACATTTCTCTGGCTGATCTCTGCACACAACTTTGCCTTCTCCTCAAAGCTGATTTGCCACAGCTTTTTGCTGTCCTTTTTTATGTCCATCTTGGATGGCTCAAACGGCCTCAAGCAGCTGGATTTTCACAGTCATGAGATAAGAAATAAATTCTTATTTAACTTTGTTTCAACCACCAGCAAGCAAACTCAAACTCAAACCACTCTAAGCCATTACAATGGGTCCTGAAAGCGTGCTCATGGATTAAAGGCTTGAGGGGCCCTGGAAACTGCTGAAGATCCCTGGCAGAGGATATGGACTCCATCCCTACTGAAATCAGCCCCAACAGTAATTGTGTGATGTGAACTGTTCCTCCTGCACTTGTCTGGTGACTGTGATTAAAGTTCCCTGAGAACAAACAGATCAGAGATTTTACAGCTGCACGGAGCTTGTGCCTGAACATTAATGGCTACATTGGCAAGCAGATGGGAGCTGGTCTTTCTTACTCTTTCCTAAAGATGTACCATCTTTTCTTTTGACATTTTTGATAGATCAGCAGATTGTCACTCTGTGTTATATTCCAGACATGCAGCTGAGAGACGATTAATGTCTATGAAAGTGAAAACACTGCACCTTTATTCCTTATAAAAGTCTTTACTGCATCATATCTTGAAAAATAACATCCAGAACAGGGAAATGGTGTCTCCATTCAAGTCTATTGCAAAAAAAAAAAAAAAAAAAAAGTCTCTCATTCATAAAGCTGTAAGCACACCTTACTATTTTTTTAAACTTTAATTAATGAAATGCTCTCAGGACGAGCCAGTGAGAGCACAATCTCAACTTCAGCCTTCATCTGACCAAAAGTCTCTATTTTGCTGATACAGGTGTGAAGGTTTTTCTAGGACCACATATCAGAAACAGCCTGTTCCTTTCTCAGTGTAGGCTGCCATGTCATTCCTCACCAACTTGAAAACCATTATGGAAATCCATCTTTATTGACTTGTGGTTGTTTGGGGGTTTTCCCTCCAACAGGTTAGATTTTAGAGATAATATTGATTTCCTAGCTCCTTTTTGTGCATCCCCCACAGTGGGTTTCACCTTACAGATGTCATGTTCAGTAAGAACTGAATAATTTGCTAAAAAATTCACCATAATGCTTTAAGTTCGTTAGTTTCTGCTGCTCTTCAATGTTTTTGCTAAGTTCAGCAAGAGGCTGGGGTTAGGAGATGGCAATTTCAGTCCAGGTGCGAGGAAATGGCTTTGCGGGCTTTACCCCGCTTGCTGAAGCGGCTGGGACACTTGGAAACGCGAGTTTAAGAACGCAGCGCACTTCTCCCGGGGCTTGTGCAAACTCGGCTCAAGTCCTTTAACTGCAGGCGCTGAAGAAGCTCCCTAAAGGCCGGACCAGCCGCAGGTTCTGCGCCCCGGCCGCGCTGCGGCAGCGCCGGGGGCGCTCCCGGGGCCGGGCGGGACCCGGCGGGGACGGGGCGCTGGGAGCCTCAGCGGGCGGCGCCGGGCTCGCTGCTCTTCCCACCGCTCCCCGTGATCGCAGCCCCGCGCTGAGACCCGCGGCAGCCCCCCCGCCCCGCCCGGCCCCGTCCCGGGGCGGCTCCCTTGGCTCGGCGCCGCTCGGTCCCGCCTGCCCGGAGCGCTGGGCTTTCCGCGCCGCCCGCCCGCCGCACCGCAGCCCCATGTCCGCGCTCCCCGCCGGCGCCGACATCAAGCGGGCTCTGGAGAACAGCCCCGAGACCAACATCGAGGATGAGCTGCCCGACGGGCCGCCGCAGCCGCGGCCCAAGAACTACCTGCTCCTCAGCATCCTCGCCTGCTTCTGTCCCGCCTATCCCGTCAACATCGTCGCCTTCGTGTTCGCCGTCATGGTGAGTAGCACCTCCGGCTTGGGCTGCGAGCGGAGCCGCCGGCCCCGGCAGGGAAAGGGGCATCCAGCCGCCTTGGGGCCGCTCGCCCCGGGTGCTGCAGACACCGGGTGAGGCAGCGAGCCTGGGAGCATCAGCGGGCGCGGGCAGGGGCACCACCGAGCTATCCCAGCAGCGATGGAAAACGTGGAGTGAAAGGCAGTTTCCAACAAGTTTTCGCGGTCAGGTGGCAGGTTTATTCCAGTTAATGGGGTTTGTTACATCAACTAAGGTGCACACTGAACTGGACAGAGTGTCTGTGAAAGCGTCAGCTGGAGAACAGAAATCAGATTTGATTTCTGCTTTAGTTAATCAAATATTATAGGAGTGCCTTTTTTTCAGTAAACAGGCTCTTTGATACTATTTGTTAGAATAATACAGACGATGATAATGATTGTAGGTTGTCAGCAACTGTCCGTGTAAATTGAGTATCAAACACACTGAGAGAACAGCCTTACTCCTACTGTCTGAAATTGATACACATTGTCCTTAATAACCCAGCAATCCCCTCAACTTCTAGAGGATTGTTGGAACAGAATCCCCTTCTCTGAGTTAAAAGTTGCAGAGTCAGATCCAGAGTTTTCTAGTCATATACATGATCAGTGTTATCAGTAACACTGCAATGTATTTCTGTTGTTTAGGAGCTGAAAAAGGTTTAAAACATGTTGTGTATTTTCATCCTTTTCTCTGACAGCCAAGCTGAGAAGGTATGTAAAAATGTAGTTATTTCTTTTTACAATTAAGTATAAGAATAGCTAACTATGTCTAAAATATCCCAAAACACACCTTGGTAAAGTGTGATGAGTAAAGATTGATGAGAAGTTTGAAAACTACTATTCCAAAGCCATTGTTCAAGTCTTTTTTTTTTTTTTTCCTTCCTTCTGTGTTTATTTTCTTTGTTGTTACCTTAACTATACAATATGCTTTTTTCCTCATTTTGGGAAGATTTGGTTCTGCTGGTACTCAGCATCCTTTCTG
This sequence comes from Fringilla coelebs, assembly GCF_963513975.1. Taxonomy (NCBI): domain Eukaryota; kingdom Metazoa; phylum Chordata; class Aves; order Passeriformes; family Fringillidae; genus Fringilla; species Fringilla coelebs. Next base: position 5,260,102 of record NC_140043.1, on the reverse strand, counting down.
TCCATGGACACTGAGGGTGCTATATAAAGTAATGAGAGCTGATGATCTGGGGCTGGGAGCGTCTGTTCCCTGTGACACTGTTTTCATCAAGGTGCTGGGGCTGTACAGAAGTTAACTGTCAAGGACAGAATTTGGCCTCTAAAGATTTTTGCACCCCATATGGAGAAATCTCCACCCACAGCCTGGTTGAAGTTCACGCAGGCTTCTGGAGTCAGGCATCAGTAACTGTTACCAGGGGATGTGAAGGAACCAGGGTGGGAAGAGCACTTCCTGAATGCTGAACAGCCTGTGCAGGTCTCAGCTGCCCACTCCCTTACAGGGGGAAACAAAAACCAGACCAGTGACCTCCCCTGTCTGGGAATAGTTTCTGTTTCAACACATCCTACCTAAAACCTCTCCTTTTCTATAAAAATAGCATGTCCAACTTCTTTTCCACAACCTGACCCCCCTGCCTTTCCAAGCTGCAACCTGTAACTGCTGCATTATCCTCAGCTGCAGGTTCTGCATTTTAGCCTGTGCTGGTTTTATTTCTACTTCTGCTGGCACCTGCACCGTCCCTCCCTTTCTCAGCTGGAGTTGCTAAGGGTTAACATTGAGATACAAGAGTGGGTTATTTTCTTTTCTTACAGAAGACACCTTTACAGTCTGCAGAGCTTACCTGAGACCTTGGGTCAGATTTAAAGACCCTCACAAGTGGATTTTCTACAAATTTCCACTTCATAAAATGGATCTAAAAGGAAAAGTCCTACTGGCTTCTAGAGGGGGCATGGTTCAGCACCCTGTGTACCTGTGTCATGTCCTCTTTAACTGTTCTAAATTCAGACAATGTTTTCACTCTAAAAGTAGAGTCTGGGCTCTAACACACCCCCAAAATAAGTGACAGATTTGTCTTCAGTCTCTTCTGTCTCTTCTGCTGCCCCATTTACAACTCCAGCACTGGTTTCCTCACTCCTTTCTCACCTTTGGAGGCTCAAACCTCACCGTTACAGATCTTATCTCCTTTATTTTTAGAATAAACCTTTTGCAAGTTCTCCTTATTGCAATAATAACTTTCCTTGCTCCTTACCTGTCTGTTTCTCATGGCAGGGGTCAGAGGAGAGCTGGTAGAAAGGGCATTACTGGCATCACTGTGTTGCCATATTGGCATTACAAGAGCCCTCCTCCAACGAGCCACTGGCCACTGGCACGGTGAGCACTGCTCGGCATTTTTGGCAAATGGAGCTCTGTTTCCCCCAGGACTCCTGGCTGTGGGATCACTGCTCTCAATACCCTTCTGCAGCCCCAGAGAGATGCCATCAGTTCTGCTCCTTGTCCTTTCAGCAGCTGGGTCACTGTCAGCAGCTGTGTCACGTTGCTGTGCCATCAGTTGGCTCAGTCAGCCCCAGGGACCCCCCTCAGCTCTGCCCTGTTCTTTCCCATGCAGGTGTAACCACAGGCAAGAGTTTGGGGGCAGGTACCAGGTCAGGAGGCTTCTGTTGGACAGGAGATTTCTCTGGTGTGGGGCTGGGGGTGGGCACTGTGTCACTGTGCTCTTTGGCTCCTTCTCTGCAGAGGTGAGCCCAAAGAGCTCTCAGTGAGCTGCCAGCTGTGCCTGAGAGCTGGCTGGGGTGGACTGGCTGTGTCTGGCTCATGGGGTCAGAGCTAGAGGGAGGCTGTGGAATAACTCTGGGAAATGAACTGGATATTTTCAATGCCAGCACTGAGGTCTGACAATTGAACACGTACTGTTGGCCTTTCTCAGTTCCCCCCTTCAGCTGTCTTCATTTCAAAGACCTCTATGTCAGACTAGTTCTGTAATTCCATAGGGCCTTACATTTGTAACAACCTCCAAACAGTCTCTCCAAAGCTATTTCTCACTGATTTTTGCTCCAAACTCCCTCTTTCTGTTGACACATTTTTGTTTAATCATTTCCATGCTTCAAACAACATATGTGGTCAAGCTGTGACAAACTTGGCTCATCTGCCTCTGATAGTAACAAGTTCTTTGTCTGCATTTGTTGCTGTTGGATTCAGATGCCTTGTCTTTATATGGGTTTCCCTAAGCACAGACAACAAATTAGAGGGTGGTGGAAGCCTTGGGGACAGGAGAGGATGGACCTTGCTTTCTCAGGGAGCCTCCTCTTCTAATTGGGATCCTTGTGCAGTGTGTTGGCTGTGGCCAGCTCAGTGACCAGCAGAGTGACCAATGTTTCTGTATTTAGAAAGTTTACTTGCAGAGTTTATTATTTTTACATCCCTTGTTAGGTAGCTTGTAGGTACCTGGATATCTAACACCATATGGGACAGCCTGTGCTCACTTCAGGAATATTAAACAGCATATTTAATATTCAGGAATATTTAACAACAGGGCTTAGCAGCTGCTGTTAAGGCATTTTTGCATGGCCCTTCCTTTGCAAACTGGTAGGTTTTTGTTTTTTCTCAGCAGCACCCTGCAGAGCCAACTCCCCTTTCACGTGTCCTGCTCAGCACCTGCCTGTTCTGAATTGCTCCCCAAGTCCCCCCTCTCCTTTGTGTTTCCCTGTGAGCTGTTCCTACAGTGAGGACTCACCCTGAGTCAGCAGGTCTGGTTCTTCCTTAGGTCTGAACTAGAGAGTGTCTCCTTTCCAGGCACAGCCAATTAAGGTTCACCCAGCCTGGCTTATAGAGCGTGGAAAATGCTGATCAGAGAACCTCAGTCTGGTCTGCCCAGATATGTAAGAAATGTAGAGGAAGATTTCTGAAGTAACTCAGTGTTGCTTCATGGTTTTGCCATGACCAGTGCTCTGGGAGTGTGGAACAGAAAATAGACATAAAAAGGGATGAATATTTTATAGCTAATTCAGCACATTTCTGTTCACATGAGGCCAAGTCACTTTATTGTTGAACTGAGAATGTTTTATAAATAGATGTGTGTGAACCTGGTGAAGTCACTGAGATTACTCAAGTAAATAAACAGCTGCAGAACTGTGGCTTTAATTTACATTATGACTTCATAGCCAGTGAGGTAGCAGAAACCTGAGAAATCATATGGTGTTAGGCTGAAAAGGGCTGAAATTTGTTTTAAAAGTTGGACACACCAAATGCCTCATACAGATGCTGCGTTCTCAACGTAGTGCCCAGCTCTGGGAAATAAATAGATGTAACAGTTAAATATGAAATAGATGTAACAGTTAAAGCTTTAACAGTTGATGTTATCTCTGTCTAATGTTGAAAACTGGAAGCTTGAACAGGAGCCCTTTGAAGCAGATGGAAGTAATGAATTTCAGAAAGCTTTACATCAGACCCCAACCACTCCCTCAAACCTCTTATTTTTTTTATTGAATGCTTTCTAAGTTGTTTCATTTAATTTAAACCTCTTCATAGAGAAACTTTGATCTCCTTCCTGACTCTCCCAAATCCTATTCTTTATCATTAATGTTGTTTTCCTCCTCTTCATCGTGGATTTATATTAAAATGGCATTATTTATTAAAGTTTGCATGGTGAATTATTTATGCAGTACCTGCAGAAATCACATGGACATTTTCCAGACTTCCTAAATACATTAGTAAAATGGCCCAGAATTGCAAGCTGATGCTGTCAGGTCTCGCTTACAACTCTGTCTCACTTTTGAGACCACAAGCCTGGGGAACTGAGTGGATGGTGTCTGCAGAACCCCATCTGCAGATGCCATGCAAGGGGAGTCCTTTGATAAGAGGGAAGCAGGAAGTCCAGGCCAGGGTGTCTGTGGTGCTTCTCTGTGTTTCTCCCTGCAGCCACAGTGGCATTGGTGGTTGTTGGCAGACACAGGAGGAGGTCAGTCTGCTCAAGGCCAAGCTGAGCTGTGTTTCTCCTCATAACCCTTTTAAAGACCTTTCCAAATGTACTTTGAGAAAGCTCTTCTGAAGCCAGGACTGCTGGGGACAGTGGAGTGGCTTAGGTGAGAGGACAGTGCCAGCCCCTTTGTAGCAGGATCAGGCCTGGCCCTGTCCTGTTTGACTGTGTGCTCATGTCCATCTCTCATTTCCATCTCTGCCCTCTTCCCCCATTATGTGCTTTCCAACCTCAATGAAATCTGACAGCAGAGCAGAGGTTTTAGTGATATTCTTTGGGGACACAAACCAGAGAAATGTTTAGGCATGTGGGCTTCCAGGAAGGGAAGAAATGTATCAGTTCTCTCTTTAAGGACATGAGTGCATCAGCATCTCAGCCTTTCGTAGACTCCAGAGAATAAGTACCTGCACTTATCCTTGAGATGCAGTTCTAGGAATGCAGGCTGTGTTGCTTTGGGACTGTCTGGGCTGGGCTGATGCTCCTGCAGTGCTGACACCACGAGTGCACCCAGCCCATTAGCTCTGCATGCTCACTAATTGACACAGCACACACATCATGCCCCTCATTGCTTTCCTGCTTGGGAGAAATGGCTCTACAGCAGTGCTTGGTGTGCTCTGAACTTCATCCCTTTCCTGCCCTCCACAGTCTCAGCTCTTCACTCTGTTGTTCTGTTTGCTGCAAAGAGTGATTTATGGCTGAAGCACTTTCATTATAGCACTTGGTGGTACCTCGCACAGTCATTTTCTGGAGACAATCTGAATTCTCTAGTCCAGAGAGCAGTTAATTTGATCAGGTCCCCATATCTCTCCCCCTACTCTTCCCATTTCTCTGATACCTCCTGAAATATATACAAGATACTAAAAACCATGTTGTGACTAATCTGATTCCCTGAGGAAGTATGCTGAGTTCAATAGTGAAATCTGACCTAGAAATCTGGACTCAGTGTTGTGGCTTATGAACTGAAACTCTCATGATTTTATAAAAGAATTCTTAGCAATAATGCCCTTTTTAATGCTTTGATAGCATCTCATTCTTGGGAAAAAATATCCTACAAACTGTGTTTAGACTCATGTACTACAGTACTTCATGTGGTTCACTGAATCTTTTCCTTTAAAAATGGTTTGGTTAAACCAAAAATTAATTCAGAAAATCCTACAGTCTGTCTCACAAAAGCCTAGAGGGTCAGAGTGGTCCTATCACACATTGCAATCTGAGCATGTAATGAATGTAAAGCATCTGCTAAGTCAGGGGTGGGTAGAGAGAAACTCTCTTGAGTCTCTTGCGATAGATAATATGGGGATTTCTGATGCACACCTCAGGATGGATATGATAATAATTATAAGTGTCTTCCAGAAATGCAAAGGAACACAATTTCTAGCCCATGAGGATGGCACTAAGATGTTTTGTACAGATGACCTAAATTTCTTTGGTTTGTATTTTTCCCACCACTAGCAAACTGCCTATTAATTCTTCAAACTTTGTTTGGAAAAGTAAAATATTGGGAAAAAAGCTAATTAGTAAACTTTTAAAGTTCTGCTGAGACTTTTTCTAAAACTGCAGCCTGTTTATGCTTTTTTAAATGCTTATAGTATTGTAAAGCATAAGAATTTATCTCACTACTAGTGAAGTGGCCAACTGATAATTCCCATATACTACAAAACTATTTCTAAAGATAAAAGCCACTGGTTTGTGCAAGTGGATTGATGTTGGTTTGACAGCTTTTTTGCTGGTGTGTGTGGTATTTTCGGGGTCCCCTGTTGTTGGGAGGAAAGATGACTCTGCCTCCATGTTCTTAGAAGGCTAATTTATCATTATATTATATTATATTTTACTAAAGAATACTGTACTAAACTATACTAAAGAATGGAGATAGGATACTTACAGAAGGCTAAAAGATACTAATGAAAACTGGTGACTTTCTCCAGAGCCTCAACACAGCTGGCTGTGATTGGCCATTAAGTTAAAACAATTCACGTGTTGGATAAGCAATATCCAAACCACATTCTAAAACACAGGAGAGCAAATGAGATTATTATTGTTTTCTTTTTTCTCTGAGGCTTCTCAGCTTCCCAGGCAAAGAATCCTGGGCAAGGGGATTTTTCAGAAAATACGATGGTGACAGGGGGTGTATCATATAAACAAAGCCCCACTACTGAATTAAAAAATAAAAAAAGAGCTGTAGCTTCAATGAAAGGTACTGAAAATTGTCAGCAATGGAGAGAGATGGGGAGACTGACTTGGTGATCAGAATCTGATTTTATTGTGAGATACAAACACTTACATACTATTTCAGGGAGACTAGTAATGTGTACTGCAATGATTAGGTTAAAATCACATACACAAATTATGCATATAACAACATCTCTTGCTTGCAGAGTTTAATGGGATTTTCTTTTTCCAGTAAACCAGTCTGATTTAATCCTCTTGCAATTCAGGACTAATTTTCAAAGCTCCATTTGCTTTTGCCAAGGCATCCTGTTATCAAATCTCTCATGTTAACCAGGTCCAAAGTCCATCATCTGTCCTGTGCCCCCCAACATTCCTACAGAAAATGAGTGGAACAGAAAACTGGACTCCCTGCTTACCTTGGCAGCGGACACTGGTTTGTTCTGTGGGTTCAGAGCTGCCATGCTGCTTTGCTGCCAGGTTTGTGTTTGAAAGGCAGAGCTGTGATTCCCCGTTTCCCTCTGCAGGCTCTGAACAGTTACAACCAAGGGGACATAGAAGGCTCCAAGCGGCTGGGTCGCAACGCGCTCTGGGTGGCCGTGGCCTCCATCATCATCGGCCTCGTCATCATCGGCATCTACTGCGTGGTTCACTTCACAACGGTGAGCAAGGGCTCTCACAGCCTCCCTGCAGGGCCCAAGGGCTGCCACAACCACCTCTCTTTATCCACCTAGGGATGCATCTATGCTTTCCAAAAGGATTTTATCATATTTTACGTGTTAGAAAATTCTGTTGTCTGTGGTTAAACACGCGCGACTCTGTCTTAGCAGCAGGTGGTTTTCTTGAAACTCTTGCAGCTCCAATATGTTTTTCCAATTTTGGTCAGTTGCTTTTTGGTTTTTTTCCTCCTCAGCTTCACCATCTTTCTTACCAAGTGACCTGAGTTCTTTAAATTTCAGGTAACAGAGTCCCCAGGGGCTAATTTTCAGTTTCTCGGTCTGGCCAACAGATCTTTTAACTCTGCAAGGAGGAGACAACAGTCAGTTACTCCTCTATTGTTTGACAGTAAAACAGATGACCAGAACTATATCAAAAGTGACCAAAAATGTCATTCTGACTTGTGTCTCTGTGGGGTAAGGCCCTTCACTCTCCATGCTGTGTTATTGTCCTCCCACACCTGCAATAATAGAAACAAAGCTCAACAAATGAATCTCTGGGGTTACCCAGATGAATTACTGGAAAAGAGAACAAAAACAATTGAGGGTATTGATAATCTTTCTTAAGGTTGTGCAACAATATGTTCTTTTCTCCACAGTACTGTGCACTTCCCATTAAAATAACCAATTTAAATGAATTTATTATTGGCTGGTTTGGTTGGAGGGCATTTCAGTGCACTGTACAAACTTATGCATAAGCTATAAACAGAGAACACTCCATTTACCACTGAAATGAAGACACCTCTGGGGAGTGGAATGGAGTAACTGGTTAAATGTGTACAGCATTTTCATACAAAAATTGAAGTACAACATATTGAGCTGCAAGGAAGTTACTGGACAGGGGGTCCAGCTCTGTGGGATATTATTAGATGGTGCTGCAGACTCTAAGTGTTCTGTGCATTCATTAATTTTCTGTGCATTTTGCAAGCAAGAGTCTTGGTTCAGCTCCTGTTCAGCTCATTCAGCGCTGGCAGATATAAACCCAAGGCCCTTCAGGCTGGGGGTGCCAAGTTTTGTAATTGACAGCAGCAGTACATTCCACCACCTTACTCATCATTTCTCAGGCAAGGAGAGCAGCTCAGTTATTTTTTCAAAGAAGGGGAGGGGAGGAGAGGGAAGGGCAGTGTGAGGAGTGGCAGACAGCACTGGCCTGAAGCATTCACAGTGATCAGGCAGCAGTAAACCAGGATAATACAACTTTGTTTTTCCTTTGGGGACTTTTTAATTTGATTTTGGTTCTGGGTTTTTTTTTTTAAAGAGAAAACTCTCTGTTGGGTGGAAGCAGCCAGGTGCTTGGGAACCCTCAGAACACTGCTGGGATATTAATTTCTGTACATAGTTTCCACAGAGCTTTCTTGGCCAAATGGCACCATGACTTTTGTGAGGAGTCAGGGTTTACTGGATTCACTCTTCTCTCTGCCCTTCCAGCCTCTTCACTGCTCCCCTTCTCCCTCTCACTTGTCACCCTCCAAAGGTGGTGAGAGCCTTTGCTTCTAGGAAAGGATTTGATGGCAACAACAGTCTTTTGATGTGAAAATGAGTGAACAGAAGCACTCAGCCAGTCTTTCCACTCTCCATGCTTACCTGGGTCCCCTCTGTTGCCCTACTCTTGGATATTTTTCCTTTATACTAAATTGTCTCAGTCTGATGTTCCACTGCTGTGAATGGCTTTTCACACTCCATTCAGTGACCTCACACCCATTTGTGCCTTTCTCATTATTATTTACTGACAGCCACTTTGCTGAAGTGATTGTAAATTAATTCTATGCTAACTTTAATATATGTTTCAAAATTAGTAAGACAGCACAAAATAGCCTTTATATAATAATATGGCATATTTATTTGATCACCATTAAGCACAGATTTAATGTTTCCATGACCTACACATGCATTTTTCCTAGAAGTTAGACTTTAGCAGTATGTATGAAAAGCTTGACCCTTCCAAGACTGATTCCTGTACTTTATCCACTTGCAATTAATCAGATACCACAGTACCCAGTTCTTCCTGCTGACATTCCTTGTGGCTTCTTTTGGTCTTCAAGGGATAACAAATCTCACTGCAAATTACATTGGGGAGATACCACTGCCAGTATCAAAGATGCAAAGTGTACTGAGAACTCAAGTTCTCTTCCACAACATGAAGCCTCTGAGAAGCAACAAAAGTGAGACAACCAAGTCAGGTTGGCAGGGAGGAATCTCTATCAATTGTTACACAACTTTTCTTATAGGTACAGAAACTTGAGTCAGGCTCAGCTGGCTCTGAAGCCGCCTTCAAAACAACTCCACATGCCTAAGCCAGGAGAAAAATATCGAGTCAGGTGTGTTGAGGGTAGAAATGGTAGAAGTTGCAGAGAGAGGAAGAGCAGGAAATTCCTGCTTTGAGCAAACAATGATTTTATACCACCAATAACACTCCCAAATGTACCCCCAATAGTAGTGGCAGACTTGGGAAGTGGAAGACCCTTTCACTTTTCAGCAATCCCCTACTTCTAAGTGTCCTCATGTGCCTTCCTTGGTTTGTTCAGTCACAGGAATAACAGCAGCCAACACCTACGTCGGCAGGGAAGAAACAGCCTTGACTTCTCATTTTGAAGATTTACTCAGAGCTAAGTCAGCTTGGGGCTTCTCCTACTGCCTTGGAGAGCCTCATTTGTCTCAAACACTGGCATGTTATCTTTAGCTAACATATATTAAGATATGTAGTGATACATATTTATATCCTGGAACAGGGCCCACCCACCCATCTATGATCTGCAGCCATGCCCCTAAATGTAGGCAAGGGGAAGCCATCACTTGCATCACTGGAGCTGACAGCCCAGCAATAAAACTTGTGTGCCCTGATCAGTGTGAAGTGGCATGTCCCTCGTCCTGCTGAGGACTCTGAATGCAGGGCTGTGGTGTGTGTGAGATCAGGGTTGTGCCTCATTCCACTGGGCCAAATTTATTCTTACTCTTCCCCATTTGCTTTTAGCCTCCCCTGTCAGCTTTCCCTGTGCCCCTGCCTTGCCAGTCCTGACTGCTGAGTTACATTTCCAGGGCTGGCTCAGATGTAACTTTAGCTGGTATTTGTGTCACCACAGTCTGGCCCTGCATGTGTGCCTCAGGCATGATGTCCATCAAGAACTGCAGTGAGAAATGGGATGGATTTGCCTTCCCTGAGGGGACAGCACCGTGACCTGGAGCAGGGCAGGGCTGTGTGCCACAGCCTGTGTGTGCCATACCCTGCTTGCTCCCACCCAATGCGACTGTTCTCCTCATGCTCCTCTCAGAAACCTTTCCCCAGACTTGCACAAGCTTGGAGTCAGCCTTCCCACCTCCAGGCATTTTGTTCAGCAAAAGGTGGTGATTTTGTCAGTCAGTGAGGGCTCTCAAGTCATTTACAATCTGTGTTTTCAGAGCAGCCTCAACGTTTTTGAAGCAGATTCCAAGTTCTGTTTTGTTTTGGATTTTGCTGACACGAGACACCCTTGGATTACATTTGTTCTGCTGGCAGGGTTTAGGGAAACAAGAGCCTGGGCTGGATCCTCTTACTTAAGTGAAGGAGATCCGAGGAATCCCAAACCCTATTCTTAACTGGATCTCAACATGTCATATTCTACTTCATGCTGTCATGTGAGTAGTTCAGAACAATAGTCAGCTCCTCATAGCACATACTTGTAGACCACCTCTAATGTCTGAGTGACACTTTGCAGTGCTGCTCAGGGCTCAACTAGAGCTCACATGAGTTTTGCCACCCAGTTGAGCCACCAGGCATTTCATATACAGCCCACGTCTTCTGTGCTCCTCTCTTGTGGACTTCTGCAGTCTGGACAAGTAGGAGTGAGTCAAGCAGAAATGTGGAGGATGAGTGAGACATGTTAGAGAGAAGTAAAAACTTCAGTAGACTGAGACAGCAAAAGTTTTGCTCTGAGGAAGGAAGCCAAAATGCTGTGACTTTGGAATTTTATGCAAACCATTACAATATTTTAATGCTTTCGTAGAGGAGCCTGAACTTCTGACCCCTTCCTTAATCTCACTTGATTTAGAACTTCGTCCCAGGGAAGCCACAGAAATGCCACCTGTCAGCATGGCTTCCAAGGAACACAAAGCCAGCCAGGCTGAGGAAAGCACCAGCTTGCAGTGCTCAGAATCAGAAGGGTTTTAAATCAAGCACATGTGCAGTAATGCAGCATTGGTAATTCCAGCTAGAAGGAAAAGGAGTAAGTGTTTAGACAGGGTATGTACAGTTACACATGCAGTTTTCTCACTGACTTAGAAATAATTCTTCAGGAGGAAAAGGAGTGCAAGATTATTTTTAATATCTCTGCTGTCTTGTTCCTGAAGCTCTCAGAAGCCTTTGCAGACATTCCACTCAGTGACTGCCTGTCTTTCAGAGACAGAACAAGCTGAAGACCAGGACAAGGACAGGGATTACTCAGCCAGCCTCCAGATCTTTACACTGGCCATGCTGTCCTCTGCACATTACCATAAAAATAAACAAGTCAGGGTCTTTTACTGCAGGGACTGGCCTGTAAGGATAGAGCTGCAAGCCTGAAGTCAGGGCCTTCCTGTTCTTTAATTCTTGGTGTCCACCCAGCCAGGGAGCTCATACTGCTGCTTTTCTATTGTAAGGGTACATACTGATTATTTCCTTGTTTTACTGGATTTGTGAAAATACAGGAACCTAAAGTCCTCTACCTGTCTCAAAGTATTCCCTCAGCTGGGAGGCTGAGCAGTGGCACAGTGTGCAGGTGCACAGACAATGTGGCTACATCAGCCTGAGCTCCTCAGCCAACCACAAGAAAAATCCTGGTCCAGAAAGAGCTGTTTCATCTGTGCACAGAGGAGATGTTCCCACAATGGATTCTACCCATGAGTAGCATCCAAGAGACAGTCAGCAAAGTCATTAATGCTGTCTGCAGGATATATTTGCTGGGCTCCTTGAAGAGCTGCTAGAATGTATCTGCCTGATGGAGTCCCTCAGACTGCGGCAGAACCCAGAATCCAGGGATATGTCAGGGCATCCATGGATATCATCTGAGAGCTTTCCCCTACACAAGAATTTGAGGGAACTCCTCAGATCCTTCCTCTCCTAATGCAGATGCACAGGACAGGTTTCCCAGTCCTTTTAAAGCACGTTGTGTGTTACTGTGGGATTTACCAAGTTCTCCACTGCTGGAGGGTTGTTCTTGTCTGACTGCTTCATGTACCACTCCAAGGAAGCAGAGATGCTGTTGACCTCATGAATCTTTGTCAAGTAAGAGCCCATTTCCTGGAATGAAAGGCCCTGATTTGCATTGATTCAGGTAACCCAGTTTAAAAATTCAGTTCGGATTGACAGATGACCAATGCCAATAGAAACTCAGCTCTTTGACTCAAAACTGTATTGAGCTGCTAGTCTAGAGGGATGTTTGTTAAGAGAACAACTACCACTAATGTGGCATAATGTATCCATTAGATCCATGTAGAATTAATAATTTAAACTCACAGGGCAAACTCTGTCTCCTCCTCCTTTAAAAACACATATTTCTGTGTCCTTGCAGCATGCTATCTGAAGACCGGGACTGCATTTGGATGATATCAACGTGTAAACCTCTGGAGAGGGAAAAAGAAGAGATGGAAACCATTCCAGACTGTTAGCTCTGACCCAACAAGTCTGCAGAGGCATGTTGCTGGTGAATGAACTGATAGCCCAGTTAGTTAATCAGCATGGCGTGACCAGGTTTTCAAAATTATTTATTTATAAGACATCTCAGTATAAAGCAGCATTTTCTCTTTTACCCTAATGTATAATGAGATCTTGCCCTAAAAAATAATCCCTTTTCTTTCTCTTTTCCATGGAATGTATGCTGGATCTGTGATGTTCCCTGGCTGACCCCAGCCAGACAAACCAACATACCCAGACTGTTTATGGTGCACAGTGTAAGATCTGATGCACAGCCCACTGAAGCTAGTAGGAGAACTCCTGTTACTTCTGGCAGATTTTGGATCAGGCCGTTAAGGATTTTTTCATTACTTTAAAATAGTCTCAACATGACACAACTGTACCCATGGGTTTGTGATTTTATCCTGCTCTGTGATTTTATAATGCTGTGGGCGCACTCTGACTCAGCAGCTGCTTTCTTTTGTCATCCTCAGCTTTTAGAACTTTACCTTGGATTTTTAAACACCTGGGACCGATTTCAATCACTTGATTATTAAGAGAGACTCTTGTTCCATAGCATCCATGTTTTTCTTAATGATTTATTTTTGTTTTGTTGTCTTTCATTGTTGCACTCCCTTGACTTAGTTCCTGCATTAAATTTGCACTGATCATATTTTCCTCTTTAAACCTCACATATGTAAAAAGTTTCTATTTTTTTATCTGACAAAAGATCTTCTTTTTAAACAGATGTCCTTCATCCCTTTGTTGTTGTGCTTCTAGCAAGGCACATAGTTTCATTGTGTTCTGCTTTGTTCATGTGGGTTTTGTTTAGCTCATCCTCTCATCTCTATGACTGGTCTGTGTATCACTGCAGTTAGAGATGGACAAACTTCTGCACCTCTGCCTAGTTCCAGACACACTTCCTGATCCTTAGACACTACTCAGCGAGCAGCCTCAGGTTCCAGAACTGATGGCCTCTAAATTACTGCAGTTTCTTGATACCTTCTGAAAATCTAGCATGGGACAGCTGTTTTTATTAGCTGTTTCACAGAATACAATTGTTTTGTCACACAAATATTCCATATTAAAAGAAGTGAGCTCTGGTGAGCATTAAGATGTGGCTTCATCCTCAGCAGTTGCTCCTCTGCTTTATTACCACACCTTGAAGCGAGCTGTGCCAACTTCCATTCCCTCTTCCTGCACCAACATCAACCTGGAGCGACTGCCCAGAAATCCAGGGAGTTCTGCAGGTGCAGGTGAGAGCAGAATCATCTGTCAGGAGTTCAACAGCCTATTAAAAACAAAAAAAAAATCCTCCCAGAAACCTTTACCTGTTAAGCATATGCCTGGAAGTAGCATGTATTTTTTGTGCCTTGATGTTATATTTTCAATGTGCTTTTTTGCTTTTCTTCCTGCCAAATTCTGTTTTTCATTGAAGTCAGTGAAGCATTACCTCTCCTTAATTACTGCAGTATTAAACTTCACAAACACTGGTGAAGTCAGCTGATTTATTAACCATTTACACTGATCAGATTTGTCCACATGGGAATCTTGCCACTGATTTTGATGATCCCAAGAATTGGCTGTTCTGTGAACTCCTCTTTGGTTTTTGAATACTATTTTAATGGTCTGATATGTCTTGTGGGACTTTTAGTAGCTTGCCTTATTATCAGATATGATAGAAATGTCATTGACAAGTGGAATAAAATTACTTTTAATTCATGTCTATTCTGGTATGTGGGAAGTGTCTTTCCTAAGTTCTGTTGCCTCTTCTGCTGGAAAGAGTAATATCCATTTTTCCAACCCCTTGGACAGTTTCAGAATGAAGTGAATCACAGCAAAAGGAGGTTTCCAAAGTTATGTGGGAACAGAGGATAGGGAGAGGCAACTTGAAGTATTTTTTTAACTGCCTGACAAGGGTTGAGATCAATAGGAGCTGGACACCCGACTTGTTCAGAAGCTTTTGAAAACCATACTGGAAATCTAACTTGCATCTTGTTCCTCATAAATATCTTTGAAGTCTCACTCTTAATATAATTGAGAATTGAGCCATTGTACCTTCAGTGCTTCTGAAGATAAATGTTGGTACCTTACAGTGCTATTGATTGGTATAAAAATAAAGGCTTTATATTAAACCACTTAATGTGACAGAGAGGAGAGAATGCAGCAATTCCTCTAATGTCCTTAGTGCTTCTGTGTCATAGGTAATCTTATTTTTGCTTTACTAATGTATTGGTATTGGTTCTCTTCATTTATTTATGTTTACATAAATTTCCAACCATGTTTGGGAAGTGCAGCTTGTGCTGGAAAGAGGTATGGTCCTTGTACAACCACATTGTTCTGATGTGTGACAGAGACATCCCAAAGCAGGCAGCAAACACAGGGAGCCTAAATGACATTTTAGTGCCCAAATCAGCAAGGCCCTAGTGCCAGCAGTGGGTGGGGAAAGCAGGATGCAGGTGTCTGACTGAGGAATTTGTGCCTGCTCCATATTTATACATGTATACAAATTCCATTATCTCAAACAGCTCTGGAAATTACCTGTTCTTCATTGTCACACATCTAGATTTGGATTTGATCCATTATTCTGCATTGGAGCTACCTTTTTTGGTAGGAAAAAAAACCCTGTTATATATGTGCTGAATGATGTTATTTGATGAAACAGAGGGAGGTGGGAAGGAGTAAAATGTATTTCAACTCAACATCTGTGTTCTGGGTGCATGAACAGAGTCTTCCTTCTGCAAAGCTGCTTCAGGCTTCTATTTTTTTGGACACAGTGTCCTCACGCACTGAAGGCACCAACTTATGCCTCAAGTCCAGCTCCCTTTTCTTTCCTGCACATATTACAGGCAGAGACAGATGGCAACTTGAAATTGCTGGCCTCAGCTCCTGGATCATGTTGGCACCTTTGGCTTCTTACAAGGCAGCTGCATTCTGCAAAACAGCCCAGTGCACGTATCTTGATATGTAATCCTAGAAGAGGCTTCTAAATATAAGTGGGAGTTCTTTGCTGCTGTTTGAAGGGGGTCAGCCAGACACTCAAAACGTGGTGTAAGTTTCATCAGGTTGCACAAAAAAAAAAAAAAAATCTCGAGGATAATATGAAATTAAATTCTTGGGGTGCCTCCCTGCAGGCACACCCAGGGGTTTACAGCTTTCCCCTGAAGATCAGCACTGGCTCTTCAATTTATGTGGTTGCAGCCAGGATCCATGAGTGGTGAGACTCCAGAAGTTGTAGCTTTTGGACCTCTATCTTTGGATATGTGCTCACAGTGTGTTCTGCCTCTCAACCTGGAAATAGGTTGTTATCTGTTGCTGCCACAGTGTCCCTCACTCTCAGCATCTGTTCAGGTGCCTCTGCTGAAAGCGTGCAAACATCTCTCTCTAGGCTCATTTCCTCCCCTGCACCCTAACTTGGTCTGCCAGTTATTTATTACTGATTGTCTCAGAAGGGGGAAGATGGACTCATCTCCCTCATTTGTTTTTACTTTGTGTGTTTGTGTGGGCACACATGCAAGAAGAGTTGAAGGGTTGAATTCCCAAAGGCAAGTAAAATCTAAATACAAGGAAAGTCACTGGATTGATGGGAGGCTAGCTGTTTAGAAATATCCTGGTAACCTGGCAGCTGTTCAGGAGCCTTTGTGGAGTCCATATCACCAAACCTTGAACAGATGTGGGACCTACCCTGGCTTTGTAGGAGATAGCTCCAGGCAAGGCTGGAGCCCTCAGGGCTCTGCAGGGCTGCTGCCTGACCCCCACCTTTCTGAGGCAACCCTCAGTCTCCACAGGCAGCACCTTCAGGCTCAAAAATTACCTCAGTGTTGGTTTTCTCTTACAATCCTCCCGCCTCCAACCTCATTTTGAATTAGCAGGTGTGCAGTGTTGGAGCAGAGAAGGGATGCAGTGCTGTGTGAGGGATTTCCTCGGTGCACTCCCAACTTTCCATTTCCCAAGCACAACAGCACGTTCTGCTCGCACAGCAGGACACGTGTCCCTGAGATGGGACTGAGCCTCTGAGGAGGCTGCCCAACCTCCTCTGCTGCACTCCCTGCCAGCCTGGCAAAGGGGGCTAAACCCACAAGGGGGCCTGGAAACATCAGTCAGCCACTGCAAAGATGGAGGAACTAATTTGGGACCCCAAGGCATAGTAAGAAATTTACTCTGCCTTGAACTCTGCGGTAAGTTCTGTTCTGCTCCCACACAGCTCGCTCTCCACAGCACTCAAGCTGCAAGAAGCACTTGCTCATGTGTCCTTTATAATGTGATTTATGGCATGTGTGAATCTGATCTCCCAGCTCACGTCTGAGGATGGCTCCTCTGCGTTTGTCATCTCTCGCTGTAGGGCTGAGTCAGCTTCCACACCGCTTGCAATGACTCCTCTTTGGCTAAATAAGCTTGCATCATGTCAAGGGAAAAGAACTTTGCCAGATCTCAATGGATTCTTCAGGACTTTGAACTGCACAGCCTGAGGCTGAAGGCATTTCTTATTTGACACCTACTCTGAGGTAAGAGAAGGGGAAACTCCACTGGAAGTGAAGTATCCAGACCAAAGCAGGCTGTGTGGTCATGGTGAGCCGTGGCAGCCTCATGTTCCCTCTTCAACCAGTATTCAGTGGGGGCTTAACTGCCTTTTGATTTTAATCAAATAATAAGAGATATAATTCAAACAGTGAAAATGAGAGATTCTGGCCTAGAGCATGGTGTTTGGTGAGTGTCATCCCTGCCTTCTGTGCCTGAAAAGCTTGTAAAGTCCCTCTTCACCCCATCTAATCCAGGACATGCAGGTCTGTCCTGACCTCAGACCTGTCCTGTTTGGTCCTTACTCTCTTTTAAAGTGAGTCAGCTGATAGAGAGGGACGGTAAGTGATATCTCCAAGGGGGTAGAGTGACTCAGTAGCAAAGATGTCACTTCACTTGACCCCTCAGCCTGTACAGCACCCAAAGTGCTCTGTAATGATTCCCAGAACTTTGACCAGCTCTGCTGAGTCTCATCGTTTTAAGAGCCAAGAACCAAACTGCCTTAAAATTAACTTCTGACTAAGAAGATTTAAGAGTCAGGCCAGGTCTAGCTCGTGTTTACTAAAAAAGGTAGGTGTGAGGGAAGGAAAAAGGAGCTGAGCTTTGCTTGTGGCTACTGACATGGCAACTAACAGAGACCACACAACTCCTCATATCCTGCAGGTCTTTTACAAGCCTCTGCTTTTAGAACCTCGCATTGTCCCAGGAGGTGGTGTGGCACAGTCATGACACCAGATGAAGCATTTCATCAATTACTTTTATCTTGTTTTATGGGCTGTGAACAGTCTGAAAGTGATTTTTTTTTAGGGAATTTCTTATTCAGAATTAGTCACTTGTGTTTTCCCCTGGTCCTTTTTCCCCAACAGGGGCAGAGGTAGAAAAGGTATTTTGTAGTCTTCCTTTGGAATGTGGAGGCTGGTTCAGATGGGGTGGAAGAGGGGGAGTTTTATGCCCTTCAGGCTGCAGAGCATAAAAGAAGGCAAAAAGTCACAGATGCTGTAAAAGGGAGGAGCAGAACTCCAGGGTTCCAGAGAATCAGTGGGAGGCTGAGCTCTGCCAGGCCTGTGGCTTGTCTTTAGCTAATCCCTCACTTCCCACATCTCCTGCTCCAACAGCTGTGAGGGAATAGGGCTCCCACTCAGGCTGAGGGGAGAAAACAGCACTCCAGGGAAGGCAAGGACCGTGCACACAGACGTGTGTGAGGAGGTGGGGATGATTTAGGTGTTCATGGTGTGATGTCATCCAGCCCTCTCAGGGAGCAGCACCTGACAGAGCGAGTTACAGCTGATTGCTCCAGGAGCGTGCTACACCCACCTGTCAGGGCGAGGGGAGACAAGAACCAGTCCTGAAAGGGGAGCAGACACAGGGAAAACAGGGAGGAGAGGGCAGCAGCAGAGAGGCTGAGATGCCTTCTCCATGGCCTCTGTCCTGCCCACAGACCAGCAGCTCCCAGAGGTTTTGGGATGGCACACACCAAGGATGGCTCATCACCACGGAAGGAGGAACCATCACATTTTAACATGAGACTTTAAAATGAATGCTTGTGCCTACCACAGACTGGTTACCACGGCCTCATGATCTGCTAGCAGTCCTCACCCTGCAGTTTGTTACCACTCTGTGGTTCCTAGAAGAACAAAAAACATTGCAAAGGCCAGGCCCAGATGAAGGTACCGTGGTCTGGAGTGGGTCTGTGTGGCTGCTGTGCAGATCATCACAGTGGTCCTGGATGGGCAAGTGATGGGCAGGACACGGTACCCTGTACTGCAAACAGCGCTGGCCAAGAAAAGTGGGGAGAACAAAACAACCGGGGTTGGAGACAGGGCTTTTGGGAGCACTAAGCTGTGTGAAATGCCAGAACAACAGCAGCTGCATTTTATAGCAGGGGCTGGGAAGAGCTGCCTGCGCTCACTGCCCGGGGAGCCTTGGCAGCCCGTCCCGGGGGCAGAGCGGGAGCAGCAGCTCCGGCAGCAGAGCGGAGCCAGCGCTGCCCGGGCACCGCCATCCCGGCACAGCTCTGCCCACAGCGTTAGAGTGCCGACACTTCCACTCGGTAGGAATCCTCCTGTCTCTGCGCAGGCTGCTTCTGTTATAATGACAAAAAAGCGATTTCTCTGTAAAGAGAACGGTGACACACCTGCAGGCCTCGGCTCTGGGGCTGTGAGGAAAGCGAATAAAAAGCCAGCAACAGGTGGGGAAGAGCCAAGGGTAAAACCAGATAGCGTGAGTGGGAATGCTTTGAGAAATGTATCAGTGTAATTGCAGTTGGGAAACATTTATCATTTAAGGACTTGGCCTTCCATCTGTGCCCCCCCAGCCGCCAGAGCTGACGGTTCCAGCACGCTCTGAGGGCGCTGAGGGACGCGCCATGGCCCGCGGCTCCAACACCGCCCTCAGGCGCTGCCCTGGGCACGGCGGCTCCCGGGGCGGGCACGGAGCCGTGTCTGGCAGCAGTGGGTGCTGAGGAGGCGCGGGGGGAGCCCGCCATGGAACCCCCCACGGAGCCCGCCGTTGAGCTGGCCTTGGAGCGCGGGGCAGCCCGGAACGGCCGCGCCGGGCTCGGTTCCCCCCGGCGGGCGCGGGCCCGGCCCGGCGGAAGCGGAAGCGCGGCGGCGGCGGCGGGAGCGCGGCGGGCGGTGGGTGCGGGCCCGGCGGGGCAGGGCAGGGCAGGGGCGGCTCCCGGGGTCGCGGTCCCGGGGCTGCCAGGCCGGGCCGTGCCCCCCGTGCCCCGCGGAGGTCCCGGTGCGCGCCCAGGCGGGGCTGGGTCTCTGCAGGCGCTGCCGCTCCCGGAGGAGAGCGGGGACGGAGGGAGCGGCAGCGGGACTGAGCTGTTCCCAGGGACCGGTCACAGCCCCGAGGCTGGCAGAGCTCCAGGAGCTTTGGGACAGCGCTCTCAGGCACTGGGTGGGAGCGTTGGCTGTGTGTGCAGGGCCAGGAGCTGGCCCGGCTGGTCCCTGTGGGGCTCTCCAGCACGGGACATTCTGTGGTTCTTTGTTTAGAGCCCCTTCAGCTGCTCTCAGCAGGGTGAGATAAGTTATTCTGTGAGGTCACATTTCAGGCAGGCTGCTTTTGGAGCCTTCCCACAGAACAGGAGCTGCAGCTGGCGAGGTGCAGCGCTGTGTGCACGGGGGGCAGGAGGCAAAGATCGAGCCCTTGGCTTGGGGGGACACCACAGCTCTGTGCTGTGTGCCAGGGACCTGCTTGGTCAGCTCCCTGCCTGCCTGGCTCTGGCAGAGGTGCTCATGTATAGAGCTGTAGCACATCAGCAGCAGTAGTTAAAAGGTGTCACTCAGTGCCTTTGTTCAGAGTATGGTGTCACCTAATCACGTTTCTGAGGCTCTCCAACTCAAAAGCACAGCCCAAGGCTACTGATGAGTTTCCTTTCCTGCCTGCTGGTGTTCCAGCTGTAGGAGTGCATGTGCTAATCTGGCTTTCCCTGCTCTTTTAGATCCACAGAAATGGGGAACACGAGCAGCGAGCGAGCGGGGCTGGAGCGCCATGGGCACAAAGGCACCCGAGGGGACAGTTCAGGAGGAGCCATCAGTACCAAGGAGGGGGACAGACCCAAAATCCTCATGGACAGTCCTGAAGATGCAGACTTGTTCCATCCAGAGGAAATGAAGGTATTGCTGGTTTGTTCTCCCAGTGCTGCTTGCTTGGAATGCTCTGGGGCTGTTTGCAACCTGCAGGGATTTTGTCATTGAGTTTACACAAAGCTGTCCATCCCTCTTCCTTCCCATGCCAAGGAGAGAGTGAATTGGTGTTTAAGCAGGTATAATTGGAGCTGGAGGGAGGAGCATTATTTTGCCTTCCTCTCTTCCTGCAGATTTGGAAGGCTTTAACACCTTTGCAGAATTTGTGCAAATGAACTTCTGAACAGTATCTAGAAATGCATTTTCTGTTCTGCATCTGACAATACCTGCTTGTAGTAGACTTAGAGAATTGTGCCTGAGGGCAAAAAAAGTGTTCAGTACAGCACAGGTTTCTGAGTCTGCCAGGAAATAACCTTTTTTGATTGAGACATTGTGCTTGTAGGCTCCACTGGAGAAAGAAGAATTTCTAGCTTGGCAGCAGGACCTGGAGGTGAATGACAAAACCCCCACTCAAGCTCGGCCAACAGTCTTCCGCTGGACTGGAGGAGGGAAGGAGGTTTATTTGTCAGGGTCCTTCAACAACTGGGGTAAAATTCCTCTGACAAGGAGGTAAGGAAGTGCTGCTGCAGTGTGTTCCCCATGGACTGGCAGTGCTCAGTGCATGAGGGAGGTGGTCAGCTCAGAGGTGGGATTGGGCTTGATTTACCACTGTCCTGCCTCTCTCCTCACGCCCTTGGTGACAGTCTGGCTTCTCCATTCTTAGAGGCACAGGATGGAGGTTGAGCTGTGTGTCAGTTCACTGGGCACAGCACACAGATAACCCCAAACAGTCCCTGCTGAGAGTCTGTGCCTGCAGCAGGGCATGGAAAGGGGAGCTGGTTCCAGCACAGTGTCTCTGTGACACATCCTTGCCATGTCAGTGGCTTTTGCCCAGCTCAGAGGGCCCAGAGGCTGTGTCCTGTTGGAGCAGCATCAACTGTTTCTCAGCTTTTTTGAGATGCTGCTAAAGCCTTCCGAGGAATCAGGGAGTTCACAGCCCAAGGAGCTTGGAAATTGCCAAGCAGCAGCTCTTCAGACCCAAAGTAACCCAGAAGTATCGAGTTGCTGCTTTTATCTGCTCATTGTTCATTTATTTCATGGGCATTTGGGAAATGCAATTTATGATGGCAAATACTGAAAGGCAAGGAAATATGAGAAAGCTGATCTTGTTCCATCAGCAGATAAATAAGGTCTCCTGTGCTAACAAGTAACATGAAGATGTGAGAGTGACTTTACAAAAGCTCCGTGCCAGTTATGAGATGTCAGGAGTGTGGGGGCACTCACTGTCACAGAGGAAATTTTCATGAGCATTAGTCATAATTTGATTCCTTACCTTTGGATTAAATCAGAGATTCTCTGCCTGTTTAAGGTTTTGCACGTTGAGGAGGCTTGTGCTCTGTGTCACAGCGTGTGTCACAGCTTAGACACCAAGGCACTTCTCAGAATTTTGCTGGGCTGATTGTTTCTCTTAAATTCCAGTCACAATAACTTTGTGGCAATCCTGGACCTGCCAGAAGGAGAGCACCAGTACAAGTTCCTCGTGGATGGGCAGTGGACGCACGATCCTGCAGAGGTAATGTTTGCTTTGAGTCACTGTTTATTGATTGAGGCATCTGAAGAGGAGAAAGGGGCTGTTCAGGCTGGTGAGAGAGAGGTTTCTGATGACTGCTGGCCTGGGTGGCAGCATCAGCCTGAGCTCAGAGGGCAGGAGATGCAGTGAGGGACAGGATCTCTTGGCCATTGGTTTATAAATGATGCCAAGCTTTTCTTGTCCAGTGCCAAACTGCCTTTTAGAGCATTGCAGCACTGCTGGCAGCCCAGAGCTCGCTGTGCCTTCCTGGCTCTCTGTGCCAGCATGTTGCTATTGCTGCTCTAGATCTTTTCACAGTCCAGTAATTGTGCCAAAATCTACCAGGCCTGTTTTTCCTCCTCTGCTATAAAATCAGCTTTAACCCCAGCCTGCCCAGCAGTTCCCCACGTGCTCAGGGACGCAGTGTCCAGAGCTGGTGTCACAGGTAACTCCAGCCCAGACTGACCCCTGCCTTGTCCGGAGCCCTGTGGGCTTGGCAGTTCAGCTGACATTTTCCCCTCCCAGTCCTTAAAATCCTGCACTTCCTCTTAACCTAACACTCACTGACCTCTTCTCTCATCTGGTTCTGTCATATTTCAAATGTAATTGTACCTCATTCTTGGTAATGCTGATGGTGCAGTTCTGAGTCTATTAGTCCCACAGGTGTTTTTTATTCTGGTTTTTCTATCTTGTCTTTTGCCAGCCAGTAGTAACCAGCCAGCTGGGTACTGTCAACAACATCATCCAGGTGAAGAAAACTGACTTTGAAGTGTTCGATGCTTTGATGGTGGACTCCCAAAAATGTTCAGACATGTCTGGTATGAGCTCACTGCTAACTTTATGTCACACTTTTTAGAGCTGTTCAAAACTTCATTTTCCCTTTTTATCTGAGTTAAAGCTCCAGGAGAGATTAATCTCCACTCGTGTCAGGCCCTGTGATGTGCACAGGAATCACAAATGCCCAGAGGAAGAAAGTGGAATGCACAGAGGAGGAAGCCTGTGACAAAGCACCACAGCTCTGATGAGGATTAAGTCCTGGGTGCTCAATAACTTTGTTTGCCCCTGCTGTGTGCAGTGGCTGGGTTTAGTGTAGTCACTGGTGGATCAGTCTCTGCTTTACCACATCAAACCAACATTGACAGCCTGCACTGCTCCTACTTCAGTCTTCCTCTGTTAAGGAGGTGGCTGAGGGGCCAGGAGTTGCACTTTAGCAGGGAGAAATTAGGTGCATGTCAGTCATAACACAGGCTCAGGACTATCCTCACAGTGTAGTATAAATTATCTGCCTAAGAATAACACAAAAATACATTTCTTGCCTTAAGTTTCATGTTCCAGTGTAACAGGAGAGAGGTGGGGTTTAGCTTGAGCCGTGTCTGAGGTCAGCCTTGCCCTGTTGGTTGCTGAGCTCTGTAGGGATGGAGCCCATGACTGAAGCAGCACCTTACACCCTCCTTCAGCAGACCTTTGAACCTGAGGCAGGAGGTGTGTTTGGGTGTGTTTTGCTCTGTGTGACTTTGCCCTGGACCAAGCCTTTTTGGAGAAAGTGTTATGTGATTGTGGGGCAGGCCAGGAGGACATTCTAGTAGATGCCTTCCCCCACAGGCTGTAGCAGTGTTTCCTTTTCCTGATCATACTTGGAAGGGCTCTTCCCACAGCCCAGTCTGCAGGGGGGAGCAGTTGCCTTTCCCAGGTGTTCTTGCCCTTGTAGGGCAGCCTGCACTGTGGAGTGTTAGCAGGAGAAGTGCTGGGCAGAGGCGACAGAGAAGTTCTGAAGTGCAGTTGTGCCCTCAGAACTCTGCTGCCCAGAACCTCGCAGCTCCTTCCAAGTCAGACTTTGGGCACCTTAAATCCCCTCTTGGGCAGTGACTGATCCTCTGGCATTGCATCAGCTGCTGCAGTTGTACTTAAGTGCCATTGATTCCTTTAGGCTGCATGTACCTATAAAGAGCAGATGTTCTTACAGAGTATTCAGGATGAAATATTTACCATCTCTCTGGCAGAGCTGTCCAGTTCACCCCCAGGACCGTACCACCAGGAGCCCTATGTCTGTAAGGCAGAGGAGCGCTTTAAATCCCCACCCATTCTCCCCCCACACCTGTTACAGGTCATCCTGAACAAGGACACAGGCATTTCTGTGAGTACATCCCTTTGGTTTGCTAAATAATGCCCTTGGGAGTGGGAACAGATGGGGAAAAATCTGAATATGGACAAGGGACAGCTTAGGAAAAACCTTAGGATAAGTTATTGTGTGTTCCTTATTATGTATGTCCAGATGAATTCATCTGAAGGAAATCTATTTTTCTAGTTGACTGTCTTTAAAATGGAAAACTAGAATGCTGTTTTCCTCCCAAAAGCTTAATCTTGTTAACTGTTAAGACACCAGAAGCACATAGGGGATAATCACAGTCTAATTCATGGTCCTGGTGAGGATGCAGAGGGTTTTACTCAGAGGGACCTGGAGTTCTGAAAGGTGACTGTGTTTGTGATGGACTCAGTGTGAGCAGCAGTGATGGATGTATGGGGGTGTGGCTGGTCACAGATGCTGTTTGTCACCCCTCAGCTGTGAGGAGTGAGCTGTGACTCCTGTCACTGTCACACTGTCACTGTCACACTGTCCCTCTTCTCTGCAGTGCGACCCCGCTCTGCTCCCTGAGCCCAACCACGTCATGTTGAACCACCTGTATGCGCTTTCCATCAAGGTGAGAGGCCAGGGCATGTTGTGCCCAGGGGCAGCCTGGGTGCCTGGCCATGGCACATGCTCACTTGTTTTCCCTCCCCTGTAGGATGGAGTGATGGTGCTCAGTGCTACACACCGTTACAAGAAGAAATACGTGACCACTTTGCTGTACAAGCCAATATGAGCGTCGCAGTCATTTGTGACCAATTGTTCTGGGCCAGTGCAGTCTCAGATAAAAATGCTTCACTTTACCAAATGTACTTCTGCTCTGTGCTGTAGCAAACAAACTCTGATTTCATATTATTCCTGAGACTTCCAGGTTCTCCTGTATTTGCCTTATTTTGTTAGCCCTACCGTGGAAGTTCTTGGAAATGGCAGCTTCACAGCAACCAGACAGGTGGCAAAGGTGTCAGTGCCCCTTGTCAGCTGAGTAAAAAACCACCAATTTAATTAGGCTGAATAATGTCAGGGCAGCAACAGATCCAAGAGCTTTAGCAGCAAGGCAGACTGGGAGTCTGCCAGCCCAAAGTCTGGAAAGTTCAGGATTCTTGGGGAATCTGATTTGAGCATAACACTCAGCAAAAGCAAGCTCATTACTGCTTCCTTTGCTCATCAAACACTATTTCAGTAGCAAGTTCCAAACTTGCCTGGCTGAAGTAAGTGTGAATATTGATGATCATTTTGTAGCAGCCTTTTCTGGGCAAAATCAGCAACATAATCATCACTACAAGCTCGTTATTATTTTACGGTAGAGTGGGGTGCACTGTTTCTACTGTGAATAGCTCTGTAGTTTTTTCTCTTCATGAGAACTGAAATACATCTTTTCCCCTGTGGAATTTCTGGTAAAGACAATTGTTTTTAATGGCTGGATTTTTCTGTAAATCATAACTGTGTGTTGCAGTAATCTGCTTTTGGAAAACTGGTTTCTATTGCTGTCACTGATGAGGACTTCCTTAAGCTGAGAGAGGAAGGAGATGGATGGATTCAGCTTAGGGATGAGTTCCTCAGCAACAGCCTGAGGGTGACTGTAAGTCTCCTGTGTCCAGTGGCCAAACTTACCCCTCAGTGTCAGCAGAGTGCTGGATACAGCACCCTCTGTGCCCAGGGCTGGAGCCGGGCAACTTTTTATTCTGTTTCTGTTTTCTAAGTGATTCTAGTAATGCCAGGCTGCCTGTCCTCGGTGCTGACAGCCTGTTTTATCCCAAAACAAATGCAACATTAATGCAAACCTGCTGCCAGTGTGCTTGTTTTGGTGCCTGGGGCACCGTGACGTGCCAATGATAAGCAGCCCCTCCCGCTGTGGGGGAAAGCACTTTGCACAAGTCTGAGAGGACTCTGGGTGGGCACAGAGCTGCAGCAGCCAGCGTGGGGTGAGCCACAGTGGGAGGGTGCCTTGCCAGCCTGGGGTCTGTTCACCGGCCTTGTTGCAATATCTTCAGTAGCTGAGTAGATCTGGGTCTAGTGCAATGGTTTTCTCTGAAAACTCTTTCTTCATTCTGTGCTATGGATAGTATTTAGTATTCTGAACTACAGAATTGCTTGTTTTCAACCTCTTTAGAAACAAATAAAACATTTTCAAGAGATGTGGGTGACTTGTCTTGTTACTACTGTTCCCACCTGTGGTAATTTCGCCTCAGTGAGTTATTTTGTTATTACATGTGATTTCCTGATTGCAGTTTTATGCCTTGGTGGGTTGTACAAGCTTTTCATTAAATGATGCAGATTGAAACACTTTCTCCTCTTGCGCTCAGTGAACAAGGCCGAGGTGTTCATGTTTATTTGTGACATAAAGTTTAGAGGAAGGACAAGAGTCCAGTTATTTAAAAGCTCCAGCAACAGAGCTGGAAAGCTTGGGATGGGCCTTAAGCTCCTGTCAGCTTCTCTTTGTTCCAGCAGCTACTTTGAGCAGACCTTTTTCCCCAAGTCTCTGTCCTCACCAGGATGAGTCTGGGCTCCAAGGCTCACGCAGGTCCAGCTGTGCGAGGGGACAATCTGTGACAGTCTGTGTCCCTGCAGTGTCCAGGGAATGCCAAGGCTGTGGGGTGTGTGCTCAGTGCTGGTACCTGCAGAGCACTCCACGTTCTTCAGCAGTGCACCAGGTATGGTGGAACCCCAGGACAGGACCAGTTGTTGTGTAGAGAGCTTGAGGATTTTTAATTTTGGTTTGTAGCCCCTGGCCCTGTGTTAGCTGGCAGAGGGCTCAGTGCAGGGACTGCAGCTGCCTCTGCACCATCAGCTTTTGCAGCGCCAAAAAGTTGTGAGGGCTGGGGAGGAGCCCAGGGCCGGGCCCCAGGCTGTGTCAGGGCCTGCAGGAGGGACCCTCCCTCTGCTCCACCCTTCCCTGTGCCCCCAGGAGCGGCAGTGATGGAGGGGAGCTGGTCCTTGGCACCTGTGCCCTCAAGTGACAGTCCCCAGAGCCACACATTTCCTCAGGTAAGCCACTGCCACCCTCAGCCCCCCCAAGCCCTTTCTCTCCATCAGGATGAAGAAAAGGTAAGCTGGGTGTTTTGGTTTTTGCTGGGGGGTGGGGTTTGGGGTGGTACATTGGTTTTTTTTGCTAGGTCATTTTCTGCTTGACAGGTGAATGAATTAATCACTGTTCCCTTATTGCAATGGGATGAATCAAATCCCTCCAAAGGCAAAAGCTGGATCAAGAGTTGGATTTATTAGCTCATTTACATTCCCCACCCACAGCTCACAGTCTGTGCTGTTATGTTTATTCTTGGCTGTTGCTAGGAGAGCACATTTTTTTAAAGGTAGATGCAGACACTTTTGTTACAGTCACTTTTGGGGACCCTGGAGTAAACCAGTACAGGAATAACAAGAGCTCCCTGCCCTCCCCAACCCCCTGAATTTCAGCACAGCATGTGGGGGTCAAGCTGACATGGATTTGTGTAGGGTTCTTGGGAATCAGAAAGCTCAATAAATAATTAATTTTTTTTTTTACTCCACCAGTTTCTGGATTAATTTAGTTTTGTTACAATTCGGATCATGCATTATAGGACTGCAACAATGAGCTTTAAATAAGTATTGTTTGTGCACAGTAAAAGAAATAAAGGAACATTGAACAAGTCAGCATTTCATCATATACATCATAGTAGGCACAATAGATAAATCAAGCAGCTCGGGGTTGATGGAGAGCATTTTCATGGAGAATGTCATGTAGACCAAATTGTAAGAGGAGCCATTGGTTACCCACCCCCAGAGCCTCCAACAAGCCCTTTCTCAGGGCTGAGGGGGTGGGTATGTGCACAGAACCAAAAACACTGAACAGTAGGAGGACAAATTAAGTTACTGTAGGCAGCAGTGTGAATATTAAAAACCTCTTCCTGTGAAAGAATACTTCAGACCCTGTAAAAACTAGTTCAGTTAAAAATAGATGTATTTACATTTAAGTCTGATCTAGCAAGTTTTCCCAGCAGGTGTAAGTTGAGCTGTACAGTAACTGCAGGTTGTACTCAATCTGACTGGATTTGTGAATGGTCTTTTTTTAAAGTTGCAGCTATTAGGCCTTAAAGCACCAGCATTTTACAGCAGTGGGATGAGGAACTGCCTCCCTCCACTTTGCTCCCAGTACACTGCTGGGATAAGTCCCAAACCTGTCATTAGATCACACACTATTGTTAATTAGGATGCCTTTTCTCCAGCTCAAGATGTGTGGGGTCACTTACCAGGGCAAGACTGTGCCCCTCTCACAGGACTGAGCTGTGGGTGCTTGCAGCTGCCTGCTGCCCTAGTGAAGCACCTGGATAAATCCACCTGGGTCAGTGCATGTGAACGTACCTGGGGTTTGTGAAGCCACTTATGCTACTGTTCAGGGAATGAAGAGTATTAAATGCTGAATATTGCCAGGGTTTGCTCTGGGGTCAGCTGTGACACCTAGGATTCCCCAGCCCCAGAGCCAGGTAGGGGGCAGGAGGGGCAGGGGCACTCCAGAGAGAAGGAAGCCGTCAGTTCACCATGCCAGTCAAGATAGTTATTTGTTTTATTTGGTTATTGTTCAACAACAAAGTTCAATACTTTCCCGGTGGAGCTTTGAACTGTCCCTCTGGTTCCCTCCCTTGTCAATAATAAAAAGGTAATGAAGAAAAATCCTGTACTTTTAGAGACCTAAAACCTCATTTATGCTAACAAGCTTCAGTTGCAATTTAATGTTACAATATTTCTTCATGGGAGCAGGAGGACTGAGGCGAGGCCCCTCCAGTGTCTGAGGATGGCTGTCCACAACCACCAGTAAAACAAAAAGCCAGTGTTGAAAAACGCACAGTTTACAATAAAAAAGTAGAAACCAATTCAATTCCCTTTTGTTACGAATATAAAGTTTCTTGTAAATATGTACAGTCCTTTGAGCTATTTCTATAGCAGGAAGCATTTCACGAACAAGACACAAGATATACACTTTCAGGACTCAACAAGCCCATTTCTGAGGTCTTGAAGATCTTCCATGAGATGCAAAGATTTAAAGACTGATCTCAGTGACCTTTCAAAATATTCAGACCAGGAGACAAAAACTTTCAGCAAATTTCCTGCCAAATCATCTGACTGAAAATAACCCAACAGACAAGAGAACAGAATACAATATTCATGAAACTCGCCAAAGGACACTGACAAGGCATTGGAACTTTGATGGGTTTCTAGAACAGGTTAGCACAGGCTTGCAAGGGACTAGCAGAAGTTTAAGTGTGGTGCCAAGGGAAGATTGGATGCAGTTTTGCTCTTTCCAGTTGTAAAGAACATGGTTGTTCACTTAGAATGTTGCTATTGCAGAGTGAATGGTCAAAACCCGCTTTGAAAATCATTTGCTCTCTGCTTCATGTTCACAGCAAAAGAGAGTAGGAAGCAATAAAAGGCTCGAGGTCAGACACGGGGAAGCGAAGGTGTGTCAGCAACTGCCAAAGCTGCTCCCTGTGGGTGTCCTGTGCCAAGACACCGGATCTGATTGCACCACAAGCTACAGCTCACGGGAGGAGCCAGCCCGGGCTGCTCCCCCTGGGGAGCTGAGGCTGGCAGGACTCATTGCTGAAGAGACCATGTCCAGTGCTGAGAGGAGAACACAAGTGAGACTGTAATTCTTGTCATAGAATAAGGCTTGTTAACTCTTCGGTGCCAAATTTCCAGAGTAATTAACGGCTATTTTGCAGCGTAATCTAAAGGTTTCGGTTAATTTACAAGTGAGGTACAATACACTACTCAGCAAAGCAACCTAAAAGGAGAGAGCCAGTGATGGTGCAGCAGCATGCAGTGAACTGTCATGCAGAAGACCTGGATAAAGTCTTACAACCCAGTAGCTTATAGGTAATGCACTTTGTCTCAGGGCCGGGCAGGGGGCTCGGTTAAAGCAGGGTTCTTCCCTCCCCATCAGAGCTGCTCTAAAGCGATTTTAGTGAGAACAAAATAACTTTCAGAAGTGGCAGGTGAACAGGCTAATCAGAAGAAATTTTTCATGTGTTCTGTGGAGAACATCCAACCACAGCTCCTATTGAAAGACTCACTCACCTTGGCCCTTCTGTTTCCAGGCCATCAGGGGCTCCCAG
Source organism: Fringilla coelebs (assembly GCF_963513975.1). Lineage (NCBI taxonomy): Eukaryota > Metazoa > Chordata > Aves > Passeriformes > Fringillidae > Fringilla > Fringilla coelebs. Next base: position 5,229,879 of record NC_140043.1, on the reverse strand, counting down.
CACATCTCAGAACTTTTGACCAACTCTCTGTTAAGGGGTGCTAACCACAGTGATGACCTGGGGTAGGACACGAGTCCCATTTCCTGGATGAACTACTAGGGACTAAAGTGGATACAAAAAGTTCATGAACTGCTTGAAAGAGTAACAGTAGTACAAAGTGCAAAAACAGGAGTGCAGGAAAGTGCAGAGAAATTAACTGAGCTGCGAACGGTCTTGGAAAGCGTCACGGCTCCAGCTGCGGAGCGAGCTTTGGCCCAGGAATGCTGTTTGGGAACTGGGCTGCAGACAGATGGAGTGCATATACTCAGTATATTTCTTTTTTTTCCTGCAGGTCAAGACGAGTAACTTTGTCTAGCTGAGACTTACACTGAAGACTGGTCCCAGACCTGGCAGGGAAATAAAAGGACAAGTTACAAGTCACAGGTGCTTCTCTTCCAGGCAGGAGGTGGTGGGAGCAGTACATTCATCAACCTGCTGCTGCCACAGAGCCAGGGCTCCTGTCATCCACAAACACTGACAAAGGCAGGCACTGCCAGCACCACTCTGAGCACAGCAGGCTCCCACCTTCCCTGCTCCAGACATTATTCCCCTTCAAATCCTCTATCCCTTGCTAGTAAATGCACCTTTGCTTTCAGCCCATTCTAGGGTCAAGCAGCTTTTGCAGTGCCAGAACCAGCCCAGGGCTGGTGGTCACAGGACATGACACCATGTGGGCTCTGCTCCGACAGATTTTGAGGAGCAGTGGGGTGAGATTTGATCTGCTCTTGTGCTTTCCAATGCCACCAGCCCTTCTGCGGGACCTACAATCCCTTCCCTGAGAACAGACTCTTCCTGCAGGCTCCTGACTTACCTTATTGACTTGAGCAAGGGGAGTTCTGGCCCCGCTCACAGGCACCCTCCCTCGGCCGCCGTCCTCGAAGAGCCGTCCCGGGGAGCGCTCCCTGCGGGTGCTCAGCAGCCGCCCCGGGGACTTCTCCCTCTCCAGGGGCCTCCCCGGGGACTTGTCCCTGCGCAGCTCCGTGCGGCCCTCGCGGTACCGGTGCGGGGTGCTGGGCTCCCGGGGGTGGCTGGGCCCTTCGGGGGGCCCTGGGCTGGAGGCCACGCGCTTGGTGATGTGCTCGTTGTACGTGGGAGGGCCTCTCTTGTTCGGGCTGCTGTCATTCAAAAATAATTGACGCGAACCGCTGAGTGACAAAAACCTCCCGTTACATTTTCTTTTAGCAGAAATGTAACTTTTCCCCCTGCGCCCTTCCGGTGAGAGGCATCAGCCCCTCCCTGAGGCAAGATGGAAAATGCAGAGGTATTTTGGCAGCTGGAGTATGCTTCACATGGATGGATCCATCACATTAAGGCAAAGTGCCTTAATGAATTGCCAGTGTAAGTCATGTTCTCTGGCCTATTCTGTACACAACACCTTTTCATACACTCCAGACATATGCTTTTCCATATAAAAATACACTAAAATTTGATATATGTGTTTTCACACAATTTTCTGTAGCTCAGGGATGTTCAGGCCAGGCTGGGATTAACTACAAGCCTCAATTTCTGTTTCCTGTGCACACAGTGGCACCATCAGCCCCAGTATTTAATTACCTGTATATCACATAACAACTTCCCAGCACTAATCTCCCTAAGGCAGACCCATTATTTGATAGAAAGGGCCTCTTGCTTTACATCTTGTTACAGCCAAGCTGTGTTTAGTGTCATATCTACAGTATCTGAGCTCAAAACCTTTGAAGCCAGAGCTCTATCACAACATCAAAGCAAACCAGCACAAGGTCACAAAGCATTTGTGGAGATTATCCCCATCTTCCTAGAGCTGATGTTTGTTTCCTTGTAGTTGTTAAGCCATTAGTGACTCTATTCCAGCATTACAGTAACTGACTGTCACCAGGCTCTAAGAACAGAACAAGGGCATCCCACCACCCCAGGGGAAAAGGCATCAGGAGGGAAGTTTGCTCCTGAGGCACCCAGGGACTGTAACACCCCGACATCGTCACCGTGACACCCGACGTCCCCGTACCTGCGCGTGGCAGAGGAGCCTCTGTGGTGCTGCTGCTGCTGCTCGTTGTTGGTCTCCTTCACCAGGTTGCCCTTACAGCAGATCACCCTTAGCTTGTCTTGGTAGGAGGAGGCCAAGTAGATGGCTCCCGAGGAGATGGCAGGCCCCAGGTACCGCGGGTTCGGGATCTCCAAGTGCGCTCGTGCCGGAGTTCTGGGGAAAATTGCAGGAAAAAGTCTTTACAGTGGCAGCACAGTAGCTTTTCCTGGCTAGTCCATATATTCCTGCAAAACAGGCTGTTCAAAGAGATGAAAAGAGAACCACTTACCCTAGAGAAGCTCGTGCCTGAATCTCGATCACTTCAAGGGAATTGAAGTGGGTCACGAACAGATAGGGCTCCCTGTAGGCTGGAGGAGCAGTGCAAAGGCAGGAAAAAACACAAAATACATTCTCTATTAAAAACTTCTAAACCACAACAGCAAGCACAAGAGAGGCTGACAGCCCTGTGGGAAAACTAAGGAATACATTTTATGTAATGACACAGACACCATCAGCATAGGGGGAGATGCAAGTTAAAGGATTGTTGCTTTGAAACTGTATCTCAAGGACTTTACTAACCAAAGTATCATGAAAAAGGCATTAAAACCAGACTATTAACTGAACAAAATCCCATTAAGCAGTGCAAAAGGCCTGAGGGAGACATGCTGCCCTCATATATTCTTCACTACTTCAGAAAGTTAGAGCACTGTTAAAAGTTCTACTAGCCAGGTCAACCAGTGTCAGACCAGGAACGGAAATGAAATGGAATTCAATTTAGTTTTCCTTAAATTGCCTATATTTCAGGGGGTTTGCCATCTGGATTTATAATAAGCTTAAATCATGGGGAAAAGCTCCATAGTTTCTGAAAGAATTGGGAAGGGAAAAGGAGACAGAAGGGCTGAGTGCAGAGTAGCCACTCCACAAGGATGTTTCCTGGTTTCAATAATCTCCACACCCCAAGGGGTTGTCCCTGAACACCTACCAAAAGCTAAGGGCAAGCGGTTCCATTTCAGGTCGTCTGTCCTACTGCGTCTTCCATAGGAATCCACAAAGACACCAAACTCTGCCAAGAGAAGTCACATCAGGTCACAAGCATCTGCCTGAGTTTTATTCATTTATTTCTGAAGGGACAAAGGCAGTTGTTCCTATCAGAGACATCTTACAAATCCCAGAGTGCCATGAATTACTCTAAATGCCATGGAACTGGTAGGATGTAGGAATACTGCCAGGCCAAAAGGTGCTGTGATTCCATATCTCTATGTCATTATTTAATCTACAGTTGGGCAGGTGATGACATTCCTACCATTAGTCAGCCAAAATTACTGCTAGAGGGCTTCAGAAGATTTGTGCATTCCCATGACAGTATACAAGAGGGCAACAAAAGCAGCTATACAAAAAAATAACACCCTCTCTTATTTAATCACCAGAAGGTTAAAAAGTCTCATCTGTGTGCACAGAAACCAGACAAAGCCCAAGTCTGAGAGCCCCTGAATATCTTAACAGGGTAATCAAGCACCTGTTTGCACTTAACACACTGCCTGCAGTCCTTCCCTCAGGCACAGAAATCTTGTGCAAAAACTGATCCAGCAGGCACGGAGAACTTTTAAGCTAAAGCAGATTGTCCAAAATTCAACAGCATTTGGGTACCTTCTGCAGCTCAGAGAACAAGAGAAGTGGAACACCTGCACAAGCATCCACCACTTACCATGGAAACACAGCAGATACTCCTCCCTCTGCCCTGCTGGGTTCACTTGGATGATACTGACTGGGAAGCTGTTGGTGGAAGCAGCAAACACAGCAGAGGCCAAAGTGTGGTCATTTTTATCCAAAAATTCTGCAAAGGAAATGGAGAAAGACACTTTGATTTGCATCAACTTTTTGCAAAACTGCTTTCAAAAAGCTGTACAAAAGAATCTGTGGAGCCACTTGGAGAATTTCTCAGGAATTATCTCCTACCGTCCAGTGTGTACTGCTTCATCTCAATTTCATAGAACTTGTTGGTTCCAATGATGATGCTGTAAGTGGTCAAATGGATGCAGCTGCAAGGCTCAGAGGTTTCAATCTCCTGGAAAAAAGGATAGCATGGACAGATATTAGTCCCCTGTACCAGCTCAGAGATAACACTGAATCTGGAAAGTTGTATATTGCTACATTTATCTTTACAAAAGGGAGTGGTAGCAACCTTAAAGACCTTAGCAGTCTCTCTAAAGCATGTGGACAAAAACTCTTGCTAGAAGAAAGTTTTGTTTTGTTGGAAGTGATGCTTGAATACAGACTTGCATATAAACTCGCCTCAGGAGAGATCATCTTCCTTTTGGAAGAATATACTGTTCTGCAAGATGGTTTTCTGCTCTGCAGCTCAGTTTTCTGGAGCAGCTGTGAGCAGCTCCCTTGTAGACCACAGCCAATCTTCCTTCCTTCCTTCTTTGTACATGAGAAAGAGATGTTGTTGACCAAGACATGCCTTGTGACTGAGAGCAGGGATACTCTGCAGGTTAGCCTGACACAATGCTCAGATTCCCAGATCTTCTGAGGACAAGATTCCTTACATAAATCCTACTTTATCTGGAAATTTTGTTGGCAGAAAAGAAAAGCATATTCCGGGCTTGCTGCCATCTTGCTAGGATCTAAATTCAGTTGGCTGGAATAGTGAAGACAAGGAAAACCTGCCCTCTAAAACATGACTTTACATGTTGTGCATGTAAGCCCTTGTCAGAGGAAGGGCTGCAGCCCCTCAGTGTTCCCTGCTGTGAGCAGGAGTTGATATCAGCTGCAGGTGTGCCCAGATCTCCCTCAGTGATGCCTTTCCTCCTGAGGAGTCCAGATCTGCATGGCTGTGCCCACTGCTTCCCTCCAGCAGCCTCAGTCACACTGGAAAATGAACTGGTGCCTGCAAAGTCACCTGCAGAACCTCCCAGGGAGGTGTAGTTTGACTGGAACATCCTTTAATTTGTGCATAGGAGAGAGCATGAGTTTCTGGGTGCCAGATGTTTTAAGGCAGCTGGTGTTTAAACTTTTTGTCCTGAGGAGAGAGCTCTGAGGGTATAATTACAGCTCAGCCCAATATCTCAAAAAATCACAGTTCTGTTCTGCATCTCTCCAAAAATGCCAACTCTTATTTAAAGGAAATTGCTGCCTACTCCACTTTGAGTCAGTGCACAGTGCAATTTGTTATCATTTTAGCTGGCAAATAAATTTTCTCATGCTCACAGAAAGGTTTTAGATGTTTGCTCCAAAGCAAAGGCTTAGAGCACTATGTGAATTAACCTCAACTGCAGCAGGGAGTTACTAAACTCACCTTTCTGATACAGAACTTGCTCAAGCTCTCGTTGTATCGCAGAACCACCACTTTATTGGGCATGGCTGCACAGATACAAAGACTGTTCTCAACCTGTAAGGAAGATAAAAAGCATAGTTCAGGACAGCAATAAAATAAATTCTATTGCTGAGCGTGTGAAACGGATCTGAGAACCTCTTGCCACAAAAAGAACTTTGCAGAGATAAGCAAGTACATTTTATTAATAGGGTAATTATTGTGAATTCATGAAATAATGAAAAGCCTCTTCACATTCTCAAAAAAGAACGTGAATTTAAATGGCTTCTATGATTTCTTTTATGCTTGAAAGACGTTAATAAAATATGAGAAGGTTTTGCACAGAAAAGGGGTTGACAAATTGAAATAGGTTAGGTCTACATTTTAACCCCTGAAACTTATCTTAAGCATCACTTTGAAATGAGTGGTGCTGTTTGTTACCAAAGTAGTCCAGAGAAGTTATTGTTAATGAGAATTTTTGCTGTGGTTAAATGCTCCATACTAAACCAGTAATCTGTGTAAATGTCGAAAATTAAAGTGACACAAACACCTAAGGAAATTTGCTATCCTGGAAGCAGGACATTCAAGAACAAAGACTGGACAGAATTTACTAATTAAAAACCTCAAAACTGTAATCAATAATGAGGAGGCAGTAGCACCATGCCATGCTGGATTTCTTACTGTCTAGCAGTTTAAGCTATACCACCATGGCATCCTGACTGAATTGACCCACATTAGCAGCAAATCCCCCATTCTGTCTCCAGCTCAGCCTCTCTTCAGCCCATACATTCTTCTTATTTTTTAAGAAAAATATTCAGAGCAAGAATTTAGACCTTGGATGTATTGCCAGTGGAGTAAAGATGCTGATTTGTTAATATTAAGCTCAGAGCAGACTTAGGGGTGGTCTGGGGGCACGAGGGAGCTGTGACTTACTTTGCCAGCAGCAAAAAGGTGACATCCTTTGACAGCCTCAAAGACATTTGGTGAGACATCAGGCTGGGCTGGGAGGTGAGACTGGGCTAGGGACTGCTTCACTTTCTTTACATCAACAAGACACAGAGCCCTTTCTTCTCCTGGAAACAAAAAAAGGGTGCATTTCATCAAGGGAGAACTCCCTATTCACTACAAAAGTCTTACCTAAGCAGCAGCTCATTGTTACAGGCTGTTACTGTGGAAACAGTCACAAGGTACCAGGCAGAATTCATTCCATATTATTCCTATTCAAACTGAAACAGAAAACTTACAAAATCCCAACCCTACAACAGGCAGTAAATCCACCAGGAGAACAACCATTCCCTGCGTGGATGATTAGTGTTGCTGAAGTCTAGCAGAACACAGTAACTGTGGCCTCATTAAGACATTATTCAAAATTAGCCAGGAAGTTTTATTTTGCCCTTCAGAACTTCTTCAAGTACAAGATGTTTTAATCACTCTGAGCCAACAGAACTGGCAAGGGATTTCCAAGAACTGCCCTAATGAATTGCATTACAGCCCAAGGCCAATTCCTCTCAGAAGCCCAGTGACAGACTAACACAGCTTTCTCATTATGTGTGAGATTTGCTTTGTTCTCTACTACCCTGGCACAAATAAACCATGGACATCTTAAACCCTTACCAGGAAAAAACCACAAAACTAGCAGAAGAGGAAAGAATTTGTTTTTCATTCCCTGCAAATGTCATATAGACACTTGATAATTTGGGCTTTCAGATGAAGATACAGCCTAATGTTCAGCATGCCTACATCCGTGTGGGAAGGATTATCTCTGGAAAACCACAGATGGGGAGATTAAAGCTGGTGTTCCTTTCACAAAGAAATCTTAAATCATGACAGAAGTCCCAGCTTTGTTACAGGGCAAGAGAGGGTAAGAGTCAGCTCTGTGCCCCAGTGATCACACAGTGGTCCTCAAATAGTTAATTACATTAAAAATGTTGTGCAATAATTAGGAAGAGATGTTCACTGATTAGCTCAACACTTTTTAAACTGAACTTAAAATGACAACTGACCTCTAACCTGGAAATGTTTTGTCTCTGCTTGTTCCCTCCCTCAGATCTGAAATCAGTTTCCTGTGAAGGTTTAACTGAGTGCTCTTTCACATAATCCCCTACCAGCCAGGCTCAGACAGGACTGTGTTAACCACAGCAAGGCATTCCTGCCAATTTGCTGATTAAAAAAACCAGACAAAAGCCTGGAACAAACCCAAAGGCAAGCAGGACCTGGCAGCACAGAGCCACTGCAGGGCCAGAGGGGACACGCAGCCCTGTACCTGCTATCATGAGTAGCTTCTCCAGATCCTTGATGAGGTGAATTTGGAAGACAGCTCCCATTCCTGGGATGTGTGTTAAGGAATTCTTCAGTACATTCAGGGCATAGAGACCTTCTTCTGCACCCACCAGCACTACCTACAATAGGGGAAAAAATAGCTCTACGTGAGGAGAACAAGGAATGCTCCAACAGCAGCTTGGGTGATACTCTTCAGCAATGAAGAGAAAAATCAAACCCACAAACAAGTGCATAATTACACATATTGCAATCAAGATACCATTTCCCTGAATCAATTATCCCCTCCTGAGAAAGACCAAGTGCACATGACCATTACCTGGTCACTGAAGGGCATTGTGCAATTGATATCCAAACGATCTTCACCCTCCAGCTTCAGCAGGGAGTTCCCCAGCAGTTTCTGTAAATGACAAAAATGATGGTTTTCTTGTTGAGTTAATCTTCATCTCTTTATCTGTGAGTACTTTAACAATGTAAGGTCATAATTTCAGACAGGCAAAGAGATTGGCACAGATTTCTTTTTCTCAGAAAGCTAAAAGTTGCAGGGATGCCTCCTACAAAAGAATTAGTAAACTTTTATCTACCTTAGACACAGTAAGGCAAACTGATCAGAATTATCCTAAATTCAGGCAGAACCTATTGTTGTCTCTATCCTTTCCATTTTCCCCAACCTCCTACAACAGAACAGTGGAATTTTCCAAGGGGAAGGATTAAAGAAAAGTATAAATGTTGGTGGGAGCATGTTATTTTCTCAGATACAAAAGAAATGTGAGCCTGAGGAAAAAAGAGTATTTCCTGCAGTCAGATATTCCCTACCTCCAGAGCTAATTCTCTTATGCAATGCCACAAAATCCAACCTCCCTTTGCCAGAAAATAGAGTTATCATTGTAACAGTGTGAGAAAGGCTATCCAAAACCTAAACAAATCTGTTTAACCTCTTATTAGGAATAAAACTTACACTAAAAAGTACACACCCACACACACCTCCCCCCAGCAAAAAACATAAAGCCTCTGACTCTCTAAGAATGGGAGTGGAGGGAGTTTTTGCTTCTTTTAAGGTTTGCTTGTTCCCTGTGGTACCTTATGAGACTGGATTTAAACCATGTCCTAACTGCTCTTCCTTCCTCTGCTGGAATTACAGAGATATTTTGGGATTCTCCTACTACACTCCCCAAGCCTAAAGAAGGGTATTGTAACACACAGCATCAGTCTCCCAGTGAACTGGCTCCTGGTGCTCAAATCATAAGGCAGAAGCAATAACTTACCTTCAGTTAAACCTCAGTATGTCAAATATCGAAAAAATATTTTTCAAAACTCTGCTCCCTCCCAGAATATTTTATTATTAAATGAAACTTTTATACTCACAGCATCAGCCTCAGCTTTTTCTCTGGAAACTCTCCCACCTGCCACTATTGATTCCAGTGCTGTGACCCAGCGCTGTTTGTCAGGGAAGCTGGGTGCTAACAGGTAGAGTGTTCTACCAGGCCAGCAAGTGGTGTGTGGATGAGACTCCAATTTTAGGATATATGGCACATCTGAGATGTTATATAGATAGAATAAGACTTAGATTAGTTTTTGGAATATTGTCAATGGACTTAAAATCAACACCTTTCAGCCTCATTGGAGAGAAGTTGTATTTATCATGACGTACCATGGCAATTTACACATTGGTTTCTCCTTTACAGGTCCTGCACAGGCTAGCTACTTACACCTAAATATTAGCTGGATGTTTGCAATCCATATATACAAGGCTCTTTAACTCAACAAAAATAATTTCTTGCCTTTTATTCAAAAGAGAAAGAAACTCCATTGTGGGAAAAGAAACAAAACCAAAACCAAACCAGCCACTTGACTAAAGTTTTCCCTGTACTGATTAAGAAAAAATCTGTAAAAACTGGTTATGGAAACCTTTGTTTTTAACAGTCTGTATCCTTTAATGTAACAGTCAAGACATACAGAATCTTATCCATCAGTTCTATTCAGTACATACAAATCAACACATCAACAGTTTTTCATTATAAGAGACTGTATACACCCCACAGCATTTCTAAGTTAATGGCTTTGTGGTCAGAGCACAATGGTGGCAGAAGTTATGATACATCACAGTTAATAGAGAAGAAATTTAAATAAAGCAAGTGTTTATGCTACAAATCTTTGAAGATTTACTTCCACTTGGGTTGATGACTATATTAGCCACAGTTCTACCACGACAGAAGCAACAGCCTGGGTGTAACTAGATCTGGAGTGCTGAGCTACTCCCCTAATTCAGATGGAGGTAAATTACAGCATTACACAATGAAAGCTCAAGGGAGAAAACTCTGTTCAGCCAAACAAGGCTAACTGATGGCAAGCCAGATGAAATCCATTTGACCTCATCTATGTAAGATTCTCACCTGTCTTTGCTGTATTGGTAAGCTCAGTAGCTCCTACAGCTCCATGAACAGTTACATCACCATCAGGAAGGCAGAGCTCAAATTCCTCCAGAGGCCTCTGTCCAGCTGCAGGAGAATGGGGAGACAGATTAGGAACAGACAGGTAGCAAGAAAATAACTGTGATAGCAGAAAGTAGTGGATGCACACTGAACGTTTTCACAGTTGTATTATCATGACATGTCAGCCAATAAAATGACTAAGAGTCATGAAAACATAATGTTGCCTTATCACTGAAGATTTAGCTAAACTTGGTACAGCTATAGGAAACAGTAATAATCTTTAAGCCTCTCAACCCACCAAACAATATCTGAAGATTAAAATATATGTTCTTGCTAGAAATTCTAAGTTACCTTCTCTTGCTTCTGCATCATAAATGAGCACTTTGGTTCCTTCCAGGACAATATACTTCCTGTCCCAGCCCTGTTGCCCACGTTTATTATTCCTGAGGAAAAAAAGCACAAAACCATGTTGGATTTTCTGCTTGGATTCTGTACAAAGCAAGCATGCAACTCCTATAAAAGAGAAATTTCAGCAGTAGCAATTGTAATTATAGTGGTGTAATTGTAATGCCCATGTAATGGGTCTTTACCAATTATCTCATTGTAAGAGCCAGGGTAACATCAGGCCAAATATTTCAGCACCTGACATGGCACCAAGAGTCCTGTTTATACCTTGGCACTTTCATCCACCCTTCGAGACGCAGACTGGTGCTCGGCTCCTTCAGCTGCAGGCCAGGGGAATTCATCTTATCCCGGCAGAACGCTTCTGAGAAGTGTGTGGCATATTCTGCTGGCAGCCCACAAGTAGCTGGCAAGCAAGTTGAGCATTTTGGGTGACACATCACCTGGCATTCTGACAAGAGGACAGGGAAAAACTTCTGTTAAATGACAAAAAAAAAAAAACAATCATGACACAGCTGCCTCAACTTCTAACACACAAATCCCAGCTTCTCCAAGGTTCCCCTTCCGCTCCAAACCATGATGTTTTCTCAATGTTTGCACCAAGTAGTTTCAGAGTCATCACGCTGTCATTTCTCTCCCTGCTCTGGATGGGTGATGCCTTTCCTCCCCCCGAGCTGTGCTGTGCTTTGCCCTTACCCAGACACTTGGAGGCCTGCCTGCCGAAGTGCACGGTGTCCAGGCACACGGCGCACTTGGTGGCCCTCATGTTGAGCCCCACGTTGAAGCGATGGGGGATGTTGTGGTGCATCCGCTCCTTCAGGCGCCGGCTGTACTCTGCAAGGGACACAGCTCATCAGCAGGGCGAAAACGAAATCAGTAAAGAGATGGCGCTGCCAGAGGGAGAAGAAGAGGAGCTGAGCAGCCTACCCTCAGGTGTGGAGGATTCCTTCCTGCGGCTGGAGGGTGGAGCCAGCAGGCTGATGGGCGTGGGCTGGTGCTCTGGGGAGCGCACTATGGCAGACATGATGATCTGCTGCCTGGCCGTGGCCGGCGTGGAGGGGTGAGGGTGGTCGGATATTTTCCGATGAGCAGCTACAGACAAGACAAATGTCCCTGGTTAATGTGACCAACGTGGCACTCTGGTTCCTAGCAGGGCTCTGTGTCACCAGTCTGCAGTTACAGCCCACAGAAACAAGTGTAGCTTTATTGTAACATCACAGCAGTGGTAATAATTAAACAACATATGTTATTGCTAGAGTGGCACCCAATTAAAGGCACATCTGCAGACCAAGAACGTGTGCCTCCTTCCAGATTCACCTTTTCTGTTAACCCCTACCTTCTTCACGAGCAGATCTGAGTTCAATGCGTGTTTTCTGTAGAGCCTCCTCCAGCTCAGCAGAACGAGCCTTCTCCTTCTCCAGTGCCACTTTCAGCTCATTGTATTGCAGGGGAACCTGTGTGGGTAAAGAAGGGTCCTCTTTCCGCCGACTAAACAGGCCCTAGCAACAGAAACACACAGACAACTCCTAACTCCTAGCAAGAGATGGCTTCACCTAGGCAAAGTGACACTAGCTAGTGGCAGTCCGGCCAGAGGGCCTAATGGCAATTCTGTTATGTGCAAGGATGGATTTTTAGCTCATATTGGCACTGGAGAGAAAAATGTCAAGATATGGATTAATTTAAAGAGGGACATACATTACCTGTTGGTACTCACACCTGGAGTCTCTGAAAGCATCTAAACAGAGGATCTCAAAATAGGTGGTTAAAATTAAATTACTTCATTCAAAATGACAGAGCAGCTTATGACAAAGATGTGACACAAGTCACATTGTCTGCTCCGTCCTATGCTGTGACTACAGGACAACCACTCTTGATACACAATAGGTTTGTGCACAAATACATACTTAGCATTAAAAAAACATGCTTAATATTATGTATTCCTACAGCTTCACTGAGGTGTAGCTACTAGGTTGTAACCTAAATGTTGTAGGAATAACAAAATACCAGAAAAACCACAAAGAACACATTCTGCCTAGGAAAGTTTGTGTTCACCAACTCAGAATGGTCTTAAATGAGGACAACATTTTGTTACACAAAGAAAGATAAAACAAAATATTAAGAATACACAGCACATAACTAATTACAAAACCATTTAATTCCATGCCTCTCAAACCTTCTTCACCCACCTTTTTCTTTTTTGCTGGTTGGTCCATCTTTGCCTGCAGGAAATCAATGAGTTTAGTTTGCTGAGAAATAGTGCCCTCCATTTTCACTTTTTCATGGGAATAGAGAACCTGTGAATCACACACAGATACAAGAAATTTCATCTCAACAGAAGAAACAAACAAGCAACTTGATAGCAAAACAGAGCTAAAAAATTCCATGAAGAAAGTGTCACACACAAACTGTAAATCACATCCTACAGCCTCACAGGGAATGAGGCAGAGCATTGCCCTGCTTCCTCACCTGAATGTTTTCCAGCTGATATTCCAGGTCACTTCTCTCAGTCTTCAGAAGATCTGCTCGGTCCAGAGCCTCTTGCAGACCTTGAGTCAGGCGGAAGATGTGATTCTTCTGCAGATCCATTTGCTGCTGCAGCTTTGCCTGCTGTTGAAAGGAAAACAAAGGCCAGGGTTTTGGGTTTTGTTGTCTTCTTGTTTGTAAGAAAAAGCTATTAAATGTTGTCCCTCCTTGTAAAATATTGCATTGCATAACTTATAAATAAACACACAATTCTTCAAAAGCTGGAAAATTACAATACTCTAGAAGATTCCTTTCAGAATGCATTGTGACTAAACAAGCATTTCTGTGTATTTATATTAATCTCTAGCAACACCATTTTCTCAAGCTCTCTGTAAAACCACCAGAAGCCACCTGTGTAAAAATAAATTAAAACTCTCATCTTTACTATAAACCAGGACAGTCATAGTCACATGAATAAGGAAAATAATGGCCAGGTGTTTGCATCTTTGTCTCCAGTTAACACCAGAGGAGGGCACATGACAAAATACTCCTACTTCCTTTAGGATTTACACTTTCTTGACAAGAAGGTCCCTGACTAGGAAAACCATGAATGTAACCTATGTTACAAAGCAGGAGCAGAAATCTTTCCTGGTGATGCATTAAGGAGTAGGCAACCTGTCAGTACCCCAAGAATACCAGAGGGCTCTAATTGTCCATAACCACCCCTGAGATACTCCTCTGGAGCCTCTTCCCCCACCACCCACAACTGGTTGCCTGCATTCAGTTACTCTCTGATATGGTGCAGATGTGTGACCTTGGATCCAAATGCTGTGACCCAAATTAATGATGAAAAGAGGTGTGAGAGAAACCTCACCTGTGGCCTCCAGGTGTGCACCCTCAGCATGTTGGCTCCAGAGCTGGTTTTAAGCTATGGCCCTTGCCCTTAGCCTGGTCAGAGCTGTGCCTGGGCACAGGCCTGGCCTTGCAGGCCTGACCTAGGAGCTGCCTTGTGACTGGAGGTTTCTGTAATGATCACTGGTACCTTCAGCAAATCTGCCCTGGTCCTCTGGTTCAGGTGCTGTGGGTCTGCAGGCTGCAAGGTCCTGTCCTTGCCTGGCCCACTGTGCCCCTTGGCTGCCAGCTCCCCTGCCCCTGAGGAGCAGCTCACTTTTACTGCTCCCTGACACGGCCACACACTCTGCAAACTTTTAAGTGAAAACAACTCCCCCAACTCGATTAATCTTCCCAGTTAAATAGAAGGATGGATGTGTAACTCTTATTCACACAACCTCCCCTCCTCATGATGTGGAACCTTCTGAAGTTCTAACATGAATCTCCAAGGTTACCTCCTCCAGAAGCCTCTGCTTGAGCTCCCTTTCTGTCTCAAGCTTCTGCTGTAAACTGCGGGCGTTCATCTCCAGCATGGCATGCTTCTTCTCCAGGTCATTGAGCTGGGAAAGAGGGTCAGAATAACATTGAACACCAATAAATATAGTTCCACAGTCTTAAATCCAACTTCACTAAGCACATGCTGAAGAAAAATGATACAATTAGCCTTTGGTTGCTGGGGAAAAACCAGGCAAAAGACATTTTGGCTTGTTCAAATGCAGATACCAAGTTATTGAAGGACTTCATTCCAGGCATCATAGGCTGCTGTCTGCTTTAGTCTTTTTCAAAGAAAATTTGAGGTCTTTGGTTTGAAGATAGAATTCTATTCTATGACCTCCAGTCTTTTTCATTTGTCTCTATAACATCTTGAGAAAAGCTGCTCAAGGCCACATTTCTAAAAGTAATATCAGTGGAAAAGTATTTCATCTAATTATGAAAGTCTAGGATTGAAAGTTACTTACCTTATCAGAAAGGCTCTCTGCTTTGAGTTTTTGTTCCTTGAGTGCTTGCTGCAGGGCCAGAATCTCTGCCTTGTGTTCCTTGACAGCCAGTTCTACCACCTGGCGAGACTCAGTAATACGCTGATCTGCTCTCACTCTGCATTAAAATGGAAAATAATGTTACCTAACTCCTTGACCTCTCCCTAGCAGGCAGTGGCATCAATAACTCTTTCAGGGGTTGCCTCAAATTCAAGATGTTACATTAGAAAGCCAGACTGTTTGCTGCAACACTTTTATATTATATAATCCTCTTCCTGCCCCTGCTAGAACTACAGCCTTAAAAATTTCAAGACCCCACAGGAACAGTCAGGAGCAAAGACTATTTTTTCCATAAAATAAAATAGAAGATAATAAATCAAGACATTTTATAAATTACAATGATAAATACCACTCCCCTTGAATCGTTCACTTGCAAAGAAACAAAAGGAACAATATCAGTGATGACTATTAACTAATAAACCATTTTTAGAACTACCTCACAAGATTTTATATTTAGCTCCAACTCCCATATCCTATGCTAAATATAATTTTTGTACTAGCTTCTATAGAGAATTTTCATAAAAGTTCATAAAAGGGAAGGAAGAGAGAGAGAGACCTGCTCTGTTTCTCAGTATCCAGCATCCTCTGCAGCTCTCTAACTCGACATTCAAACTGGGACTTCTCATCCCCTAGAACATTTCTCCACGCTTCCCACTGGCGCTCTTTCTCCAGGAGTTCATCATTCAGGGCCTCCAAGTCCATTACTTGCTCTTCCAGCATTGTACATGTTGTCTTCAAGGCCTCCATAGTCTAAAAATAAATCCTCCTATCAATTCTCACATCCCACATCAAGCGTGCACTCTCAGCTTCAGCCGTACCATTTCGATTACAGTACATGCAAATCTGCAGCCAGCAGGAGCTGGGAAATCACAGCCCATTTATTTCAAGGCTCCTGCACATTCACTTGTGATCCCTGATAATGTCAGGTCGATCTCATTATGAACATTTTGAGATTTCCAGAGCCACGAAATTAAAATGAGTAATTCTAAACGACAATGCTTTCAGAGTGCAGGATTGCTAGATAAAATTGTGTAAAAACACGATATGGGAAATACCAAAAATTTCCATTCACTCAACTGCCCCAGGAAGCATCATCGCTTCTTATGGGTTTCCAGATGTAAAAGGAATTTTTGCCAGCTCCCACCAAGAGCTGCTGATCAGACCTAGAGAGCCTTACTTGTTTCTGGCTGGTCAGCTGCATCTCCCTCTCAGTGATCTCCCGGCGGAGATGATCGACTTCGCTCCGCAGCTGCACAACCTCGTCGTTGGCCCCCGAGGCCTCGTCCAGTTGTTTGGACAGGAAGAAATTCTGGTTGTTCAGCTCTGCATTGTCTTCAGTGAGCTGGTTCAGCTGCTCTTCCAAATCTGAAATCACCTAGAAAGAAAAATAAATTACATGTGAGTAAGCACAGGTTTTTGAAATCGTAACTGGGGAGATTATTCAATTCACACAATTATTTATTGCCAAGCTTTTACAGTTTTTCTAATTAAAAAAAAAAGGGCAGCATTAGTGGTAGATATTTTTGCATAGTAATGTTCTTGGATTAGGAGTAGAGTTTTGTATCTTAGAGAAAATAGCTTTTTTTAAAAAAATCTGGTTCAGAGCATAAATAAGCTGCAATGTAATTTATTATTTGAGAGAGCTGTCATAGTTCAAGCACTGGATTGGGAGCCAGGAGTTCTGGCTGGATTCTCAGCTCTGCTGCTGACTTACAGTGACCTTTTTTTGCCTCAATCTCCCCTAAGTGCAATGAGGCTAATCACTCTCAGAAAGGCTTTCAAAGTGTGGTACTGAAGAAAACAGACCAAGAGGTGCAGTGGAGGCAGTGAAACCTGATGGATATCCCTGGGAATTGCTTATATTGTTATTTTTAACACTGGGTATATCCAGGAAAGGCAGAAAAATGTTAAGAAATACATTCTATCAAAGTAACAGCATTATGGATGGCAGCTGGGTACACAGGAGGGAAGAAACCAGTGTGGTAACACAATATGGAAAATCAGTGAAAAGCAAAAATTCAACAAGGCCTTTGCCAAAGTGGGAGCATCCATTTGTTCAGTCAGCACTAACTAAAAGCTTTCAACCACAGGCCCCTCCAACTGAAAGACAAGTATAAACAACAGTGGGCCATTTTCACAGTTGGTTTTATGAATGAAAGGCCTGAACACTGGGTGGATGAATTTGTACCTCCTCCTAACTCAAAACCAATGTCACCACAACAGAAGAGAAAGAAACTTCAGTAATCTTGAAATCAGCTTAATAAAAAGAATTTCAGAAACTGGTAAACTCTATACAATTCACATTCAACTCTTAATAATATGTTCTAGAGGCTCTTTTGCCTGGATGTTAAAGAAAAGTGAATAAGATACTTCATTAAATGGGAAAAAAATAAAATCTCAGCGCACAGTTGGCCACACATTCAAATGTAAATGTTCCCATTTCCTACACAAGCCAAGGACTTAAATATCTAAAGCAGTAGAGGATAGAGCACACAGCTCTCCTCAGCTCTCTGGAAAGATGACAACCACTTCTTTTTGAAGAATCTGTAATGCATATTTTGGCAGCCTTTTACCATGCCTCTCCTAGACCTAAATTAACAGTATTTGGTTTTTAAACTGTGAGCAGAAAAAGTCCAACAGCCATTACTCCCTGCTGGGTGAAGGGGAGTTCCTGCCACCCATATGTTCAGGGTCAAATCAAGATGATTCACACTTCAAAACACAACATTTCTGAAGAAATCTGATCATGTGCTTGTTTCTGAGCACTCTCACTGCCCTATTCAAAATACACATTTTCCCCTGCATTGTTTGCACCAAGCTTTCAGAGGGAGCAGCCTGGGTTGTAAGGACATGTTAGTGCCTATAGTGCTACAGAAATAAGAGCTTAGATTTGTTTATACAAACAAAAAGCAGCAAAAGAACATTTGAATTTACAGTGTTTTACCTACTGCTCTTACAACAGCTGAGAGCTCTACTAACTGTCAGATCAGAAACTCACTTTTTCTTCCATTTCTTTTAATTTTATGTTTAACCACACCATGTATCTAGGCAGTTTCAGGAAATATTTTATACATTCATGGTTTCTTCCACATCTATTTTATATACTAGTACAAGTAATTTTTATTAAAAAAATATTAAGCTAGTTATGAAATACAAGAAAACTGAGATGAGGGAAACACAAAATGGATACAGAAATATGCAGAGTTAATATGTCCAACTACTTAATTAATTATTAAAACTGGCTGTATTTCAAGTTGATTTTATTCCTTAAGGGCTGGAAGTTGAGCTCTCATTTTCTTTTATCCTAGGTTCTGAGATTTTGACTTCTTTCCCTGAATACAACTAAAATTAAACCAGATCATATTATATTTCACTGCTATATTTTATCTAGTAGGATATTTCTGGAAAACCTCAGACAAATAACAAAGCAGTTAACAAAGAAGGGTTCCAGAAGATGTGACATGATTTCTTTCCTTCTTCTAACAGTGTATTTACTGACAATTCCAAAATACCTTGGCTTAAATTCCAACTATAATAAAACCTAGATAATGTAATCTAGACAGATATAATTTTTTTTTTAACAGGAGCAAATTTATTCCTCTTGGTACAATCTACCATTTTTCATGGGGAAGGGGGTTGTTTTTTTAGCATATCCAATAGCTGTCTACAGCTATGCGTAACCCAACAGGATTAGAGAGTTTATTAACACTCTAAAGCCTAAGGAGAAATGGGTAATGCTGACACAGGAAAATGGGATGTAGTGTGATAGAAATGCCTGTCCTGGGAATCAACCAAAAAAAAAAAAAAAACCAACAAAAAACCCCACAGATCAAAAAAAAAACCAAAAACCCCACAACCCAGATTTAGTTGGAAATATTGTCTTGTGCATACATACAACCTATACCAGTATCCTGTACCTGGAAAGAGTGAATAACTCTAGATATTTTTATTTTTAGTAAAGGAAATCCCCAGGCAAAAAAAAAAAAAAAAAAAGCCCCCAAAAACCCCAAACAAGTCAACCAATTCTGAGCTATTCTCAGGTAAATGTGAAGCATATTAAAGGAGAGTCAGTAAGAAAATGCTATTATATCCTTTAGAAACCCATAATATAATTAGAAAAATCATCACATTTTAAGTTTATAAATTAACCAAACACTTGAAACCTTGGCAAAGCAATTCTAGACAATCTAGACAGCCACTGTATCTGTGTCACTGCATCACCACTCACAGCAACTGGAATTTTCTCCTCTATTTATGCACATCTTCATCACAACTAATCCATAAACCAGAGATATCATCTAACTACACGGATTGTTCACTGCACACCACAACTGAGCACACAGCTTATCTTTATCCTGATGCAGAAGACTGTATCTCATTTTTAAATATTGCAGAGCAACCCAAGCAGAGCAGCTCCTCAGCAGAAGGGGCCATACCCAGCATCATTCCCTCCCCACTGAATAATCTGAGGAAAGCAAAGTATTCCCTAGTGAGGCTGAGCAGATTCACAGCTGTTACCCCTGGTCCTACAAACCTCTCCAGCCATGGATTAAATCAAATATCAGAGCAACAAACAGTCAGGGCCATGATGATTTGGTTTGCACACCAGATAAAATGTACTAAATTTAATCCATATGCTCCACATATCAAAACCACAGGCACAATAATGAGGAAAAGGATAAAAATAAGGAGTTTTATTTATATAATAGTAACTGTAACTTGCAAACTTCCCCATACCCTATTCCTTCATAAAGGTGTGTCAGTTCTCAGATGCCATCAACATGCAGAAAAATGCTAGGACACAGCAAGAAAAACTGGTTGGGGATGCTATCAGCAGAGTCTTATTTGGAGTTTAATCCAATTCCAGACTAATAGTGTTGCTCTATCCATTTCCACTCCTCCTCACCCCCACTAATCTTTACCAGAAAGCTACCTGTCAGAAGTAAATAGGAAACAAGAAAAAGCTGTCCCTCAGCCCCAAATTATTGTTAGGAGGAAGTGAGAGCAGAGAGACTCCTTTTGTCTTTACCTACTGTGTGAGGCAAAGCTTTTCAGGCAGAGAAATCCCAACACTGGAGGCTCAGGCTCTCCAGCAGGGCTGCAGACAGATTGTGTGTCTACCTCCATCAATACCTGACAATGAATCCCTCCCTCTCCTCCCCTCTCCATAGTCAGACAACATCTGTGCCTTGAAACACACCTTCAACATGGATCTCAGTCTCCAAAAACTCTTCCTGGGTTATCTTGAGGGACTCTGCCCACTGGACACTGCCCAGACTGCATTCCTCTCCTCCCCACAGCAGGCCAGGATTAAAACACCCAGTCCTAGGTCCCAGAAGATGAGCTGCCTCTCCCAAACAGGAGCCTCTTCTTCAAATGATGATGATGTTATCCAGAGTGAAGGTCTCGTTAACCTCTCACAGCAATGCCTCAGAAAACTCTGATATTTTTGTCAGGCTACAAAAAATACCAGTTACAGGCAGAAATTGAGTTTTGTATCTGCCATCATATTTTCTGTGAAATGGGAATCAAGGATAACCCCTTCCACCCAACAGGAATTTTTCTTTAAAAAAAAAAAAATAACAAAGCCTTATAAAAGTTTTTGCCTGGGTATTAGCCTTGTCACAGTGGGCAAGATTCCTTTACTCTGAAACACAGTTTAGCATCAAAGTAACATCTTTGAGTTTTATTTTGGAAGCTCACAAGAATACAACTTATGTCAACTTATGGAGCAAATGTGGAATCAGGATCTTAGACTGAATTCAGCAGGAATTCACACATTATTAAAATTATACCACTCTGATGGGCTCACAGATTTAATGCCTCAATATCCAAGCTCTTGCACAAGTGCAGATCAAGCCTGTTAATGTTTAAGACTGGAACACAAGATGATGACAAAAGAAACTCAAGAAGGGAAGATAAACTTTGTTTTATTGGGGAAAACTTGAATAAATGGAAATGCAATATCCAGTGAGGAATAAGAAATGCCAGTCATTGCTAGAGTAAAAGCAACAGCCTGTATCTGAAAAAGCCAGGGGATTCAGATGGTGGCTCTCTGGTATTTTACTAAGCTGAGTGCAAGGCTTTTATAGGACTATTTCCTGCTAAATATTTAAAGACTTGAATTCCTGCTTAATGGAAGTTTCTTTTTGGAAACAATTCTATTATTATTTAGATAATTTAGTTGTATTTTTAAGTTTAAACATGTTGGTGATCTCAGAACAAGCCATAATTTGGAGGTATCTGGAAACTACTGACAAATGTGTAAATTTTCCTATTTAAGAATGCCTTTTATTTCTAGATCTTGCTTTCATTGCCTGGAAAATACTTTTAACACTCAAATGGGCCATTTATTTCATAGAGTAAATGTAGGGGACTAGTCCTTCTCCCTCAACAGATTAGCTGGATGAGCTATCATTGTGAGAAGGTTGTGATAAGATATGACACTGTGTGTGCCCACAAGCACATGTGTGCGTTCAGCAGGTAGCAAAAGTTACAATTTTTGTTGTAATTATGTGTCCTATTATTTCTTGCTCAACTGAGGGAGAGAAAGCATGAAAAAGGAGAACCTGAAAAAGCCTCCTTGGTCAGAGACTTCAGCAAAAGGAAGAATAAGTGTGCAATGAGGACACAAGGAAAGCAGACACAGCCTTCTCTACAATCAGAAGCTGTGACATTTGTGAAGCTAGAGAATCAGGAACAATACCAAAGAAAGTAGATTAAGTATTTTTATTTATCTTTTGAAGACTGCAAAAGTACTGAAGTAATTCAATTTTTAAATTTTTTTTCTATCTAATCTTATTTTTGTAATTCTTATGCTGCTGGAGCTTCTCGATAAGATCAAATAAAAAGTAATTCCCTACCAAAGTTTGCCAGACTAGTTCAAGAAGTTTGTGTCAGCTTAAAAAGGATCTCTCTTGAGAACTTCCTGAAAGAATAAATCCATCCTTTATCAGGCTGTATAAGCAGCAGCATATTACAATTATTCCCTTGAAGTGTTGTTGGATTTTAAAAGGAGTATAAATTCTAATCACCTTCGAGTGGAGTCACATGGTCACCAAAAAGCACAGCCTGCATCATACTGGTACCATCAGATAGAAATGAGTTTGAAACAACTGGTGAAAGCAGTGTCATTAGCATTTCTTGACCCCCACTGGCAACAGAAGATTGCCCTGATTTCCTCATTCCTCAGGCAGGATGGACAGCCAGGAGCAGGCACAGCACACAACATGAAATTATCTGTCCACAGTCAATTAAATTATACATGCATTCTCCTGGGCTGCAAAGAGAATGTACCATGGGCATGTATTATTCATTTAGGAACTATTTAATTAATTTCTTATTGATGAGGATGTCTGATCCCACTTATCCCACTGGAGGGCCTTACAATGCACAATACTTTTACAAGTCCTTTGAAGCTCTTGACATTCTGGAAATGTTATGGGTCATTCTTCCCTGCTGGAGCTTGTTCCCCACACTCAGAGCTGAAGTGTCACTGGATAATGAGTTACAGCTCTGCAAGGCAGCTGACCCTGCAGTGAACAGGAGTCACAGAGTTCCCACACCTGTTTTTTCCCTTCATGGAGATCACAAAAGTGTTTTCAGAAAAAGAGATGTCACTGTGAATGAAAGGCAAACTCCAGAGCAACAGAAGATAGCTCTAGATGTAAGATCTATGATGACACATAGGGAGCTAGAGAGTCAACCTAAGAAAATGAGGAAGGGAACAGAAAGTGAAGTTTCTTGTGTAGGCTTTCTTTTAGACAGAGGTTAGAGCACTTTGGAAAGCTGCACTTCCTCACTTATTCCTATCTGGATATTCCATGTCCAGAAGAACCCCCTTGCTTAGTGCTAAAGAGCAAGTGAGGAAAACAGAATGACTTTCATGCTGAAAAGATATTTTAAAAGATGAAAACTTATACATTAGAGACTTACTCCTACAGCATGAAAAATTACATTTGAGGAAATCACTCAAGGGAAGCAGGGAAACAATCAATATAAAAAGTCCCAGCAATTAAGCCCTGCTTACAGAGTGGGGTAGAGAGAAAAAGCCCAGAATAATTTACAATCACTGCTGACCCAGAGGACTGTCCTTATCCAACACTTGTGTAATTCATGTCACTGGAAGGCAGATACTCTCCATCAACTGCCATGAACAAGTGTGAAGATAGTGTTAAACTGCAAGAATCCCTGTGGATAGACAAAGCCCTTGGAGATCTGTCCTGGACTGATGAAATGAATCTGAAATTATGTCAAAGATCTCAGGCAACAGAAGGTGAAAATTCAGATCCTGGAGTTCTCTCTGCTGTATGTCAATGAATTATTTGGAACCTTAACACTTCTTGTTTCTTCAAACAGTGTTAAAATCCTCCTTAAAACCCACTCAGGCCTAGATCTACAATGCAGCTCAGAATTTGGACAGGTAGATCTTTTCTTCTTGTGAGCAGAAAAGACCTTCATCTACAGTCATTTTTTGCAGCTGCTGCACCATTCTTATTAGCTGCACTGCAATGAGATATTTTAATTTACTTCTTCTCCAAAAAGAAGAACAGTGACAATTTCATGATCAGACTAAGACCTCAAAATTGAGGTTTACCTGAAACCTAAAAGAAATCCAATCCATCCAGCTCCTACTAGCACCTTGAAGCCAGAAGTCCACATTAGGAACTACTGTCATCAAGGATTAAATGAGGAAATTGTTTGTTTCATTATCCTTAATTTCAAAATAATTCAATGATCTGGATTTAATACTCACTGTGCAGCTATTACGAAGGGCTTCAAATTTACGCTGGATTTCATCTCTATGTGCCTAAAGGAGGTAAGAAGTTCATCATCAATTTTTTCATACATTAGAATTCAAGAATGCTGTTGCTAAACAAACTGCAGAACAGTCTACCAGCAAGCAAAGTTTGGAAGGCAGATGCTGCAGGCTATGAAAGCACTTTGTAGTGGCAAAGAACTGATTAGCAAAAGTCCCATCCTATTTAATCAAAATACACTTCTGCTCCCAACTCTGAAGTGCTTCAGGAAAATGTACAAGCTCAAGAATGGAATTATGTAACAGGTTCCATCTGAAATGGGCACCAGAAGACTTGTTGATCCCATGTTAAGTTTTTACATTCTTGACATTTTAATTTGAGTTGGTTTCATTTCTGTGTCCCGAATGGTGTTTCACAGAAAATAAACACTGCACACAATTTAATGCTTGCAAAGAAAAGCTATAGTGATGTATAATGCAAGCTACCCCAAACAGCTCTGCCAATCTACCTGAATCCTACCATAAAGTCACATTTAAGCCTGAGCCTCTCTAAAAAGCAGTGATAAAACATAATAATCAATTCTTTGGAGGACAGCATCTACAGTACAGAAAAGTTCAAACACTCATATTAAAGAATGCAGTATTGCATGCACCATTTTTATCCCCTAATTTACAAGCAAAGCATGACAAAGCAAAAAGTTCTTGTTTCAGCCTCGTGGCCTCTCTCAAAATTCAAAGTGATTTAACAAGTGTCTAATGTCATGTGCTATCTGAAAACTTAACAAAGGAAAGGTTACTGCTCAAGCACATCCAGCCACCTTTCTTCATTCAGAACATTTTCCTTGGAGCCAAGAGACTAAACAGGAAAAAAAAACGTTCAGCAGAAGTCAAATATGAGAGCTTAAAAGCTATCTTACCACAACAGGCAATGTGAGAAATAAAAGTATGTAAAAAAATCCATGAGAGGAATAGCCCCAAGCCTGCTTGGCTGGGCTGTCTGACAGCAGCTGGTCCAGCACTACCAGTTTGCCCCATTAACTGGAGCAATAACTGAGTGAACACAGGTCATGAATATTCATCTGTTTCACTGCTGGGTAAGGATCCCAAGTGCATTGCCAGCCCCCTGGCAGTGATAGTGGCTGTTATGCAAAGCTTTCAGCTGGAAAGGGACTGCCTCAGTTCTGAGCAAAAAGAACCCAATGCCATTTCTATTCAGTTATTCTTAGGCCTCGATGCTGTTGCTGCACTTGCCCAGCCTGTGCCCACTTTAGAACTGAGAGAATGGTCCTGCCATTCATCTACCCAAAGCATC
The DNA here is from genome assembly GCF_963513975.1 of Fringilla coelebs. Lineage (NCBI taxonomy): Eukaryota > Metazoa > Chordata > Aves > Passeriformes > Fringillidae > Fringilla > Fringilla coelebs. The sequence continues at coordinate 5,204,953 of NC_140043.1, read as the reverse complement.
AGCATAATACCAGCACCCGTGCCAGCTGAGCCCCCCTCCCCTCCCAAAAACCAGCAATGGCAGCAATATTCAAACAGTTCTTTGATTAAATGCCACTGGAGCACATTTCCAACACTTCCAAATCACAGGATTTGAAGGTCATTTCAGGCTGCTGCTCAAGGGGGTTTAGCTGGTAGCAGGTCAAACTCTCTACCCACAACCCTGGGAATCTTTTGTGAAGGAAATATTTCTTAGAATCAAACAGTTTGAAAGCATCCTTTGTGCTCAAGAGACAGCAACCAGCAGCATATAATCTAGAACTCCATTTACAGGGGTTGGGGTGGAAGAGGGTGGCAGGACTTGAATTTTTTTTTTCCTTTCTATCACTCACACACCTCACCAGACACACATGACAATTTTGATGAAACTAGCACTGGAATAAAATTATGTGTTAGAAGACTCTCCCTAGGAATTTGGTGGGAGAATTATGGTATATATACCCCTGAATAAGTATCCTCAAAGCAGGGTAACTGATAGGAAGAAAAAAATCATCAAAACATTTACGACCATCAAGTACTTCCAAACTCATGAGCTATTATTTAAATAAGTAAATCACAGAGTTAAACTCCTAACAATACCAATTTCAGATGCAACTTTCACCTCAAAATAAAAGTAATGATGCTCCTACAAGCCATCAGTCAGTTTAGGCAGCAATGAACCATTACTCAGAAGTATTCAAATGGTTAAAGGTAAAATTTGATATTTTAGCCCTTCATGCCTCTATCAACACAAGGCACAATTCATATACCCATTTCTGAAAATTAAAAATTAGATCATATAAATTCCTTTTAACCTCTTTATGAAACATGCACCTACATAATCCTAGTGTGTATCTGCAGCTGCCAGGACAAGTCCCAGGGCTCACCGTGAGGGCTTGAATCTCCTCCTCTGCCTCGGCCGTGGTCTCCTCCAGCTCGGTCTTGGCCTCGCGGAGCTGGTTCTCCAGGGCTGTCCGTGCAGCCTGCAGCCCCGTGATCTGGGATTCCCTCTCCTGCAGGGTCAGCTGCAGCTCTGTCAGCTGCCTCTTCAGCTCCAGCTTTTGTTCTTCGTGCTCTAGGCTAACCTGAAGGAAGTCACAGTGGTACCCAAATGTGAGTTATTAACAGACATGACAGGCAATGGAGTCTCGTTTCAGAGCCCGCTTTAAGAGGCCATTGCCATGTCTGTTCCCAAAATCACATCCTGGCAGACTGCTTAAGGCACTGAGAAATCAAGGACTCAGCTTTGTTTATTCCCTACTGGTTTTTTGGAAAAAAAAACCTGGCATTTTGGAACAACAAGGGCACAAGAATAGTTCCAGCTGAAACTCAAACATATCAAACACTGGTAGAAAATGTTGAAGTAGTTTGTGATGAACTTTCTTCACTGAAGCTAAGAGTCTCTAAGGATCTTTATGTGGGAATCTCTGGGCATACATTACATACATTTTGCAATTGACTTCCATGTTTTGTCTTCCCTTCAAATTTCTTTTATAGAAACCCAAAAGCTCATCTGGCTTTGGGTTTACCTGAATGGCTTCTGATGAAGGTTTCTTGCAGCACACAAAAGGATAAACATGTCACTCCAGGGATAAGAAATAAACAACTAAAACAGATCTCAGTGTTCAGAATCAATTCCAAACCTTAGCACCTTCCTCAGGCTGCCTGCTCTACCAAGGGAATCTGTCTGTTGTGCTTGAGATGTGTGACAAGGCTGTCAGAAACCTTACACTGGTCTCAGTCAGCTTCTGGCCAAAGTAGGACAGGTTGGTTGTTCAACAACCTTAGCTGAAAATTAGTGGACTGAGACTGGAGAAGAATTTGTAGAACCAAACTAATTAATACAAAATTAAAACTGAAGCACAGCTCACACATCTTTAAAAGAGTGTATTACATATATTACATATTTCCATGTTAGGTTTTCCAGAAAACTCTGAAAATGGTGCATGAAGCAGCAGGTTCCTTTTTTCTTACAGCAATTCTGCTGTGTCCTTTGCTTTCTAAGCTGTGGACTCTAAGACTACAGGTTATCTGTCTGGTCATTGTACATTGCTGAGCTATTATTCTCTACCCAGACAATATTATAAGGGTATTGTACAAACAAACACAGAAATAGAATTCTGAAAAAGCAAGATGATCTAAAAGCTCAGATTCAGCATGACAAGTCCTTAATAGTTACATTTACTTCCTTTTCATGAGCTTTTTCATTTTTTGATTTACTAATACACTTTCAAATACCACTACAAGAAGTTAATTCTAGTTCTCACTGTATTGACAAAATGGGGTACATTTAGGAAAGTTTGTTGAGGGGGATCAGAGCCATGTTTTCACCTCTCTCAGCCGTGTCTCCAACTCCAGCAGGCGGTTCTTGTCAGTGTGATCTTGGTGACTCATCTTTTCCAATTGCTCTTCTAATTTTCGATTCTGGGCCTCCAACTTTCCAGCTTGTGTTTCCAAGTAGAACTTCTGTTGCCTGAGCTCTGAAATCATCTCCTCTTGGGCTTTCCTGATAGGAGAAATGCACAAGTGACAAACCCAAAATGCCCTTAGCATACGTCCTTCCACTGGGGTCAAGTAAGGCAAACACGAGTTTGCTGTGAAGTAGAACAGTTACGTTCATGGCTTAAATTCTACATCCCAGCTAAAAATAAAAAATACTAGTGTATTCATCAGCATATGCCCAGAGCACTAAAATTCCATATTTGCCAGTTGCACAAATGAATCTTGTGGAGGGTAATCTATAATGCTATTTAAGGTACAATTAACTCTACACATTTCATCAGTTCCTTGTCACATGTTTTTCTATAGGGGAAGAATAAATTCTGAGAGTTGCTTTCTCAGAGTGTATTTCCATGAGACAAGAGGAGCCCCATGCTTTAGGATTGGGAGTGGTGTGTTGGGGGCTCTTGAAAGTTGTAATGGACGTAGAATTTGACCTACACTGAAGTGAAGCTTTTGCTGTCTCTGATCAAAGTCTTAATCCACAAACTGAACAAAAATAATTACTTGTTCTCATAAGAATTTGGAGAGCTGGCAATTATTAATTATTATCATTTGAAATAGACACTCAAAAAAAAAAAAAAGGTCTTTCTGCATTATTTACAGTTCCTGGAATTATGTTATCATGCATTGGAAAATTCTGCCTCGTAGAGCGCTTTCTACTTAGAAGCCTCACAAAGCTCTACATATATTAATGAATTAATATTTTAAGAAGTTCACTGTGAGATAAGCTGTTATTAATCCTATCCCAGAGAAATTATGTGGGTTGCCCAAGATCAAATAGGAAGACTTAACAAAACTAAAAATAGGACTTAAGTCTTCTGACTCACATTTCTGTGCATTGCAAGCAAAACCACCCTTTACCCTCTCTGTTTTTTTAATTTACCTCTACAGATTATTGTCAGCCAGAACTGTCAAATGGTGTTATTTCATTTCCTGCTGTTTACTGGGCTATCTTCTCAGGAACCTGATAATCATTGGTTTCCTCAGATACTGCTGGAACAAAAGCTTGCAGAGCTCCCCTCTCCTCTGAAGAGTTTAATCACTAGCTCTCCTCTTGATGCATGCTCAGATTAGCTGCAGCTTTTGTGGGTTCAAAATGCAGTCCAACAACAATTTATACATTTTCAACAGCCCAATTCACAAAATAAGCACAAATTCATTAACTAACTGCATGCATAATTAAGCAATTTTCTCTCAAAATGTTGCTAATTCTGTACTGTCTCCTACCAATCCTGCAAAGTTCATCATTTGGCAATATGTCTCTCAATAATCTATTTTAAATTGTATGTTAAAACATTATTATATGTTTTTCTTGTTTTCTGTGGCTCTCCAATCAAGGATATGGCTCCCAGAGGATGCTTTAAGTCCTTAAACTCAGTTCAGCACCCATGACTGAGACATTCAACCTTCCATACATTAAACAGCTCCACCTCAAGATATTTCTGTTTTATTTCAGACTGAAGGTAAGTTATGGCTTTTGCTGCCTCAACAAACTCCCTGGGTGATTAACTGGAGGTCATCTGGAGCATTAAGCAATATAATTAAGTTCCTCAGTTATTTCTGTGAATATTTTTGGCTGCTAAGGCTAAAATAACTTGCAAGATATTTGAAATGCAATGAAAATTGGAGCCATTACATATCTGGAGGCATAATGACCACAAAAAAGGACTGAAACCAAAGCAAGTCTTTGCCAAAACTCATCCTTGCCTGATTCTATTCAATACCAGAGATGAATCCATCCAAGTGCCTCCCACAAAGGCACTGCCAGATGTTGGATCCAGCAGCTGATGGACACTGCAACCTTTGTGCAAACCAAGCTGGTGAATCTCTGAACTCAGTAAGGGCAAATGCTGTTTTAGCCCTGCCCTGCAGGAGGTATCAAACAACCCATGTGTTTCCACTTAAAGTAGAACACCTCTAAGTCATTTATGAAGGAAAAACAACATTGTAAGGATAAGGAATCTCAGCTAAAATCCAAACAAAAATAAAGTTTGGGCAGACAAAAGGATAAGAAATAGTAGAATTCAAAAGCATGCAGAGAAATTCTTGGCTTAAATATCTAGAGCTCTTCCTTGTCTTCTCACCCATCAAGGCATGATGGAATGTTTGTGAGTGAAGAGTGTTTAATGTTTTCAATTTTAAAATCATGTGTCAGGGGAACTGAGTAAAATATAAATCTATTAGCAATGTTTATGTTTAAAGAAGGAATATATGCTTCTCCAGGGGTATTTTAGACATAAAATTATAGGTATTCATTTAACATATCTGGCAAACCTACAAAAATCACCTGCCTTAGGAAATGCTCCAAAGTAAACACTGTAATACAAACCAATTTTCCCAGTCATGTTTGAGAAAACACAAAATACACAGTGAGCCCCAACTATTTGAAGAAGGGAGCATATTTTTGAAAGGCTATCAGTGAAAAACAAGCAGGGAGCAGAGCAGGCCTGTAAAAAAGAGCCACTTTTACATGGTGAATCAGAGAACCATTTCAATTGGCAAAGGCTTTAAGGTCATCTTCCTGAGACCTGTTCAGCAGTGACACAGCTGCCACACTTACATGTTCCTCTGGGTAAAGAGGCTGCTATTTGCTGCCAGTTTGTTGGCCTCAGACAATTCCACAATTCTCTGCTCCAGTGACCTGATCTTGGAATCCATTGCATTGATCATCTGAAACACAGCAGTGAGACTTTGAGACTGCACAATGTGAGCGGTTACAAAAATAAAGTTTATAAAAAAGTCTGAACATTTTCCAAAAACAAACAAGAAAACTGATCAAATGGCCAAAATGAGCAACACAAATGCAATTACTGGAGCTATTTGCAGCTGCTTGCTGCTGCTTTAATGTTAGGAAAAAGCTACCATTATCAAGGCCCAAAATGAGGGGTACACAAAGCTGCACGGCTTTTTTTAGGAAATATTCTTGAACACACTCTGAATTTTTTAAAAAAAGTCTCTTAAAATTCATATTAATCAATGAATTTCCTTCAAAGCAGCTCAGCAGCACTACAGAACCTCAAGCAAGATTATCTTGCTTGAAATCAGCTTTGGAAAGCTACTCTTCAACCAGCTTTGATTTCCAGCTCAACACCACATACCGCCTTCTGTTCAGCCAGAACTTTGCATTTCTCACGTGCTTCTTCTTCATGTCTTCTGAGCATATTCTCAAGTGCTTCCTTATCTGCAAGATCCTTCTTCATCTGATTTTCCAACACCTAAATGAAGACATTTCTTTTGTCTAAATTATATCTGTTTCACTGGGCAAAGGGCAAGCAGAAAGAAAATCATCAATATAGATTTTTTTTTTAGTAAGCAATTGGTCATATCTCAAGCAAAATTAAATCCATGATGCAATTGCACGAAATCCATGAAAGATCAAACTCCAAAAAGAGCACACTCTCAGTTCCCTCTGAAGACTGGATTTAACAATAAGATTTTATAGAGATATGGAGATACTGTAGGTATTTTATTCATTATTTTGAGTCATATAAACTGTGTTCAATAATTGTTCCAGCTTAATGCAACAGAAACACAGAAAAGACTCTCTACCCCAATATGTGCAGCTGAAGAAATAGGAAAGTGCCCATCCTTTGGTTGCCCTACCAACATGGCTCACAAATAGTTTGTGAGTTCCAGAGGTAGGGATGAGAAGGCAACTGAGACCACACAAATTCTTCCAGTCAGAGACAAAAATCTAACAGCAAAGTAAAAAACTTCTTTTTGTGGCACAAATAGTTGTCATTGGGAACAGGACAAAAGTATTGAATTGCTAAATTTTTCTAGAAATGCATATTGTGTATGTATGACCAGAGTTATAAATCAGTTGTGAAACTGAAGGTCTTTTCCTTCAATAAAAAGTTTATCAAAGGCACAAATTCTGGACACCACAGGATAGTTTTTACTTTTCCAGTTTAAAAACTCCATGTCCTGTTTTATTCCTTTGAACCTCTTTCACCTGGCTTCCTGATTTCTCCTATTAAACCCTACATCATTTGGACCCATAATACACCAGTTCTCTTTTTATTTTTATTTTTTCCAATGCTTATCCTCTTTTCCAGATTTTATATCACCACTTATTTTTCAACATCTACATCTGATCTTCCTGCTTTCTATCACTCTCCTCTCATTACTGATAACCACATGCTCTGATCTGACAGCAAATCTTACTTGTTTTTCTTCTTCATATTTCTCCCACAGAAATTTCTTCTCTCCTCTTAAATACTACATCCTCTCACATTTCAGCATAAAATGTAGAATTAAAGTATTAGATAAATGTACAAGATGAAGACTGTTCCTACTGAGAATAATTTGTTCTTATGAAAGATTCTTACAAAATCCATTTACTGGCTGTTATATTGCAAGCTCTTTAGAAAAATCCTTAGCCAGTGTACATACTCCTATTTTCCAGCTTGTTTTTCCTAATTTTAGATGGTGTCTATTTCTAACTGTTTGTTAATGCTACCCTGGAAAAGACAAAAACAAAGTGGGTGGTTTCTGTGGCTTCTTGGCAGATGTTCCAGCTCCAAGATGGAATTTCAGAAATGGTCTACTATTTGCTGCATTTAAAACTTGCAGGTAGGCTGAGTGAACACTCATAGAAAATCAGTGGGAACTGAAAGCTTCTTCAGGGTGTGAGATCCAACAGCATTAACTAAGTATTATTTAGTCATCAAAAGTCAAATTACAACCAACAAGTGCCTTCCTGTAGTTCTGGCTTCAAATGCTACCTCTCCTAATCCAGTGCCACAGACAGATAAGGTACAATGGCAGAAAAAATAGGAGAAAACTGACTTAGATTCCACTAAGCTCCCTCAACATTGCAGCAATGGCAACAAGAAGGCAACTCACAAGACAAAGCAATCAGAGCCTAAAGACAACTGTTTTTCCCTGAACTCATTCTACCCACAAAAGCTTGTAGGAAGATAAGATATTTTTACTTTGAGTTTCTCCTCATAGAATTGTTCCTTCTGTTTCAGCTGCAACTCCAGATGTTGTGCTGCAATCTGAGCCTCACGGTGCTTCTCCTCCAGCTCCTAAAAGCAGCAAAAAATCATATTCAGACACAAGGAAATGGTAGGTGCTGTGAATATGTGTTATACAGGTACCAAACATTCATTCTCTTTTTTTAAGGCTTCACACTATAAAAATCCCAAGTCCAGGGCCGTTATGGCAAAAAAAAAAAGGCATTATGAACATTATCAGCTTTTAGTTTGCATATTCCTGCTGACCCATCTACTGCAGAGTGGGAACACTGCTAAGGACAAGGATTTCTACTTCCATGGTAAGAATCTCCATCTCCCAGTAAAATATACCCAAAGATAGGCCAAGGACATTTGGTGAAAACACATAGTTATAAACATTTTATAGCTGCAGTGGCATCACAGGAAGTTCAGATCTATTTTTAACAAGGTCTCACTTGTTTTCTTACAGCAGACCTCAATAACGGGGTACTGCTGTCTGTGCTTTTCATTCTGCATTCAGAGGGGGAATAGCATTTACTTTGCTGTATTCCTTGGACAAATGTTGTCAGAAATGCTATTTATAAATGGCTTCAAAAATGAAAAGTGCAAGATGCAATATATGTGGTGGAACGTACCAGAATCTTTCTAGCCTCTTTATTTCACATCAGATAGTTTCAGTCATGCACAGTAAAGACTTACATAATTTGTATTTCAAAAATCAGCTATTTCTGCAGTCTGACTATATTATTTGGGGTCTATCTATAATCACCTTTCAATAGGACACTTCTCAAGAGCCAAGCTTACAACTTTATGCTCATTTATTGTCATGTTTGTCATTCCAACAATTTCCTTAGAACAGGAGCAGGTCCAGGTCTGTCATTCACTACCACTGGGCTGACTCTTGCATAGACAAGTTCAGGTACTGAGGTACATCTGGATCTTCTGTCTGCCCTCATTACTGCTCAGAACAGTAAAAATTCCTGATATCTGTGTGTGTTTTAGCACTTTACATAGTATTTTGATACGTTTTTCCTGATCTTCCTCATCTTGTAGGCTTTTTGCTCCAGTAATTGCCATAGACCTCCTTTTCCAGAAGTGAGAATCAAAGAGGAGGTTCACCAAAAGTAGGTCATCAACAGTGCCTAGACCCTGACACTCCTGCATGGAATGGAGATTGCTGCTTTTTGCAATTGAAATATGTCTCCCAGCAACAAGAGGGACAACTCACCTCCCCCAGAAACCCACACATTTCAGGTCCTGGCAGAGAATCAGACAACCAGATCAGCAGCAGCTTCAAAGCTCCCAGCATCAGACTGCTCATATTGTAGCAGGAGCTTCACCAGTTCCTGCAGTGGCACTTAACAGCCAGTGTGGGCTTAGAAAGGTAATCTCTTCCCATTCCTGCTCTCACTCAGTATTCTCTGTGTAGCACTGACTTTGTTATTGGCATCACAGCAATGATCTGCCCTTTCAGGCAGGCAGAAGTATCTTCTCCAACTTGTTTCTTACTTCTTCATTAGCTCCTTACAGACAGATGAGCAGGTACTTCTCAGCTACTGCTACATGAGTGTACATGGAAATCATGCCTCTATTCAATAATTTCCACCTCATTTTATGCAATTCTGTATCTTCAACTCCCCTCTTACCTCACTATACCAGGAAAAGTCAAAAATTTTTGAAAAGACAAGTTGAGAGAAGGTACAGGGTAGGAGTGGAGGAAAAAATATCAGCACCATGTGCTCCCAGATGAGTTGCAAGGGACTAGGAAAGACTCTATAGGATTACTTCTTCAATCCCTGTTTGACTTTTTCTATAAAATACCCCTCCAACATTCTGTCAGGACTCCATGGAAACTATCTATAAGAAGAGCTAAGCATATCCCATGGTGTAAAACAATTAGTTGATATTTCTGCCTTCTCTTCCACTTTCTCCTGCACAGAGAACATAATCAAAACCAAGGAACAATCCCCAAATATACACAAGAGGCTTATGAAACAATTCAAAGTTTTACACTATTTCTAAACATAAAGTTGGCTCTCTGCCCAGCAAACCATAGTCTCCCACTTACCATGCACTCCTGCTATCAAAACAATTTGAAAGGAACAGCACTACTAAAGAACTGATTCTACCTTTTCTTGACAGTGCTCAGCATACTGATGCTAAAGTCTGTACACCCAGAACAAGCCTGGGGCATCTGTTGACTCCAAATATGTTGAATTTTACATTTTCATTTGGCCTTCCTCAGGTCTGTCTCAGCTTGGGATTACTATCAGTAAAATGTAATCCTTTTTTTTCCTTGTCATATTGGCAACACACAGAGAAAATTCATGAGGAAGGCAAAATAAATTTAATTATTCCAGTATTAAATTATGCTTTCTGTCCCAAGGAAGCAAAATTATTAGAAACACCCTCTGCTTGATTCACTAGAGACTGACATACTAACTTGCCTTAATAGTTTTAACCAGGAAAGAAACAAGAAATTGCCAACAGAGAAGTTATGTGGGTGCAAATGGTTTCCTAACAAATATCTTTGGAGACGAACAGTTTGGATGACGAATTTCTCTCCGCTTCAAAACGTAAGCACTTCTAATAGATCTGACCTCTAAATTCCTCTGCAATTTACTTAAAAAGAGAGATGTTTTTGTTGTTGCCATAACCCACCCTCAGAACGTTTTACCTCTGAAACAATCATGAGGTAAATAATTTAAATATTACTGTGTTGACTGAAAAGTTTTCCCACTGAGATGACTCCAGCTTTGAAGCACTATTAAGATTAAAGGCACAGGAGACAGTTTGTAACTAGGGGTGCAAACAGTATTTGAATACTTAAGCTTTCTGCTGGTACAGGAAACAAATCCCTTTATTCAACAATTTCCACCTTATTCTATGCAATTCTACTTCTTCTGATTCTTCTCTACCCCTTTCTTACAAACTCTTACCCTCTAGGTTTCATTTATCACCTCTGCTCACCAGAATTTTTTCTGCCATCTGTTGAATCTGTTGAGATTTAGTTTGAATATCTTCTTTTAGGCGGTTTTCTCTTCGTTCCACAGTCTCTAATCTCTTCACTTGATTCTCCAGAGAATGGCGCCGCTCCTGCAGAGCAATCATGAGCTGCTGGTTAGGCCACCCAACTCTGCACTAGCACAAAGCAAGGACTAGTTTCTAGAGAAAACAGGCTGAAGCAGTCAGTATAAGGCTAGCTTTCATATTTTGAATCCTCATCACACCCAAAATCCCCCAGGCTAACCACATGTCCTTATCCACTCCTCACTGAAAATAAAACCCCTCAGTTTTCCTCCAAGAAATGTTTCTTAGTTAAAAATAGCCTAAAGTCCAACAGCACTTTTCCCTGAAGAATTACTACAGGAATGCTGTTCAGAGCCACCCAGGTGAGGGTTCCTAAACTAAGACACATCTCAATAACTGATTTACTCTGGACAGACACTCTGCACTCACCTCTGCTTCAAGCAACTTTTTCTTCATGCTTTCATTAGAATCTTCCCGGTTCTGCAGTTTCTCCAACTCCTTCTCAGCTCTCTCCTTTGCCTGACGGATATTCTGCAGGAGCTCAGTTGCCTCTGAGCTGGCTTTCACAGCCTGAAGGTCAAGAGAGAGGAAAAAAAGGTAATATATGAAAAACACACAAAAATTTGGTGTATGAAAGGTTCAGAACTTGAAGACGGTCAACTTTCTCAATAAAACCACTACAGAACTTTGATTTAACAGTTTAAATTAACATGTGCATGAGTCCAAATTTTAACTTCCAAAACATAATTTTGACTTCTATTTCACCAAAAAAAATCAAAATTTAGGATATACATGTTTGTCTTGCTATACTGCAAGTTACTTGACTCTACATACTGAATGTTAAGTCTATCCCAAATTCTTTAAAAAGAACTCAGAAAATACTCTTACTGAAGGACAAGGATAATAACCTGCTGGCCTACAGATAATGCCTTGGCAATAATGCAGGTAGAAAAGGAGACAGGGGATTAAAACATGATTGTTTTGAAATATTAGAAGTACTATTTCTATGTAGTTTTGGCCTCCATATTCATGATCATTAACCCTTGAAATAGCCCTCTCTCAGCAGGTGCCAAGTTTGAAAAGCTCAATCAGGGGATTATTATGACAACCCCTTTCTTTCCTGCTGAAGGATTCCAATAAGAGAAGTTCCCTGACTGTTCTTACGGTGACACCTTAAGTGCCAGACTGACCATGACAGCAAATCTTAGATATTCTGCACCACTTTCAGCAGACATTGATAAGGTATTTTAATTCTGTTGTGATTCCTTATCATTCAACATTTTTGCTGTGAAGATCCTGTGAAGAACTGAACTGTCAAGTGATTAAAGCGGATTATACTGGGAGACTAAAGCAAGTCCAGCATGTGTTTTACTATGAGCTAAAACAAGCTGAACCTTTTTTCAGAAGCAAGGGACCAGTGCAGTGTCCAGAGCATACCCAAACAGGCCTCTAAATGAGAATTTCTCTACACTACTCCAGTTCTGACTCAGCTTCATTTGTAAAAATAAACACTGTTGACATGTCTCAAGAGCCAAAAGCATATTGAGAGCACCAGTGATTTCAGATACCAGTTCCCACCCCCTTTTCCTTATCATCCCCCATGCTATGACTAATTCTATTTTTGAGGGTAAAACAAAGTGCATCCCTCCTCTTCATTAAGGTTTCACTGGGAAATCTTGTGAAAAACTCACTTTCACCACCCAGTCGTTACCTTTGTCAGCTTTTCCTGCAGCTCCTGGATTTTGGCTTGCTGCTCTGTATTGATCTATAGTTAGGTAAAAAGATGGAAGGAAAGAGTCAAAACCAAAGAGGACAAAATGCTCTTGGCTTATGATACCGTATTTGTTTCAATTCACTTCCCAAAAATCTTGGTTTCCTCCTGTAATCCCAACACACCAAAACACCCCTTGGCAAATCCATTCCCATTTTGCTAACTTCCAGTTGATTTAATATTTTAGTTACCAAGAAGATTGCTCAGTGTGAGAACACTCAGAATTCTTTTTGCTTTTCACTTGCTGTTCTTTCTGAGTAAAGAAAACTCTGATGTACCCCCAGCCTGACTCCAAACTCAGATGACACATAACTGTGTCTCTGCCTGGCTTCTCAACACAATCCATTAAGAACAGGTTATCCAGAGACAGCTTTAGATCAAATAAGAGAGAACAGTGAATCACACCAAGATGTCTTAAAACATAAAATGAATGGAGGTGGGGGCTGTGAGGCCATGCATGCCACTGACTGGCCACTAGTTTGGTTTCTGTGCAAAAAATGAAAGACCCAGGAAACAAAATCTAGAACACTGAAGTAACATACCTTTTCCAGTTTGGAATACAACTCTCCTGCCTCATTTTTTCCTTGATCTTTAACCTGTAACTTAAATATAAAATACATGAAAATCTCAGGAGAAGCTAGGCTTCTATCCAGTCATCACCTCATGCAATTTAAACACCAGCAGTTACACGAAGGAGAAATCACATCATGAAAAATACGTTGTGTTAGTTGTAGGAACCACGCTCATCTTTGAGGGGCACACCCACAACTTGTGTGTGCATGTGTCAAGCAGCACTAGATATTCCAGCAAGCCTCAGCCCCCTCTCCCATGGAGCCTAAACTACCTTTTGCAGTTTGTTGTGGCACTCGGCAGCTTTACGTTTGAATTCCTCGGCTGCCAGGCGGGACTCCCTCAACTCCGACTCGTAGAGATCGCTGCGCCTGCGAGCTGAGATCAGATCCTCTTCCAGCTGATTCATCATCAGCCTCATTTCTTCTACTTGAGCTTGGTATTCCTGTGGTTGGGGTGCAAGGGAAGGAGAAGGGATTACAGTTTAGAGGCAACAGGGGAAATGCTTGGAGCAGCAGATTCCAGAATACTGGCTGCAGGCAAGAGATGCACATAAGAGCATGTAGAAGAAAGGTAAAGTACAAAATAAAACAGTAAAAACTAACTAAAATAACATCCATGGTGTTGTAGTTTGAGTCTTGCCACTTTCAACTCAATACCTCAAAATCAAAGCATTGACTTTTTGAGAGTGCAGGAACACATACATACATCTACATACAAATGATAAAAATTACTTACATTTCTAATTTCTGAAACAGAAATGTGCCTTTGAGTTGATGTCTCTACTAAATGCCCAGATGCTCCCTCAAGATCTATTTTCTCAGGCAGATAACATGACAGTTATCACAGATCTGCACAGCTTGGGTAAAAGGAAAGAAGGAGAAGCAGAGGGGTAGCACACTGTGGCTTGCAGCCAACAGATTTCTCTCGACAGAGTTAAAAAGGATCACATCACTCAGTATAGGAGACAATCTAAAATCCAATATTATCTTAGAAAACCTACCTAAAACTCACATTGCTCATAGAAGATGTTTGCCTATACAGGCAGAAATAAATATTCCCCATGTAGGAGACTACAAGACAGGGCATTTGGAAGGGGAAGGTGGGAGAAGAAAAGAACACTTGAATTGACTATCTCAATGAGACTGGGAACTCAAACTGAGACTAGCTCGAGAGATTACTTCACCTATTTTCACTGGAAGAAAAGAATTTAATTATGTTTAGCATTTACTAAGTCCTGCAAGTATGCATTTCATAAAATTCCTCTCAAGCAAAAAAAAAAAAAAACCCTGAAAAAACCCACCAAAAAGCCCTCTCTAAAATCAAAGTGTTTTTTACAAAGCCGAGAACAAGTAGAAAACATGCACATCAAGAGTTAGGAACAAAGATTGTGAAGGACTGACAGTGGGGGAGTCTATCTTTCTTTCCATTTTAATATCTTACAGTATGCCTGACTACCCCCATATTCAGAAGAGTAACTGTCTCGTGACAGAATCAGGTTTGTCATCGCTCCCTCCAGACAGGCAGCGCCTTCAGCTCCACGAGTGACTGCTGAGCACTGACCCTGAGGGCAGCCCCTCATTCTCCAGCATGGAGAGCTTATGCAGGTATTGAAAGAAGCCAGACCTTTATAGCAGATTGCTTTACTGTCCCTTACAGGGAGCAAAGAATGGCTCCTTGGCTTGCAATCCCAAAACTGATTCTCCACTTTGTAAGCCAGACAGGGACCTATTCTTTCCAGTTTGCAAGAATAATCTTATTTTCTTGCTGGAAAAAAATTAGAGCTTTTTTTTCTAATAACTAAGCGTGTATTAACTCAAATATTCTTTTTATACAAATACATATGTGAACAAAAAAGGCAGAATGGTTTGAAGGAATAAATGCTCTGCTCAGAAATCATAATTTGTTTAGACTTCCTAAAATACTGGGCTTTTATAACAGCGAACACTTGACCAAAGAATTAAAGGTATGACAATAGTTGCCACTGTTACAATGAGCATTTGGGAAGGGAGGAAAATGGGGAGGGAGAAAAGAAGAAAGAAGAGGAGATAATTAGTAATATTTCAGGTTTTCTTGTTTCATCACATTTGCAAGATTGTCTTTGAATAAGTCCCGAGATAGATCAGAGGAACAGGCCACACCACTCAAGGCAACACAGAACAAACCTCTGGGATATGCATTGCTCAGAGTTCTAGAATACCACGAGGCATTTAAGCACAGATTACTAGACAAGTTCAGGGCATGTACCTGAAGCAAATCACATCAGGGAACTACACAGACATGAGTGGGGCTTTCAAAAAAATACAGATTCTGATTTTTTGCAAGTTTGTCTGTTAGTACAGTTCTTCATCAAATAATGACCAGAGGACAGGTTTAGTTAAAACAAAAAAAAAAAACAAAACAAAACAAAAACCAAGCACACACCCCAAGCAAACAAAAAACCCCACAAACCCACCCAAGTACCTGAGGTTAAGTTGAACCTACAGCCTTGCCCTGAAAATATCAAATGCCTAATTCTTGGGTTTTGAAGATTCTGCTTTGCTGTTGATTTGATTCATTCTCTCTCAAGCCTCAGGTTTCCAACAGCAAAACTCTAAGGGTCTCTTCCAACTTCCAGTTCCCTCTGACTTAAAAATCATGGTCCAAGTCTTTAATGGCCAAGATCCACCTGCTCACATGAGTCAGCACAAATCTCTCAGCATTTTTGGTTGCAAGGTTCTTGTACAGGTGTTTCAGGGAGCTCAAAAGGCCACCACAGACATGAAAGTCTGCAGGACTCATTTGTTGAGCTAAGCAGCCTCTTTATGTCATTGTGAATCTTCACAAGCCAAATTAAGAGATTCTGGGACAAAGTGTTTGATTAAAAATTACTTGCATTATGTTTCCTCTGTTACATTTGTCTGTTCTGCCTAAGAATCTCTGGATATTTAAAATCATCAAAAATGTTCCCCATTTCAGCATTTAAAGCAACTTTGCTAGCAAAGCACCAGAAGAGAGAGCAGGGAGCTTTAGATCCCTTGTATTACATAAAACAACCACCCAGAAGAATGCTGGGGAAGTCTGTGGAGGCCAGCTACATCCAGAGGGTTGGGTTTGCATTTCGTTACTTTTTACATAAGAGCTACTCATGTCTGGAGAATTATTACCAAGGTTTCAGGGCTTCCTTGTCTCAGAGACTTTTGAAATTAGTCAGTTAATGTTTGTAAAGTGCTTTGAAGATGAAAACCAACAGATAATTACAAAGAATTGTTTGAATGCTATAGCAAATTTCAGTTTCTTTTTCTCAATGCAGTATGTTGCTGTTAATTCATGAAACTGAATGGGTTCTCCCTCGCAATGACCACATTTGTCACAATGTTTTAATTTAATTTTGACCTTTTTTTTCTTATGAGCAACTATGTGAATTAGTGAACTTGCAACATTCTTTGGGTAGGAAAAAAAATTATTAATTTCTACTTCGCAAACAGACCAAATCAGGAAAAGAACAGTTAGGCAACACACATTCTATTTTGAAATGCTATTAAGCATTTTAAATTATAAGATAAAGAGGAAAAATTTTTTAAAAATCAACACAAAATTCAGGTTAGCTCAGCTCTCTCCCAGGTGAAGATTCATTAGCTTGTGACATTTCCATACCTTAACCATTTAAAATGGAAAGGTCATTTCTAGTGCAACATGTTACTAAAGCATTGGAACTTTCTCCTAAACTG
Source organism: Fringilla coelebs (assembly GCF_963513975.1). Lineage (NCBI taxonomy): Eukaryota > Metazoa > Chordata > Aves > Passeriformes > Fringillidae > Fringilla > Fringilla coelebs. The sequence goes on along the minus strand of NC_140043.1, from coordinate 5,188,392 downwards.
ATTGTATAGATGAAGTACTTTCAGAACTAGGAAAAGAAAAAGGTGAAGTTTGGAGTTTGTGCTTACTTGCAAAATACACAAGTGGAATTTTGTAGCTTCCTGTATTGTTCAGGAACCCCTGTGAAATCACACAGCTTGGGAGTTATCACAGCCTATCAACACCGAGCGTAATCCTGGCACCAGAGCTAGAATGTGCCAAGAATGCCTATTTGTGGGCAGCCACTCTGCTCCCCAAAGAAGCAGGAATACCTGTTCTTTGATCTCTTGCAGTTTTCGGCTTTGCTCTCTGATATCATGAAGTAGCTGCAGTGCCTTATCATCTTCCTGAGACACCTCCATCCGTGCCTGCTCCAGGCTGCGCTTTAAGCTCTGCAGAAAGCAAAATGTTCAATACATAGGCTTTGGTTTCTCAAATGGTTGTATAATGAAGATCTTTAGTTACACAAATGCCTCCTTGACTGCAGTGAGGCATCAGAAAAATGGAGGCACCAATGATGGAATCCTAATGAAATTCATGGCCAGTGCTGCTCCTATCTGAACAGAAGCAGCCCATTTTACAAACACTGTTTACTCAACTTAAATCTTAGTTCAAATCTCCACTTCCTCACATCAGGTTTAGAGACAAAAACCAAACACAGATCACAAAAGGCATCCATTATTGACAGCATTTATCTATATTTTATCCAGCACTATTAATTCACAACCTAGATACAATCCTTCAACTTCATGTTACTTACATTTTTCTTGTTGCTGTTAAGTGAGTCAAATGCTTTAATCATTGTTAAATTTCTGTAAGGAACAGAAGGGCTGAGTCTGTATCTCACCACGTGCCTTACCTCCAGATTTGGAGTCACCAGTGGAGCGATGCTCCTATTAACTGAGTGTTATTCATCAACAGGAAGATACAAACTGAATTTTCTTTCTTTGCCTAGTAGCATTCAGTACAGGAAAATCACTTGGCCCCATTTTAAGATGTTTCCCAACAAACCAAGACATCAGAAATGTTTTTCAATCCTCTGGAACAGAGTATTAGCTGCATTTTTGCTCTTGGTACAAGAGAGGAAACATAATTGTGTATCTAACTGAAAATACAGAGACTATCAAGTAGAATGAAAATATCCTCACTGGAATATTGCCAGCGGCAACTGGGCAGGCATTCCAGCTCTCATGAAAAATGATCTTTGAAGACATGGCTTCACAGCCTCATTTTTATATTCTACCTGCAAAATAGCAGCTGCCCTAGATCTTCCCTGACACTGTGCTGGGGAATAGGATGGGTCTGAACCCAGGACACCACAGATGGAGGCAACACCACTGCTTCCTAATCCTATTTGTTCTTGAAGATTTCTGTCTAGGCACTGATTAGGCCCCATCCTCTTCCGGCTAAGAAACCTTCAAGAAGCACAACCCAGGCATGTTCTAGCACAGCCAGTAAGACAAACATCACAAAGAGTTTCAGCAAGACCAGGACAGTAGTCACTCCTGCATGATCTAAGCACATGACCATGAAACAACATCTGAATAAAACTACCAATCAAGCTTGTGCAAACACTTCAGGGCTCCATGTTCAACAGATATCCTCTCACATAGTATTTTCTCTCCATCAAGCACCCCACTGAAAGCATGATGGAAGAGAAAGACAAAGACCACCAGATTTCAGGCCTTCAGAGCTGAAAGGACTGGTGTAAGGGCTCACACTGCATTCTGTGATATAGGTGGCCAGGTCCTGCTCCAGGAGGGATCGCTGGGTCTCAGAGGCTTTCAGTTCCACCTCCTTTTGGCTAAGTACAGCCTCCACCTCTGACACTCTCCGGTGCAACCGCGTCATTTCCTGCTCCATCTGCAATAAATATCAAGAGGTTATAAAGGGGGGCTTCAAAAGCTTTGTTAACTGCTACTTTCAGAGCTCTCTTTGTAAGGAATTTGTCTCCAAGAGACTTCTAGCTATGTTTCTCCAAATGGTGTTTAAATTCCGATACCATTGTCTCTGCTCCAGGAATGCACAGTTCTTCTTAAGGACAAAGTAGTAAGTCTAAGTCACCCCATTCATTCAAGCTGCTTGTTCATATTCAGTCATTCTTCGAACCCCAGTTAGCAAAGAAGACACAATCATTTTTCACCTGACTTGCAGAGATGGGTCACTTTAACCTTATCCCAAATCCATGCTGGACCAGAAGATGGTTTCCCCCCATCTCCTTGTCAGGAGCAAATGGTCAAATCCAGAACCGAGCAGGGAGAAAAGTAATGGAACTCTCATAAAAGTCTCAAAACAAGCAGTAAGTGTTAAAAGACTCCACCAGGTTCCCTTTATTGGAGCACAGCAACTGTTACAAGACGTTCACCATAAAGCAGTGACGTGACAACAGTTATATAAGCAGGAGCTGATGAGTGAGGAAGAGCCCTCAGAACAGTACTGCTGTAATGTGTGTCTGATGAAGAGGCAGGGCCTGCAGGAAGCAGCAGTCGTCTGTGGCACGCTGAGAAAAGCACTGTTTAAAATCCAGAGCCGCTTCTTGTTAAGTTAAAAGTATCTACAGCAACAGCATGGCCTAAATTCATCTCCCTTTGTACTGGACAGGAAGCCACCTCTCTGAAGGAAAAGCACTTTGCCCACCACGAGTCTGGATGATCAGCAGCATCTGACAGATCCCTGGACATACAGTGGTTGCAGATTCCTGGAGCAATGGGTGTGGCCAATCGCATGAATAAATACCTTGTGACACTTGTCCTGGGCGTCTTGGAGCTCTTTGCTCTTGAGAAGAAGTGTCTTTTCCATGGAGCTGACCTTGGCTGGGGAATCCACACTTGAAAAAACAGATCTAAAAGAGCAAAGCCAAACAGCACGTGAATATGGGCAAAAGGTATAGAAATCTGATTTATGCAGCCTTTGTAAAGTCACTGGGTACTTATTCCGGGGTAAAAGAAATGTGATTGTGCAGCAATCACAGCCTAAGAGCCATCACTGCAGATCAAACATACCATAAAAGCTAATGACAGTACATCATTATTAAATAATCCACGTGTACTTCTAGTTACAATATTAATATTTTCCATCAGTGGCTGTGTCAGGGTGCAAAACAATAAATCACAGCAGCAGTTTTCCAAGATTTGTAGGGATTTATAGGTGCAAGAAAAACAGAGCATAAAGTCAACATAACCATTTGGAAAGGTAACAAATTTTCAGAGAAATGCTTTTTATTTGGTACTTTATTTTTAAACAGGTTTTTAAATTATCATCGAAGTATAAAAGCCCTACAAACTTCAACATGTCATAATCTGCACCACAGGAAGAAGAATTTAATATCCTTAGTTACATTCTGTGAATCAAAATTGAAACTTCCCTAACCCAATTCATATGATCCCTACAAACCCAATCAATATCAATATGATTAGTCACACTGCAGAACTTCAGAGTTCCACTTACAAGTAATTTTTTTTCCTGAGACACAACTGTACTGTTCAAAACAATTTGACTCCAGAAGCCAGGGGAAAATATTTACTTGTTCTTGAGCTTTCTGTCTAATTGGGACTCAGCATTTAAGTAGTTTACCATTCCTGTTAGTTTAAATTTATTTTAGAAAAGGATAGGAAGCCACCTGATGTTTAGGAGCATATTTTTAGTGCTTTGCAAAGTCTTAAATATGCAATCTGCAACCAAAAAATTAAGTACACACATCAAAACACAATTTTTAAAATCACATTCTCCCTTGCATAAAATGATTCAGACTAGAGACTCGAGCAGTTAATGATGGAAGCAGTGTTAACTGATAGATGAAAAAGCAGCAGTACAATGAAGGTGCTAATAAAAGATCACACAGGCTGCCCACACGTTGCTTTCTGCTTCTCCTGGCCACAGTTTGGTGTGCAGCCAGTTATCCCCACGGAGAGAAGGGAGCTTTGAGCAGCTCTCTGCATAGAGCCAGACACCCACACACAGCAGCACAGGCTCCTCTCAACACCAAGGAAAGTTTCATTCCATCACCACCATTTTCTGAGAAAAACCTACTCCTTAATCCAACTGGATATGCAGCAGAGGCACAGAAAGATATACACGGATTTTTACAAAAATGCAGCAACATTTCTGGATCAAACAGACCTTCAGCACCACCACCTCGAGCAGTGATTAGGAAAGACTGTTTTAATATCAGCAAACAAACACAGCAAAATCCACCAATGCTGCCTTGAAAGGTCAGGTATTAATATATCTCTTCAGAAACCTGATATGGAAAAACTTAGAAGAAAGAATCCTGCATGTCAATGATAAAGATATGATCAGGACTTACTAAAAAAAAAAGTTTAAAATTAATGCTTTTATACAGCATTCCTTTAGCCCTGGTCCAATCAATCTGATCCATCAAATTACCATATTTAAAAATCAATTTATAAAGCGTGTCTATACTCCTACAGAGAAAAAGCAACCATCTGAGAAAGATGCATATTAAATCCCATAACAGCTGGGTGTACAAACAAGGCTAAAAATGAATAGTTGAGAAAAGCAGTCTAAAAATACAAATTAAAGCTCACATTAACTAAAAAAGACACTAAGGAATCTGCTTTCAAATGTTAATCAAATATATGTAAATAGCTGCAAATATGTACTGAGACAAATCTGAAAATCTTCTTTTAATGAAAATTTAGTTTTACAGGTCTGAACTGTATTGGCTAAAGCAATCTTTCTTTTTAAATTATAGTTTCAACATTAACCACCACTTTTTTACTTCCATTCTTTTCAGATTTGAGGCATTACCTAAGAAACTCCAGTCAGTTCTCACAGAGCTGGTTTTATTTGGTCTTCTATTCCACCTCCCCAAAGGAGCTAATTTTATTTGCCATTTTTGCTTGTTTATTTTATTTGCTATTAAAAGAATCAGAGCCTAATATTACAGGCACCATTTTGCATTTCAAAAACTTCTCATGGTGAGCCAGCTGAAAGCATCCCCAGGCACTGCAAAGCAGGCAGGAACAGGAGGGATTCAGGAAAGGAAATGTAGAGCTCTGCAAAAGGTAGGAGGTTCAGCCAGGTGGGATGGGATGGGACAGGGCACAGGAGACTGCCCAAGCTTGGATTTCATGAGGTGACTGCAGAGGGAGCTGCTCCTCAGGGCTGCTGTTGGCTTTGTAAGAGGAGAGAAGGCTGCAGACACAACTACAATCTTTCTTCCCCATCCCTGTCCAAAGTGAGGAAGAAATTCCTTAAAAATATATGTGCTGGTGACACAGTGATTTTCCTGCCATGGAAACAGTACATCTTATCCCCAAGGGAAGCTCATCTCAGTTTGCACTGGACACACAGGTTTTAGGAGACATGCTCTCCCAGTAATTCTTTCCTGTGTACAAATTGTATTAGAACAACTTCCTGAACATCCATACAACCTTCAAAGTATCAGAAAGGGCCAGACAGAGGAAATCAAGAGAAATGGAATACTGGCTAATCTAATAAGCCTTGTCATGGTGATAGAAGCTCTCAACAGAGCATGACAAGGTGGAAAATACCCACAGTTCTGGGGCACTTATATTCTTCCTCAGTCAGCATCATTGCAGAAATTAAACACATACAATCCAACATCAAAAGCCATGATGCAAAGCTATCATTCAGGCTGGGACCATCTCAGAGTATTTCATTTAATTAACTGCTACATCTGGATCAATTCTCTTAACACAACAGAGAAGTTTCTGCTGTTTCCTCTCAAGTGTGAAAAAAATGATTAACAAAAGGTAACCAGCTCCATCAACAAAAAATTTGCAATAAAAGATAAAAAAAAAGCCAAATCCAAGTCTAGAGTACCAAGTTCTCCTAGCACTGGCTGTGCCAATTTACTTTACAGAGAAGCAGTGCCTGCATGACTAAAAGCCAAGTTAACTTAGAGCTGACTAGTGATTTCACAGCTAGCTCAGCAGCAGCCTCAACCAGCAGAACGAGCAGAAATGGGGCTGCTTGTGTAAAAGCTCCTCCAGTCCTAACGTGGCTGAGATGAAGAAAAAAGCATTGGCTGAGGAAAAGCTCCAAGCTGATTCTTGGTATCCAACTTGTACCTTGTGCATCCCATCACACCTTGTAACTTCCTGTGTCCTTTTGTGCCACTGTCCTAAACCCCCAACTCACCTGTGCTTCCTTCTCACAAGGATTGGCACCATCTGTCCTAATCCTGGCCCCCACACAGCATGCTGATAATCTCATCCCCCATCCCTCATGCTCTATTCTTTTTAGCATTATACTCATCTGTACCTTCCACCCCCTCGTAAATGCTTGCTCAAGCCTAAAAAAAACCAACCAAAAACAAACAGTGATACCATCAATCTGTGAATAGAGCTTGCTGAAGCAAAGCATATTTTTGGTATGCTCATCCTGTGCTTCCTCTTTCATCTATCTTTGGTGAAAGAGCTTACCAGAACCCAACAAACTGTTGGAAGAAATCAGTAGAAATCCTTCTTTCTGGAGGAATGGCCCATTTTAACTCAGTATTTTATAATGACAGTCACGAATCCATACCAAATTTTTAAATTAAAAAAAAATCAACCAAAAATCAAAACAAAAAAAACCCCAGAAAACAAAACCCCAGAAATGTTGAGAAACACCATTTCTTAGGACCTCAGAGAGAGAACGCAGGCAGGCAAAATTTTGCATAATAAACTATTTTTAATTAGGCACTTATTTTTTATTAGGCATTTTGATATATTTTATTTGGTATCTATTTTTATTAGGCACTAATTTTATTATTAGGTATTTATTTTTATTCAGCACTTTGGTATATTTGGTTAGCCCTGGATTTATAACATATTCATCTTATGTTTTCTGCTAGTCACCTGCAAAAGACAAGAACAATTTTCTTCCACCACTTGATGCATATTTTTGGCAGCTAAGGGTTTCTGTCACTTGTTTTAAGCACTGGAGATCAGCCATGGTTAGGGACAGGAAGTAAGGTGGGGCTAGCTTTTAATGGAATTAAACTCTTGGTTGCCTCTTATCTTGTCACAGTCACACACTTGCAGCCAAACCAGCAGCCAGATTTGCAGCCAGACAGGCTTTTCTCCCCCACATCCAGAATTCAGAGGCCATGATGAGAGGAGTTTGCTGGTCCTTCTCTGCAGCCTCAGCCCAGCTCTCCTAAGAGCAGATTTAACTGAAACACTTTGCTAGTACAGGAGCCCACAACTTGAACAATGCCCTTGATTTCTCCTAATTGCTTCCTATGACACATCATTGCTGTGTCTTTTGCATTTTTGATAAATCTCATATTTGTTCGAGGGACACAAATTCTTCTCAAATCTCATGGTGGGGCAGCAGACTGAGCACTGTAATCCAATGGACCCTTCTAAACTACACACCAACCATGTAATTTCTGGCAACAGGTGTAAGTGACTTAAAGAAGGAAAACCCTTCTAGCCCAAAGTCATCGGGAGAGTGGAAAGGAGAACTTCTATTATCCTTCTTCTGTCCTTTTTTAGCTGCCTTTTCTCTGAAGTATTTGAAATACCCAAATACCCAGCTTCTTACTGTCCAGTGGACAAGGGCAAGAGCATAACCCTGACCTTCAGAGTTTGACAGCCCCCAGATTCAAAGTGCTGAAAGTTTCAAGGACCTCATCACCGGCACTCTGCAGTTGCCTGGCCTTACAGTGAGCAGCACTAGAGGGTTCGTGCTGCAGACAGGAAAATAGATCTGCATCACTTAGCAACCATAAGGATAGACTTTCACAGGAAAAGGGTTTTTTAAAAAAATTCTGGACTGATAAACTTCATGACTTAGGACCTTCCAGAGAAGGCATCCCAAGATTCACAGCAGACAAACCCCCTCCACACTTTATTGTTCTTCATGTAAGAATTTGATTTTCAAGGCAGTGCAGACAAACAGTACTCTATTTCCTCAAGAAAAACACACATCAGACAATATTTTATAAGTAAGAAGTTATTTTGTGACCCATTTGCAGTGGTATTGAGAATAAACTAAATCACTGCATTATTTAAATACAGGTATTTTAAAGTCTCCATAAGGGCTTTGCTATACTTAAATCACCTTAGAACAAAAGGCAAGTATTTACTGCTAAAAATAAGTGCATTTATTGAGATCTCACTCAAGAAAAAGAAGCCATTATTATTTAGGAGAAAATTAAATATGACTTTCTGCTCCAGTTTAAGAAAAAACAGGCCACACCAAACAGAAATTTTATTTCAATCAAAATTTCTGCAGAGGACATGAGTCTCTATACTCATTTGCTATACCTCTTGTCACCTATTCCCAAAATTCAAATGTAACTTCCATACGCATTTTTGGTACCAGCTCCACAGAGAAAGCACCTCAGTCCATCTGCTACAGCTCTCTCAGCCTCCAGCCCACTTACACCACTGTTCTGAGACTTTCCCCCATGCTCCTCTTCAGTTCTAGTCCTGGGCCCAATTACATACATGTTTTTACCACACATATATGGTCACTGTTGAGGCTTTTCTGACTGTCACCTGAATGGCCACATAGACCTGGCACACAGATTGCAGTTCTCCAGGCAGACAAGAGAACAGCCCAAGTTATCTCACTCCTAAATTAAGACAGATTTTTAACCCCAGGTATCTACAGATCTAACATTCCATCCTGCTGACAATATTAGATCATTTCACCAAAAGAATACTTTCTGGGGTTTTATATCCTCTCCCTTCCTTCCTCTTTTGCCATAAAAGCAACTCTGCTGAGGAGGGGAAGGCAAAGATTCCCTTTTTATTTCTGGCATAACCATCATATAACCTTGATTCACGGTGTGAGCAAGATCAAAGATGTCAACAGTATCACCAAATTCGGTGACAAGCCTACTGCAGAGCAACTATCACCAATATGACATAAAATGAAACTCAGTTAAGACAGATTGACAATGAAGTCCCAGAAGGGAGCAAACCAGCAGCAGGGAATGAGGGTTGACATGAAAACACAGAGCATTGAGTCACTAACCCAGCCAAAGCCACTGCGTTCCTGAGAGGCCTCCCAGGTCCTGAGCTAAGGACTTCCCAACTTAACACACTGCACTAATACTTTTTCCATAGCTCTGTCACCAAATACCAAACACCCACCACATCAAATGGTTTATATGTCGCTACTTATATTCTTCTTTTTCTCTGACTCCATTCTCTTGGAAATCATGTTTTCTTTCCATTGAAAATCATTTCTCTGAGGTCTTTACATCCCTCCACACACATGGCCAGTGCATATTTGATCTGAATCTCCAGTCTCTGAACACACACCACAGCAATGTCCAGTCCTCCTATTTAACTTGACCCAGCAGCACAGAGCCAGCTGCCATGCAGCTCCTTCCCTTGCTCACTGACCCATCACTGCACATTCCCAGGTTAGTGGAGCTCCTTTTCTATGGATCACTGATTCAGCCTTACACATTCCCAGCACTTGGTGCCCACTCTGTGACCCAATAAAATAACACCATCCCCTTTTTCCATCTCTCAACTCCTCAGTATTCTCCTCCTTGCAGGGATCTGCAGTACCAGAAATGCAATCACCTACTGCTCCCTGCTTAACAGCAACAACTAATTCAAACTATTTGAACTACAATTTTAATAATAACTGGTTTAGAATGAATCTTTCCATCCCGTTTCCTCCCCCTCATCCCAGAAATAATCAGAGAACAGTAGGACATGCACAAGACACACCAGCAACAGATAAAGCCCGAATCTGGCAGCTTCCCTACAGCAGAGTACAGGTCAGTTAAAACAGCTTTCCTTCTCACACACACCATCCTCTCTGCAACAAACCTACCCATTTTTCCAGCAGTCCTATCCACCTGAGCAATAATTTCTACTTACTCTGATCTGAGTATCCCCAAAGCCTTGATGAATGAAAACCCCACAAATGGCAAATCTTCCCCCGAGAATCCTGCTGGGTTCAACTGGCGCGTAGAGGATAAAACCCGCGAATTCTTCTCTGGTTCATCAAAATTTGAGGTGTCATCATCAGACTTGAGAGTAGGAACGAAGGGGGGAGGAGCTGGTGGAAAAAAAAGCAAGAAGAAAAGATAAAATTCAGCTACAGTTCACTCTGCAACAGTCCCACTCATTCAGTGCTTGCAATGGCACTGCAGCTCCTGCTTTTAATCTTGCTAACACAAGCAGACTGAGCTGCTGCTCTCAAAGCGTATTACAGCAACAAGAGATTAACCCCTGAGCTGCCAACATGGCTACCACTCTGCAGGCACAGCATCTCCCACACTGATCAAACTGGGATTTAGCTTGGGCATTGGAGATTCTGGCATTTGGGCTTTTTTCAGGTGAAGATGTTGGGTTTTTTAACACATAAATAATAAAATCAAAGCACCAGGCTGAGAAAATCATTACTGTAATATAGCCAGAAGCCTGTCAATTCTGATTCATCTTGAAAAGGAAAATGTCTCCAACCTGTCCAATTAGTGACACTACCTGAGAAAGAAGCCTGATCCTGTGCTAGTCAGCTAAGGGATATATCTTACCCTCTAACACTAACAAGAATCTTCCCAGCATGGGTTTCTAATCAACAGCAAACTGGTTTTTCTCCTGGAAGGTTCTAATAAACTACAGCTACTAAAAGCTCAGTGGTCTTAAGGAAAAGAAGATTGATTTTATTTCTCTAAAAGAGCTTGCTTAAGATCTGGAACTCTTGCCGGGACACCACTGCAGTCTGGCTCTGATACAATCAGCTCTGAAGAGAGGTATAAATAGCAGGAATTACAATGTATTTCTTACTATAATTTCTAAATTGGTACCACTTAACTTGCTAAGCAGTTGTTTAATTTCAGATGATTTTCTCGTGCTTGCTTCAGTTTAATTAACCTAAGGAACAAAAGGACAAGTTCTTCTCGGTGCTGTGCAGCACCCGAGCTACCTGCTGGCTTGGCTACGTGTGGGAAAGGAATGAATGCAGAAGCCCTGCTGTGCAATCCCTACCTCATTAAATCACATTTCCTAACATTTATTTATTTAATTTCATCACTCGGGTCGCCACTCGCTGCAACTCTGAGATCAGCAAAGGGGAGACAGCTCCTCAGCCAGCAGCTAGAACAGTCCATTGTCACCAGCTGATGGAAGTGGAGTGTGCTAAAACCGTTACCATGGATCCAGTATGGATCTCCCGTAGCTGAAGGGCTGATGAGGGCTGAAGGACTGGGAACAAACATTCCAACCCCTGCAGTGCAGGCTCCCTGCTCCCGAGTCCCCGCATGCCGGCGTTAACCCTACCTGCCTGCGGCGACAGACGCTGCTGCCCGTGAGTGGCAGGGGCACAGCCAGTCACGCCTGGAGGCTCTGGCTCCCTCTAGGCTGCCAAAGCCTTCCACTGCCCGCCTTTAACTCTCCATTCCCTCGCTGGAACTACCCACCAGACCAGCGTTAATAGACAAAATAAAAGAAAAAAAAAAAAAAAAAAGGAAAAAAAAAAGAATCTGTCTCCATCAACTGCCAAATCCCAGCTACACGCGCAGGCTTTGGTAGCAGCTCCCTGAAGAGCCATCCTGACGCTGCTCCCAAGCAGGGAAGTGAGAAGAAATTCCATGAAGCAGATGCTGCTCATGTACTGTAGTTCCAAGTGCATTAGAATGAGATAAATGGGGAAAATACACTAATTAAATAGGTTCTGTAGTAAGCAGTTTCAGCCTACTGGAACTTACCAGCTCCAGAACATTTAAAATGTATGTCAGTATCACAGATTTATTATTTTCTTCTATTTAATTGATTATAATTAAAAATACAACATAATGCTGATATTTATGCAACATAAACAATTTTGAAATATAGATTGTTGATTGGAATATGTATTTCCTTTTAAAAAAATCACCTAATGTCAGGATAATGTCCAGCTACTCTTACATATGTTCTTAATTATTAAAAACAGAGAAGTAACAGAAAACAATTTGTAAGCTTATCTTAAATGCAAATACAAGCCCAAAGTTGTAGTTAATTCACAGCAGAGGAGGATCACTTCAGGATTAGTATTTTTTAGTTTCAGCACCTTTGCTGAAAGAACTCTGTGGTTTCTCTCACAGAAAGGGGTTGCTGTGGGATTTTAAACACTGTTTTTGAAGGCAGATACTGTCTATGAGGTAAAGTAATAGAGAAAACAGCCAACTCTTCACTTCACCTGCAAAAGTTTAGAATGTTTTTAAAGAGGTAGCAAAAACCAACTTAGCTGCTTTTTTATAAGGATACGAGCACCCTGTTCTGTACTCCCCAAAGCCTGACAGATATAACTTCATCTCTGAAAGAGACATCTAGAGCCCTACTTCCCACCAAAAATTAGCAAAGATCTTAGCAGTCATCTTCAAGGTCTTGTAATTAAAAAAGAAAGTTGTTCCTCTTACGAACAATAAGAATTGCTACTCAAACCACATGCATAAAAGAAAATATCATTTAACTATGCATGCACATAAAAAGATGAAAAAGCACTCAGTGGGGGAACAATGGATGCACAAAGATAAAACTGAATGAGAGACAGAGCAAACCTTTGGGGCTGGTGGGAAACTAGTTTAAAGAGCATAGTGTTTTACACTACAGCTTCCTCTGGTATTTAATAAAATATGAGAACAAAGAAGAGAAATTGTGAATACTAGATTAAAAAATAATGAAAAAATCCTTTGCCCTCTATTTTACATTCACTAAAATCCATGACTAACTGTCCAAAATCTCTGCAACTCTGAAGTATAACTTTGTTACAATATTTGTATCAAGAAGTAGCAGCAACTAAAGAGAAAACTTGGAACAGTCATTCACAAAAACACCTCTAGATGTTAAGTAGTTCTGAACTTGTCAACAGTGGCTGAAAATGAGAAGCAGAACTTTTGAAGAAGTTTCAGCTATTGGAGAAAAATATCACTTAGGGGTAAGAGGGAATAACTTAAAGAAAAAAAAAAGCTAGATCCACTCTTTCTGATGTTACTAATTATTTGGTGGCTTCCTCATAGATTTTTTATTCTTCAGACTAAGAGTCCTTTATCTGATGTCCAAAATACCCACAGAATAAACTGAGTAGTCCTGTAAAATCAAGCTAAAAGAGACAAGCAATTCTGATCTCAAGTGTGGGTCACACCATGACATAATGTCTAGTTAAGTTATTATTTCTTGCTTAAAATCAGAAATCTGTCACACAACCATTCATTTTCAGAACAAGATGAAGACTGGTGAATGCAAATACGTTGATGTGCTTATCAGTTGCTTCTTTAAAGGGAAGGATCCTTCAGCAGAGGTCAAGATAAGCCTCTGAGAAACAAATGTGAGCACCATGCCATCACATCTGACAAGGTGACAAATTTGCACTTTTCTCAGGCTCACCCAAAAGGAAGGCAAAAGTATTACTCAAGAAGACAGGAAACCCAGTGCTTCTACTCACACAAACTGGTTGGGTACAAAGAGCTCCTCTTGTCCCCGACACGTTACAACAACGTACATGTTCTGTTTACCATTTAAAGTATCTTGTGGAGAACTGCATGTTTTAAAAAAGCCAATTCCTTGCCTAGATACATCCCCACTTGTGGAAGGATGTAATCCTCTTCCATCTGTTCCAAAGAATGACTTTCAGAGGAAAAGGGGGTGTTGCAGGTTGCTAAGTTTAAGGGGAAAGAAAAAAAAAGAAAAAGAAAAAAGGAAAAATCCAAAACCACCACACATACTCCAGTACTTTAATCAGTTTATAATTAAGATTAGATAAAGTGTCTCTTATGGAAAAAAGCGTTTTTTTTTTTTTTTAAACTCTGCCTCAGTGTGTGTATTTATGACTGGTACAAAGAACATTGCCTTAACCAGGTCTTTCCATCCTTTCAAAATATTTTCATGCAAATTCAGAAAAGAGAGACTGCATTTCCCCTGGGACAGTGAAAGACTCAACTGAAACAGGAAACTTAAAGGCAATACAGAATGTTTCTTAGGGATAAAAATGTGTCTCTTCTTGATCTACAAGGTGATCTATAAATGCTTTCTGAGGAAAAGCATCCACACAGCCTTTTTAAATAGGTTAGGCATTCCTCTTCCTCAGGCTCTAACAGACCTATTTGAAAAAGTGTTATGAAAGAAAAATAGACAATCCCAGTGATGAAACTAAAGGAAATTTTTGCTAAGACCACTTATAAAAAAGGCACTGTGCTAGTTCTAACCTATCATTACAATATTATCTTAACACCTTTGGTGTTTTGTCAAGACAATGATCCAACACATACTTTTCTATTAATAAAAGTGATTTCCAACCTGCAGTGCAAGTGATCTCTTCTTCAAGAAACAAATCAACACATTTTTCTGAAGCCAAGAATTTAGATGAAACACTACAATGTGTAATTGTTAGCATCCTGAGTGACAACATGGTGTTCATTAGGAGAAGTGTCAGGGACACATGAATAATGAGATTTGGGTCCTGCCCCTTTAACAGCAGAAAACAGTTTAAAAATCAGTCTTTAATACTTTCACAAGTTCTTCTGTTTGCACAAGACATTAACTCTTGTCTTTTCATATATATAGTTCCCATGTGCAAGTCCAAATATGCCATTCCATTTTCAAGACCTCTTGGACTGTAATTACAAAGCAATTCTTAAAAGGAAAGGCTCTTTATGCTGAACACAGATGAAAGTTTTCTGACCATCTCCCAGCTAGACTTCAGCAAGCAGATTTTTGATTCCAAATTAAAAAGCTGATGTAGTTAATGGATGCCAAATAACAAAAGTCAACCAACAAAATCTTGAAATTATACAGAATGCAGCCTTGTTGCTGATAACTCAAGTATGTAATTCCCCACCTCTGATTTTAGATACTTCTTAGGTACTCAAATAGTTCTGTTATCAACTGTCTAGTGAAATACCTGATCATTTAGCTGAAACACAGACAGAAATATGCTTGTTTCAGGTAAATTAATTCCAAAATACTTTCAGAAAATTCTTCAGTGAGTGAACACAAACTTTTGAAAGTTTTGGTTTATTTTTGGGGAGGAAGTGCAGTGGTATCTGTTTTCAGGTGGGTTTTTTAAATAAGCTTTAGAAGTCGTTAAATAGCAGAAAAGAGAGCAACAGAGAGCAAAATCTATAAGTGTGTTTCAGTACAATACTCCAACAAAGAGGAAAAATCACCTGTTGAGACAAATTCAAATAAACCTGACTTTAGGTTTAATTGTTTGATTCTGTTTCTGTAACTTAAGAGCTGCTTCTATAGACACATTACTTGGACCCAGGGAAGTTGGGAGTTTTTTTTAGAGGCAATGATCTTTTGGAAAGGGGTTTACTAAAAAGTCAAGTGCTTCATAGGTTACCATAACAACAAAGTGTAACACTGAAAAGCCCCTTAATGACACATTCTTAACCAAAATCGGTGTATTAAGAATGGCTATCCTGGAGCTCTCAGCATGATAATTAAATATCTGCAAGGCAAAAGGTACCAATTTTTTCCCTACCTTGTTCAGCCCGAAATAGAAATTACATCACTGCCCTTGTAGACTATAGGAAAGTCTCACTATACCGACACAGAAATTTGTCTAACAATTGTGGATCAGTCACTTCAGTTGGCTTTAGGATCACCCAGGCCCAACACTCCATAACCTTAAATTCTTTGACCAGGTTAACTTGGGGTAGCGAGATTCTTTAATGTAAATCTAAATCCTATGACCTCTTCCATCACCCATCTTCTCAAGCTGCCATTGCTCCAGCTGAACACCTCTATCAGCAGAGGTCAAGATTAGAAAGAAGCCTTTAGCT
Organism: Fringilla coelebs; assembly: GCF_963513975.1. NCBI lineage: Eukaryota > Metazoa > Chordata > Aves > Passeriformes > Fringillidae > Fringilla > Fringilla coelebs. The sequence continues at coordinate 5,172,706 of NC_140043.1, read as the reverse complement.
TTTAGATAGCCCAGGTCAAACCTGACCCAGGTTTAGAACAGAATGACAGCAAGACTACTCAGAAAAATCAGCACAGGGAGAACCACTACTGAGAGCAAAGCAATAGGTGATACATTGAATCTGCTGCTTGAAGCACAGAGACTGCTGTGTTTTGTGCTAGTTACAGTGGGGGTTTATCAAGTATGAGGCATAACAACAAAATGAGGGGTCAAAACTGCATGAAACCTCACAGTAGGTAGCTATGGATATTACAGGGAATGATGCAATCTGCTGGCCAGCTGCAGACAGAAATGGGATTTTTTAAATCCCAAATAATTATTCCAACATTATAACCACACCAGGGCTGCCTAGTGGCTTGTCCATCAGCATCACTGCTGTCACACGAATTGGCAAAATGCTCCATTAACTCCTGCAGCTGTGTGAATACTAGACAGGCAATTGCCAAGGAAACACCAGAACATATGCTCACATGTCATTCTTCTCTCTATATCTGAGGTGACATGATATAAATGCAACACAAAATTCAGGAACAGAAACTGGTGGCTTAGGCAAGGCTCTAGGGAGAGAAGGCAGAGAGCACTGGGAAATGTATGCTAAAGTGATGAAAAGGGCTCGAGGCTCAATGGCTCTCAAAGGGCAGAAACAATGGAATTTAACAGAACAGCAGCTCCACAAGTTCAAAATTAATGAATCGACAGAAAAGTGAGCAAACAGTCTGTGGAGCTGACAGCTGAAGTGCTGAGATAGTCATCAAAAGTAGAAGCACTGGCTTAGTAATTTATCGTGGAAAATGGAGCAGAATCATTCCCTTACAGCATGTTTGACAAAAAACATAAGGCAGACATGTTGCTCGCCCAGATAATCTTACAGTCCAAATAATTTAAAATACTCTCCAACACAATCAGATCCCCATACAGAGATCACTGATGAACTGTGAAGTATTTGCTTTTGCCATGGAGCTGGTGCCTCAGTACTTCCAAATACCAAATTCCATTCCTTGCATAGTATTATAAACAGTTTTCTGCATAGAGAATTATCTGGTTCACTGGTTTTATTCTATTCCTGGTTGAATGAACAGATTTTTGACCAAAAAAAAAAGGCAGTAATACATTATCCCCATTGACTTTGACAAAAAGCTCCAATGGCCCCTATGGCCACAGACATTTCTTCATCTACTGGAAGGACAAAAAATAAACCAACCTTAAGTTAGTCCACAAATAACAAAAGAGAAATCTGAAGATACAACAACAAGAAAAGATGAAGCTAAAATTTAGCAAACTGAAGTGGGAAAGGCCTGAAAAAACATACTGATGCCTTTTAATCTGAAGAAGGACATGGAAAGGACCATTTTGATTTTCCAGTCTAGTGCCTGCAGTAATATGGCAATTGCATCAGAAATTCATGTGGAGTTTTATTAAACATCCCCTTACCTTACAATTTTTACCTGAGATGATAACACAGCCTTTGCAAAAACCAAAATGAGCTGTTTTGTTAAAAACACCTGCTCCAGGAACCAGTCCTGTTTCATTAGGAATAATTCAGATCATACATACCTTAATACTCATTGTACAAATTTTCTAAGTACCAAAAAACCCCAGAAATTGTTTATAAATACAATTTTATTCTACTTACTATTACGGATATTGTTCCAGTCAATTTTAGAAAAAAATGGATGGCAGCAAAGATCCTCATAACCCAGCCTTTCCTTCTGCCCACAGAGCAGGCTCTGGATCAGGTCAAGAAAGTCACTGCTAACTTTCACATCCTCTGGGAACTTCAGAAATCTCTGCATTAGAAAGAAATGGATTTCTGCTCAGTAGGAAAACAGACTCAGAACTGGAAGATTAAGTTTCATTATTCTGAGATATGTCAGGTACAAAGGATGAATATTTATAGCACACAAATAAAAGCATGGTGCATTTTATCCAAGTAGGCTTTTATATGCCTTTACTGCAGTAAAGATAAGAACACAGGAACAATCATTCCCACCCAGGCAAATGGTGTCCCAGGTCAGCATCTTATGCTGAACAATGGCCAATGGTACACACAAATGGAAGAGTAAAATAAGACATTTCCCCAGAAAATTCTCACAAACTTCCAAAGGGTGGGTCATGGGATTTTTTGAATTGGGGATGATGACACCTGTTACAAAAAATAACATGATATCTATAATATATATATAAATACAACACAATGCATATATTCAAAATCTTTTATGAATGTGACAAAATAAGAGACATCCATAAACTTTTATGTAAAGCTGAGAAAAACAGCCTTTAGTTGCTGCCCTTTTACTTGAGAACAGGGAAGGAGATCTCTCTACCTGGAAGTTCATGATGTTATTGAAAGTCTTTGCTGAAGTGCCTTCAGTGAAGGGAGACCTTCCATAGATCATTTCATAGGCAATGACTCCAAGGGACCACCAGTCACACTCAGGGCCATAGGAGGCTTTGCCATCCCCTCCCAACCCTGTCAGCATCTCTGGTGCCATGTAGTCAGGTGTGCCCACAGGGAGCCTGGCATTTACCTGGGAGCAAAGACAAACCAAATGAAATTACAGCACTTTCTGCTCAATGGCATCTTGGTAATAAAACAAAGGGGTTTTTTTTCCCCCCTACCCTTTTAAAATTTTTTTTAAAAGACATAATTTTCAGCCCTCCATGTGAATTTTAAGAAAGTAATTTTAACCAAAGCTGTTTAGCAAATAAGCACCAGGTTAAGGAAACTGCTGATAAACAAAGGGATTTGTTTGATATATTTGATATAAAAAGTCAAATTATCAGAGCCAATTGCTACTATCAAGTACAAACTACTAAAGTAGAAAAGTAGCATCCCAAAAAGCACAGAAATACTAAGCTGATGTTTGTTTTAAACAGCATACTCTGCTTCAACTAGCATTAACAGGGACATCATAGCTAAAATTTAAAAAATGGTCAAGTTCAGACAGAAATATTTCCTGCCCTCATTACATTCCCTGTCAACCTTTTTACCTAGTGTTCATGATCAGCAAAGTGCTAATATTTGAATTTCTGGCCTGCTTAGAAAAGGTAATTCAGGAGCCAATGCTACAATCATTTTTGTACTGAGTGGCATAAAGAATGAAATAAAACAGCAGGCAGGCTAACACAAAAACCTATGAGTGACTGAAGAGATAGCATGAAAAAAAATATCAAAGGAAAATGCAATGCAGAGAAGCACTGAAAATGTAAGAGCAGGGAAAAACAGGCTATTAAGAATCACATTACAAAGAAAATGTTATGGAAAAATAAAAACTGTAAAACAAGACAGAAATATAGTACAGAACTTCATGTTCTCACTTAGACACATTTAAATTTTAAAAATTTTCACTGGAAGTTGTGTGCAGTTACCAAAACTTCCAAGCAACTTATAAAAAACTGCACTGATTTAGATTTGATGCAGTACTTTGTGGTGAGTGAAGCCCAGAATATTTAAATGTGACTCATTTTGATCAAGAGCTCCCCAGTCTTCAAAGTTATCTGAACTTAGTTACAACAGGCACGATTTTCATTCCAACTCTAATTCCATGTCCCCTTTAAACCCAGCATTGAACAGCTGTAAGAACCTGTAGAAGTATGATTTTGTATCACAGTGCAGCATCATGAGAAAGCAGACTTACCTTTACCTTTCTTGTGTATTAATGTTTTAATAAGGAAATGTGTGTCTGCTGAGGGCTGCAAAAGATACTTGAGCTCATGCTTGAAAAGCCATTCACAAATGGAAAAATACAGCTGTGAATAGATTCCATAGTGGACAAGAAAGGCAGAAGAGAGAAGAGCAAGGTGAAATCAAAGAACAATACCAAGTTAGTTTTCCCTTTTCAACCGGACTATGCAAACAAGCCACAGACAAAGTTTAAATCCACATTATTACCATTTTGTTTACTGTCATTTTGGCAGCTGACCCAAAGTCCACCAGTTTAATGTGTCCTGTTCTGTCAATAAGAACATTCTCTGGTTTGATGTCCCTGTGGGCCAGAAGAAAGCAATCAGAACCTTTCCAGACCATTCCCTACTGACACATCCAGATAAAAGGATATCCTATCCAGCTATACTCAACCACACGCATAAAAGCTTCTCAAGTGGGAGTCTTTTTCCAAAAATTGCCCTGTTTCCAAGCAAATATGGAAGCATTACAGCTCCCCTTATTTCATGGCAGGTTCATAATTATTGACAGCAGATGAAAAGAGAAGGTGATTTCACACCTTGACCACATTGTAACTGATTTACAGTCAAGTATTTTGTAGTTTTCTTCGCAAACTCCCTCACAACTTATTCTGCACATCTTCCAAATTCAGCCAGTGACCTTGCACTAGAAAGCCACAGCCCATGCTCTAAGTGCAACCACTACAAGCTCTTGGAACATAATATCCTTCCTAACATTTCCACACCCTCAGAACGGAATAGTTTTTTTTAAATACCATGATGATTTGAAAATGCACACAGTAACAGTCTCCAAGCCCTTAGAGAAAACTCTGTGATATTTAACTACTCCAACATCCTATACTGCCCTGTTCACCAATCAGCACACAGCCATTTTTAACAATTACATTAATTCCCCATAGTATTTGGTGCCAAAAGCAGCAATCCATAGAAAATATTTAAATTTTTTATAGTGCAACATTAAGGCTTCTTTTTACTGAGCCTCCAGAAAAATATATGTAACAATCCTTTCTTGATATTGGTCTGAACTTTACATCAAAGTTAATGCCCTGAGCTACAATTATAGTTGGGAGTCTGATTAACTTTCTAATTTTTCCCTCTGACACAGCATGTGAAATACTGAGAGGACAGAATATAGAAGCACCCAAAGCAACCTTGACGTACCGGTGGACATAACCCATCTGATGGACACTGTGAATGGCCAAAACCAACTCTGCAAGGTAAAACTGCACCATATTCTCATCCAGCTGGTCCTCATATCTGTTTAAGAGTGACAGCAAGTCCCCTCCAGGCTGATACTCCATAACCTACATCCAATTTTAAAGGAACAGATATACAAGACATTCCATTCAGCTCCCCAGTATGACACTGGGCATATATCAAACAGTGCAGGAAAATTTACAGAAAACAAGCACATTTCAACCATCACATTATTCTTTAATAAACCAACAACAATGGTGTTCAACAGAGGAGAAAATCAAAAACTAGGCATTACCAAGTAGAGATTTTTCTTGTCTTGAAATGCATACTGTAATTGTGGAATCCATGGACTGGTGCTCTGAGCTAATATGCTGCGTTCTTCCTCAAAAAATGACACCTACCAAAAAAGTGTTCAGTTACATCATGATGAGAGGGAGTGAGAATACGTTAGAATCCCCTAGTTTTAGAAATACTTGGCACACATCACAAAAAAATTACGCAGAAATTATTAAGTGCTGTTTCCTGAGCAATGCCATGTGAGGGTAGCACCATACTTTACTTTCTTGTCAATCTGGGTCCCAGAAAGGGTAATTTTAGTTGGGCACCATTTCTCCGAGCCATGAACAATGCTGAGGGATATCAGGAGCAACCTTAGTGCACCATGTATTGGGAACAACTGATGCAGATATTGTATAAATTCATGAGGTGTCTCATGGAGTATCTCTGTCCTACTTGTCATCTCATGTCAGCGAAGATTAACTTCTGTTTCTCACCAAACTATGAGAACAACCTCCATTATCCCTTTTTTAAGTTTCCAAGTAACACATTTCTCAAGCTAGCAAGAGGCTCTCCATAAAAATCCAGTCACCACAGTTTGCCTTCACACCCACTCCTGACATTCTACTTCGCTCTTTAAAATAAAAAAAAAAACCTTAATGAATAGATTGGCTGAAAATTCAAACCATCTTCAACAAGATCAATACTGATTCAGTGTTTTCATCATCTGTTTTTCTTTTCTTATAATTAGATGGGAAGCTCTTTACAACAAGGGCCATGTTTTGGTATCTGAGGATGGCACCTCACCCAACAGACCCATAGACTGTCACAATGACTTTTAAACACAGCAAAACCACACACAGATTTATTGCTTCACTCAAATGTAGGATGAACTTTCTCAAGATATATTTTTAACTCAGTTCTAATAATAGTGACAGAAAGGAAGTGTTCAACAAATTGCAATTTATCCTCCTAGTCTCATAACAGAAAAATATACATACGTGCTCCTGTGCCAGCAAGGACTCCTTGCTCATCACCTTCATGGCATAGACATCACCAGTGACTTTCTCTCTCACTACTTTGACATCTGCAAAGTGACCACAGCCAACCACACTCTTTACTTCAAAGTCCTTCACACTGGGTTGCAGTTCCTTTAGTTCAGCGATAGCCTCTGCATCTACAAAAATAAAATACTTATTTTTACATTTGGCAACTGGCATCTTATAAAAAAGAGACAACATCGAAAGTGGGGAATAAAATTAAAAAAGCTCCAGCAAACCAACACCAAAAAAAATCCCAACATTCAGTTCCAGATTCTCAAGAAATGTTAAATCTTTCCAGAATATGCTTCTTAAAAATAACAGCATGCATCAGAACTAGAAAAAGACTGTATCAATGCAGAGTTAAGTCTGAAATATGGTACATACAAAAGGATCAGGAAATGCTAAGACAGTTCCCATGGCAACCATAATTCTGTCCCATTCATAACATCAGAGGCTGAGAACCTCTTTGGTTTCTAATTTCTTTCCAGCCATCCTTTATCAATACAAAGTGTGTTCTCTAAACATGAGGGTTTTACCCAGCAAGTTCTAGTCCAGGGGCAGGGTTTGCTCCTCTGCCTGAGGGAGGCACCAGTCTATTGTCTAACAACCAACCAGAGGCATTTACTGCAGATATTCAGCTCAAGTTTTCCACTGACTAGTTCCAGCCAGCATGCACTGTGATAATCAGTCACTCACAGAAGATTGGTCTAAAAATTCTTCAAACCAGCAGAAAATTACTGTCTGCTAATAATACCTCCAAACCATTGGGTGGAATTATAACAAGGGGGCACAACATGTTACTTGAAATCAAATGTCTTTCTACTACATCTTAATGGAAAAATTGATGGAAAAATTTCTTTGCTCTTCCCCAAAAGGATTCTGGGCACGTTATCAATAAAATATTTACTCCTTTAGGACCTGTATTTCTGAAGCACAGAAATACTCTTTACAAGTTACACATGCAGAACTTGGGTGACACATGGAATCCAAAAGGTATTTTGAAAGAGCCAGGGATTACCAAGTTTCTCAAATCTTTCTTTCTTTCTCATAGTCACTAGCCTACACTCAACTTCTGACATCCTTCTGTGGTGCACACTCAGAGTTTCGCTGTAGCCAGTACTCACTTTCCAAGAAAGTACCTCTTCAAATACAGTACAGACTAAGAAGGAGGCACATTTGAGTCACAGCACTTCAAAAGCCACTTGCATTTGATCTTCTTGGACCTGAACAAATCCTTACCAAGATTGCCAAGATCCCCTTTGCAGAGTTGAGTCTGCCAACAAAAAATCAGATGCTCAAAGTCCTGGGTTACAATCAGAGCAACTAAAGCATACTCCCTAACATCCAGATTCTTAGAACTGTTTTATAAAGTGACACCTGAAAATTAGTCTAAACAAACTTACACTTCTTGACAAAGTTGCCAACATGTTTAATTTTCATTAAAGCAGGGTTTCTGCATTCTTCAAAAAGAACAAATAATGAATCAAGGATGCCTTCCCGGGAGAGAGGAGACATCTGCTGTTGAGTCACAAAGAGTGGCTTCCCCTGGAAAAAAAAAGCAGCAACAGCAGATGGAGTCTCAGACAACAATGAAAAGCCTCAAATCAATAACAGATGTATAGAGCAGATAATATATATCCACTTTAAAATCACTACTTCAGAAATTAGGCAAATGATACAGAAGTGTGAGGTAAATATATCAACTCACTATGTCTATCTGTAATAGCAGTTACAGGTATTTTTCTTGTAGACAAAGCAATCCTTTAACGTTTCAAGCAACTAAACCACCAGTCTCAAGAAAGCTGTGATTCAAATTTTAACAATCTATATCCTCCTGATGACTCTGATCTGACTGGCCTTTTCCTTGACACTGCATCATGCAGGTCTTTTTATGGTATAAGCAATTGAAGAAATCAGCATCAACAGTAGCTCTGGAAGGAAAAGCTGTTGGACCTCATATGATGAAAAAGCAGCCCCTTAGGTAAATTCATCTTGGGACAAATCCACAGCTCCTTCACTCATGAAAAACTTGAAGATTACAGGGCACAAAGCAATATTCCATCTCTAACTGGAAAAATCTATCAGGCTAAAACATCAGCAGATGCACAAAACATAAGGCCAGTAACTATCCACTGAATTTTGTGCAAAGCAGGTACACTTTGAACTCCACCTAGTTATTCCTTTCTTTTACCCCAAAGAATGACACTGGCATGTATTCAGCATCCAAACAAGAGAAGCTGTATTTTGAGATACTGGGGATCAGGACAAGGACAAAACTGAGATCAGCTGCTCCCAGGCCAGATGCCCTTCACCTGAAAGAGCAGATTTAGCCGAGACACTCGGCTGGTGATGGGCTCCATCGATCCAGCCTCGACCGGATTTCGAGCTCCACATTTAAACTTCAACATCTTTACAGCTTATCTCATAGAAACGAGCACCTGAAAAAGGGAACAGGGACATTCAGGAAGCACTTGACTGGCTGACTCTAAGCAAAATATATGGGTGAGAGGAGATATAATTTAAGTAACATCTACTTTTCCTTGGGGACAAAATTTATAAGCTTAAACGTGCCTGGGGCACCCCAGCAGTTAAAGTGGGGAGAAGCACAGAAGCAATTACACTGAAGACCCGCGGAGACTATATACTGAGCGAACCCCACCACGCCACCTTCCCCGTGGCACTCAGCACCTCGGCCAGCCTTTCCCTAAACACCTCCAGGGACGGTGACCCTATCACCTCACTGGGAGGGCGCGGAGCCCCCCAGACTCTGGAGGTTACAGCAGGCGGACCCGAATTCCCATCAGAGCTGTCCCATCCCAAGCCCCAGGTCCCTCTCAGAGCTGTCCCATCCCAAGCTCCTTTCCCCTCTCAGCGCCACCCTGTTCCAAGCTCCGTTCCCCCCTCAGAGCTGTCCCAGCCCAAGCCCCAGGTCCCTCTCAGAGCTGTCCCAGTCCAAACCCCGTTCCCCCCTCAGGGTCTCCCTGTTCCAAGCCCCGTTCCCCCCTCAGGGTCGCCCTGTTCCAAGCCCCGTTCCCCCCTCAGGGTCTCCCTGTTCCAAGCCCCGTTCCCCCCTCAGGGTCGCCCTGTTCCAAGCCCCGTTCCCCCCTCAGGGTCGCCCTGTTCCAAGCCCCGTTCCCCACTCAGGGTCGCCCTGTTCCAAGCCCCGTTCCCCCCTCAGGGTCGCCCTGTTCCAAGCCCCGTTCCCCACTCAGGGTCGCCCTGTTCCAAGCCCCGTTCCCCCCTCAGGGTCGCCCTGTTCCAAGCCCCGTTCCCCACTCAGGGTCGCCCTGTTCCAAGCCCCGTTCCCCACTCAGGGTCGCCCTGTTCCAAGCCCCGTTCCCCACTCAGGGTCGCCCTGTTCCAAGCCCCGTTCCCCACTCAGGGTCGCCCTGTTCCAAGCCCCGTTCCCCACTCAGGGTCGCCCTGTTCCCGAAGCTCCCTAGATCCCCTCAGTCCCCGCGCGCGCCCCGCTTTTACCGCCGCCAGCGTTTGAACGGCGCGGTGGGCGTGGGGCTCCTGACGTCACTTCTGGTACCGCGGCGCGGGCCAATCGCGGGCCGGCAGGGCCGGAAGCCCTGCCTGGGTGTGGCGGCGGCCCCGTGAGGGCGGGAGCGGCCGCGGGCTCTGAGGGGGATCGTGAGGGGACCCCGGTGCCGCGGGGCTTCCACTGCTCCGGAGGGAGCACAGGAGGGCCTTCGGCCACCGCTGGTGCTGCTCTGCCCTCACGGGTTTGGTCTCACTTGTCGTGTATTTCACGTCTTTTGTTTGTTTGTTTGTTTTCCTGTGCCAAATCTTAAAAGGGAAAAATGACTCATTCCCAGTGGTTCTGAGTGGAGCTGGCTCAGCCCTACCCTAGACGTCATAGTTGGCAGCTGCTGCTGCCAGGTAGGGCAGCCAGAGGAGAAGTGGAAAGGTTTTCAGAAGCTTTAAATTTCCTCTGTAAAATGCTTGCCTGACCTTTATGACCCTTTCTGTACGGCCGTTTTATTCAGATGCAGAGTGATTAACTTTAAAGCGAGGCGCTGGTGAAAGGCCTCCAGCTCGGCACCCCCGTGTCAGTGACGCGTCATCCATGGGAAAGTGCAGTGGGATGCAGGATGACCTTGTGTGAGGAGGGATCCGATGGATCCCTGCGGAGATATCCGTGAGGACGTCGGCAGGGAGCACTGCTGTGACCTGCAGACATCACAGGGGTGCCAAACACAGCCCCTTGTCAGACAGTGTCTGGGCAAGATTTAATCTAGTAACAGAAATCTCCGTGGCGTGGACCTTAAATATAATCGTGTCACTGTGAGTGATATAAGATAGTTTGCTGTCTTACATTCATTTTAATGATGCTAATACTGGTTTGGCATCTTGCTGATCAAGTAATGCACTGATGGATTTATTACATTTGACTTCATACAAATCATTTTACAGATTTGTGCTTCCTTTCACCTCCCCCAGTCCACCCCTGGAACATGACATATTTGTGGTGTATTTCTCATCTGAAACTTACATAGTTGGATTCATTTCAAGCTACAAAGCCTGAAAGAGTTTTTAAAATCTAATTTATTGTCCACTACCTGCACTGCCAATTTGGTTTTGGACTCCACTCAGGACACTGTGACTGGCTGTGTCTCATCCACATCCGCATTTCCCAGGGACATCAGCTCTTAAATAGAAATGCAGTAAAGAGCTTCCTGTGCATGAACTGGGCAATTGCCATGGTAGTGCATTTTAGTAAAATGCCACATCCTTCTCTGATATTGGAGCCCTATCATGTCTAAAGGTGCTCTACCCTAGATTTTGAACAAGTCTGCCGTCCAAACTAAGAGACCTTCAGGCTCCTCTGTCTTTCCTTTTCTCCAGCCTGTCTCCTCAGAAAATTTCATTAACCCCCTCTGGTTTAACTGCTGGAATTACTGTTAAATATCCCCACTCTTTCTAATTGCATTGGGGATATCACCATATCTGCACATCAGTTCGGATTTAGAAAATGGGGGAAGCAGAAGACCTGGGTTGTCCTTCTGAACAGCTCAGTTCTGTATTGTGTTCAAATCACAAGGTGTGGCTGATTCTCCTCCCCTCCTCTCTGCAGGGTGCTGTGGAACAGTTGATCCACAAGCTGGGAGAGAAGGTGGCTCATTAAGGGTCTCATCTCATGTACATGAATGCTCCCCTTTCCCTTCAGAACATGAACTGGCTCTGGTGTCCCACACAATATCCCAAATTTAACCAGCCACGTGAGCTGCTTGGCTGGACCACCGGCCTCTCTCAGCTGCCCAACAGGTTCAGCAATACCATCAGTTTACTGATTTACAGTAAATTAATTTATAATTAATTTTTCCAAATAAAGATTTTTTTTTGACTGTTTGCAAGCAAGGAAGCTGTCTCTTAAAACCCTTTGGGACAGATACAGTTTTCCTCATCATTTAGGTGAAGACTCAAGTTAGGTTAGTTCCCTTTAAGAAGACCTTTAAATGCACATTTTGCTAGAAGCAGCTGTGTGATTAAAGATCACGTACTGGTTCTTTCCTTCTTTGTTGCTCTGTAACAGACTGAGGTAAACAGGAAAGTCTAACAGCAAAATGAAATAGTAGCATAAAAATGCAGTTGCACTAGAACTGTTATCAAATGCTAAGAAAACAACTGAAGTGGCAGATGAGGGGAGGAGAGGAGAGAGAGAAAAATTGCAGTTTCAGTGCTAACACCTCAATACCCATTTCTACTGTCTCAGGTAAAAGAGAAATACATACCTGTTCAGAAAAACACATATTTCCTTTTTGTTTAAGTTGATGATCTGAAGTCTGCAGAGTGAAACTGATGATTCCTTCCTATCTTTGATATTTTTATCAAGAAGAATCAGTGCACCAGTCCTTTGCAACAGCCAAATTATGTATCACTCCTTGAACTTGACAGCTGCTCCTGGGTACAACCTCACTTAACTGGAAGGAGCAGCAGCAGACCTGCAAGTGTACAAAGCAAGGACTTATTCCTACTATTAAATTAGTAGGTTGTTCAAAAGTGCAACAGAATAAATAGCACTGTGATTTTCCCTAAGCAGGTCCCAATATGGTGCTCAACATGTTTTGACATCTCACCATGCAGTGAATTGGTTAGCATCTGTTTGACATTATTTTGTTATAAGAGATGGGGTTTCCCTTTGTTTCCTTGGCCCAAATTCTCCTCCCTCATGCTGCTGCATTGTGCTCCAAGGTGACTGTTCCCAGGATTGCTTGTCACAGTAACACCTTTCAGGCTTGCCTGAGGTCTAAGATACCCTGTAATTGTAGAAGTAAATGACCAGGCAGGCAGGTACTCCAGGTTTTTGCCAAGAGCCTGGTGCTCAGATCCTCATCCTAACTAACCTCACCATATTTTAATGGGCACAGAGCTGCCAAGTCCCCCCCAACACCATCTGGCTGTGAACTTCTGTATTTACAGCAGCATTACTTGGAAATCTCTTCATCTGTGGAGCACTGAGCACTCGTAGTTGTGCCCACGGTGCTAATGAATTTATATCTGCTCAGAAAGCAATAAACAGGGCTTGTGCCATCACAATGCTAAGAACTAAGTATGACCACAAACCTGGGGTTTTGTCCTACCTTGCAAATTTTTCCATCTCTGCTCTTTCCAAATTGTGATGCTGCACATGCAGATGGGTCTGCAGCCAAGGCTCCCAGGGGATGTGGATGCCAGAAATAAATCATGCTCTTCAGCAAGGCCTTTACCATAGCTAATCTATATGTCAATCTATAATTCTTTATGAAAACAAAAAATGAATTTGCCTTTATCAGCTGTATCCCTTCCTCTAACTCACCAATATTTAAAAGAGGTTTTAATAGACCAAACTCTTTCTTCAGCCCTAACCCTGATCATACCTGGGTTACCACTTCCTGTTTCAGAATAAAGGGTTTAACTTGGCTGACTCCAATGCTGTCATAAACCCTGCTAAGTGGAGCTCTCCCCACTGCTTAATGGGACCTAAATAATCCTTAGTTTCCTGACACATTTTGTTCCACTTTCTTTTCCCAAACTATCACAAAGTATCCAACCTGATATAATAGTCATGCACACTGCAGGGGATAGGAATATTTGCAAAACACAGATTTGGAAAGGAGAGTTGTGGAAGAGGGAAGTAAATTCCTTATCGAATATATAAAGGCAAAGAAAAATAATCACCAGGAAAACAATTACTTTGTCTTTCCTTCTGCAGTATTTTTAATTTCCTCCAGAGCATTTTTGGAAAAAGACCACTCTGCTGTCATCTTCCTGGGATAAGCAAAGAGGAAATGAAACTTCAAAAGACCTGAAAGGCTGTTTGGTGTTTCTTCCATAGACTTTCACAAGAAGGTAGGCACAGAGATAATATTCTTCAAGGTTATTTTGACTAAAATATTAAAGGCCTTTTTTTATTTGTATTAGTAATATGCTAATAATTGTTTTATACAAGTGCTAATGTTAACTGGTTTTTTTTATGTATTGCTTCTATTTTCTTTATATTTACAGAAGTAAAATCCATTAAAACAGTTTTTAAAACACAGGGCCTATTAGATACATAGTTGTCATCTCTCTTTTGATTTATTCCTAAAAATGCAAACAGACATATGTGATGATGCTCTTCAGACCAAATCCCAGTTCTGAGGGTTCCTCATTCCAGCACACACTGCTCAGTTGTGACCACACTCTCCTAACACAGCCATATGTTGAATTTCCCTGTAAGCCAAAACATAATCATGATAAATTTCTGGTGTGACCAAAATGAAATAGTAACAGAATTGGGTCACTACGAATCTTTCTTTATGTGCAAACTGAGCATTTAAGCTCATAAAAGTGAAGTGCTTTTTTTAATCCTAATTGTCTTCTACTTTTTTTTTTTTTTTTAATATTTAGCCTAAAACAAATCCCTCATTACTTTCCAGAGAAATAATTTATTTCACTTGCAGATGCAGTGAAAAGCAAATGATATTTTAGATATTTCAGCTTCAGGCTTCCTTTGTGCTATCAGAGGAACATCCCTGATTCCACAAAAATTATTTTATAGAAAGCAATTTATTAAACCTCACAATCTGTCAAGAGACATGAATATTGATGTGTTCATATTAACATCTCCTGGAGCTGCTGAAAACTACATTTGTCATGACTTAATGGGAATTACATGTCGCACAGCAACAGGTGACAGGAGCTTAATTAAAGCAAAACTGATAAGTATCTGAGCCATTATAAAAAAATGTTTTGTTTTAAATGTCCTAAAGAACCACTTGCATGTTTTCATTGATGGGAAGGGAAGGCAACTCTGGTTTACAAGATAAAACCTAGAACAGGACAGGTGCTGCTTATCAGATGGCAACTGCATCTAACATAACACTCAATTACTCTACTGTAATTGAGATAGAATAATCATGTAAAAATGGCCATGTCCAGTTATATTTTATTCAGATTCCAAATGAAAAAAAGAACAGCAATACCTTTATGGTGAAGAGACAGAATTCTTTTGAGAGCACAACTAAACTTATTATTAAAATTTAATCGTTTGTTGGTCCTAGGGTGAATTAATTCTAGATGTTCACAGCAGGACTTTTTTCTTTGCCTTAAATCAACAAATCCACAGAAAAGACATCCTTTCCTCAAGTACAGCAATAATTTGCTTGTTTGTGGGATTGGGCATCAGTGCCCAGGTATTTTGTTACAAAAACATATACCATTAGACTGAAGTATCAAAATTAAGTATGAAAATAGATTAAACAAAATATGTCTGTTAAAATTATGCCAGCTTTTTAAAAGTAAACAAACCCAGTCTTAACTAACTCTGATGATTTAAGATACAGATGTAGACTTGGATTCTTTGTGTAATTGAACTTGAAATAAACTCTGTCTTTTTCCTTTGAAGATTTATTCCAAAAATTCCAGTAACCAATAATCTGTGCTCTGCAGCCCTGCAGCATGGTGGGCAGTGTGAATAGGGTAAAAAAGCACAATAGTAGCACTTTGTGCAGAGTATAAATAAAAGCAGCAGATGAGGCAATGACAGTTTTAATGTCAAAGGACTCTTCCAGGTGAGACTAAAAGAAATTTGGATTTGATTGCCTGCCTATTTTTTAATCTGGAATCACGATTTTGGTACCTTATGGATTTTAGATGTTCTCGCTCTGAGTGGGTGTGTTCATTCCTGTCCCGAAGAGCTCGGCAATGACAGCCTACATGTTACTTTATTTAATTCTTCTAGAATTAGTTCTATAATGTTTGCTTGGAGGACAGGAGATATTTTACAGTGACTATGGTGGGATTCTCATTTTTAAACAGCTTTTCCATGTTAAGAATTGTGATGAATACGTGATTAAGAAATAACACTGACAAACAGTGAAGTAATTTAAGGTTCATAAAGGAAGTGAATGACAATTTCTGGCTGCTTTGGAGGTCACTGCATGGTGAAATTGCTTTTTTTGGAGTGCTCTTCACCATTTCTCATAGTGATTGGCCTGGCTCACATTGTTTTTTCACACTTTTAAATTTCCTTTACTACCTGGAAAGAAAAGGCTCCAAACCCAGTATATTCTCCTCAAAAAAAAAAAAAAAAAAAAAAAAAAAAATTGGGAAGGTGGGAAGTTGTTGCAATGGTGCAATGCTCATGGTCTGCCAAGGAATTGCATTTTGCCATTTTTAGCCAAAGGCTGGATACAAAAATACAAATCTTGAAAGAGGAATGGAAATTCCATGAGAAAGAGTTTCTGTAGAATAAACATTTCCTGAATCAAAAATGGCTTTAGGCTTCTTTTCCCCACTGTGTTTTTAAAGTACTGCAGGTCGTCTTTTGTTTTGAAAATAACTTTTTAATGAAAGGTGGGTTTATGCTACTATTTCAAATTCCTTTATAATTGAATTATAGAGCTACTAAGGTAGAATATTTTCTTCTTTCTATTCCTCTCACCACTTAGCCCTCTGGTTTTCCTCAGAGCGATGGATCTTGTGCATTGCTTCTCTGAAATTTGAAATGGATCAGATGCAGCATTAATGAGTTCTGCCAGTGGATGAGAACAATTAGTATCAATTAGTCCCTTGGAAATGAGGGGAAGGTGCAGACTTGGCACACCCCACATCTTAAAGCTTTTAGGCACAAAGCAGAAAATAGTGAGCTTTTCACATCAAAGAACTATCAATAAAAGCCTAACAGCCAACCTCAAAATGACAAAAAACAACAATAACTAAAATAAATAATTTTGGTTTTTTAATTTATCTTAAGTTATTTGTTAACAACCAGATACCACTTAAAATCCTCCATAAAACAACCTTTAAAGCAGTGGAGAAGTCTGGGTTCAGCATGAGCCTATTCCTCCATGAACAGATACTACAAAATAAAGATTATTTAGAATACAAGATGCTGGAATAAAAGAGATTTGCACACAGGCTGCACCTCTTTCTTCTCTACATTCCCCTGGCTTTCATTCTGATGCCTTTCAGTATCCCAGCCTCAAAAGATGATGTATCATCTAGTTCCTGTGAATAAGAACTGCTACTTCTCTCTTGAAGAGGGTTCTTTAAATCCTACTTGTTTTCTGGAATTCAGCTCCAAACTGAGCCAGAGGCACAGCCAGGAAATGCTGGCAGTGGTGTTCAACAGCTGTGTAGAGTCTGCAAAAGTCTTCCCCCCTTATATGTAGCCTCATGGGGCAAAAAAATGCTATTCCACATTCAGAAATGTCCAATGAAGAGGCTGATCCAAGGCATTTATAAACAGTGAACATGCAGGAGCAAGGCTGCCTCCCCCTGTCATTGCTTGTCCAGCTGTGGTGTGAGAGAAGGACACACAGCCCCCACTGCATCATTCAGCAGTACCAACACATCAGAAAATGGCAACTCCTAAATAGCATTTTTCTTTTCATGCCTACCAAGTCATTTGTAAAGGGCCATTTCTGCCCAAGCTGCATATAAATCCTAGGTTGTTAGTGGATTGCTGCTCTCTGGCTTCCTCTGCACAGAGCTCTGTGCCAAAACCAGGGCTCTGCAGGACCTCAGCCATAAAGAAGAGAATGATCAATAAGCCTGGGCAGCCTGTGACGCTCAGTGACAGATTTTCACTGCCTCTACGGCTGTGTTTGAATTTAGACAAAAATAGTGAACAGCGCAGTTGCAAGGGAAAAGAAGTCATCTGCTTCTTATCTAATGTGTAATTCAAAAATTCCTATAATTGATCTTCATTGACAGTTTTTGCAAGCTCACTCACCCACACTGCACATATTGTGCTTCCTGACATAATTCCCGACATAGACGATGATATTTCAACAGAGGAAGCTTGTTAAATCAGGTCAAACAAAATAAAGAATTAGAATGTGCTGCAAGTCCTTGCAGCTGTCTGTCTTTTCACTCTTTCCCCTTATTCCCACCAAAAAAATACAAAACAAAACAAAGAAAACCCACAAAACAACAACAACTAAATGCACAAAAACCAATACAAAACCAATTTCCGAATACTGGTAATTTTGTAATGGGCTAAAAATACAAAATTCAGCTTTGTTAAATGTTGATAGGCTTCTGAATTAAAATACATTATTTTCTCCCAAGATGCTGGAGTATTACTGTTTATCAGACATAACTGCCAGTCTTTTATTGCTTCCACATGGTTTAATTGTCCCTGGAAGTGTCATATATATTCTAATGATCTGCTGAATTAAAAGAATTCTAAATTGGTTCCCAGTTGATGAGATGGTGTTTCTGTGATAGGACAATAAAGGGCATTTTCTCTCACAGAGAAACACAAAAATTCAGGAGGTGATAATGGGTCCTCAGGTGTCTGAAAGAGCAATACATAATTTCAGACCAACACAAACAATAGATGCATTTTCCATTTACAATGACTGTAAATAAAGAGGAACATAATGTTTCTGTTTTATAAACACAATCACTGGCCTAAGCAGCATTCTCCAATTACTCAAACTGCTCTTATTCTTCAAAAACTGAGATAGAGGAAGGGTTCAACAGACTAACAACTAATAGATACAATTAAGGTAGGAGAAGTCCAGACGAGTTCAACAGAAGCATGTTAGAATAATAGATACAAAAGGCCAGCATAGGGGAACCCTCTTTTAATTTCTATAAATACAACTCCAGCTTTTAAAATAAAACATTTGAAGTGCAGAGTGAGGCACTTTTCCATAGAAGTAGATTCCTTTATTCCAGATTCTTTTTCCAACTCTAGGTGCTAATTCTCTAGCAGTTGAGAGATGATTCCCATAAATCACCTCCCTGACCCACAGGCCTTTCCCCCATTGGCTGGAGGTGGCTCTTAGGCTGTGCTGCTGAATGATTTTCCAATTTCTGGTGGCTATCGCACTGCAGGTTATTTATGCTACAACTTATTGAGCTGAAAAGTCATCAGGAGAGAAAGAGAAGCAACCAAGGGTGACGCATGTGCAGACACACTAAAAATAACAGTAAGCTCTTACCTTTCATGCCCACAGCAAGTTCCCAGGAGGCTTCTGCACTGGACAGGGATGTTGGTGTGCTTCAAAAAGTGAGACAATATTTTCTGAACTCTGCAGACATGCTATGTGCAAGCATCTCCTTTTTCCCACTGAGTAAGTTCTGAAACACTCAACAAACAAAAACACTTGAAGGGCAAACCCATAAATATTTCAGCTAGATGTGTATAGATTTGGAGTTAAACTGGAGTAAAACTGACACAGTGTGTATTTTATACTGAGTAGCACAAAACTGACCCAGGGAGTAGCAAGGATTATGAGGTAGACTGTGGAATGGGAAGCCATGCAGGCTCTTCTGCAAGGATATTCAGTAATGGAATGTTTGGAAGGTAGTTGCTGGCTTTGTTTTTTTTGGCCTTTACTGAAATGTCTTCATTTAAGTGTAAATTTGGGGAAGCAAAACTCATCTGTCTATATGATGACTTTATATAAAAACAGTGAGGGAAAATAAAAACGAAATTCTTCACATAAGGCTACATCTGACATTGACCCAAAAAAGACTATGACTAAAATAGGCAAAACCATGTTTATTTAAACTAAAGATATACTTTTAATATCAAAGTGTTGCTGAAAGAAACGAGATATCCAAATAAGTGGCAAGCTAACCTGCAGCACTGAAATAATGTACAAAATATGATTTTTGATGACTTTTCCCTTCCTGCTCAACAAAGCTGATTTAATGTCATTCTAGGCAGGCAAAGGTGTGGAGCTTTATAAAACAACCTGATCTCCAAGAGGGAGGAGAATCACAGACCAAAGGGCATTCAGCCAAACCCAGAGCCTGGATTGCTGTGGATTTTATCAGCCTCTACATCCAGGATGAAAGGCCATTGAGTAAGAAAAATATGCACCCAATCTTCCTATCTTTTGACAACAGCATGTCAACATATTCATTGATCCCAGTGAAGAGTATCTGGCTTCCTTTTTGTCACATCACTGCCTTCACACACCCCATGGGAGACATTGGCTGTGAACTCACACCAAGGCTGCACTAAATGTTCATAAATGTCATTCCCAATGCAACTGAGCTCACCCTGCCCCTGCAGGCACGTAATGCTGTACAGCAAAATGCAAAAATGGGAAACAAGAATAGAAGACACTTTATTAAGGTAATGTTCAGTTCTAAATTTCACCCCCATATAGATAATGTGTGGGTGAATATTAGATTTAAGCAGTTAGCTTAATGCTGAATATTTTAGTGACAAATATGGTCTATGCACTTCCTAACATGTCTAGAAGTATGCAAAGCAATAATATGGGAAAGGCAGGATAGAAAGAGAAAGGAAACTTTTAATCTTAAGGTTTATTTTTAGGTGATCTATTGAATGAAGGTTTGGCTTTTCCTTAGAACACCCACACCCCTGCAGCAGAGCAAAGATTCTGATGAATGTGATACCCAGAGTATCACAGCTTTCTCCATCGTTGTTTTTTCATATAATCTAGTCAGTTAATTAGATCTCCTCTGATCAATCATTGAATTACCGCTTCAAAAGGCATTATGATATGATGAGAGTGCCTCGCAGCAGTTAAACACTTTGATTTTTCTGTCCTAACACATTTACAACTGATGTCAACTAGGTCCTCCCAGCAGGAATAAAGAAATACTTTTTAAAATTACAAGAATAATTTATCTCACTATTTAAAATAAAAAAATTTACTGTAAAGTGGACCAGTAAAATTACTGTAATGTGGATTCATTCTCTCCATTGGTCCTTTCTAGTATTTAATCTTTTTCATGTTTTCTATGTTCCTTATGTTTTGATCTCAAGCCCTCTAGAGCTTCAACCTTCTCTCTTGCTCTTGTTCTATTCAGCTGTTTTGTACCATCACTGTTATATATCTGTGACTTCAGCTGTGTTACAGCATCTCCTTCCTTGATCCTTGAGAGTCTGACTCAAAAAACCAAAGCAGTGTAGCCATTGCAAAGAGATATTGACAGGAACTCTTTTGTTTTCCTTTTGTGACTTGGGTCTTGAAGAGAAACTGTGATCTAAGGGTTACTACTGTAGGTCTCAACTTGATAATGAGATTTGCATGCCTTGGCATTGGGGACTGTTGGGAAAGTTGCTGCCTTGGCTCCTCCTCATCCCTCTGTGACAGGGAAACAGGGATTACAAGATAATGTTACCCCAAGAGTTGCCTCATTATGGTTTCTGTGAAGAGCTTTGAAATCCTTGGAAAGCAGACAGTACAGGGAGGGGTGGTGTGTAGTTTTGGGAAAGGTCTGGTTTTGCTTCCTCTCCAAAAGTAGATGCCATGTGCCACATCCAGGGATCTTTGCACAGTGCCGTACAGAGTTGTTATGTTTGCGGTAAAACAAGAAATGAAAGAAGTTTTCTACGTCCTGCTTTTGTTTGTGATTCAAGTCCCCAAATGGGGCAAAAAAAATGCATTGGTTTTCTGAGCAGTACAAATGATGGAAAATAATTTACTTTCTAATCCTACAGAAATACTTTTGCCAAATGAAAACTGTTCTGCCATTGCCTTTCCAACAGGGTAGTGCAGTCTGCAAGTAATTAAACAGCAGAAAGCAATACCCATAATTCAACAGTAGCTGTTATTTGGCAATTCTTTTTCTCTTGAAAACTCCTATACATAACATGAGCTTAAAATGGAAACCTCTCATAGCAGGTTTCATTTCATTGTGAATTGTTCTCATACACCAATATGTAACCACATTTGTAAGAAACCCAAATCTTTTCCTGCCAGTTGAAGCTGTCCTGCACTCTTACAGTCTGCTATTTTGAATTTGAATACCTGCTACGTGGGCAGCAGACCCCAGGAAGATGATACACCAGTCTGGCAACTCGCCATTCTATGAAACAGAAGGGTGCTGACAAAACTGAAGGGGATTTAGAAACCAGCAACTAGCATGAGAAGACACAGGATTTTCATTTTTCTGGAGAAAACAAGACTTGGCTATTTTTATAGCAAGGTTTACTGCCTCCCAAATTAAACCCCGCTACTCAGGGAAACATCATCTGGAGACTGGTTCCCTGGTACTTGTAGATCTCCCCATGGCCAGGCTGACACAGCAAAGACAGATTTCCAGGTTCCTCCAGAGCTAAGAGGAGGAGAGGTTATTGCTCCTGACAGTGCAGAGCACTCCTGGGGCCCAGGGAGACAGTGTGTGCCCCCTGTCCTGTGAGCTGAACATGTAAAAGGGGACAATGTTCTTTTTAGTAACTCAACTGTTAAAAAGAATCAGAAGAAATCTCAGTTTAAAAGCATGAAAAAGGAGAGAGATGCTGGGGAGTAGCACTGACTACCTCAAGCTAATGCAGGATTCCTCATCCATGTAGAATGAGCTTTAGCTCACCAGGAGCAACTTAATTACTTCTGTTCAATGGTTTTCCACCCACATGTTTATCTAGTTCGTGCTCTTGGAAAGTGCTGAGGAAACAGCTCAGGGCATGAAAGGGGATTACTCTCATAGGTAATGGGTGCTGCAAAAGCTCCTCTGAAAGCTTCTGTGCTGCACATACCCAGGATGCCTCTCCCTGGGCAGGATGGTCTGGCTCCTAATGATGTGACAATGGAGCAGATCCTGCAGGGACATGAAGGTGCTGATATTTGCACCAAGGAGTGCAAATTAACAGCTCTAAGGATTAGTAATTACACAAATAAGTATACAGCTAATGAAAAACCCTGTTATCCTGTACTTTTTATTTCAAAATTTCTTGTTCCCAAGAAGTGAATCAGGCCTCTCTTCAGATAATTTATAGAATACCAGTTTCCATAACAACATAATTGCTCAATGAAGCAAAAATACCTGGCAGAGTTGCCATTATCGTGAAATAATTGACCACAACAGTGAGTGAAAGAGGCTGCATTAAACCCCACCATTGCTTTGTGTCAACATGGCCAATTACAATCCAGTAATGCCAGATCAAAGACCAGCATTCCTAAAACAAGTCATTACAAATCACAGCATATCCCTAAGAAGCAGAGCGAGAGCATAGTGAGCAAGTATTTTTCCCTACAACAAAGCACAAAGTCATGTCCAATCATTTAATGGTTGCAGAACTCCATGGCCCACACCATGACAGGTAATTTTAGGACCTAAGGGTTTGCTGTAAAGACATACAAGCAATAACAGCTCCCTCAGTTTGTGCCTTAATATGGGCAAAGGCACAAGCTACTTTTTAATTCTTAATAAGAGTGTTTGTTCCACAAAGGCTTGGCAAACATTGTCATGAGATAAGATTCAAGAGGGAGAACTCACACCCATTGCTGAAAACACCTAGTTCATTAAAAAACACAGCACCAGTCTAGATGTAGATGTACATCTCCCATGGAACCATTACATCTTTACTCCTGTGGGCTGCAGAAGCAGCCAGCCCATAGCAGGATTTGTGTGGGAGCACTCAGACCCAACACCTCTCACATGAGTGTTCAATGCCACTCTGTACATCCCCAGCCCAGCTCTCCTCTGCACCCTGTTGTGCTCAGCGTGCCCCTGAAATATTTTCTGTTTCTCTGCAGCTTCTCCAGCAGCTCTGAGTAGCTCCAGCAGTGTGTCACATGCTGTCTAAGGCACACTGCACTCCCAGCAGCTGGCACAAGGGTGTGTGAGGATGGGAGCCCTCTTGGCATAAGTGTTGGAAGGTCTTCCCACTAAGAAGGAGCCAGCCTGGATCCTGTGTCCAGACTCTCCCTGGATCATGGTAAGCCCAGAAGGAGCCTCGGGTGCAAGGCAGCATGTGTGTCAGATCAGGGCCAGCTGTGAACCAAAGCCAAATCTTTAGTGGGGTATCCCAAATAGATCAAGCTGTCCTGAAATATTGGCCATGCAACTCCTCCAGGTCTAGAGTAGTTCTGCTTGTTCCTGGCACTGTCAGTTTTGTTTTGGAGAGACTGTTACAGAATGCTTCCAAACTTCACAATTCACAGAGACTAACACCTATAGTACAAAATAGTTACATCTCTAACTCCTATGTTCCCTATTACAAGTCAAACTATTCTCCTGTTCTTTTCCCTTTGCACCCCTTGTTCCTTACACAGAGGCAAGGTGAGCACAGTGTTGGTTCTATCCTTGGGCACTTCTGAGTCATCCATGCTTTACCCCCTTAGCAGTCAAGGGATGTTTCCCCTGACTTCAATGCCATGAGTCACCATGGTGGATGAGTGGTCTTTCTGTTCTACCTGATGTGATATTGATAACCCTGGGAAAAAACAAACTAATCAGAAACTCTGTGGAGAATAATAAGCCTTGAGAAAAATCAGGATGGTCTTTTATTTTACTACATCTTGCTAGGCTAACACTCATAACAGTTTTCTTTCCCTTCTTAAAACTCTCCAGAGTTTAACAATAAATCTCTGGTTTTTTCACCCTTACCAAGCTCTGCAAACACACCTTCCCATCCTGTATTTCCTCTACTCAGCATCAGGGAAAAGCTGGACACACACATACTGGATAGCTTTGGACATTACAGAAGCAAAGAGAAAGAAAGGTCACATATGAGTCTTATCTCTGGCTTTACAGTTCTGGCCTGTTTTGCAAGCAAGACACAGATGGCCTTTAATTATTCATTAGGGTAACTTCGAACTCTCTGAGGCTGCCTGCACCTCTTTCAGCAGAGGAGGCTGTGGCTGTAACACCTCGGCACAGAGGTACACAAACAACCAGAAAAAGTAAGATATTTGTCAGAAATTAAGTGCAGAAAAACAGAGAGAAGAATAAAGCAATTCATCATTTAGAAAGGGGGGAGTGGGGCAGGGAGGGAGAGAGAAAGAGTGAGAGAGAATGGCAAAAGAAACCTGATAGCTTGTGTTGCCTCCCTTGGAAGTCTGTCAGCCCACTGGCAGGAAGATTAAGGATGTTGATGGGAATTCCTTTCTCACCACAGTCGGCTTTAAAAGCACAGGACAATAACCTACTTTTACAGGTCTGCCTGTGGCTTTCCCACAACACATCTTTTTCTCCCCTTACTCTAAACAAAAAAGGATGATCTCTTGCAGTGCCTGCTATCTGAGTGCTGCCCTTACAGCTGAGGTGAAGGTATTGATTGAAGCACTTGGACATTTATTGGATTTGCAGCTTTTCTGATGTGTGAAAAATGCTTTGTCCTACTTAAGTCATACAGTCCTACATGTTCCAGCATTTGTTGGTGTAACCACCAAAGGTCCAGACCCTCTGCCACACTTCCTTTGTGAACAAACCAACCAGTGAAATCCCTGCAAGGCAGAATACGGATTTCAAAGCATCAGATTTAACAATATACTTGACACTGGGCTTGAAGAGCCTGCACAGCTTAGAGTTCACCTCCCCTTGACCCTCTGGGAAGGACAATACCCACTGCTGTATCCACAGCTTAAGCTGGATTGCCTGTTTCAGTATTTTGCTCTTTTAGGAACCTGTTTAGCAGGGGGAATTTGCACTGGCAGGTTGCCCTGGATGGCTCCTTGAATCAAGTTCTCCAACCCTGCCCATGGCTCATTTACTGGATTCAGTACTTGTGAGATGGGGAAAAGCAAGAAGGAAAAAAAAAAACTTAGAGGCAAGGTCAGTGCCACCCTTTTGACCCATAAGAATAGAACCTTTTGCTTTCTAGTTTATACAGATCTGCAAGATTTGATCTGAGCAAGGAAAGAATGATTGACCCTCTTACAAAGACTCTTACACCACTCTCTTACACCTATGCTTCATTTTCACCCTTGTTTGCTAATATCACAAAGAAGGCAATGTGTCTTGGGCAAGGTGACATTTCTGTGCTGTGTGATGACATCACTGGCATCAGTCACCTGCTCTTGGTTCTCTGTGTGCTTGAGTCAGTCTGGCCTTTTTGCATTTTCAGAAAGGGCCATCCCTGGAGTGATTTCCAGGCTGAAATATCATTTGTTCTGTACACACAGGAACCTTCTGTGTTGCAAGAGCGTCAGCTCTTGAAATGCCTGATCTAAATCTCCACAAGAGCTACTCACTATTGCAGTACCTGAGGAGTGAAGTCTCACATCAGCCTTCAGCAGTGCAATTAAAACAAAACAACCTCATGTTTGACTTGTTTCCAATAACTGGTTCTTCTATTTTCTGGGCTGAGGCTCTCCAAAGGAAATAACCAAGCTGAAGCAGGGCAAGAAGAGCAGAAATGGGAGTTGTGTGTCACTTACAGGCAGCAACTGTCCCAGCTCTCAGCTGAAATACATTTTAGGATCCTAATAGACAATGCCACCATTTCATGCATTGTTATATTCTTAACAGTTTTTCATAGGTATTTGATTGGGATGACACATACAAAATCAAATACTAATAAAGTAGCATACAAAGGAGTTTTAGAAGCAGTAACATACCATATTTCTAAAAAGCCAAACCAATAATTAAATTCACAGGACAATGGATTTTTAATTTTTTTTTAAGTGGAAGTCAATAATATGTTGTGCTATAAACAAAGCTTTAATCCAGGGTTGCTCCAGATAACACAGTTATGTTTTGCAGTCAATAGTCCCCAAAAGAACATTAAGCTTATATAGAGGCCTGACTAAGATGATGGCATATTCACAATACATTTCACTGATTTATATGTGCTTTTCCCTCTCCATCCAAGCAATAGATTTTCTTCATCCCTCTCCTAACAGATGCAGCAATGGAGTTTGTTTCAGGCTTTGTTTGGGAGATTAAAACCATCTCAGTATAATCTCTTTTTGTTTTATACACTGAAGGAAGCATTAGAGATGAAAATTGATGCCACAATGGATTTCATTAATCACACCAGGAGGCTTGGTTTGTTGTAGTAGGCACTTCCAGCAGAAGGTGCTCACAATCAGTTTAAATATTAAACGCCCTCCTGTGTTTAAATAGAGATGATCAAATCTGTGCAATCACAGCTCCTCTTGGGACAGGGGTTCTTTTAAAAGGGCCAATATTGTCCAAACCGTCTCACCTTATGGTCAATCCCTCTTTCCAGCAATGTAAGCGTCTGTGGAACTGCAAGGACAAAAGGACTGGAAAAGTCAGTGCCTGGGGGAATTGCTGTGACATAAAGGAGGTGTCACCTCTGGGTCACCAGCAAAAAGGAAATCACAGTGGTCATAAGAGCCAACAGTTACCGTGCTGGGACAGGTGCTGGCAGCACGAGGCACCAGTCTGCCTGGTCCCTGGAGAGTAGGTGCTCACATATCAAAAAGCAGCACTGCTGTTAACTGATGCTGCCAAGAAAAAGGCCAAGGATCAACAGGTCCCCCAAGCTGGGCTGTTGGGGTGTATCCCCACGAAAGGCCAAGTCCCAGTGGCAGATGGCCAGAGGGAAGTTTGCATTCCCACAATTCATGTTCTAACTGTTAGGAATAATCAGCAGCTCTCCAGGGCCCTGGGTCTGATGCCAGGCAGAAGCCAGCCCTGTTTGAAAACTGCGTCATTCACCAACTGTCCCAGCCAAAAACACCCTTGGACTGATGTGTTGGGGCTGTTGCATACAGATGAACATAGTCTAAGTGAAGGAAAGCAAAGCAAGCCCCAAGAAAGCAGTGTACAAAGAAAAAAAGCTGTGAAACTCATAATTCCTGTCTGCAGAATCTAGGAATCAAAAGCACAAGTTCCCTTTAAAATGTTTTTGTGCCATCACTGTTAAAGCCTTGCTTGAAATTAGAGTATAATCAGAAATTGAGGGAATGGGGTCATAACAAAGGTGACAATATACAGGTTTATGCTGCTGTATTCTGCCTCAGCCTCCCTCCTGTATTGGGATCTAAGGAGAGTAAAAAAATCAACAAAACCAAAACTGAAACCCCAACCAGTCCTGCCCCTAATAAAGCGAATAAATGGTACTGGGAGCTGAACTGACTACAACTCCCAAAGTTCACTGAGGGTACCTTTAGGACAAATGTTACCCGAGAACATGCCAAACAATCTGAAATTGAAAGCAAGCCCCGGTGGCTGTTGGAAGCTGTAGTCAGCTCTCCGGGGTGAACTACTGAGCACAAAGATCCCGAGAGCTGCTCTGGCAACCGAAAGAGTCCCGCTAGAGCTCTGGGGGAGCGGGCAGCGAGCGGGGAGAACGCGCTGTGCCCCTCGGGGGTGCCAAGTTCCCTCCTGGGACTTCCCCAATGTTTTGGGGGGATTTTTGGCCCGGGCCTGCGGCAGAAGGGACGAGACCTGCCCGCGGCGGCCGGGGCCAGCAGGACCCGGTTTCCCCCGCGCCACCCGGCCCCGATGCCGCTGGCGGCGGCCGCGCCGGCGGCAGTGGCGGTGGCGGTGGCGATGCGCTGCCGGGGCCCGGCGCCGGGGGGCGGGGGCCGGGGGCGGCGGCGCTCCCCGCCCAGCCGCCGCAGCCGCGGGCCGGGCGCGGGGGGCGCAGCGGAGCGGCGGCGGCGGCGCGCAGGGCCATGTCGGCGCCGTGCCTGCGCCTGCCCGCCGCCGGGTCAGCACCGGCGGAGGCGGACAGCGCCGGCGGCATGGAGCCGCCCGGGGCCGCCGCCCTGGAGCTGGCCCTGGAGGAGGAGCTGGCGCTGCTGGCCGCCGCCGGGGAGCCGCCGGAGCCGCCGCCCGCCGCCGCCGCCCGCGACCCCGAGCTGCTCTCGCTGATCCGGCAGAAGGAGAAGGACCTGGTGCTGGCGGCGCGACTGGGCAAGGCGCTGCTGGAGCGCAACCAGGACATGAGCCGGCAGTACGAGAGGATGCACAAGGAGCTCACCGACAAGCTGGAGGTGAGGCCCCGCCGCGCTCCGCCCGGCCCGCGGGTTCTCCCCGCGCAGCGCGGCCCCTTCGCCGGCGAGCGCCGGGGGCGGGCGGCGGGCGCGGGCCCGGCCGAGCAGCCCACGGGAATCGCTGTGGCCGTGACGGGGAAGAAAGGGTCTGAGCAATGCCTGCGAGGCCTGAGGGAGGCAAAGCTGTCGTTCTCCCCGCTCCTCCCGGCCGAGAGCCGGCATGTGAGGCCGGGGCCGGGCTGCAGCACCGCGCTCCGGAGGCTCCTGGGGGGCTGTTCTGCCTCAGGACCACCTGGGAGAGGTGTGCGCGGCTCATCTCGCCGCAGTAATACCTCGGAAGTTAAATTTGCACAGCAGGTACTGAGCTACAGAGCATATGTGACCCTTATGCTTAAGCTGTTGCAGCTAAGGCTTTAGGCATGGCAGGAGATAAGCCCTAATGATACATCGCTGTTAGCTGTCTGCTCTAAAAAATACCTACAGGTATCTGGAGAGAGCTGTTTGCCAGGAACTCGGGGGACTGAGCTATTTATTGATTTTTTAAGATAAAATAGAGCTATTACAAAGAAAAGGACTTGTGCAAGCAGTTTTGGTTTGGTTTTTTTTTTTTGGATCGACTCTCTTGCACAATTGTGAGAGAACCACTATTTTTCACTCTTCCTCATAGGTATTCTTGAAACTGTATTTCTTCCAATAAGTAATACTGCTTAGAAGGCTGAGGAAAGCCTCTCTCACCTTTCTGGAGAGAGTTTGAACAGTGCTGGATTAACATTCACATTTCAAGTCAGCCTAGACCAGCTCTTTCAGCACAGTCCTGCATATTCCTGTATTCCTTCCTCACATTAACATTTCTCAAGTTCAAGAGGATTTGTGAAATTACTGTATGCCCATTGTTCTCCTGACAAAAATTCCTCTCTCTTATTAAGCTTGTCATTTACCTCAGCTGATCCCTTCCTTTTTGCAAGGGAATCTCTCTGCCTTTGCTATTTTAATAAAAAAATAGTGAAGGTGACATTTGCTCAAATTGTTGCTTAGTGTCTCTGTTTATCAGATGAGAATTTCCCAGAGTATTAAAATTTGCCAGAGTGAATGTTTCCAGGTTGATCTTTAAGAACAGACAAATGTGATGTTGTGCTGACATGGTTTTCCTTAGGAGTTGGAGTAGAACCTTTCCCACCATTAAAGGAAAAATGCACAAGTTTAGGTACCCAGCGAGCTGCCTTTTAGGGAGTTCAGGAGCCTCAAATACCACTCACTGCTTGCAAAATGTCGAGGTGAAAAGGAGAGGGGAGAAACTACGACTTTATAGTATTTTAAATAACATCCCACAAATGTTTACCTCTGCTCTCACAGGCCCATTCAGAAAGAAAATGAAGAGATTGTAAACACAACCGACTGTTTACATATTTTCATCCCGTTACTATCACCCTAACTTCCCAGTGGAATAACAGATTGCTATTTTCCAGGCTACCCATTTGAGAGGAGTGAGTGTTATCTACTTTAGGGTCATTTTTTTTCCACTGGGTTTGGCAAATTTAACCCAGTGCTGCTTCACACAAAAAATCAAATTTCAACATTAATCTTCTAAAACACAAGCTTGATAATCCCAGCCTCTGCAGATTAAATCTCGGCCTCCTCCTGTTGCCACTGAAGTGAATAAAATTTCACAGTAAGCTTTTTTATTTCAGAGGAGCAGAGAGGAGAGACCCACAGCTGTTCCCTCCTTCCCTATGCTAAGAACTTTCTGATGGTGACACGAAGCAAAGTCTCAGATGAGATCCTTGCTGACAACCTGATATAATGATGTTTAGCACTTAAAAGGAGATATTTTGTCCCAGTTCACAGTTCAGAATTGGTTACCAGAGCTCAGTGAAGCCTCTCCATTTCAATAGCCAAGGTCCTGGTCTGCTCGTTGGGTGCTTTGCCTCAATATTAAATATGTTCTAGTTTTGTGGGTTCATTGCTGAGGTACAGCATTCCTGCCATACACCTACTCTGGCAAACCTTTCACTTCACAGCCTGAATTTAAATTCATTTCTAATCATGAAATTGAAGTTCTGTAATAAATTCTGATATGTGATCCTAGACAGCTTTATCCTCTCTAAGGGATTAAAACAGTTAATAATGCTGTTCCTCTGACACAGAGGAGCCTGCTGTGTCCAAGCATTTTACAGTATGAACCCTCTTTATCAGCTGGGAAACTCCCCTTTGCTTTCATCTCTTCAGATGAGGACCAGCCCAGCTCAGTTAAGTTGAAGAGAAGCTGTTTTCAGAAGAAAACATCTTCTAGAAAGCAGTTCTGTTTAAAAATCAATGAGCAGCTGGTGAATGGAGAGACACTCAGGAAACAAGAAACTCCCCTACTGAGGCCAGCAGTTTGCCCTATCAGCACTACGTGCAGAAATCCCCTCTCCAGACCTGCAGCCCTGCAGGTGCTGGGGTGAGGGCAGGCCAGGAGAGACGGCTGCTGACAGAAGCAGGAGGGACCAGTCAACACATCTCATCTGGGTTCTCCTCTTTGCAACAGCCTCTCTGTGCCCCACTGCTCTGTTCTGGTTTCTCTGTCACAACAGAATAAACTTCATATTCTTCACCTTCTTCTAATGCCAGCCTTTGTGATGGCCATTTACTGGGGCTCTGTGTAGTGGCAATTTTCTTTTGCAGTGAAAAACTAAAGTGCTTTTTAAATGATTGACAAGGCTTATCAGTGGCTTCTAAATCACATTTGGGTGTCTGGGGCACTTCAGCTGCAGTGCTGCTTCTCAGCAGGCTGAAGTTCCACTTTCCATTTAGAGAAGGCCCTGGATCTTTCTAAACGTTGCCTAGCAGTGAAAGAGGCAGAGCTATAAAAGACAGAATTTTCAGTGTGCTGCTGAAAGTGAAATTGTGGCTGCTCCAGCCACACTTGGACTACAAACAAGATTTCTTTGCAATGGTTGTCATGGGCCAGGTGCTGGGAGCTCATGCCTACCTATTGCACTAAAATATTTCTATTACTGCTTAGCTCTCATTTGCAAGGATGCTCATTCTTTTAGTGTCTGAAACATGGGGAAATCCCCTACTATGGGCCACTGTTTTTAATCAACTTTCCCTCATATTTAAGGGTTTTTCGTGAAAGTCTGGAATTTGCAGAAGGATTTGAAGGGCACAAGCAACATGCTCCTACACTGAGCTGGAAGGAGCATAGGAAAGGATTTGGGGATCAGGTGAAGAAAGAGAAAACATGGCATCTGTGTGGCAGAGCAAAAAAAGGTGGAAGATTAGCAATACACAGGCCAGAAGCTGGAGAGGTACTGGAGGGTTTGACATTCAGACCTGCTCGGGAAGGTGACAGGGACCCTGCCAAGGAGGCTGTGTGTCATCAGCAATAGGCACCCAGGGGAAACAGCCCCCTCACAGCCTGTGTTTCTAACAAGCAATAAAAAGCCACTTCACATAAATGCAGTGCAATTTTCTTTTCCACCTAGCAGGTTTATTTTTCCCTCCTATCAGAAGTGCCATGGGAATTGTTCACTAGGGAACAATTCACCTGGGAGAAATAGGCAAGTGCTACCAGTGTTTGGCCCAGTGGGTTTCTGTTCTTTTCTAAGACACATTCCTTAAAGACTGGGGAATCTGATAGAGAGTGGCAGGAGATTATTCTGGGGATCAGAGGACAACCAACAAGGAGAGGACTCCCATTTTTCAGGTTTCCCTGCTGATCCTGGGACATGCCCATGTCCCCAATCTGTGACTTGTTCGGAAAGTGAATGTGTGTCTTCAGCCACCAAGGGAAATTCAAGCTTAGGGTTTTGGAGCAGGGATTCTTTCAAATGGGCACAACATAAATCTGCTTTGACCTGATTTGCAGCTCTGTTTCAATCAAGCCCTCATTTAACTGAGCCTGTGAAACATGCAAAAGTTTCATCAGATTTGTGCTGTCCCTCATTTTCCAGCCAATCCAAGGCAGAGCAGAGTCTCCAGAACTGAGAGTGGTTTCTAAGAAACCTGAACCCAGAACATGGATGTACCTAATGTCTATAGCAAGCAGTTCATTGCATCCATTGCCATTCCAGCGCAGGCTGCATCAAACAATGGAGTTACTGTGCACTATCAAACTCTCAGACAACTAATTAGGTCAGGAATAGAAGGAGCAAATGGATAGATGATTCAACTGTTGTTCATGGGACCCATATGACAACAAGGATGCCTCATCTACATTCCTCACCAACAGTAAGGGTGTATAGTTTGTGTATTTTGACTATAAAGGCAGTTTTAAAAAAAATTATACCAGTGACCACTGAAATATTGCTTTGGAGTTAAGCTGGGCTCTGCTAAATCAATTGCTCTGTCTGACCTATATATCTCGCCTATTGACATGCAACCTACTTCACTCTTTTGGCAGTTATTTCAGTAAAAATTCAATGTGCTGAACTCCAGTGGCCAAGGACAGGCCAACTGCTGGAAATAGAAAATGGCTTTAGTGCCAGTGACCTGCCCTGATGTGGAATTGTCATCTCCATGGCACTGTCACGCTCCAGCACCATCCTCTCTCCTGCACGAGGTTTTAGCCCTAGCATAGAGGAGGAAAAGGAGACTTTCACCTTTTTTCCCTCCCTTCCTAACCTCCTCTCCCCCATCATGTAGCACCTGGAGCAAGAGAAGCACGAGCTGCGGCGGCGATTTGAGAACAAGGAGGGCGAGTGGGAAGGAAGAGTGTCAGAGCTGGAGAGCGACGTGAAGCAGCTGCAGGACGAGCTGGAGAAGCAGCAGGTGCACCTGCGCGAGGCCGACCGCGAGAAGACGCGCGCTGTCCAGGAACTCTCCGAGCAGAACCAAAGACTCCTGGACCAGCTCAGCAGGGTGAGTCAGATGGGTGGCACAGCTGGGCACGGGACAGGGTCACAGCTCTGCTGTCATCCCCCTCTGGGGCAGAGGAGTGGGAAAGCTCCAACTTCCAGGGAAACAAAGGGTTCTGCCTCTGGTCATGTTACACAGATAAGACATGCTGCCTTTAAACTGGTTTTACACCTCTAAGGAGTGATGCATTTCTTTGGCAAAACAGTCGTGTTTCTGGGTTGAGTGGTCATTTACTGCATAGTTGTCTCTCTCAACTGTTTTTGTATCTAGAACTGATTTAGAAAATCTGTTTCTAATTTACTAATAGGCTGAACAAATGTAGCATGCAAGAAGAAGGCTAATCTGCAAGAGTGGGTGAAAGGCTTTTTGCAGGCCTTTTTTTTTTTTGAGATACATTGGCTGTAATGTTGTAGAATTGAACATACCATGTCATTCTCAGATGGTGTGTCACTACAGATAACTTTGCCATGGTTAGATGTGTGAGAACCTACTGAAATTCCTTGGAATGCCATGTTTCATCAAAGAGCTTAACTTGCCTCTGAATGAAAGAGGATTTATAGTGAGGCTGCTACAAATCAGCCTAATTGACTGAATACTTGCAGCATGAGTTTCTTTCTGACAGCAAAAGACTTAACAGTTTCTGCCTCCTTCCCACAGAAGCTAACCTGTCTTCTGGAATTAAGAGCCTTGATTTTTTTCCTCCCCACTGGACAGTTAGTACAAACCATAATTTTAATGCTTGAGAACACAGTTACTCCAGCAGACGAAAGCATTTGCTTGTTATCAGTTGCTTATTCCCAAAATAGCACAGAACAAAAACACACACACAGATTCAGGCTGAAGAGGCCCACCTTGTGCTGTAAGAACATCCCTCAGACTAAATTCTGTCAGAACTGAGTCTCTGGGGCTGACACAGGGATTTTGCCAATGGGAGGGTGGACAGCTCAACCACAACACGAGGATCAGAGGACTCTGAAGAGGGCCACAGGTCTTGACTCAAGCTGTGTATGCAGTTGTCCTGGGCCTCTGGAGGTGAGAGGAGCTAGTGTTGGGTATGACATTCTGTACTGACACTTGAGGAAATCATTCCTCATTCCACTGCAGATTTTCTTGTCAAAGATTAAAATTCCAATTTGGTTAACTAACTTAAAAAAAACAAAAAAAACCAAAAACCCCAAGAAGACCTCATCTTCCTTAGCTCAGGAATGCTGCTAAGTTTCTCTGTGTTTTTAAGGCAATGTGTCCCAAGTGAGCTACAGATTTTTCACCTTTTCTCTGGACAGAGCATATTCCACATACACCATGGATGAGGGTTTCCACCCAAGATTCTACAAGCCCTGTGTTGTGTCAGGTTTCTTATCCAGGGCTAAGAACTTGGCTCCTTCTGTGTATGTATGATTTCTGTCACTGGCTGGGGAATGTAAGATTTGTTATTGTCCCAGCATAAGCATAAACTGGAAGAACAGACTAGAAGGTAGGAGAGGCAAACCAGACAGCTTGTTTTGAGCTTTTAAACCACATGGGATTATCCTCACATGATACTTGTGCTACAGGAACCTCTCACAGGCAGATGCTGAGAGATCCACTCCACATAGCCTTGTCAGAGGAACCACCAAGTTTATCAGCATGTGGTGTCCAAGCACGGGTTTTGCTCCCTTAACTCCCTATTAGTGCCAGAAATGGTCTTCACTGACCCACTTCAGAACTGCCACATTCAAAAATGCTGAGTATTGCTGCTGCCCTTCCCATTCCAGCCCAGCCCTGCTCCCAGCTTGGAGGACAGTTTTTTTCCAATGCAGATAAGCTCTGATAGAGACAGAGCTGATATTTGCCGAGGCACGATGCAGTGCTCATTGAGTTTGTCACCTGGCCAAAACTTGCCAGTAACTCAAATACAGCAGTGGGTATAGCAAGGGTGTAAACAGTCTTCCCACAGTCAGGAACACCTGGACAAATTGAAAGAGAGTAGGGAACAACTTGTTGGCATTCTCAGGGCTTTAGCTGATCCTTTTAAAATCTCAGCATTATATTAGCACTTGATTCCTGGCTGCTTAATATTCCATATTTGCTGCTCCATAGTGTATTTGCAGTCTCATGTGTCTGGTCTCTTATTCTGAAGAGGTTACACATGTAATCCCTAAGGCAGTGGCACTGCCTGAACCCTGCACCCATGTAGTTCTGGCTTCTGTTACCACTTAGACTTCCAATTAATAAAAAGGACAAATAAGGGCTGCATGGATGTGCTTGCCATAGGCTGGAGTCTCTCCTGGGATCATGAACTGAGCACTGGGGAGGAAAAGCCCTACAAAGAGGTGCTGTAACAGCTTCTATGATGTTTTAGGTGTTGCTGGTATCCTCCTTGCGTTCCTGGTTCTGCATTTGTGTCACCATGGGTTGTTTGGGAGCAGAGGGTTTTGAGAAGTCTGGGATAAGGTGATGAAAGCCTTATTCAGTGCCTCAAGTCTGCCCCATCCAACACTCTATATCCTGCTTCACTCACAGGACACAAAGACAGGCTTCTCTCTGGTAGAGTCATTCTACACTAGAAGCTCCTCAAATTTGAATTTCTACAGTTTTTAGCAATTAACACCTCGTGGCCCCACTTAACAACACTTGATCATCTCACTTCTGGAGAAGGTATCCCCTTGGTGCTAGGCTCTGTGTGTGGAATGACAGTCAGCCTCAGGAGCTGCCACCCCACATGGTCCTGCTTGTTTCTTCTGGATTCCCTGGGCTTCAGCCTCTTTTATCTCAAAGCAGGGCAGCAGGCACCATCTCCTCCGTCCTGCCCCTCCTCCTTCCTGCTGCTGCCATACTTTCACCAACTAATTAGTCCTTAGGACATTTTTTAAACTCTGCCTTCCCCAGAGATGAAAAGCCAACACATATTCACTTTGTCTAAACCTGGCACTAATGCCAACCAACCAAGCACA
This sequence comes from Fringilla coelebs, assembly GCF_963513975.1. NCBI lineage: Eukaryota > Metazoa > Chordata > Aves > Passeriformes > Fringillidae > Fringilla > Fringilla coelebs. The sequence continues at coordinate 5,136,635 of NC_140043.1, read as the reverse complement.
CACACCCACACAAGGACAGCAAGGGGACCTGGAAAGCTCTATCTTGCAATTAATGCCTGGGACTGAAAAAATCCATCATCAGTTCCAGCAAAGACTGATAAGGAAAACTCGAGGATAGGAATTTTAAGTCTGTTCCAGTATCTAAAAATTAGCCTCTTGCCTCTATCACCAAGAGGCTAAAATAAGGTCCTTAAAAAGGTTTGAGGTCTTCCAATGAGGTGGTGATATAGGAGAACTTTAAATACCTAATAATAGTAAGTAGGCTATAAGGAACTTTGTCTCCTCTTGAAATACAGCCTTTGGTTCTCTGCTTTTAGCAGAACAAAGATACTGCCTGAGGTTAGAGCAGCATTAAACCTTGGGGAAAATTTGGTTGGCTGGACTGGGAGCACATAATGAAAGACATGATTGAAATGCCAAAGAGCAAGTTTAAGACCTCCACAGTATTTTTTAATTTGCTACATGATGATTAAAATCCCTTCTGCACATTGCTTTGATTTCCCTCCCCCTGCCTCAGCACAGCAGAGGGTGCAGGAGCTCTCAGCAGTGTGTCCACACCAAGCTAAATGCCAAGTTTACCAAGGAGAACTGTAGAGCTCCTCATGAGCAGTGTGCCAGGGTACAAACCACTCACCAGAACTGCTCAGAGCTAAAGTATGAGGCAAAGAACAGTTCTGCTGAGAAAGTCGAGGCTTGGGAATTATTACATGTTCTGTTTCCAGCTCCTTCAGTCTCTCCCATCTGTTTCAGTTCCCCACAAGGATAAAAAAAGAAAAAGAAAAACACAAAAAACACAATCCTATGCCTTCTGTCCTTTTATGGAGGAGTGTGTATAGGGAAAGGTCTCCTCTTACATGTGCCCACAGCAGGTAGCACAGCAAGAGTCCTGCCCCCACCTTTGGGCTTCTAGGAGTTACTAATACAAATAATAATAACAAGCAGTCATCTTCCTATAATGAGGTAACATATTACTACTTTGTCAGGAAGTGAATGAAAAAAGATTTCCACGCTGTTTCTGAGTGCCTTCACCAGATGGCTTTCCCACACATTTCCTGCTCCCCAGCTCTGGCTCCTGGAGCTGTTTGCTGCGTGTAGCTTGGGCGAGGCTCATCCTGCCCGGTTCAGCTGGGCTTCTTTTATGGCTCATGGAGCACCGGGAACGATTTCACAATGTCAGGCTCAGGTAGTTTTTGCAATGCAAATCTGTTTCCCCGGGCAGTGGCAGAGTGTCATCTTGCACTGCTGAAACAGCTCCTTGTGTTTAGAGGGGGACGCTGGGCTGCTGTGGCATCCCTCAGAGGGGCCCTCAATCACCAACTCCTTAGATTCACTCAGCATCTAGAGCCAGCATGCTGCTACAAAGAATGAGGTGTTTCAGTCAATCCCTCTGCTACAGCAAGAACAGGAGCAACCAGCCCACAATTCTCCAAAGGAGGTATTATTTACTAACCACAAAACCTCCTTTCAGTAATATTTCAGTTGAAGTTTCTCACTTCATGCTCTAACATGCAGGATGTTAGAGAACTGGCAGGCACTGCCTAGCTTTGCTTTGAAAGAAACAGGTTTTTTATTTAAGAACAAGCTAACCATAATGTATTCTCTTTTCCAAATTTCTTGTATTTGAAATACATCCTTTTATGGTCAGGAACACCCAGGAGAGGCAGATCTGTTATCAGTTATTTATTTGAAGAGATTTTTCTGAATGGTTGGTTGCTGGGTCTGTCAGCATGGGAACAATGTTAGTTTTAAGAAATTCAGATTATTCACTGAAAAGAAAAGTTATTGGAAGAAGTGTGCTGGGCAAGATGCACTGCTTCTGCCATGCCAGACATTTGTAGCAATTGTACTATGAATTATGTCTTTAATTCCGTATTTTATCTATACAGGTGCTTAATGCAAGCCTCCTTATGTCTTGTTTATTAAGTTGTCTCCAATAGCCCAGCAGGGTCTATTGAGAGCTCCATCCTTAGCACAGAGGCAAGTCTGAATTTGAGTTCTGCTTCAGGGGGTTTATTTTTAACCTGACAAAGATTCTGAGTAAATCTGGGCTAAAGAAGAGTTTCTTTTACTATCCCTACATTTCAAGGTGTAGATCAACCACTACACTGAATTCTTTTTCATAAAAACTCTGCAGTTTTTGCTTTCCAAAGTGTTTACTGAACCTATTCATTGAGTAGCTTATTAGAGGGAACTCCTCAAGCACGGAGCCCTGAGTAGCAAATCTTCATCATCAGTGGTGATGAATTTGGACTGCATCACCACTGAGCAGTCCAAATTCAATGGAATGGGAGATTGCAGGAGAAAAGGCAGCGCTGCTTCCTGTTGAAGGGGCTGAAGGACCTACTTGTCATGGCAGCTTTGATGGGGCTGCTCATTGCTTGGGGCAAGGCAGACAGCCCTTGAGCACTGTTTTGAGCCAGGCATAAGGCACACTCGTGTCACACAGGCTGAAGTGAGAGGAAACAGACACCAGCACCAGAGAGAGCCAAACACTGATTCCAGCAAACCTCCCAGTAACCTCATTCCCCAGCTCCCCACCCCCCTGGAGCATCAGCAGATCCTCACGCCACATAGCCAGATCACTGATCACCCAGGGAATACTAATGAGAAAGGCTCCTTCTCTCCAGTTGCTTCTCCTCTAGCAGAGAGCACTTGTTAATAATTCAGCTTCATGCCACATCAGGCCTGGAGTGCTGAGGCTTTCCATGCTGAAGCTGTGAATACAGGACGTGACTGCAGCTGCGTGTTCTCGCCTGCAGAGTCCTTCAATGAAATGATTCAGTGCCCTAGAAGGTAATGGAGAAACACCTTGAGGTCACTGCTGAGTGGCACTTATCCTTCTGGGAGAACAAGGAGAGAGGCTCAACCCTTTGCTGAGAGTCAGTCCAAGCCTGCAGCACCCATTAACCCCATTTTGGGACACACAGAGCTTTGGGACCCAGGGACAGGGCCATCCGGACATCCAGGAATAAATACAGGAAGTGCCAAAGTAATTTCAGCAAACATGAGGGGCAGCACCCCTACAGAATTTGCCCAAGGATTTTGCACACATTCATTTCATGGAAGGTTTTTACCCTTGAGTCCTTTGGCCGATGAGCACTTACAGAATGGGCAGAAAGAGAATGGGCTGTAGTGATAGGACAAGGGGGAATGGGGACAAATTAAAAGAAGGGAAATTTAGGTTAAGTATTAGAAAGAAATTCTCTCCTGTGAGGGTGCTGAGACACTGGAGCAGGTTGCCCAGGGAGGTTGTGGCTGTCCCAGCCCTGGCATTGTTCAAAACCAGGTTGGACAGGGCTTGGAACAGCCTGGTCTAGTAGGAAAATTCCCTGCCTGTGGCAGGGGGAACTGGGACTAGATGATCTGTAAGGTCCATTCCAATCCCTTAACATTTCCATCCTTCTACGAAAGCTGTGCATGGAATAAAACAGGGGCTCGTGAATAGCAAAGCCCTCCCTAGGAAAAGGATTCAATTACTATTTAGATTAGAAAAAAAATGTTACTGCTAAGGCAGTGGAACTACACAAGTCACTGCTCCTGGGCAAAAGGATGGCGTCCCAGGGTCTGGGTGGGAGCCTCGTCCTCCTTTGGGGCAGCAGAGCATCCCCTCCGTCCCGGGGACCCCTCGCTGGCTGCTGGATGACAGCACGGCATGTCCCGGCTGGTGATGTTGCCGTGGCAACCGGGTGTGATTTCTCTGCTTGTAATGCCACGGCAGTCAGGGACACGCAGGGAGACGCACTTGTGACGTGCGAGGCGGGCGGGCGGTGGCCGCGGCCCGTCTGCCACCCCCGTGGGCTCGGCTCGCTGCCGGGACGTGTTCCCGCGTCGCCTCTGCATCCCCCGCGGGCCCCTCCCCACCTTTCCTCCTCTGCTCACGGCAATTTCCCCCCCAAAATCGCGCTGGAGCTGTACCAGCCCAAGGCAGCCTGTTGTCTGTACCATCCACAATGAGCTCCCGCGCCTGCTGGGACAGGCAAACATTTTATATGCTGGGTGAAAAGAGCCCCTCGTGAGCAGGTCAGGGAGCCCACGCAGTGACCCTGCCGGGGCTTGGCACAGAGCATTTCACGGGAGTCCAGAGTCGTACCTGGATGAGGCAGCAGAGGCTGCCCCGGCAGACATCACAGAGCCACACCTCCTGTCCCACCACCCCCCTTTCACTGGGCAGCACATCTGCAGCAATGAGTGGACAAATACACGTCGGTGTAAAGCCCCTGGTAGTCAGCCATACGCTGTTCTTCCCTGCACTTCATCTGAGCCCAGCTCATAGCCCAGCTTTCTCCTCTGGCAAGTGGTCCTAGAAGAGATTTCAAAAGTTCATGCAAGGCTTCTGTCTTGAGACATCAGCAGCACTTATCTGTGAACATCTGAAAGCCAGAATCCAACATAAAACTGAAGCTGAACTTGTCCTGGAGTAAGAAGATAAAATTCTGAATGAGTCCTTTCCTCCCCTCTGGGACTGCACTAAAAATTTTGAGTGGCTATTCTGTTTACATCCAGGTTGTTTATTGGAATTGTTTTATTATGCAGTAGCTCAGAGGTAGGAACACATGGGCAGAAGAAATTTTTTCAGAATATTTCTGCTTATTCACACTTGCTGTAAACACTTCCTCCAGGAGATTCTAGAAAGTAGGACACAGAAGGTGTTTGTATCCAGCCACTGCATTACTAGCTAGAACCAGAGACAAACATGATTGAAAGCTTTGCAAATAGCTACATAAGAAAAAAGCAATTAAAAGCATTTGATCTTTAAAGACCCATTCTGGGTTATAAAGTTTGCACACCTTATAATGAAAGTCTTCTCTTTTCAAGCAGGCTTGCTTTTTCTAAATGCAATTTAGTAGACAATAGTGCAAGAGGGAAGTCTCTTCTACACTGAGGGTTTTGCCAGCTGTATTGAGTGCTCAGATTACCCATTAAATCAGAGGCCTCTTGCGAAACAGCCAGGAGCTTAACCAGCATTTTGTTTAGAATGGCATTTAGCAGAACCCAGTTTATTTTGAGCAGAGATACAGGATCAGCAGGACACTCTTGTTGACTTCTGGTGGCCACAATGCAATACAGAGTTGGCTCGTGCTTGGCAGCACCACCACGGGGATGGGAAATGCCACCTCAAGACAGGGACACACCAGTATCCAGAGGCAAGGGGACAACAGAAAACAACTGATAAGTCAACAGATAACAACAATAAGTCAAGGGACCTGCATGTCAGAGCAACTGGAGTAAAAGGCTGCTCATAAGCAGCCCAAGGAAGCATTTCATTTGCAGGAGATACAGGCTGGCCTCACAACCTCGGTAGTTATCCTTCTGCTGAGGCTCAGTTCGGTAGATTCCAAGTCCTGCAACAGATTTCCATCATGGATAGGATCCCTGTCAGTGTTTGAGGGGGGACTGCTGAGGTCAGAAGTGTTGGGAACAATTCCATTAACTGTTCTCTCCCTCTCCGAGCTCTTCTTGCCTGGAAGGTTCTAATGTTAAAGCATGGAAAGAACATTTTTGAAAGGAGGGACTGCTTGGATAGTTTCAGCTGGGTTATGATTCTACCAAGGTTAGCACAGTAATGCAGATGTGTCGTACATGAAGGGCTTTCACAGAACAGGTACACTCTGTGCTGATGTTTGGGTAACTAAAGCGTCCAGCTCATTGGGTTTGCCCTTTAAATGGAATCCTTCAGTTCCTTTGCACTTCAGTGCACCAAAATAACAAAATTTAACCTTGTGATTGCTTTGTTCTCTACATCCTTTAAAGTCTGCTCCTAAATCCACTTCCAGACTTGGCACAGTTTTGTGGTGACAGGGGTGCTCTTAGAAAGCTGTTCCATTTGGCAGCTGTTTAGCCTGAGCTGTTCCTGGTTACTTGTTGAACAAAGCACCACTGTACTTGGCTGCCTACAAACTCAAATCCAGGAAAATTAAAGTCTTCTACAATTCAGGTGTAGACCAGCAGATTTGTCACTCACACCAGGACCATTAGACCGGTACAAACCTCAAGACTTGCTGGAGGGAAGGGTCTATATTTATAGAAGAGAGCCATAGTCCCAATTGCTTTTGCAGGTGAAGTGTTCAGGACAAAAACACCCACAAATTTCAAGAGAAGGCCTTTTGGAGAAGTACCTAAAGAGCTCTTCGTTGTTTTTTTACTTGGTTAGCAAGGGATTGGCATAGATTTTATTGCAACACCAGGAAACTGAGGCACTGACAGACTTTTCAATGTAAACCAATAAACAAGACCCTAGTGAATGAAAAATCTCCACTCAGGGAGAGTACTCAAGAGTTTGAGCTTTTCTCTTGATCTTAGAGAATGGCCATGAACTGGGGTGGGGCTTGTTGTTTGTTTTTAAGATGTGGAATTTAGTGCTCTATGTCCCACACTGACAGCATGACAGGGTAAAGCTAGTGCTCAGACATTACTCCTTGACCAAGTATAAACATTCTTTATTCTCCCTGTCCCTTACATGAATGGCCATGTGTATAAATTGCAGGATAAAAATTAGACTGATATTATAAAACCCCAAAAACAGCTGTAAGTCTGGCTGCATAGAAGAGATGGCCCAGGAACTCTACAAGGTCTCCATCAAAGGAGACTTTCCAGAAGTGGCCAAGCAGGCACCAGTCAGGGAGGGCTGGCCAATTTCTGCACTGATATAAGAAAAACTAGGCAAAGTTAAGTCTGAAAGAGACCTTCTGAGGTTTCCTTTTTATGCATGCAAGAGTTTGACTAACATCAGGTCATGTTTTCTTGCTTATTCATGAATACTAAAGAATGAGGCAGAGGAACCTGAGGGAATACTCACAAGGAATGTGTGATCTCAAAGGCTTTGGAACTGACTTGCATTTTAACTCTACATGGACATAAAGTAATGAAAGGGTGAAAACAAATGTGAACAGGCCATTATTCAAAATGTTAGAATAGACTCAGATTTTGTGGGAGTCATACTTTCAACAGATTTATGTTTAGAAGCCAAATGAGAAAGCCTGGAATGACCATGTTTGTTTAAAAGAGATCGTTGGTAGAATGTAGCAGTGTGATATTTGTCTAAATAACATCTATTGATCAGCTATGAAGTTGCACAGGGATTTGCCAACTCAAACTATTCCTGTAGGTTTGCCTCTATTCCAGAGAGATATATTTTCCTAGGCTTTATTGGATGTTGTACTTCACTTTTCACACAAATTCTCCCTAAATGTTGTGCTGCCTAGCCTTTATTTCACTCTCCACCTTAGCACAAGGAACCAGACTCTTAGTGAAGTCTAACTCATAAATATTTAAAGCTTTAAGGGGTCCAGGCAAATGCTTATGAAATTGATGATTTCATTAATGCCACCTCTTCCTGGGGCTTTCCTGTGCCTGAGGCACTGCTGCCATGGGCAGGCCCTCACCCTGCAGAGCTGCAGACAAGGAGGGGTCTCTGAGGCTTGGGCTGCTTTATCAGCAGAAGCTGCAATAAACCAGTTCAGGCATTATCCAATCCAGCAGCTCAGTTAATCTCTGCTTACCCAGATTAACTCTGGCATCACGAGACACAGCCCATCAGCTGCAGGCTGGCTCTCAGCATCTCCCTCCTTTCAAAGGAGTTCTTTGCATCAGGCATTTAAAACTTGGGAAATTCCTTCTGTCTTCCCATCCTTCTTAATCCTCTATCAAGAGACAGTATCAGAGACTAAGAAGGTCAAACTGGGGGAGAGGGAAGGAGACAGGCAGCTTTCTCCCTCACTGCACGTCATTGCCTCACCTCAGCACAGGAAGGGAAGATTTGCCCAGTGTGGGAAAGCTCCAGATCACACAATTTTAGTGCTCCTGGTCCCAGACATGGGCCTCCTCCAACAATCTCTAACCCTTTTCATGGCCATGGAACACCCTGCCAAGGAAATATTTTGCTGTGTGAAACCAACAGTGCAGAAGCCTTTCCAAGCATGAACTTGTTCAAATGAAGGTATTAACTCTCTGGTTTATTTAATCTCCCTAAGCAGAGCTATAAGGCACCCCAGGTCAGGGAAAATGGCATAATTGCCCAAAATGCCTGTCTAGACCCACATACCAAGGAGGCCACGATGCTAACCCTGCCCACAGCTCGGTGAATGTGACACAAGCACCCAGAGCCAGGTGTCTGTGGTGCAGCTGGGCTCACCCTGCAGGGGGGAGGAGTGAGCTGGCTGGCTGTAAAGCCATCAACAAAGCCGACACACCTCCATGTCTGTGAGTACCTGCACACCACCACCTCCACTCTTCCCTCCCCTCACACCACTTGGCCTGAGGCACCTGTGAGTATTTCGAGCATGTGGAGTGGACAGTTCTCATTAAGCCTCTGTCAGACTGAAATGGCTTCTTTACACTGTTTATCCTTGTGTATGCTCTGCTGATGCCACAGAGTGCAGGTGGCTGGACAGGGAGCTCACAGCACTGCAAAAGCCTTGTCTGCCCCTCCCCATGAAGCCTTGGAGTGACTGCCTAGAACAGAGGCCAAACAAGATTAAGAGAATAACAGCAGGTATTTGTTAAAGGCCTTCAATACGTACACCTTGGGCAGTCAGAAGCCTCCCAGAGGCTACACCCAAGGTGGATGATGGTCACAAGCTTTTCAGACAAAGTTTGGTCCATTTGCATGTCAGGTGTTCAGCTTCAGGTAACAAAATAATTTACCCCCAGTTTACTTTTGTTTATACTTTTCAGGGCCTGAGGCTGTAGGGTGTCCTTGAGTTTTAGGCTTACAGGAATTGTTTTGTCCGACCAAAATGTGAAGACAGTAGTTAATACTTTGTATGGAGTTTAGAGTTATGCACTAATGCAGTACAGGATTTGAAAAATATAAAGGCTAAAATCTTAAGGCATCACCCACAGCACTGGATGAGGCCACCATAGGATAAAAGGAAAAAAACAAGGCCAAGCTGCTGCTGCTTTAATTTCACAGGGACATTTTTTGCATGTGTACCAGTCCTCCATATTCATCACAGAAGAGGTAGTACTTCAAAGGCACTCAGATAATCACTTCTGGGTGCATTCCACCAGCATCGTTAGGCAAATGTCCATAAATACCCTTCTCACATATCTTGTTTCACTCAGATTATCCTTGTCTCCTTGGCAACTGTCAGATGATGTATAATGCTAGCAGGGATTAGCCCCAACGAGCCTCATAACCCTGGTGTAAATTCAGACTCTGTGAAGGGACCTGGCCAAAACTCCTTTCCTGGTAATGTTTAATTGTTGCTATAAACAATATTAAATCCTAGACACTTTCAGCAAACCTGAGTAAGGGTGAAAATCAATAGAGTGCTTTTTAACTGATAGTACTTGTCTTGTCCTCTAAATAAATAATTTTGAGACATGGATATACTTGGTGTTTCACAGCTTGACATGTAAAGCTGTGTTTTGAATCAGTACTTGAGAGAAGGCTTGTGCTGAAAACTTGGCTCTAATATCTTTATCTCCTTCGTCCCTTGTTGTCAGTGGGATCACACTGGGAAATTCCAAATCCCTGCAAGAGCTTAACAAAATTATGTTTCACTTTAACCTGTTAATTTCTGAGAACTGTCCAGGGTTCAGGTCATCACTTGGTCTGCACATTGTCTGACATGGGTTGTACTGGGACTTTCTGCCTCTGAGCAAGCAGCTCTGGGTTGCACCCTCATGCCCCACTGCTCAGAGCAGTGACCAAAGCATCAAGTCAAGGGGCTTCAACACATGCTCCACCTGCATGAAGCTTGTCTCTACTCCACATGGTATGTGTGTCTGCTGAGGAAGAAGTTTGTCATCTCATGTGGCATCCTGTGCACCCAAAGCCAGCTTTTGCCAAGTGGGGCACTGACATGAGACCTCCACAAAGGATATGCAGAGAGTGCCAGTGCATGGAGCTGAGCAGCCCTGCATTACATGCAAGTCTTAAGAGTTGAAGATCTAAGTGATAAAAGCCTACCTGTGCTGCAGTAGTGACGTGGTTAAACCACTTGTTCCTTCTTCAGTACACTCAGGTCTTTATAACTTTCCAAACTGGGGATATCTGCTCTAGTTCAACAGAACAACAAAAAATATCTTTAAGCAGAGCCACCAAGGAAAGGAGGCTGAAATCAGCACCAGCCTCAGGAACAAAACCAAATCCAGACGTACTGCAGCAGAAATAATAGTATTTCTGTAATTAGGCAGACAAATCTCTGGCACATCATTGTGTCTAAAAATGAATTCAACAATGTGCCATGGCTGATGTCTCTTAGACTAATCAACTAGAGAGAGCTGAGAGAGGAGGGGGGTGAAAACTTTCCAGGAGATAAGTCACCAAACAGCCAAGCCAAAGGGTGATGGGGAAGCCAGTGTAGGCAGGGAGAAGAAAACCCAGGTCCTGGCACAGGCTGGTTAGCAGTGATGCAGCCTGATTTTTTTGCCTGCTTGTGTGGACCTGTTTGCTCCCCAGCCATCTGCCAGCTCCAGCACACACCTCACTGCATGCAAGACTTGCAGGGAGGGGGGAAAGGGATCAGTGGCTTAAGGCAGGTGATTTTTAGCACTGATAGGATGAAAGGCCTCCTAGCTCGCTCACATGTCTATGTACTGGCAGAAGCTCTAAGCAGCACCATTTTAGACACTCCAGCACACAGCAGGGGCTCAGGAGATTTAGTACTGCTACCACTGGTTTGTGCACATAGAGAAATTCAGCTACAGCAGCAGGAGTAATAAAAACTGCTGAGAGCTGAATACCACAGTCTCCTCTGTCACTGGTCACATTATTCTTGATTTCAGGCAGCAAGAGGAAGAGAAAGTTAATCATTTATGCGCAGCAAAGCTAGGGAAGATCCCAGTTTAAAATCCTACTGTAGTAGCAGAAGAGATGGAGTAGATCAGCCCACGATTAAGTGCAGGAGAATCCACACACACTCAGGCAAGGCAGCCCTCTCTGCTGAAGATAAAGTGATAAATGAACATAGCTGGAAAGCAACTAAGGTTGCCACAGGTAAAGTATGAGCATGCTCAAACAGGGCTTTGAAAATGAAGCACATTCCCAACAGTAACTTGTCAGGGAGTCTCTGAAGCTAAAGAACAGCCACTGCTGTTGTGTTTGTCTTGTTGCACTTTACAGCTGGTCTCCATTCCCTTTTTTGGCCCTTGGTAGGGTCAAAAGGTACATGCACAGGGTACATGTCATTGGTACGAACTTCTGCTTAAAAGCACCAAAGCCAAAAGCAACAATATTTTCCCTAAAGGGCAGCTGTGGGGAAACTCTCCTTCTTTACAAACTCTGCCTCTCCAAGACAACTCACTGAAGACAAACAGGGAGCTTTGGTGAAGGAGGGAAGCATGCTTCTTTACCAGCCAAAGCCTCAGCTGTGAAACCTTCACAGAGAAGAGATCTTTTCTCAGCATCAAACACAGGACAGGCTGCTAATTCTGTCTGTGCAGTGTTTCCCAGTCTAAGACCTTGAGCAGTGCTTACAGGTTTGCAGGCAGCCCCATGCCAGGGCTGTGGGTCAGTCCCAGACCTGCCTGGCACCTGCTCCAGCTCAGCTCAGGCTTGCTGAGAGCTGGCTGTGTCTGCATGGAGTCAGTTGTCAAAAAGCAACAGCCTCTGTGCCAAAAAACCACAGCTTCAGTGCCTCTTATCCCTCTAAGCAGCATCTTAGACAGTGGGGGAAAGGGCTTTCACTTGAATGACACCTGACCTGGATTTGCAAAACCTTGGCTATAGGTACAAGTCTGAGTGTAACATGTTTGTGCCAAACTGGCTGCCCACAGCCAAGCACAGCTTTTGTAACACTTTCAGTGGACGCTCTCCCAGGCAAACAGAGCTGCTGGGATGCTGCTGCAGCAGGTTTTACTTTCTCCAATAACACTGCACTTCTTTTCCATCAGAAAAAATAGCTGAATACATGAAGGGTTGGTGGCTGAGGCATCTTCCCCCATACAGGGGGGGAAGATCTATGCATATTTATACTTTACCTTTAGTGATACTCAGATACACTAAACCCTGAAACTCCTACAGAGAGGGGCTCTTTCCAGTCCCTGATAATGATTCCCCTGCATGTGTATGGTTTGGCGGAGTATAGTATCCTTTACATGCCACCCCACAACATGTGCTGCACCCACCTCATTTTTCAGCTACGTTTCCTCTCCACATCTACTTGCTTTATTTTTTATTTCCAAGCACAGCCTGTTGTAGGACTTAAAGTACCAAAATGCCAGCAAGTTTGCCAAAAGCTGTTATTTCAATAAAATTAATGCAAGAACTTTTAAAAAGCAAGATTGTAAGAGGACAAAGCTGCGAGGAGAGATCCATATTTCCGTACCCTCCCCTCATCCAGACACTGGCCACAGCTACAGCCATGCAGTCTCTCCAGAGAGAGAGACATGCATAAGATCATTATCACATGAATAAGATCTGGCCCTTGCAGAAGTACTGAGAAGCTTCCCAAAAGCTGGGTTACAAGTGTGGTTTGGAAAATTTATCTTCAGCTTTGAATACACCTGCTGTGAATTTAGGCTCTGGCTCACACTAGAAATTACTATTGCATATTTGCCCCTATGTATAGCTGGGGAGGTGCAGACTGCTCTGAAGGCCAAGCCCTGCCCTGAGGATCTGGGAATTAAAGACCTAATCCCCTCAGTGTTTACATCTGTGCACTGCACAGAAGGTAAACACTCTGTGTTCCAGCATCTGCTGCACCTGCATCCACAGGCTCAACCTGGGTGGAAACAGAGCAAAGCTGGGCTAAAAGGAGACAGAATTCCTGTACTTATTACCCATGTTAATGCACTAAGTATAGATTCAGCTTCAGCAGATCAAAGTGCTCAGATGTTATTACTAACACATTGTAATTATCTTTTGTCAGCAATCACCAAGAGCAAGGTCTGCCTTGTGCTCAAAGTCTGCTCCAAAGACCTTATGCTCTGAACAGATCTTTTCATGCTGTCAAGAGGGAGAACAATTCAGATATAGCTGGAGGCTGCCAAAGTACAGGAAGAAGCAGTGCTAAGTTAAATGGTATCTCTCTAGAAGCTTTTTGTCTGCAGGTATTCAGCACAGTTCTTTTGTGTTTAGAAGGACAGATCAAGTACTAGCTGACCAAGAAATATTTTCAAGTAAAATGTTACTTAACAGCTCCAGAGCAGTCCTTTAAGAACATAGATTTGTACCTTTTTATTTGAGTGTTGCAATGTGACATGCTGCCATATGAGTTTTATGGTTTCTAGTCCATCACAAAGTTTCCAAATCTTTGTGATGGACTTGCTCATTTTTATGGCATTCACTTTCCATGTGTGACCCTATTACACCTATCCATGGTTAACATTTGGTGAAGAGGAAACTTTATTGGAATGGTTTGAAGCTGTAGCTTTCATCCTGGCCAATATTCACTATAGAGTTTGGGTTTCCTTATTTTTCCACAGAAAGCAGCCACAGGTTCTACTGTATTGGCTATGAGAAATCAGCCTTCTGCACTAAGCACTTGCACATCTTGCTTTAGTCATTCCAAAAACCACTTCTTAGCTCTTCTTCCTCTCACTTTTGAAATAAGGTTATCAAGTTTTAAAGGAAATGAGCAAACACACATGAGCACTGTTTTTAAGAAACAGCCTGATAGAAGTTATTTGGAATCAAACTTTGCAGGGATTTAAAAGCTAATCAAACATGTCCAGGTAAATCTACCATAAAATTTAAATATACATTTGAGAAAATATTTTCTCTCTTCCTGTCTGAAGACTTCCTGGGAGAGTTTAATATATTCTAAACCAACTCCTTGAATTTTGTCCCATCTTTTTTGTCACTAACTCATTTCACATATATGAGGAGTGGTCACCCCTATTTTCATGCATTCAGACATGTTTGTAACTGCAGGTTTGAGCATCAAGTCTACGCACACTGGAAAACTTCTGGCTTGTATTTACTACTAATAAATCCTAAAACAGTATATTGTGGGCTTAACATGGTGTAGACATGAAGATTTCAAGAGCAGACAGAGCTGCTAGCTTGCCATCACGTATTAGATATCCCCAATAGAACTCAGTTAATTTACCTTGAAATAAAGGGGAGAGAGGGCTTAAAGCCAGAGCAAGAGACTGTAAGAAGCTTAATTATTGTCTCTTTCTTCTAGGCACAACCATTTGGGTTTGAACACCTCCAGGTTTAAGGTCTTAAGACTAAAATGATTTTGTTAAAAAATTAATTCAAGAATGGAGATGGGCTGTCCTGACTTCAGGCTACCATGGAAAGACAGGAAAGCCTCTCAGGCAGGAGGGAATGTTACATTTCTTTGTCTCCATCACTGTAACCTTCTTAATTTTTCAAAAGGTTTTAATGACCAGGTTAAGTATTTGTGTTTCCAGTTCAGTTATTTCCAAACTGGTGAGGCATTTTCTATTTCATTGTCCTCTCATCTAATCCACACTTTTGGCTCACTAGGAAGTTACTGGAAGAAATATTTTTCAGCCTTTAGCTCATGTAGCAAAGACAAACTGAGCTCCAGCAAATCTGGATTAAAAACCCACATCAAAGGTAATGGCCAGAATGGTCTATCAAGATAAAATACGCCTTTTTCGGGGGAAAAAAGACTTACTAGTGGAAATGAAATACTAAAAATGCACTGGAAGTTATCTTGGAGAGCAGACCACAGAGCTTACTGCTGCAAAACATGAACTGTCCAGCTTCCAAACTGTACCATTCCCTCTGCTAGTCCAATACAAAGCTTCAGGCACAAGAGGAATGGCAAACTTTTTAACCTGAAGGTCCCAGACCCCCCTGCAACAAGGGCCAGGCTGTGCTGCAGTGAATTAATGTGGTGGTTCCTCTCAGCTCCACCAGACTGGATTATTGCAGCCTTTCTGCTTCCATGTGCAATAGGTAACAAATGCTTCACTCCAGGTGCTGTGCAGCATCCCCACAGAACCAGACGAGCCTGCTGGTGTCACATGTTATTACCCTAATCCTCTCACCATCCAGGAGCCAAGCAGCTGCCAAGGAGCCCGTGTTCAGCTCTCTGTGCAGAGCCCCACAATGCAGAGCTGTCTCATCTCCCACACTTCTTCTGCAAAGCAGGATTTGCACACAGAGCAGGAGCCACTTCGTGCACTACTTAGCATGGTGTGTCCTCCAGGCACACTTTGTCCTCTGAATTATCTCCAGTGCTAATTTATTGCAGCATTCAAAGCATCGTGCCTCCTGCAGTCCCTCCCACAGGAAGCTGGCTGACTCATTTTTCCACACACTCTATTTTCTTCTCCACAAGAGCCAAATGTTTAGGTCAAGAATAAACCACAAAAAAAAGGGAGGCTCATGTTTAAGCACCTCCTAAAACAGCCCACAGCCACTTGTGAAACTCTTTTCTTTCATTCAAAGAGCAGACCTGGAAGTGTTACACCCAGGTAGAGTTACCCCCATATGGCACCTAACTGCCCTTGCAGTTCCTAATCCTGTAAATTGATTTAGCCCAAGCTAATGGTGTAATCACACAGGTATCTGAACACTTACTAAAAGACAAGATGAAGGCCACCATTTTGCATTCATCCCCCTAAGCTCTTTCCCAAAGCATTCCCATGCTTGCCTTCAAACTGATATATCACCTAACCTTACAGGAAGGGAAAAAAAGAACATTGCCAGGAAAACCCCATCTAGTTTTTCACACTTTGCTTAGTGATGCAGCAAAAGTCAACCATCTTTGATAAAAGGACTTTTCAAGGACACTTGAAAATAAAAAAAGCATTAGCTCTTATCCATCTCTAGCTACACTTACAGTTCTCCAGTCACCAGAAATATAGGAAGCAACCAGAGTTATCCAATGCAAACAATTCTCCTTCCAAAAACAAGAAATCCAGCTTCAGCCTGAGAAGAGCCAAAGTTTGCAGATGTTTCCACCAAGGAACTAACTATCTCTATTCTTAACTCCACCTCAAGAAGCAGGTGCCAGACCACTCCACCCCAAAATGCAAAGCCCCAGGTGCTGCCTGCTCTCTCTTTCAGCCACTTGGGTCTCTGTCTCTCAGGTGTGTGGCCTCAGAGTTGATTGGCATTAACCCACTGCCACCCACTGCTCAACTAGGGCTTGTTGAGAGGAAACACATTCTTGGGGTTTTTTATGGTAAAACTCAGGTAAATAGGAGTGAGGTCGAAGGACACGCTAGGTATTTCCCACTTGTGCTACAGAAGGGAAAGGGAACAAATCTGCAGCAAAAATTTCTCACTTTCATGCAAGCAATAAAAGCTTGTATTCTTGTATTTCCAAAATGTCAAAGTGTGGAAGTTGTGCAGAGCTTAGCATAAGCTGCCACTGCTGCCCTTTGTCTCACAGAATCCTCTCAGAATAGGTTTAGTGCTGCAGCCATGAGGCTTTTCCCATCACTAATGTGTCCCCAGCCTGATGCTTATAAAAGAGTCATAATTGTGCCTTTCCTCCATTACTGAGTCTTCTTGCTTTGGCAGTCCTTTGGACCAAGATCTCTGCTTTCCTTTTTTTCTGGACAGATTGATTTTGTGCAAAAATAATGTTCTTTTGTTTACTGTTTTGTCCCCCTGCCCTTATTGTCAATGTAGGGCCCCCCACCCAACGGAGCTGGCCTGTGGCAGCCTGTTTCCTGCCAGAGGGAAAGCTCATCAGCCTGAAATCCCCCCCAGCTGGGCAGTGGCAGAGTGAAGGATGAAGTGAGGAGGAGGACTCAGCCCCACTCCCCATTTGGCAGGGATGGGGGTAGTGCTGGCTCTCACCAGGATCCCCAGCTGCAATGTCCTGTGCTGCACTGGGGAGAAGCAGGAAGAGGTCTCTGGAGAAGCCCTAGCCAAATC
Organism: Fringilla coelebs; assembly: GCF_963513975.1. Taxonomy (NCBI): domain Eukaryota; kingdom Metazoa; phylum Chordata; class Aves; order Passeriformes; family Fringillidae; genus Fringilla; species Fringilla coelebs. The sequence continues at coordinate 5,119,879 of NC_140043.1, read as the reverse complement.
CCCTTCTACTCCTCCTTCAGCCACGAGGCCATTGCTGTTTCACACACTTTTTACCTCGGCTGTCACTGGCAGAAGGTGTTCTGTCTTTTGCTGAGTGCATTTTTCCAGAGGTGGTGAATGACAGGCTCAGCCCTGCCCGCAGAGGGGCTGGGGTGGCACTCACCATGTCCACCCTGGGGCAGCCCCAGCCTCACCCCAAAGGGTCTCTCAGCCCCCCAGCAGTACCCAGGCACCTGCAGCAAATAAATTCCACCCCTTGCCTCAGCAAAATGCTAATTTCATAATGGTCATTAAAATATTCACTTGCCACACACCCTTCACAGCTCCACTGATAACATCAGCCCCAAAAAAACCTCCTCACACCACGGTGGAAACAGCACCATCACAACCCCACCAGGGTGGGCAATACCCACCCTCAGTACAGTTCTCTCCCTCACCACAAAAATCCCCATTGCTAATCCAGTCCCAGGCTGGTCTGAGCTTTGCCTTTTACTTTATTGCCACTGGTTAAACTTCAAATTCCCCTAATAGTGTGTAATCTCCCTGTATTTGTCTCAACCCACAAGCTTTTCAATCTTATTTTCTCCCCCATTGTTGAGAAGGGGGGGTGAGAGCAGCTGGGTGGGCATCTGGCCAGCCCACCAGGGTGCCACTGCTCTTCTCCACAGAGAATTCCACAGGGAATCCCTCTGGGCACATCAATCAGCAAATACAAGCTGAAGGCCCCAAGAGGTGGTGAATGCAAGCCCCTCTATTATGTAAGAACTTTCCTGGATAGGCTAATGTTTCAAATAACAATTGGAAGCTGACCTGCATTCAAAGCTTTGCTAAAAATCTCTCAAAGATTCCCAAACTGAGCAACTTCCAGCTGTGCAAAATATTGATGGTGCTCATGGTGCCAATGTTCCAAGGGCTGGGAAACAGCCAATTTATTGGCATGGATCAAGTATCCCAGAAAACAAGGCTTCTTCCAGCACCAGTATGCTGGCTGCAGTGGCAAGGCAGCAATCCCAATCCTCTGGAACTTCCTCAGAAACCAGATTACCAATTTTTTTCTAAATTATTGATCTAAAGCAATTTTTTGTTGTTGTTGTTTCCTGCTCTGGTTATGTTTTAGTAGCCAAATATATTTTCCTACCAGAGAAGAGCTGGGAATCTAGGAACCTGCAGCCAAGGGAGGCAGCAATTAGTGATTTGAAGTGTTAATGGGACCACAGTGGGAACTGGAAGTCCCTTGAACTCAGCTATTAGCAAATTAATAAAAGGGGTAACACGCTCTCCTGAGTGTTACAAATTTAGCACTAATTAGGACTTCTCTTTCTTAGCTATTTTAGGCAAGAAAAACTTCAATATTCTTTGTTAAATCTTAATCATCTTGTTTGTAGAAGTAAATCATATGGAAACATTGGTTTCTTCACCCAGCTACGGTCTATTAAACTTTGTCCATTCTCCTTTTCTTTGTGACATGACTTATAGCTAGATATTTTGTAATCAGTAGCTTTATTCATCAACTCACCCCAGAGGAAGGTTTTCTTTGACTTAGACTAACCTGCAGGCCATTAATTTGTCACAGTTCATCCCTAACTCCTCAAAGATCCCCCCTTCACAGGAACATCAGTGGTCCAATTTATTTATCCTTGTTTTATGTATTCATTGCTCATACATTCCAGATGTTAAACCTCATGGAGTTCTTGTAACTGGCAAGCATCTCTTTCTGCCAGAGATATACACATGTAGATCTTTGTGTATTTTAACACTTGGGAATTAATCACAAGAGAAACTTAATCAAGTTTGCAACGATGAAAAGCCCTTAATTAGAGCAGAAGCCAAAATGTCCTCCTGCTCTTCTTGCACTGCCCAAATCTCATCGAAACCTTGCCTGAAGACCAGAAAACAAATCTCACAGTTGATTGGATATATCTAATTGTGAATTGATGTCTATGCTTTTGCAGATATGTTTCAAATCTTGCCTGGCGGGTGCATTGGCCAATTTCCCCATACTGAGGAAATTAATTCATTTTTAACTACAGAGCAAAGCTGTGATGTTGGGCAATATATGTCTCCCTTTCTGCAAAGAATATTACTTGTCTCTAGCAAAATCACTGCATTGCTAAATGACTGACAGAACCACAAAAGATTTAGCTTTTAATGTTTAGGAAACACTGATGGAGAAGAGAAAGCCCTGCAGGCTGGCTGAGGCAGAACAAACTCACTTCCATTCAGCAAAAGCCATATTGAGCATTAAAGAGGAAATGGAGATGGAAGGTTACATCTTCACTGATGCCACAAAGTAAAAAGAGCATGTTAGAAGAAATCAGTGAGGAGCTCATGGTTTAAAACACACATGTACAGGTGCACACCACCAGCAGTGCTGAGAACTGAAGCTGTCTGAATGGACACTATAAAGCCTGAGAAATACTGGACACTGTCAAGGTGGCTTTCATAAATTAATGCAAGCTGATGTTAAAATCTCTATTAGAAAGGATAGTTTGGCAGCAGGATTAATAACCTCTGAAACAAATGTAGCATGACAAGGAAGATTCCATGACCAGAGCTCAGCTCAGAAGACTTTGTTTCATGTCTAGAAAAACTGGATGAAGACTGTTCCTAGTTAGCCTGTGGAGGGAAACACAAAATACAGTCATTTCTGTTTACTTCTGCTAAACAGCTGGTCAGAGAGTATTTTCTGCACTGTGTGAGCCTAAAGCAAGTGTTGTTTTTACTTTTCTCTACTGCATGAGGTAGGATGCAAGTGGTGTTCACTGAGGTGACACCGTGACATCCCGTCTGCCTTTAGGGCTCTAAACACTAACAGTAACTGAGTCCTTTTTTCCCTCCATGTGAGTTATAATTGTGGGAATAAGATGTGTGAGCCTGTGAGCTGGGCAGCACATAGATAAATTCCAGATGATGATTTAATGCTGGTGAATACAAGTCTTATAGTCCTGCAAGCAGCCTGGTACTGGAGAGGACCTTTGAGGTCAATTCATTTCCCTTCTGCCACAGGCAGCCCTCTGAAAGAAGCTGCATGATAAAGTGACCCAGCTCCATTACAAAGTTAATTTTTTTGCCACCATTTCTACTACTGTAATGGTGCAGGAAGAGGAATCCTACAGCAAGTCCTTGGAAATGTAGAATTCTTCCTATTGCCAGCCTTAATATACTCTTATCCGGTTTATTCACATCTTTCTTTCCTGCCAGAATTGTGCTTCTGCTTAAATAGCGCTTCTCCCTTCTGTGTGCTCATCCATGATGTATTTATAGGGAGTCCTCTCTCAGCATTCACTGCATGAGATAAAACAAGCCATCCTTTTTTTAGACTCCTTTCATATAACAGACTTTCCACAATCTGAATCATCCTTGTAGCTCATCCCTTCACCTGCTCCTGTCTGGGCATGGGGAGCAGAACGAGCCAGAGCAGCTATATATTCTCCTACCAGGGATTTTTACAATGCCATTAATACTGCTTTGTTTCCTTACTGCTCTGTTGTACATTTATATACTCTCTGTATGTAGAATTCTTCAAGCATATAAATTATGTTACACAGTGAACTATCAAATACTGGTGTGTCATCTCCTCTGGGGCCACTTGTGCTCCTTGGGAGTGTGGTCAGCATCTTGCAGGCAAAATCCTTCAGTGCTTTTCATCTGGTGCTTTTTCATCCTTGATAGCTCCTGCAGAGTGTTTCAGCATGAAGATGTTTCAGCAGTCATTGCAAAAGCAAGTGAATCATTCAGAAAAAGCACAATCCATCCATCTTCTTTAGTGTCACCAATTAATAGCTGCTCAGGATGCTTTGCAACATATAGTTGCTTAAGGGAAGAAAAATAACCACCCCCTTCCTATAGTGCTGTGCTGTCATTGTATTCTGTGTATCCTGCCCAAGCAAGGAAGGTTTATTAAATCCATTTGGCGATATGCAAAGGGTTCTAATATGGGGCTTTAAAGAAGTGTGAAAAAACAGTATAAGAAGGGAACTAAAAACCAATTGGTAGACAAGATTATTTCTTTTTATTGGAAGCCATTTATCTTTTTAGAAGCCAGTGGTCAGAGCCTGATTTGGTGGCCACATTTTGGTCTGCTGCTGCCCTCCAAGCAAACAGTGCTGAGGCCCACCAGTTTCCTCCACTTGATGGAGCTGGAGCAGCCTTTTACTTCATGCTTCTGCTTTGGAATATTTTGCTGGGGACTGTGCAAAATAAGGGACCATTTTTAAAAGGGAGCAGTGTTGGCTTTGTGGGCAGCTCAGCTTTGTGGTCTGTGTGTTTATTGCTCCAGTCACAAGCTGCTAGAGCAGAGTCATTGCACCCTTTGGTGAAGCTCTGCCTTGGGCACTGTCAGAGCACCTGGAGAAAATCCAGACCCACATTTGCCAGACCTAAAGATGCATTCCCCAGCCTGCCCACAGCTGCTGACCCCAATCTCTCCTCCCATCTCACCTGTCTAAAGCACTGTGCCTTTTGCCACTGGCCACACCCCAAGCAGGACAGCAATGCCACCTCTTGAGGGGAATCAGCTCAATCCCAGCCCATGTGGCATAGTTGGAGCTCTGTGCCTGAGTGTAATGGAACTTGATGGAAGCTAATTAAAAAGAAAACTATCCATTTTGCTGTCTCTTTAGGGTTTAGTCATAAAAACCTTATGTTGTCTCACAAGCCTAAAGAAGTGTGTTCACATGTAAAAATCAGCCATAAAGCTGCCTGGAGAGTCCTTAACATGTCTAAGCTGTCATTTTTAAGGGCTGCCTCAAGCCTGGATCCTACAGGTAGGAATGACCTTTCTGCTGTCCTCAAACCACCCTGCATAAGTGGGGCATCCCTGCTTCAAAATGGGAAAGAGGGACAAGCCCAGGGATCCTTCACTGACAGTCATGTGCAGTGGATGTTTCTCCATCTGGCCTTGACAGGAGCTGGGAATCAAAGGCAAAGAGTACTTGTTATATTAGGGTTGTGCCAAAGATGTTCAGAGGTTAAGAGAGTGTAAATCTAATAGGAGCGTTTCCTGATCTTCTCCTCAACCCCAGCTAGGCTACAATTTTTAAGGCAAAGTGAATTTCCTTTAGGACACAGGAGTCATCATGGTTTTTTACAGTGGAAAAAATTATGGGCTATGTCCCCTTGGCTGCCCCAAGGGAAAAATCAACATGGTTTAAATGGCAGCTCTCCCCAGTGTCTACCCAGGATGAGATTTTCACTCACCCAGACTCTGCAGAGTTCAGAGTTTCTGCTGAAACTGGGCTTGTGCAGAGGTTGTATCTGGGTGGGTTTCCCCGGGCAGGGGGAGAGGGCTGCTTTGGATCCACGGGGTGACTCCAGCTGGTGTCTCCTTGCAGGCGTCGGAGGTGGAGCGGCAGCTCTCCCTGCAGGTCCACACCCTCCGGGAGGACTTTCGGGAGAAGAATTCCTCCAGCAGCCAACACATCGTGCGGCTGGAGAGCCTCCAGGCCGAGGTGAGTCACCTGCCTCCCTCCTGCAGAAAGCAGCCAGGCCTCTTGGAGCTGGTGTAATGACCCTCTCTGAGCTGGCAAACACAGTCAGCCAGGAGAGCCAACAGAGGGGCGGCAGCACTGGGGCAAAGGACTCCCCCAGCAAGGATTGCTCCATGGTGTTCTGGCTGGGCTGGCTCATGGCACCTTCCAGTGCTGCCTTTGCCACAGCATTGCTGCAAAATGAATGGATGAGAAGGATCTTCCAAGAGCCAAACCATGGCTGTGCTCCTGCAGGGCTGCTGCCCAGGACAGATTAAACTCTGGTAGGAAGGTCTGCAAGGGTTTTTTCCCTCTGTTCCTCATGCTTGCAAAGAAAGCAGCAATCCTCTCTTGCCTCTGAGCCATGCACTTGGGAAAGCAAGGAGCCCCTGCCTGTTTTAACTCAGGTACATTTGCAGGAATGAGACAACTTCCTTCCTTTCCCCTTCCCTGACAGGGTCACTGGGGATCACATAGGCAGGAACTAGATGGGTAGAAGATGTCCAACTCTGCTACCCAACCACTTCTTTTATTTAGCAGCTGTCTGGAAGAGCTTTTCCTAAATTCTCTCGATTTCTTTTCTCCTGCTCCCACCTGCTCCTTGCTGGTCCCTCGCCTTTTCTTCCCCTCCCCTTGGTGTGGAGCAGCAAGTCCTTGAAGTAAGTATGGAGGCTTGGAAAGGGTTTGCCTGCACATACATTGCTGTTACCATGCATGCCTGTCACCATGCATGCCACACCTTGTCTCCTCACCTCCTTCCTGTCTCTTGCTTTCCAAACCCTTTCCCCCTATGCTTTTCCCATGGTCCAGGGCTCATGGCAGAGTGGTGGTTTTTATATTGTATCATTATTTACAGCATGTTCATTACTCTGCCTACCAAATATGAAATCTTGATACAATCTCTCTATTAAACCTCTTATTTTTCTTTCTCCAACCCATGCAAATCATGGTGGTGCTGGGCAGAAACACCTCAGAAACCATTAGTCACCTCAGAGCAGCTTTCCAATACCTCCAGCAGCCTTTACTCTGCAGAAATAGCAAGTCCACATACTTGGCTGATATTCCTTTGTGCAGCCAAATCTTTCCAGCAACTTGGAAAGCAGCAAAGAGACAAGGTCCCAAAGAGGCCAAGAAAACAGTGGGAATTTGCTGAATTTGTCTATGCTCCATGAACTGAAAGGAGGCCATAGGGAATATTTAGGGTTATATTGGACTGGTGCATGGCTGGCATACCAGACCCCAGAGATCCTGTGTGTACTGATGTAGGAAAAAGCTCCTTCTTCTTGGTTAAACAAGAAGTGACCTTGGCTAGTGCTGAATCATCCCTTGCACTGTTCCCAGCTAACTGAGTCACGGAGGGTTTGTTTGGCAAACTGTCCCTTGCCCAAAATCATTGCCCTTGACAATTAAAAGAAATGAACCAATTTTAAAGGCAACCGATCACTGGGAGGCTAAAAATAAGCACAGCACAGAAAGGAGTCTACACAATTGAAAAGAGAGAAAAATCCCTGGTGAGGACCTGATGAACACACACCAATTAACAGCAGTGAGCAGGGATCCCACAGGCTCACCCTGGATCATGCTGTCTCACCCTGTGATCTCCAGCACCCAAACAGGAGAAAATGCCACCATCAGGACCAACCAGTTCTTCCCAGTCTTTCAAATGTTAAGGTCCAAGGGGTGGGCAGGGGTGGTCTCCACTCAATATTGATTTCAAGGAATATCCTTGCCTATTCCTGCCTGCTCCCTGACCTGCCAGTGCACATCCAGCCCCTTTGGAGCAGACCCTGCAGCCTGGGGAAGGAGTTGGTTCCATTCAGAGCTTTCCTAAGCTTTAAACCACACACAGAGGTAGTTTCTCCCATACAGGTAGAGAACATCTGTGTACATCCTTCTGCTTTTCGCTGTTTCATTTCTCTCCTGGGAATGTGGTGTCTCTCCTCTCTGGTCCCTGCAAAGCCTGAGAGGGCCTCTCTTTGCCCTGCAGATCAAAATGCTGACGGACAGGAAGCGGGAGCTGGAGCATCGCCTCAGTGCCATGATGGAGGAGAACGACCTGCTCCAGGGAACCGTGGAGGAGCTGCAGGACAGAGTCCTCATCCTGGAGAGACAAAGCCATGACAAGGACCTGCAGGTGAGGAGGCAGCAGTGAGACAGGGAGGGGACGGGGAGATGCAGTAAAAGTCACAATCTGGGGTAAAATTGGCCAAGAACTGGGTGACACAACTAGAGGAATGAAATGGCTCATGCAAGAATGGCAGCAAGCAAGGTCCTGGGTGTTCCCCATGAAGACAGGTAGCAGGAACATCAAGCAAGCAATGTCCTGGGTGTTCCCCATGAAGACAGGTAACAGGAACATCAATGAGGCATCTTGACAGCAAAGAGCAGCTTAGGAGGGAGATCTGAGCAAGGAAGTGGGGCAGGCTACTGGGGAAATGAGGTAAATGCAAAAAGAATCAGAGGACTCTGGTTACAGTTCATTTTATTTAATTTTTCAAGAGTACAGTTGGCTTCAAAAGGGGCTTCTCTAGATCCTGCTGTTCCAGAGGGCAGTCACTGGCCTCTTAGATCCCAGTGCTCAGGTGGTTTCCCAACAATCTCCATGGTGTTCACAGCCATGAATCACCAAATGTCACTCCCCAGAAAACAAGCTTGGCACCTCTGGGGCTTAGGACAGAGCCACGTTTTTCCATTTCACTTCTGTGGGTTACCAAGCACTGAATCCTCAGCTCTGTAAAACAACCCTGAGTAATTTTTCCTTTTTGAAAAATATATTTGTATATATTTTTAAAAAACATGTAGATAGCAGTTTCTCTTTGGATCCACTTCCTGCTGAGTTGTTTTCAGCAAATTTCTTTACCTGAGTCCCAACTTCTTCACAATGTTCTCCATTTTAATGCTGATTAATCTGCTATTTTTATCTTTCTGGATATTCTGGATTCTAAACAGTGTCTAATGACACTTGGAGATTATTAAGCTCCAATAAACAGCAATACCAGCCAAGAGTACTTTCCTCCTGGCTGGAAACCCTGTTTTGTGTCACTCATTCCTCCCTCCCAGCTCCCTCACAAACCAAGAGATTGATCCAGTCCATATTGCTTCCATTAATATTTTTCTGATTCCTTGATTTTCTTCCCAAGCTGCACCAAAGCCAGCTGGAGCTCCAGGAGGTGAGGCTGTCCTACCGGCAGCTGCAGGGCAAGGTGGAGGAGCTCAGCGAGGAGAAAAGTCTCCAAAACCTCAACACAACCAGCACATCCCTGCTCTCTGAGATAGAGCAGAGCATGGAGGCAGAGGAGCTGGAGCAAGAACGAGAGCAGGTATTTTCCCTCCAGCCTCTGGGAAAGCCCACAGGTCTCTTTGGCCAGAGCAAAAGGGAGTTTAATGTGTTTGATTTGGATTTGGAGCTGGAAATTGGGACTGGGGTCTGGCATCAACACCCTTTTGAAAGTAAACCTCCGCATCCATTTCCAAATCAACGTGGCGAATACTTGTGAGGGCTGGCAATCCCACGCTTCACATGGCCGTGGAGGGAGGCTCTCCATGGCCCTGACAGCCCAGGCTAATGGCAGGCTCTGTTGTTGCAGCTGAGGCTGCAGCTCTGGGAGGCGTACTGCCAAGTGAGGTACCTCTGCTCCCACCTGCGGGGCAACGACAGCGCCGACTCGGCCGTGTCCACCGACTCCTCCATGGACGAGTCCTCCGAAACCTCCTCAGCCAAAGACGTGCCCGCCGGGAGCCTGCGCGCCGCGCTCAGCGAGCTCAAGAGGCTCATCCAGAACGTGCTGGACGGGGCAGACTCCACGGTAAGTGTGGCACAGAGAGGCCTTGCCTTGGGCTCATCAGAGCTTGCTGCAGGTGCTGCTGGGTCCTCAAGGCCCTGGTGTCTCTCTGTGGCTCACAGAGATGGGCAGTCACAGGGCACAGCCCGTTCTTTGTGTCTCAAATGGTCAGCAAAGAGGCAAGCACGTGGGGTTTCAGCCTGAAGTGTTCGGACCACCTAAAATTTCAAGCTCATACAACTGTCATTGGCCTGGGAGTTGTTCTGGAAAATTAATAAAAGTAGGCTTACTTTGAGATTTTCAGTAAGTTAGGGTTTCAATGTGGAAATATTGCAGATTGCCTTACACATCATGGTTGGGTTATTTCCTTTGGGATTTTCCTAGCCTTCCTTTATTAGCAATAGTACCACAAAAACATCATAACCCCTATGTCAGGAGGTTCTGTCCCTGTGAAGTGTCGTTGGTAGAAATGTCTTGGCTGGAGCTGCCAAAATCAAATCTGTGGCAAGGTAAGGGTTTTGCTGGCACAAGATGATGTCTGTAGGATGAGGTCCCAAGGCTGTTGGGCAGGAGGGGTTGGCATGGAGGGACCACTCAGCATCCACAGAAGTGCAGAATTACAACAAAACACCTCACTTTTTGTTGTGGCTCAAATCAGGCCTGGTCCCATTCCCTACAAGCTGGTTGCATTGCCATTAGGGCTTTTTTGGGGTGTTGTGGTGAGGAAAACAGTGTAGCCCCTGCAGGGGGCTGTGAGGGAGTACTCACCCTCCTCATTTAAGTACCCATAGGCTGAGTAGAAAGAGGAAGTTGTATTTGATAAATAAAATGTAGAGATCCTATAAAAGGTCCACAAACAGAGACTGTAGCCACGTGGGCTACCAAATGGGCAGTAGGTCTCTGTAAATTTGGTTTATGCCAAGCTCTGCATGCTCTTTGCATCATGTGTGGAAGCACTACCTTTGGTTGAGCACCCTTGGTTGTGGAGGTATACGGAAACAAAAAACTCTACCAAAGTCACATTCACATTTTCTTTTTCATTGTTTAGCACCCTCATCCCAAACTGATACCAAATTAATACAATTGCATTTTTTAAAGTGAAATCTGAGCAAAAGATTTCTCTCCCGCTCTCAGAGCTCTCGGCGAAGCGACGACGACACCTTAGAGGAACAGATCAGGAGAACCAGTGAGGATTCACGAGCCCTGAGGGAGTTAATGGAGGGAGAACGGGGGAAACTGAGGCAGAGTTTGGAGGAGCTGCAGCGACTGCACAGCCAGGTTAGCAACTCCCACACTTTACATGTGGTCTTGTAACGGCAGTGTTCATCCTCCAAGACATGCCTTCCATCAAAGAGACCAACATGATAAATAGCCCAGCAGGATTTAGGCCAAAATGGTTGGATGAGGGAGATTTGTTATACCGAATGTAGAGGATTAAAACATTTAGGATTAAAGTTTCTGACAAATTGTCTGGAGCCCATCTGAGACATCATCTCAAGCAGCCAAACTTCCTGTAGGCCTTTCTCCCAGTTTGCTTTTTAGCCAGTCTCTGTTACTTAAATTCTTCTCGGCAGAAGGCCTCAAAGTATGAGGCTGTGGGGTACTGGAAACCTGAAGGTATCCAGGCTGACCTGAATTGTCACACTGAGCCCTTGTGAGGGGTATGTGCACCATTCCGTGGATATAAAGATGCTGCTCTGCTGTGCATGGAGCAGGGCTTGACCTCTTCCACAGCAGCATCACAAACCCTCAGAAAAGCACTCCCAGAGAATCCTAACTGTGGCCAGGCTGGCACCAGGCAGCACCCCAGGGACCAGCTGAGGCAACCTCAGCAGCAAGGAATGGTCCACCCCAACACCAACTCCACACCCAAAGCACAGAATCCCATTGCACCTCCTCCCAGCATTATCTGTGTCTGAGGACCTATGCCAAGAGCAGGAAGTGGACACAGGCATCCAAAGAGGTGCTTGGCAGTCCTTGTCTCTGTGGAACAAGACTCCAGATGCTGGAAGGGATCTGGAGGATGCAGCAGATGCAGCAGCAATTGCACTGGAGCAGGGAATGGGATTAATGTTCTTGGCTGGTCTTCCCAGCAGTGCTGTATCACCCTTTGGAGAATAAATAGGAAAACACGGCCCTGTTCAGAAAGTCAGCACAACCTGGGGTCTGACAGCCTTGTGTAGGGCTGTGGGAGCTCCCACCATGGGACCAAAGGGAAAAGAGAGAGAGCATCATTAAATACCCTGGCAGTGGTGGCTGCATGTGTGCAAGGGTGGGCAATGTCCTGCTTCCACAGCAGCTGATCAGGGCAGAGTGTGGGAGGGGAGCAGCCCTGGAGCCCATCCTGCCCCTAATACTGCTCCTCTCAGCAGTGTGCCACCACCAAAGCCACTTTTGAAGGTCCAGCCCTCTGCCCCCAGTGAGACATTAGGCACACACTGCCCTGGCCATGCTGCTGCAGTCCTGTGCACCACACACAAGCTTCCCTTGCCATTAAACACACCTGAGATGGAGGAGACAAGGGCTGCAGTGCTGACAGAGACCTTTAGAGACTTATTCACAGATTTTAGGCTTGTCTGAGCTCCCCAAACTCTCCAGCCAGGAGGGACCAGAAGACCAGCCCTAGATTGCAAGTCTGGAACCCTGGGTCTGCTTTTTGGGGTCCCCAGCTACCAAAGCTCTGAATATTTAGTAAGCAAAGGGAGGGCTGCAGTTCTGTTTTCTTCTCACACCTCTGTGTGATGTGGAGAAAGATGGGGCATAGCTATAAATGCAGCTCTCAGAGAGGAACTCCAGCCTCCCACAGCAAGTACATGTCTCCCACAGCTTTTGCTTGTTATCCAGCCTCACACTTGCTGCAGGTTAATAATTACCACCTCTTTAGGAGGCAACATCATCTTCTGTTCAGTGCTACAGAAAATTGATGCACGTGGAAATCTGGTCCACCTGGGGGAAGCAGTGCTCTGCTGCCTCCTCATCCCTCTCTTCTGGCACTGGTATTGATACAATCAAAGGGGAGCTGCTTCTAAATTGTTTTTAGGATCTTGTGACATCACACACACATTCATTGCTCCTGCCCAAGAGCACGGTGAGCAGGTGGAGACAGGAGCCATCCCCTTCTCTGTCTACACTCAGAAGCTATTTCAGACCTTCTGCCTATTTCCTCCCATTCTTACCTGAAGCCCAGACAGAACCAATTAAAATCCCAAACCTATCCTCAAACACCATGTTTTGGGCCTCTGGATCCTCTGTCCCCTGGGATTTCTGTAGAAGTGCTCAGCACCTTTTGCATCACCCCATCACCACTGCTCTCTGTCACATCATTGCTCTGAGGTGCTCCCCATGTGGGGCTGAGGGAGGGCACAGCTCCCCAGTTCCCTGGCAGCCTTGGCACAGCTCCCTGGATCCCTGGCAGCCCCAGCACAGCCCCCCAGTCCCGTGGGGAGTCTCTGCACAGACAGGCTGCATTCACACCCTCCTCCCCCCGGCCCAGCCGTGCCTCACTAGCGGCAGATCCTCCCACGCCCTGGATGTGATCAGCCCTTTTTGACTGTCTGCCCTCTATTTAAAGATTTCTTTGAAGATTCAAGCATTACTGAGATGCATTTAGAGGCAGGAGGTGGGTCAAGTGCTGGAAGGGTTTCCAGGTGGTGGAGTAGTGTAACAGAGCATGTGTGTGCCCTAGACAAAGAAATTAAATGTGTGTGAAATATTGTGAAGCTGTGCTAATGCAATCCTTGCATGATTTCACACCCTATTAACTCACTCTGCACAGGACCAAACCGATAGATCATTTCTCAGACTATTAAAGACTCCAGACATATTTTAAAGTCTAATTAAAATTGTAAGATGTGCCAGTAACACCTTCCATGGCATGAAAGAGAATTTTCACATCCTTTGTCTACAGCTTCATATTTACTTCAGAAGATGTAACAGTCCCTTCAAAAAATATTATTTGCTGGTAAATTATGTTAGCAATAATTTAACCCTGGAAAGATCAGAATTATAACAAGCAGACTCAAAGGATGTGTGCAAACTGCAAGACAGACTGCTTAGGGAGAGACAACATTTCAGCACTGATGCCATAGTGTCAGCAAAGTCACAGGTGGGTCCTGCCCTGCACAGTTTTCATGCTGTTTCTGCATGTTACTGAGGCCATCCTGGTGACACATCTTGCCCAGGTCAGCATCCCAGAGTCACTCGGCACCTTTCAGGGAGGGTGGCACCAGCACTGACAGCCCCACGCAGCAGACACAGCTTTTTCTATGGCCAGGGCACCTCGCCGCACACTTGTGGTGCATATTCCCGAGCAGCCCTGGGTTTCACAGCCTCCCTCTGCCCACAGGTGACGCTGCTGAGTGTGGAGATGACGACGCTGAAGGAGGAGCGGGACCGGCTGCGCGGCGCTGCCGAGGACAAGGAGGCGAGCGAACGGCTCCTGCAGGCCATCCGGGACCGCGACGAGGCCATCGCCAAGTGAGTGGCACCGGCAGCCAGGGCCAGCCGGGGCGGCACTTGAGGAGCGCTGTGGCAGGAGATGCCTCTGGAGTGGCTTTCTCCTGCTCTCCACAGCAGCTGTGGAGTGCTGTCATTGGGAAATGCTGCCAGGAGCCCGGGAGCGGGCAGGGCGGGTGATGCTAAAGGCAGAGCTGCCCCACGGCTGGACTGGGGGCATTTAGGAGCATTCTGTGAACCATCCCTAGTGCTGGTGTGAGTCACAGTGAGGAGGAGAGGACTTCAGGGAGCCAAATGGAAACACTACATCTGCCCTATTTGTCACATTTTTCTTCCTTTGCTATTCCAGAGAAACAGCCCTGCTTTCCCAACCATCCCCATTACAGCCTGCCTGGGCTTCTTCCTTAAGCCATTCCTGTTCCAAAGTATTTTTTGCATCTCTAATCCTGTAATTCTCTGGTTCTCTTTTTGGGATTCTCCCACTGGTTTGGCTCTTTATTGTTCCTATCCTCCTTACAGATCTGTGCAGTTCTGCTCCCCCATACCCCAAATCCCCCTTCCTCAGTTCTGTCCTTGGGCTTGCCAAAATGCTCTGAGGAAAGGGACACACACCTTTACCCCTCTATAAAAAGATTCATCTGATAATCCCTTCAACAAGCAGGCGGGCCAGGACACCACCAGTCCAGCTTCTTATGGGAAAAGCCCTGGACAAGAGGAGGAGCAGGAGAGGGCTGCACCTCTGAGGGTGCAGGAGCTAAATCAGCCCGCACCATCCCTTTTTAGAAGTGGCTGAATGGGCCGTGCTGCCCCTGCTGGGCTGGCTGGCTACCGAGCTGCTTGGGCTGTCCTCTGTAACACCTCCATCTGTTGGCAAGGAGCAGGAGCATCCCAGCTGTGTGCCGGTGCCTGCGGGTTGCTGGCTCTGCCGTGGCTATGGCAACACTGCCGCTGCCATCAATCCTGGAAACATCCAACAGCAGCGGGGAAGAGAACAAAAGGCTGCTTCAGGTGCTCAGAGCACAGCCCACAGCTTCTCCAGTTCACTGTGACCCTGCTGGACAAAGCACCCATATTTGGGGCTGGCTGTCCTGCAGTGCAGGAGCTGTGGGAATGGGGCACAAGTGAGGGGGATTAAGGAGCAGAGAGTGGCAGCAAGGGAAAGCACACAAGAGCATCTTGTCACTGAAGTGAAAACATCCCTCCCAGACCGAGTGGGCTGCTTGCTGCCTGGGGAGGCTCGTGATTTTCTTCCCACCTCACAGCCCAAGGGTTAAGTTGCTTTTGTTCAACCCATCCCCCAAAAAATCCCTAACTCTGAACAGAAATAAAATCACTGCCCAAGGCAGACATCTGGTGTGGAAAATTTTTGCTTGAAGCTGAAGTTTGGCAACACGGGAAGCAATAGGAAAATAGGATCCTTTCAGAGGAAGTGTTAAGCAACCAGTACCTGGAATATAACACCTGAAAGTGTTAAGCAACCTTGGAATATTTGTGTTTATATTCTAGTACCTGGAATATAAACACAAATTCCCAAATTGCTCTTCTGCAGGGGAGCACAAGGGAGCTATTACGAGACAAGGAATGAGCTACAGTTAATAAGATGCAATTATTTCTCTCGAAAATGTTTGCAAGGAAAGATGGTTCCCAGCAAGTCATGTTACACTTTCCTATCACACTGCAGTTAATTGAAAACTTAAGCTTTGTGCTCGCCGGTGTGCTCCCAGCATGATGAGCAGCATTTCCCAGCTTGGGCAGCTCAGGAAATTGCTCCATCCTGAAGGACAATTCCTTTCCACAAGCAAGGAGCAGCTGGACCATCTCGGCCACTGAGCATTTGGGGCTCTTTGGGTAACCTTGTCTGTGGCATTACACACTCAATGGCCACCAAATGCCTGGGAAGAAATGCAGCAGAGGTGTTCCCAAGGGCTGGGACAACACTGAAATTGGGAGCTTTCCTTAAAGCCTAACATTTAATTCAAATAATTTTGACAGTTCTTAAAAATATATGCTGTAATAAGCTCTCTTCTTTAATTTCTTCCTTCGATCCTTCCTTCAGTCAAGTCCCAAGGGAAAGCACAATTGTACTCTTTAAGAGATTTTTATGTTTGTTTTATATTGCAGTTTATTGATCAAGCAATCAGACACGAGTCATTTGATTTTTAGCACATATCATTTGCTTTCTATGCATGTAAACAGAAGAAAAAGAGAAAACATTTGAATATAGATTCTACCTTGTTCTAGATCTCCATTTTATTGGCAGGTCTTGCACATTATCCAGGCACACTATTATCTTGCACAGCAGCGTATCTGATTTTTTTTCAGTATTCTTCACAGTGTGCTTTTCAGAAATCTGCTGCTTTTAAGGTAAAGATGCCAAAAGTTCTGCCCCACTCTTCAGATTAATAGATTGTTCAGAATACAACAGAGATGAACACCTTAGGATGTGGGGACTTGCCAGTGAAAGACATAACTTGTAGGTTTGTTTAGATATGCCTGACTCTTTGTTTAGAAGAAAGAGGTGCCATGTCTGTGTTTCTGTCCCCGCAGGAAGAACGCGGTGGAGGTGGAGCTGACCAAGTGCAAGATCGACATGATGTCCCTCAACAGCCAACTCCTGGATGCCATCCAGCAGAAGGTGAACCTCTCGCAGCAGCTGGAGGCCTGGCAGGTGAGACACGACCCCAGGGCCACCTGCAGGGACAGTCCCCCCCTCCTGTGGGTGTGTCCTGTTCTCTGCCTGAGCATCCATGGATTGGGTGTTTGGGGGTGCTGGGTTTTGGCTCTGCAGGAGCCAGCGATGCTCATGAGGTGTGGGGGGAGCTGCCCCTCTCTGCTCTGACCCTTTTGACTGTGAACAGTTAATTCTACAGCTCTAAACTCGTTTAAAATGAAGAAGCAGACTGTGCCTCACATGAGAAAATGTGCATGTTGCTCTGCCCTGGGGTGGGGAGGGGTCCATTCAGGAGGTGTCCCCAGGCAGGCTCACCCTGGTACACGTGGGCACAGCATGTCTGTGCATTTCCATCATGGAGCACAAAGGTGGGAGAACAAGGTTGTGCTAATTGTTGCTGCACGGTTTGCATAAACTCTGAAGATCCATCAAGAAGGAGAAGCTAAAATTCCAGTTCTTCACCAAGGTGAAAAAACAAAGTCATGGCAGTTCCACAGCTGCCCTGGAGATGCTCTGCTTGGGGTCTGTGGGGAAAACAAAGCTGCCTCCTCCCAAAACCAGCACCAAGGGAGGGCTACTTCAGCAGAAAATAGAGCAGACTCAAGAGGAAAGGTCTGTGCCATTTACAGTGATTTGTTGCAGACCATGCAAGCCCCCAGCTCTACTAAAAACCAGCCTGACCAGTAGAAACCTTTCCCGTACAACCTCGCTCCTGTTTCAACTCCACTGTGTTTTCGTTTCTCTCTCTCTCTCTCTCTCTTTTTTTTTTTTTTTTCCCTTTTCTTTTCTTCTTTCTTTTCTTTTTCCTGCTTACAGTTTGCTTCCTCAGGGCTTTTTACTATCTGGCTCCTTTGGTTTCTGATCTAGTGGCCTTTCTCAGTTCCTGTACCAACAGCTTTAGTCGTACACCCCTCCTGCCTTTGAGGTGAGCTCCCTACACCCACCATCCCCTCTCCATCTGCTGCCACCATCACCCACATCCTTCTCTGCCCTCACCATCATCTGGCAAGAGGGGCCAGTGGGGGTCTCCATCACCCACCAGTATTCTGCCCACACCCCCCACCCCAGCAGCAGCCAGGGGAAGCATCCTGCACCCCATGGTGAGGCTTTACCAGGGCACCATGGGCAAAGCCAGGCTGAGGTGCACATTTTATTAACCCTCTCTCTTCACATATTTAGTATCTGGAAAGCTTCTTGAAAGACAGGCTGGGGTTTTACTTCTCAGCCTCATTGTCCAAGTGACACTCTGCTCTGCACAGGAGCTGTCTGGATCCAAGTTCAGTCTGGATGGGTGCTATAAGGTTAGGCCTACTTAGTGCTAGAATAAACCCAGCTTAGGAGTTAAGAACAGGTCCTGTTGCAGTAGCACAGCAACCCCAGACCTGCTCCCATCAGCCCTCTGAGCTGAGGCTCAGGCCCACTTCATGGCAGTAAGTTGTCTCCAACATACTGACCTGAGGTGCTCCTACACAGCAGCAAAATAGTTTCCAGCCACCTCGTGTCCCCTCAACAGCAGCTCAGCCACAGAGGCACAAAACAAGTGGGGTGATTTATGTATTTTGGGGACTATTTTGCAAAGGAGTTTGAGAAAAGTTTCTGATAAAATAGGATAGAAGTCTTTGCTTTAGCTGGGCATAATTGGATGCTTTAATCTGGTAACATTTTGCTTTTGCACACTTCTAGTCTGCATTTCACCAAGGGCTGTCAACAAGATGACAGTGTTCTCTAAGGACATAATCATACAGGCTGTAAAATAGGATTCAAGCAAAAAATCTTCCCCATCCAAGTGCTTTTCTCTCTGACTCACACATCTGACAGACAGGGATCCAATGCAGTGCACTCTCAATAGTGCATACTGTATTTTTATATATATATGATATTTTTGTGTGTAGATATATATATATATATATAAATATACATATAAATCCTTCTCATCCCTTGTTGTATGGTCAATCAAGGACACAGATCTGCCATGCAGGAGCCTGGGTACCTACTTCATTTAGCAGGAGAGGTGCCTTCAAAATCCCAAGTACATTTTCACATGGCAGCTTCAGCTCTGGAAACCTGTCTCACTGATATTTCATACTGATGTTCACCTCAACCTTTTCAACTCTCCCTCTGCCTTTCCTCTCTCCAGCCCTGCTCCAGAAAGACCCAAAGCTTCCCCAGTCTGTGTAGCTCTGCACCCTCCTGCTCCCACAGAGGAAGCCCCCATACTAATTTCAGGCCCAGGTCATGGCTATCAATCCTTTTCCCTGCAGAAAATGCTGCAACAAGTGATCAGCCATTATTAAGTTTCCAGTCCCAGCTGATTTGATTCCAGTCCAGAGCAGCTGGGGCACCTGCTGGGCAATGGCAGCACCTTCTCTTCAATCCTGGGGCTGCCCTGACAGGCTGCCCTCACCAGGTGCTGAATGAACAGCACTTCCACCCATCCAGAGTATCCTTGTTCTCACCTGACAGTGTCCTCAGCCCTAGTCAGGGACCAAACTGCTGGAGAGGAGCTGATTCCTCCTGTGGGGCTAGTTTGTGTACACACATTTTCACTAAGCTGTAGCTTAAATATGCAATTATAGGAGAAGCAATGGATCTGAAAGTTTAAAATCTGTAAAATTTATAGCCAGGTTTTCAAGGAACATGTTAGCACATCATTAGTGGCAACAGAACTGGGTAATTATTTTGTATAAAGGAGCTTCACTGTGCTGCAAACATGGATGAAATCAGAGCATTCCTGGTACATCTGAAAAGCCACAGTTCATGCTGAGCTGTCAGTCAGAGCTCCCACTGCTGTGCTGGCTCTAGGGGAAGGAGGGGGTCTAAGGGATGAGCTCGGTTCTGTTTGGTGAGTCTGTGCAAAGCCCAGGAGGGCTCTGGTGGGCCCACACCTGCCCCAGCCCCTTGGCACCTTCCCCAAAGAGGCCCCAGTGACAGTGGCCATGCAGCAGCTCTGCCACCCCTGCCTGTCCACTTGCTGTGCACACAGACCTGCTCAGCACAGACCTCTGTCCTTCTTCTGGCTTCTGCTGCATTTGTTCTTCTTATTTATTTCTCCCCAAAGGGGACATCTGCAGGCTGCAGACAGCAGAGAAACAGAGCTCAGGGGTGGCACAGAGTCCCAGGCAGGCACAGAGCTCTTGTGAGAGACCACCTGAGCAATTCATCCCTCAGAACTGTGTGACTGATCTTCCTCACTCCCTGGGAAGCCTCATGGCAGTGGGCACAGCTGAGCCTGCTGTGGGGTGGGGACGCCGACCTGTCCCCGCTCCCTCCCCGCTCCATCTCATCACCGCACGCTCCATCCCCATTTCAGCCGCCCCGTGCCAGCTCCCCTTGGGCACCAGCTGCCACTAACGGCCCTGTCCTGTCCCTCTGCTGCAGGATGACATGCACAGGGTCATTGACCAGCAGCTGATGGACAAACACCCGAAGGAATGGAGCCAGCTTGCTTATTCCTTCTCCAGTGGCACCAGGCAGAGTGCCAGGCCCTCCCCCGCGCCCAGGCCGGAGCAGCAGGGGGACGAGCCCGTCGGGGCCGAAGGAAACCGTCTCTTCTCCTTTTTCAAGAAAAATTAATTTGAAAAAGAGAAAACTCTCCAACAATTCCTGCTTCAAGATGGGGGAGTGGGGCAGCTGCCCAGCTTGCTGATGGACCCGAGTCTGATTCACTGAGTAAAAAAGAAGGGGGCAAAGGAGTTAACCCTTGAGACTCTGCACTATTTACACCGCACCTGGTCTGAACCAAATGTTTACATGAATTGGAGATTTGCAAATTGACAATGTGATTCTTCTAGTAGAAAGAAACTTTTCTTATTCTATACGTGAAGTGATAAACTTCAGGGTATATTTTAGGCGCTTTGACACAGTCCAGTTTCTGCTGTGAAGAATTCTCTGATTGTCTTAAAAGCATTCTTGTGCTGGAGAAGGGAATAAGCAGCCCTAAGACAGAGTGGTGCAGGGGATTGAGAACTTCTGTCACAGCGAGCAGAAGGGGAAGAAGAGAGCTGAATGCAAGAGGACAGAAGGGAGCCATTTGTATCACCCTGGCAGCTGTGACATCCTTCATCCATCCCACTGAGACTGGAGTCACTCTGGCCCCAGCAATACCATGTTTTGACAAATGTAGCTTTCTCCGTGGTGGAAGCTGAACCCCCACTGCAGCTCCTGCCTGGGCACCATCTCCCCTGGAGCTCTGTGTGGCCGTTCACCCTCGCTGGGATCCAGGCTCCTCACAGCTCAGGGGCAGGGGACAGATAGGTGGTGTCACTGTCCTCTCCAGTTCCCTCCTGTTAGAGGTAAGAGTTGCAGGCTGTAGCTACACAGATTTCTCCCCAGGAGACTGACCATCTACAATAGATTACAGACTGGATAAAAGTTATGCACGTCCTGGGGCACGTGCTGTTCCTCCAATGGCCAAAAGTAGTTTGGGAGCTTCAGCAAGTCATACACCTTTCCCCAAAGCCATACACATCTCCCAAACAGAGTAAGAAAACTGTCATTTTAACTGGATAGGCCCCCAAAAGCCTAACTAATGATTCACTGGAAGCCTACTCCCAATGATGTCAGTCAGTCTTTGACACTGGGTTGGCAGACTCGCTCCTCAGAAAGCACACTGGCATCTGCCTTCACTGAAGCCAAAGGCTAGCAGGGTGTCTACAGAGCTCTGGAAAGCCTGCAGGTTACTCTGCCCTATGCAGTAACACTGGCTATGGCCTGACAGAAAGGAGTATTTCTCCCTGCCTGTGGGTCAGTTGCTGCTCAGCCCTTTAGTGAGCCAAAGGTCCTTTGGATCAAAGATGACCAGAGCCTGCTTTGCACAACTTGATCAAGAAGGAACGTGGCTTTTTTGGTGTATTCCAGCACACAGTAGTGCTGGAAATCCTGCAATACTCAAGTAGGGACCTGCCCTCTGCACTGGATGGGCACTTCACAGCTCTTCTCTTTTATCAGTCTACCATCATAAGCCAGTGAGGAGCACCAGGCTCAGTTCAGAGAGGTCCTGCTGCTGCCGTGCAATTTTCACACATTCTCCCAGCTCATAATACCCACAGGCATGCCCCAGTTTGTTTCCTGCTGCTTTCAAAAGGCCACCACCCACACTGTCCCACAGCAGACAGAGCTGGCTGCACCTTCAGCTCTGCCCCGCTCAGCAACTTCGGTGCTAACACACCATCCCACAGGGAGCTGCTATTTCTGCTCACAGGAACAAGCTTTCTGCTAGAATAGGTACCAAACACCTTCCAAGCAGCAGGTAAGAGGCTGGTGGCTTGGGGTTTAGCATTATTCAGCTTCCCTGTGGGATAGAACATCCATAATACCTCAGTACAAATATCCTTTCTGCCTATGAAGATTTGAGCATTCCTGTATTTCCTTGTTACATGAAACCACCACATTGGTATGAGACCATCTTGCACTAAGGCAGCTCTGGGCTGCAAGGAGCAGAGTGCTCTGAGATTGGCAATGATAGTGAAGAGCTGAGTGTGAAACCCATCTACATGAAAGCAATGAACCCTGGATTGCAGAGATTGCTTCAGAAAGTGCTTGGGCAAAGCCCCACCAATACAGCTTGATGCTTTTGGGGAAAGGCATCAGGAGCCTCACAGGCAGGGAAGGAAACTGAACCTTGGCCTCTCCTTTCTAGGCAATGCTCAGCTGTTGAGTATCTGCTTGTAGCCACTTGTGCAAGCGAGGGGAAGGGCTGCAGGGCAGTGCCACATGCTCTCAGTCCTCATCCTCCTGTCCTGCCTCTACTGTGACTCTGGACAGGGCAGGGACACGAGGCGTGTGCTCAGCATCTCCTGCTGCCAGGACTCTGTCACACCCACATGCATTACCCCAGCCTGGGATCCCTGCACAATGAGGCATGGCTGCATGGATGCCAGTGACACCCGTGACACAGTGACACCTGTGACACAGTGAAAATGATGCTCTACCACAAGAGAGCCATGTGAACATCTCGGTCCTCAGGGACCTTTCTTCTGCTGTCAGTTGTTATTTCCCAGACCCTGCCAACTCTCTTCAAGCCACATGCCCAGCAGTTGTGTGGAACTCTCCCCCAGTGAGGATGACTGGATGGATGGATGCAGTCCTAAGGCAAAGGGCCTTAAGTTACCCCACGAAGATGCAGTAACAAGATGAAGAAAGGTGCCTTCTGCTACTTTGCTGAGGAAAGTGACTCAATCGGTTGCAGGGGTAGGCACAGCTCATCTCTTCATTCAATGAGAATCCTTAATCCCATTGCAGTTTTATTTATTTAACAAGAGTGACAGAAGAGATTGCAAGAGGAAAGTCTGCATGTTCTAAGGTGCCAGTTGGGTATGGTTTCTTCAAACAAGCCCCTTCACCCTAAAGACTTAGTTGCACTACTAAACCCAGAGATACAAGAGAACTGGGTGTAATGAACTGGACAACACACCAAAGGAGACCTCCTTGTGCTGAGCTGCTACTCCACAGGAACAGAAACTGCCTTAACACAGCAGCTAGGTTTTGTCTTCTGTCTTGAAAAACCTCACCCCTATTTGTCATGTTGTGTTTTAACAAGGTCCCCACTGCTTCACTCTGTGCTGTCATTAACACACTCACCTCCATCCTGTCACAGCCTGGAATCAGCCTTGCAGTGCTGGTTGGAAGACACTTCACTTGTGGCACTTGACTCTTCCAGGACACATCCACGGTGTAAAGGACACATCAGCTCCAGGAGAGGAGATGGAGGAAGCACATTAATCCAGCAGGTACTCAGGATCCCAAAGGAGATTTAATGAGTGGGATCAGCAGCTCTAAACACAACCCTCAGCCTTGCTTTTGAGATAATGGTAAATAAAACAGTAGTGCTGCACAGTCACTGTTCAAATATTGCACAGAGAAGAGATGCCTGCTGAGATTAAGGTTACAAAGGACTTTCCCACAGGTAACAGGTGACTGTTTGGGCAAGTGTTTGTTATGCCAGCCTGAGGGAAAAGGGATCAGTCTCCCCTTCCTAAACTCTGCAAGGGAAGCAACTGTAAACAAGGAACAAATGTAAATGAAAGGCAAGTCACTAGCACTTTATCTTCATACAAACTTAGATCAGCAACTTGCCATGGAGATGAACAGTAAAGCAAAAAGTTACTGACAACAGAGTCATTTTGCAGAGAGAGCAGGAAGTGAGGCTGCAGGTAGGGCCACATGCACTTGTCCTACTTAGAATGGTAGATTCCAGATATGCCTCTCCATCAGGCAAAATCTCTACTCCCCACTCGGCTATAAAAAGCAAGATTGTTTGAACCAAAAAGCCAAGAAAGGAAGTGTCTGGGTGCTGCAGCAAAGATTCCCTTGGATTAAGAGGGAAAAAGCACACAGCAGGGACAAGCAGAAAGAATGTACCTATAGATATGTACATATACCACAGTGCTGTAATTTTTGTATGTAGCAGTCATGTAAATAAATGTATGGTTTTTATAAGATACATATTATAAAAATCTATAAAGGCATATTTTTAGTAAAAACAATGCTCTTCTTCTTTTGTAAATAGTTCTCTTCAGAATAAAACATCATTTATATGATACTGTCTCAGCTCTCACCACTTTACTGTGCCCAGCTGCAAAACAAGCTCATTTTTTGAACTGTCATTTAACACCCAACAGCATCTTTGGTGTTGCATCATCCCATGAAATTCAGTCAGGTAAAGCCCCTGTGTGTGCTTAGGGGAGAGAACATTTACATCTTTTGGTGCACAGGAACCCCTAAAGGTAGGTAACTCATCCACCTTCCAGCCCTGGTGTCCTTTACTGGCCCTGGGATGGAGGCAGACTCAGACTGGAAGGAGTTCAGACAGCAGACACAGACAGTGACACGCCCACAGCTGGCAGCAGCTGCAGCTCAGGCCATCCTCACATCCCCAGGAGTCCCCTCCAGCTGCTCCTCCTGAAGGCGCAGACGCAGCAAAGGCTCCTTCCAGAGCAGGTTTCCATCTCTGCCCCGGGAGCAGCCTGGGCAGGGCAAGGGCCTGCTGAGGGCACAGCCACAGCTGCAGTTCCTGCACAGAGTCATCAAACACACAGTAATTTCCTGGCCAAGTGAGGAGAGACTCCAGATGCTTTTTACTCACCTTGGGAGAAGGAGCTTTCAAAGATCACTCAATACTTTTTTTTGAGCAGAAATACAGAAGATTACAGCACAATCACAGGCATCTCACTTCACACTGAAATAAGTTACCCGTTCCATCTTCCTCTTTCATGCAAACTAAAACAGCAACTAAACATTTGAAAGCATTAATTATGTTTTTTTTTAATATCCCCTCTCAGGAAATAACCCTTTACAATCAGCAGCAGAGCTCACCCCTGGCTTGCCACCCTCCACCTCCAGGTGCTGGACAGCAGAGGAAACAGAGCCTCAAAAAAAGATTTGGCAGCTTGTAACCTTTATTTTTAGTTTTTTAAAATTATTTAAAAAGCATAATTAGAAACTTTCATTACAGAAATAATCCTAGCAAACCAGTTAGACATTCCATTGCTCAACATTTAGGAAACTTCACATCAGCACCACTAGAGACACGGTCCCCACCCCTTCCAATTGAACAGTGATGGCAAGAACAGAGGTAACTGCTCCTCTACAGCCAGCTCTGGGGAAAAAAAAAAAAAAAAAAAAAGAAGAAAAAAGAAATTCCCACTTTAAGCCAGGAAGCTGCACCTGGATTGACAGAACTCCAATCACAGCCACAAAAACCTGGACTCAAAGAGGACCAATTTTTCCATATAAGAGAACACTCCAGGCTTGGGTGCACCATTTCCTCATTTTATTGCATCATTTCCAGTAAATTCAGACACGTTCTTTACTTCTGCCTATATGAAGTTACTCCCTCCTAGATCTGCACACAGCTACCAACAAGATTCCCAAAGTAACACAGCTGGGCCCCTCAGTCTGCAGGGGGGAACCCCCACAGGACAGCTCCAGGGACCGGCCCAGCTCCTCCCAGCACACACCACATTCCACACTGGAGAGCAGGCAGGATGGACTGCTGTGCCCGAAGCCACCACTTTGCACAGCCTCTCAGCATTGATCAGAGCTCACCCCAGCACCACCATCCCGGCTCACTCCAGTTCTTGGTTACCAGTGCAGGATATGTGAAGAAAAGAGGTGGGTGAAGGCAGCTGGATCCATATCCCAGCACCTGAACCCATTAAAAACCCACGTGTTGCACATTCATCGTTTGCACTTCGGAAAAAGTCTTTAAAGTGATTGACTGTGATGTGATTGTATGATCGGGGCTCTTACCACAACCTGAAAAATCTAAAAAAATGCAGGCAAAATAAGTGACTAAAATTTAGCCTCTCCTGGAGAAAGGGTGAGGAAGGGAGAGAAGTGGGCTGATTCCAAGCTCATGGACATGGGTGAATCACATCCTACCAAACTAAGGCCAGCAATTCCACAGGGCCACTTATTGGCACATGGAGTATGTCCACCTTCAAGGCCTTAAAGGAAGTCATACCCTCCATGCCTTTTAAGGTAAAATTATTTTTTAATATTATTTAGGCAATAATTCAGGTGCTGAGCATGTCCTTTCAGCCCAGACATTTGATATTTTAGTTACACACACATACACTCTCCACCTTTAACTACATCTATTCAGGCTGAGGAAGTGAGCCCTTGTTTTCCCAGAAAGGCTGACGAGGGCCAGGAAAATGTTGCTGAGCACAGCAAGCCCAGTTTATTCCAAGTGTGATCCTCCACCACCACATAACCCAAGCAAGCAAGCTTTCCATTTCTTTGCATTAAACAGCAGTCCTCCTTCCTAACTGAAGAATCCTGGGAATGATCCTGCAGCTTTCATATTCAGACATCGATAAGAAGAGCTGGATTTTTTTTCATGCCTTTTCTCTCTCAAAAACAAAAGCTTTGCCACCAAAATTCACATTCAAGTTCAGATTGCCTATTTGTGGACAGGGCAACAAGGAGAAGTTTGGGGGTTTTGGCAGAATCACATGATTTTTGTTCTTCTCAAAAGAAATGGACCCTCACTTAGGACACTGGCGGAACCAGAAGCAGAGGTCAAAGTTGTTAAACTTTGATTTAGAAAAAAAAAAAAGGTTTTATCCAAACAAATCCCACTTCTGCAGGTCAGTTTGTTTTCCAGTATCTTGATACAAACTACAGGAGAGCACAGGTACAGCTAGGCTGCAGCACAAGGAGGTGAAACCCAAGGATCCAGCCACAAATCTGGATGATGGCAAGCTGAAATTCCAGGCCCCAGCAGCAGCTCCAGCTGCCAGCCCAGGGGGTGGTGAAATGAAACCCCGGGCTCCAGCAGCGACACCTGCAATCCTGGTACCTAGAAAAACACAGCCTGAGCCCCAGGAAAAGCCAGGGACTCCAGGAGAAGCCAGGGGCCCCAGGGGCACCAGATGCCAGCCTGGAGCCCAACAGAAATGCAGCTGGAGGCCCCAGGAAGCAGTCGCTGCCAGCCCGGGGCCAACTCAAATTAAGAACTTTTAAACTTTTTCTTTAAAAAGATGAACTCTGCAGTCCATGATTGGTTGACATTAAGAAGGCAGAAGCCAAAGCGACAACAGAGAGGCGAGGCTGGTTAAAGCAATATACATTATATACAAACTCTTGGGTTAATTAGTCCACTTGGTAGGCAACGTCCTTCTTGTCTACAAGGCGCACTGGAATGAGCAGGGGAGGAGAGGGGGGCAAGATTCCATCCGATACCTTCTTGGCACTGCAGTGGGAAGGTGCCAGCGCCTCTTGATAGAAAACATGGAGAAAAAATAATCTTTAAATAACGGCACAAAACTGAGAAAGTCCTCCCAAAGCCTGCCCCAGTGGAATTGCCCGAGTCTAGCTGGAGGGGCTGATCTGTCTGAGAGCAGAGTCTCTGCAGCAGGGAAGGGGCATTAGCAGCACCGCTTCTTCCTTTTACTGTTCTTCGTTAGCTTCACCACATCGTTCTGTTGCTGCTGTTGCTGCTTTGCTAAGTTTTCTTTCTTTGCTCGCAGGACAAGCTCTGTAATGCAATTAAACATCTGCAAAAGAAACAAGCACACTCAGACCACCCCAGAACTCAGGCTGGCTCCTGTGGGGTGTTGCTCCTTGGAAGCCATTCCCCTTTTCTGTAGGTTTCAATAATGCTTCAGAGACCTTCCCCAACCCACTATGGCCCAAATGGAAATCCAAGACCTTTTCCCAACCCACTCCCAAGCTAAACAGTACCTCTATCCCTTTTTCCAAACCAGTAAGTAAAACCAGGGCAGTTTGGCAGTTGAGGCCAGGAGTGAAGCCTGGGCAGTCTTACCTCCTACAAGCATTCTCAATTCTTTCCTGCCTAATACATGAGCACTGCAAAGCTACTGAAAATGCAGTGTGGGCTCCTTCATTTTGCTTCCCCAACTCTTCTAAAACAGCTGAACGTCCTCTTTTTGACATTTTACCTACTACTGGCAACTCATACAAGCACTTTTTCTTTCTCAATGGGAAGAATGGAATTTTTATTTCTTCTCAAACCATTATCCCTAAATCATTACATCTCTACTCTTCTGAATATTATATTACCTCTTCCACATTAATATTTTCTTTGGCGCTGGTCTCAAACAATTGGATCTCCATCTGCCCAGCAAATTTATAGGCAT
Organism: Fringilla coelebs; assembly: GCF_963513975.1. Lineage (NCBI taxonomy): Eukaryota > Metazoa > Chordata > Aves > Passeriformes > Fringillidae > Fringilla > Fringilla coelebs. Next base: position 5,091,900 of record NC_140043.1, on the reverse strand, counting down.
CTTCTGTTTCTACCACTTTTCGGTCTGGGTCATCATTCTTATTGCCCACTAAAAAAGGAAAGAGAATGAAAGTCAGTTTGGTATTCCAGCAGGCCAGCCCACGAAATAAGATGCCGTAACTCCCTAATTACCTACCTAGTATCCTGCAGACATCATCACAGTTCTGATTAATTTCATGCAACCACCGTTTTACATTCACAAAAGATTCTGCGCTCGTTACGTCGTAGACAACAATGACCCCGTGTGTTCCTCTGTAATACCTGTGGGGTGCAAAGGACACCAAATGTTAACTCAGGGCATCACCTTCTCTTCCACTGAGCTTCTACAGGATTCACAACAAATCCTCAAGTTATGGTAATCAAGTGCCCTCATTTTCTCTCCATTGAGACTCACGTAGCTCTTTTATAACAGCTTGATCCCAGGCTATTCCTCCAAAGCTACAGAGCTCCCTGCTCATTCCCTCTACACAAAGACATTTCCAAGTCCAAAGTCTTCTAAAATCTTCCTTGTTCAGGTTGTCAAGACCTTCAAAGATGACTGCTATCTTCCAGCTACAGGACCAAAGGCAATGGTACCTCCAGCACATCCTCAGAACTGTCTGTGATGTGATCCTTGGGGCTGTATAAGCCACATCAAGTTTTTGCAGTAATTCTGTTATCTGTGAACGATCCCTTACAGACTAAAATTTCAGCAGATCTCCAAATATACTCAGCCTTCAGTCACAGTTCTCTTGAGCTCTCAAAAATTTCTGTCTTGTTGAGCGACTGTGTTCTGATCACACCTTCCTACTCAACAGATCGACTCCATATGTGCATTCAATATACTCTGCTACCTTTAGCCATTAAAAATAAGCTTTATTTCAGTTTATTCCCATTAGTCTTGGGCAACTGGCACCTTTAAAAGATGATGCACAAGTCTGATACGCAAGAAAAATATCTGAATTCAGGTTCCAACATTATCACCTGCAGGAAGCTACCAAAGACAGACAGTATGTGCACCATGAAAATGCTAAATAGAAAACCAGCAAGCTCTAGCTTCTCAGTTTTCAGCCACAATCCCAAGGCCACCAAGTACAGTCCCTATGGCAAATTAGGCAGCTGTGACCCAAAAAATAAAAAGTAATTTAATAAAAAGGTAACAGTTAACAGTGAGGTCTTCATCAGGATCCATTTTTTGTATTATGTGTAGCTTTATTCTTTTCCTTTCATCCTCTTTTCTTTCTTCTGATCAATATTAAAATTTTTAATAAAACAAATTCAAGAAACCAGCATACAAAATTGAGGATTTTCCCTTAAATTGTGGTAGCATTCCTAGACCTTGCTGTCTTATCACAAGCACTTCTTGCAGTACATCCACTGCACTTCAGAGATGTCCACTGAGACCATTCTGCTCCTCTTTGATTTTTCCAACTCAGCAAACACACCTTTGAACTTCAAAGCTTTCAATCTAACCCAAACACACCTTTGAGAAGATCTCAAAGCTTCAACTCACTTTGCTACTGAAGTGCTTAAGCAAGTCACTGTCTCTTCCCACCTCCAGCCTCATCATCCTTCTACAAGAGAAGCCACCTGCCTTTATGCACCATCAGACAGACTTGCAGAGAGGCAGAGATCACCCCCAGAGTCACACACCTTCCTCTCCACATCCCCTGCAGTGACAGCCCCTGGGTACCAGTGCTCCTCCAGGATGCTCTGCAGCAGTAGAACAGTCTGCTCCTACTGGGCACTTGCAGAAGACACTCAAATACTTCTCCCATGCCATGTTTTACCAGTGATTTATGCTGTGCATTTGCTTCCCTTGGCAAGAAGTAACTCAGGTAAGAATTACTTATTCCCAGCCCATAAGAAACCCTGCACTTTCAAATGTTCTAGTCCATTCACAGTTCTTTCAACAACTTCAAAACTTGCTACAGCACTGCATTTGTGCTTTACTTGATTACAACACAACTTTATTCATAACTTGGATGCTTTAGAGGGAAAAGTACTTCATGGCCTGAATCCACATGTTGCAAAAATAACCCATCCTCTCCTGATGCTGGCATGCCCTGCACACTGGTTTTGATGAATCCTGTTTTGTGTGATATCATCAGAAAGGGAAAGATCCCCAATCCCACCAACACACTGCATTTCTCCCCAGCTGAACAATAAACCAATTATCTTCAAGCTCTCCCATATCATCACCTAATAATCTTTTAATTCAGCAGCCCCCAGGCTGACCTACCACTTCCTCCCCAGCACTGAGCATTGCATTTGCCAAGACAACACAGCCCTTGGAGAAGCGCAGTGGTTCAGCTGCACCTACGCAGAGCTGCTTCACTCTGCTGTGCACACCGAGCCCAGCCTGGCGTCCCTGTCAGCCCAACCAGGGGCCCAGCAGAGCATCCTGCTGCTCCTACCTTGCCCACGCACCTCCATTTTCCTCTGAGCAAAGCAGATGATGTCGGGGAGTGGAGAAGGGGCAGCCTGCACGCACCGATCCCACTCCTGACACCTCGTCAGCGCCGCCGCGTGCTGCTCCCGGGATGGGGGCTGCGGGCTGGACCCTGCACAGACACCACCACGGCAATGGGAACCCTGCAGGGGCTTGGAGCTCCTGCCACTGATATTGCCAACCACCTCACCAGAAATAGCTTCCTTTGTGCAAGACAGCAACCCCTGACTCCTGCTGAGTGCCTACCAGCATACACTGCTGCTATTTTTGGAACGGAAAATTGTCTGGCACATCGTTCTAGAAAGGTTGCCAACCCCTCATCTACACTGAAATGTCATTTTCTCTATTGGCTGTCATTACCAAGAGAGATAAACCTGAGAGGTAAGACCATGACTACCTGTTATTCTCTAACTCTTAAGTCCATAGCACACATTTTTTCTCAAAAAGCTGGTCATGCTATTTTCCATCAGTTGTTAGATGCTCTGCATCCTAGATAACATTTAAGGCTTAACAAGTACAGAGAAGCTTCTCCAACCCCAAATGCAGGACAGTACTAGAAAACAAAATCTAATTTATCCTATCCCATACTTCAACTTCCAGAATGATGCAGTGCAGAATTGCTTTTATAACAGGTTGTGGGCTTTGGCGAGTAGAGAACAGATGGGGCTTTTGGCATTCAGGGAGGAGTAGGTGTAAATTTTGTGCTTTTGGCAACCAAGAGGTAGTTGAGACTTTGACACAAGAGAAAGAATGTCTTATCTCCTTCCCATCCACATTTTTGGGGAAATGGAGACCACAGAAACGAAAGCAGAAGAGACCTGAAGTCCTCAATCTGAGCCTCTCAGTCACAGACTGATGCTGGCTGTCCTCTGTGTGGTGGGAGTGCTCTGCCATGAACTCTGCAAACCCCCAAAGCCAGCATCTGCTGGTGCAAATACCTTCATGAAATACAGAAAAAAATGTTCTAGCCCAGTTATTCATGTTAAGAGTATCCATGAAAGTATCATCCTGAGGTGAAAGACAACCAAACCTCAACTGTGTACACCCTTGGATGCTTGGCAGTAGCCAGCAATCTCCCACATAGTTGGAAGTCCCTAGACCTAGAGGCTTTACATTTAGCTTGGGTGTGGAAAAGGCTTAAGAAACCCAACATTTAATTGAAATAAACACCTTATTGTTTGTTCTACCACTAGAATTAAACTGGGGCTTACCCCAACTCAACATGTCCTTCAGCCACCTGCATCCCCTCCTCACATCCCTGAACACAGTCTTGGGAAACACGAAGGAACATTTGCCCCTCATTTCTGGGGCATTCACTACTGCCAGAAACCAGTGAGAAAGCTCACAGATTCCCTCTAGCAACTGCTTCCCAATATGAACATCTGGAGTTATAACAACCAGCTTCATGGAGCACAGCAGTAGCTAGGTCAAATTTAAAAGAGACACTATGTTGGTCCAGTAGGATCCATATGTTGTTTTTTTCAGAAAAACATTTAACTGCCAAATGTGAAAGGGCACTGGTTGAATCCAGCTTCTTTGTTCATATTTCATTACTTTGTAGCACACATTTCCTTGACTTTTTCATTCATTTAGAATTTCCAACCATTTTCCAGAGACTTCTAATAATCTGATTTCATACTCATCTTTCTTTCAAGTCCTTGGAAGCACATCTATTGTCAGTCAGACCAGTCTTTGAAATACTAGACTTTTAGTAATATCTGCTTTACTAGACACAGCAATTCTATCATCTCAAAGATTTATCCCTCTCTCAAACATGCCATTCCACAGGAAACCATGGCAGAAGGTCCCTCTGCTATCACTATTCATCCTGAGCTGGCATCTGACAGCCATTATGTAAAGCTTGAATCCTAAACCCACAGTCCTGAATCAGGACAAAGTAGTCCTGTCTACAAGAGGAAATCAAGTACAGGGACTGGCTGTTCATGCATTTTAAGTATTCCTGCTAATACAGCTGCATCCTGGCATGCTAAATCCCCGGTGAATTTAAATCAAATTTAATTTGGATGACATTCCATGGCAACCAAATTCACACAGATCAGCCTCTCCTCCCAGAAGGCAACAGCTATCCCAGTATTTCCACATTTAACAGACAATAAAACCAGCTGCCTTTATACTTCCTAGTCTGAAATTTTCTTGAGCTTCTGTAGAATACTCCAGACCAACTTGATTTCTGTTCCTTAACAGTTTTATTCTGCTTTTCAGCTTTTGACTGTAGCTACAGTCACGTGAAATCAAACTACTACAACCTTTTAATGTTTCCCAATTTTCCACTATTAACTTCCTACCACCTCTACCATTTTGCAGTTCTAAGTCCACACAGCAGCACTACCAATCTATTACTGTAATTACCAGATGGGCTGTAATTTCAGGCTTGCTTGCCAGGCTTGGCTCAACATCAATCTGAACTCTGCCTTTCACTGTAAAGGGACTCCCTGACCTACTGTAATACTGAAGGAACACCTTTTATAATCTTAACTTCAGTCTAAACCTCAGTCTAGTCAAAGACTAGGCAGACTACTATATTCTGTTGACAGGGCACTCACACTCCACCCATGATTTGACAGCCAAGCCTTTTTGTAAGAACAAGCAAGGTTACTTGATTTGTCAGTTAGTTTAGGATAAATAAATCAGTACTACTTTGCCAATAAATTAAAAAAAAAAAAAAAAAACAAAACAAGCCAGCCATAACCGTTTCTAAAATTTAACTTTTGTTATTGCCTGCTTTTATAGGTGATATGATTAGGAACACTAGACAGGCACAGCCAACCAACATAGCAAGAGGAGCCCTCATCCCACTATAATCAGCATTCCCAAAGCGTTTTCTTCAACACTTCAAATGCACTTGGACACATGAACCTCTGTGCCCAGAACTGCAAAAAATGCAGATCTTTTTCCTGACCATGGAGTTACCATTCAGCAACTACCAGAGCGCTAAGGCAGAAACCCCAAAACGTTAGATTCCCCCCAAAGTAAAATATGCCTCACTTGGGGTAAAAAGCAATGCAAAAGGAAGCAGCAGCAGAGTTCCAAGAGGTCACAGTACAAATGCCTCAAGCCATTTCAGCTTATCTATTTGAAATGTTCATCAAGAAAAGCATTTCCATAAAACACTGCACAAGGTCCAATCCGCAGCTACTCCCGTTGACAGAGGGCTCCCCCTTTGCTGGTATCCCTGCTCAGTGCTGGATACACCATGGCTTTCTAAGCTAGCTGGCATCAGCCCCACGACCCAACGCTCGCTCCCGAGCCCGAGTCGTGCCGGGGAATCTGCAAACAGGAAGGCCATTTGCTGACTCAGCAGTAATCGGGGCTCTCTGACTCGCCTGTCACAGCTGACAGGGCCGCAGCACTGCACGGCTGCCTCCCCCTCACCACTTCCTTCCCAAAACTGCCTGCAGCGCTCCAACAAGAAGTGATGTCACACACAGGAACCCTACAAGAGGCAACCGAGTTTTTTTCAAGCTAAACACTTAAGAAACAATGGAAGTCACCCAGTAATATCCGTATAGGAGTGCAGAGGAAAGGGGTGGCGCACACATCACGTTCAACTTTGCCATTTCTACACATAACACAGATGTAACCAATCTCATTATTTTCAGGTCTGAGCAAATTAATCAATTCATCGGCTGAAAATTATCCTCCTCGAAAATAAGAGCCAAAGGAGAAGTGAGTCATGAAAGACCAAGTGAAATACATGGATCTTTCAAGAATTATTTTGGTTAAAACCCAAGGAACAGAAGTTCCATTTCCAAGTGCATTTCTCCCTCTTCCCCCCGTGAGCAGTCCACTTTTACTGCAATCAGTTTACAAACACATTTTATTCTTAGTTCCCACCACCGCAGCTCTAGGTGTGGTTTCTTCAGGAACAGGAAAAGCTCTGCACATGCTGTTCAAAAGGACAATGAGTTCGAATCTGAATTCCAACCAAGGAAAAGGTTAATATCATGTGGGCGTCTGCTTCAGCAGAACTCCACATAAAGATAGCTGCTAAAGCATTTGTCCTAAAGGAAAACCAGGAGAAATCCTACTCTTCAATCTTCAAGCTGTCCATTAGTTAGATGACACTGACAGAGAGTTTGCACTCTGTGCTTCTGCTGTGCAGTCAGTCAGAGGACAAACTTGGACAGGCACCGAGACAAGCTGTCTACTACATGCTGTCTAATAACTCCAGTTCTACCATTTGGAAACCAGCAGCAGAGGAATAAGACAAAGCCACCACAGAAACACACAGAAAGGGGAGGAAGTCTGAAATCCCAGTTCCAAACCTTGCCAGAATATCACCACCACAGTCAGTTCTGACACAGCTGAGAGAAGTTTCACTGTACAGACCACACAGCTATCATTAGTTAATCAACTGCAACACTTAAATAGCTAAACCCCAACTCTGGACTACGAGATCCAGACCCAGAGCTGCACAGCACAAAGGCTGGTGTTACTCACGTTGATGTAATAGTCCGGAAGCGTTCTTGGCCAGCTGTGTCCCAGATCTGCAGTTTCACCTTCTCTCCATTGATCTCAACTGTCCGGATTTTAAAATCCACTCCAATGGTGGTAATGTAGCTGCCTGGAGGGAAAGCGTGGGTAAGTGAGAACCTAAGCCTTGTTTATTTTGGATGTCCCACAGCACACTTCTTGAACACGACTTGGCAGCAGCTCTCAGACTGGACAGGAGAACAAGGTTCCCCATATCTGCTTACTGTTCAAAATGCCTTATATCATGCTGATCTACGTATTTTTATCTGTACGTAACAGCTTTTCTTCCTAGCCATAAAACCACTTCTCCCATGCCACCTTTAAAATTAAGAGCTCAGTGTTACTAAATCAAATTATTATTTTTCTATCCCACTGATCAAGAGCATGTGCCCAAATATCTCAAGAGAAATAGACAGTAACTATGAGCGCATTTCACTTGTGAAAATTTTGAGACAACACTTTGCTTTAAGTACTTGTGGAAACACTTATTTTGAATACAGTCCATTTGAGGAGTTTCCTCCCAATAAATTGGTTATATCACAAATGTAAGTGGTTTACCACAATACTCAATCAATCTAAATCTCAAATGACTAATAGGAAGTCTGCAGAGTATAGCATAACCTAAACCACCCAAACTGTTTCTGGAACCACCTCAGTATTTCAATACTCAGGGACTTCCAGCTGCAAGTGAAGATCAGGCAGGATGGCCTGCACAGGCTTATACCAAGAGATGCAAAGTTAAAAGCATGATGTATTCCCAGCACAGCTATCAGTGGGCAAACACAGATTCCTTACAACCAGCAGCAAACCTAGAGCATTTCACTTACTGAAGGAAACAAACCACTCACCTGAGAAGGTATTATCTGCAAAACGCAACAGCAAACTGCTCTTGCCCACACCTACAACAAACAAACACAGCAAATCTTTCAATACAGTCATCCTGGGGGTCAGGGACATAACAGTATTTTAACCATCCACTGCATAAAAATCAGCACATCATTTAGTACCATCCACCTTAACTATTCATCTCCACACTCTCTTTGGAGATTTGACCAAGCACAGTCACCCCAAGATTCAGGATGCTCCTGGCAGCAGTGCAGGGAGGGGGGACTTGTGCCCTCCCTCCTCCTGCCCTCAGCAAACCCTCCAACAGCAGCTTCTGAACTGTGGTCAGTTCAAGTGGTCAGAGAAGAATAATAACTAAAAGCAAGTTCACAATCAGTAGGCTTACATCTGCTAGGGAAAGAGCCAAGGCTGAGCATGTCCTGTGAATTAACAAGTGCTCAGAGCACTGCTCTGAATTCAGCACTCTATTGAATTCCACTTGCACATCATGTGTGACGTCAGTAACAGCACTGCCTACCTCCCATTCTGTGTGGAATTTGGACTGCTCTGACAATCACACCAGGGCTCGGCACTACAAAGCTCACATTAGCATGGCCACAGTCTAACAGAAGCCGAAACCAAACAGGAATTAGGAATCACTGTCCTGTACTGCCATCCAAAACAGCCTTGCTCCACATCTCACAGGGAGGACACACACCTTTCTGAAGCTGTCCCTGTTGCCAAAATGTTCCATGAAATGCTTTGAGTAGCTCTTCATCCAGGTTTTCCATAACTGATTGCACCCTGATCACACCCTGTTGCAGGGAAGCATTTTTCACAGTGCTTCAAACAAGAACTGTAAGAAACTCATTCCTGCACACCCACCCGAGGGAATCTGGGTATTTAAATGCCTCCATGTTGTTATCTCTGCATAACATCTCTGCTGTTAATGACCCTTCCTCCCCAGAATAAATCTGCTATGGCATGAAAAGGAAATTCAACTTCACCGAGGTAATTATCTATTAAATCTTTTCAGGCAGAAGTTATCCAAGGTAATTATTTTGATGATACATAACTTGCAAGTTCTTCTTAATAGAAGACCTATGCAAAGGCTATGCAGAACTCCAGTAGTTCTCAGCTGCTGGCATGTGACAACAGCTACCAACAAAAAATAAAAACCAGCCTAAAAGTCTGCATGATTACAGTAAGCCAGGTCTCATTTGCAGAGACTTCAAATCACCAGCCATCTGGAGAAGCCATGCTCATTCCTCATTGCTACCAAGCTAAGGAACAAAACAGGAAAGGGACTAAAAAATGCAAAGCTACAGCATGCATGTAATCAATACATCTGAGCTCAAAAAAGGTAGCAGAGCAGTTCCTGTACTTAAGAGGACTGGTTATTTAGCAAGAATTAAAGCTCTGCAAATACCAGTCAATTAAGGAAAAATAAGAAATTAAGAGAAAACAAGGATGTTTCAGCAGCAAGTGCTGTGCTTCTTGACCAAGCAGCCTTGGCCTTCAGCTCAGTGAAAGGCAAGAAGGTGCCAGAACCCACAGACCTGTCAGACCACAGCACCATGTCCGAGCTCAGCCAGCCCTGGGCGATGCTGCAGAGCTGCACATGACACTGCTCTGTCACACTGCCCTCCACTGCACAAGCTTCACAGCTCCCAGCAGGCTGGCAGCTTCCAGAGAGAAGAAAGCTCCCGAACTCAGGAAGTTCTGCATGCTCCCAGTGACAACGATCTCACTAAACAAACCCTGCCTCTGACCCACACTGTTCACACAGAGAGAAACCACACTCTTGGTGACCCCACACTTCCCACACAGAGCTGTTTGAAGATCTGAAGAGAAGGCTTGCAGGGCCCTCAGCTTCTTGAAGACAGCAAAATGAAACAAAACAAAACAAAAAAAGGCCTACTGACTTTGCACAATTAAAATTAAAAGCGTATTTCAGCGCCAGACAAGATTCTAAGACCCATATCTTACTGAACAGTAGAGTGAATTAAAGAAGCAGATGCAAAGCACAGATCATCTGTATTATTTTTAAATATCTGGCACAGCTGAAATCACCAGCAGCTTTTCAAGATGACCTGTTCTAAAAACACACAAACCTACTACCCCTCTGACAGATTTGCATACAGGGGAAAGCAGATGAGACAGAATTATCCTATCCAGTAACAGTCCACTTCCTACTGCAGGGAATAAATGTCAATAAACAAGGCAAGCAAACTGTTTTGTGCAAGCAGGGACAAAGCCATCCTGTTTGGGTTAGCAAAAACAAAACCAAAGAAAAATCAATAGTCAAACTACATAGTGAGACTTAATTACAGTAGAGAACCACAGGCAGCCTGACAATTCTCACAACACTCCTTTCACTGGGTACACTATGGGGATTTTGCTCAAGAAGACTGAGCTGACAAAATTTATTTAATTGTTTAAAATGAGAAGTCTTCCTCAGAGTTTTCACCATCCTGTTTATCTTGCCTGGACAGTTTTGGAACTCATCAGCAACCAACAGAGCCACTGCTCTACTCAGAATGCAGCATTTGGTTGTAATAATCCAAGGCTCCCAGAATTGCCTGGGGTTTAAGCTGCTCTGAAGCTGCTGTCCTGTCTCCCTCCTTAGATCCCTTCAGGCAGACACAGTTTAATGTAGAAAAAACCATTTTTTTACGTGAAGCTAAAGCTTCTGAAGGTGACAACTGCCAAGATCGTGCAACATTACCCTTTCATCAAGAGCTGTGCCTCGCTGCATGCCGGGACCTGCCGCCCCAAGGACCACACCTCTGTTAAAAGGAGAGGGTGGATGCACCCTTCTCCAGTTTATGGAAATTCAGCTGTAAGCTGCTGGAGTGCTACCAACACCGAGCTGCACCGACGGCAGCAATCCTCCCAGTCCCAATTCCTGTGCACCCAGACCAAAGCACCAGACACTGGCACAGCTCACACGCTCAGCCCTCCAGAAGTGTCTGAGGTTGCTGAAGTATTTAAAGGTCTATTTTCAAAAAAACCTCAAACCACGCCTTTATCTCCTCTTTTTAGATATTTGCATCATAGGCTACAACAAGAAGCGCACAAAGCTACCAGCTCTTCCAGGATTCATTAAGAAAAATAAGGCACTCTAGAACTGAGACTTCAGGCTGAAGCACAAAAAAAGTCTTAAGGAATAATTAAGGTAATAACGACTGTTAAAACGTCCTAGCTGCCACACTGGAAACAACAGTCCTTAGGGCAGCCAGCCCTTCCCATCGATCCCTAAACTGCCTGTCACAGGGGAAGGGAATTCCCTGCCCATCCCAGCAACAGATTAGTGGGCGCCGTCAAAACATGCGCTCGCCAAGGTTGATGCCGGCAGCACTGCCGGTGCTATCCTGGCTTCTACGTGTCTGATCTGCCTTTTCCCGAACCCAGCCAAGCTATTTACCATAATATCCTGCGGTAGCCAGTTCCGCAGGTTTATCAGATAAAACCTCCCGGAGCCCAAGCGAACGCGCCCCGCCATTCACACACAGCGCGGGGTCCCGGCTCAGCCCCGCGCCGCGGCACCGGCAGCACAACGCCGCGGCTGCCCCGGGCGGAGGAGGCCGCCCCACCCCGACTCCCCCGCGCCGCCCGCCCCGGCCCCGCCGCCGCACTCCGGCCCCTCACGGCCCGAGGGGCGGCCACCCCGCCAGCGGCCTACCCACGCCCCCGGGCCGTGCCGCCCGCGCTCACCGCTGTCGCCGATGATGAGCAGCTTGAAGAGGTGGTCGTAGTCCCGGGCCATGGCCGGGGCGCGGCCGCGGGCGGCGAAGCGGGCGGGGGGGGGGGGGGGCGGGGGGCGGCGGCGGCTCCGGCCGGAGCCACTTCCCGGACAAACAGCCGGAACTGACAGCGGGGCCGCCGCCGCGCATGCGCCGGGCCGCCGCCGCGGGCCGCCAGCTGCGCCGCTGCGCCTGCGCCGGCCCCGCCCCGCCCCGCGCCGCGGCTGCGCGGGAAAACGGCCGCGCCCTCGCGCGCCCGCGCCTGCGCGCGAGGGGGCGGCGGCTGAGGCGGGCGGCGCGCGCCGGCGGCCATGGCGGGAGCGTGAGGGACCGGGCGACCCCCGCCGCCCCTCCGCGGGACCCGTGTCCTCTCCCCGTGCCGAGCCGCCGACAGACCGCGGCCGGGCGTGTGCTTCCCCCTCAGTTCCCGTAGGTGCTCGTGTGAGGACGCGGCAGAAAGCGACGCTGCCCCCAGGAAAGTGAGGGAGGCGTGAGGGAGCCCCAGCTGTCCCAGCTCTGCTCCAATGGAGAGATTTGTGTAGGTACAGGAACAGTTCCCAGCGCAGCCCAAGCCGCAGGTGAGGAGCCCCACAACAGTGATACGAAGTGCACAGGTGTGTGTCACAGGCCTGGCAAGTCAGGCCAGTTTGAAATTAAATGCCTGGGGTTTTTAATCCAGAGATGTGCCTGTGTGTGGCTCAGGAAGGGCCTTGACCTCAGGCCCATCTGCAGCTGTGCTTGCCCTGTCCCCAGCCCACATCTGCAGTTCAGAAGCACTCCCAGTCATCTAGTAGCCTGAGTGATTTTGTTATCAGTTGCACAGACATTGACTACACAAATTCTGCAAGACTGTGGTCACTTTTTAGGTGATTACCACTTCTAAGTGGAGACATGGCACAAGAACAGTGCTGGGTTTTGCTCTGATAATTTTTCTTAATAAACCATTCTCACTGGTACTTTACCATCTGAGATCAAGTTTGAATTATTTAATGAAACATGTTACTAACATGCATTGTCATCCAGATGGGAAGAGGTATATTAGCATTAAATAACTTGGATTGTTACAGATTATAAATGAGTCTGTATTAGGAATAAATTGTTCCCTGTGAGGGTGGTGAGGTCCTGGCACAGGTTGCCCAGAGAAGCTGTGGCTGCCCCATCCCTGGATGTGTCCAAGGCCAGGCTGGGTGGGGACTGGGCCAACCTGGTCTAGTGGGTCATGTTCCACTTAATTATAAACCTTTCTTAATCTTTACCTTGAAAAACATATTATGGTTTTCAAAGTTCACCCCATCAAGGTACTCACATCCTGGAATCCACCCATGTGACCTTTAGCTCACATTCACTCTGCAACTGATGCATTTTAAACACCACAGATACAGATATAGATGTCACTCACCCCAGACAAGCACTGGGGCAATCCAGCACCCCCAGAGTAACTGAGGACACTGTAGCTGCAGGGAAATCCCTTGAATCCAGCACACAAACCACCAGCTCAAACCCAAAATGACAGTGACTCCTCTATTACTTCTATTTTTAAGCTCATGAAACCTCATCATGTGAAAAGCACGAAGTGTCATAATGTTACCAAATAAAATGGACAGTAAGAACTGTGACTAATCAAAAAAAAATCAAAATACTTGAATATTTTATGCTTTTACATTTGTGTCTCTTCCATTGTAGTTTTTAGCACCTTGTAAGTTTAAACCTCTCTCATAAATTATTTTTTGATCTTCTTGAAATACACACAGTTCAGCTGTCATCAGAGACAGCTGCTTGACAGTTCAAAGATGTTATTACCATCAGTTGTAGGGAAAAATTATCTTTTACTGACAACTGGTATTTTAAGACATTTGAAATGAGAAAAAAATTAATTCTTTAGTCTCCAAGTTGGCACAATCAATTTATCAGATCTCATGTTGTGGCAAAAATTATGGGTGTTTTATCTCTGATATATTAATACTGCAGTGTATAAATAGTTTAGCAAAAGTAGCTATCAAAATCCAAATCGAGTGTTTCACTGTGACTGAAAAATCAGCATATTCTCCACAAGTGCAAGTGAGCTCCTACCTGTTACTCCTCCCTCTCAGGAACAACTAAGCTCAGTGCAGAAATTCAGCTGCTGTTTGGGAAAATGAATGAGTTTTTCCACTTGCTGCTACCTAAGCTGGAAATACAAATCATCAAAATAGTAAAATATCTTATTGGCTGAAATGAACAAGTTAATAAAAAAGGCTTCATTTACCTCTGATTTTCTTTCCCATGTTTATGTGGAGCATCAAATGGAACCAGAATAAGCCAAGGTGCCCATGAGCAAGAGCTCAAACAGCCATTCTTCACCAAAACTTGTCATTTTTTCATTCCTTCCTGGCTGCAGTGATGGAGTGAGTGATTCCAGTACAATCACTGAGCTTTTTGACACCTACTTAGTAGGTTTTGAGTGGCATCAAATTTTGTGCATGTTTCAGGGCAGAGGTTTTTGCATTGCATGGTTTTAACTGCTGTTCCTGGGATCCCAAAGCACAGCTAATTCATCACAGGTGAAACTCATTCCAGTGCCCCAAGCTGCCAGATCTTTTAAGAGCATTTAGCTGAGTTTTCACTCTTGAGTATTACCAACTCAGTGCAAAATATGTCGTTTTAAGATGATTTCAGATTCACAAGTACTTTGAAAGGCAAAAATCAGAAGTAAAACCCACCTTCAAAATGCAGCTAAATGTGATGAAACAGAACACAATTTCCATCAGACCAACTGGGAAATGCTGCAGTTTTGTAGAAATATGTCCAATGTATAAATACAAGATCAGAGATTATGAACTAAAGAGCCATTTTGTAGCTTGGCTTCATAGCTGATCACAAACTCAACGTGTCCACGACATGGTGGTGTTGCAACAAAGGAACACCCAGACCTTGTGCTGGGGTGGACAACTGAGTTTGTTATGTGGGGCTTGCAAAACAACAACTCAGGAGACCTGGGCCAGCAGTGGCCACCTCGAGGCAAGGAGGAGTCAGAATGAAACCAACAGAGGGGCAGCAGTGTAAGTTTAGAAAACATGGAAATCTCTAAGGAAATACATAGAAAATCTAAATTTATTTCATTCAGGGGTAAGGACACTGAAGTGATGATGCAGTTGCTGCAAAAATGAACTGTTTTCAATGTCTGTGGGAACAGGACAAGCAGTAATGGACTCAAGTAGCAGCAAGGAAAACTTTTTCTTCAGGTAAGTTCTGACAGTCTGATAAGTTCATGTAACAAAATAGATGGCATAGAGAGGTTATGGAATCTCCATCCTTTAATGCTGTATAAACAATTGTGTGGCAGTCAGCTAGGAATGTTTCAGTGGGAGATGAGCCTATCTTAGGTACAGGGTAAAATAGCTGATTTCCCAAGTTCCTTTCACTAACTCCTACAGCAAATCTGGTGTCAGGATGCTACACCACAGGCTGGGAACTGACACAGCACCAAGAACCTTTTCTCAGATTTTTGTACTTCTGACCAGAACAAACCACAGCACTCCCAAATACCTGCTCACTATTGTATCTTGCTGTCTGAGGCATGAATATGATCAAAATGTTCTTGTGTTTGCTGCTACTGCCATAACAATCAGAAAATTGCTTCTAGCAGAATGTGTGTTCCCATGGGGTTCCACCTCATGCTCTCAAATTTTATGTGTATTGTGTTCTCCCGTCATCATGGTTTGAGCCATCCAGAGTTACAAGCAAGGAAGATTACACACACACACACACCACCCACATGAAATAACAAATCTTAGTGCTCTGTCTTCTCAGGTGCAACCAGCTTCTGTGAGTTTGATAAAATAGGTAAGGCTCACATACCTATAGCTCTACAAGAAATGTAAAGCTCATTTAGCCTTCTAAAAATTTGTATTCTGCAAGATTTTCAGTATTTCCATCAAGTGACATCAAATCTACTAGTAAATTGATTTTTTTTTTCCCCCCAAGAGAGATATATGTGACCAGGTAAAATAAAGGACTTTCTTGGAGCAGCACAACTCATTGACCAAAAGACCTAAAGCCAAGTTTTTATGGAGCTTTTGAAGACATAAATAAAAAGGACTTTTTGTGAGTTGGGTAACTAAAAAGCTGTCTGTAGTCAAAAATACTTTGGAAATTAACAGGAGTAATTACAAATTTCATTAAATGTCAGTTCTGGCTTGACTTTAAACCCTGTCTTGCCTCAGTTCTGCAAAAGGTTTTCACAGATCACAGCACTGTCCACTCTACAAAGTGTATGCCCTAGAACAAACAGGTCTGAAAAGTAAATCACAGTTTGTTGACAAATGAATTTGTAAAAAGAACAGTCTACATCAGAAGGATCAAAGTCAGAGCCTTTATTAAATGTTCCTTCTCTAAACAGACTGCATTTAATCCCCCTTTCGCATCTGTGATTTCTAAGGCTATTTTAAATACTTCGTTTTACAGGGATTTTCAGTCTTCAGAACCGTCACAAGCAGCAAGTTAGCAGTACACAGAAACAATACAACTGAACTTTCACTGAGTTCTGTTCCTGCCTCCCAGGGTGTGTGCAAAAACCAATACCTCCAGTAGTGGAGTTTTTGCACAGACCCTGAAAAGGAAATAGTTGTCACCAGAGATTAAGCCTGATGTGCTCTAGCCACATCTCACAATTGGCCACAGCTGACCAGTACTGGTTAGTATGTCTGTCTCTTGCGCATTATCTGTTTCAAAAAGGGGACCAAATTTTAAATTTTCATCTAGTGTGGGTCTAATTAAGGCTATTCTGGTATATTTGATACTAAAATACTCTCTGGGAGTCCTTTTCATGAAATCCCATCAGAATTAACATTTTCAAAAATGAAAACATTTATAATAGGTGTTGGAGTTGAAATGCTGATGCAGCGGTTGCTTCAGTGTTTCCTGGTCCTCGGGAGCTTTATCACGTCAGGATAGTGTCATCGATCTGTTCCTCAGAGTCAGCCTGCCCAGCCAGCTTCCGCAGGGACCTCCTGCAGCTTTCATTGAGAAGCTCCAGGCTGGCAGCATCCAGAATCTTGGAAACTGACTGTGGAAGGGAGACAGCAACAGTTACCAACTCCTTACAACACACCATTCAAAATCAGAGTGAGTGAAAGTGCCTTACACGCTGTATCAACTAAAATCTTTCAAACATCCCAAAAATCTCCACCTGGTTTTACAATTCCAGACATGAGAACTATTCAAAGGCAGGTCAGAATTAAAAAACAGGTCTGGAAATGGATGTATAAAGTGGTCTATCCTAAATACTTCCTAACACCACTGTGACCATCCAGGTGACCAAAGCAATGAATTATCAGTGCCAGCTGACAGAACTCAGCACAGGCAAGGCTTAAAAGGGGGTGTGTTAATGCCTCAATTCTACTAATGCTGCCCTGTAAGGTTGTACAGAACAGGTGCTGCTGATTTCTTCAGAGCTTAGCATGCTGCTGAAGATATAAAAGAAAATGGGACTGTCCCACTTCATCTATTTCATAAGAGACTTCCAGCACATTCTGAGGCTGCAGGCATCTCACAGAGAAATGCAGAATGAGGTGACACAGCCTTACTACCAACAATTATGTTTTTTTTTATATGTCTCATACCTCAAGCACTTCTTCACCCGCTCTCATCTTCAGAAGGTTGACAATAGCCTGGTCACTGTAGGCTCTTACACTGGTGTTTTTATCTTTTGTGTTGTCCAGAAGTGCTTTGAGAATTGGCTTAATTGTCTGAGTATCCAATGGGGGAAGATGGCTTTTATTTGCCCACCAAATCATCTTTTCTGCAACTAACTTTATGTCACTGGATGAGTTCTGAAGACACTGAAGGAGACAAAGATAAACTTCCATTCAGATATATGGACACATCTTTAAAGCAGTTCTTAATTTTTTTTCTAATTTTAGTATTTAAAACTGCAGACAGTTTTCAACTCACAGGTACACAAGATACACACTTGTTACCAATTAAGTCTGACTAAACTGTAAGAGAAGGTCAAACCTTGAAAACATGACAACTTTTCAACAGAAAATTTCTAAATATGTAGTTGGTGACAGTATCACATGTTCATCTCAACTGTCTCAGGAAATGACAATGAACACTAAGTGCAGAAAAGCTGATAGTGTCAGCCCCTCTACAACATACTCACTCAGCAACAACAGCCAAGCCAGTCTCTGGTTGGAATACTGGGTGCATTTTAATAGTGAATTTAATTTCAAAATTCAAAGAATGAGAGTTTTGTATTTTAACCTTAACCCATTTAAAACATGAAAGCTAATGTCTGAATGTCAGGTGCATTATTAATATGGTGATAAAGGTTTTGTGGCAACTGTGGTATTTTATATTTTAACACAATACTATTATATTAACATAGAAAAGTTGGACTTCAAACAAAAAGTCTGCTTTGAAGAATGTTGGCTGTATCATGTCAACTTGGTATGTTTGATAGTTTTTCAAGTAAATTGCAAAGAAATGTAAAACCTGAAAATGTAACATGGTACAGCATCACCCCTCTCTATCTATCCTTGTCTACCAAGAGGGATACTCGCGTGTATGGTGGGGATTGGGGAGGGCAGACAACTAAAGAAATCAAAAAACCCCAGCCACACACCAAAAGAAACAAAAAACCAATAAAGGAATTTTGAAGAAAAATATTTAAATATTTGAAATGAACTGAAAAAAGATTTCAATGTTCTCAGGTCAGGGGAGTTTTGGTATTTGATACATTTCTAGCAAAGGCTGTTTGACCTTTAGCAATGTTAAAAACCTGACAGCTTCCTCACACTCTTCTCTGCCTCTGTGCCAGCTGTTTGCTACTGTGAAGGAAAAATGCATTTATAAGACTCAGACTTGGGATTCAGCACAGAAGGCTCAAAAGCAAATTTCCATGTTAGAGCAGGGATGGCAGTGTTGTATTCACAGCTTCAAAGCAGGCTGATAACAGTGATTCTATCTGCACTCTGCCTCAAAAAGAAATTTCTAGATTTTCAGGGACTTGATAGACCCACCCATGAGTTAGGTCAAACAGAGATTCAGATCACATAAGAACACCAGCAGTTGGCTAACATGAAAATTCTTACCTTAATAAAGAGGCTGGAAAGTTTGGGAGGCAGGTTGCCTCCCTCTTCCATGTGGTATTTCATGAGAAAGCCCATCCCTCTGATGCCACTAACTGCAATGGGGATCTTCAACATAAAGACAAGAATTGGTGTTACTACAGCATTTAAAACCAAACTCATGGTCTGTCAGCTTCTGTGGAAGGCTAAACCCATCTTTCAAAAGAACAGCAGCATCAAAAACCATTGGGTTAATGGTATTGGGTAATATGAAAAAATTCCAATGCAACCATGGGCGAAAAGAAATAAGGCAGAAGGCCCCACCAAGTCCACAAAATTCCTACCCCAAGCTACTCATTCAACACCAGATTTAAACTCTCCCTCCTAAAATGAGTAATTTCCACTTCTTGCAAACTTGGTCTATGAATGAGAACTCTCTAGGGAAACAGGAGAGTAATTTACTCCAAATGAAAGCTACTCTGCAGGTAAAGATTAAATAACCTTCATCTGCCCAGAGATCAGAACTCAAAGAACCAGAACAGTTGTGTAATTTCACCATAAAAACTGCATAGCCAAGGGAGAATCTTCAGATGGCACTTGGAGGTTTTTGTCCTGTTTGGAAATACAGGAACCTGTTCTTACACCTTTCAAAACTGCACCCAACAAGAGCTCCCAACAGCACTCCCCTCTGTGGGGCAGGACTCACCCTGTCAGCTGTGGCATTGCTGATGATCATCTCCTGGACACTGTTGTAGTATTTTGGGGAGCACAGCTTGCCAGGAGCCACATTCACAGCCACGGAGAGAGCCAGGCTCCGGCCGTGCCTCACCATCCAGTCAATGCCAGAGACATCTGCTGCAGAGGAAAGAACAGAACAATGGCAGGGCTCCTGCCACCTACTCCTCTTCATCTGAGAGGCTTTTGGCACTTTATCAATTCACTGCCATAAAATGAAATAATGAGCAGCATCTAAAGAAATGCCCTGCTTCCTCCATTTCTCCCAAAAAGACATACAGCTAAAATGCAACACCTTTTCCAGGCAGAACACCACCTGAGCAGGCAGGGAAGCAGACACAATCAAGGGACTTTCTTGTTCAACTCAGATACTTCTGATGGTTCAAAATTAGACAAGCTTTGACTCTCTAATAAATTTGTAAACGTCATCTATAATTTGACCAGCCAAGAGACATCCTTTCTAAGCCCACAGGGGAGAGTAATCCATAACACTCTCAAACACTGGGGGTTCTATATGCACGGTTTTTTCTAACTTGGAGGCAAAATAGTTAATTTTCCAAAAGCATGTGAAACCATCAGATGTGGCCTGCAGTTAACATCAGCCAACCTAAGATTACAGTGCTCTCCCAAAATGTGGGATGGCCCTCCTGTCCATCCTGCCTGAACATCCCTGCCACATCCAACTGTCCTTGTGTTGGCAACAGCAATTACTCAGCCATGCTAGGACTTTTATCAAGCCATCAGATAACAAATCCAAGGAAAAAAGTCTGGGCAACCCCAGCTGACAACCAGTTACCTGTGCTCCCTGTGCACCAGAGTGCACGAAGTAAGAGCCTTGAGCAAAGAAAAGCACAAGAAAATACAGAGCAGAGATTCAGTCACAAAATTAGCCCGAATCAATGGCTGAGAAGGAATCTTCCCTGCTTTCAGCATCTGTTCCAGTCCTGTAAAGAGTTTCACCTACCCAGTAAGTGCTGGTAGAGAACAGTGCTGAGCTCGTCGTCGGACAGAAAGGCGCACAGCTCTGCCAGGCAGCCGGCCGAGGCCATGCGGGTGGCATCCTGACAGGGGATGGGAGAACACAGAACATGGCTTGAGATCAACACACCCCAGAGACAGGCAGAAAAACAAACGTCAGAAGACGACAGGAGAAAATAAATAGTAGTATTTCACTCATACTCCTGAGGATTTCTTTCAGTTCACATTGCTTCTTGTACATAATGGAACTTAAAACCAAATCTAAGGTCAAAAAAGTCAGCAGAGACTGAAGAATTACAGATTTTATCTAAGTTAAATGGAAAAGTCATAAAGATGCAATTCAATGTTTTAAAAGATAGTTCATAAGAGCTTATTTTAGATTCACTTACTATAAGTGTTATTTCTAGCAATCTCAGCATGAGCTGGTTTACTTGATAAACTCTTACTACTCTTCATTTAACATTCCAAGCTTTTGCTGTTTTGGCTTCCTTATGTGACCATTTCATTACTGTCTACTTATCCCCCAAATTTATTTCTATTTCTATTTCTAGCATGTCAACAGTATCATGTCTGTTACAGAGACTGACATAAAAAATAAATTATTAGATGATTAATTTAATCTCCTTCATGTTACCATTGCTATCTGCTATAAACAGAAGACCCTATATTAAATTTGGAGAGCTTCTCTCATTGGAGAAAAATCTGTCATTATCTGAAAAATTTCTCATTTCTCTGGAATGATAAACCTTACCTGAGAGGCTACCATGCATAAAGTGAAAGCACTGCAGGCTTTCTCCAAGATAAAAAGTAAATCCTGACTGCAGAGCTACCTGAAACCTGTTAGTGAGGAGCTGCAGGTCAAACCCACATATGCAGTTGCCAAGGAGACATTAAACTGGAGGCTTTTCAAAGTTACCAGGGACTGGGCAGGAATCTCCAGTTCTTGACTGTGACTACATCATCAGTAATTTTCCCAGAAGTTATTTTACATAGTGATTCTGTTCAGATTTTAAATGTAAGAACAAGACTGTCTGCAGCAGGGGACCTTTGCAGGTGGCAGAAGCAGTACCTCATCATGTCCCAGCATCCCCAGCAGCACTGTGCTAATATTCTTCCTAATTGCAGCATCCACTTTAGCACCAGCTCCTCGTGTGACAAACCGCAGCGCTTGCAGCATCGTGTCCCTGGAAGAGACCACATTCTATAGTCAGACTGCCTCTCCCCCACCCTCCAAGAGAAATTTGCTCTGGATACCTGTAGATCCTTGCACAGCAATTACACTGAGATGCCTTACAGTTTGGGAGAGTGATCCCCTCTCTGTACTGCTGGTGAATCCATCCTAGGCAGTACTTCCATGTTTCTATCTAACACAACACAGATATTTTCTGTTTGTTCAAACATTAAAAAAATTATCATGTCAGGAAGTTCCTATCTTAGGGATCTGGGCCGGCTGATACAAGAACAGCTGCTTTACTTCAGGTCAGACTGACAGTCAATACTGCCTTTTATCTGAAAGTGGGCTGCTTGGGCATGTGCAGGAGAGGAGAACTGGGCAGACCCTAAGCACTCTTTCCCCTAAATACTCTCACAGCTCACCTTCTGACACAGGAAGGCCCCATCACCCCCATTCCTGGTTTACATTCCACTGCTTTCATTAATACATGCATCTTACTCTAATTGAGGTTTTGTTCATTCATCCCAACTCTTTCTTTCAACCTCAGTAAGCAGGAAGGTCTGAGCTGTCAGCTGCAGCTCACCTGATGGCAGAGTCGTCGCTGGAACGAATTCCATTCAGGAGCTCTGTGAAGAGAGGATCCACTTTGACATGGATGACAATGAGTTTCCCAAGAGCATCGGCAGCTTTAAGGCGAACAGCACGGTTTGAGTCTTGCAGAGCTTTGGTGAACGTTGTTTGCAACTGGGGCAAAAACGGTTTCAGAGCAATCTCAACCTATTCCAGAGTGGAAGAAGGGAAAAGTGGTGGGATCAAGTATTAAAGAGCTAGAGAGCAAAGCCTGAAAACCTCTTCTACAGCAGTTTGTTATCAGAGAACCCTCGTTAAATCTAACGCGCTACTAAAATAGGAAAAACATGAAACAACAATTTACCACAAAACCTTTGACCTTTTCCAATTTAATCATCTTTTCTTCACACTGAAATACAATGGTAGCACTGAGAAATTTTACACTATCAGGTACTCAGAGCACTGAATAGAAGCGCAGCTCTGTTCAGATACATAAGATCATTGCACTTTAAAATACATTAAATGGTGGATACAGGAGAGATTAATTTCATGGTGGGTTTTAATCACTTGAAAGTGGGATCAGCATTTATCAATGTTTCTAAGAAGCCCAGTGTTTCAGCACTGGGGGCTTTCTTTGTAGGCCAGAAGCTGCTGGAAGAATGCAATCCAGTTACAGTGCTATTCCTACATCTCAAATCCACAGCAGCAGGCATCCCAGCTGTATTTACATCAACAGCAGCAGGTACTTCTGAAGGTTGCCATGGAAAATGTTCACAAACCACAGTCCAATACTTTGAATCTTACCTTAGCTAAAAGAAGGCTTAATGTTTCAAGCAGAGCCACCTTGACATTCCAGCTGAACCGATCTCCCAAGATTCGAATGAGTGGCCCAGTGATGCTCACCACAGATGGTTTGAGAGCTTCAGCAGAAGTCAGCTTTATAACCAGCCCTAAGGCTTTTGCTGCCTCCTCCTTCTGTTCTGGATTACCAGTTAAAACACCTTCCCGCAGCACCACAAGTATGGAAGTCACTCCCTGTCACGAAAATCAGATAAGAAAGCTTAGAAGCTAAGATGCAAGAAATATGTATCTTATTTTTGCTGCTATTATACACCAGATGCACAAACTTGGAGAGTTCCTCTCAATTTCCTGTTGACCTTCAGCTGCCTGATTCCACATTGACAGAGCTACTTTTATTTGGTTTGATTTCATGCCTCTCCGCCTTACTAAGCCAGTTGCTATGAGAAAAGTGGTGGCGGTTCAGGGAATTTTTAAACCAGAGAAATTTGGCACAGAAGTCCAGTGTTACTCCCCCACAAAAAGCATCCAGTAACCATAACTTACGTGCATAACAGAATTGTCAGAGACCTCACTGCAAGAGGGGTCTTCTGTAGGGTTACTCAAGAGCTCTAACCCACAAAAAGTCTTTCAATATACAGGTTTGGAACGCCTACATAATCACTGCTTCTAATAGCTATAATATCAATCAGCTCTCCCCAAAGGTGGGGTATTGTGGCTGTGACTCATTCTGATCCTTTACCTTCTTGGGAATACAGAATCCTGGCACATGCTCGCCCTTGGCCTCATTCCCTACAATCCGGATATCCCTGTGCAGGTCCTCAATGAGAGCAAGCTGGTTCCCAGCGTCTAATTTCTGCAGGAGAGAGGGGTAAAACAAAGATCAGGCAACATGACATCCAGATATCTTTTGTGAAGTCTTCTCAGGCCAGGCATTACTCCTGTAACCTTTTTAAGCTGCCTCTCACCTTGGTGATGGAATTAAGGGCATCCCAGCTTTCATTCAGAACTACGGGGTTGGTGTCATTAAACAGGCGAATCAAGCCTGAAACCAAGCTCCTGAGATGCCCAGTGTAGTCTGCTTTTGTCTTGGAGCAGTAGATATTCAACATGACAGCTGCTGCCTGTCTCATGCCCAGCTCAGGGCTGCGGGTAGCTTCTAGCAGATCTTCAGTTATAATTCTTTGTCCAACATCATCTTCCACAGACAGGATCACAGACTGGCAGTTTGCCATCTCCTGAAGAGTCCAAATTAATGTTACATTAGCTCTCAAACAGAACAAAGCCAAATTTAGCCCCAGCTTTCTCCGTGTTATCCCCAGCATTGTCTCTAGATAAACCCTAAACACGCCCTACTGACTAACTGTTTCTCATTAAAGAGCTGCTCACATCACCATTAAAGGCTTGACTCAGTCCTGGTGCAGACACAGGTATGGTATGACCCATTCCTAAAATTTAACAAGTGACCAAACTCTGAGCTGATTGCTTCAGCAGCTGCAGGAGGGCTAATTTACAAAAATTAGAGTAGCTCAGTCTGCCCCATCTTACTCACCCATGAGAGACTGTGAGTCTTGTCAGATAACATTCTCCTGATTTAGGTAGTTTAATGCTGTGCGTCACAGCCCTAATTACAAGCACGTCTGTGGGTACATTAGAGATCTCCAGGCAGACTTGGGGCTAGAAGCTGATCTAATGGGTATCCACAGCAGAAAGACAACAGGACTCTGTCACTCATTCCTAATTCACCAACTGATTATGAAAATGTCTGTCCACAGTCACAACTCCAGGATGTTCTCTGGAGTCCAAACACCAGATGTTTTGGAAAGCAGTATGTGAGGAGTGCAGCATGCAAAATAGGAGATTTCCTCCCTGCAGCCCTTTAATCTCTCAGTCTTCTACACCAAGAATAAATACAAAGTTAACTAGACTTTCTGGCAGCTCTCCAGGAATAAGCAAACTGAGAATTTTATCTTGTAGCAGGCCAAGGAGACTTTTAAATGGATACAAATAGATTTGGAAAGCATACGTTTTTTGACTCACAATATGCCACCAGGCAAAAAGACTCATCCTGGAGAAGCTAATGGACTGAATTAAACATGCAATCTGTGAATCTAGAGAACACAGATTCTGGGATGGGAAGTAAACCTGGTGCACTATCTTCAGGCAACCTGTCACAACAAAGAGCTGAGCTGTGATACTTGCCAATTGCTCTTCACTGGTGCCCAGCTTCTCTTTGAGTGCAGACATCATGGCAGGCAGGATGACGCTCAAATGCCGTGTCAGAGCATCCCCTGCCACTGAGGAGAGGAAAGCCAGCACCCGGGTGTTCACTGGGGGGGTAGTCAGCTACAAAAATAAAAAATAACACCAAAAATTGAGACAAGCAGAAAGTTTTTTCAGAAGGAGTCTCTTTCTCTACAGCATGAAATATTTATGCATCACAAGCCAAATAACAACGTTTTGAGCACAAAACTAGAAGAAAATTTCAGACTATGCTCTCCTTTTTGCTATATTGGTCCAAAGAAAGCTGGCAACAAGCAGAGGAAACAGCAGAGATATCAAGTTTAAAATTTGTTTCCCAATGTACCTTTGGCACCAAGTAAGGCAGCACCACACGGCTCTTGACAGCCATAACTTGTTTAAGACCATCCACAGCAAAGTCAGCTGTCTCTTCATTATCCTACAGGGAAAGAGAAAGAGACAAACCTGAGAAGTGATCTGTGACACACTACGCTAAGCCCTGTTTCAAGGGACAATTTTACATGCGATCATAGGAACAAAACCAAGTCCTTCTATTAAAAAATGTGCTCATATTCTCATAGTACCTAGAAAAACCCAAACCCAGCTCTTCTGTCACATCAGAAAGATTTTCCATTTCAGGCATGGTGGCCAAGCAACTTCATCGGATGACAGTGGCAATTCCATCGCAGAGCCAGGTGTAGCAATTTTTAGGCTCAGGCTTAAGCCGTAACATCTTCCCTACCACTGGCTAGGACGACTCCAGGAGGAGACAAAATACTGCTGCCATTCCCTGGTAGGTCTGCCACCACAATCCTCCTGCTCCTTTAAGTTAATTATTCAAAACTTGTCCCACAACATCATTAATCAGGCTGTTGACTAATGCTGAGCAATGCTCACCAGCTGCTTCAGCAAGAAGGGCAGGATGTCTTCAAGAGCCTGATGGCCAATTGTTGAGTGCAGCTGTTCAAATGTTTTGGCTGCAGCCTCTCTAACTTCTTCCAGAGGGTCACACAGTGCTTTTCTCACTGTAGGAACCAGGGACTCGGAGAAAAGCAGCACCTGTGGATGATGAAGAGATAAAATTACAGAATATCTAAAGCATAACAGATGCTCAGTAAAGTAGTGAAGAATGCAGAATTTACACAACTGAAACTAAACTGCAGTTTGCTTGGAATAATATTGGAAGAAAAGCAGGAACCATCAGCACAAATAGCTGCAGTGCTCTAAGGCTACCTAGTGGAAGATTTCTAGCATTGTATCTCGTAAAAGGCAATGTTTAAATTTACTGACTGACACAAATTCATACAATTTGCCTGAGCAGCAACTCAGTGTTTGTTACAAGACCCGACTTCAGACCACAGAACAATACAGCACTAGCTGTATTTTTCTGTCTCAACTGCAATACCTGTACCATAACATCAATACCTGGGAAAATGGGAATTCCACCTGGCACATGTGACTCACCGCATCCCTGCTGGTTGATTTCATGATCTCACTCAAACCAATGCAGACTCCTTGCCTCTCATCACTCTTGTCTGATCTCAGTCCATCTTCCAGGATAGGAATGATTTCAGGGAGGATCTTCTCACCTAACTTTCGGACAAGGTCTCCTAATGTCCGTGCTGCAACCTGTTCCCAAAAGTGTATTAATTATTTTCCTTTTTTATAAAACTTTAGAAGGTGAACTGTGAGCAAATGTTCACTTTTGACCATAAGCTACTGTTCATAGTGCAGACAGAGTGTAGGAATGGAAACAGTATTACAAATAACCATTGAAAAATAGTTTTACTGTCATCACAATCTCAGTTGCCTTCAGCAGAGAACTCAGACCTGCTCATGCTCCGAACAGTTAAACCGATGACAGCTTTGGAGTTACTTATAGAGAAGAATTATCCTCAGTTCCTCAGGAGTTATTTTCTACAGTCACCTGCAGGATCAGGAAGGCACAACTTAATTCCTCACCGTTCGTTTATCAGCACAAGTACTGGCCAGGAATTTCAGCAGAAGCCCAAAGAGTGTTGGCAGGATTTCCCGCAGCGTACGAGGAGTGTTTGAGACAACAATTTTCCAGACATGTAAGGAGGCCTGGCGCACCACCAGCTGCGTGTCCGAGCGGCCCATGTACAGCCCTGCCAGCACCCTGTTCCTCCTCTCCACTCCCAAAGCATTAATGATAGCCTGGAAAGAAATAGCACACAATTGTATTATCTGTCCCTGAAATCTATAAAAAGAACAGAATACATGATTATTCAACATGTCTTTACAGCAGGCTATCCAAGCTGATTCAAAATAGGAGAATTTGAAAAAAATAAAGGCACAACAGGCAAGAATGGCTTTACCTTGTTTGACTGGGCTGTTCCAAAGTTGTCATCCTCTGAGGCAGTTTCTGTGGTCATTTTTCCAGTGACTCCTGAGATATGGAATAGGAGATCTCCAAGGAGCTGAACTGAGCTAAACCTGGCAACAGGAGCAAGTCAAGTGTTACAAACAGGGTGCTCAGGCAGTACCTGTCCAATTCTGACAGGATGTCAGGTACAGACTGGAGCCAAATGTGAAGCACAGCTGGGTCTGCACTGAAATACTGCATGGGCTGATGTGTTAAGTCAGTCTGCCGACATGGCTGAAAGCAGCATGATAAAGAGAAAGGGAAGGAGTGAATTCCAAACTGGAAGGGCTGAGAGAATTTTCAAATCAAAGCAATGAATCCAAGAATAGCCTTGACTCTAAAAAGGAACAAG
Source organism: Fringilla coelebs (assembly GCF_963513975.1). Lineage (NCBI taxonomy): Eukaryota > Metazoa > Chordata > Aves > Passeriformes > Fringillidae > Fringilla > Fringilla coelebs. The sequence goes on along the minus strand of NC_140043.1, from coordinate 5,064,122 downwards.
ACATTGTCTGCATCTGTCTAAAGCAAATGACATTCACCTGGGGCAAGAGTACTTAGCAGCACTCAGCTGGCACAAATCATTTAGTGCAGCTGATTTTTGAGTAACTGCTATTGGCTGTGAGTGCCCCACTGCACATCTCCATACACAGGAGAACAATAACTTGCTCAGCATTTGGAGAAATGAAAAACAGTACACAAGGGCTAAATATTGCCACATCAACTGCCTTGGTAGTGCATTTCAGAGTCACTGCCAGAATTAATAATCCAGCATGAATGCTCTGCAGGTAATAGGAAACCTGATCCAGCCTGGCAGGGCTTTGCAGACTCAAGTGCTGTAAGGCATCCTAATCAAATCAACAAGCAAAAAGAGACACTTGTTTTTGCTTCACAGGAGGTCTCTGCATTTTTCTGAGGAGAAACACAGAGCCTAAATCACACAAGTTTTTCAAGCAGGAAGGGAAATGTTTGTGATTTAGCTGGTTCTGCCTTACCTTATCCTCCACAAGTCATCAAAGAGCCCATCCTCGAGCTGTGGCAGGAGCAGAGCAATGGCAGTCTCGGCGTACATGCTGATGATCCGCTGTCCCGCACGCAGCGCCGTGTCCCGCACAAACTCATTCTCGTCTGCCAGGGCCTGCACACAGGCACAAAAGGGGCTCAGAAAACTCAGCCTTTCAGCACAATGCACAAAAGCAACAGGAGGAAAACAAACCAATGTTTTCTCTCTCCACCATGAAAACCGAATGAACTACAGAGTTGTGAATGCACAAAGATGACTTCCACAAAATGACTAGTGACCAAAAGTAAGAAACAGCAAGCTAGTAACTAAGGAGAAATAATTTATAATTTCAATTCCCTTTTTTTCTAGTAGTCCAGCCAAGCTGGACAAGTATCTACACATCCCACAATTATCTAAAATTTTACTTAAAATACTCTGGAGGCTTATTTTGATTCTGTGATAAATAAAATTCTTCACTTTTGCTACATACCTTAAGGATACAAGGAATGATGGGGCCAACATAGGGAGTGAACTTGTCTCCAAAGGTAATTGGCAGGTAGTTGAACATCATGATATAACCATCTCGTACATGTGGAGCAATATCTACTTTACTGGCAGTTGCTACAATTTCTGGCATAAGTTTCTCCAGCTTTTCTACCCCCAAACCAGCCATAACCTCAGCCAGACCTGGGGGGAAAAAGCAGGGACAAGAGCTGATACACACAGGAAACAAGCAGCTAATCTGACTTAATTTGAGAAGGCCTGAGCTCAGTGCTCACACACAGCTGTCCCCACCTTGAGCAGCACCAGAGCGATCCACTGAGCTCTGCTCATATGTCAGTGTCTCCATCAGCCACGGCAACAAATCCTCAAAGCACGACTCTCCCATACCCTTCACCATGGCCCCCAGGGCCTTCGCAGACACTGTGCGCACCTAACAGACAAAAGAAACAGAGATCTGCAAAAGGTCCAGTCCAAGGTGCTACAGATGTGCCAGACTGATTAGGAAAATATTTAACCTAATGCACTGTAAGACAAACTGTGTTTGTACAAAGACTTACTTCAGGTACAGGATCCAACAGAGAGGCCTTCAGTCCGGGGGTCACACTGGGTAGGTACGGAGCCAGATCCTAAAACAAAGAGGCCCAAAAGTCAGAACCAGATTCAAAATGAGAGAAAACACAGTCACCTTCATGTAAAGGACATTCATCCCTTATAATTAGCAAATATCCTTAATATCCTGAGAGTTTAATTAGCTGCTCTCATAATACTGCAGACAAGCATAGTGAATTATTCTGCAAGTCCAAGGAACACCAGTTCTGTGCAGATCACTCAAAACCTTTTTAATGCTCACACACAACCCAGCAGTTTGTGTCTTAGGAAAATCCAACACTCTTAACATTTACACAAGGTTTAAATGTAGAGATTATCAGCACAAAAATTAAACACAGATCTTTAGCCTACAGTCAGGTCCTAAAAATACTTTTCAAACAAACCCTGAATCCATTTGTTAGCAGCTGATCTGTGTTTCACTTGTTTGTTTGTTAAGGCATTTCTCATATGGTAAAAAAAATAACAAGACCTTTTTGCAGAGATAAATGGTAATAACTAATGACCAAAGCTGACAGTCTTAAGGACCTCAGAACTGTCACTATCCTCATAGTCATCTGCTCATTTACATACATTTAATTAAGAAGCTTGCATACATGCTAGCATTTTCTGTCTTAACAGCAAAATCTCCAAGCCAAATAAATGGTCTCTGGTTGCTTGTCACAGTGATCAGTTAGAATATAGTTAGAGGGCTTTTTTAGCACTGTACCTTCTGGTCAGTCAGGGAGTACATGTTCCCAATGATCTGGGCAGCCATTTTCCTGGTGTCTGTGGAACGATCCTGGAAAGCTCTCTGAACAATTGGCATGATCAGGGCTAACGATGGAGCATCAATAAAATGGACAAATTTGGTATCCAGTAGCGTCTGCAAACACTTCTGAGTCTTCCTGGAGGGGTCAGTAAGAGCATCCAACAGAACTGGAGCAATTGCTGAATGTTTTTAAAAAGGAGAGAAAAAGACTTTATTTGTACATAAACCAAAAACGTGCCAGGATGGGCTGGTGTGCTCTCATGGGGTGTTCTAGGCAAGAAGCAGCACAAGGACAAGAGAAACTCTATTAACATCAGATGAAAAAATGGACAGGAACATTTAAAAAGCCTGGAAGCAGACAGCTGCTGTTAAGCTTTCATGTTTTACTTCTGCAGGATTAGTTTCATTTCTATATGAATTTGCATTTAATCCTAAATATCGTGAACAAAAACCTTGCTATTATAAACCACAGTCACATCAGGACATTGGAGATGCACAGACAGGTCTTACCCAGGATCTCTGGATTCCTGATGACAGACCCAATCTGCCTAAGAGCCTGCTGCCCTGCATTCTGCACCTTCACATGGGAATCCGTTAGCACTTCAGTGAGTTTGGGCACGATGTTGGGTAAGCAGGAGGAGAGCTGTTTGGGAGCACAGTATGCCATAGCCCCCAGCAATTCCACTGAGCCTGTGAAGAAAGTACACCAAGAAAAAAAAAAGACAAAAGAATAGACAAAATACAGTATTAAGAACTGATATGAGATGATGATCACATTTACTTCAAACTCAAATCCACCAGTCAGAGAACACAAAGAAACGCTGAAATGCATTGTTAGTTACTCTATGCCACCTAAAGACACCAAAAAATACTTTTCTTTTGTACAAGGGAGAAGAAATATGTTAAGGAAATTCCAAGTTCTGAAGTACAGCTATAGATACGGGATACAAACTGTCCCTTGAATATGCCAGGGGGAAAGAGGTTACTCGAATGTGTCAGGGAACTCAGCTGTAAAAAGCTGGAGAAGTTCCACAGTCCCTCATAAGACAATAAACCATCATGGCCATGTGTAGGGATGAAGGAATACACAAGGGGGATGACAGCAAAGGGAACTGAGGGTCACTCTCAGTCATGTCAGGTGCATATTGGTCCATACCAGCTTTAGTTCTCCAAGATTCCTCTTCTAGTGCCGCAAGAAGTGATGGCAAAACCAGCTTCACCCCATGAGTACTCAGATTGCTCATTACAGCTTTGGCACAGTCATCTGCAGCCTCCAAGGAGAAGAGAACACTTACAAACTGTGACACAACACTGTTTTCCTTCCTCTGAGACTCTCTGGGAACAAAGCCTTCATATAAATAGTGTCTCACTACAATGATGCAGCTGGCTAAGTAGTTCCCAATTAATGGCCAATGAAATCAGATGCTTTCAGTTACTAAGAAGATCAAATTGTTATTACTGGTATTTCAAGGGATAGGTCACCTTCTCTATTTGCCTTGTTACAAACAGGATTTGCATCCATATCCATTCCACTTGGGTTTTTTAACATTCTGTGATAGCAAAAATTTCAAGCACCTTACCTCTCGCACATACTGGTTCCCATCTCCAAAACAAAGCAGCAGGTGAGGCAGCACATGAACCACATAGGGCTCAAACAGCTTCCCAAGCATGCTGCAGAGCATCTCGAAGGCAAACAGAGCCCCTAAAAACCCAAAAAGGACAGTCAGAGGAAAATACAACTTCATTTAAGGAGGATGGGAAAAGAAGATACAATTTGCCAAATATTGTTCCAAACGCACTGAAATCTCACAGCTGAAAGTCTCTTGCTTTTTTGCCCTTGTGGCTTGTGCTGTAGTAGGGATCTGTGGCCTCAGAAAAGGAGCTCTCCCCCAGCAATACCTGCCTTTGGAAACAGGAGAGGGGGGCACATCCATATAGTCTAGGACTAGAAATCCTTCCACCACAAGGTGAATCGAGCAATTTTGGGACACTATACACAACCAACGGCCTCACAAGAGATACTTCCCATTTCTTTCTCGCCGAACTTTAGTAAAATAAATGTAGCTAAAACAAACACAGGGGTGCAGGAACTTCACCTGACCACAGTGGTAGTAGGTACAAGAGAAGTGATGACTATGTGGAGGGAAAAGCTCCTGTCCCTTACCCTCCCGCCGGCGGAAGTTCTTCTTGTCCTGGATGGCATCGGTCAGCGTAGTCATCATCTCCTGCTGCTTGAGAGAGAGGATGCCCAGGCCTTTCACCAGGCCTGCCAGACCATAGGCTGCACCTTTGCGCTCAGCATATTTATCAGACTCCAACAGCAACTGCATCAGCTTCTGGATCATTCCTCCTGCATCTTCCTTAATTGCAGGCACCAGAGGTGGTAAACAGCTTGCCACTGACTCTTGAACCTATAAAACAATCCACCAGCCACCAGATCACAAAACAGTCATTACCAACATTAATTCCCCTTAGAATGCACCCCAAGTGAAACCTTTCTGTCACCATTTTTCATCTCTCTGCCATCCCTAACAGTATCCTGGTGTTAACCTGCGTCTGTGTGGAACCTGACAACTCCTCCCAAAGGGACCTACCTGCTGAGATGGGGTGGACAAGGCTGCTATCAGTTTGCCAACAATTGGTTTCACTTTAGGGTCACTCTTGTCCAGATGTTTTGCCAGTGACCCCATCAGAATGACCACGCTTTGCCTGACAGCATCATAACTGGCATCATTAGGAGCATTTTTCAGGAATTCTTCAAACACTGGCAAGAGAGAGTTAACATTGTCCTGAAAAACAAAACCACAGAACTTGCCACTAGAGTCCACTCAGAATGAGATTTGCTATGCTCAGTGGACTTGTTTGTTCTTCTCTGAGCCAACATCTGAACAATCACACTGTATTTACAGTTCATTTCATGTGTCACATCACATAAGACCTTGTACCATCCCGACAGGCAACAAATATTTCTTGCTAGAGAGAAATTAGTTCTTCAAAATTAGAATCCCCAAGCCTGCCAGCATGATGTTCTGCCAGAAGCAACACATGCTCCCAGGCCTGAACATCAGTGCCCGCTCCTCTGCTTGCCCCATTTGCCAAGGGAGAGCAGAAACATCAAACAAACTTCACATTGTTTTTTTTAAGAAATACAATGAAAGAATGAATAATATGAAAATACCCCAATTGTCATGGGCTAAACTAAAAAATACAGGCATCTGTCCAGAGGTGACTGGCACATATGAGGAAATCAGAAGCTGAGCAATTCACACTCTGCACACCTTCTTCATCTGACGCTGCTGGGAAAGAGCTGGCAGGGAGAAGGATGGTCCTCAGCCCCTCAATGTTTTAAGTTTAATTAAGCCAACAATGAGCAAGGTTTCATGTTTTGCTTTGCATGAAGCCTGAAAAGGAATTCTCATCTTTACAGGATTAAAAGATCTATGGTCTGATTTTACTTTTATTACTCTAGTTTTATACCATTTTAACTCCAACTGACCCAGGGATATTACATTTTATAGCAATGACAGGGATGAACCACATTTAGTCAACACTAGACACTAACAGAAAAACTCTAAACACGAAAATTCCTAAATGAAAGTTTTCAGCTGTTACAAGTAACAGCAACCTCTAAGAAATTTATAATTTTTTTTTAAATCTATAGGCTCCAATGCAGTATCTACATATCCATCGCATCTTTTTTCCCCTGACAGAGACAGATACATTCAGACTTACTTTGCCATGAGTGTTGAGTGTTGAAAGAGCTGCATCCAACATGCACTTCCTGACCTCAGGACTGCGATCATTCAGCGCATCTGGCACAAAAAACTGAAAGAGGGGCTTCACCTGAGAACTGTCCAGATGCTCTGAGAGCTTGTTAAGGGCCAGTGCTATGCCACACCTGTGAAGAAGGTGATGAGCCTGTCAGCTTACTGACTTCTCACAGAACTGAGAGCTCACAATCACATTTGCTACAGGCAGCAATTACAGAAACTGAGAGCGAGAACCATTACGGAAACAAAATGCCTCAGAGTGTCCAACCTCTGTGTATTTCATTACATAACTCCATGCTGCAGTCTCCCACAAGGACAACAATCCCTCAGCCATATAATAGCTTTTATCTCAATTAGGCTTTAGGGATACTTGAGCCAACTTAGACATCAGGATCACTTGAACTACTGCTGAAATGCAGCAGCTTTACAACAAGGTACATCAGCATTAAAGGATAGATTAGCTCAACAGAAGTAGCAAACAAGATGATCTCCAATTAAACCTATACAGAACACACAAGTAAACAGAAAGTAATTATCCAACCTGGAATGTGGCCAGTTCATTAAGGCTTGCACTGCTACTTTTGAAACAATCAATGGCCCACACAGAGGTGGGAACATGGTAAGCTAAGACAAAAATCAGACAGTCTGAGAAGGAAAGACTGTTTTTACAGGACATTGAGACCATAGCACCCAATATTTTGATGGAGTTCTACCTGCCCCCAGTTTGCTTGAAGGGCACATGAAAAGAGCAAGTCAATACAACTACATGTAATTTGTTCTTCTAAATAAAAATCAAAAACATTTCATTTGCATGCACAGGAAGCGATGAGATTAGTCTGAATACAACTGTACCTTGCTTCCCACTGGTCAGGTGGTGATTCAGATATCACTCGTCCCAAAGCATCCAAAACTGGAGGTGGCCTCTGGAAGGAGGAAAGATTTCATTAAAATGCCTTTTCCAGAGACAGGCATGCAGAGAATTTGTTAACCATACCTGCAATGCCATTTGATAATTGTGCACAGAGTTATGATACTGCTAGCAGAAGAGCAAAGTAAAAAAAAAAAAAAAGCAGAAAGCAAGTCTGAAGTCAAAATTACTTCAACTGACACTGCCCTACCACAGCCTTTCTGTATGATCTAAGGCACCCCTCCCACCTGTCCAATGGTGCCATTGGTGGCTGACAACATGAAGCTCAAGACACTGAAGTCTGTGCTAAGCTCAAACAGGACAACAGTAGATTCAATGCACATCTTCAGGACCAACAAAAGGAAAAGTGACTAACAGAAGATAAAGCACCAGCTCATGCCTGTCAACCCCTTAGGGTAAGAGTACTTACATAGAGCTTCTCCTGGTAGATCTCTGTGAGCTTGCTCATGACCTCTGCTGCTTGCTTTCGGTACTGAGCTACAGCTCTGGAAAGAGCCTCAGCCCCTGCCTGTCGCACTGCCTCTTCGTGGTAGATGACATCTTTGATCAGCAGGGAACACAGGTCAGGCTGCAGCTCCAGACCCATGGACTCCCACAGCCTGCAGCACACACACAGAGGTGATGGGTCACCCTTCAGCAAAGAAGCCACTGCCACATGTACAAGTGCAGAGACCTACAGATGCCCTCCAGCTGTGGGGCAAAGCCCCTGAGTGTAGCTCCGTGCCACGGGCAGAGAAGAGATCTCCCTAAAACCCAATCAACAAAGAAGAACCCTTACCTCTCTGCCAGCTTCTGAATCTCATCTTCAACATCAAACTTTACTACCCAGAGGCGACGCAGCAGGTTCAGTCCATTCTTCTCATCACTGTCTGGGGTTGGTAGAACCATTTGTAGCTCCATCAGTCCCTGAATTAGTTAACAGGAAAATCAGTGCAAGGGTCTGATTTTTAGAAACAGATGCTTTAAAACACTTAAAATTTTTGACAAGTCAAGCTCTCAGTGGTTGGAAGTGTCAAAATTCATGTTTGCTTGTGCCTTACACTGCCCATGGTGGTCAAGGGATTCCTATTGCTAGTAGGTGAGATGGTGAGACTCAAGAACAGCGCTCCACAGGCAGGTTGCAGAGAGTCTCTGGTGACTACAGTCTGTTCTGCTTCTAAGTACAGACAAAACAGCTCAGGTGGGCTAAATTGGAATTTGTTTCATGGCAAAGAACACCAAGCACCCTTGAGGTTTTTCTTTCTGTGTTCTCAGAAGTGACTAAGCCTGAAGCTTTCCAATAACAAGGCCTAGTACAGGCAGGAATTTTTTGACAGCTTCTCTCTTTAAAACTAAGCTCTAGCCAATTGTAAACAGAAGGTGTTAAGTAGTCTTAATCATACCTCTTTTAAGGAAACAAAGGTGTGGATAAACCCAGAGTACTCCTTTTTGCAGATAAATCTGGCACAAATAACATGATTTGGAGCATTATTGTTCAGACTGCCTCTGACACACTGCCCAAAGCCTGGCATCACAACTGAAGCCTCTCTGCATCAGTGTTAGACAAGATCCACCTCCCAAAAACTGAAGGAATTTGGTGTGACCCTGAATGATTCCCACCTACCCTGAGAGCTGCATCTCGAACGTTCATGCAGGGAGACTGCAGGGCCTGCAGGAGCACATCGATCTCCTCCTGCTCGGCGTAGGCACAGCCGTCCTCCCCGCTGCTGCTCGCGCACAGCGCCGTCAGCGCCTCCGAGGCCAGCACCTACAACAGCACCAGCATGTGACACTCACCCCACTACACCCTGAAATGCTGTCAGAGCAAGCACTGAGTGCTGCCACCGCAGAAGAAATTCCCAAAGAACGATGACAGAACCAAGACGTGACAAGTTCAGCCCGACTCTCTGCTTTTTATTATTGACCTTTCTGCCACTTCATCCCTTACAACACACTCAGAGGAGAGACTACTGAGCTTTTATGGCAGAGCAAGGCTTTAGAGAAAGAAAAAAATGTCACCTCTGGAAGACTCAAAAATATATTTGCTGCAATAAAACCCACAGAAAAAAAGATGCAGACATTTTAATCCAAGAATATCATAAACACAGAAGAAAACAGGGAATGTATCAACCACCAGCATCAGATATTTAAACCAGTGGGTACATTTCCCTCATTTAGATGCTGATGAAACTTAGCAAAAATGCTGGCTGTGGTTATGAAGCTGAGCACTCACCTGTAACCGTGGAGAACCCGTTCCTATCACCCGGGTCAGCAGAACCAGCATGTCCCTGCGCGGCAGCAACTCTGGGCCATTCTGAAAGGTTGAAGGGAGAAAATGGCATGGGAGGAGGAAAAAGACTTTTATCTTGTGATTTCAAAGTGCCTTGCCTATGTATGACACTCCTTAAAACATTCCAGTCAAAACCTCAGGCTGGACAGGTACCAAAACCCATGGCAAAAAACAATTCTATACAGGTAACTCTAACCTGGACAATTCATCTGCTTTGTCCAGTTTGCCCATCAGCTGTTCTATCCCATGGCTCATCTGAAGGAGATAATTTGACCCCACAGCTCTCACCTCATCCACCAACAAAGATTGGCCATTTCCTGATGATCTCAGCTGAGCATGGACTGTAAGAATCTGCAGAATCTTCACCAGGAACTCCTCCTTGTCTTCGTTGTTATAGGGTGTCTCAGTCATAACTGTCTTCAGGAGAGGAAAGACTAAGGAAAACGCTGGAGCTGATAATGGGGCAGCACCTGTGAAAAGGAAAAAAACATCCTGTGAACACAGCTGATCCTCCCATGACTTGGTTGATAATACTGACTGGTATAAAATGTACACTTGAGTAGCTCATAATAGATATGGCCAAGCTTCAGCCTCATGCACAAAGATGCTGCGTAAACCTAAGTATTTGCCACTTAACAGCAGCAACAGTGTAGCTCCAACAGGGACTTTTGGCATTTCAGTCCTAGGTTAAGGATAGGACTTGATGATCTTAATGGTCTTTTCCAGCCTAAGTGATTTTGTGATTCTACCTGGCTTCAATTAAAGTCACTTTAGGATTCCAAATTACTACCAATGCCTCAAGAGTATAGAAATACATACTGTAAATGGAATTGAAACAATTCCATGAATTAGTCACTTATAAAATTAATTTGTCCCAAAGCAAAACTCTGTTTGCCAGCTGCATTTCCTTTAAACACTTCATACCAACCTAGCTAACCTGTCATTCCAGCCTTCAGCTGGATCCTTGAGAATTAAGTCCTTCTACTTCTGGTGCAAGATTGAACTCCTCCTCCCCTCCCCTCCTTGAAAAAACTAAAGCTTTTGGATTCCTGTTCTTAAAAGATTTTGCTCCTTCCTTTCTACAGGGCCTTGACTATAGCATATAACAAATGCTCCTTCCAGTCTTTCATTAGTCCAGTTAATATTCAAGTATCAGGTGTCTACAGAAAACATTTCCTTTCTATAGCCTATCTGTGCTGACAGAGAATGCCCAACTTTAAATTTCTGAATGCAGATGAAGAGCATTGCAGATACAATACTGCAGTATTAGTCAGCTTATGTAGGGCAAAAATACTGCAAAAGTAGTTCAAGGGAGAAATATTAAATCCCCAACACGTTCTGAGCTCCTATTTAACATGAACAGCTTCAGTAAAACCCTCTCTATTTCTCATGTGGGATTTTTCTCTCTGTTTGCTCAGTATCTGTTTGCTTTTACACTTTTCATTTTAAATTACTGGCTGGATATTTTTAGCCTTAAACCACTGTCCCTCTAAACACAGCAGGAGGAAGAAAGCTTTACTGAAGGAGAAAAATGTTCTACTCACACAGTAGCTGGTATTAACCAACACAAGAAAGATTATAGGATGTATCTTGGCATTTCAGCAATGAATGATAAATTCTGTCATCCACATTACAGGGAGGAATGGTGTCTCTTAGGTCTCATACTAACCTGAGAAATTAATCTCTACTAAATCATATCTCACAAGTACATTCCAAAGAACTTTGAAAACAAGGAAAAATCCTTTGGGAATATAGTATGATTTGTCCAACAAAGTGCTGTGGAAACTACTGTCCTTCTCTTGCAAAAGTGGAAAAGAATAATTAAATATTAATATAATTAAACAATATAGGAAATCTTGAAGGACTGAAAATACTTCCACTATTTTCTTATTTTCTAGAAATGAGCCTGAAAAAGGATTCAGTTGTTAATGAATGTGCACTTACTATGGCAAAAAATTGCACAGTGGCAACACCAAATTATCACTGAGATGTTCAGCACTGCAGTGGTGATCAACATGGCCAATGGCCACTGGTCAGCTGTGACAGTGACATGTGCCACAGTCACACCACTGAACAGCAAGAGAACTGAACTATGGGGCTAAGGGACCAAACAGAATCCCACATTTCCCTTAAAAATATACACCACCATCTACCACAGCAGCTTTTGACTGGGTTATCTGATGAACAGCTCCCAAGCCTGGGAGAAGTGAACCACCTCTCTCCCTGGAGTACATCCTGAGACAGCCACAGCCATGCCAGCCCCCAAAGGACACACACCAACCCTCCTCTTCTGAACTGTCATCTTCAGTGGAGTGGCACTAGTACTTGTGCACTCCACTGTGAAGAAGATTCTGGAAGCAACCTAAATAAAAACTAACTCCAGAAAATAAATTTTTTTAAAAAATCAAGAAAAAAAGTTTACTTTAACTCAAATCATTACCTTGCACCGTAAAAATATTGATGCTTGCCTTCACGTTAGAGAGGGGAGAGAACTGCTCTTTCTACAATCATGCCACTATAAAATATTCATGAACTGCAGCACCAACAGCAAACAAGCAGAGGCCATGGGCACTTCACTCCTGTGATCACAGATAATAAGCAATTATTTTGTCTCTCCACTTAGCATAAGGGATTCAGAGAGACCAAGTGGTGCTGAAAGGTAGGAGCTGTCCTTGGCAAAGATGAACCTTAATTTCACTGCCGTTATTTCTGTATGAACCATTTTAAGAAAAAAGACTGTTATTTCATTTCTACACTTAACTATAGTTGCAACATCACTTCTACTACCAGGAGAAAAAAAACCCTTAAGGTTTTTCATATCTATGAACAGCTATCCAATTAAAAAAGAAAAAGTGAACTTTTGCTTGAAAAATAAAACACAAACTCTGAAAACTAAAGCAGTCCACAGTTATTGGAGGTGGGGGCAGTGTCAGCAGGATGTACCATATCCCCCATACTTCATACCTGGCTCTCCCTTGCTGGTTCGGCTGGGAATGGTGTGGGCATGCAGCAAACTGACCACTCTGTTCAGAGCAGTGGGCAGCTCTTCCTGACACCAGGATTCATCTAACTCACACTCTGGTTTCATCAGGCGCAAGGTCACATGGCTTACCAGAGTACCTGGAATGGAAGAGTAAAGAATCCATGAGAGGGCTAAACCAAAAGATTTCTCAAGAGAAAAAGCCTCAGGAACACAGACCCAAGAATTGGAACAAAGAGGCTCAGAGCAGGAAGCCCAGCCCAGGGCTGTCAGGGGACAGATTTCTTCACAACATGTGTGAGTTACACTCACACCGTCCTAACTCTGCACAGGGAAGGTCCCACAGTGACCAGATGCTCCTCAGAGCTGGACACTGACCAGACAAGTCCTTGTCTTTGGTCCCAGTCCTACCCAGCAGTAGGACCTCTGGGAAATCACAGTCATCTCCCTAAGCACTGTTCCAGGTGGTTTTTCCTCCCGGCTTCCTGTGGTACATGGTCATGACCCACAGTCTGTAAGAGCAAGAATTTTCACCACCTTCAAAATGACACACTCTGCCCTTAAAGAGCAACTGCAAATACTCACCAAAGGTTTTCAGTCGAGCAGGCATGACACAGGAAGCTAAGGAAAGAAAAGGCTTCTTGATCCTTGGAGCAGCCAAAGGAGATCGAAAAAGTGGCAAGAAGGAACTGATGAGACCAGGGATGTACTGAGTGAGACCGGGAGGCTTTTTCTTTATAACAGTGTTCAGGAGTCCTAGAGCTGTTTCCAGCTCATTATCAAGCTGTAAGAAAACCAATTCAAGAGATTACCATAAAGAAAGCTCCACTGGGAAAAAAATCAATTCAATCTCATTTGTAATAACAGAAGCAAAGAGGTGATTGTTACACCATTTTCTCTCCATCAAAGTGACTGGGGTCATGGTGGCTTCAGAGGTGACAAAAATACAACCAGAACTCACCTCCTTCAGCCGTTTCCTTATCTGAGCCTCCCTTTCCAGCTGTGCATGCATCAGCTCCTTCTGCTTGCTTGTCAGCTGCACCTCATCCTTTATTCCCTTCTTCTTTTTTATCTCCTGCAACAGAGAGCCATGGTCATCGTTATCTGGGAGCTACAAACACCATCCCTTCAATTAGTCAGAGAAACAAGTTGGAAACAGGGTTTTTTGCAATTTATTTTTAAAACAGTATCAAAATATCCTTCCAAGTATATCCCTCTTGAGTAAAGACACAAAATGGAAATCAGCAGGTTAACAACACTTTAGTGTCCCCCAGCATAACATAAGTTTCTCTGCATTGGTCACAAATTATTTGGTATCACTAAAAAGTGCTGTCCAGTTTATTTACAGTGGATGGTATGTCACCCTCCCCAGAGCTAAGAGAAGTCAACCTTTGTTTAAAAAAATGGAATACATGCAGATAGAAATATTTCAAGTAGTTCAGAGAATCTTTCCCACCAGCACACAGACATATGCCAGAAGCCATGGAACAACACACAACTTGCAGTGAAGATTCTGACCAGCCTGGCATTCCTTCTCCCATCAACTCACCTCCTTCAGCTCCAATTCAATGATTTGCTCCTTGAAGGAATAAGCTTTGTTCTCCCTCTTCATGTTAGTCTTTTTCATACTATCCTGTTGAGCACTGAGAAGGACAAGTAGAGAAAGAATCAGCACTGCTCTGGACTAAGGACCAGGCATAAAAATCCAGGAACTTCTATGCAGAAAGAGCATTTGATACACCCAGTCACCCACTGGCAAGAATATCAGCGGTGATCAATCCCCAGATGCACACAGAAATGATGAAGACTTACCTCTGTATTATAGATTTGTCATACAGTTCTCCCTCAGGTGTCTTCATAATGGCAAATTCCTCTCGAGTAACCTGGCACAGAGCTGGATTCTCCATGGATGTTGAGATAGTGCTGATGAGCTGTGGGAGCACTCTGCCAGGTAAAAGCAGGGAGAGAGACCCCACTGCATTCATAGATGACTGTCAGGAAAATAGAGGAAAAAACATAATCAGTCTTGCTTAAAACTGTCTCCAAGAAGTACACCCCCATTACATTCCAATCCCCAATTCGTTGTTCAGTGGGTATTTGAATGTTATCTAAAATTCTTCTCAGTTGCTGGTACATTCTTCCCCTCTTAAAATCCCAGCTCCTTTTCACCAGAGACATTCTCTTTTAACCTCCTCTACCACACCTTTTAGACAGCTCTCCTTCCTAGCAGACCAGTTAGTACTGAACTCCTCCAAGGTATCTCCCAAAAAGAACATAAGGAAAGCAGTTATCACCTGGTTCTCCAGAGTGTAGGTGGTGATCCTGGGTAAAATGTCATTCAGATGTTTGGTGATGAATTCTTTAGGATCTATCTTCATCTTGATGAGGAGGGCTGGCCAAAGTCCTGGCTGCACTGCCACTAGTAAAAAGAATAAATGAGGATAATAAACATTAAGCAGGTTGCTGGCACAACAAAACAAAAAGTACAATAAAAATTCATACATTGACCATGAGAGTATTATCCCTGCACTTACCTACAGATGGATGATGGCTCACCAGCAGCATCTCCAGGGCCAGCTTCTCTGGCTCAAAGGAGTCCACATCAAGCCCTGCCACACTGGAGATGACACAGAGGGCCTCATGCAGCACACGAGGGGGAATGTATGTCCTTCCCAGCTCCGACAGCTCTCCTGCCTCTGTCACCAGCACCTCGTGAGGCAGAATCTGAATGGACAACACCAAACTTCCCTGAGACCTGAACACATCTCCCCACAGCAACACCAGGCTGAATGCCATCTCCCTGTCAATACTAAAAACCTGAAGTTTTCAAAGGAAAGAAGGGGATAAGGATAATAGCAAAACCAAAGCATAGGAATGACAGTGACAGAAGATTAGGAATGGAGGACTATACTGGATTTGGCAAGCTAGGGTAAAATAAAACTAAAATGATCTCTTCTGGCAAAGACTCTGGAAAAGGTTGAGCCAGCTGGCTGAGAACATTATGCTCAACTTCTACAGGATAAAAGAATCAAGATACAAAAAAAGGAATGAAGCACTTGGTCTTTCAGCAGATATTAAATCTACATTAAAATAATAAAAATACATGGAAAGCTACAGCTTCCTCCCCAAAATATTTTAGATATGTCTTTTCTATGTATGTAGGGAAGACCAGGCATACCCCAGACATTTATACTGTAAGATGCAGTAATCCAGTAAAAAGTGGCATTCCAGGAGATCATATGGAGCTGAATCCTGTTCACATCAGGCTGTATGTCAATGCTAACAGCAAACCTAGGGCAGGGAGGTGACTGGCACCACTCAGACATCTGTCTGAGCAGACACTTGCTTGGCTGCTCACCTTATGAGAACTGAGAACCCCTTTGAGTTCCTCCAAGAGCCCATAGGCCAGCTTGTACCCTCCCAGAGAGGACAGGAGCTTCTTCACTGTTTGGTGGGCCTGCCTGCGGACGTGCCAGGTGCGGCTCAGCAGCACGGCCACCAGGGCACGGTGGTACTGCCTGCAAACACAGACACAGGGGTTAGCCAGGGAGCCAGCTCTGCAGCCAAGGGGACACAAAGGCACCACGAGTTCAACATTCTCAGGCCCATCCCCCCAGTGCCCACAGCAGCACTCTGGGCTCAGACAGGGATCGGGGACAGCAAGGGCACTGTACGTACTGAACTTTGCTTTCAGGCAGCCGCTGTGCATGATCCAAGAGCAGGCGCTCTGTCAGCTGCAGCACTGTGCACATGGCTGGGGGAAAAGACAAATATTTAAAACAGTATGAGACTTGGTAAGGAAACGGATTTTTTTACCTGAAAACGAATGAACAGCAAACAGGACACATTAAAATAGCTCCCCAAGCTGAGCCTCTACATAATCTTCTCATTGAAGCTAAGACAAATCCAACTCAGATCTGCCAACACTGGGAACTGAACCATGATTTCATTGAAATGTTGTTAGCTGGATCCCAGGACAATTTTCCTGACCATTGTGTGTGACCTATTTTGGTCTAAGTTGACAGAGCAAAGCAAATTATAAACACCACGCTCAGTGCTTCTGTTCTGTTAATTCCTGAGCCCTGCCAAAATGGCTTCAGTGGCAATGAAATGGGTACTGAGTGTCAGCTGTCACAAGGCCCTTCCATTTCTTTATCATTTGGAATGATAAATGAGTCATAACTCAGGTTCATCAAGAAATAAATTAATTCATTTTCAAGTTTAGACTACAGCTACTGTAGATGGACTCTGAAGAGTACACAGCTCCTTTTAATCTGAAACTGTATTCTCCAAGGACACAAAACAGGGCTAACAACATTAGTTGTCAAACACTAAGAAACACAGTTAAACCGCAACTGGATATACAGTAACTGCCAATTTACCTTCCTCTGATGCAGACTGCAAAAACTTCTCAGATGTAAAAATTTGTTTTTTCTCATCCAAAATCAGCTGCCAGAAACCACTCAGCTTAGACTCTGACAAGAAAAGATGATGTCCATTGAGGATGCTTCAAAATAAGTCAAAACTCATCAGTGTACATAAAATACAAGAGAATTCTCTCTCCTGAAATCCTTCAAGTTACTTCTAGCTTTACTGATCTTCAATTCTTAATCATCTCATTTCTCTCATTCATAACTAGAAACACACCCAAAAAACACCAGCTGATAAAAATACTTTTCTCTGACTTATATGTGTGAAATGTAAAGTCTAATTTACCTTAGGGCAAACCTTCCTAGAATTAAAGAAGAGGAGGGAAGTGGAGTGTTGCTTTTGGTAGAACACAGCTGATTTTATGTCCTGGCAGATGTATGAACTCAGAGAGCTCTTGTAATATCCTCTAATGGGAGACAGAATTCCAGTCCCTATGCTTTCCAAAGGTTTGTAAAAACACTACCCAAAAAGCAATCAAAGAATACTTCCAATGCATCAGTCAAATCTGACCATGTAAGTTTCAGGGTGAACATCTCCTGTCAGAATAAAGAGGAATATTTCCCTATGTGAATGGAAGGTAGAATTTGTAAAGCCATGGAAGAGCAAGAACTCTTCACTGACATAAATGAGAGAGATGGGAATTAATCTTTCCCTGGTTTATAGAAGATCAATGATGCTCTACATAGAAACTACACACAGATTAAGAAATAGTATCTCCTGCACACTGTCAAGGAGTGTTAACCCTCAGAACCCATTTATATTGGATTCTGCCAGCTGTTTTGTGACCTTACCAGTTTGTCCCTCAATTACAGACATCCTGCAGATCAACAAAGCTGCTGCAACTCCTTCAGTTACCATGGGAACCTGAGTACTTTGAGATGCTGCTTTTTCTACTGTCTGGATCAGCATTGGCAGCAAGTCCATTCCCTGCAATAATGTGTCACCTAAGGGGACAAAAGAGACACATTACAAAACAGCATGGTCCTCACTTTACAACCCAAGTATCAATGGTTTTTCTGCTGCCAGGAGACAAGGAGAGGAATGAGACACACACTGGGAACACTGAATCTCCCAAAGTATTTGCCAGTCACTACCACTAAATTGCAACTATGAAAAGCTCAATGGCAACCACTTCAGTCCTTTTCTCACAGACAGAACAGTCCCATCTCAATAGATTAAGTTTCTGTTCATGGGATGCAAAAAAAAAAAAAAAAGCTAATTCAGTTACATTAAAGGAATCACTTCAAATCACAGGAAGTCTGACTTCAAAGATTAATGTTTCCCTGAGAGAGGGAAAGCAAATTCCTGGCAAGCCATGACCATCTGTTTCACTTCAAACATTCAGAAGTTAAGGAATCCCAGAGGCCTACAAATGTGGATGAAATGCTGTAGTCAAAGGGGGCAGGACCAAGACATCAATCCTGAGAGGATCACCAAAAGAAAGTGATTTCTTGAGTTCTTCATTTCAAACACAGAAATTTTTTTTTAGACTTTCCAAGAGTCAAAGCCAGAGATGAAGATCCAACTGTGCTGGGTGCTATATAAAACGGAAGTAGGCCCCCTGAGCTAGAATTTAGTAGTAAGACAAAAATAAAGCAATCAAAAATCACTTTGAGATATATGAAAGACAGCATAATGGACAGTGATTTTAGTCATACAATGAAACAAACCATCTTTATAAACTTGAAGGCAAAAGAGTTTAAGGAGAAATGTGAAGGAGATCAGTAAAGACATTGCCTTACAAAATCTCTCCTAATCTGCACAGCTCTCTGTATCAGCAAGTATAAAGGTTGCTAACTCTCCTCCTGAGCCCCACAACCAAGAGTTATTAACAGCTGCCCAGTTTTACCTTTGAAGGAGGCTAGCATGCACTGCAGGTAGGCATGTCTCACAGCTGAAGTCGAGGTTTTCAGGCTGAAGGCTTTTTTTAGCCATTCCACCAGCTTTTTAGGAACTTCTGTGGTGAACCGAACACACCAAAGAGCCAGGACAGAGACTGCATGAACCAATGTGCCTTCATGGACTGGGGAGAAACACAGAGCTGACATCAGTTCAGCAATTGCAGAGAGCACAGAACAGAAAACAGAAAGCAGGTAACAACATCAGGATGCAGGAAAAGAACACGTGCTCCTAACAGGCACAGCACAGTCTCCCTAGGGCTGCTTATCAAAACAGGGCAACAGATTCTGTTACACAGCAGGCAAGAATCCAGATTTATCTTGAATAACCATGTGAAAACCCTGCTCAAGAGGAACACAGCTTAGCAAACCCAGAAAAAAGGCAAAAGGTCTCACCTTCTTGTTGCAGGAAAGGGATGAAAAGCTCAGCCACAGTGGCACTCAGAGCTTGGCTGGAGGGTCCAGAAACCACGTGGTGACTAAGGCTGCCAATCCCTGAAAGGACAGAATTCTCTCCATAATTCCCAAACTACCAGCACAACATCTAAAACCAATCAAGAATGACCCTTCACACGTCAATCCTTGCACAGACATCTCTTTTTCTTTGTCACTACATCTGGATATCACATCCACCATGTACCACACTGCCAGATCTCTGTCCTCAGTTTCACTCTGGGTGCAAGTCATCTTCTTTGAAGAAAATTTTTGGCCTATCAGCCAATTATTTTCTTTGAATGGAAAGTCAGGAACTGGTATGTGGTATCCAGCACCCTCTATGGCTTTAACTACAGCCAATTTAGAGTGACAGGCTGGAAATCCTAAATGCTGAGGTACAGATCCCTTCCATTCAGCCTTCTGCTCAATTTCTTCCACCAGAGAAGCTTTCTTCCAGGACCCTCACCTGAAAGGACACTCATCTTCTGAGCAACAACTGTCAGCTTCCCCTCTGAGCCTGCCAACAAGAAACACAAAGGTGACATTTGATTACAGGCAACGGCTCTGTGTTACCTCAAGAATCTCCTCCAAAACTCCAAAGCTTGCCCCATTATCCCTGATCCAGGCTGAGCCACCCCTTCCATACAGGCAGTAAAAGAGAACAGAAAATACAATACAAAAAACTTCTTGAGGCTGTCAATCCTTGATTCATCCCCACTGCTTATCCTACAATTTACTCACCCCCTAAGATGGCAAAAAGGTGCCTGCCCAGCGACTCCACAGCCGAAGGATCGCTGCACTGCCGAGCCAAGTTCTTTAATGCCACAACTGCTTCATCCATCAGCTGCACACTGTTGGATTTCAGATGACCTAGAAAATAACACATGAGCCACGAGATCCTTATGACAACCTGCATAAAACCAGCAAGTAAGGATTATCTTTACATGTGGCTTAATGCAGCTTCTGGAACCATCATGTGAACTATTCCAGTTCCAATTTACAGCATCATCCACCCTCCCACCTAAAACAACCTTTTCACTAGCAGTAAAGCTGTTGTAGGTACAGTCAAAAAGTTGCAGAAAGCTTTTATTCTGAATTCATCATTCCCTCCAGAAGTGAGAGTACTTACTGGCCAGTCCTTTCACAATGTCAAGAGCATACTGGCTAAGATCCAGGTTCACAGATACGAGCAAGCAAGAGATTGCTGACAACATAAGAGATAAAAACAGTTACTTCACAAAATGTAATATGCCATTAGCATTTTAATACACTCTTCCCCACAGTTCACATCAAGAGCAGACAGGTTAGTAAAGAGTAGGAATTAAAAAACCCTACTGAAATTGATGCCTAGTGAACAGAATAATTCAGGATTATTCTTAGCACTCAGCTCTGAAATCCTGTCCTCAGTGCAAACAGCAGCTATCATATACCCTGACATTTGGGATCACACCACAAATGCTGCTTCTCCACATCTAACCCTTGATGCCAAACAATCCTACCTGCACTCGGGGACCAAAAGCATAGCCCAGAGTGACACTGCCCCAACAGCTCCAGAGCACTAAGGATTTAGGCTCTTAGAGCAGTGAAGAGGTGGCAGACTCACTTTCAGTGACATTCTCAGGGCTCCGCAGCAGGGATTTCTGCAGAGTTGGCAAAACAGAGTCCTTGAATTCGGCGTGGGACACGTAGCGAAGCAGCGGAGAACAGCTGTCCTGCAAAGGGGACAGGGCACTCAGCACAGGGCAGTGCTGCCTGTGGGACAACATCACAAGCAGCTCTAAACACTGTCTCACCAGCACATGCTTCTGAGGCTTTGTCTTGCTCATAAGGATGGTCTTCAAGTAGAAATCCAGGAGAGCACTCTGAGCAAGCAGAAACACCAGATTACAGCCACGTCTCAACCTGTACTTAGCTCCTGGCACACCGTCAGGTACCAAGCTGGACATCCCATCTCCTCCTCCTCCTCTGAAAGCTTTCCTTCCACCCTCACATGAGCCAGTCAAGCAGAGACCAGTGCTCCCTGCTCTACCCTGAGCCCAACACTCAAACTGCACTGAGAGCTACATGCTGCCTGTCATTCCCACAACAGGGACAAGGCAGGAAGCTGTTTGTTGGACATCCACAGAAATGCACAGCAACACCAAACAGCCACATATCTGGCACCTCCTCTCTAAACACTCCCCAGCTGTTTCAGTCAGAAGTGCAGGACTACTGAATTGACAGACAGTGAAACCAGGGCAGAAGTTAAGTACCAGCCTCACTAAGACATTTACAGTCGTTTCTTCATGATAACAAATGATGCTTGTTATTCTCCCAAAAAAAAGCTGTACAACAGATTTACCTTGTATCGTTTAATAATATCCATCTCCTTCTGGGCTGTGCAAAACTGCACCACAAGTCCCAGCATTGCAGCATAACTCTGGTTTGGTTCAAGCCCAAGAATGACAGATAGGTACTGATCCACCAGATCCTGGTTCTTAAGAGGAAAAAAGCAAGGCACGTTAACACTGCAGAACAGAACAGCTGTAGAATATGGCACATCATGTAAGCATCACCTCTTTCCACAGCCTGTTCAACTTCTTCACAGCCCCATCCACCGCCTGCTTGTGAGAGCCTCCCAGGACTTCCAAAAGGAGCAAACACTGAACCTCCACCTGCCAAAGGCAACAGCCAGAAAAAACTTTGTGCACCTGCTTCTCAGAGAGCTCGTATCAAACAAGATATGCCAAATGTCAATGACAGTCAATGATTAGCTGAATCTGCTTAAGTCTTTAGATCATCTAAGTTCTTCCAACAAGCTGCCTTTGCTTTCATCCCAGACCTCGAACAGAACCATGCCTAACAGTTTTGGAAACACAGAAAACAGATTACATCTCTTCTTAAAATCTGTTCCAGCTATATCCCAGTGTGCTATAAGCACTGTCACACGTTTGTGTAAAGGAAGTGAAAAGAAAGGAAAAGCTTTATAACAGTATCATACAGAGATATTTCAAGGGAGGCACAAGGACTTCAGGTCACACTGCAGATGCCCCTCAGAGGCACCAGCACCCATCTCTGTATGCAGAGCAACTGCACAGGTGCAAGACTGCCCCACTCATGCTTTATACACCTTCTGCTTTCTCCAGGGGAACAGGAGAGAGGTCACAATACACCAAACCTCCCTTAAACCTGGATTCTAACTTGGTGTTTTCAGTTAAATTCAGAATTGTTTGCAACACTGCAGCAACTTAAACGCATTAGAAATATTTAAGTCTATATCTGTGATGGGATATTTCTCCAAACCTTAAAGAACCTACCAGTTTTTTCCATGTTTCTCCCTGTCTCTTGTCAGGTGTTGGAAAGACTGTGCGTACAAGCAGGCATGTCCAGGAGAGTGCCAGCAGAGCTGCAGATCCACTGCTCTTACTGTTGTACAAACATGAGAGGGAGGTAAATCTACAGTTCCCAGGACATAACTTACACCTACTAGACATTACAGACCTGTTTTGCCCAAATTAGAACAGCACCTGACTGTCAAGCAATTTTATCACACAAAAATGCAGCTAAAGCCTTAGTTTTTACAGAAATAATCAGCTCTCAGAAGGTGGTTGTTTCAGCTCTGGTTTCACACTCAAAGCTTCCAAATGGCACATGAGGCAGCTGAACATTTAACAGGTGATGAAATTCCCTTTCCTAGTAATTTTGGAGATTGTTTCTTGAAATAGTTTGTTCCTCATCTCTCCAGACCCGAGGTTTAACAAAGGCTAAAGTGTAACTCAGCCCCAATCCACCAGCAGTTATACCAGGATATTCCCTCTGCTTTCCCAGAAGACATGGAAGAGGTAAGAGAGAAACATCTGAACAGCATTAAGAGCTTTGTCTCTAAAGGCTTTCTTTTAACACCTCTGCCAAGCAGCAGCAGAAGCCTCATGCTGAACAGGAGGAACTGCCAGCAACTCAGAACTGCTTCTGCACAAGGCGACTCACCTGGGCACCGCAGCCCTGCCGCCGATCCCTGAGGACTGCAGCGAGTGCAGCAGGTTCCTGGCCGTGGCCTCAGGCTGGGACTCTGCGAGCTGCTGCAGGGCCAGCTGCAGGGCCCTGCGCGACGCCGCGTCCCTGCGACAAACACGCGTCAGGAACGGCCGAACCCGCCACGCCGCACCTCACCACCCCTGCACCACACCAAGGGCTCTGCCTTCTCACTTCAGCAGGCAGCCTAATAACTATTTTATCCTTGCTGTTCTGCACAGTGGAGAAGTTGTTATCATAGACCTCCATTCCCTTCTTCAAGTGACAGCAGTGTGGAGGCCCTCCAGCAGATTTGGGTTCTGAACAGCTCCTCTACAACACACCATGATTTAATCCCACCTAAAGTTTTCTAAAACACAGCTCTGTCTTGCTTCAAAAGGACATGCGTGTTCATTCTTGCAAACTGAACCACAGGATTAAAGTTTTAATTTCAAAATTAAAGATGAAATGCAAGGCAAATATTGTAGAACTTTTAAATGTCAATCCTTCCCTGTGAATGCAATTACAAGATGACATTTTTTGATGTCACATTCATTTCTGTGACACTGCATGCTAACACTTCCAGATGCTCCAGACCAATTTAACTACTAAATACTGATAGATTATATAATACAGCTTTTGCACATCAATTTACTTGTGGCCATGATATTTTATGAAAAATCCTTTTACTAGAATTTTTTCTCCTGAGAAGCTGAGACACCTCAGAGGAAAAGAAAAACAATGATTATCTGCTGCTGTGGATCTTTGATTGGTCCATGTTGGTTGTTTCTAATTAATGGCCAATTACAGTCAGCTGGCTTGGACTCTCTGAAAGTCACGAGCTTTTGTTATCATTTAATTCCTTCCTTTCCTAGCCTTCTGATGAATCCTTTCTCTATTCTTTTAGTATAGTGTTAATATATAATTCACTTTTAATATAATATATATCATAAAATAATGAATCAGCCTTCTGAAACATGGAGTCAGATCCTCATCTCTTCCCTTGTCCTGATTCCCCTGTGAACACCACCACATTTACTCACCGGTATCGATGCAGAGTAAGGCAGAAGAGTTTGCAAAGGCCTTTCACTGCACCTTCTGGGAGATCTGTAACAATGTATTTCAAAATACTTCTTCATAAATCACTGAGCTCCTGATCTTTCACACAAACACAATTCACTTTATGACTGAAATCAGTAAAATGCTTGCATCTATGAAATTGCTTGCAAGAATCACAGTAAAAGTTTGCTCTTTCTATACATTTTATGTGTATTTTTACAAATAATGGTATAACTGGAACATGTGAAACACAGTTATCTTCAGAAAATGAGAGAAATAAGTTTAAAAAATTTGCTTCAGTTGTTTTATTAAGACCATCTGTAATCTTCCACACTCCCCATCTCTATACATGTGTGTATCCAAATATTCCATATGTACTAAAAGAACAAGCCAAGAGTCATGAAAGAAACTCAAGTGATACACTATATGAAGAAAGACCCACAAACCCCACACTTGGAATTAACCCTGTGATTGAGCACTGGCTCAAAACACTGCCAGCCTCTCCCTAAATAAATACTCCTCACACAGCCCTTTGAAACAAAACATTTTAACATTCTCCTCAGGTAAGCAGAACAGTGCTCCCAAGCTTTTACCTTTCCCAGAAATGCATTTTCCCAGCTCACTGAGGATCTCTCTCCGCTCCTTCACGCTGGCTGTAGTTACTTTCACTGCAAACCGCTTCAGTGTGTCAGAAATCTAAAACCACAAAGCACAAAAAACACCAGACTGCCTTTGATATCAACCCACAGAACATAAACCAGGGCAAGCAGAACATGTCACTTGCTGCCACATGACCTCTTAGTGCCCAAAAGTGAGCATCCACCATCTCACCCACCAAGGAAGGGTCACTGTGCTTCACACACTGTGAAACTCCTTCCCCAGGACTGAGGGATGACTGCTCTCCAATTATCTGTGCTTTCATGCTCTGATGCACTTACCCCTCTAAAAGTAACACAGAGTAAGAACTGGGACCCATAATCTGGAGTACAGGACCTTTCAAAGCAAAAACCAGTAACTTCCAGAATTCAAAGGAGCTTCTCCCTGTATGTTATCTCCTGAAATCCAGGTAGTCTTGAAGGGGCACTCAAACTGCAGACAACCCAGGGAGACCTACACACCAGGTTTTCTGCATTTACATAAAGCAAGGCACAGCTCTCTAGGAAAGGCTTTTGAAATCCAGCTCTTAAACTGAGCAGCTTTATATCATCTTTCCGAAAGGCAGAGCATGTCTTTAGAAACTCACAGAAAACTGTTCCTTCAGTTTTCAGTCTTTTTCAAAGAGCTCATCAGAGCTGCTTTCAGTGAAGCTTTTTGCCTACACGCCGGAAGGCTGATCCTGTACAGTGGCTTCCTGGCCTTTCAAGTCTATCCACACCTTCCTGAGACTGGCACCTTTCACACCCACAAGTACCCTTAAAAGCTGGCTGGAAGTAGGGCTGCACCTCTGAACAGTAAGGTTGGGTTGAGCTGCAAAGGATGACCAGCAACGTCACTGAAACCAGAACCAAACGAACCAGCTGCTGTTATGGACCTGCTCTTCTCTGAAAGCTTTCAACTACATGAGTTCATCATATGCAAACTCAAACCAAGCTGCACTTACTCATGCTGCTTAATGACGAGCAGGGGAATGTGCAGACATGAAAAACATGTTAAAATTACCTTAAGTCTAGAAGTGAAAAATATAAATTATGTTTAACACTACAGGATCTCACCAGCATCTCATTGACTTACACAAACTGCAAAACCTTGACTACCCACCGAGTCTCCACCGAAAAGCTACTGGGACAGGCTTCACCAGTTTATTTCTATTTTTATTTTTTAGGACGTTTATGTACACATTATACAGCCAGCATACCAGCAATGCTTCTGCAAACAAATACAGAGAACAAAGGCAGTATTTGTACAAGTAAGGACCTGATGCTGAGCAGACTGGGATTTGCTCTGGGAACATCCCAAGCCCCTCGGGATGAAGCCGGCGGTCCCGCAGCCGGGGCAGAGGCGCGGTCAAACCGCGGCCAGGCGGGGCGAGCCGGGAACAGCCGCACACGGCGCCGCAGCCGGGCGGAACGCGACTTGTGCCGGGCCTCCGTCGGGCCGGGCCGGGCCCGGTCGCCCCCGCAACGCCCGGGTTCCCCGGCGGCGGCCCCTTCCCGCGGGCCGGGCACGGCGCGGTGCGGGCGGCTCGGCGGGGCCCGCCCCGGCTGCCACGTCCCCGGGCGGCTTCGGGTGCCGGGCCGGGCCCCGCAGCCGGGCTGAGAGCGTGGCGGGGAGCGAGCGGAACGAGGCACGGCCCCGGGCGCAGCCCCCGCCGGTCTCCCCTGCCCGTGCCGGACCCTGCGCGGCCCGTCCCGCACTCACCTGCGTGTCGGCCGCCATCGCTCCACCGCGACCCCGGAACCGGTAGCGGCTTCCGGGGCGGGCCCGGCGCTACGGCGATGGGCGCTGCCCGCCCGTCCCGGGAGCCCCGGCCGCGCCGCGCGGGGTATCGGAACGGGACGGGACGGATGGGCGGCTGCACCGCCCGATGTGCTGCGGGCAAGGCCTGTGCTCGGCCCGGCCGGAGAGATCTGCGCTGCGGCCCCGAGAACAATTGCTCCCCTGCAGCACCCGGGGCCGGGGCACAACCGCTCCCCTGCCGTGCCCCGGCCCGAGAACAACCATCGCCCTGGAGCGCAGGGCCCCTCGGGTTACACCTTTCCCAAACCCCAGCTGATACGGAGACTACACCATCGATGCAGGCACACATGAAGGTGTAAAATAGCTTTTTATTTCTCCCATCGGGCCAACTCTGACAGAGGCAGAGGGTGGCTGCTGTTAGTCAAAGAGACCAAATCCCATGTCCTCGTCAGACTCCTCCGACTCCTCCTTTGCTGCCTCCTTCGCTGGAGCAGCTGCAGCAGCAGCAGCAGGTGCAGCTGTTTCAGCCACCACAGGCATAGCTGCCACAAAAGCTGAGGGGTCTGCCAGGAAGGCCTTCACCTGTAAAAGCAGGGGGAAAAAGTGTAAATGCACAGGGAACAAAACATTTTGCAGGACTGAACCTTTGCAATGGTAAAGGCAGCACTTGCAGCTTGCCAGAATCCAAACAGGTCCACTTCTCAGTAGCAGATATGAAGAACCAAAGACATTTCAGCTAAGCTTTCAGCCCCAAAGAAGGAACCCCAGGTAAATCAGCTTTCTCCTGCCACTTGTACACAAGATACGGAATGAAACAAGTGCCCCTTCTCCAGACACACCCCACACACAGGTGTGTCCCAGTCCTCTCAAACCAGGGGACGTGCTGTGAATGTGCCTGGCTGTACTTCTAACAGAGTAAGAGGCTCTCTGCAGAGCTCAGAGCCAGCCATTACCTTTTCAGCCAGTGGGAAGGTGTAGTCAGTCTCCACAGCCACGGCCAGGACACGCTTGTACCCATTGATGATGGAGTGAGGCACGGACGCGATGGTCGGGTACCCAATTTGCAGACAGATGCTGGCAACATTACGCACACCCTGCAGAGAGACAGACTTGTGTTTCTGTGGTCTGAGAAATAACCTAGGAATCATAGCAGAGGATTGCCAGATGACAGCTTTTACACTGCCAACAGAAAGGAAAGCATGCAATGCACACGGGTAACAGCTCCAGTGAAATCAAGGCATCAATATTTAAATATCACTGATCTCTGCTCTCTGGTAACCAGTGACAGGACCTGAGAGAACAGCATACAGCTCTGTCAGGGGAGTTTTAAGTGGAATAATGAGAAAAAGTTCTTCCCCCAGAGGGTGGTGGGGCACTGAACAGGCTCCCCATGGAATGCTCATGGCCCCCTGGCTGCCAGAGCTCAAGAAGCATTTGGACAATGCTCGAGGGCACAGGGTAGGATTGCTGGCGTGTCCTGTGCAGGGCCAGAAGCTGGACTTGATGATCCTTGTGGGGCCGTTCCAATTCAGGATATTCCACGATTTTAACTGGCCCCAAATGATTTCTGAAGCAGATTCAGATGAAGAATCCTACAGGAAGGTACTCCCTGACACACATTTTCTCTAGGAAACCAGGGAGAGCCCCTGGCTCTGCAGGACCTCATGGAAAATACCAGACAGGACACTTTGTTCTGGCAGTGCTGGCTCCCAGAGCAGCGAGGGACAGGGCTGTGGCACTTACCTCCAGAAAGCGCTTGTGCAAGGTCTCCTCAGTGATGTCCAGCACTTCAGGGTTGTAAATGCTGCCATTATCAAAGACCTGCTGGATCACCAACCCGAAGGAGAATGGGGAGATGTTCAGCATGTTGAGCAGGGTGGCTTCGCTGGCACCCACTTTGTCTCCAGTCTTGATAAGCTGCACATCGCTCTGAGGAGATCAGAGAAAAGGAGTGAATACACACCAAGAAATTCCAGCACATCAAAGCAGTGGGACACAAATGCAGACAGTGGAACTGGAGGAGCAAATGAGCACAACCAACACACTCCACATTCAGCTCCACAATCAGAGAAAGCCCCAGACCACATAAACAAGTCCATGTCAGCCAGGAGAAAGGCAGCACCTTTCCTGCATTACCTACAAGTAGCTCACCTGCACATTCCTCTGACAGAGCCTACCCCTGGAAAATGTGATGGAGAACTCCAATCCTCCCACACTGCACACTGAAGCCAAACCAGACACCCTCCTCCACATCCCAAAGTACAATAATCACACTGCTCATACAGTATCTTGGCACTAATGAGAGCTTTGGCCTTCACAGCTCCCTCAGCTGCCACAATCAAGGCCTCCCAGACAAGAACAACTTGAACAACTACAGCTCACTGACCAGAATTTCAATGGTTCCTCTGGAAATCTTTGTGGTGATGCCCAAGGCCTGGAAAAAGGAGGTCTTCTCGGGTCCAAGGCCCGTGTTCTGGGCTGGCACAGTCACATCACAAGGAGCGATGGCACCAGCACGGGCAGCAGCTGGCACCTGAGAGGGGGAAGACGAGAAGCTGCAAGAATGCTCACCTCAGATCTTTTGGGACCACCTCCTCTCTGACATGCTTCTCCAGGAGAGACAGCACCCAGGCACACACAAGTGAGGCAGCTGAACTTAAGCAGTTTGGCTAAGACTGCAAGGGCCAATGCCCAACCCTTGAGGACTTCCTGTCCACCACGAAGACTCAGTTTTATTTTGTGTTCCATCTCAGCATAAACATGCAGTGAGGGCTGATCTCCTTTACCTTGTTAGCCAGCAGCATGTCCCGGATCTCAGTCAGATCCTCCTTAGTGAAGACAAAGCCCACATTCCCACGGATGTGAGGCAGCAGCCTGAAGAAAAGATGACAACCTTCAGTTTTACTCCTTAGACAACTTCCCCTCCTCCAAGACAGAGGACCCAGAAGGGTCTTCAGGCAGCATTACCCACTTTTCTAGAGCAGGGTTATTCTCCAGATGACCACGAATAGCTTTGCGCATCATCGTATTCTTCCCCATCAGCACAACAGCTTTTCCACGCAGGGACATACGGATCTGCTGCATCTGCTTGGATCCCACATTGTCTGCTCCCACAATGAAACATTTTGGGTAATCATCCAGGAGTTGCTATAGCGAAACAAACACTGTTAACTACACCCAAAAAAATCGTAGTAGTACACAGAGCAGCATTAAAACCACAACACATTAAAATGTAAAAAAATCTGTCAGAAGTTTGAGAATGATGACCTCCAAGTGAGGCTGGATGTGCCATATGCTGCATCTTTCAGTCAGCCATAGAGTCACATCCCTGAACAAGTCTGCAAGCGCAACGGCAAATGCTCAGGAGGCCTGATCGGGACTATCTCACATCTCTTCCTAGTGCCAGGAACTCGCTAGGACACCCCATAGCACTCACCTATCTCTCTTAAAAACCCCCACAGCCCGGCCCACCCGGTTCCCGCTGCCCCGAGCCTGCCCCGGCAGCGCCCCACGAGGGCTCAGAGCCGACACTCACGATGATTTTCATAAAATAGTTGGACTTCCACGTAGCCCTGTCTTCCCTGGGCATCTCGGCGGTGCTCCAAGGATCGCCCGGTGGGTTTAAAGACGAGCTGAGACCTGCCGGAAAGAAAAGCGGCTCAGGTGGGTCCCCACCCTTCCCTTCTCTCCACCCTGGGGCCCAGCGCTCCCAACCCCATAGCCCGGCCGCGGTCCAGACCCCGATCCCGATCCCGCTCCTGGGTCCCAGTCCGCTCCCCTCAGCGCGGGCCCCCAGCCCCGCCCGGACCCCGGAGCCGCCGCGCCGCGCCCGCACCTCCACGAGGGCTCCGGGAAAGAAGGGCCGCAGGGCGGGCTTGTCTCCTTTTATACTGCGACTCACGACCAATCGCAGAGCGCCGCGGCTCTGCCTGCCCTCAGCCCATTGGCTGTCCTCCGTGTCAATCATCCGCCGCTCTGTGGGAAGCGCGTGACGCCAGCGGAAAGGGGCGAACGGCGCAGGAGAGCGCGCGGCCGGGCGCGCGTCGCCCCCTGGCGGCCGGAGGAGCGCACTGCCCCTCCCTCCTTCCCTCCCTCCCTCAGCCCTGAGGGGCCGCCCGGGCTCCCGTCCCTCACACGCTCGGGGGCGGAAAACAACCGTGACACAGGCGTGACTATAACGGTAAAAATTTTATTGGCGTAACTGCAAGAATTTTAAATGGCGAGAGAAAAAAAAAAAACAAAAAAAGCGGAGTTAGAAGTTTACAAGGGAGGAAAGAATCAAATAATTGTCGACCCAGTAGAGCTTCCCCCAGCCCAGCCCAGACATGATGTGAAAGGCCTTCCCCAGGGGTAGCGCCTGGCCCGGGGGTGCCCACACACACCCTCCCGGAGCACCCCCATAGCCCAACAGCGGCTGTGCTACCCTAAAACCGCACCTGCACGGAACGAACAGGCATTCTGGACACCCACAGCGGCCGCAGCCACCACCAGGCATTATTTGGCAGAGTAGCATCGGTGTGGAATCCCAGCATATCGGACACCAGATGAAGGCAGAAGGTGAGTGTGATATCATCTTGGTTAAGCACTAAGGCCAGAGGAGCCTCCTCTCAGCACCACACAGCCCACAGAGCACCCTGCACCCAGGTGTGCCACAAGTGTCACTGACAAAGCCTCAGCTAGCAGTGAGGTAGGTTAAAGACTCCCCAGACAGAGAAACTGAGGCACAGGATTACACAGGTTGCAGGTGTCACACAAAGTGGCAGTGCCAGAAAGTCTCACCCCTCTCCAGCATCTGCACACAACAGCTGTGTGTTCCCTAAGGGACCATTCCAGAGATAAACACAGGCAGCTTAGGAACATCCATTTTAAGTCAAACAGACTTACAAGATGAAAAGGCAAATGCACAAGGCCTCTTGCCTCAAGAATTTCCCAGAGCTGTGTTCAGCCCAGCTGACACAGCTCCAGTGTTCCCACAGCTCCCTCTGGCCTCACACCCACACACTGAGGTTTGTTTGTTGGGGGAAATCCATGGGACAGTTTCAGTGACCTGAGCAGGGCAGCGCAGCACCGTGACGAGGTTACATGGGACAGTGACCCATGGGTTTCAGGGCTGGTTTCTGACACAGCCACCCCTGGAGCCCTATAATGCACCTGCTGAGCTGCAAACACAACCAGATGCCAACAGCGACAGAGCTGCAGCTCTCTGGAGCAGGAATTCCAAACACCACTCCCAGGGCTGGGATGCCACTGGGAATTTCAGCACAGTGCTTCCCTCTCCACAGCACCCTCCAGCCAGAGACCTAAAAGTGCTTTACCAAACATGAACTAGGTCTCA
Source organism: Fringilla coelebs (assembly GCF_963513975.1). Taxonomy (NCBI): domain Eukaryota; kingdom Metazoa; phylum Chordata; class Aves; order Passeriformes; family Fringillidae; genus Fringilla; species Fringilla coelebs. The sequence goes on along the minus strand of NC_140043.1, from coordinate 5,032,271 downwards.
TAATAACCTCACAAATCCAGGCTAAACTGCCCCCATTTGACAGATGGGGAAACTGAGGCACTGTCAGGTTTAGTGACTGGCCCAAAGCTGCACAGCTAGTCAGGAACAGACTCTGTCTCCCGTTTTTTTTCTCAGTCACAAGACCTTTCTTCCACAGAAAGAAAGGAGCCCCTTTCCCAATTAACCCTGTTCTGGTTTCAGGCAGCTGAAGAAGAGAAACCAAGGTAAAAAATCTGAACTCCTTCCTCCATAGCATCATATTAAGACTCACTTTTAACATCGTGGAAGCTGGGCTTTGGGAGAACGGCAGGTGATTCAAATACAGCAGTTTACGGATTATAATAAAAACTGAAATTATACCTTTAGGTGACCCAGAGGAGGAAAAAACACCCCAAATCTATTCACAGTTCACCTGCCTGTGCTAGAGGAAAATAAAATACAAGTCATGTTCCCTTGCCCATAGATTCCAGCCCCTCCCAACCCACAACAAAAAGGAAATATTGAATGTTAGTTAGGCTTAATAAAGCATTGAGATTACAGATGCAGTAAGCCAGCCCAACTGGCACACTGCCTAGAACAGCACAGCTTGATATAAAAGTTGCTTTCTTAAAATCACTTCAAAACCAATTTCTGTATAAGAGGATTAAAAGTAAATTAGATATGAATTCAAAATCAGTGTAGAAATCTACAGTTCTTATCAAAGACAGGATACAGTATTCACTTTGATAGTAAAACTCCAAGTGTGTCATGCACACCTGACCCCCAGGACTCGTTATACCAGTAACAGTCAATATAAAAGGTTATTGCTGTAGCATCTCTCAGTAGAACATGTTTAACAAGAGCACAGAAAAGGAAAACACCAAGGGGCTGATAGGTCTCATTAGCAAACTGGAAGAAGAAAGGATATAAATTTAGGATTTTTTTTTCCCTGGCTTCTTAAACCCTTCCTTCTAGCCACTCATGTGACAGATTCAGGCCCTGATAGATGGGAGAGTTCCAGGCCAGATAAACACACGCACGTCACACTTGTTCACGACAGGGCTGGATGAAAAAGGCTGCTCTAACCTCTCTGCACCTGTGTTTAAAGAAGGGGTGATGCCTCTTCCTCTGCCAGGAGCAGTAGGTGAGGGGAGCAGATTCCCTGAGCTGTCCTGGGTGCCTGTGGAGCTGCATGTCCCCACAGGAGAGCACAACAGTGCTGAGGGATGGTTGGGGCTTACCCCACCTCCTGCTCCAGTGTGCTGAGAAAAGGCATTGAGAAAGGGAGCAACAAACTAGGGAAAAAAAGGAAAAACACCCCACACAGTAACATCTTGATTCCTCTTAATTAGAAAAAGAGTAAGTGGTATTATCTCCTTACAGTGTAATGGAACTGGAGAGACCCTTGCAGGGTCTTGGCTGCCTGTGCTGATGCTCTAGTTTCAGCAAGTCACACACACCATGTAACTCTGTGAAGAGAGCCAGGGTGGCACTAAGGTCACAGGGTGGCCTCACTGTGCTGTCACTCACCCTGCACACGTGCAGGCAAAAGCCTGAGAATGAGGTGTCAAAGCAGAGGGTTGTGTTGTCTGCAAGTGTCACCATTTGCTCAGAGAGCTGACACAGGCTGAAGTGTACTGGCAAAGCCTCCTGCTGCCAGGAGGGGGCTGGGAAAATCTCCCTGTTAGAGCCCTCGAGCTAAGCTCAGCTGTCAGTCACACGCACAGACACACACACACCGTAATGAGGGATCTCAGCCTCTCTCTTCTGAGACACAGCAAGGGCGTTTCCAGTTTAATGGTCCATCTCATCTCTGGATCTACTGCCTCTCCATAGCAGCACTTCCCACCCCCCACCCCCCTCCTCCCCTGCCTGGTAAGGTTCCTAAATCACAGTAATGTTCAGAGAGACAGAACTGCCAAGGGGGTGGCAGAAAGATGCTTGAGCGCCCATCTATAGTGCCTCTAACAGAAGAGCTTGAGGAAGCAGTTCTGGCAGTAGGGCTTGTCATTCTGCTCCTTGAAGGTTCCTTTGTTGAGCTGCTTGAGGCAGAAGGCACAGACAAAGTGTTCTGGGTGGAATTTCTTGCCCATAGCAGTGATGCAGCGTCCTGTGATGGGCTTCTGGCAGCCGGAGCAGAGCGAGCCGCGGCGCTCGTGGTAATGCACCTCGCAGTAGGGCTGCCCGTCGTGCTCGAAGAAGCTGCCGTTGACAAACGGGGTGAAACATTCCTGCAGCAGGAGAAAGCAAAGGGGATAGGTTGTATGAGAAGCTGGGGTGGAGGGGAGGGGCAGCTCTACAAGCATCCTCTGCTCTGTGGCACCGCCCAGCTGTGCTGTGGGCAGGTGAACTGCTGCCTTTCAGCACTGCCCAGTTATCCAGAGCCAAACTCTGTCCATCAGGAAGAGCTTCCAAAAAAAACCTCAGAAATAGACAGATACAGACACAAGCAAGGCAATTAATCAGCTTCTTCGCCCAGCTGGCTTCACTTCTACAAAGAAAATACTATGGATGAGTTATCAGAAGTATCCAGCCAGGAAAAAGGAAAACATTCCTGCCCTGAGATGGGAAACATTGCAGCACTTTTCCCTGTTTTGTTTTTTTTTTTTTCCTCACTTCAGCTTCCCCACAAGGGCAAGCAGAAAAAAAGACCAACAGACTTTCATGCAGCAGAATCCTGAGGAGCATGGGACTGGTTCCAGCTGAGAAAATCAGGCACAATTAATCTTTATGAGTGACCTCTCCAGAATGGCTGGCATTAGGCAGGTACACTCTGCAAAAGATTGTCCAGCCTGAAATATTTCCAGATACACATGGGTCACTGCTGGGAGAAACTGTTTGTTCTATAGTGCTAATGATTTTGAATAGATAAGCAGAGGAGGATACACCAGCTATGGTGCTAAAAAATGTCCAGAGCTGCTCCCTCCCCTCAGCATCAGGCAGCTGAGGACACTTCACTGCAGAACTTGCAACAGAAGCGCCCACTATTCCCACCAGACTGGGGAGACTCCTCTACTTGTAAAAGTGGGAAACTAAGGCAGCAGATTACAGGAGGGAGTTTAGGACATTGCCAGATTTATCAAATATATCAGCAGCAAGACCCAGAGGAGCCAGTTTCCTGAACCCTGGTTTTGCTGTCCTCTTCCCCAGGGAGGATACTAAGTATCACACAGAGCTGGCTCCCAGCATATGGACAAGAGTCCAGCAAACAACATGCAGAGCTATGGGCAGTACCAGGAGAATGCAGCTTGTCTGCAGTGAGTCCAAGACTTTACCAATGCTGACAGTTACTTCAGTAGACAGTCTCTTCCTTCAGTCAGCAGAACAGCTGAAAAGTTTGCTCTGCTTTTGCAGAAACAGGAAGAGAATCACATCTTGTGGCCTGGAAGGAATCTGTTCTGGCCTCACTAATTCAGGCTGCAGTAGGGGGAAGGGAAAACAGAACTGCTTGATAAAGTCTCAATCTCTGCATAAGAAGACATGGCCCCCCCCAGCTCCAGTCAGGCACAGCTTCTGCCTCACTCTGCACACAATTGCAGGAGCCACAGACAGTCCCAACAGGTTGGTGACTGTCTGCTCTGAGCATCACAACAGGAATCAGCAGCTTGTGGTTCTGGCTGCTTGACCTGGTTTCTGCCTTCTCTCCCACTCTAGGAAACAGTGGCTGATTTGGCTCATCTCTTGGGGATGGTAAGAGTTAATATTTGCAATGCTCTCTGAAAGAGTGCCAAGCATTTAATCTGCAGTATTCCTGTTTATTATGCGTGTTGTTGTATGGAGCCTGCCACTATTTCATTGACTTGCATGTTTGTCTGAACAAGGTCACTCTCATTAGTTTACATTTTCAGATGGAGCATGGGAGGAATATCCTCAAAATCTGATTGCTGAGGCAAGTGCTTAGAGAGAAACTTAACTTTTAATTATTTAAAGGTCACAGAAAATATCTCTATCTGTGAGCTGCTGCAGAAGCCCATAGTTAAAGCTGGGAACAGAAAGAGCAAAGCAACTCCAAAGTGTAATATAAACAGAGAACAAGAAGATGTTTGGTTGCTGGCATGTTTTTATGGTGTGGGGCTGGCTGCCCTTCACCACCCCACAGACACCTTACCCCAATATGGGACCAGATGCCTCAGGGTGGAAACAAGAGGGGTCATACAGCAGCAGCAAAGGACCTTGGGTTTCTTACCCGACAGACGAAGCACTCGGGGTGCCACAGGGTGTTCAAGGCAGAGATGTAGTTTTCCAGGATAGCCCGGGCACAGCCTCCACACTTGGGAGCAAACATATCAAAGTAGTCCTTGCGGCAATAGGCTTTGCCATCCTTCTCATGAAATCCTGCCAAAAGAGAGGAGAGGCAAAGGGATCAGCTCCTCATCTTCACCTGTGGCCACACAACCTGTGCAGGGTAACCCACGTGGGTAGGAGCATCCTTCCCCCTGCTAATAAGAGCAGCTAGAGCTGTTTCTTGTTCTGTTCCCTTCCCATCCCAGCAGAGGCATGTTCTTCCTCCCCAGGGAGAAGCCATTATTACTGGCATCATCCTTCCCCCATAAACAGCTCCCTTGGAACTCCAGTAGTTCCCCTGTGATGCCTCAGGCTGTACCCCAGAAGCAGCTCTGCCTCACTCCCTCATCTGCAGTTCAGAGGGGAGATTGCTTTCCCCTTGCATAACCCAGCAATACCTTCAGGTCCAAAGAAAGCTCCACACTGAGCACAGAAAAAGTGTTCAGGGTGCCATGTCCTATCCAAAGCCGTCACCACTTTCTGTTGAGAAGAAAACACAAAGTGCAGGCCATGTAAATGAGTTGGAGGTGAGTAAGGGGGGCTAGAGAGAGGACACATGAATGTTGGTGCTGACAACAGCAAGCATTAAAATAGACTGTCCTTTGGAGAGCAGAGGCAATTTGCCCCTGCCTCTGGCTCACTCAGACTTTCCCACTGCACACTTTTTTTTACCCTAAAAGGATCTTAGGCACTGCGTCCTCCCTTACACAGGGCCCCATCCAGTCCTAAGGACCAGCACTGGTGCCTGTTACCACAGGCTACCAACAACAAAAGCTAAGGAATCATTACCAGAATGATGGAGCAATGTGGGGTTCTGAAGGAACTCCAGCAAAGGTTAGAGGGACCAACTCCACTCACTAGTGTAAGAATTTGACTGTGCCAAGCTGTTTCCCTTTCAAAGGAAGGACAGAACAACTACAGAAATCCCTGAACAAAACCTTTCACCCAGGATACACAGGTGAAGTGGAATTTTAACAGCTAGGCCTGCAGCAATTTGCCAGCACCGTGACTCCCCCAAGGAACTCACATCAAGGATGGGCCCATTGCAGTAGTAGCAGCGAGGAGAGAAGAGGTTGTGATAGTCTTTCTCGCAGTAGGGCTGCCCATCCCGCTCAAAGAAGTTCCGAGAGCCGATCTCCTCCTGGCAGTGGGTGCAGACGAAGTGCTCAGGGTGCCAGGTTTTCCCCATGGCTGTAACTACCTGTTGGGAAAACAGATTTTGGAGAACAACTCTATCTCTCCCTCCCCTAGACCACATGACTAGATACCAGCTGGAGGTCAGCAAGAATGACAAGTTCTACTACTCAAGTGAGCCCTGGACTGGGGTAGCATGAAAACTGAATTACCTATCATCTCAGGAGAGGGCAGTCCCTCAGGGGCAGGGTAGAGGTCACTGGAGGAGCTTACAGCGTACCTAGCCAGTGGATAAATAGAGTACTTCAGTTTCTCCAGCATCTCCAGTCTCTCCAGCCTCACGAAACAGCCCTCCCCATTACTCCCAGCTGCAGCCCAAGGTTCAGCAATGAGGCAGCACCTTCAACTCACCTGCCCAGCAATAGGCTTCTTGCAGGCTCCACAGACACCTTTGGCAACTGTAGCTACACCCAGTTTATTCAGGTCAGACTGAAGACTTCCCAGCATGGTATCCAGCTGACTGCCAGGCTTGGAGGCTGTGGATGGAGGGGAGCTGCTCCCGGCTTTTCCCTGCGCCATGAACTGCAGGTAAGACAAAAACAAATATTGTAAGGTGAATGGTGCTATGCTTATCAGATAAATGCCTGCTGTTACTGCCAGTGACTCCTCTGCAGAGACAGACAGGAGTCAGGTACGCTCTCTGAAGAAGCTGGTGAGAGCCAGGACCAAGTACACACATGTATTCTGACCATGCAGAGACAAGCAGAGAACTGAGATATGTAACAGCACAGCTGTGAACTGAGAATTTGATTTTCTTTCACTGCATATACAGCAACAGTCACCAGCACATCCCAGGCACTGAGTACACTGCTCTCTAAGCCTCTGCCAAAAATCTCCCTTTACCTCATCAGTTCCTGGCCAGCTGACAAAGCAGACGCCATCCAGAGGGCCCCTTCTCCTTGACCTCTCTCCATTCCTATGCTCTTGCTCTCAGTTGTTCTCTCTGATAGAGATGCTCTTCTCTCCCTCATCTCATCTCCCTTTCAGCTAGAAATTTTTCTCCCTTTGCACCACCATCTGCACATCTGTTTGCCAAGTCTCTCTCTCACCCTCAGGTGGTTCTCACACCATGCCTGACCTAAGACTCCCTCCCAGCTGGTTGTTTACCTACAGAGAGGGCAGTGCACCCCGAGCAGACAGGGCTGCTAGGTGTATTGTAGATGGAAATGCATCAGTGGGGGGAAGGGGATTTGGATGCTTGTCTCAGAGGCCGTTTCTGAAACTCACACCACCACAGCACATACGGCTTGGAAAGGCTTCCACAGGAGGGGAGAAATGTTTTACTGAAGTGCATAACTTATAAACAAAGTGTTATGTTCTCCTTGGCCACCACAGCCCCCTTTACAGACAAATCCCAGCGAGGAAATAAGAGATTATTTTAGCTGACTTGGCACTGCCATAGCTACTGTCAGGTTTAGGGACACACAAAGTGGGTTTAGAGCACATTTTCTTTTACTAAAAGAGTAAATTAAAACACACAAAATCTATGTCTATCAACAACCCACCAGCCTGCTGCCAGCATAGCCAAAGGAGCAGGGACATGCTGAAGTCCAAGCCTTGGCAGACCCTGCCCTTCCAGCCACAGGAGGAGCTCTATTCCCTGTCCTGCAGCTGCTTGTCCTTGCAGCTGACCAGTTTATTCAATGATAAATCCTGGTTTCTGCTCGTTTGTATAAACATTCTCATGACATACATGAATTTAGCTGCTTTTACACACACATCCACACACTCCCCAGCCTTGCCTCACACACAGCATGACTCCCAGTGGATCCTAATACACAGCTTTTCCCCTCCACTCTCAACTTATCTCTCCTAGTCCAGCAGCACAGAGCAGCCCCATCACACTGCAGTATCCTCAGCCTAAAACAAACCCTTCACCACACAACACACATTTGCTACCAAAAACTGTTACAGTGACTGTCTCCAAAGCACACACAGAACTGCAAGGATACTCTCACAGAGAGAGACAGCAGGTGTTTGGAGACAAAGCCTGTCCAGAGCCCCAGGATAAAGCCCAGGCTTCCTGCACAGTGCAGCAGGAAGAAAAGGGTTGCACTGTGTGAAAAGAATCACAGCTTCTCTTGCTCTAGTCAGGGGTTATGGCCACGCAGAGCAGGCACAGATGCCACACACAAGTGATAAATACCATCCAGGGAGAAAGGAGATGAGGTGAATTCAACATGTAGCAACAGAGGACTTCACCCTTGTAGTGACCTGGAGGGACCACACAGTCCTCCCAGTCACAGCTGACCCCAGAGCAGGTACAAACACCTGTGCACACCTCCATTTCTAGCTGGCCTGCCCATCCAGCCCTCTCGACAGCTCACAAATGAGACCCCACCTGAAAGAGTTTGTTTCCACCTCCTGTACATAATGCATGCTGTTTGTAAGGGGCACTCAGCACATCATCCTCATGCAAAAGCCCTTCAAACTCCCACCCTTCACCCCGAGATCTGCCATCACTCAAGGTCAGAACGGAGCTCTATGAGTAGCAAACCATGCAATACAGAATATTATCCACATTAACAGTGCTGGGAGCTGCAGGAGCAGATCCCAGCACACTCATCAACCAGAAGAGCACACACCATGCTGAGGAAACAGAAAGGGGATCCTGCCTTGTCAGGGGCTGTGAGGCCCTGGCGTGCAGGAGCAGCCAACAGACTGGCACTGCGGACTAGGGGAGGAGCAGAGGTCACCTGGAAAGTACAACAGGTCAAGATGCAGAGATGTTTCTTGCTCACTGTTTTAGAGCTGCCTGTACACTAACACTGCACTGCACATATATGCTAAGACTCCCCACCACCCTGGAGCTACAGCCCTTCCCTGGCAGGAGATGCATAATCGAGGTCTTGACCATGCCATCTCCTCCCCCAAATCCACTCATACAGTGGACACCTGCCTAAAAGGGCACACACGGGAAGGACTGCTGAGTTGCTCCTTCCAGTATGCATGTTCTGCCTTCTTTTACTCCCCCCACTTCAGAGAGATTGTGGCAGGGAGAGCTACAGACTGTGTTTCAGAGTTACCTTCTTATTCTCAGAGGGAAATGAGAGTCCCTGTTGTATGAAGAGCCTGTCAGGACACACAGGACCCACATATCCCAGCCAGTTATTGCACAGGCATGTACTATGCAGCACTACAGCTGGGATTAGATATTGTCCATGAGTCCTCCCTCCCATCCAGCAGTTCATACCAGCCTTTACCTGGACACTGTATCTACTGAGCTGTCAAATTACAAGCAGTAGGTGGATTGGAAAACACTGCTAAAAACACAAATCAGAATAGAGAGGCCTGCCTGCATTTCTGGGAAGAAAACTTCATCTTCAGTCTGACAGCCAACAGAGACAACTGCCTTGGTGCTAGGAGTCCAGGTTTGAGCAGAACAGGAATGTTTGGGATCTTCATTAGGAGGAGTGCCCACAACAGAAACCTCATGATAATCACTATCAGAAGCTTCCCACTGGAAGAGAGGCTGGGGAGCCAAGCTGAAGGAAGAGGAAGGGACTGGACTAGGAGCTGGGGTAGATGATTCATGGGAAGGCTGAGGTGGGAGTGAGAGAAGAGGTGCAGGGCCAGAGGCAGGAGAAGGAGCAGCATTAGCAGGGACTATCTTTGCAGCTTCTTTGGAAGGCTGGAGCTGGGAGGAGACTGGAACAGAGATTTTCCTCCTGGAGAGGAGCGGGGATTCTGGAGGAAAAACCACCTAGAAAGACACGGAAGAAGAAGAAAGGTGAATAAATAAAGAGGAACCAACAAGCACTTCCTTTAACAGGAAGGCTGGCTGCTACCAGGTTGTTTTACTAAGAGGGAAAAGAAGCAAGAAGGAGAAGGGAGCTACAAAAGGTGCTGCTCTTTGTAGCTTAAGGAAGAGCACCATTTTACTCATCCCCAGAAAGCCCTGCACAGGTACAGCACTGGACAAAACAAAGCATGCCTGTATATCAGGTTTCCCAGTGGGGTTTTAAAAATAATCCTCACATGGACATTTGAGATGTGATAGCAGCAGACTGCATCAACAGATACCATAAGCAGCTCCCTCAGATTCCACTCCAGTTCTTAAACATCCAGAACTAGGACCCTGTGCTGCCTTCCCTCTCAGGCCAGACATGGGTGAATAGTTACTTCATTTTGTGTTGTTTAGGATGCTCAGAAACTCAATCTGCACCTCCACACAGTGCAATCAGGACAGAGGGACATGCTGGAATTTCCCAGCGCATGTGACCCTGCTTTCTACCTTCTCTACTTGCTGTTCACCACTCTGCTCTTCCCCCCGGGGCCTGGCAGTGACAATGACCCCCTCTGTCAGCCAGGCATCCTGGCTTTGCCACTCTTCCTGCTCCTGGTTATCGATGCCCAGTCTGTCCTGAAGCTCCTCAATCAAGCGATCTTGGGACTCAGTCTTGTGGAATATGGCAGGACCTAGTTTACGCCTTGGAGAGAGGTCCCGAGACATTGGATGCACATTCGCAGTCTCTTTTGTCCTCTTGATTAAAGATTTAATCTAAATGACAAAGGCAATAGTATCAGCAGAGAAGAGCGAAGTCAGAGCAAGCCCCAAGATGCAACAGCACAAACTCAAAGACATTAGTGACAATTGTGAGCAGGAAGAGTGATGGCATTTATTCCACAATGCCAAAATTCCTCTTGGCACAGCCCAGAACAGTGACTCAGTGCAAGGAAAAACCCTGTAAGGATAATCACAGCGGCCAAAAATAACTGTCTAGAAAAGGAAGGGAAAGATTAACCAGTGGGAAGCCAAGATAGGAGGTGCAGCATGAGCACTCCACTGAGCATTACAGAAACCTCAGCATCACAAGGGCATAGAGCTGTGCCTCTGTGTTTGCCCTTGACAGGCACAAGGCTCTTGGTGAGATGTCTAATGCACAAAGTGTACTTCCAGCCTGGAAAGGAACACTGACAGCTTCAGTAATGAGACTTAAAACAGTAAACAGAGCAGAGGAGCTGCCATCCCAATCAGTAGCATGAAACAGCCCTTTCAGCTTTTTGGAGGTCTCTGTGGACTGAGCCATACCCCAGTTAGGTAATAAAAGTCCATTTCACAAGTTCCTACAAACTGCCATGTTCTGTGCTGCTAAATCACATGCAGGAGAGACCACAAGATAAAGCTGGGGGTTGTGAAGCCCTGTGAGATGCAGCTGTCAGTGACACCGCTCAGAGCTCGTGCTGTTAGTGGGGTGAGCCCGGGCACACTCACTGCATGCACACACTGTTAGTGTGCTGGCAGAACAGTCCTGGCTGGGACTCGCCCTACTCCTACATTCACTCAGTGCCTGCCTGGCCTGATGCAGAAATCCTCTCAATGGGTGGTTTGGAGACACATGGCAGATCCCATTCAGCCTTTCCAAAGGTTTCAGGAGATTCCGAAGTGACTGTAGAGCTTCTGAATTGCTCCTTTTCCTGGTCTCCTCTGACCTTGGTAGTGTTAGCAGTACCTGCCTTCCTAAGAGTTCTGTCTCTGCCCTGCCTCTTCTTGCCCAGATCAGGACAGTGGTATACCTTGGTTTCATGTGGCACTTCAGCTTTTAGCTCCTGTTCTTGCTTCACTACACAGCCCAACTGGTTTTTAGTGTCTGGAAAGACATCCCACCGATCCAGGGCAACAACAGAAGGTTCATTAACAGAATCCAAGACATTTTCATTCTTTGCATGCACCTCTGGCACATGTGCAGGCAGCTCCAGGGGCCACAGCTCATCTAAAGCTGTTTCCACACTTCTGCCCTGGGAGGAAAGAACTGAGTTGTCCCTGAGTGCTCCCTGCTGATGCAGCTCCTTGGGTATCTGCCCCTTCTTTGAAATGGGTACACTTGAGATTTTGGGGTCAGTTCTCTGCTCCTTCTTCTCAGTCTCTTTTGCCACATCATATCCTGAGCCCCGTGCCTCCACATTAGCAGACCTACAGAAAAGCTCCACACTGGAAGCTGGCACAGCCTGGGAAGTATTTCTGGAAGAGTCAGGCTTTCTGTTCAGCTGAACTAAGCTGGCAGAGGCCACTTGCTCCCCACGAGTAGCATAACCAGAGGAGCTCCGTGGTGGCGGCACGGGGACAGCTTTTGCTAAAAGGGGCACAGGAGGAGGGGCAGCAGGCTGCCCTGACAAAGGCAGAACTGCAGCGTCACTGCCTTCCTCAATGCAGGTGTCTGCTGAGGGGACAGATGTTGGCACTGTTGAGTCCCCACTGTGACTTGCAGATGGGTGTTTGGAATGGGACAGCACTGCTAAACTGTGAGAAGTGTTGCTGGAGTCTGCATTTGCTGAACTGGGAACCGGTTCTAGGGAAGATTCAGAAATCAGAGACATCGTGGAACTAGTCTGCAAAAGAAGCGATAGAAGGAATAAGGAGAGAAAAAGATAATGACAGAGGTAAGAAGAAGGAAAAAAAGGCACAGAATTAAGCATTATAAGAATCACGACCCCCAAATCAAAAAGCCATGTTGACCCAAATCCTTACTTCCAAGAGTAAGGAAGAAAAATGAGACACCAAAGAGCAGTATGACATTGTACCAATCTTCATGAGTTCTACAGCCATTGGGATCCTTTTCCTGGGCCCTCCTCCTCAGTGACAGCTCAGTGTTCACCTGCAGCTGTGATGGGGGCATGGCATGGCCACTGCCACTGCTGGGAAGCCAGCCCCTAACCCAGGAGCGTCTCGACTGTGAATAAAGGTCACGTAAACTTACTCACAGTCAGACATGTAAATTTTGTATTCCAAAGCTGCAAAAAATTCAATCAATGAATAGAACAAAGCATGACATTTTCTTCTTGATACACTTAATAAAATGCTCCAGTTGGCTGAGTTCATGGCAATGAAAACAAAGCTTCAGGGCATTCACAGCACGAGCAGATGACATGGGCTTTGTTCTATTCACATCACTAATCTCACCTTGGAAGTGACACACACTGAATCTATACCAGCCTGTCAGTCATTCCATGCCCTTGTGAGCATTGCTTAGGTGGCAGATTAGCCTCTTCCCCTTAGGCCAAAGACTCCACACTGACATTGTAATAAAATCAGTGTTAATTTTGATCCAAAAAACATTCTAAGATGAGCAATTAATACGTAGGTTTTGGTTTTCCTTTACTTACAGGATCTTTTGAAAACAAAAGATCATGGGTCTTTCTTTTCCCACTTCCAGTGGTTCCTGACTAAACTCTAGGAGACAAAGGATTACTACTCCTTTTTCTTAGAAAGGGAGACTCAGAACAGCCACTTGGACAAGCTCACACAGCCGGTCAATCTAAGACCAAGACTGTGCCTTCTCAGTTTTAAAAATGTACCCACAAAGGATTTCCAAATCCAAGAGCTATCAAGACCTGCTCTAACTCTTCATCATATTTTCCAGAGAAGCGTAAAGAAGTCAGATGCTTATGCTCTGAGGTAGAAGGGCACATAACTTCCTAAGCCCCACATATGCTACCTCAGTCTCCACTTACCTTTCTGAGATACTTATCATGAAAAAAACTATATAATTAACCAGAACATGCACAAAGCCTGTCAGTAAATGGAAGAATAACCTGAGCTCCTACCATGCTGAGGGGCCAGGAGCTGGCACACATGCAGTGCTACAAGGAGACTGTTCTCAGAAAGGAAAGAGCAATAAGAGACCAAATTTCATTACAGATTGCTCTTCCCTTTGAGTAGCATGGCCAGGCTACTGTGACCACAGTCACAGCTGAGAGGAAAATTACTAGCCAGTATATTAAAATGAGGGAATATCCCAATATGCCTGCTCCCTGAATTTTGCCTAAGCTGGGTACACCTGTAAAAGTAACCTGGTTTGATGCTGTACTTCATATCTGGTTTCCAGACTTCCTAAAATGAAGTCAGCACTTTCAAGGCAAGAGTAACGTTTTGCTCAAACAGTATTTTCAACAGACTGAAACCATACTGATTCCAAAATAAGAGCAATGGGTGAGCACTCAACAGTAACAGAACAGTTAACTACAAGTATCCAGCTATGCAGTAAGCAGGCATCACATTACACAGAAATGGCAGAGGGTAAAAAAACAAGTGCCTTAAGTAATCTCAGTGCCTGAGGACCGATTAACCAGATAACCAAAATCAAATGGATACTGTAAGCAAAAAGAAGGGGCAACAAATTAGGGTGAGTAAAATATAATAAAAGGGTAATGTAACATCACCTTTTACTGAGGGGTACAAGGTAAATCAAGCACCAGTGCCCTCCACTCCTCCCATCCTCATCTATTGCAACTTCTACCAATTCCAACTAATTACACATCATATTTGGGTTTTTTATCCTATATCCTGCAGTCACGCACAGGTCTGATACTCCAACAGCAGCCTTTCATATTCCACCTTCACAAGGACTGCCCGTGTCTCCCTTATATTCTGACACTGGTACAGACTAGAATACATTTTTATAGCCAAGTTAACACCCCCAGCTGGAACAAACAGAAGAGGTATAACCAAAAAAATAGGGACTGAAGGGAAAATGAAGCAACCTGGACAACAGGAGAAAAGGAAAGTAACTTAAAAACAGTCAATGACATCATTAACAAAAGGGAAATGATCACAGAAGCCATGCTCCTTGTACTTCAGGAAGAATGTTTAGACACAGATGAGCTCATTGCTTCACAAAAATACCAATGCTGTGCTTAATAAAGCCCAAATCTTAATACCTTTCTGCATTTCAATTTGGTCTCTGAGGTCAACTGAAAACTAAGCCAGGACGGCAGGTGGTGTTAGTCACAGCAGCTCATCTCTGTCACCCAGGTTTTAGTGGAGATTCTAAAGGTTCTCAAGAGTGCAAAGTACTGAACACCCACACTTAAAAATGTCCACTCCCTGTATCTCACCTAAGAAGCCTGTGCTGGGCAAGGTCATTCTCAGCTGCCAAGAGCTCACCTGGGAGCAAAGGCTGGGCCACACCCCAAGCTAGTTTCTGATAAAAGCAGCAGGGGCACACAGCCACAGTGCTCACAGCTCCCACAGCACACAGAAGGAGCAGGGCACAGAATGCCAGAAGCACAAGTGGGAACTCTCTCCAGCTTCACAACACTGCAGTGTTGCAACCAGGCTGAACAGAGCTCGTGGCTATCCTGCACTACACCTCAGGACCTCAGAGGGAGAAAAAAGGTAACACTAAGATGTCAATATTTGCAACTGATTAAACACACGCTACATTAAGTCTAGAGAAAACACTGAGGAACTCACAGATTCTCACCGATTTAGGTGCATGTGTCAGGAATGGCAGAGTGAATTCTATTCCAGCAAGGACAAGGCAAGTGAAGCTTCTCAGAACACATGTGCCCAGTGCTAGGTTCTGAACTCACACACTTGTCACAATTCTGGGTATTGTATTGATCTCCATGGAACCCACCAAGCACAGAAAGAACAGCAAACAGCAAAAGCTGTCACTACATGTTCTGTACCTCTCCTCACAAAACACTGCTCAGCTCTGGCTGCCCCACCTAATGTCACCTAGGAGGGGATGGAGTTCAGCACAGACAAGAAATCTCAAGTATCCAGCAGAATCTTCCATACAGGAATAAAACAGAGAGTTAGGAACTGATTTAGGATTAGAAACCAGATAGGTATGTAAAAAAGGCAAACCTAACAAAGAGATTATCCAGTATATTTGCTTTCTCCACCTCTCTCAGAAGAAATCCAAGTCAATTCAGTAAAACTATAAACAAAGCAGCTGAAAGTAGAAAGTGAGAAAGTATTTTTCATTTTGCCATGAGTAAGGGTAAATGAAATCCCATGAGAACAAGCTCCATAGTTCGTCATCTAGTGCAGGAGTGGTAACACACACACATGAATAAAGAAAAAGTTATTCAAGTACATATGCTGACACTGAATAGTACTTGCCGTCCTTTGCCTCCACAAGAAACTGAAACTTTAATCCTATGTTGAGGTGAATAAGAGATTTTGTTTCAAGATAAAATCTTTGAAATCTCCTTCTGTCTGATGTAAACTCTTCAGTGCTCACACCAAATGCCTTGAATATCCTTTCTCCTCAGGGAAAGCACATCAGGGTAAAAACACACTCCAGAGAGGAGTCATCCCACAGAACAGAAGGGCCTGGTCTCTGTCAAAAAGCAGAGTGGTGTCCGACGCCTCTCTCCTTCTCATTAAGTTGTAGCACAGCAAAATAATTCACTCTGCTGAGCAGTAACAAAGCTCATTATCTTTGGCAAACAGACAAACTGCAGAACTGAAGGAAAAACAGATCCCAGAACTGCCTTACCCTGCCAGTGATGACAATTTATAGCAGTCAAGGACTGCCCCACTCAGAAAGCACAAATACACCACAGGAAGTTTATCAGAGCAAATCTGAGTGGTAAAGGAGGCATTCTGGAGACCAACCAAGGTCAGCAAATGTGGTTAACAGGCAAGAGACTGGGGTGGGTAGAGACCACCAAGATGAAGCATTAAGCTGCCGTGACAGGGTACCTTGAAGTCAGAGAGAGACGCCATCAGCTCATCCAGTTCTCGTGTAGCTGAAGAAGCAGAAATTCGGGTCTGCTGCTGACTAGCAGTGACACGCTGGGGGCTGCTCACCTCTCCCTGGCTCACAGTGATTGCAGGCCTGGCCAGGAGGAAAAATTAAAATAAAATTTTAAGAAGAGTGCATTTAAACATGGGAGGGCACTCCTAGACTGAAGTCCCACTGTTCCCCCAAGAAAGCAGAGCATGAGGAGTTTCATCAGCACAGCCCAACCTGGCACAGCTTCCCCAGCACGTGCAGACCCTGCCTCATGTGTGCACACACATCCCATCCCCTAAGAAACAGATGATGCCTGAACATTCATTTTGTATTTGTGGTCAGCTGTAAATCTGAGCTTGAACAGTCTACCTCTAATGGATGACTTATGCATTTTTCCATCCAGAAGTAGATTACAAAGCACCAGAACCCGCCTGACTTCTGACCCTTTAGACAAAGCCCATCTTCCATCCATCACTCTCCTGCAGCAGCTGCCCCTACACTACAGTCACCATTTCCCCAGGAGCCCATCCCACCCCCACCCAAGCCTGCAACCACCACAACATTACTCACACTGGACTTGGCACGGAGCTCTCCAGCTCATCCAGCAGGCTCTCCACACTGGGACGCACATCCTCAATCCCACGTGCACCATTTCGCTTTGGCTTTTCTTTTGTCGGGGGTGCAGCCTTCCCTCCCCCTGAGCTGCTGTTCTCTGGGACAACATAGTGAGGGCCAGCCACGTTGGGCAGTGACGGGCTTCTGCCAGCCTCATCTGAAGAAAGGGAGCAGAAAAGAGCCATTCAGAGCCCCATTCCACACACACATCTGCTAATCACAGGCAAGTACAAAACATTGTCCAGAAATCTTGTGGAACATCAATCTTCAAGGATATTAGAAAAGTAACAGTGCAAGGGCATGAGCAACCTAAACTAACTTCAAAACTTTAGTTAGAGGCAGTTTTAAAGTTGGCTTTGCTTTGAGCAGGGTGCTGCAGCTCAGACCTCAGGAGATCCCACCCTCACTAAGGCGTTGATTAAAGGCCTGGAGGGGTCTTCCTCACTAAGGATGTTGGAAAGAAAAAGAAAGCTATTATTCTGAGAATAAAATTATCCACTCATACCAAATGTCTTCCTATTCCTTACCTGCTGTGAAGCCACTGGCAGGGGTATGTTGAACAGCATTCAGTTCCAGAAGGAGTCTGTCCAGTTCTGAAAGGTTGCTGCCCAGAGAGGAGCTGGTCATTGTGGGAGATGGTTCCGCAGACTTCTGCTTGTTTGGGAAACTGAAGATAAAAGGGAAATGTGAAACTTCTGCATCAAGATACAGCAGAAGGATGGAGGGAAACTCATTAGGTTTCCAAAGTTTGCACATGTGCTGTGGTCTTTTTAGGCTGATGCTTTTAGCTCTGGGGGTAAAGAAGACACATGCTTTGTGACACGACTAAACACAGCCACTGCTATTCTTGTAAATTACAAAAATAGCATTGATGGCCCAGGCCCCTGATTTTAGGACTGCGTGCTGCCCAGCTCTGTAGGAAAGAGTTAACTGTCTCTAGGTCCAAAATGCAGAGAACAGCAGCAGAACCATTACCTCACGTACGGGAAAATGACTTGTTTCTGCTGACACCACACCAAGCAGCAACACCCTCCTCCCTGAGCAAGGGAATGCAGGGCTAGCACAGACTGGAGACAGAGGCAAAGCACAAGCCTCAGGTTAGTAGCAGAAACTGAAAAGCAGTAAGATATGTCATAGCCTCTTGCAACACTCAAGGTCTCCCCAAGTCCTCACACCTTTAATTTGGGGAACTCTAATCAATTCATAAGAAAGTAACTTGTTGTTATTTTCTACTGTGCTAAACACACATGCATGTATAAATCATTGGCTGTAATTACTGCTAGTTTTATATGGGTGATATCATTTACCACACAGAATTGCAAACTCTTCCAAAGCAGAACTTCACCTCAGTGCACTGATTTTTATAGTGGTTACACTGTAGTAACAATCTTTCCATTGTCAAGGGCAGGAACATTTTTTTTCTTCTGGTTTTACAAATGAAGACATAACTTTTAATGCCCTAGAGGTTCTTATTTTATCAAAAAGATATTTTCCAAATCCAAAATTTCTGCCTTGTGCACAGGACCACATGCTCAAGAAGTTAGTATCTAGCAGGTTAAGGACTCTGACACCTGTGACACCAATGACAATTATGAATTCCATAAGGGAAGTTATTCTTCTCTTCAGGTTGAAAAACAAGATCCACAACTGCAATCTGAGGAGAACATACTTCACACCGAACCAACACACCAGCTACAACTCACATGAGAACCAAGCCATGGCAGACCCTTGTTCAAGAGGGCTTAAGGCTCTAATTACCTTAATTTAACACTAATTGCATGCAGTCATCTGAAAAAATTACAATTACTGTCTCCATTGGACCACCTCTGGCTAGGCTGCCCAGAGGAGATGAGCTCTAACCAAAATTAGTTCTGGTTGGAAGCAACTTCCTGCTCAGCAGAAAGAGCTGGCATGGTTAGATTATGACTCCAAAGAAACACCAGTCTCCAAAGTGTAAAAAGGTGCCTAGGATGAATTTCTGACAGCCTCTGCATCACTGATCCCTATGTCAGCAGAAAGGTCTGTCCTACTGTGCAGGCTACTCCTCCAACCTCTCAGAGTGAGAGCAGCTGCCCTTGCAAGTGTGACCTTGTTATCTATCAATTACCTACTGAGATGGAAGTTTCCAGAAGCTTGAATTTACCTGAAAACTCAAGTCCCTGCACAACACTGCAGGCCACAAGTACTGAGTTCCCAGAAAAAAATAACCCTAAGGCCATCCACCTCCTGAAGGACTTTTGTGCTCTTTAGCAGGGGGGTGGATTTGTCACTTGTGTCTGGATCATATCCTTCACAACACAATCCAGATCCTGCTGTGTCTGATGGATCCTTAACCTCCTGCAGCCGAGCAAGCCCAAGGGCAGGGTCAAAGTTTGAAGTGAGTATGAAAGTTACAGTGGCATGTTACAAAAGAGGCAATCAAAACTGACACAAAGCAATGTAACACACACAGCAGTGTTTGTTTCCACTTATAGAAGGCAGCTTGACCCTCAGCAAGTTCAAGCTGCGAGTCAGCTTATCTCTTAAAAGGGAAGGGATACCTGTAGACGTGCTCCTCTTCACTGGCACGGGGAGTAGGAGAGTTGAGCCCGTCTCTAGGAACGGAGGCACTGGAGCTTTTGGCACTAGAGCTGTATATAGGAGACTGGGACTGAGGCTGTGGAAACAAGATTTGCATTGGAAACAGAGAATACAAAACAAATATGTACAGTAGCGCATTACAAATCCATGCACTGACAAGGCAGAACAAAAAAAATTATCTGCTCTTTAGTCAAGCCAGTCCCTATCAGATGAGCTACACCAGGAACAGTTTTCCCCTTACTTCAGACCTGTCTATGAGTCACAGCTTTGTGCTGGAAACCCCCAGTCTGCCTTCCACAGGCCCAAGACAGATGACTAACACTAATCTCATCACACCACCATTTTGTCAGCACAATGACGATGGCTTTCAAATTCTTTTCTGCCATTTGCTCCAACCAGTTAATTCTAATAAAAACTCCCAGCTCCCCCCCTTTCCCTGCTCCATAGCTAAATTCATCCTCACTTCTCCCTATTTCCTCCTCCTTAGTTTGCTGAGAGATCCTGCACTTACAAAACAAGCCCCCTCCCACACACACACAGCCCTCACCTGCTGGTGGCCGTATCTGGGTGCGTTGGGCTGCCACTGCTCTAAGGGGTCGATCACGGTGCCATTCAGGGCGTCGTTGGAAGGCGGCGGGGGCACCGGGGGAGGCACGGTAATCTCCTGGTACGTGTGGTTTCCAGTTGGGTAGGAGTAAGGAGTTTCCTCCGTGAGAAATACTGGTCGTTTGGAGATATGCGAGGTGGTTGATTCCAGGTCTGCCAGTAAGGCGTCTGCAGGAAAGCAAAAAAACCCAACAAAATGGTAAAAGCCTGGACTAGAGCTTTGTCTCTTTATTCTCAGTAAATGTATCTGTCTCAGAAGTTTTTGGGAGGACTTTTCATCTTGGGTAATCTACCAAATGCCTTGACAAACACTACTGCTGCTCAGCAATGAACGAGTTAATCAAACTTCTACTACAAAGAAAACACCAAGATGTAGCAAAGCAGCCAGAAAAGCTGTGTCAGTCTCAGATTTTTGCCTTAACTGGAAAAACATCCAACAACAGGAACCCGTAGTCTCACTGTACCCTGCAGAAGTGCAACCTAGGCAAGCCTGTCCAGAGATCTACTCCAACAGGATATTGACACAGACTAATTACAGGCCCCACATCATCACAGAGTCATTTACTGTGGCCGCAGGCACTGCTTTCTGCAGGAAACAAGATCTCAGGAGGTGTTTTCTCCAGAGTCAAAGGTAGTGGAAGAAGCATGACACGTTCAGATCAGTCCACCAGGGCAGCGGAAGGATGTATTTTAGTTCTCCTGACAAAAATCCCCATCAGTACATCATACAAACAGTTAACAAGCTTCCAGAGGCTGCCAGGTAAACGCCATTTCTTCTGGAAACAATTCTTAACTAGATGGGTGGAGACTGCTCACAAATTCCTCAAGAGAAGGAAAACCTCCACCAGCTAGAAACACTGTCACTCATGCCAGGCAGAGGACTCACATTACACAGTTAGCACTTCTCAAAAATCTCACAGTCCCATCAGAGATTAGGCATAAAATGGCATTCCCAGCCTTCTGGATTTCTCCCTGCAAATGTATCCTCTGCCCATTCCCAACCCTGCACTCCTCTGGGGTGACTCAAAGGCAAATCCTGACTGGCTGGACCTTCCAGGCCATGTGCCCACCCTGCAGAGCCCATTGCAGTTCCTGCGGGGGAAACTCCAGTGAGCGCCTGCAGGTCTGTGCTGCGCTCACTTTCCAAAGAAAGCCTCCCTGGCCACGAGCCCAGCTTTCCACTGGGGCAGCAGCACCAGCACACCTCTGCAAGGCTCTTAGAGAGGAGTTCACTGGACACTCAGCACTCTCTATGTAACAGCACCAGGACACACCCAGCAGGTCCCTTTGGACACGTGGAATTCAGCCAGAAAACAGAACGCAGGGGATACTCTATGAACCCCCTGGATATCCCTTCCCTCTGCACAGATACAGCTGTCCTCACAGAGACTCAGCAGACCCCTTCTCCTGCACACAGCAGGCACTTGACACTCAGGTTTGGGGCACAGGAGCTCAGCCTGAGTGTGGCCACCTTGCAGTGTCCCCCACCAGGTCACAAGGAGCTGATGGCACCAGAATAGCAACCGAGCAACTGCTCACACTAATGGCTGCCCACAGCTCCCCGGGCAGCACCTGCCAGCCCTGAGCCACTTCCTGAGCACAGCACTCCACAGCAGCCAATACACTTAGCAAGCCTTCAGGAAAATGTATTGGAAGAGGACAGTACTATTGCATTACAAGATGAGGAAGGTGCCGCTTTTATATTCACTCTTTTCAAAAAACCAAAGCATCACAAAAGAAAAAATAAGCAGTCCTGCACTCAGAGAGCAGAATACAGCCATTAGCAAATTAAATGCTGTGTTAAATTATTTCTATACACCTTTCATTCAGTAATAAAGATGCTCTGAACCATTAAAGTCACAGGATCTATCTTCCTAAAGGGACCAAAATATCCCAGAAGCAGATTCTCTGAAGGGAGACAAGTATTCCGCAGCTGGGGAAAAATGAACTGCATTTTCTTTTCAAGCAAAAGAACAGCTGGTGGATTGCAGAGTGAAAGGCACATACCTCCAGGGAACTGCCGATGAACCGCAATTCCTACAGTCAGGCAGGTCCTATGACTGGAGGTTTCACACCACCTCCCAGAGAAGTGCTTGCCGAGAAGGAGTGGTTTTTGCTTCTCCCCTCCAATGACAAAGGCAATTCAAACTCCACCAGGAAGTGAAAATCCCGTGAGGGTGTTGGGCTCCTCCGGCCCTGCAGAGGGGACGCAAACCATTTTTCCACCCTCCACCTCCAGCCCTCAGTGCAGGACCGGCAGCCGTAACCATCTCGCCACAGACACTGCCCTGCTCGGCTCCTCTCTGTGCTGATGATCCATGGGACAGACAGCCACTGCCTTTTGCTGATGGCACACAGTGAGCCCGGCTACACGCACCCGTTTACTTTTACAGGTCTGCGGAAGAAGGGAGGTCTGGAAATACCAGGGGCGCTGAGCCCCATGGCTGTGAAGGAGTTAAGATTAATGATTAACCGCCCCCATGCCCTCCCCCTTCCTGACTTGAGCAAACAAGGCACAGCCGAGGAACGGAAAGCGGAGGGAGGAGAAAAGGCCGGAGAGGAATTACTCGGTTACTCAAACCAAACTCCAACTTTACAACTGATATCGAAGCTGCTGCACGAAGACACCACCCCAAGCCGGCGGGACAGGAAAGGCGCTCACACACCGGTTTCCCGATGCGAAAGGACTTCTCCCAGTGCTTGCTCGCCCCCAAGTCCTGCAATGCCCCGTCCTCCCTTCCCTGCGCCCCGCCGCTCCAAGCTCACAGCCATGACAGAGGGAAGATCTTCCCCATTCGCGTCCCTCCCCGTCGCTGTTCCCGGATCCAATCTCATCAGCAACCACAGCTCCCTGAAACTCTGCTGAAATGGGAAATTGCCCCCGTTTAAGGGGCCCGACAGCAGCAGCAGAACGTCCCCGGCGAGGGCAGGGTGAGAGGGGCAGTGGCACCGTCCCACCCCACGGACATCACCCTGTCAGAGGGAAGCGACTCCCCAGTCCACAGGCACGGGCTGTTTGCTGGTCGCTCCCCCGGAGGTCAGCCCAAGGAGTTCCAGAGCGGGACTTGAGGCTATTATTCAAAACCCAACCAAAAATTAACCTAAGGGATTAACATTTTGTTTTCCATGAAGCACTTCATCCCAAGAGGTCCCAAAGCACTGTACATTCATTTAGGATTTGTTCAACTACCAGAAGACAATATCAGATAAGAGATGAGGGGAAAGAATGGAGATTAATAGAAAAAGATGCATCACTCTCTTTTGTAAAAGGGACCAGCATCTGTATCCTGATGAACTGTGACGGGGATGCTGCGCCTTGTGCTGCACCTCTCATCACAGCACTGAGTTCACAACAGTGACTGCTCCTTAAATGGAATATTAAATGCTTAAATAGAAATATTAAAGTCTCGATCGATTTACTGGGTAATGAAGTGTTCCTGCCCAAGGTGACTCCTGAGGGACAGTGCTGCAGGACGTGTGAATCAGCCGGTTGGTCCCCACAGCCCGTCGGAAGCAGCTGACTGGGTCACCGCAAGGCAGTGCCTCGGGCCAGTGCCCACCGGCACCATCCATCAGAGGGCACCACCAACACCCTCACAGCGACAGCGACGAAACCCACGGCAGTGCCCAGCCTGGCAGCGCCTTCACCTCACCTGTTCCGCCCCGCAAGAGCCGGGAGCCTGTCCCTGTTTCAGGCACACACAAACCCTCGGCGGTGCCACGTGTGCTGCACCTCCCCACGGAGACGCGCATCTTCACAGCAGCTACCGCCCAGTGCTCCGGAAACAGCCACACACACTGACCTCGCCACAGCCTCACCGCTGCCCCAAATACTCTCTGGAACACCACAGACACAGCTCTAGGAGGCAGAACCTCCCAAGGATGAAGACCATACATTTCGTTATCTCAAGAGAATAGATTTAACCATTTTGTAGCAGTAAAGTAAACCAGAGTTATAGCGGACCTTCAAACCATTGCTCCTCCCCAGGATCACCCCTCTCTCCACTCTCACGACTACAACAAGCCACTAACACAACCTACAGACAAAATGTCAACTCAGAGACATGTGCATGGAGCAGAATCACTCCAGTTTCCAAAGACTCCGTAGGGGTCAGCTATCTATGGGCTGTGCATATAGAAATCTGTATTTTCCACTCCATTCACAGAGTACTTCTCAGGAAAGTGCAAAAGGGACACCTGCTGGAACACCACCAACCTGGACATGCCTGCTTATCATGGCTACTCTGGAGCAGTTACACAGCCAAGAAAACCCTAACTCCCCATGCACTGCAGCACAGAGCACCTCAGCGTGAGCACAGCTGGCCCTCCACAGGCTCACGTAACCTGGCAAACCACCTGGTAAAGCTGTGTGAAAACATGAAACAGAAGGACAGAGACTTCCTCCCCTCCACTGGACAACCCAAAAATTACACACTCAACTGAAATCACATTTAGTCCTGAGGGCTACTCAAACCACATCCTCCCCAGTATGGGAGGACTGCTGTTTGAATTCAGGTGGGTTTTCTACAAAGATTTTCCTGAGGAGGAGGGACAGTTAAAGCATGATGCCGCATCAGACCCCTTTACCACTAAAAAGCACTCCAAGACACCTGGAGGTCCAGGGACATGAGTTTGCTGCTCTCTCCCTTTCCTCACTTTTGCCAAAGATCATTATTAACTACGAGGTCCTTGGTATTCTGGTCTACAAATCCACCACACCTCTCTGCACATCAGTTAGGTATGTATAAGCAGCCCTTTAATACCCTTTAATACCCTTTAATGCTTTGCTTCAAGGTAATTCCCAGCAAAACCAAAGCTCTGCTGGTCTTTTCAACAGCTCAGGACAAGAACTCTCACGCTGATGTCCAGTGCATTGAACCACTCATAAAACATCCCTTCTACCACCAAAGCAGCAAGGTAGAAGAGCAGGACAAATCCTTAGGCAGAGCCCCATTTACCAGTTCAAGCTGCACTGAAAAGATCAAGTTCTACAGTGCACATTCCTGTGCTATCTCCCCAGCCCACAGCTCCTTGGGCCCAGAAGAGCTCAGGCATTCCAGGGGCTCCAGGGCAGGCTCCTTCGGCATCGCTGCGTGTCAGCACTCGCTGGCCTGCAGATGCAGCATCCTGCAGCAGCACAACGGCCTCTGTGCAGCCAGGGGCACATTCTTCAGCTTCCCACAGCCCAGGTCTGTCTGACACAGAGCAGCAACACCAGCCCAGGGAGCACAGCACTGCTCTACAGTCTGCAACAGCAATGGGTAACACCGGGGCCCCTTCATACTGATGCACACATCAACACCCCTTTCTAGGAATTTGAGCTGGACTCAGCCCCTTTAAATAGGTAAAGTGAAGCTACTAAAAAGAAAAATATATATTTATATATATTTAGATGTACCTTCCCATGCATATCGAAGCATTCTTTGTGCACTTCCGCTTTCCTGTGCATCTCAAAAATGCTCTTGGATTAAGGTGACACAGTGAAGCAGAACACATCATGGACTAATTCTGAAAAAACCTACATGACAAGGCATCGACAAAATCACATTTGCCAACTGACATCAAGCAGCTCTTCAATGCTAATTTTTCCTCAAGCAGTAAATAATTTCCCACTATTCATAAGCAGTTTAGAATTTATCTTTTTCTTTTTTTTTTAAGTGAGGCAATTTAGAGAAATCTAAATTTGCTTTCCTCTGGAGAAAGGATTTCCATATGCAGTTCATCTCTCTCAACAACTGAGGATTATTAAGCCATGCTGACACAGCAAATCACAGCATTATCAAGACAGTGAGTAGATCAAAAGGATGGTGGTCAATTTTCTTCCACATCTCATCTACTGCTGGGGAGGAAATGGAAGCATAACTGAAGCAAGATACTTCAAATGCCTCACATATCAGCCTTTCATTTTCAACAGCTGAAAGCCACATCTGCACATATATCCAACCACACACTGCCTGTAGCTCTTCTTCTTGCATGAGACATCTGGAAAGTGAGTAGCACTGGAGACAGGATTCCTTACCCAGCCAGCACCCAGCAAATGCATTCAGCCACAGAGTCCCATCTTCCCCAGCATCTCTGGTGCCACATGTCCCTGGCAGCCCAGACACAGCACACTGGGGAATCAGGATGAGATGTCAGCACAAACTACAGAATTTCCTCTGCTGCAGCTGCACAGAACAGGTATCTGCACTTCCCCTATTTTCCCCCTGCCTCTATTTACCCAAATAAGTAGAAGTGATGCAAGTTTTCCTGGTTTAGGCAGCAGAAGATTCCTAGAGGATTGGCAAATAGAAATAAAAATGAAGATACCCCTAAGGGCAGCTCTCAATGAGATGAGAGATGGATTTTATATGCTAATCATGTCTCACTGGCATCAGACAAACTGCAGACCTCTCACTGGCAGAATCACACACCATTCTCCAGCCTTTTTTTCTTAATACCTGCAAGATGCTGAATTCAAATCCTTGATTTTTGCTGTCCCCTGAGAGAGTGAGGGGAAGGGAATCTCCAGAACTGCAATTTAAGCTTGCAGCCTCATCTGAGACACCTCTTTGCAAAACCCCTGAATGCAAACCTTAAAAATCTCATTAGGTTC
The DNA here is from genome assembly GCF_963513975.1 of Fringilla coelebs. Taxonomy (NCBI): domain Eukaryota; kingdom Metazoa; phylum Chordata; class Aves; order Passeriformes; family Fringillidae; genus Fringilla; species Fringilla coelebs. Next base: position 5,005,949 of record NC_140043.1, on the reverse strand, counting down.
AAAAAAGTCTTCTCCCCACCACCTCCAGGAGTAAATGCAGCTCCAGCTCACATATAGGGAGACAGCTCAAGGCAGTAACACAATCCCTGGAATGAGCTTTACGTTATGAGTAACTGCAGAGGAATGGGGAGCCTGGGTATATTTATCCTATTAAACAGCCTTTCAAAAGAAATATTTGTAGTGGTCTGCATCAGGACGTAGGACCTGCATCAGGAAGATTTGCTGGAGCCTTGCTAGGACTTCTCACTGCCCTGGAGTTTGACTGCAGAAAGTGTGGGGAGCCCCAAACACTGATGGCAGGAATTCTCATTTTGATTTTTCTCAGCAAAATGGAAGAGCCTTATCAGAAATAGGAAAATCATGAACAGGTAAAGGCAGACATTGACTTTCAGGTAAAGGACATTCATTAACAGGCTCCAATCAATGCTTTAAAATGCAAAAATATCAGAGACTACAAAAGCAATAAAATACAGACTACATTCAAAATGTGACCTTAAAAACTCAAAGTGCAATTATATGCTCTTAAAATCCTCAAATTCTCCAGCTCACATATATAGAAAGCATGTAAAATAGTTTGGCTTACTGTCTAAGACATTTTGAGATGACATCTAAAAGTTTTCCAAAATTTAATCATTATGTCAAGAAGGTGGTTAGAACACAGGACACATAAAAGTGCTCAGCTTTCTTCTGAAGCAGGGGCAGATTGTTATTTAAGATACACAAAAATCCAAGCCACAAAAGGTAAGTTATTTTCCAGACTTAACAACTGCTGGAGTATCAGTACAGAGCAGCCACTGGGATTTTTACTTCACATTGCTCAGACCTGCCTAGAGGAAGTTCAGATTGCATGGTCAGTGAAATCACTCAGCTCTCTCTTTAATGTACTAATGTTTAAAGCCTTGTGCTTTCTCACTATCAAGGTATTGGTGCAAGTCATATCTTGTGTCGCTGCTTAATAAAACGAATGTCCAAACTAATATCAATATGTGGCATGGTAAATTACAGTAAAGACAATAGCCATTAAAATTTTGAAGCTTCTCCCTACTTTCAGACCAAAACTGCCTCTGTAGCACTGATTCACAAACTTGTGTGGGTGCTCCCAAAAAGCAAAGGCAACCTCCCAGCTGCAGTTATGCCTGGCTAGCCCAGGCTGCAGAGACAAACTGAGCAAGGATTCATCCTGTGACAGCCAGAACTGCTGTTGGAATCAGGTGGTGGCAGCCACCCTGAATCCCTTCTGTGCCAGAACTGGAGTACTGACAGCCAAACCAGTGAGCCTTGCCCAGTACAGCAGCACATGCACCCAGCTCTGACCACTATCAGCAAATGTCTAAACAAAGACAAGACACTGCAGTGTGAGATGTGGTCGGCATGAGCAGCTGCAGCAATGACTGTGGCTTCCTTTCCCAACCACTGAGACCCAAGCTGGAGAGTTTATTCCAGAGCTTGTGGCCAACTAACTGGTCACAACTAACATGCACTACTACCACCCCAAGCCCGGGGCTGTAAAAGGGTGGGCAAATACAGCATATGTGAAGCAATTTCAGGAACTGTTTATCAGTAAGCACTCATTGCACTTTTGGGGATGAACTACAAACCCTGGAGTGCTCTGGCTGTAGTTCCAGCTGAGCTGACACCATCACGCACTGCCAGTGTTAAGGGAAAGGCCCAGGGATCCTCCCTTCTCCAGCATGCAAACCCAGGCTGCTCCTGGAACTTGCCCTGCTGATCACCACTTTCTAAACTAATTCAACTTACTAATCCAATAACAGTTTGCTGAGGTGTTGGTTTCAGGTTTTTTAGATAAACCCATTATGTCTCTTGGAAGCACAGTTCCAATCACTCTATGACTTAAGTAGCTTTTAGAAAATATATTAAAAAGACCAATGATAGAATTGAGCTCTTGTTCAAGTAAATGAATAAAATTTCTGCTTTAAATGGAAATGTTATACTTTCACCTTCAAAACTTAGGCCAGAACACAAACTGTAAATCCAGCCCATCTTGCCATTAGTTGAAAGAAATCACCTCCCCTCCTGTCAGATTCCCATCATACATCTGCAGCTCAGATGCAGACCAGGAAAAAAGGCAGCCTGAAAAGATGCAGCCAGCAGACAGCTCCAACTGAAACGCTCCTTATTCTGGAGACATCCCTCACCATTACCTGCAGCTTCCACCCAAACCTACACTGACTTTTCATTTTGGCTTTTCAGCCCCAGGATTGTGACACAGCTCAGTCCCGAGGGATACACGTGCTATGCACCCGCTGATGCCTCATTTGTGTTGCTGAGCTGAAGAGTGAGCTTTTGACACACTCCTGACCATAAAAGTGAAGATAAGCCTACTCTGTATGCTACAAAAACCCAACAGAAGCCACCCTGTGAGCTCAGACCTTCCACCAGATCTCTCAGATGGGCAGGAGGGCTATTTGTGTGTTGTTCTGCTGAAAAACCATTAACATCACCACCACTAGATCCTTCCTGCCCACACCAGGTTCTTGCAAACGAAGGCATTTCTGTGACACCCAGAGCTGCAGTGGTCTGTCTGTCTGTCTGCGGTGAGGGTGCTGGAGCACTGGGCAGCATCACGTGGAGTCAGCAGGTTCCTGTGTAGCCCAGCAGCTGCAGGGCTCTCAAGGGCACAAGGACACTGTAGGAGAACCAGCTGACCAGTTTGCAGCTTGACACCAGCAGTGCCTGGGAGTCACAGCCCCATTCCTTGAGGGAGCGCCTCAGATCCACCTCTTGACATCTTGGATGCAACAGGCTGGGAAATCCTTTGGCTGCTGGCTCCATTCACATCACCAAGCTGGCAGGGAGGTAACCTAATCTTAACTAGTTCCACAGGGCATGGGATCACCAACTCAGCATGCGGGCTGAGAGACACCACAAGTGCTTAAAGATTGAGTCAGCACAGTTTCCTGGATGAAACAATACAAATCCACAGCACTCCCTGGCCTACAGTCCAAGCTGTGTGATGGAACCACAAATTATTTTCCCGTAGGACCAGAATTTTTCCACTTAGCTCTCTGAACACTAAACTGGACTCCAGCTTAAACTGAGTGAGAGAAATGAACCACCACCTACAAAAGAGATACACATAGTTATTCTGCCTTTCTCCAACTTCCTGACCAAAACTTCCATCCCCTTTCACTGTCTCAGAACAGTACATTAGACGTCTGAGATAATGGAAGTCCCACAAGGTACACAACTTTTTGTGGTCAGAGATAAATATTCCTCAATATGTCACCAGTGTGCTGAACCTCCTCACACTGAAAGTAATTTGTACTTCAAGTCCCTTCTCCTATCAGAAGGGAAAATGCTCCAGAGAAACAAAATACAGTTTGAATATGGGGTTCTTTTTGGTTTTCAGACAAAAAGCTGCTAAAACCAAGTGTAGCCTTTTGAAGTTCTTCAAATTAACCTCAGCCATCAGCTCCACTGCCTTGCCTATCACATTCAAAAGCTGCAACTGAAACACCAGGAATAACAAACTCTTACTGGCACTGAAGATCTAAGGACAGCATAGAGGACAGCTACTTTCAGAGGCCGCTGCCTCCCAAGGGTGTGTCCTCCCATTTATTTCTCATTTCCAGAAGTGCTAGATCAGGGGGTGGGAAGGGAGGGAAGGGTCACTTCCTGCCACATATGTCATCGTTTTTATAGCATGGTTTTCTCCACACCTGAAAAGAGACATATTTACTTCCCTCCGTTTATAGTGGTGAGCAGCAAACAGCTCATGCCAAGAAAAAACATCTTATGCTAACACTGGCTGCTGAAAACAAATTCATGTTCCATGCTCCTTACCAAACAAATAAATATTTTCAGTTTCACAGCTACCAAAGGCTCCTGAGAATCCAGATCCAGCTACACAAGCCTTGAATGCCTCTGGAGATTCATGGTTGTGTGAAGCTGAAATAGAAAATAATCCTTTGTGTGGTTCCTTTCTACCTAGATTCACTGGGCTGTCAGAGCCCTGAATAACAGGAAACCATTTCCAAAGCTGGGTAAGCACAGAAAATTCTTCCACTGCTGCATGAACAATCTTCAGGAGAATGAGGAAAAGTTTGTCAAGGGTTTGTACATCACAGCTGTGGCACATCCTGTGACACAGCGCATGCAAAAGCTGATCTGACCTCAACGTTTGCACAATGCTGAAGAGCCAAGCTGGGCTCTGCTTCACTGGACAGAGAACTTGGAGATTGCACAAGAGAAGGATCACAAGGTGATACGTAAAACATAACCAGCCTTCCCCAGTACTCCAGCTCCTGGCCTCCAGGGATTCAGACTGCTATGATTTCAGTACCACTCTCCTCAGATGATGTTCCCACCCACAAGTTACAGCATTTATCACATGGAAGCTTTTCAGTCACACCTGTCACAGTTCCACACCCTAAACCTAAATCTTCACATACTCCATTTTGTATTGATAGAACTGGCTGTGGCCTGCAGCAACTGCAGGCAGTAAAGTCTGAAGCCACTGCACCTGAATCCCAACAAGGCTCAAAAATCAGAATCCTCACCCTAACATCCACACTTCCCTGACAGCACAAAAGAAATGGAGAACTGAGATGCAGCTCTGAACAGCTCAACATAACATGGCAAGTCCATATTACATCAGAATAGAAAGCAAATCTGACTCTCAGGCCTGTACTAAAAATATTTAAGTTGGAATTTCTCAGCCTGAATCTGCAGTCTGCTATGAGCTCCACCCGCCACCAAGTCTTTTGTCAAAATCCTCTCCTTTTGGAAGTAAATTGACTGGTGTTCAACAGGCAGTTATACCTGGCCCTGTAAAAGATCACAAGGAACAACTATGTGCACAAATTAGAGAGTCTCCATTTCTCTCCCTGTGTGTCAGCTGTGAAATTGGAAACAGCTTTGGACTCCAAGGAGGGTAAGTACAGCCTCTCACAGTCTTCTCCTGGTGTGGCTCTTCTTATGCAAGATCTATTTCTGATCTCTGCCTGACAGCAAACACATCCTCAGGCATTTCCAGGAAGTCCCAGACAAAGGCAGTAGCAAATGGCCAATCCTGACACAACTGTCTCTGGGTGAGCTGGCTTAGACTAAAGCCAGGGACATTGCTCTGTACAAACAGGAATAAAGCAGCATCCTGGCCAGTTTGGTGGGAGGAACAGACTGGAGGGAAGGTAAACATTTTACACAAACAACTTAGCAGTTAACACCTCACTACTGACCTGGGCTGGATTTTAGCCAACATTCTAGATGCGGAAAAAAACCCCAAAACTTAATAAACCCAAAACCACTAGTAACCAATGTACTGTCTTTTCTAGTCCTTTATTTATCCTTACACAATATTAAGTTAACCCTTCTCGTGCATGTCATAAGAGTTTTCATTTGCTGCTGGCTTCCCTCAAAGTTTCTAGAAGTCCAACAGGATCTGCTCTCCTCTGCCAAAACAAAAAATTACGAACACCAAACAAGCAGCCACTGAACTGACCCCTCAGGGAAAATTTCCAGGGCCAAGGCCTCTGGACAAAATACCAACTCCCTTGTATTCCTTACAGGAAGAGGGGCTCAGCCAAGCCAGCTATCTGAGGAACCAGACCCTTCCTGCTACACCAGCATGCAGCGACTCCACAAGCACTAGGTTAAAACACAGCACTGCCATTCTTCAAACATCTGACAAATCTGGTCCAAAGGAGATCTCCACCAGACAAAAGAGTCCAAGGATGGGAACAGAACCAGCAGGAAACAAGACACTGGATTTTAAACCACAGCTCTGGTAACAAAAGCTCAAGGTTTGAATGCGGAGGTGTGCAGCACCCAGCTACAACAAGCAACCCTTTCCATGCTCGTGCATGCCCACTGAAAAGAGGGTACACAAAGGCATTTTTTAAAGCCCTGTGTTGGTATTTGGTTGAAATTTGTACAACTGAAAATTGTCATAAAAAGCACTGAGGTTTCAACACATGCTGATCCAGGACTGGATCACTCTTCCATGCAGCTTCTAAGCAGTAGCTTAGGGTGAAATCAACAGTGGCAAACCACAACATTGTGAACACACAGCAGTGGTCTCCAAATCTCTGGACAGCAACAATCTTGGTGTGCTTGTGCTCCAGAGCCCTCAGGTAGAAATGAGAAGGGCATGGATTTGGCCTCTCAAGGGGATCCCTCACAACAGCTGTAAAGCACTTGTCAGCTTGGAGATCATAATTTGGTAAGTGCTGATTCTAATTCATCTAGGGAAGGAAAACATGTTACATCAGGGTTTACAGGAGCACAGGAGTTCCACTGGACAGTGAGCACCCTGGAGTGAAGGATACAGTTTCATAAGATGCAGAAAGGCGAATTAACAGCTCACCACTGCCAAAAATGGAGAGGTTTTACTCCCTCTTCCAGACATGTGCTGCTGCCACTTACTTGCGCAGGCTCTGGCTCTCACTAGACCCCTCTGTGAACCAACAGGATATACACCCAGTGGAAAAAAGCTGACTGTCTTCTTCTGGGTCAGGGAAGAGATGAGCACAGCAGTCAGCAGGAAGGGACACGTCAAACAGACAACAGAGAAGGAGAAAGGATAAGTAAAAGTAAAGGTATCTCCCCCTTCAGCAGCAGGAGCACCACCTCAGACACCCCAGCAGCACACAGGTAACCACACAGCCAGGAACAACATTGCTAAGGATCCCCGTGATCCTCTCCGTCTGCTTATGTAAAAATGGGTTTGGACACAGTCACAGACAAAATACAGTCAGAGCTTGCACAATCCAAGTTAATTATCTGTCTTTTTAAAAGTAACAGAAACAGGAAAGCATGTGGACCCTATTACCAATAAAGGGAAGAGTAGGATTTGCATGGTTATGCAATAATGGACATGGAACTTGAGGGGAAAAAACCAGCATCTTTTAAGCTGTGGAAATCCTATCCAAGCAGCATAAACAGATCTGAATATAGACCCATCTAGGCAAAGTGCCAGTTACAAAATTTGAGACACACATAAAGATGATGAAATAAAGGACTGAAATACTAGTGTAAATTCTGAATTCATTAAAAGAATTCTGAATTCATTAAAAGCATTAGAAGAACCAATTCTGCCAATGAGATGTAGAGTGCTCTGGCTACCAGCAGAAGGAAGACTCCAGTAATAAAGAATGGGGACACTAAAGAGACTCTGTAATCATACCCATATTTAGTACAGTCTTATTGAGGCATTCCTATCCTGAAGGCTCTTAAATGGGATATCAGAATGCAGACTTGACGGATTTTAGACCTTGAAACACATACTTTTCATTAGCTTCACCAACTTCCCATTCAGTAAGTAACAAGCATAGCTCCCAAAAGCATAAATGCAAAGAATACTCAACAAATGCAAATCTACCCTTAAAAAACCAAGGTATCTCAAGATACCTGTGTCAATAAGGGGATACAGAGTCCCAGCAAATCTCACCTAGATTAAAAGTTAGTATATTGAGATATAAATAAAGACTTGCTGGCTTGACCTGCCAACCACTCTGAAGTGGGTTGTTTCCCTTTTTTAAATGGGAACTTGTGTCAAATGTGGTTTAACTGGCTTGTTAAAAATCGAATTATGAAGGAAGTACTCTCAAAATGGTGGATGTTTCTTTTAAGAAGTTTTCATTTCTGCAAAGGTTCTCTGCAACAGGGTGGGAGCAGACACTTGGAAGCAACACCGAAATCTTTGTAAGCCAAAAAATGTAAGTCATCATCAAAAACTGACTTTACACAAAGCACTGCCAAAAGCACAATGTAAACTCACAGAACAGGGCAGGGGGAAATGACAACAAAATATTTCACATTTTTCAGTCGTGTGGATCGTGGTACAACTTATAACTATAATAGGTAGAAAGTTTTAAAATGAAGCTTTCAGTCTGATGAGCACTGCACTGTAACTTAAAAATAACCCAAGTTCTTGCAGACAGCGGGCAAGCAACAGCTTTGAAAGACAACAGAGTACAAGGGGCCAAGAAGCACATGGTTAAAAATCCAGTTAAAGCAGCTTCTCTCTACTTTATAAACAGCTTCTGGGAATGAAAGGAGGACAGTGTTTCAGAAATGAACGTGGGAACTGGTCCCCCAGTCCACTTTGGGAGACGTGGGTGGCAATTGGATGGAGACTGCTGATGGCTCTGTAGCTGCAGAGCTCTGGCTTAGGGGAGTTTTTGGGTTTTTTTAGCACTGGCAGAAGAATGTGGCTCAAGAGTTTCACAATGCCATGACACTGGCCCACCACAAGAAAGAAAATTGTTAAATCAGGATAGAAAACTAACATTTTTAGAACTGGAGTATATTGGAGCCAGTGGATGGAGAAGAGCTGGAGAATGTTTAACATTTTCTAATCTCTTCCTACATGAGAAGGTAGATGACCCATCATTGTACCTGTCATCTGGTATCATGACACAAGTACCAGTCACCAGTCTCTTGCTTGTTTCAGCAGCAGCAAGAGAAATAGTGAGGATATTTTACCAAGAGCAGTATTAATAAAGCAATTAAATGCATGACAGCTTCTTCATCTCAGTGCCCTAAACACAAGTTGTTGTTGTTATTTGATAAAAATTTTATTCTATCAACCGAAGGCTGTTACCCACAAGAGAACTCTTGACTGCAGAAAAGAACAAGTGAGAAAAAAAATTACTAAGACTAAAAAGCAAGTAGATTTTTGAGAGGTAGAGATGAGTAAGAGAGACCAATCTCCAGCACTGACCAAAAATGGAAATGGCAGCAATACTGAAATAGAAGCAGCATGAGAATAAACTTCCCTTTCAGAGGTACATGAAATAAATCCTTCTTCAAATTGCTTTCTAAAAAAGGGTTTTCAGCATGATCTCTGATTGTCCCTCCACCAATCCTATGATAAAAGTCACCAATCCTCTGAGATAACTGGAGAGACTGTTTTGCACAAGTCTAGAGAAGTCAAGATTCCTAGTGCCTACATACTTGCTTCGCTGAAAATTAAGTTGACTTCTTTGTCTCAGCTCATCATGTTCTTCCCCACTATGCCCTGAACTAGGGCACAGAGGAAAAGAGAGAAATTTTCTTATCAAGTACCTGGATGCACACATATTTTATATGGATGTGTACTTCCATCACTTTCATCCCGTTACTGTCGGGTACTTTAAAATTAACCTGCTCCACCTCAAACCACACTGGCATCCCCAGCCCTCAGAGCAACCCAGGGACCAGGCTCTGCCACTGACACACCCAATGTACAAAGACAACGTCCCACACATGCACAGCAGTGCAACTGCCCCCTCAGCAAGAACAATATTCCACTTCTATCTTTGTGACAAATCCAAGCCTAGAGTGTTTAAAGCAGCTGGAAAATAGAGCAACTCCAACTCCTTTCCCCCCTCCAAGAAAGAAAAAAAAAAAAAAACCAAAAAATAAAAACTGTTTCTGCCAAGCAAGTACTGAATACACTGCATTCCATTTCATTAAAACAATTATTCAAAAGCCAGCCAAGAATTACATAAAGCTTCCTCCCTGCACCACCCCCAGCCCCTTCCTTCAACCCCTCCTCCCCAGCAAACAGCCTCCCAACCCTGCAAAGACCACAGAGACACTGCTCCAAACACCTCACAGCCCACTGGCTCTCCCATGCCACACAGCATTTTCCAGACCCAAGCAGCACAGTCAGGGGGCTCCAGCAGATCCAGACAGCCCAGAAGCTCTCAGTTTCACACCACCACAGCCACACCACGCTGATCTGTTTCAAGCAGACTTCTCCCTCTCATTTGATGGGAAAGTGAAGCCCTTAACCAAGCCTACTAGAAAAATGAATTATAACCTAACAGATTTTCTCTCAAACTCACACCAAGGCTTTTAAGCATGGCCCTGAGACAGAAGGTGCTGGAGGCACTGGATTTAAGCAGTTAAGAAGTACAGGAGCAGCATGCCACGGCAGCTGTGAGGCACTGCCCAAGCAAACTGCTCAGGACAGCCAAGCAGCAAATCTCAGATTAAGCACAAGAAGGATAGATTGAAAACTACAAGCTTAGGGTTATAAGAACCTGACTGACAAATTCATCTCAAACTCCACACAGCCACTCCAGAGCTCTCAGCCTGACTGACAGTGCTGAGCTCCTCATCTTTCACAGGAGAAATAAAAGGCAGCTCCTTCAGGCCAATGCAGCTCACCCACTCACAACACTGAGTTGGCCACTGATAAGAGATTTCATGACGTGGATGAAATGGCATTTCGTTCCCTCCCCCAGCACTCCAGCTCTCTGCAGGGATCCTGTCTAACTGCTGGAGCTGCTCACAGCCAGGCAGAATAGTTCCAGCTGTGTGTCACTGCCTGACCAGGCCTACACAGCCCAAAAAAAGTCTCCCATATAAAACCATAATGAAAAAAAAAAGCAAACTAGCTGGTAGCTGCTAGTGCTGAGAAACAGGGAGCAATGGATCCAACTAATGGTGGTAAAACAAGAAGAGCAACAGAGACCAGCCAAGCCATCATCTTATTCCAGTTCATGGGGCACCAGTAACCTCAAGTGACATGCAGTTAGCCCTAGGCTTTTTTGTCTGACCCAGCTGAAATTAGTGGCTCCAACCCAAAAGAAACCTTTTCACAGAGAAGCCCTGAACTGGTTTAGGACCATGAAAGAGGATAAAACAAGGGAATACTAAGCCCCTAATCCACAGCAAATTATTTACAGCCCTCTTGCCCATGACCTTTTCTACCTCTGGCTTCTTTTACCATCTCCTGGTCTTATTAAAACTTAGCCTAACCACAGTCCCTGAACAACCACAAATTTCCTCATAGCACAAAGTGAAATTCTCTGTTCACCTTCCTCTTCAGCAATGGAAATAAAGCAAGATCCTGTGAGGCATCTAGACAGACACAGGATTAATTCTGTCTGCCAGCTCAGTTCTGTGACAAAAACACGGGACTGGTTTATTCCTGGAGCCCCCATACAGTCTGATTTATAGCTGAGCCATTTAAAGCACAATTCCCCATGCAGAGTGTCATTCAGAAGGTTTATTCCCTGGAGTGCCATTTACTTTTTTTTTTTAATGTTCTTCAAATGATTTGCAAAATGTTAAAGGTTTAAACATGTGCAATAAACAGTAAAAAACCACAAGAAATCAAGCTACACTCCACTGCACGCTGCCAGCCAGGCACTCAGTACCTCACCCAGCAGAGCCATCCATGCAGATGTGCACATGGTAATAGGAACACTGTGAGAAGTGGCACGACAAGCTGCACTGGACAACTTCAGACTATCTCATCATCATTTAAATAACTTGAACTGAACTTATTCACAGTGTAGAGACAGTCCAGCCCAGGGAAAAAGGAGCCAAGCACTAACAATGCAGGCTGCCTCCTCCTGTGGCCTGCCATAAGTTCTCTTGGCTCCTCAGTTTACAGTTGTCTCAAACTGCTTAGATAAATTTCCCATGTAAATTTAGAATAGTTACTGTCTGCTAAAAGAAAAAGCTGCATTTGTGTGAGTAAAAAAGAGTTTACCAGACTCCGAAACAGCACAAACACATAACCTCAGGGACTCAGTTCCTGTAACTGAAACACCAACACCAAACTTGTTCCACAGCACTCCAGTTGCCATTTCAACTTGTTTGCTTCATTGGGATTTAAAAACACACATGCACAGAAGAGAAAGCATGGATTTTAACACCCAGCTGGTTTCTGCTGCTCTGGGGCCATTTGCAAAGAGAATGAGCATGAATGGGAAAAACAGCTAAAACTGATAGGAGGAAGTCATCACCCACCTCCTATTTTTATGGTATATCTTTAGCACACAACATTCCTTGAATGACTTCACGACTCTCTGTGGTGAAGGGAAAGACGAGGGCAGAGCTACTGCGGGGAACTTGGAAGGGAAAGAAAATCTTTTCTCCCTACTCACAGCCTGTCATAATGGGGGGTGAAGAAAGGATGAGCAATCAGAAAGGCACAGAGGGAATATTCAACAGGGCTGAGAAAGGAAAAAAACTTGTAAATCTAATTTAAACTTGCCACTGTAAACTTTTCCAGCAATGGTGACCAGAAAAGCTTGAAAGAAGCTTTTCAGCTGGAAGCTATTTCAGAAACACAAAGATCTTAACCAACATAACCACACTTTGCAGGTAAGGAGTAATTACCCCTGTTTCACCAACAGAGAAACAACATGCCTTAAGTTAGGGTACATTTTTGAGGCTGTGGAGAAATGATTACCTTATGCTATATTAAACATAACCCACAGCTAAAGGAGGTAACCTCACAGTCCACTGTCCATGTAAAAAATGACTTTGAGAAGAATCAGCTTGCTGATGCAGTTAACTGTCCAACAGTTACTGTGGACACAAGTAAGGGAGATGGCCACAGAGACACCTCAGCAGCCAGCTTAAATCAAGTAAAACCAATTTGAGATCACAACTTATTCTCTAACCCATTCAACTGCAACCAAAGTGGAAAGTAATGGTGCACTTCTTGCTTCTACTCTGCACTACTGGATGTAGTAATCCTGCCACAGATGAGACAGTTCCCTAATTAACACTTTACAATGCAATATCCTAACAGTCATGATAACCTGTCCTCCCAGGGTTTGTTACTAAACCTCATTTAGTTAGGACAGGCCTGAAGTGAGCAAGGAACTCATTCCCTAAACATCATCATCTTATGACAGTGTGAGAAAGCTTCCCACAGACAATGTCTCACTTTCAGGCAGCTGGAATAGAAGAGCATCTTCATTAACAGCTTCCGCATCAGACAAAAAGGGACACACAGGATCAGAACACAAAGAGGGCAGCATAGGCTGGGAGCAGAGCAGGAAACTGGGACCAGAGATCCTATTCACTCACACTGATTTTCCACTAGCGCACACAACTGCATTCAGAATCTGCTCTGGCTGTCTCCAAAGCTGCATCAGATCCTGGGTATCACAACTAACACATTAGTTCGATTCAAACAGATTTGTTTTGTGGCCATGGACAGGCTTTCCCCCCCCTCTAGTTACAGAGTTTTAATATAAGAGATTTATCTGTCTGAGCAGCAGATCAGAAAACCAACTCTCATCTGAATAGAAGTGCATTATTAGTCCTTGTTCTGCTGCCAGACTAAAATGTTAGCTGTCACTTCTACAGTTTCACAACTTGTTTCATATAACAGATAGACTTCAAAGGGCAAGAGGTGAGGAAAAAGGGGTCCAGAAAACTGAAGTACTGTGATCCCTAGGAAAGGAAGAAAAAGGGGGGAGAGAAAAAGAGAGAGAGAGAAAGAGAGATTGAGAGAGAGAGAGAGATGAAGATGTATGAGAAGTTTCCCATTTGTTTCTCTAGTGGCAGAGATGGTGTTGGAGGATCAGTTTTAACCAGGAGGGCAGCTGAACACTTAGGACAAGTTGACCTCTCCCAGACGGGGACAAAGGAGCTAAAGACAGCACTGAGTCCAGCCTTTCCGTGGAAATAGAGCAGCAAGAAAAGCAGCCTCTCTGCATCGCACACTGCTTGAGGCAGAGGACTCCCTGTCTGAGTTGCTCAGGACAATGAAGTCCCTGTTTTACGAGGGGTCACAACAGCTAAGGAGCTGAAACAAGTCAGAACCCCATTGAGCAGAGCATTAGTTCTGTTTACAGCCTTCTCGCCCAGCAGCAGGAAGGACTCAGAAATCTGAGCCAGTAGAAAGCCAAGGCACCAAATTACTTTACCAGTGCTTCCCCCCAATACCATTTCCTGGGCGTAGCTGACCATAAGCAATTTCACAGCAAACTTTTAGTCAAGTGAGCCCAAAACCCACAGCATCTGACTCCCAAACTAAAGGAATTGAGTCAGAAACAGGCAAGCATCTCCCTCTGGAGAGGGACAGACAGCACCGCCCTGCAGAGCACAGCAATCTTCTAAAAGTTAGGACAGATGACAGATGGAAACATATGCACCTCCCTCCACACTCCCATGAAAAATCAATGGCAAGACTGCTCTCTTTAAAGTCAATCTTGAGAGGATTAAGCACTGAAGAGAGGGTGGATTAGAGTTCCCAAAACAGAGGAAAACAACTAATAAAGCAAAATCTCTTGTGCCCTTGAACTATGCACCCAGAATTTTGAAGTCAAATTGCTAGAAAAACTTTAGACAAAAGAAAAATCCTTCCAGAAGTGAGAAAGTACACCTAAAAAAAACCAGCTCACAATGTAGGTGATGTGGACAGCCAAAACACTGCCATATATACATTCCCATTAAACAGATACAACTTCTTTGTAAAACACCTTTTACAAGCTCCAGTGAATGCTGTTTTGGTTTTGATTGCAAAATCCAGTTTAAAACTATCTGAAGCCTTTGAAAACAGTTTTTTGGGTTTTTTTTACATAGCAACAGAGAAGTGACAATTTCATCAAATGAAAGCTTCTAAAAGCCACACCATTTCTGTCTGGAGTTACCAAAAGGTTTCCCGGTAGTATTTGCAAATAACCCTTCCAGAAAAAGGCTATAAAAAAACTTTTGGTGTCAAAATCAAAACAGTATTCTGACTAAAGCAAATGTAAAGTTTCTCTTCAACTCCTCTCACCATAAATACATGACAGGTTCCACAAATTAGGTTTCTTCCTCTGCAACAAGCAGAGCCTAACAGATCTGTTCCCTCATACTACTTAGATAAGGCAGCACCACAGAACCAGTCACTCAACATCTCATTTAGTCTCAGATTGTCTGAAGTAACAATGTGTGGATGGTCACTTGTGTGCTGGAAGCACAGGCTGTGCTTTGGCAATCCCCCGAAAGGGGCAAGAGCCCCAAATCTGGATTCTCACTCTTGAGGACAAAGCTGTACTCCCTGTGCCAATTTACAGCACTGCAGGACGGCAAATTCATTCAGCAAACTTCCTGTCAAACTCCAAGCACATCCGCAAAACGCGCTTCCTCAGAGAGACTGCAGGGAGACAATCTGCAGGGAGACAAGCCCGGCCAGCTGCTCTCCTCCCCCTTCCCACCACGGGCTGCTCCAGTTCCCATCCAGCCCCAGCACTGCGTGTCCTGTGCCACGGAGGCTCCCCCAGAACAACAGGGTGCACAGCTCCAGCCTGCAGAGAGTTTCCTGTGGGAGCTTCTTCAACACTGGGGGAGGGGGGAAAAGGGAATGAAGATTTCTTTCAACTCCAAATGAATCCTCAAAGGAAGACAAATCCATTCTCATATGTTTCATAAACTGTCCAGTCCAAGAACCAAACTGAGATACTCCTGGACCTCCATTTTACAGTGGACATGTGCACACTGATCAAATCCTCCAACTCTAGGAAGAGGGAGGAGATTTTTGATAAAGGCAGGGAGTTAAGAACAGACACACCAGTGGTGTCTGTGAGGGATTCCCTCATGCCCAGCAAGGCCTTCCACTCACTGCTCGGTTCTGTGCCACACAGATTCAGATGCAAGGTGTGGATGCATCTGAGCTGATTTTACTTGACATCAACTCTGAACCTGCAAGTCCCAGCTCAATATCATATTCCTTTTGGGCCAAAACTGTCCCTGGAAGCAGAGCAGCTTTGTCCACATGGCACTGTGCCTGAACCAACAAGTCCTGCCTAACCAGCTTGACTCTGGACAGAGCCAGTGCAGACGTCTGTATCCATGGCACAGTTAATCCACAACTCAGATAATCCACCCATAGATAATGAGGAAAGAAAAACAAACAACTCTCACTTGAGTCCGAAAGTCTGACTTATTTCAGGGGAGTTGTATCAGCACAGCACAGTTCCATTATGTGTGCATCCCAAGGTGAATGGCTTTAGAGCAGTAAGTGAGCCATTTTGGGCTAACAATGATTCACAGAGGGAAAACAGCTGGTGTGCTTTTCCGTGGTGAATTCTGTACACCACAGAAAAGCTTACAGAGAGAAAGGGTCACACTTTTTTTTGTTCAGCTGCCTACTGTTAATTAGATCTTGTCCAGTCTGAAAGGCTGCACAAAAATTGAGACAGACGCGGTGTAATTAAGACTTGATGAAATCAAATTGCTCAGACTAAAAGTTCTAACTTTTGGTTGTCCCAATACACTTCAGAGCTCAGAAAAACAAGCCAGGCACAATTTCAGATCTTTTCTACAATTTCTCTGCAGTTCATCTCTAATTCTCCTACAGAGGAAAGAAAAAATGTTAAGGGACTTCAGCAGCCTGTTCCAACAAGTGGGAAGTCACACTACCACTGCTCAGAAATGCAGCTCTTGCAGTGGGCACAGTGAGGCTCCCCCGGTTTACTGAAGAGCAAACTGCTGAGACACCAAACTGGTCCTACACAGACCTGTATGCTCACCTTGAAGGACTACTCATCAAGTCAATACACAGACTGGGTGAATCCTGTTCTGACTAGCAATGCATTCCTGAACACGCTAGGAACTCGCACCAAATCTCCAAGAGATAACCAGAATGAGGAATATGAGAAAAGGTAAACAGAGCTGTCTCCACTTAAAGGAGAAATAACCATGAGAAGAAGCTGCAGTAGAAATTACTTCTGTTTCCACCAAGAGCTACTTCACTAAAAGAGAGGGTTTCACTCCCCAAGGATGAATCCTCCATGGGCACACCTTTCACCAGAAAGCCACACAGCAGATGGACTCCATGCCCTGTAAGTTTTATCATTAGCCCAATTCAAAGTCTGTTTTCTGAAGGTGTGACCACCAGCTTTATGCCAGCACCGTAATGTGAGCTTCCAGGTCCAGAAATAAACCTGCAATTTTCTCGGACTATATGTCAACAGAACGTCTGGTTTCTATTAAAGGTAGAATGGAAGTAACGGATCACAGCCCCTCCCCAGTGTCTGATTTAATCAGTTTCATAAGCGGAACTCAGTCGTCCTAATGCCTCCCAGAGCACAAGGGATTTTGGCAGATCCACACCCTTTCCGGCTTGGTACCAAAGGAACTCAAATTCTCTAGATCTTTCCCTCGAGACTAGTTGCCTGACATTTCTCCATTACACGGTTTCGGGAAACCGTATAATGCAGCACACCTGGGAGAAGCAGAGGGAGGACAAGGATGAGCTCCGAGCCCGGCTGAGCTCCGCTTATCCCCCCAGGGCTCCCCACTCCATACCCGCGCAAAGTTCGGATGTCGCCCAAGAACAGGCTGGAGAGGCTGCGGCGGGGCAGGGGAGGAGATGTTTGCTGAAACCCGAGTACGCTCCACGCCGCTCCGGGCACAGGAGCGCAGGGCGCCCTTCCCGGCCGGGACAGCCACCGCCTGCCTGCCCTGGCTGCGGGCGGGCGGGCGGCGGCGGCTCCGGGACAGCCCAGTCGCGGGGGCCCGGGCGCGGGCTGGGCGGGGAGCCAGGCTGGCCAGCGCGGTGCGCGGGGAGCGACACGTCCCCGGAGCCGACAGGCGCGGCCCGAGCCCCGCGGCGCCGAGGGGCTGCAGCGTGGCCGGGCGGGCCGCGGCCGCCGCCGCCCGGGGCGCGGCGGGGAGGCGGCCCCTGCCACGGGAAGCCCGCGCAGCTCGGAACTCACCCAAGTCGTCCATGGTGCCGCCGTGCCCGGTGCCGCCGCGCCCGGAGCCGCTCTCGCCCCGCCGGTGCCGCCGCCGCCCCAGCGCCCGCAACTTTCCCGGCCCGCCCCCGCGCGCGCCCGCCCGCGCGCCCCCGCCGCGCGCGCCCCGCACCGCCCCCTGGCGGCCGCCGCGAGAGCCGCCAGCCCGCGCGGGGAGGGCAGCGGGGTCGGGGCCCGGCCCGGTTCCGGCCCCGCTGCGCAGCCCCGGCTGGGAAACGGCCCCGGGCCATGCCGGGCGAGGCGGCAGCGCCCAGAGCCGCCGCCCGCGGGGCTCTGTCCGGAGCGAAGCGTGTCCTGCCGCACGGGAGCCGTCCCGCTCGCCTGCGGCCCCACGCGCGTCCGAGACTGAGCGGGAACGCGACACGAGCCCCGCACTGTTCCCTGCAGGAGCAGGAGCCTTTCCCAGAGGAATTGTCCTCCCGGGGCAGTGGTGCAGCCGCACTGGGCTTATTGGGTGCTGCGGTAGGGCTGTGCCCCAAAACCTTCAAACAAACATTTCAGAGCCTCAGCTGATTGACCCCATCCCAGGGAAGCTGGGATGAAACCCAGCAGAAACCTTTCCTAAGCAATTTTCCATAAGCTTCGGCCACCATAAAGGAAAGTGACCGGCTACTTCTCCTTTGCTGTGTTCAAAGACTGTAACAGCCCACCTGGATTTCTCATGTCATGACCTTGAATCATTTCCCACATGCTTTTCCTTTCAAACCTCTATAAAACAGCACTCCAAGGTACCAAAGTCCTCTCTTTCAGCCACATCACAGCTCAACCCTCATCAGAGCTACTGTTTCCCACTGTGCTCCAGCCAAGTTGGACATTGCACTAAAGGCAGTTGCTCAGCCCAAATGTTCACTTTATCTGATGAGAGATACACCAAAAAATATCAGTGTGGGAACTGCCGAGGATCCAGGAAACATGACTCTTGTAGCTCTTTTCCTTAGAAAATTACTACCGAGTCAGAGAATGTTCCCAGCACTGAACAGCACATGTCCTGTTGTTGAGCTGAGATTACGGAATTGTATTTCCATTAAACAGAGACCGTGAGGTCAGCTGTGAGCAATCTCCAGTGCTGTACTTTTCACTCTCTAGGCACAAACATGCCCAGTTTCCCCTGCTAGCACAAGTCAGACATCATTATTTCCTGTGTTAAGTCATGCTTTAATGGGAATTATCGCTAGGGGGGCAGGGAAATATCTCCTCCCTCATCCCAGCCAATGCTTACAAATAGTCAAAAACCTCCAGGAAATTCATTCCAGCTTTTACTCCAAATACAGGAGTTGTCAGAAAATATCCTTACTGAGATCTAAGTACAACACAAATGTAAGTAAATACTTTCATTGCATGCTTCACCATCCATGCCAAAGATCTCACCCGACACCCCCCTTGCTGGTCTCCCTCAGCAAAATGTAAAACATTATTTGGAGGGACTGTTAAATTTTCTCAATATCCATCACTGGCTGTACAGTGACAACTTCAGAATGCATGTCCCCATGTGGAGCAGCATAAACCACTAGCACTGACTGGTCACAGAACAGACCTAAAGTAATTAGAAACATGTCCTTTCCTGGGGTCTGTATGTTTCCCCCACCAACATGTGACAAGCATGTGCCTCAACTTGGGTTGTATTTTTACCTCTGCATAAATAAAGTGCCTAGTGTGCTCTGTTCATATTGTAGCCTGGTATGCAGTTTTTATTTTCAGCTTCCTACGGTGTCCTTTGGGAGTCTGGAAGAGAATGTAAATCAAGAAAGCAGTTTCTATTGTGTCTCAGGGCTGAAATTAAGCTGTCATAAAACCAGCTAGGGTTGCACCCACAAGAAATGGGTTGTGTCCAAGATGCTCAGTGTTAACAACAAAAAAATCGAGTCATTGTTTCTAAAGCTTTGCCTATGGCTTCTGCACTGCATTGAAAGGGTTGCTGGGGTGGGAGACAGGGCTGTCCCATGAGTGATAATATCCTCTAGGCATACTGCTTTTAAAACCAACCTGCTCACAGCCAGGTGCTGTTCATAACTGAATTCTTCACACATTGACATTTCTTACTTAAAATTACCAGTCCCTAACCCTCTCATGAGAGCTGAAGGAGTAGGGGCAGGTTAAAACCCCAGCTGCCAAGGCAACTTCTCAGTGGTGTGGGCTCAAGTCCTGTCCTTCCCAATGCCTTGAACTCCTGTTTCCTCATCATCTATCTACCTGCTCTTTGCCCCAGGCTCCCCCTGACTCACAAACACCTGTTTGCTGCTAGAAATACACAGGCCTTCCTCTTATGCTGTGCCTGGTGGCTGAGACATTCTGATTTACCCTTGTCTTTCACAGAAGGTGCAACAAGAAGTTACCACCCCCGTCTGCAGATGGGAAACAGGGCTGGGAACTGGAAATTAAGTTAGACAGTGAGTTAACATCAACAAAATGTGGAACTTCAGGTCTTCCTGTCTCCACACAATCCGTGTTCAGAGTATTCCTGACTCCACACGATCTGTGGCCAGAGTACTTGCCCAAGGCATCTTTCCCCCTTGTCAAAGAGTCATTTATTTACCAGTTACTGACCAAGTCCCTCAAAGGGCAGCTTAACCCACTGACCACACACAAGACCCTCAAAGCTGATGGATTACCTGTCCACCTGTGCTCTGTCATTTCACACTGGCTGCCAAACAGAGGAGTGATCCAAGCTCATTTCATACCACCACCAAAGAAAAGCATCATTATTTGTGATCTGTGTCAGAGAAGAGAAATGAAGCTACACTGCCCTGTGAGGCATGTTTAGAACTTACCTGTGCACTTTCCAGAGAAGGACTTGAAACTGCAGAGCAATGACAGCACCTTCATTGCAGTGTGTGCCCTCTGTGCTGTGCCACATGAACATCATGCAAGGGGATTTTGGTCTTTCTTCAGATGAATGCAAGGAAAAAAATTCAATCAGAGCTTTAGGCTACAGACAATAGCAGTAAATCACAACATGCAACTCCCACATTTGAGGTCCAACTTCACGCTTGTTGAAAGGATCTATTACAGAAAAATTAACAAGCTTGGTTTCTGCCATAAGATGTAGGACATGACTTTGCAATGCAGATTGAAAGCACCACACCAAGGCATTATCACAGACAATTCTGGCATCAAAGATGAGAAACAATCAAGTGATAAATCCAATACTTATCAACACAGTTTATAAGAAAGAAATTACCTGAAGTGTACGACTCACTGCAAACTACATATGCCTTTGCTATTTATTTTGGCTTATTCTGCCAAAGGGAATGGCATCCCTGTGCTTCAGGGTTTGATTTCAATTGATATTGCTGGCAATAGGAACAAATGGGGGGAACAAAGGCAATCTGTGAGGTTTCACTGTCACTCTTGGTCGCTGTTGTGTATAATACCCCAGCATGACTGGATGTTATTTTAAAAAATAATAGTAATTATTAAGAGGAAACACTAATGTTCACTACTAAGTTTTCTACTCTACCAAAATTTCAAGAAGCTGCCCAGCTCAGGGTCTAAGGGGCTGGGCAGGAGCATTCAGATGGCACACGTGGATCTTATTCCCTGCCCATACAGAGCATGTCAGAGGCAAGCAGGGCAGAAGGTTCATCTCACTCACACAGAGTGACAGAGGGCAGCTGCTCCCAGCTGCAGTGGAGCCCCAGTGGAGCTGGTGTGCAGTGGTCACTACTCTCTCTCTGCAGGGTCTGCCTAGCTATTCAATTGCTGCAAATTAGGAAAGGATGCGGTTTACTTACATATATATATATATATATATATATATATATATATATATATATATATATATATATCCTATTATATAAAGTATATACATAAAGTATATATACATAAATATACTTTACATAATAGGAGTTGGCACCAGCAGCTGCTTTTTCCAGAGTAAAGGTTTGTGATTTCTTTGACAATACGGAGCCTTTTTTTTTTCTTAAAGCAAGTGATGTCAATAAAGAACTGCACACAAAATCACAAAATGGAGTTTACAGTACTTTACACTAAGTGTTCCCTAATGGGTTTTAGAGGACTTCTGCAGCTGGGGAAGCACGATTCAGACTTTTACTCCCCCTAGATTTCTCCCTGCCGGTTGAGAGGCTGAGCTCTCCTAAGGATCCTGCTCAACAAGAGCTATTCCAGAAACCTTTCTCCAGCACCAATGCCCCTCCACTTCCGTTTTCGCTGACCGATTCCCTTTACAGTAATCTTGAGAGAAAAAGAAACGGGCTTTTCATGTAACAGCGCCCTCATTTTATTAAACCGCGGTGTCAGCAACAGTAAACCCGGGCAGCGCTGAAAGAACAAAACCCGTACTATCTTCGTTAAGCGCCCATGCACTGCCGAGACGTACCCCTACCAGAAGCACTGAGAAGTTACTGACTAAATCGCTTTCGATCTGTTTTTCACCATAAGATTCAGTCTCCGTAGAGACTGTCAAAAATTGCCAATGCCGACTATATTTCAAGTCGTCATGGCGGGGTATTGGGAAAAGTTTTCAATTAGCAATAATCGCGCCTCGGATTAACCTCATTGGCTACGATACTGCCACTGCGCAAAGCTGACTGGATTACCCCGCCGCTGCCGGCACTCGCCCCGGGGCTGCCGCCTAGGTCGCGGCGAGTCCCGCCGCCCGCCCCCTCCTGCCTGCACCCCCCTAGCCGTGCCCCCCGCCCGTCCTGCACCCCCCATGCCCCGCCGGGACCGGGGCGCTCCGTTCTGCCCTCTGATCTGGGCCCCGGTACACCCGCGAAGGCTGCTGGGAGGGAATATGCAAATTAACGTGACGTCACCGCGGGCAGCCCCGCGCGGAACGAGGGAGCCGCTCCGCGCACCCCCGGCCGTACCGAGACCCGGGCACCCCGCGCACCCCTGGCCGTACCGAGCCCGGGCGCCCCGCACAGCCCCGGCCGTACCGAGACCCGGGCACCCCCCGCACCCCGGCCGTACCGAGCCCGGGCGCCCCGCACAGCCCCGGCCGTACCGAGACTCGGGCGCCCCGCGCACCCCCGGCCGTACCGAGCCCGGGCACCCGCGCACCCCCGGCCGTACCGAGCCCGGGCACCCGCGCACCCCTGGCCGTACCGAGCCCGGGCGCCCCGCGCACCCCCGGCCGTACCGAGCCCGGGCACCCCGCTCCCTGAGCCCCAGGCAGCCCCGAGCGGCCACAGCGCCGGGGAGCCCCATCCCAACACGAGTCCTTGCCGGGCATCCCCGCCACCTGCTCCAGCCAAAGGCAGCGTTTAATAAACCGTGCGCGCTTTTAGATAAAGAGTTCGGTGCCTATTTTTTTTTTTTTTCTAAGGGGCTGAGGGTGAAACGCTCAATGAAACTGGACGTGGGACAACCCCAAGGCTAAAAGATCCCCACTTCTGAGCATAGGATCCTCAGACCGGTGCTCATTCCTTTATCTGCTCATCTCTCTTTTGACCACACAGAATCCGCCTCCGAAGAGGCTCTCAAAAATTGCCAATGCCGACTATATTTCAAGTCGTCATGGCGGGGTATTGGGAAAAGTTTTCAATTAGCAATAATCGCGCCTCGGAACACCCTCATCGGCTACGATACTGCCACTGCGCAAGGCTGCCTTCCATCCCCCACCCTCCCGGGCCCGGGGCCGCCGCGCCCCCGCTGAGCTCAGAGCGGGTGCGGATGGTCCCGCTGCCCCCCGCCCGCCGCCCCCGCCCGCAGCCCGAGCCACGCTGCGGCGGCCGGGGATGGACCGGGAGGCGACGGAGGGATGCACCGGGGGCCGGTGTCACCGCCGGGACCCGCAGAGGTTGCCGGGAGGGCACTATGGTAATGAGCGTCCTGGAAGGCGCTGCTCGAGCCGGGGGCACTGGCCAAAAATCGTCGTTTTCCATCCCGGGAGGGAGAGCAGGGAACGGGGCGGGGGCACTCTCGAGGAGCACCGGGGAGAAACGGCATCCTTCGGGTGCCACCAAAGCAAAGTCATCACCCAAGAGTTTAAAACACGTTTAAACGCCTAAGGTATAAATCACTGAAAGTCGTTTAGACTCACAACACTGCCAAAAAGAAGGCTGCACTCCACAGCTAAGCCCAGGGTCAGAGGGACAGGCAGGGAGGCACTGCAGGATGCGCTTCTTCCTTGTGATCACAAAATTACACACTGCTACACAGACACTCAGGTTCCCCTTGTTTTTGCAATAACTGTAAGAGACCAAAAAAAGAAGAAAGGATTAAAATTCTGCAATGTTTTGAACTGTTTAGCAAGAGCTCTTTGGTGAATGCATTTGAAAAGCAGTGCAAATCTTTAGAAAGAGCCCATGGTCTGTAAGACTGCTGGGCATCCAGTGCACCAGGCTGCTACCATACAGCAGTCTGGCCTTCCTCAAATTATTTGTTGCTCAGAAAAATAAGCCTCATTTAAAGAAAAACAAAGCAAACACAAAACCAAAACAAAACAAAAAAGAAGAAGAAAAAAAAAAAAAACCCGAACTCAAACTCCTTATTGCCAGGCAAACTGAACAAATTATCAGGTGATTATTGAGACTGAAACCTGCACCAAGCAGGGAGGCAAAAAGATGGGTTCCTGCCAGGGTGCACAGAGTCAGCAGCAGACAGGTTGGCACTGCCCTAATCCCCAAGCTAGAGGTGTCCTTAACAGCCCTCAGTGGATTTTTCTGCCATTATTTATTCAGTCACACTTTAAGCCTAAAACATGTTAGTGTCGGTTAAAAGAAAACACGTCTTTCGTAATGACAAGCATCTACGATGCATTTTATCAAAGCTATTGCATGCATTTGTATCAAATGAATTCAGATTTTAACCTCACACATTTCCCTGATGGCTGTAAGGAAGCTCTCAACGTTTTCAAACTGTCTCAGGTGCTGGGATGTTGGGAACACCTTTCGCCCCCCGCCCCCTGACGCATGGGAGTTGTAGTCTCTGTGCTTAGGGCTCATTTTTCCCCGTGAACTACATTTCCCAGAGGGCTCCCCTTTCCGGTAGGCCGGCCCCGTCCTTCCGCGGCCGGGCGGCAGCAGCATGAGCGGTGAGTTTGCGGCGTTATTCACCGCATCGCTCTTCTTTCATTAGCCGGCCTTGGTTCGGCTGTCAGCCCGTCCCCGCCGCTAGCACAGCACAAGGGACACGGGGGGGTCCCTATGGCGCGGGGGTCCCTTTGGATTTCTGGCCTGTAGCCCTTTGTAGGATCCTGTTCCTTTTCTACCTTAACCTTGCCTGATCTTTTCCTGTGGAGCATCTTGGGCGTGTGCTAAAAACAAACTCTAGCCTCAGATATCCGTAGGTACGTTTAAGGCGTTTCACTTGTTATGCAAAGAGTTTTGGTTTTGGGTGGGTTTTTGTTTTGTTTTGTTTTTTAATCTCAGCAATTTCATTTTAAAAGCAGCTTTGTATTTGACAAGAAATATTCCATCCTTTAATATTTTCTCTTCCATAAGTCCTTACCTGGTTCACAGCAGCTTTCAAATGTATCTAAATGTATCTGTAATTTTTGCTTTCTCTCTCCTGTGGGCCAACCCCTATTACATTTCTATTTCATTTTGCCTCTGAGCATTTCCTTCTGAGAGATCTTTTGATGATAAGGGGCAGGAACGAAGAGTTTTCATCAGTTAAAGCAATTTAATTACCATCAAGCTGGCTTAACAGCCTTTGGGGAGCATCATGACACAAGTTACTCTCAAAGCAAATTAGTTTATTGGGAGACTTTGTCCCTTCTAATGAATTCATATGGGAAATTAAACCTCTTTAGAGGGAATGCCCAACACGACTCCTGCTAAACAGCAAAACAAAGCAAAAATCATTGCAAACAGAATCACTGCTCAGATGCAAAAAGCAATTCAGACTATGGAGTCTGTCCAATCTTCCCTGCATTTCAACTGATGATGACAAAAAGCCTTGAGAACTGAAGACTAACTGAGCCAAAGCTACCCTTTGCCACTAGCAACAATTTAGTATCAGTGCTTGGAGCTGAACACCTAAACTTCAGCTGTATGTAAGCCCTCAGTTATCCACCAGTACTAGGTGTTACAGTAAATGGAGCAATTTTTAAATACATCTGAAGTTTAGGTGTTCAGGAGATCATCCCGTTTTATCAGTAAAGTTTTTCCTCTGTCTTCAATGTCTCGTACAAACCCCCTGCTTAGGGAGATTAAAGGAGGCAGAAATACCAGACAGTCAATTCTCAGGACTGTTGCTCTCAAAGCTTTTTGTACATTATTTGCAAAACCATACCAAAAACCATAACAGAAAAAATAGCTTTAAAACAGTGAAATGGAGAAAGAACTGCAGACTGTTGGAATGCCCAAACAAAATCAAAGTCCAAACCCATGCCCTCGTGTCTCAACAGGTCCTGCACACAATTCCAGGCTACTTAGTCAGCAAAGCCATCCACCCTGCCTGTCCCCAGCAGGGCATGTCATTCCTCCCTTAAAGCAGGGCATCCCTCCCATTCCTACCTGCCAGGCAGTTCCTTCTGCCCCAAACTTTGGATGATCCCTTCTCTCTCAGAAAGCCCCTGTGTCTGCTGGGGAATCAAAGCAGTGCCCGTCCATCCCCCCACTGACTCTGGGAAGTGGCACCCACAGAAGAGGAAGTGCCAGAGGCATTTAGACAGTACCCTAATCTTCAGTCCCATTTCAAGGCCTGTTTTGCACCAGGCCTTTGTAAAAAACAAAAACAAAAAGTGAACCAAAACATGCCATACAGGAGTAACTCCAGTCAAGGCCTTTGTCTGGGGGTGGGTGAAACATTTTGAAGTTGTTTTTGTCTCCCTTCCTATAGCATGTGTTAAGGATGGGGTAAATATAAAAGACTGATTTGGAGCAGGCAGAGTGTTAAAAATGCAAAACAATGGTCTCTTCTGGGGAGGAACCAGCCAGTGCCTCTGGAGTGAGGTTCTTGGCCTTCCTGCCATTTCCCCTCTGGCCAGCTGCACATACCTGGGAAAGACTTCACATGCACAGGTCTTTCTGGGCTCTTTCCAAGTCCTCTTAGGCAGCCATCCTTCACACCAGGGTAGAACAGCAGGAACCTGCAAGTCAGAGTTGTTAACTTTGTGCTCAGTGTTCCCCTCTTTCAGAAGAACATACTTGGATGGTGGAATTTAGTTCATGTTTCCAAAATAATTTTTTTCTTTATTAAAAAGAGAGCAAAGAATACTTAGCAGCATAATTTCCCAGAGAATCACAAGCAAATGGCATTAAGGACGTGCTTTTTGCTTTCTGTTACCTGCCATGTGTTCTGTTCTTGCCTTTTAGCTGAACATGTTCTCTGCCAAGAATGGGTCTGGCATTTTCAGAGCTGTCAGACTGCATCATTGCAGATCCCGTTCTGTATCCAGAGCCTCTCCAAACTTGACTTTCGTGCCAGCCTGTCTTCCCCCAGATCCTGCAGAAGTGGAGGAGCTGCAGCGCTTTGTTTCTAACTCCAAGAGGCTGTTTGTAATGACTGGAGCTGGAATCTCCACGGAGTCAGGGATCCCTGACTACCGCTCTGAGGGCGTGGGGCTCTACGCCAGGACAGACAGACGGCCCGTCCAGCACGCTGAGTTTGTCCGCAGCGCCAGTGCCCGGCAGCGCTACTGGGCAAGGAACTTCGTGGGCTGGCCCCAGTTCTCCTCCCACCAGCCAAACAAGGCACACCTGGTGCTGAGAGACTGGGAGAAGCTGGGCAAGCTGCACTGGCTGGTGACCCAGAACGTGGATGCCCTTCACACCAAAGCCGGGAGCCAGCGCATGACGGAGCTGCACGGCTGCACACACAGGTACTGCTGCTGGCACGGGGGGGTTGTCAGTGGTGACTGACATGCAGCTGCAGTGTCAGCTGCTGAGAAAGGAGACAAAACCTCCATGCTGCATTTCTGGAGATGACAGACACAAAGGTGGACAAAAAGATCACAACCCAGTGCTGTTCACACTATTTAAGAAACATGACCACCACTCCGTTTTTTTGGAGCATTATTTGGATCACTTTCCTTGAAACCTGCATCCATTTCCCCTTTCCTTGGTACAGCAAATGTCCTCTTTAGTAAAGAGAACAAGGGGATCATGAGGATACAAGGATTATCCACCTTAAGCAGAATAGATAGGGCCAGAATTGCATGGGATATATGTACTGGAGAAGGGCCATCACAGCCTGGCTGGGATATGAACTGAGAGAGAGGATGCATGGCAGGGTTGAAAGCACTTCCTCTAGAGTATTCCTACAAAGTAACAGAGTAGAAAGACATCTCCTTGACCTGTACTATTTGGTAAATATATGTGACAGGCCTCCTAAGGAACAAGTTAGAGTCTCCAGATCTTCAGCTGACATGAAACTCTCCATTAAGACTTTGCTCTGACTTTCAGGGTTTTCTGCCTGGCCTGTGGAGACCGAATCTTGCGTTCTGAGCTCCAGGAGCACTTTGAAGCTCTGAATCCTACTTGGAAAGCTGAAGCGTTTGGGGTGGCTCCAGATGGGGATGTCTTCCTGACGGACGAGCAGGTGCGCAATTTCCAAGTGCCAGCCTGCCGTAAGTGCGGTGGGATCCTGAAGCCTGATGTGACCTTCTTTGGGGACACAGTGAGCCAGGAAAAAGTCAGTTTTGTACACCAGCGCCTGGCAGAGTCAGACTCCATGCTGATAGCAGGATCCTCTATGCAGGTAAGTAGGTCTGCCTCCCAAACTGCATTCCTACTTCTCTGCTACTCTGCCTGCAATGATCCTTGGTCCCACAGCTTAGGACTACAAATGGCTTGTGGATCAGACCAGCATTTGCAGAGCTTCTTTGTAATTTGTTTTTACTGTGGTTGGAATCTGGCTTTATGGGTGACCTCTTTGGGCGTCCCTGTCACTCTTTGCCATCTGCTTCATGCTGCTGTAAATACTTCCATTCAGACCTCTCTCTGCTGCCTCCTCCATCAGGTCACAATTGTCCATAAAGGCAAGATACCTGATATAATTCATTCCTCACATTTTTTTACCTGAAATTTTTAGCCTTTGGTAGCTTTTTAGGCCTCATGGCACACTGTGTAAAATACCAGGTTTTAGGACCTCTCATTCTTTATAAAATTCTCAATAAGAGAGCTGAAATATCTCTACTGCTTGGGGTTGTCCTTTGTATCACAATGTGTTTTCGCCACTAGCCTCTTATCTATAAGGTAAGGTAACTAAACAACAGGGGTTTCTAAACCCATAGAAGCTTTTGTAATGGTGTTTATGTAAGATAATTTTTTCCAGGAACAAGTTCAATTACATAAAAAAAACCTTACTCTTAACACCTCCCAGAAGGAGATAAAACCAAGGCTGACTGATTGTGATTCTCTTGGCTTCAGGATACTGGATACAAATTCCTTAAGCTTGCACTTCTTAAGCTTATAATCCTCTGTACAGAAATGATTGAAATGCCTTAGGTTTGTTCTTGTACTACCTTAGCTGGGCCATGCAGGAACCATCAAAGTGCAACATTTAAGTACCTGTAATAACTAATAAAAACTGCTGCAGTGATTTACTAAAAGACAAGGACATTTCCCTTCAATCTGCTCTGAAGCTTCATTTTCTATGAAACTGCAAATCCTTCACTGACAGAGGTTGAAAGCTGTTCTATTCTGTGCACTCCTGAATGAAGACATTTCCTACCTGAGCTTAGTGCAGCTGCCTAACACAGCCCTTTCCCCATTGCCACTGGCACCTATTTTATTCCTTTCTGTAACTCTTCTTTTGCCTAAGCTGCCTGTAATTTTGTTTTCTGGTACTCCTGCAGGTGTACTCTGGTTACAGGTTTGCTCTTGCTGCCCGGGAGAAGAAGCTGCCAATTGCAGTCCTTAACATTGGGCCCACCAGGTTAGATCACTTTGCATCCTTAAAGCTGAATTCTCGCTGTGGAGAGCTGCTGCCTTTGATTGTTTGCTCATGACCCAACCAGCTGAGCTTCAGTAGCTATCAGGATTAAAGTTATTTTTACAAGGTGAGTACCTTCCCTGGTCAGTCACCTTTCAGGGTAAGAATACGAGTTCCTGGCAAATGCTGAGACTGAGGTGTGCTGACTGAAAAAATGTTCCCTCACTGCACCAAAAGGTGGCTGTAAATTTTAATCTGTAATTGGTCTGCTCTGATGGGCCATGATGCTGTTTCCCATGATCATAAACAAAAAACATACTAAATGCTTGCACTCCCAGAGAATTGGGCAGGAGTATCCAGAAGACTCAGTAGTGTAGAATTCCAATCCATTTGTTACTACCAGGAAACTACAGGGGATCACCTGTAGTTCCACAGAACCTGATCACAACTGTTGCCTTTGCAACTGACAGTTCAAAAGCTGTTCCTGATTGAATTGGTCCAGCTAATCCTAATCAAACACTGCTGTTTAAAATAATCAATTCAGCCGATAAAGCAGTTTCTTTCTTCCTCTCCTGCAGGACTCAGAAAGGGAAAAACTCCA
This sequence comes from Fringilla coelebs, assembly GCF_963513975.1. Taxonomy (NCBI): domain Eukaryota; kingdom Metazoa; phylum Chordata; class Aves; order Passeriformes; family Fringillidae; genus Fringilla; species Fringilla coelebs. Next base: position 4,976,123 of record NC_140043.1, on the reverse strand, counting down.
ATCCAAGAGGCAGCTGTGAGATGCAGTGCACTGCCGCTGAGGGCACCAGGAGAGGGCAGCAAGCCTCACACGTGTCAGCCTCACCAGTTCTCTCCACGAAACCATCTCCATGTATCAGGAAACAGAATGAGGATGAAAAAAAATTACTTTTCTGCCTTCCCTTGCCGTTAAACAGTGCCTTTTCTTTCACTGGGACAGGATAATTGGACTACCACGTCTGAGGACAAAATACTTTTCTTTTAATTGTCTCCAGAGGAGAAGGGGGGGACAGGGATTTTGACCAGGTAATTTGAGGCTGTAACACAGGAGGGCGATGTGGGACACTGCTGGGGGATCCAGTGTCACTGGTGGGATACTGTGGAGTGTGTGCAAAGAGGAAAAGGAGGCAAGAGGAACTGCAATGGTCACTTTAAAGAAAAAAGGTTCAAAAGAGAAGCTGAACAAGAACACTGCTCTTGTAACAGATTATTTGGAAGCACAGGCTATAAGGCTGATGAAGTCAGCATTTCTCTCAACTGTCAGTTGACAAGCTAAACTGCTTCCTATCCAACCCCTTTAAAAATTAAATATTGTTGAGATGTCAGAGGAGTTACTTGAAGCTAGTCTGACCAGCACTACTTTCAGTGAGGCCACTACATTTTCCAGAATGCATTTTTGAAGATGTTATTTCATTAATAAATAGCTAAGGAGCCAATTAAAATTGTTTAGAAGATTGAGACTATTTGCATTGTAATTTTCTCTCCCTCCTAATATCTATTTAAGTACATTCTTAATAGCCAGTTTAGATTCTTTTTTTTTTTTCCACTGCAAAAATGCAGTTTGTAATTACTAGCAGCTGATGAATTAAGAGAGCAATACAATTAAATCTGTACAATAGGTCTCCCTCAGGAAGTTCTCTCTGTTGAAAGGAGCAATTTCCACACTCCTAACAGGAGATCCATCACTACTGGATAGTGATTTTTTGTTGATCCTCAGATGCTCAGGATGATATTGTAAGCTCTGTCAGACTGTTCACAGAGTAAAATACAGAACCTGGCACAAACTAGAACACTAACTTTTTGACCTGATCTTATTCATGAAACTACCACTCCCCCCTCCTAGCTCTGAGGGATTTAATTGTTGGGGTTTTCCAAGTGTCCCCTCCTACTCCAAGTAATGTGTCCTGGACTAATATTTTGACAAGAACTGTAACAAGCAGTTGGAAACAAGGATGCCAGAGTCATCTGCTAAAAGGTCAAGTAGCAAAGCAAGGATAGCTGACCACAGGATACAAAGTTCATTTTTGCTTTGTTGTCGATTCAAATCCATGCCAGGAGAGAGCAAATAAAGCAGAGAATCTAAGGGATACATAAGGCATACAATTTCTGCAGAAGGCAGAGGGCATTAAGATGCCTAACACATTTCAAGATTTGGCTGTATTGGGTTAGAGGAGAGACAGCTTCACTTTGAAGCCAAGCAAGAACAGTTTAGGACTCCCACCTGCATTCTGCTCGCGTTGAATGGTGACGCCACTTCCCAATGACTCAGGTTTCTGCTGCTTGGCAGTGAGCAAAGCTCACAGATCTCTCTCCATCTTTAGCAGTCCTGTCACAGTACAGCTGTCCCACCAACCAAAGCTGTTGCAGAAATCATGCCTAAAGCACAGCAGAGTCTCCACATACACCATATTTTCATGTAGGGGCTTTCCCTGTAAGAAGAGATGCCAATGCCTCAGCAGGGGAGCTGGGGCTGAGTTTCTCACTATCCACATCATCTTCTCCCCCTCCATGAACCTTACACAACACTGGTGTGTCAAAACCAGAGGCTGCAGGTTCAGTGCCAGTAGAGCCAGCATTTTGAGAAGGTGTGGGAACATTGCCAAGCAGTCTAAAACAAGTCTTATAATGAGTTCTGTGACAGGTAACTACAACTCCCACATCTACCCCTGCCTTCTCTCCAGTTCTGCAGCTGAGCCTGTGGGAGAGGAGTCAGGGTGTCCCTTCAGCATCACTCTCAGATGAGTCATTACCCCAATTGTACTTTTAAGCCACCAGGACAATGACTCAGAATAAATAAAAATAACAGTAAATTTCCTCTGCATGGTTTATTACTATATGGTAATGAGCATATCTACAACAACTGTACGAGGCTGAGATGAAGAAGTTCATTCTTTTTTCTCTTAAGTTAATCCAGCACTACTAAAATTGACCTCTTTTAGAGCAGGGTCAGAGCACTTCAATTCTTAACGTATTTCCCAAGATACCATTAAGTTTGCTCACATGAGAAATGCCTGAGAGAGCCTAAAATTCCTACACCAAAAGTCATGACATGAAATTAGCTAAATCAACAGCTTTTGCTCTTCTCTTTTTCTTACAGCTTCCTCCTGAAGCTTGGATAGCTGAGCTGAGAGTACCTCATAATGAATTTTTCTTCTGCTCTTCTGAAAGTGGGTTGGAGTTACCCAAAGCAAATAAAAGTTACTTCCTATTTGGCAAATCTTGTCTTTGTTTCTGGGCAAATTCTCAGAGCCATCTGTAATTGAGTCTGAGGAAGGTATTTCACATACTGAGCTCCAGTGAGGGCAGCACAGAATGCAGATGGCCCAAAGGGTTTAGTGCCCATGGTGTAAGTGCAGCCTCACACATCTTACAGTCAGTTTGCTCCTATTGACACACCTGCTTGTTCATTACTTCTGGAAAATGACCCAAAACCCTGGGCATGCAGAACTTGGGAGGTTCAGTGGAGTGAAGGTGACTAAATCTACCATCTAGAGTGTGCTTCTTCCCCTGTGACTGCTTGGATGTCACCCTTTCCTAGCCTTTGCAGTAGGCAGGGAAACCAGAGTACAGTCAAGCCAGATGGGCTTTAAAACCACTGTTCCAGAATGTTCCTGCAATTCTGTGTGCAGCTCCCTGTCATCTCCCTTCCCACCAAGGAAAGGTACCCCAGTGCACTTCTTCCCTTCTGCACCACTAACTAGACAATGGCAGAGAAAAAGAGAAGCCGAGCCTGAAGAGGATAAGCAAGAGTGCAAGTGTCTCAAATTGGTCTCCAGGCCCAAACAGAAACTGGCACAGGATCTTTACCATCAGCAGAACTGTTTGCTCTCTGCACGTCTCACCTCAGCTGGAGCACTCTTTTTCATCTGTGCAATGCCCATGTAGTTAAGAGTAATTCAGCTCTCCCTGCAGAGAGTGAAAAATCTTGGCATAGAAAACAACAATAGAGAAAAGATAAGAGCCTGAGACTTCACTTCTGCAGTGAGCCCACAGAGCTGCTCTCCCTCCAGCATCCTATGCAGCAGCAGGTGTGTAGGGTCTCAGAGCTCCCCCTTGCTGAGCACAGGGATACCTCGCATTCCAGGCAATCCCTTTCTGCTTTGGAACAGAGGTACAGCATGGTAGATCTTCACACACTCCTTGTACTCCCCTACACTGGCAGTTCAAGCAGTCACCAGCTCTGCTCTTACTCTTCCTACAATGTTCCTCAAAGCCCTAATGAGCAGCTTTGCACAACCCCTTCAGCCTCCCCACCTGTGCTGTTCATTAGGGCCTGACACTCTGCATTATGTGGGAAGGCTCCCTATGGATGGGGAATGTTTGGGTTTAATGGTGGGTCTTTCACACCACCAAAGCACCATGGAAATGAGAAGCGTGATCAAGGGACCGATCATAAGTGCAGGCTTATAAAATCTGTGTGGAGTAAGACAGATATGGAATCAATTTGAGCCTTTATCTGTCTGTGGGGTTTATCTACGGAATGCTAGCATACTCCAAATGCTGAATGCCAGGAGTATGTATACTGCTCACCTCAAATCAAAAGTTCTTGCTACAGGCAAAATTCATAAATTCATATTAAGTTTCTTAATGCTTCCAATGCACCCCAGCAATCTTCCCTACTTGCGATAATACAGCTCAAAAATGCAGTTTTCCTTCCAGATACTGATGATATTTTACTTTTTTTCTCTACAATGAGGTTTATCATAAGGGGATTTTAGTAACATTTACTTAGGAGCTTTACTGTTCTACAAACAATAATTTCAGAGAATCTAAGCTAGTGAGTGAGTATAAGAGACCTCATCTTGCTCTTGCAGCCCTAAAAATGATTCATTTTGGCCATATGACAGGATCACATCCAGGATCCTCATGATTTCTGTGGAGGACTCCAAGCACTCAATGTTTCCAGAAAATTCACATACACAAACACCTGAGAAAAATAAGCAACCAATACTGGTACAAAACCAGGACTCAATCTACCATAAAATGGAATGTCTGGCTGTGACACAATCCTTTCCCCTTTTCAAGGAAAAGAACTAAATGCAATTCACTATCCTTTCACAAAATCATTCTAATGCCCTCAAAAATACATTTACTTTCAGAAGGAAGGCATTGCAAGTACCTTCCAATAACATACCAAGCCAGCTTCTTCCTTCTCCATTTGTTTCTCATTTCCCAGAGCACCCTCAGATCCTTGGGGTCTGCTCCATGTTTGGGTACAGTTCATTCTGATGATGAACCAGGGCCCTCCTCACGCCCTGCCAGCAGGCAGGGGGTGTGTGTAGACCCTGCCCCAGGAGTTCACCCACACCTCCAAAAATACCTGCCAGCAAAACCCCATACCAAGGGTGAGGGGCAGCTTTGGCACAGGACCTTGGCAGGGCTGGGAAAGTGGGGCAGATACTGTCCCTCAGAGGGGCTCCCTGCCTTCCAGGCTGACATTACCTCCTTCTCTGCAGCTCCTGACTGCAAACAGGGCAGGAGAAGGGCTCCCCAGGCTAAGCACGCAGGAGACCCTCAGGAGAAAGGCGCACCAGAAGGCTCAAGGCCCTCACGCAGCGACGCCCCGGGGAAGAGGGACAGCTGTGCTGCTGCTAAGGCTGGGCAGCCCGAGGTAAGGGCGGCTGAGGGAAGGCTTGAAGGGCGCCCTCCGGAGTCCCGGGAGAGTGAGGGCGGCCGTGAGGGTGAGGGAGGGGGAGAAGGGCGCCCTGAGGAGCCCCGGGAGGGTGAGGGCAGGCAGGGACGGTCGCCCCGAGGGGCCCCGGGAGAGTGAGGACAGGCAGGGGTGATCGCCCCGAGGGGCCGCGGAAGGGTGAGGGCAGGCAGGGGCGATCGCCCCGAGGGAGGGTGAGGCCGGGAAGCCGAAGCCGCAGCCGCACCCTCAGCAGCCCCAACCCGCGGGTACCTGAGGGGCGGGGGGGGCACGCGAGGCCGCAAGCAGGTGCGCCCCGCCCCCGCCGCCTCCAAGGGCCAATCAGAGAACGCGGCGGTGCCTCGCGCGCTACACAGGGCCTTGGGCAGAGGGGACGGGGGCGGGGCTTCCCTCCCCCCTCACGCCCCGCCCGTCGCCCCGTCCCCTCAGCGCGGCAGTGAGCAGCGGCCCAGAGTATCGGTTTTGGCTATTTATTTGTTTATTTTGGCCTGCGGCCGCCCTGAGCCACAGGACAATGCCTATTTGCAGTATTTGTCGGCGTCCAGGTTCTTGTGCTCGGGGTTGTAGGGCGCCTTGGCGAAGCACATGGCAGCGGTGCGGTCGCAGTTGCAGATGAACGCGGCGCAGTCCTTGTTCTTGCCTGGAGGAGAGAGAGGAGCGGTCAGAGCCCGCGGCTCCTTCGCCAGGCGCTGCAGTGGCTCGGGCTGGCATTTCTGCTCTCACGGTGTACCCGTTTCACTGCTGCCATCGTTCTAGGGGGGAACAGGCTTCTGCCCACTAACCCAGTGCCCTGAAAGGTGTGTGTTCCAGCCAAGCCATCTCTCTCCTTGCCCCTTCTTCTCTTCCCTGCAGCTTTATTTGCCAGCCTCTCTGCTCTTTACCTACCTTCCAGAGCCCTGTAAAGTCTCCACTATTCATCAGAGGTGTCTGGCAGAAACTGTATAACAATACCAAGTTAACATGCTGATCTCTTGCATACTGCCATTAGAAGGCCTGCCAGAAAAGTACTCAATCCCCTGAAGACTAGACCGGCTTCTCTATCTTCACAAACTCTGAATTGTGGGCTATATAGAGAATACTAATTCCAGTGCCTCTTTGAGGTGCCCTCTTTCTAACGACCAGCTCCCCTGGCAAGAACTTGCACCGTGCCTCCCTGTGCAGAGGTGTGAGTGTAACACAGCCCTGCTCTTTCCTGAGAGGCTGGAGAACATCTGGAGTGAAGTGGAAATGGACGTACTGCTACATGTGACCTGCCCATTAGAGCAGCTGAAGTGGTACAGCTTAGTGTAGGGGTTGTCCAGGAGGAATTTGCAGGAGTCCATTTTCATTGCCTCTGAGTAGCAGTTATCATGTGCTTGGCAGCACCTGGGAAACAGGGAGAAAAAGGTTAGAAAATACCAGAATCACAGGCTCAACTGACCTGTAAGACACAAATATGTTAGGTTTGCTTTGACAAGGCTCTTGACAAAAAAAAAAAAAGATACCCAGCAATAAGAGGGCAGACACAAAGGACCTCAAAGGGATAGAGTTGTGCCAGCTCATGGTCCAAGAGGTATCTGGTAAATACGTACTTATGGGAGCATCTTCACAGTTGTCTATTGGGCACAGGGAAAGCCAAAGCTGGTGTTTACCCTACACTTCCCCTCAGGTAGCTGACAAGCTCTCAGCCAACACAATCCAAGACTTGGCTGCCAGATTTGTGTGTCTCTAAATTGCCCATGCCATTGCTTAGCATTTTGCAACCCAGCCTGTGCATGTTGATGGTCAAGCACCAAGCAGAGTGTGCAGAACTGCATCCAGGCTGCTGGACCAGCACTGCTGCTGGAAAAAAAAAAAAAAAAGCTAGAATGAGCACACTGTGCCACCATAGAAGAGAAGAGCTACTGTAATTATATTTTATCTTAGTCATAAGGCATCAAGATGTGATAGAGCACATCCTTTTTTTCCCTGAATCCATCTGTGAAAGAAAGCTTCCTTCACAATAGCCAGAGATTTTTGTAAACGTTCATAGGCAGGGCCAGCTGAGCTGAAGCTGAAGCAGGAAAGTACAAGCAAGGAAAGAGGTTTGTAAAAGCAGAGCTATAAACCTGTCGAGCTCGTCCACCGGAGTGCCGCTGCCCCCCAAGCCGCAGTAGCAGCCGTAGCCGTTGAATTCCAGCAGTGGGTGGCTTTTGGGCAGGGTGCACTTGATCATGTCACGGAACAGCCACACGGCCCGGGGTGAGACCTCCTCGGCGCTGGCTGCGCCCACTGCGGACAGACACACAGGGTGGTTAGAGTCAGGTTCGGGGTTACCTGCGCCAGGACGAGGGCACCTACACACCCGACAGCAGGAAAAGCAGGGCCAGGAACTTCATTCTTGCAGCTCTTGACACAAACACTGGTGCTAAGGGAAATGAGTCTTTATACAACAGGCTCGCCTTTTATCTCATGGGTATGAGATAAACCAGCCAGTATTTATGTTACTAAATACAGACTTCTTCCATCGGAGGCTGGGGGCAGTAGGTTGTGGCATGACCAGTTGAAGGCCAATTGAGTTAAATCCATAAAAGCTGGAAAAGCAAATATTTGCTCTCTAGGATTTTGCTATTGAATTATTAGAAGTCAGCCTGAAAGATCTGGATATTTTTAAGGGCTCTCTACTTAAAAATAATAGAAGTATGGTAGTTAAGTTGGAGGTTTCTGGCGCACTAATAACCACCTGCCACTAATACTTGCATCCTCTTTTTATGGTATCCCACATTTCATTAATCCTGGATCTCTCCATGGATTCTCCTGGCATAATTCAGAGAATAAGGTACAGGTTGTCCACTCGCATCAAATGACCATTTGGCATGAGCTCAACTGAAAAAAGGAATCGAGCTATTCTTTAGTTTAAAAACACAGAGGAGAAGGAGGTACTACTAGACAAGAAACAGGAGCCAAGTGACCTGGAAAACCTTGAGGTGGCTTAAACAAGGAGTAGTATCTGGTTTTAAGTGGCCTTAAGCAATCTACATTGGAAATGAACCAGGCTTAGAAGTTTCAACATACACAGAAGTCTTCAGTGACTGAGAGCAGTTTCTCTTTCTCCAACACCGATGCAGAACCCAGTTAAGAACCTTTGGTTTTCTATGCCATAGGATGAGGAGAGTTGGGAACCTTGAAAGAAGTTCAAAAAAATGGGTAAGAAAAATCTTCCTGGAATCAGTCAGGGGTAAGTAAAACAGTGTGCTCATATTTAAATCCCAGAGGCTCTGGCATTTTCAGGGCTACAGGTTTGGCATTTTTACACACTCAAGATGCAGTTCCTAGACATGGTTGTCAAGTCTGCACTGATAAACAAAGCACCAAAGAAACACAAAGGCCACATTTCTGCAACCGCCCTGTACACCAGGGTGCTCAAGCAGGAAACTTTGGGCTCACATCCCACCAGTAAGTTCCAAAGGGTTGATGAGGACACTTTCTACCTCATAGGGTCTGAAACTACACCAGGGCACCCACAGTACCCACTGTGTGTTACATATCCAAAAGACATCCAGGGAAAGTTAGACATGGTGCTGAACAACCAGATCCATTCTGACTTTTTTGATCTCTTCAAGTGCTCCCATTCTGGGGCTCCCCACCCATGGGTTACCTACAGCTGAACAGATGCTGGGTTGATTTAAGATTCTCAGTGTTCTAACCAAGTATTGAACAAACATTAAAGGCTGATGTAAACGACAATCTGTACCACAGTTAGTTCAGAAAAAAAATTCTTTCTTTTGCCCACAGATCAATCTGCCAACTTTCCCTTCAATATCCACTTAAGAGATCTCTGTCTTCTCTGCTTTTAACATTAAAAAAAAAATGTTTTCTTACCTATGAAACTTTGGAGTTCGGTTCCTTTTTCCTCTGTTCTCAGTATCTGATGTATTATTGATGTTTCCTAGCAAGTTTCCAGTCGACTGGCCATTTCAAAATCATAAGTCAACAATTTCCTACATTTTTAGTTCAACAAAAGGATCACCAAGTATGGGAAAGCAACCACATGAGTTTTACAAGAGTGCCTCATGAGAAAAATCCCAGCAGAGTACAGATTTTTCCACCAATGCTATTTTTGGTTTCCCCAACCTGTGCTGTATACAAAGCCACTGGTCCCTTGGTAAACTTGTGAACACATTTCAACCTACAACTGGTTCCAATTTATAAGTTTTAGCATAAATTATTTTTAAGACTATTTTATAAGCCTATTGCAGAATTCCCTACTATTCCACACTGTTAAAATTCTCCTTTTTCTCTTTTGTCTCTTAAGGACTTTACTTCCTTGCATCTAGGTTCCTTGGTCCACCATAGTCAATTGAATCCAGGGTATGTTCTAAACCTGTAAGCACCACATTCTCTCCTTTCCTGAACCTACAAATACTTACACAAAACCTCTGTAACGTAAAGAGACACAATCTCTCCTAAAACCAGATCTGCCTCACATTATAAACTCGCCACTGCCATAGCGTGGGAGCAGAACAGCAAATCAGAGACCTGCCTGGGGCTTTTCTCCTCAAGGCAGGATTCAATTCCTGCCAGGTCCTGAAATCTCCCCCACTGGAAAACCTTGCACCCCCAAATAATGACAGAGAAGGACAGTTTTCAAATAATTTATTAGGAATTTAAAACTGAAATCTGGAAAAAGGGTTACAGGTGTGGAGAGAACAAACACTGGAGTGTAATAACTTACTGGCTTAAAAACACAGCTTTATTTCTTTTAAAAAAAATGCCCACCCTGAAACCAGAGCCCCAGCCTCCAGGCAGTGGCCAGAGAGTGACTCACAGCCCAGCAGCAGCACAGCTGGCCCGGGATGTCTGGAGGGGGCACGGAAGCAGCTCAGCGCATACACCAAGAGGGAGGAAAGCGCTGTCCGCAGACCCAAATTTGAAGTATATAGAATAAAAATAAACCCAATAAAATGCAGCTCTTCTTTAATTAGGAAATATTTAAAAAAACAGACATACAGACTCTTGTCTCAGTAACAAAAATTATTGCTTTGTGTTTTCAGTACTGATCTGTTAAGTACTTTCTTACCTAAACAGAACTCTCCAAACGCATCGCCCAGGTCAGGACAAGTTCCAGCAGACGGGGGAGAGATAGAAGAGAAAAAGGGCCCTGTGGGCACTGTGGCCCTCCCAGTCCTTTTCTAAATGCCCATCTCCTTTACAGGGGCTCAGTTTGGGGGAAGAGAGGGAATGATTTTTAAAACTTAAGATGAAGCTTTTATTTCCCTGGGAAAAGAGTTTGGCTGCATCTTAATAAAAGGCTTAATCACCCCCCTTAACAAGGTCTTTGGTTCACTGAAATCCAGACCCAAACCTGCCCCATGTATTCCTGCTGGAGGTCTCCCCTGGCAGAGTGCTGGTTGGCAGAGGCCTGGACCATACCAGGGGAAGCCCCAGCAGGTTCTGGAGAAGGGACCAGATCACCCCGCACAGGACAACGGACAAATTCCCACAGTCTTCAGAACACAGAGTAAAGCAAACGGGAAGCTGCAATTCTATAATTCATATAATCCCTGAGAAGCCCTTAACCCGCCCCCAAATCACCACCCTAATGCTTTTCTCCCCTGTTAATGAATCCCCATCCCAGAGCCCTGCCCTTCACAGAACGACTACCCAAATCTCCCCCTGGCTGACACCCCTTCCAATACCCTCGCCTCCAGAGGAGGATCCCCTTTCCCAGGAAATCTTGACGCAAGCGATAAAGTTTGGAGAGTGAATTCCTTTCAAAGTAACCAAGACAAGCAACGGCGGCAAAGCCCTTTCCCTAAGCCAGCCCAGAGCCGGTGCTACGGAGCCCAGGGATGGAGTCTGTACATCAAGCAATTGGAAGCAGCTTTAACCCGCTCAGCAAAACAGCCGATGGCTGGTACGTTTCACCCCGCCCGCCCCCCGCCCCCCTTTCATCTCATCTCATCAGAGGTCTTAAAATCTTACAGTAAAAGGTGTACAAAAAAAGAACGAAGTCCTGTCAGGATTCTGCTGGAGAGTATTGCTCACGCTGCGGCACCAAGTCCAGGACTTGGAGCTGCTCCTTGGAGCCAGGCTGCAGGCAGCAGCCAGGTTCAGCTCACGATATTTACATATTATACAGGAGGAAAAAGAAAACCCCACGTAAAACTAAACCTAGGAAAAAAAAATCTTTCAGCTGTAAGGATAGTGTTTTTCACTTAGCAAAATATACATTTGTTTTGTTCCATAGCGATGTCCAACGTTTTCGGATCCTTGGAGTTTCACACTTTTCAAAGCCTCACATTTACAAAACAGAAACAATTAAAAACAGTTTCTTTAAAAAAAATAGAAATACAGCAGTTCCTCTCAGCCTTTGCTCTCTCTCTGTCTCTTTCTTCCCTTCAGAACTGCATTCTTGTTACATACCGTGCTTTAAAAACACTGACGACAACAAACAACAGAGTTGAAAATATTCAAAACAGTTTCAAAGCCAAATAAAAATACTCCTCAATGAAAACTACCTAACACAATCACAAAGCCAATTCATAAAATATGTCTACTAGCTCGGGAAAGAGCAAACAACAAAAAGAAGGGGCAGCCCCCAAAAAAGATAAAAAAATAAAATAAAAAAATAAAACTAACAGCTAATAAAATAAATAAAAGAAGAATCAGTGGGCTGGGGGCAGGGAGGGGGAAGCGTAAACCGTCGGTGGTTAGTAGGAAAGCGAGATGATCTCCTCGGGTTCAGTCCAGTGTGGTCTGGTCAAAGGGAGAGATCGGGCAGGGCGGCAGGAGCCTGGCAGCCAGCCGGCAGTGTGCAGTTTGATTCAAGAGAAAGGAAACCTTGGCTCATCCCCCGAGGCTCACCAGATCCTCCAGCCACGCGCTGTCCTCGGTTAGGTCACTGGGGAATCTGCGGGAAACAGCAGGGGAGGGAAGGGACAGGGTCTAGAACAGCCACAGCTTTCCTCCTGGGGTTTTCTTCTGGTGTGATCTGACAGAAACACTCAATACTCAAACTCTGCCCCAGCACAGTCTTGCTCTGCACATGGCTGGCACAGGGACAGGGCATGGCAGAGATGTTTCCGTCTTCAATGGCAATGTGCAGGCCTGGGGAAAGAGGTCCCACACACCACGTGGCCTAGTCCTATGAGGGCTGGGACATAGCAGAGTCCAGCCCTGCCAGGCTGCCATGAGCTCCTGTCTGTGGCCACTGCTCCCTCCAGTTTTTGCCCTCCTTTTTGAAAAGCTGGTTGTTTACTTTTTTTAATTTTAAATTTAAGCCAGTTAACTTCAGTCACATTTGCAAAGCAAACAAAAACTATTCACCAGTTCCCTCTTAGCCCATCCAAGGACCAATACCAGAACTGATCAGATTATCCTTCTGCCCTTCTCCCAGGCAGGAGATGAAAAACTTCACTTCCCAGAGACTGGTCTCAGCAGCAGTGAGAACAAGCAGGTGTATGGTGGAGCTGGGCTGTGACTCTGGCCAACCCTGCAGATGTTTTCTTTTTTTGTCAGTGCTTCATTTTCTTCCTCTTTGTGCCAGACACTAAGACACTCTCCACTCCCAGCCTGGGGAGCGTTCAGTAGGAACCCAACCTGCCAAGCCTCCTGGCTCAGGAGAGAGCCCAGGCTGGCCACAGGACTCCTCCCAAAGGCTGGGCCAGGCCATGGAGCCTCGCAGCAACATCCACAGCTTCAGCTGAGAGCCCAAGCACAGGGACCAGCTCAGAACCTCACTCCTCTCTCTCATTACCTGCTCCTGTTCAAAGCTGTCTTACCTCCTGCCTCCTTGGTCCCCAGCTTCAGTGATACCCATTGGTAAAAGCTGTTGCAATCAAGGGACCCTGTGAAGAAAGAGTTAAAACCCCACTATTAAACAAAAGAACAGTGAAGAAGAATTGCTAACACAACAAATTCAGTCATGGCCCAGATGACAGAGTAAATGTTTTCAGTTGGAGGTGCCAGGTCTAAAGATCACATTGCCCTGCAGAATGCTGTGTCAGGGCCAAGATGGGCTCTTGGAAAGCCTGAGCTAGATCAGGGAAAGGACTGGAGATCAGGACCTTGAGTGGTGATCAGAGAGAGCCAATGTGGGCTCTGCACCGTCCATCTTGGTCTGGGGCTCAGCAGTGGCACAGCCAATGCTGCAGTGGGTGGTATTTCATCACCAGGAAAGAGACTGTGGGCTGAGGGGGCTGCCTGCTGCGGCTTACCTCCCTCACCACATGGAGGCACAGCCCACCCCCCATGTTCCTCCCTCCAGAGGGACAGAGGGAGCACTCACCCCTAGGCTGTGTCCAAAGCCGGTGCTCGGGGCGGGACTGGCAGCGCTGATGTAACTGCTGACCCCTGAGTCCTGGTTGGCGGCTCCGTAAAGCTCTGCCATCGGCCCGGGACTGGTGGTGCCCAGAAAGCCTCCGGTGCGACTGGGGGTGGAACCTACAGCAGGCAGCAGAACTACGTAGTGAAGATCCCAAAAATGCAACCCTGTCCCACCCCCCTCCCGCAGCCCCTTGGCAAACCTCCTACAGGACCCGTGCTGGGGAGGAAAGTGGAGTTACCTGTCCCTCGCACCACGGCCGCCGCAGCCGCTGCTGCTGCCATCGGTCCATACGCAGTGAGGGGGATTGCTGGAAAAGAAGGAACGGGCATCTCAGGAGCACTGTGGCTACATGGGAAACTCCTCAAAGGGAGCCTGCATTTCCTACTGCAAAATACTGGGCTCACACATATGTATTGGCTTAGTGCACCACAGAGGACATTAAAGGATGACAACAGAGAAGTGCAAAGCCCTGAATTTATCAGTGTTCTTTTGCACAGCCAATGTCCAGGGGAATACACGAGCCATGCTCTGTCAAGCCCACATCCCAGAGCAGCCAAAGGCATGGTGTGGAAGAGCTGAATGAGAAGTGGGCAATTTCAGATGTATCCTGTCACTACTAAGCTCGCAAGATGCAGTTAATCTGAAGCTACAGATCCAGATTTTGGCAGTAAATGTGGAGAATGGCAATAGCTCAGGGACAGCAGCTGAAGCTTAACATCCTGAGGCTCAGCCCCTCCTCTGTCTCTTGTTAATATTCTTGAATAACAGTTTAATAGGCTCTTTCTCCCTATTTCTTTGCTCAAGACATACCATTCTCCCCACACTGAGTTTTGCTCCTGATTGCTCAAAACCTTTTTGTTTATTGTAGAAAAGCAGGAAACATATACCTAGGGAGCAGGAACTAGAAATGGCTTAATTAAAACAGTAAGTCTTCATTTATATGTAGCAGTTCTAATTCCCAACTCTACTGCCACAGGCATTCTGCCCTCAGGGCAAGAGGCATCTAGCCAGTATGTTTCTCTTTGCCCTTAAAATGACTGGGTCAGCATTTCATGCTTGAATGTGAAATTCACTGTGATTCTGTTTAGAGCACCATAAAAAGAGGTCAGAACAAATCAATCGCGTAAAGGCTGAAACCCAGACTAGCTTAGGAGGGAATATTTAGTAGCAGGCACCAGCCTGTTTCAAGCAAACGTCATACGAGGCTTCTATCTGGGTTAGCCGCTCATTACAGGCCCTGGGCCAATGCAGGCATGTTGCTGCTTCACATCACCCCCAAAGATGCTGTTCTGGGAAAGAAAGGCTGCTGGCGGCCACCCTCCTGCCCCATCCCTGCTGCAAGTCCCTAACACACGAGTGAATGTGGTTTTACTGAGAAAGGAGGCAAGGTCATCTCAAAAGCTCCAGCTCTTTTGCCAAGAAAAATCCTTCTTGCCTTTGCAGTCTTATCTGCAGGTTTGTGCTGCGGTGACAAAGCACCTGCGTGTGCATCCCTGCCTGTGCCATCCCCTCCTCTTGGCTGCCCTCCCGGAGCCGTGAAGCACAGCCCATGTGTGCTGCAGCCACTCGAAGGCACAAGGGCCCTCGAGCGCACGGCTCTGCCCTCCGCAGGGCCAACTGCAGCCTCTGCACGGAACCGCAGCCGCGGCCCGGCCAAGGCTGCACAGCGCCTGCTTAACAGGAGGGAAGCGTATCGGGGAGGGAAGAATGCCACGATCCCCAGCTGGTACTTCAGCGAGACACTCAGGACTGTAAGCTAATGTGGCACCCAGCCAGGACAGCAGCATTAATAACTTCTTGTTTTGCAGAGCTCCGGTGCACCCCAGCCACCAGTGACAGCCTGGCCCCGGGCGAGTCACCTCTGCTAGGAAAAGGCACAGGACAGCCAGGGGTGGACATGAAGGGAGAAACTCTTCTACCAAGTCACCAACGTTCCTCTACAATTGTGATGGGTTTTGCAGAAAAACACACATGTGAATAAACAACTGGACACACATCTGCTTTGCTTGCCAAGCAGAAGGCTCAAAGGTGCTTATGCAGCTGCATACATGATGTCAGGGAAGGGTTTTGTTATGAGGGAAATGGGATTTAGTTTTCCCCTATCTCCCTCAGGGAAATTTGTTCGTTGGTGGCTGCCAACCTCAGCATCCTCATGAACAGAGAGACCCTGAGGATTAACATAGTTTTGTGCCAAAGAAACTCCTTTTAAGCCTGTTTGTACTGCTAATTCCAGAAGGGCTTCCTAGGAAGGTTTTCCATACCCCTTTGCAGAGAGATTCAAACCCTGAAACAGGTGGGGGCAAGGAAGCACTGGGAAGGAGGAACACTGTGGAAATGAAATGGCACACGGGGAGCAGAGTGCTACACAAAGCTGCTTTTCTATGACAGAAGCCATGGACAGGACAGAGCTGGGGAAAACATGGCCATGGAAGGGAGAGTAGACAGAAGGAACATCACATAGGGAGAACACACTGCACACACCCCAGGGGCTGAGGATCCAGAGGGCATTTGCACTTTGAGGAAGGACACTGAGAACAATCCTCTGCTCCCATTTTGTTCCACAGCTCCCTACAAGGACTGCAGGACTTTGCAAGGTCCCACCACATTCACTCCTACCTGGGAAGCCTGTGTGGGAGTAGCTGGGGAAGTGCACCGCTCAGAGCAGGGAAAGCATTCCCTGCAGCCACTCCTTCCCAGGGAAATGGGATTAGAGCAACCAAGAGTGCATCCACATCCTCCTCTCAGCACTCCAAATTTCATCTTTGCAACAGCTCAGGTTAAAGCCATTTGTAAACCTGTTGAAGTCACCCTGCTCTCTGCAGCTTCCATATCTGGTCTACATACAGCCTGAAGCAAGGAGCTAAAAATGAGGCAAGCAGCAGGAAAGGACCTGCATGGCCCTCTTCAGAGGCAGTACACATGGCTCTGATTGCCTCTCCATCTTTCCATTCCCAGCTTTGGATGGAGCTTATCCAGATGAAAGAGGAAATAAGGCACATTTCCAGTCTAACTGCACCAGGCTGTGGAGCAGCAATACCACTGAAACAGCACAAAGCCCCCTTCTCCCCTTCCAGCTTGTGAGTTTAGGAAATGAGTGGGACTGACCTGTGAGCTCAGGGAGGACGGGGGCACTCGGGAGAGGGGTCCGCTCTACACGGAACTCTAAAAACGAAATGCAAGACAGCTTAGGAACTCATCAAACGCCCCGAGGGAGACCCCCAGAGACACAGCAGCCAGGGTCTGCTGGGGGAGCAGTCTGCAACCAGACTGCAACCAGGCCAGTGTCTTCTTTAAACTGATTTATAACTGGTGCTGAAAGGTGCTGGACTCCTGCCCTGAAGGCTGAAAGGATCCATTTATCCTTGGAATAAATGTGGCCACGGCAGGGCGAGTTTAAGTGTCACTGTATAGCCTCAGGTCTGCCCTGGAGCACCGCTCTGCAGTGACCTCTCAGCGGCAAGGCCAGTGGGTGCTCAGTATGTGCCACGCTCAGCCTGGCACAGGTTTACAATGAGGGACTTGAAGCCACTACAGCTAGATTCATGGAGAGCTTCCAGACAGCCAGGAGGCAACAGCAACTTTCAGCCAGTTAGCCCGGGCTCACCTCAGACAAAGAGGAAACTTCCCATTCCCAGCCCTTAATATCAAAACTTCATATATCAACCATCACACTGAGGGATGGAGTAAGGAAGGGATGCTCAAAGTTGCCACAACTCTAGAAAATAGCAATAGCAATAGTACAGTGTGTCTCTTACGTGTGCTCTGCCTCATTCCCCGGCCTGGCAACGAGCAGGAGGGGAGGCCCCACAGCTCTGAGCAGCTGCGGCACAGCAGGCTCCAGCCATTGATCGCTGAATCCATGTTCTCAGCACATGGCAGTGTTAGAAACCACCCAGTTTGCAGGGGATCTGCAGCCCCTTGGCCCAGCAGATGCTTTGTGAAGGCTGTGAGTGGTCCAGGCACTGTTCAGAACACAACTGCAGTGCTGCAGGCACCTGCCTTTTGCACGCCCAGGAGATCCCTGGCACATGGGGTTTAACATTCTGTGCTACTTTCAGAGTGGTGGCAACTCTGGTAAAGAGAGACAGACACACACAAAGGCGGTGAGACAGGCAGAGCTGCGGGGCCCTTCTGTGTCACAGCAGCAGCCCTGCGGAGGAGGCCAGCAGAAAGGACGTGGGAGCAGCCTTGGGCTTTTCCTGCCACTGCAGTGTGAGGATAATCCTAACGAAGGACAAGCTGTTCCCACCTATTCCAGGGCTTCTCCAATCCCCCTTCTACATCCATCTCCAATTTAAAGAAAGACCAAACAGGGAAAAGGGTGGAAGGGGCAGAGCCTGGGTTATAGATCATGCCAGGGGCTCCCATCACCTGAAGGCAGACCAAAGAACAGAGCAGGGAGCTCCACTCACCAGGGAACTGGTAAGTGTAACCAGGTGCAATGCCAGTGTAACTTCGACTCGCGTAGGTGGCAGCTTGGAAGCCCGGATAACCTGGGGAAGAGAACAGGACTCCGTTACTGCAAGCTGGCAAGTTCTGGCTGCTCACGAGCAGCAGGAGCATCCTTTGGCATCAGACAGCAGAGGCAGGTAACAGCAGAAGCCCCAGCAGAGCGCTGGGCAGAGCACACAACACGTGCGAGCCTGCAGAGGAGTTTTAGCAGGCCCATTTAATTTTTTCTTCCTCCCAACATGCAAGGACATGGAGATTTCCTTCTCAGAGTCACAGCTGTGCAGACTAAGGCTTTCTGATGCATCAGCTGGATTTACAACCGGGAGATCAGGGAGGAGGGGGCATTTGAATGGCTGAGTCACTTTTGCACTAGAAGGGTTGGTGAATGCAGGTACAAAGAACATTTCTTCGTGGCGCAGGCAGGAGCACAAGTCCTGCTCTTCCCCAGGAAGCTGACCACCTATAGGAACAAGCCTGTGAGAATGCAGGGCATTGACTCACAGATGAATATTTAATTTGAGATCTCCCAAGACAAGAATCTGTGGATTTCCCAGTGACTCAGTTTGAGTCTTGCTGCTTTAAATTCAGATGGCTTAGAAAAGGCAAAACCCAAAACCACCGGCTGGAGATTTATTTTCCTTCAATAAGTCAAGTGAAAACATTGGTGGAAAAATGCCCTTTTGGGGGTTTTGTTCAGTGACTAACTGCTACTCAGCAGGCTTAGCACTGAGAGCCAGGCTGAGTACATCCTGCCCAGCAACACCAGCAATGATCCTGAGCAAACAGCGCTCTTGGGTCAGCTCAGTCCTGGCTCCAATGAAAGTGAGAAGAGAGAAAAGCCAGTAACAGCACCCACACTGGAAGGATCATGCTGACTCTCAGATCCAGGCATGAGATTTTGTGGTCCTACAAAATAGTGTCCTACAGATAGGGCTAAAAATTACTTTTGTTTTTCATTTTTAAATTTTTATCTGAATGCTTTTGTCTTGGGAGCATTGGTAGACATGAAACCCAGCCTGCTTGTCACCAACTTCTCCTTACAAGACAGTCCCATGATAAATGTGCAACTTTCCCTGCAATACCAGGTTTTTACTGTACCTGAGAGGGAGGGAACACAGACAACACTGAACTAGAACTTTAAGGGCATTTTAACAGTCTTTAAATGGCAGTGGGAACATTTACACAGACCACTGCTTCAAGTGGAAGCTTAGTGGCTCTTTAATCAACTAATTCATCAGAAAGCCTGTACAAGTATGGCATGAAGAGGCCTGGGTACAGATTACTCCACACTCAGCTCTGCAGTCACATCTCATTCCACATGAAGGAATTGCTGTCCAGGTGCCACGGTCCTGCGGGACCGTGGAGGAGCTGCCGAGGGGCAGAGCCGCCCCGCAGGGGCTGAGCCCAGCCAGCCTGGCTGCCACAGGCCAGCCCGGCTGTCGCAGGGCGGCGGTGGCCCGTCTGCAGTTTTTCCAGATGCCACCAGAGGGCAAGTTGCGATCGCGAACAGGTCCCGGTGGCCCCGCACGGGGAGCGCTGCCCTTGGCCGCCCCGCCGCTCCCGGAATAAACCTCTAAGCTGCTGCCTGGCACGGCCGGGAGCGGGGGGAGCGCGGCAGAGCTGACCGGGGGCTTACCCAGCATGCCGATCCCCAGCATGAAGGCATCCATCCCGTAAGGCATGACTCGGGACCGCCCTCGTGCAGAGCCCGTTGGGGACATCACCTCCTTCGGCTGAGCTTTTTTACACTCCACCTGCCACAGGAAAGTAAGGATCAGGCTTGCCTGTCACAGGCTGGATCACAGACTGTCACAGGACACAGCCACAGAGCACAGGCAGGTCAGGCAGGGCTGCCTGCGTGACAGCACGTCCCAGCCCCAGCCACTGCTGTCAGCCTGCTCTGCTGCCCTTCTCTGGCATCGCTGTCCCCAGCCCACATGGTGCCAGCCTTCCCTCTTGCTCTGCAGCCACCACAGGCAATGGGGAGCTCCAGCACTGCTTTTCTCTTTGTGGCCTTACCCTTGATGTTCTACCTGACCCTGCACCTGAGCCTCAAAGCCTAATTTTCCTCATTTCTGAATAAAGGTAAAACCTTTATCTGTCCCCTCCCAGGCCACTACAAGGTTTTTTGTAACTTCAAAAACTCCAAGCACAGTACAATTCCTTGTTTAGTTAGCTCTCCTCCTTGAGAACTCAGTATTATGCTTGCTCCCCCCCATACAGTGAATTTCTTCCCCAGACTGACTGCTGTGATTTTTGGAAAAAGACTCAATCTGATTCCCCCGCGGCAGAGAACATGCATCAGGACCCAAGTGCCTCACACCCTGCCTCTGTGCCACTGCCCTGCTCTCTCCCACATCTCTATCCCTGCTCCCCCCAGCTCTGCCCCAGACACTCACCATTTTATTGTTGATCTCATGGAAGTGGATTTCACATACTTTTTCCACAATGTCTTCACTTTCAAATGTGACAAACCCAAATCCTGAAGAAAAAGCAAAACTCCCTGATCAGGTCAGACCTCTCACAGTTTGAACCCTCTACTCACAGCCTTTTATTGGCAGGAGAAAAGGAGAGTACAATCGGCCCTTTCGAAAACAGCTGTCACTCATCTTCCTCTCCAGCAAATTCTACTTTTATGCACAAGAACAGGACTGTCCTCTTACAGATTCTCCTCTCCTACTCATCCTGTACTTCCCACCCACTCTGAACCCAATTGGTCTCAAACCCAGGTTTGTTGGTTTTTGTTTTTGTTTTTTTTTTTTAAACTTTGCTATTTGCAAGGCAAACCACATGGCTGGTAACACTGGGGAGGACCTGGGCAGATGCTCACACAAAGAATCAGTGGGGAAAGCAACAGCTGCTTGCCAGGACATCACCACCCTCACTAAACGCACCCCACCAGCAGGAATACCCTGCAGCTCCCTCGCAGGCACTGGCCATAAAGCCTCGTGTGAGCAGGCACAGATCAGCAGTGCAGCTGCACACAGCGAGGCAGATACAGGCACAGCGATTTGCAAAGTTTCACCAAAGTAATGTTTGTATCTGGGGTAAGACAGGACAGCGTGTTCCTGGCCTCTGGCCCACGCTCACACCTCCTTTCTCTCACCAACCCCTTTGCTGACAGTTCTGGCAAAGCCCAGCTTGGGTGGGCAGACTGAACTCCTCTAAACTGACTGCAACTGTTTCCGGAGAACTGAGGCAGGTGGGAGGATGCCTTAAAGCTTGCTGTGCAAGCAAGCTGGGATTAAGCAGAACTTCCCGCTTCCCAGAGCTGGCCAATTCCATGGTGCTATAAAATACCATTCAAAAGCAGATGGGAATCCACTGCCCAGAACCCCACCTTTTCTCCACTCTGCCAGAAACACCTCGCTATAAACCCCTCCATCTCTCTGTGCCTAGGTAGATTCACACCAATCACCTCAACACCCATAAGCAGAGGAGCTCAGGAATTCAGCAGAAAAATGTCAAAAGCAGTCCTGAGCCCCATCACACTCCCAACCAGGCCTGCTATGCCCTGGGCTGAGCCCCTCACTGTTGACACAGTGGCTGGCAGCTCTCCCTGCTGCCTCCCAAAATGCCCAACAGCTCTAATTGGACCAGTGACTGGCAGGCACCCATGGAGGAACAGGGGTTAATGCTTCTTCCTTTTCAAGATGAAGCTGGAACAACATCCTAGGACTGCCGAGGCCTGGCAGTCAGAGTAGATTTAATGGCTTTAGAAAAAAGTAAAAATCTGAAGGGCACAGAGAGTAGCAAGAGCAGAAGGGAGAGTTCCCTCACTGCTCTGGGGGCAGGAGTGCTTGGAAGTGCTTCAAACAACACACAGGAAGGCGGCCAGCACAGGGCTGTTACTGACCCTGACTGGGAAGAGGCTGAAGCTAAGTTTGCAGGTCAAGCTGTTGCCATTAAATCTCCAAGTTGGATGCAATTGTCAAGCCCTGCCACACTACCAGGTAGTTGGTCTGAGGACTGACCAGGAAGGCAGGGACACCCATGGATGGGCTGTGTCCGTGTAGCACAAATAGTACAGCCTTGCTCCCATCCTGTAACCAGACTCCACCAGCAGGACTCGGGTAAGAAAAGGTGACCTGGGAGCACAAGTGGGCTCCAGGCCGAGGAAGGGGCGAGAAGCAGGCACTCTTCAGGCTCTCGTGTCAGCTTTCCCAGAGCTCAGATTACTCGGGACAAGGTAAGACACACACTGCAGACTGGAGCCACGGAGGTGAGCATGCAGAGGAGGGGGCCGTCTCCTCTCACATATCTGCAACTCGACGAGTTTACAGCACAGGAAACGCACAGGACAAAAGCTCTCTGTGCTGCAAGGGCCACTAGTAAAAGATGCAGATGCAAAAGAATGGGGTGACTGGAGGCAAGATAAGAGAGCAGCTGTGACTTGCATCCCCTGCTGCTGGGATACCGACCCCTCCCTAGGCAAGGCAGGAGGCAAATCCTCTGCAGTAACCTTTCCTAGAGCCAGAAGAAGCTCTCACCTCGGTGTCGGTTGGTTGTTTTGTCAAACATCAGCATCGCATCATCCACCTGCAAAGAGAATGGCTACAATCAGATTATTACTGCTGCAACAAGCATCCTCCAACACAATTGTTCAGAGCTTCCCTGGCTTTCCCAAACCTGAGGGGATCAAGATGAGACATCCTGTCCCCAAAAAGGAAACAGGGTGTGCACACATGTGCAGTACACATAAGCTATTACACCAGGCACTTCCTCAAGCCACAACCAGCATGGTCCTGGTCCCCCCACCAGCCCGGGGCAGGTGCTGCTGGGCTGAGCCCTTTCGGCCCAGCCCCTGGCAGCAAGTGACCCTGATTGTTTGCCTGCAGCTCCAGCCGGGGGCCAAGGAGCAGGGAGGGCATTGTTCCCAAATCCCGGCCTCAAAGGAGAGGAGAATCAAAGGGGGGCAGAGAAGCAAAGCTGGAGAGGGGAGAGGAATAAGGGGCCTCCCAGCGGTGGGGGAAGCGGAGGCCTCAGACAACAGAGCCTGCCTGGGAAAGCTGGGAAGCGCCCCCACCCCCATCCCATGAGGAGCCTTTCCTCTAAGTGAGGTTTCCCACTGCTGGAGGCTGTAATTAGAGCAAATTTACTGCAAGGCCTGAGCAAGGCTGCCTTCCCGGGAGGGGGGGGGGGGGAGGGGCAGCCGGATCCCATCCCCCAGCCGGCCTGGGGCTGCTCTCCTCCCCATCACCGCCTGGTGCCACTTTTCCCCCCATCTTCCCGCGGGTGTTGCCTTGTGGAGCCGCATCCACTCCGCAGGTCAGCCCGAGCAGGGTTAAAAAATACACTTCAATCCCCTCCGTGTAAGCCTCAGTGTAAACCTGTCCCACTGACCCATCCCTCCTCTAATACCACTGCCTTAATCCGATTATGAAACTGGACGTGCAAGTGCTCAGGGGAGGTGGCAGCAGACTCCGGCCAGCAGCTGCCTGGCCCTCCTCCTTCTCCATGTGAGACAGCCCCTCCCTGAGCAGCACGCCCTGCACACCCCCCAACTCTACAGGATTACTCCCTTGTCTCACCCCGGGAAGAATCTGCATTGCTGCCTCCTTCTGAACAGTCACTGGACAGGGCAGAGCGCTGCCCATGCCCTGGCACAGCCAGGCACGGGCTTTGCTCATGGAGACCCCACAACCCCAGTCAGGAAGGGAGAGGCTCCTACTCTCAGGCCCCCAGGACACACAGCTCCACCTCAGGGCTGGGTGGATGGAAGGAGCCCTTACTGACAATTCCAGTACCATCATAAGCAGACAGGGATCATATTTGATGCCCTTGGCATTGTCTAACACATCCACTCCAGGTGACAACAGACAACCTGGCTCCTGCTCATCTCACACACTAACCATCCTGGCTCAGCCTCCCTCAGCCAAGTAAACAAACACCTGAGAAACATGCCAAGCATCCAGCCTGGAGCCACAGGGGACATAAGCCTTGACACAGACCCAAAGCAACTCCTCAGCAGCTTCCCAGGACACACAGTTAGGGAGATGGGCGCTGAGGGCAGCTCCTCACACTGTCATTCCCCATTGTCACTTGCTCCCACATCTGCAACACTTCCCTTGATGGCACAGCACAACTGTGATGTGCTGGAGAGAAACCCAACGTGGCTTAAAAAAAGTTCAACAGGTTTTATTGTCTGGTTTTCCTCATTTTAAAATTTAGATCCATTCCCCTATCCAGTTGACAAAAAAGCTGGAGAAATAGCTGTTCTCCTCCCCAGTAAACACTGGGAGAAAGCTGTGTTAAAGGCGCTCTGAGACAGTGCCACTCCTAGCTCTGGTAGCTGGAGACCACAAACCCATCACAAAGAAAGATGGGCATGAGGAAAAAACAAACTAATGTCAATGAGCACAGGCCCACTGCTGACTTACTCTGCCTGACCAGCCCTCCTCCCTGCAGAGCCTGGGAAGCAGGAGCAATTGCAAGTGGCAGAGCCCACTGCACTTCCACAAAAACTCCTGGCACAGCAATATCCCAGGCAATGGCTGGGCACTGCCACAGCGCTCAAGCACTCAGAGAAAGAAGACGTGCAACCACTTCATCCCAAATCACGCTGTATGCTGTGAGGAGAGCTGCAGCCTTCCTCCTTCTGTGCTTTTTCTCATGGCTCTGCTTTGAGGTGTACCCAGCACTCCAAAATGTACTTGCCTTGCAGACATATTTATTTTAACACATGTACTCTATTTGAAAGCTTTTCCTGCTAAAAACTAAATCTTATACAATACGTAAGTATGTGTGTGCATATATATGTGTATATATACAGTTGTATATGCACACAACTCCAGGGCTTCAACTCTGTATGGCTGTAACTGATACATTTTATTGCCATTAAAACCTACACATTACCATCTTTATGTCTCCTTTCAAGGCAGCCTGTGGGCTGAGTTGGGTGGTCTCAGCACACACCTGTGAGGTAAAGCAGGGCCCAGATCCCCCCTAACCCTGGCTCTAGGGGATACCCACGTCTGTCTCCGGCCATGGATAACTTGGGCAGACCCTCACTCTGAGGCACCACATCCAGCACCCACCAAAGCTCTGCCCGCACCGACTCTCCAGCCACCACCGGCCCTCAGTGGGCAGCTATTGTGGTGCTGAAGCACCGCAGTCCCCCCACCCCCGCTCTCCCCGCCGCGCTGGGCCTTTCCCGGCTGGGCCGCGCCGGGCCCCAACAAAGGCGGCCGCCGGCGGGGCCGTCGCGATGGCAACGCGGCCGCCATGGCAGCTGGGGCCCGGATTAGCGGCTCACAAAGCCGCCCCGCAGCGCTCCGTGCCCGCGGCCTGCGATGGGCTTCGGGAGGGCACCCAACGGGGGCCTCCGGCACCCCAGCGCAGGCGGATCGGCATTCCCGAGGGATTCATCACCTCGTTCCAGCCCCGCGGCTCTGTGCAGGGACACCTTCCACCAGGCTGCTGCAAGCCCCTCCAAGCTGGCCTTGAACCTGCCCCTAGGTGGGGCAGCCTCAGGTTCTCTGGGCAGCCTGTGCCATGGCCTCGCCAGCCTCACAGGGAAGAACTTCATCCTAAGAGCCAATACAAACCTACTCTCTCTCTCTCCTTCAGTTTGAAGCCATTCCCCCTTGTCCTGTCACTACATGCTCTTGTAAATGATCACCCCAGGAACCTGGTGCCTGAGCTAGAGGAATCAAGACAGGATGACTTGGTGCTCCCTGTTTTCTAGGTCCTAATGTTCCTATGCCTTCCCTAAATAAGGGGAAAAAAAGAGGAGTGGTTTTTTTGCATGCTTTCTGTCTGGGCTAAAATGTATTTTTCAAAAGCATCTATCCTAATTTAAAGATCTTAAGTGGTGGCAAATCTGAGGCACACTCAGGCTTGTGGCCTGGGGGTGACATACAAACCTTCATGCAAAAGCCATCTACTGGACTCCCCTGTCCTGAGAAGCAGAGCATGATCTCCCCCTAAAGTCAACATCCAAAGTGAGCTTGCCACTGCACTCTCAACAGTTGACTAAAAATCAGCCCTGGGACCCTGGCACCTTGAGCTTGAGCAATCAAGACAGGATGACCTGGTGCTCTCAGCTCTCTCCTCTCTAGATCCTAAGCGTTCCCATGTCTTCCCTGGACAGGCAGGAGAAAAGAGGAGCAATTTTTGTCCTGCCAGGTGCTAAAAAACTGTGGGGCCACTTTGAAGAAGAGTGAACAGAGTTCACTCAGAGAAAGCCCTTTCCTCAAAGGCTAAGTGCCCTAAAGAAATACTTTCAACAGTTCCTTTTCACACAGTCCCAATGCAATTCCAGAAGTAGTACTAGACCCAAATTACAGGAAAAAGTCTGCCTGAAAAAAACATTTTCTGAGATGAGGATACCATGACTGAAGCTTCAGCACCTCTCATTTAATGGTGCCATAATCACAAATGATCCATCCAGCCTTGCCCAAAATACCCGGGGGGTTTTCAGAGGTTTAATTCCACTCTAATATCTTTCAATTTTCCTGTTTCATTCTTAGTTATCTGCTATGGGGAAGCCAATGACATCCTCATGCAGATTTAATAAAATAATAATTTCCAATACCAGTTTGATAAGAAATGTTGGATGCACTTTCACAAAGGTAGTATTTGAAAGTTGTAAATATTCAAGCAGAGGGTTTGTGGAGACGGACATCTTCCACCGAAAGTACAAATAAAAAGGTCTGAGCTGGTCCTAGAAGGAATCCCAGCAAAATATTTATAGTAAAGTTAGGCAGAAAAATAGTAACTGTTGAGACAGCTTCCATATGAAAAATAGAAACCAAACTATCAAGAAACCACTCGGCCATCCTGTCAAAGGACAGACAGCATTACCAGCCCTGTGAGGTTCTCCCAGCTGCATGAACAGGACAGACCAATTCCAGGGAGGAGGATGCATGGACAGAGAGGCTGGCTCCAGGGAGCAGGGGTGCTGTGCCATTCAGACCCTTCTTACCCCGCTCTGCAGACCAACTGGCAGAACTCTGGGAACGAGACTTGGCCAAGGGGACAGAGCCTTCTCCATGCCACAGGAGAACAGAACAGCCTGTCCAGGTGTCCTTGCCCGCTCTCACACAGGCACCTGGCAAATATCAGGTGAACCCCAGAAGACCTGAATGACCATTACTGCTAGAGTGGTTTTGGCTGTGTGCCTACCAGATGCGGAGCACAGAGAACCCTTTGTTCCAGAGGCATTGTTACCACAGGCCAAACTGCCTACTGCCACAAGAGAGGTGATCAGATTCCCCTTCTCCTCCCCTCCCCATCTGTTCATGGCAACCTTGTTATGTGTGAGAATTTACATAAATTGCCCTCTGATCTGTGGAAGAAAA
The DNA here is from genome assembly GCF_963513975.1 of Fringilla coelebs. Lineage (NCBI taxonomy): Eukaryota > Metazoa > Chordata > Aves > Passeriformes > Fringillidae > Fringilla > Fringilla coelebs. The sequence continues at coordinate 4,949,174 of NC_140043.1, read as the reverse complement.
TCCAAAATCCAGTTTGGAAATCCACAGCAGGTTGACAAGTAGCTTTGATCCCTGAAATTTCCAGAGAGCGGCAGATTAAGGATTAATTAATTAACATTCTTCCAATCCAAAGTGAGGAAAATCATGGCCACTGTAAGCACAGAAACAAGTCTTCCTTAAAGACATTTGCCATCAGTATCTGAAGGTTTTCCCATTAGTCAGCAGGGAAAACTCATTTCATACACCTAAGTAAACCACCCCATTCTTCTGGCAGGAGTACATGAATAGGCATTTGTGACAGACCTAGAGACCCTCATCTGATCCAGCACCTCAGATACTGTGATTTTCCCTCATGGCAACAGTAACAGCCATCACCCCAGTGAGACCTCAGGACCTCTCAGGTCCAGAATTTGGATGGAGTATTAGATGGCAGCCTAAAGGTCAGAACCCTCCTCAGACCCCAGATCTTTTTTCTTGTTTGCTTCCAGGGTATTTTTAGAGAGGAGAGCTCTCTCTCTGGGCAAGAGCTGCCTCACAGAGAGGCTGAGCTTTCATGACCGACTCATCCACACACAATTACCTCAGGCCCAGTGAGAGATGCAGACTGGTTTTAAGCACTTTCCAAGCACCCTTGGTGCTGCAACTGATTAGTGAGTCATGCAAAGACGTCACTGTGAATGTATTTCCTGCACTGCTGCTTCACCAAATGTAAAAGCACACAACAAAACCATGAGTTCAAAAACTTGATTCAGGTGCAGGCCCCCATTTCTTCCAGGACCTCTGCACCTCCAGTTTCTGTTAAGATCAGCTTCTCTCCTGATGACAAACAAAAGACCAGCTGCATCAAGTTAGAGCAGAGCTGTGCCTTGCCCAAAGCCTCCCAAGATACCAACCAACAGACAACTTTGGAAGTACATAAGAGTAAGGCAAGGACATTACCACAGAGCCCAGAACACTACATCCCCATCCAAGCTATTTGTGATTTGGAGATTTTCTGAATTCAAAGGGGTGTCTGTGTATGTTAAAAGACCTTCCATGAATTTGCCCAATCCTTTTGGAGCCTATGTAAATTTTAGTAATAATATCCTGCGGCAAAGATTTCACAGTTTAGATATGCTCCATGATAAAATGACTTTATTTGTTCTAAGCCTCCTCCTATCTCGCAATTTATATGTCTTTCTCTACCACAAAACTTTATCAAACCAATTCTTGCATTAGAAAGATGATCTGAATTTTTTCAGTTTTGATTTGAAACAAATAACCTCGCTTACAAGATCAGAGACCCAACAGTCCAAAGAAATTACTCTGATGGACAACTCCTTTTCCTCCCCAAAAATAATACAGAACAACATGTTCCCACAGGTCGAAGTAGCAAAGGAGGAAGCTGCAACTTGAGCTCCTCTGGCATTCTCATACATGTTGAACTAGACAGAAGACTAGCTGTGCCTGAGGTGGTAGCTGCAAGACACCTTCCTCCTCTCTTTCTGTTGCAGGTTGCAGTGAGGGTGGCAGCCTGAATCTAGAGAAGCTGTTGAAATAATTCCTTTTGCTGTCTAAAGATCTTCAACACCATCCAACTTAAGCCAAAGTACTTGACTACACATACTGTGAATGAAAATCTTTCCTGGACTTCTGTCCTACAGTTGAAATAATAATCTCCTTTAGAAAGCATGTGCATGGCCTGAGCCTGGATCTCAGAGAGATTCAAGTTTTGGAACCAGAGAGGTGTTTCCTAGAGATCCCGCTATGCTCAAAGCCCTCGCAGCTGCACCTGACAAACCACAGCCAGCTTGAGATCACTTTTCAGTCTCTTCTCTGTACTAAAAAAAAAAAAAAAACACCTTTGTATTTTCTTTCTCAGGAAAACAGCAGCCCACATATTTCAGTCAGAGTTTTGGAAGCGAAAAAACCCCAAGTGATTCCTCTTTGAAGCAGAGACACATTGTATTTGGGATCCTCTTTAAAGCTTCACCTTTTGTGCCTGTTAAAACCAAGTATTTTGATATGAAGAACTGAAGTGCCAGTCTCTCCCTCTCTTGCTTTATCACTAAGTAATACTCACGGATTTCCTTTTCACACATTTTCACCTTTTTTTGCCACTTCCATTTTATAAAGGTGAGAGAAGGTTTTGGACACGGCGAGGAAAGAAAACAAAACAAAACAAAAATAAGAGAATAAGGAGAAATGCCAAAATGGAAAAATCACATCTGGGACTTTTGTCTAATGAAATAGAAAACCATTTCCTTTACAGCCCAACTAAACTTCCATTTTTTTTCCTGCTAATGGACGTAGGAGGTATGCTGCTTCTGACCTGAGATGCACTGACACCAACCACCTTGGAAGGCTTGTGAGCTGCAGTTCACGGATTTGAACTGGAGAGAACATTATGATAATCTAATTTGACCTCATCTGTTCTGCAGGCCATAGCACTTCCTCTTGTAATTCCTTCAGCATGTACATGCTTTCTGTCTGGGCTAAAATGTATTTTTCAAAAGCATCTATCCCAATTTAAAGATCTTAAGTGGTGGCAAATCTGAGGCACACTCAAGCTTGTGGCCTGGGGGTGACATACAAACCTTCATGCAAAAGCCATCTACTGGACTCCCCTGTCCTGAGAAGCAGAGCATGATCTCCCCCTAAAGTCAACATCCAAACTGAGCTTGCCACTGCACTCTCAACAGTTGACTAAAAATCAGCCCTGGGACCCTGGCACCTTGAGCTTGAGCAATCAAGACAGGATGACCTGGTGCTCTCAGCTTTCTCCTCTCTAGATCCTAAGTGTTCCCATGTCTTCCCTGGACAGGCAGGAGAAAAGAGGAGCAATTTTTGTCCTGCCAGGTGCTAAAAAACTGTGGGGCCACTTCAAAGAGAAGGGAATAGTTACAAAGCTCTTTCCTAATAGGGTAAGTTCTCTAAAGAAATGCTTTCAAAGAGCATCCTTAACAGTTCCTTTTCACACAGTCCTGATACAATTCCAGAAGCAGTACTGGACCCAAATGACTTGGAAAGTCTTAATGAAAAAACATTTTCTGAGATGAGGATACCATGACTGAAGCTTCAGCACCTCTCATTTAAAGATGCCATAAATCAGAGATGAAGACCACTCATGGTGTCTGGGACACCCCTAAAGATGGGATTCTAGGAGACCTCTGAAATCTGGGAGGCCCCAGCACATCAGAAAGAGCCACCAAAAGAGACTATGCATCAAAATCATGTTTTCCATGAGTCACAGCTGAAACTGAAGGCAACAGGCTTAGCCCTACCACCCATACAACAGCACATTCAGAGCTCAGAACTCCAGAGGTGAAGGCCACAAGGCTTTCCTCTGAAATGCACTTTCCCATTGATTCCGCCCATCAGCCATACCAAGCTCTCTACTGTAGAGAATCTCTCAGGAAACAATTCTCCTGGCCATGGGTGAATTATTTGAGGCTCAGTCTGGAAGATGGTTACAGGCCAGGAACGGTGCTTTACACAAGAGCTCTGAAGAGTCTCTCATCTGAAGTGAACAGATGAGTCAGAAAATTGCCCTGAAAATAGCAAGTTAATCTGACCAGCCCTAACGTCTCCCCATGGAACCCCCCCCAGAGCCAAGGGGACAACTGCTCCAGCCTCACACAGACTTGAAGCTCTGGATGTTGTCCAGGACACTGGTTCTTCAGAAATGAATTGCTGTGCAGAACTCTCTCTCCTGCCCACTCCAGAAAACACTCTCACACAACCACTCCTTGCGAGTCACCTGATGTCAGAACACCTTGCAGCACACAACCATTAAACAAGAGAAACATAACAGCGCCCCAAAAGAGCTGGAAAGGACTGCTCAGACTAGAGCAACTGTAACTGCCTGTAAACTGAGTGCCCTGTGACATGCTTCTTTGAATTAGCAGGGATACAGTCAAGGTTAAAAGGGGATTATGCCAAAGACAATTTGTTTTCCTATCAAACACATCCATCAGCAGCACAGGACAACTTGCAAATCAAACAGCCTTCAGACTGCACAGACACATGAACACCACCACCTTTAGTGGTGCCACCCTTGAGGATACCATGCAAAAGCTCTCGGAGACACAACAGAGTTTGCCTATTTCTTATAGAAAATGAAACCACACAGAGCTACCAACTGGCAAACACGAGGATATCCAACCACTTTCTCTTAGAAGTGAACAGAGTCCCACTTTGCACACCAGAACATGCAAATTTGACTTAAGAAGCTGAACGAAGGTTCTGAGCAGATACTTGTCTCAAACTTTCTGCCCAAAAGTTTCAGCAATATGGCAAATCTGGTTACAAAACTCCCTTTCCTTTCACTAATTAGTGTGCCTTAACATGACATCACCCTTCTGCAGGAAATTTCAAAAGAAAATTAATACCAAACCTTCATCCCCACACTGCAGCTTCCATGGTGCTTCCCTCCATGACCATGATTCCATCAGCAATGTTCTGGCTGGGTCACCACCCACCAAACCATGTTCTTCCCTCCTAACTGGGCAGGAAGGTTCCAAGAGCTGCAGAATCTAACACTTCCTGCCCCAAAGACCAAACCTATGCACAACTCCACAGAACAACAGTGAAACAGTCACAATGTCCTGCCCACAGAGGTGAGCACACTCGGCGCTTGGGTACGATGATCCCCTTCAGTTCCTAATCCCATTAAAAATCTTGGGATTCTTCAGTCTAATCCTGCTGATATCACTCCTGGAGATGCTGACAACCTCCTCAGCTGAAAGGTCACAACTGAGCTCCCTTCAATCCTCAGATTCAGCCCAGTCTCACAATTCACACCTGGCTGTAATGGACTATGGCACAAGCCACTTCCAGCCACAGTAGCCCATCCTTCCCTGAGCCACCACTGGCCACATAAGAGCCAGACCAACACAAGGGACAGCCTTAGTGCCAAACTTTCTTTAACTATACAAAACTTACACCACCACTTGCCCAAGACTCAGCAGAAGTTTCAGGACCAAAAGAGTTATTTTTAATGAAGGATTATTGAAAAATAAATGACAAGGTTTTGAGTTAGAAACAGGCCAAAATCAGAGGTTTGATAAAGCAGCGACTCTGTTAGGAGTGTCTACAAACCTTCCTCCAGCATTTGAACAAACTGCAAATCTGTGAGCCACAAGAGGCTTCTGGATAGGGAAAAATGTCCCATAGCTGAGGTCCTAGCAACTCTGGGAACAAGGATAAATTCTGTTTCAAATCACCACAGGGCAGGAGTCACTGGCAGTAGCCCCTACAAGGACATTACAGCCAGCCAGCATCTGTAACTGACCTTTGATCTACTTAACCCTTGCAAAAGACTCAAGCTTCTAATCCCGCCCCCAGAAAAGTTCAGAAAACTCCTTTTGCCCCAGAAGCAACAGCTTTGATCCAACATCACTCAAGAGACTTACCTTCCCGAACTGCTCGAAATATTGTTTCACATCCTCCACAGTAGTGTTCACAGACAGACCACCCACAAATATCTTCTTCGTTCGGGTCACCATCTGGAAAAGGGAAGGACAGGAATTCACCAAATAAACCCAGAGCGAGCAGAGAACGAGACTCAAAAGGCCACTAACTCCCCTCTGCTGCCAGGAAGCACTTTTCCCTTTGCTGCAGCTGAGCTTCCAACTTCTTGTAGCCCCCTGGCCAAACACAGCTGGCAGACCTGTCCCACACCAGATTCATGCTCTTGTCTTCACTTAGCCCACCACACGTGCCAGCACCCAGCCACCACCTCCTCGTCAGACAATTACCAGCCTCCTCCCTCACTAACCTGCCACCACTCCCTTGGCACTGTGACACCACCCCAAATGTGTGGGGCACAGCTGTCCCTTCCCCAGCCCTGCCACTTTGCACAGCCAGCCTCTTCCAGGCAGCCCCAGAGGTACCTGCTCTGCTCCCAGGGTGGCAGGAAGCCTGCCATCACAGGCAGGTTCCCCAGGCTTTGCCCTCCCACCCCACAAATTGCACAGCCTTCCAGTCTGAAATGGAATAAACCTCATTTCACTAGCACTTTCCAGGCACTTAAAATGGAGCCCAGTCAACAGCCAGTTAAATCGGTTTTGCCCCTGCAAGAAGGTAAAGACAAGATCCCTGTGTCACTTGTCACTGATACAACTGGGACAAGGAAGAAAACTAACTACCCTGAGAGGGGCCATGGCTGCCAGGCTGAGGCACACCGACATCCTTTGAACCAGCTCTCCAGCTGCATCCTTCCCTTAGCTGCTTGGCTACACCCCTGCTCTCAGAGGAACACATGGTCCTAATTACCCCAAGGAGCATAGGGCTAATCCGCAGCAATTCCCTGGCTTGGAGAGCAGCCCGTTCTAACACTAAAGCACCTTCTGTCACCAAACTGCTTAATGGAATTAACCCAATTCCTACCATGTGCTTCCTGGCTCCAGTTACTTGGGATACCTGCTCACCAATTGTTCTCAGTGCCTGAACCCCTTACTTCCCTCCCAGCACCAGTCTCCTCTTTCCTCTCTGCTTCTCAACACAGCTTCTCCCCAGCTCTTTCACCCCTAACAGCACTTGGAATACAGACTCTAAACTTTAAAACTCACATCCAAGAGCCAAGTTAAAGGAAGACCCAAAGTCTAAAGGCAGTCTCCAGCATGCTGCTGGCTCCTCAGCTAAAAGTTTCTATCTGCACACCCGGAAAAAGTTCCTGCCACTGTGCATTTTAATGCCAGAGCCTCTTGTAGATAAGATCCAACACCAAACTCCTTTTGCCTTTTCCAGTGCTGAAGCACACAAGGGCATTTCACAAAGTGAAATACTTCTCCCCTTCCCTGCCATACACCTATTCATCACACACAAGTGCACACACACAACACTCTTCCACCTGTGTCACATCACAGCACGGAGCTCTTCTATAGCTCCAAGGGCCTGGAACTTCCAACCATTGTTTGCAATCTCAGAAGGACTAAGGTCACCCTGGGCAGCATTTAATCCACCAGCTCTATCTAGTGCATCCCGGAGTACAACCAAGGGGCCTCCTGATTCCTTCAGTGCCATGCAAACTCCCAGCACCGCGCTCCAGGTGAGTCCTGAGCAAACCCCAGCGAGCAGCTCCGTTGCATACATTGCATCCATTGCAAGGGCACAAAATGAAAAGGTTCACCACCACAGATTTTTGTCCCTTGTGGTACAAGGGCTGCACAGAATGCTTACCTTGGGCTGTGCTCGGCGAGGGAACGCTACCTTCGGGTCAATCTGAAAGAGATGTGAGGAAGAACAGGTGAACACATTTTTCCTGCCTATTTACAGACACAGGGTTTCCTCCATGTGTACAGCTGTCTCTGCCCATGTGGCACCTTGTTAAAAACCTAAAGAATCCACCTGAGGTTCATAAAAAGAAGCTGGCTGCAGACATCTTTCCCTCTTGATAAGGTGTAACCCAGGGAGACTACAAGTCCCAGCATGCAGTGGTCCACTTCCAACTGAGCGCTGGGCAGATGCACTGAGAGCCCATCACATGCTGGGATTAACAGGCTGGGCTGCACCCTCCTGCTTGGCCAGCCCCTGGGTGCCTTGCATCACCAGCCTCATATTAAAAGTGATTTCTTTTACCTTTTTTTGCTCTCACCCTGCACTCTTCCTACAACTACAGAGTTCATCTGGGTAATAAAAGGACAGAAAAGAAGCAGCGCACAAACCCCCAAACATTTCATCCCTTTAAACACAGACTGAAGAGCAGACAAAAAGAAGCAATAAAAGAGCAGACAGGATGGCACAAATTAACCCGAGGAGCCCAGGCCAGCCGGCTGTGGAGGCTGCGGCCGCAGGGATCGTGCTGCCCCTCTCCCCAGGCCGCGCTGCACACAAAGCCGTGATGCTTCCCTCCCTCCCTCCCTCCCTCCGCAGGCTGAGCCTCCATTGTGCCTGTTCAGCTTCCCTATAAACCTGCTGCTGGCCGGAGCAGCCGGCCCCGCGCCGCCATCCAGGTGCCGCGTGTTCTGCCGGGCTCAGCACGGATGAGCGCGCGCCTACATCGGCCTCACACCACCACCAGCACCACCACAAAAGCTGGACAACACTAATGCAGCTGCAAGCCAAACCCCCACAAAGCCTTCTCTCCTCCTCAGCCACCACTTCTTTCTTTATAGCCTATTTCTACAGTAACTCCTGTAAAGTTACATCACATCAGGGATGATCCAGACCTACAAATCAGCTTACAAAGACCTGTGGTAAAGGCAGGTTTGGCTCATCCCCACACTTGGACAGGCTGCAGCCGGGAGGGCAGCCTGGAGCATTGTCCCATCAGCCCAGCAGCTCCAACAGCCCAAAAGGAAGCTGTGTTTCTCCAGCTCCTCTCGCTGCTTTGTTCAGTTTTCCAGCCTAGCTGCCCTCCCGTCCTGCATCCTTTTACTTGTCTCACAGCCCCGGAGCTTGGCCCCCCTATGCCCTTCCACCAGCTCCTCTCACTGCCTTCCCCACCTCCATCCTGACTCACAGCTTACAACATAAATAAACTCAGCACGTAGGTAAACACAGGCAAAACTGAAGAGCACAAATAAATTCAAAAATAAACCTCGCTCCCCAAGCTGCGAGCACCAGCAGATTAGCATACCCTCCAGTGCCTCCCTGGGGCATCGGAACCATCCAGGCCCTCCTCTCCGCAGGCACACCCCCCCCTCCCCATTGCTTCCTGGCTAGTGCAGACACCCACAGCGAATTCTGAGGACAGGGGACGGCAGGAGACCAGGAGGTTGATGGCAGATAATAAGCAAAAACAATAATCTACTGTCTTTTACTTCTCAGCCAGTGTCATTCAGCTCCTGCCAATAAGATGCTTTCATACTCAGCAATGCTAAGCTCAGCCTCATTTTCTCATTACCCTGAGTGTGATCAACTGGGCAGAGATAACGTGTCCTCCTGGCTGGAGAGAGCAGGCAGTCATTTCACAAATTCTTCTGCACAACCAGCTATTGTTGCAGGTAGAGGGAGGCTGGGGTGACTGATTGCAGGCGCAGCCCTGGGAACACGCAGAGGGGAGCGAGTTCGGTGCCGGACTCAAGTTACCCAAACTGGACTGCTCCTTGGCTGCTGGAGTCTTTCCTAATTAAAGCAAAGGCACTGGTACCTTATTCCCTCATTTCTGGTGTTAAAACAAATAGCCCTGGAGGAGTTGTGTTTCAGTGTCACCCACTGACGTAATGGATCCTTTTTACAAACCCAGATAGAAATCTGCTAAGAGCATTCAGAACTGCTCAGATTGTATCCAAAAAACAAAACCCCAGATCAGGCTGCAGTGAATGGAAGTCACCTGAGCTCAAACTTCTTCCAGTTCACCCCACAAGACTTTGGTAATGAGGAATCCCACTGAAGTTGCAAGCGTACCAACAGGCCAGCCAGGTCCTTAGCAATGCTCCTTCAGGCCACCTACAGCCCCGTTTCATATCTCAGATCTCGTAACTGCTGCGTTAGCCTAGCTGGTATCAGCGTCCCAAAGCACAGGGAAGGCTGGGAAGGACCTGTGAGACGTCAGGTCCGGGTTTGCTCTTTCATTGTACCTCTGTCACTACCTCTGCCCTGCTGGTCTGCACTGCAGGGGAGCTGCAGGTCACTCCCTCCACCACAAAAGACAAACCCAGCAAAAACTCAACAACGGCAACAAAGAAACAACGGGATGACCCAGCACTGCCAAGTGCTCTTCCCAGAGCGCAGGAAGAAGCAGCTCAAGGCAGCGGCCAGCTGCAGCTTTACAAAGTCACGCAAATCTTTTACCTTGAGACTGTAAAGCCAATTCTCATATCAAGTATTTTCAAAAATAACCCTGTAGTCTGCTATCTAGCTTACAAACAAAGAGGAGTTTGAAAAGAACAAGGCTGCCTCGAAGAATTGGGCCAACCGCCTTCATTAGGGTAGGAAGAATCAGAAGACAATGAAGCAACAAGTTGAGCAGACACTGTCTATCAAATACTGTTTGCCACGAGACACCAAGCCCCATGAGAAGGCTGTCCTTACAGGACACCAGGCCTTTTCCTGCAAAGTTTCATAAAACTCTAAATTAAGATTTAGATGAGTTTGTGTCATTTAACCCATGACTCACAGCCAAGCCTTTCACCTCAGCAGGGAAAAGGCATATGGAGGTTCCTTGTGCTCCCATAAGATCAACCTCTCCCGAGGCAAAACACCCCAAAACATCTGACCCAGCTGAAAACTGCACCAAACAAAAACCGGGAACGAAGGGGGAAGAGGACCAAAGTTCCTAACAAAGAAGGCCCTGGTGAAACTGTCCCCATTCTGTGTGCCATGCCGGCGGGGCGAGCAGAGCAGATGCAGCAGGGAATTTCAATGGCTGGCCGGTCCCCGTGCCACGAGGCCCTTCTGTTCTCCTGCAGCGCCCACCGTCCCTCCCTGCCCGCGTGGGCTGCACCCCGGCTCACAGCGCCTTCGCACAGCCGGCAGCGGCGGCTTGGGGAGGAGAATGGACAGCGTGGATTTCAGCTCGCTCCCAGCCCTGAAACACTTCCAGGATTAGTGCTACAACCAACATCCATCACTTGCCTTTTCAAGAGGGGTCTAAGCCAGCCCACAGACTCATGACAGGACTAGCTGATCAGACACTGTGTTTACACAGGCTAGTGGGGAAAAAAAAAAAAAAGGGGGAAAAGAAAACCCTGGGCCCTCCTCAAAAGACATTACTGTAAAACCCCCGCCAAAGAGCAAAATTCACTTCACATCACTCCTGGAAGGAGGAGGGCCAGGAGTCCTAGGGACCAAGCTTCATCCAGAAAGGCTGGGGTGGGTTTAACCAGGAGCTCCCATGGGGAAGAAGGACCTGTGCACATCAAAGGGAGCGATCCAAGCAGTTAAACAGGAACAGACATAAATCTTGCTGCAACTCATGCCGTAAACCCTAAGAAAGAGGGTCTCGCTCTCCCGCCCTCTCCTTCTGCCAAGATAAAGACTAGGACGCCTGGGCCACGCACTGCAAGAAATAAAACTCTGCAGTTACACTTCTCAGCAGCCCTTGCCTAGAGCCAGAACATGCCCCCCACCATGCCATCCCCTGGCAGCCCCTGCCACTCCCCCGTCCCTACCCTCACCTTCACCTCAGGGCAGCAATAAGGAAAAGGAATTCAGGGGAAGGCAAGTCATTGAAACTGAAGAGAAGGGACCTCCCACTCAGACATCTCACCCCCACCCCTCAAAACAGTCTGCACATCTCCTGAGCACCACAGATTCACAAGGCAGGACCTGCCACCTTACGCCACTAGTCCAGTGAGCCACCAAATCTTTGTGCTAGCCCACTTGGGGGTCCTCACCCAAACTTGCAAAGTGAGGGCTGTAGCTGCAGTTACTCCAAGAAACTGGTGGTAGCCCACGCAGGCAGACACTGGCCACACTTGGAGACAATAAAGTCCTGAATCTCCATGACCATTACAAAAACTTCACCTGGGAAACCACAAGAGAGTCTCTGGGGTGCACAGAATGAGGGCTCTCTGCCAGGAAGGGGGGATGCACAGGCCACCATGGCCAGGGAAGCAGGGCCTGGGCACTGGGGAACAGCACCCCTGAGGAAGGATCAGTGCTCAGCCGTACACAGGATGAAAGGGCAGCTTCCCTCTCTCGGAACGCAGCCACGTCTGATTTCCCGGGGCAAATCCTCATCCCAAACGTTCAGGTGTCCCAGTTTTGAGAGGGCTACAGTCACTGCCAGGATGGGCCTTGTGATGGGCCTGACAACCAACGAGCGAGAATAAAACCATCACCAGGATCCACAGACCCACACCAGGAATCGGCACACAGTGAGCCCTGTGCTTGGGCGGCAGCTAGGCTACCCGCCGGCAAGTGGGACAGAGAAGGGAACGATCGATCCGTATCAGGAATCAATAGTTTACAACCTCTAACTGGAAATCAAACACTACAATCGACGGCTGCTCCGAGCACAGCCGTTCCGCTGGTAAATGCACCCCTGAGATGAGAGAAGTCATCTCACCGTCTTGGAGTCCAGTTCATGTCTGGATTGGGCCAGGACCTTGTCGACGCCAGCCTGGTCCATGAACGTGACGAACCCGAAGCCCCTGAGCCCCGCAGCCCGGGCAGAAGAGGGGATGCGGAGAGAAGAGAGAAAGTTGGTTAAAGTGGCGGTCGGGCCGCGGCGGGGGCGAAGGGAGGCGCGGGCCCGGCCTCTCACCTGGATCTCTTTGTCAGCGGGTCCCGCATCACCAGGCACTCCTTCACCTCGCCGAACTGGCTGAAGTACTCCCGCAAGCCCTCTGCAAGTACAGCACCCACCGTGGGTGTCCCGTCCCGTCCCGGCCTCGCCGCACCCCCCCCCGGGCTCAGCCCCAGCTCCGCCACCCCCGGCCCCGGCGGCAGGTGCGGGGCCCCGCGACGCTCACCTTGCGTGGTCTGCCAGCTCAGTCCCCCGATGAACATTTTGCTGCGGGAGGAAGGGGAGAGCCGTGAGCGGGGCCGCGCCGGGGGGCCGCGGCACCCCGCGGGGGTGGCGGCAGCGGCGGCGGGGCCGCGCGGGGAGGGGAGGGCGCGGATCGGCCATGTTGGCAGCGGCACCGCCGCCGCTGCTGCCTCCGCCGCCGCCGCGCCTGCCCGGGCCGGGCGGCCGGGGCCGGGGGAGGGGGCGGCCGCGGCCGGACCGGGGGGGGTAGTGGGGGTGGCCGGTGGCGGCCGCTGCGGAGGTACCAGGGGTCGTGCGGGGAGTCCGGGGAGGCGAGGCCGGGCTGGCTGCCGTCTGTCTCCATTCGGACCTCTTCTCCCTGCGAGGAGCGGCGCCGCACTCCCGGGGCAGATGAGCGCTGGAAAAGGGGCCGGACGGACAGGCCATGCTGCCCCCTCCCCCGACCCCTCTCCGCCGGGCGGGGAGGGAGCGAGGGAGGAGGGCCCGGCGGGCACAACCTGCCCGGCTCCTCCCACCCCCGCCGGCCCGCCGGCCGCCCTGCGCATAAAACCCGCCGGCGGCACCGGGGCCGAGTGCCGGGAGCCGCGCCCGCACCGCGCTGGGGGAGAGCGCCCGACTTCGGGCTCGGTGGCCGCCGGAGCAGCCCCGGAGCTCGCAGCCGCTTTGTCCCTGGCCGCGCTGCCCGCACCTGCCCCGGGGCGGTGGACAAAGGGCGACGGAGCCTGGCCCGGCCCGGCCCGGTGCGCTCGGGCTTGCTGCGGCGGACCCCGGAGACCCCGGCCGTGTTCCTCCCGGTGTTTCGCCGCCGCCGCGGGCGCTTCCAGGTCGGGACCAGGACTGCCCTGCTCACCCCGGGATCCCGACCGGGCAGCGGGGAGTCGAGGCGCCTTCTCGGAGCCCTGGTACCTCGGTGTCCCCTGGCAGCCCACGGGGACCCTGCAGGGGTCAGGGGCTTCCCGGCCTCGCCGCTTGCTGCCCCGCACGGCAGTGCCCAGGCTGCAGGACCCGGGGCAGAGCTGCTGCCGGGCACCGCGGAGCCCCGTAGAGCCCCGCAGCACCAGGTACGCACAGCCCGGCCGCTCTTCTCTGCCCGCGGCTCACTGGGAAGGGGGTAGGCTGGTCCCCAAGGCACCGCGCAGTTTCTTACTCATTCAGGCTGACAGACTCGTGCCGAGCTGCATTCGAGTTCCACTGCCACACAAGTTCATTCACATGCTGCTTCTCGAGCAGGTCTGTGCACTCTGCCTCTGCTCTTGTGCAACCTAGCCCTGGTGGCTGGAGGAGCTCAGCAAGGAACAAATGAAATACCTGTAAAGTTGGAGTCAAGAGGAGAGCTGAAACTTTGCCTGACTGTACCAAGCATCTCTCTGGGAGAAGTCACTTGCTTGCATCTGTGGCATATCAGAACAGAGCAGTGCTCAAAATCTCTGGTGACAGTGCTGTAACCCTTTCTCATGTCAAGAGGGTATCACTGGATTTCAAGCATACACTACTGTGATGCCAAATACTTCCCACAGGCATCCCTGTCTCTGCTCCTTCCAGCATGGGTCCTCCCTGTACCCTCTCACTGCCTAAAGCAAGGTATTGATAGCTCAGGTCAGTGCCATCCTCATTTGACCTTTCTTCCCCTTCTCCCATGACTGTTCTTCCACATCCCAATACACATCCTCTCCTTCCTGGAGAGAAGCCACTACACCTTTGTTATAACAATACTTTGCAACAATACCTTTTGTTCCATTGGGCTGAAATCCTGAGTTAAATTCATCCTCTGCCCATTAGCTCTGCCAAACCACCATTCACCCACCCCATTTCCTGAGCTGGTTCAGGATCCTATCCTGTGTCCTGGCCCTGTGCTTGGGTACAGCAACACACTCAACACCAGGCACTTGGTAGCTGCCCCTGGGAACTGAGCTATGCAGCATCCCAGCTCCTGCTGCCACCTATCCAGGCTGAGCTGCTTCTCCAGAATAACCCACTCTTCATTCCACAGGGCTGAAATCATCACTTTGGGTGGAGGTGCCCTGAGAGGCAGCAGGGCTGGTGCAGCAGGGAAATATAAATAATGACATGCAGAGGTGGTACTGCAGCTGGCAGTGACGGGCAGGAGTGTAGAGCCAGTGGAAGCAGCGGTGCTGGGGCAGCACCCCAGCCATCTCCCCTTGCACTTCCTGAGAAACCTGGACAAAGCTGGGCTACCAGAGCCACCACAGCTGCCTGCCACACTGCCCAAACTCAGCGATGTTTTTCTCCTTTCCAGCACCTGCTCTCTCCCATTTGGAGGGCAAATACTTTCAAGGGGGAACTAACTAAAAATTTCAAGTCACCTGGCACAGGTTTTATGTTCCATTATTGCCCAACCTAGGCACACTACTAATGCTAATTAAAAACAAGAGGAAAAAAAAAAAAAGAAACAAGAGCTCAGTGTTGGACTCACTAAAGGATAACATCTCTTAGTTTGCTACCAGTGCATTACTATAATTTTAAATGAGTTACTTTTAAGACAGTACAAGTTAAATACTCTGAGGGACACTGTTAAAATACTTCATTGTCTTTTTTTAATGTTTATTATTTTATTTACTTTTTCTCCACCAAAATAATATTGGAGAGGGGAGAACAGGATCAATGTGAGTTAACATCTGTGAAGACCAGAGGAAAAAAAATGAGCCTTCAGGAAGATTTGGCTGGAGGATGTGGTCGGACTTGCATCACTAGCAATGACACAATAACCTACCGTGTAACTTATTCCAAGGTTGTTTCCAAAACATACACATGATATTTTGTATTTCCACCTTAGGACCCCCAAGCGCTTCGTAAGTATCAATTCATTTATCTCTGTAATGCACAGGACAGTGGGTCTTGAAAAATCCGCTGATTAGTGACAGTAGGAAGCTTTCCTCACAGAGAAGTAAACATATAAAACATTCCAGACCTTATGATTGGAAAGATGATCTGCCGAATATAAAATAATGCAGCATTGTATTCCTGGGGCTGCAGACAGACAGCTGTAGTGCCTCTGTGGCTGCTGCTGAGAGGTTGCCAAACACCAGCGACATTAACAAAACTGCTCAGTTTTCTTGCTGCTATTCAGTGTCTCATGTGTGGTAGAGTGACACTATCAAAATCATGTCCACTTCCTGCTGAGGAGGATGATTGGCAAAGCTCTGCCCAGCACCAGTGGCAGACACTGGAGTTATTCATGGTGAGAGGGAGGTTCCAAAAAGTGGAGGTTAGGGGAGGGTCAGGGAGAGCAGCCGCCTCTTTTCCTCCCTCATCATATAAAGCTTAGGGAGAGATTGTCTTGGAGACCTATCGCTTGTTGTGAGGTTTTGGCAGTCAGGAACCATGAAAAGTTTTGCTTTTTATTTAGTTTGGACAGTTAATAAACAAATTTGAACTGGAATTGAAATGATTTTTGTAACACTTGCATTACAGTGCTGAAGATGCAAACCTGGAAGGTATTAACTGTGGCTCCATAGGCAGCCTGGGGGCACTGCCTGGCTCTGGCAGTGGCTTCTGGTGGTTCCCACGCCTGCTTTAGGAAGGATGCTGACCCTCTGGAAAGGCTGATGGCAAAACCCTGCTAGCCCATGCATGAGGCAGCCAGGGGTGTCTACCTCGAAGGGAACCCACTGCTCCAGCAACTACTTGCCTGGCAGGAACTGGCTTAGGGCAAGAGTCAGGCACACAGGCAGAGAGGAGCTATTTAGGGAAATTAAATTATTTAAATTCCACTCAGGTGGGGGGAGGAACAGAGTCAGCAATAGGAAGAGACAAATGACTGCAAATACACCAAGGACTTCTTTAATTCATATAAGAAACCTCAGGGAGCAAGATTCAGGGGGGTTTACATGGTGCAGGGCACTGAAGAACAGGATTGGTGGGAATACAGAAGAAGAACAGGGTGGCATGCAAGAGAAACATAGGTGTTAATAAGGAACAGGAGAAAGGGGATAGCAAGAGTAAATAGAGACAACTGGGATAACTGGAAAAAGGGTGAAGAAGGAAGGAGGAGACCACCCCAATTACCACAAAGCAGGAAGAGGAATTGGAGCCTCATGGGGAAAAAAAGGGAAAGAAGTCTGCAGGGGATGAAAAATAAAGCATCAAGAGAACTTGCAGCGTAGTAAATTCAGTGTAGGGATTCAGCATAAAATAGCAAACCCAGAGAGGTCTCTGAAGGACAGTAGGAGATTGCAGGTTTCCACCCGCTGTCCTGGAAATGATGGCTAAGGGAAAAATCAGAGAGCCCTGCCTGCTATTCTCCCTCTCTACAAACTCTAAAAACTACTACGTGGCGTCTAGTCTCCATGATCCTATCTAAATCAGTCCAGCAAATGAGGGAGGAAGCCCTGTCTGCTGAGCTCTAACACAGGAGCTGTTCCATACATGGACTGTGCCCAGCACCGCAGCAGCCAGGTGCCACCTCTGCAGCAGCCTGCAAAGGACCCCCTCCCCAAGGAGCAGATGGAAACATTTTCATTTTCCATTAATTTTTTTTTTAATACTTCAAATACTGCATTTAAAGTGACAGAAAGCAACAACAGATTTGAAAAATGAGGCCCCTCCTTGAAAGTGCCCTGAGCTCCACCTTCCCTCTAACCTCTTCAAGTTTGTCCCAGCCTTCCATCAGGCACTGCTTTCTGCTCTGTCCTTTCTCCTACCTAACCCCTTCCCAGTCTTCAATTCCTATGGAAAAGGGACCAATCATAGAGCATCCACTGTTAGGAAGCTCTTCCCCAGCTGAGAAGCAGAACATTGCTTCCCATTCTTCCCCTCCTCACCCTGGAAGCTCAGAGCTTCCCATGGAGGGATACAAAGAGACTTATTTCCCCACCATTAGAAAAGAGAGATGAGGATGGATGCAAGCAAAATCCACCAGATGTGCTGGGCTCTTTTAAAGAAGATTGATTAAATTGTTTCTAATGCTCAGCAAAGGTAAGGCAATAGGTTTGGTTGACACAGAAAGAGATAAATGTTATATATCAGGAGAAACTAGCAACTATAAGGATGGCTAAAGATAGGAGAGGGGAGGCAGGAAGGCCAGGAATTCCCATTCATTAAAACTTTAAAGAATAAATCAAACAAATGTCAGTTTGGTGATTATATCCTGTTTTGTTCTTGCACATTACATGCATAGATGGAGCCTAGAGAAGAGGAATAACAGAGAAATTTAAGGGCTTTGGTCCATGGGTTCATATCAGGGCAAGTGACAGTGCAGCATGGGGCCAGGTTGACCAAATACCATCAGACTGGGAAAGAGCTAGGTGAAGAGGGGTAACAGAAAAAGTCCTGAGTCAGGTTTGAGAGCTGCCAGACACCTTATACGAAAGGGATTTCCGTATTAACATTTTAACAAAGTATTAAAGTTCTGAATTCAAAATAAATTCCTGTATCCAAGTGGAAGAGGGGCAGGGTGAGCCCCAGACACACCAGCACAGCCAGCACACGTTTGCAATGTCTCCTTGCAGAGACAGGGCTGGTGCCCGGCTGCCTGGTGTGCTGGGCCTCCAGCAGCAGCTCCTCAGGCAGTGATGCTGCACTATCCTGCACCTGCACATCCCCTGCAGGTCTGACGCATGTGTGAATTATTAATCTGGGCATGGAGTCAGCACCATGTCAAGGACCTCTAAAATCTGCCTTAAAGAAGGTCGGGTCCAAGGGAACAGAGGAACAAGGGGAGAACAGGACTCAAGGGAAGGGCTGGATTCCCTGCTGAGATGCTTGCAGGGGGCAGAAATCTGGGTCCTGGCACTGTCCCAGAGCAGCTCCAGAAGGAAGCACTCAGAGGAACAAACAGAGAACTTTTGGCTCAACGCATGAACAGGAGCTGAGCAAGCAGAAGCTGTTTCTTCATCCCCTCTCTTTCAGGATATAATCGATTTCCTACTCTGCTATAGCACTCGCACTGGCTTTTAACTCTCCCATTTCTTCAAGACTTATTTTCTAATCTAAGATGGTGGGACCTCTGCTCCACAAATCCCAACAGCACTTCTCAGAGGATGACATTATAGCATGCAGGTACTATGATGGTGTAAAGTAACTGGGGCTGAGTAACTGTTAAACTTAAGAGCACAACATTGAGAAGGTTGGCAGATTATTTGGAAGAAAGAACAGAAAAGAGTATCTTTAAAATCCAGGGTGCATGCTGGAGCTCCTGAGATGAGAAAGGTTCAGACCAAGGCAAGTATACAGGACAGAAATACACACTGTAAATCTTCCTAAGCAGCTCAGCCTGTCCTGGTTCCTCAAGGTTTTGCCAAGGTATTTTGTTTGTACTTGTCACATGACTTACATCAGGCATCACATCCTAATCAAGATGGACACCAGTGTCTTCCCAGGCAAAGCTCCCATCTTCAGATTGCAGGAGAGGCTTAGCTGCTCTGTACACGTCACTCTGCCTGAGCCTCCTCCCTGCTGAAGGGGAAAGGAGGCGAGAGGCTGCCAGGGTCCAGGTGCACTTGTGGTCAGTCATCTCTGGTCATTCTCTTGTTTGCTGTAGAACAGGCTTCTGCAAGGCACACACTCACCCAGGGTGTGTTATACTCAGAACTGGTTTTCTACACCAGTGCACCCAGCACAGATGCTCTGGAGTAGGAGTGGTGTCCCCCAGAGAGGAAGGGCTTCCCTCACCCCAGGGCACATCTTTACTCAGGCTTACAGGCTCCCAATCCTTCCAGGCCAGGGAATGTGAAATGAGATGGCTGTTACTAAATACTCTAGTTTCAGCAATCTTCACCAGCTTTTAAATGTGTTTGAAACTAGAAAAGGCTCAAAATATGTTCTTTGGTCCCAAGACACAACGATTCCCCTGCCCACACACCCTGCGAGCTGACCTCTAACTGAAGAGAGGCTCTCATTCTGCACTGCTCAAAGTCTAGTGGGAAATACTTTGCTCATGCTGCTACTTGTCCATCCTTGCCCATCTTTTTCTCACTTTTCACAGCCTTAAAGCATTTATCTTTTCACGCCTTTGCCTGCTGTGGATTTCCCTCAAGGCTGATTTTGCTACCTTAGGGTCCTTGTGCCATTTTCTTTTATCTGGGTTTTTTTGGTTTGGTTTGGGTTTTTTTTTGGGGGGGGTGGAAAGGAGGGGGGGGGGGCGGGGCGGTTTGTTGGTTAATTTTTTTTGGGGGGGGAGGGATGTTTGGAGGGTTTTTTGGTTTTGGTTTGTTGGGGTTTTTTTGGTTCCAGGCAGAAATTTCCCCACCTACCTCATGCCCATGCAGTTCCATGAGCTGAAGTAAACTGAGTCACTGACCCTTTTCCCACCAGGAGTAAGTCGTGATTCACAAACTGTACTCCTCAGAGCTCCCAGCTGGCTGGTGGCCAAGGCAGTGCAACAGTGCTAAGGACCAGCCCCCTCCAAAGTAGCTGGCCAAGGCATTATTTAGCACAAGGCTAAGACAGACAACAGGGAGATATTCCTTCAAAAGCAGGGACACAGAGGAGCAGCAGGAAACCGCTCTCACAGTGGAGGTGTGAAATGTATACTGAAACCATCGCTTTAGTAAAAGTATGAATGAAACAGTAACCTCTACAAATCAAAGTTTCTGTCAGATACCTTAATCAAAATGGAGAATAGTAACATTAAACATTCAAGTAATATTAGTATAGTAACATTAAAAAATGCTTAAGGCTCAGATAAAAATGTGTTTAAGATTTTAGTTCCATCTCCATGCCATATTCCCAATTATTCAATGAGCAATTCTGCACTTCTTTTTGCAGGAATGATCAGTGCCTTTTTAGAGACATCAGAAGAAAGGACTCTCTTGAGTTACACGTGAAATAGAGGGATCATACTCTGGTTTAAGACATCTTGACTCACTGGACTTGTAATCTGATTATATGGGTGGTTTTGGAATCCCTGTGCAGTATGTCCTGCCCTGCTCTAGCCTTTCCCTTCTGGAGGTAACCACGTGTACTGCTTCACAGACACCCCTGGGGTTTGGAACCCACTTGTGATGGATGGAAATAGTGAGGCATCTTCTAAAACTTCCCACTGATTTTAAATGTTTGAAAGAAGCTGGGAAAGAGTAAACATTCCTCTTCCAAAGAAGGCCTGGGAAAGCTCTCAGCACACAGCATTTTCTGCAAAACAAGCTCATGGTGCACACACAAGGTCTGGGATTGTTAGTGGCACAGGTGATCAGGTTGAAAGCATAAGGCTCAGTAATTTACACCTTCTCTATGGTTTTAACTGCCATGCATCCTGGCCTCTGTTTACTGGCACTCTGCAGGACACCCAGGAAACCAGTAGGAGTGTTTTGCTCTCTCAAATGCTACAATGTTCCTGTAACAGAAAGTGTATTTAAATCACATTTTCAAGGGCCTCTCTGGTGTTTGAAGAAACCTGGGAATAGAACAGACAGTTGCTAGCAGAGCAGCTCTGCAGTCAAACAAGTTTTTGAAGTAGGAAAGCTGTTCTTAGACACTCCTGCTGTCAGGCAAAGCATGCTCAAGTGTGTTGGTCATTCTGGAGCCTTGAAAGCAATGCAGTGTCTGGCAAGTTCACTCCCAGATGCTGGGAGAACAAGGGATTGTGGGAGACAGAGTAAGATGGGGAGGGATTTACAGAGAAAAAGCAAATCAGTGGAAGTTTGTTGAGCCTTGCTTCCCTTTTGGTTTGTTTTTAGTGAGGCTGCAGTAGGAAAAAATTTAAGATTTTATGCCTGTGTTGCTTTAAGGATAGGAATGCTGGAAACAGAGGTATTTGATACCTTTGCTGCTAATTACAGTGCAAGCTCCCAGTGTCCTGACAATGCCCTTGTCCCTGACCTGGAGGGGCCTCACTGTCTCAGGGTCAGCTGTAATTTAGTTTCAGGTCAGACCTGGGACTCTCCTGCCAAACCAACTGCACTTTGTTTTGAAGTAGAGACCATTTACTAGTAAGTCTGAGACCATCAAACTCATTTCACTAACAAGAAACAGGAACAAAGTGCAGGGCCCCTGAGATGAAGGTCAGTGTTTGACACAGGGAGAGTTCAGCTGCATCATGAAGGAAGGGGCTGTTCTGCCCACTGAGCCTCACAACCACAGGAGCTCAGATCTCCTGCTCTCTTCAATTAAGGGAGTTTATTACAGACAGGCCTGGGGACCAACCAAGCTGTGCCAGGCCCTGAGCAGGCAACAGCACTGTCAGGCCCCACCTCAGAGCGCTGCTCACTGCTACAGGGCTGCTCCATTTCACAGGAGGCTCCAGGGGAGCGAGCTCTCCCCTGAAGTCATAAGCTGTTTGTGCTGCTCCTACCTCTTTCTCACAAATTGGCCAGGTGATTTGGGCCAAGAAAATTCTCTTTTACTACTTGAAATCCAAGGGGTTTTCTTCCTACCTCAAAAAAAAAAAGAAAAAGTTTCAAGATTTTCAGAGAGAACATGCTGCAGAAAATAACTCAAAGCTGTGAAGGGAAATAGTTTTTATCTTCTCCAAATAATCAGCCCTCTCTAACTCAAGGGAAAGTAGTATTTTTTCAACAGAAAAACAGATTTTGATTCTGATCTTCTTCCCCTTCACCATACTGATGGAGAGATTCTACTGTCATGACACCACATGGCATTACCTGAAATTAACTTGTCATTTAATGAACAGTTCTTTACAATTTATGTCTTAGTCTGAGCACCCCAAGCATTTTGCATTTTGCATATTGTCAGACATTGTTCTTTTGCTTTTATGTAGACATAGGGCTGGGTTTGCTAAGGGATAATCCATCCACAGCACTTTTTTTTTTTTTTTTTACTTTTTAACTCTGCATATCACTGCAACAAGAGGCCAAGTTAAAGGAAAAAAAAATCTGGATGAAAAATTGGTGCCAATTTACAAAAGAGTAAGAGGTTTTTGACATCAAAAGAAGGTTCCATGTCCAAATCTATAAACACATGAGTGAGATGGACAAGTATAGACCCAAACATACTTTTTGGAAACAGTAAAATATATTCAGCTCTAGTTGATGGCCAGAGTTGGGGTTGTTGGTAAGATGTGAGAGACCACAGCTATAGCAAAGAACAGGACTTCTAAGGGGTGTTCAAATCTTTCCTTCATCAAAGTTGACTAGAAGACTGCAACACACCCTGAGGTACATTAACACTTGTTCCTTGCCATGCTGGGCAGCTGAAAGCAGTGTGGCAGGAAGAATTACCAGCACCACAAGCTACAGATGAGTTCAAAATGCAATATTTCTGTTGTCAGACATCACAGTTCCCCAACTGCCTGTACACCCAAACCACTCATCTAAGCATTGGTGCCTCTAGAAATATGAAAGCAGCTTCCAAGAGCTCATCTCAGTTGCCAGAGCTCTTTGTGGGACAGGTCCCAGCTACCCAAGAGCTGCCTATCTCCTTCCTGGCTCCCTGAGAAAACCACGTGTTTCAGGAGCAATGGAACTGGCATCCACCAGAACAAGGCTCTGGAGCAGAGCAGATAGCTTCCTTGGCAGCTGGCCTGCAGTGGAGGAGCTCACTCCCAGGAGAGATTAGAGGGAGTAAAAACCTCATTGCGATCACAGCAAAGCACTCAACCTGCTTCTACCAGAGATTTCTCACAAGAGCAAAAAAAAAATTCCAAAAGTATCTCTACAAATAGGAGGCTGCAGGAACAGAGAAAAGATAACCCAGTTAATGTCATGCACACAGCTTTGCTACCAGCTCAGGCAATCCTGATCAGTAAAGGACAGGCAGAAGCTCTGAGCAGAGCCTGTTTTACACCTGGAAGATTACCTGGCTAACATCTGGACAGAGAATTACCTCCCTACTTAAAGCCACCCAAACTCCAGATCTGCAGCTGCAAAGCTTTCATGTGAGGTTTTTAAATTTGGAAGTTGAATAGCATGAAATGTATTCTATCCCCCAGATGACCTTATCCAAACTCATTTTCAGGGCACAATAAAGGACAGAAGTTACCCTCAGGTTCCCAGGTAGTGCAATTTATACCCTGAGGAAGATGAAAATACAAACTACTTGGACTCACATAGACTTTGTGTGCTTTTAGACTTCCCTGCTACTTCAGGTATCACTACATCGGCATGACCCCCACAGTGACAGAAAAAAAGAGAGGGTTTTCACTTATTTCAAGGAAGGCTGAGCTCTGACCATAGACAAGGCAATTTTCTGTCTACACACAGAGGACTGCACATAGGAGCTGTTTCCCATGGGCACAGCAAGAGATCCTTTCCAGACAGCTCCCAGGGCTGGAGCTCCTGCAGGGCACCACGTGGGCTCATCCCCAGCCTAGGAGGCTCCTGGGAACAGGGACACAATGAGCATGGACTGCCCAGTTAACCATATGGAGGCCATCTCCCATCCTCTGCTTCACTGCCACCGATGTAGGACTCTGCAAGGTGAAGCATGAAGCTCTGGGCAGGGCTGTGCGGGTGGCAGCCCAGCCTGGGAACTCAGGAGCAGCAAGGAAGGAGAGGATGCTGGAGTGGAAGTGATTTGAATTAGAACAAACTGGCTGCTGAATAGAAGCTTTTATTCCAGCATGGAGAAGGCTTTGTTAGTCAAGCACATGTGATGCACAAAAGCCTCCACTTGAATTCATTGAGTTTTAATTGGTTCTCAGGTGGGGGAGGAGATGGGTGTTAGGAATTAGGGATTCCTTAAAGAGGCAATATCATTAAATCTTAACGCCTCTTCCCTCTCACCCCCAGCTTCGGCTTAGGAGTCTGGCCTCATTCAATTGTCTCATGTTAGAGAATCAGAAAAACTGAGGGAGAGAAGGGGTGGGAGGGAGAGTCACTAATAAAGCCTAAAGGGAGATCAATGAATGAGGAGGGTGAGGGGCAGGAGGAAGACTGAAAAAAGAAAGAGCCTGGTTGGAAGAGGAGGGAGGTCACACGAAGGCAGGGAAGACAGGAGAACCTCAAAGGGATGCGGGAAAGAGAATGATGCCATTCCAGTCGGGGCTTTCTTTTCTCCCTGCATTCCTTTTTTTATTGAACACTTAAAACTTCCCTTGGAGATCCTCTATCTTGGCTCTGTAAGCCTGTGCTTCAAAATAACAGAGTCAATCACCAGAAGGAAGCAAGCAAATCCTGGGATGGGTTTGGGGAGCATGGTGCATGTGCAAGGGGGAATGACAGCAGTGAGAGAAACCTGCTTGGAAAGACCTCACAAGAGCTGCTGCTTGTTTTGCCAGACATAGCACTTTTCAAACACAAGTTTTGTTACTAAGAGCCTGCCACAGACGTAGCTGACTCAAGGTCCTTGTGAGTGAAAAAAGAGAGTAATCAGGAGCTGAGGAGATTGCAAAGCCAACACTGCAGGAAGCTCAGGACTCTGCCTAGTGTACAGAAGGGATCCTGGGTACCTGCGAGCCAGACCCTGACCGACAACTGCTATGCTGTGATGTGGAACACACATCTCCCAAATGTGTAATGATTTCCATCAGTCCAATACATCAGAGAAGAATGAATTAATGTTGATTTAACTACTACACTTGGAATTTAGATAGGTAAGTGAATGACATACCAAATGCACTGCCAGCAAACACCAACTCAAATGCATTTTCTTTTAGAGTTCCTGACAGAAGAACACTGTTTCTATATTTAAGCCAGACAGTTTATCCTGTAAAAAGCCACACGCAGGAGATATTTTTTGCAGGAAGCACTGCCTACTGTTTTATTATAATTCTTCATCACAAAATTAGACTGCACGATCTCTGCTTGTAGACAGCATGGCACTAAAACTGTGGCACTGCAACCAATTACTATACAACTCAAATAGGAGGTCTCTGACTTCTGTTCGAGGACAGTGTGGGATGCTGGAAACAGCATTCCCATGGTGGCTTCTCTCTGAGAGACTGTCTGATCCAAGTAACTTACTGTGTTGTGAAATCTGATGGAAACACAAGATCCTCCACTGACATAGCTGTGGTACAGGGCAGCTCTCATACACTTAGGTTATTCATGTATTTCAGAGCGCAGGGGAAAAAAGAGAGATTGGTGAATTCCCCCATTGAAAGTGTCATAGGATTCAATTTTCTAAACCTCCTACCTTAAAGAGGAGCCTAAGAATCATTTAGAAGTGACACAGAAAACAAAGTCTCATTTGGTCCTTAACTCCAACTAAAAGCAGACGTGGTCTCCACCTGGCAAAGGCATTTGTGAGCAGTGGGCCGCGACAGTGCCTGGCAGCAGCTACAGAGAAGGCATTTAACCACACATGGAGAACAGCTAACACCACTTGCCTTGATTTTTAGTACTCCAAAGTCTACATGCAGACTCTGCCAAGCTGCCTACTGTCACCACTTGACCAGCGACAACCCACGAGAGCCCTGCCCTTCAGCAGCAGCAGCAGGGCTTTCCTCCAACAAGGAAGTCTCCTTTGGACAGCTCACATAGGAAAATACAAACAAACAAAAAAAAATCCTATTACAGAGACATTATTTTTCTTTTTCAAGAAATGTTTCCTGTGTGCTCCAGCTTGTCTCTTCTCAGAGTACACCTGCACTATGGGTAACAGATTTATTTCAGTTTTTATCTTAGGGGTTTTAAATACTTCATATAATTCCAGACATAATTTCAAATTATATCTGGCTCACTTGAAGCAACCAGCTGCTCCCCATCAACCACAGTACCATGGGTGAGTCCATCTCTTTGTGCATAGTTCTAAACACCATCCCTGCCCTGTTGGAAAGCCACATCACTCTACACAGGACTGAGCAATTGTACTGTTTTCCTACAGCCCTACATTCCACACTAGAGATAGAACAACTCCTGTTATTATCTTCTCAGCAGCAAAATGTAGGAAAAGGCTGTTGTATTTAGGATGGGCAAGGTCATGCCTCCAAGACTGTTCCTTATATTTATCCTAGACTTATTGCCCTGGATGCATTTGCCCTCCTCCCAGCAGTTTGCTGGTAACAGCCTTTCCTGTAATTGTTTTCTTCTCTTTCAGATATGTTTAGTTTATACTTCAGTTCTGGAGTATTAGTTTTCATGATTTCACCTTGTTTCTCAAGAATCCCCTATTTTGTAGCTCTCAATAGAATCAGACCATTTATGCCTTTGGAAAGAAAAATAACAGGGGAAAAAAAATCCCCCAGTACTCTCAAATATCTCATTGCTCTCCTATGGCTTTCAGTAGATGCCTTTGGTAGTTGGGATCCTCTTGCAACATATTTCCTAGCAAGTACCATTTCCACAACCTCTTGGTATGCGACAGCAGGCACTTCTGAACTGCTTCACTACACAAGCCACAGATTTGTCTGTCACAAACAGTGTCAGTTATCACAGCATCGAATTTGCTGTGTGCAGCAGGTCTCCAAGACTGCCGTGAATTTAAAATTTTTTTGCTACATCTTCTCAGTGCCTGATGGGACAGGTATCTCAGCAATCAGCAGTGGCTTTGGGGCACAGTGTGACTGACACATCTGTATCAGCTATCCTGTTAATTTTATTCCTGGCCTGTTTCATTACATTAAGTCTCATGATGCTCACCATATTTCCTCCTTTCCAGGCAGGAGAGATAGCAAACCCATCCTTTCAGCTCCAGAAGCAGTTTAGCCACGGCTGCTCCACCGATTAGACTGGCTTCACCTCACAGGTTCTCCTGCAACCAGGAGATTGCCTCTTTCTTTTCAAAAACTAAAACCACAAAATGAGACCAATCCTAAGCAAAACTTAGCCTTAACAAGGTATCACTGACAATTTCAACAGGACCACAACAGAACTATCCTGTGCCAAGCTACTGGTCAGGCACAAACTTTTACTTTCTGTTATCCTCTGTGAAGGGGCCAATTTCTGTGGCTCCTGACAGTTTCAAGAATAAGAAGACCACATACAGCACAGGTCTTTACAAAGCTGCTCAGAATGTTCAAACAAAAACAAGCCCTGCCATCCTTGAAAATCACTTGTTTCTGCTCCAACAGACAAGCCCTTGGAAGGATGCTGAGAGCACCCATCCTTTGCTCTGTCAAGGGCCACATCAGCATTGTGCTGAGCCCAAGGATTTCCTGCAGATTGCAGCTTCTCATGCTGCTTCATTTGAAGCTCCAGTCCCCAGACGGGCTCCATACACAGGCTCCTGCTCCAGCCCATGCCAGGGCTGTAGCACCTGCAGGACCAACCACCAGAGCACTCACAGCTTCTCTGGGCCCACAGGCTACATCCAAGTTTGTGCAGGAGGAAGCCAGAGCTGCACTGGAGCCAGGCACTCTGTGTTACAGACAGAATGAGGCTAGGATGACTAATGAGAGAAGCCAGCACTGCAGAAGCTTTCCAGCCCAGTGCCCTCACAGGTTTCTGTGTGAGATGATAGCATTTGCACATTTATCAGTGTAATAGTGCACATTTACTCTTCTTTAAATTTGAACAAACCTGCACCTCCATTGCTCTGCTGGTCAGTGGACCTTGCTTGGAAAGAGCTTTACAAATGCACATCACTACTGATAACAACACACAAGTTTCCACTGGGAACTTCAGGGAAGGGCTCTGCACTTTGGTATATTCACTCATTGTATCTAAACATGTTATTTCTCTGAATGATACCAGTGCTCTGTCTCCTGTGTTTTGACAGGTAAGTAGATGAGGGGCACTGTGACTTTAAGAAGGTCATTTCCACTGTCCTGCCGCTGTAATTAGCCTGCTAAAGAAAGGGCAGAGGCTGGAAATTGGATTGAGCAAACCAGGCTTTAGCCCAGGATGAAGGCAGAGCTCCGGGATTGTTATGTTAATCACCTGAGCTCAGCAGTCCCTGCCCTTCAAACAAGCACAAACTCGGTGCAAACCCAGGACCCCTCTGCAAAGCAAACCCAGCCTGGCTCAGGCTTCAGCTGCCCCAGGACATCTCCTTCCAACTCCTGGGATGCAGGGGCCACCCCTGTGGACAGGCCTGGTGGCACCTGGAGAGGATCCTCTGCCGGGCCACAGCCTCAGGCCATGGTCATACAGCTTCTCTGACCCAGAGCACCGGGACATAACTGCCAGCGGTGGGACCATTAAACGGGGGTCACAGGTGATGCTGTGAGCTGATGGGCCAGGGCTGCTTTACACCATCGGAGAATCCAACCCCAGTCGTGCTGGGTCAAAAGCATGTCTGAAAGCACAGATTGCTTACTGCTACTTCACCGATGAAAAATAGCCTTAAGAACAATAGGCCAGATTTGTATTTGGCATAATAATGGCTGTAGGCAGCAGGACTGCAGGCGGGTGTCAGCCCTTCTGCAACAACAGCACAAGCCCCCCAGGTCCCTGGGCCACTGGCTAGGTGCTCCAGTCCAGTGCCTTCGGCACCAGAACTACCCCAAGCTAATCCCTGGAGCAAGTCCTGGGAGTACAGCCCCCAGCCTGCCCCTGAACTCTCAGGGAATGCAGCCACACTGTGTGCCAGAGCTGTCACCTGCATCAGACAGCGGTGTCACCTCAACAAGAGGTGCTGCACAACCCAGCAGCAGTGGCAAGCTTGGCCCAAGGTGCCCCGTGTGCTCTAAGGACATGTTTGTGGCACAGCCAGTGAGAGTTGGCCATGAATTGCTCCCAGCCGGCTGCCTGCTGCCTCCTGTATTGTCCTCTCCACCTCTCCCCTCCATGGGGAGGGTTTACCTCACTGCACTTTACTAGCTTGTATCCCTGGGAAACGTACCATTTTGTCCCCTCTCTGCTCAGAAACTTTGGGCTAACAGCCCTCACCACCACCCCCCACCTTCTTTTTAAGGCAGCAACCCAGGCTGGCCATTGTCCCCTCCTTTTGCCCTTATTTTCCTAGGGCAAGCTTGTGCTTCTCCCCCGCATCGGGACAGCTGGGGCTCCGCGTTACCTCCCTTGTTCTTTGGCACATTTTCTCACTGCACCCCTGTGCTGCTGGGGAGGGGGGAGGGAGGGGAGGAGGATGGGAGGGCAGTGTCTGGCTCCACATCCAGCAGCCGGATGGCATGGTTTTGGAGAGGCCTGGCTTAGTGAAGTTATTCAAGCCAACGGCAGCCTGGCAACCGGGCGGCCACAATGGGAGTGCAGGAGGAGGAATGTTTCCACATGCCTGATCAATGGGAGCAAGGGAGACAGCAAAGCAAACAGAAGCTGGGAAAGAGACACAAAGAGAAAGCAGCCTTTTCTCTGCTCAGTTCCTTTCATTTGTCACAGCTCTTTGTGCGGCTGATGACAACGGAGGCCCTTCGGAGGCTAGTTTTAGGGAGTTTGGTTTTTCTAATTAAATAAAATGCCGTGTCCCTCTTATTCACTTGTCACCTTCTCCCTCACCAAAAAACCCCCAGGAGCAGCCCCATCAGCACCTCAGCCTCCAGCTCCATGCGCCTCTCAGGAGCCCCAAGCACCACTTTCTCCCTGGGAAGGTAGAAAGGCACAACCACCCCCTCACCCACTCAAGAGCAGCTCCGTGCTGGATGTGCTGCCCTGCCCAAGCGCCGCCAGGGCCCTGCTCGGGGGCTGCAGCACAGGCCACCCGTGGCCCCCTGCCTGCTCATTACGGGAATAAAGAGTCCAGCCAAGGACAACTTCTCTGGAGGTGGCGTGCTCCTGCAGCAGCTGCTGACCAGACTAACGGGCAACTTTCTATGGGAACGAGGCAGTTCAAAACAGGGTGAGGGGACAGTTGCCTTGGAAACTGGGGCCATTTCTGCTGCAGAGCTACAATTTCCCTCAAAATGTCCCAGACAGGATTTACCTGGGAGCTGACTGTGGGACAGAAACTCCTGCAATCTGCAAAGCAGATGCTTAGAGAACGGATGGAGGCAGACGAGGGGTGTCAGAACAGAGGCACCAGCATGCTGGTGCTGGGTTGTGTGGTGACAAACAATCCTGTCCTGTTGCATAACCAGTGGTGGGAGCCCAAAGTTGTTTCCTCTAATTACTATGCAAGAGTTCACAGTGACAGGCCTCCTCTTGTGCAGGTGTTTACAGGAAAGGTCCTCCCTGGCTCGAAGGCATCACCAAGCAAAGTAGCAGGAGAAAGAGTTTGCGGGTAAGCTTTCCTCCATTGAGGCCAGAGGAGAGGTTATTAGGTCTCCTTTTTAAAAAGAAATCTAGCTGAAGAACAGAGAAACCTCCTGGTTGCTGAGGAAAAGGAGGCAGGACATCTGCCTCCTCCACACCTCCACAAAAACACAGGCTTCCCCCTCCTGTAAACAACTCCATCCACAAGCAGACAGGGCTGCAGCAGCTCAGCTCCAGCCCCCTGAGCATCATGAGGGCAAGAAAAGGACTAGTGATCCTGCATGTATCTTAGGAGGAGGGAATTTCTTTAATGATCATGGCAACATCTGGGATCTCACCGGGCTTTTGCTCAGAGTTAGCATCAAGCTGCAACCAAACCATGTAACAAAACCATGAAAATGAGCTCCAGCAGTATAAGTCAGTGAATGGCAGCATGAGCTCAAGGAAATAGAATGAACCTTGGTCCTAATCATGGATGTAGCCTTGGTTCAACAGCACTGGAAAATTCCTGCCCACTTTCAACATCCAAAGACACAAAAAGCTAAATACAGGCTTCTCAGTCCTCATGGGCAGATGTTCCAGATTGTCCAGGAGGACAGCAAGTTCTTCTGTCAACACCTCTTTCTATTCCCAGGATCTACACTGAGCTCAAGACCTCTTGGGTCCTTGGGTCTTTAGTAGTCTTGTGTCTCAGTAAATCAATGGAACCAATATTAGACCAGATATTTTGGCAGGCAGGATCTGAAGTGATAAGGATAGGATGTGTAGCCTTATCTGCTTCCATCATCACTCCACCTGAACTGCACCTCACACACTGCTTCTCCTTTGGGGGTTCAGGCACATCTGTGTAGGCAGGTTAAAGAGAATCCCACAAACCATTTTTCACAAAAGCTGCATTTTAGCAGTGCTGGTGTTTCTTCTGCCTCATTCTGGAGGTATTAAGGGGATGTCATGCCTCAGTTTCACTGTTTTCCCCACCTTCCCACAGCATCACATGTAATGCTTTGATGGCTAATAATGTTTGTTGGTTCATTTAACAATGTAATTGCCTCTAAATAATAATAATTACAATTACTTAAAAAGAGGATTCTACCCTACCCCTTAACACCAAGTTGTTTGCTGCCATATAATCAGCAAACTTGCTTTTGGGAAGCGTCTCAATTTCCATAGTGACTTTATCATTGTTGTCCCAGTCCTGCCTGGCTCTTCCACTGCCCCCAGACACGTGCTAAGTGCCAATCTGCAGATGAATGAATGGGAGCCTCCCCTCCACAACTTCAGAGAGAAAACTAACTCCACAGACATCACCTGCCTCTTCAAACTTATTCTGGTTTTCCTTGGGCATTTTTGTAAGGAAGGAGAAATCCACCTTCACTTCCGCTCAAAGGATTGCTTTCATTAAGGCCTCTGTAGATTTGCAATGGCAAGTATTTGACCTGCTTCAAAAATATTCATGAGGCCCACATGCATTCAGTAAGGGCAGACAAGCAAAATCCTCAGCTCATGTTCTCCTGTGGTCTCAGGGTGCTGATGGCAATATACATCCTAATTACAATATATAACATATTGAGAATGAGACCTTAACAGCTCTAGTGATGCTTTCTTCGAGTCAAAGAATCTGGAAGTGATTGTGATTACTTCTCAGTAGATCAGAAAAAAAGTCTAACCACGTGCGAATATTTTTAAGTGATTGCCCTTTTCCCTGGCCTCAGTGAGAGGCTTTCGAGACAGGCCACAGGTAACATTTGAACTGAACAAGAAAACTTAGACAAGTCCATAGCTGGGGTTGTGCAGAACAGTAAATTGGGCTGCTACTATACATTGGAAAGAAAGAAAATCCTCAGGTATGCAAACTGCCAAGACAGTCCATTACAGCATTCACTAAGCTCCAAAACTGAGATTGCTCTTCTTTACACCCAGTGCATGGTGTAATGTGTGTGGACAGAACAGGAAGGAAAAGCAGCATCCATCCCCCACAGAATTCCAAGCAGTTACTGCAGACTTACAGAAATATTGCAAAACAGTGCAAAACACAATGCAAGTGGTCCCTTGTGAGGAAGAAAATCAAAGTGTATGCCCTCTGAACTCGATCACTGCAAGGCAGAGCAGGTCTTGCAGAGCTGGTGCTGCTCTTTCACTCCTGCACCGGCTGTGAAGACACCATCCCAATAAGTAGCAGCACTCTACAGCTCCCTACTCTGCCTCTCTCAACAAGATCCTTCTGTGCTGCCTATGGATTCATCTCAAGATAACATTCTTTGATAGAAGGACAACCTGCTGATGGACACATGCAATTAGTAGCCTGCTGACAGGAGCCCTTTCAGCCTGTCTGTGGCCCCTTTTACTCAGGTAGAGCTGGCACAGTGATCCAGCCACTCATCCTTTGTTACAGCTCTATAAAGCAGAGGAAATAATTCAAAAAGTCTTAAAGGGAACCTCAGGGTGGAAAGAGAAAAACTGACAGGTATTCCATAACTGAGGGAGAGACACCATTTTTTCACTGTTGATACCGCTCCCACTACTGAATCAATAAGTGCTTGAGCTTTTTATGATCCTCCTTAGTACAGGTAATAGCACAACAAGGGAAAGAGCTACCTCCTGCAACCACATAAACAAGCAAATCTCAGAGGGGAGAAGGAGTGGGATGGACAGAGAGCATTTCTCTCAGAAAAATACTGTGCTCATCCCAACTGAAAGGGGAATACTTCCTCTAATAGCCTTTCTTTCAGTTTTGTGACAATGTGACCCTGATGCAGACAGTGCACAGGTAATGGAGAGAGCACACACAAGACACCTGGGATGGTGGGATGGCCCCACCAACCTGCTGGCCTCCTGCAGGTTACAGAGTTCACACTGTACCCAGTGACCAGATCTCCCAGCAGTCTAATTACACAACTTTGCTAAGGGGGTCAACCCCCAGGAAAGGAAATTCCTTCGGGCATATCACATCAGATCTTCTTGAGATCCTTCCCACTCATTTAAGTCTCAGTCCCACTGGCACACATGTGCCACAGCCTTGCATAGTTGCTTTCTGAACAACACTGGAAGCAAAATTATTCGAACTCATTTTGGTATGGAGCAAGAAAAACAACTTCACGTGGCTACAGGACAAACTGCAAATGTTTACTATAACACCCTCTTCCACCCACAGCCCCACATCCTGCTGAAAATCAGAGAAAACCATGCCTTGGGTACAGCCTGTTCTTGGCCACAGCACATGTGGGTGCCAGAGACAAAGCACAGGGCAGATCCAGTCCTGTTTACTTCACCACTTGAGACCCTGACCTTGATCATTCACTTGGCAGAGCATGTCTCTGGTGTTCAGAGGTTGCTCTTTGCAGCGTTCAGGCTTTTCTCTTTGCTCACAAATATGTTACACAAAACACAGCCTAAAAGTTACCACAGGTTTTCATAGTTGTGAAAACCAAACATCCTCTGTATGAAAATCCACCAGTCTCCCTTTAGCCTACCACACCCCACTCAGACATTCCTACAAACCCAAGGAAAGTGGCTTTTAACCTGTTCTCATTTGCAGACCCTTAAAAGATTTTCACTAGAAATCTGTACCTATACACAGTGACTTCCAGCCTGCTGCAAATACACCACATTTCTGCTGTCAAATATGTAGCAATAATCCTTACAAGCTGGAGGAGCAGATATTAAGCAGGGTCAACCAGGACAACAAGAAAAGATTACAATTCATCCTCTTTACCTAGGGAAGGAATGCTCCTTAGTTCCAGTAAAAAAACCTGAGAGTTGCAGAGAGTTTAGGTACACTGACTTATGTAGCCCATCCCTCATTTTGCAGTGATCAGCCAGGCTGTGCAGTGCAAGGGAGGAATCTCTTCTGGTTTGCTCTCTGTCTTAGAACAGGGGACCAAAGAGCTGACATGTGAGTGCTACCATAAACTCCACTGAAATGAAAAAGCCGTTCATACAAAGCCATCAGTACCTTCCTATACCCTGCCAAGGTCTACGACCAGGCACAGAAGTGCCTTGCTAATGGCTCTGCAAATTCCCTTTCAGAAAGGCTCTGACAGCTGATCTCTTACAGCACTTAGCACCTGATGAGCAGCAACCCGGAAGGGGATGCTTACAGGCCACCGCGATGTGTGATGTGCATCTCAATACTGGGGCCCTGCCAGAGGCAAAGTCCTGCCCAGATCTGGGGGGAAGTGGATTTCATCACTCTGAAACTGTCAGTGCAGCAGGTCAGCCCTCTTCTGCATTGTCACTCTGTCCAGCTGTTTACAGGCAGTTGGCTTGAACACCAGGAGCAAAAAAGCCACTGTCTCATTTCCTCTGTCATCTGTATTGTCTTAGCTCTGAAAGCCATGTGAACCCACAGAGACAAATCCACCCACCTCTGCAATTCCAGAAGTGTTTGCATCCCTCTATCATACTAAAATTGCCACGCTAATGGTGCCTAGCAGCAATTCCCCATCCTGCCTCTTGGCCAATGTGAAAATAACTCTGTCATGCTAGAGGAGTTTGTCAGCTTGTCTCACACCCAGTTCTGGGGATACTGGTGTATAGAAAAGGCATCTCTCAACAGCCCATCATAAAAGCAACCACAGGGCTGAGTACCGAAACTGGCCATGGGATGTCTGCCCACAGCTCCAAGGAGCTAATTTGAACCAGGCCGAGCTGTATGGACTCAATAATTAAGAAAGAATGTACATGAAGTCAGTATATTAAGGGGTGAGAATGCATTTCAGGTCTAGAGAATTAAACCATTGTAATCAGAGAAGAAAAAAATATGAAGTCAAATCCTTGCATAGACCTTGACTATTCCCTCGGCAGGACAAACCTGATGACTAGTTGTTGTTTACAAGGATAAGGTCAGAGGAAAGGCCATTTCCTCTCAACAATTGTCAGAAAGGATTAAAACCTGCATTCAGGCTCGCTTTGAACTAGCAGGTACTCCATTCCCCGATGGTATCAGCATCCATTCAGCGAGGTCTCCGGCAGCCTCCGGGGCATGTCTCCATAATGCCCCCATTGTGGAAGTATGCACAGCACCGCTTCCTGCAGTCACTCCATCTTTATGAAGCTTCACCCTTGTGGTCTGATACCCAGGGCAGGAAGCAATCCTGCAATCATTGTTTAATTAGTCATTTCCCAAGTCTGCCTCAGTTGAGAGTTGCTGCTGCTTGTCAGCTTCTGGAGAGGGAGGCGGGGAGACAGAAACATCACTACCACATTGTGAAAGAAGGGCTGCTGGTAGCGTTTGAGGCGCATTACACCGCAGTTCGACCGGCCACATTCTCCATTTCCACTTTTTTTTTTCCAAGTAGAAGGGTTTGAGCAGATGAAGGGGCCATTGCACCTTCTACAAGTCAAGACAAAAACTGATTTATAACAAAAGTAGGTTTACTTTTCTTGATTTGTTGTTATGGGCTGGGCTTAGGTTGGCTTGGGTTTTGTTTTGGTTTGGTTTATTTTTTCCTTGAGAAACAGCGTCTTCGATAAAAAACACATATTGCAAGAGAGGCCTGTTCCAGGAATTCCAGTTGTATCCTTTCCTTTGTGGAAGTCAGTACTGACCTGAGAGGTTGGATACACTCAGCCTCGGCTTTTCCAAGTGAGATCACTGGAAGAGGAACTTCTTAACACACAGTCACCAATTTGAAAAGAATGAGAGTTACATAGTATTAAAATATTTGTCTAGATAATGAGTGTTTGTGTGTGGATGAATGCTAAAGGAAAAGATTTATTTGTTGAAGCCCAACCGTTTTGAAAAACTTTATGATTTCTCTGTTTAACAAAATTAATGTGGTATTTAAATAATGTCAAAAAGGCCTGTTTTGGCATTTTTGATGTACTGCACATAGTTGAGGAAAGCTTTCCAAAACAACAACAACACCAACAAAACAATAAAATTATATAAAAAGCTAGATGAAGCTATATAAAATAACTATTTTTTTCAGTTTAAAGACACTGAAATCAGAGGAACTGCTCTGATTAAAAGAAGATGACGTTTTCAAAGTTTAATTTTGTAAGAAAGCTTGATCTAAAATGTGATACACTCTGGAATGGTTTTGAAATCTCGAAATTTCCCAGTAAAATAAGAACTTCTCTCTTTCTCTAGTCCCAGTTTCCTTTACTGCAATGAAATAAGTGAAAAAAGTTGTGTATGCAAAAAATTTCCTTGTGACAGTAGGACAACCCTGCTTTTGATAAGTGTGTTGTGAAGCAGGAAAAAGAAAATCAGAAGAAGAAAAACCCCAGATCAGTGATCCCACTGAGAAATTTACATAAATTTCAAGAAGCTGGAATTCTCAGAAGACACTGGAAACTGACTCCAATGGGGAGTAGAACTGGTGAGGGAATTATGAATTTTTGTTGTTATCGTATGAAAAGTTCCCACTCTCTCTGCAGATCTAGCATGTAACTTCTTACAACCTTGCTCAAATCACATCCTGTAATATGCTGGATCAGTCTCTGTATAGGGCTAATGCACACAGCTTCCAGCAGCTCAGAGTCCAGGCAGAAAAAAAAAAAAAACTTATTTGCTACAAAAAATGGTGCAAGTATGTCCTAGGAAGGGGTTCCCCCCCTTCTTTTTCCCACTAAGGCTATACTAACCTTGGCAACAAAATTGAGAAGATATGGGGATGAGACATTTTCACATGAGCATTCTCTCTCCTTAGCCACTCAAGGAGACAAGTGGCATTTTCTCCATGCTCCTTTCCTCTGATTCCATGACAGTTTCCCTTTCTGTAGTGATGTTTCTGGGAGCACACTATGCTCCTCTGTAATGTGATCTCCCTCTTAAGCTGAGGTTTCTTGCAAAGTGCTAAAGCACAATAAGAAAAATTATTGCTAAGACTGAGACGGATGAGAGAAGGGTGCACAAGAGAGCTGTGAGAGAGCCCAGAGACACCTGTGAGGTTGTGGGCTCCATCCCCTCACCTGGGGGAACAAAGGCTCAGCACCCAGCATTGCCATAGCACCAGCAGCCATCAATAAATTGCTCTTCTAAGAAAAGAACAGATGTGACAAAGATTGTTCCAGGGTCTGTAGCAGACCACAGCCAAAGCAGAAGAGTCTAAATGTGCTGGGCTGGGATGGCAAGGGAAGTCACAACTGGGTTCAATCTAGGGGGAATTATTCTTACACTCAATTCATCAATTTATGGGCAAGCAATTCCACAGGCAACGTTGACTTGATTAAACAGAGCCATAATGACAGTGAGTGTAAGGAAGCACCCAGCCAAGTATGCAAACTAGCCTTCTCAGCCTAGAATAAAAGCTTTCCAACCAATAATTTCATGCTTTTATCTATACGATCATTAATACAGATAGCAAACAATGCCAGCTCAACGTGGTGTCAAAGGCTCTGACAACCTCTAATTGATAATAAATAATTCAATTTCTGTCCCAGTCCAAAACTGCTGAATCTTGGGACATGTTCCAAATAAATGATTAAAAAGAACTTTGAATGTAATTATATCCAACACAATTGGGGATATTGCCCAGATGAAATTTACAGCAACTATTCAGAGCTACAAAATTTCAATGACACTGACAACTCCTCATGCCCACTAGAAAATGAAATGTTCTTTACCCAGGCAATGGCACAGAGTGCATTTTTTATCAACAGCTTTATGCCAGCAACTCACCCAGGCCAACAGTGCTTCCCACAGCAGTGCAGTCTTTCCCAAAAACACCAGAGAAAATTTGGGAACAGGGTTTTGACACAGCCAAATCTTCATTATTCTGTACAAGCAGAACTGGATCTTCTTTCTGATACAGCTGAGTCTACCCCTCTCCCCAGACTGCTTACGTTACAATTAGCAGAAGTTTCTTAAGAAATTAACACTCTTAGTTCTTGGAAGGAAACTAGGGCAAGGTGTTTCAGCAAGGCAAGCGACTATCAGCACAGTCCTGAAGGGATGAATGCAGCATCTCATAGGCACACCAATTGTTCTCAGTAATTCCCAAACTCCAAAGCCAGAAGGATCTCTGAACACGTACTGAAAACACAGGACACATACTTACAGAAACATTCTTATATAACATTTGACTCCTATATTTCTCTCATATGTATAAATCCCTGCTGAAATTTTACTTTCTGAATCTGTAAACACGGGATGATATTCACTTTGAATTATTTGGATGCAAATTTTTGAATGCTGATTTTTAATTTTTTAGGAGAAGGGTGGATGTAACTGACCTGAAGAAGTAGTGACTCCTAAGAACTTTGTAGGTTCATCATCGATTGTAAGTAATATAAAGTAAATTATATAAAAGTGCATATATATAGATATAGATATAGATATAGATATAGATATAGATATATATATACACATACACGTATCATACAAAAAGGAGAGTGACTAACAATATTTAAATATCAGAAAAAACAAGGATACTTTCCTTATGCAATCTCAGTTGCACACATGAACTAGACAAAGATCTCACATGTCTTCAGAGCCTTGGTGAGGTAGTTGTTATTTTCTAAGATAATGGGCCAGTGGAACCCAGGAACAAAATAATGTAATGTCAGAAATCCCTCTGGAAGTTGCTGAGAGAACTGGATTGAGCTCTGTGACCCTGTAACATTTTCACTGCCAGGTGACAGGTACAAAATGTTTGTTTACAAAGTAACTTTTAATACTTTGTTGTAAAGCCATATATCTATAGGAAAAGTGTTCCTAGCACTTTGTTGTGCAAAGTTCATTAAAAGGGAGTTTACAGCAGTTCCTTCAGAAATTCCACATGGTCAAGTCCTTTTTGAAAACCCAGAAACCAGTGGCAAGAACGGAGGATTCAAATTAATATTCTGATTTCTCATTGCACACCTGCAGGTTGGAAAGGGCATGGGATAATAAAACAGCTGTGTGCTTCCCCTCTAGCGAACCAGGAAACACATCCCTGCTGGCAGCTTTTCTGTAGAACAGAAGGGACAGCACAGGAAGATTTGATCTAACATCTCTAATGTTAACAGAATTTCTCTACTAAAAAGCCCATAAAAACAAAACAAGAAGAAAAAGCATTTCAGAGCTCCAAGAGGGGCCAGAAATGGGATAAAAGAGAAGTAGAGATACAGATGATGTATTAAAAAGATGTAATCACCTCTTTAATGTGTTTTGTCTTGTCAGCTGTTAACATCCTTAGCTGATCCATTTGCAGTGGTACAGAAGATGGGGAAAGGCTGAGCTTGGAGCAGCAGCTGTACTCTGAGGGCTGGATAACTGGATCCAGCTTCTCAAGCAGACACAGGGCGAGTGCTGCTGAGGTGAACTCAGTTTAATAGGTTGCTACTTACAGGCTCAGACCGATTTACAGGTGTTTGCCCTGAAATATGACCATCTATGTCACCACTGTTAATCCTCTCCCCTTCTGAAATACTCCCACTTCAACAGGTAGCTATTTTTGGGGAAGAAAACCCA
Source organism: Fringilla coelebs (assembly GCF_963513975.1). Classification (NCBI taxonomy): domain Eukaryota; kingdom Metazoa; phylum Chordata; class Aves; order Passeriformes; family Fringillidae; genus Fringilla; species Fringilla coelebs. The sequence continues at coordinate 4,909,558 of NC_140043.1, read as the reverse complement.
CATATATACCAAAAAGCAGCAGTGCTCTCTAAATCTCCTCCCACAGGCAGGGCAGCCTGGCTATCATGGAAGACACGCTGTCTTTGGTGTACAGCACAACACCAAACCCTTGGTTGCCTCTATCATGGAGGGCGTCAGCCACCTGCAAATGACAGTAATAACAGGGATGTCACAGGGAGAGCACACACAGACCTCACATCCTCCTCCCTGGCAGCCTGGAAGAAAACCCCCTGTTGGCAATGCAAAGCCTGGGAAGCATAGCTGGCTGCTCCTACTGTGTCCAGGGGAACAGTGTTTTCATCTTTCTCTGCTGAACACTTCCCTTTTGCCTGCTCTTTCAGGCTTCTGACCTCTTTTCTGCAACTGAGTTTCCATCCAGCCTGCAGCCCAGTTTTGGATCCTGACACACTGCTGGAGACATACTCAGAGATTCAGTGGCCAGGGCACTGTGATGCTCTGGACCTGGTGAATCAGTTCCTATTCCCCACACACACTGCTCCAGCACTCTGGTAATGATTTGCAGACATACATGAGGACAGGGTTCACAGTCTAAGTATACCAAACAAAAAATTATCTTGGGAGTGAATGTAAATTTACATAAGTAGATAACCTTTTTTTCCTTAAGTAATATATCATATAGGTACTGACTGTGTTGCATACATCTGTCTCTTAGGTAAGCTTAGAGGCTGCTGGGTACAGTTTCTAGGAATCTACCACTCACAGCAAAATAAAGCTTCTAGGAGGCCATGCCAAGTCTCACATACTGAGCATAAGATCTGGTATCCTTGCTGCTGTTCTCAGCTCCATACCCACAGAACCTGCATTTTAGCTATTTCAAAGCATAGCAACCCTCCCTCTCTGTCACTTGGGGATTTTTATGTGGCAGATATTTTTGTATTGCAGGGCATGCTGTAGGAGAGGTGCCCCGCAGGCACCACAGGTGAACCACAACCAAAACTGCTGCCAGAAGGAAAAGCCTGGTGTTGGGGACCCCCTTGCCCATCATGTGGCCCAACACAGCTGCCAAGTGGGAGATACACAAACCTGTCTCAGAGCCCAAACAATGCCAATTAGGATCTCAGTGTATTCCACAGCTGAAAGAATCAGATGCATAGGCACAGGAGCCCAACTTTTTGCCCTGAAAACATTGTCCAGAAAGCCACTACAAATTTTAGTGGACTTTCTGAGCAGAAACCAAGCAGGAAGCCAATATATACAAGTTAGACACGGGGATAAAGCTGGATGAAAGTCCGAAGTGAATGTGAGTTTCATATCCAAACAAGCAGGGAAAATGGATCTCTGTACTGCTGTAAAACAGTCACATTGGAGCTCCCAGCACAGCATGAACAATTTTGTTTGGGATTCCCCACTTCTTTCCAGCACTACAGAACAAATACCTCTTGCAAAAGCTGATGGCAACTGTAAGAGGGTAGGGATCCCATTCCCTGCAACAGGGACCCCTCACATGCTTCACCTCCATCTCTCCTATTCTTGGCCCTAAAAGTACCATAATATTTTGAGGTATCTAAGTGTGTACCAAGAGACCGACATTGTCCTTCAGCTTCTGTGAATGCCACTGCTCTCCTTGGTATGGACAATTGCATCTGTGCATTTCTACCCTTTCAGTTTTCCCAATAGCTTCCTCTTTCCATTCCAATACAGCTTTTTCCAATACATCCTGCTTCTGTTGTTCCTCTGCTATGTAAGCAGTTCTCTGTCTATTCTTGCTTTTTTTTTTTTCCTAGCTCTGCACAGCAGCTACTTGCTAGTTACTCAGAATCCCAATAATTTAGGTCAAAAAGCTCAGTGAATCTGATGTGGTTTGTTTCACATAAAAAGAGTGAAATTGAAAACCACCTTATTCTTCTCAACTGAAATGCTGCATCCCTATTAATTCAGGTGTATAAATAACACTCTCTAATGCTGCATCAAGGGCTCTGCTGTGTGATTAAACCTGCCTCCCTGACCTGTAATTAGAAACTTTGGTTTTGAAAGGCAGTTTGCAGAGAGAAAAGGAGAAAGAAAAAGAGAAAGGAACCAGCTCTCAGACCCAACAATTTTGTTCTTAATAAATTATTCAGAGTTTTTGAAAGTTGAGCTGGATTTCCATCTGCTAGCATTAAAGACCCAAAGGGAAGAAGAACTGAAGGATTCTCACAGCACAACACAACAGCACAGAGCACGGGGCTTGAAACCAAAACCCAGCGGAGAAGTTCACCGTGTCCTCTGCCTGTCCCTGCTGCTTGTGCACACCTGGACTTCCAGCAGGTCTCAGAGTAATGCAGAGTGACCCTCCACCAGAGTCCCAATGAGCTAGTCATTTACAGTTTGGGACATAATATTAGAAGAAAACACTCAAATTTCATTAATGTCTTACAAATGTCAGTGCAATCAGGCAACAAACAAGTAAAATAGTGATGGTGATGAGTAGAGAAACAACATAGACACCAGATTGCACAGTTGCACACCAGTAATATACAGCCTTTTCAAGACAAGTAATTTAAAGATGAATTATAAATGATTGAACTGATTTTTTGCTCCAGGGGCAGTCAGACAGTACAGACCATTGTACTATTAGAGATGCTAATCACTGTTAGTTGCAATCCCAAGGTACATCTGCTGTTATAAGGTGAACTTCTCACTTGGAACTGGGGAGACAGTAAATACCTTTTTCTCCTGGAGTCATATTAAAAAATTACTATTCCTTCAGCCAAATGTTGACTCATTTTAACATTAAAAACAAAAAACAACCACAAACCAAAAACAAACCCAAAAAACCCACCAAACACAATGCACCAATAAAACATTCCAATTTTTTGCAAAGGATGTCAGTAAGTTTTCCTCCTTCCACAATCTGGGGATAGAACAAGCTTTTGAGCCCCAGGTAACACAGGTGGTGAACTGGCCCTGGGATGAGAGGTCTCTGGCCTTGGGTATTTGGCAGCTGTTTCCAGAGCTCTGCTTGACTTCAGATCAGAGAGATTTTGCGATGAATTCCTCCTCTGGTTACACCTATAATCTTTGTGTTGAGGGTGTGACTGACATCAGTTTCAGTCTTTTATGTTTTCAGGCTCAAGTTTGCAAGGCCTCACACCAGGGGAATCAAGAGTCGGCTAATTTTCTCCATAACTGTTTTTCTCTAGGAACTTTACCAGGTTGATCCAAAGTTTCAGGGCAGCCTTTGAATTGAGACATCAGCTTTAAGGAGACTTAAGTCAGAGAGAGAAAACCTGAGTTTCACATGTCAAGGACACTTTGGTCAAAATACCCGACCTCACCAAATTCTCCAATACTTTGTTTTTTACATGCACAGCTTTAACAAAAAGAACAGGCTAAATCTACCACAATACTAAATTGTCACTGGTGGAAATGTCTTCATTCCAGTTTGCCTAAGTTTGTAAATGTATAAGGTACAGAGCCATTAGGGACCACAGGCTTCTTACGAGGGTGTGGATCCATGAAACAAAAGAGTCCTTCAAATTCAATAACAACAAGTTTAAGTAATCTTTTGTGTTTGCAGTGTGGTAGAGTCCAAGTTTATCACAGAGCTGCCAGAACATAAATCTGATACAAACTACTTTGGATTAGATAGCATAGCAGAAAGAGCTTTACTAGGGTACTGTGACAAGTTTTATGAACTTTTTAAAGAAACAGGACTTGGAAATACTCACTGTTGTTAAGTTATTGTCTTGAGGGCTTGAATACTCAGCATTAAGAAGGGAAGAAGAAGAAGAAGCTAACAAATTCAGAAAAAAAGAGCAGTATTTGAAACTCATATTAAGACACATTTTTTTTTCAACTGGAATTTTATGTCAGTTGTACTTAAAGCTGAGTCCTGTAAATCCAGCATGGCCTGCCTTCCTTGGATGCAGCCATGGGGTCTCCTCCCCCCATTTTGACAAATCCTCAGTGACTACTGTGTCACTTCTCTGTGCTTGCCTTTGAGGGTGTCTCTCATCTTTTAACATTGGTATGCAAGTACATAAGCCAAAAGAGGTAAAGAATTAGGAATACATCAACTTCCAGGGGCTACCTGTCTCTGCATGGTACCTTCAGGCACAGGGAGTGCCTGATAGCCTCTGAGCTGCACCACCTCTGCACCAGCACAGAGTGGAGCAATACCAGCTCTCCGCAGGGACCACGTTCAGGGTGAGTGACTTGTGTGGCTCTCCTCGGAGCTCTGTCCAGCCCTGGCCTCCACGTTGGCCTGCTTGAGTTACCAACCAGTTTATCTGGTTTCCAGCAAGTCATACATGGCCACAACCAGCCCACAATGGCTTGAAACCTCTTTCCCATCCGCTGCCATGGTCCTCCTCACTCTCCACAGCCATCAGCAGAGTTGCTCAGGGTGAGGTGGCTGCCTGCCCTCTATTTCTCATTTTTTGTGGGCAGTTTATTATTTACAGCCATTCCCTTGAAGATTTTGCTCTCCCATACAGGGATTTATTCCATAAGCCTCACGCCCCCCCTGTACATGTGCCTCATATGCCACCTTCCCAAGCTTCTCAGCTCCCCTGGCAATGTCTGGGGCACGTGCATGCCCTCAAGCAGGCTGTGTGTGTTGCTGTGATAGCAGCGTTTTCCTCTTCAGGAATCCCTTATTCTCTCTTACAATAGCATTTTAATGCCCCATCTACCTCCACTCCCTGAGTAAATGGGTTCTCTAAATGTCACTGTCAGTGTTCCTGTGCGTTTACATTACTCCTCTAGCAGAGCACCCTTAACTCCCTCACATCAGGGTTTCTTTTTCCTTCTAACTTCGAGTACAAGCCCTGTATTTGTCTGGTGACATCTTTCTGTGTGCTCACATAACTTTTCTAGAACAATAGAGAGAGATGAGATATAGGTATTGGTATGCAAGAGCTATCACCCAGTTGTTTCACACCTTCAAGTGCAGCGGTACCTAAATCACTGCTGCTTCACAACTCTCCCTTTTTGATTTCCTAGTATTTCCACAAATTAGTGGTGTTCTCTCTCACAGTGATGACAGAAAGTCACTGAAATTTTTGTAGTTGATCAGATGAAGCACTTAGAAGTTATCCTATACCATGAAGTCAGAGAGAAACAATGACCAGATGAGCACACAGCCTCACAAGTTTAGCCTTAAACATAATGAAAATCAAAGGGAAATTTTCATCATTCAAACACTGAGCTGAATCACAGTGCAATAACGTCCAGTTGGTCTTGGAAAAAGAGGGTTTATGTGAGGTTTTCTTGGTGACATCCCAAGTGATTTCCAAATCTCAGAATAAAAGGAAAGATGGATCCAATGGTTTGTATTATTCCCAACCTTCAGGCTGAAATATGGTATTACACTGAAAAATAATTCTCAAAAAAAAAAAAAAAAAAAAAGAGGAATTGTTCAGCATCTGTTAAACTCCAGTGACTCTGAAGAACACCTTCCCTGTTGCTTAGTACAAATGTTTTTCTAGTTTTCAGAATGAAGAGAGGGTTCTAAAAATCAAGCTGGGTTTCTGAGCATCAACAGAGGTGCCATTTCTACAGTGCAGCTTTGAAAATATGATTAAAGCCTGAAGCACAATGCTGTGCTCCATGGGACATATCTGACCCACACGCTGCCTTTTCAACTCTCTGCGTTTTCTAAATCATGTACATTATGAGTGAATAGGAAGAAAACGTGTAAACAAGAACAGAAAAGGTCATTGCGAGTTCATTAATTCTGATCACTTAATAAGCTGTAAATTGAAGTGCATGAATTCCATTCTCTTGAACACCAGGATAAATTTGAAGAATCTCTATTGACTTAATTTACACTGATATGCATTAGAATAGTTTCTGGCACATTCAGAATCAAAATAATTATTACAGCAACATTCAGGACCAGAAGGCACCCAGCTCCATTTAGTAACTAAATGAGGGACAGACTTACAAAAGTAAAGAAACCACCAACTTAAAAAAAAATCTTAGTTATTTTTAAAGGTGGTGCAGAGGAACGGCCATGGGGGTTGTGAAATTTAGGGCTGCAGGACTGGCCCTAAGAAGCAGAGTGACACTTTGCACCTAACTAATGAGAACACTGCTGTGCAAAAGAGCTACTACTGTCCTCTGTGTCCGCTTCTCACAGAAGACAAAGGTGAACTGTATTCAAGGAGGCAGAAATGCTTGAATAACTTTGTCAGGCTAATAATCAGAGTGGTATTGATACATTTCAGAGCTTTTTGCTTGCAGGTCCCCTCAGAGGTCATGAGGACTCCAGGAGGATATCTTCCTATGCTAAGACAAACATTGTTTTTGAATTCTTTACTCCGTGGTTAGGATGCTGTCCAAGAAATCTTACACTAGCTTTCTTGGAAAATAAAACATTTGGCCACTTCTAGAGACTAAAAGGCATCCTCAGTATCTTCCTGAACACCTTAAGTATCTAAAATAACGACAGGTAAAAGCATGATGGTGGGAGAAACAAGCTGAGAAAACTCTAAAACACATTTAATATAAATCACTGGGGCTGCTCGGCTGCAATACCACGAAGTTTCCTCTGCCTTCTGCTGTTGGTGGTTTGTCTGCAAGAAAGTCCCAAGAAGGCAGATCTAAAGCGATGCCCTTGAAACATGCGTCTGTGACTGCCTGGGAACGATCCAGCGGCGTGTCCAGCGAGCTCCTCCTGCCGGCTGCTCTCCCGGCATCCGGGCTCGTGCTGATAGACCTGAACTTCACTTTGGCTTTTCAGGTAGCTGAAGGGAGGCAAAGCTAATGCCACATCTACCTTATTGTCACAGCAATAGTGTCTCTCATGTCAGTGCCCATCCCCTCCAGGAGTCTCAGACACACGGAGGTGCTGTGGTCCATGCCAGGAGCTGGGCAGAGCAGCAGCTGCAGAGGAGCTTGGGGAGCCTGAGCAGCAAAGGTGAGCTGGGTTGGCAGTGAGGACAAGAGGGACCTTGGGTAAAGGGACACACAGACACAGTGAGCAAGCAAGAAGAGCAGAGCAGGTCTAGTGACAGTGACCACATACAGCCAGGAGATCAGTGAGCCCACAGGGATGTGCCAGGCCTGAAGCAATGCCAGAAGTCAAGTCAGGATCAGCCACAGCTAGGCCCACAGTCAGGCACAAACAGCCTTACAGTCCACCCCAAATGAGGACTGAAGACAAGGGCAGCTCTGTGCCATGGCTCCCAATGGAAGTGGGGAGGCCCCAGCTGGCTTCTCCCAGCTCTTTGGCAGACAGCTCTTCTCACAGCACTCTGATCCCAGATTACATTCCACTGTATCATGACAGACCTCAAACACAGGCAGCCAAACCTGTAGGACAGGGGTAGGAGGTTGCAGAATCAGCTGGTGCACTCAGAGCCCTGTCAGCACACTGCCCAGCACAGCCAAGGAAGAACATAAAAATTATTCCAGGTGCTGACAAAGGAAGCTGGGTACCAATATGCAACAGAGGTTAGCATTGTGCAAGACAGACAATCTGTACTTCAACTGTTTCAGGGTCTGGTAAGGAATTACCTTTGCAGGGCACTGTATGTGTGCTTGTGTTTTGCCAGTCTGTTCTTTCCAGGCCGAAATAAAGAAAACTGCCACTGAGATGTAAGCCTTTCCACATTTTTACCTTGTAACTTAAACCAGAAAAAATGCAAATGTAAACTAATCCTGGCTTCCCATTACAATAAGCCACTCACACCATATATTCCTCTGTGACATTTCAGTTGCTCAGCTCTTTGGTGAAACTGTGTGCCAAAAGAAGAACACAGACAAGACATACTGCTACCCCACTTCCTACCTCCTCACATGTGACATCTGCCATGGCCCTGCACCGGCAGGTCTTGTAGGTATCTGCATCCATCCAAACTCCCAACCCTGCCTGCAGGGAGAGATGAAACTTCCTGAGGCAACAAAACCCAAGTGGCACATAACAACTGTCTTTAAAAAGACAACTTCTTGAATCAATAAGGAAAGACTAACCCTTTGGAAAAGGGTGTCTTTGATTATCTTAATGAGTTACACTGGGAAAAATCAAAAAAGGGAAGGGAAAAAGCGTGAGGTCAGCATCCCAAAAGTGTTCCCAGCTGCACTGACACTGATACACCTCAGTCTGCTTTGCAAAGTTTACATGGATACAGTAGAGAGCAATGATCTACTGAAAAAAGAACATATTTTATCAATATTGATTAAAAAACCTTCCAAATTATGTAAAATATTTTGGAAAACCCCACATTTATGAAGAGAAACCCATACATTTGCTGAGGTGGCCAGGGATATATTATGTGTCCTTCCATATAGAGCGCTGAAAATATACAGGACTGTTACTAAATGTGGCTTCTCTGCCAAGTAATTGTATTCTTGTGCTTTATATTTCCAGTGTGAAAACTCTAATGAAACATTTTAAACCAAAGCCGTTTCCTTGGAGCTGCCTTTGACCTTCTTTTCCTTCTCTCTCAGCCAAATCTCCCTGCCAGGATGAATTCAGACCTAATGTCTGCTCCTCCCACCAGGCTTTTGGATATGTGACAATATCCTAGTCACTGGGAGCTGTGCCTGCTGGTGTCCATTGTCTTGTGTCCAGTTTGGGAGAGGGCTTTTAAGGAAAAGCCCAGAATTAAATTTATGAAGAGTCCAATGATTTACAGGAATGACCAACCCTGTAGCTACTTTCTGCACACATCCATCAAAAACTTGTGAGTCCTTCCTAACTCACAAGGCACCAGCATAGGAATGGTTCAGGATCTGAGAAAAAGTTTTTGAAAGTTAAAAAACCTAAACAAATAAACAAAACCAAATTTGAAATGACAGTCCAATCTAAAAATACTACAAGCCTGTGCATCAGCTAGAGGTGTGGTAGTGAGACTGCTTACCAAGCTGCTGTGCAGAGCCTCTTACGTTCCTGACAGGAACCAAAAAGGAGTTACACAGAGCCCAGACAGAGCTGCTGGCAGTGCTCTGTGGAAGGCATCTGTCCCAGCAGTTTGGTGACAGGCACAGCACAGACATGCAGCCTGATCACAGCCACTGCTGAGTACAGCCAAGGCACTACATGATGACACTGAGGTCCCAGTGCAGTGACAGGACATAATGAAGGGTCCAAGAAAGGTGCTGCTCAGAATGGAAATGCCCAGGTAAAAGAGGAATGGGTCTGTGGCACAGGGGACACAGACCAGCAGCCAGGTGTAGCAAAGTGCAGCTGATGCAAGGCCCTGGATAATTCACCAAGGCTGTTGATGGTATGGTCAGACACTACCAGAAGGAAATCACATTACATGCTTTATTTGCAATCAGTCCAAATCTGTAGAAACATTACATGTATCACCTGTGCCTCACTTTGTGTGCTGTCATCTATACTGCCTGCCCTTTATAGTTTTGGTACATGAACAAATACATACCTTGGGAGAGAATAAAACTGCTTGCTCTCTTAAATCTCTTGTAATCACACCAAAAAACCACAAAACCTTTGCAGATATCTATCTGATTCCCATATTAAATCAGTATGTTACTTGACAAACGTTTTCATTTAAATACCAAGAACCTGCTAGGAATTCACGACTAGGCTTGAGCCCTTTGTCAGAGTAACTTTTCTTCTTCAGCCCCCTGTTCCCACTTCCATCTCTGTTCTGCAATTTGCCAGCCTCCTTTATGCCTCAGTTATGTCTGCACAACGTGAGGCAGGCAGACCCATGTGCCCACAAACAGAAAAGCTCCTCCAGCTCACAATAACTCAGCAGGCTTCTGCGATTTTCAGAGCCTGCACTACTGTGTGCCCATATCTGCTGTCAAATTACTGCTTGGACACAGGCTCCACAGCTACCCTCAGCCTTACCCCAAACATGAAATTGTCTCTGAGACCTCAGGAACATTCATCTTGTCCTGCAGCTCTTCCTACATAAAGTGGTGTAAACCTGGCTGGTGCTTCTAGGAAATAAAGAACAAGCTTACCCCTCCAAAGATGTGTTATGATTTTATGGCCCCTTCCTGCAACCTGCTGAGAGTGGATGTGCTCCATATCATACATTTAAAACACATCAACACAGATCTGAAGGGTGTATAACTCTTCTGAAGTTTCTAAAGGAAAATAGAGATGAAAGCCATAAAAAACAACCCTTCATACACAGCAGAGTTTGAGAAGTAAAATTTAAACATAAGTTCATGTTTCCCTTTATTGTAAGTTCTGGCAGTCCTAGGAGTGTTCTAACTTCTAGCTGCTTGTCATGGCCATAGCATGACAGCAGTGAGGGAAAACCCTGAGTACATTGACTCCAACCTTAGTTGCTTTCCCTTAAAACACCCACCTTGCCCTACTCTATTTGAAGCTGTGAAAAGACAAAGATAATAATAGGAAGCTGCTCATAGAGCTCCTACAAAGGAGCCAGTTATTTTCATGTCCTGCCTCATTGCAAATACCTGTACATAGGAAAGATGACATGCACAGATCACACACCAACCTGTAATCGAGGCAAGGCAGGATGTTATTGACTGTAATTGCTGTTGTCTGTCTTGACCTTCTCCTCGAGGTGTCTCCACCTCCCATTACAATGTCAGAGCTAAAGGAGTTCCCCGGTGGTCTGCAAAGAAACAAAATAGCAAATGGCAAATGGCAAGAGAGAACTGACATTGTTTATATAACATTAAAATTAATTCTAAATCAACAATTCAGGGAAAGTAACATTGCATAAAAGTAGACTAAAAGAGATTTCACTGACAGACAGTGCTAACAGTGATATTTTGTATATATAAAGCATCCTGTACCCCAAATCCTCAAGATGTTACCAAAAAACCCCAAAAAACAACACTATCTCTCTCCAGTGTTTTGCAGAAAAAGTGAGGCATAGGCATTCATAGGGCTTTGCAGAGTAACTGAAAATTTACCACCAGAATGAAGAACACAATCCAGGCTTTTTAATCCATTAGTCAGTTATGTGCATTATTTTAAAGCAGCCCTTGGATTTACTCATTTTAGTGTAGGTTGGTTAAAAAGGAGCATTAAAGCAGAAATATACATGTGTTCTACATCTTAAACTAAGACTTGCCTTCTGGAAAGGCAATAAGGATACCCTGCAGCCCAAGGTTTTCTATGCAGCCATAAAACCTTCATCCTCTTGAGTGTGCTGATAGCCAGGATAACCCCCAATCCCTGTTCTATACCCAGTGCATGCTGCAGGAGGGAAAGATAACAAAGGCTGTTTAATGGAGACAGAACTCCATCAGGGAAGTCCTTTTGGGCCCCATTTCCATCAGGTCATAAAAGGAACAGCCTGGACCCACATGCTGGGCTCTGCCAAGGCTGCTCCACTCTGCAGCTCTTCATTTGCAAAAGAAATGACCCATTCATTTCCCTCTGACCTCTGCAGATACTTCAGACTGCTGACCTCATCTGCCCATGGCACCCACCACTATGAGCCAGCATCTTCAAACAGGTGCTCCCAGACAAACCCCTCCACCTTCCAGGGCAAGCTGAACTAAAACACCTCCAAGAATCCTGAATCAAGGCTCCCAGGAGGCTATTTGTGCATGGGCTGGTAATGTTCAGCCCTCAATGCATTTATTTCCTGTTCAGAAAAGCTGAGGCCATATATGAAAAGGAGGTACAGATGAGAAGGTGTAAATTTTGTCAAGTGAAGTTAAAACATGTAAGTGCACACTCACATGCTTGTATGAGTATGCACTTGACAGCACAGATTTCTTCCCTGCAGCTGCTGACAGCTACACTTTCTGTTAGTGTGTGGCTGTCCAAGCAGGTCCTGAAGTCCCTCTAGACAACTCAGTGTCTTGGGACTGTCTCACCTCTGCAGTAGATTTTCAGACTCAGTTTTATGACCAGAGATGACAGGTGACAATTCTACTTCAGCAGAGGAATCCCCGTGCTTGTATTGCATCCCAGGAAAAAGACACATCTCTTCAGACACACCCATCTACCTTGGCATTCACAGCCTTATTACCAAGAGTATCACAATACATATTGACTTTTATTTTTAAGAGCCCCATTCCAGAGAGATTTCTCCATTCCACAGCTAAGGATGCAAAGGCATTCGGTGGCTGAACTGGGAATTCAGTGCTGGTTTCAAGTTCAAATTCAGAGTCCTGCTCACTGGACTAATCTGGACAGCATTTTTCTACTTGACAAAGAAGTGTGAGTTTTCAGGTCTGAAAGAATACTGAGGATGGAGTCACAGATACATGTATCACAGACTAATATCTTTGTCAGTAAAAGCAGCATAAAACCAAAGCAAGCTAGGTCAGCTCTTCCATTGGCCAACAAAGAACACCCAATTAGTAGAGTGAGCATAACCATCTTTAATAAGTAAGCTGTTTTGGAAGCTGAACTGTTTGTTCCGAGTGCCACATAGACAGCTCTTGCTACTGGCAGAAGAGGCCTGTGAATCAGAGCCCGAAGTCTGATGCAAGAGAAATTTGGGCGTCTCAAGCTGATTTCCCCAGCAGAGAACAACCCTATTAGTTTGAGAAAGTCCCCTGCCTGCCTTCTCTCTGAGTAATTAAGAGTGAAATCCTCCTCTCAGTGACCCCAATGCTCTCAGCCTAGGCTGATTTACACATGAAAGGAACCCTCTGTGGGGCTTTCTCTCTTTCACATTCACAACCAGGCAGGATCTATAAATAAAACCTTTCTGAAAACAGGAGCTTTCAAAAAGGTCTGTGTATGTGCACAAACGTGTATGAGAGAAAGGGAATGGCTGTGTGCACTCGAGGATGTGTGTTTGCATGCGTATGTGAGGCGTGGGTGAGAAGAATGTGCATTCACACACCAGTCCTCATGCAAACAAGTGTACTCAGAAAAGCATCTGCATGGGTAGGAGCGTGCACAGGTGCTGGGGGCACTTACAGGAGCCAGAGGGCATGTCCAGGCTGGCTTCCAGCTAGCACAATCCCCGGGGTTCACCCCAGCCAGCTGAGTCATGCTAGAGTTACACAGGGAAAACGAGAGCAGATTCAGACCCAGCTGTGCAGATGAGACCAAGCTTGTGGAGCACTTTCCCTCCACCAAGCAGTAAAGTACTTGTAGGACAAACACCAGTGGTTTACACTGCTTTCACGTGGGAGGTAACACAGAATCAGGGCTCAGGGCATGTGTTCCTACAGTTTTGACAGAAGGTGAGATTTTTAAGTGGTCACATCTCAGCTGTCCGGGAGAGAGTGAGTAGTGGTACATTTTCCAGGGCTGTCATTGTTCAAAAGTAAATTTTAGTTTTCTGGAGTATTAAACCCCTCAAAGTCTGAAAACACAATGAAGAGACAGATGACCTGAAAATTAAGGTCAGCAAATCAAGAAGACTATGACTAACTTTACAGTAGTTATAAACACAAAAATGCCTAGATATGCATCTGAATTGTCCCTCCCCCACTCTCCTGTCCATCCATGTGGCTGTGAAGTCAGGCCAGGATATCTCCCCTTCCATGAGGCCTACGGAGTACCCAACATAACTTCCAGGAAACTTGGCAGTTCGTGTGACCCTGCCCTAAAACAAAACAGGTGACACTGAGCTCGGAGCCAAGCCAGGACAGCCCACAGGGTTTCACAAAGCAGGTTCTGCTCTGTGGGTCTTTGCCCCTGTAAGACAAGACCTGGCTGCTGTGCAATAATTTCAGAACTGCAAATTATTCTACTCCACTACTCCTGACCAGCTGAATCATTTGCTTTACTGAATCTGTGCCTGTGCCATATGCTAATGCCAGCAATCGGGATGTAGGTGTGTTAGAACCACTGCAGCTGCTCCACTGCTTGGGGGAGACCCCAGGGTGTGAGAGGGATGCAGGAGTGGTGCTGCACCCTGCGCCCCTCTGACTTCATCACTGCTAATCGCAGCTCTTGGATCTCTCCCCCCACCCCCGCCCCCAATTCTTATGCAAACATTTAGAAGAAGTAGGCAGAAAAAAAGGCACAAAACAGGAGACATAAAGAGTGCAAAGCCTCACAGGAGCACACAAAGCACAAAATGTCTCTTCTGCTCGTTCAAAAGACTCTTCCCAGCTCCTTGCACTAGGCAGGAGTGTGTGAGCAGGGATTCAGAGCTCCCCTCCCACTGAGCTCGCAGCTAAAGCCCTCCCTCAGTTCCCAGGGTCTTCAAATGAAGATTTGCATAGTAGTTCCAGATCATTCCCGAGAGAAGGGACAATGGCTCTCTCAACACCCCCATTCCTCCCTCCCGAAGCTGATAAAGCCTTGGTGAAAAGGGGAACAAAGGATTTACAGATGTCAGAATATTGATTTCTACCATTCCAGGACTACAGGGAGAAGATGAAGAAAACTTTTACCCCCAGAAACTCTGTGGAGTTTGAGACACAGACGCTATCTCTGCAGCACGGACTCCGCGTTTGTTAAGACAGTATCTGATGGAAGCAATATTGCTATTCGAGAGGGATGAGCAGGGCCATGAAAACGCGAAAATGCGCGGGGATGAGATTACAGCAGTCCCAGAGAGCGCATTTGTTGTTCCCAGACCTGACGAGCGGAGGTACTTCCAGCGAAAGCAGTTTGCCACCAGGCGGGCCGGGCTGGCATTGCTGCGGGCGCCGCCGGCAGCTCCCTCCCAGCTCATCCTGACTCACGCCCTATCCCGCCCTCGCTCTGCCACCCGCCGCTGCAGCTGGGAAAAGTAACGGAAAGGAAGGTGAAGGTCTTTGAGTCTTTGGCAAGTGGCCTTTGATTCGGTATCAGAGTGGAATGAATTTCCACTAAACTCACTAAATTTAGGGCCGTTACCTGAAAGCCAAAGCTTTCTGCTCCCACAACATTTCTGTGCACAGTCCCTGTAAACCTGAGCTTGCTTTTGCACTACAAACATTCCTTCTCACTGTAGTGTGCCAACTCTACTGAACTCCACCTCCACCAGCTCACTGCAGTCGTTCAAATCGTGCTAAACAGAACAGTGACACGATCCAAAGTGTCACATGTCATTGCTGCACGAGACTGGTACTGGGCAGCCAAGTCAGCTTCCAGGAGTTCTGGCCTGATCTCCACATGTCCCACCACTACTCTGAAACAGCTTTCACTCTGTGACTGCCTACTGCCACTTTATAGACATGCATGCATAAATACATGCATACATACATAATATATATTTTCCCCCCTCCCTTTTCAGAGCTCTGTAGCATTTCTATGTTCAAAAAGTCCCTGGAATGCTGGATCTTTTGTAAAAATGTACCTGACTAAAATTTCTCTAAATGTGGGATTTAGGCCATTTTAAAGGTGATGAGCTCTTGGCCCTCAGATAGGTCAGCTGGGGGAAAACCCCACCTGGAACCCTTTCTGCAAGGCACAGTATTGAGTACAAAAGGGTTTCCCATGCCATGGGTCAATAATTCAGGCACAGATGCAGAGCCAGAGCTGACTGTTCCCTCATTTTCCACACAGCTTTGTAAAAACATGTGCTGTCAGGAGGACTGCAATCATCACAGTGGTAACAACCATCACATATTGTAGAATTAAACACATTTCATACAACTACATCAAAACATTATTCACCATACTCTTAAAATATCTAGGATTCTTTCAATACCTGCCTGTCTTCCCTCAGCTAAAATAAATTATTCTTATGGAATCTTTTGTGTCTCCCAGCAGCCACTCCTAATTTACATTTAAAGATGTGAATCAGACCCACCAGACTCCTGATACACCTCATACAGAGATTAATCACAGCTGTTGGGATGATGAAGACTAAGGCAGACCCATTTTAAATCAGTGTAACTCAGACTGCAATGAACCTGCTACCACTCTCAGGTTCAGGACAGACTTCATCCCCGTTTCCAGTTGCTCTCCACCAGCCCCTTAGAGCTACATGGGTGGGCTCCTGGGGCAGCTGTGCTAAGAGGTGCCACTACAGCCTTCTCCAAAGGGCATTTTCCAGACTGTCAGAGGAGTAAAGGTGTCAGGGAGAACCTGGGAGAAGCAAAACTTGGCTACTCTCACCTCCTGTTTAAAACTTGCATGTTGTGTTTTGAGGCAGCTGCAGCAGCAGCACAGCTCACAAACCTATTTTAGAGAGAATTTTTCCTCATCCTAGACAGATGTTTGCTTATTTTGCTGATTCTTTGTTTTCTTTTGTCCATAAACATTACTGTCTGTTGCTTACTTAAAGTTTTTTTTGCTACAAACAAAAGTAGTTTTGTTTATATAGCTCCCGCTACAAATTTGCTTTAGGATACAGAACGTAGTTTCATCTCTGAAATATTTGACCACATAATTCTCAGATCTTCTGTTTCCCCCAAAACCCCATATGCAAATTCCTTTTATATTAAAAGTCTAATATCTTAGATATCTCATAAGCCTGAACCCAAAGGATGAAGGTGTGGAAAAGCAAAATCTCCCTCCAATGTGGATTTAGCAGAGCAGGTGTGTGTGCACATGGCAAGCCCCAGTGGTTTGAGAGCTGTTTTGTACAAAATGCATCTTGTCCATGATGACAGAACACTTGTGCAGGTACACACAGTACCTGGGAATAACTTCTTTCAGTATGGAAACAAAGAGGTCCTTAAAACTATTTATTAAATAAAATTGTACAAAAGCAAAGTACTGGAAGAGGTAATTGTAATTTCAAAACATAATAGAAGAACAAAGAAACCAAAGCACTTTTAACAGTTCACAGTGCCCAGATAAAGTAAATAACTGAGCAATATTCTTATGCTAAGGTGTGTTTCACAACAGCCTTCCAAGGTCCTGGCCAGATTACATTCACACAGTAAATTGGACACAAGCCCTGCTCCAGCTGAAAATGGGTAAAGAAATCCTGTCCCCCAGCAGCAAACACATCTCCCCACCATCTTACAGCCATGCCAGGCTGCATTCCTTGCTCTTGGCAACAGAGAAGTGACCAATTCCGTGGGACCGAGGTGTGCACATGACCAAGCAACCTCCTCCTTCCAACAGCAACCTTGTTTGGAGTAAAACACAATTCCTTCATGTCATTCCTCTCAGACCAGCCCCTACCATTGTCCTTCCCAAAAGCTCAGTTTCTTTGCTTTTTTTACTATTATAGTTTCTATATGCACATGGGAATTCTCTCATTTTGCTGTGGGGTTTGAAGTGCTGAAAAATGTACTGTCCATGTACACCAAAAGTCAAACAGCCAACCACCAGGCCCCGATAAAGAACTAAAAGAGAACCTAGATATTTGTCTTTTTTTTTTTTTCTGGAGGTCTTGTGTTTATTCAAGTGATGTTATTATTTCAGTAGAATCATGCCAGGAATCCATGTAATTAAAAACACATTGGTGGTAACAGAACTGCAGCATTTGAGGGGCCCTTTGATCCCCTCATGCCTGGGACCTCCCCAGCACTCTCCCTGACCCCACAGCCCGAGGACTTTTCTCTCTGAACTACTTATCACTCTCTACCTGACAGGAGGATGTAGGCAGGTGAGGATCGGCCTCTTCTCCCAGGCAATAGCAACAGGACAGGAGAAAACGGCCTCCAGCTGCACCAGGGGAGGTTAAGGCTGGACACGAGGAGTAATTTCCCCACAGAAAATGTGATCAGCCATTGGAATGGGCTGCTCAGGGAGGTGGTGCAATCACCGCCCCTGGGGGTGTTTAAGGAAAGACTGGGCACAGCACTGAGTGCCATGGTCGGGCTGACACGGTAACGTTCGGTCACAGGACGGACACGACGCTCTCCGAGGTCACCTCCAAGCTAAGCGAGTCCATCTCTATAACGCTGCGTCCCTGTCACCGCCCCCGGGCCGAGCTCCCCCAGCCCCGCCCGGGCCCGCTCCGCCCTCAGCATCAAGATGGCGCCGGGCCGCCCCTCAGCCCGCACCGCGCTGACGTCACTGCCCCGCCCCTCCCGCGCCCGGCGGCGCGTGCGCGCGGGCGGCTCCGCTCAAGGTCAGCGCGGCCGCTGCTGCCGCCGGTTCCGCCCGGCGCGGTTCCGGTTCCGGTCCCGCTGTGCGGACACGAGGACATGGCGGCGCTCGGACGGGTGTCCCGCCTGCTGCTCGGCGCCGCCGCCCCGCGCTCCCTGCCGGCGCGCGGCTTGGCGGCGGCCGCGGCACACGAGGAGGGCGGAGGTAACGGGGCTCTGCGGGGCGAGGGCGGAGCCGGGGCCCGCGGCCGGCGCGGCGCTGCCCTTGACAGCCGGTGCCCTTCGCTGCGGGAACGGGGCATGGCAGGCGCTCGGTGGGAGCCCCCGCCGGGGCTCGAACCGTGAGCCCGGATCCTTGTTACAAACGGGGAGGGCGCCCGCGCTCGGACGCGGGGTTCATTAGCGCCTCGTTAATGCGCTAATTGCGGTGAGGCGCTGTCGGGTCAGCATCGCTAATGAGCGCCGTGCTTGTTCCGATCGCTGTCCCGGCCAGCCCGCATGTGGAAGACGCTGACGTTCGTGGTGGCGCTGCCCGGCGTGGCCGTGTGCATGCTGAACTGCTACCTGAAGGCGCAGCACGAGCACGAGCGGCCCGAGTTCGTGCCCTACGCGCACCTCCGCATCAGGACCAAGGTACCGCTGCCCGCCGGGTCACGGCCCTCTGCTCCGGCACGGCCGCAGAGCTCCCTCTGAGACTGCCACAGCACCTCTATCCACTGCTACTTGAGATGGCTGTGATAGCAGCTCACGGCTGTTTCTGAGGCAGTGAGAGTTTGTCACAGCTCTGATGGAGTACCCGTGACATTCACAGCGATCCCCACCCCACAGTGATCCTTCTATGTCGTGCTGAAAAATGTTTCAGTCCTAGAGCTGCTGTACTTAAAGTAATACAGATCTAAATGTAGTGGTGGAGATCCCAAATACTCAAAATTGGGGTCCTCATAATACAGCACAGTGTTTAAGGGCAAAGATTGTGCTGTTTAGAGACTGTGGCTCCCAGCTAAGGGAGACAAGAGTTTTCCAGCTCTTGCTTCCTACATCCTGTGAGCCAGCTTGCTTAATTCACCAGCCTGTCAAGCTGTGTGATCATAAAATCATTTAGGTTGGAGAAGTCTTCTGAGACTGGAGTCCAACCTTTGACTGATCTCCACCCTCTTGACCATACAAGGGCACTAAGTGCTACATCAGTCTGTACCTAAACACCTGCAGGGATGGTGACCCCAGCAGCCTGGGCAGTTTGTCCCAAAGTTTAGCAACCCTTTTTGTGAAGAAATTCCTCCTGATGTCTACCCTGAGCCTTCTGTGGCACAGCTTGAGGCTATTTCCTCCTGTCCTGTCACTAATTGGCTGGGAGAATTGATGTTTGAATTTGTACTGTTCTTGGTTTCAGGTGCTTCTAGGGATTGTTCAGGAGCTGCCACTGGCTTATTTTCTTTCTTCTTTCAACAGCGTTTCCCCTGGGGTGATGGGAATAAAACTCTGTTTCACAACCCCCACGTTAACCCTCTCCCTACTGGTTATGAAGATTAAAACCAAGATCCTGCCAACAACCAGAACTTCAGTTCTCCCCATCCTGAACCAGAATGTTGAGTGGGAGCCATCATTTCTGGGGTCCTAGTTTCAGAAACTCTGTGTTTCTTCTGTAAGGAAGCTGAGTGGTGTTGTGGCCCCCCTGTGTACTTGTGATGGGGCCCTTTAAATAAACAACTTTGAACATGAATTTGGGATTTGACTTGTTTACCTGAATCCTTATGAGTTATTCAGTTCAGTGCTTGCATAAAGCATGAAGGTTTCCCTCAGGACAGAGTGCAGGAGCAAAGGGGTTTGACTGCCTGAATGGTAACACAACAGGAATGCATTTGGCATAGGACATGAAACAATCTCATTTTCTTCATGTCTGGTTTAACTGATGTGACTCTAAACTCACAGCCAGAACAACAGATACTTAGATTAATATTCAATATATACTGAAGCACATTCTCCATTATCAGCTCTTGCAATATTTATTAACAGTCATGAAGGTGATTTTCTCTTGGTCCTTTCTGGCACAGGGATTGGCAGCAAAGATGCTGAGCTGAGCTCTGCCTTCTCACTGTTCACCTTCAGCTCTCAAATTTTCAGGTACATCAGCACTTATCTTGCTCACCACTCTGCTTTCCATAAAGCTGCAGTCTGTACAAAGTCTCTCACACAGGTTTTGCATTAGAAAACACAATTTTGGTTCTACTGCTTGTGTCTGTATAGCATGGACTGTGTCATGCAGAAGCTGCCTGAAGTAGAAGGGATTAGTGAGCCAGCAGCCTGAGCCTGTGCCACTACAACTTCCATTTTCAAGGTTTTGCTCACTGCAAGTCAACCATGTTCCAGTTCTTACTATAACTTCTATATTTTTTGCACAATGTGAGCTGTCTCAGCTGGGCATTGAGCTCTATCTCAGGTGTCATTAACGTGGATCTTCCCAAAAGGCAGAACACAGCAGCTGCTTTGGCATCTTGCTGTTGAAAGGAGTGATGGATGGGAAGAGAGAATCTCACAGTGGCACTGCAGGATGCTTTTCCCCCCGTTTCCATGTGATTTTTTTTGTCTGCTTAGCAGTAAAAGATTGCTGGGAGACGTTTTCCTGTGCTGAAAGTACAAGGCACTGAAGGGCACAGTTGTTTTAAAGCTGACAAAGTCACATTACATTTAGCCCTACATGAAGATCATAGAAAAGCAAACTGGTTTTGTGTTATGCCTTAAAAAAGAAAAGCTACAGAATCAACTGTCTCCAAAATGCTATTTATAGATCCTTCCCTTAGACCTGCTGCACTTTGCCAAGAGCCTGTTTTTTCAGTGCTATATTTAAGCCCTGTGCTGACACTGTAGGAGCTCTCTGCACCTGAGAACAGGAGTGTGGCTCACCTGGCTCTGTGACTGGCACAGGAACAACAGCCTCAGGCTGCAGCAGCTCCTGATCCTCTGCACAAGGCCCACAGGACTCAGGGTCTGGGCTCTGTGAGGGGCTGTGGTGCAGACCAGCTGTAACATTGGAGAACTACGCCTTTTTAGTTTGGTTGTTTTTTCAGTAAAGCTTTTAAATATTTAGTAGTAATTAAAAGCAGAGAGTGAAGCTTTCTTTTTTCCTCACTGTAATTCTAGAATTAGGAAGTTATCTTTCGTCCCCAGTCCATAATATCTTTCCCCTGTGTTGGTGTAAGGAGAGGGGCAAGCTTTGCCCCATCCCTGTGTGAGGATCAAGCCACAGAAATGTGTAATGCTAAAAGGAGAGAGAATTCCAAGTTCATGGATATGTCAGTACCTCAGAAAAGGCTGAAGCAACCTCTGCATTAAGAATCTTCTCTTCAGCTGCTGAGCAGGCACTTCCATCCCTCCTAGGGGGCACAGTCAGACTCTACTGCACAGTTACCTACTTGAACAAAATATAACCTGGTTGTATTTATTTTAGCCAAGCTGTTGCAGGTCCACTAGGGCTCTTACACCATCTCTGCAGCTGACACAAAACAGTGCTTAAGCCCTTCAGGATTACATGAAACTAATTTCATCACCAAAATTCAGCAGCATAGAGATGACAGCAAGTACATCAACCCCCTTCATATTCTTTTTAAACACTTTCAAGTGTTATATAAATAAGCAAGAGAAATCAGTCACAAAGAACCCATCCCAGCCCACTCCAACCAGCATTCCCCCACTGCAGAGTACATTCAGATGGAAGTTCACATGGATTTTTAAGCTGTCAGATGCTGAACCACCACCAAGTTTCACTGGCAAGGAGGCAGCAGTTACCACATGATCCGGTCTTTCTTTTTTTCTTTTAGCTGTTCGTTTTCACAAGCAGAGAACATTTGTCACTTCCTAGAAAGCAGTTAACAAAGGTCTTCTCCAGGTGGCACCTGTGGCACACCTGGTGATGGTGCTTAGTCCAAAGGCTCCTGTTAATGACTCCCCCCATACTGCCAACGTCAAGAGGAGTTCTCAGTTTTTCCTTTACTTGGGCCCATGAACTCCAGGCCCTCAATGGGTATGTCCTTTTCCTTGATTGCTTTCTGAAAAGAAGAAAACCAAATTAATTAAATTCAGCACTTCTTTATAGGGCCTCATGATGCTATCTTTGGTATAAAACACAGAACCACAGAATCAGTGAGGCTGTAAAACACCTCTGAGATCATCCAGTCCAACCTATGGCCCATGAGTAATAGCACCATGTCACCCAGACCAAGGCCATGCCCAGGCTCTCCTTAAACACTGACTACACCTCTCTGGGCAGCCCATTCCAACATCTGATCACCCTTCTGTGAAAAAATTCCTCCTAATGTCCAACTAAACCTCCCAGGGGCAGCTTAGGTCTGTAACCTCTTGTCCTATTGCTTGTTGTCTGAATAGAAACAATCTAAAAAAACAAGTGATCTCGGAAAAGTAGTCTTAAAGGCTGGTTTGAATAAAGTTTCACTGTGAGAGCTGCTGAAGGACGTACTGAGAACTCACTGAACTACAGTCGGTCTGACAGAAACGTGCTGCAGCCTCTACAGATCCGCCTTAAGAAGTCGTGTACAATAAAAACAGGAGACGCCTGTAAAACACTCCGTGTCATGACCGACAGACACGGGGCGAGACAAACCCAGCGCTGCGTGTGGGGGTCTCTGCTGAGGCCTGAGGCTGCCGGGGGTACCGGGCCGGCGGTGGGAAGGGGAAGGACGCTCGGGGCAGGCAGCGAAGGGCCCGGGGCGGACGCACCTGCACGCAGAGCTGGTAGCGCTTGAAGAGCTGCCCGCAGGGGTCGCCGGCGCTGTCGCCCTTGAGGAACTTCTCGGCGAACCAGCGGTTGAAGCACTGGTCGTACTCGCGCTTCAGCTCGGTGCACGCCTCGCCCACGCTGTTCATCGCGGCGGCCGCGCCGGACGGGCCGGGCCGGGCCGGGCGCGCCGCCCACTGACGCACATCCGGCGCGCCGGGGGCGCCGCGCGCGGGCCGTGAGGCGGCGGCGATGCGCGCGCTGCTGCTGCTCGGGCCGTGGCTCCGCGCCGGGCGGGGCCTCCCGCGGGCACCGGAGAGCGGGCACCGGCACCGGGGACACAGCGGGCACAGCGGGCACCGGCCGCAGGGACCGCTCCGGGTAACGCTGCAGACACGGCTCGGGCACCGCCGCTCCGCCTCCCGCCAGGCGGGCGGCGGGCACGGGATACAAGACCCGTTAATCTCCCCAGAGAGGGACAGCAGTGTGCGGGTCCCGACCGGTGGCCTGGATTTGATGACTTTAAAGGTCTTTTCCAGCCTTAACGATTTTAGGATTCTTTGTAAACTCCGGTTTTGACTTGTAACAAGTGTGGAAACCCAGGGCTCTGGGAATATTTCTCTGTCTGCTCTGGGTGCCCTGACCCCCAGGGGAGCACTGACTCTGACCCTCATCCATGGAAAAAGTTTCCCAGACTTCAAGACAGACTAGAATCCACAAAAGTGTGAAATAGATTATAGAGAGCAGTGTAGGCGTATCACTTGGTGAGAAATTGAGGTTTTGGGATTTTTTAGTATGTTGTGGATAGAAGCAAGATGGAGGGCACAGGGTGTCGTCCTGGGTTTCTTCTTCTTCCTTCTTCTTCACGGGTTTGGGTGGCATTTTGTAGTTGGGCAGAAAAGTCCCCATTGTGGGCTCTGTGAGATCAGTTATTGGGTTAAAAGGGAAAATAATCCAGGTGTCTTAATTGGATAGTTCAGTCTTAAAAGCCCTTGTAACAAGAGATTGGCCATTTTGTGCCTTCTAATGAAAAGCTGCCCAACTCACAGTAGTGAGACTGTTTTACTGAGAAGAAATAATAAACACCTGAGTGTGAACATGAACTACAGTCTCGAGTGCCTTCAATCGAGACCCAGGGAAACTGACAACTAGTACCACCACAAGTATCTAATTAAAAGAAAGTAGCACTATTAAACTTGTTAGTTTTTTATATTTTTTTGTCTGTATGAATGCTTTTGTACAGCAGAAAGTGTCGGTGGAAGTGCTGGACCACCTGGAGCACCTGGCCCTGGTGGATTTCCGGGATGCGGAGGGCGTGGAGCGGCTGCAGAAAGCAATCCAGTTTGCTGAGCAGCTTCATGAGGTGAACACCGACGGCGTGGAACCCATGGATTCAGTGCTGGAGGACAGGTGGTGAATCACAGCAGCCTCCTTTTATCTGTTAATGCCTCAAACTGTTTGCTTCTGGGACCTTTTCTTCCCTGGGAGAAGATCACCATGCATGTGGCCCCTTTGCTCAAAACGTCTTCCTGTAGTTCTGTGTGGGGGAGGTTGTCATTGGCTGTGTAATTTTTATGTGTGAGCAAAGCAAAGGTGAACTTGAGTTCTTTAATCTGTCTTAATTATCATACTGCACCCCTAGTGCCTGCCAGTGCCATTTTTGGGTGCTTCAAATGTTCCAGTACTTGTCTCAGTGTTTATTCAAGAGACCAACACCAGATTTAGAGATAAGCCACCCCTCCTACCTCATATTCACAGAACAGCTTGAAGACAACCAGTAACCTTTGTCCTTCAGGTGTCTGTATCTCAGAGAAGATGATGTGACAGAAGGTAACTGCACCAAAGAACTGCTGGAAAATGCCAGAGAGACAGTAGAGGAGTATTTTGTGGCTCCACCAGGTATTGACTTGCTTACAAAAATCTCTTAATCTTGCCTGAATTAACCTGAAGAAAACAACCTGCCATAGCTGCATTTACTTTCAGAAATACTAGTCAATAATAGGGAGCACTAAAAGAAGTTACTGTAGCCGTCTGTGTAAAACAAATTGCAATTTATTGGTCCAGAAGCAGCACAGAGGCTGACCTGACTCTGAAGTTACTGCACACTTGAGAAATTCCTTACAGGAGGTCAGGCAGGACTTACTTCCCTGACTTTCTCAGGATATTTAGGCAGCCTGTACATGGAGTAAACTGGAGAAACACTTCCATGCCAAGGTGTCCTGCCCACAAGGTAACTTACAGCTGGTCTCACACAACCTGTTTTTTGTTTTCTCTCAGGTAACATCCCTTTACCAAAGCTGGAAGAACGAGAGACTTTTCTGCAGGGCTCTCAGTGACAGCCCAGAGCCCAAATGCCCTTTCAAAATTTTATTTGGGGAAAATGAAGTTTTGTGCAGTCACAGCTGAAACACCCTGGCATGTGTTTTGGTCAGAAGAAGAGCATTTGTGAGACAGAAGAAAGAAAGTGTAAAAGTTTAGTAGGGCTGCTGAAATATTGAATATCTCTGAAGCTGGAGAGCAGCATGGCAGATGACCTGGGTGCTTTTATTTGGCAAAGTGAATTTGCTGTCTGGAGGTGAGAGCAAATCCTTGTCCCACTCTTAATTGTGCAATTACCTCATTATTTGTTTAAGCATCCATAATATACTCACCTAGATGCATAAAACATGTAATTACTATGATACTTGAATTCTTTCAAGGGTATTGAAATAAAGCCTGTATTTAACACCACTAACCCAATCCTCTGCAAAGCTGTAACACTGTATTATTGCTTTAATCTCAGACTTGTCAAGATTCAGACCCTGCAAAGCTGAAGTTTTACAAATATACAAGCTCAGCCTGTAAGGAATTTAAGATATGTATAGAAATCATAGCAAGGAAAGACTACAAATATCTATTAATCAATATGATTAATACCACAATCATAATATCAGGTAATTCCCACTTTGAGAAGTCCTCCCTCAATCTATCCATTTTGGCCTCCTCCTTTGACCATCACAGAGAATGGGGACAATATTATTTACACAGAAAAAGGAAGAGGGATTTGAGAGGGAACTGACTGGCTGCAGGAGCTTTTAACCCAAAATAGCATCAAGTAACTATTTAAAGGCAACAACTAAACCAGCAATTTGGACAAGATGATCCCACATTGCCAATGCAGCACAGGCTAAACTTAAAACTGCCAGTTCAGTGCTGCTCCCACACACTCCAGGGAAAGAACAGACTGCCTGATGCTTGTTCCCTGCAGCCCAAACTGCATTTAAAGTGGAAAACACACATCTCCCTAATGAAGGGGTTTGATGCAACTTCACCACAAATAAGGGAATTACAACCTTGACTCAGACACCTGCAACCACCAAAAAGAAAAGCTCACAGAGGGCAGATGAACTGCCTGTGGGGCAGGGCATGTCAGTGCCTCAGTGGGTCTGACACTGGTGGTGCTGAGCCCCTCTGGGCCCTGGCTGCACTTTGAGAGAGGGAGAGACACCCCTCATGTGCTGGTTCCCCTGCATTCACTGCAGCACTCAGTAAATGGATCCAGTTTCTCTGGACACCATGGAGATAACCTCACTTAGAGCTGCTGACATTTTTCCACCACCACAAAACTGTAGATATAAAATTAGATTGGAAGCTCTTGCATATAAATCCCAGGTTTACAAAGAAAATTTCAATGTGGAGATTTCTTCGCCTTTGTGGAAAGAAAAAGAAGATGGAAGTTGTTTTATTGCTAATAGTGATTATTTTATGTTTTGGGATAGCCCCAGGAAAAAGCTGTGTTAGTACAGTGATAGGTTGTGCAACACAGAGTGAAAAACCACCTCATGAAAAGTGCTTACAGCCTAAACTGGGAGAGCAATCTCATGAGATACCGTATCCATTACCCAGTTTTCTTCAGCACCACCTCTACCCCAGCTATCATCTGTATTTATTTGTTCTGCCTTTCCCTGCAGCTCTGTCCTGAGGGAAAGGCTACTTTTATACTCTTGATTAACTTGTAGGGCTCTGATGTATCCCAGGCTTTAATGTTTCTCATTAACAACGTGTATCTCGCCCACGCTGCCATTTCCTGCAGTCGTCATCACAATTGTTCCTTCAGCAAACCATTTCTTAATAAATGCAGAGAAATTTGCCTGCAGCTACCAAACACAACCACCTCCTCAGAGATTCATGGGTGTTTCTGTAGTTCAGTGGGAGCACTTGGAAGATTGCTAAATGGTTCCATTCTGTCAGCACAAAACTGTCCAGTGCTCAAAGAACTACTGCAAGTGCTGCAGATACTGAACACAGTTCTGCAAATTAATTAATTACTTACTGTGGCCCCAAGACCACTCAAAACTTCTTCATGTTTCTAGCACACAAGCAAAGTTGTGAACTCTATCTCTATTTGGAATGTTAAAACCCATGAGTCAGGAGTTATTTCTGAGATATTCTAGAGTGACAAAAGTATTACATTATGCAGTCTCAATATTTCTGGGGGCAGTGTATTCTTCTGAGGTTGCCTTAGAGTTTGCAAAAGCAAAGAGTTGCTTGCAGTTATGCTGCTTTTGCTCTGAATGACACGGAGGAAGTAACTACACTGTATGAATATGCAAAATATTCACATTGCAAGTGAGGTGAATGACTGCTTTTGAGGTGGGTTTTTTTTTAAACTTCTACAAGGAAATGGGAGTCCTACCAACCAGTATTTAACAACCTCTTTTAAATCATCCTGTGCTGTTTGCTGTAGACATGGTTCAGAGTCCTGTTATTAACAGATCAGCTGTGGAAGACTCAACAGCAGTGTTCTATCTGCTGACAAGAGTGTAAGCAGAAAGTGCCCCAGGGAGAGTGAAACTAAGAAAACAGAGCACTGAGGTTCTACCAAAACATCTTGCTTCATTTAAACAAAAAACAAAACCCCCCAAAAAAATCCCCACAAAACAAAACAAACCCAACCAACCAAAATGACCCCCAAACCAAACACAAACTGACAAAAAAATGCAAGAGTTGCAGAAATAGTGAGGTCTGCAAAAGATGGCATAAAAGTCTGATAGATTTGGTTCACTAAAGGAACAAAGTTTGGAGCTGACTTGATCATATCCAGTAAACATGAGTCAGAGATTTCTATCAGAGGTCACTTAGTGTGACATGAAAAGACACAGCTGGAAACAAGTGAACAGGACAGGTGATCAAGTGCCATTTACAAGCCATGGAACTCCTTCCTTTGACATGGGTGGGCTTCACTCCCAGTAAAGGCCATGTTACTAAAACAGCTGCCCCAGGTAATATCTCAGTATTCTTTCAGTGATTTCACGTGCTATTGAAAGGGATATTCCCAACAAGAGCTTGTTCCAAAGAGAAAGTCTGTTATTGGTTAAACTACAACAAGTAATAAAATGGCTTTTGGGGCCCACATATCACCTATGGAAAGATGTTTTACAGAAGCTGGTGGACCTATTACAATGCCTTGGAGACTGAGCATACGGAGGAACAAGTTTTTAACCCAGGATCACCTGATTATGCCACACAGAATCACAGAATTAGATTAGAAATGACCTCTGAGATCATCGAGTCCTATCAGTGACTGCACACCACCATGCCAACCAGACCACGGCACTCAGTGTCGTGTCATGTCCTGTATTTCCATAAACACCTCCAAGGACAGTGACACCACCACCTCCCTTGGGCAGCCCCTTCTAATCACCAGTTCTGCGAAGAAATTTCTCCTAATATCCAACCTAAACCTCCCGTGGCCCAGCAGACCAGTAGCACGGGAGTCAGAACTGGAAGTTTTCCATACAGAGCCCAAATCTACGTGACCATCCCAAAACATGCTCCCCGTTCTCCCGTTACCTCCCCGCATCCCGCCGGTTGCCATGGGAACGGACGCGGCGCGGGGCATCCCGGGCCGCAAGACAATGCTGCAGTAAAACCCGGCCGGGCGCCGCGCCGCAGCCAATGTGCGTTCAGTGGCCGGCAACGCTGGCCAATGGGCGCCCGGGAGGCGGTGCCGATGGCCAATGGGGGCGGTCGGCGCGCAGGGGGCGGGGCAGAGGCGCTGCGAGGCGCGCACGGACCAGAGCGCAGCGCCGTCCGCTCCGCAGCGCCGGTCCCGCAGCGCCCGCACGGTGAGGGACGGGGCGCGGGCGGCTCTGGAGACTCTGTCACCCCGGTACCGGGGACCCTGCGTGTCCCGGCGGCGCCACCGTGCCTGGGCTCTTCCCCGGCCGCCGCCTCCGGTTTTCCCACATCCCCGGCAGCTGCCGGCGGCACCCCGGCAGCCGCGCAGGGCTCCCAGCCCTTGGCCAGGCGTGCCGGGCTTTCCTCGCCTCCCCGGGGCCGGGAAGGGCGTCGGGCCGGGCTCGCGGAGCTCCCGGAGCAGCGCCGGGCTGGAGCGGGGCTGCGGAGGGCCGGGAGGGCGGCGGTGCCTGCGTGGCTCCGGCCCGAGAGCGGGCGCAGAACGGGAGCCGGCGTTTGAGCCGCCGCTGCTCGGGCCGTGCCCGGGGCCGTGTCCGGCACGCCCGGCCGGGGCGGGGGCACCGTGCGGCGATAGCTGTGGGGCTGCTTGGCAGCAGGTGCTTCTGGCAGGTGCTCCTGCAACTTTGAATTTCCTTCTTTTTTCCTCCAAGCAGGCAATCATGAGTGATCGAAAGGCAGTGATCAAAAATGCGGACATGTCAGAGGAAATGCAGCAAGACTCGGTGGAATGTGCAACTCAAGCCTTGGAGAAATACAACATCGAGAAGGACATCGCTGCTCACATAAAGAAGGTAGATGTTGGCTTGTAATGTACTCATGAAAAATCAATTGGGAGAATGCTGCTAGGCAAGTAGCTCTAGAGAAACGAGTTCTAGAGGCACCAGATAATCAAGTTAGACTTTCTCTCTTTCTGTTCTGTTCCCCACCCTTTATGTCGACCTTTCTAGGTCCTTCTGCTTTTCTCTTGTAATGCCTTACACCATTTCTGCCGCTGTCCCATTGTCCAGCTGAGCAGAGAGTGGCACCTGACTGTCCCTGTGACTGATGAGCTGGTACAAGACACGGGCTCTGTGCAGCCTATTTAAAGAGTGGTGCTTTGCCGACCATGTAATAAGTGGGTTTGGTTTTTTGCCTTTCCCACCACATGCAAGACAAGCTGTTCATGCTAATGCTGAACAGATGGTTCATAGCTTACAGTTTGTCACATTTTCTCTCTTGACTCCTACTGGGAACCTGACTGAGCTGCAAGGAGCTGAAGGGTTTGGTTGAGCAGAAGAGAAACTTCCATGTCCTCACAAAATTCTCTTCTGCTGACAGCTGTTAGGTACTGCAGTATAAATCTACTGACTGCATGGGTTTGCTCACTGTAGACCTGTACACAGGAGTTTATTTGTAGCAGGCTCCTGACAGCAGCGTGTCACATCATCATCTCATGACCAGGTGTCAGAGATATGGCAGAGAATTTTCCATCAACTGTTCTTTCAGCATCCTTACTGCAAAAAAAAAAGCTAATGAATTCCATTAGCTTCAGAAATAGAAGCTAATATAGAAAAATACCAGTTTCATTGGAGATTCAGAACAAGCAGACAAATTCTTAGAAGTTATGGTTTGAGATCATGGCATGACTGCAGGGGAGAAGTTACCTCCCCAAACATATGTTTTAAGCTTATTCCTGCTCTTCTTGGAAGCACTTTTTTTTTTTTGGTATGACTAAGCAGCAGATGAGCTATGAAGTGACAGATGATCCTTGTGCTTAAGAGCATATGCTGCTCCTTAATTGCCTTCTTCCAAAAGTGATACTTGTTATCAAGTGACAAATCATTGCCAAAAAAACCTCCCCAACTGTTAGACAATATTAGTATAATTACCATGAAAATGCTGATTTTCTAATTCTCTGTTCTGTAGGAATTTGACAAGAAATACAATCCCACGTGGCACTGCATCGTGGGCAGGAACTTTGGCAGCTACGTGACTCATGAGACCAAGCACTTCATCTACTTCTACCTCGGCCAAGTCGCTATTCTTCTTTTCAAGTCTGGCTAGAACTGTGGACTGTTACTGAAACTTGCACCTGGGCACAGGACTGCACACTGATTCCCACCTTCAGCCTTCCTGGGGAAACACATCTTGATCTTCAGGTCTTGTATTGTATTGTTAATGGTCAGGGATTTTGCTGTAGCGGCTGGTATTTTCATTGTGGCTATATAGAAAAGCAAAAATGTCTTCCTTGTATTTATTTTCTTTCAAAAGATGGCTTCTTTGCTAATAAAACCGTTTATCCCTTTGCCCTCTTGAATAACCCTCTTTATTGCCATGTGAATGAAGGATGAACATCCCCACCTCAATTCCCACACCCCAAATCCATCTTTTCTTAGGAAACCTTCTTACAAGACTGATTTAAGTGGAAAAAAGTTGATGCAGAGCCCTTTTATTTCCTAAGCCTTCCATTTGGCTTTGAAAGAAGGAGTCATGGGAAAAAAGGCTTAAACTCCACATGACATAGATAATAACAGCTTCATGAAAGTCCATAGTTACTTCATAAATCCAAGTTATTTCTCACAAGTATAATATCCTCCTTTAAAGCTTAGTAAAAAGAAAGGCATCTTATTTGGAGACTAATCAGTGTGTGTCTTTATCCACACCCACTGCCAACTTGCTTCACTTGCCAGCATTGCTCAGTTTTGGCCACATCCTTTACATTGCACTTGAAGGGAAATGCAAGTGTAAGAAACACCGCTTGAGTCACTCCACAGGTTTCCTAGTCGGGACAGGTAACTTGTGTTCTTCTGAGCCCAGCTGCTGAGCAGGTATCTGCTGCACAACTTCTTAGAACTCCTTTTGATCCCGTTAAAATTCCACAGCTTTCACATCCCTCATGAAAGTGATACTTTTGGTGTTTTGGTACCCAGACTCACAGTTTGAAACCTGAGTGAATGGCAACAATGCCAAAGTTCAAATTCTCATAATCCACTTTGAAAAAGCCTGCATCTTCTATCATTGCTTTCAGCTCCTCCTGAAAAATAAGTGTCATAAGTATTAAGAGCCTGAAGGCCCACAAACCAGCTGGCCACAAGATTATGCTGGAATTGTGTTTTGTGTGTTAGTGAATTTGGGGAAATCCTGCCTTACCTGAGGGGGGAACTGTCGGATGCTCTCCACGAGATACTGGTAAGACCTCCAGTCACCAGCAATAACCTCACCCAGAACAGGGATAACCTGGAAACTGTAGAGATCATAGAGCCTGCACAAAGAGATGGTAAATACAGATTAACAGAAACAAATTTAAACCCTCTCCAACACGAGCTGGTCTCTGTGCCACTAGGCTATGCAGTCTGTAGCTGACTTTAAAAGTGTACCAAGATGTGGTTTCAGTGTCTCCACCTCTTATTCTGAGTACAAACAAGAGAGCCTTGTGACCTGGCATAAAGCATCACCATATTCCTACCTGGAAAGAAGAGGGTTGCTGACATGACTAAATTCAAGGCAGAGAAATCTTCCTCCTGGTTTCAGCACACGATAGGCCTCTTGAAGTGCCTGAGACAAAGCAGATGTGATAAGAGCTTCTGTAGAACAGCACCTGCCTATTATCATGCCATGTGATATTATCATGCAACTCTGATGAACTGAGGGGAATGAAGAGTATCCTGACTGGCAATCTGCAATATTTACTGTAGAGAAGCATCCCAAGATAAGTATAAAAAAAGCCCCGAATATGCCACAAACCCAAAGCACAAATACTCTTGCTCTTACATAAATAGATTTTTACAAGGCTTTGTGTCAAAACTGTGATGTCGGGTTTGCAATTTTCTTTCCCTACTTGCAGTTGATGAAAGTTTGTTGGCAGAGCTCTTATAATTACAGACCAAACACAAAAGGGAGAAGGTGACTCAGCTACAAGAAACTGAAAATCAAAAACAAGCATGATAATTTTTTTTCAATCAAAAGATTTTACTATGAGGCACACCCAAAGGTTCAAAGAAGGAATGATACTGGGTTTCGGATGAGCAATGTGTAAGAACAGAAAGGAAAGAGAAAGAAGAAAATCTTTGGCTACTTTGAAAATTCCATCCTGCATCAAAATAGAATACCTAACAAGAATCTAGACAAAATCCTGTTTAAAACTCTCTGTTCTTTCATACAAGAGCAGAGTTGTCTTCCAGAACCTCTGAAGGCTGTACATTTTCTTGACTTCAACTGTCCTGTTCCTATGGGATAAAATATCAACACTACACAGGAGCTCTGCAAAAGAGTTGGCAGCTTGGGTGTGTTTTGTATCAGGTCTCCAGGGAGCTCTGCTACCAGACTGCTGTATGCATGAAGGCAAAGAGCCTGTGCTTTGGAAGGGTGCAGACAAAGCACCAGGAAAAGCCACATGCACATTAAGTTCAAAGGAATATGGTTCAAGGTGGATTGGATCCAAATGTTTCACCTTCCACAGGAGCTCTGCCAAGGTTGTAAAACACCCCTCCAAAACAGACAACAAGTGCCTCTAGACAGGTGTCACCCCCACAACAGCCAGTACTTCTCAAAGGACAGAGATAGTTCAGAACAAAGAGTACTGCTTATCCTAATTAAAATCATACTTGTTCTCTATAGGGAGCTCTGCCACCAGCCAGTGTAAAGACACACAGCAGTGGGCTGAACAGGCTGGCTCAACAGCAGTGGGGGCACAGCCTGCTTCCCACTCTGCTCTGGCAGTTCTGTTGGCTCAGGCAGGGAAACAGAAGGGGACAGGAAGCACTGGACCCACTGTTGGTGGGATATAGATCAGGTGCTGCAGGAAGATTTGAGATATGCAGCCTGACTGCCCTGTGCATGTGTAGATCCATCCACGCCATAGGTCAGGAGAAGGTGGGGAATGACTGCAACATGCAGCCCTTTGCCTTAGGAACCTGAGACTGGTGGCTTGCCAAGGATTGGGTGCAACTGGTATAAATCTATCTTTTTATGACAAAGGTGAGGCCCTTAATTACATTTTCTATTCACACAAGTTGCACACTACATGTCCCTTATTTTAAATGTTTCAGGAGTAGATTAGGATCTTCCTTTATCCAAAGGAGTTCCTACTTTGTTTCCTTTGTAGAATAAAAAATCATAAGGACCCCATGTCAGGATACACTATAGTAACTTACCAGATCAATACGAGTTACATTTCGGATTCCAAAGGCAATTGTGTAAACATCAAACTTATCATCATCAAAGGGCAACTCTTCAGCATTCCCAAGTACCCAGGACAAGCCTGTAGTGACAGACAAGTCATAGAACTGAGCCCAGACTGCTCCAGAAAGGCTAGAACTTACCCATTCCGGAAGGAATTGATTATTTTAAAGTGATATTGAAAACAAATGTTTCCATTTTGCAGTTTTGTTAGAGGAAAGGCACCTTGGCCTCTACTCACGAATCTTTCAAGACAGAGTAGTTGATTTTGCAGATCAGCCAAAACACCATTCTGCACATACACACAGTGTGTATGTGCCACAAAGATTTTACCCAAAACTTGCATCATAGTGGAAAGCACTGTTGGCTGCCATTTATTTGTGGCAAAGTTGTAAAAACAGAATCCCTGCTCAAAGTGTAGCTATGCACAATTACTAACATCTTGCCATGCAACAATGGCCAAAACACTTCACACATTTTGCTAGAAAGCTCCCACAGCTTGAGGAACATGAAAAGCCACACTCCCTCCATCAGGACTATCAGTATGAGACGCAGTTGCAGCTGTGTTGCTTCCTAGTCCCCAAAGGACCATGTCTATCTGTGGAGCATGGATGTCCAGGTTATTGGCAAGCAGACAAAATGCACAGTCAGTGACTGTGCAACTCACGCTCCTTTACCCCAGGCACAGCTCCCACTCCTCCTGAATGTACACAGGGAAACAGCAAAAAAAACCTCTGTCCCTTACAATTTCTTGCATTACAGCCACAGTACAATGCATTATTTACCTTCAGAGTAGCCAAGATGCTGTGCTTTCTGCTTCCCAACTTTTAACATTTCTCTGTTGATGTCACAGACCACCACTTGGGAATCCCCTAGTGAGTCAAATTTGTCTTTCTGGTAACTCTCAAAAATTTCCTGCCATGACAAATCCTGATGGTGCTTGAGCTTCCTCTGGAGCTGGCGTTGTCGTACAGAGCGAACATAATTAATGAATCGAAAGGCAATGTCACCTGCAGTTGTTTCAAAAGAAAGACACACATTTTGGAATGTTTTCTGACTTCAGGAAATTGAAACATAAGGCTCTGAACATCCAACTGACTTACTATTTCTTTTTAGTCATATATATTTATAAAAACACCCCCTCAGACATACTGTAATAGACACAGAAAGAGTGTGTGTGTGTACACGTATATAGACAAAAGGGAACTTATTAAAATCAAAGAGTCCACGACATTCTACAAATTCACAGTTTCCCATAACATATCATGGCAGGACTATAACAGTTTTAGACCCTTAAAGCAAGATATTACAAAACACAAAGATATCAGTTCTCAACCCTTCTCTTGGAAAGTCAAGTAGATGCTTCACTAGTTTTAAAGACAAGGAGCTAAGGGTGAGGAAAAAAAAAAAAAAACAGCAGGAAACATAATTCTGAGCAGACTCAAACAGATGAAAAAGAGTGCGGCATTGTCATGAGGAACTCACCAAAATTATTTACCTGTTCCCCCAGCAACATCAAGGAGGAGTGTTCCTGGGCAAGGGTTCATTTTATGCACGAAGATATCCTTCCACACCCGATGAATTCCTAGAGTCATTGAATCATTCATTACATCGTATTTCTTGGCCACATTTTCAAAGACCTGATAAACTGCAAAGAAAGGACATGGGAATCAGATGCAATTTACTTAGAAATGCTTATGTCTAAGTAAAACTTGTCCTTCATTGCCCAGTGGAGGTCTCTCCACTATGTGGAGCTGAAAAATACCACAAGAAAACTCATTACAAAAAAAAAAAAAAAAAGACAGATTGAATCAACTGAGCCTGTTGCCTGACAAAAGTCTCTGGAGAAACACAGCCTTCCCGAGCTGAGGGAAGTAGCAGTGATATTATGATTCCCGGGAACTCAAACAAGGGCCCAGCCCCGAACACTGCCCAGCACTGTGGAGAACGATCACCGGCTGCCCGGGAGCCCAGCTCGGCTCCGGGCCCGGCCCGCCCTCTCCCGCCGCCGCCGCCGCCCTCACTTTTCTCCCTCCTCTCCTCCTCCGTCACGTTCTGGAAGCCGAAATGCATCTCCGGCCCCGCGGCCAGGCCGCGGCGCGCCCGCAGAGCCCCGGCGGGCCGGGACAGCAGCGCCCGGCAGCGGCACCGCCACAGCCGCACCGCCGCCATCTTCGGCACCGCGGGCGGGGCGGCGCTGCGCCCGTGCCCGCTCCCGCTCCCACCGGGACAGAGCAGGGAGAGCGCTCCGCCCGTGCCCGCTCCCACCGGGACAGAGCCGGGAGAGCGCTCCGCCCGTGCCCGCTCCCACCGGGACAGAGCCGGGAGAGCGCTCCGCCCGTGCCCGCTCCCGCTCCCACCGGGACAGAGCCGGGAGAGCGCTCCGCCCGTGCCCGCTCCCGCTCCCACCGGGACACAGCCGGGAGAGCGCTCCGCCCGTGCCCGCTCCCGCTCCCACTGGGACACAGCCGGGAGAGCGCTCCGCCCGTGCCCGCTCCCGCTCCCACCGGGACACAGCCGGGAGAGCGCTCCGCTGCCGGACACGGTCACTGAACCCCCCCGCCCCCGGTGCCACCGCTGCTCCGCGGCGCGACGGAACCTGTGCTGTGAGGACAAACGTGACGGGGAAAAAAAAAAAAAACCAAAAACCCAAACCAAACACAACCCTCACGGTGTGCTTGAGTAATTTTGCAAATAGTTCAACTTTATTTTATTTAGCTTTTCTTTAGATTTCTAATTTTGCAGTTTTCTTCACTTAAAGTGAAGCCTCGTGGGGAAGGGGAGGGAGGGTTTCTGGGTTCTGATGAATTGCAAGGCGGAGCGAAAGATGCCTTGATTCTGGTTAGGAGCATTAGGACACATTAGAAACTTCACTTTTCTTTTCTTTTTCTTTCCTTTTCTTCTTTTCCCAAAACCTGCCCTGCTTATCACATTACTTGAATCATCCAGGAGTTCTGTCAGCTTTGTAGATACAAAGAAGTTACTTAACCCATTCTCAGGAGAGATGACATCATGCTATTAAAATCAGCCCAGGGACTGCATTCCCAGGGCATGAGCTGGGCTCCCTCGCCCAGGACTTTCCTGCCATAGTGGGACTTTTAGCACCATCATCAGACCACACCACGATTTTCTCCTATTTTCCCCATATAATACTTTTTTAACTCTATGTTCTTTGCAGTAGGATGGCCTCCAAAGCATCATATTTGGTTTTGTTGGGTATTTTTCTCAGCCTGAGTGATAGTGACAGATGATCTTTGCCTACCAGAGCAGTGACTGGGAGAATCCCTCAGTGGGGACGGACCCTGCACGGGCACCAGTGACCAGCTGCATTCACAGAGTCACAGAACGCATCAAGCTGGAAGGGACCTCTGTGGGTCACATTGTCCAACCTTCCTGCTCCAGCAGGGTCATCCCAGAGCACATGGCACAGGATTGTGTCCAAATGGTTCTGAAACAGCTCCACTGAGGGAGACTCCACCACCTCTCTGGGCAACCTGTTCCAGTGCACAGTCATCTGCACAGTGAAGAAATTCTTCTTCTTGCTCAGGTGGGACTTCCTGTGCATCGGTTTCTGCCTGTTGTCTGCCTCTTATCCCATTTCTCAGCACCACTGAGAAGACCCTCAGGTTCCTAAGGTGCATCCTCTGACACCCACCCTGCAGATATTTGTACACATTAATGAGGTCCCCTGCCAGCTGAGGCTGAACAGGCCCGGCTTCCTCAGCATTCCACTGGTTTTCTTGTCCCCCAAGGCACACTGCAGGCTCAGGGACAGTTTGTTGTCCACGACGACACCAAGCTCCATCTCCGCAGAGCCGCTTTCCAGCCGGTCAGCACCCAACCTGTACCGGTGTTCGGGGTTACTCCTTCCCCTTCTTCCTTCCTGCGTTCAAGCAGCTCAGCCGTGAAGAAAAAAACAAAGCGACGGGGAAAGGCCGCGCACGGCCTGAGAGCCGCCAGTCGCGGCCTGTCCCGCGCTGGGCCGGCGGGGCCCAAGGCCGCCCCAAGGCCGTGCCCGCCGCGCATCGCCGCCGCCGGCGGTCGCCATGGGAACGGCCGCAAGGCATGCCGGGCTGAAAGAAATTGCTGCGGCAAAACCCTGCAAGAGCGCCGCAGCGGGGCCAATAAGATCTCGGGGTGATGGTGGCGGTGACCAATGGCTGACGGCCGGTGCTGAGGGGGCGGGGCTGGGGGCGCTCGGAGGCGCCGGCGGCGCGCGCGGGTCGGTTAAACAGCCGCGGCGGCGGAGCCGAGTGCGTGCCTTGCTCCGCGCCGTCCCGCACCGTCACCGGCTCTGCATCCGCACCGCGCCGATCCCGCGGCGCCCGCTCGACGGTGAGGGCAAGGCGTTGTCGACTTGAGCATTGGGCGGGAGCAGCTGTCGAGAGGGGTCGAGTCCGGCTCGGGAAGTCTGGGACTGGGCAGCCCCCCGTGCCTGGGCTCTTCCCCGGCCGCCGCCTCCGGTTTTCCCGCATCGCCGGCGGCACCCGGTAGCCGCGCGGGGCTCCGAGCCCTTGGCCAGGCGTGCCGGGCTTTCCTCGCCTCCCCGGGGCCGGGAAGGGCGTCGGGCTGAGTTCGCGGAGCTCCCGGAGCAGCGCCGCGCTGGGGAGGGCCGGGAGGGCGGCGGTGCTTGCGTAGCTCCGGCCCGAGAGCGGGCGCCGAACGGGAGCCGGCGTTTGAGCCGCCGCTGCTCGGGCCGTGCCCGGGGCCGTGTCCGGCACGCCCGGCCGGGGCGGGAGCACCGCGCGGCGATAGCTGTGGGGCTGCTCGGCAGCAGGTGGTTCTGGCAGGTGCTCCTGCAACTTTGAATTTCCTTCTCTTTTCCTCCAAGCAGGCAATCATGAGTGATCGAAAGGCAGTGATCAAAAATGCGGACATGTCAGAGGAGATGCAGCAAGATGCTGTGGAATGTGCAACTCAAGCCTTGGAGAAATACAACATCGAGAAGGACATCGCTGCTCACATAAAGAAGGTAGATGTTGGCTTGTAATGTGTTCATGATATCTCTATGCACATGAAAAATCAATTGGGAGAATGCTGCTAGGCAAGTAGCTCTAGAAAAACAAGTTCTAGAGACGCTAGATAATCAAGTTGGACTTTCTCTTTAGACTGATGTCCATGTGTTCCTGTACGGGCCCTTTTGAGGTGCTGCTTCTTTCTTGCAGTGCTTACGGCCTTTTTTGCCACTGTCTGTTTTCCACGTGAGGATAGAGTGGCACCTGACTGTCCCTGTGACTGATGAGCTGGTACAAAACACAGGGACTCTATTGAGCTCTCCTGTGGTTTTCCTCTGAGAGGTAGCTTGTTCTTCTTGGTTTCGTTTGTATTTAACTTAATCTTAAGGATCTCTTTACAATTCTTGCCAGCTGGATCAAAAATAGCAGGGGAAAAGTGGTTTTCTGCAAGTCTCTGTTATCACACCCTTCTTTGCGTAGTGATATAGCAGAAAAAGGAAAAAAATCCTGGTGCACTGCTTATCTGTTGTTTGAAACATCTGTGTCATCCTTTATGTAGGATTAACAATACATGAGAAAGATCTAGTTCAGATTTATTTCCTGCTTCGTCAGCTCAGGGGAACGGAGAAATGAAAGTGCGTCAGTAGAAGTTAAAGTGATCTGAGAGGAAGAGCTGTTGACATGTTGAGGCCGATTGGACTGAAAGTGTCTGGAGTTAACTGCTTGGCACGAGGAGCTAAGTTTGATAAGGTTTAGGTCACAAGCTATGAATTTTCACATAGATATGTTGACTTTTACCTAACACTGTGAAAAAGGGCCTCAAGAGCTGGTTCAGGCTGGAAAATAATGAGGTTATAACTGTCAGCAGAAATCACAACATGAGAGATAAAAAAGACTGTCCAGAGACAATGAAAAAAGCCAATAAAGAACAATAAGTCCCCGGACCCTAATGTTATTATTAGTCAGAACTGTGAAGGGTGGGAAACTGCACCTTAGACGGTGAAATTGCCTGGCAGTTTCTTTCTTCGGGGTCCTTCTGAAGGAACCCAGCTGGAGCTGTTCTGCTGCTGTACCACTCAAAGCCTGGGGCTCTCCTCCAGGATACCTGGGGTGGAGGTGACTTTAAAATTTGGGATACTTGGGGTGGAGAAGCATCTCTAACATGGGAAATATTTCATCCAAGCAGAATGATTGTTTCTGGTAAAGAAATACTTGTTTGCTATGACCAGAATATTGAAAGGCTTTTTTTCTCCAGACACATAAGGTAGCTATGATAGTTGAAAAGAGAGTTTAGTACTTTTCAGATATCCTTTGTTGCAACTACTGGGAATTAATAGAGGATTTGTTTGAGAATATGTAAAGCGCAACTACTTAGATTTATTGATCATACTGTTGTTACAGAGCAGGTGGCAGAGAATTTTCTGTTTAGTAGCTGTGCTGCTGATAAAAATGAAGTCTAAATTATGGCTTTGTTTCTGTGGGTACAAAACTAATGGTGAATCTTTTGCTTGAGAATTGTAGATTCAATCATGTTATCAGTTATGGGGGAATAGAAGACTACTTTCCTTCAACAAAAGTAATATTTTAAACTTAGTACTGCTCAGTTAGGAAGCACTGTGGGGTTTTTGTGTGTCTGACTAAGCAGCAGGTGAACAATAAGATGTAAATAAAATAATCCTAGTACTTAAAGAGCATCTGTTCTTCCTCTAATTGCCTTGCTCAGAAGGTACCTATTAGAAGAGTTCTTAATTTGTAGTGATCTGTTTTGCAGGAGTTTGACAAGAAATACAATCCCACTTGGCACTGCATCGTGGGAAGGAATTTTGGCAGCTACGTGACTCATGAGACCAAGCACTTCATCTACTTCTACCTCGGCCAAGTCGCTATTCTTCTTTTCAAGTCTGGCTAGAACCGTGGACTGTTACTGAAACTTGCATCCAGTTACAGGACTCTCTGACTAGTTACTGCAGCCTTCCTGAGGACACAGGCCTTGATCTTCCAGGGCAATGGCAGGGATTATGTTGTAACAGATGACATTACATCGTGGATATAAAAAGGAAAAGTACCAAAAAAGTCTTCCTTGTATTTATTTTTTTCCAGAAGGCTCCTCCTTTGCTAC
This sequence comes from Fringilla coelebs, assembly GCF_963513975.1. Lineage (NCBI taxonomy): Eukaryota > Metazoa > Chordata > Aves > Passeriformes > Fringillidae > Fringilla > Fringilla coelebs. Next base: position 4,868,880 of record NC_140043.1, on the reverse strand, counting down.
TAGAGCTGTTGGAGCAGTTTTGCTTTTGCAAGTTTTATAGCCATCTACTGTATTTCCTGATTACTGCTAGTGCTATGCAAGTACTGACAGTGTTTAGCTCTTTATGTTCCAAACTTCTCTTACTCTTTTGATTTTAATTTTATAAAATTTCCCCCTCTTGTTTTGCTGGACGTGCTGTCTGAAAACCTAAGCTGTTTCTTTTTTCTGCTGTCTCTGGAGAAGTGTACTGGAGAATAAAAGCCAAGTTCTACCCCAGCCAGGTTGTTATTTCTGGCTGATTTGTACGTTGTGGTGATGGTGGATGGCTGGGTCTGGACAGGCCCTGGGGGAGTGCTGCCTGAGGGGGTGTGCAGGGCTCTGTGGGGCTCTGTGTTCCCATTGCAGCCCACAGGCCTTGGCTCCATCCGGATCAGCCTCGGCTGCGGGTGATCCCGGGCATGGAGTGGCTGGAGCCGCCCCTGCGGGCCTGGCAACAAAGGACAACAGCTGCACTCAGGGGGAGTGGGAGCCCCAGGGCCCTGCTTGTGTCCCTGTGGCTGGCAGGGCCTGGCTCCCAGCCAGAGAGCAGCTGCTTAACCTGAGCCCCTGTTTGAGCAGCTGCTGCTGGAGCTGTGCCCCTGCCTGGCACACCCGCCCACGCTGCCCAGTGCCAGTGGTGGCACTAAGGGCACGCTGGGAATGACAATCCCTGTGCGGCTGCTTGGCAGGTGGGCCCGGCAGGGCCTTCCTGCTGCAAATAAACCCCCTTTGCTGGCTGATACAAACACCCCTGTATGATCAGGCAGCTGTGGTACAGGATACACACATGCCAAAGAAATGCAGCAGCTTCTGCAGGGTCCTTTTGGGCTGTGGAGAAATGGGAAGTTGAAAGAGAAATCACAGTCATTACAAAGAGGATAAATGATTGTAATAGCCTTTCATTAAACACTATCCACTCCAGACATCAAGGGGGAACAGCTGGAAAAGTGAAATACTGCAATCATGTGATATTTGAACTTTTCCTGGGGCCTGGTGTCACGTCAAAGAAATCTCTTCTAAAATCCAGAATACCTGAAAGCTGAGCTAAATACATAAGTCACCAACGAGCACTGTGGTTAGACAGGCCTGTGCTCTGTCAGGGACAAGTAGGAGCTACAGTAGCCCTTGGCCTGGGTCAAAGGCTGTCTGTCTGTCCCATGTCCTACTCCCGGTGACGTGTTGCAGGGAAGGAAAATATGTGGAGCCTTGAAGATAAGCCCAGTGTCCTCTGTGTTTTTCCAGTTACCCCAGACTGCTGATAGCAGCTATCGCACTGAGAAAAAACTCAGACACTCCTCCCCGTGTGGGCTCAAAGCTCCTTGAGCAACTAGAGGTAACGGCCAGCCAGGCTAATAGAACGACCCAGGCTCTTGTACAGCAAACGGTGCTTTCAGGAGCAGCGGGGGGCATTTAGTCGATCCCCTCCCTGTTCGTTGCAACGTCCACAGCATTACAATTGTTTTAAGTAGAGATAAGCCGCAGCTGCCCTCCCTGGTGTCCCCGGTTACCGGGGCCGCAGCGGCCGCGGAACCGGCGGCGTTCCCGTCGCCATGGGAATGGCAGCGGGCGCGCGGCACGCCGGGCTGGGCAACGCCCCGCCCATCATCCCGCGCCTGGCCAATGAGCTCCTGGGGAGCTCCTGGCGGTGACCAATGGCTGGCGGCCGGCGCGCAGGGGGTGTGGCCGGGGCGCTCCGGAGCAATGGCGGCGGAGGCGGAGCCGCCGGGCGGGGATGACGGAGAGCGGCCCGGCCGTGAGGGGAACTGGGCGCCTGCCGCGGCCTCACCCTTCCCCTGCCCGGCACACCGGCCAGCGCTGCCCTCGCCCTTCCCCTGCCCCTGCCCGGCACACCCGGCCAGCGATGCCTGGCCACGGCGGTGGCACCGAGCGGCGCCCGAGAGCGCGTTGGCCTTGGCAGTCCCTGTGGGGCTGCTTGGCGGGTGGTTCTGGCAGGGAGCTGCTCCTGCAGCATTGAATGCTTTTTTATTATAGATTTATTCTATTTATCCTGTGTGATCTGACGGTTGTGATAAAGGATACGGAGCTGTCTGAAGCCATGCTCTCCCGGGTGCCAGTCGGGCTCTGCAGTGTTGAGTGTGGCACTGCAGCTCATGTAACCAGGGCAAGTGTTTGTTACTAAAACCTTCCCATTGAGCACTGCTTGAACTACATGGTTGGTTTTATTTGGGGGGAGACTTCCTTGTATTTATTTTCTTTCCACAGCAAGCTAATTTGCTAATAAAAGTGTTGTGGTTTCTTTTTAAAGTTTTGTGTCTCTCTACTCTCTTTCTGGTACTGCATGTGCTATTTCTTATTTATTTTCAAATGTGGAGGAGCAACTTCATTAGGAAGTTGAGGGTTTTTCCCCCCTCAAATCCAGAAGATCTAAACACTGTGCTAACTACACTCACAGTTTGGTCAGTAAGTCTAAGAATTATACACCTAAATAGGGAACAATCAGGTGTTAAAATAAGGCCTTCATGAAGCTTTTCTTAAAATAACATTTAGAGAGGATTTGTTTGAAATATGTAAAACACAAATTCCTGAATTTGTTGATCATACTGGTTTTACAGAGCATGTGGCCTGTGCATACAAAACTCGAAGTGAAGCTTTTGGTTGAGGGGTTGTACATTCAGATCGTGGTATGAATTATGGGGGTAAAGATGTTTAAAGATGCCCTTACAAGTTCCACCCGTACTTTTTTTTAAGAAGCTGGGAATTGCTCTCCCATAGAACTTGAAGCCCCCATCCCCAAAACAATGGAAAAAGCATCAGGGGATGCATTCAAGAATGCATTTTAAAGGTTAAAAGAAATGTCTTTAGGATCCGAGTTGCCTTGTGGGGTTTTTTTCCCCTTTGAGGGAAAAGTTAAAAAAATATCACTTCAAGTAGGCCTGATGAGGTACTTTTTTTCTTTTTCTTTTAACTGTGACGGTTATTTGCTACAAACCGATGGCAGGGATTTTATACCGAATGATTTTCTATCCTGCCGTCCGTGCGGGGTGGGGAGCGAGGGGCGGGCTCGGGGCTCGGTGCTGGGCCCGGCCCGGCTCCCGGCGCGCCCCGCGCGCCCCAGGACTACAAGTCCCGTCATGCCCACGGGCCCGCCCGGACCGGCTGCATCCGGGTCCGGCCACTGCTGCGGGCGACTCGTCGCCATTACGGGGCAGCGGCGGCCGAGCCGGGGCCGGTGCGGCGCCGAGCAGCCGGTGGGTGCCGGGGTGGTGCCGACCCCTCGGGCGGCAGCAGCGCCGGGCCCCGCGGGGCTCCGTGAGCAGCTCTTCTCTTCCCCGCGCCCGGAGCCCCGCAGGCCCGGCCCGGCCTCCCGCGGCCTTCCCCGGTTCGAGCGGAGCAGCGAGAAGATGTCGCCATGAAGGAGGCCGAGTCCGCGCTGCGCCGCCCCCGCCGGTCGCCCCCGCGGGCCATGAGCCTGGGCCCCCGCCGGCTCCGCCAGCGCCCGTCGTGCCCCCCCGCCCAGGGCCGCCGCTCGCCCGGGGCGCCCGTTGATGCTGCAGAGCCCGCCCGGCGCGACCCCCGCCGCCCCCGCCATGGACAAGAGCAGCCCCTGCGGCTCCGGTGCGCCCGGATCCTCGGCCGGCAGCAAAGGGCAGCAGCCGCGCTCCGCCTCGGCCGGGCCCGCCGCGGGGGAGTCTAAGCCCAAAGGCGGTGAGAGCTGGAGGGGCTCCGCGGGGAGGGACGGGGGAGCGTGGGGCTGCGGGGACAGGCGGCCTTGTGCCGCCCTCGGGCTTGTGGCAAAGCTGAACTTCGCCGTGCCGGGTTGTTTGTGTCTCAGCTGCGTTTAATAGGCGGCGTTTCAGGTCACTGCCTGTTTTTGGTTTCTTTTCCCTTCCTCTTCCGGCTCTGCTCACTGTTTGGGATTCCTGCTCTCCTCTTCCTTTAAGGATTAATGCTTTATCTTCATTAGTGTTGGAGTAAGCAGCTTGAGAGCTAAAGCCCCGGTGCTATAGTAAGAACGTACATTTGCAGTGCCTGTGAATAGAGCCCTTAACTTTATCTTGTACCTGTGGTGCTGCACCTCACCGGGGGGGGTCTGGTATCCGTGCACAGCGTTCCCCTTGCCCCGGTGTTTCAGTGACCTGCTTTGAGGGAGCTCAGGGTTAGCTGGCTGTTGTTTGCTCATCTGGCGTTCAACCCAAAGTGTCTCACCTGGGATTGCAAACAGCTGGTTCTGCTGACAGAGCAGTTTGTCAGAAGCCAGTGTGGTTCCTGTCATCATTTCAAGGTAATGCCTAAGCTGGTGATTTTAGTCCTGGAAGTATATGAGAGAGTGTCAACAAGTTGCTACACCACCATTGCTGTACTAATTTCCTTCACCACCATTGCTGTACTAATTTCCTTCCTCCTCAGTGGTTTGTTTCAGCTCTATTACTCGAGGCCTCTGAGAAGGCAGCAGTGCACTCCAGAGGGTTAACAAAATACGTGTCTTGAAGGTGTTTGTTGGCTCCTTTTTGGACCTTCTAAGCATGGTCATGTCCTGGCTAACCAAGTATTACCTGCTCTTCACCTGTATTAATTGGCCTTCCTCAGGATTGACAGAAGTGGGACGTGGGAGGTGACTCACCCACAGCTCCCCAGGCTGTGGTGTAACTGTGCAATTACAATGAAATTTTAACTTATAATTCAAACACTTGGAAGTCTTTTTAAGAAGAACTTTTTCTGTCCCTGTCTTGCCAAGAGACACCTCCTCACTCCAGCTTCTTTTGTAGCAGTGTGTGATGCTCTGTGGAGGATTGTTCACAGAATACAAACATCCTTCAGGAAGGGGTTAAGATGATTTGTGCTGTGGCTGGTATCCCTTCGTGTAGAAGACACAATATCTGGACTGAGGAAGGGTGTAAAAGGCCTGTTGTTCTAGCCCAGAATAAAAATGTTAAGGGATTTTTGTGGAATGTCACCTTTCACAGGTTTGAAATAATGGCACTGGGAGCACAGGAGCAGTGGGGAGAGGAATACTGATGACCGCTCTCTTCTACTCCAAAACTTTTAATTAAATAATCACCAAAACTTTTTAAGACCCCTTTTTTTTTTTAATAAAACAGAGGAAAATTTTGTCATAGCACAATTCCACTTCAGTGATACTTGTTTCCAAACTACAGTAGTTTGGCAGGGGGATGAGTTGCTTCCTTTACAGGGCATCAAAGAGAGCTGGACAAATAATAATCTCTTTTCATAGGAGTAGTTGTTTATTTAGGAATATTTTAACTGGAGGGTACTGAAAACTGAAACTAAAAGATATCCTTGATGAAATTAGGGCAATCAACTACACAGGATGCAGCTGGTAAGACTGGCTATGTTTCATAGCTGTTGGGTGTAGGACAGTGGCGTGTCACCATATGGAATCTTTTTCTGGAGTTCCTTATCGCTGTCCTTGTAGCTGATGTGGTGCACCCCTTTAAGGACAGTTGTATGAATATATATATACACACATATAGGCTATATATAATAGGAATATATTATATATATGTATAGGATGTGTTCTGGAAATCTTGCATTTCCTCTGAAATGGAAGGTAATCCTATGCAGCACAGACCTTTCTCAGATGGTCACTAGGTTAAATCCAGTCAAGCATTTGCCATTTGATGCTTTCCAAAGTTACCTGCTGTAACTGTCCAGCTGAGGAAGTGAAGAAATGCATATTCCTCTACCCTTATGGTAGCTTCTCTTTCTCTTGCAGTGCAGCTGGAAATTGGCTAAATAGAGTACTGGATTCCCATGTATTTGTGGAAGTTTAGTTCCTCCTATCTTTCAAATTTGGCCTCAGAGACTAAATTAAACTGAAAGTTTCTAACAGAAAAGTTTCTTTCTGTTGTATTAGTGTGCCAACAGGAATCATGTCCAGTTAGAGTGGAATGAAGTAGTTAAGGCAAATAGGCTTGTTGGGGTTCTCTGCAGTCCTGTGGAGCTGATGGACAGTGTTAGCTGTCACAAACCTTCCTGGGCCTTATCACAGCCAGTGTGAGCCTGCTTGGCTGGGCTGTGAGAGCTCAGTCACTTCCTGCTCACTGGGATGTTTGCCTTGGCAGCAGCAGTGACCCCAGTGTGTTTTCATGAAACCTCCCTGTGGCTTTAGTGGGATCCAGACCCCTTATGCAACACTGCTGGCTTCAGCACAGCTCAGCAGAAAAGAGGGGGAAAAGGTGGAAGGAAACAGCAGTTCTCACCCCAGTAGCAAGCCAATATTGCAGCTCCAGTGCCCAAGTGGTCACCTACAGCTGCTTCTAGCGCTGTGAGCTTCATCTCCCCTCTCTGGATCTTTGGAGATACAGGTCCTCTAGCAGCAGGAGAAACCACAAATCTTAGGGCTTGCTCCAAAATGACAGAAGAGTTTTATTGCTAGTGTTTTTAAATTATACAAACAGTAGTTTTTATAAGTTTTTTTGAGTGTGAATATGTGGATAAATCCACATAATCTGTCTGTGTGTATGTGTATATATATATATAGGTTAAATGCCATGAAAACAGCAAAAGGACTAACTGGGGACCTGAGTGAAGAGTAAGTACCTCGCCAGTGCACTGGCTGTTGCTAACTCCTCGTTTGCCAAGAAAAGAAGCAAAAAAGAAATGACCAAATCCAAACTTACCCTGCTTAAAACTGGGATTGCACAAGAGAGGATGGCAGTGAGAATCTTCCATTTTTCTCTGTGCCAGAGTGCAGCCACTCCTGCCCTGCCCTTGGTGGCAGTGCTGGGGTGGATGATAGAAAGCAGAGCTCCCTGACATGTGGCATGCTGAAAAGGCATTGCTTAGATTCAGGGTAGGGAAAAGCTGTTCCAATTTACAGATGCATTCTCCAAGCTCCTGGTTGTCTGCTGACCAATTTCATTACTGCTCTGATGGACCAGGCTGCTGCTGAGGTCAGTTATTCTTATGGTGGGGGGGGGGGGGGGGGGTGTGAAACTACCTATCTGTAAAATCAGGTGTGAAGCATTGTTAGACTGTTGTAGGGTCCTTCTAAAAAAGGCACAAGTGGAGAGTTCTTCCTTATAAAATGTGAGAGTCGCTGAAGTGACTCCCAAAGACTCTGGGAGGTGCCTTAAAAGGACCCATGGTATGACAGGAATGTGTGTAAACCATCTGACTGACAAATTTGGTGGTGAGTAACTCAATTAAAACTTTAAGTGGCAGGAGATTCTTCTGTCAGCTCCAGGGGTGAGCTGTTCCTTGTTCAGGGACTTGTAAACACCCACTTTAGACTGACTTTTTTGAGTTGTTTCTTTTCCCCATTTGAAGATGGCAGAGAAACTGCAAAATGGTACAGGCACAACAGGCATGTGCCTCTCTAGTGCATTTGCTGAAATTACAGATAGAAGAGGGTGGCTGAGCTGACAAGTTCTGCTCCTGAGTAACTTAAGGAGTAGTCTAAACTGCTTCAAAACTACTTAATTTTTTACCAGAGACTCTGAGGTGTTGGTTATTCCTTCTTCCCTACAAACATTCTCAAAAAAGGTCTGTCTAATCATTCAGCCAGACCCTGGTCACACCCTCAGTACTTGGCAGCTTCTGGTGTGTTTTTTCCTGATAACACTCAAGCCATGTCCTTTTAGCCTGATGTGCATTAAAGCACTGCCAGCTCTGCAGGCATGTGTTTGAGTTACACAGCTGTGGTTCTGACAGAGTTGGTTTAATTCTGAATTAAAGGATCAGCCTTTTGAATAGCAGAGTAAATTACCAATTCTGATGATGAAGTTTGTCTGCAATATGAGCCTGTCACACTGTGTAAAAGTAATGATAGTGTCCTGTTTTAGCTGTAGTTGCAGCCAGAGAAGTCTGACAAGTGCAAGAAACAGCAGACCAGCACAGAACCTGGTCCAGGCCCTTTTATTGCTCAATTTATTCTTTTGAAGTTGGATCTTCAGTGATATGCAATAACACACAAACCATCCTGTTGTCAGCTCACCTTTTCTGGGGGATGCAGGTAGAAGAAAAAACTTAAAATAACAACAACAAAAGATACTTTATGTGGATGATGCCGTTCCAGCTGTTTTAAATGCTTGGGTAGATGGGAAGTGGTGCTGGGAAAGGGAAAAACTGGGAGCACTGGCAATGAAACTGCCCATATGAGAAACATGATCCTGAATCACAGTGATGTGTTTGCCTGCCAGGAAGATTTATGTTAAGAGGTGCAGGGGAAGACTGCAAAATGGGAAAAGGGAAACTAATGGGCTTTTATAAAGTGCAACTAGATATTGTGTGAGGTGTTGCTGTTTGTGTAATGTTTACTGGGTATCCAGAGTGACTTTAGGGCTGGCTGGTGTGGGTAGATGTTTTGTGGGGCCTGAGGAGTTCTGTTTCTGAGCTTATCACCATACCTCTGCTACAAATAAAACTTGGGGCAGGTGGTGGAAGTGCTGGGTTAAGCATCCAGCCCGCAGCCTTTTGTGTGCTGGGGCAACTCTGATCTTGTGTTAAGACTGCTAGAAATACCTTCATAGTATTAACTCTGTTCTAGCAGTTTGATTTAGCAGCTGTTGAGGCACAGAACACCCCTCTGAAGAGCTGGATTGATTTTTCTGCTCTTTATTCCTGCAGTTTTTTGCTTTGTGCTTCACCACTGTGTCCTGTGTTGGGGTCAGTGGTGTGCTAAGTACAGTTTTTGGCAGGCAGTTGTTGTTGCATAGGTTGGTGGACTTAGATCTTAGGTATGTGCCCTGCAAGGCCACAAAGCATTTGGTTTGTGCTTCAAGATCAGTTAGCATTTTTTGGCCTGATGACATAAAAGTCTTTTTAAAACATAATTAGATCTGCTGGGATCTTTTAATAAAAAAGTGCAGCAGTGATTGAAAACAGGCAATGGAAGCCTTTAAGAAAAGCACAGGCAGCAATGTATTTATACAGTGTATTTTATGTGTGATAAATATGATAAATGGCGTGTTTTAGTCAAATTAAATAAAAGAACTAGTTGTTGTCAGTTCTTGTAATGGGGTATGAAGATGTGATATGTGATGTTAATGTTTATATCTTAATGTACCAGGTCACACACTAATATTTGGTGGTGGCAATTCTAAATCTGGAAAAAGAAATTCAACTTTTTTTTGTAAAAGGTAGAGCACAGCAAATACCTGCTTTTAAGCTCTTTGACCAACTCTTTGGACAGTGTTAGGAGTGAAGTGATTTGAGTTGCTGGGGGATTTAATGTCCTGATAAACACTACTCTTAAGATAGTGAGTGAGGTGAGCTCATCTCTGAGGTGAATTTAGCTGAGGTGCAGTACATGGGGTCAGCTCTGAGGTTGCTGATTTGATTCTTCTTTTCTTTTCCTTTCAGATGGAAAGAATGCCAGTGGATCCAAACAGCGTTATAATCGTAAAAGAGAAACTTCATATTCCAAAAATGAGAACTTTTCCAGTCAGTGCCGTCGCTCCAGTTCACAGAAAAGCAAAGCTTTTAACAAGATGCCCCCTCAAAGGGGAGGCAGCGGCGGAAGTGGCAAAACTTTTAGCTCTTCTAATGGTGGAAGACGAGATGAGGTGAGAAGTGTAATGCCCTGACTCCAAGGCCTCCTTTCTCGGGGTGAGAGGATCACCCTGGCCTGCCTAGCCAGGTCTGCTGTGATCAGTTCCTGGGTTGGGAAGGGAGAGAGTGATAAGAGGTGCTAACATCGCTGAGGTGCCAGAGGGAGTATGAGCAGAGCAACTTGGCAACTACAGAAGAGGAGCTCTTTGCTCTGCTCCAAGAGAAAATGCCATCTGAGGAATGGGTGCCAAGACAGGCCACATACACATGATACAGGTCCTTTGTGAAAATATATAGTGACACAGTTTCACTGCCCTCTTCCTGCTGCCACACTATTTTTAGTACAGCCCAGGTGCCACTGGCTGCCTTGCCCACCTGGGTGCACCTGGTTCCTGTTCAGCTGCTGTTTCCCAACACCCCCAGGTCTTTTCCTGATGTTTTTTCCAGCTACTCTTTTCCAGGCCTGGAGCATTCCAAGGGGCTGTTGTGACCCAGGTGTAGACCTGGCACTTGGTGGTGTTGAACCTTGCACCATTGGCCTTGACTCATCAGTGCAGCCTGTCCTGATCCCTCTGCAGAGCCTTCCTGTCCTCCAGCAAACCTACATTCCCCCCAGCTTGGTGCCATCTGTGAACTTGCACAGAGTGCCCTCAATCCCCTTGTCCAGATCATTGATAAAGATATTAAACAAGACTGGCCCAAATACTGAGCTCTGGGGAACCCCACTCGTGGGGGCCCAGCTGGGTGTCACCCCCTGTCCCTCTGCTCCCTGGGCCCAGCCATCCAGACAGGTGTTTTTGCTTGCAGTGGTTTGCTTATCCAAGGCATGGGCAGCCAAGTTCTTCAGGAGAATGCTCTGAGAAACTGTGCCAAAGGCTTTTCTAAGGTCCAGGCAGACAACATCCACAGCTTTTCCCTCATGCACTGTGTCACCTTGTCATAGGAGGAGATCAGGTTAGTCAGGCAGAACCTGCCTTTCACAAACCCACATTGGCTGGGCCTGATCCCCTGGTTGTCCTGTACACTCTGTGTGATGGCTTGAAGGATGATCAACTCCATAACCTTGCCCATCTCAGAGGTCAGATTGACAGGCCTGTAATTCACCAGATCCTCCTTCCACACCTTCTTGTAGGTATGTGTCACATTTGGTGACTTCACTCAGCTGGGACCTCCCAGTTTGCCAGGGCTGCTGGTAAATGATGATCACTGCTGCCAGCTCCCTCCCTCCCTCCCTGTGGGTGGATCCCATCCAGCCCCGTGGGTGTGGGGGTGTCTGAGTGGCACAGCAGGGCACTGACTGTTTCTCTGCAGTGTGGGGCTTCATTCTGCTCCTTGTCCCACTCTTCCAGCTCAGGGGGCTGGGTACCCTGAGGTCAACTGGCCTTGCTATTAAAAGCTGAGGGACAGAAAGCATTAGGTACCTCAGCCTTTTTCTCACCCTTTGCCACTGTTTCTTTCTGCATCCAGTAAAGCATGGGGATTTTCTTTAGCTCTCTTTTTGTAGCTAGTGTATTTATGGAAGCATCTTTTTGTCTTTTACAGTAGTGGCCAGATTAGGTTCTAGTCAGGCTGTGGCCCTTCACTTCTTTCCCTGCTCAACCTCATTACATCCTTGTAGTCCTGTTGAGTTCCCATCCCTTCTTCCTCAGGTCATAAATTCCTTTTTTTAGTGAGTTCCATTTAAAACTCTCTGTTGAGCCAGGCTGGTCTTCCCTCGTTTTTTGGCACAAGAGGACAGCATGTTCCTGTGCCTTTAAGATTTCTTGAAGTATGTCCAGTCTGTTGGACTCTTTTGCCCTTCAGCACTGCCTTCCAAGGGACTCTGCCAATCAATCTTCTAAACAGGCCAAAGTTTGCCCTCTGAAGATTGATTGATTGTGTCCAACCAACTCAGGGGCACAAATTTACAGGTGATAGTGGTATAGCAAAAGTAATTGTATTTGCCTTGCTGATATCAAGGTAAAACCAGATTGAGGCTTTTTTGCTGATGTGGATCTAAGTACTGTAGAGTGTTTGTGGGCTTTAACTGATACTCTGGTTTCTCAGTGTTGGTGGATGAGCAGCACTTCTCACCCAGATCACTGGCTGAAAATTCACCTGCTTCCTCTGCTGAATTTTGATTTGTTGCTTCATTACATGAAAACTAACCAAAACAAGTACAGCCTGTGCAGACAGTAATCAGGCTTGTATTACTGTCTAATAAAAGAGTATTGTTGTGATTTGAACAACTTCTTCTTGACTGTGTTTTGCCAGCTTTTACATATCTTTGTGGTTGTTTTAACTCTCTCCTCCTTTTGCTCAGTGTGGGTAAGAGCACTGAGTTCTGCCTTTCAGGTTCTCATGCATTTCTAACACTGCACTACTTGATTTGCAGAACAGGGATGGGAGAAGGTGAGTGAGTAGATGCTGCATGTGCTGTGTGTTGTCACTGATGGGGCCTGGATGTCCACCTGTACTGATGCCTTGGCTGTAAACTCCAGCAATTTCTAACCAGTGCTGTTCTCTCTTAGGTAGCAGAGGCTCAACGGGCAGAGTTCAGCCCTGCCCAGTTCTCTGGTCCCAAGAAGATTAATCTGAACCACTTACTGAACTTCACCTTTGAACCCCGTGGCCAAGCAGGACATTTTGATGGGAATGGACATGGCAACTGGGGGAAAAGGAACAAGTGGGGACATAAACCATTCAACAAGGAGCTCTTCCTACAGGCCAAGTGAGTGGGAGATCCACAGGGCTCTTAGACTTCTGCAGAGACATGGAGCTGTAAGGGGTGACAAGCCAGGGAATTCTGTTTGGGCTTGACGAATTGTCTTGTCTTTTCCAGGATGAAATTACCTTTCTGTAGTGTTTTTAGTCATAATAACTATATTTTAAAGGGATGTTGTCTTCACCTATTTGCAAAGGTATCTGTTGGAGTGAGCCCTTTAGATACGAAAAAAATCCTCTGCTCAAATTTTCAAGCACAGCTTTGGGGCATAACACTCCTATTTGGGAATATCTTTATAGTTCTTTATAGAAGGTGATTGTTTTTTCTAGCAGTTGGTTTGTTGAGATAGAAGGGATAGCAGTTGCTAGATGAAAGCTAATCTGAATTTTTAAGTCCCAAAGGCAATTACTTATATGGGTCTTAGTTATTAAAATGCTAATTATTTTGTGGGCCTCAGAGTATGTAGTATAACCCAAATGATGATCAATGTAGTAACCTAGCAGCAGAATTCCTTTTTGACTGGAAATTTCCCCAGAATTTGAAGTGTGTTCAGGACATCCTATCTCTGATAATGTTAAAGATAAAAAGTATTTTCAGCATTGATGCTTCTGATTTCTCCATGATGTTTTGTGGCTTATTGTAGTGATGTCTATTTGCAGGAACCCCAATAGCTGTAGTTTGTGTGACAAGATTTTTCCCCTTGTGGATTGCCTGTTTTTTAATAGATCCCCATTGCAGCTGACTGTTTCCTACACGTTTCTGGAAAGCCAGTCTGCCTGGCTCGTTCTGTACTTACTGTGTGATGTTGTGTCTAACTGAAATTAGACACACCTGTATCCTGAAAATCTGGTTGTGAACTGAACTCTTGATTTCTTGTTGGTAGAAGTTACTGACTGCATCCAGCAGTTTTCTGCTGGACAAAGAAGAAACTGAGAGAATCCTATAGGATAGTTCTCAAAAAGTTTTTAGAAACAACTGAGTGGATCATCTGTCTCTTTGCCTTTCCCCAGCTGCCAGTTTGTTGTCTCTGAAGAACAGGACTACACAGTCCACTTTGCTGATCCAGATACCTTGGTCAACTGGGACTTTGTGGAGCAAGTGGTCAGTTGTGATGGGCTAGATTTTTTTTTTTTTTTCCTTCTTAAGAACCTCAACCTGTCTTTAACTACCTCTTTCCCTCTGTGATGTTACATAAAACTCATCTGTTTTTGAGTTGAGGCCTTTTCTGTCACTCCCACAATACTGGGAAAGATCTGTCATGGAATATATTATGAAATACTTTCATGACAGGAAAAGAGAAGTGCTAAAATCTATTAGGAAAATTAGCAGCTTCTTCTTGCTTTCGCAGATGGGAGCTCATCAAAAATAGTATCTGACATTCTGTAGACAGAGTCCTTGTGATCGAGATATTAACAGAAAACTTGGGCATGAGTCCACAGAAGAGGACTAGAGTGTAGAATTTTGAAGAATTTTTCTGTGCATAGGTGGCCTATCTTGCCTAGCAACAAAATGGAAAATCTCTTGAGAATTGTGGTCAGAAGTTTTGGGTTGCCTCAAGCAGCAATTTATATCTGCCAAGACAGTCTGGTGCATGGTGTAGGCAGAGAGGAGGTAGGCTTACTGTTACCTGTCACTACAAGAGAGCTGAAAAATCTAGGTGCTTGCTTGGCAGTTATGTCTCTGCCACACAGAGAAGCTACCAAAGTGTCTGACTAGACCTAGCATGTTCATGGAAGTGGGTAAGTTCAGTCTCACAGTTACACAGGGCTGCACAAGTCTGCTTGTGGGAGAGGCCACAGAGCTCGTTTGCCTTCTCTCTGTCTGCATTCTCATGATGAGGATGCTGCTGACTCTGAGATGAAGAATACCTGAAGGGAAACATGAGGAGACTTGCTTTTTAATGTCATTAGAGTAGAAATATGATGTAAGAAATAAGATGGGTTGCTTAGAACATTATTCCATGTGCAGTCTGAAGGTGTTAGTTCACAGTGCACTAATTTCTTGGTAAATAAACAGAGCCTAAGGAGCTGGAAGATAATATATTAGAGTAGATCTTACAGGTGGCTTATTCTGGATCCCAGGAACTGATTTCTGAGTCTTGTACTGTTCTTCTCATGTGCCATTTCAGCGAATCTGTAGCCATGAAGTGCCCTCTTGCCCCATATGTTTGTACCCACCAACTGCTGCCAAGATCACCCGCTGTGGGCACATCTTCTGCTGGGCATGTATCCTTCACTATCTCTCCTTGAGTGAGAAGACCTGGAGTAAGTGTCCTATTTGTTATGGCTCTGTTCATAAGAAGGATCTCAAGAGGTGAGATGATATTAATTAAATCATGCATCTTTCTGCAATGTTATTTTTACACTGCTAACCTCCTCCATACATTGCAGTGTTGTTGCTATGGAAACACGTCAGTATGCAATTGGTGACACCATTACAATGCAACTCATGAGAAGAGAGAAAGGTGTTCTGGTAGCACTGCCCAAATCCCAGTGGATGAATGTGGTTCAGCCTGTTTACATCAGAGGTGAGTGTATCTCAGTCCTGGTGGTTGGAATCCTTTTCCTGACTGTGACCAGGGTTTGTGTTGAGACAGTTAACCCTGGCTGCAAAACATGGGGCTTAGCAGCAGAAAAGCTTGATGATCACATATTAACAATAAACTTTCTACTCACACTGTTTTTCTGTAAAAGCTTTAACTTGTGTGCTGTGTCCCTTCAAGTGCCTGAACTGTAGACTCCTGCCTTCACAGACACTGCTTATAGTTTGATGTGCCCTTTGTATCCTGCATTCATTGGTTTGACTCTTGCTGCTTTTATTGGCTCTTCAGTGTCCTTAACATTTTTCCTCCTGACTCATTATACAGCTTCACAAAAATAACTGTCTCTGTGTCTAAACTATTTCAAGGCTGTAATCTTCAACAAGGTTTTCATCATCTTCACTTATCAACTGAAGTCAGTGAATGCTATGGGGAAATAATCAAAATTATTGCAAACCTTATTCCAAACATCTGTTGCCTGACATCTTCAGTTTTCTCCAGTCAAGAGTGTGACTAACTCATCATCATCTTATCTGTTAGTATCGCAAAAATTTTGTGACTAAAGAAATACTTTTACTGAACATTGCTGCTTTGTGGGCTGTCTTGGCTCACTTCATTTTGCAGTCACATTTAGGAAATGCTGCATGCATTTAAACTCTCTGGAAAAAGTCGAGTCTTCTAATGTGTGATGGGTATCCAACATGCAGGCTGTGGTCTCACATGCTTCTCAGTACCTGAAACTAGGTACTTGGGACTTTAAGTCTTTTCACAAAACAAACAGAAGAACAAATATAGGATTTGAGAACTCTAAAGCCAGGAGATTTACCATTAACTTGGTGTTTGTAGATAAGGTTGGACCCTTGAGGAGCAGTGAATATAGGGATTGTGTTAATATGGGATGCTGTGGTTGCTGTAAAGTAACAGCAATAGCAATGGTCACCTTTTGCTAAACTGCAATTCTTTAGCTTACTATTTCTGTTGTGCTTCTTGTAAAAACCTTGTAATAATGTTTTGTATGGATTTTTAATGCGTATGGGCATATGAACTAGTTTGAGCCAAGCCAGGGTGGCTTTGCAGAAATTACCAGCAGCAGTATTTTTGAGAGAAGAGGAAGAAGCTGCAGACTGCATTGTTTCAGGAAGCTTTGACGCCCTCAAGGCTTCTCAAAGGTGATGCTGCTACAGTGTGGAAGTTTAGGCTTCGTTTTTACTGATGTGTAGCAACTCAGTGGTGAAATGGCAGGTGAACTGCTGTGTGGGGGAGATGTCAGAGCAGCTATGTGACACCAGCTTGTGATACAATGCTAATTTGTGGAGTCTGTGTCAAACTCTTGCTGAGTGTTGTCTGCCCTGAGGGATTAACTCCCAAAAGTGAGCAGTAACTAAACTTCAGAAGAAGCAGCACTCCAAACTGGTGGCTCTGCATGCAGATATTAATGATTTGGTGCTCCTTCTGTGCAGATGACCAGCACAGTCAGTATTCAAAGCTGCTTCTGGCATCCAGGGAGCAGGTCTTGCAGCTGGTGATCTTGGAGGAGAAAGCAGCACTACTGAAACAGTATGAGGAAGAAAAACACACCCCAGAAGCCTGTTTCATTGAGGCAGCTATCCAGGAGCTGAAGGTAACAACCTCTTGGGAGCCTTCTGGTAGCTATATTTTTAAGAGTGTGCTGAGCATCCTTGTTCTGCTGTATGGATGGTGGTGGGTGATTATTCTGGTCTCTAGCAAATTGCTGGTGTTTGCTGCTGGAGTAGCATTATACACCTTGGAGGAGACTGTAGCCTTTGGGCCCCAGGTATCTGATGTGGTATTCATGATAACACAGCAGAATGGTTTTTATGGGATGGTATTCCAGTAAAGGAATGCCAGGACAAGGCTAAAAATAACTACAGGGGTGGTCTCCTGGCTTAAAGGGCAAATTGAAACTTGATCCCTTTGGATGATCTCCAGGAGCGAGAAACAGCACTATCTGCTGACCAGGATAAAAACAATGGCATTGCTGGACTCAGTGCAGCTGTGGAAGAATTGGTCCTAGAAAGCTCCAAAGCTGTGGAGCCTGCTGTTTCCCAAGAGAAAAAGGTGGGTGACAAATGTTCTCTGGCAGATCCTGTTAGCACTTAATTCTGCCACCTCACGCTGCAGTGTGTGGGGTGCTCGTGCCAAAGATTTTTGCAGAGATGATAATCTTTGAAGTAGGTGGTGTGGTACCAACTCTGTCCTCTCTGCTGTGGTAGTGTGATGTGGAATATCTCTCTGCATTTGATGAGGAGCTTGTGGAGCCTTCCTCTGACCTGGCAAGTTCCTTTTCGCCTCCTGTGGAAGTGGAAGAGGCAGTGCTGGATGAGGAGGAAGTACCTGAGGTGGACACTGTAGGAGAACATGTTATGAACACTGTAGAGGAGCCAAATCCAGCTGAAACAAGCTGCCAAGAATCTAAAGACACAGTTAGCAGTGGACATCTTGGCAACTCTCCTTTTTACTATTTTTATCAAGGTCAGTGCAATGAAATCTGGGAATCATAGGGGCAGAGATGCTTCCTTTGGGACCCTCCTTTAGGAATGTGTTTGTCAGTTCATTAGATGCAGCTAACCCCTGTGAAATAAAAGTCCTATAGGAACTCAGAAGGGAGCTTTAATTTTCTTAGTGGAGGATATCCTGAGGTGGGGAGAAGGGTACTGAAAATTAACAGGCAAGGAAGGAGTGATGATGATGTGTATGGCATTTGTGGGGTGCCCTCGTGGCAGGAAGGAATGATGACTCTGACTCCATGTTCTCAGAAGGCTGATTTATTATTTATGATACTATATAATATTAAAGAATGCTATACTAAACTATACTAAAGAATACAGAAAGAATACTTACAGAAGGCTAAAAGATAGTACTGAAAACTCATGACTCTCTCTCCAGAGTCCCAACACAGCTTGGCACTGGTTGGCCAAAGAGTCAAAACAATCACCTGTGGGTGAACAATCTCCAAACACATTCCAAAGCAGCAAAACACAAGAGAAGCAAATTAGATAATTATTGTTTTCCCTTTTCTCTGAGGCTTCTCAGCTTCCCAGGAGAAAAATCCTGGGCAAAGGGATTTTACAGAAAATGTGAATGTGACAGATGTGTTGCCTTTCAGCGGAGGATGGGCAGTGCATGTACCTTCACCCTGTGAACGTTCGATGCCTTGTGCGTGAATATGGCAGCTTGGAGAAGAGTCCAGAGAAGATAACTGCAGCTGTAGTGGAGATAACTGGCTACTCCATGACAGAGGTAGTTATTTTATCTTTTTATTAATTAAGGGCCTTGTTTTAGCAGGTTGGTCATTGTAGAGGAGACTTGATTCACTTCAGTAGTAAGAAATAATAAGAATGAATGGGTAGGGATGCTAATCTTTTAAGGGCATCTGTGGAAGGTGCTGGGCCTTATATTGCTTTTGATAAGTAGACTGCAGTATAGATTTTTTTTTCCTAGAAGGTCCACTACAAAAATAATTGTGTTGCAAATCTGGTATTGCAGAATTTTATTCCAGTGATGTCAGTGAGAAGGGAGGAAGAACATGAAAATCAGTCAGCAAGCTGGCGTAACTGCATCCAAGTCTGATTATGATGTAGCTGGTGGAGATCTTGTAATGTTTGATTCTGACTCAGGGCATCTGTCATGTGTTTGTAGTTTTTAAAGTAACTATTGTGTCACTGGTGCTATTTTTTTCCATTTGATTTGATGACTATTGTGCATTCTATTTCTGTTCATCACCATGGCTGCCTCTAGTCCTTGTGGTGATATATCACTCTCTCTTTATCAGGATATAAGACAGCGTCATCGCTACCTCTGTCACTTGCCCCTCACCTGTGAGTTCAGCATCTGTGAACTGGCTCTGAAGCCACCTGTCATCTCTAAGGAGACTTTAGAGTTGTTCTCAGGTTTGTTGTTGTTCTTATCCCTTTAATGGTAGAAAAAAGAACATACATTAGAGCTTTACTCCTCTTGTGCCACCTGTCTGGTGACTGCTAGGCAGAACAGCCCCAGCTCACCGTTTCACAGACAGCAGTTACAAAAAGAATAAAAAATCCCAACTGCTCGGAAGAGCATATGTTAAATGTACGCATGTTTTGTTACTAATGTGTTATAAGGCTGTTCTCAGAGCTGGAGGAAACCTTGCCAGAGTATTGGTGTGGGTTTTTTGATATCCAGCATTATGCATTGCTCCTAGATGACCTTGAGAAGAGGAAACGTCTGCGGCAGAAGAAAGCACGCGATGAACGGCGGCGTGAACGCAGGATTGAGATGGAAGAAAACAAGAAACAGGGCAAATGTAAGTGGTGATGGCACATAACTGGTGGATTTTCAGTCATATTTGGTTGCTGAGCTGATTTCTTGAGCTATAGGGTGAACTCTGAGGCCTGTAGTTTGTAGTGTGTACTTAGAACAAGATTACAAAGTATTAGGAACAATGTCTGTGTAATGAAAAACATAAGCTGTTTTAGGCAGGATGTTAAGTGATGTTATGCAATTGCTACATACTTGTGCATTTTGGGAGAGATGGAGGGCATTCAAGGGCACAGTTATCTCCATGGTGTACATAGCTCTCTGTTTTTATAGTAATCATGATATAAAGTGAAAAGTGAAGAAAGCAAAAAAAGGCCTAGAAACCGCTTCCATCCAGCAGCAGGACTTGTACTGGTCTCCAAATAGAGGGTGGAAAGAAATGAGTTGGCACCTCCTAGACTCCTGAAATGACTTGCATATTGACAGTCCTCCCCCACATTGTGTAGTGCTTTAATTTAAAATCTCTTTCTAGATCCAGAGGTCCATATTGCTCTGGAGAATCTGCAGCAGTTCCCTGCTTTTACCTCTTGCCCCGGAGAAGCTACCAGCGTTGATCATCAGGGCTTCTGTCAGTCTCCTCTTGGCAGAAGCCCTGTGTTTCAGACAGGTGAGCATCTGGAAAAACACATCACATCTAGCTCTTGATCATTCTTTTGGCATCTATTGCTCAGGTCATCATGCTAAACTTTCTTAATATTGATCAAAGACAGCTTCTTTTCAGAGAAGCTCAGCTGCTCTGTCCCTGAAAGTGTTCAAGGCAAAGTTGGATGGGGCTTGGAGCAACCTGGTGTAGTGAAAGGTGTGCCTGCCCATGGCAGGGGGGTGGATTGAGATGGTCTTCAAATCCTTTCCAACCCAAACCATTCTGTGATTCTATGATTCTTTCCTGAGCTGCCTGTGAGTTAATAAACAAAAGACAGACGTGGTTTAGAAACATTCTGTTCCTTTGTCTGCTTTTTGTTGCCTCTACCATGACAATATGAGATCTGCACTGAAGTTACCTCATTTTTTACGTGAGGCAGAAGAAAGGAAACAATTGACCCCAAAAAGGGAAGAAATTTGTGTTTGCCAGGAAAACACTGCTGGCATTTTTTCTTTCTATCCATCTCCATCTTTTCAATACATTATTCTAAAATAAACCTAACAAAAAGCCCCACCACCACCAGCTTTCCAAAATAAGTAAACAAAACCCCTCAAGCAAGCAAACAAACAAAAAACCAAAATAAATCCACAGGCAAACTTAAATTTTCCTTAAATAAAAAGATGGAGGAAATTTGAGAGATCCCACTGTGTGACTGATGGATAAAACCAATGAGATCAAAATGAGTAATTACATAGGATAATAAACTTTACTTCTGTTACATCCTGATAAGCAGCATAATGACTGCCTTGGCCAAGTGTAACTGGCTTTAATTCTCAGTTCCTTTCTCTGTAGAGTCTATTCCAACTCCACTGTCACCTGCTGCCAGCCAGGTCAGCCCATTGCTCTGTGGAAGCTTGGAAGAAGAATCTCCCTTCCCTTCCTTTGCCCAGGTAAACCATGTAGCAGAGTGAATCTTGTCAGAATTACCTGTGTCTTAGTTGGGGATTAGGCTGAGACTGTAATTGCTTCCCCTACAAAAGCAATGTGGGATAAATCTTAGGGAGACATCATAAGGTTTGAGTGCTTGAAGGGGTTTCTAGATTTTCTTGCCACTTAGAGGGTCTGCAGGATTGTTCAAGTATGTGGAATTTAATCATATCCTACAACTGTTTTGATAGATGTTGAGAGTTGGAAAGGCAAAACCAGAAACGTGGCCTAAACCTGCTCCAAAGACAAGAGGTAAGAAAATTTGGTAGTAATACTTCAGGTTCTTTACCATGCACCTAAATGTGAGAAATCTTGTAACTTCAAAAGAAGGATCTGGAGTGTGGAGGGGCATTTGTGTGGTGAAAGTTTTATACAGCCTTCTGCACGTCCTTCCCTCTTTCAGATGAGAACACTCTGGCACTCCCTGTGCCTGGAGAGAGTGATGGAGAAAGTGACAGCTCTGACCGGATTCCTGTGCCCAGCTTCCAGAATTCCTTCAGCCAAGCTATTGAGGCAGCCCTCCTGAAACTGGACAAACCGTCCACAGCTGATCATTTATCAGGTAAAGGGCAGGGGGAAGGGCAGGAAAGCTTTCTGAAGTGAAAAAATTGAGAATTTTCCCTTCTTCCTCTGCGAGAAGTCAAAGCGGCAATTTTAGGGACCAAAAATTGGCCAGAGAACAGTTCTGAAAATTGTCAGGTTTTGGGTTTCTGAATAGCTTCACTAGGGCTTCTGTCAGCTTAAAGCAGCCTCTTAGTGGGAGCTGGGATCTCCAACTAGCAAAGAGTCCTGTCAGGACAAAGGTGGCAATTGTGTTGGCCATGTCTCTACTGGAACCTAAATTAAGCTTTATCTTAAGGAAGTTCAGGTTATACATTTCTAAACTGAAATACCTGAGCTGCTGAACTACTACTTCAGTTTGACCAAAATGTCAAGGTAACTGCTAGCTGAAGTTTCAAATTAGGGAATGTGAAACAAATTGAGGTGAACTTAAACCTGGTGCTGGCTGGTGAAACTTATTTTTAATGCTCAGTTCTGATGTTTAGCTTTGGCTTCTGTTTGGAGACAGCACTGGATGATGGAGAGAGTTGGTTGGGAGGGCCTGGGAATTTCAGTGGAGTGTCTGCTCCACTTGTGGTTTTTCTGGACATGCATCAAAGTGATCCTTGTTGGAAAGGAAAACTGCTGCACACTGCAGTCCTAGGATCTGCTGTTGCAACAGCAACTTTACAATCATTAAGGCATGTTTATAATTGTGTTTCAGATGTGATGGAGTCTCCCTTAGTTCATCTGCAGTAATTTTTTTGTTAAACTCCCTGGTGTGCAGTAAATTGATAGTAAGTGTTGTGGATTGTAGAAGCCACTTTAGCCAGGGAAGACCATTTGTCATTTCTGTGTGATGTTCCTGTTCCATGATAAGAATGACAGTATTATTTTAATTCTTCACAGAGGAAAAGGGAGGCAAGAAAAGAAAGAAACAGAAGCAGAAGCTATTGTTCAGCACCTCTGTTGTTCACACAAAGTGATTCTGCTATTCAAGAGAAGTTTCCTCTCCTGGTTTTCTTTTATTTTTGCTTTGTTTTGCTGCTATAGTTTAAGTATTTAAATTTGAACAGCCTAAACTTGTTTTTCCAGGACTTCTAGGGGCTTCAGGAGGAAACCATGATAGCATATGTTGAAGTAACATGTTTTGATTCCAACTGCTTAATGAATTCATACTAAAACAGAGTTTTGGAAGTAACAACCCACAGACAAATCTGCCAAGGCTTCTAGTTGCTGAGTCAGTCCTTTGGGCCTGATAAGTAGTGTGAAAGTCCTTACAGGTGTGTGGCACTGCCAAAGTACTGCAATATTACCCAAGAGAAAAGGCAGGGAGCCTTTATTTTCATGTAGTTATTCATGGGCAGAAGTCCAGCTGACTGACAGTAGTGCTGTTGCAGTAAAGCTGTCAAACTGCTCTCTTGAGAAACTGGTTTTGGCTGCACTGGATACAGGCAAAACAGCTTATTGGCTTTAGAGTGTTAGCTGCTATATCTGTTCTTTTTCTAAAGAGCAAGAATTCCTCCTGTTCTCCTGGCTTGGAAAGATAAAAAGCTGAGGTGAGTGTAAAGCAGAACTTGGCTACTTGGTTTTAAAGTGGCTTGATGGTTTTTGTATTTCAAAATGGCACTAGTGGTAGAAGGAACCTCCTGACTTCTCTCAGTTGTTCAGGTCTGTTTTAACGTGGGTGAGTGAGGCTGCTACTTTTTGTTTGTTTTTTGCCAACCATGGGCTACTCATTCTTTTTAACCTGGTCATCTAGAATAAACACTCCCCTCTAGGGCTCCTGATAACCTTCTGAATGATGGTTTGACACTGGCTGCTCTTGAGTTGGAAGAACAACTGATAGCTGAAGTCTGTAGATAACTTTTACACCCTAGCAAGAAACTGGGGTTCTCTTGTACTGGGCTAAGGGCCTGTATGTGCTTGGTTCTGGGATTTAAGTTGATCTGTGCTATGAACATGTCTCCTCTGGACCCCTCCCTGCTCTTTCTTTGGGTGGTCACATTCTGCACTGCTTGTGGTTTGATTTGAGCTACTGAGTTAAGTGGTGTGGATTTTGTTGAATAAAATGAATTTTAGGTGTAATGTACCAGTCAAGGCCAACATTTGCAATAAATCAAACGCACACACGCTTACAGGGCTGCAGCTGAGCTGTCAGAGCAGCGTGGAGCCCTGGAACATTGCACAGGGTCACATTTTACCTTCCTGCTGGCAGAGTTAATTGCAGGGTGCTGGTAAAAAGTACCACTGAACTAAGGGAGGGAGACTGACAGTGTCTTCTGTTGTCTTCAGCCCCAGTGGCACAGACTTCAGTGTGCTCTGTCCCTCTGACATTGATCTGAGCAGGAAGTGTGTGTCTGAGACACCTGGAGTCAGGTATTCCAACACCACTGGCACTCAGTGGCTCTGTCCCTGTTTAAAAAGCTGATGTCAGTAGATGGGTGCTTGACTTCAGAGCAGCAGGCTCCACATGTGTGCCTCATGGGAAGCTGGTACCAAAGAGTCCATCACATGTGGCTGTCAACCAGAAAGAACAGGAGAGGGGGGAGGTAAAGAATACTTCCAACTGCTGCAGGAGGATAGAGGAAACACCTGCAAGACATTCTTTGAAAGCAGCTTGGCTTCACGCTTGGTCACAACTAACCCCACTCGATGAAAGACAGTACAGCTTGTCAGGGGACTGCAAAGAAACTAAGACAGGATACCTGACAGTGGTAACATGTCTTGCTGTCAACTTTAAATGCATATGGGAAAACAATTGGTGAGGGCAGAGAAAGCAACTCAGAGAGATTCAGATATGCAGTGAACTGTGGTTACAGCAAGTCATTTTAAGCTAAGGAACAGGAGTAACTACTTAAGTGTCTAACCAGTATCTGTTGTGTTCTGTTATCTCTGCACATTTATAGTCAACTTTTCTTTGCATTGGGAAGAGAGAATAGCTGGAGCTGGTGTAACTCACCTCCACATGTCACAGGCACTAGGATAAGGGAAGTGATGTGAGCAAGGCAGGCTGTCCCTGCTGCAGGGCTGTCCCCACAGGGACAGCATCTTCAATTGTATCTTGTTTTCCTATGGATTCGAGATAATACCAGCAATGCTACTTTCCTGTAATTGATTGGTGTAAACTTAATAAATATCTAAGCAGTACTTGTACCTATGAGTTTTATAATGGGGGGGATGGAGTTGAGCCTTGCACTCTGCCATACATTCCATGTACTCACTGCTCCTCGTTTACACAACTGGTGCTTTTCTCACTCAAAACGGTGGATAGCCCTGTGGCTAACAGTGCACTTAAAAGTAAAAAGCAGATGTTAATGCTTTCTGTATGCTGAAGGAGAGTAACTACATTCCTTGTTTCTGCCAACTGCCTAAAGCTCCTCAGCATGAAGAACACATTGAGCTGCTGCACTCCTGAGGAGAGCAAGTGGTTTTGACTCCTGGAGTGAAATAGGCAAGTACCCTACTTTAGTGAAATCATGTTTTATTTTTTTAAAATTTGTTTAAAAATATTTGGAATGGGGAATGAAGTCTAAATATGAAAGTCTAAATGCTTTTCCAGTCCCCTGCACTGCTTAACACTGAAGATAACCAGTCACATCTTAAGTAAGCAAGTACAGAATAGAGGTGAACAGTAACAAGTGACATTCAGTCTGTCTCTGTGCCATCATCATCCTCCTCATCTCCACTTTCAGACTGCTCTTCTGTAAGGGAACAGCTCAACAAGGACTTCTGTATACATTGTCTTTCCTCTACAATAAAGAAAGCAACAGAGGGTTATTACTTGATCTCTTCACATACACTGGACTGTGTTCCACTTCTAAAGACAGAAACATTTCTCAGGCCAAGAATTCAGAAGTAGCCCAGCATATCCTACAAAAACCCCAGGAACTGAGGCTACATTTTAGGAAAGTGGCTGGAGAAACTCACCTTCATTTGTACAGTTTTGCAACAACCTCAGCAGCTGTGTTCTGTTATACTGAATCAGGAATTTCTGACATGTTCTTATGGTACCTGTAGAAGTCACAAGAACAGCATGTAACAATCTACACAACCAAACGTTTCAGAGCTGTGTGCGTATTTCCTAAAGAGCATTGTATCAAGTGACAAATGCCCCAGGAAAAACTAGGTTGTTAATGTAAATGTTAATGTAAATGATACAAAGAGGCTGCAGACTTCTGCACTGCTGAGGTTAAGTGGTGGAGTAATAATTTCAAACACGCAGTGCCTGTTAGTTCCCCTGGGGGTTAATTTTCACAATACAGAAGATACTATACTTTGAAAATATATTTTTAAATAATGTAACATTGTATTTGCTGCTCTGGTTTTGAGATAAATGTAATGAAGCTTCCAGCAAAATTAACGAGGCTTTCAAGAAAAGAACTGCGGGTGCCTGTTTCTTATTTAGATTTGCTGCAAGCAGTTGCTGTTGGTAACATACGAGGAATGTCTGTCGCACCCAGAGCAGCACCACAGCGTCGTGGCAGGTACGATTAAAGCTCCGTCCTCCCCCCGTGCCCGGGGGCTCCTGACCTCCGACGTGCAGGGTGTTGAGGAAGCAGGGGTAGCGCTGGCCGCGGCTCTCCAGGTACCGCACGAAGGGCAGCGCGGAGCACAGCAGCCGGTACGAGTCCTTGCGGCACCGCAGCAGCACCGTCCCGGTGTAGGCGTTCAGGTACTTCACTGCGGGACATACACGCACGGTGAGCGGAGCCGGCGGGACCCCGCACCCCCGTGGCCGCGCGTCTCGCCCGCACCTGTGAAGGAGATGGAGCAGCACGCCAGGCCGTAGTCCCCGTGCACCCGTGTGATGGCGTCTCTGACGGCGAGGCCCAGCACGCGGTCCTCGATGCACTGCCGGCACCGCGGGTCCTCCGAGACCACCTCGCAGAGCACGTACCTGCGGGATAGCGCGGCGTGAGCGGCGCGGCACCGACCCGCACTCGGCAGCGGCGCCCCCCGCCCGCCTCACCTGTTCTTGAAGCGCACCATGGCGGCGGCGGCGCGCTGCGCGGACGGACGGCAGGGCCGGCCAGTGGGGAGGCGCCTCCGCGCTCTGTAGCCAATGGGCGGCGTGCAGGGGCGGGGACAAAGGGAGAACAGCGCGGGCCCGCAGCCGGGGCGGCCCCGCCCCCTCCTTGGGCCGCGCGTGCGCGGTGCTGCCGCGAGCCGCCCGCGGGCCACGGAGCCAGAAACGCTTCGGGTGGAAAAGATCTGTGAGGTTATCGGGGCCGTGTGTGACCAGTCGCCACCATGTTAGCTAAACCACGTCCGATCTTTCCTTAAACACCTCCATCACCCTGGGTAATCCATTCCAATGTCTGATCACCCTTTCTGTGAAGAAGTTTCTCCTCATGACCAATCTAAAATTCCCTAGGCGCAGCTTAACACTGTGTCCTCTTGTCCTGTCGCTTGTTGCCTGGGGGAAAAGCTCGATCTCTACGTGACTCCGGTTCCCTTTCAGGTACTTGTAGAGAGCGATAAGGTCCCTCCTGAGCCTCCGCCATGCTAAACGCCCCAAACTCCCTCAGCCGCTCTTCTCAAACACATACGCTCCAGACCCTTTCCCAGCTCCGCAGCCCTCCTCTGGACCCACTGCACAGGCACGCTCTGGCTGGGTTATATTACACCTCAATATCCTTCCTGAATTGCGGCGCCCAGAACAGGACAGAGCCTTTGAGGCGCGGTCTCAGCAGTGCCGAGTCCGGGGGGACGATGGCTCCCCGGTCCCGCTGCCCGCACCGTTCCCGGCCCACGCCGGGTCCCGCCGGCCGCGCGCTCCGCTCCGGGGCTCGCGCGCCGCCCCCGCCTGTTCCCGCCCTCCGCCAGGGGGCGCGCGCGGCGCGCGGGCCGGCCTGAGGGGGCGGCTGAGGGGGCGGCGGGAGCGCGGGGGCTGCCCAAGGTCCCATGCTTCGCCTTTCTTCCCTTTCGCTGCGCTGCACCGACCCGCCCTGGCCGAGCCCCCCTTGTCTTGTGCCTAGAAAGTCTAAATGAGGGAGACGGGACGTCTCCGTGTGATGGGAGCCGTGGGAGGTCCGGGGCTGGGCGAGTACCGGCCCCTCGAAGGCCTCAGCAGAGCGTCCAGAGCCTCCGCGGTGCTCCTGGAAGGGCTCTGTCTTTGCTGCCTCAGAAAACTGCTCCAGTATTTGTAGCTCCTCATGCTCCAGGTATTGGGGGTTTGGGGAGATATGCTAATTAATGACAACAGCTAAGAAAATTGTGGAACAGAGCTGCTTCCTATAATTATTTCTGTAGTGGTGTCCCAAACTGTGATGTGTGACACTGTGGAGGAAGCAGTGAGGGCTCTTTGAAAAGATCTGGTAGGAGAATTAACTGAGGGGAAGGGAATGAGGAGAATAAGGGAAAATATGTGAGGTAGATATCTGAATGTGAGATGGGAGAAAGAGTTTTGCTGGGGTTCTTGGAGCCAAGTCACATAGGAGTGCTGAGACAGTATAGATTAAGTGGGAACTCATTGCTAATTCAGAGTGGAAACATCTTTAATGACCTTCATTCTAGACACAGAAAACAATTATAAACCCAGTGGAAATCTTGTCCTGGGTGATAAACTTCTGCCCTCTGAAATAGATGCCTGTTTTGCTGCTCTCTCCCCTTGGCTATTAACTTCTCTCCTTCACCTGTGATCACGTTTTCGGGTCGTGTTTTTTTCTAAGAACTGCAAAATGTGAGTTGCCTGGGGAGAAAAAAGCTCAAAGCCCAGCATGGACTTCTAAGAGACCTTTTCTCTCGGGCCACGATCAAAGGGACTGGGCCAGTTTTGAAGCTAATGCAGATAGAAGCATTTTCTCGATGAGAGGACTGCATTGCATTGATCTTTGCCATATTGCTCTGTGTTTTAGTATCCAAATGGGGATCTCACTGTAATCTGTTCCACTTGTCAATACAATGAGCTCCTAGGTGATAAGCTAGTCCCACATTTTTGAACAATATTAAAGTCCACGAAGATTCCCATTGATTTTCTTTGTGGAGTGAGATTCCAGTTTAGTCTTACAGTTTGCCTACCAGGTATGTTTCCCTGCTGCCCCCGTGTTTGTGGTGGCATCCCCCATCTTGCCTTCCGACAGGGCTCGGGTTGCCTTGTGCTGCTCAGGTTGCTTTTATCCATCCCCTCCTTTATTTCCTTCTTGCAGAGGCACGCTGGGCTCTGACAAGCAGAGCATGTGAGTGCACTCTGCCCTGTAATCCAATAGGACATGTGCACTGTGCATGCTACAGGCTGGGCCCTGTGTACAGCACAGGCCTCTGCTTTTGGTCCAGAAGGCTGATTAGGAGAGACATGGTGCAGAGAGCAGTGTTGTGAGATAGCCCCGTGCTGCTTCGTTTCACCCAGGGTGTTGCCTTAGCTCCCTGTTGTTGGTTTGGAGGATGGGATGATGCCCAGGGCAGACCTGGGTCGCCACAGCTCCTTGCAGAGTCACTCTCTGTTTGTACAAGGTGTGCAAGTCCAGTCAGGCATCCTGGTGTGCTGAGCTGACAGCACAGGACTAAAAGGTCACAGCATCTTCACGTTTGTTTTCCCATCTCCTCACTCTCATCCTCTGCCAGCTCTGCTGTGTGGATTCCAGTGTCAGGGATTCAAGAAATTATTGCAAGTGATGGTGAGTTATACACTCAAGGTGGGAAAGAACTGTGTCCTAAGAAAAGATCTGAGAGAGAAAAAAATAAGAAAATGCTATTTAAATGGAAGAATGGGTCAAGAGACCTGCCAAGAGAGAGGCTGGATGTCTCTCCTGCAGACTGGGAGAGAAAATGGCCTTGGGATATCTTATCAAATAGAGGTTATGGAGGACAGAGCATGCAAGGACGGGGGAAATAACATGCTCTGTCTATACACATTAGATACCATTTGTAAAGCAGTTTAAGAACCTTTGATAGAAGATTCTCCATCAGTGTAAGTGTTCATCAGCGATCATCCAATAAAGTGGTGATGCTAGGGAGGTGCAGGAGGAATACTGAGGTCTCCTTTTCTCAACTGCTGTTTCTTATTTGTGGTAGTGTGCCTTCAGAGCTGCTAGTACCAATCAGTCTGGGTTGGTTTTATTACCATTTAATTCATTATTTGACATTTTACTACAGGCTTGAAGGTCTAGACCCTCACTTTGGTTTTACATGCCATCTGTATTTCCAGGTTGCAGGTCAGAATACATTTGTATGGAATTAATTGTGCTAATAATCTTCAATAGACTGTGATGAATGTATGTTTTCTTGTGTGTAGCCAGCTCCCAGGGTTTGTATGTATTTACTGTAATTAAAATTACTAGTAAATGTATTCAATAACACACACACACATTTTAGTGAATCCTTGCACTCTTTTTAGGTAGAATGCATCCATTTTATAGATGAGGAAGCTAAGGTACAGTGGGAGTAAAGTGGTTCTTCATGGCAAATAGCTGTCAGTCTGGAGATAGAGATCAAGGACATAAAGTGAGTAGAAAGAACTGGCATATCAGCACATACTGTGTTGGAGTATAGCTCTGGTGTGTTGCTTGTGCATGAAGTAGCCAAGTAATTACATTCTGGAGTAAAATTAGGATGCATTGTGATACTCTGTCCTTGTGATACCACAATTTTATCTTCCCTGTGTAGCCAAAGTAATGCTTTTTGCTTCTCCCTGGAAGCACAGAACTGAATTTGCCATCAGGTATGGTAGCGGAGTAGGGGGAGACAACTACATTTTGTTCCACTGTGTGCACATTGCATCCCCAGATAACCTCAGTGCTGAAAATACAAAACAATCTGGCTAAAATTAAAACTGCTTCTTAAATCCTGTCTGATGTTGCCTGAAGCTTTTTGTTCAGTTTATCTTCACAAGGTCACTGAGACAGAAGAGTGCATTCTCTGAGCATGCTGGCCTAGAGCTTTTCATGCAGATGCTTTCATTTAACATTTGGGACATTCTTCTTCTCCCTTAGGTCTCTTCCTTTGTAGT
The DNA here is from genome assembly GCF_963513975.1 of Fringilla coelebs. NCBI lineage: Eukaryota > Metazoa > Chordata > Aves > Passeriformes > Fringillidae > Fringilla > Fringilla coelebs. Next base: position 4,838,768 of record NC_140043.1, on the reverse strand, counting down.
CTCCCTCATTTTCTCTGTCTCTCTACTCCTCTCTTTAGAGTTCAGGTTCCCTCAGATCAATACACATAAGGCTAAAAGCTGTCCCTTTTTTTTATCACCCTAACATGTAATCATTAATCATAAGCTTTCTGTACACCCAAGCTGTCATGGGTCAGAGACTGCTGGTCTGTCAGAGCTGCCACATGAGCTCTGCCCTGTGTGCTGCCTGCAGCACTGCCCTCATCTTTGCTGTCATCCTGCCACGTGGAGTAATTGTCTTGCAAAACCATGTGATTGAAGCAAATTCTGTTGCAGCCTCTTTCAGTGCTAGCAGTGCAATCGTGGACTACTTGCTTAAGTTCAAAATTGTAAATTAACATTTCTTTGATTATTTTTTTAATAGTCAAGAACAGGATGGGCTCTGAGAGACATCCCATGTGTTTATAAGGTGAGCTTCCATTAAGATATTGGAAATTGGAAGCCACATTGAAAGATTGAAGCCAAATATTAAGATCTGATGAAGGGCATTCAGTGTCTGTGAGTCTGGCATGTGCTGTCTAGCATGAACACAGAATCAGGAGTGTCCTTGTGCAGCAAAAAACAGTGTGAGAGAAGAGCAGTACAAAAAGGTGATGTGCCAAGTGGGAAGCTGGACCTAGAATTCTGAGAAAATTTCATTTTCTCCAGCTCTGCAGTGGGGATAATTGCAAATACCTTATTCATAGATACATGTTAAAAATAAGTAAACTGTTCACTTGAATGTTACCATTTATCAAATGTGGTAAAACTGCTGCTCTACAGGATAGATCTGTAGGCAGCACACTTCATTTGCAGCAAGGTGCTGCAAGAAGCTAACAGCTGCTTCCAAACTAGTTAATTAAATTAATCAAGAACTAGAATATTAGTTCAGGTAGTTTAGGATTCTCTTTTCTTTCCTTTCCATATTAGAGAACCCAGACTCAACTGTAAACCAGATAACTTACTATGTAATCTGCTGTGTAAAACCCCCATATTTAATACCTCCTTAACGGGGATGTTAAGATGGATTAATTATTCTTTGTTCTGGTCTCTGAAGATAAAGGGTAATTACTATTAATTATGTGTAATTGAAAAATTGCTACTTCACAAAGAATCCAGTAGCATTAGCAGGATTTTAACTTATTGCTGCCTATAGGGAGTCTTACAACATTCCACAATGTTATGGCAAAGACTGCCATAAACTTGAGAACGGTCTCAGCGAGTCTTACTCACTTTCCAGCCCACACCTGAAACCAGGATTTTCAGACATAGCAGATCTCAGAGCAGCCTGCGAGGCAGGACTTGTGTTTTGTTCTGTGCTGAATGCACTGAAACAGGAGGTGCAATTTGAAGGGGTGGTTGTTATTGAGGATGCTGTAAGACTTTTCCTCTGTAAATTTCCAGAAATCTGTGGAATAACCACCAAAGGGAAGGTATTAGAAAACAATAAACAACCCCAACAAAGGGAGAGATTGCTTATCTGGGAAAGAAGCTTATGAAAAAAAGAAAAAAAAAACCCCATGACTCTTTAGTAACCAGTACATCTTAGACAGCAGAGGTGTCTGATAGAGTGAAGACTGTGTTGAGATATTTGAATTTAGCTGAAAAAGAAAAGAACAAATAGAATTTTTACAAGAGCAAAGCACTTTCAATTACATAAAATTAGTGGATAGGTTTGCATGCAACCTGAAATTCTTAACAGCCCCACTGATTTCTGTGTTCAAAATATGTGGGTATATAACTTCCTTTAATTACAGTAGGAGCTGGGCACCTTCCTATGCATAAAAATCGGGCCTTTAAGCTCTCCAGGCCTGAGTTTCACATTGGTGAAATGAGGAAAATGACATTTATCTACTTCAAGGATTGCTGCAAATAAATTCTTGAGTTATTATGCACTTAGGCAATATAATAAATGAGATAACAGCGACTCGTATGGCATAAACATAGCCTACCCTGGGTAACCTTGGTGTAGGGGCCACTCTGAAACAAAAACCATGTGTCTGGTGCTGCTGTCGTCTTGCAGATATTTGCTCTCTGTTTCTCCTTTCCCATGAATTCCCATGAGCAGATTAAGCCAAGGCCCTATTTTACAGTAAGATGTATCTGCTTATGTTGCTGCATATTGAATAATCCTTTCTTTACGTGGCTTTATGTTTAACTCCAGCAGCCTAGGAGCAGCGTAGGATCAGAGTCTTCCGCAGAGCATTGGTCTCCCTGATGAGGGAGGCAATGAAAAACATTCCCAGTGTATCCATCACTCAGTGCTGAGGCGGCAGGACAGGCATCCTGGAGCAACCTTATATAACGCTTGCCTGCTGCCTGGCTCTGACTGGGCAGCAGCAGCGCGTGCAGGGGAGAATGGGGGCTGTGCTGGGGCTGCTCGCTGGGGTACAGCCAGGGCACCCCTTGGCAGCTGCACGGTCTCAGCTTGTGCTGGTGTCAGCTCGGTGCAAGGAGTGTGTCAGTCACTGCCTAGCTGGGGCACACAGGTCTCAACTCTTTGCCTGACCCACTCTGACAGAGACTCCCCCACCCGTCTGTTCTTGCCTAGATCCAATTTTAGCTGCAGCGTCCCACAGCCCAGCACAGCAGGTGAAAGCCCCTCAAAAGCAGAGTAGGGTGTAGTGTGCGATGTGATTTGGTGGGGAGAATCAAGAGTGATTTTGCTTCTGCTCTGCTGGCTGGGGGTGCTCACAAAGACCAGTAAACACAAACAGATTTCCAGAGGCAATGGCTGTTATAGATCAGAGAAGACAAAAAGCACTGAGAGCATCTGGTCTGTTTTGGGAAGCCTACTTGGACTTTTAAAATTATTTTTTTCAATTTTTTTTCTAAAGATGTGCTTGCATCTGAGTCAGAGTGTCAGTATTTGCCACTGTTTTATCCATACACACCATGAAGACCGAAGCGAACAAAAAAAAAATCTTGCTAGATTTTCAAAGCTGTTGCCACCAGTTGCCTTGAGGGCCCAGGGGTTTGAGCTACATTTGAGATGCCTTCTGCCTGCTGCTGGGTGGTTCTTAGCTGGAGCTCCTGGTGATGCACATAAGAACCTTTTCCCAGTGCTTGATAGCCTCTGCCACAGTGAGATGACTCTGGGGAATTGACCCTGGGCACGTCCCTCAGGCCTCCTCAGTAAAATTCCACAGTGTTCATGCTGGAACTCAAGGAGTTGTTTCTATGTGACCTTCTGTGTTCCTGTCTCATACCTGTGATGCATAAAAGATCATGTTTATCCCCCTGTAACATTAGTGACTTAATTAGAGCTGAATTTGGTCCTACTGTCTCTGAACATGAGCAGCTTCCATCAAGTCATCTAAAGGATCATATCTGGTTTCTTCTCTCTCTCAGTATTGATGGCATCTGGTTTCATTTTCCATCTTTCCTAAGGGAGCTCACTTTCCCACACATTTCAGCATATGCTTGTTGTATGTCAGCACCCTGGGCTGCCCACATGTCCATGCCAAGCCAAGTACCACTCTTTCAGCCAGCAAGGCACAAGGTGGTGTAGAGACAGAATGTGAGACACATCAGGAATTCTTGTGGACTGTGTGTAGCTTAAAACCAGAACCTGCTTACAGGTCAAGAAGCTAATCTGGAACTGGTTAAGTGTGGGGCTTTTTCCCTCTGTGTAGGATATGTAGAAGTAGGAAGACTTTTATCCTGTAGAAGCCAGTGGTTTGCAGTATGGCTTCTCTTTGTCAAGACCAAAACTGGCACTGTAGGGACACCATTTTCAGGGTAAGTGCCAGGGAGGGACCCTGCTGATGCAATAGCACCGCACTCACAGCATTGCATTTTAATGTCCAGCACTGTCTGCAGGACATCCCCATTTATTTCTGAAGGTGCTGGCATGGGAAATTTTCTAGGTGTGACAGTTTGTCTGCAGAAAATGCATTGGTTCTTTTAACTCGTTCTATCTCTTCTACTTCCCTGTTCCCACCTCAACCACTTGGCCAAACCAAAAATTTTCTTAGCTTTGTTTGTGGCACACAGAGGGACAGCTATTAAATCAATAAGTATTAAGTTCTTGTTTTATAAGATGTAGGATTTAAAAAGCATTCAATGATGACTTTGAGTATTTGTTAGATTCCAATAAAATATATGTTCAACTTCAGCTCTCAACATTTTTATGTATATTGCTACATTGATAAACCTATTGCTTGAAAAAGAGTATATACTCTCTGTTGTTTCTCTGTTATTATAATGTTACTCAGAATTGTAAGATCAGCACCTGTGAGTCAGATCACAGACAGTAACAATATCATTTTAGAATGATTTTATTTAATTAATTTACTTAAATTATACATACTAAGCTCTTTTATTTTTGGGACTTGCAGGTTGCAGGTCTTTCTCTGTAAGTGTGGGGGCAAGCAACTTCATTAGTCTTTTAATAGTCTCTTAGTATCAGAGACGGATGGTGTCATCTTATATTGAAGCTCGTTTTTAAATAAAATTGCAGCAGTTTATAACATGGATACAGAGCTCCTGCTTCCATTAATGTTCCCTCCTACTCCACCCCATATTCTCCAACAGAAAGCTACCACAGTGACAAAGACAGGAAATTGAAGGACAGGTACTAAATCTCAAGTTCAGTTCTTTCGTGCCTTTCACACACTGCAGCTTTATAGACGAGGTGATGTTTTGAGGACAGGGTATGAGTAACTTTAGATTAAGTAATGGACTTAAGAACTTCATATGCAAGCAGACCGTCTTTGTGGCTGCCAGTGCCAAGTAACCGTGTCACTGTTGCAGTCTGCTGTTCTCTGTATCATTATTCATAAGCTCCCATGCCGAACAGCAATCAAACTCCTCAGGCTGTGCTCAGGGGATTATCACACTCGCAGGGCGGTTAAAGTCACTTTGCCTCGAGTCTTCTGCCTTTGAAAAGTGCCCAAGGCTAATCACTGTGAAATGTGACGCCTGTCATGTCTTCTTGTTCAAGTATGTGCAGCAGGCCTGTCATTCACTGAAAGCCTTAACATCTGTTATTACATGGTAATCCTCATGCATCAGGCTTCCAAATAAGAAACTGGTGGAGTCCAACAAGGTATGGCTGAGCCTTGGTTTGCATAATTCCCAGAATGCAAGGCAACTTGCTCTCCCTTCTGAAATCATTAATAAGCAATAAGAATATTATATAAGCTGGCATCTTTTTTTAAACCATGATAATTTCAAATGCTATTATAATTAGGATGAAGATGAGAGTTTGAGCTGGGGGAGGGAACAGAGAAAGGATTAAGCTGATCTCCACCATGACGTTAGAAGGTAGCTTTGTCTGCTATATCCTAGTTTTGACAATAATGGATACGCTTTAGAAACATGAAGAGGCAAATAGACAATTTATTTAAAAGTATTAATCCTTTTCATCCTGAAATGTTATCTCTTACCATAAATAGGATCACAGCTCTCCAGTCCACTTACATTCTGACTAATTGACCCTGTAGAAAAGCCTGAAGAGCAATATGTGTTTGTGTTGTACCCTGGTGACTATCGGCTTCATAGTGGGTCTCATAAAGTGTACAAAAATATTCCGTGGCCAAGAATATCTTTGCTTAAGCCAGAGTGGTTACTTGGTGATTGAGACTGCAGTGCTATCACATCACATCACAAGATGTGGCATCTTGGTGGCAGGTCCCAAGCCTGACTGATCAGATGTGATATTTTAATTAAAAAAAGTTTAGTGTCTTAATCAAGAAGGTGGGACTTGCTGGAGAAGGAAAACCAGGTGCAAATATGGTTCGTAGATGTAACTAATAGGGCTGCTTCCTTTGGAATAGGGAAGATTTAAATAGGCACTTGTCAAAATCATTTTCTCTAATGCTGCAGCAGCCCTTGGATCTGAGCATGTTCCTGATGTTCCCCCTCACTCACATGCACGAACACGGGGAGGCAGGCGGGAGGAGGCAGCTGCACTGACACACTATGGGGTTTGCAAGAACACGATGGCAATTTAGAAGAGCGATTAAAAGATTGCAAACATTTATTAATAGCTTTGCTGCTGCAGCAGCTCTGCCAGAGAAGCCTTGCTTCCTCTGGGATGCTCTTACCTCCTGCCTATTCCCTTACAGAGCTTTAGAAATTGAAAAGTCAGGTTTGGACTGGGTTTCAGTTTAAAGCCATCATACTGCAGACCAGATTAACCCACTACCCAGGTGAGAGGACAAGGGGGACTCGAGTATGGGAAGGAAACAAGAGAAGGTACACAGAGTAAAAAGAAAGATTTTTTTTTTTCCCCTCCCAACTATTTATTGGTCTTTCTTTTCTTCCCTATGCTGCTTTCTCTTTCTCACATTGTTCCTCTTTATGCATTTCTTCTCTTCTCCCTTGGGACAGAGTGACTTTTTGTTCAGTGCATTGGCACTAGATTCAGATGGGGGCCTACAGTTCCCTTTTGATGCTGTATAACAAAATCAATGAAAGATGGGCATAAAAGCAGTATTGGAGAGCTTCTCTGAAAATTCTGCAGAGCGATCTAATTTCCTAACCCAAGCATAATCATTTCCTTTGTGAATCCCATGACTCTGTTGGTGTCTCTTCAGTCTTAACATTGGGGACAGGGAGGAGGTGAACATTCAATTATTAAAAAAAGAAAAAAGAAAAAATGAAAAAGAAAAGTAAAGGAAAGGGCAATTGACAAAAGAGCAAGAAATCACGTTAATCTTCATGCTGATCCTGCTGAACAGCAATAAGCGCTGTAAATTAGATGGGCAATTCTGATGTTTGAGTGCACAGTGTCTGAGGCATTTTTATCCCACAGAGCAGATGATGGTGACTGACTGATACAAGTTTGCAATAGGAGGATATTTATCCTACACATATGGTGACCTCCTCCATATATCCTACCCACAGCAGAATAATCGGTTTCTTCTGCTTTTTATTTTTCTTTTCTAAATGGTCTCCTAAGAGAAACCAAAATGTCCAGACAGGCTAAAAGGAATATACTTTTCTGTTAAACAGTAATGACAGCAAATATAAATGCTGTGTCCTGGGCATTATTTGAAGTCCTGCTATAGCTGAGTTGGATGACAGTGCACTTCAACTGTGGCATTTCCTGTACACTGTGGCCAAGCAACTGGATGTACACTGGGCATCAGCACCTTTCTACCTGTGCTTAACTTTTTAGTTCCATCAGGAACATTTTTCTTCTGTTCATACACCCATTTTAATCATTCCACCTTGCAATTTAAGAAAAATCTTGTTGCATAATTACTACATCCTGCTCAATGCAGTAGAATAAGCAGAGGGGAAAGCAAAGTGGATTCAGTGGATCAGAAAGGAGAAAAAATTATGAGGTGAAAGAATGCAGGAATGAAATTAGAGTTGAATTATGGGTCCTGCATTACTGTTACCTGAACCTGCTGTGGGCTGAGCTGGAATTTTTTAACTGCTTCCCCTGTTCCTTGAAATTTTCAGTTTAAATATTTTCTTGGCCAGTTTTCAAGTGCAGTGTTCAATTTGTAACTTGATGAGCATGAATTTTTGTCTATTGCAAGGGAGCATTGCTTATGAAAAACTCCTGGTTATCTCTGTTCACCTTGCTCTTTGTGGGAAGCTGCACGAGCTGAGACATAACAGAAAACATCCTCCCATGGGATGTTTAGGAAAGTCTTATAAATTTCTGGAGAGATTGGCAGACAGCCTCTAGGACATAAAAAGTCTTGTTTTTCTAGGAAATGGGTGTAAAACTTTGAAAAATCCTAGTCTAAAAGACAGAGAGCCCACTGATAGGTTTGAGCTAATTGCTTGTTCACTTTTTGTATTTAGGAGCTGGAATTCCCCTTGTTCAGTGTAGCCAAAGAATGACATCAATGAGGATGAAACAGACCTGGAGGTTAGAGAGGTACCTGGTCTCAGGTAAGAAAGAATATAGATAGGATCCTGCAAGCACCAGTTCAACTGGAGGAACTCTGTTTCTTGTCTGATGGTTGCAAGTGGCAGCCCCTTGCAGGCAACAGCAGCTGTATTGCTCAGCTGCTCTCTGAAAATTCTCATCCTTCTCCAGCAGGAGCCTTTCATTCCCGTTGGTTTCAGTACCTTTAATTTCCAAGTTTGCTGTGTGTGAGAAGAGGATGGCTCAGAGTCCTGAGGCAAATAGGACACGTGTTGGTGGAATTGTTTTGTAGGGATTTTTTTCATGTCCTACAGGGTATTTTGGGACGTGTTGGCCTTTACAAATATTTAAAGCAAGAAACTGTATCTCATTAGCATTTCCCACTTCCATCAGGATCTTGGCCCTTACTAAGGTTCTTGCCTCCCATATTCCTAGTTTTCTTTTTATTAATTGTTTTTTTGCTCACTAATAAAACTATATATTGTGCTTCTCTAGTATCAGAATTACCATTCTCTTAGCCATAGAACTGTCACTCTAGCCTCTGCCATTGGCATTCCCAGGTATTGTTAGGACAGATGCTCCCTCTGAGTATACTGGTCATACCTCTGGAAGTAATTGGAATTGTACTTTGTAAATGAGCAAAATGTATTGAGATATGTCCTGTATCTTGTACTGGCTGCTATCTGTGCATCCAAGTGGCAAGAAACAGGACTACAGCTATGGATAAAATACCTTGCTCTGATATGCCAGTACAGGAAAGGACAAAAGCATTAAGTTTCTGAAGGTAGGAAAGTGAGGCTCTTGTGTTATTGCTCGCTGATATGGGAACATTGCAAGAGAAAACAGGTATCATTCTCTGTATCCTTGTTAGGAGACAGGGAAAAGGAAATAATGAGGAAAGGGAAGACAGGTTAGAGGTAATAGCAGAAAAGAGAATTGTCCTTTTATGAGAGCCAGGTACCAGTAAATAACTTTTAAGTGCTAAGAAGGTGGTAGAAGGCAGAACTAGGATCTTTTCAAGGTTTAGATTCTTCTATAGAGTAAATCACTTCTGTTTAGGAAGAAAAATCATGGAAGACAAAATATTCCCTGACATGAATATAAAAATGATGCAGCTACATATGATGAACCTATAAAATTCCAGAGTAGGTCTGTTTTAAAACTCTATCAGGACAAAGTCATTAACTTTTAATAGACTATACCTTGTTGCTTTGATGATGAATTATAAACTGGAGGGAAAATGAAGAGGCAGCTCATGTAAACCTGCATCATCCTCTGCCTCTGTCCAGACAACACTGTATAACTCAGCTGGTAGCAAAAAGTCTGCCAAGCTCTGTCATTGTTTGCATCCCAGCATGACCTGAAAGCAGACTTACCTCCTCCCGCCACCAGTGCAGTGCTGGGGACCACTGCCAGGGGCCACAGGGCTGGGGAATATTGCTCTTGACAGGACCACTGAACACTGGCAAATGGAGAGAGCTGAAATATATTGCTCTGTTTATTCTGTTTGTGTGGATTTTCATCGCCCTTACTTGTTTTCAGTTCGAATAACAGCTATTTGTGAATTTTATTTTTTAAGATTCTGCGTGCAGAGATTTGACTTTAACTGAGCTGTTCAATTATGTTGATTGTGTGTGCTGTTGTCCAGAGCTTGCTTTCTCACACGGTGCTTGAGTGAGCAACAGGATACAACCATTAAACTTAGTTTATTGAAAGCATACAGGAATAATTTTGATCACATTGTCATAAACTCTCCACATGAAAGAAATGTAGCAGATTTCCTCATGTTCTGTCTCCAAATCTTGCTTTCTGGTGGTTCTGTTTTTGTAATTTTTTTTTTTTAAGAACAGTAATACTGTCTTTAGGACCCTCCTTGTGTTCTTTTCCTGATATTCTTTTCCTTCCTTTTAACCCAGTATTAGTTTATTTCCCCTACTGTTAAGTATTCATGCCCAACCCCTTCAGTCCCTGATGAGCACAATAAATTAGTGTGATTTTCTTGGCTAGGACTTGTGCTTTACTTATGTACTTACATAGGTGTTTGTCCTAAAATTCATGAAACATCTATCTTTACAGTCTTAGGTTTGAGAAAGGACATGTTCAGGAGAGCTCCATCTGTCTCTGAATAAAGTCAACATGAACAAAAAATAATCATTAGAATTTCTTTACTCTGGGCACCTGGTGTCCTATGCAAGGTCAGGAAATCTCACCAATCACACTGTTTTCCTATAACAGAGCTAGAAGAGATACAGCTGTCTGTCAGCTGGGTTAATTTGTCTTACAATGGAATAAGCAAATCTGACTTTTCTTGTTAAAATTCTCATGTTATTTTGTCATAGGGAATACTGAGATGCGCCTAATAGCACACCTCACCTAGAGGTGAGAGTTTGTCAGCTCACTGGCTCGTTGCTGAGCCCAATTGCTGAACAATGTCACCAAATCTTGGTCAGAAGAAAGTTCTTTGTAAGCAGCATGAGAGATTTACACTCAGAGATCTGCTCAATCATTCCCATAACAAACCAAATAATGGGTTGGAAGCTCTAGTTGAAGACCAGGGTGATGTGGATAATTGTGTGGACAAAGGGGTTGGAGTGCCAGTGTGCATTTCTAGGCCCTCTTGATGGATGTTACATTATTCACAAAGCGACTGGCTTTTGGGTGCTCATGAGTAATGAGTAGATCTGGATTGTTTAGTGTCCCTGTCCCCCAAGGCCACTGCCCTTTGAGAGAGAACAGTGTGTGCCACTGTGTTTGGCAGCCACGCTCCCAACCTGACGCAGTCATTTTGGGGGGGCCACGGAGCTGGCAGAGATGACTCATTCCGCCTCAGTGGCTCGTTGAGGAGCTGCAGGGAAAAGTTATTTATAACCAGCAGACCTTTCAGGTTCAGTGCAGCAGCATCTTCAGCAGGAAGGGGACAAGAATGGGGATGGCACATAAGACTTTTCGGATACAGATCAACCCTCACCCCAATATTGTCCCTAGAGCCACACAGCCACTAGCTGACTTCAGCAGCATCTTTTCCAAGTCTTTTGCTTAGCTGTCTGGGTGCTGTGGTCCTATTGCAAGATTCTGGTGATAACTCATCAGCTTCTCAAAGAGCAGGGAGACAGCTGTGAATGTCATTAGTGTGAACAAAACACAAACTCTTTCTACTGCAGCTTCGAAGCTGACACTTGCTGATTCTTTCTGACTCATGGCCATAGCATTATCACCTCTATCTTTTCTTTGTCCATGTTTATCCCTGGCTCACGATTAAGATGAACTCGTCATGGGTGTTTTCAGACAGGCTTTCTGCTGCCAGCAAATCCCATTTAAAACTCCTGAGGGCTTCTCTTCTATACAAGCTAACGCTATAAAACTGCATTTGGTTTCCTGATCTTGCTATGGACTCACTTCATCTTCAGGTGCCTCCATGACTCCACATGTGAAACAGAGATAATGATACCCCCCGGGTTAAGCACAGTGGGATCTATAGTGATGAAACACCACCTAAGTAGTAGTGTTGTTATCAGAGTCACAGTACAGTAGGAAAGCATTTTATACAACAGGAGAGGACAGCATGTGTTAAAGAAAATATTTGCTACTAACACGTAAGTCTTTGTATCTAGGTAACTGTGGACTTTATCTTGAAGCATATTAGCACACATAAAAATTTTATGTCAAATTAAACTTCTTTGAGTTGTCTGTTCTCTTAACTGGGTTTTGAATTCAAAGCCGCAAAGCACCAGGGGTCCTGTTGTATAAATGCCTACCTTGTTCTTTTTCTGCCTCTGTCCTATTCTTAAACCAGTTTGCCTGCATGTCTGGAACTGGGCTGGGGTTAGATGGCTCTTTGTCTCCAGTCTGTTGATTCTTCCCATAGTTTCAATCCTGCATATCTGGCCCTTCATCTTCTCTTTTTTTCTCATCTTTACTTCTTTCTTCCTCTCTGTTCTTCATTCAGTAGACAATTGGCTCAGCAGTGTGCAGCTGTTGCACAGTTTGATCAGTGTAAAGTGTGTGTTAAGGCCATTTGGTAGATCCATATGGGTTTCCTTGGTGGTCTCTCTTGGCTGCCCTGCATCCCTGTGCTGTGGACCCAATGCTACAGTAGCCTTTTTACAGTGGGTTGTGTTGATTATCCTCATACAGAAGCTTTGCTATAAATAGTTCTTGCCTTCAGCTTTGGCAATGAGCGAAAGGGGAAGTCTACCTTGCATAAACCAAAGAGTGCTGCAATGATAATTTATTTCTCAAAGTCCAGCTATAAGACTGCAGAGATATGTGAATTGACATGCACCTCATGACCTGGACTGGAGGTTGCCCCTGCACAGTGGACCAAACTCTTCCTAGCTGCCACATTATTTTCTGTAATGTCTGTTTCATTTTGGGAAAAGCAGACATTTGGCTATTATGGTTGCAAATAAACCTCTGAAACATCAACAAAATGTAACTGGTGCAGAGATATTTGTACTAGTCTTGAGAAAAAGAGACCATATTTCAGTGACATGAGGTGCAGTGTTTTTTGGGGTTTTATTGAGGGGTAAACTGAGGTGATTATAACTCATAGGTGATTATAATTAGAATGTCAACTTTGCTCCTTGTCTTCAGCAAAAGTAGATAAAATGGTTCTTAGAGCCGTCGGTTTATCCTTTTAGCAGCTGCCCTGTCTTCCCTTTGGCACTTTGGGTAGCCATGAGTATGGAAGTGCATCTGGCTCCCCTGGGTGTCTCATCACTCCACTTGGCCTGAGGCTTGCAACATTCTTGAGCAGAGCCCTGGAAGGGGATCCCAAGGATGGTCAGTTTGACCAGAGAGTGCACAAGGAGATGTGTCCAGGCTTGACTTTATGAACCCAGAACCAAGAGGGCTGGGAAGGGAAACCAAGAGTGTTCATACATGTCAGAGCCTGAAAGGATTTACTTCCCTGCATTTCCAATTGCTTGTTTTCTATCTGGGGAAAATCCCTTTTGACAGCCCAGGCGGTGAGCTTCTAATTCCTGTCCCCGGCTCATTTTTCACTTCAATCCCTCAGCGAACGGATTTTAATGCTTGATGGATTCAAACAAAATTATTTCCGTTCCTGTGGCTTTGCAAAAGCCTCTAGGGTGTGTGTATGTGCACACAGGGGAGGAGGGATGGGGCTTGTTTTCGTTACACTCCAATAAGCCTCCTCTCCAAGGGAGAGCTATTTCATTTCTTCATTAAGGGCTTTCTTGCTGACGGTTCCTCCCATGCTCTCCTCCTGGCTCTTGGGTCACAGGAGGACCTGTAAAACATTTGCTGTTCCGAGGGGTACAGCATGCAATGTTCCAGATCAGTGTTTCTGCAGCAAGTGGGGATTCAGATAATATGACCCATACTGTGCTTCCAGGAGTAGCACTGGACTGGGGGGAATAACTGTGGGAAAACTTTCATCCTCCCCAGCTCTCACTGCGACTGAGCCAGCACCACAGGCTGAGGGATGGGGTTAGTGACTAAAGCATTATCTGGGTAATCAGTAGTGCTTAGCAATGACATCTTGTTTGGACATGTGTACAATTCACCCTACTGCCATTGTAATGGACAAGTGTTGCTTTTTAATACTTTTAAATTTTTCTTAATTTTATTTAATTAATATTAATTTTATTTAATTTTATTAATTTTTAATTAATTTCCAGGCTCCCTTGCCAGCAGAAATCGCTGCAGGGAGCTGTGCAGGGGCTCTGCTTGCATAACATTCAGTAATCAGTCAGAATTTCAGCTGCTCAATGACCATGTGTTTCTGCTGGGCTTCTTCCACAGAGTTCCTGTGTCTGGGAGTCTAAACTATTTAAATGCTCAGTATCTCACCCTTCTGTTCAAACCAGATCATTGCCATCAAAATTTACAAAACAATCACTCTGTGATACACAGCTCTAATAAAGATTTATAAATAATAAAAGCTAAATATCCTCATTATTCTCTGAAGAATTTAGAGTGTGGCATAAAGTTGATGATGTCTGACTATGTATAAAACTACTGTTGTTAGGATGTGCTGAGCCCACTTGGTGATACCATATCTAGATTGTTTCAACTTATTATAACTGCTCCCAAGCTGTCACATTGTCAGTCAATGTTCCTGGAGTTGGAAACGTTATTCTGTGTTTCTCTACAGCATATGCCTATCTTCTAGGACAGCCTCCTCTGTTCACAGCCTCCTGTAGGTATTTGTTTAGTTACTGATCACGATAAATGATGATCCCTGTTGTGTCATGATTGTAAAGCTGGTGGATCTGGGGACTACAAGGTGTAACTTGAGAGTTTGTTCCTGTTTATCTCTCTCTTTATATTATTTCAAACGCCCAGTTCCTCTTCTAACTTCAGTCTTTATCAGTATGTGTTCTCATTTTTTATTTTGTTAAATACATTGTCTACAGGTGAGAAGCCCTATTTTATTGGCATAGTTTTCTAAGATGTTGCATCAGAGACTATTATTTTGCATTATAAATGCTCAAAATTATACATAGAGTATGTGTTCAAATTTTAGTTGTAAATATACTAATAGTACTTCAAGAATTATTTATCTAGTTAATATAGTCTTGCCTGTAATTGTGTTTTTATTTCAACTTTGTCAATAAGCCTCAAGATTTCAAGCCAGGCATAATAAATTGAAGTGGTAATGAACTTTAGAACTTCATTAATAAAATGATGCAAAGTCTGTTAGGTGGAAGAGCGCAGTAATTTATGAACCAATAGATAATACTGGCCTGAGTGCTTCAGCTAATTGTTACAGCAAGGGTACAGGCAAGTCTCATTTTGTGTATCTTTAGATTGCAAAAAAGAAATAAATCTAATTGACAGTTTCCTAAGGATCTATTAGAATTTGAATTCATTGTGAGTAATTTGGATTTACTTGCCTCACATCAAATTAGCTGATATTAGATACATATTAGCATCTGACTGCAACAGTTTTATCAACAGGATCTGCCAATAAATGATGACTTATTTTAATACTGATTTCCATCACATCACTGAAGTGAGGATAATGGAGACTGGAAGTTATCCGCAGTGACAGAATATGGTGTCAGTACCACTGAGAAAGCAGCATGCTGGGTTTTCTCTGTCTCTTGTCTTTTTTACTTAGTTGGTGACTGAGACCAATAAACCCTTCCATCATTAGAAAGTCTGAGAGATATGACTGGAGTCTTTCAGCTGGAAAATCAGTATCAAGCTTTTCTTTGCATTCCAGGCTGTACCAACTTTCCTACCTGTGCTGCCATTGGCTCAAGTCTAGGGCTTGCTGTGCCTCTGGCACACTAAACAATACTCTTGCCACTACCCTCAAATGTTTTCCAGTCTCCTATTTGCTCATATATGTAGTCTCAATAACCCTTTAATAGTGACAGTAATCAGTGTCATCTCTGAATTTTACCTGGATATTCCTTGCTGTATTGATTGTTTTATTTTTTTAATTGCTTGTAAGACTGCATCTAGCATGGTACTCATGTGCCATTGCCCAATGTAATGAATGTTTTATTTCCTTTAAAGCTGATAGCATATTCATTTCCCACTGCAACACTGAGCTTTCCCCTATGAACATTTCACTGGAGGAGGCACTGCAGAGGTCTTGTCCATGTTGTACAAGCTCTGCTGCTGCTGGCAAAATGTGCAAAGCTGATCCATGACATTTCTGCCTTCTTCTGCATGCCAAATATATTCTCAGTCCATCCCAAATCATTGACCATGTGTGGTTCTCCATGATTTGATCTTTGAGCTTACATCTCTCAGATCTCTTGTGTGGCGTTTTTTGTGTTTTCATGGCATTTAGATCTGACTTGCACTTAATTCTGGACTGGATGACTGCCAGAGGCTGGTTCTTTGACCTTCTGTCAGTTTTGAATATTTTGAGGGTGAATAAATTCCCTATGAAGAAGACAGACCTTAATTTGGATTTTCTGAAAAATTCTTGGGAGAGACACCCCTTAGTAATCTTTGAAAAAGTAAGAATCAGCCAGGCACATCCATTTCTTCAGCTTCACTTTCTTTTTTTTTTTTTTTATATTTGTCTAAAGAAAATAAAACTTAACATTTCATTTTTACATGAAGTGCACTATCTCATCTTGTATATGGATTTGTAAGGAGTCACTGCCAGAATTGACTGGAACCTCTTAAACATTTCAAATGCATCAGAACTGAGTATTAAGAAAAATAAAGCTTCTGATTGTCTTCCTTTTTACTGGCATACATGGCTTTTAAATAAACATAGATTCATAGCACATACACATGCAATTTATGTTTTCCCAGTTGCCTTCTGTATTTCCAGACTTTCAGCTCTTCTGAACATCTCTGTAGCTTCTTCTTTTTTTCCTGATACCATATGGCATTCCTTAATCCCTCTGCACCCAAACTGCTTTCAAAGTTATTCCTTATTAGTGACGCATTTCCAGCTGTCTCTGCTTAACCCAATGAAGGCTTTTGCCGTGTCGCTGCCCCTGAGCCTGGGCAACTGAACCGTTCACAGTTACAGTGGCCAAGGCTGTGCCTTGGGAGGGAACATGCTACAGGCAGTCCCTGAAGTAGAAGTCATGGTGTGGGAATGACACACTGGCAGAGGGGGTCAGTCTCCATGTTCTTCCAAGAGGAGGACACTTTGTAAGTAAGAAATATTCAAAATGCAGCCAATACTATTTGCCTGACTACAGCGTATTGCAACCTGATATTTCAGTAGAACACAATGAAACTATCAGAGCAATTGTTCCCATGAGATTCACAGAGAAATGGCCCAGGCTCTCAAAATAAATACCCTTTAGGGCACTTCCTTGAGGTATTGTTTTTGGAAAATATTATCAATCTCCAGAAAATAAATCTAATAAACCTCAGTTTGTTTATGTAGCATTGAGCCCTGTAAACATCCATGCTCATTTCTCTTGGCCGCTGCTCTGGTGTGAGGAGCTGACATTGCCACTGAGTGACAGAAGTACCAAGTGGGAATTCTGTTCTCACATGCTCTGCCCAGGACAGCCAGTACAGCCACAGGGGTGTAAAGGAGCAGACGCTTTTCTCTGCTTGTGTAGATACCTTCTGTCAGAGGGCACATTGCTGAGCAAGAGTCTCTAGGCTCCACTCCTAAGTTTTGTCTTTTTTCTTCTGCACAACTAGCTGCTGCTGCTGTTATTATTGTTATTATTAATCATCAGTATTGTTATGTGATGCTGCAGCTCTATTCCCCTTCTTCTAAGATGTTGTTTCTGCCACAGCCTTTTCTGCCTTTGATCACAACCAAGAAAATGGCTTTGACATTGTATGCATCCCCCTAGCCCACTGCAAAGTCCTAATCCTTCTAATAGCTGGAGGTTTTCAGTTTAAGTCTTTTATTAATATTCAGTCTTAATTGTAAAGCACTTCAGTGATATCCAAAAGCCTGTCTTACATAACAGTCTTATCCACTTTTGAGTTCTTCAGAGCTGGAGTGTCAGGAAAAACCTCTGTTTGATCTGCCTCGTCTGTCATTAGTCCTCACGCTTTTAATGCACAAACCCATTAACAGTACGTTTCAGCTGTCTAAGCTCAGATAACGTATATTTTTAAATATTTGATATTATTAGAAAGAGTATGACTTGCTGTCATGTACGTGTTTAGGTGGTGTCATGAGCAGAGTCTTTATAAAGTCTTCTGGGAGCCTTGTTTGCAGCTCTAAATCATCTGGAAAGTGAAAGAAGCTGTAGGAAATTGAGGTAATTAAGACATTTCATAAAATGCCAGTGATGATAAGATCCTACTATGCCTTAGGTTTTCCTCAGCTGGGTAAACAGGCATGAACACCTGGAAACTGGGAAATGCTTCCTTCTTCCTGACAGTGGATATCCCAGAAAGTTACTGAAAAGTAATAAAAGAGAGACCTTTTTGCTAATCAATAATACATTTTTGAATTACAGTTTTTAATATTTTAATTCATTGTAAAGGATCATTCACTTTCCTCTTACAGTGATTCAGCTATTTTAGGAAATTGCCAGCTCTTCCCAATGTTTATATATTTTAGTAAAGACTAGGAATGAGCCTTCACACTAAAACTGGCATATTTACAATATTAACCCTTCATGTTTACTTAAGGAGATAGTTTTCAGGGGATTGATTCAGCTCAGACATATATTGTTCAGATTGAACAAAGCCCAAAGCGTAAATATAGCTCAAAGTGAGAGTCCTTCCAGTAAACAAATGCAGGTAACACAGTTTTAAAACAGTTTGATGTTATTAATGAGCAGATAAAAGAGAGATGTAAACTTGGGCTTCAGACAGCAAATATTAACATCTCCTTAAAATCCACCTAAAAAGACAAAGGACATAACAGCACATGTCCACAGTTAGCATTTAGCAGTCATACCCAGAGGCTGATTTCTGTTCCCTCCAGTTTCTGTACATGCTGTGTTGGAAGATTTTTAGAAGCCTGCAACGCTTTCTCCTTTGAATCTGAACAGAGAATCTTAAATCCAAAGCCTGAGAACACCTTTGGAAAGCAGATGTTACTTCCTGTTCTTCACATGGAAAGGAACTAAGCCATAGTGCAGTAAAGCTGAAATCCCTGTAGGAACTCTTCACTGGGGGGAAGTACCAGAATTTATCATTTTGTGCTTCAAGCAAAATTATGGGCAGTAAGGGTGGTCATGAACTCATCTTGTGACAGCAGTTCCCTGCTTACACACTGGTGTATGTTGACTGCCAGAAAACTGCAAAGCTGATTTTTGCCACTGCACAGATAAAACTACTTATTCTGTATGAGTTAATTTGATCCTTTAATAATTATTAAGAGTTATAGAAATGCTTCTCTAGATGTTTAAAGGAATTATTGGAAATTACTAAAAACCTACATTATTTAATATAACTTGATAATCGTACTAATGGGATGTTGTTAAATCCACTACCAAAACATAGCAGCCCTCTGAAATGAGGAATACAAAGCATTTTGCAACAAACCTATTTGTACAGTTGACAAAATACTTTATCTGAAATTGAAAGGTAATTTAGGCAGGGTGATACTACCTAAGCTGTAATTTTGTTCAGGACATCAGGTCTTCTGTTTAATTATTGAAAAAAAATTAGATCCTTAAAGATAAGGAATTCTCAGTGCCTTTGTCTAGTTTCCTGTGCCAGTGACACTGGTAGCAGCATCTTGTCCCTCTCTCTCTACGAGCCTGCTGGCTCAGCAGGGAGGTGGGCATGCGTGCACAGGAGCTGTTTCAGCTGATGCTCAAACAAGGTGTCCTTCCTCACTGCCATCCTAGGGCTGTTTGTCATCTGAAAGGCACTACTGGCTGCTAACAAACCTGACCACATTTTGTAACTCTGCTTCCTTTGTAACAGCTTTTCTTTCTGGTTATAAACCAGATGTGCCAAACCCTGTCTCTCCCTGGAGCTATATTCTACTTATAACTGTGCTGGTTATGTACCACTATTAATGTTCATTAAATAAAAAATTTGAGAGAGAGCAGCTCTATGGAGAGAGAACAGCTGCCCTGGAGATAATAAGTGATTCACTCCAGTTGATCCCAAATGAATTTCAACTCACTGTAGTTATTTCATACCCTTGCCTGTTTGTTGTATAACTGAGTTCACATTGTATAATGGAGTTGTTCCATGACACATTTAGTTGTTCAGCTCATAGTTTAGTTGTTGGTGTTGAAAGAGTCAAAGGATGAAAGCAGTGCCTACTTTTATTCTGATTTCCCAGGTGCATCAAAAGTGACAGAATAAAATATGAG
This sequence comes from Fringilla coelebs, assembly GCF_963513975.1. NCBI lineage: Eukaryota > Metazoa > Chordata > Aves > Passeriformes > Fringillidae > Fringilla > Fringilla coelebs. The sequence continues at coordinate 4,819,238 of NC_140043.1, read as the reverse complement.
GACTGAGGTATGATAATCTTGATACACCTTAATACTCTTCCCACTGGAAAATATCTCTCCCAAAATAAATGAGGTCTTCTTTGCCAGGAGACTGGCCTGAGATTTGGCTGCTAGACAATGAGCAAGCAATAGCAATTTATTCAGCTTTGTCCCTAAACTACTTCCAACCCAAATTGCAAGTATCTGGCCTTCAGTGCTGCTCTCTTTCCATTCCCTGAACTAATTCTTTAGGCAGTTGATAAATAACCTTTTTTCTTTTTTATTTTAAACTGGCAAAGATTAAATGTTCCTAGTTGAAAAAAAGAAAATAAAAATAATTTTAAAAAAGGCAGTCTTTTTACCTGATAATCTGGAATCCTTTTAAATGCACCTGAAGAGTCCACCTGTCTCTCTGAAAAGCAGCCATAAACCTGAAGTCCAGATCACAATTTAGAAAGAGATGACTCCATCACATATGTAGTTTATTGTGCTTGTAAAACATCTGCATGAGCTTGTGAAAAGCTTTGCTCTTACTAAAGAGCTTTGCTCAGGTCTTCTGAAAAGTGGAAAATGATGAATTGAGTTAATTTTCTCCCTCCTAAGTTAAGTGTTGCTCTCAGTGTAAACTGAAGACAAGCTGACCAATTGAGCATCCCTTTGTTATTTACTATTTGTCATATTATTGTTTTATGCCTCCACATTGTGTCAAATGGAGAGACAGACCACTGCCACTGTTCAAACCACATCAGTTTTGCTTCAGTGATTTTCAGAGGTTTGGGGTTTTTCTCCTGGAACCTGTACTCAGACCTTTAATGTGCTTCCTGCCTGCCTTGTAGTTCACCTCCACTTGCACAGCAGTGCTTTCTACAGAGATGTGACTGTGAAGTTGACTGCAGTTTGGCAACAGAGATGTCTGATATGAAAGAGGTGACATTTGCCAGCCGTGGGCTCTACAACTGCAAAGCTGAGGCAGCTATATCAGCTTAATTAATTGCATTCCTAGCTGTATGAACTGAGACTGAGACTCAAAAAGGGTGTGTAGGAAGGAGGTAGGGTGAGGAGTAATTCTAGGAAAATTATTTACTTTTGTTACATTCCTGGAGTAGGGAAGGTTAGATCCCTTCATAGGAGTCTGGCTATAGTTAGGCCACCCATGATAGCTCAGGGAGCCCAGCTGTATCTGTTCCATTGAAAAGCAGAATTTCTGTTACATCATCTCTCCTGTTATTTGTTTTTACAAGCTAAGAAAGGGTTGGGGCATCATCTCTGTGTGAAATATGGTCTCCTTCTCTGACTGGCCTCTCATGTGCCAGCAACATGAAGCTGTAGAGGCAAGCCCAGATCTGTGCCCTCACAAAGAATCACAGTGAAAAGGTTTGTTGCTTCTCTTTGGAAACAATTCCCCTCTTCCACACTCATGATTGCACTTACCTGTTTTTCCCCCTGCAAGCTTTGTGGGCACAGCCTGGCCCTCTGGCCAGTCCTGTATATTTACATTATAATGGATTGGGAGCTTCACCTTTGTCCCTACACACTTCTTCTGCCTGTTATCTCTCTGTCACCTGGCTTTTCTACAATTGTGTTTTTCCTGTCATTCATCCACTTCTCTTGTGGACTGTTATTTTTGTTCCATTGCCCTTCATCCTCCTTTCCCATTCCTGTAGGCTTATTACAGGTTCACACTGCAGCCTTTCCACCTTCTATGCTATTTGACCATAGAAAACAGTGACATCCAATCTATCTGCCACTGTCCTGACAAATACAAAGGGAAGTTCTCTCTTTGCAATCAGGATGGAAGTAACCTGAAGGATGGATTTGAGCACAGGGATTACAGCTGGAACAATAATGCCTTTGTAATACTGTCAGGATTATTCCTCTCCTGTGGAGAAAAACTTGAAGAGAAAACCCAGTCTTCAAGCAAACAGAATCTCCAGCTGTCAGTGCTTTTGCTTCCTCTGGAGGAGACACATGCCTGTCTAAATACAATATGCCTGAAGACCAACACTTGGCATCTATATGACTATTGAAACATGATGTGTTTCTAAAATCCTCTGAAAGCAATGGAGGGGAAAGGGAAAGGCCTTAAATGGGGGCTAGGCAGCTCATCTTCTGTTACAGGAGAGATTCCTGATTAGCATCCTGATTCTCAGCCCAGGCCAGTTTAGATTTTAGTTTGCAAATTTAGTTTGCAAATTTTTGTATGACATCATACTTACCCTAGATGATTATATTCTGGAAAATGCAGGTGAGAGAAATAATGAAGACTAAAAAAAACATCACAGACATTTTGTGCCTTCCCATCAACAGCTTGCTGGAGACTTTTTTTAATGGGCAGTGCTCATCTATTTTACTCTTAAACTCCTTTTCTAGGCCTTTAACTGAAATGGAATTCAGGGCAGGCAATGCAGCCCTTGTTTGTTTTAACAGTATTCCCATTTTTGTCAAAAATTTTCTCTATGCACAAGTGAAGCCAAAAAGAATTGACCAAACCCTTCCCCCAAAAATGCTCATGCATTTGCTCACGGCCTTGCTTTTTGATAAGCACTCTTACAGAAAGCCACGATTTTACACTTGCAGGCAGTGCTGTTTGTCACTGCACGCTGGAATTGGATCTACCTTCCCCCGCCAGCCTCAGGCTACTCACTCGCTCCAGAATCCCCCAGGTTCAGGAGGGAAGCACAGCTCCTCTCTGGCTTGGCCTTGGACTGAATCACACGGATAGTTTAACTTAGCTCTGTCTCGGGAAGCAGCGAGCGTGCATGTTACATAATATAATCTTCATGTCTTGAGGATTCAGGCCTGTCCTCTTTTGTGCTGCCAGATGGAAGAGGAGCCACGCTCTCTCTGGAGAGATGTCCCTGCACATCTCGCTGCTCAGCTGTGCTGGAATTAATGTGCTTCTCTCTGCAGCGGGGCACTGTTGTTCCCTGGCATTTGGCTCCAGAATAACTAGCTCTTTAGTATGCAGTGGATGCTATGCAGCCACTGGGATCCCAAGATTAATTTGTCTAGAAAAAGAGATACATGAAGAACCTCCAAAAGGAATTTGTGGGAGGATGTACTCCAGATTCTCTCAACAGCTATGGTTTGTTCCCAGCTGAAACCCAGATACAGGTGTTGTGGACAGCCAGGTTTCTGCTTTGTGCTCTTACTCTGTCCCATGACAGTTTTTTCAGCTGCTGCTGCTGTTTTGTTACTCGATTCTGTAACATGGCCCCTGTCTGCATTGTTATTGCCTCTGTTAGTCAAGCCGTTTCATGCCCTGATCCCTGACGTGATCTCCAAAGTGATGAATCACACCTGCACTAGTGAGTCCCTTCTCACTAATGAGACATATGCTCCAAATTCTGCAGTGCTCAGTTGATTGAGGCAAGGAGCTACAACCCACCTGTAGACAGAAATGGCGCTGCTGTCCTCAGGAATAGCTCAAAAGACCCCAAGGAGGGTGAGGGCAGTGTTAGTCAAACCAGCGAGCAGTCTTATCTGTGGGACTTCCTCACAACAATGCCTCATCAGCACCAGCTGTAACTCCAAAAACAGCAGCTTCTCTAGAAGCAATGTTACATCCTGATGAAATTAACTCCCCAAGACATGGAGCTAGTGAGAAATACTCCTTTCAGCCTCCTGCTACCTCTGAGATTCCTGGCAGAAGGACCCCTGTAGCAGCCATGGCTCCAGCAATGCAGGTGCAGTAGGGAAAGCCAGGAGTCATATTCATCCAGCCACGAGTAGTGATTCTGCACTGCTGACAACAAACAGGAGCAGCCTGTTCTGAAATAAAAACCAGCCCACAACAAAACTCCAAAAGGTACCTTGGCTATAATTAGGAGCTGAAATGACGCTGCAGGTTTGAGTGGAAAGTTGGTGCTTGACAAACGTCCCTGTCATGAACCCCTTCAACAGCCCATTTAGCGACCACAACAGCTACTGCCAATCGTCCTAAGCGGGAAAGCGGCAGAGGGGCCAGCCTCTTCTGCTCTCTGCCATCCATGGAATGGATGGAGGGCACCTTGGGTAGGAATGGCACATGGCTGCTGCGCATCTGGTGCTGATAGCACAGCCAGCGAGCAATGCTGAGCCAGGCTGCAGCATCTTCCTTTTTCCATGGCAGCTTTGCCCTGACCAGCACATGTATCTGTAGTGGTGGGGGCACAGCAGCACAGGCTGCAATGGGACCCCAAGCTGCAGAGAAGTTGCACTTGTGTTGTTGCAGAAAAGACTGTCATCACATAGTAACTGCTGTGCATGTGCCAGCAAGAGCAGAGTGAGCATGAGTAAGCTTATTATGCGATAATCACACCTTCATCTTTCTGGGTAGATAAACTGCTGAGGTATCCAAGTCTGGCAGCGAGGCACAATCACTGTCTGAGGATGAGCAAGAAGCAACTGGGACCTTTCCCCATTGGAAACATGTCGGATTTGATGCCATTATCTCTTTCTGTTTTTAAACAGAACATCGTTATTGAACCACCTGTTGCCACTTAATTACCTGTGTTTGATTACAAAGATGTTAAGTAATTGGCTTTTTAGGTACAAACTCCTTCATTTTTATATCCTTGCATTATGTCCCCTAGCAAAGCTTTTATGTCCATTTCAAAAGCTGCATTAAAACTTCTCCTGTGAGCTATGTCAGGGACACAGCAGCCCAGCCTCCACTCCTGAACTTTGTGAAATCTGGATCAAGATTTTAAATCCTCTCTGTTATAGTGATCAGACCTATAGGTGCCGACCTATGGGGCAGTGTCCACCGCGGCCCCGTGTAGGTAGGCTGAGCACACAGGTGCTGCACTCAGGTGGGCCATGACCCCCAAACCGTGCTGGGTCCTGGTTGCGGTGCGAAGGAACTGTCCGAGGGGCACGCGTGTGAAGAGGAGGGTCACCCCGCGGGGCAGGGGTGCTCACCTTCCCGGCTCTGCCCTCGGAGGCACTGAGCTCCTTCCCTGGGAGCCTCGGGAGTCAGGCCTCCCCCACCGTCGCCCCCGGGACGCCGCCAACCTTGCCGTCCGCGCCGCCGGGGGCGATACTCCCGCCCGCCGCCGCGCCGGGGGGCTGCGGCCCGGCGGCCCCCACCGCCGTGCCCGGGGCTGCCGGGCCCTGCACGCCCGCCGCGCTGCGGGAGCGCCGCCCGCCGCCGCCCGCACCCCTCGGCGGCGCCGCTTCGCCTGCGGCGCGCCCCGGCCCGAGCCGGCCCCCGGCGGGGGGAGGCCCCGGCTCACCTGGAGAGGCGGCGGCGCGGAGGGTGGGGGGGGGCAGAGCCCCGGAGGGGGAGACGGTGCCCGCCAGCCCCCGCCGGAGCGCCCCTGCCGCGGCCTTTGTCTGCGCTGTCACATGGGCCGCGGTGCGGGATTTAAGCGGGTCTCCGCAGGACATGCCGTGAGCGGCGCGCCGCAGCCCTGCCCGCAGCGGCAGCGCTCCGCCCGGCCGGGGATGCGGCTCTAGCGGCCCCGCGATGAGCGGCTCCTCCATGGCGAAGAGCGAGTCCCGCACTTCGCTGCTGAAGACGGCGGGGAGCCGGCGGGCGGCGGGCGGCCAACCCCAGCCCCGCGGCAGCCGCGTCCGGGACGGCAAAGGACAAGGCGGGCAGATGGGGAGGGAGCTGAGCCAGGAGCAGCTCCCCGGGGAGCCCAGTGCCCGCAGGCCGCTCTGCCACCCAGGCGCCCGGGAGGACGGAGCGAGGGGCGCGGGGAAGCTGTCACATGGACGGGGGGAGAGTCAGCCCGAGCCGGCGGAAGGAGGTCCAAGGAGAGGCAGCGGCAAGGAACCGGTGCGGACATCCAGGCAGCATCACCACCTCCCGCCGCACGCCAGCCACGGTCACCCCCAGGACCAGCATCAGCTCTCAGACAGGGATGGGGAGGAGGCAGAGGAGGACTTTTTCTTCAGTCACAGGCAGAGGTCCAGCAGAGAGTCCCTGAAGCTCTCGGAAGGCGCTTCACCTCTGTCCAAATCCAGCAGCAAGTGCTCCACCAAGTCCAGCGGCAGCGATCGGTCAGTGGAAGCGGATCCCCTCATCCAGCAGCTGCATCCCATGCTCAGCTCGGTCTTTGGCCAGGTAAGGGGCAAAGCGCCCCTCGCCACCCACCCCTCCCTCTCTTCCCACCCGCTTTCCCTCCGCGCCCCCTCCTCCTACGGCTCACGGACCTTCGGCTCCTCGCTCCGGAGTCCCCCGCGGCCCCGGGCACAGCCCGCAGCTGTAAATGCACTGCTTCCTGGCCGCCCCTGCCGAACTTCTCCCGGCGCTGCGGCACGGCCGGGGGCGCTGCGGGGTCGGCCCCGAGGAGGGCTCCGCGCCGGGGACGGGGCGCGGGTCAGAACCCCCGGCGCCCGCCGGCCCCGCCGGGCGCTGCGGAGGGCGCTCTCGGTGGTGCTGACGGGGGAAGTGCCGGTGCTTTCCCTGTCACCGGGGGAAGTTGCGGCTCTGCCTGCTGAGGGTGAGAGTCAGAGAAGCAGATTTTTAAAAGCTATTTACTTATTAGATCCCCTCTCTCTGGCTCCCCGCCTTGCTTTGCTGTATTTGTTTACATCTCCTTATGGTACATTTCTGTACAATCAGCATATGAATCATTTCTGATGGCAGAAGCTGTCAGGAGAAGGTAGTGGGGAGGACGACAAAAAAAAAATCCTGACCCAATTCCGAAGCCTTCCCAGTCACTATGTTAGAATGGAACAGATGCTTTTGGTGTTTGCAAGCTCTTTTGGTACAAAGCTGTCGCTTTTAGCTGCTTTTGGTAGTGAAATTACCCAACACCGTTACCCTCTAAAAATGAAAAGGCAGAGGGAGACTAGCTTGAAATTTTCTTTTAGAGACATCTAGGGATGTTACTGGAAAATGTAATCTCTGGGAAGATTAATGTAACTGCAATCTTCCAGAAGCACAATTATAAGCATAAGCCAGTAGCCTGGGTGGCTAAGTTCCATCCAGCCCTGGAAATGAGTGATTAAACCAGAGTTATGATTTCTGTAGTTTGTTATTGTTGAGTCTTTTCTTTCTTTCTTGTCTTTTTTTTTTTCCCTTTTTTTAATGCATGTTTGGGAGGCTTCGCAGGGAGCCCCTTCAGACTGAGATTATGGAAAGAATTAGAAAAATTTTTGTAATTGGATGGAAGGAGGTGAAACACAGGTGATACACCCGTGTTAGAGTGTTGTCTACTTCTGTTCATCTTGACTTCTCCAGATAAAGATCAAAGCACATCTGTTCTCTCCAAAGCACAACACTTTTCCATCCTCACTGACAGTCTGCTGTTTAGGAATTTTACAGTTGTGTTTAACTTAAAACAAGTATTACCCTCCCTGTGCCAATGGTGCATCCGGAGTCTAGATTAAAATTTTGTTGTGACAATAAGGAAGAGCCTGGTCCGCAGATTGATGCTCAACCAGGTTACAAAAAGCCATAATACAGCACCAGGCTTTGAAATGCGTGGTCTTGGCTCTGATTTACACTGTAGTTCTGAGAGAAGTGAACATGTATCCAAGAAAAGATTTTAAGTCTATGGAGCTGTATGTCCCCAAAGCATCAGAAATACAAACAAATTCATGTCAGGTCTCCCACTCATGGAAGCCCCTCTGGTTTTGAGCTTAGTCCTTACCTGAACAGCACCTTTATTTTACCTGCTCTGCTGCTCACATTCCAGTATCAAAGACAGTTCTGAAAGCTGTAAATGTAGCAAAATTTACCTGTGGTGTTCCGCAATGCCCTTTACTGAAATGAGAGAGATACAATTCTAATTTTCACTTTTTCACTGAGTACATTGCACCAGTACTTACACACACACACCAGCATCTTTCTTTTGGAGTGCAGTTTTTTATTCAATTTTCTCTCTGTATTCATCTCTCTCTTTTTTTCTTTGAAGTAACTGTGACAGAATGAAAATTTAGTGGAGATTTTAGGACTGACTTTTAGGACTGGGCTGTAGTAGATCCCCTTGTACAGCGGCAAGATGGGGAGCTATAATTTTTTATAATTTAGGACACACAAAGAGCTAGTTACATGAGATACATTAAACTTTTTTTTTTTTTTTTTTTGGTAGTGATTTCAAAATCCTGGGATGAATAAAGGCCCAGGCGTAAGATGTATGGAAATTCTGTCACGGCACAGAATGATACAAATTTTGTTTCTGTGAATGAAGAAATAAATGCCCAGCATTGTATAAAAATGTGTGTGAAGGTTTGAAACAGGCAAGGACTTACACCAGGGTCATAGGTGCAGACATGTCCAGGGTTGCAGTCTGAGGCTGCAGGTGCTGTAACACCAGTCTGCTCCACATTGTGATTATAAGACAGCAACAGCTCAGCAGATAATTAATTTAATATGAAAACTTCCTTCTAGCCCCCACAGCCCAGTGTGAAACAGTTAAAACAGTAATTTTGCAGTACATAGGAGAGAAGCACAGTGATGCATATCGCAGCAGCAGAGCACTGTGGGCCAGCAGCACCACTATATCTCCTTCCAGCTCTACAGATGTGGAACATCATCACCCTGTTCCATGGTGGTGCAGTGATGTGGTCGCAGATGCAGACACTACAGTGGTACAATCAGATACACAGAAAAGATTGCAGGGATGACTCCATGGAGAATGTCGTTATTGCAGTAACAGCAAAAAGGAGCAGTTCAGGACTAGAGGGTTGTGTCTGAGGGAGACAGATTTGTAGCTGTGCAGAAAAAAAGACAGAGTGAAGGAAGAAGCGCCGTGTTTATATAACCAGCACAGCAATATAGTGCACTGTGGGTGTGTACTCCAGGAGAATGCTAAGATACTGCCAGGATACAGGATGCAGTGATATTTTATTAATTAGGCTTATGCTATATTGGTGCAGTGATGTTCTAATACCATTAAGCAGTAATACTCTTTTAGGATATTTTACTATTTTGTAATTGAGTGGTACATGAATTAACAAAAGTAGGGTGGTGTAATGATGCATTAAGTATAAGCCAGGATGTCATCTTAGCCTAATGACATGTTTGCACACCAGCTCGGTGCAGCAGTTGCAGAAAGAGCACTCTGCCGTGGACTTTCTGCTGGGCTGGGATGCAGTGCGTGCAGCTCCGAGCGTCTGGAGAGCACGGCACTGACAATGCAGTGGTGTGGTAACCCAATCCTGGGCACGGCAGAGATGTGATACTGGTGCCATGTGGTAGGAGTTTGGCAGTGCACGGGTGTGATAATTGTGGAGTGTTGTAGCCTGACAGAAGAGTTTAGCAGTCTGCTGATGTAGTAAGACAATATTCCAGACAAGAGCCATTCTGTACAGCAGTGATCACTTCTGGTGTGATATTTGCAAAGGGCTGGGCTAATCTGACAGCACCATCCCGCTGTAGCGGAAGGCAGCAAGTGAAGTATTACCACCATGCCACAGTTTTGGAAGCACAGCTGAGTTAGCAAGAGGACAACACCACAAACTTACCTGGTGACATTGCAGTGTGAGTATGGGCTGGTTTTATGTGGGACAGTGGGACAGCAGTGTTTTAAAGTGGCCCTGCAGTGGCAGAAGCTCAGTGCAGTGCGAGAGCAGTGCTGTGATTACGGGTGTAGCTGGCAAGGGATGTGTGTATGATAATGCAGCAAAGCGGGAAAATGGCAAGAAAAGGGAGCATGAGGAAGATGTTTCATATGATTTTGGCCTGATAGGATAGTGTTGGAGTGGCCAAGTGGCAAAAGTGTGTTGTGAAGCATAAGGGAGCATGCATATTACCTCTGCAGAGCAGAAGAGCATGAGAGTCCTGTAGTGTCTCCAGTGTGGCTACAGATCACAGTTCAGCAACAGAAGAGGAGTGGTGACCCCTCAGCAGCTGGGATGGCGGTGAGGTGGCAGCCTGGCAGCAGGACACAGTTTATTAATGTGACAACAGTAGCAACAGCAGCACAGAGACCGGGACAGCAGTGCGGTAGCAGCAGGACCGCAGTGCAAGTTTTGTGGCATTCCTGGGGCAGCGGAGATGTGGCTGCAGTGCCCGCACCGTGGCACCTGGCTCACCACGGCTCTGTACAGGGACTGCGGCACAGACAGTCACCGGTTCTCATCGCTTCATTCCTCCTGTGCCTCAGTGCTGGCCTAGCTGGCATTTCACGGACAGCTTTTTCCGGGCATTTGCTATGCAATATTAATTTGTAAGCGATCCTGCCATGTGAGACCTGAACGTTTTCAGAGCCGTTTAGCTTTCACACCCTACCTGACTGTTAAATTTTTCAGTGAAGTGATTCCCCAACAGTTTTCTGTCAATTGCCTCTGGTAGCATGGGGATCAAAGGGGTCAAACAATTGCCGTAGAGAATCATGAAATATTTACAGGGTTCTGCTGTTAGCACTGTGGCCAAAGGGGCTTTTGTATTTCTTTTTGTACAGGGAGTTTAAAGCCTCTCCTGCACCATCTCCCATTCCTGCTTTAATGTCAGTGTCCACATTACCATTAAAATAGGGAAGGAATCTTTCTGCATTTCCTGTGAAATTTTCCTTTTATTTTCCTGCTCCATCCCCCTTTATTCTTGAGCTTTAGTTCTTAACAGGTTTTAATGGACCTTATAGCAAACCGGGATGACAGAAGTGGCCCCATTTTGGGACAGGAGGTGACCCCAGGCTGTCTGTGTTGAAAGCATGTCAAGAACATCCTCTAACCAGCCGAGAGCATGTAGGGAAAACGTGCCTTGTCCAGCCTCTCACCTTTCTGGTCTTCTCATCTGCCAGATAACTTTGTTCCCTCCAATGTCTTTGGCTTCAGCTGATTCTAACAGGCGTTTTGCCCAAGAGCAGTCACTGCATCAGGACCATTCTTGGAGATCCATCCGTGGAGAAGCAGGAAGCCCTGGCCAGTCCTGCCAGGGTAGAGTGGCTCCTGACTTAGTAATGGAAGTTTTCAGCTGGCCTTGTGTTTTAGCGAGGGAGGCTGCAATGGAAACTTTCATGTGTCACGCTGTGGGGTGGCGAGGTAAATGTGGAAGGTCTGGGTTTCCAGGTGCTCACGTGCTGTGTTGTGTCTGTAGGGGAGGTGAAGCAGCGGCACGTCAGGGCTCCTGACAAGCTGAGACAGTCTCTAACTAAACTGCTCATCAACACTGTTAAATCGGCACAGTAATTTGGGGCGAACAGACTTCTGGCTTAGCAAACTGACCGCCGAAGTGGTGCTGGTCCCGTGGCACGGTCTTGGCTCGCGTGCAGTATGGAGCGCGGGGCGCACAGATTAGGAGGCAGAGAAAACCCGGAGAAATGCCGTATCCTGCACCGACTTTTCCTCCGTGTTTTATGGCGCCTCTGAAGGCTTATACCGGCCCCGAAAGGGTGCCTGGGGGCGCGGGCGGAGAGGGCAGGCGGTCCCCGCGGCCGCAGGGGACAGTCCCGCGGACAGCAGTCAGTATTCCCGCTGCTGCTGCCCATCCCGCCGGGCTCCCGGGATCGGCGCTGCGGGCGGCCTGTCCCGCACGCGCTCCGCCGCGGGGCTCCGGGACAGCGGGGCTGCGGCGGCCCCGACCCGGGCTCCGGCGGCCCCGGCGCGCCCCCGCGCGGCCCGGCCGGTTCGGCCCGGGGCCCTTCCCCGCCCGGAGGAGCCGCCTTGACACGGACCCGCCGCGCTCTGGCTTCCCGGGGGCATGCTCTGTCCCTGGGCCGCCCGGTGAGCGTGTCAGACCCGGGGAGAGCCCCGCTGTTGTGAAGTAGGCGAGAGCCGCTCCCAACTGCGTGTTCACAGCGGTCCGGATACCTGCGTGGGGCCCGTACAGCTTGCGTGCTTCCATCCCTGCATGAGTTGCCACAGCCCATGTCCATGCATGTAGATTGACCTTAAAAGCCTTCATATACATGTCTTGTCTATGTACACACAGCCTGCTCGTGCAGCTTCTGCTAAATCTTCTGTGTGGCTACACAACCACCTCTGTACACGCTTATGCATTCCTGTGCTTAAAACATCGCTCGGCGTTTGTGTGCACGCCTGCCTGCTGACACCTGCCACACCTTCCAAGGTACGTCTCATGTTTTTATATGTAATGAACCCAGACACAGAGAAACATTGTTCCACTTGAGCATATCCACTCAGTTCCCCCTTTGCTCAGCTTGGAGAAAAGTTCATCACATTTATTGCTTGTAAAGAGCTTGAGGGATGTGAGCCAGACGTACAGAATCACTAAGGGGCAATGGATAAGCCTCCTGCCTACAGTAGGTCTGCCAGCAAACATTAATCTTTGTCAGTGATTTACTTTTTAAACAAATCTGTTTTAAAAGGCTATAGAAAGACATCAAAATAAAACCAAGCTAAAAGAACATTCATTAAATATTCTATTCATGAAATATACAACAGCATGATCTAATGCACTGAAATACACAAACCTTCTGGTTAGATTCAGTTTATCTTTGGAGAGGAAAAAAAAGCTTTCAGTAATAAATTAATCATCATTTATATAAGTCCACTGTCCATTTTGTTAAGCTTTACTGCCTTGATTTTTGTTTCATGCAATCCTGGGTTTCAACACAATGTCAGGGAAGTTTAGCTTTAGATGTAGTGGCTGGGCTGCAGGTTGTCAGCTGAATTAGCTGTGATTCTTTGTAGCATTCCAGTTTCAGTAACTGTTTTTCCCTGATGCGTCCATGAGTGGTATTGATTTCCAATAGCAAGCAGCTATATGGTGTGCATTCAGTAAAAGATGTCTAGCTAACTTTGGGCTCCGTTTCAATAATCCTCTGACATTCCTGTGACCTTAGAGAGCAGCAGAATTGTCCATGAACCTGAGTAATCCTTCAGAAAAATGCCCCACTTAAAAATAAAGAGAAAGAACTGTCCTAGCTATGGTCATATTTAGATTTTTAGTACCTTTCTTCACCAGCATAAGACCATGAACTCAGTGCTGTCCATGAATGAAGACATTAGCAATATTCTAATCTTTCTTCCACCCATTCCTCCCCTAGAGTACTTTACATCTTGCAACCATCTTTGGAAGGAATACACAGCATTGTTTCATCCCACTCAGGCAAAATACATTCTCTGCATTTGGAAGGAAACAGGCAATGGTGTAACATTGGGAAGCATGTCACAACAGCTAAAGGCAGGAAGCAGAAAAACACCAGCAACCTCAATGTGTTCTGCTGAAATGAGACACAAAGGGTTTAGATACTTTGGGACCAGTTGTGTTGAGGTATAGTCAGAGACCTGGGATACACAGTTTGGCCCTTTTAAAGGTGCTGTCAGATCCTTATTCAAATTAGAAGTGAGGCAGATCTCTGTTTTAGGGTGGCAAATCTCACATAATGCTGCAGGGTTGGTTTGGACTATTTTGTTGATATTGGTTTCCAGGCCTCTGCTCATCTGATGATCAGCCATGTTTCCAGTAGCACCTCAGTGTGCCAGCTAAACAGTGACCCCCTGTCCCTCTTATTTCCAAAGAGGTGAGAGAGCCAGGCAGAATTTGCTGCTTTTGCCGTAGTCACAGTTGGACAGATTGCAACAAAATTCCCATATTCTGGAGCAAAGACAAGGAACCACATAAGGTTTATTTTAAACAACCTCTGTGCTCCATATATGTGACAAATCCTCACAGCAGCTTCTGAGCTGTCAAGTTTCTACTTGTCTTTTTGTAGCCCATTGATGATCTTTAGGATCATCATCAGCAAATATCCACAGTACATTGTGGTCTGGCCAACGCATCTCCTGCGTAGGTACTTGGAAGTTGGGCTAATGCAAAATACTTGGATCAGATCTGCAGGGAAGGTGTCAGGAGAAAGCACGTTCCCATCTATTTTCATCTGATGCAAAATGAAGCCAGCTATTTACAGACAGAGCTGTTCTAAACAGAAGTTGACAGGCAGTCCAGGCTTTGTTACCTTGTGAGGAATAGAAAATATCCTTGGTCTTTTTAATAAACATTCTGTTGTTTGTGATTGATTATGATCCAATTGCTCTAATGGAGGAGAATATTATGCACAGCATGAGTCAGCAACATTTTCCTTCTGGAACAACTGACAGCAAAGAAAGTTCCCAAACTCTCTGCAGAATTCCTTTCCCTAGATGAGAATCTGGACTGCATCCACCAGTACCTGCTTGTGCCTCCCCTTGAGATGGACCTGTACTTGTCTGACTGGCATATGGAATCATCCAAGGTTCATTTCAGGTTAGAAGACACAACTCAATGTGCAGCAAAAGCACTTGAGAGCTGATGCAGAAGAAGAAACAGAAATCAGTCACAGAAGTTCAGAGTGCCAGTGCATGTTCCAGTAGTTGGGAGCTTCAAAATGAGGTCCTTGACAGAACTGGCAACAGGAGGATGTTGCCTGCTCCAAATGGTTAGGCTCATCTGAGGTCACTCAGTAGACAAGACAGTTTCTGTAAAACTATATGTTTCCTGTAAAATACAGATCTGTAGCCACCAGATAAAGGATTATTGGAAACAGATTTGAAAGCTACTAATCCATGTGTGGACTGTCCACTCTGGGGTAGGAAAAAGTTCAACAAAAATTCCTGCCCTGTTAGGATAAATAAAGTAAGGGGATGTATTTTAATATACTAAATGTTTGCAGCATTTCATGGGCTCTTGGTAGAACTATGGACTTCAGAGAAAAGGTACTAGGAAAGAGTTTCCCCTGCTTTACTATACAATACCCATTACCTGCTGACATTGCCCTGTAGCAGTATTTGTGTTGTGTTGAGAACAATAATGTAATGTCAGCACAAGAAGGACTGTGGACTGAAACAGGCCTAGCATCTGAACAGTCCCCATACAGATCCATACTTCCACTGAAAATTTTTGCCAAGCAAAGCTACAGTTTGATAAACAATCCCATGTTTTGGTTTGATTTTGTTTTTTCTGTTGTGTCTGTTGGATATTTGCTGCCACTAGATAAAGCTTCTGGCACCTGCCAAGTGATTAGCTATGAGGAGTTCCAACATTTTTGTATGAAATGAGCATTTCTGCCAAAGGTGCCAGCCCAAAGCACAGCACTGCTTTTTAAAGCATCCAGACATATTAAACCACCTAAATCATTCCTTGTTCAATGCCAAGCCAGCCAGCCTTCTCCCTTCCATGTGCTCAGGTCAGTCACTGTGCCAAATGCTTCTTTCCCATGAGCTGACACCTTGCTCTGTGCCAAGCTGCATCCCTTGAGGTCTCTGCTCTCCACCTTGGACCTCAGGAGAAAGGGAGGGATGCATGAACAGCAGCAAGAACTTGCATTTCACAAAGTTCTTACAGATTTTTAGAAAGTTTACAACAGAGACACAGACCTTAAAAGAACAGTGTGATTGCCACAAAGAACAGTGTGGGAAAACCAGTATACATGCATGTGCAGCCCTCCCACATGCATACTGACTACCCCAGATATAGGCATACCCACAGATCAGCACCTACACAGAAATGTTTCTGACACACTTATTCTCAGCATCCTGTTCTCTTACAGCAGCATCAGTTGGAGGAAGGGAGAAAATATGTTCCTTCTAACCTAATCTTCTAATGACCTTTCTGCCAACTCCACTTTCCTTGCCTATCTTTAAGCTACCCGTGGTGGTGATGGGAACAAGATCCCACTGTAGAGAGATTTTCCTCCTCAGAGCTCAGCAGGGGCTGTCTGCTAGATTGTGGTGTCCTGCCCAGTTGCTTTTAAGAGAGTCAGAGTAAATAAGGAGATAAAAAAATTGTTTATGATTGCATCTCTTGGGCCTCTTGCAGCTCCACAAGAGTTCTTACAGAGTTGAAGGATTGTGTCTGTGCTGCAAACCTGGTGCACATGGGCTCCCATTCCCTCTTCCCTTCCTGGACTGCGAATTCCCTGCCAAGCCTGGCAGGAGGCCTCAGCCCTCTCACTCTGCCCTGCACATTTCCTATAACTGCCTGTAACTGTAGGGAAGAAAAGCTGGAGAGTGGGCAAACACAGTGATAGCTGTGGCTGGCTCTGAATGCTCTGGTACAAACCAGTATTTAGAGGGTCACCATCTTGTTGAGAGGCTTTTAGAGCTCAGTAAGACACACTCCACAGCTGTATTCCAAAACTGTCCCACAGTAGTCTGGGAACTGTGATGGATTTTTCTGGCAGATGTCTGACTCCCTTTCTTCCCCTCCCTCTCTCTGGGACAATGTGGGAGATGGGCACTTCTCAGTTGCAGGGTGTTCCTGGCCTCCATGCTTCCTGTCAGGGAGAGATTCATTAGCAGCAGAAAGGCAATTCTCTCTCCTCTCTGCTCTGGAATTGAAGTCATTTGTCTCAGGAAGGAGCCCAGGCGCCTCACTCGCTGTGTGGCAGCTTCTGCTCAAGGGAGACAAGCACTTCGTCAATAAACAAGGAGCCTGGGGAATGGCTCCAGCTGACAGAGGACATTATTAATGACTAGCACTTTGTCAGAGGGTAGATCAGCCTCCCATTAGCTGCCTTAAGAGGGAAAAGAGTAATAGGGCCAAAGATGGAAGCCTGAGAGCAACTGGGAGTTTCAGCATCCTCCTGCAAAGACCCCACTGCAAGGCCCAGGGCTGGCACAGCCCCCAAGGAGTAACTGTATTTTTCCTCAGCATCTCCTGTGACAGCAGGAGACAGGCCCAGCTCAGGAAGAGTTTTGTTTTCCACCCTAGCATGGGTGGGCTCTGCTATGGAGGTCTTCCCCTCTGTCCCCCTCTCAGTCTGCCCTGGGTACAAGGGGCAGACAAGGAGCGTCTTCCAGCATGTCCTGGTTTTTGTTTTGGAGAGCCTGTGGATCTTTGTGCAGCTCCTAGCAACATCATCTAATGAAGAAGGCATTGGGGGAATCTGAGAGGAGGCTGTCCCACTGCCTTCAGTCTTGGGAAGCTGTTAGTACAAGGAAGAGCAAGAAGCACCATTCCCTATGGCCATGCACTTCTGTCTGTGACTAACTGGAGAAGTTGCAGACTTTTGTCATACTTAGACTCCTAGACTCATCTCCTTAGGTGGAAGAAGCCTCTAAGCTCTAAAGCAGCTGTTGAGTCACCTTAGAATCATACTTAATTTGCCACAGCACCATCAGGGTGGAAGGAGAAATCCCTGCTTTGTTTTGACATTGACAGTTCATCCTTTGTCCTACAGCCCTAGAGCTGCCAGGAGAGTGAGTCCTTGGCTCCTTCACAAAAAGCATGTGGTGCAAGTACTCAGCCTGTGGAGCAGGTCTTTGTAGAAGCTTTTGTTTGGAACTACACTTGCAAAGAAAGATGTGAAATCTTTCAGCTCAACACCAGAGTGTTCAACCAGCCTGCTGTATAACAGGGTGTAAGATCAGTGTCGTCCTGGTCTCCAAGGTGTTTGAAGGAAGTAGCTCTTCATACTTCTTATCACTGTGGAGCTGCAGCTGTGGAGCCTTCACAGCTAAAGGTGCATTCACTGTCCTGCTCAGATACTGTTGCCTGAGTGTGATTATGTGTTTTTTATTCAATTTAAGTCTCTTATCAGACTGAATGCTCTTATGCTCAGCCTGAGATCAGGAAAAAATATACTGGGGACTCATCCCTTTTCTTTCAGAGGTTATTCTACACTACAGGCATAAAGTCCAAAGTTTAGAGCCAGCTCTAGGTTCAGGTGCCTCTTATTTATTCCAGGACTTGGGCTCTTGCAAATGAAATGGATGGATCTGACATCAAAATTCTTTGATTCACATTATCTAACCTGGGGCTGTTTAGATTTAAGATTCAGGCGTGAGCCCGTCTTTGGTCGACTTATGTGGGTTAAACTGCCAACTGATTTTTACTTGCAGAAAGCTGGAAAAACTTTACTGCAAGACTGGCTCAACGTCTCTCCCTTGTGGTTAAATATTACTGTCCTGGGGCCGAGAGTGTTGTAGGGTCCCAGGACTGCTGTCTCCAGGCTTGCTTCCACCGTGACAGAAAAAAAATCAGACACTTCTAGGTCTGCTGGTATTTATAAGCTGAAAAAGGTCCCACCCAGATAAATTGGTCCATTTCTGCTCTGAAAGGAGCTGTGGTCTGCTCCAAGCCCCTAAGTGGATTGCCTTCTGGCCAGCCTAGTGCTGTGGTGATTGAAAAGCCAAGAGGAGTTAGAAGGGGGGTGGGTAGAGATGCAGTGTTCAGAGGCTGTGTGGACCCAAACTAGCTAGATTCACAGAACTCATCACTGAAATCACTTCTTGCATTGCCTCTCTGGTTTAATTCTCCCTGAAACAGCCCTCTCCTATGAGTGAAACAATCTTGCCTGGAGATTGAGGGGGGTGGGAGGGATTTGAACATTAATCTGATGTAGATTATACATCCGCCTCCCTCTCTCCCCCCTTCTCACTCACTCTCTCTCTCTCCCTCTCTTTCTGTCTGTTTCTCTCCCCTCCCTCTCCTTCCTGCTTCATCTCTTCAAGAAAGTGAACATAAAGTAAAATACGGAGAGAGAGAGGCAGAGAGAGAAAAAGCTCCCTGAAGAGGGAAAGCCCCAGCAGCCAGTAGCTGTTTGGATTTGCCTGGTGCTGCCTTTCTTGCTTTGCTCCCAAGGAATACCTTTAATGGGATCAATTGCTTCAGTTCCTTTATAACCAAGTCCACCGGAAAGGCAGCCTCAACATATTATGGGCAACTGTGTGAAGTCTCCTCTGAGAAACCTCTCTAAAAAGGTATGTTCCCTGAATCAATCCAGCCCTGCTTCTTGGGATGGGTGACATTGTGGGGAGACAAGCATGGGAGGTGGGAGAAACACAGAGATGAGTATGAAGGGTGCAGCTTCTTCACCGGACTTTTTCTGTAAGAGCTGCTCATGCAAGTGCAGCCAGTAGAGGCCAGGATGCTGAGAGCCATAATATATATAAATAAATGTGTGTGTAGGCTCGTGTCCTGCTCGCTGTGTGTGTACAGCTCTCCTCTGGATACGTGCAAGCATGTGCTTGTCAATGTGCACAGTGTGCTGGCACACTCCTGTCAGGGCAGGAGTGAGCTTGTGCTCGTGCTTCAGCTGAGAGTTCCCTGCTTGAGTAATCACTGTGTCATGGGTGTAGGGACATATATGCATGTATAGGTGAAGCGTCACGTGTCTGTACATGTTGCCATTGCTGTGTAAGAGTATGCACACCTATGGGCCCAGCTGAGGTACGTGTGTGTCCTTAGCTCTTTACATCTCTACACAGGCATCCTGAGTGCCTGAGCAGGTTTGCTGTGAGTGCAGAAGGCATTTCTGTGTATCACACACATGCCCTTGCTTTTATGGTGCTGTGTGTGCTCACCTGCTGGTGCATGTCCTCACAGAAGTCTGTGTGTAGACATGCACGTTTTTATATCTATCCATCCTTGCATATGAAACAATTAGTTTTGGTATGTGTTTTGGTACAAAAGCATGTTTTTCTCTCTGTTCTGCTTGTCCATGCATCTGTCTGTGAGTGGATACGCTGGGCCAGGGCTGTGTGTTTGTGCATCATGTTGCACGTCAGCGTGGCCCATGTGTCTACATGCTTGGGCCCAGCTGGACTTTGTCTGTGAGCTGCCACATGTATCTGTTAGGCTTCAGCCCACAGTCTACTCTGCTGAGGTTTTGCAGTGGTCCTGGGACAAACTAGATTCAGGAATAATTCTGCTGTTATGGACTGGGTTGAAATGGGAATGACA
This sequence comes from Fringilla coelebs, assembly GCF_963513975.1. Taxonomy (NCBI): domain Eukaryota; kingdom Metazoa; phylum Chordata; class Aves; order Passeriformes; family Fringillidae; genus Fringilla; species Fringilla coelebs. Next base: position 4,799,755 of record NC_140043.1, on the reverse strand, counting down.
TGCCCCAGAAACATTTCTTCTTTGACTGAGGAAGATCTTACAGCACTGTGTACCTGTCAGCCTCATGGTTCTCACTTGGCAGTGCTGCAAATCTAATAGCTCAGCAAAAAGCTATGCAGTTCATTCTCCATAAATGATAAAGTTATGCTGATCATCCAAAGTATTGCAATGAGATGCTGCCTCTGTGGAGACCTCAATGACAGTGAAATCAAGATGCTTTATCCAGGAGACCTTGCCACCTGGGAAAGCTTCTCTGCAAGGGAGCTGTCTGGGAGAGAGAGGACCTCCATCACAGAGTTTCTTTTGGCTGCATTTTGGCCTCTTCTGTATAGAAACACAATTTGCTTGTTATCTTGGCTGCTGTAAACAAAGCCAGTAATGGCACAGTGTTGCTGTGGGGAAGCTGGGATACTTGATGAGGGAATTCATTACCAAGCAGTTAGGCAGTGCTGAGACCAGTCCTGGGTCAGGGTGACCTGCAGGGAGACGTAGAAGTAGCTGAGGTTCACCCAAATGTTGCACATATGAAAAACCAGCTTGGTTGCTTGTAGGTCGACTTCAACTTGGAATAAAAAGAGTTGGCTGCAGCTGTACAAGGCGATTGCAATTAAAGTCTGACAGGTAGCCAGGCTTGAATTGAAATAGATTCAAGAACCTGTAAATTGTGTTGTCAGTCTTTGAGGTAATTTATGCTTTTATTCCTAAAAGCTGCTTCTAATAACTCACTTTGTGCCTAGTTACAAGGCCTGGGATGTCAGGACTGAAGAGAAAAAGTTGCAAAGCTGAATTAGAGAATTTCTCAGGCGTCACTCTAGTGAGCTATGAAATAAGGCACTCATCCTGACAGGTCCTGGTACTCTGCCATTCTTTTCATTGCAACACACATGATTATAGTGGAGACTTTGCAGATCAGTCTTAACATTGCCCAACCTCACTTGGCTGTTATATGATCCCAGTAATTTTTCTCAGATTTTACTTTGAGCAAACTCATTTTGCTGAAATGGGAAAGAGGGAGGACTGCAGACAGCACGTGTGGAAGCTGCTCTTGAATGAAAGTCTGAACTCTTGAATACATGATTTCAACCCAGAATTTGGCTTTCATGCCCAGGCACCAGCTGGGGTGGCTGATGTTTCTTTGCCCCATACCAATATCACAGCTTCCTTGCCCTCTCTTCTGCGATGAAGAAGGAGCATGGTGAAGGGAACTTGAGTGGATATTTGCAGGAGAACCTCTGAGACTGCTGGCAGAGGGAACATTGAATGCCATAAATCCTGCCTGCAGTGACAGTGCAGGGCAGGGAGCCTTGCTGAGCTGTTCACCTTGGTGAATTCTGGCACTGCAGCAGTTTGTCTGGTCACAGTCCTCAGTGGCTCTTGGCAACTGTTTTGTCAAACTGGCAACCTCTAGCAAGACAGAAAAATAATGTGATGAATATTATGAGGTACTACTGTATAGCTTGGTAATAAACTATTGACTGGAAGTGTCAGCAAACAAACATTTGGAGCTGTGGGGCTTTGCATCCTTCATGTGGCTTCACTGGAATTAAGTACCGATGTGGGGTATTTAGGTGATTCATATTATTTGGTATATTAAACTGAAAAATGTGCCAGGAAATAAAGCTGATAATTTTGAAAATACATGGCACTGATGTCACAAAGCTGTGTAGCTCAACACAGATGTCTTGACATTTAGCTGAGCTAGTAATATGCCATTCATGGATGGATGCTCATCTTTCAGTTTTTTAAGGACAAGTGTCCTATGTGTCAGAATTAATCAGAGACCAATTCCTTTCTCAGCCACAACTGCAATGAAAACGCTTTTCTGCTTCATCATTTTCTTTTCTCCCTGGCTTGCTTTTTGAGTTATTTTTGTTTTGATGCTTGATATTCACATGACATTATACATGAGCAGATTGGTGTAAGACTGTGTACAAAAAGGCAAATTACAAACCATGCATGCAATGTAATAGCACATGACAGACACAGCAAGTAGATACAATAGTGTCAGACAAGTGTGAATGGGGGGTGTTTGTGTCTGGTCTTTTGGCCTGAAAATTTACCTCAGGCTTTCAGGAAAGGGTTAATAGAGACAACGACAAGTGACAGAGCTTCTCTGATCACCCCTGGGAACGCTGGCTGTAAAAGTAGAATCATTCCTGAAGAGGAATCTAATGTATGATTAATGTTTATTCTGTAAAACCAAGGGTCCTGTGGGTTGTGTTGGCTTTTTATAGTTGCATGGGAATATCAGGATAAGAGGTTTTTTGCAGAGCCAGGGAAATGCATTTCTATAAAAGGAAAGCAGCGCCTCCTTATAAAATCCAGTGCTGGATTCTGTTCTGGAGCCTTAGCTTAGCAGGACGTGTGCACTTAGAAAATGTGCAAATGCAAACACTCAAAAATGTTGTGCCCGTGTCTGATCTCCAGTTTGGGACTGTCAGTGATTAAAAGAGTCCAAGGCAGTAAGTGCCTCAAACCCTGAGGATGTAACTAATTAGTAGTTGCACAAGGCAGCGTGAGCCCGCAGTTGGCAGGGCCACCTGATGCTGTAAATGGTCTTCTGAAAACGTGCTAAAGCGTGTGATGCTGTGTTGCTGCAAAGTAACGCGGAGCCTGTGCAGTGGCTCTGTGCAGGCTCTGCCTGGTCTCCTGGGGATGCCCGGGCACGTTTGCCCGGGGCACGGGCTGGCACACGTACTGTTAAGTTGGGATGTTCTTGTCCTTTGCAGCTCATTCAAGGCAGTGTTAACTCTGGGGATGATTGTGGGAGTGTGGCACTTAGGGCTGTGTCTGGGTAGATGTGAGCAGTGCTGAGAGTTTGATGTAATTTCAAAGAGAAATTCTCGTGGTTGGTTGTTCTTTCAGCTTTTGAAAGTGAACTCCTGGACTTACTGCTTCTGTACGAATCCTAATAGGCCGGTGGGGGGGACGCAGTGTGCACCAGATGAAAGAAATTTAGCAATTATGTCTCTGCGAGGCGGTTCAGTAAAACTTCAGAGGAACGAGATGGGGAGGTAACATCCTCTGTTGTGTTGTTTGCTTGCTGCTGGTTGGCTGGGAAGATCCGCCATGACGAGAAGACGAGCTATAAAGCTGTCCAGACGAGCGAAGAGGGGTCGTCGGCTGGCGAGTACCAGGGTCCGCTCATGGTGCTGGCCCAGAACTGCGCCGTCATGCACAACCTGCTGGGGCCAGCATGCATCTTCCTGAGGAAGGGCTTCGCAGAAAACAGGCAGCCTGTACGTAAGTTACACCCAGCGGGGCGAGACACGCACAAAGCCACGTGGACGCGAGTCGGGGATGCGGAGCCGCCCCCCTGCTCCGTCTGCGTGGAGCTCTGTAACTCCCAGCCCTGGATCTCGAGCATTCCGGCTCCAGCTCCTAGTGCAGATACAGTCACAGGCAAATGTCTAACCTGAAGGATGTGCAGATACCCTTGTGCCTAAACACCAAGAAAGGAGGATTCTAAACTTGCAGCTATGGAAAATAGATCCAAGCCTACACTCGAGTAGCCATAATCGTATGAATTCATGAAAACGTTTTAGGACTTCAGGACTTGCATATAATCATATGGACTCAGGAAGAGTCCAGAGCTCAAAGCTGGTATTCCAGCAAGACACCCATCTCTCATTCCCAGGCTCAGATTAGCATTTAAAGCCTATATAGCCAGTTAAATGCAAATCAGGGCATCTGTATTGGGAACAAGCTGTCCATATTTGATACTGTTCCTATCAGTTCACAGAGAGCACACTAGTACCAGCAGATATAAGCAGACAGCTGCCTCCTCACAGATACCCAGACACAATCTCTTGTGCACTGGCATACCCAGCCTGACACTGCAGCAATCCCAGCCAGTTAAACTGAGGAACATCAGGCTGTCCTCATATTTGCAAATAGTGCCAGGCTACCAAATGTTATTACCCTCCCACATGGAGAGAGAGAAATAGCAAAACCACTTCTATTCATTCAGTCACACCTATTGTAAATAGGTGCTCATATGCATCCAATGTATGCATTTATATACAAACAATAAAAATATGTGCTTGTATGTATGCACCCCAATATTGTGTCTTCACAAGAACTAAAACATATTTTTACCCCCAAACATTCTACTTCTACAACAATGTGAATTTAAAGACAAACATTCTAATATGACTAACACACCTTTTATGGATAAGTGAATATGTGCATTGTCAGATATTCACCCAGTGCCTTCCATGTTCTTGTGGTGAAACAAAGCTTACCCCAATTGCCTCAGAACCAGAGGTTTATTGCCTCTGTAAGAAATTTCTGCTTCACTTGTGTGTTGATATGGTCATCTACAGCTGCAGGAGACATGTAGGTCTTTATTTCTGAAACCTGTGCTTCAACCAACAACTCAAAAAAGAGTAATTATGTGTCATTATTGATCAAAAGGCTTTTGTTCTTCCTAACCTTCTGCCACTAAGTGATCACACAGTCCCTGTGCCAGGTCACTAGAACATGAAACACACTCTTCCACAGGTACACTTGCTGACCTGCTCAGAGCCACCTGTCACAGGAGATAGGTCCAGCTCCCTAGTGGACAGCTGGACAAGTGTCCATCCTGCTTAGGCCATGGAAGCTCACTGTACCCTGAGAGGTCTCCAAAATAGGATTAGTGATGTCTCTAAGTACCCTGATGTAGAATAAGTGCATCTAATACACAGCTTTACTTTTACTGACTCTCTAGGCCAACAGGATTTCTTGTGCATAGAACAGAAATAAATGAGGGTAAGACCATTAAGTATAATGGACTCTCTGTGGGTCACCTCTGCTCATATCTAGGATCTTAACTCTTGGAATAGTTTTATTCCTCTTCCCATATGTTCTCCGAAAGCTTTAGAGTGATTCAGCCCATTTTATCCCAAGCAATTTTACTCCTTAATCATTTTAGGGGATCTTTCAAATTTAAAACAGAAAACCTCTTCCTGATGTTAGTTATCACTTGAGTCAGATTTTTGGAGGGACATAAACCCCCACCCCCCCCCCCCCCCTTCTGCATTTGCAGTATCTGGCAAATGCAAATTCTTTGGTGTGCAAAATTAGAGCCAGTGCTGAAGCCCCCCACTTCTGACAAGTGTCAGTTACAATGTGGTCTTCAGTGAGGGAGGAGGAGGAAGAGGAGGAGGAGGAGGATGATCTTGTGAGGACTGTGCTGGAGGAGGGCCCGGGTCCTACCCTGGCCACTGTCACAAGACAGCAGCTACCAAGGGTGAGTCATGGCACCCTTTGCACTGCAGTGCTGGCACTCACAGCCCTGCACCTGCTGTGCACCCAGCCACTGTCTCCAGGGATCAGTGTTTGCAGTCTCTGCAATAAAATGCACAAGGTGCTGGAACTGATCACGGGTGGTTTTCTTCTGTTATTTTATCTAAGGCGGGAGGGCAATTATGCCTCCTGCATCCGGTCTGAGGAGATTGAATTGCTTTATTACTTGGTATTGATGAAAGCAGAACAAATGGGATGACATGTTTGAAAATACCAGGTCTGTGAAGGATGAAACAGCAGAGCCAGCACGCTCCAACAGTTCCATCCAGCACAGAGATGCCTCTGGGAAGGTTATGAGTGGCAAGCTGGTCATTTCTCTGGCACAGCCCACTTCTGCACAGACGTAAACCAGTGTGTGTCCTAGTTTGCTATGCACTCTGAGCAGCTGCCATTAGAGTTTCCAGAGGAGCCTGTGGTTAAATAGCAAAGGATCATCCTTCTCAAACTGATCAAAGGCACCGTCTCCAGGCACATGTGGTGAGGCTGGAGGACACCTGGAAGGCAAGGAGAAACTCCTCACAGTTGAGGGGAAAAGCCGAGAGTGAGACGACAAAAGAGATCGCGTTTCTGTGTTTCCAAATTCTCAGATGTTTTGGATTTGCCTGGGAGCCATGAGAGGAATTAGAAAGGGCATTTAAACCAGAAAGCAGTGCATTTCCATGCTCATCTCTTCTTCCTGGTGCAGTGTTGGAACTTTCCTATACTCTTATATCCTCCCCCTTCTTCCAAGAAATTCAAATTGGATGTTTGAAGTTGCAGTGTTTCCTGAACATGGTGAATCCTTGTCCTGTTTCATTTGTGGATGACCTTGATAATGTATATGTTGTGTGTCTGCCTTCATGACTGGTTTCAAAATGCTTGTATATGGAGTTGAGGCTGGGGGGAAGGGGGAAGTTACTACCTTTTTGTGGGGACAGATTGTAGGAGATGTCACTGAGACATTGACTGTGAGAGACCTCATGGCTGTTGCTGTCCTGCCAGAAGGACAGAGATCAAGCAGTGATCTGAGCAGATGATAGTCTAGACCTGCTGGTTACAAGGACTGCTTCCAGCTGCTTTGATCTGTGTGTGTCAGCAGGAATGGCAGTAGAAATACAATCAGAGCTCCAGAGGAGATCATAACTGCTACAGGGACAGTCTCTGCTCCACAACTTGGTGCTGGGGAATGATGAAGCAGCTTCATGAAGTTGCCAATAATACCATCAGTGGGGAGGCCACAAATTTTTCTGTGTTGGTCCAGGTCTATTCTGTTCAGGGACCACCTGTCATCCCCCTGTCCACCAGATGAGAGGGAGAGGGCTTGCAGAGAAATGTGAGCAGGTTAACACCCCTCTCTTTGGGAAGGAAAGCTGGGAAGCCTTCCTAGGTAGATGGTATTAAACATGTCATCGCCTTCTTGTTTCTTCTCTCACTTTCTGGCTTGTTCCAGAACCCTTTGTACCAGCAAGTGCTATTTTGAAACTGTTTTGTGGCCAACAAATGTCTTTAACGTAATATGTTCTCTTTTTGCAGGATAGAGAACTGCGTCCGGAAGAAATTGAAGGTAAAATTTGTTGCTCCCTCTTTGTCCTCTTTCTCCCTGCCGAGTGAAAACCTATTGGCTGGACCTTTCATGGTGGCCCCCATGGGTTAAAATTATTTGGGGCAAATCAAGGGAGATGATTACTGGAATAATCCCAGTAAAAGAAATAATGTATAAAACTGAAAGAGTTCTGACTGTGAAGGAATTTGCATCCATTCCATATTCTTCAGGGTGAGAGGATAAGTAAGTAATGGGATATTGGTTGTTAGGGAACTGCTGCCCTCCAGCTCCCACAGAAAGTGTTGTGGAGCATGATACTATAATATGTCTCCAAGGAAGCTCTCTTACCTGCTAATCCCTACAGTGAGGGGTATATAATAGACTGCAGAGGTAAGTGTTGGAAAAATTTACTAGCTGCAGTTTCTTTAGGGAGCCCAGTTTAGCAATGAAGTGTTTGTGACACTTGTAGTCCGAGCAAGCTTTCCTGCCAGGAATGGGGCCAGCAGCACTGCTGACAGAAGAGCTTAACTTTGCTCCAGTCATTGCCTCATGTAGGGAGATCTGGTGGGAAAATACTGAGTATCTTAGAGAGTCTGGCTTCATAAAGTGCTGTTTATTCTGGGGAGTTTTCTTGGAAAAGGTATTTCAAGCTGTCACTGACAATATTGTTCTTCCTTTCCCACAGAATTAAGAGAAGCCTTTAAGGAGTTTGATAAAGACAAGGATGGGTTTATTAACTGCAGGGACCTGGGGAACTGCATGCGGACCATGGGCTACATGCCTACTGAGATGGAGCTAATAGAGCTATCCCAGCAGATCAACATGAACTGTGAGTAATACATACCCAGCTGTACCTGCCTGTTGCTGCTGTGCCCTGCATCATTGCCTCAGGCTCTCTTGGTCTCTGGCTGCCTCTTTTTCTTTGGATTTTCCCCCCCTCTCTTCTTTGGTTCTGATTTTCACTTCTTATCATCTCTCCTGTTTGTTTGTGGTCCCTAGAAGTCAATGCCTTTGTTTTTGCTTATCAAAGGGACTGTGTGGACTGTACTGTATATGGGAACAGTGGGTGGAAGGGTTGTCCTTCATGCTTATGCTGTCAGGTATAAAACTGCCCTTAATGTGTGCAGTCAGGCACCAGTGCACAGGTTCTGTGTGTTGTCACATTGAAGCTGTTGTCAGATGGTGTCAGATTGAAGAGTGAGCCTGGGAAGATGGGGATGCTTCATTTAGATGGGTGATGGATGGGCTGTTGGTCTATAGTGGTTTTTTGTGTATCTGCTGTGTGCCTGGGGATGGGCTGTGAGCGAGCTGTGCTGGCAGCGTCAGATGGGAGCATCTGCTGCAGTCGTGGAAAGATGTGACAAATGCATCTGATTCACTGTAACTGTGTTTGTGACCCTTGTCTTTCACCATCATTTTTGTCAGCTCTCATCTGTGGCAGTGCAGGGTATCACCCTCAGCCAGGTGGGGAGAGGCATATTTAGTGCATGTTATTTCTGACACAGGATTATGTTAAAAGGACAAATTACTTGGTCACGGGAAGGAGAACAGCTGTGACATATGCAGCCAGTCACACACAAAAGCAGCTGGTAACCCTGGCACACAAGTGCTTGGGAATTTGAGAGTGCTGCTGACAGCTCTCAGGGCACTAACAAGTAAAAGAACTAATACAATGAATAAGCAGTTGGATATACATTAGCTGCTGTAATGGCGCAGGACTGCACCAGTGCTGCAGGGCACTGCCCAGGCTTTGCAGGAACATCATGCTGTGCCCTTGCCGTGCCCTTTGGCACAGGCACAGCAGTGTTGCTATAAGCACTAGAACGATCAAGCCTCTGATACATACTGTGTGATGCAATAAGGGTGTGACAGTCCATGGCAGCCTAGGATGGAATAACTTGGGCTCATTCTGCCCAGCCAATAATCCAGAAAATACAGGGTGAAACTCTCTCTCCTTTTCTTTCCACTGTTCCACGCCTTGTGTGCTTTGCTTCCTGGAGTGCCAAGCGCTCTCTTGGGGCACACAGAAATGCAAAGTGAATGCTGGTCTTGGCTAACTTATGGAGTTCTTACACACAATCTTTCATCTTGTCCCAAGTGGGTGGCCATGTGGATTTTGAAGATTTTGTGGAGCTGATGGGACCAAAACTTCTAGCAGAGACTGCAGACATGATTGGTGTAAAAGAACTCCGTGATGCCTTCAGAGAGGTGAGTGATGCCTTCTGCATGCCCCCAGAGAGGTGAGCAACACAAGACAGGATAGAGAGAAGACCCACTGGAGAAGAGAAGAGGAGGAGAAGAGAGCAGCACAGTGGAAGATCTAGAAAGAGCCCAGTCAGGCATGGAATAAGGGAAGAGTAGAGAACATTGCTAAGATAAGGGAACTCTTGAGGCAAGGAAAAGAAAAGCTGGTGCAGACACAGCATTTGCAAGGGTTTTCTGAGGAGAAAAGACAGACTGGATGCAAAAGACACTCAAAGGAGGAAAAGGAGGGACACGGACAGAATGGAGAAAATACAGAGCACTTAGGAGCATGACAATACAAAAACCAATCCAGAGCAAGATCCGTTTCCATTAACTGTATTTCCCCTGCTGGTATTTTTCATGTGCTTGCAGTTTGACACCAATGGAGATGGGGAGATCAGCACCAGTGAGCTGCGAGAAGCCATGAAGAAACTTCTAGGGCAGCAGGTGGGTCACCGGGATATTGAAGAGATCATCCGGGACGTGGATCTGAATGGAGATGGGCGTGTTGATTTTGAAGGTGAGAAGGGATCAATGCTCTCTGCCCATCTCCCCTGGTGTGAGTCAGAGTTTCAGATCAGAAGCTGAAGTGGAAGACTTGCATGCTCAGGGCCCATGGTTCTGAAGTATGGAGAAAAAATAACTTCATTTTTTCAGTCAGATGAATTGTTCATTTGTGTATCATTTCTTGCTGCATCTCAGTTTCCATTGGGCCTCCATAATTGGGCCTCCATGGTAAGAGATAGAACCTGTCATACAGAAACAGATCCTGGTGCACACATGCTGTGCCTGCCATTGTTTTATGGGTCATTTTCCTTTCTTTAAATCTATTGCAAGAGCTGTGAGGTGGCTGAATTGCTTTGGAGAATGCATTGCACCTTCCATTTCCTCTGGCTCACCTTTTTTATATGCCTTTATAGAGAATTTGTTTCTGTAGCTTTGTGCCAGAAGATGGTCACGTGCCAGCTGTGCTCACTTATACTGCAGATATCTGATCCCTAGGTGTCATGTTAAATCCTAGAGATAATTAATTTCTTCTCACACTTTTCATGCCAGAAGGACTTTGAAAAATAAGAGTGGTTAGGCTACTATCCTAGCCATTAGCTGTGGCAGGAGCAATATTAATAGAGCCCAGGCGAGGAAGCAGTTGATATCAGACAGCTAAGAAGATATAAGAGCTGGAAGGGTGTGAGAATGTGGCAGGCTGCTTTTTTCCCTGGTAGAAATCCAGATGTCCCTTTACAGTGAGGGTGAAGTACTTGAACTATGAAATTAAAGTAAAATTGACGTCATTTTTTTGGCTCAGCAATATTCCTGGGTCTCCTACATGACAAGGCATCTCAGTCGTCAGGATTACTAAAGCCTCTGAGGGCTTTGAAAATATTAGAATACCACCGGTATCTTCCTAGAAAGTATCTGGTAGCTGCAGTTGTTCTAGTGCACTGGCTGATTACATGACAGTAGCTCTCCTTGTTTCCCACAGCTAAATTATATTAGACAGCTAAAATACATGAAATGCTATCCCAGTATCAATTTCTCTGTGAGTTACCACTTTAGTTGTCAAAGGACACCTCTGTCAATGGAAAAGGAGAAGTCAAGGGGGTAATTTCCACTGCCCTCTTCTTTGTAGAGTCATTAGTTCCTCAGCGATTCAAGTGCAGAATGAAAACACATTTATATTTGATGGCATTTACACTCAATTTGAACAACTGTAATTGACTTCACAAACTGCAGGGTAGTCAAGAAATAGATTCAGGGTATCCTTACAGTTAACGTGTATCTTTAAAAACAAGAAGTCCCTTAAAGTAAACTTTTCTCAGCAAGAACGCCAGTATAGATACTGGCACAACTCTCATGCTTCCCAACACTGGTATCTCTGTGAAGTGGCGAGTTTACTAAGAAATCATACTGTGTTCCCAAAACTGTAGATCAAGGTTCCCTGAAGTTACAGTGAGGGGAGACAATGCTTGCTGTAGTGTTGCACAAAGAGTTCCTTGTGCAAACAAGACCGTAGGTGGCTGGGAAGGAGTCCAAGGCAATGAATTGACCTGCTAGAGGGATCTTATCGCCATATCTAACGCAAGGATTAAAGCCCACGTTGTGTGAGCTCTCAGGGCCAGTCTCGGAGCACACAGACTTTGCTGGCAGCCTGGGGACTCCAGGCTGGGGTTGGGGACCATGGATGCCTTCTGGTTCAGGGCTGTCTTGTGTTGTTGGTTGCAGAGTTTGTTCGCATGATGTCCCGTTGAAGATTATTCTCAGCTAAAGAAGAATCAGCACCTTAGAGAGGGCAGAAGAGGACCTAGATGGAGCATCTAGCCCCGATGTTCCTACATGAAGGTTTATCGGCTGGCTGCAATTAGGACATTGCAAGATGATCTGCTGCTCCTCCCTCATGGTGGTCCCCATGCCCCTCCACCCTTTCACACTGTGAAAGACTTGCAACTTCCTACAACTGGAACCATTCCTTGAAGAAGATTGCAGGAAACTGCAGAGCCAGGACTTGCCATGATGCTTTCATGGGATATTTGCAACTTTAGACTCCTCCTCCCCAGCTTTATTCTCCCACCAGCTGCTGCAAAGCAAAAGCAGGAGAAATCCTCTTGGCTTGGTGGATGAGAGCAAAGCCATCGGGACTGGTGGCAGCCTCAGGGCGTGTTCTGCACTTCTTGGTTTCCCTTGGTGAACCGTGTCTGTGTTTGCTGTCTCAGTGTGTGTCTATCTGTGTGGAGTTATTTATGCTTCCCCAACACTTATTTGCATCTCCTGTGGTTATGTTTACCAAGAGTAAATTCAAATATATGTCTTGTGGGGGGAAAGTGATAAATATGCACGTTGAAATTATGTGGAGCCTGGATGTCCCTGTGAGAGGTGGTGACCGGGCTGGGGGACAAGGGCTTGGGCAGATGCACACCCCAGTGTCTGCACCAGGATCCAGAGGCAAGTCCTTGCTGCAGAAAGGGGAGTCAGGGCTGGCCACTAAGTCTGTGTCAGGACTCTGCCCTCCTCCTGCTGTCCCCATGGCCAAGGGACATGGAGGGGCCTCACAGTGAGGGCAGTGCAAAGGCTCCCCATCCACTGGCATGGGCACAGGTGAGAGCCCCTGCAGTATCGTGGGAAGGAGCAATGGGAGAAAGGGCCCAGAGGGGAACTGGGTGGGAAGGGGATAGGCAGCAATAGCCAACCTTACCCTTTTCAGTTCATTTTAAATACAACTGTGAGCACATTTATGGTGGGGCCATGCTGTGGGAGCTGAGCTGTAACTCCAGTGGTGTTGGGGATTGGCTGGGAGCCTCCTTGTGTGGCAGTGCCCTGCTCTCGAACCTCTTCACACTCAGAAATGCTGTGCATGTTTGCAGCAGTAACAACAGCAGCCTCCAGGCCCTACCAGCTGCTTCCAGACACATCAGATCTTACCCTCCTTTCCTCAACTTACCACTCTCTTCCCCTACTCTACCAGACCTACAGTTGTTTCCCTTCTCTATGCAAAGGCTCAGTCACAAGTTGCCAGGACTAATTTCTGTTTGGCTTTAAATGGCTTCAAAACCATCATCACTGTGTTTCTTGGTGTGATTGGGAGCTGTTTTCCTCTTGGTTGCCTTCTTACTCAAACTGGGAGGTCAAGGACCAATATCCTCCTGCTTCCTCCATCTCAAAACTTTCACTTCCGGGGTTCTCTATCATTCTCAGGGCCCACAGATCCATGTCCCAGAGGAGGATTTTCTCTTCTGCTTTCCTGTTGCTGTGCCAACCAGCATAGCTGTAGTGATGGCTGATGCTCCAGTGATGGAAAAACTGTTTCCCCTTATATTTGTGTGTGTGTGCACGTTTACTTGTGTTTGCACAGGTGTGCGCTAGGAAGGGTTTGCGTGTGTGCACATAAAAGCAAGGAGTGCAGATAGGTGCATGGCAGTGAAGCAGTAGAAGAGTTTGTATGCAAGTGGGTGTATGCCCACTGTGTGTGTTTATCTATGGAGCTGGTCCCATCTTGGAAATGTGGGTGTGAGCCAAGAAATTGGAAAATGGATATTTACAGATCTCCACATTTATTGGCTCAGTGGCTGTATTATTGAGGGTGATATTGGAGATGAGGGTGATAAACTGAACAGAGTCCAGAGTCCTGGTATGTTACAAATGTGTTTAGGGTAATACTGGGGAAGGGGAGCCAAGTGCAGGCTTGTGTCTGCCAAAGGGAGTGCTGGTACACAACTGGGCTTCACTTACAGTGGAGCCTGTTGAGGAAGGAGCTGCTTGTGCATGTGGAGCAGGACAGCTGTGCTGCTGCCTGTGTGCTGCAGAGTGCTGTGCCTGCCTGTGGGCACTGGGGATGGCTGGGTGTATGCCTTGTGCCACAGCCAGCCTGCAGGAGCTCAATGGATAGTCAGAGGCTGCAAGTGTGCTGGCTGCTTCTGCCTGCTCCTGCCCAGATCCTGCCCTGAGCAGTCACATCTTTTGCCTGCAGCAGCAGATGGCAGGACAGTGTTTATTGAAAATGGTTAGCACATGTCTGGAGGGTGGGCTGATCCACAGTGCAGCATCACAGTGGCTGGGCATCCTCCCTGCAAACCACGGCCACTTTGGCTTAAGCAGGTCCCTGTTAGTGGTGTGGCAGAGCTGTGCCTGTCATCCCAGGAGTACTAGGCAAAGGCTGGCTGCAGGACACCTTTCTGTCATTGCAGAGGCAGTCCTGGAACCAAAGCTACTTCTGAGGAAAGCTGAGTCTGCCAAATCATCTATAGCTCTGTTCTGCCAGGTCTCACCATGATACAGTGAACAGGTCAGACAGGGCAGGTCTCAAAAGCCTTCTTTTCTTTTTTTTTTTTTTTCCTTCCAGCAGAAGCTGTTGAGCTCCTGCTGCTAGTCTGATTTTACTTTCACAACAAACCCCAAATAATCCCAGGGAGTTTTACTATTTCCTTGTGTAGACAGGGAGCAGAGATTAAAGATCCAATCTAAATAATCTAATTCCAGAGATAATCCTTTTGCTCTTATCTCCAATTTCGTACCAGGGAGCTGCTTCCAAGGAGCTCTACATGGCAGGGCACAGCTGTTCCCTTGTGGACACCTGAGCCTTGTAGCACTGTGCCATTTGGGAGGCCTATGGGGCAGTGGGGCTGGCTCACACTGATTTCTTAGATATCTCATTAGCCTCGAGGCCTGCTTCTGACCCACATCTTTTTGCTGCTCTTTTTGGACATCCCAAATGCTGATCCCATTTTCCAGCAGTGGATGGCTAATACCCTAACCATGTGCCCCTCGTTGCTCATGAAAATCAGGGTGCTAGGTAGACCAGGCAGGACTGATTCAGTCATTTTGGCACAGCTGCCAGGGGACAGGGAGAGGTCAAGGGATTGAGAAAATGACCCTGAGCCTTTCACTTGTAGGTTACTGGTGTAAATCCAGCCTGCATCAAGGGACTGACTGATGGCTCAGTGGATTAGTAACAGGGTGGAGCCTTTGACATCTGGGGCACAAACTGGCATCAAGTTGCTGGTGTAATGGCAACTATTGATTTGGGACAGCAGTGTAGGACACCACAGACACAGGGCAAACAGCCTCTCCCATCCTCTGCCAGGAGCTGTCACCAGCCTGTGAGCCAGAGTGAAGGGCTCCTCTTGCCCCAGATGAGCACAGCCACCGTCCCTCCTCACTGCTGCTCAGTTCATCCCTCGTGCTTTGTGATGCACTATTGATTCTCGGGAAATGATCATCCAAGCTAGATTTTAGAAAAATGCTCACCCTGGGAACACTTGGTAACACTTAAAGTGTTTATGTGCTTCAAAGTTATGTTCCTGACCGACACATCACAGTTGAAAGTGTAGGATTAGGGAGGATCATTTGTAATCAGCACAAATGAGCTCTAATGAGGCCTCCCTCAGCCTCACCAACTGGACAGCATTGTCCTGGCCATGGCTGCTTGCACTCCTTTGGTAACAGAACTTGGGGGACACCCAACAGGTCACAAACATAGCAGGGATATAGGAGATTAGGCTGGATTTGATCAGATGCTGTCAGGGCTGGGGTCTGTGACACTGAGATGATTTGCCAGGAATCAGCGTGAGGTGGCTGAATCTGGAGAGGTGCTAAGCGTACACATTTCATGCTTCTAATCTGGATGTGCTTTCCTAAGGCACCCTGTAGTTTCAGGAACCCCTTCCTTGCAGCAGTGCTGGTGTGGGAGTGCAGAAGTGCCATGTCTGTCCTGGCCCAGTTATATCATGAGCCCAAGAACTGATGTCACAGCAGCAGGAACATGCTTTGGGATCCACTCCAATCCGGGCAGAGCAGACTGGGGAGCAGGGGGTGGGTGGTTACATTCTGCCAAACAGTTCACTTCTCTAAGACTGTGTCTGGTTAAGAGGCCCACTGGTGCATTACAAAAGCAACAAATGCATTTAATTCTCAGTCTGCAGCACCAAGTCTTTATTTATAGAAGCAAATGCTTTGCGAAAGACTCGAATTAATAAAATATCACTGGCACTTGAAGCAGCCACGGCTAATGCAGCCGGTGCCAGGAGCACAACCCTGAGGCCTGGCCGGTATCTGATGCCTCAAGGAACACCGTGATCAGACAGAAGGGCAAACATTAAGTTATTTGCTCCCCCTTTGTGTAGGGAGTGAGTTTCATTCGACCTCCCCTGGGATATCTCACTCCAACCACCCAAGACCTTGCCAAGGTCCTCCAGAAAACAAACCCAGGATTTTACATTCTCCTATAAAGTCCAAGCCAGGGATCAGCCCACTGGCAGTGTCACGGTCACCTCCCTGCCTTCCCCTTCATTGGCCGCTTTGCTTCACCGGCACATTATTGCGGTGCAAGGTGCTTGCACGCCACCGGCCGCTTCCTATTCCCTTACTCCATGGCAGGGGCGAACAGGAGAACCAGCGTGTTCTGCCAAGGCAGCGAGCGGGGCTTGGCAGCCGCTGTTCAGAGCACAGCGGGCACGGAGCTACCGGGACGTGCCGAGGAGTCGCCTCCGACGGTGGTGGAGCCCCCGCTGTCCTGGGTCCGCTTCCAGCTCCTTCCCCGAGCGCACCGGGTGCGCTCCGGTCCGCGCTGCCGCAGCGCCGCCCGTTGCCGCGGCAACCCTCCGTCTGCGCTTCCCGCCGCCGCCCCGCCGTGCTCCGCGTTCCGCCGCGCTGGAGCACCGCGATTGGCGGCGCGGAGGGGCGGGCTTTGCCCACCAGCCGCCGGCGCTCGGGCCAGCTCGCTGGGCTGTCCCCGCTGCGGACACGGCGCTGGGGAGCTTTGTCCGTCCCCGCCGCGCTTCCTAGGGGAGCCGGTTCCATACCCACTCCGCTCACAGCGCGGGCGGTACCGGCCCCGGGCACGCCGGTCCGCAGGGACCCGGCTCCCGCGCCGCTCCCGCCGCTGTCCCCGCGCCGCTCAGCCCAACCCGCCCATCGCCGCCGGTCATTGGCCCGCCGCCTTATGAATATGCAGATGCAGGCCCGCGGCCGTCTAATGGCAGGCGGGCAGGTAATTAATATTCTCGCTTCGGCGCGCGGATTGGCCGGTGCTCGTCCCGCCCCGGCAGCGGGGTAAGCCGCCCCCTGTCGGCGGCAGGAAGGGGCGGGTGCGGCGCCGGGAGCGCGACATGGTGGGCGCTCGTACGCGCGGGGCGCCGCTGCTGCCGCCCGTGCTGCTGCTGCCGCTGCTGCTGCGGGGCGCGGCGGGCGGCATCGCCGACAGCGTCGTCTGGGCCGTCAACGCGGGCGGCGATGCCCATGTGGACGTGAACGGCATCCACTTCCGCAAGGACCCGCTCGAGGGCCGCGTGGGCCGAGGTGAGGGCGGGGGACACGCCGCGGCCGGGGGGTTTCGGCGGGACAGCCCGCGGGGTCCCGCTCGCCTTCGCTCCGCCGGGGCTGCGGGGTCCCGCTGTGCTGGCGGCGTCCGGGACCCGCGCGCCCCCGGCGCCGTCCTGCCCGCTGCAGTCCCGGCGGGTCTGTGGGTGTCCCTGCAGGACGGCGGGGGCTCCTCTCCCCCAGCCGCCCGGGGACGGTCGTGGTCAAGGCAGCGCCGGCACTTGTCACCAGCGGGACCATGGCCACCCCTGTTCTCCCGCCGGGCCCAGCTGGGGCTGCATCCCTCGTCCCCGTGGCGGTGCGGGCCCGGGGCCCCAGAGGCGGCGGGATGAGCCCTGCGGGATGGTGTTCTGCCCTCGGCCTGCGGGGTTGTGTAATGCCGGAGGGGAAGTGGCTCCGCGAGGGTTGGAGTGGGATTTCGGCTGGAAAGGCGGCGGGAGCAGTCAAGCTGCCAGCCCTGCCGCGTGCGCCCGCCGGTCTCTTTTTCTCTCCGTTTTCCACTGAGGAGCCCGTGTTCTACAGCAGGATTCGCCGGTTCACAGCCCAGTGCGCAGCGCACTCGGTGCAGTAGGAACAAGCTTTTCCAGCCCTCTGCAGCCGGATCTGGGTCGCGCACGATGTGGGCTGATGCTTGCAGCATTCTGGACCCGACAGCGAAGAGCACAGGCTGCTCGCTGGAGCCCTGGTGCTGGGCCCCGCAGAGGGAAGGTACAGCCGGCTGGTCTGCTCCATGCCCCAGTCCGTGGCTGGGTGTTCAAGGGCAGGGACACGAGCAGAAGTAGAGGCAGATGGGAAATCATCGGCTGCTCTAACTACCAAGTCAGTAAAATCTTCAGCCTACTATATAGGACAGGATGGAAAACTAATTGCACTTGGATTACCTTTTCCTACTTCCCCCAAGACCACCACAGTTTGAATTGTGCATGTTTCTGATAACTGATGTACCAAAACTTAGTCGATTTCCTAATATATTGAAAAGCTAGCTGTGCTTAGCTGCTCTGCTATCAGTTACAGGTGAGTAGTGGAATGTGAAGATGAGCTCTCTGTTCAGTTTTGAGTCTAACCTTTGCTGTTTCCGTGTAGGATGATGAGGATTTTCCTGTTCTATACAGCTGGAACTATTATTGCTTGTCCTGCATGAGTGCCATCCCAAATGGAGAGCCTTTTGGGCACACTGGATACAGTGGAGGTCACATTTAAATTCTAATATGGTTTTTCACACCCATGGAAGCTGCTGCTCCAGTCACACAGGGTGCCCTGATCACTATAGGTCAGCTTCCCTTCATAGACCTCTCACATGTGTGACTTGAATGTCCTTGTGCACTTGAACTATTTATTTCTGAGTTGAAGAGAAAAAAGGGTCTTTTTCGAGTACATTGTGACATGCACTTCCTTTGTGGAAAGCCCTTGGTGTTTCCTCTGAGCAGCAGGCTGTTACAGTAATCCTGCATCAGCCAGTGGTGCCAGGCACAGTGGAGACTTTACCCCTTTGAGCTCTCAGCTGCCTTTCCCTCAATGGCTTTTTATTGCACCATTGTTCGTTTACTCTGGGCTCCTCTCTGTGTTGATAGACATGTAAGGGCTCTAGCAGAAATGTATGGCTGACTGGGAGGAAATGACCTAGGGATAATAATTCTGAGCTGTACTGCCTCTGGGCAGTTGAAAACCTTTTTTTTTCAAGCCTCCATTCAGCTGCTGTGCCCTAAAGGACTGACTGTGCTGATGGCAATTACAGAATAGACAGGTGCCAAACATAGTTGAGTTAAAGCTTGGTGTGTACTGCCTGCTCCCCGTGAGCACCCAGCGTGCTGTAAAATCCATCTTGCTTCCACAGCTCTGCCAACAGAGCTCTGACATGCAGGTGACAGGTCTTCCTCTCCAGTTACCTTCTTGGCTATTAAAGGACTTTCTTCCTGTGCAGGCTTTCCTTTAATAGAGCTGCCTTCTGTGGAGTCCTTGGTTTGCTATCACTGTAATCTGTAGCTGGCCAGAAATATCTGTGTGGGAGGACAGGTTAAACTTTTCACCCTCTGTATTTCTGGTGGCTAGAGTCCTCAGTCTTTATGCCCAAGTTCGAGTGGTAAAGAGAAGTGGAAGATTGCGTGAGTAGCTCTGTGTGAAACAGGAGAAGAAGAACTGGCATTAATTTCCTCTCACTCGTTTGCATTGGCTCTGTCTTTGGCAACGTGTGCTGGGTTAGTAGCTCTTGCTTAGTCTTGGCCAATGCAGTGTCTGTTCCCATGGAAATGGGGCTGGGAGAGGTAAGTGTCAGCAGAGAACTTCCTCTGGATCCACTTCTTCTTGAAGTGCCAGTAGATGGATGGTGTCCACAGTATTCCCTCCTGCCTGTGCTTTGCTGGGGAACTGTTTGATGTGCAGCCCTGGAGGCATTGCATCAGTTTGCATTTATACAGGAACCCTGATAGAGTAGCAAACCAAGTGGGGTTTAAGTTGTTGGGGGCTGCTGTAGAGGTGGTGAAACACTGAAGAGAGGCAAATTTTGTGATTTCTCTTATTTTGTCAGTTGTTATCCTGTTTGGGTATGGTGTTTGGGCCCTTCTCAGGGGCTCTTTGCATGCCTGCAGACAGCACCCATTTCAGCTGGGTGGCTCTGAGAACATTAGCTGATGGAGCTGCTGGTGCTCTTGAAATGCTTGTGTATCTTTTTTGCTTCCTTCATCCCATCTTCGTGCTGACAGGTATTGTGGGCCTGTGGTGAGAAGAAATGGCTTTGTAAGATGCTTAATGCTTTTCACCCTTCTGCCATTCTCCAGTTCTTTGTTGAGGGGGATGAGTCTCTAAAACCCAGTGCTATCAACTGCTAACTTCAAATCTGTTGCGTCAATGAGTCGAGTCAGTCCTATGCCAGCTATTTTAGTTTTGTACTTGGAGTCTGAAATTTGAAAATATTGTAAAAGTATTCTAGGTGTTTTCAGTCTTTAAAGCAAGAGCCAGTGGCCATGTCTTTTGGCTTTGTGTAATGTTTTTTCTAAACAGGCTTTTCTTTCTGCAATGGTGGAAGGGAGCTTACTGTGTCTTGGACTGCAGCAGGTCTCCAGACCTGTTTGCTTACATTTCCTGGATCTTGGGGCTTTGGCTTCTTGTGCTTCTGCTCTGGTAGTGCTGCCACCTGGTCAGAGCAAGCAGGGGAGATGGCTCTGATGAGTTCTAAGTGCTAATGCCTCTTCTGGAGTTGAGCGCTTCAAAAATATATAAAGTGTTTCTTCCTCAGAATGTAACTGTAACCCTTCCTCTCCCTCCTTTGTGCTCAAAACCCAGCCTCTGACTATGGTATGAAGCTGCCAATCCTGCGCTCCAACGCAGAAGACCAGATTCTGTACCAGACGGAGCGCTACAATGAGGAAACCTTTGGCTACGAAGTTCCCATCAAAGAGGAGGGTGACTATGTGCTGGTGTTGAAGTTTGCAGAGGTCTATTTTGCACAGTCTCAACAGAAGGTAAGCAATAGCTCCTTGTGTGTCTCTGATGTGAGTTCCTGGCTAGGACTGTGTGTGCTCAGGTTACCTCTGCTGCTTTGCATGCTGGAGGAAAGGAGTAAGTTAACTGAGGTCCCAACCTCTGCCAGGGTCTGAACCTTTAGAGCTCTTTCCACATTTTAGCTATACAATTGGACTGGAAAATTTAATTTCAAAGTATTCAAACAAACATGTGCAACTGAACATAACTAGCGATAGAGTTTTACAAACTGTTTCGGCTGTACTGGCTTTGAGAAGTTTTTTTCCTTTCTCTTGAGCACTTGCTTCTCACTTGACAGCATAGTTATGCTGGAGGAAGTATTGCATAGATTGAAGCAGGGAGGTGGTCTGGGTTAAATAGCCTACTCAAAACAATTTTTACAAATGTAGTAAGACTTGATACTGGTTCAGTCTGATCGTGAAAGCAGAGTTAAATTCATCTGCTTTTTGCTTTTTAGAGAAGAATAATCCTTGTCCACTTTTGAAATCCCTCATGTACAGAAGTGGAAACAGAAGCAAGCAAAACTCAAAGCCCAGTGATAAATTGGGGTAGGACTGGTTTGGGGTTTATTCTGGCTTTCCTCTGATTCCATCAGCTTCTTTAGGGCTGATCTCCTTAAGCACTGTGCTGCCTTCCTGCCAGAGAAGTATTTCAGGGAGCAGAACTGGTGGGGCTAGCTTACAGAACGGATGCAAAAAGCAGCCTCAGATTAAACTGAAGGGCTGAGGTATCTTTGGTTTCTCTTCCTTCATGTGGTTCTGCTGGGATTCCCCAGGTGCTGCGTGAAGTTTGAGTCATTACAGCCCTGAGGAGGACTTTCACTCTGAGTTCACAGATGTGGTTAGCAGTTAAACATTTTACCTCCTTCAAACCCTGTGTTCTTCACCAGCTTGTTTCCTCTTCTCTGTTCTGCTGCAGGCTGTTAATTAGAAATGGCTTCTTTCCCTAGGGTGTGGTGTGTCACAGCCATCCCAGGGTGGTAGGAGCAGGTCTTCAGACAGGAGAAAAGTTGTGAAAGAGAAGCATGAATAAACTAGAATAAAAATACGCTGTTCTCAGGTCTGAACAGTAGATGTAGGGGCTGTTTTAATAGGAGGAGGCAGATTTCAGGGTATTTGGAAGCATTGTTAATGCTTTAGTGTCTTTACCTGGCTGGTTCTGGGCTTTGAATCCTTCCCAAAGGAGTGGGCCAGGACATGTTACAATGCTTTCTGGCTCTGGGTGCATAAAAAGCGGAGACCTTTCCTGTTCTGTTCCCATTTCAACTGTCACGTGCCTGAATCTGCTCTGACTCTCTGTCATTTCTTCCACCCTGAAGGTATTTGATGTTCGCTTGAATGGCCACGTGGTGGTGAAAGACTTGGACATTTTTGACAGAGTTGGACACAGCACAGCTCACGATGAGATCATTCCCATGAGTATCAGAAAGGGGAAACTGAGTGTCCAGGGAGAGGTTTCAACATTCACAGGAAAGCTCCACATTGAGTTTGTAAAGGTAATAAGCTTTTCAGGGCAGAGCCTTGATCTTCCCTTTCCCCTTCCTACCCAGTCATGTGGTGCAGCTGTGTTGGAGGAGGAGAGATGTTGGAGGTGGGGAGACCATTCCTTTTCTCAGAGCTGCAGCACTGACTGCTGCTTTTGCTTTTTCTAGGGCTACTATGACAATCCAAAAATCTGTGCCCTATACATACTGCAAGGAACAGTGGAAGGTAAGCACAGTTTCTGAGCCAGAAGGCTCTTCCCCCTTGGAGAGCAGCCTGTTGCTTCTCAGACTATGAGATCATAGCTTTTCTGACCCACATCTGCCAAAATTGTTTCTCTTTCACTGAGTTCCCACAGAGTGCAGTTGCAGAGTGAAGTAGGTGTGTACTGTCCTCATTCTCCTTTAAGTCAAAAAGCTTGTGTCATTTTGGAGTGAGAAAAATCAAATTGTTTTGGAATTTCCTGTATATGGGGTAGAGGAGAAGGGAACATGTCTGGTCAGTCTCAGCTTATAGCTACAGATAAATACCCTCTGGCCTTGGATGTCAGCAGCAACCCTGCAGACAGATAATTTGCAGCTATTTTAGCTAGTGCTTAAATATTTCTTACCTGGAGCTTTGTTTTGCCTTTTCAGCTTTAGGACAAGGCAGTATTTTTTTCCCAGATACCAATTCCTCTGGATAGCTCCGGGGAGAGCTGGAAAGGTCCTTGTTCTTTTATCACCCTCTTTATAAGTGAGCTGGAATTGGAGCCCCTCTAGCTCCTGTACTAGGAAGGTTTAGGTTCCCTCTCTGACCAAAACATCAATTTGCTTTACTTTGGGATGGTCAGAGATGGTCAAGTGCTGCTGAAGATTTGGTAAGAGCCTTGTGGCCAGGTGGCACCTGCAGCTCAGGCCCAAGGCTCAGAAGGCTGGATTTGAGTGGGGCTTGGCCATGCTGCTCTCAGAGCTCTAGCTTTGAGGGGTGCAGTGATGTGGAGTAGGACTGTTTATGGAAAAGGTTGTTCCTGTTCCTGTTCCTGTTTGCACCTGTATCTGCTGGTCCTGCAGGCAGCAGGTGCTTGTTCTTGACTAGATCTTTCTGAGCAGCTGCAGTATCTGAATGTGTGCTCTAAGTGTGCTTTTGTGAATTAACTTGTCCATGTGACATGTTGATGGTGTAGAAGGATGAAGTTTTTCTGCAGGCTGGATCCTTGGATGCTCTTATCTTGCAAAGAAAAGAAATAGTGATGTGGTAGAAGATACTCCTCTCTTCTGGAGTGTTCTGGTTGTGGTTCTGGTGGGGTCTCAGGTGCCCTCTGGCTGATGTTCACGTGTGATTGGGGAGAGGGGAAGGAAGTGTCTCGAGGGAACTCCCAATTCACATCCTGCCTGCTTGCAACCTTTTGTCTTGTTCAACAGATGTTCCAAAGCTGCAGCCACACCCAGGCCTGGAGAAAAAAGAAGAAGATGATGATGAAGATGACTATGATGATGGCTCCAGTGTCAAAAAACAGGCAAATAAGAACCGGGTTCAGTCAGGCCCACGCACACCAAACCCCTATGCCTCGGACAACAGCAGCCTCATGTTTCCTATACTGGTGGCCTTTGGTGTCTTCATTCCTACCCTCTTCTGCCTCTGCCGATTGTGAGAGCAAGCCCCACAGTGCATCAGCCCAGGGGCTGGGAGGGAAGGAGTTGGACCAAATATGGTTGCTTTCAATTTCTCCATATTGTTCATAATTTAAGGAAAAAAAAAAAAAAAGATGATTCATTTGGAATGAATAGCAGGTCCAGGTAAGAGGGAGCTTACCTTCCCCCTGCCAGCAAGCAGCAAGGCCCTCGCCTTCCCCTTCGCACCATGTGCAGCCTCTGATTCTCCCTGGGGCATCCAAGAGTGAACTGAGTCCTGGCTGGATGTGTATTGGGCCATGAAAGCTGAGGCTACCAGTCCTGGGCCATGTCCCACACTGAGAGAAAGCCATGTGCTGTAGGATCTCTGCCTTTACTGGGTGGAAAACGGTTCCTTAAGCAGGAAAGCAATTCTTAAAACAAGGCTGGGGTACACATTTTGTCCAGGAGTGTGGAAGTGTTGTGGTGCTGTTGAGTGTCAAGCGACTGCAGAGGACAGAGCCTGGCTCAGCATCTCCCTGAACACGTGCAACACAATGTATGGTACTCGCCTGCATAAAGATACCAAGGCTCCAGACCAGCCTCCGTGGAGACGGTTCCCTCCTAGGACTGCAAGCTGTGCCAGGAGCAGAGGGATTTATCTGGCCTGATTTGCTGCACCAGTTGGGAGAGACTTTCCTAGTCTGGCAATTGCAATGTTTGTTCCATCGCAGAGGGACTCTGCTGTAGCCTGCGAGAGGCTGACGTTGTTAGCGTCTGATCAGATGCACTTGTTTTCTGTATTGATTATGGCTTTTGTTTCCTTTAATATCCTTTTATTTTCAAAGGTTTTGTTTTAAGCCCAGTTCCTTGTTTTGCTTTTCCTAGCAAGTGACCTCTACTTTGGAAGAAGCTGAGAATCAGGTGAACTAGAGAGGAGGTTCAGGACTTGTTCCTTGAGCTTCCTAATGGTGAGCTCCCCTCTCTGTAACTCTAAACAGCCTGTGCTGTAGGACAGACAGCAGAGCAACGTGGTGGATGCTCCCTGTGGTCTCTCATTCCCTCTGTAGTGACCAGCCCTGCCTGTGGCAGTGAGAAGTGGAACTGGTCAGTGTTTGCAGTGAGTGAGTTTGGCCTTTTGCATATCCAGGCCCTGTAGTGAAGGGGCAGATGTCCAACTTTTCAGTCCTGCAGAGCAAGGTGGTTTGTTGCTATCCAGAGATCTGGAAGTGAGCAGTGCACTGGAGACAAGGTCACCTGCTTCCCCCAGGGATATTTCTGCAAGAAGCTTCTCTTTCCACATGCAGAGCCTGTGCCTGCTTGGCAGAGGCTGAACAGAGCAAAAGCCACTGCTGTGCCTTCTGGTCCAGAGCTGCAGGCCCTGAGGAACTGCCTTCCCACAGCCTTGGCCTCCAACATGTTGAGCATTTCTGGCTGACCAGGAGGCAGATGTTCTGTGCTGGAGCAGGATCCATCCCAGGCAGGGTTGGGTTTTTGTGGATCAGCTTTGTTGCTGCTGAGCTCTGGGCTCACAGAGTGCTTTACCTCATGCTCTCCCCGTTGTCCTCAGAAGTGTTTCCCTAGAGCAGTGGCACTGAGCAGTGACCTCTGCTGCTCTGCCTCTTTGGGCCTGTGTTTTCCTAGCAGTTGTTTCTGAGTTTGATCCCCTGCAGTGGCTCAGCCTTTCTTTGAGCTGAGCAGGGTCAGCAGAACTACCAAGTTTCTGGCCAGGGAACTGGATGAGCAGCCTGTTCTGTTCTGCTGGGCCCAGACAGCTGAAGCCTTCACTTCCTCTTATCCCTCAAGCTGTGAACCCTGGGACCTGTCAGCTCAGGGTCTCCAGAGTGGAAACTGGGGCAGGTGACAAAATGCTGCTCTCTGCATCAGTGCTGCTGAGCCTTGCCTTTCTGATCACATCACTGCTACAGGCCTGACCCTAATTCTGTATCTGTGAGCTGAAAAACAAGCAGGACCTTAATTATCTTCTCTCTAACTGCACAAGGGGTAGTTTGGGACAGAAGGAAGAGAGTCTCTGCCCCAGTTAAAGGAGAATCCAGGCTTTAGAGAGAGCAGATCTTGAAGAACAAACCTTAGGATGAAAGTTGGTAAGTTTGAAGTTGTCTGCTTCATCTTCTAGCTACTGTTAAAATCCTAATACTTACAAAACTTTTATAAATTATGAGCTCCGATTTGTTCAGTGACAGTGCCTGCAGAAATTCTCCAGAATTTTTGGGATTGCTCTAACTGGATTGAAGACACATTTAGAGCTTTATCAGTTTTGAGAATCATGAACTGTGCTGATTTGTTAAGCAAAGAACCTGGGGTTGAAAGCAAGCATCTCTCTTAGGAGCTGCTCTCCTCCAGGCCTTTTAGGGTGCATTTTATTTGAGTATCCTTGAAGCAAGAATCACTCTGCTTCTTGTGGCTCACCCAGTAATCTCAGCACTTTGCCTGCCATGGCAGAAAGGGTGTGTGTTTAGATGTGCAGAAGTTGGAGACAAGTCTTTTAGGATAGTTTATCCTGGCCTCTCCTAGCAGCCAGGGCACCCATTTGGTGCCCCAAGGCAGAGCTGTACAGGGTGTGATCTAGTTTGTTCTAGTTGCTCAGTTCAAATGAATTTGTCTTATTTGAATAAGAATAGGGAAGAGAAGCAGTTCATCCTTCATGGCTTCAATTTAGTTGTTTTGACTCTGGTTTTGTGCATCTTTCTCACTACAAAGCTGGTTTCTGGGGGGTTCCTGACCCTGTTAAGGTCCTTTAAGCAGTTCCCTTCCTGGCCCATCCCCTCCTGACAGGTTTGCTTTGGGAGGAGCCTTCAAACAAAGCATGTGGGAGCACCAAGGATGGTGGGGGCTGGCCAGTCAGCACCTTTCTGGAAATGGAGTACTCCAGCTCCCCTGGCCATCTCTGTCCAGTATCTGCAAGCCGGACTCAGGGGTGTAATGAGGTACCTGGTCCTGACCAGGGAAAGAAAATGTTTGGGCTGGCTGTAGCTTTCCAGAATTGGTGTTTGAGGGAATATCCAAGACATTGTTTAACTGAGACAGGTCAGAGACAAGCCTGTTTGTGCTGATTCCTCTGCCAGCAGCAGGCAGATGGAGTGCAGCAGTGTGGCAAGCTGGATCAGAACAGACCCTGCCTTGATTCATGTTTTGTAGAGAGGGGCAGATATGGCAATTTTAGTAAAGCTTCCACATAATAAAGGGAAAATCACTGTCTATGATGTTTCAGGCCTGGATCCAGCCTCAGCATAATGGTTTCAAAGCTTATTTTAATTGTCCCATCAGCCCCTCCTTTAAGCCAGGCTATTGAAGTCTTCTGTGTGTCTGACTAAACATCTCTGACCCTTTTGAGTGTCCCAGGTGGCAGTGAACAGAAAGCCAAATGAATTCCCTTCTCTTTTTGGTGCCTTTGTCTCAGGCTTTGAATAAAAGTCTATTTGATGGAGCTTCTTTTTTTTTAAGGAGCTTCTGAGTTTTTTCTTTTTCTTCAAGGGACAGGCATTCCCTGCCCTTGAGATCAGATGGGGACTGTCTTACCTGTCCCCAGATGCCAGCTCTGGAGGTCACAGCTGAAGTAGAGAACTGTGAGCAAATATCTTTATTTTCAGCCCTTAAAGTCAGTGGAAGAAAAGTCTAGCAGAGGATAGAAGAACTGGAAGAGCTCCTTCAGGTCTGGTCTGCCCCAGAAATCGCCTGAAGGCAGGATGGAGAACTTCCAGACAGTCTGGTGCCTGGGTGTCTGTGCAGTTCAGAGCTGAGTGAGTCACACTGGGTCCTGGTAGCTGTTTGGCACTTTCAGCTTCTGGGTGCAGAGTGGGGTTTGGGGGGTCCTGCACCCCTAATTTACTCACTGAGGGCTTGCCCCATGCTGCTTAGGTCTGAACAGAGCAAGGACCTGTGCCTAGTTCCTTGGCCTTTAGGTTGAAATGGGATTGCAGCAGCCAGGGAAGTGTCTTGCTACAGGAACTCTGGGCTGAACAAGCCTGTTGCTGATAGAAAACAGCAGGAGGGAGAGAGCCATGAGAGCAGCTTCAGCCCTTGATATGAGACAGACTCTGAGCAGCTGCGAAGTACCAAGTGCTTCAGGCTCTGTTTGGTGCTCAATGTGGGAGAGATCCGTCTGCTTCTTGCACGTATGATGGGGAGGGAAATATCCTTGCTGAGAATCCAAGGGAAATGGGAACTGGGCCAGCACTGAGCTGATTTACCTACTGGCACTTCTGCATCTCCACAATAAATGCCAAAGCCTAATACAATTCAAGGATGCTATTTTAACGTCGGCCTGGTTCCACCAGTCTGTCTCCACAGGCTGGTCCCAGAGAGGCTCACAGAAGTATTCTCAACGGCACAAACACGCCAGGCTGGAGCTGGGAAGGCTCAGAAACGTGATCCCACGGATGGGCCTCCTGTGCTGCACCCCTGCTTCGTGCTGCCCAGCAGGTCTGGGGCACATGCATTCACCTTGGATCCAAATGGATTTGACCCAGGAGTATTGTAGCATTGAAAGGTGCTGGGATGGGTGGGAGAGGTGAAAGCAGGTCCATGTCTTCCGGGACTCTGGCTTGCTCAGAGTTTATTGCTGTATATTAAATACTATTTTTGGAGATTGAGGGGAAGATGAGGGTGGGGAGGGATGTGACAATGCTGTCCCCAGTCTGATTGGTGGGATGCTACTACAGGTTATTGATAGGTTTTGATTTTTTTTTCCCCAAAAAGTGCTTTATTTAAAAAAAAAGTCAACAGAACAAGTGCTTTCCACCCTCCTAGAAGCTGTGCTGGCTGATTAGAAAATGTGAATAATCTTTTGCAAACATCAAAGGTTTCTGCTGAAGAGTTTGTGTGATGGAGATTTGAAGGCAAGGGGCAAAGTACAGCTTGAACCAGTTTAGCTGGGAAGAGTGTGAATCCAGGAAATGCAGGATCTCTGCCCTGCAGTTGTCCCCTGTCACACTTAATGGGGATGTTCTCTCCTGTGCTACCATGGCTGTTCTATCACACTGTGGCAGTTCCTGAGCTGGTGTTCTGGAGCAAAGCAGTGGCTGGAAACTGGCTGGCAAGTGGAGGCCTTGAATTTTTTGTGGTTTCCTCGGGGGCTTTGTGCATTCAGGGCTTTCCCACTTGAGAAGCAGCTGGGTTGGTAAAGGAGCCCCAGAGCCTGTGAGAGCAGAGGCATTAGGGACTGGCATTAAGGACACAGCACAAACTACTTAAAGCTGCATTGTCTGTAAAGGCTGAAGCAGTGTGAGGAGAAATCTCCATCTGTACATGTCACCAGTACAAAGGGTTTTTGAGGAGGATTTTTTATTTTACTGCCCATTGCTTTGTGTTATAACAACTTGCAGTGACATTTTTTAGTTGGTTTTGCAGCAAGCTTGGGCCCTAGGTGAAAAGCACAGATACCTATTTCTGATTGCATTGGCTTTGCAGGGACTAGTTTGGGGGAGATGGGCATGGGGGTGGGTTATTTTATTTTTGGTACACGGTAGCAGTTTTATTTTTTAATTTTCCCAGGATGTTTGGCTGAGGGAATGTTCTGAAATCTACTGTCTGGCTGTTTAACCAGCAGTGTGCTAAAGGAAAATAAACAAAATTATATTGTCACTTGGATGAGATGGTTCCTCTTTTCTGGTGGTGGGGGCAGAGGAGCCCCCTCTGGTTTACACCCACGTGAGGGAGGCTGAGCCTGGCTGACTGCTGGGTAGCAACGTGCTGCTGCCTCCAGTACAGCCCTGGTGATCTCTTGCCCATTGTTTTGAGTGATAAAGTGCAAATCGAGTGGTACAACATCCTCTTAAAAGTGCTGATGTGGTTGTTGCTTCCTGCTCAGAGCCGGAGCACCAGAGAGATGTAATCTGCTTTCTGGGCTTTGCCAGCTGCCCCCCTTTCAGCTTGAAACTGTGTCAGAGGCAGCCGGGGCTGGAGCTGGAGCAGAGAGAAAGCAGCAGCCTTGTGCTCCAGGTGCCTGCTCTTGGGGACATGGTCCCATGCAGAGAAGGTGCTTTTCTGGAAAGCCTGGGTCTGTCCTTCCTTAGGGATAGAGGCACCAAGCCCTTGCAGCGGGGAGGATTTAGGAGCACTGGTGCAGGCAGTTTTTTTTTTTTAATAGCATTTGGCCGGCAGTAGCAGGAGTGTGCTACTCACAAGCCACAGCAAACGTCACAAATCACTGCTTGAAATCTATTTCAAGTCATCATGAGCATGTTCAGTGTTGACTGAAGTCCGAACAGAGGATGCAGATGTTTCTTGTTCTTGCCCCAGTTCCCCAGAGGGCTGGAGGTGACTCTTGGCAGCTCTTGCGTGCCTGCTGTGGCCTGGTGGGCCGCCCCTCTTTGGGAAGAAACACATTCTTTCCTCCTTGTGTTGATGCTTTGAGTCCCTTCAAGTACGTCCTGCCCGGTTTTTCCCACCGGGCTGGGGAGACTCGTCCGATCTCTGCCCCTGCCGCCTCCGGTGTGTGGCCGTGAAACTGCCTGAGCCGGGGGCACACGGCCCGGTGGCTGTCCCGCTCCCCAGGGACAGCAGCTGGGGTGTCCCCGGGCAGGAGCGTGGTGTGCCCTCCATGGCATCCTCCTGCTCACTCTGCCCCTTCCCGAAAATGCTCCTGACCGTGCCCTGAACAGAGCGGGGCTCTCGGGGGACACCTGCCCTCGGTGTTACCGGCTGCGCTGCGGGCTCAGGCCGTGCCTTCAGAGCCGGGAGCCCAGGTGGCCAGCCAGGGGTGACGACCGGGCGGTGCGGCGGGAGCGGGACGCGGGCTGGCCCCGGCCGGGAGCAGCGGGAGTGGGGCCGGTTTTGTTTGTTCGTTGTGTTGTTTTCCCTCAGGTAACCCGGCCTTCCGAACCGCCCTGTCGCGCTGCGTCCCCGGACGGAGCGGCTGCCGCGCCGGCGGTGCCCGTGCCGGGCTCTCGGGTCACCCATCCGGGCGCGACCGCGGCGGGCCCTGCTGAGCTTCGGGCGCGGCGTTGCCTGGCAACGGCTCCCGCCCCGCCCCGCGCTCCCATAGCTACCGAGGCGGGCGGCGGCCATCTTGGCAGCGGCCATGAGCGGCTCCAGGGCGCGGGCAGCGGCGGCGGCGCCGGGGCCGGACAAGAAGCTGCCGCCGGGGTCCGCGGGGCCGCTCAGCCGTCTGCGGGGCCGACGCGGATCGGCCGATGCGCCGCCACGGCAGCCCTGGACCGAGTCCGAGTTGCTGGCGCTGGAGACCGTCCGGCCCGAGCACGTCCTGGGGCTGTGCCGGGTGACGGAGAGTGAGTGCGGGCCGGTCCCCGGAGCGGCGGGGGCTCTGCCGGCCGGGCCGCCGGGGCCGGGCCGGGCCTTCGGTGTGGGGAGCGGCGGGGCCCGGCCCGGCGCCGCCGATGGGGGACGCGGCGGCTCGGGCGCGCTGGCCGCGGCGGATCGGGGTGCGCCCGCCTGCAGCTCCCGTACAACTTCCAGAAAGTTTGGGGGCTTTTGTGTTGGTTGTGGGTTTTGATTTGTTTGAGGCTTTTTGGTTTTTTGTTTTTCCTCTGGGCTGCTGATCTGTTTTTCTGTCCCGATCGCATCTCATTCTTGCTCTGCTACCTGGCACTTACCATGCCTTTGTTTCTCACGTCCTTAATTTTTGTCCTGCTTTCATGAAGCTTCTGCAAAACAACGAGCAGTACTTATCTTATCAGGCTGGGGCTAGCAAAAAGGGAAATTCATTTGATAAGTGGTCACAGGTGTTTTGAAACATTACTATATATTTTCTCTCTCTTCTAGATTATTTATGCAAACCTGAGGACAACATTTACAACATTGACTTCACCAGGTTTAAGATCCGGGACCTTGAAACTGGAACAGTACTTTTTGAAATTGCCAAGCCGTCTGCTTCAGGTACAGCATAAAAAGGTTGCAGGGAGAATAGAGAGAATCAGAGAGCTGCGAGGTTGCATTGCAAGACCAGTGCAAACCAAGCAGAAGGGTCCTTTGGTATATGTCCTGATGACTAAATTCCTCTCCCTTAAGCATAGGACTGAGTTTCTTTATGCTGAGAAACTTGTGATAAAAATGTGATTGTTGTTGCATGGGAGAGAACTATCAACTGGCAATCTTCCTTTTTTGGGCTGGTTATAAAAGAGATTAGTTCATGTGCATTGGCAGTTGTGAGGGGGGATATCCTGTGAAATTGAGGGGAGGGGTGGCTCCAGTTCTGGAGCCACCATGGCTGGGCCAACTGTCATGGCAAGTCTTTTTTATTTCATGCCAGTATAAGTCTCAGACCAATTATTAAATGTGTTTACATTCAGTACCTAAGCAGTAGGCAGCTTGTCCTGATACACCCACTAGCCAGTGTCACCTCAGGTGTGCACTCCGAGCAGAGTAACTCCAGGCTGGTGTGTTTTCTAGAGCACGCTGAGGAGGATGAGGATGACAGCAGTGAGCTGGATGCAAGTGCAGGTCGCTTTGTTCGGTACCAGTTCACCCCAGCGTTTCTCCGTCTTCGGACTGTTGGTGCAACGTGAGTATGAGTTCATGGAAAGAAGGGAGAATTGGATGTTTACCAAGTGTTACTTGACAGTTTATAACAAAATTGGATTGAAGACTCGAGAGAGCCCATCTTAGACTACAAATATCGAACTCTCTGTAGAGAACTCTTGTGCAGCCTCATGCCCAAGTCTCTGTTCTTCCTAACAACTGTTTTTTTCCTGATTCTTCTATGCAGAGTGGAATTCACAGTGGGAGAAAAGCCAGTGTCAAACTTCCGAATGATTGAGAGGCATTACTTCCGAGATCGCTTGCTGAAGAACTTTGATTTTGATTTTGGCTTTTGCATCCCCAGTAGCAGGAACACATGTGAACACATTTATGAATTCCCTCAGCTCTCAGAAGACCTCAGTAAGTGCCTCCTTTGCCACACTGAGTGGTGTTTTGTTTGTATGTGCATTCTCTCCCTCTGCTTGTGAAAGAAGTTGTGACTGGGACTGAGGGGACAGGAACAAACAGATACAGGTTCCCAGTTTAGCAACGTGTAATCTTCTCTGAATCAGAGATTTGTGCTGCAAAGTCTCTTCCTTTGAAAATGAAAGCCTAAGACAACCTGTGCTAAGTCACAGGCTGCAAGAACTGATCAGAGTCACAGGGCTGACATGCCTGATGCCTTGTAGTGTAGCCCAGAAGAAAACAAAAAACCAAAGAAAGGGTTCTTTTTATAGCCACCCATCTGTTTTTGGCACTTGCTTGTTAGGGCTAGAGCCTCCTGCTTTGGAACAGAACTGGTTCTTCCCTGAGGTCTGTTTTTAAGCCTGCTAAGATCTCTGCAAATACAGATTGCACAGGGTATGTTTGACCTTAGGGGGTGGATGGAGCAGAGGCACAGGGGCCCTTCTGGGGCTGCCTGGCTGTGGGGAAGGTTTGGGGTTTTCATTCTCCCCGTGTACGTGTGGGGAGTGCCACGAACGAGCTCCTTCTGCTTACAGATGTGATGGCTGCTTGGCTCCATTCATGGCTCTGGCAGTTTCTAAGCTTGTTTTGAGTGAGGTTACTTCATTCCCCCTCTGTTTGCTTTTGACAGCACTTGTCCTTGCAGCCTTTGAAGTAAGCTCAGAAGAGCAGTTTGCCTCTCTTCCTTGGGTAGGGCAGAGCATCGGCCTAGTAAAGCCAGTGGAGTGGCAGAGGGCTTTTTATCCTGACTGTGGCTGGCTGTTGAAGGTAACGGAGCTCTCTCTTTCACAGTCCGTCTGATGGTGGAGAACCCGTACGAGACGCGCTCGGACAGCTTTTACTTTGTGGACAACAAGTTGATTATGCACAACAAGGCCGACTATGCTTACAATGGAGGACAATAATCATTCTGTCTGCTGGATGCTGTGATGCCCTTAACCATTCCAGATGTGCAGGAGTGGACTGGAGTTGCTGTCTCGTGCAACAAGGCTTCTTGCCAAACTTTTTCTCTGTGCGTGAGGCTGAGAACATGAAGCAAAGACGATGGCTCCTGAAAGGAAATCTCCCTGCAACACCTCTCTCTCTCTGGGACTCAGCGTTTCCTGCCTCTCCTTCTCTGTTCCTGGCTATCTTCTGATAACCTTGGTTAGGTCAGTGATCAGAGGGACTCTTAGACAATTCTTGCTCTTAGCCTTTCTAGTTAGTTTGCACCTTTAGTGCTTCTGATGTTTCACCTCTTGGGTGAATATCCTTTTTCAACAGGTCAGATTGTGTTTGTGTTTAGCTATTTCTTAGCAGGAAAATCTTAACCCCTTCAAGTAGCCAGCGATGCTTGAAGAGCAGATCTTTTGTTCAGTTGGATAGATCATCTCTTCAGTGGCAGTGGTTTTGTTTGTGGCATTGCTGACATGGTTTTTTAGGGTGCATCCCAATATTCTCCAGTGGGAAAGAGACTAATTCAGCTTCTAAGCAGTGCAGGAATTTTCCATTTCCCTCTAGGGGCCTGAGCTGCCCCTAAGAACATTTAAGCTCTGTTTTGCCAGAGATTTCACTAGAGATGTGAGATAGGGAAAAAAGGGGATTATCCCTCTGATAGCATTTCTGTTTGAGCTTTTGTGAGCAAACTGTTGAATTTTGGAGCTCAGGGGTCAACCTTAGGGCTGACGTTGATCTCACTATATTTACCATTTCTTCTTCCCTTTGTAGGAATTTTTGGCCCTTGGTACAAAATCTATTGCTTTTTAGGTGGACAGCACATTGTCAGCCTGGCTGGGGTGAAGGTGTCACTCTAGTGGGGCTTAGACGAAAAATGGAGAATGTGGAAAATCACTTGAAAAATGAGTAGGAAGCAGAGCTTCCTAGGCTTCAGTCTGTACTTGTAACCCTGACTGGTCTGTCAGAGTTGCTGTGAGCAGCACCAGCTCATTTTCTTTGTTGCAGTGGGGATATTAGTAGCTAAAAGCTTCCCAGGTCAGATCACTCTCTTATGGAGTGGGATTCTAGGAAAGTGAGAATGTACGTGGTTCTCTTTTTCATTGTTCCCATCACTGCTCTGCCTGCTCAGCTGCTTATTTATGGTTTAGGAAGTCATGCTGCCAAGGTTGATACCACAGCTGTGTTTGGGATCTGGCAATAGGAGATAGCATCATGCAGTGGGAAGAAGACCTGTGTCTTGCCAGTAGCTGTGCTGGGGCAGGCTCCCAAATGTGCAAAATCTCAGCTATCAAAACCTTTTTTGCTAGTTTTGCTGGCTCTCAAGACTGGTACTTTTCCTGTCCCCATGCTGGGCTGGTCAGTTGTGTCTCTTGTTAGGGGAGTTAGGCTGTGTCTAGACTGGAGACCTTTCCTAATACTAGTTCCATTTGTTCTTGAGACAGTTAAAATCTAACTCTTCAATGGTTACCTGTTGTGTTAAGAGGGATTCAGTGTAGTTGGTGTTTTAGCAGGGTCGAGTGGGGTGGACATCAGAGCCTAGAGCCTGTTAATGCAGACAGCAATAGGAAACCACTGCCTTTATTTCCAGATTAGTGAAAGTAACTTTGGTGTGGAACATCAGCTGGCATCAGAGTAAGCAGTGAGAGTGTGTGGGGTGGCAGCCATGAATGAATCTCCAGCTCTTAGGAAGATACTTAATTGTGATTAACCACAACAAATGACTTGTTCTGGGTGGAGCATTAATCATAAGCAGCCACAACAAATGTCTTGGGAATGTGGAGGGGCAGGTTCTGCCTGATGGAAAGATAAACTATTCTGCCACCTTCGATCCCCTCCAGCATCTCCACAGGCACTAATGCAATCTTGTTTAGGATCTTCAGGATTAGTTAAAGCTGCTGTTGAGGTGGACCTTGAGATGCCTCTTACAGTGAACACCTTCCACAGCCTTCACAACAAAGCAGAACTGCCTGGAAGTGTGCTTTTCATCCTGAAGTGTTCAGAAATAGTGTCTGAAGAGCCTACTTGTTATTCCCTGGCAAATTTTAGCATATTGAACTGAATTTTGTATGTAGTATAAATCCAGGTGCCTTTAAACGTTTCTTTTATCACACTTTGTACACGAAGCAATCTGTCGCTTTTCTTAGGAGTGTGACGATTCCCTGTTTCTCTTGTCGCTGTAAAGGTCCCTCAAAGGCGATGGGCTCGTCCCCAGGGCGGGCGGGCACCGGCGGGGGCGCGCACGGCGCGCGCGCGCCATCTGCTGGCGGCGGGAGCGCGCTGCCGGTGTCGGGTCCCGGTAGGAAAAGGGAATTCCTGTCCTTGGCCAGCAGCAGAGAGGAGGAAACGGCACGGAAGCGGTTGCTTTCACACTGGTGAATGTGTTAGCTATTCAGCAATAAAAGGGAGAAGTGGAGGAAAACCGGGACACTCGCAGGCAGCAGTAGCACCCTGCGGTTTTTAGCTGAGTTTGTTTGCTTTGCCAAATCAGATGGTCTTTGCCCTAAAAGCATGCTGCAGGAAAAAGAAAGTCCCTACAAGAGGGCAACCCAGCACTGAAAAAGTTGATTGTAATCCAGAAAGTCAGGGATTTCCAAACTCCTGTTCCCACTTTAGTAGCTTTCCTAGGATTCCTTTTTTCATAGGTACTTTCTATGAAGCCTCTTGTGGCAGGGATGATTTCTTTGGTAAATATGGTTTAGCAGACCAGCTTCCTTCTGGATTGTGTGCTCTGGTGTTTTAATGATGGGTCAAAGCTACTCATGCCAGTGAGCTTGGAAGAAATGCCACTGGGATCACATCCTTGACACATGAATGGTCAGTTGTAACCTGGTGCTGCAAAGGAGATACTTTCAGTGTCAGTTGGAGTTTGAGCAAGGAAAAAGGTGTCAAAGACTACTCTCAGGTTTTGTACTGAGTTGAAAAAAGAAAAAAAGTTGGGACCATACTGAGTTTGGCTGCAAAAAGAAAGGGACCAAACCCACAGACTCATAGTATGTTTTTTCCAGTATTTTTCCTCTTATTACCAGGACCTCTTTTTCACATTTTTGAGGCAAGGGCTTTGAATCCATGCCAGCAAACTTCCTGGAGAGCTATTTTCATGCCTTGAGTGTGGAATACATACTGCACCTTGTGAAGGAAGGTCATCTTTTGTTGTATGGACTGGGTACTTCTGTTCTTGTTCTCTGTTTTTGGTAGGAAATGTCTTGTGTGTGTACTTGAGGATTTTCAATGTCTCTTTTGCAGAGGAGCAGCAGCCTCTTCTCTGGTGCTTGGGGATGCTTATTCCATTATCTGAGGGTTCAGGAAGAATAAAACAAGTGTTTATTAGTCAGAAATGAAGGAGGAAGGTGGTCATGAAGCAGTAAGGTCCAAATGTAGCAACTCTACTTCTCAGCTCTGTGTTTCATCACATCATCTTCAGCTGTTTTCCGTCTTCTGCCCTGCTGCCCTGTGCCGAGGACAAGGCTGAGTGATGGCAGCTTGGTGAAGTCAGCACCTCTTCCTCTTCAGCAGCAGCAGGACAATGAACACCAGCAAACGCCCTCTCTGCCTGCCTGGATCCCAGCGCTGTTACAGGACACGTATTTATATCTCTCACAG
This sequence comes from Fringilla coelebs, assembly GCF_963513975.1. Lineage (NCBI taxonomy): Eukaryota > Metazoa > Chordata > Aves > Passeriformes > Fringillidae > Fringilla > Fringilla coelebs. Next base: position 4,762,901 of record NC_140043.1, on the reverse strand, counting down.
GGTGGCCTTGGGGCTGCTGGCGTGTGGACTCCTCTGTGCTGTCCCTTCGGACCCTGCTCCCGTGGCCCTGGCAGCGCCGCGGGGCTGTCCTGGTGGCCGTGGTGTCCCCGCGGTGCCGCTGTATTTGTACACCCGTGGTTTTGTCACCAGCAGTCGGAATAAAGGACCTTCCTTCCCTTCCCTCCCTCCCTCCCTCTGCTCGCGGCGCGGGCGGCCCGGCGGGGGCGGGGCGGGGCGGGAGGGGCCGCTCCGCTAGGGGGCGGCGCGTGCGCTCCTGGCCCCGCGCTCCCTCAGGCGGCGCCATGGCGGCGGCGGCGATGGCGGCGGTCGTGTCCCGCTACGGCGGAGCCCCCCGGGGTGAGGGCGGCGGAGCGGCTTCCCTCTGCTGCGGCTGCTCGGGGGGGCTGCGGGGCACCCGGGAGGGGCGGGAAGGGGTCGCGGCCTGCGCGGGAGCTGGCGTCCCGGTGCCCTTCAGGGCCTGCCTGAGGCGAGTCCCCTCAGGCGCGGGAGTGGCGCCGCCCTTCAGCCGGGCCGCAGCTGCGGCCGCGGGGCCGCGGGAAGGTGGCCGGGGTGGGGGGATCCTCAGCGCCCCTCACGGGCCGGCGCCCACCCCTGGGCCGGTGTGAAGGGCGGCGGCGGCGCTGAGTCCCCTCCCCGCTTCCAGCGCTGGCCCTGCGGTGCCGCCGGCTGCACACCGTGTACCAGAGCGCGGAGCTGCCCGAGACACACCAGATGCTGCGGCAGACGGTCCGGGACTTCGCAGAGAAGGAGCTGATGCCGCTTGCAGGGCAGCTGGACAAGGAGCACCGCTTTCCGGCCGAGCAGGTGGGTGCCAGGGGTGGGAAGGCACAGCCAGAGATCCCTTTCCTAGTGCCCTGGGGCAGGACCACTGGGGCTGAGGCAGAATGTACATCCAGATCCGGTTCAGCAGAAAATTGAAGTTTAGACCAGTTCGTTGCTGTGAATGTGGACGTTTTAATTCCCACAGGGCATTTTGAGCTCTTTTATTTGTGTTTCTCTGTATCTGACTTTAGTACCACTGAGTTTTTAGTTCTCTTACTGACTTATCTGTGGGCTGTAATAAAAATTATAAAAGTGATTTATAAAATTAATCAAGTACTTTTGCAGACTGCACATAATGGTTTATGGTTAGGAATCACAGATGACATTAATGCATTTCAGATGGTGGAAAAAAGCGGTCAGGAGGTACATGCTGCTCATCCTCTGGGGCTGTGAATAAATCGAAATTTCAGCCAAACTAGTGATTTTTCATGTGGAAAGACACACCAGTGTGCATGTTAAGCAATGAAATACAAAGCTCCAGCAAAATAGATCCTGTTAGCCAAGAGACTCCAGGCAAACACTGTCAAAGGCATGAGAGTTTTGTCAATTCCTTTTTCTATTAAGGTATAAGGATGGTAGCCAGGAACCTAAGGAAGAAAATAACTTAACTCCTTACTGTTTTCGTCTGAGAATTTACATTTGATTCTGAGTCTGTTGACTTGAATGTGTAGGGGAAAATTCAAAATGCGAACAGGTGTTCAATAAGATGAAGCAACATACATAGAACCAGTGGCTGTCTTGTTCATCTTCTGTATTTAATGTGGAGGATTGGTGTTTTGGGTGCCCACATAGGAGGGAAATTACAGATCTAAAATTTCTCCCTGGCTCCTCTAAAAGCAAGCAGAGGCTTATGGTTGCAAAGCAAGTGGTCTAGCTGGGGAACTTGGGGTGGATTGATTGCAATGTAACTAACAAAAAAATTCTCTGGGAAGCAAGATCTGGCTTTATTGGGAATGAAAAAAATCACCTTGCACCACTGTTTTCTGCAGTCATTCATTCTGTAAAATTCTTCCTTTGTGCAGTCCTAGGCTGAAGCTCAGCAGGCTCAAAGGTAAAGTTCTGATGATTTTTATCAGCTAGATTTCCCATTTCTACTGACAGGAGACATGCAAGGGTAGAGCTTTGGTGGGAGGCTGAGGAGATGCTGGTGGAGTTCTGTCTCCATATTTCACCTTCAGAAGGCTCCCCCCTTCCCAGTACTGAGGAAAGTTCTTTAAACAAGCAAGAGCCTAAACAACAGTGACTGTGTGCAGCTCCTGCTGAAGTCACTGGGATCTGGGGACACTTAGCAGTTTGTTGAGATTCCCATTTCACCAGGAGCTGTGTGCATCTTTTCCTCTGGGTGTAGCCCTCTCATGACGTGTCTTGCTCTCCATGTGTCTGTCTTTGCTGGCACACTGGTGCTGCAGAGGATGGGACCTGTCCATTCCCTGTGTGCAGGTGAAGAAGATGGGTGCCTTGGGGCTGCTGGCTATGGACGTGCCAGAGAAGTACAAAGGAGCAGGCCTCGACTACCTGGCCTATTCCATTGCTGTGGAGGAGATCAGCAGGGGCTGCGCGTCCACGGGCGTCATCGTCAGCGTCAATAACGTGAGTGTGAGGCTGGCATGGCACAGGGGTGTTTGGGAGAAGTGCATCTGTTCCTGTGCTGGGTTCTCTGGTGTGTTGGAGAGCACATTAGAGAGCTACTCGATTGGTTGTATCTTCAAGAGGCACTAACAGCACTAAATTCTTGAAGTCCCTGTATTTAGGGCCAATACTCAAGTTTGGCTCTGAAGAGCAGAAGCACCAGTGGATTGCTCCCTTCACCAGTGGAGAGAAAATTGGATGTTTTGCCCTCAGTGAACCAGGTGATGTGACTGTTACCATCCCTGTTGCAAGTGGTGTAGCTTCAGGTCTAGGATGGGCTTTAGGTCTTTGAAACTGGAACAGTTTGTAGAAGGGTGGTTTATAGTAGTTCTGTGTGAGTGAAGTCTCAGTATCCAAGGCATGAACTCTGGTCCCTGCTGAAAATATTCATTCCATGTGAGCAGAGCTCTAGACACATCTTGCACACATGGGCCTTTCCCTGTTCTGTGGGAGGGACAGTGGTGTGACACTGCCACACTTCAAGAGGTGTATAGATCAGATGGGGTGCAGGTGGTGGGGGGTTTGCCCCCAGTGTGTCACTGATCACCTGAGGTTTGTTTGCTGCTGCTTTGCTCAGGAAACGGCAGCGATGCGGGTGCAGCCTCCACTGTGGCCCGCCTGGATGGGGACGAGTGGGTTCTGAATGGTACCAAGGCCTGGATCACCAACGCCTGGGACGCCTCGGCCACCGTGGTGTTTGCTACTACAGATAAATCCCTGAAGCACAGGGTGAGATAGTTTGTATCAGTCAGGAAAAGGGTGGGAGTGAAGGAGCTGAGGAGAAGCACTTGCCACGGCTGGGACTCTGTTTTTAGAGCCGCGCAGGCATTGACCAGAGGAGGGGCTGATGCGTGCTGGTTTTGTTCTGTCTCAGCTCTCCTCTCCCTCCTCCTGGTTACCTGGACATGTGGCTCTTATGTAAAGTGGAGGGAGCCTGTTGATAGCCAAGGAAGTGGGAAGGTAAGAAGACACCATTGCTAAGAGTTTGGGTCTCATTGCAGGGCATTAGTGCATTCCTGGTTCCCATGCCAACAGCTGGGCTGTCACTGGGGAAGAAAGAAGACAAACTGGGAATCCGAGCCTCTTCCACTGCTAACCTGATATTTGAGGACTGCCGGATACCCAAGGCAAACCTCCTCGGGGAGCCAGGAATGGGCTTCAAAATCGCCATGGTAAGAGAGGGATGGGGTGCAGCTGTGGGGGTGTACAGCCATAGCTCCCAAGCTTGTTGTTTTGTAAACCATTTCCAGAGGCAGTCACTTCAGTGAGGACTGCTTGCATAAGCTGTTCTGTGTCGTGTTAAGCTGTTGACCCTTCCTGCCAACATGGGAGGAATCATTCCCAGAGCTTGATGAATATTTAATTTACACAGATCTTTGACAGCACTTTTATTGTGGCAGTTCTCAGCTGGAGCAATTCTGATACTGCTGAGGTTCTGTGTCAATAGGGGCAGTATATTTTAATTTTTCTTCTTTCCCAATCCTCTGTTCCTCCAGTTGTACCCATAGATAAAGGGAAAACATGGCATTTCCCCATGTGAGTACTATGGCAGAGGAATGTTGTCCTGGAGGCCCATGACAACTTCTGCAGTGTCTAAAGGTGAATGACAGCTGAGTTATGGTATGCATGTGACTTCTGAAGAGGAGCAGGGCAGCTGGGAACAGCTTTGTTTCCTGCAGTGAAGCAATAACCACACCTTTTAGAATGGTCATTGCTCTCTCTGGAGGGGCAAAACACCCTTTGTTGGCCTGACATTTTAGGTCGAGCTCCCTGGAGCAGAGCCCATTCCATTATGTCCAGAACTAAAAGTAGTGTAGGGTGGAGAAGATAAAGCCTTTTCTCCCTGTGCTGCAATTTCTTCCTGTGCACAGAGGGGCAGAGTAGATGTTTGAGCTAAGTCAGGTAATTGACTGCGTTCACTAACAAGTTTGAGAAATTCTTTCCCATGTGTGTCCAAACAATGAGAGTAAAAAAGGAAAACTGACCAGATTTCCAAAGTTAAATCAGCTGCAGTGTGTTGGGTCTGCCTGAGGAGTTCTTTCTGGCCCCTTCCAGAGCAGATCCTTGTTGTGCTGCTTCCCTTATTTTGCTCCCTCTGTTCTTCTCCCAGCTAATAAGCAATCCTTCTTCTTTCTCCTTCTGTTGTTGAACTCGTGCCTTCTCTCTGCAGTGGAAGTGCTTGTTACAGCTCTCTATTCCTGCATAACTGGGAACACTGTGAATCAAGGAGGTCTCTGACCAGAGGATTTTAAGGCTACAGCAGCTTTTCAGCACCATCAGAAATGTGTGTGTACTATTCTTGCTAAGGTATGACTTGACCTAGATGTATTTCGTGTCTCTTTCAGCAAACTCTGGATGGAGGAAGGATTGGTATTGCCTCACAGGCACTTGGAATAGCACAGGCAGCTCTGGACTGTGCTGTGGATTATGCTGAGAAGAGAATGGCCTTTGGGTCACCCATCACGAAGCTTCAGGCAGTGCAGGTACAAGCAGGGCACATGGGGCAGTTCCACAGGCTGCTGGGGCTGGTGGAAAGTCCGTGTGGGCGTGGTATCAGGCACACAGTGCACTTTGTACTGTCTGGGGTAAACAGGGTGATAATTCTGTTTTCAAATGCTGTTAAAACTAATTGTTGGGACAGAGGCTCCTTTTCCTTAGATAGCCCCAAGGGTGGAAGAATTCAGCTGTCCCCCTGTGCAGGCAGAGGCCCTGGACCAAAGGCACTGTTTGTTGTTGCAGTTCAAGCTGGCAGACATGGCTGTGGCCTTGGAGGGTGCGCGCCTGCTGACCTGGAGAGCTGCTATGCTGAAGGACAATGGGAAGCCCTTCACTAAGGTACTTCCAACCCTGCTTTTGTCCAGCAGCCACAGCACAGGCTCAAAGCCAGAGAGCCCCACTCCATAGAGCATTGCTCTGCTCAGCCCCTGCCCAGCCAGTGCTGCTGGGTTGTAACCCCCAGCAGGTCCTGGGCTTGCTGCCCACCCTTGGGCAGCCCCCTGAGCTCAGCACTGGTTGTAGCCAATGGGAAAGGGGGGGCTGCTCTCAGCTGGCACCATCATCAGGCCTGTCTCTCTGCACAGCTGCTCTGTGAGTGTTCAACCTCCTTGTGCAGGTGAGGGGTTCCTTTTTGTGACAGCTGCACTCTCAGTGATGTTTTCCTTCCCCAAAGGAAGCGGCAATGGCCAAACTGGCTGCATCAGAAGCTGCAACATCCATTGCTCATCAGGTAACTGTCAATTGACAATTCTGACATATGTCATATGGGAAGGGACTGTGGATGTCTCACAAGTGCTTTGGGAAGGTGGGATGGAATTCACTGATTTATATTTGAAACACACCAACCAAAGCAAGCAACCAACCCTATGGCTGAAGCTGTTTAGCACAACCATCTCCACAGCTTATGGGGAAGTAGGAGGATGGCAGGGGTTTATACTGGCCTATAATGGCCTGGTTATACTGGCAGCTGTATTATTAAAGTGGCTCTGCCTGCTGCTGTCCAGGGCAGTGGCAGTTTTAAGAGCAGCAGTGTGGGAGAGCATGGGGCCACTAGTCATCATTACTGCACCTGGATGAGATCCTCTCTTCCTTGGTTTAGTGTTCCCTGTGTTTTATAAAAGCATTTTAGTGATCCATATTCTAACAGATACCTCTGAAGCAATGAACTGCCCATCTGGAATATCCATATTTTTCTTAACCCAGATCAATCCTGTGTATTCCTATCATCACAAATGAACTGCAGTCATCCCCGTGTGTCCCACCCTCCCCATTATGTTTGCAGTGGGCTCAGTTCTTCTCAAAATGGCTGTTTGTGTGCATGTGCATTCTGTAGAAAAGATTTCTTGACCCCACTTTCTTTCTAAGCTGCTGCCTTTGTTTCAGGCTATCCAGATCCTGGGTGGGATGGGCTATGTGACAGAGATGCCAGCGGAACGGCACTACCGCGACGCTCGGATCACCGAGATCTACGAGGGGACCAGTGAGATCCAGAGACTGGTGATTGCAGGCCAGCTGCTGAAGGCCTACCGAGGCTGAGGAAGCTGCCTGGAGCGGCACACTGCCCCAGGTGCATCGTAATGGTGCACAGTGACGGAGTTTGACCCTCTTGAATGAGGTGGTTGATGGAGGTTTTCCTCACCAATGAGTAACTGACCCTCTAGTTAAAATGTGCTGATTCTTCTTTGGACAAAGTATGGTGCACTGAGGCTGGACTGAGGTTTGTGAGTGATGGCTGTGAGTGCCGGAGGGAGGAGGCAACCTGTGTTCATAGGGCAGCCTGGGGCTTTTGCTAAATGGGACTGTTGGAATGGCTTGGTAGTGGCAAAATGACAACACTTGCCAGCCACTGCCTGTTTTGCTAAATTTGTCACTACATGGCACTGGATAACCAGTGCCAGAGTTAGAGATGCTGAGAGCTGTGACCCCTGTGCCCTGCTTCAGGCTGCTGGTCAGATCAGATTCAATGGAGTTCAGGTGTGGGATGCAGCTGTGTGTGAGCTCTTAATGGGGCAGCCCGTGCTGAGGTAATCCCTGCACCAGGGCCCTTCTCACTTCCAGGAGGAGAGGAGCCAGACAGGAGGACATGCAGGGACAACCCACACACAGAGGAATCTGAGCAGAGACTGTAGTTGCTGTCTGCATAGATTTGAAAAACAATTCCTCGATCTGGGCCAGCAGGGCCCAGCACCTACTCACTCAGCTGCTCAGCCTGTAGGGATAGAAGCAAAGGACAGCAAAGCTGTAGTGCCTAGGATGACTCTGTAAAAAAGCCAACACAAACAAAAAGCCCCTTCTGCTCCCACATCTGCTTCTGCAATATCAGCAGGAAAGGAAGTGCCTGATAGGGCAGTAACAGCTTTTAATCTTGACATGTTTTGGGCAACGAGGAAATGAAGAGATGACATGCAAAGCTCACCAGGAAGCTTTAGCAGTAGCACATCCTCAATCAGTGATCCTTGGTAAGACATTAACTTCAGGAGCATCAACAGCCCAAGGAAAAGCTCTAAACTCAGGAGAAGAGGGAGAGGTTTAAGACTAGAGCCTGTATGGTCCGGTCCGCCTCCTTGTCCAAACAAGTACACTAGAGGGAAGTGGGTATTTTCCTGTGGTGCCATTTATTTAGACTTGTGTGCAGAGAAGAAGAGCAGGATTCTGTTATGCGACAGAGCAGAGAAGACAAATAAAACCTGATTTTAAAGGACCACTACTCCCTCACCTTTTTTTTTAATGCAGATGTGAATTAATTTAGAATAGTTTCTTCCCATCCCAAGATGCAGGAGCAGAAACCAGTACGGCCTGCATGTACCAGTGAGACCAGTTCTCAGTGCTGTCAGTCATCCCTGTGCAGGGCGCTGGAGGGCAACAGCATGTTGGGGCAACGGCCTCAAGTGCTCAGTTTCTCCTTGTTCTACTATGCCTAAGGATTGACAGAACTTGCCAGGTACTGCATTCAACAGGAGCATTCTTAGTGGAAAATCATTCCAATGATCTTGAATGTGCTGAAAATTATGGAGGGCTTCTCTGGATGAAGCTTGAGTTCAGCCTCTATCACCTCTTTGATTGCTGCAGGCTCACTTCAATGATGGTACCCGAAGATGTGGGATACTATTTTACACTAACTTCTCCTTGCAGCCACTTGGGTAGAACAGGAGCTGTAAGGGATGTGAGGACTTCAGCAATGCAGAGTTCCTGTTATGCTGTGCTCCAGCTGAATCCCCAGTGGGCCAGCACAGCCAGTGACACTTCTGCCAGCCCATTTCCCCTCTCGTCCAGCTGCTTCTCTTAGATGTGCTGTGCTGTCAGTGCTTGCTGACTGCCCCTCTTCACCTTCAGCCTCCCTCATTACCAGCTCTAATTTGCTGCAGCTTCTCTCCAGAGCAGAATGAAACCATCCCTGTTACCCACCTTGCTGGCTGTGATCACCTCAGCTGACAGAGGAGAGAGAACCTACAACCTTGAGGTAGGAAAAAAAAGAGAAAAAAAAAAAAAAAAGGTGTTTTTCCCCTTTTCTTTGCTTCCACAGGTTCAGCGAGAGAGCTCAGTGTCCTGTGACACTGCACTGCTGCTCTGGGGGTAAAACAGCATGGTTACACACAAAGGCCCAGAGCTCCCAGAGCAAAGCAATGGCTTTGCTTGGAGCAGGATACTTCAAGCTTACTCCTCGCTGCTGCTGGATGAGAGAACTTTGTGTGATGAGTGTGTCTGCTCCTCAGGGCTGTTGCAGAGGAACTGCTGAGAGGGGAAAACACAAACGAGTTTGGCAGCATTAAATCAGCAGCTCTTAGCAAGCCACCCTCACACAAACCCAGGTGTGGGCAGGGCCAGGCTCTCCTTGGAGAAAAGGGTCTGTTCACACATGAAGGCACAACTTTCTCTGAGTCGACAAACTCAGCCAACATTGCAAAGCTGGGGCAGAGAGATGGGAAAACCAGGTTATACATGAATTAGAAACAAGGGGGGAAGGAGATAAGTCACTTTCCAAGAACAAAAGCTACACCTCTCAAAGACTCTGGCTTTGCCCCACAATGCTCTAAGAGTACATGAAACTGGTTATGAGGCCTGAAGCAGGTGGAGCCTGAACTAGAATCCTTTCTTAGAAAACATAGTTACAGTAACTAGGAGTAACTTCCTGCTGCACCCTAGACCTGATAGCTTTTATATCATGTAGCTCAGACTCTTCCTCCTGAGTTCCCTACAGACTAAAGGGAGACCAGCTGTTCTGAAAAAAAGGACAAATTTATTCTGATTTTAGATCTTTGTTTCACCTAAGTTGAGAGCCCTCACTATCAACAAAGACTTGTCAACAGCCACACAAGAAAATGTGACAGTGCTGTAACTCGAATGAAAAAGCTAATTTCAAACTCAGATTTTGGAACTCATCATGTTTGTAAGGTGAAGTCTGACCTTAGGGAAATACCAGCATACAAACAGTACCACTTCTGAGCTGACTGTTCTCACAGATGCAGCAGAGAACCAGACCTGTCAGCAGATTTGCACACTACAGTTCTGGTCCATGTCCTGACAAATGTGCTGTAAGCACATCCAGGTCTATCACTTTTTTGCCAGCATTTTACCTCTTGCAAGAAGGTTTATATTAGTCAATTATTAAAATAGTTATTTTTGACAACTCTCCAGAAGAAGGGGCAGGCAGTTGGGCAATCTCATTGCAGGACTTTGTGTCCAGTTTATTAAGGAGTTCAACAAAGAAGGCATCAGCAACTGTACCAGACCCAATGGGGACAGGAACCCAGGTCCTGCACAGTCACCCAAAATCCAGAGGGCCCAAAGCACCCTGTACAGCTTGATCCTCAAGCAGAGGAGACACATCAGCCTGGAAAGACAAGGACCAGAGGTCCATCTGTGCAGGGAGGGCCCACAGCTGAGCAGCCAGGTAGGATCCATTTCCAATCCCCCTGAATGGTTTGAGGAGGGAGAGCGGAGGGACAAAGCTTTGCATGAACAGAAAAAGCAGATTCTCAATGAAGAACTATTAATTTCATTAAAAAGTGACAGTTACCTGAGGATGAGCACTGCAGGCACATGGTAGAGGGAATGCTTTCAGCTAAGGGAAAGAAAGGAACTCAGGGGGTGTGTGAGAAAGTCCCAACATCCCCCCTGCCACAGCCACCCACATTTGCTAAATCTCAGCACCCCCGCCCCTCCAGCAAAGGCTGAGCTGTGTCTTACTGTTTATCCTGGGACATTCCAGCTGTCTTGGAGGTGCATCCCAGCCAGCTCAGAGGCATCAGGCCCTCTGCACCTGTGCCAGACCTGCCTGAGAACAGAGGAAGGGGTTCATTAATGACATTAATGACACAGCACACATGTGGCTGGACAGAATTTCTGGCCATGTCCAATATGCTCTTCTTGCATCACCTGACAGTGCTGAGAGCTTCAGGTGTGTGACCAAGCCCTCCCTTACCTGGAACAAAACCAGTCCCAAAGTCACCTCAGTGCTCAGACAGAGTCAGTCTCCAACATTCCTCCTTCTCCCAGGCCACTAACACTTCCAGCATCTGTCACCTAACAAGAGCTGTGAGCTCTCAGGAGAACTCCCCAAACCCCGCTTGGCACAGACTTGAAAGGAAGAAAGTTTAGTTACCTCAGGGAAACCTTTCAGTCAATAAAATAACAACTGGAACTGCTGGTTTTAAAAAAGAAAGAATAAAATCCACATTTTAACAGGCTACAGGTAGAAAGCAGTCAACACACAAATTCCAACCAGTCACAACAGTAAAGGACAATTTTTTCTTTTTTTTTTTCTTTGAGGGGCAGGGGCATGGAAAAATACAGCACACTAATGAAACAAAATGCAAAAAATACAAAAAAATAGAAAATAGAAAAAATGTATTTACAAGTGATACATTACTATGATCAGAAAGCACAAAGACAATTGCTGCTATAATACATGCACTGGTCAAGAAGGAACTACTAAAAACCTGCAAGGGAGCTGTTTGTAAAAAAAAAAATATCAAAAAAAGGAGGGGGAAAAAAAAGAAAAAAGACACCCCCACCTCCTCCCCCCTCAGACACACAGGGCTGGATTTGAACTTTTTTCTTCCCTAGTTTGCTACATTGATCAAATCAAATATCCCCTAAAGTCCATGGTACAACCAGTACAAATACTACACTTGGTTTTAAACTGCAGGTTCAGTTGTAGGAGGGGGGAAAAACAGCAGCTCATTGTAGATCCATATACATAAAGCCAGAGTAACTGCGCTACATGCTAAAAATTACAGCAAGCCCCTGTCTGCTACACAGCATGATCTTAGCAGGTTTTCCTTTTTATTTATTCATATATATATCTATATGTGTGTATATATATATGTATAAAAATCGTGCCCTTTTTCACTGCAATATGACATCTGGGTGGAAATGTAACTTGTTACAACAAATTTTATATGTATACTGCAAGAAGTCACTCAATGTCTGTGGATTTAATAAGTAACCTCACACCACAGGAAATATTTAATAAATCAAAAAAACCCAATATTGTGACAGAAGACCTTCTGTCTCAGTTCTTTTCAAAACCGAAGTCCCACAGGAAACTGGTCCCAATGTCCACGAGGGGTTCTCTGAAGAAGCCTCAGTTTGCTTAACTGTTCTTGCGTTTAGTGTTCACAAGTTTTTGAACGACTTCAAGCCGTTTTTAGTTTCAAGTCTGTCTCTTCCTCTCTCACAAAGGTAATAGTCTGGTACTAATCCATCCGAGTGAGGAAAAGAGGAAAGTGGCTGCAGTTGCACAAAGGGTCCCCAATTCCACATCTGCAGGGAGATACGGAGTCACACGGAGCTCTGGGATTTTAGCTTTTCTTTCTTTCCCTCCTTTAATACAAAGTCCTTTCATATGTGTCCCATCGCTGGTACCTTCCCAAGTACCAGCCAGTCCAGCTTAGGAGACAACAAAGCCACAAGTTAAAGTGAAAAGGACCAAGGCAGAAGTTCAGGTCACTTCCTGTCCGTTCCATCATACTTCCAGGAAACGGGAGCTGCTGGACTTGGAGTGGAAAGGCTCAGACCACATGCGACGTAGATCGCCCTAGGCAGGGAAACAGCACAAGCACCGTGCCCTCAGAAATGCTCAACTCTGCTTAGAATTCACTTTTTAAAATGCACACAGAATTGCAAACACATCTTAGAGCACATCTATTCTTCAGCTGTTTTACAAATTACAATAAAGACAGTAAAAATAAATCCTTTCCCTCAGGCCAGAATGTCTTACTTTTAGAGCAGATATACTCCAAATAGGTTTCTGATGGGAAGGAAATAATTACTTAGGTTGAAAATCCTGCCCTTTCTTATGTTCTGCTCTGCAGAGTGCTTGATGTGTGCTTCAACAACACCTCAGAACAGGAAAGGTAAATTTTACAATTTCTGTTCAGAACAGGTGACTGGGATGAGGCAAGCAAGGTTCTGCCTCTCCAATCACTGTTCAAACTTTGTACATGTGGTATTTCATGACCAACTGGACAAGAACAAATTCACATATTTAATTAAAAGAAAATTTAATATTTCAGAATTTATTTAGATTAGAACTACTGGTACTTTATGTGCATTAATGATCTTCTATTTCAGGAACTCATCTCTCAGTTGCTCAGTCCTCTGAAATGAAGACTGACCCGACAGCAGTGGTTACTCTGTGCTGGGCCAGGACTGCCAGGGACACACATCATCCCCCTGAGAGCTGCTGCCCAGTGCAAGGACACTGACCCTGCTGCCAGCTGGCCCAGAGCTGCCCACGTGTCCTCCCCTCTTACCTTTAAATAGGCCATGGTGAGGAGTGGCAATAAAGTGAATGGTACCAAATAGAGCAGGGCAGGCTGGGCTGCCCGGTGAATACGAGAAGCTACTGTTGCAGTTAACAAACCTGTAAGACAAGAAAGTCACTATAAATATCTTCAGGTTGCAGGTGGATGTTCTCAGCATTTCATCCATTGAGGCTCCCTTCACCCCCATTCTGAGAGACAGGTGAGGAAAAGTTACTTCTCTGTGCTTTGCTTTCCATGAATGCAGTTGAAACAAACAAAACAGTGAAAAGTTATTCTATTTTAGTATTAGGCTATGTTGAGCCACTTGGTCCAGTTCTGAATCTCAGACTAAGGCAAGAATAATTCAGACAAAATACAACAAAAGGTGAAGTGGGGAAGCTGATGGTATTGCACTGAAATGCTGCTCTTGAGACTGTTGGTCTGTGGCCCCTGGCCCGAGCAGTCGGGCTCAGAGGAAGGGCTGTACACATCAGCAATGACTTTCCTGGGACAGTGGCCAGAAGGGAATGTAGGGGTAAAGATCAAGGTGTGGGGGAAAGGAAGGCTATTGGCAGGAAATTATCTTTCTTTTTCAGCCTCAGAAGGGCCGTGGGAGGTCAGGATATGCACATGCATGCCCTGACTGGAGGGAAAAGCCTATTTTATATTAAGCAGGAAAGAGCTGGCTACAGCAAATTATAAACAGCATTCCAGTTGTAACTATTGATGATTTTCTCTATGTACTACTAAGTCAGGATCAGAATAAAAAATACAGGAATTGCCTAGGTGAATTGCTTAAATTTTGATATGGACTATGCACAGCATAATTTATCTGGAAAGTTCCATATTTTTCCCATCACTCAGGTATTAGCTATGACACTTTTTATGCCAGTGAAGCTAAGTGCAAGTGCTAACAGAAGCACACTGATATTCTCTTTCATCCTCTAAATAAAATAAAACAACTACAAAAAAAAATCTTGGGGACTATAGAAGGGCTTTTCTCCCTAGACCATGCCAATAAATGCCAAGAGAAGAGGATTAAAAAGAACATAACCAAGCATCCTCTCAAAGCCTCTTTACATTTGCTTTCATCATCTTTTAAACCTACTACAATAATCCCACATCTGCTCACATAGGCAGCTCTTAATATTGAACTAATTACTCACCTACAAAATAGCCAATAAGTGTGCAGTGAAAGTAAGAGACCTTCTGCATCCGCCCAGAGATGTTCCCTGGTCCTGGGGCGCCGCAGGAATCACTGTTGGCTTGTTTTTTGTAGTTATCGTAACGTAGGACAAAGCAGAGCAGAAGCCCTGGCATCACAATATCTCCAATCCCCAGCATGGAGAAGTGGCTGCCTGTGGAACTGAAGAGGAACTGGAATTGGGTTCATGGCCAAACAAAAGGTGACAAGCTCTAGACTCCTCCACTGTGGTTTTGAGCTTCATTTGGCACAGCCCTCTTGCACATGACCCCAGTGCTGGCTAATGAGGTGTTCCTCTGTGATTTCTTCACCACCTCAGCTTCACACAAACCCATCTGGGCAGAGATGACATTGCTCCAAACCAGTTTCCTTCTCCCAGTAGTGTTTAAGCTGCTTTTGCCCTTAAATCACTCAATGAAACAGATCCATTGACCCAGTATTTCATTCCTCTCCCTCCTCAGTGCTGATGGGAGAGACCAGCTGTCCCTTTGATCTGACTGTTGATTACCACTGAAGTGCATCTTCATCCCTGTGCATGCAGATCTAAAACAAGGCAGTACACCCACTCTGGACATTCAGACAAAACAGAAAACTAGTCTTGCCAGATTCCCAGAAAAGAGCCAATTGTGAAAAAGATTAAGAACTAAAACCATCCATTATCTTAAATCTAAGATATTTTTCATGGAAAATTGTTCACTTTGTCAACTGTGATTTCGTATCATAAAGTTGACAAAGTGAACAATTTTGGTTTTATCACTGCAGACAATCAATTTCTAATCTCTGTAATTTCACCATCCCAACATCTAAAGAAACAAGACCAGAGTAATACCCCAAGAAAACTTACTGCCTGCCTGCTGCTGCACTCAGCTTACTGCCCCACCAGGCCCCGGGCGAGTCTGCTAACAGATGTGAGCCACCAGGGAACTCCTGGAGCAGGGACATGTGGGATAATCTCCCTTCTGCACTGTGCTTGCTTGGCAAGCCACCCTTGCTTAGATCAGTTTCCAACCCCTTCCCTGTCATCTGCAATTACACAGTAATTCAGACTGCTCTGATGTTATAATAAACCTCATCTCTTTTGCTTTTAAGTGTGAGGTCACACTAGCAATCATCAGGCTGCAGAACTCTCACAAATGTTGAGAAGTGCATCCTGCTCTGAACAGGGCACCTTTTACCCCAGTCAGGATCCTTTCTCCATCAATCAGCAGTGTCCAGTCCCCTCACTGCTCATCATATTCCTCTTTAGCAAGAAGAGGGAATGACTAAACAGGGATTTCCCAACAGAATTAGTGCTACTAAGTATATGCAGGGAGAACATTTCTCATGTGCTACAGTACCAGAAGCTTTTACCTTGGGAATACAAGTTTGCCAGGCAGCGACAGACGGGGAACATCCCTGCCCACATTTGGTCCCAGGTGAAGCTTCCGGGATAACACATCCAGGGGGTTGTCAGCTGGTTGTGTGGCCACTTTCACCATCACGTTGCTGTTGAAGATGTAGGCAGAAAAAAAGACCTACAGAGCGAGGTAATCAGAAGTTACAAACTGCAATTACATGGCAACTCAAGCTGAATGTATTTTTGCTTTGCTACTCAAGAAAAAAAAGGCTATTTTCCATGATGATAAAAGGCAAAATGTATTTCAAAAATTCAGATAGAGCTTTTTACACTATTAATCCTCAAGAATAACTGGAATATACTTTTTGATATAAAGATTTGATTAATATCCTCAGAGCCTTTGGCAAAGAATCTGTCTGGACAACAAGCAGATAGTGTGGGATGACAAATGCAGATAACAGCACCATGAAAATGGAAGGACTCTGCAGAACAGAGAAGAACTGAGCATGGTGCTCACTCATAAATGGGATGAGGCAGCCCTTGTCACCAACAGGCTTTTATGCTACAGCCCATGCCACTGGAATCTCTGTTTGCCAGAGCAGTCAGTGGGTGCCGCCCTGGATCAGTGCTTGGTGTCATGCAAAGGTAAAACAAACCAAACAAACCCTTCTTGCTATTACAGAACATATTCTGTCAGGTTTCTTGTAGAAGTGCACCAAGATTTTATGCCAACTTTCTGGCTGTAAGTGCATTGGCATTCCTGTTCTGCAGATTTCAATGCTAATCAGAGGTCAGCACGTGTGCCCTGTGCCAGTGTGGACACAGCTCTGTGTGTGTGGGAAGTGCTTGTTCTCATCTCCAGCCAGCTTTCAAAATCTGAGGTCCAAATTTTGGGGTTTTTTTAATAATATGCAGAAGTCAAAATATTCTAATCTTATTTATGCTTTATTTCAAATAATTAGCAAGGAAATAATTCTGTATCCTGTTGTAGAATTCAGCATCTCAGAATAGAGTGGTGGAGCCGATTTTCTGGCTTTGCCAAACTTTCTCAAATCATACCAGTAGAATTCATGTAAAAAAAATTGGCCCAAGGCCAATTACAAATCCAAAGCATAAAAACAGTTTTAGCAAAACCAAACCAAACACTTACCCAAAAGACATCATAAATTAATAACCCAGAGAGCAGCAAGCAGGAAACCTTCAGGCTCGGCAGCCGGACAAAGGCTATCATTGCAACACACAGGCCCATGGCCAGAGCTACAAAATGCAAGACATCATTAGTTCATTAAAAATAGCAGAACAAACAGAAAAACACCAATCCCAAAGCAGGATCTCCCCTCCAGGACCCCAAAGAAGCCTCTGTTTGCACCTGTGCAGCTCTGCATGCACTAGATGACTGTCTACCATTTCCAGACAGTGACATTCTTCTTACCAGGGTTAAGCAAAGTCAAATACGTTCAGCAGCCAACTGCACACACGTCCCCTTGCACACAGAGATCCCTCCCCAGGCACAACCGCCTGTTCCACTCAACTTCCACCGCCCACCACAAAGAAATGTTTCCATGTCCTCCGTCCTAGAGACTCCATCTCCCCTGCACAACCCTGAGTACCCACTTTAAAACAGAGGCAACAAAACAGCTTTGAATTCTCTGTGCCCCAAACACAAACCTCTACTTTTCCTCTATTGCTTTTTTAAAGAAATGTATAAAATAAATAAGATCCTTGATTCTTAATTCAGAAAGGGCACGGTTACATGACTTGTTAGAACTTGGTCTGACAAAAACCCACTCAAACCAAACTTCTGCTTGGGCAAGACTGTGCAAGACTGCCTGAATACCATGAAACCTCATCATTTAGATATCTGGGATTTCCCAATAACCAAAATGTGTGTGAAAGTTTAGGGGAAAAAATATGGGTAAGTTTTTTCCTAATCCCTCCTAAGAGGGAGTTTTCAGCCAGATCAACGAGCTAAACAACAATACAGATTTTTACTCTGTACCAAGGGGAGTTTTGTTAGGGTAGGACAGAAGGTAAGATTTTAAACAAAAACCCAGTCTTCACATTTGTGTCATTGCCTGCTTCTTTGAGCCCAGCCTCATCTACCAAGGATACAGAATCACAGAATTTTTAGGTTGGGAGAGACCTCTAAGATCATTGAGTCCAACCCATGTTCTAACACCTCAACTGTGTGCCACATCCACCAAGTGCCACATCCAGTCTTTTTTTAAACACATCCAGAGATGGTGAATCCACCACCTCCCTGGGCAGCTGATTCCAGTATTTGACCACTCTTTCTGTGAAAAACTTCCTCCTTAATTCTAGCCTGTATCTCCCTTGGTGCAGCTTGAGACTGTGTCCCCTTGTTCTATCTGTTGTTACCTGGAGAAAGAGATCGACCCCCAGCTCACCACAGCCACCCTTCAGGAAGTTGTAGAGAGTGATAAGGTCACCAAATACTCAACTGACAACTGAATGTATTTCCACTGGTTACAAGTAAATCCTCAAAGAAATACTTACAATAAAACAAATTCTAAAAAAATCTTAAAAAGCAAATCAGCTTTCACCTATGCTATCAGTCTATTTGCAAGGAATAATGGAGCCCTGCTGGGATCAGATTACAGACAATCACACAGATATTTGTCAACAAAATGTCTTTGTCTAACATGACAGGGAATTTTTAAGAAGTTACAATCCCATTTTTGCCAGCTGGAACTGCAGGGGACGCCAATTCCATTATGCACATGCCCACCAGTGTGACAGCTGGACTCAGCCAAACTGGACACATTAACCTCTGGATGCTCAGGCTGTAATTACAGGGCTGTGAAGCCACCTACCACTTGTATTTCACCTGAAAGTTGGGGAGATCTTCGATCCACTCACCAGGGAAACACATCCATACACATTCAAGGGATAAACATGCCCTGGGCCTCCTGCCAGCCTGGCTGCCTGCAGTGCCCAGGGGCTGCATCCCAGCAAATCTGCCAAGCCCACCTTATCTCCTGAGAACTGGCAACCTCAGCACAACCCCAAGTGTTACAGCAGCAAGTTTTGACAAAGCAGCGGGGTCACTGACATAAAATGTACTCTGAGTCACGCTGCACAACTGTAACTAGCTACAAAATGTGAGCAAATTACTGAGGTGTAAAGAATTTGACACAGCAAAGTAGCAGGAAAAAGAATTGCATTCAGTAATTCAGTATAGCCCTGAGTTACAGACTTCCTCAGCAGAAGAGCAAATACAAGGGAACAGACTGTTTAAATCAAAGAGGTTTCTCTAAAGCCAGTGTTAATAATAGCTCAAGCAAGCCTATATTTAGGAGAGGATTTCCAGGTTATAATTAATGAGAAATGGAAATACTGTAACCAGTATGAGTTTTATCTCTTGTTCACACACTGCATTTCTCTCTCACTGAAATGAACACAGCCACATGCACAAGGCATCAAACTAAGTGAATACTGGGTAGAAAAGAAGATGGAAAAAATCCTTCAGCTGAGAGTGAACACACATGCTAATAATTACACAGTTTTGTAAATGCTTTAACAAACACTGGTAAATTTAAAAAACAAGCAGGAATGCCCGAGAGCAAGTACAAGTAATATGGGCCAAAGTGCAATCAATGGACTTCTTTAAATGGAAGCCAGCTGCCCTATCCAAGCTCCTGCATAGTGTTGATAAATGATATAAGGCAGATCTTCACTGAAATATACTTCAAATCATTTTTAAAAAATAGCCAAAGATGAGAGAAAGACAAAAAAAGAGGCAGAGCAGCCACACAAGCAGCAGCTCTGGTTTGGAAGTGCTGGCAATGGGTTAACAAGGCTGAGTAAGAAAGCACCGGAGGAGTTAACTATCAATTAACAGAACAAATGAACTCCAGAGTCCCTGCAAACACACTCCTTATGGAACAGGGATATTCTGAAGATAAGAATATTCCTGCATATGTGATCAGACTCTCTGGCAGGTTGCCAGCTCTCCTGCATCCAGAGCCAGTGAAAGCTCCAAGATGCTGCTGCTGAGGAGTCTGGTTTACAAAGCACTGTGTAAGCTGGGGAGGCTTTAACTTCCCCCACAGGCCACCAGGTGAAGCTCTGATCTGATGAAAGTGTATTTTGAAAGAAAGGAGTAAGACCCAATTGCTGCAGCAGCTCCTGGGGCATCTGTGACCATGGCGTTCACTCTGTAGCTACAGATATTCCACACATCTGCAGCATCCCAGTTCTACATCTCCACCTCTGTCCACTATTTAGGAAAGCTTTCATTTTACCCGGCTTTACCAGGGAACAGTGACCATCCTTGGTGATTCTGTCATCCAACAATCTGCTCTGAGAAATGAGCATTTCAGTACCTATAAAGGTGCATCATCACATGCCAGAACAACCCCCTGGAGCCAGCACGGGCTCGCTCTGCCCAGTAACACATCCCTGCCTTTAGAACCGCTTCAGCCAAAGGCAGTGAGGGCAGGGGCAGGGTAGGATTTGGGCACTGAAGGATTTGGGCTCCAGCAAGAACTGCCACACCTCGATTTCGTAAGGACTGGCAATTACCAAGAAGTATTTCCCGTGTTCTCCTCAGCTCTGGAGCAGCAGAGCTCTTTCACACTGACAGAATCAAGTGCACAGCCCCCAGCGAACAGCCAGGGCTCTCCACGTGCTGCTGCTCAGGAGCACCCGCCCCGTTCCTCCAGCTCCTCCTCCTGCCCCGCCCGGGCCACGAGCAGCACGTCC
The DNA here is from genome assembly GCF_963513975.1 of Fringilla coelebs. Classification (NCBI taxonomy): domain Eukaryota; kingdom Metazoa; phylum Chordata; class Aves; order Passeriformes; family Fringillidae; genus Fringilla; species Fringilla coelebs. The sequence continues at coordinate 4,742,920 of NC_140043.1, read as the reverse complement.
ACAACACCTGGCTCATTTTCTGCCAAAGAGGGGATCCTCCCGGGCCGGGCACAGCCAGCAGCTGCCAGCGCTGCCCTCCGCACAGGAGCCCCCGGCGGCTCCAGGGCTCAGTCCCAGAGAAGGCAGAGATGATGGGATCCCACGTGCAGCAGCACAGGATGAGGTCTAAAGGTCCAGTCTGTTTCCCTGACCAAGGCCAATAAAAGCTGTTCCCTGTTTAGTGTCACTGGCAAACACTGATTTAATTGGATTTGAACAAATGACAGGAGGATCACCTATACAGCTCAAGTTCCCTTAATAAACCGCATAAAATAATTCAAAGCGAGACAGCAGCAACACAATTCAGTAAATCATAAAAAGCCTCTAAGAGAAATAGAAGCCAGACACCACTCCGCACCAGCAGCTCAGAGCTCTGTAGATGAATTACTGCAAAGTCCACCATGTCAGACTGAAGCACTCACAAAAATAACTATTTTTAACTAAATGCTTCTGTTGATATCTCGGTGTAGACAACTCTTCAGATTCTGCCAAAATCCACACTTGACATTCCTTTTAGCTTTGCAGCTACTGCAGATCAAGTGTCACCCTTGATTTCATGGTGGGCTACTCTGCTTATCACAAAACAGGCTTTGTCTGCATTTTTTCATTTACCATCTGGTATTTTAAAAGCTATTTCCCTTTCATACAACAGGTGGGACTTTTAAAGCAGTTCAAACCATGAATGAAGCATAGTGCCCACAATAAAAGAAAGAATGATGGTGCCATGAGAGGTTTCAGTGTTAAGGATGTGCTGCTGCTACCTCATTTAGGAGGAGCTGGAAGCTGATGGGATGAAGGTTTTCTATCGTAACAAACAATTTCAAGGGCAGGTAATGTTGTTGCAGCAATTTTTCCTCAAGCAAGCACGACCTCAGCATGCCATTACACCATGTCCTAAGCCAATTTAGCTGCCTGACACTGCTGAGAAGCAGAGGTCCTGCTCCTGGCTACTCCTTCATGTCTTTGCTATTATATCCACTCCATCCCCTCAGATCCCATCATGCTGCCACTTACCTTCTGCCAAATTTAGCACATACCTGACTACACAATAATTCAATTCATCTCACTGCAGCAGCAGCAAAATAGGCTGGTAAAACCCAAGTCTGCTGCCATTCTAGTGAGCTGGATCAGTTTACCATGTGATTAACTAAGTGCCAGAGCTAGCACAAGAGATCTGGAAGGCAGGAGGGAAGGATGAAGGCTCCTTTTTGGAACAGTAAGCTGTGAATTCAGGTCAACCACCATGAAAAAAACCGAATAAATCACACCCTCAAGCCAGCTGGCTGACTGCCAGTTTCACCCATCTCACCACACAAGGCAAGCATTGCAGAGATCAAAGCCAACCAGCTACTGTGAGCTGCCTCAAAACAAATTATTTCAGCATCAGAACCAATAAACAACAAGATGCACACCAAAAATTAACCAGATTTTTAGAATCAAGCTATGAATCATTAACAACCACTGTCTCCACACATCTTTAACTCAATCTGGCCATTCACCCTACACCACACAGGTACAGAGTATCTTTCATGAGTGTTCTGGCACTTCCCTGGAAGCTTTCACAAACCAGAAAAACAGGTGTTCCAAGCACTCCCCTGGCATGTTCCTGGCAGTGGCTCTTCAGGGAGTCTGCCACACAGCTCAGCTGCCAAGCCATTAATATTAGCAAATTTCACCCATCATCACCAGGCAAATGGTGTGTCAGAAGAGGCACAAACCAGTAGTAAAACCCCTTAATTCACATACTCACCATCCATTAGGAGCCAGTGGCCAGTTAGGACCCAGATAAGGACAAGCATCACAGACAGAGAAAACGAGAGCAACTCAGCAGCAGTGAAACGCCCACAGCAGCCAAAGGAAATCCTAGAACAACACACAAACATCAGCTGGAAGACTTCATGTTTCCATTTAAAGAACAGAAAATGGACACTGTTGGAACATGGCTCAACTGCTGATGAAAGATGCCAAGAACAACTGAAGGGAAGTTCCTTTGCCACAAATAGGTACCAAAACAGCAACAAAATAAAAGCTTTCCCCACATTCAAATACTATGTGTAAAGCACGAACTGCAGAGATGGAAAAAATCCTGTAAATCTTGGCACCTCTCTTGAAATCACCAACATTCCTAGCACCACCTAAGATAGTGTTTTTAGCAACATGAACTCCAATCACAAGGTTAAAAAATGAAATTGGTTTCAAAACATGGAATTACCAACTGTAATTTCCACTGGTTTAATTACAGTCTTCAAAAGAGCCAGCATTAAAATCCAGAGTCCAATGTTAACATTAAAATCCAATGCCAAATCCCAAACTCTAAAATCTCAGCCAAAAGAAGCCAAACTTATTAAAAATCACTGTTGGAAAATCTAGTCCCCTGTAATGGTATTGCATTTCCCAGGCTGGCAAGTGTGAGTGACTTGCAGAAATTGTGCTTCCTACTTTCAAAGTGGAAACATGATGTTGGCACAAAGAAACAGGCACAAACATCAGCCCTGAGGTTAATGCTTATTAAAGAATTCTCATTAAAAGAAAGAAATACAACACACAAGAAGAGGAGCAAAGGATTGCTCAAGTCCTTACTTGTTTTGAGGTGAGCAAGGCCGTGTTAAGTACTGGCACATCGGGAGCAGAAGGAAAGCAAAAGCTATTGTTGCAAGGACTATGGAAAGAAGAAAAGGTAATATTAGGACATTCAGACCTAATTTCTACAGTACACAAACATGCTTCTCCAATTTGAAAAAGCTCTTGCAACAATGTCCTATTATCATATGCTCAGCATTATTCCAGCATGAGCAGCTCAAAGCTCTGAGGTTTTCTGCACAACAGTGAGCCTTCAGACTGAAATAAAACAAAAGCTCTCAAAGGAATGCTATGCCCCATCCCCAAACCCTAGGAAAAAAACTCTTAAATTTATTCATTATCATGTCAGCAAGAAAAACAGTTTTCACATATTCTGAGTTTAAAAAAAAAAATCTACTACAAACTGGTTGTGAGATTTCCTTACAATTTTTCAACATATGACACAGACTAACTCAGCAGAATAGAGGGATTTTTTTTCCACTTTTTAACTTGGATAGTAATTCTTTCCTCCATCTCACTCAAAACTATTTATTCATCACTAAAACACAGTACAGCTCTAAGTAACTTCCAGCCAGTAGCTGGCAACCTCACTTTTTTAAAATACAAAGTGCTTTAGGTTTTTGAAAAGAGAATTATAAAAATACATAAATATCCAAACACACTATTTCCATAAACATTTTCTTTTTCAAGCAGCATACTTATCCCACCCACACATTTGTAAAAACATTTAGTAACTGCTGGTATTTATAATCATTTTCCCTTCCTTTTTTTTTTAAGGACTGTTTAAAAGGATGGAGCATGAGGGCGTGGAGACACAGACATGTCAGCAGCACACATACAAAACTGTGCAGCAAGAATAGACTGCCATGAAAATCACAGTCTTGGAACTTTTTCCATGCTGCAATTGAGATCTTTGTGCTGTCCTCTATTTATTCCTTTAAAAATTTTTGTTGCTGGTTTTTAAAAGGGATTTTTGTTCTCTTCTCAAATGAAAATGATGGGAAAGAATCAAACATTGTCTTACAGTTTAAGCCATTCTCTACACAGTGGAAGCCAACCAGAGAAAAATTCGTTTGGTCAACTTGGTCAAACCACATTTTTCCCTTCTGGTGGGAGGAAGATTTGAAACGAAACAAAACAAAAAAAGGAGAACTCGAATAATCTAAAAATAGAATTTCAAAAGTGTCTGCATACAAACAGCACTATGAAAACTCACAGTTCCCTCAGTATTTCAGAGGGGGGGAGAAAACCAGAAGCAGCAGGGAAAGAACGAACAGCGTGGCATCCCTGCCCAAACTGAACTAAGAACCTCTTTGGAGGTGCCTGCCAGAGAACACTGCCCAGGAACCCCTGTGCCCCTGCTGCCCTGAGTCCTGCTCTGCCCTCCCCAGCACAGGCTCAATCCTCTCTGCCCTTGGAATCTCCCCTCCCCTTTCCCCATCCCCAGCTCTGCCCAGCAGGCAGCCCTGCAGCTCCTGCTCAAGTGTCCCCACGCTGGGCTCCTTCAGAGGGGAGTTCAACTGCCACCAGGAGGAGGAGCCACTCCCAGGTGCTCTGACTGCCCAGGCTTCCACCTCCAGCCCCAAGGCTCCGTCCCCTCCAGCCTCAAGCCCGACCTTCACTCGGAGTCCCTTGGCTTAACTCCTGCCCGCAGGCAATGCCAGCCTGGGCTCTGCCCTCTGCCAGCACTGGCTCCTGGCCTTGGCTGCTCGCTGCACCTACGCTCGCTCCTGACTCTGCCCTGAAAGGCAAATCTCTGTGAGAGGAGATTTGAGAGAATCCAGACATCAGCCCCTACTAGCTACAGAGGATGCAAAATAGCAACCTGAGCTTGGTCTGTCCCCTCTCAAGGGACAGAGGGACCAAGTTCCACAGCCCCAGGTTCACAACCCCAGCAGGGTCCCTCCCATCCTGCAGCACAGCCTCTGAGGAAGCTTTGCATTTCAGAGGTTCTGGTCTTCATGAGAGCCTCTAAAGCCCAAGGAAGAGCATGAACATACCATAAAAGCAGGTTTGAGAATAAAGATACCCAAGAGCAGTGACTCCCAGTCCCCTGAGACCTACAACAAGCCCCAAGGGACACAAGATCCTCTACTTACACACAGAAGTGTTACAAACAAAGTTACAAATCCCAAAGTCATTTTAAAAATAAATCGACCGATAACCCCAACAAATTAATTCCTCTTTTGACATAAATCTTTACTTGTAACATCTTATATATTTGTTTGTATATATTTCCCTCATATCTAGCATAGAGTAGAATCTATCTGAAGTATTTTTTTAATAGGAAAGAACATATGTGTCATAGGTCAAAGTTATAAAAGCAGAATTCAACAGGCCTCTACAGGAGGCAGAATTAGACAGGAGCCCCAAGACTAGAGATTTAAATTTCACCCATCCACATCAGCCCTGTTTAAGAGGCTGGCACAGCTCAGGAGTTAAACCATAAGGGCAAAACCTGCAGTGAAGCAGGAGAGGATGAGAGGTATTTAGGAGTTTAAAAATCTTCACAGACTCAGTAAGTGCACTGAGTGCAATTTTTAGAAGCTGCTGTGTATCTGGAGCAGTAGGAAGAATCTTGCTACTCTCAACAGCAGCTGGTCTCTTGAAGAATTGCAAGAAGATCAATAGGCCAAAATTTTCCAAAAAGGAATGCCCTGGCATTTATTTAAAACACAAAAATGTAAATGCTAAACAGGACTGGAGGATCTGCAACTTATTTGCAGGTAAATTTCAATTTTGTTCTAAATTCAAACAGTGCAAAAGACTAATATTCAAATGTTAGTGAGACCAGAAAGAGAAAAATTGCATTAAAGCAAAACCAAATTAAAGTAGGAAAGAAGTCTCTGGACAGGATCCTCAAAGTTATTTCCCATGAAGTACTTCAATTATGAAGTACCATGTACAGTTCTGAGCACCAATTTATAAACAAGTGAACTTCATGCAAAATAACATCTGGGCCTGTTTAGATCTCTGGCAATTTATAGTTCAGTAGGTTTAGCACATCTCTAAGTGGAAAATACTTCTCAAATAATACTTGCCTATTTATAGCTACACAGACATGAAAATACAACTGTGAAACCCGATGATTCTTTTTTTTTAATGTACTGTGACGTGTATTATAATTCTTACCAACAATATTTAATTATATCAATACTTTCTGTTCTATTCCAAGTCTTATAAAGAGAAGAAAACTTAGTCACCTGCTGTGCATATTGTGAAGACAACTTGAACTGAGTCGAAGAAGAAGAACATAACGAGGAGAGACACGGAGGCTCCGATGGGCAGGAAGAGCGCCTGGGTGGAATCGATGGTTTGAATACCTGCAGGAGAGAGGGGGCACTGAGCTCGTGTTTGGTGCCACACAGGGACACAGCCCTGGCCAGCACAGGGCAGGGCTCTGACAGCAGCTCCTGCACTGGCTTGGTGCTCTCTGAGCCCAGCACAGCTGCCTGTGCAGGAGGCTCCAGCTGAGCGTGCACTGCAACAGCCCCGCGCTGCAGAACCCGGGAACTGAGAGCTCAGTCTGATCTCCTGCCACAGGCAGAATGAATGACAAGCTATGAAAATTAACATTATTTAGGGATTAGAATCACTTTGCACTGAGACACATAAATGTGTTGAACAGAGCATATGTGAGGTTTACTTAATCTCTGAGCACAAGGTGAAAAGCCTGACCAGTGTTAGGCTGACCCAGCTCATGCAAACGGTGCCACAGCTTCAAATTCCACTTGGGTGAAGGCCACCAAGCTCTTAAATTCCATGACAGGTGCAACCATGAGATAATATCAAGCCTAACAATAATGGGCAGTTTTCAAAAAACACCCAAGTCATTTAGCTGTTTATGAAACCACCCGACCAGTGAAGTGCACTGTAATTGCCTTTTTGCTGAAAACCAACACAAATTCAGGCTCACATTTCATAGCCGGCAGTAATTTTAAACAGGGCAGAGATACTGAATTATTTTCTTCTTAATATTTCCCTCACCTCACCCAGTGCAGTGCGACTACCAGGGATGTTAATCATGGGAAAGGACAACTTTTACTGTATTTCTGAGTTTTCAGAATTACCAGCAAAACTGAGAAGTTCACCTAACCCCCACAAATTCCAAGACTTAACCAGTCTCTGTAGCTATTTTTACATTTGATTCCTGGGCAGGAAAGAAGCCATAAGCAGCAACCCAATTAAAAATACAAGACACACTTCTACTTGTACAGCACTAAAGTAACAACAGGGAACATCTGAAGGAATCACTTGGTAAGTGACCAACAGAAAATAATACAAGACCTAGAGGAGATGCAAAACCAGCTTGACATCAACTGTGTTATCCTAAAATAATTAAACACTATTGTATGAAGGGGGTTTTACCAATCTTAGGTAAGCCTTTAGGGTTGTGAAACATACACAGTCAAGTAAATATATACACAGACTGTATGTCTGTGTTTCTGTGTAAGAATGTATCTTATTTTATTTTTTCCTGTCAAGAGTGGCAAGTCATATAAATAACAGGTCACCTGTACAACTCAGTTACCAATGTAGCTGAGTACATGGAAAAACCTCAAACACACATGAAATACATTCACTATAATCTGTTATAAATATTCAACCATTTTCATAAAAGAAAAGCTGAACCAAAAGCATGGAAGTCATGACAATTGCACATGGTCATGTCATTTATTAGTTCATGTCATGATCTGTTACTCTTAAACATAAGTAGCACAATAAATTTTAAAAATAAAAAGCAGAAGAACTCAGTCACTTGGGATTTCTACATTGCTGAGATGTCGCACATTAAGGTAAAGTGCAATGCAGATAGTCCAGTGATGACAGTGTGAAGACACAAAAATTCTAATCTGTGACTTAGATCTGATTCCTCCTGCTCTGAGAAAGCACATTTATTCACGTCCTTCCACTTCCCAAGGGAAAAAACAAACAAAACAAAAACCCAGAAATGACACTACTCACCACCTTGGCATCTGGGAATTAGTGCCTGCAGCATTAAATGTCAGAGTTCTTCATTTAATTTCTGATCATTTTGACAGCTAATCCCCTTAAATGTGCTTATTCCCTAGTCCCAGACTGTCTTCTCTTCCTTCCCAGATGCCAAAAGCCTCAACTGCTCATTGCTGTATCACCAAGCACAGCAACCTCTTTGCTCTGTGCTGCCAACAGAAGCATTGCTGTGACAACTATTTAAATTCCAAGAGTCTGCATTAGAAAAGACCAAACCAGCAAGAGACACATACAACATATATTATTTCATTCATCATTTTAAAGCTATGCTTCTTGCTTTAAACAAAACAAGCTTAGCATTGAGGGTTTCATGCACAGGGCTTCTCACTCCTGCCTTCTACACTCTGGGAAACTATTTGACTGTAGAGTGAACATTGCCTTTTCTCAAAATATGGCAACATAAATTGCCTTCAGTTAAACTCAAGTATGAATTTACAACACACTGTGCACACTGTGTTCCACTCTAACTGATCAGCTCCATATTTTTACCTGCAAAACTGTGCATGTCAGATGGCCAAGCTGCCTGCAATCTATTTATAGATCACAGAAGGGACAGTCACCATGCAGGAGCTGACATGTTAATCCCACTCTGAATAGACAGTGTGCAGACACATACTTTGTTGTCCATTATAAATGAGTTGTCCAGAGCCATGTGAACTCTATACTTCAGTTTCTCTACTGAGAAGGTGAATCCTCCTTAGGGATTTGTCAGTGCACCCTGCAATCCCTCCCTGTTCACAGACTGGCCAGCATGCCATGCAACGAGCTCCAGCCAAAAAGGAATTATACTCCCTTCTCCTGACTGTGGGGTGGCTTTTTTCAAAGTAAAGCTTTTCCATTTCCAGTCAAACCTGACAAATTGTGCCACATGCAGTTTTTATGCATTATGGATTATGTTGATGTTTCAACTTCAGCTTCCACGGGCATGACCCAGCCGTGGACAGCAGTGTCAGAGCACAGCGAGGTGGGGAGTGCCCAGACAGCACCTGGGACCTGGTGAATCTGCAATGCAGCAGCTCAGACACACCCACAGGTGAAGCAGGAGGTGCAGCACTGAGGTGAAGCCCAAGGGTAAGGAGTAAAGCTGACCCTTACTGTTATTGGTGCTGTTGCCATTAAAGGACCCAGCGGCGCTGCTGTTGTCTTTCTCTTTGTCTTGATTCTCAAAGTCCATGTTCAGAGACCTGCAGGGAACAAAGCAAATGGGACAGATGAGTTCTAAACTCCTGCTTTTAGACTCATCAGCTGCAGTCTCATTCCCACTGCCACAGCACCCTGCCCCTGGAAAAGCCCTGTCATGCTGGTTATTAGAAACAACACCAGACACAGTGGGAAATTAAAATAACTGAAGTTCTCAGTTCCAAATGAGGCCCCACATCCCAGATTCTGACAGTGAGATCAGGCACCGGTGTCTACACTGGGGAGCACTGAAAATCTCTGCTGCTGTTTGTTGTTACCTGACTTCTGGGAAGTGTAGAACATGATGGAAGTGCAATAAACATTTCAATTCTCTTGTGAATTTGAACTCTTTCCAAGTTCTTATTTTTGTTCCTTTTCTTTCAAATTTGACTATCAGGTTTCATTTTTAAGACAATAATATTTCCTTCCTTGAAATGTTCTCATGAATGACCCAAACTAGCTTTTAAGTGTCTGCTTAATGTACAGACTTCCTTCACTGAAAAAATTTCAGCAAAGCCTACAAAAAAATCAGATATATATTTTACATGCACACAGAATAGATGATTAGAGGAAGGTCTGAATAAATAGTACAAATTAATACACTTTTATTAATCCATAGGAGCTGACAACACTCCCCTGAGCAGCCAGCTCAGCTGCTATTGATTCATCTTTTCCTGTTGATATAAACACTTATTAAAAGTTTCAATTTAGAGCAGTATTCTACCCCTTTTGCCACAGTCATTCACTTTGATACAACTTCCAAGTTATGTTCTAACACATTTGGCATAACTTTCTGAAAAGGGGGAATTTCACTTAAAGTCTGTTTTGACCAGCAATAAATTCTATTGTTAAATTTGATGTGCTTTTTAACAAAAAATACCAGCAATCAAGTTTATCATGACAGTTTCTCATTGATGTATGTGTGGTATCCACAATTTAGCTGCATATTGATTTATTCAAACAAGCTACAGAGACCCACCAGAAGCACTGTGCATCTCCCACTGTACAGCTCCTGTCTGAAGCTTACAGCAGCATCCAAGTATTTCAACAGAACTTCCAGGTCAACAGAAATTAAACTGCTTTTCAAGTTTAGCTTAACTGAGTTACACAAAGTAAACAAATTCTATGCATTTATTCAGAGCAGTAACAAATACCATGGTCTTCTAAACTACTCTAGAGGTGTCACAGATATTTTATTGCAGTGCATTGATCATGTGCTGCAATGCACAGGTGAGCAAGTCTGTGCTGCAGTCCCAGAATCTGGAATTAGGCACAACCAGGTCTACAGGATCAAGACACATGTGGTGTATTAAAGACAGAGGGGTTGAGCAGCTTCACTCCATAAAGCAAAACAAGAAAAAGGCTCTTCTAGCACAGAACTGGTTTGTTTCCTTTGCTTCTATTAAGCAAATGCTCCCCAACAGTGTTATGAGATTAAAGCAGCTTTTGGTCTCAGGCAAAACATGAGGAAGCTTCCACCTCAGACCCACAGTGCTTCTACAGAGATCATGGATCATCAGCTAAAGAGTTATGGAAAATACAAAGAGCCAATGGAGAACACTAAAATTCTAACAAATTAATCTGTTGTTCTTAGCTTGTTCTTTTAAAGATCTCTTTGCTCTGCCCTTTGTTTGGAGTGCCTCCATCATTCACTTGCACTCCTTTTCCCCATTATGCATTGTAGCTTTATAGTTTTCCTCTCAAGCTATAAAAATCTGGGAGGAGGCTGACAGCCCTCCAGGACTTGGTCCAAGATTCAGACAAACAAGAGAATTCTTTTCTCAGTGCAGTGTTTTCTTCCCCTCTGAATTAGCACAGTTTAGCAAGAACCTCACACCATCATTCTCCCTGTGGCATTGGGCAGCTCATAACTTAAGGGATTTCTATCAGCAGACAAAACTGGAAATAAAACCTATCAGACCTACTGCTCATAAACAACCTCAGCCCCTCTCTTTTCATTGCCATTGTGTCAGCAATTATTATTACCTATAAATATCCCTGCCTCCAAAATAAGCATAAATTAGGAAATTACTTTCACTTAACAACACAGCTGCTCTTCCAAGCCAACCTCTGAATAATCTCCACGTGTTTTATGATTTGGCTCTTCCCTCTGCTACAAATTATCACTAACATAACAAAAAAAACCTAAGAAGCAATCACTAAAACACCTTCCAAGAAAGTTAAAAATCATACTGTAAAACAAGGTAAACTCAGAACTACTGGGCTGTAGAGAAATGGCAAGCTGGGAAACATCAGCTGTTTTGTTCAAGTTTCTCCTGGGCTCCCAAGGGAATGTTGAGTCAGCATCTCCCCTGGGGCACTGAGCTGCTCCATTGTTTCTTCTGTGGGTCCTCAGAGCTCCAGCTGGTTGCATTTCCAGCACAGGGTTTCAAAGCAAGCAGTCACCCTCTCACAGGGAGCCCCTGGGGAGGGTTACACTGAGGCCAAAGGAATGAGTAAGCTGCTGGCACAGCACTGCCTGCAAAGTTCAGATTCAACCATGGATCACTCCACTGCAGAAATGCCTCAGGGAAGCCCTGCAGGAGATATTCTTATCAAACAATGGTGAAAATAGGAATGCAAGGATTTATCTGTAGGGGCACCTGCAGATGCAACTTATTGAGAAGTGCCTTCTTGCTCTACCAGTGAGGACAGCCACCCACCTGAGAGCTCTGGGAGCATGGGAAAGCCACGCTGGAAAGCCACCCCTCAGCACAGCACCTTCACATGACACTCTGGGTTCACCATGTGAGCTGCTTTCTATTCACACCCACACTTGGGATACTCAAAGCCTGGAGACAGAAGGCCCCAGGGTCACCCCATGCTTCTCAGTTTGGCTCAAAAGCAGGTACTTGAACAGGTACATTCTGGGTTAAATCTGGCTTTACATAAGCTGAGAGCCCCTGTCTGGGGATGTGATAGGATAGAAAAAGATTTAGCTTCTACTTGCAAAGTAACTCCAACATCAAAGTCACAGAGAAGCATTTGGCCAAGAAGGTGGCTGTCTTGTCCTCAGAGACAACCTGTCTCAAGCTGAGCTCACCTCTTTGAAAATCCACAACTAACACATCTACCTGCATGCTCCAGTTTACAGCTTGTAACGGTTTAAAGGATTAAACTTGCCCCTTTGGCAGCCAGTAATAAAAGTATGTCAAGTTCAAGCACTGAGAGCAGTCAGAATGTACATGAGAGAGACATTCAGAAGGCTGGAGGCAAAAACTCCTGACCCAACACAAATGTAGGCAGGAAATGCTCGTTCATGCACAGTCAGAGAAGGGGAACCCAGCTCTACTGCTGCACTTTGTTCTGTTCTGGGCTTTACCCACAATTTATTAGACATTCTTCTGAGTATACTGGAGGTTTGGGATTTTTTCATTTGTTTTGGACAAATGCTTCTATTAATAAGGACAGTGGACCAAGGCTTTCCTTTGTTCCCCTGACACTGCCTGCCTTAGATTAGATCCACCACACACATGGATTTTATCCTAATGACTCACCCACCCAATTCTTTCTGATCCTATTACTGCACTTCTGTTTCAGCCACTTGCCAGGAATATTACAACCTGCTTCTTTTCAGTGGAAAATCAGAAAGCAAACCCACCTTCTGCAGCACAAAGGTTAACTGAGGAGTGCTATTTTCTTTTTGTCTTACAACAGCTCTGCAGGAAACGAGCACTCAAATCCAGATGAACACACCACTGCTGACAGATGAGAATGAGCACCCTAAGCTGTAACTTTTATCTTTCCAGCACATCAGTTTTCTAAGAAAATTCATCCACTTTATGAGAAGTTTTCATTTTACTACTTTAAGAATTTCCAGATGAATATAACTTTGAAACTTACTACCACGTTCAATTTCTTAAATAACTTAATTGTATTTCAGACCTGTTTGTTAACAACACTGCACAATTTCCTGTAAAAAACTGCTTTTGACCTCACTCACTGATCAAAGAGAATCAGAGTTTGTCCAAGTCCCCAGTGTAACTGGGTTTCAGCTCAGACACCTGCTAAAGAAACCACATAGAGGAGATGAAGCAGGAATGTAATTTTAAAACTCTGGGACCCTGCTTTGGTCTCTAACTCACATCGTGGTGTCTTCAGGACACACGCGAAGGCAAAAGACTGAAACAGGACATTTCCTCAAGGGTTTGTATCCATCACCCTCCCACTGCTCCATCAGTGAGTCAGACTGCTCTGGAGTCCACAGTCCTTGCTAGGGGAGTAGTTTTAAATGTAAAGGATAGGACAAAATGCTAAGAGCATGTGTAGGTACCAACAGGAAGAGGTTGGCAAACAGCAGGGGAAAGTTTTGAAGGGCAAGGAGGTCCAAGAAAGACAAGCAATTGAAGTTCACACACCCCTGCTGTTTTATATTGCACTGTTTTCATAAATGAATTTTAATAAATGCTATTGCTTCTTGCAGCCAGATGCATAGTTCCTTTTTACACAAAAGCATAAATTCAAATAGTTAAAAATTTAATTAGCTCCTCAACTATATGCTAATCTGACTCAAAACTTGAAGAAAAAACTAAACAAATCCAACCTTTGATTACTTTTTTATTCTGATCATCTCTGGATTTTGTTTTCCTAAAGCCTTCTATTTTAATTTCACCAGCAGTGCTGTTACCTAACACTTGCTAACAACAACAGACAGCTCTTGCAAAAAAATTGGCTCTTTCATTATATGACTTTATTAACTTACAGTAGTGATATAAAACCTCTTATCCTAAAACAGCTGCAGCTTACATCATATGGATGAGCACAGCTATCATCTATTTCAGGAATACTCATAGCAGTTCAGAGACTCTGTAGTGAGTATAAGGCCTTTTAGCACAGAGCTGTGAAATGAAGCAATGTTCTTCAAGAAGCAGAAAGAAAACCAGGCTGTATTTCAGTTAAAAAAAAAACAACTTTCATATTGTGACTATATTGTTTCAATATGTCAGTATGAGCCTCCTTCCTTAGGTGCCATTACAGTAACACAAACTGTATAATACAGCATGCAAGTCTAAAAGGATAATTGAGTTTTCTCTAAACTATACTCAAGTCTCCTAAAATGAGGCAAATTTGATTTTTGAAGACTCAAACTCATCCTGCAGCAGTTCTCAGATGCTTTGCTGGAATTCAACACTGGCAGTGTTTCCCACTTTTCCATGAAGCTGTTACTGACACTTGAGCACACAGCAGTGGGACCCAGGAATTGCTGTTCCACAGGACAGGTTGGGAATCCCAGGAGAGCATTCACAATCTACCACCACTGGCTAATGGATAGAAAACTCTGCCATCCAGAACATTACCTTCTATCTGTCTCAACAATCATTTTCTACTCTCTAAAATATGATTTTACAGAGCTGTCCTCAAGGACTGACTTTTAAGTTATATATGCTTGTACCATGACAATTACATCTTCCAGAAACCCCAGCTTGCTATTGTTTCTTCCTTTTCCATTTCCTTCTCAGAAGCAAATAATTTTTATGTTGGCTACGTCTGACAAAGATACAATGAAACAAAAACGCATAAAATGTATTCAGTCACTTGTACTATTTTATTTGAAAAATAAAAACTCTGCAGAACCTTAAAAAGAAAATCTTACCTGAAACTGCCGTAGACTATGAGGAGAATAGAAATCAGGAAGGTAGACACTTGACTGGAATCCACAAGGGAATATGCCCTGGAATTAGGAAAAAGAAGGCAGGTTTGTCATTTTGAGTGTCCATTTGCTAACTCTTTTTCTTATTTTAATACAAATACAGAACTGGATGACAAATCATGGCAGCTCCCACTGAAGTTCTTGTCCCATGCAGAACACAAAACCTGTAGCTTGTGAATTAACTCATTATATTCAAGGCTGCAGCATGAAAAACCTGCACAGCCACCAAAGGACAACTCAAAAGCTTTGTGGTAATTTATTCTGAATTCAATAGATTCAGGGGTTTTTCCTCAAACTCATTAAAATTACTTCAATTGCGGCTACTGCAAAACCTGCACATCAATAACAGTAACCTGTTTTCCATAACACTTCTTACATCTTCAGAGTGGCAATATGGCAGTTAAGGCTCACTTAGCTGGAGGAAAATCCCCAAACAAATAAAAGAAACCCCCCCAAACCTCCCAACAAGCAGCAACATGCATTTATCAAACCACACACAATCACCTCTCTATTCCACCTTGCAGATCACTCGGTGCAGGATTACTGATGGACGTTTCAAACCCAGCTTTACCTGACTGACTTCCTAATGTAACACACTGTGTTTAAAGCATGGAAATATGAACATTAATGCAGCAGAGGCCACTGTGCTGACAGGAGCACAGCAGGCAAGGAGAGGCTCTGGGAGTCCCTCTGCAACTCCCAACAGGTTTTCCATAACTTGTACTAAAGTAATGAAAAACAACAAGAATAATACTCTATATTAATTGCATTAGTCTTATCCTACAAAAGACATAACTGAATATTTCTGAAACCAACCAAAAAGCCTAATTTCAGCAAGACTATGGATATGGAACAAAGATAATTGAATTACATGATTGCTCCAAATTAAGTACCACTGAGCAAATAAAAACTGAAGATACGAGACAGTTAAAGAAACACTCATCCCATTCCCAATTCAAAAGCAATTTAGGGATAATTACCAAACCACTAGAACCACAATTTAAAATACTTTTGTTTAATATATAAACACAAATGTGAATCTGCTACTACAGAAACTCAATATTAAACATCACTGACAGACTGCCTCTTCTAAATGGAATTATATACTTGTGCAATAAGCTTTTAAGAAATTAGAAACTGCTTTGCTTAATTACCATTAATAACTTCCACATATCTCCACACTAAAAGTGAAAAACAGGTATCTTATTTGCTCATAATGTTGGCCAACACATAAAGACAATCTTAAGCTTTAAGTACTATATTTTCTTTGTATGCATGACCTTTGGTTACCAGGCTGTGAAACAGAGCCCTAAAAAGCATCCACCAAGATCAATATAGTGAATTGCAAATACATGCAACATAATAACTCAGCACTTAGAACCAGTGCACACAGAAATGTTCTGCTTATACACAATGCAGTTCACAGCACATTATTTTCATGCCATGGTCACAGCTCAACTCACACCAAAGGAGACAGCCTGAGGACAATCACACTGGGTTTATGTCCTGTTTCTAGCTCTGATTTCAGAGGGAAGCATCCCCTCATCCAGCCTGGCACAAACGGAAAGGAAAGCTTTGCATTGTTTGGATTTGAGAATAAATAGTGGAACTCCTCTATTAAAAGAATACTCAGAAACTCCACATTTATGAGAAAAACAAAATTAATGGAATTTCAGAATGGATTAAACATGGCCAGGGTTATTATGCACTAAATTGTATTAACTTATGTTCATAAATTTTTATCTTCACAAATCAGCAAATACTTTTGAGACGAACAGTGTTTTCTACAAAATTCTTCATCCAGTAACAACACTGGAGGCTATGATAATTAAAATGCCATTTTGTCATCATTTTAAATGTTAGTCACAACACTGTAAATGCTAAAAAGATTCATAAAACAGATAAAATAGAGATGATACATGGACCATGGATCAGCCCTGTGCATAACCCATCAGCTTTGTATTAAAACTGAGAGGCCTCTAGTTTGATGAAGAAACTGAAGAAATGCAAACCCATGTAAAACAATGATCCAACACAAGCCAGCCCTGCTGACAGGCTGCACTGGTGCTCAGGACTGCAACCTGTTGATTCTGGGCAAGGCAGAAATGAGAACTGAAGTCCTTCCATGCTGCACAAGTGAAGTGCAACAGAGTAATCAGAAACTCATCACAGACCAGGGATGTTTCCTGACCACCCCCTGTAGAGATCTTTTAACAGGACAACCCAAAAGCTCAGTGTTGCTACCAGGATAAGGGTCTGAGGAAATTCAGATTCACCGATATTCCAGCAAACAGGGCCAGGGAGATACAGTCACACTTTCCTTCTTCCTCAGGCAGCTGGAAAAAAACAAGGCAAAACACACAGAGTGTGACAGGCTGAACCAAGAGAGCAGCTCTGGCACGTCCAGATTCCATCCAAAGTTTCCAACACAAGTAACCCACAAGCAAACTTGAAGGATAATTTTACAATGCCAAAGTGAATCTCATTGTAATAAAACCTCACATCTTTTCAACATTAAATTTCCCTACATTATTTAAGGTATTGCACAAGAGCTGAAACGAGAACTGCTTCCTAAAATCCTAACCACTGACTGGATGGACAGTTTGTTAAGAGACTAAAAATCCTTGATCCCAAAAAAATACTTCCTAACACATTAATCTAGGTTAGAGGTAATAAACAAATGACTATCAAATGAAAGAATCAAAAAGTAAGATTACTTCCAAGTTTTTAATATTATTCAAAATTCCAGTGTCTTGCAAACCAATTTGTAATTTTAACTGAAATTTAAATAACCTTCTACAAGCCCAACAGATTCCAAATGCACATACCAGAATTCCCCTATAGGCATATTTCAAGTATGCAAGTTCATATGCTCTCACAGCCAAAGAGCATCAGTGCCATGTTCCTCTCAAACAGCATCAGCCAAAGCCAGAACCCACACCAATGACAGTTTTCAGAAGCTGCAGTCACATTTAAGCAGCCTTCCACTGCACATATAAGAATGCAACCAGCTTCCTTCTAACAAGGTATTTCTGCAAAACTCTTCAATCTTGGAACAAGCAATGGAAACTTATGCACAGAAAATGCCTGTAACAAACCTGTGCACAGTTATCCTTTGACTTAAGTACAGATTTTAAATGCAATTCTCAGTACTTACAATGTGACAATGTACAAAGAAAATATTCTTCATTCTCAATCTGAAAATTAATACTGGCTAAGGCCATGTTAAAGGCTCTTTTGAAGACTGACTTCAGTGCAGTTCACCTGTGTCTCATGTTACAAGAACAACTCCCAGCTCATTTCCAAACTCTAGCATATGTGCAGAGCACTGCTCAAAATACAAAGACAACACGGGTTTTCCCAAGGAAATACATTTTTCAGGATTCACGCACTACCACACCTGAAATTCAACATCCATATAAGGAAGCTGGTTTAAGAATTACTATTAACAAAGCTATCAGATTCTTGCTTAGTTAAGTAACAAGTAACTAATTATTACACCCTAGTACTTAATAAAACCAAGCACTCAAGTGCCTTAAGACCATTTTCTCAGCTAGCTACTGAGAGGTGACTTCCCAATTGCTTCCTCTATAACCTGAGCTCTCACTCTGAACCTCCATTTTTACATGGCTGAGATCAATTTTCACAAATTCTCTGCCATTAGGCATCTATTTCTGGCAGCTTCATGGGCAAATGCTCACAACACAGAGCCTGCTAAGGCCAGCCAAGGCAGAGACACAGCAAGCACTGTTCCATAACATATTCTGTGTGTCCGCCCCAGAGCTCACAGTGAGAGCATTGTCCAGACAACAATCCCAGCAGAGCTGTCCAGCCTGGCACAGACTGCTCCATAGACCTTTACCTACAGAACAATTCCAGGGATGCCCAGCCACTGGGACACAGCACCACTCCCAAGCAGTATCCATGCAAAATACCACAGCACTGAGAGCTGGCGTTCCAAGCAGCACTCTCCCCTCTTCTGGGAAAACATGAATAACTTCTGTATTCCCAAGGGAACAGAGACCCACTTCATTCCCAGCCAGGGAAGATGGTAACCAGCTAATCAAAGTTGTCACAACAACAGTAATGGCACCCCACTGAAGACACTTGGAAGCTCTTTTCTTTGAAGCAGCAGCTGCAGGTCAAGCTCTTTGCCCCTGTCCCTCTAGGT
Organism: Fringilla coelebs; assembly: GCF_963513975.1. Classification (NCBI taxonomy): domain Eukaryota; kingdom Metazoa; phylum Chordata; class Aves; order Passeriformes; family Fringillidae; genus Fringilla; species Fringilla coelebs. The sequence continues at coordinate 4,724,288 of NC_140043.1, read as the reverse complement.
CCAAGCTCACTTATCTGTGGACATTCATCCCACAAAATCTCTGCCATGTGCCTACTGTTTTCCTATTGTACCTTCTGGGGTTTTTCTTTTGTACTTCCACTCAAGAAAATCACCCAGTCAATATAAGCACTGGTTTTCATGTTTTAGCTCTTCCTTACGACCAGAAGACAGGCAGTTTCTGGATAACAGTCCTTCCAAACCTCCAGAAGGAAACCTCAAGCAGAGTCTGGTGATTCTTTCTGCCCTCTGTATTGAGCAGTAAGAATCTGCAACTCCTTTTGTTCAATGAAGGCCCAAACTAGGAACCAAAGGTGTCTCCAGATGACAGCGCAGAGCGCTCCCCTCTACAAAACCCACCTGACCACAAGCCAACACAGCCATCACAAAAGCAACTTCTCACCTTTTCCAATCACCCTGTTCTTCATCTCATCTCTGCATAACCATCTGCAAAATCACACACAAAACCAGACTGAGGAACCTGTCTCCCTGAATAATAATGAAGAACAAATGGGAAAGTTTGTCAAGTGATTCAGACTCCTGATCTGGCCCATCTCTGGACATAAAATCAAAGAGAAAAGACTTTTCAGTGGCAGCATTAGATTAAGTACCCCAAAATTACTGCTCAAGATATTAGAGAAATTTTATGTATTTGGAATAAAAACCCCTTTCTGTTTGCACAAGATGCCTACTAAATGTATAATTATAAAAATTCAGCCCACTGATGAGTAAATATCACTCCTGACTCCCAGGTACAAGAGAAATTACTGTGAAGAATTCTGCCAAGGGGGCAGTGAGAGGCCCGTGCCCTGAGGTTTCCATAGCAATGCACACTAAAGGCCTTGGACATGAATCATTCTCATACAAAAGCTGCTGTAACAGCAGCAAGACAAACCTTCCCTGCATACTTACTGTACCTATACAAGAATGCAAATAGTAGAGCAACAAATAAATCACAATGACTTGGAAAGTGCAGCAGATGAACTAAGTTCACTAAAGCTCACATGAAGAGAGACTGCATTTCATCGTGGTTTTATTTTTTAATCAGTGATCAAAACATCCAAGAGTTCACAAGACTGTGGAAAACAAGACTATTAAAAGGATGGTGAGCATGCTAGATAGGTTTGAGCACAAATGGATTAAAATAGAAAAGTTTTTCTGTGTTTAATGGGACCAAATTTACAACTTGCAGACATCACAGAATCACAAATTCACACTGGGAACGAAGGAGATAATTTAATTCACTGATCTTACTCTGGGGAGAGACAGTCATGACAGGTGCTTACCTCATCTGTTGTTAAAAAACTAATTGGTGAAAAATTAAGGGACTTCCTTGACATGTAATGCAAGTCCTTCTGACTACAATTTTTGTCCACAATTTTTCTCCTTTGAAAAGTCCTTTACAAAACTCATGGAGATCTTTTCATACTGGCCACATCTGGGGAGAAGTGGATCCAAACATGAATGGATATTTCCACTCGCATATTTCAGTTTCTGAAGGATGTGGCTGCTTGAGAAGTGACCACACAAAACTTCAAATATTTCTCAGCCCACATTAAATCCATGATTATTTACCCAATCAATATGGTACTCTTCATTTGCATTTCAAATACCACCCTTAAAACCAAATGTCCACTGTCTCCTCACAAGGTAAGTGACACTAATCCACACCCAACACACATGCAGCCCAACTCTCTTCAAAAGGAAATTCCTCATAGGTAGGTACCAGCACTGGAAGAGTGATGATAGGGCACCTCCCTGTGCCTCTCCCTCCCTGCTCTGTACCCATCACTCATTCCCAGAACTTGCTGAGGGCACACAATCTGTGTGAGGGTCCCATCTCAGCTGATGGGCAACTCTTTCACAGGGAAACAGAAAAACCCTCAATATAACAAAAAAAAACCCACTAAACCAAATCAGAACAATCAGCTTCTGCTTGAAATCGGGTGTTCAATGTCAAAATCAAGGATGGAGAAAATTTCCACTCCCCTCCCCCTAAGGGTTTCATGTATTTCAAAGCATTTTTAGTGTGTTTATTCCATCACTGATTGTCTTAGCAACAGAAAAACAGAAAGCCAAGAAATAGCAGTTGGTAAACTTGAAGGAAGTTGAAGAGTATTTCTGCACTTCCTGTGCCCCACACCAGGTTTTTACAGCTATTAACTCCACACAGAAAACAACACTGACCCTCACACTGCTGCAATGACCCGGTGACTGTGGCTTTTTTAGATCATGCAAGAATGTGCCACTCAGGAGGAAAAGACTTTCCTGAATCTACCTGCTTTGTAAGCTTTTAAAACATTCTACTATTTTATTCCTCAAAAAGAGTGTGTGGAAACTCAGTGATTAGGGCAATTTATTGCAAAGAGCAATTCATTTCTGATGCTCATGTACCTGGCATTTGTGAGCTGCCACTGTAGAATTATTTATTAAGAGCACAAATCAAACTCAAGGACTCCAGAGCACAGACCTAGGGCACATGAAAGAGGAGCACTGCCATGGACATGAAGATCAATTACAGTTAATTGCACAAGTACTCATTTTGGCTGGGGGGTGGACTCACTCCATAGGTAAAAGCAATACTGCTTTTTTCCTTTGCTGGATTCTAGGTCAAGGGTATGACTAAAGAGCCTCTTTCAGCTGCCTTATGTGTGTAAGATATATACATATTTGAGAGCCTCCATTAGGCTTGCTGCCAAACCAAAGTTAAATCTGAGTGTAACAGTTAAAGGTATAATTTTAAGTGTGAAGTCATGGCACCCACAGCTGTAAACATATCTCAACACTCTTCCACTCTTTAGTGTGATTCATAGGAAAAGCAAGCAAATTGCTATGGATTTGCTTCTGTTAAAGGAATAGCTTGTTTTCTAAAGTAAGTTTACAATTTCATCCCATTGTCACATGCAGATCTGATTGTCATGCTAAGTATGAGTAATTAATGGAAACAAGGGTTATGTCAGAAAATAAAACAAGTCTAAAGTGAAACAAAACAAAACAAAGAGAAAAGAGAAATATGAAATGTCCCACTAAAACCAGACTTTCCTACACAGACTCTGTTAGGGCTCAGACAGGCATTCCAAACTGTAACCAGAGAACAATTCTGCTGTTTACCAGGCAGAGGTCCCAGAACAACATTTTCACCCTATTGAATACCATACATATTTTTTTTTTCTACCCATACAATTTTAAACCCCAAGCACCTCTTCTATTCTTTCCAAAAAGCTGTTTTCCTAAATTATCTCTGCAAAACCAAATTCTAAGCTCCCAACTAAATTGCTAAGAGCAAACACTCCTCTGAGCTCACTTTGAGAGGAAATTGAAGTATCCAATAAAGCATCAGGAGACACAGTCTTGAAAAAAAATATTTTCTGTTAAAAACATTCTCCGAGCTACTCCTTTGGCTCACCCGACTGTTTGCCAACAGAACAAAGAATAACATGTTTCACAGTTTTTTGGAATTACAGCCACTGGAAGATTTCCAGATTTCACATTCAGCTTGGAGCACTCATTTCCTTGCAAGAATGGGAGCACAACTTCCAGTCCCTGCATGGAAGCATAACAATACCACAGTCGTCCAAAGGAGCATTATTCCAAACCAACACAGGATAGTACCCACCTACCTCAAAAATATTTTCAGCTCCTGATGTCCCCAGAGCTCCAGTGGAAACAGAGTCAACAGCATATTTGGGAGCAAAATTTGCAGTCAGTGATAAATGGAGAAAAATTAACCAGTACAGCTTCAAATAAGTTGTACTGGACACACATATCTGAGTATGAAGTAGCCTGAACTAAAATATAGATCCAAAAATCATATGGATTGTCTTTGACACAGCTGTCACAGAAAACACTGCCTTTTTTATTCCACACTGGAATGGCAGCCTGGATACCTAATTTTTATCTCTTACCTAAATACACACATAAAATACTTTTTTGACATTCCTTATGTTACTGAGGAGGACTGGTTGGTTGATTTAGACTGGGTTGAGAGCTTTGCCCTAAACTTGATAAATGCAAAAGGATCTGGGAACCTTCCCTCCTTTTTTTCTCAAAGAAAGAAAAAACAAGCAGTCATGAAAAGCAGAGCATGCTTTTGCTGCCAAATATATGTGACCACCAGCCAAGGAATCCTCTCCAGGAGCAAGATTTTGAAATTGTATCACCAGGATTTTGAAAATGTGAAAAATACATCTATACAATGATGTCTGCAATAGGGGACCACCACTGAAGAAGGAGTATAATTTCAACAAGTTAAACTGAACAAGAATATGTGAAAAAACACATTTGATATCAAGATACAGAGCTTGTTAGTAGCAAATGTTTTACCTGATTTTATATTTTAATTGTGTCACGTTTGTTTTAATTGAGCTGTACCAGATCAGGCAACTTCGTCTACAACACTGGCACCCTACTGCACACCAGCCCCAGCAAACTGCTGAGCCAAGGCACAGCCCTGGGTCTGTTTCCTGACACTATTGTTACTTTTATACCTTCCTGACAATTAAATCTCAAGGACTCCAGTTTATGATAGGATTTACCCACGTGTGTTTGAAAATCGAAAGCTTGAGGCAAGGAAAGCCTAACAGGCTCCACAGCAAATTGTATCAACTTCAGTTTGCTCGCCTCTGATTCAGTGGCATTAAGAGTTTTCCAAACAAAACCTGCTTTTTCAAATACTTGCCACTGCAATTAGCTTGGGTTTTGATACTAAAACTTATTCATGGACAGCAGAATCAGAAAGAAGTAGAAAAAACCATCGAAGCCCTGTTTTTGTGAAGCAAGTTTTGATTCAGGCCAGCAGCTGCTCAATCAGCAGGTGTGACACAAAGAGAAAAGAAGACAAGATGTGGCCATGAACAAGGTGGGACTAAAATCCTTTTGGGAACAGCTTACAGTTAGATCTTACTTAGCACATTGTAATACACACACCTGTAATCCAAGCTTTGCTGGAGCTAACATAAATTAAACAAAACTAACCTTCCTATCTTCCTGTAACCATCCCTCCACGCAGAAGGTAAGCACTGCTTTAATTAAGTTAATTTTCAAAACAGACCTTTAGTACTGTAGTTGCTGCAACATATAACATTTTGTAATATTGTGTGCTATTTCAGTCCTTTCAGATTTGGTTTTCACTAGTAAACTGCAGCCAACTTTGCTCCAGCAGCACAGCTCCAGCACAGTACAACACCTCGAGGCACCATTCACTGACAATAAACCCCAGCATCAACAACAGACAGGGTATTATTCAGTGAGGTGCAAGAAGTAGCCATACTGCACTTGCAAGGGACAAACTATCAGCTTGTTTAAAAGATGTTTGAGGATGAGGAAAAAAAAAGCAAACCAATTTGCTAAACTAATTAAAGAAACTGTATTGTCCTTAACTATCTTCATAGTTTATCGCTTTACAAAAGACTTCAGTTCAATGCAGAGGGTAGATTCAAACTGTGCTGTAGTACCATAAAAATTGCCAAACAGTAGTATGAATACAATGTTTCTGTGGAAGAATTAAAATCAGCAAATATCAGAACAAGATGTAAATATATAACTATGACAATGCACATAAATATATGTATCAGACATCTGACAAAGCACGAGAGCTGCAGCTTAGCTGCAAGAAAGAACTGACCACACAGGGAGGAGAATTTCCTCACGGAGAAAACTGTTTCCACCTCCACAAATAATTAAGAGGAGGATTTAAGGAGGCGGAAGAGAGGAGGTCAAATCAAGATCTGTTACACACAATCCTCTCTTGCCAGAGCCACAAGTATATTTCTTTATGTAAATTTTCAGATTCCAACACACCAATGAACTCTGCAAAGGTCAGTCCAATATTTAGCCTACTCTGAAGATTTGCTGAAACAGCTCTTTTATCTAAATTACCACCTTCAACTGTATGACTTTTCAAAAAATAGCCCTTTTTACATTAGGAAAAAAGGCAAATCAAGGGTGTGGTTACTGTAATTAAAGTCTACAAAGTACCACTGTGCAAGCTGTCTACAGTTTTATGCTCGACAGCCTAATCATGATCCAAATAACATCGTGCTTCAGAAAGGGCCATTTGGAAACATCAGTGGTTATCCTTGGCACAGGAAAGTTTGCTGCAATTTTGATGGCTAAGACCTCTTTGGATTATAAAGGTATCAATTTACATCCCAGTCATATATGCAACCTGGAGTTTTCAATCACTTGGTGGTAAAGCTCTGCATTACACAGAACATTGCTCAGTGCTGGGTTTCATTTTATGGCACTTATTCTAATTACAGGAAAAAAATAAAAACTTCCCTCAAATCTTTACCCGAGGCTCCTATCTATGTTTTGATCTCTGTAATTTTTACACTTAACAGAAAAGTGCATTAGAATGACTGTAATCATATAATATAGGAGGGTGCTCCCTACATCCAGTTTACAATAAAACACATTTCCCTTGCAGAAGGAGTCCCAGCCTCTCTCACCCAGCCCCTGAAGTGCCCCAGGAGGTGCTGCTGCCAGCCCCAGCTCGGGCACAGCTCTCCCAGCCGGGCTCAGGGGCGCTGGCTCTGCAGTGCCAATGCTGACAAGCAATTTCTCTCATGACTCAACGCTGTTAACACAGCTGCCACACCACAATTCTACACTCAGCCAGCAGATCTCAGAGGACCCTGGGCTGTAAGCTGATAAAACATGGGAGTTTCTGTAATTTGGAATTAAATATTTGTCCCAGTCCTCAGTGCTGCTCCATCTGGACCTGGAAGACAGGGGTGAGCAAATATCTCCTATCTGCCTCACAATTAAGAGATTCATATTTACTTTGCAAGTTATTGCCAAACAGTTAACGTACCACCTCTGACAGTGTGTTCTGTAACACTGTCTACAGGCACAATACATTACATTTTCACTTAAGGAAAAATAAACAAACAGAACCAAATCTAACCTCTCTCAAATAGTCAGAGCACATCAAAACAAGCTCATAAAACTGTACTTAGCCTTACTTTTGAGTATTTTCCAACCATGACACTTGGACTTTAACTTTTTCTAAATTTAGAAAAGAGGGATAGTAAGACTTCAGCTATACACTTGCTCATGTCAAGAACTCCAAGAAGCAACTTGGGCCTGTAATAGACCCAAAGCTCTGTAAGAGTATCAGGTTACTTTGGCAGACACAGGCACAGAAGTCAAACTAAGTTGAACAAGTCCATCTTCCAAACATACAAACATGATAAAAAAGTGCTGATGGGGCAAAAATGAGCTTCAAGTGGGTGAAGAAACTACCAGCAATGAATCCAGAAGATGTAAGGTATGTTTCCTTTCCTCCTTGAAGCAGCAGCACTGACTGAAACATGCCCACTACTTTGCTATGTAAGTGAAAAGCCAAGGAGTTAAAAAGAAAAACAAACAAAACAACAACAAAAGCAAAAAAACCAAAACTTCCACGGAGCTAGAACAAAAAGACTGAAATAAAATCTCACACCTGTAATATTGTAATGATAATACTTCATAGTTCCAGTACTTCATTTCTTAAGAATAACGCACTGCTATTCACAAAACCAGAAATAAAATTCTAAATTTAAAAAGCAATATAATTTGCTTTTTGAATAGCAAATGCAAGGCAACTTCTTTACAAATACTAAACTCCTTTAAACAGGAAATAAATTAGGGCCTACACTACCAATATGTCAAAGAGCAGCTTTTCACTACTGAATGGATCCCACCCAGAGAGAATGCACAAAGGCCTATTTGAACACACCACAATTGCCATGCTTAGTTCAGTTACAACCGAGGCAGTACGAAGGGGAAAATTAAGTTTAAAACTGGGAATTTCCTCCTGTTCTGATGCAACTCACACCTTCAAGCACAGGACACACTCCACAGTCTCTTAATCAATGGGAAGAAATTACTATTTTGCTTAGCACAGAAGGACAACCCAAACAAGCAAATGTGTTTATTCGAGGAAGAAAATTTCTGAGCATAAAGCACCAAGATGAGACTACACACAAATACAGTCAAGCAATGCAGGTATCTGTGCCAAAGGCTGGGTGACTCAGGGTATCATGAAGCAGGAAACAGAACTTTAGCTTCAATCGTTAGCATGGCACTAAACACTCATAAACAGACTCTAATGCAATCACCTTGATAAAACTGCATATGATTTACTAGAGAATTCAGTTAGGGTTTTATATTATGAGCATTATGATTTCCCCATACTAGTGAACCTATTAATGCCAGTATTTTTTTTTTCCTGAGGTGTTCTCTCAATTTTCATTTTTTTGAGTCATGTGGTGTAAGAGCACACAATCCATCCGGCACAGTGAGGGGGAAGGCAGGCTCGGGTATGAATTTAGTTTCAGTGTGAGCAGAATTATTAGCCTGTCACTGGGATGAGTGCAGAGAAGAGTTTCTAAGATGACTAGGAGAGATAGGAACTGAGTTTATTTAGTCTAGAAAAATACACAGTAAGGGGAGAAACCCACAGCCAAAAGGAAACACTAAGTGGAAGAACTATGAGATTAAAACGACTTAAAATTGTGTTACTCACAACAGGGGAACCTACACTCTTTCCCAACACCAAACTGCAAACTGATCCAATTTCCCCCTCAAATCCAATTTCTTTTTCCAATTAACATCTCCATAGTCACAGGAACACTAGTGACAACACAAGAAGTGGCAGTTCTTCCAAGTTTCACCCACTGTGCTTTTTTGGGGGAGGGGACACCAAAACCCAAAGAACACAAAAACCAAGTGGACCAGTTCCAAATGTATTACCCAGTATGTTCTTTTCAGTCTTGAGAAACAAGAAAAAGAAGGAGAACATGTCCTACTGCTCTTTTGTACTCGCTTATTCTCAACAGTAGAGGTTTAATTAAATGATAATGTTCAGAGATTATTAGAGGCATCTCACATGCTGAGCTCGACTTCCAAATGCTGAAATGCTTATTAACAGCAAATTTTCTCAACAGCAGCTGTCATGTCTTCAATATTGCACCACAAAAACCTTTTGGACAAACTGAAGTACAGGAGTCTTCATGTACAGGACAAAATGAAATCTCCATTTGACCACATCAAATTACAGCCACTTGAAAACTGAACTCGTTTCATCAGAGAGATATTGTCATTTCATCATGTATCATTCCCCTTCTACAAACACAGAACTGAAATGCACACCCCAGATGCAGCATCAGACAGCACACAGGGTGAGTCTGTAATATTCTGCAAACCCAGGGATAGCCACGCTTGAAAAACTACCAGAAATTCCAAACAAAACCAAAATCCTGTTTTTACTGGACAAAATGTTTGCCTTTTAAAAGCTAATTTCTAGGTAAAGGCATTGAGGTAACACTACACAGGAAAGTGAGTTCTCTCCTGTTTCAGGTCATCCACTAATTTGCAGCAGTCATTCTAAATACACATTTCATTAATTCAAACTGTACTCCTTTAATGGGTGTTTTAGGCTAGAGAAACTGCAACACAGCAGAGCAGAGATCCACTTGTAAAATGAAGTTTTTCCCTCAGTATTCATTAAATGTCACAGCAGAATCAGATTACATCTTTACCAGCATAAACTGAACCCAGACAAAACGCCAGTCCAGCCCCGACAGGAGCAGCCACATCAGATTTTTCAGGAGTTGGTAAAAATCATGACACTTCCAACCACATGGATAGAAAGGAAAACACAGAAAGGCAAGCCAGGTTACCTTCTATTCTTTCCATCTTTAACAGGATTGCTTTGAAAAGAGTGAACAGACACTTTAGTACAAATTCTAAACCCCCAAAAGCAATGGCCTCCAATTTTGACATTAACTTAAAATCATTTCCCCAAGGATTAGGGAATTAACAGCTCAATTCTTTTAGGAAAAACACAGAACTGCTGGGCTCAATGGGGATGTCCATACAGCAGCAGGCTCAGAACAACTTAATATATGCCTGGCATCCAGGAGCTATAAAACAAACATGATGTGGTTTTGAACACAGGCTGCTGATGCCATAGTAGAAGACTCAGCTTTCCAGGAAATTTTACATGCTGGAAGCCTAAATGCTGATCCTTCACCATCTGTTTCAATTCACATTTTCATGTAATGTATGGAGCGAGTAACAAAACACAAATCAAAGTGAGTGACCAGATTTAAACACTTCAAATAAACAAAACAGTCTTTTCAGCTTGGCAACAGTCTCCCACTTTCAACATTCAAATAAGTGAAATCAAACTGTATTTGTGGGGAGGAGCAATCTCTTATCACACCAGCAAATACACAGCTGGAGAGACAGAAACCTTTCAGCATGTACACACCAGAGCTTTGATATCCTCAAAGGGTACATAAAACACCTATGTATCATTAGTTTTAAAAATTGCCTCCCACCAGAAGCAGCTTTACCATTTACTAGAATAGCAACCAACATTTGCAAATCTGAAGTTTTCCTGCTTAAGGAAATAAAGGGTATAGAGCTAAGGACATTCAAAATGTACTGAGAAAATAGAAAGGGGTTGTCACAGTTCTCTTAAGCAGCACCTGGAAACTGCCATGGGAGAAAAATTACCCTGAGCTGGAAATGCAATGTTTCAGCAATCAATATTTTCATAACACATCAGCATATTTTCATAAGACTTTTGATCTAGCCATTCAAACTAGGCAGGCAGGATCCATTCTAAAAGCAGTATTGTGCATAATCAAGGGTGTAAGACAGCTCATAAAAGAGAAGTCAGCCTCTTTTTGAAGTCATTTCAGTTTTAATTCATTTAACTTGCACAATTTACCTCAAGGGTTTTTTCCCATACACATACAACATATATGGGAAAGACTTAAAATCATTACATACTACTTCAATTTTCTACTCCAAATCCTATATGGTGCCTGTACCATTTTTCAAATTTCTGAATTCAGAAAACTGTTGAATACTCATAGGGAACAATTTTCTCCAATCAACTGATCTCAATCTTTTTTTTTCCAGCCAGAATGCAAACACCTGGAGTCTTAGAAACATTTCAAATATAATCCTTGTGTCCCCCATAACCATTCCTAATTTGGCACCTCTGCTTGGTTTCATCCCAGCTCTGGATTCCAAAGTCTCCAAGCCACCTACAAAAATACTACAGAGCTAAATCCTCCCAATATCCTTCTGTAATCCCAGAGGTACTTTAAGCAACAGACTAGTCTGAAAATACCCAAGTGCCCTGGGAAGGCAGAGATTACACTCTGTTGTGCTGTATCTATATTTCTGCTGATATTTCTTGCTCAGAAACAAAATGCTTTTTTGGGAAAGATTCTGTAGTGAACATCCAGATGTTTAACCTTCCTAAAAATAATCAAGTTCACCCTTGAAACAGCACAATTGCAGAGCACCCTTTAGGCAAAAGCAGTCACATCAGAACTAGAACACAGACTCACTCCAATAAAAGCTAAACTAAGGAAAATGTAGTAGCAAGATGACAAAGCTGACTTGAACATTAGAATTTTTGGTGGATTGTTGAAGATGCCTACTAAATTTAGACACAATTCACAGTGAGTTTGCCACATGCATTGATTCCTGCACCTAAAAACAATATGCTATTTTGAGACCAAAATAATATTAAAATGCTATTTCACTTTCATAACATCATTCAGATTTGATTGTACAGAGTGAACAAAGTAAAACGAAAAATTTTAAAATATCCCTTAATCATCCTTTATGTTTTATTTGAAAACTACTTTTGTCTAAGAAGTAAAGCACCGTGACGATGTAGCTAACACAAATTTTAAGCTGTTTTTAAAATACTCTCTCATCACTGTTTGCACTGGGGAGACCTTTTAAGTTAAGATTTTATGCATGAGCAACTGCAATTTGTGCTGCACAGGATTAAGCAGAACAACAAAAATCACAACAGCTCAAAGTTTCAGACATTTTCCCCACTTGTTTTGTTGTCTATATTTTAAGACAGTTCTAAATAAAAGTATTTAAAATGCAAGGAAAGACATATAATTATGCAAAATTAACAAAGTTGGGCAACATTTTAAGACCAGAAAGAGAGAAAAATGTGACAAAAAGGTGACAGATACGATTTGTAGATGAAAAAATGAAGAGAACTTACTTCAAAGTGAACTTTTTTTACTCAAGACTGAAAACTGGTTTGTCCAGATTTTTCTCTAATATCTCCCAAAATTTCTTTTAAATGTAACAGTATAACTCTTGGAAAACACATTTTCAACCCCAAACCAGTTCCAAAAATACCAAGCACATACAGAACCATGCACCTCTTAAGGCAAGGGCTCACATTTATTAGTAATGCTGCAGGACATGTTGAGATTGCAGTTCTCAGTCAGCAGCCAGCATCTGCTGGCACCTCAGCAGGTAGATGGGAACAGTTCCCTTTTTTTGGAAATGCCATGCTAGCCATAAATGTGTCATGTTCAGTCAAATGGACACAGGTTATTCAAGTCCCTCTTCTGGGGGCACCTGAAGCCCTTCACTTCCAAGACCAGCTCCTCATGCAGTCAGTGAAGGACACATTTCTGCCCAGGGCTGACAAGTGTCCTCTGCTCTCCCCTTTCCCTTCAGGTATTTATGCAGTCCCGGAGCTGAAGTTTAAAATTTAGTTGATGTGAATAATCACCCCATAATTTCTGATATGTTTCTGGTATATACCAGCAAGACTTCAATTAGTCTACATAGGTTTTGTATAATAGGTGGTATTTTCTGTCCCTGATCAATAATTGGGAAGGAATGAAACACTGGATTAAAAGTAGCATGATTTGAAAGAACTACATGCAAAACATGCATGCAATCCCCAAGAGCTTTTGCTCAATTCAGCTCATGATGAAGTCTTCATTCTTCTCTCTTTCAACAGCTCTCACTTATTATGTTCACCTAAGCAACCCCATGGGAAACCACAGACATTACTAAATATTAGAAACTCAGTGGAAGGCAAATGCTGGATTTGACCAGGAATGTGATGACAAAGAGTTTGCTCTAGGCTTCTTTCATGTTTTAGAAAGCCAATTTGCTTTCAGTTCATTTTAGGGGGAGAATGACATAGATTCCAGAGATGTAGTCAGCTATATGAAATCTTGTTTCACAAAACAGAAAATATGAACCACAATGTCTGCTCTCCTGAGAAAGAGGATAAACATCTAATCACATAGGCCCTTACAAAGGAAAACATTATCTTTTATTGAGAAGACTAGAAAAACATTCTTTTTCAATATTAGGCATTTGATTTTCTGCAGTAAGCGTGCAATGGCAGTGCAACTCAGTTCCAGACAAGGTGCAGTATGAACTACCCCAATGCCACTGGTAAAGCTGATGATTTTCCTATTTTTCTATCAAACAAGATTTAGTAATAACTGTTTCCAAAGAGAGGAGAAAGTATACAAATTACCCACCAAATTTCAGACAAGTTGAAATTTAACTCATCTTACTGACAACAACAGGAAAAGAAAAAAAAGCAAAAATAGTATCTGGCTTAAGGTACACAGTCACAACATAGCACAGAATTATTAGTTTTAGAGTCTCCACTATTACACATGGACAACAAAGACACTGCCATCAGCTTTCTTCAGCATTGATACTTCCCTGGTGTTTAACACATACCTTAATCAGGTCTAATTTCTCTTTCTAACTCCAGCCAACACCAAAATAGTCTGCTGGATTTATTACTCCTTTGCCAGATTGTGCAATGGCTTCCCATTCATTTCACAGTTACAAAAGAGTCTCCTTGGGGTTTGCAAGACCTGTGTAAGAAACTCTGCTCAGCATGAAACTGCCAGTCATCAGTTCTACAGGGAGCTCATGGCCTTCCCAGCTTTAAGGCCCCAGTTCTGAGCAGAAGGGTCTCTCTCAATGTGTTCCTCTCTTGTGGAACACAAATCTAGCTGGGGCACCGTGCTGCTCCTAACCCCGTGCCTCCATATGCACCAGACAAAACATGTCTGGCTCTTTGGTCCTCCCTTCAGGAGAAATACCATGAATCAGGCCTTATTGGTAAACCCTGAGCCACCTTGGCAGTAGCTGTCCTATAAACTTATAAGACAGATAAATTGTGAGCATAAGTAAGCTGTATTCCTTCCCTGCCCATCTTTCTGTGCAATTCTAGCAGTGTCTTAATTAGCAGCATGAATTATTTGCCATGGTAATAGGGAGATTTTCAAAGCACAGAATGATAATTTCCCTGAAAGTTCAAACAAGACATTGGCTGGAGATGCACCTCCTGAGACATTATTAGGAAAATGCAAATAAAAAGATAAGCATCTCTACCCCATCCAAAGCCAGACTATGGCACAAGTGAAAAATTTCTTTTCAAAATACAATACAGGTACATGAATGCTGTGATGCTTCTCATGGTGAGCTATGAGAAATATAACTAAGCCTGGAAAAGTCCAAGCACAACTGAGCTAGCTCCTAACAATGTTCAGACAATTGTCACAGGCAAATTGTGGCGAAACAGCAGTGTCTGTAGCAGTTGATTACAGGCTTCTGATGCCATAGCATAAGCCATTCAGTAGCAATTGTTTTCTTTTAAGGGGTTAAACAATTATCAATCACTAAAAGAAAGAAGGAAACACAACAAAAATCCCCCAGCCCAAACAAATGCCCTGAAGTACAGAAACCATTCCACCAACCAACCAACCGAACACCAGCTCCTCATTTCCAGCGTGACTGCATGGAATGTGCCTCAGTGTGGAAATTCCACCTGGTACAGAACCCAACACTTGTTAATAAGCAAAGCAGGTAACTGATTACCCAGTCACTAAACTCTGCTGATAGCATGCACTTCCAATTCTCTCTTACTGTCATGAAAACAACACAGATCTTAAATCCACTCAACACAGTGACAGAAAGGGTTTCTCAGCCATTCTCTTTACATTTTCTGCTTCAGAGTTTTCCTACCTTTCCAGCAGGAAAAGCACAGTTTGGCTGGCAGCAAGGAGGGTCTGTCACTGATCTCAACCAGAGCAACACTTCAGGAGGAACTCAGAACCACACCACAACCACACAGCAACCAAAACACACCACCTTCCTTCAGCCTTACCCAGCACACCTTCATATTCATGGGAGCTGGCCCCTTGGAAAGAATGGAGCCCAATTCAATTTGGTAAATTCCCAAGTTGCAAAATCAAAAGCAATTTCTGATACATTTAAATCTTACAAAGCAACTAGAAAGATGATTACTTTTGTGAAGAAAATTGCAAATGGCATTAGAGTTGTGCAGGATTTTTATCACCATTTGGTCTTAGCCCACCTGCCTTGTATCAGAAATGGATGGGTAGCATATCCTTAAGTTTAGTAAGATTTTTTTTTAAAGAAAAGGCCTAGTTACAACATGCTATCATCAAGAAAACATCCACTCAGCATTGATTACTAAAAATACCTCAATGTGTATATACCCAAGACACTTTTAGTTACAAAACATCTACTACTCAAAGCAACTTTTGTTTCCAAAACAAGAGTACTATGAATTCTATTTGTTGGACATTCTGCAGAGTTGCTATCCTCAGGTGTCTACAACTACAAGAAAATCTAAATACTTGCTTCATTTCTACAGTGCTTGCACAGAAAAAATAAAGGACATCACTCCCCTGATAAGGGGCCACACTAGCTGAGATCCATGAATTCACATCATTCCTACAACTATTTTTAAATTATTTCCTTTGTTCCTCTCTCTTTACAAACTGTCATCAAAAGAATTAACAGCCACAGAAATGAAGGAGAAGTTGGATCTCTCTGGATGATTTGGGGCATTATTCAGGGTCCAGAGGGGTCAGGAGGTTCTGTGATCTCACTTCAACAAATTTGGTAAGACTATAGCACTGCAGCCTTTCCAAATTAGTCATATAGACACTATAAATAGATTGTCATGGAGTTCTAGAATCCTGCTCCTCCAGAGCTATCCATTTCCTATGCAGTACCAAGATACAGAACATTCAGCAGCCAGTTGCCTAACAGCACTGAAAAACTCCATGACAGAAACTTCCAATAGCTGAACTACAATAAGCAAAATAAGGGCTTCTATTAGCAACAAGGGATAACAAATTTTCACACTGTAACCCTAATGAAAGGGAACTGTATTAGTGTCTTCCAGAACTGGAGCAGTAAGTTATTTGAAGCAGGTTCCAGATAATTGAGTCTTTAACATAAGAAAACATAGCCTGTCTTCCGTTAATGCAATTCAGCCTCATCCCAGACATTGTCAGCCATCCAAGTCCAGAAGTGCCATTTTTCTGAATAAGGTTGTTCAACCTAAAAACTCTACACAATTAATTGCCCAACTCCACCCTTCCCTTGTTCCTCTAACAGCCACATTACCCAAGAGTCAGAACGTGCTGCAGATCCAGGGCTAAGTTCATGTAAAGTGCAGCTGAGGCAGGCGCATCATCCCGGGCATATTTATTGACAATGTTCCATCATACACAGAATGTTATGGTTGTCACGGTGCCAGCAAGCAGTCAAAAAATACGAAAGAAAACAGATTATTATGTGGCAGAAAGGGAGGACTCTCAGGATATACAGGGCAATTCTTGTTGGCCTGCACTGCTCTGCCAAGAGCCCCACAGCAATGCTGTGCTCAGACTGTCCCTGAGCCCAGGCAGAGCAGCACAGACTCTGCACACTCAGTCTGACACCTGCCAAGGTGTGAGCTGAGCTCACTGCTCCATCCAAGAGCTGCCACTGCCCCAGCTGAGCAGCACAAATAACCCAGCACAGACAGGACAGGCTGTGTCACCTCTGAGAACCTCATGAACAACTTCACCTTGAAAATCTTTTTGTAATGCTCTGTAAGACAAATGTGCAATAGTTTTGGCAGCTTTGCTTGGACAGGGAACAACACACTGTGCAAAAGGACTACTTAAGTATTTATGACAAAAATTTTACTAAATCTGTAACTTTACTTCTTATGGGATGCAGAGAGGTGGGTAACAGACTAAACCAAAAAAGTTCAGACCAAAGGATGTATCTCCATCTGAAGCAACACAGAAAGAACACACACAAAAAGTACAGCAGGTTTCCTAACAAGCACACAGAGGAATACACCCACTTGACACCTTAACTGATCACTTGCACTTATCCAGAAGCCAAAACCAGAGGATGAAGTTGGTCCATTCTGATGTGTACAGTTTCACCCAAGCCACACAGATGATACTTGAGTGGCCTAACTTGCTCTCAAAGTATTACCTAAAGACAGTCTGTGCAAATTCCTGCTTGACTTCTTTACCTTTACCAGCTCCATCCCTTATCCCCAGGCTCTTAACTGCAGCCCTGCTCCTCATCTTGCACAGGCATCCCAGGGTTCTAATCAGAGCTGCACTGCAGGAGATCAACCTGTCCCAGGCCACCACAAAGGCCATGCCCAATTCTGGACTTGGTCACTCTCAACATACCAGCAGTAGAGAAATTCTTCCATCTAACTTTGTTCTAACCACCTGGAGTACAATAGTCACTGCAGTGAAGGACTAATAGAAGAAGGGTTTATTCACATTCATAACATTTCTTTTGTAAGTGACAGAGTTGGTCATGCAGAGCAGAACTCTGACAGCAGAATGCGCTGCAAATCCCATCTCCTTGCTAAGTCACTGCCTCCTCATAAAGCAAATGCAACAGCTGAAGAAAAACAGTGGTTCAGAGCAAGAAAGAGCAGGAAAACTTGTACTAGAACCACACAGCTGGTTTATCTGTGAGATACAGGTGGTTTTGGCAATCAATGTGACAAAAGGTTAACACATACATACATATATGCAGGCACTACTGGGTTAACACCTAGAACAGAAGATGCCATAGCAAAGACTCCAGGGTCTCTACCTTTTCCCCAAACTAGGAATCATCACTTGGTAGATTACACAGGTTAAAAAAAGCAGCTGGCCTAACTGATGGAAGAACATTCACCCAAAACTTAGTGTACAAAGACATAACAGAGTCCCCTCAGGCAGGGAGGACATTGATCTGAACACTACATTTCTTCCTAGACAAAACCCATCCTTCCATCCCAATATATATTAAAAAGTCTTATTTGGAGGTTTCATTTCCACAGCAATTCCTGTACTTAAGTTTAAAATATGCAGAATACCATGATACTAATCTTTTTTAAGCTATCAAGATGTACTGGGCTTTCTAGTATGAAAAAGGTTGGTTGTTTTTATCACAGAAATCAGAAAACATGATGTTTTCTCACTTACATTGACTCAACTGTTGACTTAAAAAGCCAATCCAAAACCACACCTCATACCTCTGACACTGAGACTGGTATTTATTGATTGTGTGCTTAGAAATCCAAAGTCTTTTTAGCAATGTATTCAGAAGTCAGATAAAAAAATAAAACTAGCAACTAATAGTTTAATCAAAGCATTTAACAGTCATGTCTTACAATCAAGAAGCCAAAGTCAAATTGACCAATATGACCTTGTCAGAAAGAGCAGCTCTGAATGCTACTGACGAGTTGCTTTACTCACACAGGACAGGATTACATACTTTATCACTGCCTGGGTAGAATGAAACATTATTTTATCAGCATTCCATAAAAGAATGAGTTAACATCATCAGCACCCAACCATGACTCTTCAGTGGCAGTGGTAAAAGTACACTCCTGTGTCAGTCAAAGCTGTAGAGTAACCAGTCTGTCTAGCCAGATTTAAGCAGCTTTAATCATGCTGGCCCTGTATTAAGACAAATTCATGTTGTCAGATGATGGCTGGTGAGTTTCTGAAATGAACTTGACTATTCACAACTGCACCAAGTCACAAGGGGATTCAGCTGGCATGAAAATACAGAATACTGACCATCAAAACAGGCACCCTGCTTTTGCCACCTTCTACTGAGAGGAAAACTCAAAAAAAAAAAAAAAAAAAAGGGTCCTGAGTTGTCCTGAGCTCAACTGGCCACGGGCTGATTGCTGCCTCACAAACTGTGTGCAGAAGCACAGAACATTCACACACCCAAGTGCCAGGGTTATGGCAGCTGAGTCAGTTCCAGCTGCAAAAAACAGGTAGCAGAATAGACAGAGACTCTTTTCAACAAATTCTTGCCCAAATAGCTAAGAAGCTTTGTGACAACAAAAAGTAGGAACATTCTTAAAAGAGGTGTTTTGGAAATCTTATGAAACTTTTTCCAGTAAAGCCCCCTGCAGAGAAATATTTTTGGTTTAAGACAGACTCTTTTCATCTTTTGATTCAGCTCTAAGGTAGCATGCTTTTTTTATCTGCAAAAATATAAAAAATAAAGAGAAAGATAACTAGTTGGAATACTAACACTGGGGTTCTTCTAAGGCACTTAAGTATGATAAAGACTGTCTTTCTGTTCTGTACCATCTGTAACTGCTTACAGCTGCATCTGCTTTAGAAGTAGTCAACTTAGCAGAAAATTAAAGAAAAAAAAGTTCAGCTCTTCACTATTTAGCTTTAAAGTTTCCTTTTCTTGAGGAAAAAAGCACTCTTTAAACTATTTTCACCATAAAGCTTAATTAGATTCTACTCTTCATCTTCAAAACCCTGCAGAGATCATAATGTTCCCCATGAGAGCTTTTAGCCCTTTGTGGTAACTGTTCCAAGCAGCTATTCAAGTGAAGGTGTAGGATCAGCCACCTCAAGGAGAGTTCAGTGAGCAGATAATCTCCCCTCCAGCACACAGCCATCAATCTGAACTTCTGAAAAGGACCAGAATGACCTTGCACCATCAAACCTAGAAAGCAAGACAGACGCACCTCACCTCACAGCCTGCAGCACAAGCTACAGAAATCCATACAAGCCAGCTCTGTTTGCTCCTCTGCCTCCTGCTACTTCACCTACCTCACCTTTAGCTAACAGTGACCTAGAGAAGGGACTTCCCATTGACTAAATAAGTCTAAGTCACACTACACCTGTTTTATCTTGCCAAATGGGTCTGACAGAGATGATGGTGAGATAAATCACAACTGTAACCTGAAAGTGGCAGTAGTAAAATCACTTTGTGTAACAACTCACCACTGAGCTTCTGTCTTACACATCCAGCATGTGTAACAACTCACCATTGAGCTTTGGTCTTATACAGCCAATAGATCTGTATCAACAGCTGGCTGATACGAACTACAATAATTACTCAGAATTCACTGTTGCATTTCTACTCACTACTAAAGTTTCCAGATAAATTTAAATCAAGTTTTAAGCCTGGGTTGTCTATCTGACCAGAAGGAATGTCAGATGGCCAGGAGCCACAGACACCAGAAGTGAGTGGAGCCATAATTCAGCTGCTGCGTTCACCTCTGTCCTGCTAATTGCGCTACTGCAGAGCTCAAACATTTTGTAATGCTGGTTCTTGTCCAAGCTGTGCTATCTCAACTGGAGTCAGCCGGGCTTATTATTCCAGTAATGACTGAAATTAAAATAAATCCTGAGGATATACACTTGCTACTAGCTTAACCCATGTAGAGAACCCCTCTGCAAAACCGTCTGTGCCGTAGAGAAACGTGCACCAAATTAACATATTGAGATCACTTGATTTTTTCTACCACCTGAAACCACACTGCACCATGAATCCACACGTACAAGTTTTTGCCATTCTAACATGAAGCTGCTATTTGCAGTACTACTGTCATGAGAAAATGGTGCAAGCAGAGCTCCCAGACTTCTGTGATTCAGTCAAACACTATCAATTCTTAACATTTCTGTTGATCTCTAAACTTCTGAAATAGTTTGAAATATACTTAAAATTATGTATCATTACAAATTTACGAGAAGTCACCTGCTGGCTAGTTATCAGATGAACAAAAGGACTTTTTTTAAAGATACTTCTTTCCAAAAAAGAGCGGAGTACATAGGAATGAAGAAGGAAATTTGGACTTCCAAATTGAGCAAGCAGAGAAGCACTGAGTACAGCTAAGAGGACTGCAGGATGCTTACCTTTAACAGTCAGTAGTTAACACTGCACAGAACTATTTTTTCCTTTTAGATGAACTGAAATCAAGCCTATTTCTTGAGTAAGTAAGGTAAGCTTGCCAACTCCTGGCTAAAGTTAAAGACTGTGTATAAACAGAGGGTGGAACCCCCTGGGTCTCCTCCTGCTTCCCCCACACAACCTTCACTGTGGAAGTGCCTGCAGGAACAAGGTTATGGCATTAAAATGGAAGAGAATTTTTTCCCAGTCTTTGGCTACATACCCACCTGCATGGGAAAATCACTTTTTGGGTCAAAAGTCTATGAACGAGCTACAGGAAGTAAAGGAAGAACATCCAAACCTGGAGTCACACTAGGAAAAATTGAGAGTCAGTGTAATTTTCCTTTCAATCCCACTGTTCAGGGAAAATGCTACCATATAAAACTATGAGAGATTATTTTATCTCTTCAACTTCTACACTGTCAACTTCAGTAATGGAATCTTAAACATAACACTGTACAGCAGAGAATCATCTCCTTAGTGCATTCTCTCTACTTTATGACACTGGCTGTGATGGTTTTAAAGTACCTCCTTTCTGACATTCTGAAAAAAAAAAGTCACTTCAGCCTTTATTCATACATTATTTTGAATCCTTGTTGTAGGATATTAACAATGTTTACTCGGTTAGCTATCAGTTACAAAGTATCCCTCCAAAGAGCCAGCAGAACATTCTGACTTTCTGACAGCGCCGTCTATACTGCACCACTTAATGTGACACACAGATATGGAGGCTATCCAAGGGAATCTGAGACCTGAGGCATGGGTCTGGCCCTAAAAAGAAATATTCAACAGAATCTAATAATGAAGATGACAGCAACACAACTACACAATTAATGAGCTCTGGGATAATGTCATCATGGTGGTTCTAGCAGACAGGGAGACACTTAATGTATCATGAGAGCTGAGCTGCTCTCGGGAGGCACATGAGGGGAGGGAGAACCTGGTCTGGCAGATCTGAGTATTTCAGGCACAGACACCAAAAGATTTAAAAGAAGAGATCATCAACACAAGCACCCTTGGAAGAATTAAAGAGAAAGGGAATCAGCAAGTGTTGCAATGACACATATGCTCCATTAATCTTATTAAATCATCACCTTGCAGAGTAGCTCTGACTGCCTGGATCCCGTCCAGCTGCGCAGCAGCTCCTGCTTCCCTCCACACAGCGCCCAGCACTGCCTGACTCGCTGCACACTTCAATCCTCATCACTGCCACTGCAGCCATGGAGCAGCACAAAGAAAATGCGCACAACTTGCTTCTACACATTTGGTTCTTCGTGGAAACTTCCCTCATATGCCATCAGAAACAAATTAGATTGTTTTGACTAAACAATTTGTGCCAATTATTTGCTTTTAGAGTATAGTACAATGCTTACAGTCATCATAAAATGTCAAAGGACAATAAAGACAATGGCACCTATACCACAGATGTTGACACATCACATTAACAAAATAATGATATGAAATAGCTGAGTTATTGAAAAAGACCAGAGTCTGCTCTCCTTTCAAATTTCAGGAACTAAAAATCACTGTATTTTAAAAAGCATGTCACATTTTTCAAAGCACTTTTGTAGGAAATTTTCCTAAATACCCATTTTTTGGCACTGTGTTTCAGTGACAAATGACTGAGTTGTCAGCAACTGAATCTAGTATTAAAAATGGTGGTATTCACCAAAACACAACTTATCTCAACTCAATATCCTCAATTAATTTGTCTGGTGGTCACCATAAAATTCCTCAAATTCCAACAGCATCAGGTTGCTTAACTCATACCAAAATCCCAAAGTGCACCAAATAAGCAATTTATTGGCTCCTACATTTCAGCAGAAGAGAGATATGTTCTTGGGTCTATCAAACCTCACACAAACCACACAATAAGTATTGATATTGGTGGATCCACACACCTAAGCACTCATTTACCTGTGATAAGAGATCATATTCAGGTCGTCATCTGTTCATGGAAATTCAACCTTTCATCCCTAGAAAAGCAGCCTGAACTATCCCCACGAACTACAGACCCTTCAGTCCTCCAAAGCAGGTTTTTTTCCAGGTAGGGAATCCAGGTCTCTGCCAATCCCAGACAGAAAGGCATGCCTGCCTCTTGGCCCAGCAAATATTTACAGTATTTTATATGAAGTGAAAGAGATTTAAGTGGACACACAAAGCTCAACCTCCAATAACACATAGTTTGGTGATGAGAACGCTCTCCTAGAAGGTGAGAGAAGCAAGGCCAGAAACCCTGGGGGATGGAACTGATCTCCTGCATCCTAGCCCAGATCTCCAGTCACTGGGTAAAACTAAAGGAACCATTAACTTTTATTACCACAGTACCCTGAAAAGGTTAAATGCAGAACTGATAGAAATCTTAATTAAAATAGGTGACAGAAATCTTAATTAAAAGAGGTACTGCACACCAGCACCAAGAGACTATTGATTTCTGTTCTTCACTTCAATTTTTTTCTTCAAGAATTATTAATATATTAGTAAATATAGCCTTACAATTAGGAAACACTGACAGGAGAATTTTTCTCCTTGTGCTTATCAGTCACTATACACATGTACATTCAAGTTACTGTAAACTTCTACTTATCCCATGCTCCTTGCTTTATTTGTCTTTCAGCCCAGTGCTGCAGACAGTGCCCTGTCTACATGATACACAGCCCGAGATAGCAAAAGCTCCAGGGAGGGTAACAAACAAGTGAAGGGAGACTAGTCCTGAAAGACAAACATATGAACTCTAAACCTGATATTCTCAAATTTACTGAGGTTTAAGTCACTTTTCTCATGCTAGATACTCATGCCCATTCATACAATGACATCCTTGTTCTCAGGAGGCTCCTAACAATCCTTAACATGGAATGTGGCCGGTCATTTCAGTTCCTGAAAAATGCAGGATTAAGGGCCAAACTCCACATTTGCATGCCAGGATTTCATGACAGATTTTTGACAGCAGCACAACAGAATTTCATCTATGTGCTTTGCAATCTGTTGCCTATCAAGTGTAGTATTTTAAAAATTCAGGTGAATTATTTGGTTTCTGTTGTTAACTGACTCCCATCCTCAAAACGCCTTAATTAGTCAGTTAAGGTCTCCCAACCTAAACTGAGCAAACAAGGAAAAGATCTTGAATGCAAAAAATTATTTTACTAGTATTTGACAAGTTCTGTCAACAAGCTGCAGCTCCTCTTACTCCCTGCCCTCCCACATACACGTCTAATCCAGCCAACTAAGACTTGAAAGCACCACCTGAGTCTTCTTGGAAGAAACTGCATTTTAATTCATGGCAGCAGCATGCTAAATGCTTAATTGCAATCAAAGCAAATTCTCAGACCTCTGAATCCAGAAAGACTTCTAACACCAACCAATTTGAATTCTCCCAGGAGCAAAGACAGCACTGTACATTTACACTTATTCCAAAACCCAGTAGTTTTATTGATTACTCTGACACATCATTAGATTTAATTTCCACACCCTTTGCATTATGAAGAGAAGCTTCTAAATATATCACCATTTCACTCATGAAACATTTGATGGCTAATACAAGAATCATCCCACTGATTATAACATTTAAGAGGGAGTTCAGTTGTTCTTAAGATTAGTGACTCAATACAGTGGCTTCTTTTTTTGTTCTTAGCTTGCCCTCCCAGTCTGTCTCCTGCTCACCACCCTGAGAGGGCACACACACATGGCAATCCACATTACCCTTATACAACAATCTTGGAAAGGAAATACTAAAAACACATTCGATTTTGGTGTAGAAATCCCCATTTTTGCTCTTCACCAATGAAGGAAGCTGTGAAAATCTTTTGTGCATTGAAAGGAAAAAAAAAAAAAAAAGAACAAAGCAATCTCTATTGCCAGACTGGGCAGCAGTAAAAAGGGAGGGGGTGTTACATCAGGCCTTGAAAAACACTAAACACCTACTAACTGAAGATAAACAAGATAGGAATGGTGCTGTGCCTTCTCAATAGGCTCCAGCACAAAAAAATCACCACAAAATGCTAGAAATTAAGGACAGACCAAGTATTTCACAAAGCAACCATCTAGGTCCTGCTGCTTCCATACTCATCTGCTGTCACACTTCCAACAGCTTGGTGCCAGAAGATACATTTCCTAGTATTTACCAATCTCTTACACACACACACACATACATACATATATACACATATATATATACTGCTCTGCCCATGCTTATTCCCTCCTCTGCTGCAGCAGAAACTTTTGTCACTACCCTGTTCCATTTCCTTGCTGGAGCACAGACAGGAAGCAAGGGGAAAATGGGTATTCAACAACCTCTTTCCTCTCCCATTCTATTCCACTTGCAGAAAACTAATTTTAGCTCTTATTTAATCTACAAAATCATGAGCAACCTTGCCAGGCAGCAGTACTGTACACAGCTCTCCTTTCCTTTTATTATTGCAGGAATTTGACAAAAAAAAAGTTTCTCTACTCACTGCTGACAAGCATTTGATTTGAATACCCTTTCTTTTTAAAAAGTCCATATTCTTTGAAAGAGTATTTCCATCTGGGACTTATCCCACATTTCACATGAAAATTAGTTTTTCCAGGATGACAGTATTCTTCTTCACCAGCAAAATTCTCAGCAGAGCCTCCTTTCAGGATAAGACACCTCTATCTGAAATACTGGCTCAGCAAGATGACTTAAGATACCAAAAAAGTTAAATAAAAGTACATATGGTTATAGATGTGGGCACTACTGAAGAAATAAATAAGTTGTCAGAAGAAATGCCTTACAGGAACAGTGTCAAAGATAACTCATGTATTTAAAACTATAAAAGAGATGGGGAAAAAGTGTAAGTGCCTCGTTCTTATAGTATCTTAATAAAAGAAAGTAATTGCATTCAGTTCACATGGAATTTAAAATAAATATATAAACCTACCTTAAAATCTCAGATTCCTATTTACAAACCAATAAATAAAGCAATACGAGAATTAGTTCTCATCTCTTGAAAATAACATCATTAACAGGACTGTCAGTCACTAAAATAAGCCCTGTTTTTCATGTTTGCCAATGCTCATGTCCACTAATCACAGCTGGCAAGTACCTTTTTTCCAAGGATTTTTAACCCAACTGAGACTTTTTTTTTTTTTCTTCAAAAAATCAAACCCACAATAAGCTTTTATCATACCTTATGAAGCTACAGAGGCTCAACAACGCATGCAAACAGGTAGGGACAAAAAGATGAAACCAAGCCTTGTGCACCTGGACAAAAGGGAAGTGCTACTGCAGCTGGGAACCAATTTACAGAGACAGGGGCACAAAAGGATTGTTCTGAATGCCAGACGAGGCATTTTCAGGTGTGAAATAAGGTATGTGCACGGCAGCTGGACACTGCACCACACAACACACCTGTTCTTGGAAAGCTGCCTTTGCAACACAGAGAAAGGCCCAGGTCTGGCAAATGGACAGGATGGGATCAGCCAACTTCCAGAGAGAGCTCCTGCACCAGCTCCTGGGCACAGCTCAGCTGCACACCAGCACCAGCCTCCCCAGGTGACAAAATGCACCATTTTCCCACAAGTGCTAAAGCACTGGCCAACTCTGAGCTGCATCATCACAACTGTAAATAAACCAAGGTAAGACTGTTGTTAGAAGTGTAAGTAATGAGATGCCCACAGAGAAGAGAGCATGACTGAAATTGGATTTTTGCTCTGTCCACTGCTCCCATAGCTCCCAGGCAAGGCTGAGCACAGGTAAAAATGCAAAGTGACAAAAACCTCAGGCCCATGAGGACACCATAGAGAACACAGACCTAAAATTATAGGGTTTTAAGACACATCATGGCCTCATTCTGCTACAACCTCAGTACTGTAAGAAAGAACTTCCATTCTTCAGATCCACCTGGCACAGTGAAGACCTTAAATGAAAATTTCATTTCCCTAAAATACACAACCTACAGAAGAGCAAATCCTTCTCTCAGCCTCTGTTAAAAATCCTCCCTTTAGACTATTACTATGGCAAAAACACTCATTCAAAACTGCAAATGAGCTTAGATTAAAATAATGTATAACTGACATTTTGTTTCATTTACTCCCTTCCAGAAAGCTGAGAAATCCAAGAGTTTATGAATTTATCATTTCAATCTGAAATTAAAACACACTAAGACACATTTAACTGAACTACATTAAACTGCCTAAATCTGTACCAATACTCATTTGTAAATGATCTTTTAAGTCAAAAGAGTTGTCTTTTTTCTACTGTTTTAAAGCAGACCAGACCACTGCCTGAACTGAGCTTGTGAAACAAAATAACATCTAAAAAGCAGAAGACCGATACAAATGTTGGTTCTTGACAGACAAGAGACAGGAGAGGGAAGAAGGGGCTGCCAAAGTCTCAACATGTGGCAGAACAGAAATCCCCACTGGGTTCCAAGTTTTGAAAAGTAATAGGACCATGCAGAACAGGGATGTTTGTTTCATGCTCAAGCCCTTCTCCACATTCAGCACACACCAAGGTCAAAAACTAAGATTTAATTTGTTTTTTAATAAGGAACTTATTTCAAAAGAAGTAACTTTTTTTAAAAAAAATCTAAGAAACCACTCTGGATGACATCACTGGATTTTAAATGCAGTGAGAATATCACAGTAAATTGCTGCAGTGGTCAGGTCAATAGAGATGATGCGCAGGTAAATTATCTGAGGTATTTTGGCTGTGATCCACAACAGAACAAAACCCCTAAATTTATAGGAAGAAACTGCACCTGGTCTCCTTTATCCACTGCCAGCTAGGCCCGAGACAGTGTCAGGACACAGAAAAAAATGCCCTCTCATTTGCTATACTTTATGTCTTTCCACAGGAACTGGTCTCTTCCTCGTCGTTCTATTTCCTGTACACGGACCAAGCCTATTGTCGCTAGGTGAAAACACACACACATGCCACCGACTTACCAGCCTGTGCTGGCACAAATCTCCCTTCAGGCAGAGGTGACCTGCAGCCTCGCAGCCGTGAACGAGCTCCCGTCCCTCTCCAGGCCCGGCGGATCGCAGCGCCGGCCGTGCAGAGATCAGCTCACGGGGAGCCCTCCGGGACAGGGGCTGACAGCCACGCCAATGCTCCCGGCGATCCTCTCCTGCTGCCGGGCTGCCGGCGGGGGGGATCCGCGCAGCCCGGCCGCCCCGTCCCTCCTCCTTTCCCCCTAATCCCTCCTCCTCAGCAGCGCCGAACCCCCAGCCCGCAGCCCCTCCACCAGCGTGCTCCTTCACGCCCCGGCCCCCGCCGCAGCCCCCCCGCCGGTCCCCCCCCGCCCGGGACACCGTCCCCGCGTGGGGCTGCGCCCGGCGCGGCCCGGCGGGCTCGGAACCCCCCGCGGCCTCGGCCCCGCGGCTCACCAGGAGTAGGTCTGCTCCGCCATGGCTGCGGCTGGGCGGCCGGCGCTGGGCTCTGCGGAGCGGCCGGGCCCGGGCTCCTCCTCCGCCTCCTCCTCCGCCTCCTCCTCGCAGGCTCCGGGGCTCAGTGGCGGCCCCGCTGCGGCTCCCGGCCCAACATGGCGGCGGCTGTGAGGAGGGAGGGGAGCCGAAGGGGGGTCCCCGCGCGGGCGGGAAGGCCGATGGTGGCGGCGGGGCGGGCGGAGGCTCAGCAGCCGCGACGCGGGGCCGCGCTAGGGCGCCGGCGGGGCCTCATGGCCGGCGGGGCGGCGGCGGCGGCGGCGACGGCGGCGCGGGGCGGGGGCGGGAGGCGGCGGCACCGGGCGGCCGGGCCAGGCCGCGCCGCGTGCCCGCGCTCGCGCACGGCGGGGGCGGAGCCGCGCCGAGGGGCGGGGCCCGAGCGGCGCGCGGGGTCACGTGCCCACAACACCTTCACGTGCCGCCGCCGCCGGCCGCGCGCAGGCGCTGTGGGGCGCGGGGAGGCGGCGGGCGGTGCTGGTTGTCGGGCCCGGCCGCGCCGCTGCTCGGGGTCGGCCCCCGGGCGGGCGAGTTCGCCGCGGGCACCCCGTGTGAGCCTCGCCGCTCGGGGGGCCGGGAGAGAGGGGACGGATGGAGCTTCCTCCGGCAGAAAAGCAGCGCCAGCTGCGGCTGGGTTTTGGGGCTGGGGGCTTCCGGCGAGCAGCCGCGGTTCCCGAGGGGAATCCCGAGCCGGCGCTTCCTTTCCCGCAGCGGGGCAGCTCCCCCGGCGTGCGAGCTGCCGGGCCGGGCGGGCGCTGCGGGCCGGGCGGTGACCCCGGGGCCGCTCCCCCTGCCCCGGCACGGCGCTGCCGCCCCATCCCGCAGCAGCCCCTGCCCGCCCCGGAGGTCGCTGTGGCGCGGGGAAGGCACCGTTCGGGTACAATAACTCCTGACTGCCCTGTTAATTCATCCCATGCACAGGTGTTCCTACAGAGTGCTGCATTTTTGAGTCTTTGAAACCAAGTAATATCAATAGGATTAAGTGCTCAAATGTTGGTTTGGGATTTTTTTTTTAGGGAAGGAAAATAGCATTCCAGATACTTTGACCAAAGAAAAATCATGTGCTTCATTTTACCACCAGCCTGATATTAAACCTGTGCGAGCCTCAGGCAGAGAAACTGCTGCGTTGATACTGGTCTGGTTTCTGCTGCCAGAATCCTCAGCCCTTCATCGTGTTCCTGCCAAATGCAGGACCAGTGTTTTTTGCTCACGTGAGTAATCCTCACCTCCTGGGAGTTCACTTGCAACAATTTTGTGCAAGTGGGGCTTTGCAGAGCTCGGATCAGTTGTTCCAGTCCAGCCGTGTATTCCTGCTCATTGTCCCTTTCAGTGTGGGAGGGAGAACAGCCAGTTTGAACATACAGCTAGGGGTGATGTAACTGCATCAAATATAAATAGAAGAACAAATGCCAGGGACTGCTAAAAATGGGTATTTGTTTTAAAAACAAGTACAAAGAAATTCTATGCCTCGATAGAATTTTGTTAAAATCTTCCAAAAAATAATGGGACATTGGGACATTTTCATTGCATCTACAGAGATGCCAGATGCCTCTGAAATTTGGAGCTCATTTTAGTTTGTTTCTGTTAGTAGATTGAATAAAATATTTTCATGTTGTCCATCTCATTTTTTCTCTCAAGTGGGAAAACCTTAGTTGGTGTGTGGTCATGACAGAGGATTAAAAGTAAGGAATGTCTCTGTTCATCTTAGTTGTGTCACCAGTTGCTGTGTAATCACTTCATCCCTGCTGGCTCGGCTCATCAGTCAATACAGAGGAAACTGCAAAGTGTTGCAGCCACCTGAAGTTTTGGGGAGCTGCAGCAGGAAGATGATGCACCTGCAATACAGGTTTACTTGGTTTTGGTGGAGGAGGGCCTGGGACTCCTGTGCTCCAGTTAAACAAGGCTTTTATTAAGATGCTGCTGGACTCTGAGGGTTTCTCCCCCTGTATCTTTATGCTTTCAAAACAAGTGATGTAGGTTGTGTCACTTCAGCATCCAAATCCTCAATGTTTTTCACAGCCCTTTGGCCTTGTGGACAGGAATGACCTTAGAGCTCCCAACATAATCAGCACTTTACCCACTTCCTAAATCTGCTGGAGAATCGGATTTGTCAGCTGTGAGGTGGAAACGCTCCAAGTGCCGTGCCTGACTGGGTCACAGATCCCTGCTGGGCTCAGCCTGGCAGCTGGGGGTGCTGCAAGGATCAGAGAGTGAGGAATGCTGAACTTCCATCCAGTTCAGGCTGGCCTAGCTGGAGAAGCTTCCTGCCCTGTTTGCTCTCTGCCCTCGGCTCGTGCAGTGCTGGTGCCCATCTTGGTAGATCGGTGAGCTTTGGGGGACAGGAGAGGAGAAGGGAGGAGTCGTGCTCAGGGCTGGAACAGAGGGGTCACAGCCCATCCTGTGAGTCTGGGGGGAGCTGGTGTTCCCACATACACATATCCCCTGTCTAAAAAACCAAAAATCTCAGGCTTTGGGTAAGATTTGCACAATGGATAAGCTCCTTGCTTTTGTTCTCCTCAGCACAGCAGAAAGACCTGCAGAAATGCTTAGATAATAAATAAATAATTTTGAATCCTCACTCTACTGTGGTGCAAACCTGAATGCCTGCAATGCCTGTTGGTGCTACCCTTTTCATTGATGATAACAGAGTAAATGTAAGAAGAAAAAAATAACTTCTCAGTCCTTTTAAATCAATGCAGGGAAAGATAAATCAGTCTTCAGCCTTGTCTTGGTACTAAAGAGCCTTTCCTAATTTTCTTTTTGCTGAGAAGAAGGATGTAAAACTGATATTGGTATCTATGAAACAATATCCCTGCTTTGTGTTCATATTGAAATAGCTTCCAGTTTCTCAGTCTTGCAAAATTTCCAGGACATTAATTTGGCACAAATGATTTATAGCTGATGAGCAATTAAAGTATAATTTCTTTCCAGCGTCTCAGGCTTTGTGACTAGACTATTAAATGATTTTGCAAGCTTGCTCTATCATTACAGGATAGCAGTGGGATGAATTCACAGGAGAAATTTATTCCTCCCTGCAGACCCAGCATCTACTCTCAGCTGCAAACTGGAGCACTGCTTGCATTCCTCAGATAATTTTCTCGGTGTATCTTTTGTACACTCTCTCTTTGGACCTACAAGAGAGCTTTAGTCTGAATTTCAGTGACAGTTTACTCTGACATTACAAAGTCCTCCCAAAGTACCTGTTCTGCCTGGAACCTTTGATGCAGACTGATGCTTTACTTAGACCTGTCAAGGTATTTCAGAACTAGCAGCAAACAAAACCATTTTAAAAATTATTTCTATATTTGGAAGGGCAGCTCCCAGAGGCAAACTTGGTAGAGAAAAATCAGATGAAAGTACTGGCTACAAAGAGTCCTCACCTCCAAGTTGTTTAAATGTCAGCAGATGACATTTAGCTAACCATGTCTTGATTCTGCTGTAATGGAGGTGGAAAGAACCAGAGGAGCCTCATGTAGACACTTCACCCTTCAGGAAAGGACATGACAGGTAGAGTTGTCAACCTTGCTTTGTTCAGGAAGGAACAAATAGCATGGACAGGAGTAGAAAAGGAAGGAAAAAACCAAAAATCAAGAGATCCACTTCTGACCGTACAGCTGGGAGCTAAACTAGGCTATTTGCTTGTAAGATCCTTGAGGGATTCCCCTTCACAAACCTAATTACAACGTGCAGTGACCATGTGTGACACGATTCTCTTCACTACCACCTAGTGGGAAACTCCTTCATGACCCAACTCCAGAGCTGCTCCTGACTCCACCCTCACCCTCAGCCTGGTGGTAGAAACAGGGAATAAGTGGGGGGAGAAAATGAAGATGACTGGGAAGGAGGGCACGGTCCTGTTTCCACATCCAGGCAGAGCAATGTGTAGAGAAAGTTTGTGATTTAAACCAATTTACCCCATGGATTTACCACAACTCCAAGCTCTGCATCCAGCCCAGCCCACTGATGAAAAAACCCAGCTTCCTTCTCAGTAAAATCACATTTTCCAATTATAATCACATATTTACACCAAAGACTACTACATTAGAACCTAAATGGGTATATATTGGAATCATTAAAACATGTACTCAAGCAAGTCCTTCCCCACTGAGATACTTGGGGTTTGCACAAATAGCTGAAATCCAACCCTGGGAAAACAAAGTATAAATGACAATTATCTCAGATTTTTCACACTCCTGTGTGCCTTTTGGGACTAAGCTCCCAAAGCACAAATAATAATCAGTTTTGGTACTCATGTAGTTTTTTTCCCCCCAATAACAGAAATAAGGGTGAAAATTATCATAATGGCTCTCACATTTCAAGGAGGGGATTATGTTAATGTCATTCAGGCCAGTAAAGCATTTATCAGTCGCAGCAGGAAGAACAGTAAAATGGTAAAGAATTATTAAAAGAACCATTTCTCTGTGTTTCATTTGCCAATGGCAATTTTACCACCCTATTCAGGGAATTACATGGGCTCCCTCTAGTAGCACTTTTATCATAAATATATGTAGGCTTTTTTTCCTTCTCTGTATGCTCCTTAAATCCACATTGTACCAGTAAATTACTGTGTTTTTCATCATGTACACTTCATAATAGATATAATTCAGTACATTAAAACATCAGAGGTAAAAATGGTGTTGATACAGGAGTTTGGGAGTCTATTCTGCCTTCCATGAGGTTCACAGGACTCTGCTGTCCCTTACTGTGGGTTTGCCCTTATTTAATGCAATAAGCAGAATACAGACCAGTACAAGTAAAATCAGAATAATGTTCCTATTGTGTACCCATTCATACTTTCATGCAGTGTTTTCAGTGTTAAGTAATTCACTCACTTTATTAGATACAGGGGAGAAGAGATTCCTTTGGAACAGTTAATACAAAACCAAATACTGCAAACATGGGAAAAGCAAGCAGGTGTCTCTTGGTGTCTTCAAACTTTAAGTTTCCTCTGTTACAATGATCAAGATCATATTAATCAGAGTGACTTGAGAATCAAGTGG
Source organism: Fringilla coelebs (assembly GCF_963513975.1). Lineage (NCBI taxonomy): Eukaryota > Metazoa > Chordata > Aves > Passeriformes > Fringillidae > Fringilla > Fringilla coelebs. The sequence continues at coordinate 4,691,052 of NC_140043.1, read as the reverse complement.
TGGCCTGGGAAATGGTTACAATTAAGGAAATCAACATAGAGTAAGCACTGGTAATAGATAAAAATGGATATAGGAAACACAAGTTCCCTTATTTCAAATATTCATCCTCAAGGCACAATCCCTGAGTACAATTCAGCTACAGGAGAACATTGCCTGATTATGGCACTCTGAAACTGAGCTCTTCCTCCAATAAAACTATAATCTAGTTTCTACCCTTGACCTCTGCTATTCTCTCATCACCTCAAAACTGCACTTGTAATAAAATCTGAGCAATATGACATTGCAATCCTTAGTGCCAGGCTATAAAATAGGGATGCTGGCTAATTCACAACAGGAATCTTTCAGTCTGATCACTAGGCATTTCTAACATTTAAGAAACACTGAAAAGCTCACTGATTTTCCTGCAATGAGGCTCTGAAATACTTAGTGGGGCTGAGCTATTCACTGGCACAGCCTGGCAGGCTCCAATGAATGGAAAGATGAAAGTGGGTAAGTTCATTTGGTTTTTTGCTAATTGTCCAGGCTCCTATAGTTTAAAATGGACAATTCCAATAGACCAAGGGAAAAATTCCTTCAGGATAAAGTGATAGAGAATATTTACCTCCTCCTCAGTATTTGAAATGTTTCCTTGTTCAGCTAAGCATTCTCCACATGGCATCCACTTGTAGCATTCAGGGAGGTCCTATCATACAAACAGATGTGCATTTCTGGTTTTATAGACTTCAAAGTTCACTGGTCTCAAAAAAAAAGCTTCTACAGCTGGAGGTCCTCGAGGCAAGCAGAAGCAGCAGCATCAGGACTTCTGGGTGCATAAGGAATCCTTGAAACCACATAATATAGACATAACTTGTTGCTATGCTTTCTTCTCTTTACAGCTTCCATTGACAAATATTGCTATTCTTTGTTTAAACTTCCCCATCCCCCCTCAAACATTCACTAGGTTTATACACCAACAGAATATAGACAATCTTTTTAATAAGAACAGTGGTAATATTTTTCACCTTGGTGTATGTAAAAGAGATCACCATGCCAAAGAGAGGCAAAAATAAGTAACACAGAATGACAGCATCTCCTCTGTCACATATTGCAAGAGCGCCGCAATCTGCTGTGTCTGTTTGAAAATCCTGGAATTATAAGGACATATCATGCAGAAACTGTATGTTATGGTTGGATACTGTAATTACAATTGAAAATTACTGTTATCAGCCACTAATGTTGTCATGTCTACCTGAGGGGAGGGAATAAAGGAAAACTGTAATAACAAATAAAATGCATGGAAATTGTATCAACACACTGGCAGTACAATGCCAAAAATGCTCACCATTCTTTAAATACTCTTGTGATGGGTGCAAAACCAGCACAACTCTTTATTAAGAGTATGATCCCAAAAACATCTTTAGAAGCTGATGTTGTCTTTACATTAATGTTCACATGAACAATTCTTCAAATAAATGTTTTTACATGGACTCAGGATTCTCATTCGTTTTTAGCCACACAAAGTCGTCAGAATCCATTAGAGCTTTGTTAACGCCCTGCAGGGAGGGGAGGTGGTGCTCTGGGCACTGACCAGATCTGAAATAAAAGGCAAGAGTTAACACAGTCCCACCGGTGCCTGGAGGGAGGAGGGTCCCTCTGCAAGAACTCTGTCCTCAGCTGCTGACTCAGGAGCCTGGAGAGCTTGGCCAGTGGTGCCCAGGAGGGAAAACAGGAGCCAAGGTCCTCTGCAGCATTGTCTTGGGACACTGCCCAGTCTGGGGACAGCCCTACCAGGCTCTGTTTAGCTCAGGCTGATGGGAGTGTATAGACACAGGCAGCTGCCCCTGGCAAGCTTCCATTGAGACAACAGCTTTACATCCTCCCAGGAGTCACTCGTGTGAGACACTCGTGCATCGAGCCCCCATGTGCACATCAAGTTACTCCCTAATTTAGCCACTCAAAGTAGATAGATTCATTCATAACATTTCAGACCAGAAAAAAGAATTTAGTCAAAAAGATTCCTGGAGTATTGTTTTAAGCAATTCCAGCCAAGCCAGGGATCATGTTTTAGGAAATCACCCAACAGGTGGGAGCAGAACCTCAGAGCAGGGCTGGTATCAGGAAGGGATGGAGGCAGATGGTAAAGGGGAACCACAAGCTTGCCCAGAGCACTCATCAGAAGCAGCAGGGCAGTGATGATAGAGCAGGGGTTTGAGCATGACCCAGCACCCAGGGCTACCCTTTATCAAATACGTGAATCACAAGCTCAGAGGGGCAAGCCCTGCCATCCCCCAGATTATGTGGGAACACTGCTCCTGCTCAGAGCTGAGCGATAAACACGGCAAGGTAAAATGGAGGTACTACTGGTATTTGCACATCGAGATACCCAGTAGCCAAAGCCAGAAATGAAAAAGTCACTTAAGTCATGATGCTCTGCCAGAGAAATCAGCTGGAGCTTCAGAACACCCTGTGAGGTTTGGGAAGGTTCACATAAAGCCAGTGGTCGCCTGCCCCTCTGCCTGGGGTTGCACAAAGACCAGTGCAGCTGCCAGCGTGGCTTTCTCCCAGCCCAAAGCCTTTGGCAGGGCCTGACACTGGCTGTACTTCGCCACTGCCAGAGCTCTAAGCAGGTTCTGTGATATTCCAACAGCAGCACCTTGTCCTGAGCCATGGACAGCCCAGCACAGCTCCTCCTTTGGGGTACTCCACCTCCTTCCTTCTCCAAAACTAATGGGGCCAGAAGTAAGCTGTGCTTCTCCATCCCCATCTTCCTAGTGTTCTTTCCATACTCACTTTTCCATGCTGCAGATTTTTAATCCCTTCATTTTCTTCTCCTTCTCTCTCCTGCTTCCCTCCCTTTCCCCCTCCCCCTGCTTTCTCTCCCTCTGCACTTTGTGAACTGCTGCGGCAGTGCTGAAGTCCAAAGTTCAGTAACTTGCTAAAGCACACAGATAAATATGAACCTTGGAGAATTTACATTTGCTCCAATGTAAACAGATAGCCAAGGGTCCCTTTATCAGCACTGGCTCAGGACAGTCGTGGGGGGTCTGAAGTGGCTCAATTTTGTATTTTGTTTTTTTTGGGGGGTGCGAAGGCGGGAGGCTGTGCTGTGCCCACTCTGCTGACAGTCGGGCGCGTTACCTCAGCACCATGGTGTAGGGAAGCTGGAAGCAGGATAACCCGAAATTCCAACCCAAGGGACACCAGGCTGAAGACCATGGTCTCCAAGCTGACTCATCTCCAAGTGGAGCTGCTGGAAGCGCTGCTGGAGTCGGGGCTGACCAAGGAGACCTTGATCAAGGCTCTGAGCGAAGCGGAACCCTACGGGCTGCAGAGCGAGAGCCAGCGCGCTATCAATGCCCTCCAGAGTGAGAAAGGGGAGCCCTGCCCCGACATCCCCAACCTCCCCAACGGAATGGGGGAGTCCAGGGCATCAGAAGATGAAACCTCAGATGACGGAGAGGAATTTACCCCTCCAATAATGAAGGAGCTGGAAAACTTGAGCCCTGAGGAGGCTGCTCACCAGAAGGCTGTGGTGGAAAGACTATTACAGTAAGGACAGATTTACTGCTCCTCTTTGCTGCTTCCTTGCACTCTCCCTCTAAATCTCTTTTTCTTTCCCCTTCTCCTCAGTATCCCTAGCATTCACAGTTGATCTAGCTGCACAGAGACAGTCTTCATCCATGCCAGGACTAGCAGCCCCCAAATGCTCTATAAATGCTCAGATTTTCCTGTTATCTTACTTAAAATGCATTAAAGAAGCTATGGAGCCTGATTACATATTTGACATGCTTATAGCATCAGGCTTCAGAATAGTCCAAGGCCTGTACAGCTCTCATCTCTTTGACTGAATGTTAGGGTTTAGGATTTAAATTTTTAATACAGTTCACAATTTCAGTCATCAGGAACTAAAAAAAACCACAACCTGGTCACTCTGAGCTGGTGCTGTATTTGTATGAATGATACAGTGAAGTTGTAACATTTCCCTGCTGTATTTAAAGAGAATTATATTTTTAATTTCACTGGGGTTTGCTATAGATTATTGGCCACAGCCAAATCAAGAGACCTTGTCCTTGTTGTTCTTCTGAGTGTGAAGTCCCCTGACTTTGGTGGGGATTTTTCTTGTAAAAAGCACACACCAAATACATGCAGAGGTTAAACCTGGACAGAACTCTCTGCTTCTACCATCCACTGTCTGTCACAGTTACAAAGTACATACACAGCAACAGTGTCTGGGTTTGCTGCCACACAAATTTGCCTTTGCATACAAGCATTTTTGAGAACAAAAGACAGGGGAAGTTCCCTGAATCAATAAGCCTCTCAACAGACTCAGAGAAGCATTCACTCAGTTTCCCATTTGGTATTCTTGCTGGGATACAATGCCCATGGGAGACCCAAGAGGTTTGTCCAAGCAAGGATCAGGCCCATCCTACCATCCATCACAACAGCTTCCTGACTGTTTTAGGGCTGTTTTGAAATGACAAGCTGATAGAAGACACAGGTGCAGCAACATCCTGCACCTAAAATCTTCATTAAAAATCCAGCTAGGGAATTTCTCAGGCTTTCTGATCACCCTCTTTCACGTGCAAAGGAAACGACTGAAAATATAATAGCAGAAGCAAACATCAAATCCCACCACAAAAGGCCAGAGCTAAGAAAAGAGCAGGACAAGAGTTAGCATTCACTGTAAATCCTTAAAAGAAAGCTCCCTGGCAGATTGGGAGTTGATGATTCTGCAGAACACAAGAGAGGAAAATTCACTGGATCAGCTCTTACCTGTGTGGGAAAACATTCCCATTAATTTTGTCTTCTCCCTGGACCAGTATGTCTCATTTCTTCTGTACTTCCAGCTCTTCCCCATCTTTAAGTTTTCTCTACTTCCTTTACATCTTCCAGATTCTTTTTGCCTATTTCCCTTCTCTCCTCACTATTGTTTCTGCTGCTATTCCTCCCATTTTGTTGTCTCCTTGGCTGATTCTCTCCCTGCCTCCCACTCTTTTTCTTCCCCTCATCCTTGTCTCCTTCTCATCCTCCTGAGTCTGCGTGCAGGTCTTGGGGCAGTTTGAGCCCAGTGGCACCGGGCGGGCCCTGGCTAGTTACTAATTATCCAATGGCTTTATTATTTCTCTTTTGTCTTATAAATTTATAGATGAAAATACCCTGATAAGCTCTTTGATCATTAACTTTTGATGGTTTGTCAAGTATCTCTCCAGAAAGGAAGCCATGGAAGTTGAGGAAGACCTCCCTGGCTTTGTCCCTTTTTCTCTAATGAGTGGGTGAAGCAGGACTGAAGTGACATCTGCTGTGGTCTAAGAACAGGGTGGAGGCAATTCCTTCCTGTCACCCTCACTTCAGCACCATTTCTGGCTTCTGATCCTCCCTGCCTTTCTAGGATCTTGCTGCCAGTCTTCCCTGTGCTTACCAGCCTCACCACAAGTCTTACCTCTCTCCCAAAGCTGTGACATTAACACTCTCTGACAGTCAGTCTGCTGAGCAGCATTTCCATTTCACAAATGGAAACTGAGGTACAGACAAATTCTAGGATCTACCTGAACCCCTGAGACAGCAGAGAGGAGACTGGGCAAGGACAGGGATCTCCTAAGCCTCACACTGGCTCTTAATTACAAAGGCTTTACTCTGAAACATCAGAGATCTCTGTCATCCATGTCCCCCACCATAGGATACAGCAATTCACTTCTGCTGTTGATGACAATATAAGGGCACCAGAAGCCTCAGTTTCAGAAAAAGATTACAAGTGGAGGTCTATAATAGATCAAAATGAATCAAGTTAAAATGAAAAGAGTAGGAAGCCTGTATTGACATGTTTCACATTTCTCATCAAATCAACAGTGTCTAAAAACCTGTTCAAAGCATCTGAACCAGTAGCAGGGGTTGATAATACCTATGAAGTTCTTACCTACTAATAAACTTTTTTTGGTTTTAAGATCAAAGCTTTCTATTAATAGATGCCTTAAAGTAATGTCCTTAAAATAGTACTATTAGTATTGTAAAGCAGGGCAGAACAGTCTATGGTAGAAATTACTTCCAGCAATAGACAAAAGAAAGGCAGGCAAGAATCCCCATGCCCAGGGATTCCCAGCAAAAGGTCAATGCTTGCAAAGCTATTTCACCATCTACACAAGGGTTTCAAATGCAGAAACCAGATAGAGGAACTCTCCCTTTAGACAGAAGCCTCTTTGGGCATTATTAACAATTCCTGGTCTGCAGAACAAATTTTAACAGAGAGATTGACTTGTGGGCAGCTATTGCTGATACAGGAGAGTCTTTGTGCTAACTGCAGCCACTGCTTATAAAGCCATTGTTTTATAAAGTAGAATCAGGGAAAGTGTCCATTATTAGGCTTTCCAGGAGCTGGAAAGAGAAAAAAATTGACAGCACCAAGAGACCAACTATGTTTTCACAAGACCACTGAGGCTGAAACCAGTTTGAAAAACTCTGGTCAAAGCTGAGTAGGACAGAGAAGATACACCCACAGGACTGGGTGCACCCATGGGTGTTGATTAGATTTTGTCCCTACAGAGAAAACATGCTAAAAGCAGTTCAGATAAAGGTTTCTCTAGTGGGGAATTAACACAATTTCATTTTGTCCTTTCATATGTCTCACTGATCTCCTGTAGATTTACAGTTTGAATAAAAACATTCTTTCCATATCAATCCACACACAAAACAAATTGCATCTCTGATAAGAAATAAATGACTCAGTAGAGAGGTAGAGCTGTGAGGAGAAACTCCCAGAATATAAAGCAAGAAGGAGGCTACCTTGGGGGAAGGGATTATACTACTGCAGGTAAAGCAAATGAAGAGAGGTATAGTGACAATCCACCTGTAGGGCTGAAATTCCACTATGAAAGAGAGAAATTGAGATAAGCAACAGATTTCCCCTGGAGGCAGGGATAAAAGCATGCTTTCCAGGAGGAAAAAAGAAAACAAAGATATATAATGACAAAGGTCCAGTCTTTCCCCCTGCTTAGAACGGCTCTAGTTGGGGAATCTGGAGATGGAGCTGCCACACCCCTTTCATTTCCACATATAAACCAAGATGAGGCAAACCAGGCCAAGTTCAACAGAAAGGAACCCTGCCAGCATGGATGGTCTTACCTTCCCTCTGCCCAGCCTGCCTCCAGGCTGGGCACTGAGTTGAGGAGCAGCTCCAGAGGAAAGGGCCGGGGGATGGTCCTGAGCACTTCACAGCTCTGAACCTCTGCTTGAGCAGGGTCTGGTCCAAAGCAGCAATTCAGAACCCACCTCAGGGAAATGAAGGCTTCTCCCACCTGAGAATCAGAACAGGAAAGAAAGGAAGAGAGAGTGAATGAGGAAGAGGAGAAGAAAGAAAAGAACAAAGGAAAAATAAAAAGTCAGGAAGAGTGAAGGAGGGAGAAGGTCCCCTGAATGTTACATCTCCAGCTCTCTGGAATGGGTTTTCTTTAATGCTAACAACTTGATATTTACTTTCCATTTAAATTTGAGATGTTGCTATAAATTATCAACCAGCCTCTTGTTCCCTTTGAGTTTATAACTAACTACCTGGGTTACTTATTGTTCAGGTAACAAAAGGGAGGTGAAAACGCCCTTAAAAAGTGACCTCAGAACTAAGAAAATGGGAAGCTGACATGGAGAGAGGACCCTGGCCCCTGTGGTGGGGATGAGCCATGGAGAAGGGCTATGCTCTCATGGCAATAAGCAACTGAGAGCAGGAGAACAAGACTTCAGAAGAAGGAAGTAAAAGCTACCTGTGTGAGATCAACTAGGAGAGAAATTACACCCTGGAGAATGAGACCTTGGGGAGACAGTTTGCATCTGAGGAGAAAGGAAAATTAAAAAGCAGAAAACAGTCTTGGAGATAGGGAAGGAGAGCTTGAGCAAGGCAAACTTAGTGCAGTTCTGACTCACTGAAACAATTGAGATTTGGCTGTAACAACAAGCAGGAGAACTCAGTTTAGAGTGAAATCCTCCCCTCTGACAGTCAAAGATATTCTTATAGCCAGTGAAAGAGAAGAGGTTTCAACTTCTGACATCTTAGCCTGTGATGGAGGCTCTGCAGGTGGAACTGTGTATCTGAGCAAGGGTTCAGCTGGCCAGACTGTCATCACTTGGACTGTGGTGTAGCCTTGGGCCTGAAGTACTTGCTGCTTTGCTTTTGCAGACTGGCCTTTGACTATGAACACAGTAGCCAGGAATTCGTACAGCTGTCCTAGGAAATCACACTGTGCTAAGATTCCCTGCACTATTTTGCATCACAAAGCTCCCTGCTGAGTCAAAAGAAGACAAAACCTACAAGCCTTTAACCACTGTGAGGAGACTCACAGAACCTACTGGTTTATTCCTGCCACAAAATGAGGATCTCAACAGGGGAGGACAAAACTGACTCGACTGGGGTGCAGAAAGGAACTAACACATAACAGAGGCTTCCATCAGTGGCAACACAGTCTTTCCTCTTCCCATCTGAGCCAGAACTCAAATCAAAGAGACCAGCTTCCCAGTCAGAGCCTTTTCTCTTCTATACAGGGACTTGGACAATGAACACAGGGTGCAGGTGCTGGCCAGACTATCACAAGTAGAAAAGCAGGAGACTGGTTTAGGCAGCAGGAGGAAAACAAACAAACAAACACAACCATGAGGAAAGAAAAACTTTCTTAAATTCAGCTCAATTTGAAGTTTTTAGAGACAAAGATAGTTAAGGGAAGATGCTAAAAATCAGAAGCCTCTATGGCAATAGCTCCAACGTAAAAGAGAAACAAATGTTCTATTTTAAGCCGGTTTTCAAAAAGCTATAACTGACACCATTTGTGTCACACTTTAACTGCTGTGGAGCTTGCTCCTTGGACTAGGCAGCCCCTGGGAGAGGGGCTGCAGGGGAACAGAGATAAGGGTGTTTGTACTGAGAGAACAGGTGTGGACTTTGTCCTCCTTATCACCGTGCAGCCTCTGGCAACCTCCTGAGTCAACAAAGCCAGGAACAGCACAGTTGTTGCTCAGACATGTGTGCTCTTGTGACAGTTTCTGCACCATCCCAGGCACCTCGTTTCCTCCCCACTGCTCCTTTGATGCTGGTGTTGAATATGACACCAGTGTCTTCCTACAGCACTGCAAACCATTTCCTCCAGACATTTCACACAGAAGGCACAGAAGGATGCTCCTGTCCAAAGTGAGCTATTCTGCAGAGGTGCTCTGGCACTGCTTGGATTTAGACTGATGGATTTCACATCTTTATTTCTACTGTGACTTTCAGCTGGGGTGATATCAATACACATAAAGTCACAGTCATGTTTTCTTTATTTTCCTCAAGAACCTTAACAGATATTCTAACTGGATATCATAAAACCCAGAGGATCACATCAATTATAAAATCTCACACTGCTCCTGAAATTTTGTGAGCAGGTCTCAAATAGTTCTATTCCCTCAGCTGTTACCCAAAGGAGGGCAGCAATAGGAGGAATTAGTGGTTTCCCTGTAGTTCTATATTGCTTTTAGAAGCTCTGAGTAGATCTAGGTGTGAACCAATGTGTTTGAGTAACACGTAGCAGATGTGTAGGAACATAATTCTGGATGATTTGTCATATATATATGCATACAGAGCTGTCATGTCACAGTATAATGACAGCCTGTTTCCACTGGCTGAATCATTGCAAGGCAACCCAACCTGGACCAGAATCAGGGCATGAGTCAAGTTCAGTCTAGTATCACAATCAATCTGTCTTGGCAAACTCAGTACATCTGCCCCATCTGCTTTAATGAGAGGGGAATAGAGAAGAAAAGTAATGTAGGGAAAGGGAAGAGAGAGGTTGCCTCTGTGTATTGGGAAATTCCCCTGGGAAGCAGAGTCTCTCCTAAGGGCAGACCTAAGCATGTACAGACAGCACTCCAAAGGAAGCCACTGCTACATCTTTTGCACTTTACCTCCAATGTCAAGCAGTTTTACCCTGCATACAGAGTCAAAACTGAGCAAGGTAGCACTCTGGGGAACAGCTCTCTGTCTCTCCCCTGCAGAAAATGAGCACTCTGGCCTCACCAAACGTGATGTTGAGGACTGACAAGCGCCCCTCAGGAGCTACTGCTGCACTTCCTTGGAATCCAGGTCTGCTGGGAGGAGGTGTTTGATCTCTCTTCCCTGAGAAATGTTTTCTGTTCCTTCCAGAGAGGATCCCTGGCGAGTAGCAAAGATGGTGAAGTCTTACCTCCAGCAGCACAACATCCCTCAGCGTGAGGTGGTGGACACCACAGGACTGAACCAATCCCACCTCTCACAACACCTCAACAAGGGCACTCCCATGAAGACCCAAAAACGGGCAGCCCTGTACACCTGGTATGTCCGGAAGCAGCGAGAGGTGGCCCAGCGTAAGTACGGCAGCAACTGCTCTCCTGTCTCAGCGTCATAAAGGCTTCTGCCTGTCCTTACTCCTTGTTGTTTTCAAGGAAAAAATTCCCTTGCCCCTTTGTGCTTGCAGAATTCACACATGCTGGCCAGGGTATCCTGACAGATGAGCCCATGGGAGATGACCTGCCCACCAAGAAGGGAAGGAGAAATCGCTTTAAGTGGGGTCCTGCCTCACAACAGATCCTGTTCCAAGCCTATGAGAGGCAGAAAAACCCCAGCAAAGAAGAGAGGGAGGCACTGGTGGAAGAGTGCAACAGGTAAGGGTGGCTGTGTGTCTTTGAGAAAGAGGGGCACAGCAGGGTCCCTCTGCATTTTTGGTGTTTGCTGGTGCCACTGGGAGGCAGGGCAAAGGTACAGCATTCAGTGGCACCTCTGACACCAGCTATGCTTGAATTAAATGCACAACTGATCATTCCTTGTCCAGAGCACGAGGAATGCCTCAGGTCTTGCAGGAGCCTTCCACACAGCGTACCAGACCACAGCCACTTCGGGGCTGTGCACTTTGTGTCTCTGAATAAGCCCAGCTCAGCAAGGCTCTTCTTGTGCTTTTCCCAACAGGGCAGAGTGTATTCAGAGAGGTGTTTCCCCATCTCAGGCCCAGGGACTGGGCTCAAACCTGGTGACAGAGGTCAGAGTTTACAACTGGTTTGCCAATCGCAGGAAGGAGGAGGCTTTCCGGCACAAGCTGGCCATGGACACCTTCAGCGGCCCGCAGCCCACCTCGGGCCCGCCTCTCACTCCGCACAGCTCCTCCTCCCTCCAGCCGCCGCCTGCTCTCTCACCCAGCAAAGTTCACGGTAAGAAACAAGCAGAGGGAGACCTGGAAGAGATCTGAACCTCCCCAACTCAGTCACCCAAACTGTCACCCAAGTTCAGCCCTTTAGGAAATTAATCTACAGACAGAAAAAGCAGATTTGCTACAGGGGAAGAGCAAAGGTGACACAGAGACCATGTTTCTGGGTGAGGAGAGTGGCTAGAATGTAAAGAGGAAAAAATTCAGTAACAAAACCCACAGCCAAAGCTTCTCAATTACTGTGAGGCCTCCCAGCTAGCAGGCATCAACCCCAAACTTTGTGTTGCAGGAGTCATCACTGCCTATCAGAAATCAATTCATGCCCTTTCAGCCATGTGTGCCCCTTACACCTTTCAGTGCCAGCCATCAGACTGTGACAGAGGATTTAGCCATGAGGAAAGAGTCATCCTCCACCCAGAAAGAGCACAGCTTTTTCAGCTTCACGGGCCAGAGCTGGGGGTTGCTCTGGGAAGAGAGGATCTCACAGAGACTCCTCTACAGCCACATCCAGAGGGGTGGTTTCCTGCTCCCTGCAGGAAGATGGTTTCCTGCTCCGTCGCACTCACAGCCAGCCAGTGTTTGAGGAAGCAGCTACACCAAATTACAGGGGGAAGTCAGGGCAGGGTGTGAGTGCCTGTTCTTCTGGTTCCCCTACTGACCATCAAGTACCTGCCCAAATATCTGGTGCCAAGTGCCTGCAGAGAAACTAAATTTAGTGCCTGCCTTGGTTTCTCAGTTTCTCACTTGTGACAATCAGTTTCCCTTCTGTTGTGATGCAGGAGTGAGGTACAACCAGCAGCCAGCCAGTGAGGCAGAGTCCTCCAGCAGCAACCACCACGGGAACAGCTCCATGGTGACCACGCAAACCATCCTGCATCAGGTCTCTCCCCCTGGACTGGAGCCCAGCCAGAACCTGCTGAGCACAGACACCAAGCTGGTGAGTGAGGGATACTCCTGTTCTGCTGACTGGGACATGTCAGGCCATCTGCCTGTGGATATAATATTAATTATTCACAGGTATTTTTTGTAGGATGTTCTTACACCCACCTTCATATGTTACATAGTCATATGTAATATATTGTTACATAATCTGTTATGTAACAATATGCTATATTAGAGTCACTCTGCACTGACCATGTAAGACCAATATGTGCCCTCTAGACTGTGGTGAGGGCAGGTATTAGAGCATGAAAGCAAGAAGACATTTCCTTATGAGGAATTAAAACAGTCTGTTCTGGAAACACAGCACTCAAGGTACGACAAGATTTCCTTCTTCCCAGGAAACCCTACTCTCTCCTCCTTCCCACAGAGAGATTCTCATCTCATCTCTAACTCTTATTTGGACTCTATCCATCCCAAGAGTTGATCAGACCAGTGGGATTACCAGAACACAGACCCATACTTACATCTAGCTCACCTGTAAAAATGAAGCCAAACAGCCTGGATGCAGACATGTACTGGATAATTAGATTGCCTCCTCAAAGCCAATTTCCCTCTGAGATCTGACCAGACCTTTTCCCACATCATTAACAAAGAAGCATCAGAACTACATGACTGATCATTCTCAGTCTGCACATGTTCCCTTGTTCTCAGAGAAACAGTCAGCAGAAGTTTGCATTAGCACAGGCTGGCTGGAGGCTATGTTAAGGTTGCTAAAAATAAGTATGATTTAAATCTCATCAGTCACTCACTTTGCTGGCTTTCTGGTCTCTTGCTGAAGAAAATAAGTCTTTCACGAGGTCCTGAAAATCTTCTGTGTTTGTGTTCTAAAACTGATATCAAGGTGGTTTGTCCCACTGTTTAACCTCTTGGTGCTTATTCTTACTAAAGACTCCTTACAGCTTTTTGTCTGAGGGGAGAGAAAAGAAGTATAATATAAGGCATTTAACTTTCTCTATCAGCCAAATCACTAGAATGCTTTTTTGCTCTTCCACAATACTATGACTACAGGTCCCTAAAGGAAAGAGGAACTCCTGGGTTCTGTGCTGAATTCTCCTACTAGAATTACCATGTGAAGTTACCCGAGCCTCTTAATTTCTCTGAGCTTCACCTTCTGCCCTCAGCTATGAAACAGAAGATGATTTCTCCCTATAGAGAATGCAGTGGGCTTAATCTCATTCTTACAATTTCTTAAATGTGAAAGAACTAAACCAGCAGGGATTTACTCAGTATGTCAACAGCTGACTTGTGGTAGTTAATGATGAGCACACAGAACTGCAGACAAGGGTATGTGAAACACTTCCAGTTAGCAGGGGGAAGAGCCCGAAGAAAGGTGTTTGTCACAGCTCTGGGACCCGCCTGCTGCAGGTGGCACGTTCAGGGTTCTCCTTCCCCACAGGTATCGGCTCCTGGAGGAACTCTCCCTCCTGTCAGCACCCTGACTGCCCTGCACAGCCTGGAGCAAAGCCCACACACTCTGAGCCAGCAGACCCAGAACCTGATCATGGCATCCCTGCCGGGGGTCATGGCCATCGGGGCGGGCGAGACGCCGTCCCTGGCGCCCGCCTTCACCAACACAGGAGCCTCCACGCTGGTGATCGGTGAGTAGAGGCTGCAGGGCTCTGCTTCCTGCACAGCAGCAGCTGCCTCTCCTTGTCACAATTACCTGCCCCATTTCAAAGCCTTAGCACTAAGCTGGCAGTGATACAAACCTGAGGAAATTGTCACCAAAGATCAGCAGCGCTGTTGGCGAGTAACAGTGGATTAAAGACAGATGTTCCTCGTTCATGGTAGAATTAAGTTAAAACACAAAACCCACGTTTTGAGAGTAAGGGACTTTTACAATCTATTCCTATGCCAATGTTTTGGTTTGCTGCTCTTCATCTTTCCAAATATAAATATAATACTTCCTTAAAATGATGAAAATTAAAGCATGTTCATAGTGCTTGAAAGACAAAACATCCTGTTCCACTTCCTGCAAAGAGCAGCATATGCCTTTGGAATCCACAGCAGTAATTACTATTTTTTTTTTTATTTTTCACTTTGACAGCTTTTCTGGACTTTTATGAGATTTCTTTTCATTCCAAGACTAGTCTACTGCCAAAGTGCATCTCATTAGAGGAAAGGAAAATAAAGTATATACTCTTCTCTTACACTGTCTTCCAAGGAAGAAAGAGGCCTTGTTTTGTTCCATGGTGACAGCTGTGAACTAATTTCCATTTCTTCCCAAGATTATTATATGGATTTGAAGTCTGTGCAAACAAAAAAAAGCCCAAACCAAACCAAAAAAAAAAAAAAAATAATCCAAACCAAACCAAACCAAAACAAACTGGAGTGCTGGAGAGACCTGCTGATTTACAGGGTCTGGACAGTTGTGGGAAATGGGCAGTAATGTGTGAAACCTTCTACCTGTCTCACTCATTCAAACTCCTTAATTTGGCAGCCCTAGCAAAAAGAGTTGAAACTCCATTCCACGTGGCTGGACAGCTACAGCCTAGTTGTCTGTGTTGCCAACAGTTTCATAAAACAAAAAGAGTAAATTAACTGGGCACTGAGGTGATGCTCTGAATTTATTTTTGAGCAAGGCCTCTCTGGTGATCACTGAACTGGAAAAGAAACTATACTGGTACACAGGAACGTAGACAGGAACAAACACTGGAAACCAGAGGTGGGTTTATGCTATTTTTGGATATTTCCACTTTGCTCTCACAGGCATGAAATCTATCCTTAATCACAGACAACCAAGGGAACACCTGAAAAGGAGGATCTAAAACCCCCCTGCAGTGACAGGCTGCCCCAATGGCTGTCTCAGATGCCCCTATTGCAGAGCAGCCCCACTCCTCCTGCAGTGTGGACACCACTGGCATCAGTCCTTGTTTTCCAGGCCTGGCCTCAACCCAGCCCCAGAGTGTTCCTGTAATAAACAGCATGGGGAGCAGCCTCACTACCCTGCAGCCTGTTCAGTTCTCCCAGCAACTGCACCCATCCTACCAGCAGCCCCTCATGCAGCAAGTCCAGAGCCACATCAACCAGAGCCCCTTCATGGCCACCATGGCTCAGATACAGAACCCTCACGGTAAGAACATGAATTCATTTGCTTAAGTAAACAAAAATAAAGACACTGCTCCTTGAGTGCATTTGCTGGGTCCTTGGGCTTACAGCACTCTGTTTTCCTCCTCTGTTATTGTTGCTCTAATTATAAAATAATTTTTTTTATTGCATTTATCTCCCTGTCCCTCCACTCCCAGCATTTTGGAGACAGACAGCAGGTCCCACTGCATGAGGGGAACAACTCAGCCAAAGCTCCAGCACCCACATGATGTTGTTTTCTTTCATGTACAGCTCTTTATGGCCCCAAATCTGAAGTGACTCAATACACACATGCAGGCCTCTTACCACAAACCATGGTGATAACAGACACAGCCAATCTCAGCGCCCTGACCAACCTGACACCAACTAAACAGGTAACAGCCTTTCTTTAGCCTTTGTTCCCCCTCCTGAGAGCTGCACCAGCCTGCAGGCAGCTCCTTGCATGTCAAAGAGCTTTTGGGTGTGTCTATGCCATCCCAGCAGAAGCATCTTTCTCATCTCCTGGCCCTGCTGGGGCCAGCTGCAGTACTGGAGGCACTACAGCAAGTTCTTCACTGCATCATCCACGAGGATTTCACCTCCCCAGAAACTGCACCTGCTCAATGCTTCTCTCACAGCTGTTAGAAGGGATGTAGAAGCCAAGCACTATTAACTCTCTTTTCTCCAGGCATTCACACCTGACTCAGAGACCCACACCGAGTCTGGGATGCACACACCAGTGTCACAGGCACCAACAATCCATCTACAGAACCAAGACACAACAATCCAGCACCTTCAGCCAGGACCACGCCTCACCTCGAGCCCTGCTGGTAAGAGCATCAGCCACTATTGTGGCTCTTAAGCCATGTATTGCCTAGTTTTTCTTGCCAACACTGTAAAATCCAGTTAGAAAATGGTAATTGGGGCTCTCAATTCCCTAAATTGGCTCTGCCAGTGTCCTGAGGGGTTTGAAAAGTCAATACAAGGAAAAGATTCAGAGCAGAGTCTGTGTAAGGCCAGAATCTGGCCCCTTCAGAAAGGCAAATACCTTAAAAGTATCAACAAAAATCAGTGCAAATGAGTACCCAGTCCTGTGGGCAGTTTTCAGGGCTGAGAAGCCCAAGACTCCCTCATGAAGACTCCAACTGGGTCTTCCCAGTTCTAAGAGGAGAACTAGGACATCAGCTAGAATTCTTAGAACTGAACTCTCTGGAGGTTGCTGCCCTCAATGTTCTCAGGCTGGCTGTGGACCCAAGCCAGGTATTTAGCAGCACACAAAACACACAGACAAAAGCAGTTATGCCCCTAAGCCAGGAGGGCACAGCCATGCTGGAAATGGGGTGTACATGCAATAAGGGCACTGATGAGAATCTGCAATTGACTTCTGCCTGTACCTTTGGCAGTGTCCTCCAGCAGCCTGGTGCTGTACCAAAGCTCTGACTCCACCAACAGCCACAGCCAGCTGCTGCCATCCACTCACAACGTCATTGAGACCTTCATCTCCACACAGATGGCATCTTCCACCCAGTAACCACCACCAGTAGCTCCTGAGTGACTGCCACAACCAACCTGCCAGGTGCAACTCCAGCCGTGTCTGCCACCACAGCCTCACACAAACCCCTACTCAGCTGCCTCCAAGAGAGAAAAAGTCTCAGGCTCAAGACAGAAAATATGGAAAGATGATGCTGGCACTGCTGAAATCCACTGCCACCCCCCCACAAAAAACCTCCAGCAAACTTTAACCCTAGCAGCCAGCTCAGAATGGCCAGACATCCTTTTGTGGCTGCCCAAGAAGGAATCCCAACAGTGTCAGGACGTGGATGGGACTTGAATTCACTCAGCTTTCATCAAGCTGGGCCTGTATGAACCTGTCAGCACCAGACTAAGTCATGTGGGAAAGAGCAAGGCTGAGCTGCCAAAGAAGGGACACCACCTTTAAACACTCTGTTCCTTTGCTGCAAGGAAGCACAAACAGGAACTATAAGAAATAACAGAACAGTGGAAGTTCCTGACTTTGCAATGAGAATAACCAAGAAACAGATTTGGGAATGGCTTGGCACAAACCTGTCAGTATGGGACCACTGACAAGCTACAAATCCTTAATTAACTACCAAAATACCAAACATTCTCAGTTAAAAATGACCTGCTCTAAAATCATGCTACCCTAGTGGAAATGGCTTGGTTGTTTTTGATATAGCTCTGCTTTGTTTTAAATGCAGAAATTAAAGTTTAACAGCTGCAAGGAGATTCCAGCTCTCAGCATTAACCCTGTGGATTCTCACCTCACCTGCTGAATGATTTGCAGGATGGCATTCCCCACTGGTCCCTGACACTGCCCAGCACCTGGGAGGTTCCCATGCTCCACACAGAGTAGAGGTTCCTTCAGTTTTCTCTATAAACACCCAGCCTGGATTCATTTTACAGAACATGGCTCATTCTCAGCTTCCATGTAGGCTTGATTTGTAGTTCTTGGTATGCAAATAACTGCCAGGGGTCTAAGAGTCTTGCTTGCACTAAGTGAAGAGTTTTAGTCCCAAGGATCTACTTATGTAATTCCTCTTCTACTTATTCCTCTCTATTTACTCTAAACATCCACATCACTGATACATCATTAGCCAGACATGAAAACAGCCCCAGCTAACAGGTTTTTGTCTGTGACTGAATCCGAGCTACTCTTTTAACTGTGAAATGGGTGAAAAACCTTGAGACTGGAAGGGAGAACTGAAAAAGCCCAAGAGTGAACTCTTCAGTTATCATATCTGGGAATTTCAAAATTGCAGATGTCTGTGAAAAGCTTCATTGGTAAGAGCTTCCTCTAGATACCATCAACAATTTCAGTAATGAGATTCTCTGAGGAATTTTATCCTAGAATTGTTTCCTAATTTCCCATGTACACCAGTTGCAAATATATCTAATTTCCAGTTAGAATAAAAATAAACCCAAAACAAAGCAAAAGGAAATGTTTAGGCCACCATGCATCTGAAAGCCCAGGTTTAAAGCTCAGTACACTGAAGTTTTAACTGCACATAAGACAAGTAACTTCTGCTGGCACATTCTGTTAGATTATAAGCCAAGTTTCTACTTAGCTTTTCTATTTTTGGATGCCAGCTGTGTTTTCTTGACTAAAAACCAGCAAGAATCTTACAAAGATTTCCCATGCTCAAAGAGATACACTTCACTCTTCTGGTTTCTCTAATCTGGCTTTCTGAACTTCTGAATTGGCCATTAAGTTGGATTTCCCCAAACCCAGGAATTTTAATAACATAAGCATTTATCAGTAACAGTTAATCTCCTGAAAGACTGGGAGGTGAAGAATAAACAGACAAAGAGTGAAAACTACCGAAACTCACAGTATTTCAGGGAGACAAAAGTCGTTAACCAGCCCAAACAAGGACTGAAAGGTGGTTTTAAATTATGCTTAAGTCCTTCCTGTAGCAATTTCATAGCATTGATCACCCAGCAACTAAAAAGCCATCCTGAGCCACCTCTGTCTCTGCTGGGGACAATCTGAATACAGCAAGAAAGCCACTGTTGTACAAAACCTATTCCAAATTAAGTAGGTCCAAGAGTGTAGTAAAATTTAATAACAACAGATGCCATAAAAAAAACTATACATGAAAAAAAATTTTCAACAGAGACAAGTGGAACAGCAGGATGCATTTACACCAACCCCGAAATCAGCTCACCACACACTGCTTATGTGCAGGGGCCCTGGAGAGGTGCAGATTGCAGAGGGATTAGTAACATAGCAGGTTTCAAAAACAGATTGTTATGATGTTTGCAGGGAAAAAATAAGGGGCCCTGATTTCTGACAGGATGCTTTTGATAAATGAGTCTCCCACAGGCTGGAGCTATTCTTAGTCTACAAGGAGGCAAAGAGAAAAAGCAGTTGATCACCTGTTGCCATGTAAACCAAATTCAATTCATCATACAATTTCTCCAGAAGGGTTTCAGATGTGAAGGAACAGACCAGGAGGAATGCAGCCATGATCACATCCCTCTGCCATGCAAGTCTGGCACAGTATTTAATCCTTTTATATTGGGCCTGCATAAGCAGCAGCACAGTCAACTGCTGTGTGAGGAGAACAATGTTCCCTTCCTCGGGGACGCCAGGAGCACAGGAAGTCCCTTAATTAGTCTCTCAGGCCACTGAGCTTTTAGAACAGATGCTTTGGCAATTAATTTTCCCTCATCTGCAGCAACTCTTGTTGTTAGGTTTTCTTTCAGTTTCCTTCACCCATCACAACCACCTGCTCTTTGCAGAGCAAAATCATCATTCTTTTTTCTTCTTCTTCTTTTTCATTCTTTTTTCTTCTTCTTCTTTTTCTTTTTCACAGCTCCTGGCAGCACAGAGTTGTCTCTGTGATTGCTGTTCTGTCTCTCCTGCTGGCCATTTGCAGACACCAGCCGAGGCAAATCTTTGCAGATCCGGTCACACTCTGCTGGGTCTATTATTTCCTCATGATTATTATTCTCTCTCCTAATTTTCTTCTTCTTCTTTTTTTTCTGGTTGGGCTCCACATAGCCCTGACTCTGATCCTGGCTGGAGCCCTGGGACAATGCAGTAAAAGCACTTTGCTTCAGAATATCTGCAGCTGACACGGCAGCCTCCTGGCACCTTTGCCACTCTTGGTCACTGTCTGTGTCACTGGAAAGGTAACAAGAGGGAAGGAAGTTGTGGTGCACTTCTGCCTTGAATTCACCCAAAACTTGGACAGCAGAGTAATCTGAGATGAGAACACACAATAAGCACCCAATGGCTCTGGGGCTCCCACACCAACAGTTTGCATTTAAGCAGTCTGAAGGCCAGTGTGTTCTTCACACACACTAGGAGGGGAAACAAAATCTCCCACAAACATTTCTCATTCCCCAGCACTAAAGAAGAAAAAAAATTCTGGTCTAGTCAAATATAGGAGTCATAAAAATATAATTCTCAAGCTTTTCAGCTTCCTATTCCTTTGTGGGAGTCCCAGCTGCCTCTGAAATGTGGGATGCAAGAGCAGCTGAGGAGCAGAGCAGCTGCCAGCACCTCACCTGGAGCTAACTGGCCTCCTCCTCCTCGCTGCAGGGCAAGGCTCGGGCGTCCCACAGTCGCCAGGGACAGAGGAAGAGAAGAGGCGAAAACCTGAAGTGTGCAAAGGGGGGTTTTAGACACAATATAAAACAGAGGTGGAAGCAATCAACTGCTGTTTCCCTGGAAGGCTCAGCACTGTTTCTGTATTTCCATAGTGCTTGACAGCATTTATTTGGGAGGACCTGGGGCACAGAGGTCAGAGCTGCAGAGTAACAGCCCTCACAGACACCACCAGAAATTCTTTCAGTGCAAATGTTTATGAGTCACTTGGAAGTACAGCTGGTGATGGACAGGATCCCTCCCACCTGTCAGGCACAAACAGCCACAATGGCTGAGACTGGAACTCACCATCATCTTCAGAGTCAGACTGTGCCACTGCAGCCTGTGATGGTCCTGATGAGTCCTTCAAGACAGTGATGAAACTAAACAGAAAACCCCAGTCAGATCTCAGACAGGTTTGTGCAAACTGAGCTACAGTTGGGTATTTCTGGGAGACAAGACTAGGGGGAGATGTTGCATAGATCCTTTTGTGTTAGTGAGGCTGCCTCAGCTCCCTATTTCCAGAGCAGACCAGGCCTTCTCTCCTCAGCAGTGCAAGCCACAAGAACAGTTTAAAACCAGCATTTCTAAAGCCAGCTCTGAACAGCAGGAATTCTCCAGGGCCATACTTGCACAATAGACAGAGTGGCAGCCCAGTACCAGGCATTCTGCCAGCACAGCCCTGAATCAGGTACTGGTGTAGGTTGTCAGAACAAACCAAAGATTCTCCTGCCAGCCTTTACATGATGAAAGCCTCTTTTCTCCCCACAAGATGTTCACCACAGAGGCAAATGGAGACAAGCAGTGCTGCACAGAGAGTTTTGACCAGATGGGCACAGCACAACAGCAAGGTTAGATAACAGAATATTGGATGCTTGTATTTAGTACAGGCATGAAGGAGACAAGATGTTGAATTTCCTGGGTTTAGCACAGAAACACATCAGTGTAACTGACCCACAGAACACAGGTTTCAAGCTTGCATACCTGTCTAGCATGGTTCCCAGTTTCTTTGCAACGTGTGCTCTGAACTCTGGAGTTGTCTGGAGCTCATTGTCACCCTCCTGGTGGCCAATTGCCTCACGCCCGTTTGAAATAAGAACAAGGATTATCTCTTTCGAGCCCATAACATCTGGCCCTCTCACCCAAACCCTTAAAAACATATTATTCTGTTCAGATTTAAGCATCATTTCAGATTATGGTTGGACTAATTCCCCAGACAGAAACTTTCCCTTTCAGTATGAAGTATCACAAGCTACAAAGTAGAAGCAGCATAAATATTACACATTAATTTTTTTTCAGGGAAACATTAAGTCTGAAACCAGAAGCAAAAATACCTCAGACTTGGCTGATCTTTAGGCTGCAACCGATCCTTTCTAAAGCCCCCTGAAAAGAAAGTAGCAAAGGCTCATTTAGAGACCTGCGGCCAGGAGCTCTCTAACCCCCACATGTTAGAGCATAAAGAATAATGCCTGCAAGACAGCCCTGCGGGGGAGAACAGTTATGAGGGGAAAGGGGAACTTCCCTCGGGCCAGGGCCGCAAGGAGGGGGCTCTGGGCCCGGCTGGAGGCCGGACATGGCCTCGGGAGGGCCGGGCAGAGCCCCCTTCACTTCTGACCCCGGCACCGCGGCACAGAGGAATCCCCGCGGGTCAGCAGGAGCTGCGGAGGGGCCGGACCGGAGCGGCGGGAGGGGGAAGAGAGAGGAAGGCACGCCGCAGCGGGGGAGCAGAGCCCAGGCTGTCCGCCGCCTCTCACCGCTGCGCGGCTCCGCCCGCGCCGCAGCCAGCGCGGTGCAGTCCCAGGCAGCCTCCCGGAACCGCGCGGCCGCTTCCCCGCCGCTGTCCGAGTCCGAGCCGGTGTCACTGTCCGGGCCCGAGCGGCCCCTGGGCGCCGCCATCTTGCAAGCGCGGGACACGCTGGGCGCTGTGGTCCGGCCGCGGCGCATGCCGGGAGCTGTAGTCCGGCCGCATAGCACGTCGGGAGCTGTAGTCCGACACGGCTCCCATAACGGAATTTCACAAACTCATCCTTGTTCTAATCAGCTTCTGGAGGATACGGTTCGTGCCCTTGGGGCCCTGGTAACCTTCTAATCAGTTACTACACTGACATGAAAATTTTTGCTGGATGTAGAAGCTGTGCCCAACCCTGCTGCTTTGGTGACAAGCTGAAAAGGAGAGCTGCTTTGTTGGAGATTTTCACCGCTCTGCAGGTAGGACTGCTTTGTGTGTTCCTCATGCCATCAGCACTGTCACGTTACGTGCTACATTTTCATCTCAACTTGAAATTTTCTGGTATGATACAACAACATGTTTGGTGATTCCAGGTGGGCTTCTGGAGAACCATTTTGCTGTGGGTTTTCCCAAGCCTACGTGCTGCTGAAAGCAGCAGGGAGACTCCGTATAAATGATTTTATCCTCCTGGACACTTCCTGGCTTGCACCTTCCAACCTTCCCACCAGAGCTGTGCACGCTCAGGCTGCCTGGCAGCGGACAGGCCACTGACAGTATCCTTGGGCTCTTTCTTGGCACTAGCTTCCCTTTGTTTCTTCACTATTCACTCATAAAAGTTACCCTTTTTGGTGGAAGACCTTGGGTTTAGGATTCACCCATTCTCCACTGTGTAAAAAACCAAGCAATTTCGGGCTGTCTTGTACCTTGGAGTCCTCAGAGCTGGGACAAACCCTCCAGAAGTACCTTCTCAGACAGGTCACCTCCTCTCCCTCGCTTTGGTCCCTCTGTTACTCTGGTTTCTCACAACTGTATAAATACCTTTATCAAGCTCTCTTTTTCCATCCTGGAGTTTCTCAGCTCAGATTCTTTCCATCCTGAATCTGTTTCTCAGCTCAGATCCTTAGCCCTCTACACTCCTAAGTCAACAATTTGTTTCCCTCAAACTTCCTTCCTTTTCCGTTCTTCCTTCCTTTTCCGTCCTTCCTTTTCCGTCCTTCCTTCTTGCTGGGGCCGAGCATTCGGTACCAACCTCTCGCAGTCCCCGACGGCCGCCGTTTGGACGCGGCCCGCACCGCTCCCGGGCAGCCGAGCCGCCCCTGCCCACAGAACCGGGGGTCGCGGCGGGGCCGAGCAGCCCGGCCCGTTCGTCCCGGAGGAGCTCGAGGTAACGAGCGCCCGTGGGGCCCGGGCCGAGGAGGTGCCGCGGCGGGCGGGTGTCGCTGCCCACGGCCCCCCTGGCGGCCGGCCCGGTTGGCGGAGCCGCCGCGGTCGGTGGGGCGGGGGCCGGGCCCTTCCGCCGGCCGCGCTTCCGGGCGGTCAGGTGACGGGGCCCGGCGGAGCGGCGGCTCGGCTCGGGCGCTGCGGGGAGCCCGGACCCGCCGGTGAGCAGGGCCGGGCCGGGCCGGGCGGGGCGGGGGGCGGTGGGGGGAGCCGGGGCCGGGCTGCGGCTCCGAGGCCGAGCCGGGCCGGAGCCGCCTGCGCCCGCTCCAACCGAGCGGGGCGGGGACGCCGCCGGACCCCCGGCCTCGCCCGGTGCTCTGGAAGCGCGGCCGCGGTGCCCCCGGCGGGCCCGGCGCGGGTCCCCCGAGCTCCGGCCCGGGTTTGCCCCCGGAGCGCCGTGCCGGGCCGCAGGTGCCCGGTGTGCGCTGTGCGGGGCCCGAGCCGCTCCAGCCGCGATAGATGGCTCTGGCTCTGGCTGTGTCGCGAGGTGTCGGCTGCTGGTGCGTGACATTGGTTATATTCTGAGAGTTGCTCGCATAGTAATTCTCGCTTCTTCTTAAATCACGTCTGTTGTATATAATAACTGTTGTATTTGATATTTTTACGTTTTGCTGCCAACCTGGGTTAGCCAGGCACGTCTGTCTCACACGGCGCTGCAAACCAGGAAAACGCTGGGCAGGGCAGCATTACCCAACTGGTTATATTCCTTTTTTTTTAAATTTTTTTTTTCCTTTCGACTTTGTGAGGTAAGAGGATAAAATCTTTCTTGAAAGATTTTTCTTGGAATCTATATTAAACCTTTGTGGAATGGATAAAAAAAGCAATGGCTTTAATCACCTGAGGGTTTTTACTGTTTGCATTTCCAAGGTCCATGGACTCCTCGGTGTTCCCGAAGCAGCCTTCAGCTGGGCCCTTGCCCTGGCAGCTCTGGCTGTAACACAGATGTGCATTGCAGAATCCCAGTTAATGAAACCAGGCCAGGCAAGGCTGGAAGGCAAATTGCTGCTTTTGCAAGAGCAAGTGAGCACATGAATTCATGTTTTGGGACCACTTTGTGGTGATATTAAGAAGCGGGTGCCCAATGCTGTACAGGTTACAGAAGTGGAAAGATGAACTTGAGAAGTGTTTCCAAGGAGTTAAAATGTAACATGTTTGGGGGACAGAGAAGAGTAAAAAGGTAGTGAGAGATAAATATGTATTTAATGATTAACAACAGGACAGTCATGTGTTTGTTAAAAATATCTAAAATGACTGTCAAGAAGTCAGTGCACTTTCTTCTAGACACTGTCAGCAGTTTTCAGCTAAGATTACCTGGTTGTACTTGAAGCCCAGGCAATTGTAATATGTTAAGTGTCAAGATTGTTGTTAAACTTAGGAGTGGCCATATTTATATAAACTCTCAGTAGCAGTTTTAGATTTAAATTGATTTTCTAATGTGAATATTCCTTTTGTAAATATTTTCAAGTGTCAGAAAATGACACTATTACCTTAAGGATAAGAAAAATATACTGACAAATCTTCTTTTTGATTTAAACTGCAAAAGGTTCAGGAACTAAATCAGAACTTGTTTCATAAACAAACTAGATTTGGATTATTTAAATTTCAGTAATCGTAGCTAAAATAAAATTCATTAGGAAAGAAATGTGGAACAGGGTCTTTCCTGTGGAATTGACATCCAACAGTGCTGCTCTTTTTATTTCATTGTTATGGCAAAGAGGAGCAAACTTTGGGTTTTGTTAATAAACTAGCCAGACTTCTATATCCTCACCAGAACTTTTTCTCATTGTTCATGAAAAAAATTAAATACTTGAGACATCCTAATGTCATGCTGTGAACACGTATTCCAGGACTGTTTTGTATAGGTGAAATTAGCTTCTAATTTATATTCCCTCTTTGCCTTTCCCAGGTTGAATTAATATTCATCTGCTGTGTCCAGCAGATTTTTTTTTGTGTACCTTAACTTATGGTGAAAACCTCTCTAGCCTGTCCTGAAGTGTTTTTCCTGTGTTTTGAGGGCTGGGCAGTGTACTTTGGCAAATGCAGTCATTGGCTGAGTTCAGAAGTGTGATCTTTGACAGCAGCCACTCAGCTCGTGCTTCCCTGGTGAGCAGTGGATTTACAGATGAAGTTTTTAAAATATTAGAGGAAAATTTCTTTTTTGCTGGCTGTTAGTGAGCTCTGTACCCAGCACATGGACATTCCCAGGCCCCTGCACTTACTCCTGTCGTGGATCTCCTGTGCTCTCAGCTGTCACCACCCAATTTCAGCTCCTTTTGGAGTTCTACCCTCTCAGGTACCTCCACTTCCATG
The DNA here is from genome assembly GCF_963513975.1 of Fringilla coelebs. Taxonomy (NCBI): domain Eukaryota; kingdom Metazoa; phylum Chordata; class Aves; order Passeriformes; family Fringillidae; genus Fringilla; species Fringilla coelebs. Next base: position 4,665,287 of record NC_140043.1, on the reverse strand, counting down.
TCTTCATGCTCCACCAGGTTTCTGTATTTATTTAGGAAGCCTACTTGCAAATGAGTTCCTTGTTTCTTAACTGTTCATCTGCTGCCACTCTTGCTTCTTGGATGTAGTAGAGGTCAGTCATTTTTCAGAACCACCTGTTGAAATATAACAGAGATCATGGTTTGAAGGAAATAAACAGCTAGTCTAGATGGCTTTTATGGAAAATGTTTTCCTGTAAATAGGTAGAAATCAAAGAAGTAAGAAAGAGAAAAGGCAAGATCTCTGAATGCTTGCAGTTAGGTATCAGCTGATTTTTATATGCTTTCCCTTGTTTTATTTGTTGCTCATCATGCCTCCAGGGCTGATTTGGAGACCTGATCTGGAGGACAAGTTTGTAGCAAACCTTGACTGGCATCCCTCAATTGTATTTACTTAACCCCAGAAGCCATGTTCTATCCCAAAGTACTCACAGTCTTCCTCCCAAACTCTAAAGGAAATTGTTGTGATAGTTGTTGATTTTTTTAGTTTGTGATTTGCTTGTGGTTTGTTGGGGTTCTTTTTTCCCTGAGAGAGTTTTGTCTCAGAGTTTAAGAAGTTTTAGTGACTGTTCAATTTTGAGCTCATTCTGTGCTCAGAACAAGTTCCATTTGCAGTTGAATTTGTCCTTTAGGATTCAGAGTACACTCACAAGGTACACAATATATGATTATCAAATGTAAATTTAGCCACTGGAAGCTGTTCCACATTTGCTTCTTTGTATATGTGCAGAGTACAGAGCCCAGCAGCACCTGTTACAGACCAATTATGTTAACCTGGGATATTCCAGGGACAAAATCAAATGTTTGAGAAGGCTTTTATTATTTTTACTGTTGCATTTTGCTATGCTTTTGATATTTTAACTTGGTTATGTCCTAAGAGGTCACTGGGCCCCATCAGCCAATGAGCAAATACTTAGGAGAGGATCCCCAGTAGAGATTAAGGAATGACCCTGTTCTAGGAAAGGAGATTCAGTGCCTGTTGCATTATGTCATTTTAATCTTTCTTCTGTCTCAGCCATCTTTATTCCATATCATTATTGATATTTCTCTGGATTTCTTTGTCATCCTTCTTCATAACATTTTATTTATTTGTTGTAGTTACTAAAACTGAGGGTTTTTTGGTGAGTTTTTGTGGAGATAGAGATTTTATCTTTTTGACAAGTCTTCAGATTCATTGTGTTAATATACAGAATTAAATCTGGCAAAAGGTACTTTATTTCCACATTGATATTAGGGACTCAGAATGTATTTATTTGCCTCTTGTACACTTCCTTTCCTTGTGTTATATGTCAGGATGTTTCTTGTGACCATTCTGTAAAGAGATTCAGTATTTTTTACAGTGTGTTGAACTCCTTGGTTTTAAGGAGGTTTTCTCAGTTTTTATATTAATATATAGAGATCCAAGTTGATAAGTTTTCACTTGAACTACTGAGCAAGACAGGCTGAAGATTCTGGTTGTAAGGATGTGTGAAAAATCCAAGTGTCTTTGGCATACAGTTTGTAGGTTGGCAGCATTTCCATCTGCCTTGATCTAACACGGATTTTAATTCTGTACAAGGAACTGAGTGTAAATGGAGTCGTGGTGTGAAATGCTCAGAGTCAGCATTACTGAAAGCAGCGTGTGTTGAAGTGCAGCATCTGTGAATACAAATCTGCCCTTCTGGGACACTGTGCAAAATGATGTAACGGAGTGAAAAAGCTCTGCAGAGATAGATTTCACCTGCTGTAACTGAGTCTGTGCTGCAATACTTCACAAGGCCCGGGTGTGATGCTTTCCTGACTGTGCAGTGGGACTGTATTGTAGGAAAAAAGCTGTTGGCAATAACAGCTGGAGATCCTGAGGCTTTAGTTTGCTGCCCTGCACCTGAGTTGCAGCTCTGCTACAAAGAGGCAACACTAAGGAAAGCATTTAGTGCTTGGGGGGTAAGTTGGAAAAGAAATTACCTTCTGAAAAATTCAGGTTGCCCTTTGAAAATGCTTCACTGTTTGTACACTTGCAAAAAGTTCAGGAAATCTGAATCACCTGTTTGTTTCTCACAGCTTTATCTAAGTATTCCTGTTCCTGCAGCTCCAACATGATGCTAGAGTTTCGTGAAAAGCATAGTGAAACATTTAAAACATTTGTATTTTAGTGAATTTATTTGTGTAGCTATTGAAATTCTCTTAGTTCTTGGATTACAAATCTTGTACTGGTAAAAGTATTTCTAGAAGTGCAAATGCCTTGTGCTGAGTCTCAAATTTTAGGTACTGTGGAATTTACATATCAAGGAATTGCACTGTAGAGGTTGTTGCTACTGAGATGAAATAAATGCTGTTCTTTGGTCAATATGATTATGTTAATGAGAGGTGAAAGCATGGAAGTAAAATTCAAGCACATTAAGGTAAAATTTTTGCTACTTCTGCATTACTACCTTACTACTAGATTAGAAATGTTTAATAGTTTGAAAATACTAGGAATGTTTGATAGTCATTGCAACACTGCTGTGATGGCACCTATATACTGCTCAGGAGAGAATTCAAGTTCTAAGCCACCTTTGCTTGTCATTATTGTCATTAATATTCCAAACTAATGAACATTAAACTCAAAACTCTGCATTGTCAGTCTGTTCTAACTGTGAATTACTTCATGATTAAATTCTGCTTCTTACTGCACTCTCTGTTATAAGTTGTGTTGAATTTTGGAAGAGCATGTATGACTAGGGGAGCTCATTCTCCTTACAGCAAATGGCATTTATGAGAAAATACAGGGGGGTTGTTTTGTCTGTGGATGCTTCTCAGTGACAGTAAAATGCAGGTCACACTATGGGACTGTAAAGTAGCTTAGTCTCTAAAAAAAGATCCCTCTTGGCTACGTTAAACTAAAACCATCAACAACAGGATTCAAGAGCTTCTTAGATAAGTCACTACCAGTTTGGAATGGGGCCAGGAGGCAATGTTCATAATGTCAATAATTGTTTAGGTTTGTTTGGTTTTTTTCCCCTTTCTCACAGCTAGGATTCCAACAGAAGAATTTCCTTGAACTTCTTTGGGCAGTCCTTGAGGATGGCAAGCAAAGGACCCACAGCTTCTGCATCAACAAAGAGCTCCAGTACTGGAGGGACCAGTGGCAGCAGTAGCAGTAATGGTTCTGGGGACAGCACTAATCAGGACAACACTTTTGAATGCAACATCTGTTTAGACACTGCCAAGGATGCAGTTATCAGCTTGTGTGGGCACCTCTTTTGGTAAGTGCTGCAGCCCCACACAGCAGCCAGAACACCATCTATCTGATCCCATAAAAACCTGGGATGTTTGTCATTCTAGAGGAGGGACTGTGGGTTTGGTTGAGGAGGAGCTTGGGTTTGCTCCTCAGCTGTTTTTCTTTGTTTGTATTCCAGGGAGTGGGTTTCCTGTGTCTGAAGCTCCCTGTACTGCTGGATTATTGTGTAAAAGCAAACAAACAAGCAGCCCCACACAGACAGTTCAGTGCTCATTGATACTGTTTGCTTATGTGTGTTATTTTATTTGTGCTGTCTGGCCTAGCACAGATATGTTCTTTAGACCTAAATTCCTTTCTGACCTCTGCCTACCTAAACCTGGATATGCATCTGGGTTCTGTAGGCCAAATTGTAGTTTCTCCTCCAGGCTTGCTCTTTTTTCCTTTTAAACCATTAAAAAAAAATAATAGGCAATAAGCTTTTACATATGGGCAATTTCTCTTTTCCCATGATAGTGCACTTGTGTTAGGAACTTTTTAGTTATTTAATTTGACTTGGAAATAATGTACAGCACAGATATATGTGCAGAATTTCTGATGTGGGTAACTTGGTTTGAATATACCCCTTCTTGAATGTGAAGAAGTTAAAAGGATTGACATGGACAAATGTGGGGGGGCTGGAGTTTATTCTACACAGTGGGCTAAATCTTTAATAAAAAGAAGCCTGAAAGTGTTTTTCTCATGTGTAAATATACCTAACATCTGAAAATACAGGATTTTATGTGGGGAGATGGAAAAGCACTGGCTTAGGCCGTGTTAAGGTAAATAACATTAAATTATTAATTATTAAATTATTGCACAAAAGGATTTGGAGTAATGGAACCTTAAAAGTACCAGGTGTCTTGTCTGAAGGGTGTTATTGAGACCATTTTGATAGCAGATGGCTGTTTAGCAGTTTTATCTTGTAGCTTGTTTGTGTTTGACCTTTTTTTAATTTGCCATAGCAATTTAATCTGTTTAATGGGAATTTCTCTGTCCTGAGCAACTGAGTCTGATCTCAGTAGCTGACCCTGCTCTGAGCATCAGGTTGGACTAGAGGGTACCTGAGGTACCATCCAGCTTTAGTTATTCCATGATTCTGTGAATGTGGCTGAAGTTCCAGCTCAATTTCTAAGATCCTAAAGTCTCATTAGTGACATCTTGCTCATTTGCATCTTGGCTCTGGGATAGCTTTTCATGGTATCAGAAGTGAAAATCTGTATGACAGACCTTAAGATGAATGCAGCCTCTGTCTGGGCCTTTGGTATGGATGAGGACCCAGGAGTGGGAGATGCACAGGACCACATTAGGAATTTAGATTGTGTAACCTGAAAAAACAACAGTGGAGATCAGTCTTGGGCTGTGTGTGCAGAAATGATGTTAATGGGTGGCTGCAGAACTGGCCCAGCTGGATTCCAGGATTCTGTTGTCACCAAGCTGTACTATCCCTGTTCACTGCACATTTGTCATATAGAGTTCAGTAACTAATTCTATTTTCCTCTTTTTCTGCTCTGTGAACAAATTGTCCTGGGAATGCTCACAGTTGGCCTTGTTTACACCAGGTAAGACAGGTTTTCTTTTACTTTGTCTTTCATCAGCTCCAGTTGCTCAATAAAGCCCTTGGTTCTCTGGAGTATCCCCCTCTTTTCAAATGTGCTTTTCTCTCCAGGGCAGCCACAACCTGCTCATGCACCTTAATGTGCAACAGCTTGCAATCTGCTCTTTGAGCAACAAGAAAACTTAGATTCTGTTCCACTTACCTCCACTTCTGAGTTTCTTCAGCCCTGCATAATTGCAGTTTTGGTACAATTACTGTTGGAGCTTGCAGGGTTTAGTTTGCAGGTTTAAGTGCTGAGTGTACTTCTCTTTGCATACATAGTGTTTTACATTGTGCTACCATTATAGAGAAGGTGGATGACAGGAAGGCCATCTGTGCTAGCCCTTGCCTTTGTAGGATTGCTCATACTCTTTATTTCTTATTTTACTCCAGTGCAGATCTGAATGTGTACACATCAGCAAGTTGTTCCCACCAGAACAACAGCCAAAGTGCCAACTCCGCTTTGGGGAGTACTTGGCACTCACTAAAATGTTTTGCTCCAGAACTTTGTGAGAAATTGCTCAAGTCTTTCTGCCTGGCTGCAAATGAGGTTTGCATAATTATTTTTCTGGTGTTTTAGTAGTTTTCTTATAATTTCCTTTCTTTTAGTGGCTAGAGACCAGGCCAAACAGACAAGTGTGTCCTGTATGCAAAGCAGGAATCAGTCGAGATAAAGTTATTCCTCTCTATGGAAGAGGTAGCACTGGGCAACAGGACCCCAGGTAAGAAACCTAAATGCAGCTATTTTCATTTGAAAATTAAAGATGAAACTTTAGTTTAGGGTCTTAAGATTAAGCTGTTAAAGTGCTGGATTCTCAGTTTTAAATACTTTGCCAAAAGACATAGATCTGATATTTCTGCAAAATATTTCTGGCTTTTTCAGGGCCTGGGTTTGCACATATTTCTTGTTCTTCTGGCAATTCCTTTTAATTTGAATCAAGTGTTAATTATCAGTTACAAGTGGCAGGTTGCAATGATTATTTTCTGGCCAGAGAACTTTATATTAAATGTTCATGTCCTCAGTTTTTAGCCTTTGCAATGGGTATTTGTTATTCAAAAGTGCAGCATTATGTGCTGCTCAAGGTCCAAAGCTGCTGTTGGCTCTCTCACACACTGCTCCAGCTCTGCTGGGTGGCCCCAGGAGACTGTCTTTTATGGTGCTTCTGATTATTAGCTAGTCTACTGCAGATACTGTTGTCACATGTCCTTGCACTTGAGCTAATTTCACAACTTCCTGCAGAGAGAAAACTCCACCACGACCCCAAGGACAGAGACCTGAACCAGAGAACAGAGGGGTGAGTGATCAAACAAGCTTGAGTGATGTAGTTTTTATTGATAGTGGTATTTATTCATCCTGGAGAACATAATGTGTGTGAGAGAACCTGCATGAGGACTCTGCAGCTTACACATCCTGCTCTTCCCCAGCTGGTTGTTGATGAATCATTGATAGCTGTGGTGTGGCAGAGAGCCCTTTGCATCCCAAAGAACAGCCCAGCTTGGATCATGCTTCATCAACACAGCCCAGTGTGCTATCACTGCAAAAGCTTTTCATACTTGATTGTTCTCCACGTTTCAATACAAGGAACACTTTGTTTTGAAAATTCTTTGTGCAAGGGTATTTCTGTCAAAACGTATGTGTCATTAATTAATCCACGTGTTAATTTAGATTTTTGACACTGACACCTGCTTTTCTCATTTCAATGGGATGTTACTGTACCATGGCATTACAAGCAAGAGAAAGTATCTGTTGGATACATGATTTGAGGAGGGATCTGTGGTTTTGTTGAGGAGATTACATAGGGTGAATGTAAACAGAAGCTGGCACAGATGGAGCAGACGTGGGAGTAGGCAGTAGGACAGACCACAGTGTTCTTCAACATGATGGCAGCAAGCATGACCTGATGAAACAATGGCACATTTTCATGTAACTCAGCCTGGGGTCCTTGGAGAGGATTGTCTCCCTCATGCTTCAAGCAAACAACTCTGCAGGGTGTGATTAAGGTGCATTTCTGTACTGAATGTATTGGGAGCTCAGCTGTTCTCTTTCACTAGGGCATTGCTGACTTATTGAATCAGCTCCTGTACCTTACTTGAACCTTTCAGCTGGTGCTGCTGTAAATCAGAGGCATGGGGTATGAAGGCAGTGGTGCTATTCTCTTCAGATCCTGTACCTGCCACAGAGAGCTTTGCTGTCCCTCAGAATTAGTGGTAAAATGCTTGAGAAAAGACCAAAAAAGTCTTTGACCAAAAGTCAAAAGACCAACTCCTCAAATCAAGGCTCAAGCAAGAAATGTGTGGCTTTTATTATATGAGAAAAATCAGTTGTCCTCCCATTGTTGGTGGTGATAAACCAGAGGGTCTTTCAGAACTGGTATCACTGTTTTAATCCTGAGGTGAGAGGACAGATAGCTGGATTACAGAAGTGTGGGCTCTCCACAGTGTTAGGCATGACACAAGCCCCTAGATTCACACACAGTTAGTTATCAAACAGCACACTGCTTCTGCAGAGCAGGATTCATCTCAATTCAGAACATTTATCTTTTGACTTGATGTGGTATTTTAGTCTGGATCCCACGGGGTCAGTGTTATTGCATTGTAACTTCCTTTTTTCCTCCTTTCCTTATGTCTTGCATTCCTGCCCCAGGTGATTTTGTCACCTTAATTTGAGTCCCCATGGTAAATTTTTTGTGGTTTTCCTATGCATCCCACTGGCAATTTATCATTTCACTGAGTATTTAACTCAGTGTGAAATACTCATGTATCACAGTGTTAACTGCACATGTATCACAAAAATCAATTTAGGTTATTTTCTTAAGTACCTTTCCTATATGGCTAACAGCTGTTAACACATGATACATTGTTAAGACATTCTAAATACAATTATTTCTGCTGATTTTGGTACATTGGCAGATACCTTCTATTTTAAGTTGAGAAAGGTTACAGTTGAGAAACACTGTCCTAATTTGTGGCCCTCAAGCAAGAACTGCAGTTGCTAGTTTTCATTTTCTCAAACCTTTGGGGTGCTTGGTGAATTTGCTGCTGTCTGAAACATTTTAACCCCAGGATTGCTAAGGGGATATCTACTAAAGTGTGTCAGACTGAAAGTTGCCAGACAGCTTGGCCCTCCTTTAGCTGTGGGAAAGCCAGTGAGAGGGAATGTCTGCACCTCCACAAAATACTCTGAAATATGCTCTAAGTGATTGGTACCTGTTTTGTCTTCTGTTCTTTGTTCTCTGCAGGGATTCCAGGGCTTTGGGTTTGGTGATGGTGGCTTCCAGATGTCCTTTGGAATCGGGGCGTTTCCCTTTGGTATATTTGCAACAGCCTTCAACATAAACGACGGGCGACCTCCTCCAGGTACCACGGATCCTTCTCCTGTCCCATCACAGACAGACATTTTACAAACTCTTAAATAACCTGCTAAATGGCAAAATATTCTGAACAGTAACCAGTGTTGTCAATAGAACCACAAAATGAGGGCAAAAACACTCTGTAGAGAATGTGGTCTGTGGCTGGTATGTTTTGTACACAGACTCATAAAAGAAGCAAGTTTGTCACTTCCATATAATTTGCTGAAAGCCCTCCTGGGGGACCAGTGACTGCAGAAGAACAGTGGCACTGGAGACTATTCTCCTCTAATTCAGATGTCTCCTCTGGTACACCAGCAGACTTCTCCTGAAAAATGAGATAAATTGCACTAGACTTTCTAATAATAATAAAAAGCAGTCAGTAGGGGTGTATGAAGGAGACACAGAGTTTAAAAACAGCAGGAAGGGACCATTTCCTGAAAGATGAGAAGGAAAAATTTAAACTGGTGCTCTGTACCACAAAATTATGAATGCAGAGATTGTTCATTTTTCAGAAATTTATCTCTGAGACGGTGATCTGTATTCTACAAGAAGTAACTTTCCAGTGAAATTACTTCACGTTTTTGATTAACAAAAACCAGTTGGATTACTCCAAGGGGTGACCTTGCTGTCTAACAATGAAGTAATCCCTAGAGAACCTCCTCCCCATCTTCCCTGTAGACAAACTGAATCTGTTTTGAACAAGAGCACCTACAGCCCAGGGTATTCTGAACTTACTTTGTGAAAGGTTATGCCTGGCAAATCTTCCACCATGTCATATGGCACAGGAATTATGAGGAACAAACTCATTCTTCACATCACACCAGTGTTGCCATGGTCCTGTGATGTCCTTGGGTCAAATTATCTTCCCTATTAACTACAGTTCAGTGTCCCCTGAAAATCTGCTGGGGGTGGGACTGAACTAAGGAGTACTGCTTCAAGATACTTGTCTTCCTTCTGATCTGCCCATGCAGCCAGCCAGGCTGAGGGTAGGAAGTAGCAACTTTCTCACCAAGCAGATTCTTTGCATATTTTTCAATGTATAAATATACTATATTCAGAATATACACAATCCCAGAGAAAAGGAAGGAGCTGAACTGTTGTTTGTTTTTTTACTTCCTGTTTTCCAGCTGTTCCAGGGACTCCTCAATATGTGGATGAGCAGTTCCTTTCCCGCCTCTTCCTGTTTGTGGCACTGGTGATAATGTTCTGGCTGTTGATTGCATAAGTCTTTTCCATTATTCTATATATTCATGACCAACAAGGCCACTGAAACAGTTACAAACTGCATCCCCATCCCATTTTAAACCTCTTGGTGTCTGGTTCCATAGCTAACTATGGGCTTCAGGAATTGGTGGTACCACAGCACAATGAGGAATCTCACATTTTGCACCAGAGTTGGTAATTAAAACATTGGTTTAAAAGTGTATTTCAGCTCAGATATCTTGTACAACAGGTTCCTGCCACAAACCGTGGGCCTAGCGTTGAGCTGCGCTCCGAAAGGGAGTGCTGCTTTGAAATCCTGTGCCAATCAGTGACACCAGGTCTGTGGGATACACAGTTATCCCAACAGACTGGGCAGGTAAGGAAACTTCTCCAGCGTGACCAGTATCTCCTGCTTTGCAACCATGAAGGATCTGCCAGAGCTGCAGATGCTGTTTAATGTCCCCATCAACATCTGACCTTCTCCAGGAAATCATCTGCAGCGCTGCAGGGACTCTCTGGGGCACAGCACATGATGCAGGTGGAGCCAGCTCTGGAGACTGGTTCCGGTTTCTTTTCCATCTGTTATTTCCCGGCGTGATGGAAAACCCTTCCTGATGCTTCTGATGGCTGTTTGAAGAAGTGATACAAATTTATGCTGCAATTTTTTAAAGCCTGAGTATGCTGGAGCCAGATGCTGGAAGATTCTCTGGCTGTGGAGCCAGGTGGGGCTGCTGGACCCAGCCCAGTTCCTCACTGACAAACAGTGTTGTCTTCCCCGGCTCTGTGCAGCACCTGTGCTACACTCACGGATAATCCCCTCCCAACCTCGTCACTGTAGCGACATTTATCTTTCTCAAGGCTTTGAGACTTTCTACACAAGGTCATGTACTCCAGATAAAATCCTATTACAGACCTGAGATCAGTTTGTTTGGGGAGAGGAACAAAAGGCATCTTTACCTGAGTTTTGAGGTAAAACTTGTCATACTGTAAAATTACACAGGAGGAGACCTGAGATCCTGCCTTTGCCAGCACACGCTCAGTAGGGAACATTTGGAAGAACTTCTCTCTGCAGGTGCACACAGACCTTCTCCCGTGCCACAGCAGAACAGCTCCAGCGTCTCTGCAGCTAAAATCTACCAAAGATTTTAATTTGAAGTGCTGGAGGAGACCACAACCATTAATGTGCTGAGGGGATATTTCAGAAGGTGAGCAATCTGCAGCTGCTTTGGAATCCTGTTGGGTGTTCAGCTTTAAAGAGTACTCCTGATGTATTTGTGTAGATTCCTTTGAAACAGGTATGAGAGATTCCCTAGCAAGATGAACAGTTCATATTTCTCTGACTAGGCAATTCCATTTCTTTTTTCTCTTATTGTTTTTAGATTTTTTTTATTCCGGTCGCTCGTAGTCATAATGATTTCCTGCAAGATGAATGTTGTGACTTCCCTGGCAGTAGACAGAAAAACTGAAATGCAAATCAATTAATAGAAACTTTGTTTCAATAGCTTGGGATTTTTTAGCGTATTGGCACAGTTTCCTGGGCAGGACACCTTTAATGAATTGTTATAGAAGTTTATTTATGTAATTATAAACTGTTTCCTTTTAGTGTCAAGACAGAGTATGACTGAAGTTTAACTTGCCTACCTCCAAAATTCCATCTGGCAAGTAGAATGTTGCAAAGCTTCTGCAGTGTTTTGTCACGTCAGATTTATACCTGACTCAATGATAATCTGACAGAATATATTGCTCAACTATTTATAGTTGAGGTGGTGCTTCAGCTTTTGCTGTGCGACACTTCTGAGTAGCTGAACTTTGGCATAGGGTTCTTCTCAAGTGTGTAACTTGGTAACTGGGGCCCTTCCCATGAGGACAGGCTGTTTTGTTTGTTGTCCTACAATGTCTCAGCTTTGGGTTCTTCTCCTGCGCAGTCAGCACCATCTGCTGATGGGAAGGGAAGGTTCACGTGACAGTAAGGGATGGATTCCTTCTCCTTTTGTACGGAGAAACTCGATGCTGAAAGGTTATGGAGGGAGGAGAATGGTAGGCCTTTGAAGCCTTTATTCCATAAAGAGGATAGAGAAGTGACTGCAATAGATTCAAGAGGTACTGAAATATATTTAATAAATACATTTTAAGAACCAGAATTTTAATGGATCGGGGGTGGGGATTTCCATCTAGAAGTGAGAGAGATAATTGATTTAGAGAAGGCTGCAGAAGCATGACTGAGAGCTCTTATTTTCTGGCAATTCGAGGATGAAATAGTCTAAAAGTGTTAACGCTTGGTTCCCCCTTTCCCTGGTGTGCTTTTGTATGTACCCCTTCCCCTAACCCGACCGCACACGGCCCGGACGGCTCGGTTAGTGCGTTACCGTTCCTCCTCACTAATTTTCACTGTTGTGAAAGTGATTTAGAATTAAAAAATGGTTTTACATTGAGCGGAGTGCGCCGCCGTTCCTTCGCGCTGCCTCGGGGCCGGGAGCGGCGGGGCCCGCCCGGGGCCGCCGCACGTGCGGGGCGGGGCTGCGGGCGGGGGGCGCCGCCATTGGCCGGCGGCGCGGAAAGGGCGGGGCGGGTTCTGCGGGGCAGCGCGGGGATTGGCCGGTGCGCGCGGTGAGCGACGCCGATTGGCCCGGGGCGGGGGCGGGACGGGCGCTGCCGAGAGGCGGGCCCAGGTGCGGCGGCTGCCGCTGGCGTCGGGCGGGCGCGGGCGGCGGGCGCGGGATGGAGGCGCTGCCAGGTGAGCTCGGGCCGGGCCGGCCGCGCCTCCGCGGGAGGAGCCGCCCTCCGCCACCGCGAGGCGGGCGCGCGTACGCGAGGCCGCGGCTCTCGCCGTTATGCGGCCGCTGGTGCGGCGGCGGTGTCGCGGGGCGGCCCCTGCGCGGCTCGACGGGGCCGCTGCCTCCTGAGCCCGCGCCCCGGCCGGACGTCAGCCCCTGGCTGGGGAGCGCTTTGGGGCCGGCCCGCGGCTCCCTCCGGCGGGTGGCACCGCCGGCTCGCGGCCACACGCGCGGCCCGGGGGTTCCCGGCGGGTCTCCGCAGCCCCGGTGCAATGAGATCCGCGGGGCGGCCATGGGAGATGCGGCGCGTCCCGCCCCGCGGCGGCCGCAGCCGGCACCGGGTCCTGCAGCGCAGGTGCCCGCGGGGCCTGCCGGTGCCACTCACCCCGTCCCTGTTGTCCTGCTCGAGGTCCCCCGGTGCCCCCGGGCTTCGGCCGCTGCCCGCCGGGGCCACGGCGGCTGCTCCTCGCTGGCCGTCTCTGGTACATTCCTCCCGGCCTGGGGAACTCGACAGACCTGTTACATGGATTATGTCCCTTTGCGTTTCCTTCGCACTGTTTCCTGCTCTGTTTTGTTCATTTCCGTCGTTTCTCCTGCATACTGAAGCAATTTCTCTTGGATTGAGGAGTTTTCGTTTCTGTTTGTGAGCTAATCAGCCTTGCTGGGTACACTTAAACAGATGGAGCACTACAGCTGAGAGTAGGTGTAGTTTCTTCTTCATGGAGTTCCGAAGCTGATGGGTCAGATTCTGTAGGATGGTCAGGGAGTAATTTGTTGCTTGTAGTCAGCTGTGGTATAGCCATTGATCTTTAAATGTCTTTAATAGAATCCACAGTTTAGACACGAGTATGTTGTGCTGGTGACACTGAATGGGAGGGGATGGAGCTGAAGAATGTTTGGTTTGCAGGTAGTTTTGGCCTGCAGCTATTTCAGAAGTTCAGCTGACTTCCAGGGCTTGCCCTTCTTGGAGAGGAGAGCGTTGGCTGCCTGTGCATGGAGGCACAGGCACACGGAGCTTTGCCTTTTATTCCCAGTGTGCTGAAAAGCCATTTCCTCTATAGGACAACACAAGCAGGGTCAGGTTTTTCCAAGGATCTCCCAACCTTTACTCTGCTGTGCAGATGTGAGCTCAGGTGGAGTTCTTGGTGTTCTGGATTAGCAGGAGGCACAGGGGCAGGTGATCCAGGTGTGGAGCTGATGCACACTTGGGAATTGAAGTAGCAACCTACACCACTTGTCACATTTGAAGGAACCCTTTGAGCCTTACGTCTTTATGGAGACCCTCCTGGGTACTGCTGGTGATAGTGGTGCTTGTAGCTGAGCAGCAAACGTTTTTTTCCCTGAAATAGCTATTCATGTCAAAAGTGCAAGATCTTCACCTTGGTTAATTTTAAACATTGTCATGTGGGGTAAAGGTGCATGAAAAGTTGATGGCTTCTGTTTTCTGTAGCTTCAAGGAACTTAGCAGTGGTATGAACTTGCCTAAGCAACTTGCCTAACCAAGTTGTGCCACTCTTTGGAACAGGGAAGTCCGTGGTTTGTGGTTTTCCTTGTCTAAGTGCAACTTTTCCTTTAATGCAGCCTTGCTGCAAGCAAACTGTTGGTAGGAGAAAGAAACAGATTTGGGATCTGCTCGGCTCTGTGGCACATTTCTTGTGCCATCCTATGCTGAACTAAGATTCTTGACTCTTTAATATGCCTGCACTGCCCTTGGGATTTTGGATAGCATTTATCTGTGTGCCAAATGTTCTTTGTGCACAAGCTTTCATTCTGTTTTCCTAGCTTGCTTGCATCTAAGTAACCAGGTCTTTCTGGGGCTTTCTGGCAGTTCTAGTAAAAACTATTATAGCTCTGTTATAACTGTTTTAAGTATTTTCTGAAAGGGCAATAGGCCAGTAGCATCACTCCCCCTTCCTAAGTCTGACGGTAGCCTGGTGTTGGCTGTACAGTCTCTATGGGATTATTCATTCAAGAGTGTAATTCCTTCCCGGTAGTCTAGTTGTTCCCTACTGAATGAAGTTTGCCTTTCCTTTCTTTCAGTTCTGGGAAATCCAGTTAATTATACAAATGAGAGCAAACGTTGTGTGCTGAGTCAGTGCTGTGGGGGAAGCAGTAGTGTGGCTTCCTGGCCTAGCAAGGTTCTCTGTTGGAATTGTTGTACTAAACCAGAGTTGCCTTCCTGAAATCTCTGCTCTGACAGAGCTGTAGCTGAACTGTTTTATATGGAAAGTCATATTTTTTTCTTGTGCAGAATGTGAAGAAGCAGATGTCACATCTGAAGGAAAAAAAAAATATACAAGATATCAGAGTTTGATTTGGGAGTCCCCCCTCTGGGGTTATAGACTGCCTGCAGCTTTCCACGTGGGAAGGCTTTCCTGTCAGTTATGGTTGTTCTTTATGAAGGATGTACCAATCTTTGTTGTCTCTGCTGTAAACTGGTTGCTGTTTGTCCCCTTATTGCTGTGTGCAGGTGAAGAAGTCTGGAGATGTCTGGGATGTGGGGACAGCATTGCTGCTGGGCAGCGCCTCCACAAGACTGTCAATGAAGCTTGGCACATCTCCTGTTTCCGGTAGGTGAAGCTCCAGCCTTTAAACCCTCCTTGTGTTGTTCCACTGGCTGGGACCTGGTGGGGAGGTCCCAGCATGAGCTGGGAGTTCCTGCAGTGATCTCTGTGCCTGACCTGTTCCCAGCTCCTTTGTGGCCATACCTCAGGGAGCAGCTGACACTGCCTGGCAGCGCGGCTGAGCTGATGCAGACGGGGCGCAGATAAAGTGCAAATCAAAGCTCTGATTTACTGGTGGTGGCAGAAGCCATGGGTTACATGTTTGTCTTCTGCAGCATTCCAAAGTAGTGCCCAGGCAATTTGCACAGCCTGTTACTTTTTCCATGTGTGGTAGGTGCAAGGGTGTTATCAGGGTGCTGATAGAGATCTTGTCTTTTGCTTTCTCTCCTTTCCAGACTCTTAAGACAGACAAACTTATGAAATCTGTTAGAGTATGTTGCTGTAAGCAAGGACAGAGGGATGTCTGCCGTGGTGGTAGGACTAATGCCTCTTTTTGGTGTTCCATGAATACTCAGTCCAGTTTTCATTCTCCAGAATCACATTTCTGAAGGGGTCTGTCTGTATTTTTGAGAGAGGTTCAGTACCTGCAACTTCTACTAGTTTCTATGTTGGCTTGAATATGGGGAGGTTAATGTTTTGGATGCTGTTGAAGAAAGTGGGGGAAAAGGAAGTCAAAGCGTGGCTTTGGAGGAATGTTTTCTGTGCCAAAATAAGCATCTATTGTCCTCGTTTAAAGAACAGAAGGGAAAAAAAATCCAGCAAAATACCCCAACTTTGTTGAAGTGAGGATTGTGGTTATTGATATATTTTAAAAAAATAAAGCATCTCATGCTGCCAAAGCAGTGCAGGCTCAGTTGAGTTGGAAAATGCTGTTTTAGTGACACATTAATAATCACAATAACATTTTGATTTCATTACAAATCCCAGTATTTTGGATTTCTGTTGGGTTTAGTGTTCATGTTTAGCCATAATGAAGCAGCTTTGCTTAATCCTGGTTTTCTCTTTTCCCTGAAGGATGAGTATCCTGCTGAGCTTCCCTAGACTGTGCCAGTAGCCAAACCCCAAGCTGTGTGTGCTGGGAAGTCTGTCCCTCTTGCCATTGAATATATTTCTCTTGTGGGTCTTGATTTGCAAATGTCTTGGTGCTTCTTGCTGTTGGGGCTGTTGAGATGAGGAGCAGCTGAGCTGGAGGCAAATCCTGCCTTTGGGACACTTCACAGAGGATTTGTTTTCATAGGTTATATTGTATAATGGAGGTTTGGTTGTTGCTTTTGGGCTGGTTTGTTTTATACAGGTGATGACACCAACCTTTCTCTGAGCTGTGTAGTCACATTTGCATTTGCTGATGCACTTCTTGTGCTCCGTGCCTTTGCTGAGCTCCAGCACCCAGCGAGGCTGCTGTGCTCGGTGAGCAGTTGGAACCTGCAGCAAAGGAAGCTGCCCTCCCCTTTTTCCTAGTTCCAGGGTAGGATTGTACATGAAAACAAGTTTTCAGTTTGCACTGTGTTCTTCCTTTTCTTCTGCTGTCCCTAAGCCATGCTGAGCAGCAGTCTTGTGCCTGATATCCCAAAGCCAAACTTTAGAAAGCCTCTAAGGGTAGGAGTCTTTGGCAGTTGGGACCTGTGAGTTCCGGCAGCTCTTGTGGAGTGTTTTTTACAGTCTTCCTGTGGATTAGCTGACTCCCTGGCCTGGCACATAATTTCTCTAATGCTGATTGGCACTGCTCCAGGCTCGTTAGCTCTGTTTATTCTTGGTCAGGCTTGGTGCTGGCAGGAGCTGACGTACATGAGCGTCTCTGAGGATTTAAGTTTTTGTCACTTCCCTCCTTCCTCAAACTGCATCTGCAGGAGCTTTTGTCTCTGAAACCTGCATTTTCTCTGCTGTGGCTTGAGGGAAGAGCAAATCCCTGTTTGTAGATCTTGGATATTTTAGACTGTTCTTTGGCCAGCTGGTTCCTTAGGCTTGAATCTGATGGGCTGGATCTAGCTGAGGAAGTTTCTTAGATGTTTCTGTCACAGTGTCTGTTGTGAATTAACTCTGAATGTGCTTTTGTGCCTCTCAGTTCTGTTGAGGCAACACACACTTTCAAAGGTCACTGCTTTTCACAGTTTGACTGGATTTGGAAATTGCATTGCACAGAACTTCAAACATTACACCAAGAAAGGGAAAGACAGAAGTGAAAAGGTGCCTTTTTCCTAGGTCTGGATCATTTTTACCTCAGGGGATTATTGCAAGAGCTTTTTTTTTTCACCAAGAGCTTGCTGGTTTTATTGTTTTCAGTCAAACTTTTTTCCAAATTGCAAAATAGAAGGTAATGTCTTGAATACTTTTGAATATAGATATAAATATACTTTTGAATAAAGTATTATTACCAGTGTTTATTTTTGGTGGTTTGTGTTGTTTTTCTGCAGGTAATGACAAATGAAATTAAAGACAATCCCCACTTTCTGTAGGGATATTGTGTATTTGGACTAGGATGGAATGAGAAGACCCAGACATAGCTGTATGGCTTTATCTTAAGGACATGGTATTTGTTAAAAATCCAGTTTTGATTATTGGAAAACCACAAATTCAGATCAAGCCTGTAGACTACATCCAGGTGGAAAATGGATGCATAGGAAGAAAATAACTGGAAATGTTGGCAGGAATTCCTACTGTAGCAGGGTGCTTAAGCATTTTTTAGGAAGGAAGACAGCTGAGGCTCAGTTCCTTCCTAACCATGAAATAACAGAGCATGTCTAGTACTGTGGTCTATAAAATAAACCTAATTTAAGTAGCCAAGCAACACTGGCTTGCTGCACAAATCTCAACTAAAAGCCAAAGCCAGAAAAAATGTTGACAGTATATCTTCAAAAGTAGCAGAAGGTGATGGCTTACTGGTGATTTTACAGTCACAGATTTAAAAGATACCATTTAGTTTATACCCAAAGCTGAAAAATCATCAGGAGTTTGAAGAGCCCTGAATTGATCAAGGGGTCCCCTAAGCTCCAGCCTACTCAACAGAAAAAGAAACATTACTAATGTCCCAGCTCTAGTGATTTGATTGTATTTCAAAATGTGATTTTTTTCTATACTGAATGCCATATTTGGTGTACAGAAATATTTTTTTTCTCAGCAAAACTTAGTAAATCACTTTGATTCTTTTTACATTTTGGGGCAGGGGAAAGCAAGCCAGGCAAACTTGTATGAAGACTGTGTATAATTAAACCTGGTCTGAGGGTGCAGGATAAAATAGATGATTTCTGAGGGTATTTTTATAAATCTGCTTTCTGTTTTTAGTGTACCTACTATTAACTTATATTTGAAGCGAGTAATTTTTGTGTGGCTTATGGATGATCAAGAAATTGGTCATCTAACAATCTCCAGTGACTGTAGGATTTTGGTCTCCCTGACTGTCTACTAGCACTTCAATATCCTCAGGGTTAGAACCTTCTGTCTGCTATCTTCAGATTTAAATCCATTTCTGCTCACCATGTTCATGAAAAACATGTTTTTTTCCTTGCTTCTCTTATCGACATGGCCTTCCCCTGTCAGAAGGGAGTTTGTGTCTCCCATCAGTCCCTTGTACAAGGTAGAAGCCCTGGATTTAGCAGACCTAGCTTTTTCTCCAGACTGTATTTTCTAGACTTTAGATCACTTCTGTCAGTTCAATCTCTTTGGCACAGGCCTTCATTTTCCAAAAGCAGCTCCCTCCCCAGAGGACAAATGGTTGAAGAGGATTTGAAGCACAAATATGAACAAATGAAGATGTAAGCAAGATGTGTATTAGGAGGAATTTAAATTGTGAGATGTTTGGTGCTTTGAATTTTCCTTTAGCTTTTCACCTGTGAGCACAAGGCAGGTTTATCCACACAGCAGCTGAGTTTGAGGGCAGGGGAAAGAGCAGTAGTAATAAAAGGCAGCTGAATTAAGGTAGGAGCAGGAAGATAAAAATCTCCTCTTCTCTCTCTTCTCCGGTTTCTGGCATTTACAGAAATTTAATGATAGGGGCCTCGGAGGTGAGAACTCTTCACTAATCCCTGGGAATGTTCCTTTGGTGGTGTCTTCTTCAGCACTGAAATTCAGGAGCTCACTATCAGATTCAGGGAGAAATAGTTGCCTATTGGCACACAGATCACTATGACCATTCCAGAGTTTACACATTCAAAGGAACAATGAAGCACTTTGCAGGTGGCCGAATTCCTCAGGGGAATCTATCAGATACCGGGCATCAATGACCAGCCTTTATATTTAAGGAGGAATGGGGCATTCCAGGCCAGACTTTCTTTTGGTTGAATTGGCAGTTTGTCCTTTAGGGCACTGTTATCGAGTGTTATTATATCAAGGTAATTAGAATTACTCACACAGCAGAGAATGTGAGGCACAGGAGTGAGGCACGATCCTTCCCTGAGGAGTTCCTGCTCTTCACAGACCAAAGCAGCCCCTTAAGGAGGAGTGAGGATGCAGGGCTTTAAGTGCCAGTCCTGCTGCTGTATCTGCTGCATTTACAGAGCAGAAGCCACTGCTTCCCAAACCTGTGTAACCTATGAAGTTGCAGTGGTTTGAATTCCCTTGGTTCGCTTCTCAGCCTGCACACATCCAGGAGGGCTGCAGCCATCAGCCAAGTGTGCTGGGGATGAAACCTCTCCTTCCTCATGTGCTTGGTGATGTGAGGTACTGAGCAGCACCACGGTGTTGTTGTGAAGCTGTGCTGCTGCTTAGAAGTGAGATGCAGTGATGGAGCTGAGCTTCAGGTCACCGTTTGCTGTAGTTTGCTCAAGATCCCCGTCCAAGAGCTCCCGGAGGTACGTGCAGATCCAGAGGTGCTGCTTGCAGGAGCTGACTGGATTGGTTACAGGAGCTGACTCTTGTCTTTCAACAGCAGCAAAGCACGTGTTACACGTTAAGTGCCTTGGGAATACAATGAGGTGTTGGGATTGCATGAAGTATTTGGAATGCCTCCAAGCTGCGCCCATGCTGAAGGAAAGGCTTGCTGCAAACTCTTCAGGCATCAAGCAGATTCCTCTTCCCTCAGTCCCACACATACCGAAGTGTCTGTCTGTGCCAGGATAAGTTTGTGTATCTTAGGGCTGGCGGATGTGCTGAGCAATACATCTGTCTGCAGATCTGCTACCGAGCAGCACGGGATGTGTGGCAAGCAGTGTCGAGAGGCTGCCCGGCCCCAGCTGGCTCAAGGTATTCATCACTGGAATATCACATCAGCTGTGTGATTCATTTCTGTGGAGATAAATCTCTAATGGCTGGGACTCAGTGATAAATATCATGTAAATCGTGTTCAAGGTTTTTCATGTGTTCCTTTTCATTTGTTAGTTATAGTCTTTCTGGCCAAAGTTACTGGGCAGTTCTAAACCATAATGAGGAAAAAAGCTCCCCCCATGATGACTACCTGGTTGAAGTGGAAATGCTGCCAGCATTTGCAAGAGAAAAGTTGCTGATGTCTGACTTGACTTGGTGAAAAAGAAATTTACTGCTGTGCATTTTGGCCCCCAGAGATGGTATCGGTAAAATTACAGAAGGCGCCCCCCCCACACCTGTTATCAGCATTACTGAAGTACAGTCATTCTGGCAGGAATTCAGATCTAGAATGTATGAACACATTAACACCTTTTCCAGAGTCCTTTTATCAGAAGACATTGTGTTCTCAAATAGGTCATAGAGACAACAGAAAAAGCAAGAAGTAACAAGACATTTCTGTGTAGCCAAAGTAACTTACTGGCTGCTGCTGCTGGGTCTTGCTGCAGAAGTAAAATAATTTTGATAAGAAGTTTCCTGTTTAAATAGACATTTGACTATGTATCCTTTGGCTTTAAGGAAGTCTTAAAATCCTTTCCTAGTTGCTTAGCTGTCTGGGTGGTTTTTATTACTTTGAAGTTGGGCTTTATCTGCTGGCTTCATTCACAGACTAGCTGGCTGCTTATCACATCTGTGGATCAAATCTTCAAAGGTTTTGTCTGAAGAGTTGGGATTTATGAGGTCACGTGGAATGCCCCTCGGAGGGCGGTGGGCCCATGGCAGCAGAATTGCGGGGAAAGGCTTTTGTGTGGAGGTGCCAGAGGCGGGAGGGGCCGGCCCTGCGCTGGAGGTGGGCTTGTGGCGGGGAGGTGCTGATAGCCAGGGAAGCGCAGGGTGCGAGCGCTGGCCCCTGTTCAGCACGCAGCATATAGAGAATGTGGGAGACCAGAGCGCATTCCTAGACACAGACTCACCGTGTTGCTGCTTCCAGTAGAGCTGTGTGAAATGTCAGAAGGAATTAGACCCATGCTGGAACTGACAAGCACATCGGGCTCTGCAGCACTAGGCTTCACTGCACTTTTACAGCCAAGCTTACCAACTACACTCAATGAGGAAAATGGAGATTTTTTTTTTCCCTTCATAAAGGTGGCTGCTTATTAAAGGTTAAATTTAAAAAATGTTTAAGAAAGGAGAAAAAAAAAAGAACACAAAAAGCTGCCTGGGTTTCTGCATACTTCAACAGCGAGCAGCAGCTGTCAAATCTGCAGCCAAGACTGCCTTGTTCCAGCCCCAAGCGTCCCTGGAACAGTGTGCCAGCTGAGGCGAGCATCTCCAGGAAAAGCACATTACAGTGCTCTTGTGCTCTTGCCTCTGGAACAGAGCACGGTTTTCAGGCTGTGTTCAGACATGCCAGGCTTTGCTGACTGTACAAAAATGGGTGGGCTTGGTGCAGCAGCATATGTTTGTTGCATTTTTGAGTGTCTTGCGAGCAGCTTTAGCTGATTAGGTCACTGGAGATCATGCTTGGCTTCAGACAAGCACAGTGATACAACTGCATGTGCTGTGAGCTGGAGAGAGTATTCTGTGCTGATTTATACCTCTCAGTTTCCATTCAGGAGATGATAATTCTGTTAAAGGATTGTAATGAGCTCTTAAAAAAGTATTGGAAAGAAAGCAGTGTTTTCTTGGATGAAGCACATTGTGAGTTACCTCCTGCAGTAGGGCGAACAGATTGTAGGTGCTGTGAAGGCAGGATAACTCCACTCACTGTGAAGGGTTTAGGAATGTACATAGTTAATTTGATATATTTGGAGATGTGGCTCGTTGCCGTCTTTGACTCCTCCATTAGAACGTGCGGCTGCTGCAAAGACAAGTTTCACGTGTGTGTGTGCTTGTATTCTTTGGCCAAAGCCGCTCTCTTGCAGCACTAAATACTCAGCCCCTCTTTGGGTCAGAGCTCCACCCCTGTGAAGGAGCAGAGCCTGTTGAGGCTCTGGAGCCGCCGCTGTCCGCCTGCCATGGCTCCTCCTCCCCTCCCACCCTTGGGTGGAACCAGAGAAGGCAAAACTTGCCAGTAGTTAGCAGGCAGCAGAGCTCGCAGAGCCGCTGCAGCAGCATGTCCCACTAGCCGGGTTAGCAGGGATTCTGTCCTTCCCGAGGTGCTGCTGCTGCTGAGCGCAGGAGAAGATGGTTATAGCAATGGGAGCCAGGAAAAATCTGAAAAGGAATGAGCAGCCGAGAGACCTGGCATTCCCTGGGCAGCTTCAAAGGGAGGTGAAGTATCTGAATCAGCGCAAGAGTAAATGAGCACTGGCTGCTGCCATGTTGGCAGAACAGAGCTGCTCAGAGGCGGTTGGACAAGTTTGTGGCTGATCCGGTTTATCCAGTGTTGAAGATGGGAAGTTACTTGTCTGCTCCAGCTTACTTCGCTCCCAAGGATCCCTTTCGGTGAGTCCTGCACGGGGTTAGCAGAGGGCCTCCAGAGTGTGCTTTCCCCCTGAGTGCCAGCCCAGCACCAGGGGGTGAGGCTGGAAGAATGAGGTCCTGTGCTCGTGTGCCAGAAACAGCTGGCCTCAAACTGGGATCCCATGTTGCTTTGAGGAGGTGACAGGGAGGATTCCTATTGCCAGTCCCTTCCCAGCTCCCTGGTTCGAGGGAGCAGCTTCAGTGTCTGCACAGCCAGGCAGGCTCCCTTCCAGAGAGCCCTCGATGTGCCACTGTACCCTGTGCTCTGCTCACCAGCAGAGGAATGAGATTAATGTGGCTGCTGCTGCTTCTCTTCCAAAGCTCCTTGTGACTGGGTGAGGTGAGGTGCTGCTCTGGGAGTTCAGGAAGGTGATGTAATCTGCAGCGAGGCAGCACATAATCCTGTTTAAGAAATCAGGCACTTTGCAGGTAACTAGGGATGAGAAGGATTCTTCTGTGATATTTTGGTTAATTCAACTTTTATTCAGTTTTGGTCCAATTGAACAAATGAGAATCGAGAAAGGTGATAGTTCCAGAACAACACTTTGATTGCATTGCTTCTCCACAGTGAGAAAAGTCAGTGAGGCTGAACACAGCCAGGCTGGTGATTGACACTGATGTGCTGATTAGGTGGATGGATGGGGAAAGGCACAGCTTGCACTTTCATTGTCTCCCTCCTATCCCCTCTGCTCGGATTTGCTGGTTATTGATCCTGCTCTGCAAACTTTTGTACTGGTTTGGGAGTAAGGAGCCTGTTGGTAAAACAGTCTAGGATAGGAGTAAATACTGCTGCACAGTTGCTGAGCTCCTTTAGGCAACTTTCTGAAACAGCAGCTGCTTTCAGAAGAAGGAAAGTGAGCAGACACTCATTATTTGTAATATGTGTAATTTGTAGTATGTGTAGGGTATTATGCTAAGCTCTAGATACACCTTCTCCTGAGTGTGTGGAAATGGTTTTGCATAGTCAGAGCTTAAGCACTCTGTCTTTCTAGTAGTCTGTTTCCTAGCATCTGTTCTTCCCTGTCTGGTGTCTCTTACGTAGCCAGAGCACACACACACAGCTGCTAAGCCTTTGGGTGAGCTGCAGGCTGGGCTAATGCTTTATTCTGCAGCTCTCTGTGCCTGTCCCCTCCCTGCCCTGCCGGCAGAATTGGAAGCACGGCTCTCCCGAGCCTGTCTAGCGTTAACTGATCCGGCCTGACAGTGTGTGTGAGGGGGGCATTTTGTTAATGAGCCCTTCTCCAAGGGATATGTCTCTTCAGTGCCAGGGAAGTCTTTGCTTCCATGAAGGTATTGCCTTTCATTTAGCTGTAAAAGAGATGCCACCAGGCACCAGTGCTGCTTTTCCACTGAATCTAGGCTGGTTACCTGTTGTGACCTGATCCTCCTACCACCCCCCCCAAAACCAAGAGTCCATGGAGCAGTGATTTGTGAGCTCTTTCTGCACTTGCTGTGCTGCAGAGCATCAGGGCTGAACTCTGCACCCAGATGCTGCTTGCGGTTCCTGGAGGATGGCTGTGGGACGCAAATTAATTTATTCTGTACAGCCAAAGCTGAGAAGTGAAGAATTATAATGTCTGGTCTGTATAATCAGAGCAGGGTTCTGCAGCTCTGAAAATGGTGGCTGGGTAGCAAGAGGAAGCACATATGTAGGTATGGATGTTAGCAGTCCTCCATGAAACTTGATCACCATGTTGTGCTACTCTGTAATAAGAATAGCACATAATCTAGGAGAAGATTAGTGGTTTCTAATCTGTAAAAGATAGAGGAGCATGGCATACTCCTTTCTCTTGGTTGTGGTGACTGGCAAAGGTTAGCTTTCTTAATACTTGTAGCAGTAATTGCATTCCTGTCTCAGCTGATGAGAACCTTGGTGCAAGGGCACAGCTCCAGTGAAGCGGGAGAGGAAGAAATGGCAACTCTTGTATCTTCTGGGATAAAATTCTGACATATCTCTTCAATGAGAGCCTTGTGGAACAATCATGTGCTGCTTTTATCATTTGGTGAATGATAAAAAGCATTGAAGCCGTACCTGTGTGCTGTCAGCCAGTTTCCCACACCTGCCAAATCCGAGCCTTTTTGAGGTTACAGAATGCTTGGTAAGTGACAAAGGTGCTGTGTGGCAGCCATGTCCTGTTCCTTCAGGGATTAACCAAGCAGCCAGTCAGGCCCATTCCAGCATCCAGCCTCTCCAGGGCTGCTTGCTCTGTTCCTGTTGCCTCATTGCCCAGGGTGGGGCTCTGAGCCTTAAGCTGCAAACTTGTCCTGCCCAGATTTGTTTAATTACATAGCAGAGAATTGACTGCTTGCTGGCTCCGCCTCCTCACCTTCATTTTGCTATGGGTGTGTTCCAAATTAGATACCAGTGCTTATTTCTGGATGGAAGCAAACTTAACTAAGTGCTATAAGGTTGAATCAAACCATTTAGTACTAGAGGAGGGGTAAAGGGCAGGCAAATGCACATGCTCCTGTGGAGCCCACCTAAACAGAATTGCAGTTTGTATTGCTTTTGCAGAAATTTTACATTTACTTAGGGAGAAAAAGGAAAGGGTTGAAGGTGAAATGGAAGAGAGGTGAGGAAGGGAAGGTGATGTGCTTAAAAACAAAAAAGTGACCCACCTGTGTGGAGAGAACACAGAAAGTCAGGTCCTGAAATCCTGGTGAAGCAGTCTCCAGCACTGCTGTCTGCATCCCAAGTGCAGGTCTGGTCACAGCTCCCTGTTTGAAGATGTAATCACTGGTGGAGCACACACACTGGTACAGGCATGCATGGAGGAGTTGGATAAGTCTGAGGGATCCGATTTGCCCATGCTGAGCCAGATGTTCCTGCCACAAAATGATAGAAATCTTTGCTGTTAGTCTCCACTTGCTCTTTTTTCCCTCCCACTCACCTATTTGCTCATTCAGCACAGGGTATTTACTGCAAATGGAAGCCAAAGGCCAGTGGTTGAAGGCAGAATGCACTGGGATGCCTTCTGGGTCTCTTGCATACCAGGAGCAGGGTGTAACCATGACAGTGCCCCCAGGCTGGGGCTCTAGTGATGTATGTACCATGTAAAGCAATCTTAAATTACTGTTCCCTCTGCTTCACACAAAATTGGCAGGGCCTGTTGCATGTGCTGGAGTTCTTTCCCATCACTTGGAGGGGGGACAGGATTTGATGTTCCTCAGCTGGGAGAGCAAACACAGTAGAAGCCAAATACATCTTAAGGAGCAGTCTTCCTGAGGGGAGGGCACAGCACTGATTACTCCATGAGGTGTGTTTTTCCCTAAAGCCAAAGGCTGATTACAAGCAGCTTTACCTTGTCACTTTGCAGTCTCTTGAGATGGAGCAAATAACTCTCTGTGCTCTCTTGGAGCATGACCAGCCTCACATATCATCATGCTCATTACAAGCTGCTGGAGTTTACAAGGAATGTCTTTGGCACAAATAAGCTTTTAGGAAGCTTGTGAGAGGAGAAGTCAACTGTAGCTCTTATCTTAGCCCTGGGAGCATGTAAGAAGTGCTTCTCCAGTGCCACCAGCAGACTCCAGCACAGGGAGGGAGACCAGCTGCCTGGAGGGGCACCCACCTAAACTCCCATCCCGCTGCAGTGCTTCCCCCCAGTGCAGTCACTGAGACAGGTGGGGGTAGGAGACAGAAGAAAATCATATTCTCACATTTGGGAAACCATTGTGTCAATGGACTAATCCTCAAGGTGTTTCTTTGAACCAGTTATTGGTGGCTGACCTGGATTCTGCACTCAGAAATGGCTAGTGCCAGACTTATTTTCCTTTTAAAGTCTGAGAACATGCTGCCCAGGGCTAATGGAATAATCCTTACTGATGCAACTCCTGTCTGTGCCTTATCTCTCCAGTAAGTCACACCTCCATGCTGCTGAAGTTAAACTCCCTTGCCCAGTGCATCTTGCTGAGGCAGGATTATTTTGTATTCAGCAAGCCTGGGTTCTGCTTGTGATTTCCTGAAAAGGTATCTGCAGTAGAATTGCTGCATTTTTTTTTCCCTGATTTTTTTTTTTTTTGGAGGGGTGGGGGGAAGGAGTTTGTTTCTTGAAAGGATGTAGATAGATGATTAGTAGTGATTTCTTGTTGAAATAGAGGCTGACAGATATGTGAAGGATTTGGGGATTCTCTTAATGAAATCAGAGAATTAATTTTATTTAGAGTTTTTTTTCATTTGGGTTGCTTGTGGTGTTTATTTTCTCATGCACTGTGATCAGCAGAAGGGAGAGCAGTCAGCTGGGAGAGGTGGATTTTCATCACAGTGGATTGGTGGATGCAGTAATGTATAGAGCTCAGGGGATGAACTGCTTTGGAAACTCTCCCTCAAATGCAGAATGCTGCAGTTTACCTTTTGGGAGAGGCCTTCCTACAGAACAATAGAAAAACTTTCCAGAAAGGTTGGTGCAAAACTGGTTTTGCATTTCAAAGGGAAGTGGATCCTGCTTCTCAGTCCTGCTCCCTGACCTGGCTGAGGAGGCAGGTGCCCTGGCACAAGGGTGATGCTATACAATCACTAAGCAGAAACAGCAGAGTTCTTGCTGTGCTGGGCAGCTCTGCAGCTGGAAGCTTGCATCCAGAAAAAGGGAGAAAACAGAGGAGCAAAATTTACAAAGCCAAATTTATAAATGTGGGTTTCAATGTGTGGGATTTGTTTTAAAATTTAGAAGCTTCTTTTTCTTTGTACTGGTTGAATCCACCTCTCCTTACAGACCTTGAGTTTGGTGCTAATTTTCAGTTCAAAGAGCACTGAAGTGGTCTTTGAGAAGGGAAGTGGAAGGGTTTAGTACACCCATAACTGGCAGACCTACCTGCTGGGGAGCTGCTGCTGAATGTCTGTGTTCTCCATGCAGGAAAGACTGTTGTTGATTTGTGATTTGCTGCCAACTGGAACTTTGTTCTTTCATTTCCTTCAAGGTGCTCTGAATGCCAGGATCCCCTCACTAACTGGTACTATGAGAAAGATGGGAAGCTGTACTGTCACAAAGACTACTGGGGGAAGTTTGGGGAATCTTGCCATGGCTGCTCTCTGCTGATGACTGGACCTGTGATGGTAAGGACTTTGAAGGATTCCTGCCTGGAGGCAGGACATGCCTGCCTTCATCTCCTCAAACTTAGTTGGGAGTTGTCTTAGGTATTCAGATAACCAAATAAACTGAGGGTAATAATCTCCTTGTTACTCTAATGTTTAATCAAAGATTAAAAATGAAGCTTGTGTGGACATCTTCTAGATAAAAATTAATTTTGAATGGGGGTAGCTGTTATGTGAGGATCTGAAGCATATGAACAAATCAAGTGCTGAAAAGTACAGACCTGCAAAGCAGAAAGGTGATTGAGGGGATATCTGTTCAGTTTCTGTAGCTCAGTGTCTCCAGGGGTGATTTTCCACTGCACTGTGGAGTCCAAGCTCTCTGCTCAGGGTAAGCAGCAGGTTCTGGCTGTGGGAAGGTTGCCATCCAAGTCCCACCTGGGTTGTGGCCAGAGTGCTTTTTCAGGCTGGTGGTGTCTTGAAGCAGCGTTAGCCCCATCTGCTTTGATGCACTGAGCTCTTCCTGCACAATATGGGCTCACCTAAATGTTCCCCTCCTGCCACAACCTTGCAAATATTTAAACTTTTAAAACTGCCAAGAATGAAATGAAACCATTATTTTTCTAGAGCCTAAATAAAAAAGCAGGATGGTACTCTGTAATATGATTGCTTCCTCAGAAGAAAATACAGAAAAATGTGCAGACAATTTTTCATTGCCTGCAAAAGTCTTTGCATAATAATGTCACTAAAGGAAGTTCTCTCAAGGGAAATAGGAGAATAGACCAATTAATAAAAATATTCTTTAAAGGTATTTTTTGTCTCAGTTTGTGCTTTTTTTTCTGTCAGCTGGCTGGTTAAATATCTGAATTTGTACACTGCCTGTCTGCCAAAAAAAAGCCCTTTCAGCTTTATTAATTCAGGCGTAACATTAATTATCTTGCCAAGAGCAACTGAACAGGAAGGTTTAATACCTTGTTTACTAGTCTGCAGCAGACTATCAACTATTTTTGATAGTTGAGCAGCTGCCAAATACAGCAGAGGTTCCTGGGACATGAGCTTTGCTTAGAGGGTTGATGTGTTTGTTTTGGAGTTCTGTAAACAAGGTGCCATGGATGGGGTTCAGGAAAGACAGAATGCACTAATATAACTCTTCAGTAAAAAACTGCCACTTACCTTAGAGATGTGAGTGAACACCTTGATTGGAGGGGAAAGTAGGAGCTGCATCTGCTGATGGGTTTTGGCCCTCCTAAGCTACTCCTTCTTCTGTCTGTAGGTGGCTGGTGAATACAAGTATCACCCTGAGTGCTTTGCTTGTATGAGCTGCAAAGTGATCATTGAAGATGGAGACACTTATGCACTGGTGCAACATTCCACTCTCTACTGGTAAGAGGAGCTGCACTTTGCCACAGAGCTGCTTCCTGCTGAGTGTAAGCCGTGTTCAGCTGGCTCAGAGTGGTTCAGCCAATGCTGCTCTGAGGAAAGCCAGGAAGCTGCCTTTGAGGGAGGGAGGAAGGAGTGGTGTAAGCACTAAAACTATGGCTTGTGGTCAGTGAGAGAACTCAGATGTGTGAGTTTGGCAGGGAGGGATGGGACATAATGACTTTCTTCACTTCTTCCAGTGGAAAATGCCATAACCAGATTGTGCTGACACCGATGATAGAAAAACACTCCACTGAGTCTCTGCGTGAGCAGCTGCCTTATACACTGACCCTCATCTCCATGCCAGCAGCCACGGATGGCAAGAGGGGATTCTCTGT
Organism: Fringilla coelebs; assembly: GCF_963513975.1. Lineage (NCBI taxonomy): Eukaryota > Metazoa > Chordata > Aves > Passeriformes > Fringillidae > Fringilla > Fringilla coelebs. The sequence goes on along the minus strand of NC_140043.1, from coordinate 4,636,063 downwards.
GTCTGTTGAAGGTGGCTGCTCCAGCTATGCCACTGGTGTCCAGGTGAAAGAGTGAGTATGACCAGGTTTTGTGCAATATATGTGTCCATGCAGAGGGAGCTGGTAAAAATCTTGCAGCGCTGTTGTCCTGAGGGAATCTTGGCATTACAGGGATGTAGGTTTGCTAGTAGTCATTTGTGTTTGGTCTTCATTTCAGTCTTGTGACAGCCTCAACTGATAATTGTATCTCTCGGTGCTGTCTCCTTCAGTGAGCACAAAACAAAAATTTGGATTAAAATTTTCCTACTGGTGATATGAAAAGCTCTCAGCTCTTCATATCAAACCAGCTCAGACCTAAGGACTTGGTCTAATGGTAGTTCCCCATGTTGGTAGATTAGCACTGGTTTATTTCATAATACCAATATGAAGGGAAGCATATTTTTGACAATTTTGGCTAAGCTGACTTCACATGGAGACTGTAATTCCCATCTTTAGAGTTAACAGGATGCACATCAGCCCAGATGTCCGAAACGCCATCCACCCTGCAGATCGGATCCTGGAGATCAATGGAGCTCCCATTCGTACCTTACAGGTGGAGGAGGTGGGTACAGCTCTGTTCTGAAGCCTCCTTCTCCTCTGCCTTCCTACACCTTTTCTCTTTCCTGACACTGTTCTCCCACCCTACACAGTGTGTGTACACTGCTAGTACTCGTGCTGACAGGAGGAATAAACATGAAGGCAAGCTTTGCCTTCCAGCTGGAGAGGAAAATGTAACAGATGGAAATGCAATTAGGATTCAGTCCTGATTTTGTGGCATTCAAATCTGAAAGGAGGTAATAAGAAAAGTCTAGGGTTGTGACAGAAGACAGGGAGGCTGTGAAGACTTTCCCATGTACTGCTGGTGAAGTGCACAGTTCTGATTCTTTTAGAGGCACTGCTAATACACAAGGGCCCAGCTGACCCTAGGAACATTTCCCATTGCAAAAAAGCTATTTGCTGTCTTTATTTACATGTAGATGCTTTCTACAGCTATCAGGGGATGCTGCAAGAGTGTAAGGGGGGCACCATTACCTTCACTTCCCAAGGGTTTTATTTACTGTTGGCACTAAAGAGAACATGAGGAGCACAAGCCATCTCTCAGCCAGATCTCCATGTAGCTTCTGCAAAGCTGTTTTATGCAGCACTCTTCAGGGTGGAAACTTGTGTAGTTTTTGAACACTTCTCAGAGAAAGAAAAGTATTTATTAGAGTCATAAAATACCAGACTGGAAAGCACCTCAAGGATCATCTGGTGCAATCTTTCTTCACAAAAGCAGTATCTAGAGCACTATGTCCAGCTAAAACATAAATGTGTCCAGTGCTGGGGAATCCACCACTTTGCTGGGGAGGTTATTCCAAGGGCTGATTGTTTTTTGTAAAAAAACTGTCTTTGTGTCTACCTGGAATCTTTCCAGGATTATTTTGTACCATTACCTCTTGTATCTTCCATGTAACTCCTTGTGAAAAGGGAGTCTTCATCTTCCTTGTAGCCACTCTTTAAATACTGGAACATGGTGATAAGGTCTCCCCTAAACCTTCTCAAGGCTGAACACACCCACTTCTCTCAGCTTTTCCTCACGTGGCAGCTTCACAGCGCTTCAGTCATCTTTGTGGCCCCTCTCTGGACCCTCTCCAGCCTGTCCACATCTTTTTTATATGGGTTCCTTGTAGCTAACCAGAGAGAAGTATTGGATAGCATAAGGAACTTCTGTGCTGCCAGCCTGATTTGTCTGGTAGACAGTTGTGGTGCACACAACTAAACTACAACTATGGAGTGATCTCACTGAACTCTCTCCTCTGATTCCTGAGGGGCATTCCCTGTGTCTCCTCTGTCTCCTGTAGCTTGCATTCCTCCTGCCTGCTGCTATGCTGCCCTTTGGTTTGATTTCAGGTGGAGGAATTGATTCGCAAGACAAGCCAGACCCTGCAGCTGCTGATCGAGCACGACCCCGTGTCGCAGCGCTTGGACAGGCTCCGCCTGGACTCCCGCCTTCCCAGCCACATGAAGGCTCCCATCTCCCCTCGCTCCCTCTCTCCTCTGGACATCAAGGAGAACCTGGAGGGAACGCTGCGACGGCGCTCCCTCAGGTAAAGGCTGGGAAGCACAGCAGCCTCTGTCCTTGTGATTGCAGGCACTGTGGCACAGGGCTTATCTCTGATGTCAGCCCTGGTGTAAACCAGTGGAGAAGTCATGGAGAGCTTTGGATTCTGCTGTTGGTTTACACTCTCTCTCCATTCCCTTTCAGGATGATAAACCTTCAGTAATAAAAATAAGGAGCTCTACTGTTAACAGAGAAAAGCTACTAAGTTTCAGAGTCAGTAAATGTAAAGGTCAGGTTTTTACCAGCCATAGATGACAGGGGAAGAACATGGGGAAGGGGAATCTGGCTGAGATCTGGGTCTTGGGAAAAAGTCTTTTTGAGAGTGGAGCAGTCAGTTGCTCATTTAGTCTTTTACCAGTACTTTGTTTAGAGATAGCAAGTGATGTGTCTTCACAGCTTCCTCCCCCTGTTCTCAGAGCTCCACCTCAGACTGCCAGTGCAGGAGAGCTTGTTGTTGCTGTTAGGCAGCTCTGACTTGGAAGCTGCTCTGGATTCATAAGGAGCTTCCACAGTGCTGGGAGAGCATCTGGTTTTGCAGATAGTAAAATGACTGCAGCACATTAGAAACTGGTCCCTTAGCAGTGAATGATGGGATATGCTGGACCAAAGGTTACCCAGCAGCTTCCCTATCTTCCTGTATCCTTGTTTTCCAGGCGCAGTAACAGCATTTCTAAGTCTCCTGGCCCCAGCTCTCCAAAGGAACCTCTCCTCCTGAGCCGTGACATCAGTCGTTCGGAGTCCCTGCGCTCCTCTTCCAGCTGCTCCCAGCAAATCTTTCGGCCCTGTGACCTGATTCATGGTGAAGTTCTAGGAAAAGGATTTTTTGGACAAGCAATCAAGGTGAGGGCGGTCCTCAAACATTCATCAGTTACTTTGAGTACAGCAATGTCTGCCTGTCTTGGCATCCTTCACCACAGTCTCGGTGGTTTTGCCTTGCCGAGAGTGATCTGTCTTGGATCTTCCCTGGTTTGCTCTGAGATCCATTTCTGTTTCCTTCCCTGACCATGAGTGTGTCTGACTGCAGATGGTTTTGACTTTGTCCCCTGTGGATGTCAACCTTGGCTGTACATGTTCATCTCATGAGTCAGGTTTAGCACTCCAGAGTGTCACAGCAGGCTCCTGGGTGAGGTGGGGAGAACAGGGAACAGGCCACAGTTCACCTCATGAGCATCTTTCCAATGATTGTGTTCAGCTCCCCAGCAATTCTTACCCACCCTTAGTGTGGTGTGTTCAGGGGGTTGCTAGGCTGATGTAGTGACCGTGTCTGAACCCCTGGCACAGCCTAAATGGCTTCTCAGCATGGGGGTAGTGCTCAGGTCTTGCATGACTCTCACAGTTCTAATCTCAATCAATAGCATTCTCTCGCATTTAAGCTCTCTGATCTTGACTGAGGGTACCCCAGCAGTTCCTATCCCAACATTACTGACAGCATCAGGGGCACCTTCCTCTGCCTTGTTAAGGTTCTGTGAGTTCCTCAGTACTCAGACTGCACTCACCAGGGGATGGGACTTCTCCCCTTACACTGGTATAAACTTGAGGTGTCCAGCCACCATGTTCATCTCATGCTTCCATGGGAGGTGATGGGCCAGCACTACAAACCCAATGCTTGATCCATACTAATGAGCATATTTCTCTTCTTCTCTGCTCATAGAGAAATAACAGGTGTAGGTAAGTGAAACCTTTGCTCTGTTGCATGCTTTTGTCATCTGTGTCCCAGCAGTTACTGGCACAAAGGCATTTCTTTTCTGCTCAAATTGCCCCATGGCTATCCTGTTCTGGTGCATGCTCTGGGAGTTAAATTGGCCCCCATGGAGTTTCATGTGACACTTGTTTTAGTTTTGCTGGTATGTCAGCTTAAGAATTCCACTTAGCCTTGCCTTTGTCTCTTCACTTCCCTGTATCATTGGATATTAGATGTCCCTGGCTGAAACATGCAGAGTTCCCTGGCTCATTACTTGTGTATGGATGCTTGAAATCAGATGGGAGCAGAATATTGTACTCTTGCTTCTGTTTTGTTATTCCATGCACTCACATTCCACCTGTGTCAGCTTTGTTATGTCCATGGCTCCAAACAGAACTGGTGTGTCACAGTGTTTGCAAGAACTCATAAACTTCCTAAATACTATAACTGGATCATGTGTTCTGGATTTTAGTTCTAGAGGTTTTCTAAAGGACTATTTTGCCTCCTACTGTTAAAAAAAAAAAAAAAAGTGACATTTTTCTTAGGCTTCAGATTGACTGGGTGTGATGCAGCAAGTTCTGTATCTGGTCACATAATTCTCTTCTGAGCAGAGAGGCAAGGTGGTTGTTTAGTTTGCTGCAGATCTTAGGGAGCCAGAGCTGTCCAATTTAAGCAAATGAAGAGGAGAGGATTTCCAGGAAAATGTGCTCATAGGAATTTGGACTCTTTCTACTCACTCCTGCACCCTGTGCAAGCAAGCCTGAGCTGGTTACAAAAAACCTTCATAATACAGCAAAATGCCAGGAACTAGTTGGAGATAGGCAAACAGTTCTTGAGGAACTGGAAATGCTTTCCATGTTAAGAGCCAGGAAATTTATTACCTTATTATTATGATGGATTTCTTCGTGTTTTCCACTGTTCTAGGACATTCCTTGCATGTTGAGACACACTGCTCCAAAGGAGCAAGGTAAAATTAACTGCTTCCTGCCTTAACTGAACAGCCTGTGCACTCCAGTTCCACTTGCATGTGGATGAGATTCAGATTCCCCATAAAGCCAAAGCATTTATAATGCAGTTTTGGGTTGTTTTGTTTGCTTTCTGATGCAAGTGAACATTGATTCTTTTGCTGACACAGAATGTAGTTGATAAAGCTTGTGCACAAAATGTGAGTATCCTGCTGGACAAATGTGTTCCATAAGGGAACTTGGAGGCATGCACCAGTGTGGAGGCTTTGGCAGCCTGTGTGCACACTCAGCCCTGTGCTACCCAAACTGGAGCTCTCAGCTCTGGGTCTTGGCATGATCCTCTGTCAGCTTTAGGTAGTTTCTGTTTTACATACAGCACCTTCAGTGAATTCTGAAAGGAGAAGTTTCACACAGTTTTCAACAGATCTCTGAATTTCCTCCCATCTCTATTCTTCTCTGGATGGAGGGGAATGTTGTACTTCTTCAGAAGTTGCAGGAGCTGTGTATTCTTGAACCTTGCCTGTAGTTGTGGGTTTTGTTTCCACCAGGTGACTCACAAAGCAACAGGAAAGGTGATGGTGATGAAGGAGCTGATTCGCTGTGATGAGGAAACACAGAAGACTTTCTTGACAGAGGTAGGAGCAGGATTTCAAACAGCTTCTGAGCCAGTGGTGTGGTAGAACTCTCCCATCTTCTCCAGAGAGAGAGATCCTGGCAGGAATGAAGGTGCTGAGGAGGGAGACATTGCACAGGGAAAAGCTGACATGAGCTGAATATTTGCTGCAGTGAAGTGTGACTCACACTGGGCAATAGACATTGCTTCAGCTCCAGTTCATTAATTTTTCAGTGATAAGAGCAGCTTCAGTCAGAGGCAAATTGAGCTGTGCTGAAGTACATAAAGGATTTATCCCTTGAGCCTTGTGCATAAGTACAAAGGATGAGGGCCAGTATCTGTAAGATATTTAAGCCTTGTGCTGTATTTAAACAAAACTATTTTCTTGGTGGCTGCCTACCATGTTTTTCAAAGTCAGATTTAGCTTAAAGGCAGCTCCCTAAACACCTGACACTGCTGTTGTGGCCCTAACATACACAGCACAGACCCAATAGCTGCTCTGGAGAGTTTTGCCCTCTGAAATGTTAGCCAAACTCAAGGATGCTCTCCTTAAAGACTAAGATCAGGTTAATTACACAGCATGAAAATGAAGAGGCAACAGTTCATTGATGGCCTTAAGGTTGGGGTTTGAGTGATCTCTGCAAACAGAACTTTGAGCTCTGGAGTGCTTTTCACCACCGAATGGATCTGTCAGCACTTGTTCCATTCACTTCTTGATGTGAATCATCACTCTGGGATGTCTCTGCTGGCAGGTGAAGGTGATGCGCAGCCTGGACCACCCCAACGTGCTGAAGTTCATTGGTGTGCTGTACAAGGACAAGAAGCTCAATCTGCTCACCGAGTACATCGAGGGGGGCACGCTGAAGGACTTCCTCCGCAATGCAGTGAGTGTGGACACCTGGGACACCTGTACTCAGTGAGCCTGGCTGCTGATGGCTGTGCCAGCCTCATGTACTCGTTATTAGTCTTCTTTGGAGCTGTGCAGTAAAGCTGCTTCATAGCTGTGGGTGAGCTTGAGGCAGGAAGCCTCTTCTTTCTGGGGCTGTATCATGTGTCTCTGACTGCTGTAAGAGTCTCTCTTGTGAAGGAACTGCTGTCAGCAGCTGGCTGGTAAGATGGTCCCTGACCATTTGTCTTTCAGGACCCATTCCCCTGGCAGCAGAAGGTCAGCTTTGCCAAAGGGATTGCTTCTGGAATGGTGAGTTGGACTATTGCTTCAGAACAGAGCAGACTCTGGGGTCAGGGTTAGTGGCTTCAGGAGGGTGGTATATGAGGGGCTGTGGACACTGCCTGACTACTGGAATTGGCTTGTGGAGTCTGTAAATGCTCAACTGGGAACCCCTAACACCAGCTTTTCTCCTTCTGTTCCAGGCTTACTTGCACTCCATGTGCATCATTCACAGAGATCTGAATTCACACAATTGCCTGATCAAGCTGGTGAGTTACACCTCAGTTCCCACAGCATGCTGCTTCTCTCCTTGGCATCTTCCTCCCTTGGTTTTCTCCACATGTTGTTCCTTCTTTTGTCAGGGTGGAACTGATTTCAGAGAGGCTTTGTGCCCCAGGCAAAGGAGCTTTATTCTCACACAGGATTTTCCAGACTGATCCAGCTTTCACTGTTTCTGTGTTCTGTTCTCTTACCACCCTTCCTCTGGTAGCAGTTCCTATAAGAGTCACTTTCTAAGAGTTACTACAGCTCTGTTCTTTATCTCAGCTCTGAGGTGTTCTCTGCAGCTGTTTCTGTTTCTTTTAACCACTCAATGACTTTTTATTGGCACTCAAGATTGAGACAAGTGTGTAGGTGTGTGCACGTGTGTGTTCTCTCATTTTTTTAAATGCTGGGTCACAAGATTTTGTGTAGTTTAATTCCCTCAAGCCTGCCCTTTTTCACTTGGCTTCAGACAATCCAGGATGAAAGTCCAAGTTAATTCCTGACCAGGTATAAGAGGAAGATCTAAAAGGAAAGGTCCAGATTTCTCCTGGCAAGTGTAGCCAAACTGATGGTATAAGTGCTAGCAACCACACAGAAAATAAAATAATGAAGGGAGCAAGTGATGAGTTGGGGTCATGAACTGGGTATCTTACACTGGACATCTTGTTATGCTCATGGCTGCAGGAAACCTGGATAGTTGCCTTAGACTAGTTGGTAGCGAACAGGATTGCAGCCTCTTTGCTCCTGAAAGGGGCTGAGAGTGATCAGTGGCTTGTACTGAATCCCCTGTGCAGGATAAGACAGTGGTGGTGGCTGACTTTGGTCTGTCTCGGCTGATTGTGGAGGAAAGGAAGAAGCCGACGCTGGAGAAGCCGTCTGCCAAGAAACGGACGCTGCGCAAGAGCGACAGGAAGAAGCGCTACACGGTGGTGGGGAACCCGTACTGGATGGCCCCAGAGATGCTGAATGGTAAGAGTCCAGCAGCAGGGAGCAGGCAAGGAGACAAGATGCAGAGATGACGGGATTACTGAAAGTTTCTGTGCCCCAGTACCATCCAAACCTTTTGGAGCCCGTGGTTTTAGATCTTCTTATGTGGAAGCTTTTTTATACACACAGAGGCCATAGCTGCAGTCCTGCAGTGCCTGCCCTAGTAAGGCTTTGTGCCAGCCCAGGTACTGTTTCTGGCTTGACAAGAGGATTCTTCAGGAGGGCAACAGATGTAAACTTGCTACAGTCCAAATAAAAGCAAAGACAAAAGAGGCCTGAGATAAAACTGAACCCAAGATCAATTTCTGTTATAGCCTCGTGCTTTGGAACTGCTCCTTGAAACAGGGAATCATTGCATACTGGGAAGAGGTTTATGTGTGCTGTTGCACAGATCTAGGGAGAGGCCATGGGCTGCCAGATTTGCTGAAGCCTCAGGATTCAGGTAGGAGTTGTCCAAGTGCAGGGAAGTCTGGGTTTTGACATGCAGCCCTCAGTTGCATTAAGGTTGAGCTGTGACCCTTAGAGGAAAAGCTGCCCCTGCAGGAGTTGAGGTGAGGGTTAAATACAGCGGATACAATTTCCTCCTAAAGAGCAGTTCTCTCTGACCAGGTTGGGCACTTTGGCTGGCTGGGATATCAGCATTGTCCAGCACAGGCTACTGGGGAAGGGAGGACTGGGCTCCTCTCCCCCAGCTCAGTTTTCTATGTTGCTTTCTTGTGTGCTGTTCTGTTTGCCTTTCCTCAAGGCCTCCAGCCCTAAAGAAGTCTGAGGCTGCTTCTCAGAGGTTGTCTCAGTCCTGGCATTTGTCAGGAGGACAGCAAAAGCATAGTCTGACATCAGCTCTGAAAGCAAGGCTGCTTAGCAGCTCCTGGCTTGGGAGGGGTGTGTCTGTAAGCAGAGCATGGCATGCTGGAGCCTGCCAGCTCTCCCAGGATCAAAGTGCTGCCGGTGTGTAATTTATTATCTCTGCAGTCACTGCAGCAGGGACTCGCTGGCTGCTGGGGAAGCTGAACACTGGCTCCATGCTCTGTAGAGATCCACAAGAACAGCAGTCAATGAAAATGGGCAGAAGCTTTTCATAGTTATTCTTAGCATTTGCTCAGATCTGATACAGTGCTGTCCTGTAATTCCCCAGTACAAGAGAGAAGCAGAGTTAAAATCTGTAATGGCAGTGTAATGCAGCTGGTATATACAGATCTTGGGGTGACCAACCCTGCTCAGGTTTAAGCCTTGCTTTGTCTCCTGTTTTAGGGCTCTCCAGGGAATAGCCTTAGTTAAGCTGGGTACTGGCAGCAGCTGGATGGGTAACTCTCTCTTTACAGACCTGAATGTCTCATGTTTCCTACAGGACAGAGCTACGATGAGATGGTGGACATTTTTTCATTTGGGATTGTTCTCTGTGAGGTAAGACAAGGACATTACATGGCATCTTCAATGCCCCCATCTCTGTGTACACATGGAGTCACCCAGATCTCTGCATCTGAGTGTGCAGCCTGTGACCTAACAGCATATTATTAGTGAATTAGACTGGGAGAACAAGCTTACCCTGCCTCTGTTTCCAAGGAAGGTAACTGTCTTGTAGTTTTCTGGTCCCAGTTTCTTCCTGGGCTGAGAGAAGCTGTAAAAAAGTCAAGTTCTAACTGAGCCTGCCATCTGTTTGAAAGTAGATGTATTCCCTAGAACTGTGATGCCTTTCTTCTTTTTCTGCCTCATTAAAAGAACTATCAGCTGCATAATCTCAGCAAATTCAGGGCCTCCACTGGGGATGGCACTTCACTTCAAAGAAATGGAAACAAAAATCTCTTTGCAGGTCGATTAATGAAGATTGCACCCTGAAGTCTGTTGGCTTAGTTTATTTCTGAGCCAATGCAGAGTCTGACTGTTATATCAGGCTTTTCTATCTGCAGAACAAAATGCAGCACTTGAAAGCTGCAAGGTGTTTTCAGTTTAAAAGGTGTGCCTGACAGTGGAAATACAGATGAAAGGCAGGGTGTTATGTGTAACACAGCACTTGCAGGAACACCAGGGGATGCCAGCACAGTTTCATTTTCAGTGTTTGGTTGAAGGAGACAAAGAAAATGTCTGTGCATAAATCTTTGTGGCCTCATCTGGAGCTCTGTTTACACTGGGCCCTCCTCTCAGAGAATGTTGTGGCTGTGAGTTATAGAGTTAGGAACTTGAAAAATCTGTATGTGGGATTAAAACAATTGCTTCATCTAGGAAAAAAGACAAATAAAAGGGTAGTAGTATATGAATATTCTCCTTGTCACCAAAATTATGATGCTAAAAAAACCCCTAAAATTAAACACTCAAACAGATAAGGACATAAACCTGCCAAAATACATAATGGGCGTTTCTGTCTAGTTCCAGGATGTGGCTGTCGTGCTGAGTTACTGGCAGCTCCTGGGTGGTTATAAATAACACCCCCTCTATGATACCCAGCGAGGCTTTAAACCTAATACTCTGTCCACGTGAAAGTTTGTGTTGACCTTCTGAGTCCAGATCAGCCCACAGCTCTCTGCTATGGGCTGCTTCCCTCCTACACTCGTGCTGGAGGTGCTGAGCACCGGGGCAATGCTGGGGCAGGGCTTCCCTGTCCACCCAGCTCTTTACTGGCTCTCCTTTACCTGCAGCCTCCTGGGTGTCAGTTATGGTTGTTCTGGTCTGTCCCAGCCCTCTGGCTGTGGTGGGGGTTGAATTGACTTTGCAGCATTGTTCAGGACAGGCTCTGTACCGAGGGGCTTTGCTGATGGCATGGTAAGATGGTTAGAAAGCGGAGGGATGGGATGGAATGGTGATGCAGGTTGCCTTGATTACCTGCAGTCAGGAGGGGCTGCATCATCCCCAGCTGCAAGACACTGTGGAGGTCCCTGAGAGAGGCACATCATGCTGTGTCTTCTGGCAGAGAGACCCTGGGCAGAAGGAGAAGGCATCTGGGACTTCATCCACAGCCATGGACACATCTCCAGGTCTTGAGAAAGTTTCCAGTGAAGTTTGTCTGTACATAGTGCCATCAGCTAGTAGCTCCATTGGAAAGGAAGAATGTTGTTTCTGTCGTTTCATTTCCACCATAATACTTGGAAGGAGCCCCTGCCTGATCTACTGCAGTACTGAAGTGCTTCTCTCACTTTCCCCAGATCATAGGCCAGGTTTATGCTGACCCAGACTGTCTCCCACGCACACTGGATTTTGGCCTTAATGTCAAGCTGTTCTGGGAGAAGTTTGTTCCTGCTGATTGTCCACCAGCCTTTTTCCCTCTGGCTGCTATTTGCTGCAGACTGGAACCAGAGAGCAGGTAGGTGTGGGGTCTGGAGGACTCCTCTTTGGAAGCCTGCAGGATTCCTGTCAGTATTCCCATAGTGGAAGGACAGCTCTGCACAGAGGGCAGCTCCAGCCATCTATGGGAATGCTCAAAGGCTTCCATGAGTGAGAGGCTTCAGACTCAACAGTTTGGGAGAGAGACTGCTGTATGGTTGAGATGTGTGAAACAATTCCAAGACAGAGTAAAGAAGGAATGATCATTCAGGATTTCTCAGGTACAAAGAGTAGGGGCAGACTTTGACAGTAAGGTAAATACTTCATTTGATTTCAGTTATGAAACTTGTAGCTTCAGAACAGTGTTGCTGCCAAGTAGGTTCCAAAGAGCCAGACCTCCCTGGTCACTCACTGGCTATAAAAATGGGTAGCCCAGACAGATGAGGGCTTTTCAGTCTTGGAAGCTGAATGGGAAGGAAATCCTGGCCCTGTTCATCACTCTGTACATGGTACAGGGACCTGGATAGACAACTAGCTCATCCTTTCCAGATGCTGTTCTGCTTCCTCTTTCCTACTCATGTTTCCTCACTGCTGCTTCTAGGCCCCCATTTTCCAAGCTGGAAGATTCCTTTGAAGCTCTCTCTCTGTACCTGGGAGAACTTGCCATCCCCCTTCCATCTGAGCTGGAGGAGCTGGATCACAATGTGAGTGTGCAGTATGGACTGAACCGTGACAAGCTACCTGAAAACACAACCTAGGCCACTCATCCTGCTGCCTGCACCACTGCACTGGAGCTGGGCTGAGCAGCAGGGAGGGAGATGCACTTCAGCCACTTCCAGGGCATTAACAGGGCACCACGCTGTGCATCTGCTGCACTGCGTCTCTCTCCCCACCCAGCTTCCCTCCTCTTGGATATCCTGATTCACTATGGATTCCTGGCATGTTTCAGAAGCAAAAAGGATTGTTTCCTGCCAGCTGCACCTAGGAAAGCCGCTGAACACTATTTTTCTGGCTTGAGAAATATTTCTCTGGCCTTTCCAGGCTTCTTTACTGTGGTGCCTTAGAACTTGGCTGCAAGCTGTGAAGCCACTCTGGCCTGTCTGCCAGGGAGGGAATTGCTATAGGAGACTCTCCTGGGTAAGGACCAGTACTTCTGGAACAGCTTCTCTCACTGACTGCCCTGCCCAGAAAGCTGGGGAAATTGGACATCCAGCAACATGTCTCACCAGGACAGCACATGTATGTATTTGCATGTGTTTCCCAGAACAACCCACTGAGATTTTGGCCTCTGACACGCATCAGAGGAAGGAGTAAAAAGCCCCAGGAACTGGGCAGCTCTCCTGAAATACCATGTCTCTGGGGAAGCACATATGTTGTTTTGGTTTTGTGGGCTTTTATTCCTTCTGTGTCTCTGAATACCTCCAAAAGCCTACCTAGAAACACTAAGACTGAGCTCTGCTTGCCCCTCCTGATGGCAGGCAGCAAATGAGCCACTGGAGCATTTTCAGACCCTGCACCTGCAGTGAGTTTGCCTGCCCAAAACCTTAACCTAGGTGAAAGTATTTGAACCTGAATGTGTAGTTCTGCACTAGGCACTGGGTGTGGACATTCCTGAGTGCTTGAGCTCTTGGCCTGTGGATGTGAGGTGACAGAAATGGCGGCAGAAGGTGCTTGTCAGAAAGCCAAACGTTTGAAGTGGCTCAAACCTTGGGCATGGACAATGGCAGAAGGGGACTTGCCCCAGGTTAATTAAAGGATGGACTTGTCATGAATAGCAAAGTGCTGGAGAATGTCCCCTCCTCCCTGGAGTGGCAGCTGGAGAACTAATAATTCAGTTGCCACTACCTCATCCTTTCCTGCAGATTGTGCAAGTTGCTCCCTTTGAAGGTCCTTCTTGCAGCTGCTGCTGCAGCACCTGAGCTGATTCTCCAAACAGAAATTTTCCTCAGGGTCATTCCCTGCTGGGGGTGGGGGAGGGAAGGGCTTGGAGTCATTGGGAGGTGGGTAGGGCTGTATTTTCTTCCAGTACTTTTCTTCTTCTTCCCTTGGTGGGAGATGGAAGGAAGGAAGCTACTGCTGCAGTAGCTCACATGGTTGGCAGAACTGAACAAAAAGCTGAATCAAGTTCTGCTCTAAGTCTCACAAACATCATGGTTTAACTGGATTTTTAGTGTGCTCCCTTTTCCCTCCTCCTCCCTTCAGCATTGAATGCTGGGGAATGGGTGTTAGTCTTTGCTGTTTCTTTGGTTTCCTCCCCTACCCATGAGTTTTAAGTATTATGTAAAATAACATGGGACCAGCCATCACCTGACATCAGGTATGCAAGGGGGGTGTTTTTAGTCTGTGTAGTGGTGTTTTAGAAACACTAGGGACTCCCTGTGCTGTAAGTCAGGCAGGAGCCTCTCTAAACTGGGTCCAGTGGATCCAGGATTGTTAATAGGATTTGCCCTTACATTCCCCCTCCCAGGCTGGTTTGTGAGGGGACCCCTGAAGGGAGAGTCCTGGGTGATGTGTGGGTGGGGTTTATGAACTGTGATTTGCACAGCTCCATGTTCTAACTAAATTAAAAAGCAGTAACTGTTTGCTGTTGATAACGAGATTTGTGGTCTCTGTGTTAAATAAAGCCGGAAGCCGTCACTTTCTCGGGTTTCTATTGTAGTCACAAGTGGCGACACCAACACTGCCCAGATGAGCCTTTTATGAGTCTGTGGACTCTGCCACGTTCACAGAAGTGCAGAATCACAGTGCAGTGCTCTGCAGGACTATTTACCTGGAGTGAGGGAAAGAGAACGAGTTAAGTCCTGTTTGTTTGTTGGTTGGTTTCAAGGGTGGGCAGGAGTCAGCAGACATGGAGCCTCTCCATTTTCCATTTCTAATCCAGGGTTTCTTGGAAACATCTTATTCTGAAATACGTAGTTCAGGGGACTTTTGTTAAGACAACAACTGAACAAAAATGCTGGCTCTGTTAGTACCTCCTGTAACCTGCTGTGCTCTGTCTCCACTGTACTTCTCAAGGGCTGGAGCTGCTGCTGAGCAGAACTGACCCAGGTCAGTGCAGGAAGGGGCTGTAAGCAAGAGTCCGTTCCCATGGGCAGCCTGCTGAGTCACCCACAGCTGCTTTTCAGGCACAGTGTCCCAGTCCAAGATGAGCTGCTCACAGCAGGGATACAAGCTTCATGCCCCTTGTCAGTGCTGGTGCACTCTGGCACTGCTTAGAGGGATTTACTTTTGGGCCTGACAAACTGAAGTGGCATCTTCCCTTCTCCTCAATTCAAAGTCTGAAACACAGCAAAGGATGCTGCTCTGGCAGGAGGAATGCACAGATGAGCCACAGTCCACATAGGTCTACAGAGCAGTCTTTTTTTAAGCTTTAATACAAGGTAGCACAGTTTGCACCTTCTCATAATGAGGTATTTAAAACATTTTACAAAGAAATGGTATTCAAAGGCATTTAAAAATAAAATATTTCCCTTTTCTGCATCAAACATTAACACTAAAACCCCTGCTGCCAAGTGCTGCTCCCTGTTTGGCCCACAGCTATAAAGCAGATGGCTGGAAAACTTACTTGAATGGCTTGTTTCCCCTGAAGCAGGGACAGATGTTTCCCTGAACTGGCCTTGCCTTGGTGCCATTAGGGAGACACTGTAGCAACCATCCCTTCCAAACCCCCTGAAATGCTAATAAAAGTTGTTACAAAACCTCTGTAAGTAAGTAGTCTTGCTGCACAAGCTGAGTGTGTGACAGAGGCTGGGCCAGGAGCCACACAGAACTTCAGTATCTTACAAAACAGCTGCCCTGTTCTGCCCTTAGAGCCAGAGCTGCTGCACTGTGATCAGGGTGACCTCCACAGCTTGGCAACTCTGTCCAGCCCTGGCTCTGCAGGAAGCCTACAGAATTCAAAAGAGGATGTTACCTATCCTCTATGTTTAACCTGCTGTAAGTAACTGAAGGGCAGTTTGTTTTCTTCACTCCACAACTATCTACCACTCATCCTTGCTTTCCTGATCTGTGTAAGTGAGCAGGAGGCACAGTCAGACCCCCTGGACACCATGTGTGCATGTAGCACCACAGGGGAATGGAGAAATGGCCTCAGCCCTGGAAGACCTGGATTTGTCAAGAGCTTGAGGAGAGCACTGGGGCTAAACATTCTGCTTCTGGCCAAAGATATCCCTCAAATAAGCTCTTCCTTGGAAAAAAACCTGATCCAGTAGCAGGATTCTGGACAGTGATTCCAGCTCTCAGCCACTAAAGCAAAAAGGCAGGAACTATAATCTGTAATTATCTAGCTAAATCTGACATGAAGCTCCCCTCAGTCCCTGCAGCACTGTTCTCTCCTGAGGTTCCAGGCTGAAACTTAAGTAACAGTGCACACCATTAAATAGGAAAGGAACATAGAAAGAGGAAGCCACGACCACACTCCAGGCTACAGGATCTGTGGCAAGTTGTAAGCCTGGCCCATCATCCCCCCCAGCTCCTTGGCACACCATGGAGACAGGTGGGAAGAAGCAGCAGGGTCCACCAGAGCAGTCCCCAGCTGGTCATGCACTGAACGGTGCCCCTCCAACAGCTGATGAATAGCCCATTGCTCTGTTCCTCTGCATCACCTTCGTCCGGCGTTCATCAAAAAGAAAACAAAATAGAAATGAACACACGCACCCCCTGCACTCACAGTGGGAAGCTGGAGGCTTTGCTCAGCCTGTAGCGCTCCTGCCTGAGCCGCTCAGGCGCCAGGAGTCCCCGCCTGGCCCATGAGGGGGCCGCTGCCGTCGCGCGTGTCCTCCCCAGGCGTCTGGCTGGTGTGCACCACGATGGTGTTCTCATCCACCAGCTCGCACGCGGGGTTGCTGAACGCCGACAGGGGCAGCGTGATGCGCTGCATCTCCCGCTCATAAACCTTCTGCTCATGCTTCTCCTTCAGGTCTTTCCCCCTGCATTACAACAAAACATACACGTGGGGTGAGCAGTGCTGCTGCTTGGAGGGAGAGTCTCAGTAAAGCTGACGGAGTAGAGAAGAAGGGGCTCTGCTCTTTAAGATTTAAGTGGTTTCAGCTGCATACAAAGGGTCAGAAATATTCCCTACTGTAAGCAGAGGACCACAGCTGAGCATCTCTGAAAAACAAGCAGCCAAGTCTGTCCCTCCCTCACACTGGCTTATTCACTGACATTGCTGCTGATAAATGACTGTACAGCCAAGCCCCTCCTTCAAACCACAGAGCTGCCATATGTTTCCTTATCCTTTACAGTCCCACAGCACTGCCTGGTGCAGGCCCAGGGGAGAAGAGAGACAGTGCAGAGGCCACTGCTGTGGTAAAGAACTTCTGTAACCTGCTTCATCTGGAACAAATACTGGAGGTGGTGACAGCTTCTGCCTTTTGTTGCAGCAAATTAAGCTGTCCAGAAAGCATTAAAGCTGACTTCAGAGCTAGCCTTGCCTTCTGCCACTGCAGCTGTAACAGCTTAATGCCACTACCAGCTCCTCAAACCTACCTCAGTCTCCAGCCTGTTGCTAAGTGAAGGAACACCTCTGTAATTTGAGCTGCGGAAGAACTGCCTTGCTTTAAAAATGGATTTGGCATTAATAGCATGTTGTCTCCAGAAGAGCTATGTATACCAAAAACTACTAAACCCATTAAAGGTTTCTCACCACACCTACTACACAAACCTTCCAGCTTGCACATGCAATTTTGAGATCAAGGCAAGGAAGGAGACAGTAAACCTGCAGTAATCCCTGCTGTGAGCTCTCCGTGACTGGAGAAGCAAAGCTGCCTTTGGACAAAGCCCAGCACTGGTCTATTGCTTCCTCCCACCGAGGACAGGAGAGAGGTGGGACAGGCACCACTCACTCCTCCTGAGCCTCGTGATCTCAGGCAGGCAGAGCTGCTGGGGTTTCCTGCTGCCATTCTGGCTGCTTTTCAAAGCAGCAGCAGTGGCTGCCGTTCCTGCTAGCACACAAGACAGCATTCTCTGAAGTGACACCTCAAATCAGATTCCTCGACAAGCAGCACTCTGTGTTTTGCCCCTTATGTAACACTCCTCCCTCTGCTTTTTTTCTGTCAGCATTTATTATAAACACTTACATAAGGACATGTCCCAGCTTGGGAAAGGGTTCCTTCTGCTTGGTTGTGTCAGACTGTTGTCAAACAGCCAAAACACAGAACAAACCCTCCCAGAGGAGGGAGCCTGGGCCTTTGCTTGCTGCAGTGACAAACACTGCTATTTGTTAATCCTGCCCTCTCTCTTACAACTAAGCAGCTTGCTACTGCCACTACCCTCAAACACTGCTGAGCTACAGAAACATTTCTGTCCCACACAGTGAATTGACTGAAAAAAAGTAACTGAAGTCAAAATCAAAACTGACCTTAAAGTATGCAGGAACTTTGCTAAAATGAACTTGGACAAAAAAAAAAAAGTGCTACCTTTTAGTTAGCTTCGTAGGATACAATGCATGAGTAGCAAAAAAAAAATTGCCAATTGTTTTTCTTCTAAAGATAGACTAGAGAAATCAGGGGAACAGGTGGCCTGCTAGAAGAATTGTTCCTTTTCTAATCAAAAGAAACTTCCTGTGAGGGCACCTGGGATCTCTTTTTCCAGCTCTGACAAAATCCTGCTCCTGAGTACATCTGAAAAAGCCACATCAAGGTGCACATGCACACACAAAAAACCAAAAAATAAAGAGGGCAATTTGAAACTTTAAATGAGATAGAACATCACAATAATGGGGGAATGGAGAAGAAGAGAGTTAACTCTTCAGTAGTTCTTTCCTCAGTGTGACAAACTTGTTCAATGTGCCATAATCAAACATACACTTCTGTCCCATTTCCTTGGGATCTGGTTGGGTCTGCAGGTGCTCAGACATTCCTGCTCTATATGCACCAGCTTCTGAACAAAGAACAGCCACTCACCTCTTATAGATGTATCCCAGGACAATGCCAGCCCCGATGGCAATGATTATCACCATCATGATCAGCCCCAGCACATAACCTGGGAAAAGAGGGAAAAAAAGAGCCAAAATTAAGAGGTGGCAGATCCAGCTGTAATGTTGCAACAGGTCTGTCCTGCCAGAATTACAGAAATGGATCTATCACACGATCCTGGCTTTGTACCTAGTGTCCCTAAGTCCTTTTTTTCTCTGGAGTTCATCTGTACTCTCTGACTGATCCCAATGACGGGCTGCACCGCGGCTGCCTCGCTCCGGGAGGGCAAGGTGTCAGCTGGTTCAAACACCTGCTCATCCTCCTGGGAAGCACCAACTTCTGCTGTAGGGACTGGGGCTGTGGTAGCTGTAGCATCTGTTGAGAGGAGAAAAAAATATATATATATACAACATAGCAAGCACTTATGAGTACTTCAAAACAACATATCCCCAGCAGTGGGACAGCTCTAGACTGGTACCATTGAACTGCCTTCAAAGCACACTGAAAAACACTTGTTCCCTCTTAAGTTGCTGCCAGAAATTCTACCAAAGTAGACAAGAAATGCATTCCTCCCCCCACTTTCCTTTGACATGAACCTATTTGACTAAGAGTCCAAGGCACCACCACAGGTGAAAGAAGATTGAAACGCAGGTTCAGGGCATGAGTCCAGGGGATGCACAATGACTTCATTTAGTGTATAGATCGATATACAGGCTGCAGCTTCAATCATGCTGAACAAGATTATGAGAATCTCCATCCCAAATCTCCCAGGAGCCTATTTATCCCTCTTCTGCCTCAATCTTCCTGACACAGGAAAGTCTGACAGGAGATTCCAGCTGGTGTGAAAACACCCTGGGGATATTCTTCCCTGGTCCCTCCTTGCAGTGGTGTACCAAACTGATAGTCTGGGACACCACTGGACAGGCTAAGTCAGGGCAGGCAGCACAGCCACCGATTAAGGACAATTCCTTCCTCAGTCAAGGCCCAGAAACAGTACCAAAGGATACAAGTTCCTTCCCAGCCCTGTTTTTTATCTATGCTCTTTTTCATCAACAGCATTGAAAGATTTTGAAATGGAAACTGTAGCACTGTAAAAGCTGTGACGGTGTAAAGTAGGTATCTATTACCTTTTCTCCACAAACCCCACTCCTTTTTGGAAATGCTATTCACAGTATGCATCCACACCTGAAAACTCACTCCACCTGCATGCCCCCCCCCAGCAAACAGTAACTCCATGTGGATTTTCTGTCTGCAGCCATTTTGAGTCCTTAGTGCAATGTGAAATGGAAGTACAGAAGGGAGTCAGAGACAGGAAATCAGGGGTCCTGCACAGTAACTTCAAGTAGGGTCAGCCAGGGCAACTGAACTAAAGTGAACTGTTGAACCATGAAATGGTGCCCACTCTGAGACACAAAATATGAAACCTATTAAACATACAAATGGCTGAAAGGTCAGGTAACTCTTCTGATCCTAAAGCTGCAAGAGTGTTTTGAGTAAGGATCTTGGCAGCAGAACATTTTCTTGCTTCATCTTTAGGGAAAAGCAGGCAAAAAAAGAGCAAAGTGAAAAAAAGAGGAGGGTGTATGTGCGTGGGAAAAGTATTTACATGCAAGGATAGCAGTCTCAAGGGACAGTGGTGCGAGTAAATCTTGCAGGGCTCAGAAAGTAGTAAACAGTTCCAAAAGCCCCCAGTGGTTACTCTGATGCCAGTCAACACTGACACCTCCTCTCCCCGAAACAGGCTTCGGCTACAGTTCTTTGGCAAACTGTTTCTCACTGTGACTATCTAGGAGGAATCCAGTGTTTCCATTTCTTACTCTCCTCCCTTCTAGTTCTCATTTTTTCCACATTCTTCCCGTGCACCCCGTACTCAAATTTCCACTGGCAATTCTTTAACAGCAGGAAGCTTCTTTAGTCAGCCATAACATGCCCCACAGCAACAGTCTATCCGCACCTCAGCAGTTCCTGGATGTCCAGACCTCAGCCTTTTGCAACACAGCTAGAGAGCGCTATAGTGATAATGGAATTATGGGGAGTGGGGGCTTTTCACAGGCCTTTTCTGGCACTAATGGAAAAGCTCGAGGGGCGGAGCACGGCATAGCTGGGAGGCAGATGTGCACGCACAGGCGGGGGCTGGAGGGGAGCTCTGGGTACGCAGTGTTTCCGAGGGAGGTGCTGGCGTAGCCCGGGTTGTTTGTGCGCCGGGGGGACCCCACCCTGGTGACAAACCCAGCCCCAGCGGTAGGGGGCAGGCCAGGGAGGGCAGGAAGATGGGGGGGCCGGCGGCGGCCGCTCTTACCTGCACACTGGGCGATGTCGCAGGATCGCCGCTCGGGGATCCCGGTAGCGCCTTGGATGTAGCACCAGGGCGCGGCGTCGCCGTCCGGGTTCCTGCAGCTGTTGTGGTCCTCATCGACTGCTAGGGAGCAGCGGGCCGTCAGCGCGGCCGCGGCACCCTCCGCTCCCCCGAGAGCCCCCCCGCCGCGTCCCCCGGCCCCGGACCCACCTGCCGGGAGCGCGGCGCCGGGGCCGTTCCGCACCATCAGCCAGTTGAGGCACGGGGCGCCGCCGGAGGCCACTTGCCGGCTGCCGCGGTAGGACGCGCCGTTGCCGCGGAGGCATTCTGCGGAGAGACGAGCCGAGCATTGCGGGCGGCCCGGGCAGCCCCCGCCGCTCCGGGCAGCTCCCCAGCACGGCCCCCGCCTTCCCCACGGGGGTGTTCCCCCTCCCCAGACCGGCCTTTGTCCCCTACAAAGCCGGGCCGGCGCTCACTCACCCTCGGCGCCGCGGGCGGCCCCCAGCAGCAGCAGCAGCGAGCCCAGCGGCAGCAGCACCGCGCGCGGCGCCCGCCGCGGACCCCCGGGCAGCATCCTCGGCGCGGAGGGCGAGGAGCCGCCGCCAGCCCCGCCGCGCAGCTCGGCTCCGCTCGGCGCCGCGGCGAGACCTGCCCCGGCGCTCCCCTCCCCGGTAAACAACCGCCGGGCTGCGTTTCCCCCCCCCCGCCCCGCAGCCGCCGCCGGGTCCTAACGCTGCCGCTGCCGCCGCCCGCCCCCAGGAGGGGAAGGGGCGGCTGCCTCGGGGCAGGGCTCGGGGCACCGGGAACCTGCTGCCGCAGAGGGTCCTTCGCCCCGGGACCGAGCACGGCGATGGGTGCTCGGTGCCGTGGGGCCGTTCGGCTCGAGGGGAACTCCGCGTCTCTGGGCTTGTCTCCTACAGTCGCAGGAAAAGTCTTAGACCAGAAGAGGAGACTTTCCACGCGGAACACGCTTGAACAACTGCCTGTGGCAGGAAAAGTGTTTACTTCAGCCACCTAAAACTGTTCTCTCCCGTGGAGAATTATCATGAAGGACTAAATCCTGCTGCCCTTATTCTCCCTTTGGGTTCCCTTAGCTGTAAAGATACGTTTTAGGGGCTACACACTGCCACGGAGGCTGTGCAACTCCACCTTAAAGGGGTTTACATTCTCGCCTCTGCCAATCCATTATTTTTCATTGACTCCATGGGGTCACTCTAAAAGCTGTGCCCGTCTTTAGAAAAAAACAAGGTAAACAGCATGAAGTTGGTTTAGAGCAGTTCTACTGCAGGCATCCAGCCACTGTGATAAAGCCTCTCTGCAGACCTTTCACACGGCTCACAATAGATACTTCTGTTTCTGAACATGCCAAGGGATTCAGACAGTGCAGCCCCAGTGCCTGTACACAGCATCTGGAGTCCTCAGCACTGTTTCTATTTTACACCAGTGAAAAACAAGCCACTGAATAGCTGGTCCTGTTCAACAATGAGCTTGCAAAGGCAGCCTGGGCCAACTGATGGGTTTGTAGCCAAGGCACAGGCCTGCAGCACAAGGTGCTATTTCTGGTTTTCCCACAGAGTTCTTCCTGACCTTGGCCAACCTGCCTGCCTCACTTCTTTCCACTTTCCCTTCCTTTTTGTTACATGGGGTACAATCAAACCTTCCTTCTTAGAATAGGACAGGGAAGTTCCCTTCTTTTAAAGTTCTTTGAAATCACATGGAAACCATTGAATACATAAGAAGTATTTCTATGCCAGGAAGCTGCTCCAGTGTGGGATGAATCACTTTTCAAGGCAGTGCTGGCTGGAGCAGTGGTCTTTCCCTTCCACTCCCAGATGTTTCCATCCTGGCAGTGCTCTCTGTCAGGCTGCTACAGGTAATTGCGTAACAAACCTGCTAAAGGTTTTGATCCAACCCAACTTTTGCCCCTTTTTCACCAGGTCATGAACGTTTTAAGCCCTTTACAGCCAGGTCACCTGCTGCGTCCAGTCCACAATGGAGCACAAAACCGTAGATGTACCAGCATGATAGATGGATAATGAGGAAACAGGTCAATTAAGCAGCACTACCACCAAGTATGAAACCACAGGTCTTAGCACACATCTGTGGGACTCAAGCTTTAACAACATGATTTACCACTACAGAAAATTTAGTTTAGTAATGTCAGATTTAAAAAAAATATGGTTGCAAAAAATCAAAACAGGAAACCAAAAACCAACTGTGTGTGCTAGTCCTGACTGACATCACCAGCTATGATGCAGCCTTTGTACAATTATGCTCATTTTCTGCACAGACACCCTGCTACTGCATTCCTGATGTTCTCCAGTTACTCTCTGTAAAGGCAAGGCTAACTGGAGTCAGCAAGAATTTTTAATAAGGGCTATTTAATCAAGCTGCCTGTTTGTAATAGCTCTTCATCAGATTTTATGAGACAAATTCTATTCAGCAGAAACTGCAGGGCTACACATGCATCCAGAGGCACTGCCTATCCAAAACTTTGCAGATGGACTACCAACCTGCACAATTAATGTCTTTTTGCTCATGTCATGAGACTAACTAATGCTTCCATGCCACCTAGCACAGAAAGCACCTCCTTCTGTACATACTGATCCAAGAACTGCAGTAATCTCTGTGGAAACAAATCTCAGACCTTCCTAGCTCTCTCTCCTACTATGTAACAAGATAAATTTGCACTTCTCATTACACCCAGCCAAGTTCCAGCAAACAATCTGAGTTTCTAGTCCACACAAGGACAATGGGGAATCTGGAAGAAATGCAAAAACCTTCACATTAATGGTAAAGATCAAAGTCTTTTCCACAACTGACTTCTAAGCATAATTTTTTCTTTCATCTCTAGCTTTCTCCAGGATGAGGAAAGATTTATGCCTGGCAGTTTCACAGAGTTAAGTTTAATAGGATACCAGGTGGCAGCTGTCAGAGGCAGACTCAATTGCTCTTTCCACTGCTTAGGAATGGGTTTGCTCTTCTTGCTACACTTTTAGAGATTAAACATGACATTATTTCCTAGGACTTGATTTTAAACTACCCAAACTATAAGTAAGGTAATAGCTTTGCAGCTACTTCCTCACATAGTTTACACTTAGATGTCTGTTGGTATATACACATACATGTATCACAACACATTTTACAGAAGAAAATATACACTATTTTTAGGAATGAGGGACATTAAACATCTTTCCTAAACTCAGTGTGAACTAGTTTCAGCTGTGAGCTGGTACCTTTCTTTATACAGGTTCCAGAATGCACAATGTCTGCTTTCTCTCTCTCCTGTCTGTCAGCTGCTCTTTCTTGTTTGTTTGTTCTACATTTCACCTGCAGAAAAATTCAAAGTGTTTTGAGATTAAAAAAAACCCCAACCAAACAAAAAAAGGAATCTAACAGCACAGCACTCTGTGCCAAGGGAGGCAGCCCCAGATCTATAGCTCTGGAATGACTCTGCAAGGAGCCATCAAACCCACCCTCCTTCTCTGGCCACAGCCAAGTGTGTTCTGATCTTGCCAGGCAGAAGTTCATCTAACCTCCTAGGCAAGACCAAACATGCTTTATTACTTAATCTTACTAAATAAGACAGTGAGGGGAGTAAACAAAATGAGTTTTCTAATCTGAGTAATCTCTCTTGGCCAAATTAACATGGACTGCTTAAAATGGAAAAAGTTGACCATTGCCCTCCTTGTAACAGGACATACGTCATGTTCCCATCACCTCCCCTTTCTTCTTCTCCCTAGGTAATCAAAAGTATTGTTCCAGTTTTCCCCAAAACTCCTTTTTCTCAATTTTCTGCTTCTTTCATAAATGGCAATGCTTGAGAATAACAATAGTACAATTCTGAGACCTCACCATGAACAGAATATTAGAGCAGTTTGTGCTTGAGCTTTAAAAGCTGCAAGCATCAAATGTTACTAAACACTATTAAGTACTTGAGCACTTGCAACTCCAACAAAAGCAGGGGTTTTATTTCTTTGCTGCCTCTCTCCTGATCATGGAAACAACTCTGGGTCTCACCTGTAAAAATCTTTCTGTAAGCAACTGGAAACAAATGTGTTTCATTTCTAAGCTAGATATAATTTGAATGTAAGAAAAGAACATCAGGGCTGTAACAAAAGGATCAGATACTGACTTTATGAAACTGAGCCGAGTATAACCAAAAATCAGCACAGAGGCAGCGACTACAAAGGAGTCGCTGTGGAGCGACAGGAGTATCTGCTGGCACTGTTGCATCGCGCTGCTGACATGCTCGAGGAGAGGCTTTCTCCTCCCCCTTCAGTCTGACAGCGTGAGCTATTGCAAAGTAAATGCCAGCCACAGCCTCCAAGGACTAACAAGGAAGTCTGCAGAAGCAAAACAACCATATGCGATATTTGAACTGGTTCAGACTGGTTCAGAGTTTGCTCCACTAACTCAGAGTGCTTTCTCAGATGAGTTTTCTGTGTGGGCTGTAATAAAAGGCCAGAGGCCTCGGGAGGGCAATCTGGGTCCTATTGTTTACTGGGGAGAAGCATTAAGAGATTATCTCTAAATACTCTCGGCAATCAGTGACTTAAGAAATTTCACACACTGAGTCCTCTTAACGGCATCATTTTTTTTCTCCTTTATTGACAAGAAGTGCCCAGTGGCTTTCCAGTTTTCTCAGTTTTGAAGGGCCCAAGTGCTGACAGACATCTGTGCTCACACTGGCCCACTGCAGCAGTGGCAAAGGTCCCCATGGATCATCCCTCAGCTCTTTCCCTGGCTGCAGCATTCCAATCTCGGTATCTGATCACAGATTGCTTTACCTGCTATCCAACCAGTGGGTGTGTCTCATAGCAGGAGACCATCAAACCACAGCAATCTGGTTAGGAATTGGGTACAGCTGTCTGAAGATGTCTCCAGCTGCACTGGTTTTTGTTGCTTGTTTGATTGTTTTTTTGCTACAGATGCAGGCTGCTACTGACAAAAGCCAGAGGACACATTTCTAAGAGTGGAGGAAGGGAAGCTATTTTGAAAGATACTGTGATCTACTCAGAGAACACATAAGTCTGAGCCAAGAGCAGAAGCTTTACTCTCAATTTTTTAATGATCTCTGCCTGACCTTAGGCAAGCTTCTGCCTTGGTTTCCCATATTAGTATTACTTATGTCACAGAGGCAGAAATGATTATATGTCTGCAAAGCACTTTGGAAGCTTCAGACATCCAATACCTACCTTATGAAATGGCCCTGTAGGGGAAGGAATCCTGGAGACAGATATGCAGGAGATGTTCTCAAGATCTACATGTGTAGTGCTGACTTAGATGAAAGTACAAATAAGCATTAATGCAGGAATTCATTAAAATAGGAGAATGTGTTATTGGTCGTTTTTTAAGGTATAAACGTTCTTTTGTAACTTTCTTACATCTCAAAACACAGCTGTGCCCAGCAGCACCTGGCAAAGCCGAGCAGTTTGATAACCCAATTGTTCTTGTTAGAAAATGCCTACATAAAAATAACTGTTTATTATTTGCACATGAGAAATGTGAAAAGGTAGCATCAAAACAGCTGGAGATTTAAGTCAAAAGGAATAAAGATTTCAGTTCTGATATTTCTTCAAATTAACCTCCAGTGAATTGGATGGGATTTTTAAATATCCTTCTACCAATCTTTCACTCACTATGGAAGCCAATTTCACAGTGAAAGCCCCAAACTCTGCTGTTTAAACCTCAATAATAATGGAATATTACCACAGTAATAGTTAGATTTCATTGTGAAAAACACGAGGTTAAAGTTGCACTTAAATATGCAAAACTCCTACTCTAAATAGCACTACCACTCATGTGACCTCTATCCCAAGCCATCAGAAAGGCTGCAAGGTTATAAACTTGAACACATAAAAAAGCCAAACAGGTATTTTCTTCTCTCTCTAGGGCTTTGGGACTAGGACTGGAGTCATCAGCATAAGAGCAGAAGCAGAAACTCACTTTGTAATGGGTCTGTAATTCAGTGTGAGCAGAGAAGCAGAGACCAAACCTTGCAGTGGAGCTACTGCTGTTTCCTCATAAAATGCAGGATTCAGGGACATTTACAATGCAGAGCTCACAACTCGGGATTTTATTTCTTAGCTGACCTGAAAGCAGATAAAACCACTGGCACACAGGTACTGCTAAAGACTCCACAGGTGCTTGTCTGAAGGCTGTGGGAGGAATTGTTTATTTTGGGAAGTTGCCCTTTCTTTCCAGTTGAAGAAAGGCAAATCTCTGTTTTCTCTGGGTCACACACATGCCATAAGCATGCAGAGATAGCCTTTTTCATGACTGACATAGGCACATGGACTTTTTTACACCTATTTACAAAAGCAAAGACACTGTTCCTTCAAGTATGTTTACAGAACAGGGCAAACCTCTGTTGTTATTTTGGTCTTGAGTTTGCCATTCTTTTAGAAAGTTAAGGCTCCAACTGGTTAACCACGAGGAGGTAAAAAGCCAGGAAGAAACAAAGGTTTAATAAAGTTCCACTTCACACTTGCACTTATTTCTTTAGTATATAAAGGTGTGGAGTTAAAACACTCTGCATTTGACCAACACTTCAGCCCCTGAGGTAGGCAGGCCAGAAGCAAAACTCTATCAGCTCAGTTTTATTTCACTGCCATTCAGTTAGGACAATACCAAATTTCACAGATAATTGTTACTCCATCCACTTATGCTGAAATGAGAAATCTCACCACACAGTGCCAGAGAAAGGATTTCCTAGTCAAAATAAGGCAATCCTGATACACACTTTTGCAACCTGCCCACCACACTATGAATTCTCACACAGAGCTGTAGAAATGTGCAAAGGGAGAACTGAAAAGGGGAAGATTTTGAGATATGAGAAGTCCAGGCCATCTCTGTGCACTCATGGTCTCTACTCTCCATCTCCAGGAAATGAATGCATGCAGCCTGCAGAGTTTAATTCTCTTTTGGTTTATTACTATTTAAAAATCAGGTTTTGTATCCCCTTCTACAGAGGCTTCACCTTCCAACAGAACATACAAAAAATACACACAATAGAAAAAAAAAAAAAGATAGGTAGGTAAGTTGCTTTATACAAACAGGTCCCTAAGAACCCAAAAAGGCTAAAACAGGCTCGGTTTCAATAGAAGCAGGCCCATAAATAGGCAAGAGACTTCATTCAAGTAGGGAAAGAGTCATCCATCCTCACCTAAGATCCTTTCTTGCTCCACTGAAGACAATGGGAGGATTCCCAGCAACTTCAGTAGAAGCAGGATTGGGATTCATCAGAGCCAATGGCAAACTTTTCTGCTCTTTCCCTTCCAAGGCACTGTCTCTTCCATATGGCGTGCAGCCAGGGAAAAATACCAGTTTTCCTGGCTCATCCCACACTCATGTTTCAGTTGTTCACTCTACAAGACATCTAAGAACAGCCTTTTATTTTCTCTCTTACTCTGGTATTTGCACTAATTGCAGCAAACTTTCAGATTACAACAGTACCGAAGAAAGATTCTGAGCCCAAGAGCAAGGCTTGGTTGATTCCTTAAGAGCCAGAAGTCAGTCTGACAACTTTGCAGAGGGCATGTAAAATTTGCCTGGAGAAGGCACCAGTTTGTAGACACAGCAGCCAAAAAGGTATTAGCAAGCATGAAATTGATTTATTATAAAATCACTTACCCAAGGTCACTATGTGACTGCAGGATGCTCAAGAGCATTTATGGCTGCCAGTGGCTGCATGAAGTGACTCCATGGTCCACATGGAACACAGGAGCTGGGAGGGAGTCACTGGAACATCAGTGACACTCCAGTTAGCTCCCTCCTTCAGCATATCTCGGCTCAGAGCACTTCCAGGTCTCCAAAATTGCAGTACAAGTATGGAGGCCACCCAGGAAAAGCTTCATTCACATAAACCCTGAGAGCAGATCAACAGTGCCAGGCAGTATTTAAATAAATTTAAATATCACACCTTCCAGGAAAAATGTGGCCAAATGTTTGTTTAACTTTGCATTACATCTGAAGTCAGTGAGGCCAAACATTTGTGACAGAGTTCAGCAACACAATTGTGCAGCACAATATGGCACATCAATTAAATATTGGCACGTTCTTACCCAAAGGTTATCATCATCTCATCTCACAGACAGGAACACAACACAGGAAGAGGCTAGAGATGACACAGGGAGTTCATTCTTGGCAAACAGGCCATCAGTGCTTGCCACCACAGAGTGCACAGCTGTGGTTTTTCACTGACGTGCCATAACCATCCCAACCATCACCACAACCCCTCACAGCCAGGGCTCCTGGGCTGCATCACTCTGCACCACTTTAAAAGAGTGCTGTGACATCACTGCTTTCTCTTTTTGCTTCTTAGCCAAATAGCTCCTGCTTTGTTGGACAGCCAGCAGCCCTTAGCAGAGCTGCACACACCCGAGTGGGCAGCACCCTGCACAGGCTGTGTGGAGGGTGAGGATGAAAGCAGCAGACACACAACACTTTGCCAGTGCTGGTGCTGACTCTGTAGCTGTACCTGTGGCTGCAGCCCAGGAGCGCTGCCTGCCCCCTCCCTCTGGATCCCAGGCTCAGGCCTCTGGAACGTGCTGCCTTCTCACAGGGCCAGGGAGCTGCAGCAGATTGGGCTGGAAGCCAAATATGTTCCCAAGGGTTCATTCACAACAGCTGAAGGATCTTGTTTTGAAAAGGATGTTCAGGATAAAAATATGTGGCTCTTTCAAGAGACACTGGAGCCTTCCAGAATTTGTTTTCCTAGTGGGTTTATTTTTTCCCCCCTCTTTGCTCATTTGTTTTGTCTCTCAGGCTAGAATTGAGACCCTAAGCTCAGAAATTCACTGTGAGCTTCTGCTCTGTTCAAATAAAATTCAGGTATTGTGCCCAAGAAAAAGGGGAGCAGTACTAAGCTGGCTTAATTTACATTTGGGTATTGACAATGCTTTTAAGGTATAATCATAATGCTGAAAAAGCCAGCACATTGTGTTGTTTGGCACTTGCTCTCAGATTTTATGCCATGGTGACAATTGAAAAGATTTTATTATTTTTGTGGGTGGTAAAGAAAAACCTTTCCTCTTTCATTACTTAGAATTTTGGTGGCTGTTTTTTACTTTGTCCATTTATCTCTCATGAAACCCAAGGAGAGCTCTTGCTCTCCATTCATTCTTCCAACACTGAAGTCTGGAGTTCCTTTGAAGTTTACTTTGGCATCTACTTCCTCAAGCAAGCACCTTAAAAAAAATTAAAGCTGAAAGTGGTACCCCACTCCCGACTCAAGACGTAAGTTTAGATATTGAATTCTAGGAACAAAGATTTAGTGAAAAAACAAGACACTAAAGTTACAACAGAGCCTACAAAATCTAGGTTAGCTTTCATACTAGCAATTCAATTAGTTGAGTTATAGACATTCAGTTACACAGCTCTTCTATTCAAGTCATTCCTTACTGCTGACAGCAGTTGAGGGAGGAACAATAATTTCAGGGAATACATGGGAAATAACAAATATTCCCTAAGTCACTGGCACTCAAACAGGTCTAAAATTGTGACTGGGCATTTACAATTATTCAAAAGATTGGTAGGAAGACCAACTCCACACCATCTTAATAGTTCTAGGCTTTAAAAACCAAAAAAACCCATCCCCCCAACATATATACTTTGCCCTACTATAATTAAGGCACTGGATTGAGAGAAGGAAAAATCTGTGTTCAATTTCTGGTTCTGCTATCAATTTCCCATATCATCATGGGCAAATCACTTAGGATTTAGAGCTCACATGCACATTGCCATGGGTCAGGTGAGCCACACTGTTTGCACACATTTAAGACATGACAAATGCATGACTAATTTAACTGAGTATGGAATAAATTACATTAAATTGCTTTACCTTGCATTTTTTCTGGATTAACATTTATAAATTCAGGCCACAAAAGCCTGAGAAGTTTGTGCCCTCACATTTAAGACAACACTTAAGCATGCATGCAAGTGGTTTTTAGTCCTTTATCTTTCACTCATTCTCTTAAAAGCATCTATTCCTTTCTTCTGTCTTTAATATTTAGATTATGAATGACTGAAGATGTTTTCATCATACCTAATACACAAGGCTTGAGCCTCAGATGAGAGGTTATGGGACTCCTATAATACAAACAAATACTACAAGTCTAATGATATACATCTGCATGAACTGAAGTTTCATTCTTGACATGTGCACCAACTCAAACATTGGCTTGCAGTCCCTCCAAAGGGGAAGGCAAGGAAGGGAGGGTGGCCCAAATCAGAACTATCATCTACACACCAATTAGAAATGAAATGTAATGGCAACAAGCTGCAGCTCAAGGCATGTTACATACTTCCCTTTGAACTCTGAACTTGTGAGGCTGAGTCTTCTGTTTGGATCTGTCTCATGTTCTATAAGAAACAGGCATGTCCCAAAGTACAGAATAGAAAGAATGTGCATGTAGATTAAATTACTGTCCAGAATGGACAAGCAAAAAGCACTGAAAACACACCACAGCTAAAGATCTGCCCAACTTCCTACTGGCACTAGCATGCACCAGCCTCCTGTGCTGGTACAAATCTCTCCCATTTACACTAGGATGATCTAGAACTGTCATTTCAGGATTGTTAACCTCCTGCCTAATTGTTTCCCTGTCCACTAGACTGAGAAGTAAGTAGTTTTCATTCAATGTATTCATGACAACTTAGTAAGCATTTTCTTTGACAAGCAGAATACACAGTGTTTTTGAAGGCTTCGTTTTCAGATAAAGGCTTTTGTTTCACCAGGTCAAATTCTGTAGCATTCAATATTAAATTCTGATAGATACAGCCAAAATTCAACCCACTTGTAACACTAAAGTCAGAGGAGATAAATGTAGGATGAAAGTATTCTATACTCTGGACTTAGCTTTTGGAGTTGAATTCTATGATTAATGCACCTTCTTTGAGTGCATATAGGTACACTGGGGACAAAACCTTCTGTCTTTCAGCATACAGCCTCAGTTCAACAGACATTTCTCCTGTGGATTAATTATGAGCTATTAGTAAATCACTGACTGCAGCTGCATTTGCTAATCCCAACAAATTGTTGTGCTGAGTGGAAAGCCTCCTCTCTCCTGATTTGCTTGGCAGCTTACAAGGTTGTCTCAGCACTAAATTTGTAAGTTATTTAAAAATGTTTTGTCACTTTTCTAAGATATTCTGTTTTTACCTGTCTACTAATCTTACCAGTACAAGAGCAATTCCATGAAGCTTTAGTGGTGGGGTTTGTTTGTTTCACTGGTTTTTCCTTTTAAATGAGGCTCATACCTATTCCAGGATTCTGGGAGGAGATGACTGGAGAAGAACATGTCCTTCAGTCTCCCAACACAGATTAATAGCAAAACATCAAGTCCACTGCAACATGCTCTCAATTTAGAAAGTGCTGGTGCTATAAAGAGAAAGCCATTGATTATTCATCCTTGATTTATAATAGTAGAGAGCAAGTACAAAAAATATCTTCTTACAAGAGGGAATCTGGGTCTTCTAACTCTGTAGAATTTAGAATGTAATTCCAAAATCCATACACTTACAAAGGCCTCTCTAATTCTAACATAAAACCAAATTGGGAATATCAGTTAAGCATCAGCTGGCAGGGTTTGGATTAGAAGCACCTGGGCAATGCAGGCTGTGGCACAAGAACACTTTGTGTCTCTGTGCATTACACAGATCCCCTGCAGCAAAGGAGAACCTGGTCCAAGAGGGTCTGCCCTGCTCCAGCACTGTACTAATGATGGAGATACATTTTGTTTCATGGGATGCAAGTTTGGTGCAGGACATGGGCTCTCAGAATGGCCTTTTTAGAAACATTCAATACACAAAGCAGTTTACCAAATCACTACTTAAACCTTTGCTCAATAACTCTCTCAACAATTGAGATGTAGAGAAAATTCTTCAGAGATATGAAAATAAGGAATAAATTCAGGAAACTGTTCTATGTGACTTTGAGCATCAACAGCAGAACCATAATTAAAACTCAGAGAATTCCTAACTCCTAACCCTGTGTTAAACAACATTTATACCTGGGTTTGGTACATAAAACCATGACTAGTTACATGGAAGGAAAGGGAGGGTCAAGAAAGGACATTATTTCTGCACAAGTGGTATTTTCAGATTAAATGGAATGTCTAACAGCCTGGGGTGCAGCTTCATTGCATTTTGTAATCAGTTCTTTTTCAAAGAATTGTTTGCAATTCCCACCTCATTTGGAAAAGAAAGGAGTAACAGTGGCTTTTGCAAACCTGACTAGAGACAGATCAGGAGAGCACAAGGGCCAAAAAGCCCAGCTCACTGAGAATACAGCACAGTGCAGAGTGGGATTCACATATTATTTACTGGCTCTCATTTGCACACCTTTTGGACAGGTGGCTAAACTGCTCAAAAACCAGACAAAACGAGGGGATGCAAAGTAACATACTAACTTCTTTAATAGAGTCCAATCCAATTAAACCAAAATCACTCTGTGAACCCCTGGGTTTATTCACACTAAACAAGTCAGTGGTACATAGTGTTAACCCGATAGCTGATCGTCTTCATCCCCTAGGTCCCCACATGAAAAATGAGCACCAGTCAACCAGACTGTAATGGTATTTTTCCTTCCTTTTTTTTTTTTCTTTTTTTTTATTTTCATAAAAACTATTTATTTTCATAGACTTAAAACAACCAACTAGCCAAGTTATTAATTATGGTACATCTAAAAAAAAAAAAAAAAATCTCATACTAACCCTAATGTGACTGCTGCTTTACGAGTGCTCTGTGTACCGCCTTAGACTGGCTTTTCAGTAGCAATTCACTACAACAGGTCCTAAAATAATAATAATAATAAAGGATTAAAAACCTGACAGCAAGTTTGATGGTCAAAAGTAATAAAAACAACCTGTTCTGAAAGGTGATTTTTCTCAGCAGTTCAGTCCTGCTGCAGCACTCACAGCCTCACAAAGGCAGAAGGGGATCAAATTCTCTCACCTTCTTTAAATGTTTCTGGTTTTAAAAGGACAACTGCCTTGTAACCTGCTAGGAACCATGGGGCATTTTACTTAACATTATATTCAGTAATGGGTCTGTTTTTTAAACTTACTGTTTTTCTGGGGAAATTTAGGGAGGGCAGGGGAATAGAGGGAGAACAAAATCACAGCTCCCTGTAGCTGCAGCTCCCCAGGTGCCTCGGTCACTAGGACTGTGTCATTCTCAGACCAATGCTGGTAACTCTTGATTACTCTCAAAGAACACAAGGAAAACACCACCAGCAGCCTCTAAAGCTCCATTTGTTTTGGGTCGTATCTCCTATTCAAGGCCACCATCTTCTGTAATTTATCAGCTAAAGAAGCATTTTCTCCCTCTCCCCAGTGAAGGTTTAAAGGTGGGGTAGGGCATGAGACAAAGAAGGAAGCTAAAATTAATAAAAAATTCTCAGCTACAGAACCAAATTTCATTATTTCCTCTTTCATTCACAGCATCTTATCATTAGAGCCAGACTGCTGCTTTGCTTTGCTAAGATCCAACTGATCTCATTTCCCCTCTGGCCCCATTGGTTGCTGGTCGACCTCTGGATCCACTAGGGATGATGCAAATGCTGACTGGACGATCTGAAACCCAAACGACTCCAGGAGAGACATGTTCTGTTGGGGTGAGAAGGGGGATCCTAGAGCAGGACCCAGGTCCCCCAGGGGGCCACCAAGGGCCCTGACGTGCACTTTCTGTATGTGTTTGTTCAGATAAGACTTGGATCTGAAAAAGCTGCCGCATTCAGGGCACGGGTACTTCTTCTCTCCTTCCATCTCCATTTTGTTTTTGCTGACTGCCAGGTCACACGAGAAGGACCCATTGGTGCTCTGTTTCTCAGGAGTCTTGAGGTCACTGGTGTCAGAGAGGTCTCCATATGAATCAGAACTCTCAATCGGGTCCGAATGTGAACATTTCTGGCCTTCTACGGGAAAAAGAAAAGAGAGAAGTTTTCAGAATCTTGGCTCCCAAGGGAAGATATTTAACATGCATTAAAATAAATTAGATTGGTTACCACCTGATCACATGAATGCCTGTCACAACAGAATGATACACACTTAACATCCAATCCCTCACATCCTAAAGCCCTTGAGCACAGGTCCCCTTTCCAAACCACCAGGCTGATATCAGAGCAACAGCTGGGGTTTCATTAGGGATTTGTCATGGTACTGAATGCAACCATAAAGGGTCTCTGGTTCATACAACACTTCTTGAATCCCAAGGATGTCTCACAATGTTTACACCTCATACACTACAACAGGATGGACCTAATGATGAGTTTTCAACTGTGTAGTTCACTCGCACACTTCTGAAATGCTGTTGATACTTTGGGGCAGAGCCTAGAAACTTCATGAAGTACAACAGGCTGCAGCAAGATGTGAAGAAACCTGGAAACACTCAGCAAAACAGCAGTGAGCTACTGCAATTTAAGAACTGCAATTCCATTTAGTCTCAAGGAACTCTTTTTCACAAGTGCAACACTGTTAGAAGTTACTTCACAACCTAATATTGTTCTATCTTTAAATACTGCAGCGTGAAACAGCAGAGAGGTTAGGGATGTTATTTAAGTTATTTGGATATATTTCCTGGCAAAGCCATTGGTATGTTTGGAGTCTTCCCCATTCTCCTCTGGCGTTATGCCAAGGAAGTTTGTCCACACTTTTTTGCTCAGTGCATGTGAATGAGCGTGAGAAACCCAGACGTGCTCACTAAAGGAGTCTCTGAATACAAACAGGCTGTACCTACCATTAACTCTAAGAGACCAAAGAACCACTTGGCACAACCCAAAAGACAGATTTGCTCTGGACTCAGCATTACAAACCTAACAGGATATGCATGAAATCGATACACCACTGAGCTGGAATAAATCTCTTGTTAAGTCAGCACACCACCCAAAACTAAAGGGCTTCTGTAGTAACTCTATCAAGACTTCAACAGAAAAAATTACACAACTCAAGCTTTCTGCTGGCCCAGTGTTTGCTTAACCCAGCCTGCTGTGTTCTCCTGGGCAAGAAAAGAAACAGAACAACCATGGCTTTGAAGAATTTTCTGATGTTTCACTTTCACCAGGAACACTGACAGCTCAAACCAAGAAGCAAAAAACTATTCTACATAGGTAAACACACTGCTTTACTTATTCAGAAGTTAAATACTCCTCAGCTATGCTTACAATAACAACTTTTTCTCCCCCCCACCAAGTTAAATGAATGTCAAAACAAGAAAGCAGCAGTACTATTATCACCCTTCTATTATCACCTCTCCTTCCCAACAACGGCATTTAGAAGTGTAAGTTTGGCTACAGACAGCTGGCTGCAGGTACAGCATGGCCCCTAGCAAAACCAGAAACGGGGTTTGACTGACGCGAGATTCAAGTGGAGTGGGACTAACAAATTTGTCCTCAGGCAAAATTCAGACGCTGACTGCTCCAAGGAAGAGGGTCAAGATGAACTAACATGGCTTTTTCAATCTTCCAAATTGAGAAGCTGCCAAAGCTTCACATACTCTTCTGTGCCCATTTCCTTCCCCTAGACTGTCCAATGACAGGTATTACATCCTACATGATGCTATGGAATTTCTCTGCATCTCCCTAAGCTTCTCTCCAGTATTTTCCCTGTCCTTCTCCCTCCCCTTTCTCGTGCCCAGCCCGACACCCCACAACACAAAGCTCTGCACAGAGCAGCAAGGTGCAGAGCAGCGAGTCTCTTGCCTTTGATGCCATAGGTCCTGACGCAGTGGAACGCTGCTCCCCCATTCGGGATGGACTCCTGGTGTCTGGAGACCTGGGGAAGGGGAACACCGTGGTGGGTTTTAACATGGACCTTTAAGTAGGAGGCAGAGGAGAAACCTAAACAAGATAAAAGGAGATGAGATCCTGCCACCAGCAAAGACACACATCTGCCTTCCCTGTTCCTTTAATCTTTCTCTTGCTCCTGCTCCCTATTTTAAAGCTGCTGTTCCACCAGTTCCCTCTGACATGCTCACGTGGGAGTCCTGTCATCCTCAGGCAGTAATGCAATGCACACTTTTCATCAGACTGAGTATCCTTTGTGTTAGTCACAAAGAGAGAGCAGCCTCCTTAAAAACAAATTCTGTGTAAGCAAACCTAGCAGGTAACATGAAACTTTCTGGAAAAAAGGCAGAAGAGACATAATACCAAAAAGGCACCCATGTCTCTTCACCATTTTTCTGCTGTTTCATTTATTTTAATAAAAATGCTTTTGTCATCTGATAATACATTGGAAGATTAATTGGAAGTTCCAATTAGTTGATTTTTTGCTGTTAAGGTCTGAAGGAATGCTATCTAGTAACAACCCTTGTTGGTTTAGTGTGCTTTCCCCTTAGGTTTCTATAGCCCTTACAGTGACTTCTAGAAGGCAGAAAGCTGAAACTATTGACTTTTTAAGGTGTACACTTTTGCTCAATACTAATTTTTGAAAAATATTTCCTGCAGTCAGCTCATCCTGAGTTTTAAAAAATAGACTAGAACTTGTATTTTGTCTACAGTTAACAAAAAGTACTAAAAATAAATTTCAGTATTTTTATTAGCTCTGATCTGTAAGCACCAAACACTGAAAATAAAAACATATATATCAAACAATTGAATTCTGAACAAACCAGTTTTTTACATTTGTCGGTGTGCTTTCTAAAATGTTTCTTTAAGTCTCATGTAATTTTTCTTCAATGCAATGCATTATCTCACATATACTTTGGAAAGTTTTAAAATTCAACCTCAATAAGATTTGCAGTCACTGCTTGTACATTTGGACCATATATGAGGCACAAGGAGGACAGAGTTTTAAAGACTTCCTACAGAGGTAAAGCTGCCACCACCAACCAGCTTAATTTTCTGTTATAGTTTGAACAGAGTACTATGGCACTTTCATGTTAGAAATATTTTCCACTAACAACTAAGAACACAACACAAGGTTCACCACTGCAGACCCAGAGTTGAAGGTTCCCTTTCTGGAGAGAGAAAACCCAAGCCCTAGATTTTTTTAAATCAATATAGCATTTACAGTACAAGTCCTTACAAGAGAACTTTCATAACAATAATTTCCTTAAAATATGAGTAGATATTCTACCATTCTACTATTTCTATAGGGATATAACTGCATTTACATTTGATGCTATATAATAATATATTAGGAATGCTGCACACCAAATACTACACCTCTCTGGGGTGGATTTTCTGACTGCAGCTGTTAGTTTCAGGTGCTGAATTTAATAAAGAATGTGGATTTTCTCTGTACCTAGCACATAGAATATCCCTCTACCCTGACTTTTATCCAGAGGTTATTAAGAATTATATACACATGACCTGCAAAGCAAGAACTCCACAGCAACCTGCTGAAGGGAAAAGGGGCAGGCTGCTGAGAATGAACAAGAAGTAGTTACTGTGGACCCCTGAGTTGAAGATAAAAGTACAGAAAAGTAGATACATCACAACTGAAGAAACCAAGAACATATGACTCTCAAAATACAATGGAGCAGAATCACCAAGGCCAAGTAATCCAGGGAATTAATGTAAGGATATTATCCTCCCAAAGAATGCAAGACCTACCCTCAGACACAAAATGCTACATTGAAAATCTCACTGTACAGCGAGAGAATATATTCTTACAAATAGCAAAAATTCACTGGAGATCTGAAAGAACCAGTCTTTGACTGGCAGAGAGAAGGGCACAGTGTACAGATATAATGGTGACACTTCCACCTATGAGGTACTTTCCTTATTTCACACATGTGGCTAATAACCACATGCATGCTGAGATCAACCTCTTTGATGCAGCAATGCATTCAAATCTCACTGCCAACCATTAAAAAAGGACTACATGCAGGTATTCAGTGTTTTTCTACACCACAACTGACACAGGAAAATCTGAACTTGTAATCTCTGCACACAGGATTTTTTCTGAACTCTGCAGTTCTATTTGTAGAGTACATTGTTTTATAGAATGAAAACTGCTGCAAAGTGTGTTAGCTCCCCTTTATGCACTTGGCAGATGAACATGTGAGTCATCAACTTCCATCAAAACCGTAAGAATGCCAACTGCTTCATGGGAAACTGTTTTAAGAGAGACTTTTTTGGGGTTGTTTTCATCCTAATTTTTTCCTGAAGCACTTAGGACTGGCCTTTTTATCTCCACCAGACTTTAATTATGAATGCTGTCCTAGGAAGATGGGTGTTTATAGACCATAATCCTTCACTCTTAAAAGTCTCTCTCAGAGCAAAGTCAGACTAATCCAGAGGATAAAGTGGCACTATTTTTCAGAGCAGGAATATATTTATTGCTTTACTCATACACATCTCTCCACTTTGCAACACAGATTATTTCTTCATACCAGAAGAACCAATATTAAAAACATGTATAGAGAGGAAATGATCTCCTTTATAGAAATGGGACCTGTCCCTCGATCTCTTAGGTAAGGTCTATAAGGAGATAAACTACAGAAATAATTGCAGGATGCTCCTTGTTTAAAAATTGTAATTTGGATTTAGCTGGAACATGAGGACAATGTGTCTTTATTTACTGGACTCTGTTCCCCATGAATGTACAAGAACTCAGCATGAAAAAATAAATTCTCATTTGTGATTGGAATATTTACCCTTTTCCTAACTAATTTGATACTTTGAAACAAACAATGTGTATGTGTTTGAAACACAACCCCAAAGTTCTGAGTTGCAGGTGTCATTACTAAGTACCAAAGTCATTAATCTCTTGAATACTTTGAAAAAGCCCACACAAGCAAATAAAGTTCCTACGGATGTTAATAGATTGTGTAACAACACAACAGGAGCATGTCTTCTTTATTTAAAACAATTAAAGAGAATTTGTCTAAAAATGTGAGGCTTGGGGATTAGTTTTTTAAGCACATTTTAGACAAATTCATTAAGAAAAAAAACCCACAACAAAATACCAAACCAAAAAAGAAAAAGAAAGAGAAACACCCCCAAAATCCCAGGAGGGGAAAAAGAAACAACACAAAACCCCCCAGAACCACTTCACCATTTCCCTGATTTAACAAGATTTAATTGCTTCCATGATTACTCTAAGCATAAAGACCTTGAGTAAGAAAACAACCTGGAAAAAACACCAAATCACAGCTGTTTTTAAAAATTATACTGCCACACTGTAAAAGAAATAAGTATGACAAACAAATGAACCACATGACATGACAAACTATTGCCTACTGCTTTCTGCCAGGTACTGAGTTCCGCCCCCATCTCCTAAAGCCATGAAACCTTTAAAACAACATGAGACACTTCATTAAGTTCCACAGAAAAGCCTCCAGTCCAGTGGGATCAACAGAGGGAGTCTGAGTCTATCATTAACATCAGGAATGTCACCTTTCCATCCACTTTTTTTTTTTTTTAAAGTGATCAACATCCAAAATTCTCCCCACAAGCAGCCTGAGCTTGCAGAGCATTCCTGCCTGACAATTACTATATCCAGAGGCTGACATTTACTATATCCAGAACCAGCTAAATTTCAATTAAAAAATACATCAGCACATTAGCCAAGGGAAGAATAAACAAAATCCCTCTGCACAAGCACCTCAGCCATGGCACAGCTGTGATCAGGTTACTGTGTGTGGCTTCTGACTGCACCAATGCCTATCAAACAGATATTTCTAATCCAGAAATTTTCCATTAGATTTCATCTTGCCAGGCTCTACAGTTTTAAAAATAACTACTTAAAACAGTGAACATTATACTTTGATTCTAGAACACCTGGGATTAAAAATTCTGCTGCCACTGATCATAAATCTATAATCAAAATTTACAGCATAAAACAATGACTTTACAACACAATTGTTTGACAAATCCTTCCTATGAATTTTAACACTTCCTATGAAATTTAACATTATTCATTTTTCCTGATTACATTTTTTAAACCCTGACACAAACTGAAATTCACAGCAGACAATTGTGACAACTCCCACAAAATATATAAACAGTAAGAAGAAAGTAGTTGCTTAAAGTTTGCTGTACAGCAGGTTCCCTAGCCTTCTACAGAGAAGTATATATATTTTATTTAAATTCCCACTGTACGTTTAGACTTGTAAAATGTGAATAAACCACTTAGTCATTTTATTGTTTGAATGCTGGGTCTGTCTTTGTCACACTGGCTCCATTTCCAAAGAGCTGCAGTGACATCCAGTGGTAGTTAAGCTGAAATTCCAGCTTACAAATCGTGGAAACAAGACAATTCCTCCCAACCCATCTGAGTTTCTGTTTGGCACTATGTTCAATGGAAGGAGAGCAGGACAGCACCTGGATCTCAAACAATATCTTCCATGTTGTTGCCCCAAAAAGAATCAGGATAGGCCTAGACTGTTTTTCAGAAGCCAGGCCTTCAGCTGAAAAGGAGGGCAAGCTTCATTTCACACCATCCACCTGGAGCTTCAAAACCTGAAGATTTTCAACTCAGATGCCTTTTCCATTCCCACTGATAACATCACTTTCAGGATTTACAGACTGTTCAGCTAGGAAACACCTCCCTTGCAGTTTAATGTCTCATTACTCATCAATTCCATAAGCTCCCTGTACAGTCTGCACATTAAACACAGAAGAGCTTTATTTTCTCAAAAGATTTCACCTCTCTTAAACTAGAACAAGAACACATATCAGGAAAAAAAGACTCATCAGAAAAAACAAGTCCCAAAGCACAGCAGCAATCTCTTCTAACACCTATTAGCTATGTATACCTGTGTGAGCCAAAAAGGCATTTTCAAGTTGTGAATTAATCCCTCAAAAAAAAAAGACACCAATAAGTCAAAATAATTTTTCCAGCTTGCCTTATGTCCCACAAAGCCTAAATTTCCAACTCTCTCCAACTGAAGAGTACTACATAGAGATGGAAAAGCTTCACAAGCTTCGTCATGTGGTTCAGTTTTACATAGTGCTGCATGGAGCAGAGAGGTGGACTTGGTGATCTTTATGGGACCCTTCCAACTGTGAAAAGCTGCATTTATACAAATAAAGGTAAACCACATTTCTAGTACTCTTTACAAAGTATGTTTTAGAAATGTACATTAGTACAAAGCAATAAAGAGGGAGAAGCAGCTTGACTCTATTGCACCAGGAGGTTAAGCAATACTTAGTAACACTATGTAGGATTTATGATTCTCAACTTGATGTGTATTTCAAAGATACAAAAACATTCTTCTTCCAAACTGACTGCAAGGGCTCAAGTCTAATCGGATATAGAAAAAAAAAGAAGATGTATGTTGAACAGCAGCAAGGCAACTTATCATGGTTATTGTAGAGGGATCTGGCTATTTAGCAAACAAAATTTGTTTCAGATTTAAACTGTGTTTCTTTGGCAACCATCTGCCATGTGAAAACTGATGTACTCCATCAGTTTCAGGGTTAAGGATTCAATAGGAAAAGCAGTGTGTGTACACAATAGGGTACAACCTCCTCCTGTTGCAGAGAGTCACGCAGCCTTACAGCTCCCCTCGAGTGCTGGCCCAACCCAGTGGAATAAAAAACCAGTTTCTTCATTACCTCGGTTACAGATAGTGCAGAAATTGCTTGGTCCTTCACTATGCTTCTTCAAGTGATCTGCCATGTATGCTGCTCTCAAGTACTTCCCACACACCTGGCACGGGACTTTGTCTTCATGACACGCCAGGTGTGAGCGCAGCCGGTCACGAGTGGCAAAGGAAGCATTACAAGTCTGCAGGTATAACGAGAACCATGTGACTCATCAGCTCTGCCAACAGCACTGATAGTGTTGAATATATTTAGTATTCTTTAGAGTAAATACCTTAGGTACTGTGCAAACACAAAAAAATTACATGATGTGCAAGCTGTTTTCCCCCAGATAAAAAATTCAGAACACCAACACATTGCACAAGTTGTAATGTTACCACTCAAAAGAATTAAAGCAGCAAGAAAACAGCTCTGACACACTACAGACAGTAAAATTTACTCCAAGATAGACTTGTAAGGTTCTAGCTCCTTTCTGAGGATGAAGATACTAAAATTTTAAGTAATATTTAACAAAAGAAATAGCAGAAACAACTTTGCTCTGTTTAGAATAAGTTCTGCCATTTCACTGAGCCATTAGAATCACTTTAAACCACTCAAATGTCCTCTCTGTCATTTTCCTAAATTCTGCTCTTTGATGAGATAAATCTAATTCAGTACACAGACTTCTTTTGGAGTGTGAAGACATACAAACAAAGGATCACACAATTATCTGGGATGACAATATGACGAGGGACAGTAGAAGAGTCATCCTGGCATCCACAGCAGCAGTGCAGACAAACCATAGAGGTGAAGCCTCCAAACTGAGCAGATATCAAAATAACTGCATGACATTGTAATCTGTTTTAACTTACCCCTGGTCAAGGTATCATATTCCACTTACTGCCACAAAATAAGCTTGATTTGGCATAAGATAATATTGATTCTTTTTGCCCACTTTCCAGCTGAAATCTCTATGGCAAGTGAAGGCTCCCTCTCATTTTTGTAACCCCAGCAATGGGCAGGCAGGCAGGCTGTGCCCACAGCCTGTTCTAGTGGCCTGCCAGCTCTGAAAGGCTTGCTCTGGCTCTAATGTGTGAAGGGAAATAAACCACCAGCAATATGCTGCACAAGGGATTAGGGTTATGGTCTAAACCATTTCACAAGTGCAAGAGGAGAAACAAAAGCAAACACACATCAGAATGATCAGACCAAGCCAGAGCAGTGACATTCAAGAGTGTACAGTGTTTTGTTTAAACCAACTTCATATAAAATATCACAGTTTTAAGAAATATATAACCAGAACCTCCCCCAAAAAATAATGAGGCTGCTCACTGTCTTGGGAACTGGGTATAAGGTGCATTTTTAAATATCAGTGTGTAATTAAACCATTGTTTCAATAGAGATAAGACTTAGTAAAGTAACAATCTTAGTAAAATTCCAAGATTATAATTCAAATAAGTGGAATTGATAATACAGAAGAGGATAATGTAATTACATAAAATTCAGTTAATCAAGAGCTTAATCCAAAAACCACTGAAGGCAGCTGAAAAGCACCTATCAATTTCAACAGGCTTTACACTCATTCGATCCTGTGAGATGCTTAAGTGTGGAAAACTCCCATGGAGCTGAGGCTGCTGTGCAGCAAGTACAAGACTTAACACCCCAGAGGATCAGGACTTAATGAAATTGAAAGGGCAACAGTAAAATTATCTGGATTTCTGCGACATACACAGTTTAACTAGGCCCACCAGACAAAGATTTATAAATTACAAGTATTGAGGTTTAAGAGGCAAATTCTTAAACATGAAAGACTTCTCTTCATTTGTAATCTCAGTACACAGCGCTGAGCAAAACAGGTGCAGCTTTCACTTACTAAAGCGTTCTTAGAGGTAAGCACTCTCTTAAGGCAGGACTGCAGCACTGATACTAATCAATCTGCTGGGTATCAGCTAAAGATATATGACTAGAGTATCAATAATGACAGCCAAGAGATCCATCATCAATAACTCTAAAGCTGTGGAGCCACAGGACGGTCCATACCCGAGCATTGGGAGTGCATTGGCCGATGAGAAGCAGACCAGAGACAAATCACATAAATACAGCGATGCCAAAGTAAAACCAAATCTATCCCACAGTCAACTTAGCAAGTTGAAAACTTAGGCAAAAGCAATATAATAATTTATGTGTTTGATTTCTTACAGTTGCTGCTGAGTTGTGTAAAGCTCACCTTTGGATAAGCTATATAATAAATATATCTGCAACAAAGTTTAGAAACAATAATTAAGTCCAGTGGAGAAAGCAAGAACCAGTTTAGCTGAATCATAACAATGGGAGACAGGACTAGGGTTAAAGAAAATCCCAAAGTTAATATTCAAATAGTTAATATTTATAAAAGGTATAGAGAAAAAAAAAGTTTTATTTTATGAAAGATTTGAAGTGCTAAATGAGTGCTAAGTATTTGTCATTAATTGTTAATCATAGAAGAAAACTCTCCAGTGCTTTCCTATCAAACATTGCACAGGTATATAAATAGATCAAAAAGAATATATAAAGTTTAAAAAACATTGTTTAAGAAATACCTCTTGAAGTTTCAACTTTTCTATGGATGTGGATGTCTCTGAGCTTATTCCATGGTGGCTGCCATTTTCCTGCTAATAGGCAGGAAGTAAGAGAAATTAGGACAGGAAGAAACTCATTCTGCATTGAAATCAATGGGAAACGCACTGGACTTGGGATGCCAATTAAGTTGTGCTTTAATTTAACCAGCATTTTTATTTTTTATTTAATTTGCCTGATGAACAACCTATCTTGTCTCTGAGAGGAGCAAACTTCCGTTTTCTCCCCTTGTTCTTTCATGTGCACAGATTTTCAGATCACTGTTTGCTCCCAGACTGCAGCCTGACTTTCACACATTGACACGCCAAAGCCAACAGCTTCACCCCATCCTGTGGGGTCAGAAACTGAGCTGCCCCATTCTGGCCATAAAACTGACTCCCTCCTCCTGCTGTAGCCAGAACTCAACTGTCAGACTGGGACAAAAAAGTATAAATTCACCAGTGCAACAATCCAGGGGAAAAAATCCAGAGTGCCATTTGCCTGGACACCAAAGGAACTTCTTGGGTCTGATTTCTCAGCTGCTTGGCTCTGTGGAGATCTTCCCTAATCTGAGCCTACCTTAACAGTAATGAAAAAGCTGGAGTCAAGACTTTGGCATCAGGTGCTAGAGGTGCTGGAAGTTAGGATACTTGTGA
This sequence comes from Fringilla coelebs, assembly GCF_963513975.1. NCBI lineage: Eukaryota > Metazoa > Chordata > Aves > Passeriformes > Fringillidae > Fringilla > Fringilla coelebs. The sequence goes on along the minus strand of NC_140043.1, from coordinate 4,591,078 downwards.
AAGATCTGTGAAGCACAGCCATTATCTCAGGGGGATGAATACAGATTACAAACTGAGCACTGAAAACTACTGCTGTTGCAGGGATGTTCAGCTTAAAATTGTCCTGTTTCTCATACTTTCATTTATTCTGAATTTGGGTTGACATCTTCCCACTTTTGTTTTGGTACTTGTGCTGTGATGCCACAGCAACAAAACATTACATATCACCAGTTTGCAAAGATACCTTAGAGCTCAGGTAAATGGCCAGTTTGTTTAAATCATACCAGAGCACAAATTCCAAAAATGCCATTACAATAGAGGATTCTGGAGTGCTCTGCTGTTTATGGAGTAATTCTCTTTTTCAATAAACATAAACAAAGCATGACAATAACAGGAATTTTCAACAGGAACTGAACAGATTCAAAAAGGATGCTCAATGCTGTTCAGGCTGTTCTCAGGGGGAGCTAATTTGCCAAATCAATGGAAAAAGAGAATGGAAAATGGGCAAACAACATGCCAATATTAAGCTATTTTCCTTCTTGGTGGCCAGATCCTATGTTAGATACTTATAAAGGATCAGACATGTAATTGATTATGAGATAATCAGGGAGAACATAATCAATTTACTCATCAGTTTTCATATTTGAAACAAGTTTTCAGTGACTGCATCCCTTCTGTGGTTTCTACAATGTATAGCAGACCTGTGGATATTCAAGAAGACTTTCTAAATCTGATAGGAGGTTGCAAAGCATTTTCTGCAAAGACACAAGAGGTCATTAAATTTTCTGCGCCTTAAGATTCACAAAAAAGTTAACTTTGCAGGGCTAAGCAATCAAAAATCAAGAACAACCCAAGCCTGAAGAACACTCTCAACACTGTCTTGATGACTGTAACCTATAGCCTGTACCTTTTGGCTGAAACGAGCAGTGTATACAGTATTATGGCACTTTAGATAACATACAGTAAGAAAGACTGTTCTTGGAAACTGCTATCACAAAATACATGTGTGCAAGGAAATGGAGTTGAGCTTGGCTGTGCCATCTTATCTTCTATGTTTCTCTACTTCTGAGCTCTTAGGGTATCCTCTGATTCACACAGAGTTGGTATTTAATATTCTTAAATCAATGTTAAGCTATAAAAGAACTATCGGTCATCAGCTGGCAAAGGACAATTCCCAGCTATCCGTGTTATTTGTAAACAGTGTTCATCCAGTAATCTTGGTATCAACTGAGTGTCTGTTCATGTTGGGATGTAAACATTCATCATCAGTTCATCCACAGACCTCTTGCTGTCCCCACACTGTGAATTCTTCTTAGGAGTGGAATTTTCTGGTGTGTATAAATCTGTAACCCATAAATCATCTCAAGATGCGTGAGCCAATCTAAGGCTTCATGCAGGACAGGCAGTTAAATCAATGTGACAGCTCTATGGCCTGACTTTCAAATGTGCTGGGCTTTCACAGATCAGATGGATGCCAACAGATACCTTTAGATGGCTCCAGCTGTCTAGAAAACTTATCAAGTTTCTTAACATTTCAAAATGTTTCAAAACTCCCACAATTGAAGGAAATATAGGTGTGTCAAAACGTGCAACAATGCAGATCAGGAGGCAGCAATCATGTAGGATTGTCTAGGTTCATAAAACGTGGTTAAATATTTTAGAAGAAAAAAATCCTCTAACCTTCACTGTCCTCAAAAGAAAAAAAAAAAGAATAGAATCTTGCTTCAGCTTCTTTAAATAAATATTAAATATTTCTTCAGAAGCCAAGCATGGAGATTGTTAGCCCAACAACTGTTTTAAAAGTTTGCCCAACATCTCTCTGATGGCAATGTGTGATGGTGGAAGCTGATTCTCAACTTTGTTTTAATTGACACTTCCAGGCACATTTTAAATCTTTCTGTAAATGGATTACAAAATATCTTTCTTCATTTGATCTTTCAAACCTTATTAACTGTAAAAAACTATATACAACATTATGACATTGTACAACAAAGGATACTGTGATGTCATTATTCATATTCTCCCTGCAATAAAAAAAGCTTCCAATTTTGCTCAGTGCAATGTTCTGAAGGCTACGCAATTTTAAAAAGAAGTATCTTGATACATTATGATAATTACAATTTACTAATTTTTTATTATTATAAAAAAATAAATTCAGCATTGGAGCCTCCTGATGGCAGCAACTGCAATTAATAAAAAAAAGGGAGGGAATCATCAGTGACATGGACTCCAGGCCCAGGGGGCTGGGTAAGAGATCCAGCGTGAGACTGGGACAGCACAGTAGGGAAGGACACATGGTGGGAGGGGGAGAGGCAGGAGGACCAAAGCTGTAGATGAGGAGAGAGGGGAAGGGAGGGGTGTAAAGCAGATGTCACTGTAGAACACTGTTCTTTACACACATTCATCCCAAATCACATATACATGGTATTTCTACTGGTATTTCAAAATTGTCTGCACACATAAATGCAATACCAAAGATTACCCACAACATCAGTCTAAACCCCTCTGGCTCCTACCTGACACTTGTGAGGTCTCTCTGAGGTATGCACCTGTTTGATGTGTCCATTCAAGTGGTCTGGCCTTAAAGGAAAATACACATAAGCACACTTAAAACAAATACTAAAAATAAAGTTACAATTTTAACACAAAAAGAAAAAAAGAACAAAGAAAGAAAAAAAAAAGATCCCAGTGCTGTATCTATGACAACTGTAGTGATATTTAACTTTCCAAGAACCAGACTGCCAACAACTGGGACTCTACCTTGTTATGTACCCTCTGCAAATTGCAAAAAAGGCAGCATTTTCTCAGGAAGAAATCATGACTGAATGATCAGAGGAAACGGGAAATACAAGTTATGATTTTCAAGCCTGCATGTCCCCATCCAAAATCCTATTTACACCTTAACAATCAGGGCACTTTGATTTACAGTTGCTGAATATTTGAAATTCACATCCTTTTGGTTTATGTCCTAAACATGCACGTAAAAAGCCAAGTTTAAGCACCTCTTGCAAAAAGACTATCTAAACTCTGTTGCTGTGACACATTTTCCACCTGTAAGATGAAAAAATATTCCTAACTTACAACTTGGTAGGGAGACTGCATTAATACAAATAAAGTGCTCTGAACGTTCCAACTAGAAGGTGCAATGGAAGAGCAAATCATTACTGTAGAAAGTCAGACCATTCTTCACAACCAGCAAAGCCTACTTGGAAGAAGAAAGGACTGAAGAGCTGCAGATTGTCCTGGTGGGAGTTTCTCCTAGTGGGAAGAAAGCTTTTCATTGTATGAGACCAAAACTGCTTGGAAACAAGTTCTCCACCCTCTCCTCCCCCAACTTCCCCGCTGCACCAATGAGAGGGCACGGGATGGAATTCACGCACTGCAGACAGAAAATAGGCTGGACTTTGCAGTGAGGCTCCTAAACCCGATGCTCCAGCGCTGGGCTGGGGCGGTGTAACCGGACAGACTGGTTGGGGTCCTTCTGGGTACTTCAAGCCCAGCAACCTCATGTGCTGCGCTACTGAATACAGGAAAGGACACTAAAATTAGACATCACACTTCCAACTTCCTCTGGCTGCTCCTAAGAGTGAATACTGAAACTTAACAGTCTCCAGTTTTCATTCATACTTTGGTTTTACAGATACACGAATGGTTTTGTTGTTAACTTTTGTAACAGCATTCCCACCTGTTCACATTAACTTGCTGAGGAAAATAAGAACTCAGCGTGTATGTCTCACTTCCCCTTGATGACAAAAACTTTTCATAGAGCAACAGCAGAAATCTTTGAGTGTCAGTGAAAACAATAAAATTTGGCACACGATCCCGGGTAGTGCTATAGTAAGAAAAGTACTTTCACTTCTAGCCACAGATGAAATTTTCATTTTGTGTCCTTCCATCACTCAATTTGCAGTCCTACTGATGATGCATCCCTAATTACTGCCGATTTAAAAAGGGAGGGGGGGCTACATTTTCATAATTTATTTCAATAACATAAAGTCCCTCTATCAAAAAGAGAGCAGGGGCAAAATTCCACAATTTACACAGCCTGGTGGCCTTTTGATTTCAGATCTCGAGTATTTCCCTCACGTCAGAGCAAATCAACTGCTGTAAAAAACCGACTGCTGGTACAAAAATAGCAGAGTACATCCCCCTCCCCCCACTACTTCTACACTCAAAGCGAGCGGCAAACTTCCAAAGAAGTTTTGAATTCATTAACTCAAGACTATAAGATACCACTAACACAACTACGTGTACCAAACTACGTATTAAATTAGCTCCCACAAACAGCGACAACAAAAAATCAGCAACATTAAATGCACAGATCTTACGTATGTTGCAGGGCAGAAACAGGATCCCCTTCAGAAGGATGTAAACCCAAAGGACACAAAGATCATGTATTAAAAGATACTTGATGCTGCAGCCTTTGAAATCTCACCTCTTCCTTCACATTTGGGTGATAAAAAACATTACGAACTAAGAGAAATGAAGGGAAGTTAAGAAAAAGAAAATTTAAAATGGATACGAGAAAAATAATAATCTTGAGATGTATTATTTTGCACTTCAACAGCACCTTCAAGCTACCTACACATCAGCGATCTCAAGACACTTCTGTGAGGCAGGTAATTATTTCAATACCCATTTCACAGAAGAGTCATTTGAGGCAGACACTAACTGATTTGCCCAAGGACACGCATACAGCAACTCTGGGACAAAGCTGGGAACGTTAGCCAGAAGCCAGCTGACTCCCAGTTCAATGTCTTAATTACTTTTAAACCCTTCCAAGAGACTGCAGAACAGCATCTCAGAGGAAATTATGGAAGTCTCATTCCTTTAAACATTCTAAAGTGGAACAGTCAAACTATCCTAAGTACATTTCCAAGGGATAGGAAAGTCAACTTCCTAGGTCTCTGTGTCAATGGTCCATACAAGCACTCTCTTACCTGGAAAAGCCTTTTCCACAGCTCTGGCAGATGTAGGGCTTTCCCACAGAGCCATCATGCGATCGAACATGATAGGACATCCTGTCTTTTCGCTTGAACCGCAAGCCACACACCGGACAAGAGTAAGGCTTTTCACCAGAGTGTGACAGCTTGTGCCGATTCAGGTGGTACACGTCCCGAAAAATCTTGCCACAGATCTCACAGGCCACCTGTTTCCTCGTCCTGCTTCTTTTTCGAGGTGCATCGGGGTCATCCTGACCAGGAACACCATTTTCACCCAGTCGTGGGGGTGGGATGTCTATGTAGCCCAGCTGTAAGCTTGTCACCCCATGTTGAGCCTCGTGCTGCCGAAGACGATTAGCATCCGTGAATACCTTCCCACAGAGACCACAAGGCAGGATACCAGCCTCTCGCAGGCCCCCAGGACTACCAAACATCATGGAGTCCAAGAGATTGGCTTTACGGGGACGCCCTCTGCCCCTCTTGGTGCTTAAAGTGGGGGCACTAGCAGCAACATTCTGGAAGGGTGAGGCCAGCAGTGGTGGGGACAGAGGTCCTGCCACCATGGGCAGGCGGTCCACACCCTGCAGGACAGGTAGGGAGGACTGCGCAGCGGTGAGCGCAGCCCGCGTGGCCTCGTCTTCAGGCATGCCAGCGATGCCATTGCCATTGGGCGCCAAAGTGGCACCGTTGGTCATGTCAAGAGGGAAGCCGAGGTCAGCAGCGCCCGGACGGAACAGCATGATGTCAGGGCGTGTGGGGGGCACGAGGAGCTGCACGTTGGACTGCTTGATGACCTCCTGGCAGATGTCGATCACAGAGCGCATCAGCAGGAACTTGGCGGCCGTCATGAGCTCCGGGAAGCTCTCCAGCCGCACCACGATGCGCGACGTGTAGGCGAAGTCCAGGATGTCTCCGAACACCTTGGAGCTGATGGTGTGCATCTCCAGCTCCCGCCCGCCTCCGGGGGCGCCGCCGGTCGCCGCCGCAGCCCCGCCGGCCGCCGCCTCCGCCGCGCTCCCCTCCGCGCCGCCGCCACCTGCCCCGTCGCCGAGCTGCGCGCTGAACACCGACTCGAAGTACTCGCTGCAAGCGGCCAGCACGGCGCGGTGCGCCGGGAAGCTCTCGTCGCCCACGCGTAGGAGCACGTCGCAGAAGCGGCCGCCGTTCTTGCGCTGCTGGTTGAGGCTGTGCAGCACGTCGGCGCTGTGCCGGCTCACCTGGTAGGTGTAGCAGCCCGACGAGGGGCCGCAGGCGGCGGCCTCGCTCACCCGCTCCATGGGGGCTGCGCCGCCCCGCCGGCGCCCGCAGGGGGCGCGCGCGCTCTCGGGCCGCCCGGCGGCGCGCGCCGCCTCCTCCTGCTCGTTCCCCGCCCCTGCCCGGGCCGGCGGCGCGCGCGCGGCGCTCCCTGCACAGCGCGAGGGGCTCGCGCGGCGCGGGGGGGGCGAGACAAAAGGCTCGGGCGGCCGAGGCGCGCGCGCGGCCGCGCGAGCCCCGCCCGGGCCCGGCCGCCACGAGGCGCTGCGGCCGCGGAGCCGCCGCGGGAAGGGGCGTGCGCGGCGCGGCGGCTGCAGCCGGGAGGGACGGGGGTCCGGCGGCGGCTCCGGGCTGCCGGCTCCGTCCGTCCCTGTGTGTTTGGAGCGGAGGAAAGATGGCAGCGGCTGCACTTCCTCTTGCACTTTCACCCCTGGGGGGAGGAGAAGGAGGGGGCGATACCACCCCCCCTACAAAAATCCAGCGGGGGCCCCCCGGCTGCTGCTCCCCGACCAAGCGCCGCCGCCGCCGGCCCCGGTCCGGGCCCCGCCCGCTTCGACGCACCCTCACCACCGGCGCCGCAAACTTTCCTCTCTTCTTTGGACGAGAAGACCCCCACCCTATTCACGGAGACCCCCCCCTCCAGCCACTCGGGTTCCCCCCCTACCCCCCCGCTTCCTGCCCCCCTCCCTCCCCGCATCCGCCAATGCAAGAGCAGCCAGAGCCAGCAGGCCGGCCCCCACCCCGCCCGCCCGCGGGGGCTGGGGGCTGCAGTCTCCCCCTTCCCCAGCACCGATCCTCCAATGCCGAGCCGGCAGTGAGGCCCCCCCCTGCGGCTCACGGGGGTGGTGGGGCTGCGCTCGCCCCCTCCCCCAAATATCCGGGCTGCAGCTCGCCCCCGAGACCCCCCTCCCGCTGGAGAGAGGAGGAGGGGCCGGCGGGGGGGGCTGCAGGCAACCTTCCCCCCTCCCCAGGCGCGAATCGTCCAATGCAAACCCTCCCGGAGCTGCAGAGGCGCAGAGCGGCCCCCACCTCCTCGGCTCGCCTGAGGAGAGCCGATCCCAGAGGGGCCAGGGGCTGCAGCGCAGACCGGCCTCCCCCCGGTCTTTCATTGCATTTCTCACCCCCACCCCCCGTACCCGATCAACTCTCAGCCTCGCTAGAAGAGCGAGGCGCCGGCATTGTGGGGGAGGGAAGGGGTACAGCGGGAATTCTTCCAGTGCGAAAATGCCCTCCCCCTGGGAGCGGTTGGGAGGAACGGTACCCGCGGGCCGGGGGCTGCGGGAGGCACGGGCACCTCAGAGCCCCGACTGCGTCCATGTTGGGGAAACTGCTGCCCGCGGAGCCCCTCCCGCGCACCCGGGTTTCCCACGGCGCCCGGAGCGCCCCACGCCCCAGCGCGGCGAGGCTCCCGCTCCCTCAAGTTACCCCTCCCCGGGCCCAGGTTAAACGCTCCTAAATGCACTGCCGACTTCGCTGCGCGGGATTGCCTGGACTGTCCTAGTGCTGAATCTTCCCTGTGTGCTCTAGGTCTCTCAATGAAGAGCTGCTATTTCAACATCATCGTTATTCATTTGCATCTGAAATCTGCTTTCTGTCTCAGAGAGGAATTTTTCTCTACTTTTGAAAAAACATCTCCAACCGCCCCCCCCCCCCCCCCCCCATCACACACACGTTCCCCAAACAGAGTTCTTTGTTTTGTTAAAGACAACGTTTGGAAAAAAGTGTTCAAGGACACTTTTTTTTTGCATTTGTAACATCAAGTCTAATTAAGAATGCTTGGACCACCTATTCACGATCTAATATTGTCACTTAAACTATTCTGTGGAAAATAGTGAACTTGGCACATGTGAGGGCATCACAAACTACAGAGCCTTCCAAAAGCTCAAACCCAGCACTTGAATTAAATAGTGGTGGAACTGAAAAAGCATTCTGGGTACTGATGTGCAAATGAGCGCACCAAGCTTCCAACTTTCAAAATATTACATTAACACTTAAGGCCACACAGTGCCCTCAGCCTGTACATCAGATTTCTTCTGCTTTTGATAGGAACTGTTTGTCTCTACTGCAGTCAGAATATTACCAGTAACTTTTTATTGCTGCACTATGTGTGCAAACACCCTGATATGAACATATACTTTGAGAAATTTGAGGTGGAGTGGTAGCAATGCTGACAAACCCAGCTTAAGTACACCCTATTATGTAGACAACACAGTGCTTGTATTCTCCTAAATCTGTGTGCCACAGGCACACAAGTTGTACTTGCTACAGTGAGGAAAATGATTGTGTTTAACTCACTAGCCAGGCTGCAAGCACACACAGACATGGAGCAGTTAAAGAATCTGGAATTTGCTTATCTTTCCTAGTGGCTTTGGACAGTTGTGTGCCTTTCCCCCAGTGGTTTATTAATTTGCTTTCTTTTAGCCCCCAGCCTCCTGACATGGTTCCTGCTTCCTATTTCAGTTCCCTCCTCGCCTGTTCTTTGTCTCTCCTCTAGGCAGGGGGAGGGGGGTCCTGCCTCTCTCACAGCACTTTCCTCAGAACTTTCTCCAGTTGCCACGGAATGTTCTGGTTTCAGCTTCCAGCCCTCCTGTTTAAAAGGCACCATCCCACACACCCTGCCTGCTTCTCTGGGTAAAAGCTAAAAAAGCCCCAAAGCATGGCTGTTTCTTGGCAAGTGATCCACTCACACTTGCCATGAGGATGCCACATTAGCGCACCGGGAGCTCACCTCTGAGCAGTGGCTGGATGCTCGTTCGAGATGACTGCCAGCACCTTGCAGTCCTGGCTAATCACAAGGACAGCGACACAGCCCTTTGCCTTGGCTCCTCAGCACTCTGCCATGGCAGTGGCTGCAGCTCTCCTCTTGGTACTTAAGTCTTTGTACACTGGCTCACTGCACCCTACAGCTCCACCAGCACACTTAAAGGACTGCTGCTTAGAACATTTTCTGGTCCCAAACTTACCCTGTCTCAGAATATGAGACTATCAAAGTAGTCACTCAACTAGCATTTGTTAAAACATTGCCAAATTTCTTCTGAACATGAACAGGTACTGAACACACTGAGCAAAAATTCGGCTCATCACTGTGAACAGACTTGTAAAGTGAAGTTCTCTAAATTTAATGTGATGACTAAATGGCATTTCTCCATACATAACTGTGTAAGCACACAGGAATGATTACCTTTGAACTCAATTACCATCACAACTAGCAAGTTACTTTTCAAAAACAAAGTTCCAGATAATGTGAAAGAAAGTTTTAAATTTAAATTTTGAAATTTATGTTTTCTGTATCTAATATTTCCTCTCCTTTTCAGATGATTCATAATCTATTTTCTTAGACATCTTCTGCACTGGAATGTGCTGAACATCTTTTGAATCCATCCCTCTTTTAAATAAAGGCATTTTCTTCAGCTACTTTATTCAGCTTCTCACTATTTCCTGTCTCACTTCTGCTCAAGGGAATTCCTGAGGTGTCCCTAAATGTTTTGCAGCTGCCGGGTGCCTGCTGAAGCACTTTGATTGGTACTTCAATAGTATTAATAATCTCCTTTTCTCCAAACATGTGTGTACCATTTGGGACTCCACATTGTACATTGCTCGCTTCACTGCAGATCAATTGCTACCGGCCTTACTCAGAAGTGCAGACCTTAAATTGGTGTACAAATATAGGAGGTAACAAAAGACTGTTACAGTTGAATCTGTTCAAACATATTTGGGTATATGTTAATTAGAGTTGAGTCATACCTATTTGTTCAACACTTGCAACTTGTGAATCTGTGTAGGTCTTGAGGCTACTGAAATTTTTCAGAATAGTCCCATTATTATACTCTTTAAGAAGGTTAGTCACTATTTCACAGGGATTATAATATTAGCAGAGACATTTGTGCATAGCACTTGTGCCAGCTAATCAGTCATATGAACCATTTCCTTTCTATGTGTGTTCCACAGAAATACACAGCACTGAGCAGTTTGTGGCACACTTGCTATTTCAGTGAGTAGCTGTCAGTTTTCCTGAGCTTTCACCGATATTTTAATTAACTGCTACTGATATAACAAGCAATTAATTCAGCATTCATTACTTATTCGGTTGATTATTACTTAAATTTAGTTTTTAAAGCTTGCTCAGTTTATTATTAGGAAGCATCCCATGAGAATGCCAACCCTAGCAGCAAGGATTCTCAGACTTGGAGACAGCAGTTTCCTCTGTAACCCAGACGTGGGTTTAGTGATTTGTCAGCTTTCTCCTCTAGAAGCAGATGAAAACTCTTTAAAAATACCCAGCACCCTCACAAAACTGACAGCAATAGGATGGTATGTGATGCTGTGGAAAGTACACTGAAAGACTTACTTTAAAAAGAGAAAACAGCACTGTTTGGTTTGTATCTTTTTGATCACTTTCCTCACTTCACCCGTGTGCTGTGTACTCTGTGTGTTGCATGGCAGTCCATGACAAAGTGTGGGGAGCTGATGTTAAACTATACAACTTTTAGTTGTTATACTAATATTACACAGTCTTGGAAGCCAACCTTTGATACTTAATCTCCCTTTTGTTCCCCTCATTTCTTCAGTCTGCTCAGTTTAACTTATTCTAGACTGCCTGGAACCAAAGCAACCTGACCCATTCAAAACAAGATTGCCACATTAAGGATCTGTGAAACGTGGAAATACAGCCTAGGATTCCATCTCGTGGAAATACAGCCTAGGATTCCATCTCGTGGAAATACAGCCTAGGATTCCATCTCGTGAAATACAGCCTAGGATTCCATCTCGTTGACTCGCAGTGAATTAGGCATTCATGCCTACCTAAGCAAACCTGACAGACAACTTTTCTCCTAAAACATACATTACAATACAATCCTAAATATGCAATGCAAGCACAAAGGTTTGGTATTTACAGATTAACAGCTAAACTACTGTGTTCTTCCCCAGGAAAACTCCTACCTAGATACAAATAAACTGACATTAAAAAAAGTCAATCCTAGAAGACAACTAGGAACAGCTACATCTTTACATTTTACAACATTCAAAAGAAACACAACTTTCTGTCTATTGGCTCAAGAGTTAATTAAGATGTGAATTGCATCAACTCTCAGAGTCACTTCACCTCAGGCAATCAGTATTATGCTTCCAGTGAAGATTCAGCACTATGGATTTAAAAAATCTTACCTTTTGATAGAGCATTTTCAAAATATCTTTCCTCCAAACAGGCATGAAGCTGGCCCTCAGTCAACTCATTATAGCTCATTATAGTTTTGTCTCCCTTTCAGCACGAGCAGTTCTTCCCTGAAATACAATGATAGGGTTAATTAGCAGCTATTTCTCAAATCAAAGTACAATTCATAGGGTAAATTTGCAAAACTGTAAAAATTAAATAAAACCAAACACCAAAACTGAACAAAAACCCCCACAAAAACCACCTTAAAATGAACCAATTCTCTATATGCCTTAAGTTGCAGTTACCCTTTTTTCATCAGGAAACTCTGTCAGCTTGGTTACAGTCCCATACCTATAATTCTTAAAATCATAAGTACTCAGATCACCGTTACCATTTGACAGATTATTTTTCACTGGGCGGGTGATCGTTTCTGAGAGGATATGAAATTTCAAGATCCTTGCTTCACCTGAAATCATGATTTCATTTCCTCCCTGTCACCTTCTCCCCACTTTCTGAAATCCTGCAGAAATCCCACCAGTAATCTACAAATGCAGTCTGTAGCAAGCCCACAAAGCATCAGCTGATTGCCAGTATAGTCTGCAGTTCTGGCATGAGGTGAATTACCAAAACCACAAGGGCTGTACTACCAGAGTAGCTCTTTAGCTAAAATGACCTCCTCAGTGCACTGTGAATAATCTTGATATCCACAAGTATTTGAGTTATTCATTAGAATATAAAAGAGGAGAAAAAACCCTCAAACCTGACTAGGTGAGCACGCACTGCTTCTTTTTAACAAGGTACTTTATGTGATTTTAATGAAGCATTACACGAGTTATCACAATTAATTTCATACTCACAGTATTTACCATGTATTGTACAATGATAAATTTTACATGGTTATCCAAAACACTTGCAAGCCTCTCCTCAATATACTTGGTTTGCATTTCACTATCCCATGTAAGTAAAACTCTTACTCAAGCTAAAATACTAGTTGTTTTAGAAAGAATTTCAGAATTTGACCCATAGTGAAGTAGCTTATTTAAATTTGATAGTTTGACCTAAAACCTAAATGCATTAGCTCCTAAGCTCTCCTGTAGAAGTGAGCTAGCTACCATACTCGCAGGGCAATGCTATGGAAACATGACAGTTTCAATCATTCTGCGGCAACTGCACATTCCTCTCGTGCAAAAACAAAACTGAGGCACAAGTAAAGGAAAAGACCTGCTCAGGATCAGTGTCAGCAGGACTGAAGTGTGTAGAAGATGAATTTCTGAAATCCATTTTTCTACAGCCCTCCATTGTTCAGATCTTGCTGATGAGGTATGTGCCATTTCAGTCACATTCCTGTCACTGGTGAAACAAGCACTCCTGGTTTTTCCCAATCATTCATTCCAGACTCTGTCATGTTCCTAAAGTGTTTGATGAGATAGCCTTTACATCAGATGCAGTCTTTGTCCACCTGCTGAATATCTTTTAGAATATTGCTTTCTTTATCTTATTAGGAATATTATAAGAGAACTGCTGAGGGGATATACTTCCAGTTTATCAGTTAGTCATTCATACGACTGCATGATCATTTGTGAGTTTTACTCCAGATCTGAACCTTCATTCTGTGTCATCTGACATTACAGGCAATTGGTCCCAGGAGAGACTGACTGTTGTGCAAGTTACAGCCTTTGGAAGTGTTCCCTCTGCTGCACTTCATCTAGATTTCCTACATGGAATGATTGCAATTTAAAAAACACACATACACATTTTAATACAAAAGATGGCAATTCACATACTTCATCTTCCATCAGTGCCCACTATAAAGCTCAATTAACCTTTTGAGCAGATCTCAGTCTCTTGCATCTCCTTTCATTTGCTCTCTGGTTCTACTGGGGGCTTTTATCTCTTCTGACATTATATCCAATTTTCTATTAATATTTTCCTTGATTTTTCCCTTCTCTGACTGACTTTTTTTTTCTTTTTCTTTAAAAAGGCTTTATCATTTGCACTCTATTTTCCAGTTTTGATTGCAGTCCTCAGGGGATGTAATGAATCCATTCCCAGTCACCCACTCTTCAGTTATTTTTTCAGCTGTTGCACCTTATTTCCTATGGTCAGAACCACCCTGTTCTCTAAGCACCATATCACATAAAACACCTTTATATTAAAAAAATCACAGCAGTACTCACAACAAATAAAAGTAATGTTACTCTGTCCACAACCTGTAAACAATCTCTGTTGAACAAGCCTTTCTGAAGCTTAAAAGATGGTGCTGTTATAAACTAATATAAACTACTTTAAATATCCTAACCAATTAAAAAGTGTTAATTTGGTTACCAAAAATCAGACTAATTATCTTTATTAATGAAATTCTTTCTCCCTTCAGGTAATTAAGGACAATACTAAACACTGAAAGAATTTTTAGGTGCCTAAATTCCTTATACCCTTTGCCTGAGTAACTTTCTGAGAAAAAAAGAATCGAAGACCTTACTGAGCAGCTGGATGTTAAGAACACTATGGAAACATAAACCAGGAATACAAAAACCAGCCAGTAACTAAATATTCACACCATGTACTTTATTGACATCTTTGTTCGTTCAGCCCCCAATTAGAAAAATAATTTTAAGTTAGACTCAGTTTATGAGGTTTGGAATGAGTTTGTAAGAACAACTTGCAATAAGTTCTGAAATTAACCATGATCTACTGTAAAAGAGGGGCAGTCTTAAATCCTGACTGAGCATTCAGAATCTGTATTTTTCTCAATGCTTTTCCTTTTACTAAAAAGAACCACAAATGTGGGCTGATTGTATGGCTGAATTCAGTTGAAGCATAGACAAGTTCAACTCCATCTGAAGTAAATAGGAAAAAATTTGTACCAGGGTCAAATCTCTGTGCCATGTTGGAAAAAGATATTGTTCACAAAGAATAATTAGAAAACCATGAACAAATATACGGAGGGTAGGTGCATTTATATTTACCCTAGCTTAGCTGAACTAACAATTCCAGGAATAGCAATTCCATTTTATTTGGGATTCTATTTTAGTAAGCTCTGTATAAGCTTATATTAATGACAGTTCCTAATATAGAGAGTTTATGCCAATAAAAGCTGCTTTCTTGATGAAAATGAGACAAAAAGGGAAATGCAGAGGCAGAGACCACAAATAGCAGTGTGGTTCCCATTGCACTAGCACTCTTTTTTTCCCTTTTCACTGTAAGTTAAAGAAGACTTAATGATTCCATAAAAATTCCATCACTGAAACTGTTGTAAGGTTAGTTCAATTTTGTCAGTTGTAACATACTCAGAATTCTGTCTGAAGATGTGGCAGGTGTGTCTGTAAGTGCTCACACTACAGGCCCAGGAGAGTGTATTTTTGGCGTTTTTTTTTTTTCCCTATAGTTAAGTTTTACATTTAGATACACCCTATAGAAACAGACTTTGCAATAAGTTGAGACAGAAGAGCCTTCCTGAAAGGATACTGAACATGGACAAAAAGGTTTCTATAAATATTCGAATTTAGACAAAATGACACAGAAACAAACTTGGAAACCGAAGTTCTGAACAACTATTAAATTGTATTTCCTTGTCATAAAAATACTTTTAATTTGAAATCCAATTGTTTGGCTTCTTGTGAAACAGCCTAACGCTGGAAATAGTTGGCATTTTAAAGTTTGAAGGGGCCTTTAAAAAATCCTTTCTCTATTTAATTAGCCTGCATTCAGAGCAGAGTTACAGATGTCCCTGGGGCAAAGTGGTACGGTCAGGGCTCAGCTGAAAGGAGCCGTGAGAAAGCTCCGGCATGAAGTCTCGGTGTGACAAAGCACCAGCTCGGGAAGGCTCCGCCACGGGCAGTGCGGCAGCGCCGCCCGGTCCGGCAGCGCTGCGGAACGCGGAGTGCCACAAATACACACCTGGCTTTGAGCAGGGCGGGCTGCGGGAAGGACCGCGGGGAGGCTGCTCCGGTTTAACCCCAGGGAAGGGCACACGCCACCTCCCCTCGCGGGCAGCGAGACCCCCGGCTCCTCTCGCACCTGCGGGGCCGCTGCCTCAGCGCTCAGCTCCGCTCGCACCGTCCTCTATCACAGCCCAGCGCCCGGCTTCTCTCGGCGCCGCAGCCCGGCTGCCCCTCACGGCCAAGCGCCTCAGCCGCGCCAGATCCGTCCCCGGGCCCCCGTGAGGGCTCTGGCACACGCAGCTCATGCCGGCTCCCACAGCCGCCACAGCCCCGCACACATCACACGGACACGGGGCACAGACACACGGATCTCACACACACAGAACACACGTACACGGATCTCTCACATACAAGGACTCACAGACCCCAGAGATACACGAATCTCTCTCACACCCAGGGATCTCACAGGCACACGATCTCTCACACACGGATCCCTCACACACACACGGATCTCTCACACACAGATCCATCACACATATGGATGTCATAGGCACACGGATCTTTCACACACACATGGATGTCACAGGCACATGGATGTCACAGGCACAAGGATCTCACACACACGGATCCCTCACACACACACGGATCCCACACTCAGGCATCTCTCCCTCACATTCGCCCCTCACAGCGTTGCCCGCTCTTTCTGTGAGGCGGCGCGCGCTCTGCACACGGCCCAGGGGGCGCTGCGCCGTCTCCCCTCAGGGCAGCGCGCGAAGCCGGCGGCGCGCGCCGCGCGCCCTTTCTCGCCCGCCGTCTCTCGCGAGAGGTCGCCAGGCGCGTGCGCGGCCCCGAGCGGTGCGCGAGGAGCGGCGGCGCTGAGGGGCGGCCGGGCGGGCCGGGCCCGACGGCACCATGAGCGGCACCCTGGCCAAGATCGCGGAGATTGAGGCGGAGGTACCGCACCGCCGCCCTCCGCCTCCCGCGGGACGGGCCGGGCGCGGAGCGCCGAACGGGGCGGACGCGGGGCTCGGGCCGGGGAGGGGTGGCGGGGCCCTGTCGCCGGGCGTCGCGCAGGGGCCGAGGGCGGCAGGGCCCTCCCGGTGTGAGCCCTCGGTCCTGTGCCCTTGCAGATGGCCCGGACGCAGAAGAACAAGGCCACCGCCCACCACCTGGGGCTGCTGAAGGCCCGTCTGGCCAAGCTGCGCCGGGAGCTCATCACCCCCAAGGGAGGCGGCGGCGGCGGCCCCGGGGAAGGTGCGTGGTCTGTACAGGAGCTGCCCGAGTGCGGGAGGTGGGACGGAAGTCGATCTAATGGGGGGCTCTTGTCCGCACAAATCGTGTCAGGTTATCTGCTAAACAGGCATAGAATTACAGAGGGGTTTGGGTTGGAAAGAACCTTAAAGATCATTTCGTTCTACCCCCGTCATGGGGGGGACACCTTCCACTAGGTCAGGTTGCTCGGAGCCCTATTTAACGTGGCCTTGCACACTTGCAGGGATGTGGCAGCCACAGCTTCTCTGGGCAACCTGTTCCGTCCTTGCTTTCTCTTGTCCTACCGGGTACAGGACCTCTCACCAGGATTTGCGTCCCTTCCTAGGGCTGTGGGCTTGAGCAGTTCCTGAAGTGTAGATGAAAGTGCTTTTGTATTTTGGCTCATACAATCTTTGCAGAAATCTTAAGGTTTTTACATGAAAAAGCACCTTTGCAGCAGCCACCTGCTTTTATATATAAAGGTGTCAATTTCCTAAGCTGCAGTGCTTAAAGGGAATGCTCCACTTACGCTGAAGTCAAACACAGTCCGCTGTGAAGCTTTGCAGCCAAGATTTTATTAGACAGGTACGTGTCATGGAGTGTCACAAAGTGGTGCAAGGCAATAAAGATTGTGAACAATCTATTTCCCACCCTCATCCTTCCTCTAGGAAAGCTTACTTGGCTTTTGCTCAGGCAGTATTGAAAATAATAGTGTGTCTGCTGTCCAGAATATTAGAAGATAGAAAATGACAATAATTTGACCAATATTTCTACTCCTTATTTGCAGGTTTTGATGTTGCAAAGACAGGTGATGCCCGCATTGGGTTTGTGGGTTTTCCATCAGTGGGGAAATCCACTCTTCTAAGTAATCTTGCTGGTGTGTACTCTGAAGTGGCAGCCTATGAATTCACTACACTGACTACTGTGCCTGGAGTCATTAGGTACAAAGGAGCAAAGATCCAGGTGAGATCTTGTGTCTCTGAGGGTAGGATGGACTATACAGATGCTGTGCCTTTAGGGTCGAGTGGTCTGGCCTGACATCAGCAGGTTAGAAGTGATGTGTAAAAGTGCTTGAGAATACCTTGGAAATGTTTCCCTGAGGTATGGATTTTCCCCTGCTTTTTACTTTGCTCTGGGAAGAAGTTCCTGTGGTAGTTCTGATTATTCCCTATGAGACAATCTGTTCCACTGGACCAATATGGCACATGGGATAATACAAGATAAAACAATCTGGGATAACACAAGCTAAAACAATCAGATGGGAACCAGTCTTGTCATACTCTGTTCAGATTTGCAGTAGAATCAGCTGGTTTAGAAGGGTAAAAGTAGGATTGATTTAATGAAGAATACTTTTCACATGTGATACTTTCCTCCCTGTGAACAAACAGCTGCTTGATCTGCCAGGAATTATTGAAGGGGCCAAAGATGGTAAAGGCAGAGGTCGGCAGGTCATTGCAGGTGAGTGTGGTAGAGCTGCAGACAGCAGCCAGTCACTGGTTCATTTAACACAGTGCAGGAGAATGGAGGGTTCACTCACTTTTCTGATGTCTTTTAAAAGCTGGATTGTTTGCTGGACTTGAGCTGTCTGCTGAGAAGCAGTAGCTGCTTTCATATTGTTGTTTTCAGTTCTGGCTTTGTGCACTTGCTGGGTTTGTGCTCTGCATTGACACTTCAGTGTAAGTACATTGCTTGTTTTGCAGGGATTAATGATCCCATGCTAAACAAGGCTGCTGGTTTTATTTCCTCACCAAGTTAATTGTCCTCAGTCTGGTGTCTGAATTGAGACAGGAAGAATTTTTCCTGCTCTGTCATTCTTACAGCATGTACAGATCTGTCCATCAGTGATGCTTGGCCAGCACAATAAACTTCAGTCCTACACTGGTATTTAAAAATAACCAGTATGCTTTAAAAAATAACCAGGCTTTCAGGGGTTTTGTAGTGTCATCAGTCCACAAGCCATATGTGTTGTTTTGTCTCAGATTGTGTGAGCATGCTTTTTGAGATGTGACTTTTTTTCTGGTTCTTAGTGGCTCGAACCTGTAATCTCATTCTGATTGTTCTGGATGTGCTGAAACCCCTTGGCCACAAGAAAATTATTGAGAATGAACTGGAGGGATTTGGAATTCGTCTGAATAGTAAGCCCCCCAATATTGGCTTTAAAAAAAAGGATAAAGGAGGCATTAACCTTACAGCCACAGTAAGTTGGAACTTTTCTGTAACCAGAATTAAAAACAAATTGCTTGAAGAAAGAGGCATTTGTAGTTGATGGTGTGTCTGGGACCATGCTGTGCTGTGTGTGACTTCTTTAGGAGCTGAACTGCTGTACAGTGCTGCAGTCAGTTACTTTCCTTAAGGGAAAGTATCCTTTATCCACACCTGTCCTGGAGCCTGACCACTTCCTTGCCCTCCACACAGAGCCTTGGTTGCTTTCCACACATAACAAGTTTGAGATCTAGAGGAGAGCATGCAAAAACTGCCTCTTACTTGGTGGCTACAATGTTCTTCCTGAGAAGATTGCTCAGGGTTTCTGGCCTTACAACCCATTTACCTGAATCTTTAAAAGCATAGAAATAGCCAGAGATAGCAAAAGTCAGAACTCTGCACTCTAATACTTAAAGTGTAGTTGTCTGGGCTCTGAACTAGAAGATACTTGGGTTTGTGTTGCATCTGGTTCCAAAGTGAAAGGAAGCACTGCTTCTGAAATGTCTGCTTGCAGCTCTCAGTGGGGCATTGGTATAAATGAAGCTGTTGGGATTTAGGTCTGTTTTTCCCTCCCTTCAGACCAGCTATGGTGAAATCAGTCATGTCCAATAACTTAAAATGCAGCTATTCTTTCTAGTAATGTATATGCAGTGGTTGCTAGGTGACAGCACTGTTAACTGTAGTACTGAATTGGCTGTTAGCTCTCTTGTTTGTTAACACCATGTCTGTGTCTGCTCAGTGTCCTCAGAGTGAGCTGGATGCTGAGACAGTGAAGAGCATCCTAGCAGAGTACAAAATCCACAACGCTGATGTCACCCTGCGCAGCGACGCCACTGCCGATGACCTGATTGACGTCGTGGAAGGGAACAGGTACTGCTGGCTCCCAGGCTGTGGCACTCCTGCAGTCTGGATTACAGAGAAAAGAATTGTCTTTTGGGTTTGCTTCCCACACAAGCTGAGCCAGCAATGTGGCATCAACACAGAGATAAGCTTTTTAAAAACAAAATGCTACCTTCGCTTTGCAGTGAAGGTAGCAGCGTGCTGCTGTCAGGTTGCTCTAACAATTTCTTTCTCTTTGCAGGGTTTACATCCCATGCATTTATGTCCTAAATAAAATTGACCAAATTTCCATTGAAGAACTAGATATCATTTACAAAGTACCCCACTGTGTACCGATATCTGCTCATCATCGCTGGAACTTTGATGATCTGCTGGAGAAAATCTGGGACTACTTGAAACTAGTCCGAATGTGAGTCAAAATTGCTGCTTTCTGTGGAGTTAAGTGCATGGCTGAGACTGAAAAAGGTCTCAGGAATGGATGAGGAATATTTTACATTGCTTTTCTACCAACTGGTGTTTGCTTTGTAACCCAGAAATTGTGCTCATCTTAGGTGTTGTGTGATAGCCACAAGTGCTGATTTGAATTTGTCGGGTAATTAAAGGAGAACCTTGTGAAACCAACACCAAAGCACATCTTAAAAAAATTCCTGAAAACATGGAACTTTAGTCAAACTTCCTGGTAACAGTAATTCCAGATGTAATCATCTCTTCAGTCTGCCATGGATGCAGCTCTCTTGACAGAACTTAGTTCCTAATCTAGAATTTAAAATATTTTTACTACAAGTTATTCCAGGTTTACCTCCTAATTCTTAGGTATTTTTGGATGAACTTATGAATGAATTTATTAATACTCATAATACAGTGATTGTTGTCTTTTAAATTTATATCTATATTCTTGTAATAATATATAATGTATTGTGAAAAGGCATTTCACAATCCCTTGTGTCTATGGTCTAGGTATCTATGCTATAGACTTCAGCAGGTGCCTTTTCTAATACATGTTGAGGTTTTCACAGAAAAAAAAAAAAGGCAAGTTACAACCATAATACTAAAGATATTCTTTTCCAGCAACTCTTGCCATTTGGCTTTTTAAAAAGCACCTTTAGAAAGCTCACAAGTGAGAAACTTTTGCAGTTACAAGGGAGAACCCACTGCAGCCAGTGGCTGGCTGGGTGCACTTCAGCTTAGGCCCACCAAAGGTTTTGCAGTGTATCCATTGTCACCACTGGAGCAGTGGGACTTGGCCCACATGCTGGGGGTGACAGTGCAAATCACTGATGAAATATCATGATGGGTTTGAAAAAGAAAGTTTTGGTATTGGCTGATGGTTCCCTCTGTGTTTCAGCTACACAAAACCTAAAGGGCAGCTCCCAGACTACACCTCTCCTGTGGTACTACCTTACTGCAAGACCACAGTGGAAGATTTTTGCATGAAGATCCACAAAAATCTCATAAAAGACTTCAAATAGTAAGTATTATTGTAAAAGAATATATAGAATAGAAAATAACTTGACTTCAGATATATTATTTCATCCTCTTCTAAACTAGAAGGGAATACCAGGACTTTTTATGTTAAATGGAATAAATCTGCCAATGATAATCAAACTTAGTACTTCAGGTGCTGTATTTGATGTTCTCATGCTTTTTGCTACATGAATGTCCTCTGTGGAGACAAATTGATGTTGCTGTTTAAAAGTAGCACTAGACACAGCATTGCAAGCCATTGTCCCGTGCACTTGGGTACTCAGGACAAATTCAGGCTTTGTTTGATCTGTTTCTAGTCCTGGTTCACACCAACCACTCAGCCAGGTACTTGTAGGAGAATAAAAATAGCTCTGAAGCATTGCTTTCTGTATTAGCTGTGTGACAGAAATAGCTGCTGTTCTGCCTGCATATCATACTTCTAAGCCTTTTAAATTTGATTTTTCTTCTTTCAGTGCACTGGTCTGGGGTTCATCTGTTAAACACAACCCTCAAAAAGTTGGTAAAGACCATACTCTTGAAGATGAGGATGTTATTCAGATTGTGAAGAAATAAAGTTATTCTTACGTGGTTTGTTGCTGTGCCTGAAATCTGTCATTAATTGTGACAACCCCTCCCTGCCCCCTCCCAGTTTTTATTTAGAAATGGCCTTTTATTATAGCACCTTGCTGCATGCTGAAAGTGATGGTTTTGGCCAACTTACACTGCAGGGCCTTGTTCCAGCAGAAGGTGCAGATAAGAAACTCTGGTTAAATGACTTTCACAAGGACAAAATCTTACAAGAAGCTTTGATTGCTGGGATAAAGTTCTGCTGCATGTACATGTCTTTCCAAATCAGGAAAAAGTTCACGCATCAGGAATTAGTTTGTTCCAAGAACAAAACATGAAAAGCAGAGGCTAGAGAATCACATCTTATGAAACAATGCTAGAGGACAGAGTTCCAGCTGCCTTTATCGGAAAGTGTTCCTCTTGGAATATTTCAAGGCTATTAATAGTCCTGCAGTTGTGGAGAAGCTGGTCAGTTCTGCTCAGGAGCAGTTGCTTTTTCAGTTGTTTAGACTAGTGGAAATGAGCTAGGTGCTTGTATCACTGAAGGCTTCTAAGTTTTCTTAAAAGAATTTCCTGCCTAGATAAAGAAGTCAGGTGTCCAAGAGAAGCATATTGCTCAGAGTGGTTCTGTTGCTTAACAGAGATAAATAAAGAAGCTTTTAACTAACATCAAGCGTGCTTATCAAAGCCTCTAGCATTTGCCCTCCTACAAAAAGGAAGTAGGGGTGTTTAATTATAGGGGTGTTTATTTAGAAGCATAAAAAACACTCCCCCTCCTGTTATTATACATTAAAGAAGACCAAGTGATTAGAGACACCCACTCAAGCACTAAATCCTTGGAACAGTGGCTGCTCTTCAGCCTGGTAAGGAACATCCAAGCCTTGCTTCTACTCCAAGCATTTCCTCCTGTACTGTTTCTAGATCCCTGCAGAAGTGGGGTGAACTGCTGCAGAGGTGCTTGGTTTATGAGCTTGAGTGGAAGGGGCAGAAGATGAGGCTGTTGCTCATACTGGGTTTCACTGCTGTTTCCTCACATTCACACTTTTTTTAGAGCTGGTAAGTTTTACAACTTATAATAGACTGAGCCTCCTTCCTCACATTTAGCTGTGACATTTCAATGCAGCAGTTCCATCCTGGGTCATCAGTGAGGCTAGTCACTCTTGTCAAGGCAGACTGATCCTCCCCACCCTTGGACTAATTGAAGTTTTCTGCATCTCAAATCCTGGTTCCATCTTACCCAACAAGAACAGTGCTAAAAATAAATCAATATTCTGACATAATTTAGTACAAGAGCAATTGATACAGAGAGCTGGTAGAATCAACTTTATTTACAGAATGTTACTGGGAAAGTGTCAAGTTAAAAAAGTATGAAAACAATCTTACAAGGACAAGCTGGTGATTGCATGTTTTACAGGGATTGTTTTGGGAACAACCACTGGAAGAATGAGTGACCTCCAACAGCTTCCACGTTGGAGATTGCAGCTTGCTATTTCCATACAACACTGTCTCTGCTGGACTGAAACAAACCCACCACAGCACACTGGCAAGGGTTATAAAATACAGACAAGTGATTTTTTTTTTCCTGCTGCTGGTTTTGCTTTCAGTGAGACCTAAGAAAGAGCAAGTCTGTGAGAGTTCTGGTTTTACTTTCACCTCTTAAAAGAGCACAATGGCCTAAGCTAGATAGGACATGACAGCAGTACTAGAGTCAACACAAGTGAGGGAGTGAAGTGAGGAACCATGCACAAGGATGGAAGAGAACATTTAACTGTTCAGGGAAGTGAAACAGGCTTAAAAGGAACATAGTATTTTAAAACCAAATATACACAGTAAGATCACAAAACTACCCCATCCTCCCCCTTTCAAGCCAAAGAACGAGACTCCAAAGGCAAGTTTCACAGTAATGGCATCACCAGATGCACACTAGATTGAGGACAGTTCTTGGGACTCCCTTCTATGAACGGCACTGAAGGCAGTACAGAATATCCACAGCTATCACTGAGGAGTTGAAGGGTGAGGATTCCAAGGCTCCATTTTGATGACCTTTAGTAACTGGCTTGAAAGATTAAAACAAGGAAAATACTGCAGCTAAATAAGGACCAGCACCAGCCCTCTTGAAAGAGCAACAACCAGTAGGTACCTACAGACTGAAGATCTGGCTTTATCATGACTGCACCAGGTCCCATCCTCAAGGCTTTCGAAGACTAAACAATTCTCTCATTTGGTGGCAAGAGTCACAGGGAATCAGACCTTTGTTACATAGACAGCAAGATGTGGGCTTTTACTTTGACACTTTAGCTACACTGAGTGCACAGTACGTGACAGAAAAACGTGAGAGGGAGACCTAGAGGAGATGAGGAGCAAGAAAAGGCAAAGCAACTTCATCCTGTTCACTCACACTTAGGATATGCAACTTTAATCTTAAAGAAAGTCCCACACGTACAATGGAGAAAGGTCCAAACCATAGGCACAACTAAAGCTCAACTGTTCTCAGCTACTCTTATGTACAGCTGTATAGATTCAAAAAGGCTATTCTAGGTGTGTATGTACAAAAGATTGTTTATACACAAGTCTGTACAGAAGGGTCTATACATGTAGTTTTCTGCAGAAGGAATCCATAGCTGCTACCTCTACACTAGAGAATATCAGCACTTCATTCACATATCTTACAAAAACAAACAAACAAAAAAAATAGACACTTCCAGGATTAAACTGGCTTTGTCGTGCATCTAAATTTCTTCAGGCTTCACTATCCAAGCCATAATGGATCCTTTAGTCTTGATGCAGACATGAGACCAGGACAGGTGCCATGTGCTTTAGTCTCTCAAAAGGAAATTCTGCACAGGAGTGCTAAAAATAAAAGCCCCAAAAAACCAAACAGAAGTGAAGTCCTGACTATGGACATTCCCATCCAGTCTAAAGAATTGCAAGTGTTCCACCCAGTGGTCACTGTTCACTGCCGGAATTCCAGTTCATCTACACTGATGACTTTGGATGGCATGGATGGAAGAGGCTGCTGCAAGACATCTGAACCAAACCATTTTGCAAGGCCAATGGGAGAGCCACTTCTCTGGCTGGGGCGATGGTCAAGCTGTGTGTGCCCATGAGATAATCCAGTCCGAGGCAGCACATTTTGAGGGGTTGTTTGTGCACCAGCAGGTGATCCCTGTGCTCCAGAGCCTGTGAAATGTAAAGCTATTAGAGGTGGAGTAATACCCAGCACAGATTTGCCCTTGAGCTATCACCTGATAAGGCATGTGAGCTGAATGTGGCTTTTATTCATTCTATGAGCCCCAGGAAGTCCAGGTACCACGTGTTTATTTTCATTAGTACTCCCATAAATGGCCTGACACTGCCAGTTCCGGACACAGACGGGTTTGAAGGGAAGACCAGGATCAAATAGCATTTCCCTGGAGAAGGTGGGTGGCCCGTGGCCCAAGAAGGCTGAAAGCCTGCACACATGCTGCAAGAGTCAGATCTGTCAGTAGCAACACATGTTCTGAAACCAAACACTTGGACTTTGTTCTGGCATAACAGTTTGCATTGGCCCAAACCACTAGAGCCCCACACAAAGCTAGTGATCATGAATAACTAAATTAAAGTAGCTTCCTGCTAGCACAGTGCACTCAACACCCCAGAAAGGAGCCTTCTAGAACTCACACTCCTGCTGTCTGTTCTAGCCTACCTGATCGTTGTAGCTGCTGTTGCATCATGGCGAGCTGCAAAGGCGTCCCCGAGCGTGGATTTAAGATGTGATGGCTTGCTGTTGGTAGCGGATAAAAAGGCTGGCCAAGGATGGGAGCAGATATTCCCTGCAAGTGAGACAGGTCCACTCCAGGAGGAAGCATACCTGTTGAACATGAGCATGAAAACTTCTTACATGATAAGCATAAGGAACTTCATGCAAAACAAAACATATGTATTTAGATGGGCTGGAATTTATTGTCTGATTTTAAAGGTAAGTTCTGATACAATAAAGACTACCACTAATATCAGTTTGTGCTGCTCCTAACACAGTCTCAAAGACAACATGCATGAACAGGAAAAAAAGTATGGATTACCTGCTTGCAGCAGAGGAAGATGTTGTGGATGGACCCCCTGTGCCATCATTCTCTGGACCAATCCTGGGTGCAGTTGATGAGCAGGTCGTACAAGTGGTACATGGGGAACAAGGGGTACTTGATGAACAGGACGAAGGAAAGGGCCTCCTGGTACTGGGGAGGCCATTGTAGGAGTCTTCCTACCAGCTGATTTGGGCCTGTAGTCTTGCTCTTTGGTGCAACGATTTGCTTGGGTAAGAGGTGTGGAACATGCAGAGCGTTGCAGTGCAGGTAGTTTGGTACCTAAGGTGGGCAAAGTTCCTTGATCTGCATTCTCCACAGAACTAGACAGTAGGTTATCTGTAGCTAAAATTGAATACAGCTATTACAGTCCACAGCTAGAGATTGCACCTAATGAAAATTAAAGATTAATGACTGGATTTCACAGGTTCCAGAACTAGCTGAACTGTAGTCATATATATTTAATAGTAAGCATCTTTTTTCTGGATGCTTCTGGCCAAATTATTTCAAAAAGAGTAATGACAAGGAATACGTTCCACAGGAATGCCTGTACAGGAAGCTTAAATTAGTTTAGAATCAGAAGTAACTCCACTTTTAATTCTTATTTTTCCTTCCTAGGAATTTTGAAATGGCAGCATGGATGAGTTAGTGCCAAAGGTGATAGGAGATACAAGAGATCCTCCCTAGACAAGATTATAAGCTGTGCCAGAAGTCTGGCCAAAGGTGGTTTTTCAGTTTAGCTGTCTTTAGGGGTTAACAGCAGCCTTCTACATCTGACATCTGCTTAGCAAGATTTGGAACACTAAAGCACCTCCAGAAGCTACTTCCACAGACCATCCAGATGAGTTAGACAAGGCCTGAAATACCCTGGCATCAAGTACTACAGTGGAGGTATTTCAGCTGGACTGCTACCACAAACTGCAAGCTGCCTCTGTGGCCACCAGTGCTGAAGCACAATGCCACAGCCATTGGCCACGTCAGTCTGAGTCAGGCAACTGGTGTTGAGCATTTCCTTTTAACGGCCTCTTACATCAGTTTGGGTGACAAAATGCTTCCCTGATGTGCTACACTTAAGAGCTTAACTGGCCTCAGCTTTGACTGTTCAGTTGTCTCAAGACAACTAAGTATTCAATTATTAGTGTAGAGAGCTATGGAAGCATTATTGTCA
Organism: Fringilla coelebs; assembly: GCF_963513975.1. Taxonomy (NCBI): domain Eukaryota; kingdom Metazoa; phylum Chordata; class Aves; order Passeriformes; family Fringillidae; genus Fringilla; species Fringilla coelebs. The sequence goes on along the minus strand of NC_140043.1, from coordinate 4,564,313 downwards.
CTGTGCTGTTCATCAAGAAAAGTTGCAAACAATTATGGTTCAGCCCTCTTAGTGTTGCTCAGAAATTGATAGGAAATGGAGATTAAGGCCCATCACTACTGGAAGAGTATCCCCTCCATAGGTTTGGCCCCTCCTCCCATAGGCTCCCACCTCATCTCCACGGATCAGGAATGTCTAAAGGTAGCCTGGGTGTATTTTGTGCTGAGACAATCTGAGTCTATTCCAAATCCCTTTAGTCTGTGGTGTTTTAAAGCCATTAGAATACCTTCATTTGGTCTCTGATTTTCATCTTTAACATCACTGATTTTCATTTTCCCAGAAACTGGATCCTCTTTGCTTTTCTCTTTGCTCTCGTACATCTTGCGAATCACCGAGGTAGGTGTGAAGGAAGGAGACAGCTGCAGAGAACACAGTAAGAAGCTCACCTCACCCAGTGCTCATTATCCAGGCCACAACATCTCAGCTGTGGGAGGACACCAATTCTAGCACATCCTTTCCCTTTAAAGCTTGTTTGAATCAGCTGCTGTGCACCCATGATTTTACTTCACCTCATTTCATAGCTTTATTCTATAGTTTAAGCATTTCTCTTTAGCTTTTTTGCAAGCCCAGTATCAAAATCTGCAGCTGTTCTCAGTTAAATGTACCTTAACAGACTTGAAACAAAATAGCTGAGCTGTAGTGTAAGTTACAGCTGTTTCCTCTTTGCTATTGGTTCAGAAGAGCAACTCCATAGGAATTCCTATAGAGCTGCTTCATCTGCATTAGCTCAGGGCTGATGATCTGCAGAGAACTATTGCTTCATTTGGGTCTCCCCCATTCAGAGTTCCATGGCACCTGTGGAAGTCACTCATTTGGAATATAAACCTGTATCACTTGTTTCATTTGGCAGGTGATGGTCTGTGTCAGTCCTGAGCTGCAAGTACTTGACTGATTAATTGGAAAATTTAGATGAAAACTGCATTCTACACAGTACTGAAGGCAGAGAGGCAACAGTCTGGCTTTGAGAATTTACTAATTTTCAAAGTGACCCTGAAGCTCCTAGGCATTATTTCAACCCACACACACTTAGGTCAAACACTTCATACCCAAACACCAGTGTTCTCTAAAGCATCTCATGGCTTTCAGCACTGGTCTTCTTTAAATTAAAGCACCAAAATATGATGGCTTGGTTTTTCATAATCACCTTCATTTGGTTTCAGAACATGAAGTCAAGGTAACATTAATGATATTTCTTCAGTTTTAGATAAGACAGTGATCAGAAAAGGCTCTTTTCCAAGGTGCAGACATTCAGTTAAGCACGAAGGAAAACTCATTCCTTTATCACGTGGCCACAGATAAAACAGGAATGTGATTAACTTGATGGCCTCCCTTTCTCCCACTGACTACCACTGCTGTAATCTGGTAACTGCAGACACTTTGACAGTTCTCCCTACCACCACTGCACATCAGGTACTGACCATGCTCGTAATGGATGCTGCAGGGGCTGGAGAAGATGCATTCCCTCTGTGTCCTGGTGCAGGGGATTTAGTCATTCGCTGCTGCCTGTGAAGGGACAGGGAGTCAGAAGCAGCTCTGCTCTTGGCACAGCATCAAAGGCAGCACTGCCAAGAACCAATGCAATCCTGAGTGACTAGTGCTAATATCTACAATACCCACATTAAAAATCAGTTAATAGCATACCCCTTACATTTTGCAGTCAGGTGCTCACCTGTTTCTGTAGCCATCTCTGCTTTTGTCCATTTGTGGTTTACCAAAGCCATGCTGGTAGAAGTTTGCTGCATGTATGGCCAAGTCATGTGGGAGTGCCAGTCCCTCTAATGCAGCTTGCTGGATCTCCAGGGGACTCATCTGAGGTAGAGTTGGATAAAAAGCACACAAGTCAAAGCCTGTATTTGGCTGGGTTTTTTTAAGATATTGAAGACTGATTGCTATAGCTACCAACATCTGCCCACCAACAGTCTCTGTTTTATTAACAGGCAATAGAAGTTTCAAAAAATTTTGTACTTCAGGTACTCTAAGATGGGCCAAACTGCAATGAGGTTTTGAGACTGTACTAAACTAGACTTTGCTTTGTTAAGTTTACTAAGAGTAAGCTTAACAAAGCACAAACATCTGGGTGCAACAACTAAGTGTTTCCACAAGTTAGCTCTAGACCACAGAAGACAAAGACGTGCAAATACATTAAACAAAAAGCATGTCATCTAACCTGTGCAACTGGGCTCATGGGCTTCCTTACACCTGGAAATGGATCACCAAGCAATTGCTGAGAACCTTGTCCAAAACCTAAAGAATATAAAACAGTCGTATTTAAAAGTACTAACAGTTTCTTTCAATACATAGAATACATATCCCAAAGTAAAATAATGCTACATGAATTAAGGATTCCTTGTGAAGACTCTCAGCTCACCCCTTAAATCTACATAGAGCTACATCTCTTCCATGTCACAGAGCTGGAGAGCTACAAGAGGCTCCTGGTAGTGTTTTGTAGTGCAAATGGCCAAGTACTCCTTGGAAGTTATTTTTACACAGTAGCTGAGCACACTATTCCTCACCAGAACTCACTGTGAGGTCTGGGTGATGAATTTAACAGCAGAGACTGGTAAGTGAAAGGGCACTTAGCACTCAAAGGCAGACACTGCCCTAGTTGCCCAAGGCAGACACTGCCCTAGTTGCCCACCAAGTGCCAGGAAGTTTTTATAGTTCTGTAAAGCAGTCTTCAAAAAGCCCCAAGTAATAAAAGCCCCCTTTGCAAGCAGTCTCACCGATGGGTGAGGATATTCTGTGGCGCAGGTAATCTGCAGAAGCAGCTCGTGCTGGGAACACTGGTGGGATGGGGGGAGAGGGGGCTCTCTGTGTCAGCAGGGAGGCTGCAGGCTCCAAACCCCCTATCAGGCCACTCAAGACATTTGATGAAGCAGGTCTGGTAATGGGTGGACCAAGAAGCTCCTAAGCATAATTAAAGAAAGAACATTCAAAATATGGCAAATTGACACAAATTAGCTCATTTTACTACACCACAGACTGCCCTATTTATAGCAACTTAGAGACAAGGGGGACTTGTGCAACCAGATACACCAATCCTGGTGTGCCCAGAATTAGGCACACAGCAGATTTTAATTTTCAAGCTGTAATTACAGGAAATAACATGACAAGACAAATTTTTAGGTAAACTGATCTAGTCCCTGGCTCTTTCTTTATAGCATCTTGTCTGACTGTTGATCCCATAAGGCTTTACATGCCTTATTTTCAAATAAATTTTGTCTTCTCATTGGGGATATGCTTTTAAGTATTTCCCTCCCCCCAGTAAGAATACCTGCAGAATATTCTTTGACAGAGGCTGGCCTGACATCTCTGGAGGTGACATTAAGTGGCTTTCAAGGCTCTGCTAAGAAAATGAAAACACTGTAAATTAGACACAAATACAACCAAGCTCATTAAGAGATTATCTATATTTGTTTCAGTGACAGAAATAATTTCATCTGTTGTGTTGGAACAGTAGTTTATGCAACAGCCAAATAAAATTTCAGAAAGTTAAGGGCTGAGCTGGCTCACAGATTTCCCCTAAGAAAAATGCCTGTACTAGACTGCATACAGGTATTTCACTGTGCCTCATTCAAGTATGGATCAAATATATGAATTTATGTAACTGTGTAAACCAGAGATGGACTACTGAGCTATTGGTTAACTAAAAATATGTACAAACTAAAAAAGTTTATACATTAAAGAAATTATTTAAGATATTCCTCTGTGCATCAAAATTGCACATTAATGTAGAGAGACACCCAGAAGCAAAAGTATTGATTTAAGTCTGAAATCAATCTGCAATTTCTTCACAGGGCAAATTCACATTCTTCACCATCTTCTAGTGAAGTGGAAGGAGTCTAAAAGTCCTTGGGCATAGTTTGGCAGGAAAACCACGTGCTTTAAACCTACTTGGTTGTTAGAAGTATCTTCTGGTGCCAGAAATATTTACTGACAGCTTCTGGGTCAAGCATACTGCTTAGGCAGTTAGTGGCAGGATGAAATATCATCCTACAATTCCTTGCAGTGTAAACCTTACTATCATCTGTTGTTTAATATTAATCTTCCAGCTAACAAGGATTCACTTCAGTTTCATCCTAGCACAAGTGCTGTTAAAAGTCAAGTGCAAAATAACAGATTGTTCACTGGCATACCTCTACCAAACAAAGGTCACTAAAAACATCTGGGCTTCAGGCAGGGGTTGGCTGTGACCCCCTGTACACACAGGTCACCAGAGGCACTGGCTGCACTTACATTGACTTTGGGCTGGGAAGGCAGAGTCCCGCTTGCCTTCATGCTGCTGACCAGTTTGTTAAACGCTGTCATATCCCCATCCTTCTTCATCTGTCTGGAGCCACTGACATTCAGGGCTTCTTCCATTTGCTCAGCCATAAAGGGAGTGGCAATTTTCCCCTCCTGATCCACTTTCAGACCTTTGAGCCCAGCTTCAACTTCCTCCACTGAAAGTACAACCCCTGAATGTGCTGAGAAATACAAGAGAAATACTGGTCAACCACTGTTCTGCTCTCAAGTGAGCTAATAATTCTTGTGCAGGTGTTGAATAGAAGTTGTGTGAAAACTAGGAACAGCCAAAACCTTATTTTTTGATACAAACTTATTTTTTGATACTGATATTAACTGTCAAACCATGACTGATCTGGGTTCCAACTGACATTCTAATATATCCAAATTCAGAGAAGTGACATGCACAACTACTGCCATGTAAGACTCCACAAGAACCTGTTTAGGCTTCAGCTACAAAATTCTCACTCTCTTTCATTTATCCTGCAAGAAATATTGTTACTACATTTTACAACTTTGCTGCATTTAACAGAGAATATTCATGTGACAATTGAGTTGGTTTCTTTTCTCAATTAGGAAAGTTTCATTTATTTTATACTCCAGGAGACCAGATGGTTTCACAGCCACAGTGCAAGCTGTGCCAAATTTCTGAAGTTATCATAAGCAGAAAGAATACAAACCTGGAAAATCTACATACTTTAGAGACTCAGTTACACACTCAAGCTCAGTGTTTGAAGCAGATTTTTTGCTCAGAAATTAAAGCCTCTTATAGAAAGATTTCACTGGCATAACCAGCACAAGGTACAGTGCTCTTAGCAGTACTTTTTTCAGTATATGCATTTATATACACATATATAAACACCTACTGGTGCTGACATCAAGGCTAAACATGCTTTATGGACCAGCTGACACACATCACAAGGCATGACACCTTAAAAGAAAAGGAAGAAGAGACAGAAGCATGCCATGGGTTGCAGATATTGGACCAAAGAAATAAGATTTACTAGAAATTTGGGCAAGGAGGTGGAGAAAAGAAACAATGATGCAGACATGCAGCACAGAACATGAGTAAATACGACGCTGGTGGAGAGGAACTGATCTGAAAACTCCACAACACTTGAAGAGCTGTACAGCATTTTGTGGGAATGCAGAGCCCCACATCAGGTACTTTTGAGTAAATGGAAGCTTCCCCACAGATTTTTGTTCCTTCATCCTTGGTTTGTGAGAATCAAAGTTGAAAAAGTTTTTAGTAGGAAAGTCAGACTAAGCAGAACAGAAATAGGACTACAAGTCTTTTTAAAGTGAAATTAGGGAAGCTCTCCACATGTTAGCCAACACTTCCTACTCCTAGACTGGATGCTTAAGAATATTTGCAGTGCTTAGATGCTTTCCTTCCTAGCTGCCTCACACTAATCACTTTTTCTTCAGTCCAGTTTACACGGCAATACATGCTGCTTGCCAAAGAGAAACCAATCTGGAATGAGACCTCAAGATTTCACAGAACACATGCATTTTGTACACTCCATGCATGCTATGGGCCCAGACATGCAAATCCCTACGCTGGAGGCACCCTTGAAAAAAAAAAAATTAAAAAATCCCATTCTCAAGGCACTGTGCAACTTCTTAGATACTGACACTTAATGGACCAATGTGATCCATCACAGACACTGTCAAGGATGACTGACACTGCTGGTTTTGGTAAAGCCAGAGTTTAAATGCCACAGTTTCAGAGCTGACATTACCAGTCACCAGTATGAAAAAACTGCAAATGCCATACACAAAGCTGGAAACTCAGATCAAGACTTGCATCATCTTATAGTTGTTTCTGGCCACTAAAGCAGTCTGATAAAGTGATGTCATCCTACGATTAGGATGAAAAGAGTCAGTGATGATATTGACACCATTGAGAGCTGCTGAATACTGAGTTTTCAGTGCTGCAAGTAAACCTATAACACTGCCTACTCCTAGATTTGGGCAGTTGAGGTTTCCAGAATACCAAGCCTCTTGCTGGGAAATACTGCATCACAAGAACTTGACAATAGCTGAAGAGGCACTTACTGCTCTCTCTAAGCTTTTCCTTGTTGGCTGAAAGACTTGAGAGAAGAGGTTTTAAGTCCACTTTGGCTTTCTGTAGCATTTCTAGGATGTCCACTTTGTTTTCAGAGTGGTCTTCCAATGGAATGGGAGCAAAGTAGTTTCCAGAGTTCTGGCCAGGGGAGAGAATGGCTTGCTCTAGACCTGAAACAGCAAAACCAGGAGCACTGCGACATCAGTTTACCAAACCAATGGCTCAAGATGAACACACACTGGCAACCAACTTCAGCATGTCACTGCAAAGTTATGCCTCACACCCCTTGCCCAAGATCAGCTGGAAAGTCATCAGGAAGCACTGACAAGAACATTTATTAAAAAAGAACTTACAGCTGCTTATTCTAAGAGCTTCCAAAAGAATGCCAAGTGCTTAAACTGTGGGAGAATTCACTGTCCTAAAGCCTTATCTGCCATCTTCTTATTGAATGAGTAAGAAAGAATGTGGAAGGAGGCTACCTGACCCTGCATTGTCCTGCAGCCTTACCTGCTAGCCTCTCCAGTTCCTCATGAGGGGTAGATCTCAAGCTGCTTGACCGACTTCCAGAACGACTGGGATTAGAAAACCACCTGCTGAACCTGCTGGCAGACACTGAACCTTCCCCCAGCACATCCTCTATCATCTAAGGGAGGGAAAAAAGAAACAATCTTAACATAAGCAAGATCAGCAACATTTCTGAGAAGCTTTACTGTGCAAGCAAGATTCTTCTGCTACAGACAACTAGATGCTGCTCCCAGAGTTTCAAAGCTTTGATGTGCTTTTTTCCTGCAGACAGTTAACATAACCCAGCATACATCCCGAACTGACAGCAAATATTTACTCACAGTAAAACTGTAACTGAAAAAGCACAGTCAGAGCTTTAACCAAAGGCCATGAACTACACCATTTTAAAGAGGAAGTGTCAAAAGAACCCCAAGTATTTCAAAAATAGTGCATTATAAAAATATAACTCAAACTAAAGCTTCTCCCATCCTGCAAGACAGTACCCAGTTAAAGCCTGGCTCAATAGGCACGGACACAGTTTCAGGCAGCATGTTTTCTTTTACACAAAAGGAAGAGCAGCTTCTTCCTCCCAGAGAAATTAATTTTTTTATCAAACAAGGAGCACTCAACACTATTAACAACAGAGAAAAAAAATAGTATTGCTCCATTTGGTTTTGATTGCTTGATTCTAATATATTAGAAGAATTAAGACAATAAATGTACAAACCTATGATAGCACTTGCCACAGACATATCACCAGTACAAAGAAACTCACATTTATGACAGCTTATAACATCTGCCCATCTGCTCAATCAGCAGGTTTTTTCACTTGGGAAATCCCTGCTTTCAAAAGGAGTCACCACCTTGCACATATGCTGAAAATCAGATTATCAAGTCTAAAGACACCATTTGCAACTTGCATAAGGAGAATGAACTCTCCTCCACGTATTTGTCAAATCACTGGCACCATATAATGACTCTTTTCTAATGCAAGCAGCTTGTCCACATTAAAGATTAGGTCAGAAGTCCATTTGTTTTTAAACCTCAACGTTTCTAAACCATGTCAGGTCTGTTTGTTTGCAGTCAGAACACAATTTTTGACTTTTGACAGAATTGGTAGGCTGTGTTTATCCAACACAGGAGTAACAGTTCTAAACATTAATTAACCTCTTAAAGGTTCAAGTAATAAAGATTCAAACCCTTTCAGACATACATCCTTTGAGGCACTAGTGTCTCCAAGCTCACTGCCTGCAAAGAAATGAGCAGGAGATCTGCACAGGAGATCTGCTTGCTGCATTTCCCAGACTTAGATAGAAAAGGCTGTCTTCAGCTAGACTAAATTTGTACAGTGCATCTTCTCTGAACCTATCTTTGATAATTCCAAAGAAGATCCATTCAGAATGTCAATTTTGAGCTTTCAAGTAATGACCAAAAGAGAGGAAAAATGGTCAGCTAGTCTGCCTCAAACACTTTGGAGATGGAGCCAGTCCCAGGGATAACACCTTGGTAGAAACATCCTAACACTCCAAGGGTAAATCTCTGCAAATTCATCTTACACTTACACACTTCATAAAGGAACTTCCACAAAGCAAGAAGTTTTAGCTTTCACAGAATGCAGCTGCAGCAAAAATGCTTCTCATGAATATTCCCAGTCTTAAACCCCAGAAAACTCACTGAAGCCAGGCCAGGAACACTTTTATCCAAGTTAAAGAACTCATTGAAGTCAAACTCTCCTGGAGCTGGTTCTTGTAAAACAGCTTCCCTAGGAACTTCTTGATCTGCTGGAGTTTCATTGGCAAGGACAGCTTGCACTTCATCCTCTTCTGCCACTCCACCATTGCATTCTATGCCTTAAAAAGAAAAGCAAGTGACTGCTGAATCACTGAATTTCACTATTTCCTGTGGGAACAGTGCCTGACAGCCAATGCACTTGCCCAGGGATTAGAAGCACAGGCCCAAAAAAACCCAGCCTCCATCTGATACCTCATCAGTTATACTGCACTGGCTCCTGCAAGAGAAAACAGCACCCACTACAACTCCTAGCACACACTTCTAGTCTGGTAAGACTGTCTAGCTCAAAAAAATAAGAATTGCCATTGAACTGGGCACAAACAAATGCATCCTCATCAGTCTGGGCTGTTATGCCACACCAAGCACATACAGCTGTTGCAGAAAGTCAACAGCTGCTGCTGGTTTTCCATCAAGAATCCTTTGGCAGCTCCTGCCTTCTTGACATGGGTTCTTAATAGTCAACATATGACAAATACTGCTTTCTCCTCCTTCACCAGGAGCAAGGCACTTCTCACTTTAAAGACTTTTCAGCAAGCTTGCACAGGGCACTGCAAAAAACTTGTGACATGGCTACAAACTCCTGTGCTTGGAACTGCACTACAATCCAGTTATGTTGTCCACCTGCAGAATTTCTATCATTAAAAGGTCATCTCTCTTGCCATACTGCAACTTGGTTTTTTGTAATCATCTAATGACTGCACACAAATTCAAGTTTCCTAATTCAGTTTAAAGCTATGTTACTGGAAGATGTATGCACAGATCAGTGTTCCTAATGTTAGTATTACCATAAGGAAAAAAACTATTTCAAGTACCTCAGAGCATTAGCTTAATTTAAACAGACCCTTTATCACCCAGCAGGATTTAGAAATAAACAAGACCTTTAAAATAACCTATCAACTTCTGATATCATTCAGCATCCATACAAGGTTTTTTTCCCAGCCTCTCAATCTCACCTCTCTTTGGGAAAAAAAAAAAGGTAGTTTATCACCTAATTGATCTTCCAGATTACTAATACCATTACAGGCTTTACATCCTGTGCTTCAGGATGACCAAAAGCTATGCAAGCTTAAATAAAGGTTTTCATTTACACCTGTCTGGGTCTGCAACAGTCACCTCCACACCCAGCAACCTGCCCCACTAGCAGGAGAGCAGAGCTCCTGTGAGATTTGCCCTTACCTTCTTTCAGCGAGGCTGTGCGTCGCCTCGTACGTTTTCTCCCTTTGTGATCTTCCTCCAGAATTTTATCATCAAAGCCTGTCAGCTCAATGGTTTCAGACTGACTTGTAGGCCCAGCAGAGAACCACTCAGGTTCCTCTTCAGTGTAGGAATCATTCCTTCTTCGCTCCCCAAAGACACGTTTGCTGTCACCAAATTCCCTCTGAAGGCAGATATTAAAAATATTAGCCTTAATAAAATACTGCTTCCTAAGATTCTTCCCCAGTTTTCACCTTTCACACCAGTTCTGGGTATTTTTACAGGTGTATGCAGCCTCCCTGTATGCTCTGTAAGCTTTTAAATTTAAAGCTTCGCAGCTGAATTTCTGCTTCATTACACCAAAAGCTATTGATCTGCAAGCGCTTCCATAAACTCAGTTTTGCAGCCTGAGAGTTAGCAGTTCCTTTTTTTTAAAAAAAGCATTAAAAAAAAGCCTGAAAGCATGGAAAGCTCCCATTTGCTGAGGTTATGCTTGCTGACAACTGCTAGGTCAAGAACTACAAATGAACTATTAGACTTTTGAACGTTGTGCTAGTAAAAGTCAGCCACGGGCAGGGTTTGTCTGATAAACAGCATTACATACGTCCCTGTGAGCTCTCTGAAGGAATGCTACTAAGTTTTGAAACACCAAGTGTTCCCCCTTCACACCCTAATAAAGGGCCTCCTTGCACAGAACACTTGCTGCTGCATGCAGCTCGCCTGCCCCAGGTGCCTTTAGTGCCCAGGTGTCCAAGCCCCCGATTTAACACGCAGTGAGGCAAAACAGGAACCAACCCTGAAGCGTTTATCCTTGTAGTCCCTGTCCCGATCCCGGTCTCTGGCGTCCCTGGAGTCCCCGCCCCGATGGTCCTTGTCGAAGTTCCTGGAGGAGATGATCCTGCCGCTGCCGATCCTGCGGCCGCCGATGACACGGACGCCGTCGCTGTCCTTCTCCAGGGGGCTCCCTGCCCGACGGGAGCTGACGGATGCAGTCACGTGACAGCCACCCCCAAAGCTTCGCCTCTGGGGACTCAGGACTACATCCAAGTCATCTTCTTTCACTCGCTCTCTTGGATCTGCAAGTCAAAGACCACACATAAAGCAATAATTTAACGTATTAAAGACAAGAGAGTTGTGTGTATAGCACCCCTCTGCTCCATAGCCTTGCTGCTATCCCAAGGTTTTTAAAGGAAAATGCTCATGATTTATTTCTGTGAAGCTGATCTAGCTGAGACCACAGAAGTGCAAACAAAAAATTTACAGCTGGGTACTGAGGAACTACTGTGGTCTCCTAAAAGTACCTGCTTTCCCACTATAGGCCTTCTAAGTGCTCAGCTTTGAGTTGCAGGGAAATTGTCCCAGCGCTTGCATTTTACATGTGTATTCATTATTACATGGCAAGAATAGGAGCATATAACTGACTGTTGCACAGGTTTGTTCTTAGGTAACAGTCACCAGAAAACCCACCACAGTCTAGTTGGAACAACCAAGATTTCTTTGACACTTGTCCTGTGCAGCCAAACAATTTTCAGACTTTGTTTGGTCTCCTTTGTGTTATACCAACAGAAAGCTTTTGCCAACAGCCCAGGTTCAGTTTTGAGCAATGTGCTGTAGAACACACTCACCTACTAATCTACGCATAAGAGAAGTCCGATCTGAATCCAAATCTTTTTTAAAGCTTTCCACTGGTGAAGTTCTCCCTGAAGTTGGATATAAAGATGCATGCCACTTCTCTGGATCCCAGACACCATCACTAGGAAAATAAAATTGCAGGATTGTTTGCTACCTTATAGTCTAATAAATGCTTCATAATGCTGCTGCTGGAAACCTAGAATTCACTGGTTAGTGACCAGTACAAGTGAATTATCCTTCATACCCAACTTTTAAATCTGCTGTACTATGGTTTATTACTTCACACATAGTATTTGGATCTCTTCTGTAACAGCAAGGAAGTACAATACCCAGTATCAGATTTTAAAAGACTAGTTATTGTTGAAGCTTGCCTGGTACACTGAAAAACAGTTCAAGTAGATCACATGGTGCTGCTCTCAAGCATTTGGGTAATTTTACCTCAATCTCATCCTTCCACAATTTCCACAATAAATTCATCTGAATACTAAAAAACTGCTGCTTACAAACACTAGCAAACTCACAAACACTAGCCAAGAACACTCACCTCCACTTTTTAGTGAGGTACAGTGACAACATGGGAGAGTAATCCACTAAACAATGCAGCTTGTTACAGCCTGACCCAGTCTGTGCCACACACCCATCCATGTTCTTGGTACTTCTTCCTGCAAGTCTCTAAGACTTGTGTTGTGTGAAGTTATGAGATCCAGCAGAAAATAATCTCTGTTCAAAGAACAAAATCCTTGGCCACAACATTGAGCCCTTCCTAGCAGATTAGTACTTCTGAAAACTGGACTCTGCAGCAGTCTGAACTTTATGGCACATATACCTCCCATCAACATAAGAGCACTTCTTAGCTAGGTGTTTTTTGCAATTTAAGCTTTTACTTTGAAAAAAATGTATCTAGCCTTTGTATAATCAAGAAAATACCTGTCGTATTTTTCAGAAAGACAAGAAGGTCTTTTTTTAGAGTAGGGACGCTCTTTAATATCCAGCAGTTCCTCCTAGGGAAAAAAAAAAAAAAAAAATCAAGACATGAGTTTTGATTCACACCCAGACAAGATTTAAGTGACTCAAACCATCTATTCCAGACTGCCTGTCCAATTTAGTGTTTTAATTTGACAGCCCAGGTTTCCCAGTACGTTGTTTCCTATCATGTGAAATACAGCACTGAAAGTTTATATTTCAGTTGTTCTACCAGTGGCCACTGACCAAACACTTATTCAAAGCACTAAGCCTTACTAGGCCAGGTTCAGTTTCTTGTGAACGCTCCAAGGCTGCTCACACCATAAATGTTTATGTATTCACTTCCCTGGACAGTTCAGCTTAAAAGCAACACAGGCATCATGGACACCAGAGCTAGTGAGTCCTCAAGAAGGAATCAAAATTGCTGTGGTTAATGCTATATAAGGTTCAGCAGGTAAAAAAAGTATTAGCACAATTTCAATTACTGGTGTAGATCTGGGAATTCTAGTCAAGCTTCACATTTCTGACCATCACCAACTCCAAGATACTATGATATGTGCTATACAATTACCCATTTCACCCAATACCAAATCAATACTGAATAATTTCTTTTCCCACTTTATCAGCTTTGAACAGCCCTCAGCTTACCACTGTACATCCTAAGTAGTCACTCAACCAGTGCAGTCTCACTGCAGTTTGCTACATTCAGAAAGCATGATTAATGGTGTGCCCATCAGCACTTTAAATCAACATTAACTCTGCTGCAGTTAAGATGCACATTTCTAGTTACACTTACTGATTCTCCCAAGATCCCCTTTCTTCAACCTGCCCCAGTCCCAACTGTACTGAATTGATTCAGAACTGTGCAGGGATCATTGGGCAGCTGGAAGGATAAAGAAATCCTAACAGCAGACACTATACATCAGCCAAACTGAATGAAATCTCTTGACCCTTTCCCCCCAAAAATGCAATATCCTTCAGAACTCTTACATCATTTTCCCCACATGATTAAAATCAGTTCATTAACTATGTGAGTTTGACACTTGCTCTGGGTGGCAATTTGGTAGCTGGACAAAACCTTAACATTCCCCCCACTCCAGGCATCACCCTGTATTAGACCTCAGCAAAAAGAGTGCCCTTAAAGGGAGCCCAGCCTCCCTGCCCACAGCTTCCCAAAATAAACCTCAATCTGTGAGGAGCATCAGTGCTGTAATACTATCAGAGCCTGATGCAGATACTACAAGTATTAACAGCCCTGTCCATCACCACACTGGGACTGGGTTGTTTTGCTGGCCACGAGAGGGAGTCCACAGGCTCTCATTCACATCCTATCACAATTCTTCCACTCAAGTGAGGAAAATTTGAATTGTTTCTTGCCTTTCACTCACTAGCTGTGCACCCTTGGGGGAACAGCTTCCCGAGAACCAGAAAAGACACAGCTTAAACTGTAGAGCACTCCTCCTACAGAGTAGATAAATGCTGGCACTTCCACCTGTGGGGTTTTATGTTTAATTCACATACATTCTAAGCAGGCTAAGGGGAAAAGTGTGCTTAGCTGTTATCATACAGTTTTAAGCAGACAGCTTAAAGAATGAGCCAGATGTTTTCCTAGTGGTATAAATGAATATAAACCATTAAAGGAAATCACTCTTCTTTCTATCAGCAGCACATACCCCAAAACACTGTTCCCTCAATCCCTGATTAGTAGGAAACTGCAACACATGAAAATGCCCTACAATGTTGATTACCTCACCACCTTAAAATATTTGAGCTGTAACACACAGAGAAACCATATGATGTAAAGTATTTTAACACCGACTGATTTCTGGTATTTCTTGATTTAGGCTCCTTGGAAACCAACTGATAAACAAGACTAGGCACCTTCTGGCACTAGTTCTGCAACTTTATCCTGGTCAGAAACCATAGGTACTTAACTAACAAAGCTGAAGCTACAAAGGCACTGCTTTCAGTCAACAGTCACCACCAGCATGGGCTGAACGTTGTCCTAAAAAGCAGAGCAGAAATTGAAGCTGAATTCAGCTACTACACAAGAGGACTTAGGCAAGACTGAAAGAGAATAGAGACCACTTTTTCAGCAGGGGAACTTTAAAAACAGCTCCTCTCTTTCACTTAGCAGTTAACTGACTAACTAGGTCTGAATAACAGTACACCTTGCATCCTCAAAAGTTAAGGGCAAATCTTTTCTCAGAAGTTAGAGAGATTTAGAAAGCTGTACTATTCCCAAGAAGTTCTGCCAATTCTGAAGTAGGTGGTTTATTGTTGATATCTACTTAAAATGAGCTAGAGCTCTACTATCTCAACAGAACATAGCCACAATGATAACTTCTTTTTCCTTTAAAAAACAACCTGCTAAAAAGCCAACAGCTCCGAATTCCTCAAGAAAGATAACACAGTCAGCAACAATAAACTATCTCTCCTGTTCCACACTTCAGGCCATTTGCTGCAAAGTATCTTAACAGCTTTCCACAAAGCAATGACCACCTGTTCCCACAGCTTGCAGCCATGGGAAAATCAACCACCATTACAGACACTTCCCAAAGGCATTTTTCAGCAGTGGTACCAAAACCCCAAATAAAATTTGAATCCTAAACCCTACAGCACATCAAGCTCACTTAAGTACTGGAACAATCTTTTTTTATTTGCAAGTTACTTGGCTCTTCTTCTTCCCCTCATACATATATTTAGGCATCACAGTTAAACAGAAGCATCTGTGTTAATGTTAGAACACTAAGCATTGATTAGAGTTACTACTGTTTAGGCTTCCAGCAATCAAATATGAGCAATTCTAAGGTTACAACAGGTACCCAGTAAACATATGAGAGATCCTGATAAGATCTAGTGTGCTACACCTTCCTAGCAAATGACATCTACTGCAAGAAAATATTTTTGGTCAACTTCTCAAAAGAACACTGCTGAAAACAGAACTACTAAGTACTTGAGAAAGCTGGTAGAACAACATACTTCAGTCTCTACAATAATCTTTCAGTACATGCTGTGGGGTGCTCAGATATTAAAATAAGGTGGTGGGAATCAAAAGCATATCGAGGACAAGATTGCACAACTGCATCACATTTAACAAGCTGCTCATTTGATAGCACTTTGTAAATCCTAATCCAGGCAAAGGCTTTTCAGCTTTCACCTCACTGTTTGCCCCTCACAGGAGCCTCCACCTCCCACTCTACTCCTGTGAATGAGACTTCCACGCACAACTCAGAGCCGAAAGGAGAGTGAGCTAACCTTTGTGTAACGATGTGGGTATTTAGTTGTAATTCTGTTCAGCTCCAGGAAAGCATCGCCATTTTCAGTTTCTGTTGCTGCACCTCCTCTTTTATCCATGGTTACTTCAAAGCCTTTGACCGCGGAGCTAATTAAAACAAAACCAACCCATCAGATTTCAAGACGTACCTTTTCTAGAGGGTGCATTTTCTTTCCAGCCTAAGTCAGTTCAGCACTCGGGCACAGCAAAGTAGAGCCGCGCTCCCCAGCAGCGCCTGTCCCCTCCCAACCCTGCGCCTTCCCCCGGCCCAGCCAGGCGGCTCTGGCTGAAGGGTCCGAGCGGCTCCGGCAGCGCGGCCGGCCCTACCCCGCGCTCCGGCGGCTCGGGCACACGGACTATCGGTCTGCGGGCACGGCCGGGGCGCGTGGCCGCCGGGACCCGCACCCCCACACAGCCCGCGGGGCCCTGAGGGGCCGGGCGCCGCTCGCCCCGCGGCGCGGGGGCAGCGCGGCCCAGGCGCCGTCCCGAGGCGCCGGAGCCGGGGAGGGGAACGGCGGCAACGGGGCAGGTGACTCAGCGGATCCCCGCCCGGCCGCACTCACCGGCGGGTGTCCCGCGCCGCTCCGCTCCGCTCCGCTCAAGGCCTCACCGCCGCCCGCGGCGTTTCCTGCTCCGGCCGCCGGCCCCACTTCTCCCCCGCCCGCCCCCACTGAGGGGCCGCACGCACCCCGGCCCGGCGCTGCTGCCGCCACCGCCCCCCCCCCAGCCCCGGCCGCCCCGTGCAGCCCCGCGCGCCGCCGCCGCTCCCGCTCCGCCCGGCGCCGCCTCCGCTCAGCCGCCGTAGCCGGGGCCTCGCGCCGCCCGCTCCGCACCCATTTAACGCCCCGCGCGCAGGCGCGTCGGGCGCGCGCGCTGGGGGTTCCCCCGCCTGCCGCCTGCCCGCGAATGGGCGGCGGGAGGCGCTGACGGTGGCTGGGCTGCGCTCCCGCCCTGTGTCCCCGCCGCCAGCCGCCCGCGGAGCCAGCGTCTCACCCTGCGAACGGTGCGGTGGGTGAGGAGAGGCGCGGGGCTCGGCGAGGGCCTGCAGGCAGTCTAGGCGGGCAGCCCTGCGGGGGAGGCGGCCGCCGGAGGGATGCGGTGCGCGCCATGTGCGGGGCGGCGGCGGGATCGGCGCGTCCCTGTCCCGGGACTGTCGCCGTCCCCGTCTCTCCTCACAGGCGGCGCGGGGTCAGAGAAGGGCGGGAAGCGGCGGGGCGATGGCGGCTGAGATGGGCTGGGAGCGCGCTCGGCGGGCGCTCCCCTCGCCCTGCGCGTTCGCCGTGGTCCCGGCGGGCTCGGGGGGGCTGCCCGGGAGCGCCCTCGCGTCCCGCCGTGCGCCGCCCGGCTCCCGCCGCTGAGGGGGCGGTCCGGCCCAGCCCGGCAGTGGGAGCGCAGGGTCCCGGTGTTAGCCCGCACCGGGCTCCTGTCACTTTGCAGTCTGGCGTTCTGTGGGATAGCAGGACTAGGCTGGTGCAGTCAGCGGAGCAGCTTATTCGGAGGCACCGCAAAAGTCTTTCAGTTTTTGCTAATTAGCAGCAGACATTGTTTTCAACATCAGTTTAAGGAATTTACTGAGCGAGATCGTCTGCTCCCTTTGCCCACAGTTCTGTCCCCGGCACTTGGATCCGTTCTGCCACAGGAGCCTAGCGGGGCCATACGGTTTCCAAACACCTTGTCAGCGAGGTCTGTGTAGGAAGAACGAATATCGTGTAGGATCTGGTAAATGAGGTGTTCTCTTCCCTGATCTCTAATGAAGTTGAATACCAGAATGAAAATCTGGTTACCTATGGAATGAGAGAAATAAGTGCTGCATTATTAATGAGACAGCTCTGCAACTGTTGCCAAGTCTCTTGAAGCCAGCAAGTGCTTTCCAAACAAATACACAGGGAGACTCCGTAGCAACCAGCGGGCCACCAGCCTCGAGCTGAGTGGTTATTATGAGATGCTGTAGGCTTTGAGAAGACCTGAACTATGTTGTGTTTCACTGTCACCTTTGTGCACGTCGCTCTTGTGAGCTAAACCAGGCTTTTCGGCTCCCAAAGGCACACCTGCAACAGGTGCCCGTTACTTGATGCTCACAGCAGAAATGTCCAGTGGCACAGAAGCGGCAGAACACAGATTTTTTTCCCCCAAGTGCAGCAACAGCTCCCTGCCGCCGCCGTTCAGCCCCTTTCCGTGTGCGGGTCGGTCCGTGCCTGTGCTCGGTAAATCCCGGTCACACCGGGGCCGGGACGGCGCTCGGTTCCGCCCCGCCGCGCGGGGGCGCTGTCCGCCCGCCCGCCCCGCCGCACGGGGGCGCCCTGCTCAGGGGCTGGGCGGGGCGGGGAGCGCCCGCCCCTCATGGCGGGGCCGCCTCAGGCGCTTCTGGTTTTTCTCTCCGCTTCGCTCCCGTTTGCAGCGATTTCCCCGCTGCTTTCCGCCCGTCTCGTGTGGCGGTGCCGCATCCGCCGGTGCCGGGATCCGTGGTGCCCCCAGCGGGGCGGAGGCGGCTGCCGCGGTCCCTCACGGCGGGGTTGTGGAGCTGTGTGGGTCTCCAGTGTTTGTCCATCAACACAAAAAGCCTTCAGGGTACAGTTACCCCCTGAGGGGAATGTCGTGCAGTAAAATTCCAGAAGAATCTTGTAGGGTTTGGTTTTGTTTTGTTTTTAGGCTGGTTTTGTTTGCTTTTGGTGTTGGGTTTGTGGGCTGATTGCATTTTGGGGGGGGCGTTGGGTTTTGGTTTTTTTTGGTGGGTTTTTTGTGGGTTTTTTTTGTGGTTTCGTTTCTTGTTTAGTTTTTTTGTTTGTTTGTTTTCTGGAGGGAGGCGGATTTTTTCTTTCACACCCTAACCAGTTCTAATAGAAGAATCCACTTTGGGTCTCACACTTTAAAGGAGATGCCTGGCCGTAATTCCAGGTGCTCTCACAGAGTCAGACTCTTCTGGGAAGTTGCAGGGTTCCATGCACTGAGTTGTTCTTGCTGGAGCTAGGTGAAACTCTTTGTTTTCTTCATTTCTAAGGGCTTGTGAAGGAGGGAAACATAGTATTTTAAAAAACCCAAAAAATAACAACAGGTGAAAAGGAATCAGATGCTGATGGTGTCACCCTTGGTTATTAATTTATTTTTAAGTAGAGGGCACACATAACTTGGACTAGTTTACTTTTTACAGCACCTTTCTATCACATTTTTGTTTAGGTGGGCAGAATTGCTGCCTTAGGATTCAAATGGTTATAACTTTATTACCATTAGATTAAGCCAGCACAGTGTTGCTGAGACACACAGATGCTTTTCATGTTAAACATCTGGAATTGCATTATGCTCTTTGAGTGCAGCAGAAGTCTGAGTGGAAATCATGTCATTTTTATGGTACAGTCTGCATTTAGTGTAGATCCATGTGCTGGATTCATCACAAGTAACAGGCACCAATTACTGCTTTGTCCAAAGTTAATAAACAACATTGCAGAGCAGAGAGTGCATTTGAACTGCAGGCTTGGAACACAGTGAAATGGAGAAATTCAGGAGCAGGTAAGCAGTTATAGGAAGATACTATGTTAGAGACCTCAGCTGTAATTTATTTTATATTTATGACATCTTAAGATTTCCATGGGGCAGAAGAAAGTTGAGTTACTTTCACAGAAGGTCTTATTAGTCTCTATGAAACTTGGTTAGCCAGAAAATGTTCCTCTTAAAAGCAAAGTAAAAAACTATGAACACCTAACCCCCAAACTGATCATGAAACACAAATGTGTGTGGGTTTACATTATCTTTACATTTCCATGTAAAACTGATGTTCTTGAGCTTGAGATACTAGATTGGAACATAAGGTGCTTGGACACAGCTGTTGGCTCAAGCAGAGATTTACTCCATGTTAATTCTCATTCTTTCCCTGCCTTTGTATTCTAACATTAAAAGGGAGAAATGATTCTTCTTTGACTCTTATTTTTCATGGTCACTTGCCATAAATTTTGGGGGACATAGGCTGTCATCATTAAATGTGTGCAGCATATAACAATGTTCCAAAAAGTGAAATAAAAGTACATATTATTAGATACTCTCACTCCTTAGAGTTTCATACAGAACTTCTGCATGTTTTACCCAGGTTTGATTTTTTCAGTTCCTTTGTGCAAGGTTGTCATTCCATGTGGTCAGACCAGGTTTATCTCTGGGGCAGATTAAATAATTTCAAAGGGAGTTGGGCCTAATAGGTGTGTACAAGAACTTGTGCTGAAAACTGTTTTGCATCAATTTTAAAGTGCCTGAAATTCCTCTTCAAACGTGCATAGAGTTGCCTTAACTGCAGATCTTGATGTGAACAGAATTCTTTTGTCTGCTGGACAGAGCCTGTTTCAGAAAACATTCAGATAATATTTTATAGAGCAAGAATTTCTCCCACAAAATACAGGTCTTGTTTTCTTCCATTAACTTTTATTTTAAACTCTTTGCAGCCTGCTGGAACAAGCCAAAAATAGTGTATTTCCTCCCAGTGATTTGTTGTTAATAGTGGTTATTCAGCTGAATTTTTGAAACTTGCATTGTTCCACTGACTTTGTGAAAACAATATTTTTTTCTGGCTGCATCCATGTTTTTCCTAGCTCAGTTCAGGACATCATTAGGGTGAGATTTTGGATTATCCTCTTCTGTTGCCTCTTCTGGAACTCAAGAACGTGTTTGTGTTTCTAATGTGCAAATTTTCAGGGTGGTGGCAGCATTTGTTTTGGGAAAGAAGCTTCATTGGAACCGGTGCGGCAGGTTTTATCTGCATAGGTTTTTTTTTTAATCCTTGTTTTCAGAAAATTACAAAGAAAAAATATTTAGAATTCATAAAAACACACTTGTTATTTTTCAGATTAGAACTACATGTGAAAGTAAACTGTGTGATAGAAAAATAGGTCTAATTTTGTTTTTTAATGATTAATATGTAAAAACAGGAAGAGATTTTCAGTTGTTTTTTTTTTAAGGAGAAACACAGTTAAAAACTAGGAAAGAGCTTGTGAAAGAGCATTTTATGTTAAAATGGAACTCTTGCTTCAGTTCACCAGTGCTCAAGAGAATTTATCAGCAGTAGGCAGAATACCTTGATATGTTTGAGACCAAAAGGCAGAAAACCACAGTCAGAGCTTCTCTATCAAGACACCCTGTGTGCACACACAAATGCATTTCAGTGATTTCTCATTTCAACTTTAGAGGAGGATAGAGTTGTCTGTGACATGATTGCACTGAAATGTATCTTCCTGGTTGTGTTGGGGAAAGTTTAAAATTCCAGATACTGAAAAACACCTGATAAAGAAACAATAAGTGCTCTAGCATTTTGTAGCTGTTGTGTTCTGTGTTTGATTAGATGCCTTTGTTACAGATCAAGCTATTGCAATAATGCCACTTCTTTGCAGGTAATAAAGTTTTCCACAAACTATTTCTTCTTTTAAGAAGAATCCCTGATGATCAAAATCCCTGATGATGGATGAAATCCAGCACCCACCTGAGCATCAAATTCATGCAGCTGGACAATCTGTTGCTCCCCAGTCTGCAACACGTGAATTTCAGGACAGAGGTCATGACAAGCCAGGTCAAGATGGGTATACCCAGAGTCAAAGAAGAATGTTGAAAGAATTCCAAAGCAGGTGATAAGTACAAAACATATTTTTCACTAAATGGAGCAGGGGATCAGAGCTGAAAGTGTCTGGGTTTAGTGGTACCAGTGCAGGTTGCAGCAGAAGTTTTGGTTCATGGCCATGGCAGGCAGTTCTGAGGATGCTTTGTGGTAGCTTGAGGACAAGGATTGACAGTCAGATTTCAGGTATTTTTTACTTTCAAATGCAAATTTTAAAATGGCTATTTAACAATATTCTTTGATACGCTGCAGGTGTGATGATTTCTTCTTGCTCTCCTATTAGAGTTTTTTATTTGCTTCTTTTGTTTGTTAAAAGAACCTTGACAAAGGTGGGATGTAATTGTGTAGAGATTAAAAGCCCATCATTTGTTGAGCAGCTCAGACCTACTGAAAGAGTCAGGCCCCCCTTCCTGGCTGTGTGCTTTACCTAATTACCTTGTGAAGCCTTTGGTGCTTCTTGGGGCCCTCCATGTGCCAGCTAACTCTGAAATCCATTGGGAAAAAAGAGGGGAAGGGTGATAGGGTCACAGTAACACATTAGTGAGCTGAGCTGGTGTTGGGAGAAACTTGTGGAGATGTGGAACTGCTGAGGGGAGGTGGGAAGAAGGAAGATTGGCTGGCTTCAGGAAGGGCTCAGGTATTCTGGACTCAGCTGGTTGACTCGGAGAAACAGTGATGTTAGCACATTGAAACCTCAGAAAGGGCTCCCAGCCAGCCAGCACCCTGCTCAGCAGTACCACTGGGTGGAAGAGAGCTGCTTGGAAGGCATTTTGGCTACCCAGCACTCCTAAAGAAGTACATCCCACTTCAAGTTTTGCAGTGATGCTTGGGCCTCTTTATGCTTTATGAATTGCTGTGTTACAGGTACTAATTTCAGGGTCTAAATATTTCATATATGCATTGATCTCTGAAAAGTAGACCCTTTCTTTTATTACTGAAACTATCATAAAAATTTCTATTTTGATTGATATGTTTCACCTGGGAATTTGCAGAGGAGGTGTACAAAAGCAACTAATCTTTCTTTGTATTCCAGATACCTAGCAAGGAAGTTTTTCTATCTGTGGGCAAAAATAACATTTGGACAAGTTCTCCCTTCCAAAGCCAGGTAGATAAAATTACAGAACTCAGAGGTAGAGGTTTGTTGCTTGTTTTGTTTTTGTTTTGTATTTTTGTTTGTTATGTTTTATTTTGGTTTTGGGTTTGTTTTGTTTTTTTAATGGCTTGGTGGTAAACCACTGGGCTAAGAGAGTACTGGCTGCCAAGAAAATATTTGTATGTATTTTGAGATCACTTGAAGATTTTCTTTGGGTACCTTTCTTGCTCTTGCTTTTTTTGTTTGTTTTTAATTATCATGGTTAAGCTTCTGTTAACCAAATTAATAGGAATTGTGTTTTGATAAAGTTGACTGGTATGTGCATATAAATGATGGGATGTGATTGGTATACCTGCTTTAAATTTAACAATTTCCCAAAGTTATGATGACAGAGATTTCACAGACTATTCTGAGTTGGAAAGGGCCCATGTGCATCAATGTGCATCATTAATTATTATTGTTTGCACTGTTGTTCTTAATGTCTATCTGTGTATGTTTGGTATCTGTCTGACTTGGAAATACCTGTGGCAGATAATTCCTTTTTGCTGTCAGTGTTCTGTGAGCTACTGAAACCCCATGCTTTGATAATCATTTCTTGTTTTGCATTAATTTGCATGTTCATTCTTGCTTGACCACACCCTTGGGAACTGAAGCAGTTCCCGGTGGGAAGACTTGCATTTGGAATAAGATCAGGTCCTTAGTCATTCAGTTTCATTTTTCTGTATCAAATATATTCTGTTTCTGCCTTTGTTGGTAAATGGAAGTTGTCCTGTGAACCTCACCGTTCCTCCTGTCCCATCTACTGACTTGGCACTACTTTGGCTGTCTATCAGTTCAGCACAGTGATGAATTTATTTTTAGGGGAAATAGATTTTATAAAGACCAGCAAGGAGCACAAGCAATAATGAATTGCCTTTCTAGATAGTTCTCCATAGCTGTAATACCTGTTAATGCATGTGCAATACTGTTAATGCACCAGGTGCAAAAAATAACATATAGTTTATTTCTTTTTTCTTTTTTCCTTTTCTGCATGAGTGCTTGGACTTGGCTCGGGGTAGGTGGCTGTAAATTGCAGCTTGTGAGAGGATTGATATGTTTCACTGAGAGACATCTAGGTATTCTGGGCCTAATTCTGCTGTTACTACATGATAAAAACATCAAAGCATTATAAATCTGCCATAGCTTTTGTATGTATTTATATATAAAAATATTTTGTGTTAAAATAGCAAAGAACAACATTAGAAAGGAAAATACATGTTACCTACTGTTCTGGTTGTTAGAGTAAAACACAGAACTGAGGATAAAAAATGTGAATAGGCCTCAAGTCGACTGGTACTCTGATGTTTGACAAGTTAACAACATCTGTCTTTTATTCCTTGTCTTTATGTGAAGTGTTTACAGTCAGTAGAGTGATTGCTTCTTGCAGTACTTCATGCTTCTTGCAGTCTTCAATAAGGTGTCACAGTAGGGAAGTGGTTTTAAATGCAATTAGATGTTGTTAGGCTAATCAGGCAAGCCTGGAGAAGAGGTGGTGTAATATTCATTAAAACTTATTTGTGGTCATTCTGGAAACCTGTATGACATTTCTTCTGTCCAAATCTTTCAACTGTTTAGATGTTTGTATAATCAGAAGATTCTTCAAAAAACTTTTGGAGAGTGGAAGGAGCAGTGGACACTTTGCAGAGAAAAGAAGCTCAGCCTAAGAGCAGACAACCATTACAGGTTAGTGAAATGACTTCCTTTTGGGGTGTGTCTGAGACATTTTCTGAAGGAGTTTTTAGTACCAGTGAGCAAGTTCCATCCATGGTACATCTAGGCCAAGAGCAATCTTTTCATTGCTTATTTTAATATTTCACTGAATGGCACTTCTTTCATTTTTCAGGCATTTACACCTCAGTTTGATATTCAAGGCTTGGAGAACCTATGCATGCCAACAGCAAGGAAAGAGGAACAAGAAATATGTTGCAGAGTCTCATGGTAAGTGAAGTGATGGTAATTACCAGTGTCTGGGGGCATACTGAGATGGGAGTATCCACAGGGAATTTTTACCAGAATTTGTGTCCCTTGTGCCTGTTTGCACCCTGAGCTCCCCCACCCCGTGGCAGTGCAGTGCTTGCAGGAGCAGATGGCAGGGGGTTCTGTTATAGGGGTGTAGCTATATAGTTATTTAGGGATGTCAGTGAATGAGCTTAAGAGCCTCTCCCCATCTGCTCTAGATTGCACTGGTGGGTTTTGAGCAGGTGGCTTGATTTTTGGTTGGTTTTTTGTTTGGTTGTTGTTTTTTTTTTAACTTAATCACAATATGGTTTCAAGTAGATGGTTTTTTATCGAATGTTTTACTGGTATTCTCTGTCAGCTGTTGCTATAGACATTAAATAGTAATTCCCTGTGCTTTTAACAGCACTTATATATCTATTGACTGTTCCTTCCAGCTTGTGTCTTGCAATTGAAAGAAACCCAAACTTTTAAAGTGCCCTTGGTCTTACTGAGTAGATTCTTTGCTCTGCAAGGGATTTGACTTGGAGCTGTCTGCACTGGTAGCAACTTTCTTGGATTCAGGGAATATGTTTTGCTGAAGGGAGGTTGACCCTTGTTTAAAGATGATACTAAGGTTTTGTTCTGTGCTGATTTGCAGAATAAGTTAACTGTTGACTTTGCACATGAACATAGCCTCAGAATGTCCTAGAGACTGGTACCTTTGGACACAAACTGACAAGCTGTCCAGACCTCTTTTTTACTGAGTGAGGCCAGAGGGAAATCCTAAAAAAGAAAAGTCTGGGGTTCTTTTATATGTGCCTGTGAAGTGGCATAGAATCAATGAGAGTTTTTCCTAATAACATTGCTTTAGTAGTGTCAGTTCTGACAAGCCAGCCTGCTGTGAGGAGAATATGCAGTGTGCTGCATTAAGTGGTAAACTGGAATTTGTGACACCACTTCTGTTTTTAGCTGCATGACCAGCCTGCTAAATAAAGTTTGACTTGTTTCTGGTTCATTTCTCTGCTTGTAGGAGAGGATAACTCTTGAAAAGCAACTGATGAACCTGATGCACTTTTTTTTTTTTTTTCCTTTTTTAACAAACCAAAGAGAATCCTCTAATTCTTACCCACTAGAGTCGTTATGCTGACTATTGTTCTACAGACAAAGCGGTTATCGGCCATTGTCCGATAATTCACGCTGCTCTGCACAAGTGGCATGGGCCGTGCTGTCAGCGATTCTGAGGCTTCTCACTGCGACACCCTCGACCGGAGGGAGGGTCGCTGTCATTTCAGGCTTTTCCACAAGGTGTCTCTGCAGGTTGAGGACACAGAGTCGGGGGCGAGCTGGGTGTTAAGATGTGCCACGTTCCAGAACTCAAGATGCTGCCGTTTTTTTGTCATGCACAGCAAAGAGGCAAATTCTGCTCAGGACCTGGCAGCACTGGCTGGTTTATGTTGATGTTCAAAGGACAAAACATGGGATGCAGTCCGTGGCACTGGCATTCAGGAAAAGAAGCTATTTGCGGTAAGGATGGAGTACAAACAGGCAGAGAGGCCTGGTCCTAAGGCCATGGCTTTTATCTGTGTTATGTTATCTTTTCCTAAAAAATAAAAAGTCACACCATGACTTCATTCGGTGTTTGATTTTTCTTTATGAATTCTTTTGCTTTCTGGGATTTGTGAGTTCTTCTGGCACTCCCATAGACTGTGAATTGAAGAGATGTTATACAGCAGCTGGCCAATGCCTAATGGGAACCTACAGGAAGGCTGGAGAGTGACTTTTGCAAGGGCATGCAGTGAGAGGACAAGGGGGAATGGCTTTAAATTGCAAGAGGGTAGATTTAGAGTGAATATTAGGAAGAAATTCTCTACTCTGAGGGTGGTGAGGCACTGAAATCTGGAGATTACCCAGAGATGATGTTGATACCCCATCCCTGGAAGTGTTCCAGGTCAGTTTGGATGGGACTTGGAGCAGTGTGGGAAATGGAAAGTGTCTCTGCCCACAGCAGGGGATTGGAACAAGATGATCTTAAGGTCCTTTCCAACCCAAACCATTTAGTGGCTTTTTGAAAAGATTGTTGCTCATACCTTTTTCGAGTCAGATTAAAGTGAATTCTTGCACCAAATTATGGCACCTGTGTTTGAACTTGTCTGTAACATTGTTTTGGCAGCATTTCATGGGCAGTGTGGAGAAGACAACACTACCAGAAATGCTCTGGACATAAAATGAATATTTTGGCTCTGCAGCATTGGGCCCAGAGCCTGCAATTTCGAGTAAGTGTCAGGAACTTAGTGAATAAATCTTTGACGTTTTCTATGCTGACATTCCTTTGGTGTTTGGGTTTTGTTGGGTTTTTTCCCCTTTTTTTGGGGGGGACCTCGTTGCTCATGGCTTTCACCTTTAGAACTTACATGGAATTTCTTATTGCATGTGTGTTCTTCCTCTCCTCCTCTTTGTTCTACTTCCCTAATCTTGTCTGTTTTTTCCCCTTACTGCCCTTGCCCCTTAATTATTCCTTCAGGCTTGGTTGCAGTGGCGAGAGCTGTATTTGCACACCCAGAATGAAAAGCAGAAGGACACCAGGGCAGTAACTCACCATCAGCACTGGCAATTGAGGAGATGCATGGGAGCATGGCTGGGATACCTGAACCTCCACAGAGTAAAGAAACGCCAGGATGGTGAGTGAAAGTGGTGAGGTGGGACAGAACAGGGCTCAGCCCTTTTGCTGAGGGCATGGTGGTGGCTTTTTCTGTTCTAGGAGACACTGCAATGTCTCTGCCCACCCACATCATGAGATGCAGCTTGGGCTGTACACTGTGACAGACCTGGCTGGCTTAGCTCATATGCTGCACTGTCAGGAAAATCACCTGCTTTCCACAGGATTTAAAAGAAAATGCTTTACAATTCCCTTGATGAAAACTTGCATATTGTCTTTTGGATTTTGACTGAGATATCTGTGAGAAGGATGTATTCGAGACTTTGATCAGTCAGTCTGTGGATTTTCTTGATAATCAGTCAAATCACAACTCCTATAGGATGGTAAAGATTATTGCACCAGTTCCTTTGTTTCTTCCTTTGAATGGGAATGAGTTCAGATATTTGTATGAATTGCTTTTTGATTGCTTGCAGTGGAAGAGAATCTAGCTTGGATGTGTAGGAACTAGTAATAGGAGTATGAAATGTAAGCAAGTTTGAGTATGTTGCACAAGTAATCTTCCCTCTCTTAAGTCAGCACAGTCGGTTACTGCTTTAAAACTGTCTTTGTGATCAATAGGAAGAATGTGATCTCTAGCTGAGCACTAATGTGAATTCTTGTAACCATTTCTCAGTGTTAGAGCTCATGTCACTTGTGAGCCAGTGGCTCAGATGCCAGGATCTCATCTGATATGAATGAGCCTAGGACAGAACAAGCCATGAGGGATTTGTGTTTGTCTTCCAGAGCTGGCCCAGGAGTTTCACCGGGGCAGGACGCTCCGGAGGTGCTTCTCCGATTGGCAGCTGTCATGGGAGTGCAGGAGAAGAATGCATGCTCACGGAAGGGACCTGGAAAAACAAGCAGCAAAGATTGCCTTATGGAGAGTCTTTGCACACTGGAAGCATTGTATCCAGCCTGTGTTTAGTCCCTAGCAAAGCCACCTTAGGAGCATTCCCACAGGGGGAAGATCCAGTTAAAAAGCAGGAACGTTGTGCAGTAGCCTGAGTGACAGCAAACATGTTGTCATTATATGTATGTAATGCCATACTAGCAATTCATTTAACTGCTGTAATTACAGTGTGTTAGCAGCTGTATAAGAGTATATTAGAGTCTGCAGAAGATAATTTATGGTTGTTGCTTAAGAGTGAATCAGAAACATATTGTAATAAGCCAGCAAAATCTAAAAGTTTTACTGTAGTCACAATTTCTGCAGATAACAGTGCTGGACATTCAAACATTGAAGAAAATTTAGATGGAGATGCAGTGCCCCTCTGTGGGAGAAGGTTGTTCTGTGTAAAAGATACTTTAACTCAGTGGCAGATGTTGTGCTGTGTGTGGAAGAGGCTCAGCAGTGTGAGCTGGCTGAAAAGCATTACAAGTGTCACCTGTTGGTAAGAGCACTGTTGTGTGCTGGGTGGGAAGGGCTGTGGAGTCTCCCTGTAACACTGACAGTGGTGAGCGGGTGTTAGGTGGGAGATACACCAGGTTTCGAAATTTCAGCTATTCTGGAGTCTGCCAGCTGAATCCAAATGGGGAAACTGTGCTGATCTCCAGGACAGATATTCATCCATCTGGGAAACTGGTGAAGTATATTCATCTTGAGGGTGGTGGGTTACCTGCTCCCTGGCTATTCCACCATGAGATTGCCTTTTCCCCTTGATTTTTTTTCTTATGCTGTTTGCTACAATAATTATTTTTTCTTCTCTGCAGTAATGTGTGCATGCTGCTTTTCACATGAGAGCAAAGATACCTTGCTGCATGTTCCAGTAGTTGATGTTCTGGATTTTTGTTTAGGTTTTAGGGTTTTTCTAAAGAAAAAATAAATCCCTGAATGCTATCTGAAAGGTGGGCATAAGCAAGCCTCCAGCTTTTTGGAACTGAACTATTTTCAAAGTTGGGTCAGTGCTGTCATTAAAAGAATACCAAGGAACTGGTTTGGATCGTGAAGTGAAAACAGTAGTGATTATAAGAGCAGGATGATTAGTGATTTGAAGTAGGATGCTCTCATAATGCTGTCTCCCATTTTCTGCCCCCACTCAAGGGATTCTAGGATTGTAGATTAGTTCTAAATTACCTGATTTGGATTACAAATGAAAGTTGTGTTTATTTCTTGTGGTTACAGGAACTTGGCCTTAAGGGTCTTCGGCAGAATGTCCTGGACACTCGTCTTCAGCGAATGAGAACAAATCTGTCATCCTGTCAGCATCGAGTTACAGTGAGTGTGACTTTGGTTCTTCTGTCAGTTTGTTTTGAGCTTCTTGTATTGACTTCCTCTGTCACCTACAAAGTACTTTTTTATTACAGCAGTGGCTTTGTTCTTAAATACTAATAGCCACAGAAGATCTGTGTGGCTATTAGTATTTAAGCCACTCTTAAGCCATAAGTATTTATGCCACTCTTAGATATGTTTAGTTATGCCACTCTTAGATGTGTTTAGTTTTTTCATTTCCCTGTGTTTATGGTGGATTTTTTTCTTTTACCAGAAAAACTTGTTGGAGGTTAAGAAGTTTGGTATATGAAGCAGTGCAGGAGACAACCATTGCAGTATGCAGCTGCATTAGGACTTTAACAATTTATTCATTTGCATTCTTCTCTTCACTGGATATCTTTGGGAGATTTTGTGTCTTTTTTTATTTTATTTCAGGTGCTGCAGAAGTATTGGAACCGTTGGAAGTCCCGTTTGGAAGAGAAGGAGGAAGAGCAGCAGCAGGCCTTAACATCAGTGGCTCATGCTCGTTACAGGTATGCTGAGAAATATTGATACAGACTTGTACAAATGTGGAATCTGTGGGCCTTTGGGTCTCTTCTTAAGTATGGTAGTACCTTTGGGGGCATAACTTGATAGCAACTGCTCTGACATTTTCTGTGAGTAATGAACAATTTACATCTTGTGCTTCTCTCTGGAATGTTAGAGGGAGATTGGTTAGGCCTAGCTCTGAGGTTCTTTTAATCAGCTGACATTCATAAGACCAATGTGTTTTCTGAAGGAATTGTCTCCTGTGTGCTGACAGTTCTCCCTTTTTGCTTCCCAGGAGGGTGTTGATGAGACAGGTATTTGACACATGGCTGCTGAAGACCTGCAAGCTGCAAGGATATCGAATGGGAGAGAAAAGGGTAAATGTAACTCTTGTACCTTGCTTAGGAAATAGAGGGGATGATTTCATAGTCACTGTCTGTGAATATGAGTTAGCATGAGATGGACTTGGTGTAAATTCCCTTTTCCCTGGTGAGGGATCAAGTCAGGGGAAAGAGATTACAACCGATATTTATTGATCACCTTTTTTTAGTTAAGTAGTTTGTTAATAATAGAAACAAGTTATTATTAGAGTATTGCCATTCACATAGTTCATTCACTTATTTCCTCACCCTGTAAATGTGTGTGTGCTCTCTCTCTTACACAGTCTCATAGCTACTTTGTTGAAATAATAATAATAATAATGCTAAATGGCCAACCCCAGTCATTTAAGAAGTGCAGGGTTGTGCTGAGAAATTAGCTGCTTCTAGGTAGGTGTCCATAAAGTTCTTTACAGGGCCCTTCATTTTTTTAAGGGGGGGTGTGTCTATATATATGTATATGTATATAGTCCTGGAGTCTTCACATGTAGCAGCCACTGTGGCCTTTACATGGTCTCTTACACAACTCCAAGTTGACAGTAGCACATGTGGGTGTCTTTCTGCAGATATGGCTCACCCTTGGTGGAGAGAGATTATCAGTTCTTGTACATCCAACAGGACTGGTTTCTGGAACTTATCAGTCCTTAGGAGTCCTTCACATGCTATTTATCAGCTTGTGTTTTTCCTCTCTTTGACTTGCTGTTTTTTGGTAACCTCTCCTCCACCCACACACACAGAGGTACCTGCAGAGCACGTTACATAGCCTCACCACAGAGAGGCTTTGGTGGTGTGTCCATTGCTGTTCAACCTCAGAAAAACAAACATGGACAGTTCTGTGCATGTCATCTTTAAGGAGGTGTTTGCTGTTGTTTGTAGCTGCCTGTGCTGTGCATTGATTGCCACCTTGCCTCCATTCAGGCTGTGCTCCATTTCCAAAGGCAGCTCTTGCGCTGCTGCTGGTCCTGCTGGCGG
The DNA here is from genome assembly GCF_963513975.1 of Fringilla coelebs. Lineage (NCBI taxonomy): Eukaryota > Metazoa > Chordata > Aves > Passeriformes > Fringillidae > Fringilla > Fringilla coelebs. The sequence goes on along the minus strand of NC_140043.1, from coordinate 4,533,123 downwards.
AGAAGAGCAGCTGCACGTCTGGAGGAGCAGGAGGGCTTGGTTCGTGCAGGAGAGCACTACAGTAACCAGCTGCTGCTAAAGGCCTTCTGTCTGTGGAAACAAAAGACTCAGGAGAGAGAAACAGAGTAAGATTTATTTTGAAACAGAGAATGATTTGGGTTGGCCTTGTGGCAGCCTACTTTGGACAGCATTTAATTTACAGTGGTGCTCGCTGCTCGCTCCTTTTTTGTGCTTTGGAGTCTACTAAGTTGTCTTTCAGTAAGTGAATTACTGAAAATAACAAATGTGGACTCAAGTCTGTGCTAGAAGTGTCCAGTAACATGGATTGCATTGTAGGACAAATGATTATTTTTCTTTTAGGAGGTTCAAGGAGACAGAAGCATTAAGATTTCACTGTTCAAAGTGTCTGCAGCGGACTTGGAACAAGTGGAGAGAGGTGAGAGAGTTAGCAGATGGGAAAGAGCATGAAGCCTTCCTGTTATGTTTGAATTGCTTGTACCCATATGGCTAGAAGTTAAATTGTTTTAAACACTAGTCATTCCTAAGCTCTCCTCCCTTTTCATGTGGATAAAACCAGTTTGGTGTGGGCGGAACAGGAACTGTGTAGGATGAAGAGAGAATTCTTTTTGTTCATTTATGTAGATATGGTGAGAATAGGAATATGGTTTAGATGTACCTGGGAGTGTAATCAGAGTTAGTATGATGAAGTTGTCCCTGCCCAGTACTGGGTGTGTCCTTCTCAAAAGTTAGAAGTTTGCAGCCAGGCCTTTGTGTATGACCTGTATTTGTGTTACAGGTTGTCACAAACAGAATAGTTTCGTGGTGGGCCCCTTTTCCTTACCATGATATGAGGTACCAGATGTGCCTTGTAGCATGTCTTGAAAATCTATGAGAAATTTTATTGTTGGAGCTGCTCTGTCGATGCAGACCTGTTAACTTGAGTGGTTTACATCAGTCTTCAAGAGGATTCCTATAAAGGGCAGGAAAAAAAAGCACCTCAACTAGGCTTTTTGGGGACCTAGCAGAGTGTAGCACCAGTTTGAGTGAAAAGCTGTTACAGCAAGCTGAAGGATTGATTCTCCAGAGAATGGAAGTGGTCCTTTTCCCTCCTCTCTCTGCCATTGCTCGTTTTCCCTTATCCATGTGTATGTACCTTTTGGTTTTTTTCCATTTCCTATTTCTAGTATGTGGGACATCAGCGTGAGAAATGGAGGAAGCTGGTGCAAGCAGACCTGCATTATCAACATGTATTGCTGGGCAAGACCTTGGCAGCTTGGAAGGTAGGATGGAGCAGCCTTTTTGAGGCACTTGTATGTGCTGTAGCATTTCAGTGAGAGCTGAAGAGCTCCCATGCTGCTTCACTGGAGGCACATACACACCACATGTGCAAGGTAGAATGGAGGCTCTTGTATATAGGGCTGTATGAGCTCTAGCATTGCTTTTTGGAGCAGAAGAACCAAGGTAATCTTGTAGCACTGGTCATTGGTAGATCACAGCTAGCATTAACTGTTGTGTGGTGGCTGCCTGCTACAGCAAAGCAGCATTTCATTTCAGTGGCTGTATTTTTTCCCCCTGTACTTTACTGCCACTGCTACTTATGAGTTACTTAGAGTTAGTTAGATGCTAGTAAGAGTTTCTAGATGTTTCCTCTCCTCTCAGGTGTTAACAGTTGACATAAATTTACCTCTCAATACTATTTTTTTCCAGATTTACCAACAAAACATACAGTGCATTCTGTCTCAAGTAGCTGAGAAGGAGAAACAGCACACTCGACTGCTGCTGCGGTGAGCCTCTTCTAGGCAGCATGAGAGACTGCACTGCAGTCCAATTCATTGCTTTCTTTCACTGCCACCTTTGTAACTTTCTGAATATTTGGTGCTGGGAGGGGACTCTGCCTTGCATTGCTGTTTCTTTGCATGTCTAGCTAAAAGAAATCAACCTCTTCCTGTTTTCTATCCGTTTTGCTTGATTATTTTTTAAATCTCTGTTTAGTCCTGGAAGAGTCATCAGGCAGCAAACTGCATCATTTATGGTATTAACTACATCTATTATGGTATTAAAGCAGCCTGGAAGATGCAGAGCCTCTCTTGCATTACAGTGAGGAGAGAGATTAAAGATATTATCACTTTGCATTGGTTGCAGTTATTTAGTTACCTTATATATTTTAATGCTATACAGCTTGAGTCACTTGCAGAGCCTCATTGGCTCATCTGAAGCTGCTGGATTTGACTGTGTTCTGTTTTGCACTGCCTTCTCTTCAGCAGAGACCTGAAGGGGCAGAAGTTGATTTGCACAACTGAGTTTATAGATGCAGCTGGTTTTGGTTCTCTTGTGAGTAGGAAAGTGCAAAATGAACCAGTGAGAATCATTCTTAATGGGGTTGTTTTTAACTTTTGTGTCTATTTTTTGCCTTCAGACAGGTGCTATGTACATGGAGAGAAAATGCTCTTGCTCTTATACATGAATCTGAGGCAACTACTCGGGCAGATGAGCACTACAGGAGAGCAATCCTGTCAAAGGTAGGATCTGTACAGCAGGATCTTAGTACAGGTGCTGGGTCAGGCAGGGATCATATAATACAATTACAAGGACCAAAAACTTAAATCTAAGAGGCACTACTAAGAGAGATCTGCAAAGTGGGAGTCTCATCTTGTCTTTACAGGTGTCTCTGAAACTTGTCTCTGTGAGCTCATGGCTTTTTCTCTTCCTTCTTCCCTTTCCTTAGAAGGAAGGAAAAACCAGTAGCATGATATAGCATCCTAGTATTGGTGAGTGGGGCAGGGAGGGGATGGATGAAAGAGAAGAACACCTTGAAAAAGGCCACGGGGACCCTCTGAAATACTTCTGCATTTACAGTGCCAGTCTGTGTCCCAGCTCCTGTTTGCATTGTATCTCTAGGTGCTGCTGCAGTGGAGGGACACTGCCTGGCTACGAGCTTGTCACCACCACCTGAAGGTGACAGCTGTGGTGGAGGCCAGAAAACGGTTGGATTTAGGTGAGCTGATGTAGATGTTGAACTCTCAAAAGTCCTCATTGTCTGTGAATGAGCCATGGGCAGTGTGTTGGGTCAGCTGTACAGATGAAGTGACTGGATGGTCTGTTGTTATAAAGGATGTCCCCACAGAATGGAGAGTGAATGCTGCTTGTGTTACTTTTGTTTCTCTCTTTGTTCTTTGTGCTATATAAGGGATGGTAACACTTCCTTCCTTAAAGGAATTTTCCATTACTAATTTTGGGAACCTCAGACATCTGTTTTGAAGGCAATACAAGTAGTCTTATCAATTACTGCTTCATTCTTTCTCTAGTAATTCTTACTGAAAGACCCTCATTCTGCAAGCATTTTCATGGTACCATGGTACATTCTTGACACGAGGACTCTGAAGCACAGAGGGCTTTCCTAAAGGTTGTAAAGAATGTCAGTGGCAGCAGGGAAGACTTGCAAGTCACATCTCCCTGTGTGTTACATGAAATGTTTCACAGTTCTTCTTCCTATGCTGACTACTGTCAGTGTTGTCCAAGCTGAGTATTGCTGAAACAGTTGGGAAGAGTGGCTGATCACTTGATACTCTGAGATTAATAATCTCCCTTTGGTACATGAATTAATTTATCTTCCCCTAACAGTGTGTTTACAGAGCCTGTTTCTGCACTGGAAGAAACTAATGAGAGAGTCTCTGATGCTGAGGGCTCAGCACCACAGGGCAGTGCAGCACCACCAGCAGCACCTGCTCCAGAAGTACCTGGTGAAATGGAAAAATTATCATCAGCAGTGCCTTAGGAAAAAGGTGAGAAGGATCAGCAAACTTCCCAGCCTGTGGGAAGTTATGGGTATGGAGGAACACACTGTGCTCCTAGATGAAGGGAATGGCAGTCTGGGCTGAGAAGGAGCATGACAGCTTTGACAGCTTTGTGTACTGAGGAGGAAGAAGCATGGCTGTGTCTTGCCTGAAGAAACTGATAGAAGTAACAGACTTAACAAGACAGCCTGAGCTTACTGCAAATGAAATCCCTGCTGGGCTTGTAGATGTCTGCACATGGGGTTACACTGTAGGGCACTTGGGTATTGAGGCTGGCCTCAGCAGAGCAAAGGGAGGGTGATAAAGGCTGTTTGCTAGCTGTTCTAATAGCATTTGGCTCAGATAAATGGGGTTTCTCTGCAAGTGACTCACTGTTTTGGTTGCCTTGCAGCTGCTGCAGAGAAGGGGAGATGAACTAATGACTCATAGACTTTGCTCTGCTTCCTTCTCTTGCTGGAAAACTCGGGTAAGGAATTTGGCCCTGGGTAGACACCTAGCTCCTTGCTAGTTATTCTGCCTTCTCCTTCATGTTCTGTTTACACAAGGACCAAGAAAACTTTATTTAAACATTTTCAGGATTTTTTGGTTCATCTAGCATGAGAGATACCTTGCCATAGTTTTGCTGAACTGAGAGTTTTCTGCTCTGGCTCTACCATCACTTCCTCTTTGCTTGGTGCTTTGGCTGGCATTCCTGGTGTTGAGTATGTGAACTCCTAACCTGGTTGCTGTGCATTTTTTTCCCCAATAGCTGTTGCAGCAGCAATGGGAAAAGCAGAAGACAGTGCAAGCCTTGTGGCACTGGTCCCTTTCAGTGCAGAGAAAGGTAAGGGGCTGTGCAGGGCTGGGGCAGGCAAGTGAGTTTGATGATGTGCAGATTTGACTGCATTCAGCAGAGTGCACACTGAATGTCTGTTTCCTTTCCTCTTTTGGGTGTTGTATGTTATTTTGGGATGCTGGAAAACTCCCTAACATTTCTTAGCTGATTTAAAAATATGCACATTTTTCCCCATCTGGCCTCAGCTGACTTAAATCTCTGTCCCTTTGTCATTGTGGCAGTGTCCTGCTGTTGCTGCTGCTCTGCTTATTCCTATCCAGAGGAAGGGAGGGTGTTGCTGTCTGCAGGGGGAGTCCCTGGCCTGAAACCTGTCTGTGTAATACTCACAGCTCTTGTTGTTCCTGTTGTAGGTATTTGATGCTTGGCTCAGGTTTGCCAAAGGGCAGCAGGAGAAGAAAGTTGGCATTGAAAAAGTCACAGGAGTTCACCACACAACTCCTTTGAGAGAAGGTGTAACCTGTGCCTTGAGAAACACTGCTGGCATCAAGCAGCTGCTGGGACAGCTCCATACTCAGCCCCAGCTGGAGGTGAAAGAGAGATTGCTCAGATATAGATCCAGAACTGGGCTGCTCTGCTCTGTGTGTGTGTGTGTGTGTGTGTCTGTCTGTCTGTGTGTGTATGTATCTTGTAGCTCCAGTTATTGTTTAGATCCTACATACACTTCTATCTCTGCTTCAAAGCATTTCATTCAGCTGAGGCTAGAGGACTTCAGACTCATTTGAAACCTTTCTTAATTAAACTATTTTAAAACTGGCCATTTTCTGCCACAGACAATACTCCTGATTAAAACCTTTGCATGTGGGTCAGGTCTCTAAATTCTGTGCTAAAATGAAGCATTAGAGACTATATCTGATCTTGTCTTAGCTTTAGCACTGCTTATTCCTTCATATGTGGGCTTGTGTCACTTCTGCCTTTGAGTATCAACCCAGCCCTGTGTGTGAAAAGGATGCCTGTATTGACTGCTCTCTTCCTGCTTCTGGGCAGCATTCCCAGCTCTTTTCCAGGTTTTCAGGATACCAGTTGTTCCATTTGCTAATGTGCAGCTTGCCTCAGTGCAGAAGTACCCAGTTAATTCTCCTCACCCAAATGTTACCACAGGGGACCTTGTGATTTGGTTTAGAGAGCTGGTATGGCTTGGAGGGCATCAGAAATCTTGGTTCCTTCTCCGTGGTGCTTCCTGCTCTCAGCCATCAGATGCTCTGTCATTCTTTGTGTTGGCAGGCAGCCTGCAGTCTTCACCACTCAGTGTATTGTTGTGCCATGCTGTGGAAACAGAGGCTCTCACCCAGAAATTAAATAAACCTTTTTCTTTTTTGCCACCTCTGAAGAAACAAGTGACATTTAAAAGGCCTGAGGTTAGTCCTGAGACAAGAGGACATTCATCAGAGGAAGAGCCATGGCCTTCAAAATGCAGACATCTACCACTTCACCCTGCTGAGGGGGGCTCAGTGCTCCGTAGCCTGTGAGTGTAAATTTCCAGTCCCTCCTCTGTTTCTCTGGCATATAAGTAACCTTGCATATTTGTAATCTATCTGTCTCATTTTTGTGTTTTCAAGTTTTCTCATTGATGACTTCACTTCCATGCATTCTCCTTAACTCTGACTTTGCATCATGTGGCTGGTGGTACAGAGTTATACAGGAGCTGCTGTGTAATGCAAACATCAGCCCACACACAGGGAGGTATTTGTGACTGTACTTGCCAGTTACAGGTAGAACCAGCTCAGCTCAGCTTCCACTTTGTGTTTCTCAAGGCAGAACTGAATTTGTGGAGCATTGGCCATTTGTCATAGGAACAGTTATGTAGAGAAACATTGAAAGATACCTTTGATGGGACTTCAGCCATCAGGAGAGCTTATCTTGCCCAAGTGGCCCAGTGTCACTGGAGCTCTTGTTTTTTGCACTGAAGTCACTTGATGAAATGATAAATATCAAGATCCTGGTGTACAGAAGCTGAAATTTCTTCTTGCCTCTTTCTTTTCCCTGGGGAAGCTATTCCTTAAAAAATTCTGTTGATCATGGGGCAGTTGCAAGGAAGAATTGTCTATGAATCTTTTCAGTGCACGACAGGAACCCTACAGGGAAATAAGGTTGTAACTTCACATTGCTTTAAGTAAGTATATGCTGCCAAAAGAAGAGTTTCTGCCCTGTTCAGTTGTGTCACTTTCACCATTCTTTATGTTGGCACCACCACTCACAGGGTGAACTGGATTCTCACATTAATACAGGTTGCCATTTAATGTTTAAGAATCAGGATTGCATGCAAGGAGAATGTTGCAGAGCAGGGATGAACGATGAAACAGGACTGATTTTTTAGCTGCAATGCCAGCTGATGCCAGTTTACAATAATCATAAGTCTGGGGCACTCTTTGTTCTGTTTTCTTTTCAGAAATGCCATTCAACGAGCCAGGTTACCACCACGGAAGCCTGACTTCCCTCTGGAATCTCTAGAAAGCAAGGAACTGCTGGGACCTCCTCTTACTAGGTAGAAAATCTAATTTTAGAAGTAAAGAAAAGAGGGTGACTTACAGTGGGCATAGTAGAGCAGCTAATTGGAGAGCTGTATGCAAGGGAGTGACAGGAGTCTTCCCCTTTTTTGCACTGACCTCAAAGGACAAGACCAACAGGCTGCCGTGTATAGTGACCTTATCTTTCTTCCTGTACAGGTCAGAGGTGCCCTTTCAGCAAACATCTGTGAATAAATGTCCTGCACAGACTGGGAACTTAATGCTGACACCTCACAGGGAAGAAAGTACCTATAAGTGTCTGTCTCAGATGGACAATGCTGCTCATCCCCATCCCTCTCTCACTTGGGCTTCTCTCCCCCTGTGGACACAGGACATGCAGCAGGGGCAGGGGCCAGAGTTGTGGTCTCCTGCATCTTTCATGTCCCACATGAAAGCTGCCTCAGAAGAGGTGAGTGAGTGTATTGTTGAAGGAACAGTTAGTGTGTGTACTGGGCTGCTGCCAGCAGGCCTGTTACTTACTGTTGTGTTTTCTTGTGGTTCTTCTGAACTGCCCTGCTTGAGCTGGTTTTCTCTTGTTCTAGCTATCTTTAAAGCTGACCAAGTGAACTGCCTCTGAATGCCCAGGAACTGTTTACCCCTAGTCTGAAGCAATCCACATGTGGGGTTCTGTATTTCATGCCTTTTTTCTGTTTGTCTTCCTAGCCAGATCTTTTCCTAGCAAGTAATGTGAGGGTGCTGCTGACTCTTTGGAGTTCAGACCAGTTACAGTTTGCTGTCCAGATTGCAGGGTTTTAAGAGAAACTCAGTTTAGGAGCAGTGGGTGTGTCTGAGAGCTTCAAAAAGTTGAAATTCACTTAACCTGCAAGTGGGTGCTTGATTTTTGAACTCCTTGTTCCACGCAGAATGGGAAATTTTAATTTTGGTGAAATACCTCCATGCTAGAAATCAAAGAGCCTATCTTTTAAGCTCTGCTTCTTCTGTGGGATTTTATGAGAGGGGCTCAGCACCTACAGGACTTGTCTGAGTGGGAGTAGGACTAAGTAGGTCAGGCACATCCTACTTGTAGGGTTTACTTAAGAAACCCTTTGAGGAAAACCCCAATATCATTCTGACCTTCTAGAGAGGACCACAGCCTGCCAGTGGTCACAGAGCAGCCCATTCCCAAGACTCTCAACAGAATTCTGTGGAGAAGAAGTTGCCACCAAATTTGCAGCCACATTTGCTGTCATCTGAAGCCTTGGTGGGAAAAGGGAGTCACCAGACAGCAGGTACATCCTCAGATCCAAACTGTAGCATTGCTCATCCTCCTCTCTGATCTATATGAGACTGCAAGTCACTGCCACAAAATAACAATGTGCTCAGGTGCTGGGGTGTTCACATGTACAGCAGAACTTGCTTCAGGAGAGAAATTCATCCAGTAGAGCTCTCTGAGATTTCCCTGTACTTACAGTATGGCTGTGAAGGGGACAGATCGTGTCTAAGCCCCTCCCCTTGTGGTGTTTTTAATGACATCAGAGCATGACACTTGTTCTGCAGGACTACTGTACTTAAGTACTTCTAGACTGAATGTGAAAGACTAAATCCTGAACAGGCCAAAACAGTATCTGTAGTACTGAACCATCCACCAGAGCATTTTGTATCTTTTGTGTGTTCAGACTGAGTCTTCAAGAGCTTGTTCTGTTGTCAGAACTCCTGCCCTCTCACTGTACCTGATCCTTTGGGGTGAACAGATACATGTCACAGGGTAACCAAACTCATGAAAAGCAGTTGGGAGGGTTCCTTTTTTCCTGTCATTAAAAATATTTTCTGGTTTTTTGATAAGAAGAAGGAGTTGGATGTCTGTTCTACCTCCATTGCTTGTGCCTTGTATCTTCCATTCAGCTGAAGGGGAAAAGAGGGAGCACAGTTCCAGAGAAGAAATGATGTTGGAGAGAAAGGTGGAAGTTGAACTCTGGCATATCCAGCAGCAGATGCAGTACTACTACAGCAGGAAGCAGGAACTCAAGTAATGCACCTTTAGCCAGCCTTTCTTCATGTTGTCCTCTCTGTTGCACTTTTTCTGAGTATCTACCCTAGAAATAATCAGTCTGTTCACAGCAGAACTGTGAATGAAACAGAGAAAAGTACCAGAGATTTTTATTTTCTCCTTTGGAGTTCACTCCAGGTGAAGGAGAGTATGTGCATAACTGCTTCTGTAGTCAGCCAAGTGGTTTAATTACACCTTTGGCAGCTCCTGCAGAAGCATGTCAGAGGTATCACTGGGTGTAATCAGGAGATAGTACAAAGGAATAGGGCAGAGCAGTTGAAATTTAGCTTTTAGTTATTCTGTCAAGAGGAGTGAGCTTTTCCAGCTTTCAATTAAAAAAATTAAATATGGCTGGTATTTGATAACTGCTCTACTAGAACAAGAAATCAGAAATGCTCAAAAGAAATGGGGCTTGGGGGCAATTTGAATGTCAGGAAAAGAGGAAGTCAGGGGCTAGAAGCAGGAGGTGGAGATGACAGTTTTCAGATTCCTCTGCTTTCTAGCATCTTTTGGGTTTTCTGGTTTTTGGGTTTTTTTACCTTTTAAAGAAGATTTTAACCATTGACTGGTTTGAGACAAAAATATGGGTCTTATTGCAAGTATCAATTGCAAGTCTAAGTTGGCTTAGACTGTTGAGCTCTTAATTTGGATAAGAATCCTTCTAATCCATTTTATCAGGTGCTGTCAGCAGCAGGCACAGATTCTGCAGCAGTGGCTGGAAATGAGCACGCAACCAGGAGCCCAAGATGCTGTGCAAGGAATTCAGGAAGAATTGGGTCAGGTGTGTAAACAGCATTTAAATTGAAGCTACTGAAGTGATTATCACTGTGCTATGCACTTAGCCTAAAGGCTGATGGTAGCTGTGAGAAATTGTGTAGTAAGGGAAATTTGTAGTCAGAAGTAGGCTGAGGAGCAGAAGAGTCTGTGTAGATGCCTCTTCCTGTTTGTTCAGAAGTGTAACTCCTGCTCCAGTAGACCTTTCTGAAGCTATTTCCAGGCTATGGATCAAACTTTCATAGACTCAATCTCAAAATTTTTCTGCAATTTCTCAAGACAATTCCCTGTGTGCAGACTGGTCCTGCCCCAGGTTCACACAGCCAGGTTTGGTACTGGTACCTCTGAGCTGTTCCTGAGTGACACAATCTGCTACATACTGGCCCTCAAGTGAGATAATACAAAAGCTGCTGGAGCTAAATATTGTCTGACTGTACAAACTTCTGTTGATGCTGATGTACTTGTGTTCCCTTGCAGCTGCAGGTGAGGATCAGCACCCTCACCACAGCACAGCTGGCTGAGAGACATCACGTGCAGGCCCTGCTTGCCCGCCTGCGAGATATCCAGCTTGCCCTGGATCTGTAGGATCTCCAACTTCCCAGCTCAGGGGTAGGACTTTTTGCCCCTTTCATAGCAGGGGACAATGGAAGAGATGTATCCATTCACTTAGTTCTATGTATGGAATTTATATTTGATAAATTAAATGAAAATAATTTTGCTTTTTTTATTGTTACTGTAGCTGATCAAAACCAAACTGGAGCTACATCCTACCTTGTGCTGTACTGGCAACACTTAGTTTAGGTTACCTGTCATGCCACAAAGATAAGCAACACAGATAAGACTCTTTATTTCAAAATGTTTGCAATTAAATGAGTTCATGTCAGTAAGTCATACACTTTGACATACAAAAATACCGTGCTACTGATACAGTTGAATTAAATGGATTCTCCGTGCAGGAGAAATTCACAGCATTATCAGTACCCTCGAGGAACTTTTTCACTCCTGGGGTGCATTGCTGGCCCCTGCATCACAAGCAATGTTGGTTTATTAGCTCGCTCTGCACAGTATTTAAACCATCATAACAACAGCCACTTGCATGCTGAATCCTCTCTTCCTTCTGAGATTTCTAATAAAGCAAACATCAAGCAACCCATCCTCCATCACTAGGCTAATATGTACCTTCAGATACTATGGATGATGCTGCTGAGTAGGAAGAAATTAAAGCTTAAACTTCCTTTGGCTCTGTCTGGATGTCATAGACCCCAGTGGAAAAGAAGGAAAAGATTCAGTTGTCTTTTTCTCTCATCCACTGGAACAAATTTTATTTCTCTTGTTAACATGACACTGAAGTTTAATCAAAAAGCTCACCCTAACTTTATCCTCTTGGAGCTGATATTTGCCTTACTCTTTTCTCACTCTCAAAGGTTTAAAAAGACTTGTATCTGGTACTATGCTGCTGCAGGAGTAAACTTGCTAAGACCAAGAACTTAAAACAAGATAGGTGGCTGAGAGCCACTTCAAGCTTTCAAACTCCTCCCTGTGTGAGGAAACACTGACTCCTGGAGCCAAATGAATTTTCTCCTGCTTGTCACCCAAACAGCCACCCTCATCTGACTCATGCCTGGCTGCAACACTTAGAGGCAATTTATCGTCCCTTCCTTCCCGATGACAAGCTAAGCATACAGGACTTGGCAAACTGGACATTTGTACAACAAAATTAGATTCTATTTTCTGCAGTGCATACAAAGAAAGGTTTCTTTAGGAGGTCAGAGCTCATCAAAGCCTGTCATCTCCTTGAAGTAGCAGAAAAGTAGCTCAAGCAAGGAAGTAGTAGGAGAAATCTTTCAGAAAGCACAAAGGCAGGTTTCATAAGCGTGTCCACTCCAACAAGCTCTGGATAGCAAAATCATGTTTGAGTGCTGGGACTTGAAACAGTTTATTCTCAAAAAACAATTTATACATTGCTTTAAAACTCAATTCCTCTTCACTTTGGCAGTGGTTTTTGTCAGTGCCACATGCAGTAGATCCAAGGTGTTAGATTTTAACTGTTCTTGATGTGAAGTCACAAAGAGGCTTTAAAATTTTACAGTGGATTTCAGCCCCCAGCACATTCCTAGCATTAAGTATGAGGGTACAAGTCAGAGCCAGTGTGGTTTTTTTGTTTTGTATTTTGAATAAGATTAAGTTGTTGCCCAGTCAAGGGAGGGCCAGATTTGCACCTGGGAAGCAACAGGGGATTTCTTTAAAGAGCCATAAATATCTTAAACACAGTCAGTGCATAGGGCATTTCACTCTGTACAATAAAAATTGGTCCTGAAGTAGCTGAAGCTGTCCTTTAACAGAGGAACTAATTCTTCAAGAATTTAGTGACAAAGTAACAAGATACATAGCAGAAAGGAAAAGCATACTTTAGTTGCCATCACATCACCCAGCAAAATATGCCCTGTGTCTTCTAACTCCTTAATCCAAGAGGTGAAGTTAACTGTCTTTCATAAAGACAAAAACTTTAAGGCCTGGAATAGCAAAATAAAACCATGGATTAGGAAGAGGACACACAGTTTTGTCTGTCTTAAAAAAAAAAAAAAAAATTGCAAGATGACAAGTTCTGTTGTCTGGAATGTAGACACTGTTTTCAGGTTTAAAATACAGTGCAAAGCCCATTTTTAAAGCAACAATGTCAGACAAAAGAACTAAAATTGTCTAACAGTACAAAACTCAGGATGAGGGATAAGTGTCACTCATTGTACTGACTGACTGTTGTACATTTTGCTTTGTTTGGGCCATGAAGCCACACCAGCAAATTTCACTATTTGCCTGTCTGTGCATTCAGAGACTGCTTTTATTTAGCAATTTGGGTGGAGCGTCTTAGAATAAAATAAATACGAGAATATAATTTTACTCAAGGTCTGAAAAACAGATTCTGTAGATACAAGGTACAAGGTCTGACTCAGCCTGTCAGTGTCCCTTTAAATACAGGTAATCTCTACCTCCACCCTTTCCTACTGCACCTGCCTAGGAAGGCTTAAAAGGGACTTAGAGGCTCTAAGAACATAATTATCCTGTGGCACATTCAGGGGAGAACATGAAAGACTACAGGCACAGGGTGAAACCACCATGGGCAACATCTTTAAAGGCAGCTGTACCCAATACATCCATGATCATTCAATTCAGTTTCTACATTCAGCAGCAGGTAAATGTAGACCAAATACTTTCAAGTTTAATGCAGCAGTGACATCTTTCTTCCTCCTCACCCAGGTCCTGCTGAGTGATACAAACTTGATAAGTGAAACACTCAGTGGTGTGAAAAGAGTCCCTTTTTATAGAAAATCTTCTTGCTGAGACAGTTCCTATAGAGAGCCCAGTGCTTCTCCAAAGCGGATTTTCTGTCCAGCTTTGAGGTTGAATCTGAAGTCCTTGGGTGCCTCAAAGATTAGTACGATCGTAGAACCTAAGTTAAATTCCCCTAAATGTTCCCCTTTCCTCATGGGGATTCCCTCCTTGTTGTTGTTGGATATGAAGCTGAAGTCATTGTAGGAACCTTTAGAGTAACTTGGACTGTTGGTGTGCAAGTCCTGTACAGAGAAGGAAGAAGAGAAGGATTTACTGGAGGATTTCAGTGCTCTGTATTCATTCATGATCATAGCTGTGGACTGTACACACTCATGCATTTTCCATGAACTCACAGTTCAAAGGTGCAATAGGAATATTTTAAAATTGTCTGTATTGGAGACAATCAGTCTTAGAACATCAGCACTGTGAAACACCCTAATTTCAGGGTAATAAGATTTATTTTTTTTATTTTGTTATGCTGCACCAACCTCAACCATTAACAGAAAGGTGCCTGCTATGATCCTGCTCACCTGGTCAAAGTAGATGCGGATGGAGCCCACATTTGTTGCTCCTACAGCTGTTAATGAGAAGAAGCCATGTTTCCAGTCACCTGTAAGGACAACCCGTTCATTGTGGCAGAACAGTTCCTTGATCCAGCGAGCAACTCCAGGATTGACAGACATCAGAGAGCCTGAAGAAGTGAGAAAATATTCAGGTTAGGTTGTCTGGTTTGTAGCAATATTGTAATGCCACTCAGATGGTGTTTTCAGTGTAACTGGAGCTGATCCAGTAAACAGCTCTGTCAGTTATTTGTAGGAAGAGAGGCAAGTGCCAGGCAGAGCAAATGAAAGAGAAGTCTGTGCTGAAAACAAAGGGGTCACAGAAGGATGGATGTGGTGGGTCAGTCTCTCTCTCATGGTGTTTGAAACCAAATCCAAATACTTGGGGTTTTGCTAGATACCAAGAAGTAAAATGTTTTTATCTGCAAGAACATCCAATCCCACCTCCAGTAGTGTAACTGTTCAGTTGCATTTTCTTTGCCAAGCACAAGCAGAGATCATACTTTAGGCTACTGTTTGGTGTGATCTGCAGAACTATCTATATTTCAGGTGCAAACTGAATAAACAGTGTTTGGGAACAAATCAGCTCAGCTTGAATCAAGGGGTACTTCAAAGAACTCAAACAGTTTGAATACAATATTACTGTTTTCACCATTTTCATATGATTTGCTCTGGTAAACCATACAGCTACAAAACTCATTACTGTTTGAGACAAATCACTTTTCTGCTATTGTCTGTCATGTTACTGTACAACTTCTGCACTGGTGTGTCTCATTCTGCAGAGGCCCATAGCAGTGCTTCCCTCTGTAACTGCTCTGCAGCTGTTTCCTGGGAGCAGAAACCAACCTGGGAAATGCCGTCGGTGTGACACTGTCCAGTCCGTGGGCGAGTGGAAGCAGTGATAATCCCCTGGTGCAAGGTAAATTACACAGTGGTAGAGCTCATTCCCCTCCTTTGTGACCAGTTGTTTCTGAAAAGAGTTATCAGGTGGGGCTGCAGAAAAAGAAGGGAAAGGAAGGGGTTAAAGATATTCCTGCTGAAGTCGTCTGCCTTAGCCAGGCAGTCTGTGTTAGAGCCAGTGCAATAGCAGAGGATTAAATGCAGCTCACGTGGATTGGTGAGACTACAAAAACAAAGATTTCATGCAGAAATCCAATATTTCCAAATGTTCCTTTCCCTTTACAAGAAAATTAGATCATGGATTGTTTCAATCACAGTGAAAAATTTTCTTCTGGAGTTTGCCCTTCCCTAAGCAAAACAGCAGAAACTGAAATCCAGTACAACAGAATTTTTATTAAAGCTGTCCTTTAAGAACAGAATTTGTAGAGTCCTTTAAGTCATTAGAGGGGTAGTGCTTGAGCATGGATCTTGTTAAGGAGTAGCTTATCCAGTTTTTGCTAGCCACTGCTTGGGCCCATTTCAGTGTGACAGCAGGCGTGCTGCAGCTATGGTATAGCAACAGATCTTGGAGTCAAGTGTAGGAACCAAGCAGCTCAGTTCAGATAATCAGAATGAGCCAGGCATGACTGTATAAAGCCACTGGTGAGAAAGAGAAGATCTAGAACAGCGACATGGTTACCCGCAAATAAAATGAACCAAAAATCACAGCTGTTTTTGTTCCTGACAATGCAAGAAAATGTTACTTTTTTTCATCTCCCTTATGATTTCTGAGAACACTGAAAGGGCACGGCAGAATAAATGCAGAACTGACACAGAACTCACCCTGGTTAAAATGCATTTCCTCTGTGGAGATGCGGGGTCCCAAGAAAGATTCCAGAGAATAAGTAACCCCTTTTACTTGCTCCACTTCACAATTTTTTACTTGTCCAAAATTAAGGATCTTTCCATCAGAGGGACTAATCTACAGCAAAGAGAAAAAATGGAAACAGTTAGCAGTTGATGAATTCCTGATGAAGCAGTGCCATTCCCCTGGGGGCTGAGGAAGCAGTGCAGAGTGAATCCCTCCCTTCCTTTCACTCACCACGCTGTGCACACCGCACACCGGCCGCGCCTGCGGTTTCAGCTTCCTGCGGAAGAACTCGCTGAGGTTCCTGTAGTGGTGCAGATCCTCCACAGCTGCCTCCTTCATGTTCACCCCGAAGGTCCAGATGTACAGGCTGTACACCGGCTTCCGCAGCCACGTGGGCAGCTCCACCTGGTTCAGGCGGCCCCAGGCTCGCGAGAGCAGCCGCGTTGGGACCGACTTGTACAGCGCAACCTGAAGGGAGGGAGAATGGCAGCAGGTCAGTGTTCTCCCCGCTGATGGCTTCCTTACTTCTCCCCAGAACACAGGAAGTATCAAACTGTTCCTGCAAACCCCTCCCTTGAGTTCATGTAGCCTTTAAGGCAGCAAAAAATTTACACTGCACTTCATCCTCATTCCCTGCATTCTGGCGAGAGTAGACAAGAGACAGGATGAAAATATAACTTTAAAGTGAAGCCAGAATTTCCACTCCCTTGCAGGCTGAAGCTCCACACTGAAGTTACTGCAAACTGCCCAATGTGAGGCTTACAGAAAAAAGAGACATTGCACGTACTCTAGTAGAAAACTCATCAGAAAGGCTTAACATTACCAATGCATAAATTTTTGTGAATAACTAAATGAAAGTTGACTGGAAAATAACTTCTCACTGTTGGATGACATGTTCCTCAGATGCAGCTGCTACTGAGGGTGCTTCCCACACCCAGTACTGTGTGTTGTAGGCTCTAATGACACGAGTACCATCAAAGAAATATACCCACTGAATGCAGCTACACAGATATAAACTTACACCAGCCTTACTCTTTCTCTCACAACCAATGGGAGCTGCTAATTGCAAGAATATTAAGTGCCTTTATTTCTGTAGAAATACACCTTTGGACTTGCACCAAAACCCAGGTTTTAGCAAGGAAAACAAGTGAAACAAGGTTGGCAAGAGGTATCTGCTGTTGATGGAAGTGGAGAGATGACAACATCTTTCTGTTGATAATTCCAGCAGACAGCTCTTCTGGGGTTTGTGGTACTTGCTGTCAGCCAGGAAGCTCACATGGCTATGATGTAACTGGGGGAAGCTGGGGAATATGGACCAAGGGAACTGAACACTCTGAAACCAGTTTTGCAAAGGAAGTGGTGATCTGCTGACTGGTGTTTTTGAACAGCTACATTCAACTTGCAGCTAAACCTAGGGATTTTTCTTAGTGAGAGTCATTTGTTCTCAATCATATCCTTCATGATTAAGTCTTGCAAAACACAGCCATAAACACAAGCAGAAGTATGCACTGGCTCCATCATACCAAATACAGCAAATTAAGATTTCACTTACAAATCACCATCGTGTGTACATACAGGGATATTTCAGAAAGGAAGTACCAACCTAATCTTACTTCAGATAAAACCTTCTAAATGAACAGTGCTTTAGGTTATATAAACTGAAATACTGAAGAAAAAAATGTTGCCATTTTAGTTGACATGCCCTATACTGTATTAGTTTCTAAAAATTAACTTTGCTGTTTTCCACCAACACCGAAAATGTACATACAACTATAAAATCACACCAATTGTCATAAGCAGTATTTCCTGGCAGCCCTTTCTCCTCAATGGAGCCTGGTTTTCAAGCTGATGGGATCAAACAGAACAGATGTTCAATGAAATAGGCTTAAGAATGGCAATTTTGTTCCTGTTTGCAATCAAAATACTTACTTGCTTGTTGGATTCTGAAATTGCATGATTTGTGGGGAGAATTACTATGTGCAAGGCATCCCATACCCTGCTCTCAACAGTGTCAGAGCAGAGATTTGTGTATCATTTGGACATGCTGGACTACAAATGCTCAATGAACTTGAGGAACAAACCCTCTTGATGCGAAAATAACAAAAAACAAGAGAGCAGTTCAACAGGACCAGGAAAAGGAACTTGCCAAAAGGTTTGGTCTTCCTTGTCCTAGCCCTGATACTGTGAG
Source organism: Fringilla coelebs (assembly GCF_963513975.1). Classification (NCBI taxonomy): domain Eukaryota; kingdom Metazoa; phylum Chordata; class Aves; order Passeriformes; family Fringillidae; genus Fringilla; species Fringilla coelebs. Next base: position 4,515,401 of record NC_140043.1, on the reverse strand, counting down.
GTGACTGAATTCCTTCAGAAGTTTCTGTTTACTTTCCCTGACTCTTAGGGGACAAAGTAATTCTCTGCTCCTTAAAAAGTCACTTGTCTGTGAGGCAATTGATCAACACAACCACAGCAAGAACTAAACAGAAGCAGGAATTGCACCTCTGCTCTCACAGCAGTGATCACCAGGCTGTCCTGCATGCAGCAGCTCTCCCCCCAGCTGCTGCCAGCTCCTCCAGGACACAGCTCCCAAGAGATGCTCACACTTACCCTGCTCATAGGCCTCCATCCCACTCTGGTCAAGGGTTTAAGAGCACCGAAAGGCAGAAGGTAATAGAGAATAGTCAGAGGCCAAGAACGGAGTTTCAGAGCAGGCCTAGACATACAGCTCAGCTGGCCCAACCTCCGCCTCAGGGCCAGCTGGGGGAATTGCAACCTGAAAGATTACATACACAACATCAGAGGGTCAGGCATCTCAGCTGCAGAGCCACCAGCTTCTAACAGCTGGCTGAGTTATTCCTGCTGAATGTTTCTTAATCTTTGATACTACAAGACTTTTATTCCTTTACTTTGATCAGTTCTTCCCCTTCCCAAAATAGAAGAACAGTTTATCTAAAAAATAAAAGTCTTCCATCCAAATAATGGTGTTCACCCTCATAGGTCATGTTTTATGAATGACACTCTCAAGAATTAGAGGTAAGACCAGTTTCCAGGTCTTAGAGCTTTCATTGAGTATCCTGGTTCTGTATAGGGAACATGTGGTCAAAGCCAATATTTCTACTAGGGCACAACAATCTAGTCTCCATAGCCCAATAATCAACTCCCCTGCCTCATAACCAGCTGCATCTCTGATTTTTTTTGGTACATGGATGTCCTGACTCAGAGAGACCTCATTTTGCACAAGCAGCCATGGGGAGAAGTTGACCTAACTCTCACAGGGAAAAGCTGCTCAGCTTCTTAGCAGAGGACAGACATTAAGGGCCTCAGTTCACACCCTTGCAGGAGGTCTGGATGCAAAACCCTTCAGGTCCCCATTTATTCTTTGGTTTCTACTCATGAAAAAACCACTGGCATTTCCAAGGTCACATTATCAAATGGAAATCTGTCTACCTGAGGGCAAACTATTGAAATGACTGACTGAACTCCTGGCTAGGAGACTGTGCTGCAACCAGGACAGAGTGAGGTGAGCACACAAACTGAAGCGGCACAGTCTGGCTGCTCCCAACAGCTCGCTCTCTCAAGGGATCCTGTGACATGAAATAATGACACAAAATACTGTATATATCTTTCTAAGATGGAAAGAAGCTGAGAATTTCAAAGGAAATTTTCTTGCCAACTCGTTCTTTTCAAAACTTGGATCAGAATTAAAATATCAGGCAGACAGGTATAATTGTCACCACTTCGGGATACAAGATGGTGCTTTTGGTTCAGAGATGTTTTTTCAGCAGTGAACTCAACTTCTTTCCCCTGAAGAACTAATAAATAGAGAATGATCTGTGCATCTTAATGCAACAGGGAAAAAGAACCCTGAGCAGAAGTGCTGTCTTAGCAGAGTTAATGCAGGATTCTCAGCAGGAGGTAGGACCGACTCAGCATGGGAATGGGAAGGGACACTTTACATTCTCCCTTCCATCCCTACCAGCAGCAGCCTGCAAGGGCTGGCGGGCCAGGAGCCGGGTTGGGTCCCGTTCTCCCCCTCCTGCTGCTCTCCCCCCCTTCACTGCAGTCGCTCCTGGACCAATCCCTGCAGAGCTGCATCGCGTTGGAGCCCTCGGGCTTCTCACTGCCTTGGCCTGGTTTCAGAGCGGCCCCTCAACTAATTTTTCCATTCTCCTAGTGATAGAGAGTAGAAGGGAAAGGAATGAAAGCTTCCCCATTCCCCTTGTCATGGAACAGCATGCCCTTCTCTGCCAATACAATGTATAAGGAGCTTTATAGTAATTAGGCCAAACAAAAGCTTCGCAGATGGCTCCCGCTCCTTCTGCCCAGAAACCCTCCCGGCCTCCCTCCCGCTTCAGTCACCATTCTGCAAAGCAGAAAATACTGAACAGTACCTGAAACGAGTTCTCCTACTTGGTGTCCCACCAGCAGAGCCAGCTGGGCCTGGACTCTCCAGCTGTGGGTGCTGGTCCCCGGCACAGCTGCTGCTGCCGCCGTTCCCTGAACGCAGCCTCCGGACATGAATTTTAACTTTGCGGAGGTTGTAGCAAGAGGGTGGAGGGTTAGATAAAGCTTTGTAGCATCTCACCATTTCCCTGTGTGGAGCTCTGGTCCCTGCAGGGTGTTTGACTGACACATCGTCAGGGTGACGGCTGTTGCAAGGCTCAGTCTTTTTTCCTCTACCTCTCTTTCCTTTGCTTGCTCCGGTATAGGAGAGAGGACACGGCGTCACAGTTCCTAAATCCCCCGCTGGTTTGTCTCTGGATTCCCTGTTTCCCACTTCAATCTCTGCTACGAGAGTTGCAGCTATTGCAAACAAACAGGCGTTGTGTCATATTTCAACATCCCACTACAAAGCCGACTCTGCACACGATAAAAATGAGCTGTCCATATGAGCAGTCCTTGCTTCTTGCTAGTCCGGGTGGCCATTGAAGCCCAGTTCCCCAAAAACACCCTGCAGTCTGTCCCAGGCTGCTGGGCAGCAATGCTCTAGTGAGAGGAGCAGCCAGCTGGCCTTGCACAGCTCATCCCAGCACCAGCCTGAATGCAAGGCTGGGAGGAGGAGTGGGGCGGAGAGGAGGAGGAGGAGGAGATAACTCCCAGCTTCAATTCTGCAGTGCAGCAGCTGCTGCTAAGAGTTCTGGACTCTTGGGCACCAAAAATACTTCCCTGCTCTTAGTGTCCAGCTTGTAAAGAGCAAAACAGAACGGAATGGAATGTCTTTCTATTTTACAGCTCTTGCCAGACACAAACATCCATCTGCAGCAATCTCCTTCCATCTAAAAACACTCAGTTTAAGGGAACAGGTAATGGACATTCTTCTACAAATAACCAGATACATACAAAAAAAGCCAGTTTTAGGGCCAGCTTGAGAATTGGGTATAAAAGAAGTGTTATGTATCTATTACATGACTTTCAGTACTGTCACAGTTTTTATGTCCAGTAGAACTAAAATACAAAACAGTAGGAAACTGTTTGGTAGCTGGTTCGTTTTTTGAAGACCAAAGGCTGCACTGTTTCTATCTAAGCATTCTCAATATACAGGGAAATTTCCCTCTTTAATCCTACAGAACACACCTCATAGATTTTTCTTAATCTCCTGTGGCTGGGTTTGGATTGTTAAGGGAGTCCTGCTTCAAGAACTGGCAGTCAGATAGCTACATCTCCCCTCAAGATTAAACAAGATTAAACTCAGAACAGTTTCAGGGCTGACTATCTAGTGGTTCCATTTCACTTCTGCTTTCTGCTAAATTTGGGTTCAAAACAAAACAAAAAAAAACCCTCCTTGTTTCCAAAGCCTTCTAAGCACCGTGAAAACTGTGGCTAACAGAGTAGATGAAAAAGAGCACTGTTGCTCTGCTTGAGGGAAGGGCTTGTATTGTAATAGGGATAAGGCAGGAGGAGTGGGAGGACCAGCAGGAAAAGCTAGAATTAACTAGCAAATGGCATCCCAGCCAGGCCTCAAAAAGAAAATATTCAAGCAGTAATTGTGTATTTTGATTGGCCTTCAACTCCAGATATTACAGATACTCCCTAGAAACACCTCTGGAGATCCTGCTTTAGAATATTTTTCTCGGGTAGAAAACTCCTATATGGTATTCTGTGTGTCAAGAAGTTCCAAGAACCTCTGTGCACATTATTCAAGCTGAATTTTAACTGCAAATTAAAAAAGAAACCCAGCTAACTGAAAGAAGGGAAATTTAAGATCAGTGAAAGCACTCAAAAATACTCCTTCCTCCCTGAGTCTTGTGCCAACTCTTTTTGTTTTCCTATTTAAAATATCATTTAGTCTTTCTCTGGCTGGCACAAGAAACTCCTACACAACAAAAACTATGCCATCTGTGTAGTAAAATGCTGAAAGCAGTTAGCCAAAATCCTATCAAAATTCAAAGAAAAGCAACAAGGAGCACAAGGGAGCTACTTTGGGAACATTAGAAATTAGTAAATACTTAATTTTAAACAGCAACCACCTAAATTGACAACATTGTTTCAAAAGAAACTTCATCTGACCAAGACAAAATTATTGTTCATACTGAAAAAGTGTGTTCACAGAACTGTGGGGAGAGAATTGGTTTGGAGCTGGGCAGGAGCAGCAGAGCACCCAGCCCAGCAGCTCCTGCAGCCAGGGTGGAGCCCTGCTCCCCATCCCATCGCCTCCTGTGCAACCTTCACCCTTGCAGAGAGAGAGCAAACACATCTTATCACATCTACTTCAGTGCTCTTCCCTTCAGGATAAGGGAGGTAACCCACAAGCTCTTCCAGTAAAAATCAATTTTATCCCTCAAAAAACTATTAAGGAATTATTATATTCTCAGCTGAGTAACCATGATTCTATGGAAGCATGTACCCAGATAAACAGCTGACCTGCTCCCTAAAAAAACCCAGACACTGAAATGTTCTACAGCCTGATGAAGGGGGTAATACCACCCTTCAGTCCAAAACAAAAAACGTGGGGCAAGAGATATTCCTCTCCAGGAAGGGAAAAATATGAGTGTTACAAGTTTTTTTTCTCCACCTCCTAAATAAACTGTGTGCAGCTGAATAAGAAGTTTCTCTTAAGTTCTGTTCTACTCCCCTCATTACATTCAACAGGATGCCAATATCTGAGTGCTGCTAAGGTGCTGACATGCCTGCTGTGGCTGCCCCAGAAGTAACATTCATTTCCTACAGTGTAAGAAGGCTGAAATGAAAAATCCACCCTGAATTTACCTGCTTTCCATGGGGAAAGGAACAAGAACTGCTCATCAGACAGCTCATGACAGAGGAACTCATATACTGGCATCTCAACAGTTGGACCTCTTGGGATGCAGGCAGTGCCCACAGCCTGTGTCAGCTTAGACAAAAATCTTTAAAATGTTTGGTTTGTAGGGGTTGCAGACCATTCCCAAACCCCCTCACCTGTCTGAACTCGCCTGGAATCCACACTGGGCAAATAAAGCAGCAGTTAGCAGCAGGTATGATTCCATAGAGAATTATCTCATAGAGAACTGCTAATCTGCCAACTATGCCACAGCTTCTACTCTGTCAGCTCAAATAAGCATCAAATCCAGTGACCTCTTTTAATTTCTTGTCAAATAGTGAACTACTCAAATCCTTCTCTCAAGTTTTAAAAAGACACAGCAAGGCAGTTGCAAGGAAGACTAATATGCAACTGAACTGCAAACCTGCAGCCTCGGTTTTAAACCGTAAGCATGAATCATTAGGCTTGGAATGTGCTGGTCAGTGCTCAAAGCCCTCTGGTCAAACTTTCTACATTTGGTCACAGAACTACTGTTTAAAAAATGCACTGAACGCATCCCAGAGCTGTACTCAAGTGCCAGCAAGAACTACGGTCCTGCACTCAGGGGCGAGGTACTCGGTGACCGCTGTTAAAGGTCCCGTTCCTTTCCCAGCAGGAACTTTCCCTGCTCCCACCCCACCTTCTCCGCAGGCCGCCCGGCAGAACAAACTCCACACCCAGGCAGGAGCTCCCGGACTCCGAGAGCACAACAGAACCGCCCCGATGCCGCTCGGAAACCTGAGCGAGGCTGAGCGTCTGCCAAGGCCACGGGATTGCCGGCAGCGCCTTCGGGCAGCTCTCCCGGGAGAGGAGTTTGCCAACGGGACCGTCCGCGATTGCCCAGCGCTGCCGAACGAAACGTATCGTGCTCGGCTGCATCTACCCGTACTGTCTGAAATGGTTTACTTCTCATTTGAAAAAGCCTTTCTATACGTTTTCTCTTCGTGTATTAGGAGAAAACCTTTTTATTGCTTTCCCTTAACTTTACAATGCTGTTTCAGTTACTTTGTATAAATAGAGCAGGGAGAAAAAGAAATATTTTAGGATAGCCTAACTGGATGACTGGGTTCTGAATTCTGTTATACAGTCTCAAAGATCTTCTGTGAAGCAAGGGATAAAGCTTGATTTTACAAAGTGACATGAAATTTGATGGCACCCTTCTAATACGTTGTAGTAGTAATTTCCAATTAACGGTTTAGAACAACACTCCCCAGTACCAGCCCCTACTATCGCCCCATTATTTTAGTTTAAGATATCAGTAAAGCAAACTCTCAGCTTCACACAGGATCTCTAAAGGAAGCATAAGCCGCGTTACATCCTCCCCACAGAGCAGCACCCGGCGGAAGCTGCGCAAAAGCTCTGGCGGCTCCTCGGCCCCCTGTCCGCCCCGCGGGACTCTGAACTCCGATAAGGCTGGTCCAGCAGACTCATTCTCTTTAAATCTACTCAGAGATTACTCATGAGTCGACTTTGGAACATCACCTGAAACTTCCAGCAAGCCAGACTGAATCACCCTTTGGCCGCCAGCCCTCGCACATCTGCCCTGCGGTCCGGTAGCCCTTACCTGATGCCCCGGGAAGTCTCCTTCGTCCCGGCTTCCCGCCTTCAATCGCCAAAACGACACCGACCCTTCCTTTCAAAGCAGTTTTCAGACACGTGAACAAAGTTCAGCGGACTGCGAACCCCTTCCCCCCCCCAAATGGCACCGCAGCCATCCCGCCCCCGGGGCCCCTTCTCCGGGCCGGGGAGCGGAGGCGGCCGCACCCGCATCCCGCGCCCCGGCAGCTCCGCTCCGCTCCTACCTCCCGCCGCTGGCAGCCGCGCTCCGCTCGCTCCGGGCGGTGCCGGCCCGGGCCGGCCTTAAGGAACAGCGCGGGCCGGCGGCCCTGCCCCGCCTCGCCTCCAGCCACTGGCGCTGCTCGGCGGCTCCTTCCCGCAGGGCCCCGGCCCCTTCGGAGGAGGGGCCAGGGCAGCACAAACGCAAGGAAGAGAGGGCGGAGGGCTCCGCAACACGGCGGGATAAGGGGCACTCCTGGGGATCAGCGCTCAGCTTCCCAAAGAACCGCTGGCTCGGACAGCGGGGAAGGAGACTTGGTCGGGGAGCGAGGCACCGATGCGGACTCTGTGCATTGCACAGCTTCCCACCGCGTGTCCGGCTGCGGGAACACAATCCCACACAGGCACTGGCAGCCAAAGCAGGAAAGTGTGCTCCAGCCTCACAAACTGCTTCCGAAAAGCTCCATAAGCTCGGCAAGACGCTCAGGAAGATGCACAGGAAGTTGCAGGAGACAGAACACACTCATCTAGTCAAAAGGCCTTCCCACTGTTTAGATTGAAAAAAAACCCCACAAATCCAAACTGGTTTTATTTGGTTCCATTTGCCAGGGCAACCGAGAAAAACATTTACACCATTGCAGCCTTTACACAATCTGATGCTGTTGAAATGTGACTGGTTTTAACATTTCCTGACCATCTTTCTTGCGTACTTTCAACCACTTTACAAGGGTTTTTTAAAGGATTGCATAGAAGCTCCAATAAAACTCCAAGCATCGGAATCTGGGAGCAAAAATGAGGAATAAGAAACCAGCTGGAGATTATATTTCTTCTGAAGTAAAAAAAAAAAAAAAATCAGATATTCTCTCATTATTAGCTCTTTCCTGAACTTGAAACACACCTCTTACCATAATACTAAATCAGTATCCTCTGTTACATAAATACAAGCACTTCCTGCCATCAGTAGGAAAGACTGTTGTTCTTACCTCTGAGAAGCCGATCCTAAACCTATGCTCAAACACTTTCTTGGTGAATTGTTTTTACAAACTGGCCCATGACAATAAGCTGCAGTTTGAACACTACAGCTCACTTTCAGAGACGTTTACTGTGCTTTCCTGGCACAGTCACTCCAATAAACACTGCTTTTTTCCTTACACAGAACAGAGCAAACTACAGGAGCAAAAGACCACCTACAAGTTCCACTCTCAAAACTCTGGTTCATCTGCTCACTCTGTTCCTCCAAACACCCCCTCTGGCCAAGTTTTCCCACAGTAATTATTTGATCCTGTATCAACAGTGCCCTGGTGCCCAGGTAAGAAGAAGCAAAGTGCTTCTAGTTAGCATATGAATGGCATGCCATGCATGCAGATCCCAGCCAGGAAATGTTCTGTGACAGCAAAGATTTGGAACAATAAGCTTCCATCCATCTGATAAACATCTACCTGTCTCCCTCCAAGCACTCTGCTTTACCTCATCTAATTAGATGAAAGCTGATCCCCACTGGTATTCACAGTAGGAGACACTAAGGCCTTAATCAGCTCAAGCTATTAGAGACAGAATGTCTCTAAGAAAATTACACAGAGAAAAGGTCTGTGCTAAAGAAACGGTGGTTCTGTCTTTCCCTGTGGAGAAACTTAAGGGACACTTGACTTGCACCAGATTAATTCCCCCCCCACCATCCTTTTATGAAGCTCGAGCAAAACAAAACCACCCAGAAGTGTACGGGCTCTGTAATTCAGTCAAAAATGATGCACACCTCAATGAGGATCCCAGCATGTACCTCTGCTACAGGGAGAGCTTCCCTGCCAGCTCAGCAGGGTTAATGCCTTTTAGTATCTGTCTTCTCAGAAGCAGAGCTGGCAGGTAGAAGATGGTCCACATTCCCACAGGAACACGAGGCTGGTGCAGTGGAATCAGCACTTCAGAGCAGCAGGCTGGGCAGTCAGGGCACATGCACCAGCTCCTTGTTCTGTATTACTCTTTCAAAGCCCATTCAATCACACTTGGTCTCTCTTTGCCTATGCAAAGGTTTATTCTGCCCTAAAACCAAGACAACACCCCCCCTCCCACACCCCTTAGCGTGAGCCCACTGATGCAAAAAACCAAAACAATGGAAAACCATCGGTCAGCAAAAAAACCCCACTTCACTCTACAATAAAAAGGAACAATGCAGCTCTTATTTTTCTTGAATCCTTCATTGTTTGGAATATTTCTTGCAATGTCTGACCACAGTTTCTCTTTTTCCTCATAACTATTGAGCTTCCTTTCCCTCCCTCAGAAGCATTCAACAGACCTCAAACACACAGGAAGGAGTGGGATGTCTTGTTAGTGTCTCCTACTAGGGTCTGCTGCATTTGGGGCCCTGCTTATCAGTTTGAAATTCTTTGTGTGTTTCCCCACTGTAAAAACCAGATCCTTTAAAGCTGTTTCATCAAAAGCAACGCTCTTAGCTTCACCAAATAGTAAAAAATCAGCATATCAGTATAATGAAAGAAGGAAAATGCAATAAGAGAATTACCCAATTTCATACCAAAAAGTATGAACAATAACAAAAGAGTATTTGTTTTCAAGCATCAAAATTGAGTTGACATTGCCTTGTTAAATAAATATTCTGTGGACACTTACCAGTTCTTTTTTTAATCAGAACCCATTTAAACAAACTTCAGCAAGACAAAAATATACAGAAGACAGATTTACAGACAGATTCCTCAGGAGCTATCACAGGCTAAGCTGTTAGCATCTGCACTGTCTGGATCATATCTGGTTTTGGTCACTACTGAAATTTAGGGATTCCAGCCTAGTCTCCCACAGGCATGTGGCCAAATCACTCACACACCGGCAGTGTGCTCAGGAATGCAAAGAAACTGGAGTGCCAGAGGTCACACTGAAGCATCTCCTACACAACCTTACAATCCTAGAATCTTTAACTCCTTGCCTTCAGAAGTGACACTGAAGCAGGCACTCATCTGGCTGTTTGGAAGAACACCACATATATTTTAAACTGTCCAGCATGGAGTTGAACAATATACTTAATACTTCAAAGGCAATACAGTAGTTCCAGGAAGTCATGAAGTATTTACTTCAATGCTCCAATGGGTGTTTGGCCTATGAATAGCATACACACCACCTGCAATTCCACAATAATTTCTCAACTCCTTGGAATCCAAAAGGAAAAGGCAAAAATCCCTCAGGATCAAGAGGAATTACAGACTTAAGTGAAAAAAAAAAACAAACTAGGAAAAAAAGATCTTGCTGTATATTCATTCAAGAAACAGATAAATTTTTATTAATCAGGCATTCATTCCATCTCAGCTTTCTTGTAAAGCACATATGGTGTCAGCCACACTAAAAGATGGAGGAGTTGCTGGCAGTTGCTAATGTATAATGACTTCAGCCAAATGAGTTACTGAAGTGACAGAAACTTTAGTTCCATGAGTTGTCAGTAGAGGCAAATTCAAGACTCCTGTGTTGAAATGGAAGCAAAGGAGCTTTGCATCAAACGTGGCAGAAGTAAAATTGCCCCAATTTTCTTACCTCCCATTCACTTGCAAGCTTCACAGGCACCTCTATGCCCCTCTTCTCCAGCTGTTTAAACTTGTAATCCTCATATTTTCTGTATCCTGCATATCCTCCTCCTGTAGCTACCAGAACGTGGAAGGGCCGCAGGCGGAAGACTTGACCCACTGGAGCAGTGTGAAGCCTCTTCCTGTCTGTAAGAGAGGAAATCCCAGACTTCAGGGAAGACAGCAGCTACACAGTAAAGAGAAAGCAATCCTGTGCAGCGAGGGATACGAGCTGGGGTGATGAAAATTGGGTTAGAAAATAAATCTGACACAGAAGGTATGTACAGATGCTCCTGAGTACTCCAGTTATTGCAGTTACTGTAACTCACCTGCCCAACACTAATTGGTCATCTGTGGTTTTAACCTCATCCCTGTCCCTGCCACCTCACATGCTGCCAACATTCTTCTCCCCAAAATATGTATCAACTGTGCTCCCTGAAAGCCCCGTGGAGAAGTACATGGAATGAGTGTCTGATAGCACTATCATAATTTCCAGCTGTGAGAACATTGGTACTATGTGGGATAATCATTTGCTGGGGAACGATCTGTGCTACTGTGAAGCTTTGTGCTTCTCAATCATTCAAGCTTTCACTACAGTTGGGGAATCCCCAGATGTACAGCTAACTGGAAGAGGGAAGGAAATGATGATCTGTAGAGTAGGTGGGGTAACAGGAAAACAAGTCCATTTCTGCTGTAATACAAGTCACCACATGAAACAAAGAGATGTGTAGTATTATATCTGTTATTTACTGAATAACTACCAAGCTCCTCCTGCCTAAGTCCAGCCTTGCAGTCGCTGTGAGATAAAAGGACACAGTGTGGTCACTAGGCAACAGACTGAGCATGGGGCAGGCACAGCTGTGGGAGCATTTCCCTTCCAAAATCTTCAGAGAAAATAAATCTGTCTGGACCTCAGTCAGTTTAGACTGTGCTGCTCATGTCTGTCTGCCAGCCAGTCAGAAGTTCTCAGCAATGAGTAAGAGTCAGTACCTGACAGAAAAGCCCAGAACCAATTCTTGGTACTGATTGCTGTCATTTCCACAGCAATCATTAACTTGGATGCACCAGAATCAAACCCAATGAACTTCATCTTGCTCCATCAAAGTCAGGCTTCTTAGGGTTTGACTATGAAAGGATGCATTAGCAACCAAAAGAATTCAGCCAACACCAACTCTGTTTCTAGGCACACACAGAGACAAAGCACAATTGTTTTGAGGTCTGGAGAATTTTAGTTCTAAGGAATTTAGTTGATTAGAAGCACTCACCATGATGCTACAAAAAGATGCCAAATAAAAGTAATTCTTGTCCACCTTTTGTTTTATCAAAATAATATTTTTTAATAATTTCTTTCCTATACTTGTGATTTAAAATATTGCTATATATCCCAAATGCACCATAAAACAAAACCAGCTTTTTTCCTTCTTTTAAAAAAAAAATATTTTCTGGGGGAGAAAAACAACAAGGCAGCAACTACAGTTACAGTTAAGATTCTAAAAATTATTCTTTCCTAAAGAACAATGCTCAGAGAAGGAGAGGGATCATTTATATCAGCTGAATGTTTAAAAAGACAGACTTACTTGAATTTACAAAGACTCTACAACCTTTCAACTTTGTATCACTATTTCAACAGAAATATCTGTACACATACCAATGATACTCTTTAGCCCTAAAGCCTTTAACTCCCTTCCAGCACATCGTTGGTTCTAAGTTAGCCAAGCTGCTCAGCTATTTCAGCAATTTGACAAATTCCCACACCAAAATCCCTCAGCAAGAACAGCTTTTTCTGGTTTGGATCCAGAGAGAGGCAGCTTCTGTTTCGAGAACATTGATTACACCCATGTGAACATTTCTCTTCCTGTAACAGTGACCAAACCATGTGGTGTTCCACAAGCCACAGCAAACACAATTTAAGCTGTTGATAAATGAAGAGTTGACTTTTCCCCATCTCCAGCATTAATGAAACAACACTTCTGTAACTGGTCACCAAAACATTATCATTGCAAAGGCATCCAACATGCACTGGCAAGCTTATTTGCCCTGACAAAACAGAATTCCACACCTTTGTCCCACAAGTGTACAAATTCTAAGACAAGAACGCTAGTTACTGATTCTGGCAACAGATCCAAGTTTAGGCAGCTGGCACTGCTTAGATTTCAGCTGAACATCATGTTCTCTAGTGATGCTACTGCTGCTCCCTGGAAATCAGTGTGAGGGTGTGTGGAGAGCTCAGCCTTGGCACAAGAGCCACCAGAAACAAATGCAGGGCAAGAGGAAAAAGATGCAGGACTGTCAATGTACTAATAACATTTTTAGATACTACCCTAAATCTGAAGCCCTCAGAGATAAAACCAGCCTCTTCCAGAACTCTCTTAAACACTGAGTATATTCAGCAAAGGAGAATAAAATTAGTAACAGTTTCCTTCTCTGGAACAGGTGAAAAAGACACATTCCCTCAGAAAGGCTGGAAAATTCAGGATGAGAAAGGAAACTGAATAATGGCAGGACAGGAGTGCTCTAGTTGATGCAGATAGATGCAGAAAGGACATGACACAAACACTTAGAGGAGGCCATTATAAGGGATAGAGATAAAATTAGAGAAGAATTATCTTTCCTTTAAGTCCAAATCAGAATCTAAAATAACAATGAATTAGAAAATGTCAGGCTAAAAAGTTGACTTGTTCAAAGCTCAAAGCTAATTTTGACTAAAATAACTTTTTCTTCCTTGTGATCAACAATTTTGCATTATGTCTCAGCTTCCAGAATTTTTTTTCTGTAATGACTTTGATTTATAGACAACAAAGCCCTGCTGTTTTATTCATCTGTGTAAGCATATTTTTCAATAATGAAATATCCATGTATGATATGTCAGACAAAGCACTTGGACAGGCCAGTTAACCCAAATAAATGGTTTTAGAAAATGGGACCAATAGCTCAGCTGGCAAGGAAACCAAAATTGAAAACTATTATTTGTGATACTAATATATGGCAATGTACATGCTACAAGTTTACAAATATTCCTTAAAAACAAACAGTAATATATTGATCTTCAAAGCACTACCCAGCTGCAGAAACATCAAGTGAACATACCCTTTAAACCAAGTCCTAAACCTTTCATGTAAACCTACTCTGATTTCCTGATCTATTAAAATTATAAGTACAAATTTAAACATAAAAAGATATTTATAAATTTTCTTTCTCATAGGGCCGTTAAACTGCTGAAATCTGAATCTCTCAGACTTTTCAAGGTGAACACCTGGTAAGAGCAGCACTACAGAGCAGGTAATACAGTTGAATATTATAAATATGCATAAGTTTGATGTTGCCCTTCTCAGTTAGTCACTTCAGTAGGTGTGGAAGTACACAAATTATTGCTCATCAAGTTCATTTAAGTTGGTTTTTTAAAATGTAAAAACACTGTCCTAACATGAATCTTTCTGGTAAATTATACTGTGTTTTTAAAAAATAATTTTTGAACTCTAGACTCCTGAGAAAACTAACTAAAGTGAAGAAATTAATTAAGAAAAATAAACCTATGACTCAGGGTTTTTAATTTGCTATGCAGGAATCATCTTCACTAGAAAAAGTTTCAGAGGCTTTGTAAAGTTTGAAAGCAACAAACAACAACAGCTCATAATAAATCTTATGAAAAAGGTAAATATACTTCTTTTACTATGTGGAAAACACAAGTTGCAAGCTTGTGTCTAAGAAAATGCCATTAATTGGCTGGATGCTGGACTCCCACTCCTTTCATTTCAAAAAATTTATCTTTCCTAATATGAGACCACAATTGGGAGTGACCCTGAGTTTAAAACCACTTGTAGCTACAACCCATCACTTACCACTGAAAAATGTCCTTGAAGGAGGCTGCTTGCACAGGACTCCAGCTCTGACACACAGGTTCCTATGCACCAGCAAGTTACAGCTGCACAGCAAGCTGCAAATACAACAAATAAAAAGTGGCTGCTTAAGTACAAATGTCTAATAATGCAAATTTCAGTAGTTCAGCATAGTGACCATCTAATATTTAGCAGCTGAGTAACAGAGGGAAAAGTCTACTCAAGTTATCATAAAATTTCCACTGAGCCTAGTCCCTTGTGGTCTACTCCTTTCCTAAAAAAAATCGAAAAATCCAACAATCCAGCTGCTCCTGCAGGTATTTATTTAATGATGCATGATGCATTCTTTATATTTTCTTTTTCTTAACAAATGTTCCTCTTGGGGCTGCTGTAACAGTGATACTTTTCTGACTATTGTAGCTGTTGATCTTGCCAATAGCCCTTTACAGGCAACTATTTATGTTATGAGCATGTACAGCATGTATCAGAATGTATCTTGGCCTGTTTGGAGCTCTAAAATGCAAATGGAATGGTACATTTTATAATTATTGTTTAATACTTGTGATTATTCTATTTCCACTGGGCTGCTACAACTGTGTCATTTAAGAATCTCCTACAACAGCAACTGTCTAGAGATTTGGTTCCTGTAGTTTTTGGTTCCTGTGGTTTTTACCTTACCATCCTGGATTTTGGATTCTATGAAGAAGTAATGGCACTTATTAGACCAAGTGGTGTAGCTGAAAAAGTAAAAGGCTGCCAGGCACAGCAGTTCTTCTTTAGAATTTACCTTACCACTCTCTCCAGTGGTGAATTGCAGTGGGAGTGGTTCTGCCCCTCTGAAAATCCATAAAACAGACTTGGAACTGGCCAAAATAGAGAAAGAGTTCACCCAGGACTCTTTGTGTGTTTAATATATAGTGTTTAATTTCATGTTCATAATAAATCTGACAAGAAGACATCCAGTTGTACAAGAACTGTTCCAAGTCTGTAAATAAGCATGTTTAAACAAGCATTTGACTGTGGCCTGGCAACATGCTGCTGTCAGACAGGATCACAGGGAGGAGAGGGACAGTGTTCTCACCCCAACAGGCTCAGACCTTTAGGAATAACCAGATCTTTGTGCAACCTGCTCATTCTCAGCAGGTAATGCCACAGCTGGGATGTCTTCATCTGCCCTCTGGCCTTTCATCTGCTCTTGATCAGATACATGGAGGACACAATTACTTCGGTAGCTTACAAGCTATTGCATCATTTGGGGCCATTCAATCTCAGGAAGTGATTATTAAGAGTTTAAAGACTTAATTTCAGGCGTCTTCTGAGTTACATATAGGCATGATCCCTTTATTTCAGAGAAGAACCTACAGGCTTCTTGTCTAGAAGTCACACCATTATGTCAGCACACTTGGTAACAATGCTTTAGCATTAGCCAAGTTTTCTCTTATCCCTATTGCAACAGTGTCAGGATATCTATCTCACTGTGCCCTTCAGCTTCATGGTCTCTGTTAAAATCCCTGCATTAACCCAAACGTGACAGGACAGACAGACCTTCCCCAAGCCCCACATTCCTGTAACCACGTGCTCAACATGCCCCACTGCTGCATCATCTCCCAGGATGTCATTTCCTTGGCAAGACAGAAAAAGTGCTCCCACTGCTGCAGAACCTGTATGTTCTACAGGCAACACATTGTGATTTGTCATGAACAACGAGGTCACCTGATGCTCTTGGGTCATACCAGGCCTAGACTAATTTGTGGACTTACAAGGCCTGTTTTACAACATATTAAAACACTTGGGATAAAAGGTGCACTTGCTCATCAGTAAGCTGGGAGCCTGTGGGCTACTTCCAAGGGATTCAAGAAATAAAGAACTAATCGAATTAGCTTTAGACTTAAATTTAGCAGAAAAGTTTTCAAATCCTAAAAAGCAATGGAAAACGTTATTAAAACTTAACTGCAGCCTAAAGCATTAGTATTTGAGGCATTTATTAGCCTTTCTACATAACAGCCTATACAAAAATGCAGTCAGAACAGAATGAGTTGTGTTGGCTTCAGGAGCATCCAGGAGTTGTTCCCACTGCTGAGGCAGGGCAGGGCACCTGGGGCTTGGTACTTCCTCCGACAGTGAAGGACACAACATCTAGCCCTAAACTCTTACCAAAATTGCTTTTGGTGTCCAACACTGGAAAATCAGTTTCCATCTTACTCTGAAACCTGCCTAAAAACAGGCAAAGACAACAAAGCTAATAAGAGTCTCACCTTCCCTGCTCCTGCCAGCCTGACCTTGGTGGGTACAAATGCATGTTGGAATATTGACCCCCTGCCTCTCCCACCTGACTGGAGGCTGATGGAGAAGGAACTGCCAAGAAATTCCCTGTTAACTGCAGCCCCTCTGTGTCTTCAGCCATCTCTGGACAAGGGACAACACCCTGCTGCCAGCACTGGGGGCAGAGGTAACAGAACAGAACACTCTGTGCACAAGGTGTTTCCTCCAGGTTTTGAGAGAGAAGGGGGAATAAGGGCACAGTGTGTTCTATCCAAGAACAGAGAACTGCGGCCGAGAAACAGCATTCCTTAAGCTGTTTGGTTGCTATGAAAAGCACAACCCGTAAGAGGATATCTCCTGCAGAGGAGTCTCTGCCCGGCCAGGTGCTTCTCCTCACTGCCATCCCCCCGGATTGCATAACCCGAGGGGCTGGAGCTGCTCCCCATCTACCGCCTGCTGCTCCGCACTGACACACTGACAGCTACACACTGCCAAACCGAGTCACAACTGCACAAGGCCACACGCTTCTCGTTCTTAAAATACGTAAACCCCTTATCTTCCTTTCCAGCTTGGAGAAGGAGGGCAAGGCTCCTTACACATGCCAAGGGCAGGGCCAAGGCTGCAGAGACAACCGCACTCACCCCGCTAGGGAAACGCCAGCGAACGAGGGGGGCGAGAAGGGGGTGGCTGCGGCCCCCGGCCTGGCTCCTCCTCCCCCGCGGGGTGCCGGCTGTCAGACAGGGCTGCCGGGGCCAGACAATGACAGTGACAGTAACAATGACAGCCCCAGCCCCGCCGTGCCCGTACCTGCTCCGCGCCGCGGCCGCCGCCATCTTCCCACGCTGCCGCCGCGTCCTCTGCCGCGTCCCGCGCGGGAGGGCGGGAACAGCGCCGGGGGCGGGGCCGTGAGGGGGCGGGGCCGTGAGGGGCGGGCGCTGCCGGGCACGGCGCGTGTGAGGGACGTTACTCCTGAGGGCAGGCGCCGTGTGGGGAGGGGCTCATGCCTGAGGGGAGAGCCGGGATGGGGGAGAGCCGGGATGGGGGAGACAGGTGCGAGGCTCTTCTTCAAAGAGGGGCTTCGATCTGTGAGGAGGGCTGTTCTTTCGGCGCGGGGGAAAAAGGGGCCGTCGCTGAGGCGATGGGGAGTGGGGATAGGGCCGGCCCTGAGGGGACGGGATGTGGGGACGGAGTGGTGGCTCCTGAGGGTTTGTGCTATGAGGATGGAGCTGCCCCGTGAAGGGGTTGTGGACGCTGCTGCTGGGAGTTCAGGATGAGGCAGGTGGGGTTCAGCTGCTTTTCAGCGCTGCTATTGACACACAGGTAAGGTATTTGCCTCAGGTGTGGGACCACCAGCAATATTAAGGCGGGGATTTTAGGGAGAGGACGCACGACATGGGACAGACACGATGCTGTTCCTCCAAGTGAGATGTCTGGTGGGGTAGTGCAGTAACACCTATTCCTCCTCTGGTGCCCTTTGCCTGGCTGCCTGCTGCCCAGAGTGAATTTTATAGGGGTTATTTGGTTTTGCACTCTCCTAGATGCATCCCGAGATGAATAAATGCTTTACTGCTGGGAAGTAGCTAATTACCTGTCTCTGACAGTGGCAGAGGAGTAGTTTCGTATGGTGAATCAGTAGGAAAAGAATTCAAGTCCTGGCTGTGTTTCCACATCCTTAGTATTTTAGGACATGGTCCTCAGGCAAGCTGATTAATTTAATTTGAATTCCTGATTTACGTTTGTATTTTTTCCTGACCAGGCCTGAATGAAGTCTGTAACACCTTCATATGATTCTGCCTTTTTTTCACATCACCATAGGTAGTAGTGTCTGTATAAGTACCCTAAACATTTACAGGAAAGCCTTTCATTGTTAAATATGTGAAATTTGAGGGGAAATGCAGACACAGACCTCCTGAAACAGTAATATTATTAGCTGACTAAATTGATGGGATTTGTACATGTCCTGTACATAATGGTAGGATTGGCACGAAGTGAAACCTCAAAGAAGGTGGGATTTGATGTTGTTAGGTACATTTCTTTGGTAAAAGCCTTGCAAGAAGCATTAGCTTTGATGTGTAAAGCACCCCACTGGTGGGCCTGACAGACAAGTTTCCCCAGAACTGGCTGAGAAGCGATTCAGTGGTTAAGGTGTAGTTAAATGTAACACACTTGTTCATAGTGTAAAATAATTGTGACAAGGCTAAACTGATTAATAATCTGTCCTGATCTAATATTTCTCCTTGGAATTAAAAGTGAATATGTGGACATGTAACTTTTTAAAAAATATTTTTATCATGTGTCTTGTTATTAGATTTATGGGGTTTTTTAACATCTGGTGAGATTATATAGACTTCACTCACTGAGGGATGAAACTTACTTCCCTAAGGGTACTGAGCTGTGCTAGGCCTGTGCAGCTGAGCCAAGTCAAAGAGGAGATTAATACCACAGCTCCTCCAAAAAATGAGAGACTGGAGATCTTGGGGCTTGAAAATGTTTATTCAGGTGATGTCTTAAGTTTAAGCTTTCATACTGCCCAGGGTGCATCCTTTGAATGCCTTTTAATAAACACCCACTTCATTCCTCTAACTCTGTCTAGCCTCTGTTCCAGGTAGTGCAGGAAGAAATGAGGAATGCCTCAGGCTGGATAGGGCTTGGAGCAACCTGATTTAGTGGAAGTGTCCCTGCCCTTGGCAGAGGGGTGGAACAGGATGAGCTTTAAGGTCTCTTCCAACCCAAACCATCCTGTGGTTCTGTGTAACTCCTTCTGTGATCACATCAGTGGGAAACAACACCTCAACAAATGTTGCAGATCTAGAGAGGGAACTTGTGAAACTCGAGAGATGTGCAATGCCTGAGTGTGAAAGAAGCAGGTGGGGAATGATGACTGAATCACTAGGGAAGGGTACGTGAGGCAACAAAAGAAATCTGGGAAATGTATCTATAAAAATACATGAAGTAGGGAAAGCACCAGGGAGATCTGTAAAATGAAGAAGGAAAGTAGGATGAAGACTCTACTTCTCCAGGACTCTTGGAACAGTTAATTCTTTCTTGAAAATAAAAGATTAAACCATATTAACAATATTTTCTATATCATCAGACACTTCTGCTTATAAATAATACATAATTTTTTTCTCTCATATATAAGATATATATATATAATTTTTTTAATGCTGTAGTATTAATGATGTTAATAGCTGGTGTAGAGTAGTTAAGAGGTAATAATACTTCAGGTTAAGCATTAGAAAATAGGGGAATAAAGCAGCTTGGATGAGATTGCTGGGCTGGAATGGAATGAAGAGAATCAAGACAGTCAAGAGTGTCCCAGGTCTGTTCTGAATTCTCAGGGAGGAATAGGATTACTTTTTGTTTAAAATTACTCAGTAGATAAGCCATTATGAGGTGAAAAAAATTAAGGTAAGAGGGACCCTTCAGTATTCTGTAAAGAGACATGGTGAGTAGTTTGGATAATTCACTTAGCTTTAGGTATCTTTTTTTGTAAGTTAGATGTAAATCTTGCCCATCTCCCAAAGGCTTTGGGTGCCTTTTGAAACAGCAGAAGTTCTATTTCTTTTTAAAGCAGAGGCTCACATTTCTTTCTGTGTCTGATAAAAATAGAGCAGAAAATGCATGGATATTTTCCATCTGTGGGTAGGAAAGGGACCCTGTCTCTTTTCTCCTTTGCAAACAAGGATATACCATCCTCTGACAGTTTGTTCTTTAAAATTTTGGTTTATCCTCGTTGATGTCTAAACCCCCCTTGTTATCTTCCAGAAGCTTTGGTAATCACTGTGGAATTCCTGGTATGAGAAGGCAGAGCGTCAGGGTAGAGAGAAGATCCTTGCTGAACAGCTGTAATGATGAAGACAGTGATTTTAATTGTCCTAATCACCTTCTCTTTGCTGGCTACAGGTAAGGCTGATGCAGAGAGGGAGAGAGAAAGATTGCCTCTGGGTGGGTGACATTCAAACTAATAAATGCTTTGGTTTTGTTTTCCTCTGTGCAAAGAAAGAAGTTGCAGTTAAAGCTGTGCCTGTATTTTTTCTGTTTGATCATTGGCAGATGGTGACCTTTTAGTTTTGAAACAGCTGAAGCAGCTTGATACACAACTTCCTTAGTAATTCAGTGAGGTTTTGTTTCCTTTGAATAGTTGAGATCTGTGCACTCATTAGTGGTGTCAGAATGAAGCAGGGGACCTCATGCTGCTCCCCTCTAAAACCACTGTGGCTTCTTCATGGAATTGTGCATGGAATTAACACCAAAACAAGTGGAGGGCTAATGTCTGATGCTATGCTCAAAGAAATAAAAACTTCAATGATTTAATTGTACACATTGCTAGTATTAATAGCTCTCCAGAGAGTCAAATGCTTATACATCTGGAAATGATAATGTTAGAGATATTGTGGCATTTTCTGTGCATTCAGTCCTGGTTTTCATTACATGGCTTAAGATTCTCTCAAGTTACATAACTGCATGCTATTTTTGTGTACAACAATCACTTTTTTCCTCCTTAAATGTCTAGTATCTTCTTGGAGATGCATATGATGATATATTTCAGAGGAATAATACAAGATGGAGTAATTGCTGCCTAAAGCAAAAGAGAAAATTTTGTTGGATGTCTGGATTCCTTTAAGATGTAGCTTTATAGTTGGTTTTAACCCACCAAGCCTCCAAGTCCTTCTGAAAAAGGAAGTTTCACTTTCACCTCCACCCTTAATTGCATCTTTTTGGTGTATGAAAGCACCAGAGGACACAGCAGAGCAAAGGTTAAAAGAATGGCCTGTATTGATAACCAAGGGCAGCAGTAAAACTGATAAACCCCAGAGAATGCATGTTTACATCAAGGTTAGAAGGTCTGTGTTCTGAGGGAGTCACATCCCACTTGGCTTGTTGGGAGAAAATTGCACTCTGGTGAAGATGGTTGCCCTACATTGTAAGTGCCATTGCTTCCCTTGCTATGCCAACAGGAAAACAGGCCACAGCCATAAACACATCCTTACCTTTGGCTCCTCCTAATTTTGGGTGGCAGCCTTACCTAAAATTCACTAAGGTTGAAGCAAGGAAGATTCTATGGCAAAAGATCTTGCCATAATAATTGCTGATTCTTGAAAAATCTGCCTAAAACTATTTGGTTGCTTTCAGTCAGAAGGAAGCAAAGAGACATATTAAAGATTCAGCATCAAATGTTGTCAGCACGTTGGGAAAAAGTGACCTTGGTCACACGTGGGCACATCTCTTGGGTGCCTCTAAGTGTGTGAGTGAGCACAATCAAGCTATTGGGAAGTTAAATAACATAGAATAACTTCTCCCTTCCATAAGATGTTAAACTGAGGGTTTTTCATGAAATCCTACAAACCTTGACTTGTTTTTTGACCCTATAGGGAAGAAATTTCGATGGTGCACCCTTTCTGACCTGGAACAAAGAAAGTGTGCTGAGCTCTCCAAAGTGCTTACAGCTGTGCTGCCCCTCACTACTGCCAGTTCCTTTACTAGGATTTCTTGCATCAGAGCCCACAATACATATGATTGCATTGATAAAATCAGGGTGAGTTCACAAAGATTTTAAGAACTGATTTTGTGTCCAAATCCTCTTGGAAAAGTAACTGGTAAACAGAAACTATGGGAAAATAAAATGATACTGAAATAATTGAGCTGCTTAAATGACAAAGTACACAGTCACTTGAGAGGCAAGAATTAAATCCTGTGAGCATGCTGCCAGATGTACTGTTTTACCCCAGCTAAAGTCTTTGCAATCTCCAAGAAATAGTGAAAGCTGCTTGGAAATAAATAGGCAAAAGAAAACTACTAAATTAAAATTTGTTGAGGCAGAAACTGTGGTCTTGAACCTTATGTTTGTTTCCTTGTAAACACACTTGTTTTGAGGTTTGTTCTGTTTTTTTAAAGGCAAATAAAGCAGATGCTGCCTCCTTGGATGCTGGAGATGTTTACTCTGCTGTGAAGCTGTACGGTTTGGCAGTGGTGGCAAAAGAGATCTATGATCAAGGTAGGCTGGTAAAGCTGAAGAATAAACTCTACTTCTGATTTGGCTAAGAAATGGCTCTAGACTTCTTGGAAAAAAGTCAATATGTTTTTATTAACTTTGGAGGAATATGGAGGTGGTTAACGATTATTTCTAAAATATGTAATGATGATGAATAAAATACCAGTGGTGCTTTGTACCCAGTAGCCTTTCTGCCTGTGGTACTGACAAACTTGCACTGTTTGTGTGACAAGTGCCATGTAGCCAGTATATGGCTAAGTTCCTGGCACGAGTACCTACATTGAATAGTCCTAATAATTTCTTCTTTAGCCATGTTCACTGAAGTAATTCAGCCCCTCTTCAAGATGGAAGCTGCAGAATTGAATTTTTTTTTTCTGTTACACATTTTGTGCTGTTGCAGGAAATTGTGTGTTTGCTGTGGCCGTTGCCAAACGAGGAGCTCTGGTTATCCAGAATCTGCGAGGTGCGCGCAGCTGTCACAATGGAGCCAGGTGGACATCGGGCTGGAATATTCCCCTTGGCTTTCTCCTTGCAAGAAATTATCTTTCCTGGGATGAGGCCCAACCTCTGAGCCAAGGTAGGTGATAGGAGCCATAGGGCTACCTCTGGCCACAGCAAATGTAACTGAAGTGCCAGCAGGTGTAAGATGAACTAGTTATGGCTATGATATGTTTGGCCCCTTTTCCTCTTCTGATTTTTCTCCCCATTTGACTTTTTTCTTTCTTTTTGTTTTGTTTTGGTTTTTTCCCTACACCTGCAGCGATTAGTGAGTATTTCAATGCAAGCTGCATCCCTGGGGTTGGTGTTGCTGCTCCCCGATTGTGTGCTCTCTGCCAAGGACAAAAATCCTATGTCAGAGACAGGAATCACTTCTGTGAGACAAGCAGTAATGAACCCTTCTATGACTCCGAGGGAGCCTTCAGGTGAGCTCTGGGACACTGGGCCTGAATTCACTTCTGGGGAAAAAAGAACTTTTAAGGTAGGAAAGCCAGGTGAAATGTTAATAGGATGACATTTGTCTTCCTGCAGGTGCTTGAAGGATGGAGTGGCAGATGTTGCCTTTTTAGATCATCTAAGAATTATGAGTGCCACAGGTAATTTAAAAATGCAGTTTTCTTTTAATCTCTGGCTGCGCCCTCTCCTGTGTAGGTGTTTGAGGGATAGTCCTGTATTTTTGTTGTTTCCAGGGAAAATTCAATCCCTGCAAGCAGTTCAGGGATATTTGTTGGCTCTCCACCCAACTCAGAAAGAAACAGAACAGGAAAGTGTGAGTGAGCAATGATTTGCTCACAGGAGATTCTTGAAATGGGAGCAGACAGGTGATTTCATTAGCTGTCAGTATTTGCTTTGCCTGAGTTACAAGAATCCTTTTAAAATTCAGCATATTGAGCTGCATAACTGTGAAGTTCCTGTACACCTGCCTTGTACTTTTAAACTCAGTTGAGCTCTGTACCAAAGGTGGTTAGCAGTAGTACTTGCAGGTAAGTATTTTTAAATAAATATATTTACAGCACCATAGCTTAAGGAGTATTTTGGAGCAGCTTTGGCTGAGGTCCCTCTCTTTTATTATAAGAAGTACTTACCAAAGACAACTTTCCCAAGTGTGCTTGGTGCATCTTGCTGCCTGCATAACCTTTAGCAACCTGCACTGAAAAACATTTTATATTCCATCTCTGTGCCTGCTGGCAAGTCATGGCTCTGGTTACAGAGTGATGAGTGTCTCCTTGTTTCAGAGTCAGAACAACAGGAATATGAACTCTTGTGTGCTGATGGGTCCACAGCTGAGCTGACTGAATACAGCACCTGTAACCTGGGCAAGGGGCCTGGCCGTGGCATCGTCACCCGCAGCAACTTCCAGAAGATCACCAACAAATTTCTTAGCATGATCCAAGTGAGTGAATATTATAAACTGTCTATGTCCAGACACAGTTTTTTCTTCCATCTTTGAGTGATAATCATGACCCAGGTTGCCTTTTTTCTTGAGAAATATGTAGTTAGTGTGAATAAAGTGCTAAAAATTGTTTGTTCTGGGGAAGGATCTTGCATTGCCTTGTGTAAGGTTTTGCTTTTTTCTAAAGTGTTCTTCTATAGGAGGCTGAGAATAAATCAGTAAAGGGGAAGATGCCATAACACACAAACTGGAAAATGGCTGATGGTGTTCATCCTGCCATGGAACTAGAATCAATTTTTATGTAGCTGAGGGAGACTCATAGGTTCAAGCAGGGCTCACTTTTCTTCATCTCTTTTTCTCAATTTATAAATGGTATTTGATATCTCGACCACTGATACAAAGGGATGGAAGGCTGAGGCTGCCTGATGCTGGAAGAATGAGCAGATTTGTTGCCATTTAAAAGTATTGTTCTTGTCCTAGCGCCTCTTTGGGCATAAAGGAAAGGAGAGAGCCAGATTTGAACTCTTCAGTTCAGCACCCTTTGGGGGAAAGAACCTGCTGTTCCGAGATGCCACTCAGCACCTGCAGCTTCTCGAGGGGCAGCTGGAGATTGCCTATGTCCTTGGTCTGGATTATGTAGCTCTCCTTAAGGGACTTGGCCATGAAGGTGAGAACCATCCCAGAGTACTATAGCTAAGGAAGGGGAAGAGGAAGTTCTCCATCCACATTATTCCTCCCTCCAGGCACAAATGCATTTGTCTGAAAATCCCCTTAACATATCACAGATTGGTGGCACTGGTGACGTGATCTGCTTCCCTTTCAGGGAGCTCCTTGGACAACAGCGTTGTGCGCTGGTGCTGCATCAGCGATGCCGAGCTTCGCAAGTGTGAGGAGTGGGCACTGAACATCAAATCCGACCCCTTAGTCTGTGTCCAAGCAACTTCCATGGCCAAATGCATTGAAATGATCAAGGTAGGAGACTCCTCAGGGTGTAAGACTGCACAGGCTGTGTATGTCTTGTCTGAACTAAAGAGAGGAAAACTAGCTTGAGGAATAAGTGGGAATGAGAGGGAATTTATGCAGGGGAATTTTCAGCCAGTGGAGAAGTCCTGCTGCTTGGATACCCAATTCATGCAAATCTTGTTTTTGTTATTTTCTCTAATGCTGCTGGCAGAGTAGTGAGGCTGATGCAGTCACTCTGGATGCAACGCATGCGTACATTGCAGGGAGATGTGGACTGGTGCCTGTAGCTGCAGAATGCTATGGTGAGTTCTCATATGACCTTACCAAGAAAAGAGGGAATCAAAAAAGTACTGTTAAGAATATAGTTAAATTTCCACAGTTTATGATGTTTTGTGATGGAAGCAGGAGTCAGTATAAATGTCAAATACTCTTCCCAGCTCTTCCACTAACTGGCTCTAGCATTTGGTCTGTTTGTTTTATTCCTTCTTTTAAAGGGACAAAGATGCTGACATGGCTGGAGAGGATCACCAGGGTTTTTAAGGAATGCTGCCATGTAAAAGGAATGACAGCAGTTGCAAGATCCTTAATGTTTATCTCTTCTTCCAGGTGGAGATTGTGCCCCAGCAGCTGAGACCGTGGAGAAAACAGGGAAACTAATTCATCTTAAGCACAAAGGTAACAGAAACTTTCTAGGGTTTATGCAGGAATTTATTTGCATGTTGGTTTAGAATAGAATTTCCTGTGCAAGGACAAGAACTTTGTGGCTAAGCAAAGAGCGTAGGTCCTGTACTGTAACTGAAGATACTGTGACAAGATGAGGGAGGGAAAGGGGGGCTGTACCCTTGTGAAATACTTAATTGCCTCGGTATAACTGGTTGTTGTCATTGTTTCACAGCACTACCACCAGTTTATGCTGTTGCCCTAGCTAAGAAAAGTGCCAAACAGATTCACATCCATAACCTTAGGGGAAGGCGATCCTGCCACAGTCACCTGTACAGTCCTGCAGGATGGTTACTTCTGTCCAGGCACACAGTGGGAGCTCAGCAGAATGATACTGACAACTGTGATATTGCCTCTGGTAAGGGCTGCCTCTGGGTTCTCTCTTAACTAGACCATGAAAATCTGAAGCTTAAATTTGTGAGTAAAATAGAAACGGGGCCATGAGGATCCAACCAGCAAGTGATGACTACAGTTTCAGAGGGTGTTGAAGCAGCTTTTCCTCATCTTTGACTATGTGTCACACTGTTTAGCCCTCTTCTTGCTAGTTGTTAGGATGAAACTTCTTTTCTGTCTTTTCCCATATGTGAAGAGGCTTGGGAACACCTTGCCTTAATCTCATCTCAGTTTTCTTTACTCAGCTTATCAGAATTACTTTTGGAAGGGCTGCATGCCAGGAGCAGATGGAAACCTGTGCAAGGTGTGCATTGGAGATGGTGAGGTGGAAGGAGCTCGAGTGTCCAGCAGATGTGCTGCGAGTCACAACGAACGTTACTATGGCAATATGGGAGCACTCAGGTGAGAGTCAGAAATGCAGAGCAACAGGCAGAATTGCCATATTATGTTGCTGATTTTGGTTTTTTTGGAGGTTTTTTCCCCCCTATTTGTTAATAATCTGGCTGTATAAACTTTTGCTAGTGTTTATTTTGTTTTGGTTGCGGTTGCTATGGGATGTTCAGCTGATTGGTGGTTTAAAATGGTGATTAAACCATTTCCAGAGCAAGGCAGTGCTTCCAAACATGTATGACTTGGAGCATTGGTACTGACTCATTAAAGGGAAGGGATGAAAGGATACCAGAGAGCAGAGGTGCTGTGGTAAGAAGCAGTGTAGCATACAGAAGATAATTAAATAGAGTTTTTAAAAAAGAGATTTAAAAAAAAATAGTTGAAGACAGAGGCAGGGAAGACTATTAAAGGTGAAACTTTTATGTAAGTTTATGAAAGCACTCTTATGAAATGTACATAATAATTTAGTTGAATTCCATTCTCTTTCCTGCCTAGGCATGGGTGAAGGTGCACATTGTGCAGCAGCTTTGACTTGAAAGCTGCTGTAAGGAATGAAAAGGATTGTCTTAGTAAATCTCTATGCTGAGATCACTGACATATTCCAAGCGATTAGAGATGGGAGGGATACTTCCAGCTACTCCAATTTTAGCTTCAGATGACTGTCCAAATGTCAGTCACCATGTAGTGCTGTCTTTGATCCCTTTTTTTTTCCTTGCACCAGGTGCCTAGTTGGCAATCCCAGTGGAAGAAGCTTTGGAGATGTAGCTTTTCTGGAACACTCAAACCTGCTCCAGAACATAGAGGGTGAGATGCAGATATTCTCTTTTCCTTTGAGAATGTTCATTGATGTCAGTTACTTCCCACAAAGCAACCATCACTCATGAGGATCAGCCTGTACAGGTTTAATCTAGGTCCATGAAGTTGTGTTCATAAATGCAAGATTGCTAGACACTTTCTGTGTGTAGGTGTTCCACTAAAGCCCAACATTCAGATACCGTAAGAGAGGAAAGAAGAGGAACCACCCAGTGCAAAGCTGTGTGTTGGGATAATCATCCTTGGAGACTGCACTAAATTTCTGGAAGCTTTAAATTTCACAGCTTGAAAAGGCAAACCAAAATATGTTTTTCTTAGAGTCAAGGAGAAAAGGAACCCTCATTAAAGCAAAATAAAATTCTATTTAAGGCAATTTTAGTAAGAGAAGAGACTTTTCTAAGAGAGGAATCTCTCTAAAATCAACTGAAGGTATAAGGGGCTAGAAACCCGCAGGAATTCCTGCAGCAATTAGCAGTTTGTCTGGGGAGGCAAAGGGCATGTAGGCTGAATCCCTTTGTTTCCAGAAAGGGATGTGGCTACAGATGCAGATGAGACATGATATGCTGTTCATATGCCTTGATAAGCTGCACCTATCAACTAAAGTAGAATCATAAGTTCACTGACCTCAGTGAAGACACTACCCTGGTCCTTATGCATTCCTAAGAAATGACCACGTAGCATGCTGTGTTTGTTTTGAGCATATTGACTAAACTTCTCCCTCTAAATTTTAACATTTTATGTGAGATTCACCCTATCTTCTGTTTTAATTTTTCAAAAGGATTACCTTTCACTTCATTTTCTTTTCAGATCTGGGCAGCTCTGGTTGGGCAAAAGGTTATAGCCCCCTTGACTTTGAACTCCTGTGCCCGGACGGGACACACGCCGCAGTCACAGAATGGGCCGGCTGTAACCTCGGCCCCGTTCCCCCCAGCACAGTCATGACTCGACCAGTCACTGTCACTAAAATCTCTGACTTCCTACTGAAATCTCAGGTGTGCAGGTAACAGGGAAAAGCTTGGCATGTTGCAATTTGTTATGTTCAACTGCTGAAAACCTTTCAAGATGGAAAGCTTTATATTCTAGTGTCTTCATATCCGATGCAAAAGAATTAAAAATGTGCATAGGAGATTGAGAAAATAGTTATTTGGATTCTCTTAAGGGGTATTTTGGCCCCAGTTCCCAAGTTCCCATTCCACAGAGGCCATACTTTTTCTGAGAAATAAGGGACTGCAAAAGTGCATCTTTTTGTATTAATACGAACAGTGCTAGATAACAGTACTAATAATGACCCAAGCTGTGAAAATTTTATTCCTTTTCTATTCAGGAATCTCTGGGAAGCAAATTGGATTCTGAATTCCAACTGTTTCAGTCGTGGAAGTATGGTGAAAGTGATCTGCTTTTCAAAGACACCACTCAGTACCTTGTTCATGCAAGTCACCTGAGCTATCAGGAGATCCTTGGAGAGTCTTTCGTTCAGCTGGCAGAATCAGTGTTTAATTGCACACCTGCAGGTAAAGTCCAGTTCATAAATCAGAGTTAGAGAGAATTGCAGTAGGCAGCCTTCTGTGCACAGCTCTGGCCCTTTTGTTTAGACTGCATGGAGAAGTATGTTCTACCTAATCCTGTTCATAACAAATATCTAAGGAGTCCTGTGTTAGACTTCTGTGAGATGGAGTTGGTAACTGCAATTCAAAAGGGGAATTTGACCTCTATTCTGCTGTTTTAATGAATATGATCTGAAGAACTTACTACTTTTGAAGCTGATAGCATGTCTAAGTGTATACTTTCTTACTGTTTGTAGGCATCTTGGACTTCTGCAAACAGGATATCTGTGCATCCTCAGCCAACTGACGGCTCATACAGAGGCTTTGCAGGGCACATAGCATCAGCATCATTGCTGAGAACAAGGAAAACATGCAAGTCCAACCAATCCAAAGCAATCAGCAATCTCCAGAAATGTATGCTGAACACCTCCCTGTCTTTTTTTCTCAGCAGATTTTATGTTTGTGATGATGTAATACTATTCATATATTATCCCTTTCTTTTTTGGAGCATGGCAGCATGGGGAACAGCACAACCAACAGCACAGAACTAGGATCAGCATTGTGGAAAGAGCAGGGCCAGTACCATGGACTAAAATACAGACTTGGTAGGAGTGGCACAGGTTAGTTGGTAGCATTTTGCCTTGTTTGTCTTATAAAAGTTTCCATGCAAAAACCCCTATCAATTGACAGTTTGGTAGTTGCAACATTGTCTTCCTGTATCTGTGATTTTGGTTGCAGCTAGATAGCCCCTGCTGAATGCACATCTATATTTCTTCTTTAACCAATGATTTTTTACTAGTAAATCAAAACATCTTTTCTCACAAATAAATGTATTAAGACATTTAATAACCAGCAGAACTGGATGCTTGCAGCAGTGGATATTCCTCTTTGTCAAGACCTCCAACTATTACTTCATATTGACACTTTAAATTTGAGAGTCACTGAAATGTCAAAATGTCAAAATGTCAAAATACTATCAATTAACCACCACAAGTTTTAAAAGCAGAAACTGCCTGAACATGATATGAAGCCTTTTGAACAAAAATCATCTGTTAATAATCTCTATCCTGTCTTGTCCCCAGTATGGTGACAGCCAAATCCTCAGATGCATTTGCAGCCAGCAAGCTGCAGCCCTGAAGGAGCAAGGAAAGAGCAGGATGCTCCTTGAGGCCTCTCAGGTATTCCTGCCTTTCTTTCTTGGAGCTTCTCTGCCATCTGTGGGGCCCGTGTGACACTGCACTTGGGAGAAGGCAGTTTTGAGAACACAGTGAAGAAATGCATCTCACAGCCTAGCTTTGCCAAGAGCAGCCTGCAGCTGATCAGGGATAAATTAACACTCGGGGTTATACACAAGATTTTATGGGGTGGGAGGGCAGGGATGTTGTTTTCTGAGACAGACATTACCAATGCTCACTAGGCCTTGTGGATGATCCTGTGCTCCAGCTTTGATTCACAAACAGCACTGTGCTGCCTTGCACAGCCTGTGGTACATAAACCACTGGCCAGCCTCAGCCTTGAATCCCAGCTCTGAGCTGAGCAGGAGCTGTTTGTGCTGTCTGTGCTCCCTGGCTCCTGCTGCTCTGCTTTCTGAAGAGATGGATGCTGCCTCAGTATTCTGAATAGCAGCTGAGATCATGCTTAATACCTGCCAGGCTGAAGGAATACCAGAACTGCTGCTCTGTGTCTCAATAACAGCAGCCCCTGTTACCCAACAGTGCTGATCTCTTTGGAGATTTGACCTTTCTCCCCTGCATGTAAGACATATTATCATGCATATTTACCCATACAAGCCTAAAGGCCTTAAAAACCTGAAAAGTTCTCAGAAAAATTTATTTCCATAAATTAAAAACACACACAAAAGAAACAGTAAAATTTTAGATTCACACAATATTGAACAGAAACAAAATGCCAAGAGCATGATGGAGGCTAATGGCACAAATGTACAAATTCTCATTGAGCTATTTGTTACCGTGATAGCATCATACAGACTTTTAATCCACAGTTACTATCCATATTCTAGAAAAGCACCTGGAACATAATATACCAAAGGCCCACCTGAAATAAAATACAATGAATGAGAACTGCTTGCAGGAAATCAGATCCAGCAAGCACAGGAACTCAAATGTATGGAGACACAAGCCAGCCAGGCAAATGCTGTACCATACCTGAAGGAGCCTTAGCTGCTCCAGTCATAGCATGATGAAAACGATGATTTTTTTATTCTTTTTTTTTTTTCTTGAAAGTGATCGTTCTATCTCTGACAATCAGCAAATGTATCAAAGAGCTGCTTGGCTCTACTAAGAGACAGGACATGGCAAAAGCTCTGCATTCCTTCTCAAGCTGTTCTGGTCATCAGTTTGTGATGTACTTTCCATAGTGGTACAAAAACATCCCCACTGGAGTGGGTCCACTTAATGAAAAGGCAATTGTACATGTCCTTCCGCTAGGGATGTATGCAAGACCCCAAAAGATGAATCCTCTACACTTTTTTAAAATTAGCTGTGACAGAAGCAGCTCAGAATGGAAATGCCCAGCTTTTGCCCAGTCATCACTCCCAGTGTACAAGCAGCAGCCACAAGGAACATGGCTGTTCCATGAGTGCTGTAAACAGAAACAGAGGTGGGAAGGGAAAAAACAAAAAAGTGCATAAGCAGGACTGACACCTGTATGCTGGGGAGGGGAAGAGATGCTTGGTCTCCACTAGCTTACATTGTCATACAAACACTAAACCAAAAGAGAATAATGCTGTGTGTTTGGGTTTTCACAAACTAAGGTCTGGGAGAAGCTAAACAACTGCAACATCATTTGGTAACTCCTCCAATTTCTGTAAACTGAAGAGTATTTGAGTGTTTTCTTTGCTCTACTCTCTCCACTGTAGCTTGTAGGAAAAAGGTTCATAAATCTTATTTCAATGCAATCAGAAACAAGAGAGAACAGGGAAGAAAGTTAAAAAAACCCACCCTAAACAAAACCCAACATAACCCAAAGGAAAAGACTCAACACATTCCATGTTTTGAAGCACATTAGAAGTCTGAACTTCTCCTGGACCCAAGTCTCTTCTCCCCCACCCCAATCTTTATTTCCTTGAAAGCCCCAGTAAGGTTACAGCTTAACTGTGTCACTGGAAGGCCTCCCATATTAATAGGTGAATGAATGCTCTGTAACAATTCCATTCTATAGCATAAATCCATAAAAATATATCTTTCACTCTTGCTACCACTTCCAACTAGTCAATAATTGGGCTAATAAGCCAACATAGGGAAACTTTCAAACATTTTTTAGGAGGCAGTTGATCTTTGTTTTTTAGGGATTTCTTTTTACAAAAATAAAGAGAATCAATTAGAATGTTCTACAACAGCCCAGTAAGTTAACCAGAAAAATACTATGTCAATATGTTCAAAGTTTGCCTTGTTATTTTACCCTCAAACTCCAAACACTACTACTCTAAGTGTGCACTCCTCTCTTTTCTTCAGTCTTCCTGATTAAAGATAATTAATTAGTCTTCAAAACAAGAATATAAACTTCTACAAATCCCAGCACATAAGCTGGGAGCAAAACAAACCCAGATTAGATTTCTTTCAAGACTCAGGCACACACAGTGTAATAATTCTCTTCCATTTCTCTACTCTCAAAGCTCTGCAATTCAACAGATTGCTTGTTAACATTTAGTTTTCTGTTTGGTCAGTAACAGAAGTGGTAGAGCAACAGAAGATAATGATGGTATTTGCAGTCCTGCATTTATTGGGACTTTATAAAAAATACCCACCCACTAGATATTTGCTCAATTTGAAGGTAAATAGAAACTCTATTATATGGGTAGATAAATAAGAAAGTGCAAGTTCAAGTGACAAGTGAAAGAAAGAACAGACTAATTAAATTTGAGCATCCCAGCAACAACAGCTTTGCCTGAATAACTTCTCTAGGCACTAAGGGACAGAAATTACCTGAACAGCAGCTAGCATTGGAATCATGCTTTGAGTTAAACTTAACAGAAGTTATGCCAGAAGGGAGCTATCTTCCTTCCAAAGGTAGAGCTGAGGAATTGCCCAGTGCTGCATCAGATAATTACATATGGCCTTACATAACAAAAACAATGTCCACATACTCAGAGGCTCTTGTACAACACTGGCTATTATGTACAACAGTGCTGTACAGAGAATATCTAGTTATGAGCTACAGGAATTGTAAATCTAAAATGGTAAAAAAAACCCCAAAACCCTTCTTGTTGACATTAAAATCAAGTTAGTATGAATGGAATTAAAATAACTTTAAAACAAGTATCAAAGATTTTGCTGGTCTTCCCTGCATGCAGCAGCTCAGCTCAGTTAAATAAAAATCTCTGCCTAGGTATCCTGCAGCTTAACACCCTCATGGACCAATGACCTTTTCCTCTGGAGAAGAAGCTGGCATCAGCCAAGTAAGTAAAAAAATCTGCTGTTTGGGAAAAAATAGTACTGGGCACCATTTTTCCTTAAAACATTATCTTTTTTGAGTTGAATCATGTTAAAAGAAGCATATACAAAGTGCAAGTTATTTAATGTCTAATTATGTGGGGCTTCTGCTGCCTGGAGCCAGGAAGGGCAAAGATACCTAGAAGGAACCTTCTAAGTTAACAGAAGGAAGAAACAATTGACTGCTAACCTAGACAGCTACTTTTAATTATCAAAAGGTTAGTGGTATATCAAGAATGTGTTTGCTAGAATTTTTCTTTATCAAACACCATATCTCTTTTGTCAGCTTGTTAAAAATAGCCATTACAGTAACAACAGCAGACTCAAATGTGCAAATGATCTGGAGTACAGAGTTCTAGCATCACTGAAGGTGCACTACTTCCTTCCTTGACACTCCTACTCTACCCCAAAAGATATATAAACATAATTAAATATAAGCAGTAATTTCCAGAGGTTGAGAAAGGAAGGGTAAATTTCAGGTGGCTGTGTTACACTCAAACAGGGACTTAAAAGAATCCCTCCAACAGCATTTAAAAAAAATATAGCACCTTAAAGAGGGTCACAGCCAAAAACTGATTACCAGATGTTAGAACAGAGTGGCAGAGTAAGGTATGAAGAAGTCAGTAGATTTCTCCCAAGAAAAAAATACTAAAGAAGCTGACTGGACCGTTTCCAGCTAAGTGGCTCCCTCAGGTGCTGGAGGCCTGCTCCTGCTCAACCTCCTCTGCAAAAAAGGCTTCAAGGTCCATTAGCTTCTGACTCAGAAGAACATCTAACTCTGCACTCTGCAGTGCAGCTCTTTTTGCTCGGGTGAAACTCCCCACTGCTTTGATTTTGCCTCGTGTCTTCCTTTTCCGGGGAAGAGTAAAGTCCTGAAACTCCAGAATCCTCTTTCTCTTTTGCTGGCTGACAGAGATCAAGTGTCCATTTTTCTCCTTGGGCTCCTCAAAGATTGTTTCCAAGCTCCTGGTAAAGAAAAGAACAGAACTCATGAATACCTTAGCAGCAGTCACCTTACACTGACAGGGAGACTGGGGGATTTCATAATCCAGGTAAAGACTCTTCTAACTTTTATATTTTTACAGCCCCTCCACACCTCTTGTAATGTTATCTACACCTTACACCTCCTACAATGCACATTACTGCCAGTGAGTTGTTAGTGCTGCACAGACATTTGGGTAGAAGCTTTTGTATTTCAGTTCTGCAGCACAATTACAGAATCTTAATTTTACAGAATAAATAAGTTTGAACATTTGATGATAGGCTGTGATTGTTAGTATTTTAATGAACGTGTAATTCCCTTTGAATTTTGGAAAGTAAGTACTGTACTTTGATGGAGACTGGAAGGAATGGATAAATGAAAAAATATACAAATCCATACTTAACCAGCTGCAAATTCTTAGTTCATATTCTATTTCACTTTCATATCCAAACAGTAAAGATACTATTTTCAAATTAATTTTCTCTAGCAGTTTAAACTAGACCAATTTTAAGAATATATCTCCCTCTTAGCTTTCATATACCTTTCATCTCCTCTCTCCCCCCCCCGCAATTAATTTACATTTATCTCAAGTTTTCTTATTAGGAAGCAGAACCAACCTGGCAGGAGGAGGGGACTTGTAGTTCTTGTTTGTGTAAATTTCTTCTAAGCTAAATTCTTTCTTCTTAAGCCTGAAAAAGTAATGATAAATCAATCTAGAAGGAAGAATCTCAAAACAACCTCTCTTTACAGCAAGCAGATTTACAAGAAACAAGTACTGTTTGCATTCTGTGCCTAAATGCTAACCAATTATGCTTTAACTAACTGGGGACCAGGAGGAATGAAAAATGAGCTCATTAAGTACATAATGTCATACAGTTTTTATAATGTCTGTGTCAAGACTTGCCCTTTCTGCAGAGATCAATATTCCTTCCAGCATTCTGTGATGCTTTGAAATAATGATGCTCAAAAGGGGAAATGCCCTTCACCTTTTTATGAAAGCTGAGAGGAAGTCTTACAGTTTAACAGATTAACACTTCATCTCTTGAGACTGATTTTAGTTATTGACAGTTACCAAGCTGATCCCTGAAGAAATGCATTCCTTTGTCAAAGGTGGTAGCTGTGTTTAGGACAGAAGTCATCCTAGGTGAAATATGACCAATCTGACCGGTCTGACTAGCAGGCACACTAGATGACTGATGGGAAAACTTTATCAATATCTGGCTCTGTGATCCCCCACACTTTCACTGAACTAATGCTTCCCTAAGATCATACACCAGACAAAGAAACTGTGAAAAACTCCAACACAATTTGCATCACCAGAACTTCTAACAGATCGCTTCATCTCACTGTGCACTGCAGGTTGACTGATTTTCACTTTTTCAATAAAACTTCCTTATTTAGAAAAATGATTGCATTGCAGCTTGCTTTTTCACATTTTGCCTAAACTCCAATCAGTAGTTTTGATCCAGAAGATAGAGCTGTGTCAATCATTTCTTGTAAAGGAAGTAAACATCGGCTGTCACTCAGCTGGGGCTGTATAAAATAGTGGTGGTAAGAGAAGCATTTATTGAAATGATTACATTCATATGCTTGGAGTCCATTTCAGAGGTACTGCTCACCTTTTTGGTTTGGGTAGTCCCATTGGAGTAAGGTTAGGGTCTGGCTTAGGAACAGTTTTCCTGATTCGGATCTGTGAGACTTTCTTTGGCCTCTTTTCTGGCTCAGTCTTAAGAAAGAAAGATGGAAAAGTTAAAATCAAAGAAATTAAAACCATACTAGTCAACAGAATTTCCTTTTATTCTGAAGATACATTATCAATAGAATAAACATTCCTCTCTGGTTTGCCTCCTTCTTTCTGCTTGAATCAAAGCAAGCAGCAGCACAGAGTAGGACCTGCAGCCTGTTTTCTCTCCTCATCTTTAACAGTTACTTGATAATATCCAGCAGCAGCAGCTTCAGCTTCTGGAGAACCAAGAGTTTGAGAGATTTAAAATATAAAATGAACTCACTTTTTTCAGTTCTGTGTCATCTTGAGATCTCAGACAGGCTGGAACAGAAGCATCTGCTTCATCAAGGGCAGGGATGTGGAGCTCAGAAGCTGAAAGCCTGGGGGGAGATGGCAATGACTCTGGAAGTGTGTGAGGCTTTGGTAACGGAGGAGGGAATGAAGTGTCCAGACTGTAACAGAAAGAAGGGAACATGTGTAGATTGATACCCAACTGATAATGCAACAGCATTCCATGCTCTCAGGAGATGTTCCTAAATTGCAATATGGGCACAAAAAGCTAACACATTTCCCAGAAGTGGCCCAAGTAAGTGAACTCTGGTAGACACACACAGCCCAAACCTGCTGCATCACACACTGATGCTGACACCAACTAAACTGACAGAGTATTTGAGCATGTCATTTAAAACCCACTCTTTCCATACAGCTAAACAGTACACAGCTCTATATATGAACTGACAGGGATCAATCCTCCTTTTCTGCCAGCAAATCCTTTGACACAACTATTAATCACACTTTTTATTTACAGATAAAATATAGCTTTGATACCTGCCATCCCTACACTACGGGAATTGAAGGAAGTTTCAGCATCTATCATCCAGCTGCTAAGGCAGAAAGGACTTATATCCAAGTAAGGAGTCAAACTTCTATAGTTTCACATATTCATTTCATAAGAAGTGGCACAACATGGTTGAAAGTAACAGAACTGTTGTGTCCAATGTTCTGTGTGGTGTTTGCATAACTGCCCCTCCACTCTTCTCCATTACATCACCCAGTCAGTTTGCCTCACCCACTTAATCAGAAAGCTGTTCTGGGAGTGAACTGCCAAAAGCTGAAAGCCAAAATGACATAAGCAATGGCTTTCTGAGGAAGGTTATGATCCCAGCACTCAGAGTAAATACCAACAGCTCAGATACTCACTGGATTGCATGGCCTGCAGTCTGCAGTGCTCCCAGACTCTGCACAGGGGAGTGTGGTAACATGGCACGGCTGGGTCAAAGAGGAATGAAAAAACAAAACAAAACAAGACAGACAGAAATTAGGGCTACACTATAAAAAGATGAGGGAAAAATTATTAGTATAAACTGGATTGTAAGACAAGATGCTCATATCAAGAATGAGAATGAAAGACTAAAATGATACAAAAAAGCCACATCTGTTTAGGTAACTAAATTTCATTGTTAGGGAAACTGTCCTGTTTTCATTTAAAAATGGTAGTAATGAGAAAAGGAAATAAAGGCACAGAAAGAGAGTGAGACAGTAATATTAAAAGTCATAATTATATAAAGTCTGAAAATTGTAATTCTTCCTATGAAAGTCTGTTTTCCTTATTCAAACCCCCAAGTTTTTACAATTTAAGTAACCAAAAACCTTGAAGGACATGGTTACTATTACTAAAGAAAATAGTGCATAATGGCAACAGTAACAGGTAAAAGGAAGTACTTCCATCAAATTAACCCCCTGTGGTCTCTGACTCCCACAGCCTGCCATACCCTTACTTGACTGGAATAACCAAAGGCCTTTCCATAAGGGTTGGTAATGACCAGAATTCTATGGCATAAAAGTCACCACAGCAGCTCTAAGTCCTTTGATATTAAGTTTTACTTTTGTGCCCGTACTGTTAACAGCAGGAAATCATTCAGGACAGCTTTAACTACATTGAACAGCAAATCTTGTATTTGCTGT
Source organism: Fringilla coelebs (assembly GCF_963513975.1). NCBI lineage: Eukaryota > Metazoa > Chordata > Aves > Passeriformes > Fringillidae > Fringilla > Fringilla coelebs. Next base: position 4,477,211 of record NC_140043.1, on the reverse strand, counting down.
TTTCTCTAACAGTGAAATGCACTTCACTGTTCTAAAGCAAAGATGTTACAGCCAGACTGGAGTTCTACAAAGGAAATGAAAACCAGCCATGCTGGAAGCACAGGGAAGTCTAACTACACATAAAGAGGTCAGAAAGACCCAAATATTGTGTTTATCACTTATGTTAGAACTGTAACATTTTGTTTCAACATTCCACTCATTATTCCAGTGTTACTGGAACCTGTATCCCTAGTGCAGCAGAGCCCTCTCTGTCAGAGAGAGAGCTTATTGTTTTATGCAATAATAATACAACATTACAAGGACAGAAGGAAATCACTTTAGAAATGTTTAATTCAAATAAGCATTAATTAGAAAAAAACTTCACTGAAAGAATGCTTTATTATTGACAGTGGAAGGGATGGTGGAAGTTAGGTAGGGCAACTCTTTTAGTTCCTTGTTCTGCTGGTTAAGAACATGAATTGTGAATGAAATATTTTAAAGATAACAAATCTTTTCCAAATGAAAATGGCCTGCAGGGAACTTTTTGATTTTTCCGATTTTTAATTATCTTAAAACAGGCAAGAATTTCTGTCATAGTGGGAGCTGAAAAGGCTTTTACACTGCACCAAACATACCTCTAATATTTATGTACCAAACATCTGAGTGGCACAGATTTACATCTGCCTCATACACACAGTTGTAAGGTATTTTAGAGAAAACAAATTAAGTTTTAGGGTATTTTAACTCTGGATTATTTTTCACTTGAAGTGAAGATGTTTGATTTGAATACTCTCCCTCTGGGAAAAAGATCACCACTCATAGCAAAGCACTTTTCCAATGACTCCTTCCATCAGGAATGAAATCCTCTTACACATCAGTTAACTGGATGTGCTGTCCCGAGCTGCTGCACACTCAGGGATGTGGGAAAACCCCCAAGTTCTCATCTCCCAGTCCAAGGAGAGCATGCCTCAGCAACACAAAACACTGAATTCATCTTATACACAGAACTAAGTTTTAAAAAGATTTGTTTTGTTTTTGACAATGTGTTATTTTTAAGTTTAGTGCTCAAACTGTACTTTATTGCTATGATCACTTTCAGAGTATGGAATGAAAATGGAAGCCAGTCCCATAGAATGTGCTGCAAATGTTGTCTCTATTGACATTATTCAACTTAATTCTTTTAGTGCAGACAACTCCAGAATGGAGCAGTGCTTTCACAAGCTCACTCACACCTTTGGCAGACATTAGAATTTATATTAACAAGTGATAAACTTTTAGGTATGTCACCCATTTATACAAAGCCAAGTGCAGCATTTGTTACCTGGCAAGATTTTTGGTTACACTCGTGTCAATCTGTGACACAGGCTGAATTCAACAGTTTTCCACAGACTGCCACACTAATCAAACCAATGAATTAAATAGACTTTGGTACAGTGCTCATGAAGCTCTGCCCAGGAACTGCAAGGTGACAAAATCAGGGACTGAACTGCCCTATGTTAATGAGGGATAAAGGGCAAAATCTTTGCTCAAGGACATGCAAGAATCCTGTAATAGAGCTAGGAATTTCTTTCCTTCTTTTTATTAGCAAAATGATCTTAAATGCTCATAGCAAAGTAAAATTAAATATTCAAAGTAGATTTCAGTCCTCTTCCCACTCGTAACAAGATTGACACCCAGAGAAAAATTCATTACCAATGTTAACTGGAGCTACATTTGCTTGTGCCAACATCACATATGAAAAGCCATAGCATGCATAAAGAGGTTTCAATTAGCATAGAATGGTCATGGAACACAATTAAAAATGTTACTGAATGACACTCCCCCCCCCCACCCTTTACAATTCTTCCTAACTTGATATTGAGCATTTTACAATGGTTCCAAGGGGTATTTGTGGCTCAGACCTCTGAAAAAAACTTTCCTACCTCAGAAATCCAGTTCCTCTGCAGTCACTCTGAATAGACCTAATGAAGTAGCTCACCTTTTGCATTATATACTCTGATGCATGGTGTGTATATTTTGCAAGGGAGAAGAAAATAGAGTTAGCCATTCAGCCAAAACAGGATAGTATTAAAGAAGCGAAGGCAATATATTTAAATTCAGCTAAAAGACCGTTCTGTAAGAAAGGATCTTCCACGTTGAGCCATCCCTGGAGCAGAATGTGCAGATCTGGAACAGGAGAAACTGACCCTCCAGTGCAAGCTGCGATTACCCTCTCCCTCCCAAAAAGGAGCAAGAACATACCCTGCACACATTCAATCTCAGAAACAAGGTGATGGGTTTTACCTGTTCTCGATGCCCACACTTGGCTGCCACTTGCAGTGATTGGGAAGGAGAGGAGTGGTTTCGGAAGGACGGGCAGCGGGACCATGCTGGCTCCATATGGACAACACCCTGCCCAGGGAGTACGGCAGTGAGGAGACGAGGCCAGCGGGGACACACCGCGGCAGCCTGGCCCCTTTCAAACCCTGAGCCAGCTGCGATATAAACAGTCTCTGGATGGTAGGAATATGGCTGGTTAAGTTTCTTCTTCTTGTCCAAATCCTGTAACATCCAGGGGAAGAAAGTGCTAACACTGTGTGAAGGCCAAGTGTGGAACAACCTCCTCTTCTTCCAGCTACAGTGTTTCTTCCAGGGTCAGGATGAACAGTAACAGTCCTAGGGGTTGTTGCGGAGTGAGAGGAATGAAGCTCATTATTTACACAGGAATCCTCCTGGAAAGCTGTTGTGTCTGAACAGCTCTGAGAAAGGAGAAAAGACAAAGTCCACTTTGAAGCTGGTGCTGGCGTTTCTCTGAAAACTGGGCTGTGATGTACAGAGTGCTGGGATGTAATCCCTTTGAGGTCTGTCACAGGACTGGAGTCCAATTTTATGTGAAAAGAAATTGGGAAAACTGAGGTGTCCAAGAAAGAGGCTGGAGGCTCGTGGCTTAAGTCTGAAGAAAGTATTTTGGTAGTTTCTACAGGATAAAGTGCCAAAGGCTGAAAGCTGAACATCTTGGTGCACCAGCTGTCAGCCCAGCGTGAGTGTACGTTCCTGTTAATGCAAGAAAAGGCTTCCAAGAGATTTTTAGATCTACATTGGCTGTACCTGTCACCCACTGGAAGAATTTCAGAAGAATATGGCAGAGGTTCTAAATTACGGCCGCTTTTGGCAGGGGCCAGGAGCTTGCTGGCCATTGCAGACAACTTGCTCAACAATGCTGGTTCTTTGGTACATTTTCTAAATTTCAAGCTGTTCAACAAACTGCACTTCTTGGCCCTCTGCCTTGGCATGTGCACAAATCTCATGGCTGTTTCCTTTTCCACTGTTGGCGGTTTACATGGAAAGTACAAAGACTCCAGAAGCGGGTTTTCCTGTTTAGGCAATATTTCCAGGGGAATCTCAGAGACAGGTGAACTTTTAATTGTTTTGATTTTTCTTACAGTTTTTAGCTGATACAATGTGGGAACTTTTTTGCATGTCCTTCCAGGTTGTATTTTTAATGGAAGAGGTCCTCTTAGTTTATTTGTAGTTCCTCTTCGTTTATTTGTAGGTCCAAAGGCACCAGGGATCCCATCATACCCTAAATTAAGGTTCAGGTTTTCCATTTCTGAATCCTGAGTCTTCAAAAACTGTGAACTAATAAAATCTGTGGTAATCTTTGGCCTTTTAACTTCTTGTAAAGTGCTACATAGTTTACTTTCACTGCCTCTTATAGCAACAATCTCCTCTGAAGCACCTCCAAACTTTGTATTTCTAGATGTCATCAACTCAGCTGGAGAGCTGCATAAGAGTTCAGAACTGTGCAACACACTTGGTTGCAGTACGATTTTTGCTTTCTCCTGATGTTCTAACTTCACTTCTTGTTGTGCCTTGCCCAACTGATGTACTTCCATATTTCCATACTCCTTCTGTATAAATACTTGACATTCCTCTATTTGATCAAGTCTCTCTGAACATAAAGCCCCATTTTCCTTGCCAACTGCACGAGCTGGTATTTTGTCCTGGCTTTCTGTTACTTCCTTTGCATTATCTTTGCTCCATGCATTTAATTTGTAAGGCACACACGCTTCACTGCAAACCAGACAGTTTGGGGATGATTCTTTGCAACTCTCTGATAATGTGCTCAGAGGTGGAGAAAATGTGGGCGTTGTATCATCCTGCACTTCTGGGGCAGCCTCTGTGTCAGATACAGCTCCAGCCTCACAACCATGCACGGTTTCTGAAAGTACGCTGGTATGGCCTAAGTTTGGGAGCTTTATATCAGTTTGTCTTTCTTTTGAAAGATTATTTAGTTTGGATCTTGGGATTCCTTCCAAAACCCTTCCATAATTCTCAGTCCTGAGGGGGATTATTTTGCTACCAGACTCTTCAGAATCTTCCAACAAGGCCCATGAACAATCTTTGGGCAACCTTCCTCTAGGAGCTACCTCTTTTCCTATCATCTCTTGAACACAGGTATTCTTAAATTTCTCTTGACCTGGAAGACTTTCTGGTGAGCTCATGTCCATGTCTTTCCCAGCTGGCATGCAAACCCCCTCACCTTTCAGACTTTCTTTGCTGTGGTCACAAACTCTTGAGCTTTTGGCACCATGCAGAGAGCCAGCTGCTGATTCATTCCCTGAAGATGGAACCTCAATACTGCTGGATTTTTTCTTAACGGAAATTGTTACAGAAAGAATTTTTGTCATTAAAGTATCTTTGCTAAATTTTTTGTCAGAAGATGAAATATCTCTTTGTGTATTCTCAGGTGACATACAGAGCTTTTCTTTCTCAGGCAGAGAGATGTGAGAGTTCAGAGCTGACACAGTTTCTGAATCCACCTGAGTCTTACTAGAAGTTTCTTGGATGTCAAACTTTTCAGAATGGGATGCGCGAACGCCCCTTTGAGCATCAGTTTCTTTACCAAGCTCAAAAGTTAACTGTGGGCAAGAGTTATTTAAGACAGGAGTTACACTTTCTCTGTTTTCTGTATCTGAAAGCATATTCCTATTTTCTGGCTTATCTGTATTCTCAAACTTCTCTTGACCAGGAGGACTTTTTGGTGAGCTCATGTCCATGTCTTTCCCAGTTGACATGCAAACCCCCTTGCCTTTCAGACTTTCTTTGCTGTGGTCACAAACTCTTGAGCTTTTGGCACCATGCAGAGAGCCAGCTGCTGATTCATTCCCTGAGGATGGAACCTCAATACTGCTGGATTTTTTCTTAACGGAAATTGTTACAGAAAGAATTTTTGTCATTGAAGTGTCTTTGCTAAAAACTTCAGCTGAAGATGAATCACAATTATCACTTTGTGTATTCTCAGGTGACATACACAGCTTTTCTTTCTCAGGCAGAGAGATGTGAGAGTTCAGAGCTGACACAGTTTCTGAATCTGCCTGACTCTCAACACAAGATTCTTGAATGTCAAACTTTCCAAAATGAGATGGACCAATGCCCCTTTGAGCATCAGCTTCTTTACCAGACTCAAGAGTTAACTGTGGGTGAGAGTTATTTAAGATAGGATTTGTACTCAGACTTTCTCTGTTTTCAGTATCTGAAAGCATATTCCTATTGTCTGGCTTGTGTGAAAGACTCCCGTGAATTGATGAAATGGGCAGAAGTTGAGTGCTAATTGTATTTTCCTGTTTCTCTACCAACCACTTATTCTTTGGCAAAGATTGCTGCATTTTGTTTCCTGCAAACACCAGCTCTGCTTTCTCTTTTGCACACTGGATGAAACGAGCCTGCTGTGAGCACTGTGGTTTGTCATCAGAAAGGTTTTCTTCAAGAGCTCCTTTATTGTTTCTTTCCCATCTGTTCTCGTGTTCTTGTAGTCTGATTGTCTTCTCTTCAATCAGATCACCAATGGAGTCCATGGATCCTGAAGAATCTTCATTTTTCACGCCAATTAAAGAGCCCAAACCCATTACATTCTCTTGTACAGCTCCTTTAAACCTGGCTTCTCTTGCACATTTGTGGTCTAACAGAGGCAGGTCCCCACCTGTTTTTAGGAGAAGCTCTTCACTGTGATTAGGATCAGTTTTGTCTCTTTCCACAGAACTGGTTATGGTTTCTAAGCCAGTGTTTGGTTGGTTGGGTAAACTTTCTAAATGTTGCTCACTGCCCAGCACTGGGACATCAGACTGACTCTGACATGGATGAAACTGATTTGCCAAGGGACAAAGGGTCTCTTCTGTTTGGCCAGCATGTTGTGTTGGAACGTTCATGTGTCTGAGTGCTGGCTGTGGATCACAGCTTGAAGGGCTACACCCAGAGGGATCAGCTGTGAGCAATGGCATTTCTTCCTGCTCACATGTGTCCAGTTCTCTCTTCCATGGGCCTAACAGAGAGTTGTAAAATCCAAAATTATGAGCACAGGTGGTTTTGTTCAAATATCTGACTAATAGCTGTTCACTAGTCCTGTTTCTCTGATCGCCTTCAGGAGCATTTGGGGAATCCACAGCTCTTGTTTTATCAAACTCATCTGTCTGGGAAGCACACGTGCCAGTGTGTTCTTTTGCCTCATCTCTGCCACAAACAATTTCACTGCCCATTGCTTTACAAAGTTCAAATTGTTCCACAACCTTCATATTCTTATTTGAAACCTCATCTCTTGCCAAGGTAGCAGTAGACTTCTCTGCACTATATGCTGAGAAAAACATGGTTTTTCCTGTGGGAATATCATATGTCCCATGCAGGGCTATACCTCTGTTGCCCCAGTCATTTTCACAAATAAGAGATCCACATGCCAAAGGGGTGTGCACTTTTGGAAAGATCATTGTCTCTTTACTGTTAGATCCTGATGAAGACACCCCTTCCAAATGATCATTTTCTTCAATCTTATCAACTTCAACACCAAAAGACTGACTGTTTAGGAAAACTTCATCCACACATGTACTCCCTGATAAAATACAGGAAGTGCTGGCAGCTGGACACTGTTGTTTTATACTCTTGTTATTACAAAGCCATGTGTGACAATGTTCATTTTCTAAACCAGTGACCACTCTCTCCATATTTCCTGCAGAAGATTTTATATTCATTTGGGATACTCTGCTTGCTGTATCAGGGTTATCAAAAGTCATGGAATTTACAGAAGACTTGAATTTGTCTTTATGAAGCAAAACTTCAGCAACTTGTTCTGTTGTTGTTCCAGAAGCACCAATTAATTCTTTTCTAGACCAATTATCCCAAGCCTTGTCCTTGCATGAAACTTCATTATTAGTACAAGGAAGACACTCATTATTATGAGGTTCTCTTGATTTTTGTAAAACAGGAGGTAGAGTTACATTTAGTGTATAAAACAAATTTGTTTTGTTCCCAGTGGATAAGCTGTCACTACTATCAGCTTCTGCAGCTCCAACTAAACCACCAGCCAACTCTTCTGATGTTGCAGTGCTCTCAGATTCCTTTTCAAGCAGTTGTGCCTTGGGTGAGTCTTTTTCTAGCTTGGTACCAAGATGAAGACAGCTGTGGTTACTGAGAGGAGGGATTTTATTGGCAGTACTGTAAAAGCACATGTCTCTCTGCCCAGTTCCATGGGAAGCAATGGTACTTGTTTCCACCCACAAACTATTTTCTTTTGTATCATTCTTGCATGGGTCACTGACAGAGAATTGCCACTGGTCCTTTTTCAACTTACCACCTTCTGATGGGAATATTTTAAATTTTTCTTTTGAGAACCCCTCAGGAGATGAAGCAACAGAACTAAAAACTGGAGAATGACGCTGCTCAGAATTAGCAGTCTTTGTGTTATCTCCCACAGGAATTTTTCTCCAGCCTTCAGCAGTCTTCTCAGATTTAGAGCAGTATGATTTTCCTATAGCAGCACTTGATTCCCTAGGATCAGGTTTTGCACTAGATAATCCTTTTTTCCTTACCACTGAGATCTGCTCTAGTGGTACAGATGTGAAAGTTTGGTTTTCTAAAAACCCAGATCCATGATCATCAAGAGTGTGATGTTTGATGTTTTGGGGAAGGTACTTCTGGGGGGTTTCACTGACAATTCTGTGAACTGCAGAACTGCCTTCTGGTGGCATATTTCCAAAGTCCAGATAACAGATGCTTTTCAGAACTGGACATAAAACTTCAGAACTTTGTGTGGAGAGTGTTCTACAGCTTTCTGCTGAGAACAACTCATAAGGTTCATTTTGTTCAGGTACAGGACCCTTAAAGAAGTCATAAGCATAATTTTCTTCATCCTGCTGACAAGTCTGGCAATTAGCAAATGATGTACTGAATTCATTAATAGGATTTTGTCTGGGTAACTTTTCTTCTCTAACCTCCAAAACAGATACACCACTCCCCCCTGTTCTCAATGGCATGGCAGCAAGGGCTTCTGACCCACTATAGTCACTTGTTTTTTGTGGATGATCTGTAGCTGCTCCAGTGTCCATGACTTTTAAAGGCTCTAAAAAACCTAAGATGCTGGTTTCTGAAACCCCAGCTCTGGCCATGACTGTGTCTATGTCTGGGCATTGATTGCTCTCAGGTGGAAGACCTGTACTCACTCTGTCATTCTTGTATCCTGCTTTACTAAATATCCTAGTCCCATCAGCCTTCATACCTTGTACTTCTTCAGTGAGCTTTGGCAAAGTTTCAGCTGTCACCTGAACATTTGCTTGGTATTCTTCTGCATAAGAAAAAAAATAAAGCAAATCAGAACCATATGCTAAATTTAGAAGGCATTCAGCTCATTAAGTACCTGTTGTTGCTGTACACAACACTCCATGCAGTGTTGGTTACCAAATGTTCTTAAAAGTGAGAATTGATGCTATCAATTTTAGTACAAGTCTTTAGAAAAGGAAAAAACAAACTATTCCACCACAAAGCTAAGGCAACAAAACCAATCCTTTTAAAAACAGACATTTCCATGAGCAGCAGGATTCCAAGGCCTGTACATTTCACATTCCTCTAATATCAAGCTGGGTGAATGCAGGTCCTGTAACTTAACACATAGGAAGCCATGGCCAACATTAAAATAATGCTTATTTGTAACATCAAAATTCAACATAGGCTGGGACTTGATCTGCTCCAGCCTAGAAATAGGCTGGAATTGTGTGGCCATTTCCATTTCTTCTTCCTAGGAGACATGTCTGTCAGTAACTCATCCATAGGGAAACAAGACATATCTCATCTGCCCAAGCAATTTGGATTATTCATAAACTTTTTTTCTGTAAAGTCACAAAGAAGGTGCTAATTAAAAAAATTACAGTTACTGTAGAATATTTTCATACTCAAAACTTTACAGGGAACATATTTACTCAGACTTCTTCAGATCTTTTCCCTATTTCCTAGCAAGCACAAGACGAGATGGCATTTGTCAGCTAAATACAAGTAAAGATAGCAGGGGGGGGGAAGAAAATAATTACCAGATGCAGGAAAAGTGACCAAAGTCCTTGGAGCTAGAAAATTATAGAGGATTATAATGAAATTAATAATTCCTTTAGCTGTCCTTTTTCTTTGGATTCTCCACTTTTAATTTTATTTTTTAGAACACTCAAAAATGAATGAGTAATACTTTTTTATATATATGTATATGCTATTACTGGTCTCATACACTCAATCTTTGAAACCAAAGGAAATGCAAAACATCTGCTATTAACAGTCTCTTCTGCTTTGGAAACAAATAACTAAAATGTATCTTCTACAGAAAAGGTCTTGAGGCAAGTACATACCCTGCCAGGAGAAAGTAAAACATTAAGTTTTGACAGGGTAACACTTTCTAAATGAGCCATCCCACAATCACTCATCTGTTTTAAATCAATAATAAATAACTGGGAGAGAGGCAGGGGCTGGATAGAGATGTACAGCTAAAATAACTACCTGTGTTCCTCAGAGATCCTGCAATTTCAGTGCAATAGAGTCTCAAAGACTTTGCCTCTTGCTCATTTTGGTGAGAGTCCTCCTGAAACAACAGAAATATGGTTAGACATGGTTAGCTATGGTTAGACAGAAAAATCGTCAGATTTTCTGAAGTGTGTCATGTCTCAGGGACTGCATCTGCTCAGCTGGGTTAGTTCAGAATAAGAAATTCACTAAGAAACCTCCAGACACATCAGCCTAGGCCAGAGGGAGCCTTGCATTGCAAGGGCTGCACACAAGCACTAAGGATGTATCCCCAAACCACTGCTGTATTTAACAGCAAGGAAGTCTTGTGATGTGGCAGCTAAAATATAAGTACATGGCTTAAAATGCAAATTGTTGAAAATTGGAATGAGAAGAGTAATCCAGTCTCCAGGTCTAGTTCACACCCCCAAACCACTACCACTAGACTTCTGGGAAGATGTGTGTCCCTATTAGAACTTGCCTTCTGCTTTCCTTGGGCTTAAAACCACAAACCCTGGAACAGGTGACCTAGATCTGCCAGCAAAACCACTGAACCATGATCCCACAACCAAACTACCTGCATTTAGAAATATGTGAAAATTCATCTTGAAAACTGAATGATTATAAGGAATTTAACAATTTTAGTTTCACAAAAGTGATAAATCGTTTTAAAAAATGCCAGATAAATCAAACAGATATCAAAATTTGAAATTAAACAAACAAAATTATGCAATACCCAATAATTAAGGTAAAACACTAAGCTGTGCATCTTTTTCTGTTACATATCTGCCTTACAGCATTCCAACAGTATTGAAGCAAGTGAAAACATTGGTATTTTAAAATACTGCTGGTCTACTGAACCATTGTCAGTATTGTCATTTTTCACTGGACCCACAATAATCCAGATACTGACACACACACCCTGGATGCGCCCAAGGCCAGGCTGGATGGGGCTCTGAGCAACCTGGTCTAGTGGAAGGTGTCTCTGCCCATGGCAGGGGGTTGGAACAAGATGATCTTCAAGGTCCTCCTCCCAACCCAAACCATTTTATGATTCTATACTAGAAGACACAAAAAGAACCAGGAAACCCATTGCTAAACCCACTGCCTAGTGATTCTAACCCTAAATTCAAATTATCACGCAGGGATTCATTTCTGCATTCACTTACTTGTTCTGACCAACTTTCCCCAAAAGTTAAAGGACAACATTCAGCATGATGGTCCTCAGCACCTTGTGCCTCTTCATCTTCTTTCTGGTATCCATCACTAGGACAGACTAGTTTCCTAAAGTGTCTTTTTCTGCTTTTTTCATCCTCTGCAATGTCTCCAGGCTGTAGTAATTCTTCAGGAAAGGATTCTGCTGGCCCACGAGAAATCACCTGGAGCACATCACCCAAATCCTGTGTCTTCTGGCAGAAGGTGCCTATGGCAGAAGTCCATGGCCCATCCCTGTGTGCCAGCACGGGTACTGGCCCATCAGACTGTGCATCCAAGCCAAGGCTGGGCCCTGGCACTGCCATGAGTTCCCTGGAGATGCTCTCTGGCAATCCAGTGTACAGCTCCTCTATTACAGCAGACACAGAGGAATCAAGGAGAGACTCCACCCCAGATGAGAGCATCAGGGCTGGTGAAGATCAGATGCCCTGAGCTTTTCGGTTTATCCTAAAAAATAAAAGCAACATTAAATCAACGTACATTGGATTAACCATAGAAAACCCTGAGCTGGAAGGGGCCCTCAAGGATCACTGAAATCCAACTTCTGGACTAGATTAAAAGGAAAAGCTTGATTCCTCAAGATTCCAGTATATATGTTTAAGAAAGATACTTCCAAATATGTCTCTAAGAAAGGAGCTGAGAAAGATTTGAGTATCTAAGGAAATGCTTCATGAACAAATGAAGAGAATAATGCCAAACAGATATTCCCAAGCCTCATTTTCACATTCAAACATCTCCCTGCAGATTTAGCCACATCTTCTGAATAACCTGAGAAGAGGTTATAAAGCAAATCACCGGGGCTTGTATCAGACATCCTCCTCCTTCACTAGAACTAAAGCATTGTTTGATTTCCTGGGATTTTCATGAGTTTCTAGTCTTTGGAAGAAAGCTCCAAGTTTTCTTCACATTCTGTGCCTCAAACGAACACTGTCTAAGCCACCAGGCAGCAGCTGTTCCTCTCAGCTTCTCTCCTGTGAGCACTCAGTGCTGTCCCGCAGTGCAGAGGATGCCTTGTGCCCAGGCACAGCCCCGCTCCGGATCCTTCGGCTTTGTGAGCACGGGACAGGAGCTCCGGCTGAGCTGACACCGCTCCTGTGGGCACCGGGACAAGCCCGCCGTGCAAACGCCACCGCAAATCGCCCCTGAAGGCTCCCGGACAGGAACGGGCTAAGCCGGGCCTTCAGCGGAGCATCAGTTACTCAGCTCACCGCAACTCGGCTCATCAGCCGAGCGCTGCTCCGTGCTCCTCTAGCAAGAACAGCCCGTGCAGATTCCGGGGAAACTCGCAGCAGCCTCCTGGGAACACGCGAGGCCGCTCGTCCCGGGAGAGCATCACCGTCCCGGCGGTGCCGCCCGAGCCCAGCCGCGCCAGGACCGGCGGCGACCCTTTGTTCCGAGCGCCGCAGCAGCGCCGACGGACTCGGCCCCGAGCCCCGCTCCTTCTCCGCGGCAGCAGCCCCCGCACCGGCCAGACCCGAGAGTCCGCAGCCGCCCTGCGGCGGCGCACCGGAGATCGCCGCTCTCGGTAATTACACAACCGCCGGTGTCTCCCCCGCGCCCGGACTGGGCATGGCCCGCGCCGGCCACTCGGGCCGCTCCAACTCCCGGCCGGCGGCGCGCGCGGGAGGCGGGCCCGCGCCGGCACACCCCGCGCCCCGCCCGCTGCCGTTACCTGAGCGGCGGCGGCCGCCGGCCCCGCTGTGCGCGCCCGCCGCGCCGCGCCGCGCCCCGCCCCGCGCGCATCACTTCCGCATCCGGGGCGGGCCCGCGCGCGGAACCGGCAGCCGGGGCTGTGGCTCCGCCTCCGGCAGCGCCCGCCACGCCTCCCGCAGGACCACGCCCCTCACCGGGCCGGGTCCCTCCGGCCCCGCCCCCGCGGTGGGCGTGCCCCCGCTCCTTCCCACGGTGGCGGCGCGGGTGTCACGTGGCGCGCGGCCCCGGACGCGGAAGTGCCGCGCGGTACCCGCGGGACGGCACCGGCGGGTCAGGGCAGGGCCCCGCGCTGGGCGCTCCGCGAGCGGGGCCGGGACTGCGCTGCGCTCCGCTGTGGCACGGCTGGCCCGGCCGCGCTGCCCCGGGGCTGTGAGCGGCACGGAGCGTCCGGGCTCCCTTCGCGCCCCGACTGCACTGTTCTCCCCGGTGTCCTTCCCCCGGGGCTCTGGCGTGAACCGCCGCGCTGCTCGCTCTGCGCCGCTGCCCCCCGTGCGGGTAAGGACCCTGGCGGGCCCGTGTGCCCGACCGCCCCTCGCCGCTGCTCCGGGCAGGAACTCGGGTGTCTGGATGCGCTCCTCTTTCCCTGTGAGCGAGCGGCCGCGGCGGTTCTATAGCTGCTCGATGACAGCGGGCTGGAACCGCTTGGCTTTGTTTGCTCTCCGCTCCGGCCCTGCTCTTTGTGGCGTCCCCGGTGCGGGTCTGCCGGCTCGCAGCACCAAGCGGCGCTTCTTTCCAGACCCGCATCAGCTCTAAGTTATAGCGTTTGTTTTAACAAATTTTAGTCTTTTTTTCCCACCACGACTCAGTAGCTCGGTGACTGACTTTCCGTAAAGCACTTTTGCAAGCTCAACCCTTTAATCTATTTGAAAAGCACACTTTTAGGTCCCTCTCTCCTTATGCCTGTACCTGTAGCTGCCCCGCAGTCTCCTGTGCTGGGCGCAGCTCTGCCGCGCTGCGGTGAAATCGGCCGGGACAACGTGCTGCGTTCACGTTCAGAGCATAGACAATGGTTTTGTATTGACAAGATCTGTGTTTGCTTTCCTTTCTGTGTTAGATATGCAAGATGCCTGTAACCGTCTTGGCTCGAAGCGTCTGAGAGGAACTGGAGCTCAAGATGAGAACCAACAAGGTGTACAAGCTCGTCATACATAAGAAGGGGTTTGGAGGCAGTGGTCAGTATCTCCTAGCTCATAACAGTGAGACCAATACTCACTTAATTGAAAAGAATTGTTTTATTGTCAAATTGCAGTTGTAAAAGAGTGAAGATGGAACTTTGATGTAACAAGCAGTATTTCCAGCCAGAGTTTGGAAAGCTCTTTCTAATAACAGGATACAGCAAAATAAGTGAACGTTTATTGGAAGAGACAAAGATTGTATCTAAAAAAACTTTGCTTTATTTTTTCTTCCTCCCCTTTTGTTGCAACACTTTTCTCTTAATCTGGTGTTTCAGTCACCCTAATGAGTGAGATATATGTCAGTGACTTATGACTGCACCTAGTGTTTGTGAGCACTAATAACAGTGCCACTGATTTGAATGCTCACTGCTTCTAGACTTACACATTGATAAATCTTGTTGAGATTCTATAGCTGTCTACTTTCCTGCTGGTGTTTTTTGTATGAAAAGTACAGAAGATGATTCTGGTTGCATTGATAAGACACAGTCTTTTGAGAACACTTCTTTTGTGAAAGTTCTGTTATTTGAGTTGTTTGTGCCTGCAAGAGTGGCTGATCTGGAGTGGCTGGGTGGGGACCCTGTCATGTGGAGAATAGAAAGCATTTTGCTGATGTGTTCATCTTGGTTTGGTGTATTTATGTATGCTGAGCTGTTGTATGCAAAAATGTAGGTGTCTGTTTAGTATATATCTGTTCACTGTCCTCATTCTTTTATGTCTTGTAGATGATGAACTGGTGGTGAATCCTAAAGTATTTCTTCAAATCAAGCTGGGAGATGTTGTGGAAATTGCACATCCCAATGATGAATACAGGTGAATTCTCTTTGCTGATATCAGTGAGGTTGGAGCACTGGAAGGATCTGTTCATGTGTAGTGCTTTCTGGAGTGGGAGGCTCTTAGGGCTGACATAACTTTGCACCAGGATGCTGCCATGACTTTTTTCTGCCTAAAGAGAAGCAAAGAGGTAACTTTAGCAAGAGTGCTTCTTTAAAATTTATGGAATTCTTTGTGTTTGGTGTTAGTTTGCTGATCTTCTGTAGGCGAAGTAGCCCCTGAATATAGAATCAACAATGTCTGTATCCTCTTCCTAGATCTACTGTTACCTAAGGATTATTCTCCTATCCTAAGTATATCCTAGGCAAAAATAAAATTTTGTGGCCTTGTTGCATGAACCTGTTCACCCTTCAGCCTTTCTCTGAAGGGCAGCAGTACACTTGTGTGAGGATCTGAGAAGTTCTTGTGTGACCTAGTTTCCCATTTGTAGTATCATCTTTACCTCAAGAGTACCTTATAACTATGAAGAGTGTAAGGAGCAAGACAGAGAGACAGGTGAAGATGGTGTATGAAGCTTTCTAGAAAATATTAATGTTTCTCTTTAGCTTATCATGTGGTCCATGTTACTAAATAGTTTTGTGTGTGATTTACCAGAGAGACTGTTGGTATCTCAACTTGTCTACTTTTTTCCTCTTCTCCATGCTAGTCCCCTGCTTCTCCAAGTGAAGTCACTTAAGGAAGATTTACAGAAAGGTAAAATGTGAGACTTATGCACACAATCATAGGAAGGGTGGCATGGCTGGCTAGCATGTGTATTTAATTTCATAAGAAAATTGATGCTTTGTCTATTTAGCAGGGGAAGGAATTAAAATTTTAACATAAAATGGGCAGTTAGTTCTAAATCTGCTTTTGTTTGGGTAACATGAGTATGGCTTAAGCAAACCTGGCTTTTTAGCCTGAAATTTGTGTTTCATGACAGTCTGACTGTGCTGGTTTTGTACCTGTAAACCACTTGGACCTGTTGGGGGCATTGACTTCTCTGCTGTCCTTTCTTGTTCTCTGGCAGAAACGATAAGTGTGGACCAGACAGTGGCTCAGGTGTTCCGCCTGCGGCCGTACCAGGATGTCCATGTCAATGTTGTTGACCCAAAGGTGTGTGGTTTTACCACTTGTTTCCATCCATTCCATCACTTACTCAAATCAGAGCCCTGTGACTTTCCATGTATGGTAGTCTGGGGGAAGAAAGGCATTTATTTTTTGTTGAGAGATGTTTAGTCTTCTTCCCTAAGAAAGTGAGCCTTAGACTTTTGAATTATTTGTTGGTTTGTTATGTGTTGTTTCTCTCCCTACAATCTCTGTTCTCTTTTTGAACTCTATGATCCTGCTTCAACAGAACTTGGTAGAAATGTAGACATTTCAGATATTTTTAAATTTCAGAAATTCATGATAACCAGGCACAATAAAGAAAAGCAGAAAGTTGCCTAGTCAAAAGAAGAGCCATGGCCTGGATTTGCATTATTTGGTACCACAGAGCCTCTTACAGAGAGACATTTCCTGTAAATGTTCCAACTGTTAAAAGAGCTGCAGTCAGAACTGCACAGGACAAAAGTCTGCAGGAAATGGGGTTTTCCTTAATGTCATGAACAATGGCAGTAATTTATTTCAGCTTCCAGTGTGCACTAAGACTTGTACAGGTTTAGTCCTTGGGCTTTTTCTGATCACATTGTGCAGCTCACAGTATTTGAGGTACATACACAACTTTGTTATTTATTTGTATGGGCTTCCCCTTTATCTTTCAGTTTTAGGGATATTGACTTCTTTCAGTTTAGGGATATTGACTTGTTTTTGAATGGCCCTTCTTGTAACATTTGGTTATTAAATGAACAGATTGGTGGGCCCTACTTAAAAACAACCAGTAAAATCTAAGGAGTGTTTTTCATCCATTTCCCAGGAGGTGACCTTGGACTTGGTGGAGCTGACATTTAAAGATCAGTATATTGGGCGTGGGGATATGTGGAGGCTGAAGAAGAGTTTGGTAAGACCCCTGCTGCCCTTGGGCAGGGTGCAGGTGATGAACCTTGCTGGGAATGAAAAGAAGTGCTTTGCAAAATGCAGAGAGCCAAAGACAGTGCCTGCAGCTCCTGAGGATCTTGTGCTTCAAGTGGCACATCAGAGTTGGAGAAATGGGTATAAATGTTGCAGAAAAACAAATCCCATCATTTCCTACTCCACTGGTATAATTTTGATTACTGCCTTGGGCATTGAAAATGCTCTAGAGAGTTTTTTTGCTTATGATCTGAATTTTAATGATTTGCTGCATTTGGAAGGAATTGAATCCAAATGTTTTTCAAGTAGAAGTATGCTGAAGTGTCCCCTCTCTGAGAGTACCACTTAATAAGCAGCTATTAGAATATCTTCTGCCTGCATCTTTGAAGTGCAGTCTTTGGCTCCTCTGAGTGCAGTGAATTAGGCAAATGATCCCAGTTAGAGTTGATCTGTGTTAAAAGTGATTTTCTGTTGCCTATTACAGAGGTTCTGTAGGCTGAGCTATTAGTAGTAACTACACTGAATGGATTTTGTGACTTCTGTCATAAAAATCATGTTTGAGTGTGAGTGGGTTTTATGTACATTGTTCTCCTCACTCTGAGCCTGCTCTTCTTCTAACACCTGTAACTCTTCTTTCCTAGGTCAGCACATGTGCATATGTCACCCAAAAAGTTGAATTTGCAGGTATCAGGTCAGTGCCTCCTCTGAGGGCTTACTGTTACTTATTGCTTTAACTTCATGAGTTTTAAGTATCCAATTGGAGACTTTTCTCTGAAAAATCCTTCATGTTTCATTGTTCTCTTACTCAGCTACAGATTTCTGTCTGCACCATGGGGTGGGGGAAGGCTTCTATCTGGTTGGGGGTAAAAGGCCAAATAATTTTATTTTTATCTCTTTGAATATTTACCATCCCTTCCTAAACTGTATTAATAGTTCAGAGGGGATTATTTCAGTTGCTTTTGGGGTGACAGAGGGACCAGGAAATGTGCAGATGCAGAGGGAAATGGCTGTTTGACATAGTCTGGGTTAAACATCAGGTTTTAACCAAATAAGTCATCCTTGAGTGCGGATTTTGGTACATCTCTTACTTGCTCAAATACTGATTCTCTAATCTTCATGTTCAAATATTCTGCACTTCTTTTCTTCCAGGGCCCAGGCAGGTGAACTGTGGGTAAAGAGTGAGAAAGTCACTTGTGGCTACATCAGTGAGGACACCCGGGTAAGAGCTCAGGAAACAGGGGGAAAGCAGTTTTTCCCTTCTTTTCCTTGCCTGCCAGGATTTTTGTAATTCTGTCTTGCCTGCAGATTTGTATGGCTCACTGGAATTTGCTCTGTTGTGAGGTCAAGAATGGCAATAAGTTCAGGACAATGAATCATTATTAAACTTCAGCTCTGCTAGGAATGACTTGTTAGAGGGGAATTTCCCTGTGATGCAAGGGCCACAGTTGTATGAGTTGCTGTGTAGTTGACCTCTTCATTTGGGCCTTCTAATGAATGTTAAACTTGGTTTTAAGTGAAATCTTGCCTTCCTTTGCAGGTGGTCTTCCGCTCCACTTCTGCCATGGTTTATATTTTCATCCAGATGAGCTGTGAAATGTGGGATTTTGATATTTATGGTATGTAGGTAACTCTCATTGTGGATGGTCACAGATGTCCTTTCTGCCTCTACTAGAAAACTGCCCCTGCTATTTTTTTCTGCCACTACCAGTAAACTAAAATATCCTGCCTTTGGCCTAAGCAGTGCTGCAGGGTGTGTTGTGGTCTTTCCTTAGATCCTTCCTTGCAGTGCCACCCATTTCTGTCCCTGTCTGTGCCATCCTTCTCCTTTCCCTGTAGAGCCTGGGTACCATTATCTCAGCCACTAAATCACTGTGAGCACTGGAAAGGTTTTCTGTGGATATGAACATGTTGGGTGATGAGGGCAGGTGCAAATTTGTGAATCCTGAAGCCAGAAATGTGTGGAAGTCCTGTGCAAAGAGGACCTTGATGGTTTAGATTTCTCCTGACATTGGCATCTTGAGGAAGTGAAACCTGCCTTAGCCCAGGCTGAAGTTGATAACTTCAGCTGGAAGTATTACAACTTCAGGCATTAAGAATGAGTCACTTCTCTGTGTCATCCTATTTTTTTTCTGGCTTAATTCTTTAGCAAACCTCTTGCTACTTCCTTTGACCATGTGTTTAGGCATATGGAACTGGGCAACTATTCAAATCAGAGCAAGGGATCACTTGTGCATTCTCTGCCTGAAAGACAGTACAGATGCTTTCCCAGCATGCTGCAAATGTGTTGGAAAAATGAATTGAAGGTCTCATCCTTCTGGCATTAAGTCTTGTGTTTGCATTCTCTGAAAAAAATGGTGCTTTTAAATCTTTTTATCATAAAACACTCATGATTTTTAATCTTTTTACCATCTCATCTTAGTGATAGTGCCCTTTATTATGCACACAGCTGCTTGAGATTTAATAAATATCATTGTCCTAGAATCTAAGGGTTAGATATGCCCCATATCTAACTTCTATAGGTGAAGTAGCTATTGTTATCTGATGCTTGGGAGATTTTTATTTTGCAGGGGATCTATACTTTGAGAAAGCTGTGAATGGTTTCCTTGCTGACCTCTTCACAAAATGGAAGGTAAGTAGTTGATTGAGTTCAGTTTTAATTTTTTATTTTTCTGTAGTTGTTAGGGACATCTCTCTGAACAGTAACACATCAGAATATCAAATTGCTGTGGGTATAAACAAACTGTGGCAACTGTCTGTTTTCTTAACAAAAATCTTGGCAACTACAGAGAGGAGCTTCTTTAGAGACTGGTGGAGAGTGCTCCTGGTAAATGTGATATGGCCAAGCAGCACAGAATCTGCAGGACAGACCATTTGTTATTTCAGAGAGGCAGATGGAACACTAATGCAGATCCATTAATGCAGCAGTCTAGGTTTTGTTAGTTACTTTTGTTTCTAGGTGTGAGGGAAGAAAGGCTGTTACTATATGTGTATATACACATCTTTTTACCAAATGTGACTTTCAATGTTTTCTTTTTGCATTTGTTCTTCCTGGACAGGAGAAAAATTGCAGCCATGAAGTGACAGTGGTTCTATTTTCAAGAACATTTTATGAAGCAAAATCTATAGGTATGCAAATTCTCTATTTTCATGTTTCTGTTTTTAAACCTATCTTGTCTCTTGAAAGTTGGTCACAGGCTGACAGGGACTTTTCTCTTTTTTTAATTGCCATGTTCAAAGTATTCTCTATCAAGCACAGTAGGTACACAGCCATTGTTATGAAAGTACTGCAGTCAGAACCTTACATAGAAGAGTCTTGCAAATTTTCCCCATCATACTCAAGCTGTCATATTGGTTTAAAAGCAGTTTTTTATTATATAGGAGGTCTGATATTTCTTCAAGTATTTTGGTTTTTGTTTTCTTGCTGGAGGCTTTTTTTTTTTTTGGTTTTTGTTTGTTTATTTTTAATGGAAATAACAGCTTTTTGCTGGAAAAGATTAGTAATTTCTATAGAAGAGCATGAGGTAAGATGTGCTTTTCCATCCATTTCAGATGAGTTTCCTGAAACACATCGTGCATCAATTCGGCAGGATCACGAGGGAAGATTTTATGAAGATTTTTACAAGTATGTTTTCTTCCCAGTTCTTTTCACCTCTTGTCCCACAGTGCACCCTTTTGTGCAATTCTTTATAGTTTGTTCATCCCTTCTCACTTCCCCTCATAGCTGCTTTCCTGAGCCTCATCAGGCTGTGTTTTTTCTAGAGTTGTAGTTCAGAACGAGAGGCGGGAGGAGTGGACATCCTTGCTTGTGACCATTAAAAAGCTTTTCATCCAGTATCCTGTGTTGGTACGACTTGAGCAAGCAGGTACAAGAAATCTTCCTTTCCCTGCTTTTATCCTTATCTCTCTCCTCTTTTTTAAACATCTTTTAGCTTGTCAGTGAACTATCAATTTTAGCTGGTGTCATGCTACTTAGTGCTCTCCTGGCTGGGCAATTTGCCTCAGTCTTTCTGTGGAACTTTAAAAACATCCATATTTCCTGTCATTTTTGAACCAATAGTATTTAGCACAGATGTATTTTTCTGTGGCTTTTTTATTATATAAAGCTAGTATACAGGAATTATGATTTTCTTTTTTTTTTCCTTTCTGAATATTTTTCCAGAGGGGTTTCCTTCAGGTTATAATTCTACCTCAGCACAAGGGAACTACCTAGAGGCTATAAATCTTTCATTCAATGGTAAGTTACAAGCAATGGGTAAAAATACAACCATTCAAGCAGCTGCCAATGAATGGCTGTGGACTTATGTTACTTTTTCCTTAACACTATGAAGAGGAGGGGAATATTAGGGGGTCACCTGCCTTTGTCTGAAAAGAAACATCCAGGGTGTTCTGACAGTATTGAGAAATTCTCTTTGCCCAGGATTTTCTCTTGGGAGGCTGAGAAGCCTCAGCTTCTCCTGTTTTGCTGCTTTGGAATGTGGTCTGGAGATTGTTTATCCAACATGTGAATTGTTTTTACTTAATGGCCAATCACAGCCAGCTGTGTCGAGGCTCTGAGGAGTCAGGAGTTTTTATTATTCATTCTTGTTAAGCCTTCTGTCTGTGTCCTTGTCTTTCTTTAGTATAGTATTAATGGAGTAGGAATGGGAATGGGGATGGCAATGGGGAGAGGAATAGGGGATGGCAATGGAGTAGGAGTAGGAATAGGAATGGAATCGAATAGGGTATCAAATAGGATATCTAATCTAATATAGTAATAAATCAGCCTTCTAAGAACATGGAGACAGGTTGCTCATCTCTCCCCTCGTCCTGGGGACCCTGACAAGCTCCACCCTTTCTCCCTGGCAGTGTTTGACAAGCATTACATCAACCGCAACTTCGACCGCACAGGGCAGATGTCGGTGGTGATCACGCCCGGCGTGGGCGTGTTCGAGGTGGATCGGCTCCTCATGATCCTGACCAAGCAGCGCATGATTGACAATGGTAAATAACTCTGCCTGCTGCCTCTCTGCAGGCAAACACACATCTGGGGGAGATCCAGCTGCTTCTGGCTGTGATAAAGTAGCTGCTGTAAGCTGTGTGCTCTGGGAGGAAGGGTTACAGCTGCAAGAATTATGTCTGCACTTTGTATTCTTTTGTATTTCTTTTGTTTGTGACAGAGAGCTTCACCTGTCTGTGCAAATGTTTCTCTTAAAGGATAATCTTGCACAAGTTGCATTAGTTAAGGAAAATAATTTCTTATATCCCCACAGGTACTGTTGGTTTGTAGCCATACCATGGGACCATTAACAACCATTTTTCATTATTATTGCCTCTTTTAATATGATGTGAATACATATTGGGTCTTCAATTCAAATTGGTGATCTGTTTTGTCTCAGTCCTGTTTGGATAACTGAACTGTACCATTGTCTGTTTACAGGGATAGGTGTGGATTTGGTGTGCATGGGAGAGCAACCCTTGCATGCTGTACCACTCTTTAAGGTAAGGCTGCTTTCCCTTCTCTTGTTCTGCTACAAATGTTACTCATGTTGTGACTGGCTGGATACAGGTAGATGCTTCTGAATTACTCTTACAGCTCCATAATCGTTGTGGCCCTGGTGACTCACGAATGGGTGATGACTACAATATCCCACACTGGATAAATCATAGGTAGGTGAATTCTATCAGCTTTTGCTAAACACTTCTGCTTTGCTTTATTCTTCATAATCTCTTGAATTCTCTTTCTTCTTTTATGTCCTCTGCCTTCCTTGTGAAGCAAAGGAAATATTACATTACTCTTGCAGAACTCTGGGCATTAATGCAACCTAACAGAAATGACAGGGTTTTCAAACAGCTGGTGTGAATCCCTCCAGTTGTGTAAATCAAGAAGAGTTGTGTAAATGGCAGAGTAGAAATGGATGTCTTTCTGTAGAAAGAGAAAATGAACTGGGCAATGCAGGTGTTTAGCATATTAAGAAGTGTCTAGACTGAGGCTGTAAAAGTATCAAAGCCCTGTCTTTAGGCAAAGAGTAGCTTGTCTCAACTATCCCTCAGTGTTTTCCATATTTTTTTAATGCACAGAAAGGTATTCCTTTATCCAACAGCTTACTCAGGTTCCTGGGCTGCTTACTGTGCAGCAAACCAACTGTGCTGAGTTCTTAAAGCCACACTATTTTTTCTTTCAGTTTCTACACATCCAAAAGCCAACTCCTGTGTAACAGCTTCACTCCACGGATCAAGCTGGCAGGAAGGAAGGTGGGAATTTTCTGATTTATATTTTCTTACTAGCTTGTCCCATAGCTCTTTTCAGTCAAGTATGCCAGCAGCTGGAACTAAGTTTCTGTGTTAAAAGGCTGAGAGAGCAAAGCTGCAAGGTTTGTTGTGGGGATTGTGAATGAGAGGTAGTTTGTAGGTCTTTCCTTCCTAGATAAAACTAGGTGAGAAATGTTTTAGCCACCATCAAAATTAGTTTCATTCTGTAACAAAGAACTATGGAGAGGAAGAAAGGTGTTGAACATTGTGTTTTTCACACAGGTTTGTGACCAACTATCAGTATTTAATATTTCTGATGTTGTCTGGCTGCCTCACTGAGTCAGCAAACTAAACTTTGTCTGCTTGGTCACACTGGGGATGTTTCCTTAGAACATGCTGACTGATTCCCTTCCCTCTGTCCCTCTGTCTTTTCTGTTGCTCTCTTTTTTTTTTTTTTTTTTTTCTTTTTTGTTTTTTTGGTCACTTCACACTTCCTTTGTTGGATCCTCCAGCCACTGACAGAGAAAGCAAAAAGTAATCGTGATGCCTGTAAGTAATTCTGTTCTGGAATGATCTGTCCCACTGACTCCCAAAAGTAACAAACAGCTGCAGGAAGACAATGACACTTCAGCCCAAGGAAGGGACAATTGTTACAGAAAACCATCAAACTCATATTTGAGTATTTCCCATATTTGTTACCCGGGATGCTAATGTGCACGTGCCAGTTGACTTCTTGGCAATTATTCATTTAGTGTTTAGGATGGATGGGGGAAAGGCATTATGGCCTCAGGCAGCCTGATTCAGAGGCAGCACCTTTGATAACTGAGCTGCTCCAGCTGCTCTGCTCATGACACTTTGGGATTTCTTTTGGAATAGATACTTTCCTTAGGGGTGGGAGGCGCTTACTCTGACTTGCAGATCTTGAACATTCTTGAAAGAGGTTCCAGTGCTGTATAATTTTATTTCAGCATTAGGAGCTCCAAAGGATGCTGAGAATGCCTTGCCTATCCAGGTGGATTATGATGGCTATGATGCCCAGGTGTTCAGACTGCCTGGCCCAGCCAGAGCCCAGCGCTGTAGCACTTTCAGGTGAGAGGCTTGGGGGTGCACTGCTTCTGGAGTAGCATGTTGTGTGTGCTTGATACATAAAATACTTGGAGAAATACAAAGAGAATTGATCTCCACATGCTCACAGTTGAACAAGAGGCTTCATCTGTACCTGATCTTCATGACTGGTTGTCTAGTGTTTTACTTCTAGAATGGTATGTGGAGTCTAGGAAAAGGCATAAATATATTTTTTTTTCTTTAAATCTTTAATTTTGTTTGAAGTGGAATAAAGCTAGTCTTTCTAGCAGATTTTGCAAGGGGCTTAACAAAGTATTTGCACATTAGACTTGCACAGAGTTGTAGAAATAGATTGTTTGATGCACTGCTTAGTAACTGGTGAACAGAGTGGTGAGGAATCCTCTCTGAAAATGATGCCTGTCTGAATAAGAGAAGAGGCAGAAAAGCTGAGTGCAGGTTCTCAACTATTCCATATCCTTTTGTCTGAGGAGAAAGGCTGATTATTCTCAGATCCTGACCAAATTCATTGAATGAATGGTAAATTTCACTGCTTTTTCAGAAATACAGGGTTGATAACTTGTTTTGAAGTACTTTTTTTGCTTTGTTTCTTTCAGTAGTATTGCCTAACTCAGAGCATGTGGACTCTCTTGTTAGTTAGTGTGTTCATTTGAGCAGCCTGTAGGAACCCATGCTTGTAGTAAATCAGGGCAACATGCATGAAGGGAGAAAATGACGAGGAGGACTCTATTGATATCAGAAGGCAAATTAATTACTTTATTATACTATATCACACTACATCTAAACTGAATCTGAACAAGCACCCCACTCAATTGCACAGAATCTCATGACTGTCAGCCAACAGTCCCGACACAGACACACATGGATTCAATTGGTCAGTGAGTCAAAACACTCACACCAGAATCCAGTTACCAATTCCCTTCAGGTAAACAATCTTCCACAATGCATTCCACTTGTGAACAACAAGAGGAGCAGCAACTGAGATAAGAATTGTTTTTTTTCTTTCTCTGAGGTTCAGAGAATGTGAATCCCAGAAAATATCCTTGGGAAGTTGTGCCTTGTTTTTCTCTGCGAAGAGAAATGTGGCCACACATGCTGAAAGATACCAGCAGGATTTAAACAGTTCATAATTCCAGGTAGTTTCCCTATAGCTACATGGTTCTGTCACTGTAGGCTGAGGTCTGGTATCTATTAGGCCACATCTCTACCTGCTTGGTGTGGTGTCTGTAGGATTGCAGAGGGAGCTGAGCAGGTCCTTTCACAGCCCTCATGCTGGGAGTGTTGCAGTGTTCTTGTTGTGTTGTGTGATGTGCAGAAGTATAAATTACCCAAGCAGTCAAAAAAGATAGCGATGGCTTCCCTGGAATGCTCTTCTTGGGATTGCCTGCTGAGCACTGAGTCTTCTGCTTGACTTGGGCCTGTCCCAGCCCCCTGCTAACCTGGGGGTTCATCTGTCTGTGCTGTCCCTGGGAGCAGGTCGGTGCGGGAGCGGGAGAGCCGCACGCGGAAGAGCTCCAGCTCGTACGACGTCTCGTGCAGCCCGTCCCTGCAGAGCCGCGCGCTGCCCCCCGAGGAGGTCAGGAGCCAGGCTTCTGATGACAGCTCCCTGGGCAAGATCTCCAACATCCTGATGATCCCACGGCCCCACCTGCACCAGTGTGAAGTCAGCAGCTCCTTGGGCTATACCAGCACCAGAGGTCAGCCTGGGGCAGGTGGGAAGTGCCTTTGGTGGGGAGAGAAGGGGGAGGTTTGTGTTGGCCACTGCCAGGCCAGCACGGTGGAGATGGTGCCTGTATTGGCACTCATGGTACAGCTCTTCCATGGCTGCGGCTGGGTGTGCATTCTCCCTTTGTCATCCTTGTCCAATTCCATTGCTTTTTCTTAATAGCTTGTCCTAAATAGAAGTGTCCTGACACTGATTTGCTCTTTTCCCTTGCCTATTGCCTTCTTTAGTACTTGACTATTCTCCTGTGCCTGCCTTCAAGTGTGGACATACACAAGGAACTTGTATTATCCAGGTCACCTATAATCTATTGAATGAGAACTGGCCTTAGCAGTGAGTCCTGGGGGCCCCTGCTTATAACATTTCTCTGTGGGGATTTGTTGTCATTAAGACTTACTTTCTGAATCCTTCCTTTTGACAATGTACTGCTGTGCTGTCTCAGTGTGTTAGCAGTGCTGGTACTCCTCTTTTCTTCCTTTCCAATTTAATTTTGTTCTCAGTATGCAGTATCTTCCACAAACCCAGCTCATTTCTAGGTAAATTGTATTCCTCTTGCAACTGTTTTATCTTCTATAAAATTCTATCCCTGAAGGCTCTTTATGATTTTTTTCATGCCATGCTGTATGACACTGATATCATATTTATCCTGTCACAGGAGTCACAGTTACTGGTGTGGAGCTGCTCTCACACAGTGTACTTGACATCACATCTACCATTCATGTTTTCCCCTGCTCTCAGTTAATACAATTCTTTTCTTTCTTTGGTATCTCTGTTGCTCCTTTAGTTTGAAGGATAGTTGTATGACCTAGCTGAAGGTGTTCAGTTGGATGAGGATTTCTGTGGATTAGGAGTGGCAGAGAGGGAAGAGCCAAAGAAACTGAGGTTTTTCACATGTTGTATTTGACAATATAGAATGGTAAACGAGACCCTTCTCTTTGGGATTTCCACTTGTTGGGCACAGTAATCAGAGTAATTTCTACTTATCTAGCTGGTATATTTTTCTCTCCTATTTCTAAATAACTGCACTTCTGTTCCACACTGAATAGTGACAACTAACTGGTATCTTGTGGAGATCATGTCCCTTGTCTTCTGGGAGTAATCCCTGATTTTAGTGCTCAGAAAGGGCATGTGTACAAGGCTCAGCTGTGGCTTTGGTACTCCTCCTGAAGTTTTTATGTCAGTCTTTTGATTCCTCAAGAATTCTCTAAGGTCCTAGTAGCCCTTCATAATTGGCTTAGCAAGTGGTTTCTTAATGGATTCATTTAGTAGAAGTTTACAGTTTTACAGCAGTGCTGTAATGGCAGATGGAGTAATGGTTTTTCTTGTCTGGGTTCTTGTTTACATAATAACTTTCAGGCTGGATAGGAATTGCTTTCAGCTTCTCTTCCTGGTTATTTCTTAGGTCTCCTTATTTCCCCTTACCCTGGGCCATCTTTATATCCCTGAGCAGTTAATTCCCTTGTGCTTGGCTCCTGCAGGATCTCACGCTGGCTTGGTTGTGTTTTGCAGATTTCCTTGAGAACATGTTGGAGTCTCAGCAGCGCGACTCCAGCGCCCCGGGGCGGTTCCACGTGGGCAGTGCCGAGTCTCTGCTGCACATCCGCCCGGGCGGGTACGCGCCCCAGCGCGCCCTCATCAACCCCTTCGCCCCGTCCCGCATGCCCATGAAGCTGACGTCGAACCGCAGGCGCTGGATGCACACCTTCCCCGTGGGTGAGCTGCCTCCCTGCCCTCCTTCCCCATCAGCTGCCTCCCTGCCCTCCTGCCCCGTGGGTGAGCTGCCTCCCTGCCCTCCTTCCCCGTGGGTCAGCTGCCTCCCTGCCCTCCTTCCCCGTGGGTCAGCTGCCTGTCTCACTGCCCTCCTTCCCCATGGGTCAGCTGCCTCACTGCATACCTGGCTGCTGTGGCTGTGCCCTTGTCCAGGATTAGCATAGCAAGAGAGCCAGTGAGAGCTCTGGGGTGTTAAAGTGCTCTGCACACTACACTCATTTGTGTGCAGGCCTGAGCAATCCTCTTTTGGGAAATACCTCTATTTGCAAACAAGCAGCAACAGGTACAGAACAATTCCCTGTTGAAGGGAGCCTAACCCTAACCCTGTTGCAGGGAATTGTAACTACAATTTGGGTTGATTTTTCTCATGCTGAATTGTTTGCGTAATTGTTTAATGACTTGTAAGTAGGCCCTTCAAAATGTTTAAAAAAATACTTTTCTTCACTTGCTTCAGAGCAGATGGCAGAGGTTCAAGGCTTCGAAGGTTTTGTGAGCATGCTTTCATAATGTCCATTAGCTCCCATTGCTTGTTTTGTTGGCAAAAGAGGGGAAAAGCACCTGAGGAATCAGTGCAGATGTGGTGATCAGTGATCAATTGTACCTGTGTAGGTCCCTCAGGAGAAGCTATCCAGATCCATCATCAGACCCGCCAGAACATGGCAGAAATGCAGGGCAGTGGGCAGCAGGATCTGACACATTCCTCTGCGGAGCTGCTGGAGCTGGCTTACCATGAGGCAACTGGCAGGTGAGCCACTTGCTCAGTCTTCAGTGTTGGGCTTACAGACCATGAGATCAGGTCTGCAGATAACCAGCAAAGCTTTATTCCTCTCCTGAGGAGGTGTGAGTAGCTGGTTCTGTGCTGTCCTGCAAAGGCAGTGTTTGGTTACTGCTGGAGGCAAACAAACACTCTGGACATTTTTGGAACGCTGTCACGGCCTTCTCTGTGCTGCCCTGCTGCCGTTCCGTCTCTGCCGATGTCAGCCAGGGAAGCGTTTGCTTCCAGCCGGGCTGGGCTGAGGCGGAGGGGCTGAGGGCTCCTTGGTACCTTTGCTAAAAGCAGGGAATGGCCCGAGTGAGCAGGCTGTACCAAACAGGCTGCTTGCTTTCTCTGCAGACACGTCAGCTCTCGGCATCCGGGGGACAGCGGCTCCTTCCTGAGCTTCGGCGGGGCGGAGGAGTTCGGGAACGGGCTGGGGGCCGGCCCCGGCGCAGGTAACGGGGCAGGGCGGAGGAGTTCGGGAACGGGCTGGGGGCCGGCCCCGGTGCAGGTAACGGGGCAGGACCCGCGGGGGGCCGGGCACGGCGAGGCAGGAGGAGTCGGAGTGGGAAAATAGTGAGCTCTTCGTGCACTTACTTGGACTCCTTGGTGTATGGTAGTTCTTTGGCTTGCTTTGTTGGTTTTAGTTTAGTTTTGTTTGATGTGGCTTATAAGGTTTGTTATAGAAAGATGCTCATTGTTCACAGGTAATGAGCTCTCAGGCAGGAACTGAGTTCTATAATAACAGAGCAGTGATGTTCAGACACAAGGAATAACTAAATAAGCAAGCCTTTTCAGAAGCCTTTTTTTTTCCTTGGTGGGGTTACCTTAAACTGTTATCCTTTAGAGAGATGTGTCTGTACTTTCAGTTTAAGATTACCTCTCTCTTTCTTAACTTACCCAGACACCTGAATTAGTGAAAATTCTCTACATTTCTTTTCAGCCCTGTAAATGGAACAACATGCCATATTAAACATTCTTCTGTGTTGTCTGTTTTTTTTGTGACCTACCCTCTGCTTTTGTAGATATGCATTTTAGTTAGGCACACGGAAAAAAGTTGAACTTTTGGACTACAGCATTCAAGACTTATTTTCTCAAAAATAATTTGACGTTCTTTTCTCAAAACCAATTTATTTTTTTTTTAAGAATAAATTTGCCCTTTTGAATTACATTAGATTAAGACAATTTTGTTTTCCATTATGCCTTGCAGAACTGTAAAGAAGTTAGCAGACTTAATTTTCTTGTGCCTCATCTTGTATTCACATAGTAACATTTAAAATTATTTTCTGTTGCTTCCTTCTGTGATTTTCTTCTGATTATATTTAATTTTCTTGCTTTACATTTTTGGTATTTTCTGACTTCCAGATAGGCTCTGTTTGTTTTTGCAATTGCTGAACTGTGTTTCAGCTGGCTGCAGTTTGCACAATGTAAATGCAGAGCATGTCCTGGCAATAAACATGCTCACATTTATGGAATTTCTTTGTTTGTAGACCCTCACCTATCTGTAGGGGCCGCACGGGGTATTCAGTGTTGGACTGAGAGCTCTCCCTTATAGTTTGAGTCACCTCTGAAATGAAGCACTTTGGAGGGGGAAGTTGTGTTTTCTGGAATTTCCAGTAATTTCTTATTGAGTCTGGTTCTCCTCTGCTGCCTGCAGCATGGTTTGGTGCAGCACAGGCTTCAGAGTGAAAAACGATCCCATCTATTTCCCTTGGGCACTTTGTGGCTGTGCCCCGCAGATGGAGGTGGTAGCTCTGAGAAGGAGCTCCTGCAGTTGCAGTTCCCGGTGTGGATGGCAGATGGCAGGAGGAGCTGCTGCAAGGTGAAGCCCACTCGCAGCCAGCTCCCCTGTGGGCTCCTGGCATCATCACCTAGCAAATATCCACCCTGTCTCTTACAGGGGAACAGCAGTGGTGCTGGTACCACTTTCCTGGGTAAATCCACCTAAGCTAGTTTTAAACAATAGTTCCCTTGAAATGTTTGGAGGCTTACTGAAATTTTTATTTTGATCAAAGGCTTTGAAGGCAGCAGTTTTTCTTGTCTCCTTAGCAACTCTTTTTCCCTCATGTGTCACATCAGCTGTTTATAGGAGCTTATAGCATCTACTTTTCAAGATGTTTCACTATTTTGGGGAGGAGAGTTTTGTTTGGGTTTTAGCTGTTGAGCACTTCTAACGATATGTTCAAGTTTGATCCAAGATGTATTTTTTCCTCATTAATTGGCTTAGTGGATTTTTCTGCTGTGCAGAACCCTGGGATTTTCCATGCAGAGAAATTCTGTGTCTTAAAGCATCATCACACTTTTGATTTATTTTTATTTGAAATTCAAGAGAAGTGCGTAATTGCTTAAAATAAAAAAACATTTCTTTCTTGTAGGGGTGAACCTCAAAACTCAGAACAAGGATTCCTTGGAAGATGCTGTCTCTAATTCTCCAGATCCAAGTAAGCAGGAGAAAGGTTTGGAAGAGAGTTTGCATAGGTGGGAAGATGGGAGGGAAAGGGCATGTACATATATAGAGGCATCAGGAGGTGGTAGGCAAGGAACTGAGGAGCCTCCTTGGTTTCTGGCAGAGGTTTATTTTGGCCTGCAGTAATTTGCAGGATCTGCCTGTACTGTCTCACTGTGGTTGCAGTTCCGTAGTTCTTAACAACATGTGAAGCTGTTTGTTGTGTTACAGCTGAAATTCTTTCCTTACCAGACACTATTCTGCAAAAAGCTAAAGCTGCTGAACTCTTATCTGCCTCTCAATATGAAAATTTGTTTGGTACCAGCTTGTTGAAGTAGAATTAGTACAGTCAGTTTCTGAATTTGGTACCATTTACTGAGAAATATCTGCCTTCACTTCCTAGAGAAACAAGTGTGTCACTGCTTAAGAAAGCATTTTCTTTGTAGTAGTCTGTCATACATTAATTTCTTGCGCAGCGTTCCTGCCATTGGTGTTAACAGTTTTATAGTAAAATAAATTTCTGTCTGTAGGAGCTCTGTGACAAGAAGTTAAGCATCAGTAGGTGATACAGATTGTTTGAATTGGGTCAGGATGTAATGCAGTAGTGTGAATGGTCAGTGGTCAGAATGCAATGAGCTGATGATTTGGTATAATCTAGTTAGCTTTTCCTTTGTAATGTCTAGTTTTACATCCCTGTGAACTCAAAACTGCAGCATAACTCTAGGAAAGGGTGTGGGAAAAGATTGCTTCCCAAGTTACTATTTTTCCGGTCTTCCCACCCCTCTGGATATATCTTCTGTTTTTATAACTGTGGAAATACTCCCTTTTCTGCTGTTGTACTATTCCAGAAAGAGGCTGGTCTGTCATTCTTTCTCTCCTCCTCTCCAGCTCCTTCTGCAGTTGTCTAGGATGCAAAACTGGTCTGATTTTCTTGTTCAGACTTGGAATGTTGATCTGTTTATTAATAATCAGTAACTGCACCTGACTTGCTGTAATTTTGGAAGAGCAGTGGCTATGTCAGCTCTAGCTTTCAATCAAGAGGAAATGAAATGTATTAACTTGGAATGCCTTTTGCATGATGGGATTGAATCAGCATGTGCACTGCATTGTTTAACAAACTCTGTCTCTTTCTCTCCCTCCCTTCTTCCCGTCCTATTTTCTTTTTCCCTTCCCATTCCACACCCCTTTTTGTCCCTGTTGACTTTATGCCAACTGTTTTTCGTCTCATTCTTTTAAACTCTCCTCTTCACGCACTCCTTCCATCCTGCTCCGCACCCTGTTTTTCCATGGGTGACCCCACGTGCCCCCCTTGTGTGCCCCCATGACACGACGAGGCAGTTCTGACGCTGTCTGCTCCCCCCATAGTGCCAGGCTTCTGTTGTACAGTTGGAGTGGACTGGAAGTCCCTGACCACCCCTGCCTGCCTGCCCCTCACCACCGATTACTTCCCCGACCGCCAGAGCCTGCAGAACGATTACACCGAGGGCTGCTACGACCTGCTGCCAGAGGCTGACATGGACAGGTTTGGCCAGCACCTCCTCTGTACAGTCCTGTGCTAAAGGAGCAGGTGATGGAAGAGGATCACTGCAGTCTGTGCAAGCTGTCTCGGTTTGGAAAGGCCAAGACCATTTTCTTCCCTGAAGTGAAGAAAATGAACCCCCCCCCCCCCCCGCCTCTGAATTGCTATGAATTTTAAATTAAGGGGCTCTCAGGCAACAAAAATTATGGGAGGAGGAAATAACAGTTCTTTAATAGGGAAGAAAATAAAAGGATAAAATAAACGATGCAGTAAAACAAAAACAGCACTGACAGAGTCAGAACTCAACCTGACACCCTGTGGGTCAGGGTGCTGGCAGCAGTGCCATTGGAATTGTGGCTGCAGCCCTCCTGCAGTGCCAGGGGTGGTTCTGCTGGAGCAGGGATCCTGTAGAAAAGGGTGGAGTCTTCCTTTGATGATCCAGTGGAAGAAGAGGCAGCTGCTGTTCCTCTGGGAAATCCAGTGGAGAAGCTGTGCAGTTATTCCAGAATCTCCAGATTATATCTGGGTAGGAATGCTTGGCTCCTCCCTCTGGGCTCACAGCTCCCAATGGGATGCTGCAGTTCTTATCAGCCATGCAGTGACATTCCATAGCCTGTTATCAGCAGGTGTCCCCTCCCAAGGGAGGAGTGATCGTGATCACTCAGAGAGAAATAAGGGAAACAGCCCACTTGACAAAAGACAACTGCCATGCAGATGGTAATAGCACACATCCTGCCTTGCAATCTGGAACAGAAGTGAATGATGGATTGCTAACAGAGCAGCAGAATACTTATTTTTTTTTTTTCAGTGATACCTTTGATCTTTTCTGATGTTCTCACCTGACAGTACGGTGTGCTCTGTAGATTTGATGTTAGAAATTGTTTGGATACAAATTTTTGTCTCTTTTCTGTTGTGTTTTGATCAAAATATTCAAGCTATCATCTCTGTTAATCTACTTTCTAGCAAGTGTTTTGGAAATACTAAATGAGCAAATGCATGTGGATACAGTATTTAAGATGCTTATCCTCACTCTAAAGGATATTTAAAGAATCTTGTTGGAAAACAATTAGGTGGACAAATAGAACTCTGCTTGTCTCAGAGGTCTCTGGTAACTATTCTTTAATGGGGTTAGTTTGATTTTTACTGAAGCAGTCTCATTATCTTACATTTTTTTCAGTCTTTCCATAACTTGTAAGACATCAAAAGACCTGCCTGTGTTGCTGCTTTATGGGAGCAAAACAAAAGTATTAATCAGGGTGGTTGATATACATTGGAAGTAATAGGATTAATGAAGAAACACCTGAAAAAAAAATGCCAGTAGGAAGGCAAAGTTCAGAGCAGGAGCTGCACTAAGGTGAATGTGTTCTCTGACCCCTCCCTGCTCTCCACTTCCCACTGTGGGAAAGGCTGGAGCCTTGCTGCCCACTGGCATTCTGAGCTCTCCTGAACATGTACAAACTGCACTGAGGCTGCCTTCAAAGTGCTGGAAAAGTCATCCTTGGGCAATTTATTGTTCCACAACTGCTGTAGGCAAATTTGTTACTGGTTGCCAAACTGCTTTCAAAGGCAGCAGTAAATATTGCCAGACAGCTCACACCCTGTTCCAAAGGTGCCCCTTTTCCCTCCTGCTCCCACAGGCAGGTGTTCCCAGGCACAGGGCTCCAGGGCCCGGAGCAGAGCTAAGAATAGGTGTGTGATCAGCTTCCTTATTGTGGTCTGCTTAACCTTTGTGTCCAGGAGGGATGAGGAAGGAGTGCAGATGACAGCCCAGCAGGTGTTTGAGGAGTTCATTTGTCAGCGCCTGATGCAGGGCTATCAGATCATCGTGCAGCCCAAGCCGCAGAAGCCGGCGCCGGCCGTGCCCCCCCCGCTCAGCAGCAGTCCCCTCTACAGCAGAGGTGAGTGACCTGCCCTTGGCAAGTCAGCCAGTCCCAGGAACCTCGAATTAGGCACATCCACCAGGTGCTCAACACTTTATGTTGGCTCTTCTTTGGTTCTGCCCAGGGAAGTTCTGAATGGGTTGTGTATGAGTTCCAAGTGCTCTTCTTGGCTTATGATATCAGCACATCTTTACTGTAAGAGCAAATGCTGCTCCCTAAAAATGTGGCCTGAAAGCTGGGATTTAGCTTGTGCTGAGATCAGAAGCCCACTTCTGGACTCCAGCTCTGGAGTCTCTTCCTATAGATACAGTTTGTTGATAAATTTGTGAGTACTGCAGTAAGCTGAAGGGTTTTGCTTTTTACAACTAGGTCTTGTGTCGAGGAATAGACCTGAGGAAGAGGATCAGTACTGGCTGAGCATGGGCCGGACTTTCCACAAAGTCACCTTAAAAGACAAAATCATTACAGTGACCCGGTACCTGCCAAAGTGAGTGTCTCTCTGCTTGAGCAGCTTGCTGTCAGTGTTCAGAGGAGCATTCTTCTGCAGCTCTGTGCTTGCTTGAAAGAACACCTTTGTTCTTTTTAGGAGAAGAAAGAGAAGCATCAGTATTAATAATACTGAGCTTAATGCTTGTGTTTGATCCTTTAGGTATCCATATGAATCTGCTCAGATAAACTACACCTACAGCTTGTGCCCCTCACACTCTGACTCTGAATTTGTCTCTTGCTGGGTAGAATTTTCCCATGAGAGACTAGAAGAGTACAAGTGGAATTACTTGGATCAGTATATCTGCTCTGCTGGCTCAGAGGATTTCAGGTGAGAGCTTCTTTTCCATCCAGACTGTTCTGTGTCCTAATTGCCTCTTTTTCTTTTTGACCTAAAATTTCATCATCAAGTTCAACCCACGAATGCTCAGTACTCCAGGGAGAATATCTGGCCTGCTTTCCCTGTCAGCTTCCAGCAGCTGTTGCCTTGTGGGAACCTTGCTCTGTGTTGCTGCTGCTTAATCTGACCTTTGATACAGACTCTTCATCTCAAAATTCAGCATGAACTTCTTTTTTCCTCTGCTAGAAATGCAAAGAAATAAGATAGCATTTTGTACCACACAGATGCTTTTCTTGGCTTCTTACTGATTTCTGGGTCTGACTCAAAACTTCCATTTATTTTGAAGCTGTTGCAGGTTTGCTTGAGTGCTGGGCTTGACATGCAGTCCTACTCCTAAGCTGTGGAGCAAGTGCTTACCAGAAATGTGCAATATCTCCACTAGTATCAATAGCTTTTTTGATATCTTCTCCCCACACAACCAGTCTTTATCATCTTTTCTTTTCAGGTCTCAGTCAAAATACCTCCTACGCTAATGTGCACCTTGAAAATTCCTTTTTGCATGCGTATTTTTAGAGAAAAAGCTTTTGGGGCCTATCTTTTACAGAAAAGAAAGCATATCTCTGTGTGCCAATTACTCTGAGGATGGCCTTGTAGCCAGTGATATTCAAATTCTGCCCGTTCCTTTGCACGTGTGCTCGTTCTGTCTCAGGGGTAGCAGCGAGGGTGCTCGCTGCACTCACTGAAATGTACAGCAGGTATAAAGATTTATACTTCAGATTGTGGAAAGCCCTTCCCAGGAAAGTGCTGAGCTGTGTCCTGCCTTCCCCATTGCTGCAGCCTTATCGAGTCGCTGAAGTTCTGGAGGACGCGGTTCCTGCTGCTGCCCGCCTGCATCAGCGCCACCAAGCGCATCATGGAGGGGGAGGCGCACTGCGACGTGTACGGCGACAAGCCCCGCTCGGACGAGGAGGAGTGGCAGCTCCTCGATGGCTTCATCCGCTTCGTGGAGGGCTTGAACCGCATCCGCCGCCGCCACCGCTCCGATCGAATGATCCGAGTGAGTCCCGCTGGGGCCGGGCGTGCCCTGGGCCGCTAACGAGGCGCTAGCAGGGAGAGCATCCCGGGCAGGTGGGGCACGGTGCCCCTGGCCGTGCCATCCCTCCCTAAAGAACGCTGCTGAGCCGTTGCTGTGTCAGCTTTCGGACAGAGGGGCTCCATGCACTCGTTTTGCATCACAGAAGTGATGTTTTGGGAGAGGAAACAGAGCTTGAGGAAATGTCCCTGGCAGGAGCATCCTGTGCTGCTGTGACTGGACCCAGGCTCAGGGCAGTTCTTGCTCAGGGACAAGCCAGGCTCTAATGCACTATCTTGTCCTGGCACTGCTCTGTTTTATACCGTGGCCTGTCTTTTGTTACCCAGGAGCCTGATGCCTCCTCTTTGCAGATGTTCTCTGCTCTGTGCTGCAGGTGGGCTTAGCCTGGGTGCACCACTCTGCCTTGTGGTGCAGACAGTTCATCCAAAGGCGTCTGAGATAGTTAAGCTGGGCACTTCTGGGTTAACCTGGTCTGGTTCTGTGCTGCAGATTCAGGAGAAGGATTGGGAAAAGAGAAATATGTGAGTGAATTTTTTGATCAACGGTAGTTTCAAGAGGCTGAAGAGAAACTGGCTAATGTGTATTAAATCCTGTTCCCATTCTCACAGCAAATGGGGTAATTTATTTTGAAGCAAATTCACCTTTTCCAGAATAACAAACATGTTTTTTTCAGAATAACATCCACAAAAGACTATAGGCTATTCCACTTCTTGTGGACCAGTGCTTTGACTCCCTTTTTAAAGTGTGCTTCATTAAGCCCTGCTGGCATGAGGTGTCGTGTTCTTGCTTACTAGTTAAGCCTAGCTTGACTAAGTCTGTGCTTCCATTTTTTCTTTGTTAGAAAGGGTCTGCCATGAAAGGCTTGCAGATTGCTGGTCCAATTCCCACTCACTCCCTGGAGCAGTCTGGACCTCCCATTGGGAAAAAAGGAACCTCAGCACTCTCAGCTCTGCTGCAGATGGAAGCCAGTCAGAAGTGAGTCTCCACAGCCTGTGTGAAGAGCCAAGAACATCCCTCCTGGGCTGGCTAAAGCACATTTGGGGAACCTTGCCTCATGTTCTTTTAAATACATAGGAGATTAATATTTTTAATGCTATATTAGTATTACACATGTATAATAAAACTGAGTGCAAGGGTCCATGTTGTTTGTGGGGGTAAAAGGTACTTTTGGAATGTTGGATCCGTGCCTCAGTGTGTGGGAAAGCAAATATCTGAAAATGCAGCAGTACCCCTCTGCAACAGTTGCCTCTGGGGGGAAGCTGACACAAAGTCTGTTTGAATAAACTTTATTCCTTCCTTTTCTTTGAGGACCCTGGGGGAGCAGCAAGCAGCAATGCTTTCTGGGAAGAGCTCTGGCCAGCCCTCAGAGAGTGGGAGCATTGCTATCACCCCCACCTATATGGACAGCCCTCGGAAGGTAAGGACTCCCTGGGCTTTCTTTAGCTGCTCTTTCTACATAAAAATTCCTCAAATAATCAAAGTTTATTTCTCTGAGCACTTGGCTCCATCATACCACATTTTACTCTAATCCAGCAAGGGCTGCTCCTGTTCTGGCCTTTGTGTGCAAGGGCAGAGGAATTCAATTCTGTAAGAGTGACAATGGTGTGGAATCCCTGGGATGCTGTCTCAGCATTTTGCTGATCCAAGTGCTGTTTGCTAATTAGTGCATTTCCTTTGCTGGTAGCACATTTCATTTCAGTCATGGCTTGACTGCTGGGTGTAGCAGTGCAGTGCTGTGTGCATCTGTGTGCAGGCTGTCTTGGAGAGCAAAATCAACCTCTAGCTTGTGACAGTGTGAACACTGAGTGGGATTTTAACAGCAGGAACTTGAGTCTCTTGCCTCTGTTTAGAGGAGGGGGTGTGTTCCTGAGAAGTGATTTAGGTGTCATTCCTTCACTGGCTGGACTCCAGGCTGGAGAAAGTGATCTTCCTGGAGCTCTCTTGAGGCACTTAAAGAAAAGACTGTGCTATTCCTCAGCCTTTCTGTCAACTGTCCTGTGAGACCCAAGAGAGCAGGAACTCTGCCTCCAAGTCCAACCAGAAATATTTGGTTACTTTTCTGTGTTCTGACATGAAGGTCTTTCAACTGAAGTAACAAGGAACTGAATAAAGGTAGAGGACTTAAATGTGACCTGTCTTTGGGTGTAACAGTTCAAATATTGT
Source organism: Fringilla coelebs (assembly GCF_963513975.1). NCBI lineage: Eukaryota > Metazoa > Chordata > Aves > Passeriformes > Fringillidae > Fringilla > Fringilla coelebs. Next base: position 4,439,038 of record NC_140043.1, on the reverse strand, counting down.
AAAGAAAAAGTTCTCAGATTTACCACTACCAACACTTCTTTCAGCATTTTTCTTTAAGCATCTAATGTTTCTACATCCACTGTTTTGTGCCACCACCAGGAACAAGTATTGTGTTATCCTGGAGACTTAGAGATTAAAAGTTGAAGTGATAGAGCAACTGTGATCATCTTAGTACTAGACACTTATTGTGGGATCAGTGTTTGGAGAGCACAGATGAGAGTCTGGAGCAGGATGTGCTGGGCCTGGAAACAGCAGGTGCCCAAACTGACTCGAGGTGTGTGTGCAGACTTCCACATCACAATCAGGCTTTGCATGCTTCTCTTCTACCATTTTGAAAAACCAGCTTCTCTCTTTAAATACAGAAATCTTAAATGTCCCTCTCTGCCAGTAAAACTGGTGAAAATTCCACGTGGGAAACAGGAGAGAAGAATGTTATGTCCAGTTCTGTGTGCCAGAGGGGGCAAGAGGCCAAGTGGGCTCCCCAGCAGTGGCACAGGAGGGTGCTGGGACCAAACCAGCAGACTTTGTGCTACCAGAAAATGCCATTGGGAGTAATGCTAAAAAGTAATGTTCAAAAGCCTCTCTGGAAGGCTGACTGGAGACTCTGGAAGAGTGTGTTATCAATTGAAGGCCTTTCATGCTGCAGCAGTAAACACTCCTGTGAATATTTACACACAGGGGCTGGGAGATAAGCAATTGCAATCTCCTAATTGATGGCTTTTGCCTGTTGGAAAGGTGCCAGTGGGCAGGCAGCATGGTGCTCTCTTGGGAACAGCAGCCAGTGTGTGCCTCGTGTCACAGCCCCTGCAGGGCTCCTCAGCACAGGGAGCTCTGGCTTTCCACACACTTGCAGCCAGAGAATTGACAAATTATCACAGCTGTGAGCTCTGCCAGCAGCCAAGGCAGTGAGTGCTTTTCTAGGATGTCCTTCAGTGCTTGAGTTATTCCAGATGAAAACTGAGCCACTGGCTTTGCATCACTTTGTTTCAGAGTAGAATTGACAAGTCACTTGAGCCAGTTACTGCCAACACTGTGGTTTTAACCCAGTGAGTTCACTTGATCTGTGCTCTGGTTGGGAAGTCTTTGCCCTTATGGATCCAGGGCACTTGGCTCTGCTTCTGCACAGTGTAAATTGCCAGTCAGGTGAGCCTGGCATTGATTCTTCCCAGAAACTGTTTTATATGTATGTACCAAGGTAAGCATCATCTTAACTGCGGGCTAGACAAAAATATTTTGCCAAGGGAACAGAATAAAGAATTGCAAATAGGGAATGAAAATCGAGATGAGTTCCACTCCATTGTCTTGTGTGATAAGAGAATCGTGACACATCTTTGAATAGCAGCTGGGGATGAGTTCACTGGGGTTTGTCAGTAGGCAGGAGCATAGCACAGGCAGAGTCTGTTTAATTTTGCATGAAGTATTAAACACAGTGTTGGAAGGATCTTTGTGATGAGTTTTTCTTCCCTTTCCTTTGCGCCATACCAGACTTGCATGTAAGAGGAAAAGGGTGCTTCCTGAAAAGAGCTCCTTTGCCTCTCCTTCTTTATCATTTGAATGTCTAAAGATTAGGAAAAAACCTGTCCTTCTTTGGATATTTGTCATTACACCTGTGGTTTCTGTATTTCAGTTTTGTATTTGGGATGGAAGCCCCCATACTTCAGAGCTCAAGGCTTTCTCCTTTGAAGTATGGAGGGAAGGCTGCAGTTTCAATTGGCTTCTGATCAGTGTGGGTTTAAAAATTTTGGGAATGCATCTGTGCCAAGGAAGAGCAATGTCTTGTTACAGAGAGAGAAAGTAAAGATATGTGTGTGTGTAATTCCTGATGCTGTGCATTCTGCTGCATCTGACCTTCTGGCTCTGGGATTTGCATTCTCCTCATACTTTCTCTCTGTGGTCATTTCATACTTGCACAACCTTGTATTTGCTTTTCTTGAACTCCTTGTACCTGTTGCTGTTGCCATTAATTGGCCTACTTCCTCTGATGCCTTCAGGATGGGGCCTTCTTTATGGACTTTGTTCGCAGCCCACGCACAGCTTCAGCCTTCTACTCCCAGGTCAGTTTGGAATGGGTTGTTGTCATCTCTGGCTTTTGCATTGAGGTGATGGACAGCATTTGTGTCCTGAGCTAACACGCTGGGAACCTGTGTTGGTTTTCCATTGAGAGTGAGATGTACAGCACTGGCAGAGCAAAGTGGCAGATGCAAGCATTTTATTGCACCATTCAATGTCTGTGCTGTGTTTTGGATGTTCGTGTGCCCTGTCTCGCTGTCCTTTGCAGTCCTGTCTTGTCAACTACTAAAGCTGCTCTTTTTGTTTTTCAGTAAGTGCTTGTTTTCCATCTTCCCTCACTGAACAAAATGGCAACAGCTCACTTGTCTGGTTCTTGGCTAAATTTCTTCTGTGGTGTTTGACAGGTGACTCTGGAGATATCCGAGTCAAATTGTCTCCTTGGGTTCCTGAACAACTGAGGCTGAAAATACATAGTATCATCTCGGTTTAAAAGAGCCCTTGTGACTGAAGTTGTTTGTCCACTTAACACCAGTTAGGAATTAGCAGTGACACTGTGGCCATGGGAAATGCTGCTGCTTGAAGTGAGCCCTGAGGAGGGAGAAAGGCTTTTGCTGGCTGTGGGCACTGAAGGGTTGACCCTGGAGCACCTGCTGGTTTTGGCTGCCCAAAAAGGGACATCTGCCATTAGAGATTTCTGGGCTGTGAGAAATGGCATAAATAAAGGACTTCTGGCAGTCAGACCTAAGTCAAGCTACCAGCTTTGTGATTTTTAGCTGTGTGTGTGCTGTGGATTCATCACGGCAGAGCAGCCCCCGTGTTTATACCAGCTTGAGTTCGAGTTCCTCTGCCGTTCGTGTTCTCTCCCCCACCTCTCCAGCTTTTATATAATGTGCCTTTACTAAACCATACGTGTTAATGACAGATGGCAATTACAGCCTGTACTTAGCTGAATCCTTCAGCATTCATGCTCTTTCTGAAATGATTTTATGGTAATTTTGTGAACTATTCAGTCTACCATTGGAATAGTGCGAGTGTTCCTGCGGGAGGAAAGTGTTCCTGTTGTCTTGGCGACATAGGTGTGGGTGGGTGTCACCCAGCCTTCTCATACTGCCCTGAGAAAGGAGGGAAGATGAGCTGGGGTTTTTTTTTTGAGCATTATGAAACTTGAATTCGTGTGCATATTTGCATATTTTTGAGAGTTAGGCTTGAAACTGTATTTGCTAAATGCTTACTACCTTCCCATAGTGATTAAGTGCCCTGTTGTGTGTTTATAATCATAGTTATCTCCTTAGGTTGAAAATGTCAGGTTTGGACTGGTGCTGCTGGTTTGCCAGTAGTTCTCTCAATGCAGTTGTTGCTGGGTTGGTGATCCCCATCTTTATTTGGGCCTGAGTTTGTTGTTTGTCAGGAGCTCTGTAGTGATGACAAAGTAAGACTGTATTTATCCCTTCTGCATATGCCTGTGCTTCCTTAGAGCATTGCTTGTTGTTGACTAACTTGGGCTGAGGCACGGATGATGTGGGGAGGGGAGAAGATGGGAAATGGATTGCATGATGAATTTCACAGAGCTGTTGCTGTGTTTGCTCTTCCCAGGTCTCTATTGATCAATCAGTTCCTGCAACCTCAGATGGCAGCACCTTGCTGCCCACGGGGCAGGTCCCTGACAGGGGCAGCACCCAGGCCCTGGGGAGCACCCAGAATGCTGCAGAGCCAGGATACAGCACAGCTGGGGCTGCAGAGGGCAGGTAGGAGAGGCACAGCAGTGCTGTACTGCAGAGCTGTTCAATTCCAGCCCCCAGCTGGCTCCTGGGAATGGGCACTTAAGCAGGAGCCTGGGAACAGGCTGTGCTGTGCCTGTCAGCACGAGCAGGCACTTGTCACAAGACCTTGCTGCAGCATTTCCACGTGCAGACAGAGTGGTAGTAAAATAAGCCCTGCAACCCAGTTTTCCAGAATTAAATGAACACAAGGCCTGATTTTTTCCACCCACAAGAAGGGCTTCATTCTTCAAAAAATGAAGAAATTCCATTTCTGAAATCTGCTAGTAAGAAGCCAGGCTTTGAATTGACATCTTGTCTGTTTTGGCAAGGGGTGGGGGGACTGCAGGTCTAATTGGATGGAGTAGGTTGATAAAATCCAAGAGGTTCTAACCTGGAAGCAAGACACTGAGGAGGAAGCAGTGCTGAAAATAAACTTTATTAGCACCTGTTTCCTGTGGTTGTATATTACAGTAAAAAAAAAATTAGCCAACTTCAAAATGTTTGTTCTCAATTGCTGCTGAGTACAGCTGGATGTGACACATTGTGCATTGGGTCCATATAGCCATGTCCTGGAGAGCTCAGGGGGAAATACTCCTCTGATGCTTTTAGTTGTGCTTGAGATGGAAAAGGAAATAAATGTGGCAAAGTCATTGTTGAGAAGAGAGAGAAATTTTCTTAAATGTACATATTTGAACAAATCTAGCAGCTTCCTTGATTTCTAAATGTGCTTCTCTTTACTGCCCAGCTCTCAGCAGTGTTCAACAAGTGCTCTGACTTCCTCCTCCACTTTGGTAGAGATTCTTGAAGCCATGAAACACCCCACGTAAGTTTTTAATATAAATGTGCTTAACATGTGATGAGATGTTTAATAAGAGGACAGGAGAAGTGGAGTCAGTGAAAGGAGAACCCCATGTCAGCAGTTGAAGAGTTTTAAACTTCCTTTTGTTATTCAGTTCCAGACTCTCTCATAAGGACTTTTATAGAATTTGAGATACAAGCAAAGACTTCAATTATTAGAGTCCCAGAACCTTGTCAAATCAAGAATTCCCAGTAAGTCCCCAAAGTGCTGTCAATGACAGCTCTGCATCTTGTTACCAAAAGCCAATGAGCCATCACTGCAGGGACACTGGGCATTTCTTGTCCTGTATTCTATCCTCCCTCTCCCTTTTTTTCTTTTCCCCAGCAGTATTTTTGTCTTTGTTACCTAAAAGAGCTCTCAGCCTGTGTTAACACGTGTGCCTTGCTGTGCTTCAGCACAGGGATCCAGCTGCTCTCTGAACAGAAGGGGCTCTCCCCCTACTGCTTCATCAGTGCAGAGGTTGTGCACTGGCTGGTGAATAATGTGGAAGGGGTGCACACCCAGGCCATGGCCATTGACATCATGCAGGTAAGGAAACCATCCAGGAGATCTGGAGGGCCAGAAATGCTTCACTCTGGGAAGAAAGTAAAGTTTTAGAGCAAAGCATAGAGATAATTTCTGTTACTTATTAAAATCCTCTTATGGATGAGCATTGAAAGCAGTGCTCAACAGAATACAAGGTAATGATGACATTTTTTGGATTCCCTATCACAAAACAGCAACATATTCTTCACTAGTAATACATATCTTTCCTACTTGTGTGGTGATGGTTCTGTTTATAACCTCCAATGAGCTGGCACTTACCAAGTGCTCTGCATTGTGTTGGAATCGAGGCACTGGGCTGTAATTTGGTTTTCCTTTCTGATAATTAGTTAATAAAGTTGTAATAAAACCAGCATATGACCTTTCAGATCTGAAGCAGACACACTTTATGCAGGAACACTGCTTGTATTCATCAAGGGATTTTTCTGTCTTGAACTGTGTCAGGGGCAGAAGGTTGGAAATGTTCTGGAGTTCATTCCTCTGCTGAGATCCCATATCAATTAACAGAGAACTTAGAATGCTTCCAAGCTCTTACTTTCTGTGAATCCATCTATAAAACCAGAGCAGGGTATGAGAGGAAGACAGACATCTGTAGAAAGGTCAAATGTAATTTCTCAGGGAGATAAGAAACTGGCGCATTTATTGAATATGAAGAGATAACTGTGCTGGTATTCTTGTTAGGCACATATCTGGACAAAAGGTGCCAAGGAAAAGAAAATTACTTCCTAATTTTCTCTAGGAACCTTTTTATGTAATTAGAAGAGTGATTTCTTTATCATGTTTGCTCTGTTCTTTCTTTTTCTTGTTCAGAAAATGTTAGAAGAGCAGCTTATTGTCCATGCATCTGGAGAAGCTTTACGAACCTTTATTTATGGCTTTTATTTTTACAAGATTGTTGTGGACAAAGAACCAGACCGAGGTCAGCATTGTTTTTACCAGACTTTCCTCACTATCCCTTTGCATAATCACCAGGCTGTTCTTGATTCTTAGGGGTGCTGCGGCAGGACTGTTTTGGGAACAACCAAAAACCACTGATGTCGAGAGTCTGTGAAATTTGGCCTTTTTACTTAAGGGAAAAAAAAAGAATAGCAGAAAACAAAAGTAATTTTTATGCTGCCTCTTTTTCATCAAGAGCTACTTTTCTGTCTGAGCCTTGTCCACTTGTGTGGTGGTGTTCACAGGGGTCCCAGCACGAGGGAAGAGATGAGAATCTTGACTCCATGTTTCAGAAGGCTGATTTATTATTCTATTATATATATTAAAGTATAGTATATATATAGCATATTTATATATATATATAGTATATATTATAGTATACTAAAACTATACTAAAAGAATAGAAGAAAGGACTTCATCAGAAGGCTTGCAAGCAATAGAAAAGAATGGAATGATAATAAAATCTTATGACTGACCAGAGAGTCCAAGCCAGCTGACTGTGATTGGCCATTAATTAAAAACAACCACATGAGACCAATCACAGATCCACCTGTTGTATTCCACAGCAGCAGATAATTATTGTTTTCATTTCATTTCTGAGGCTTCTCAGCTTCTCAGGAGAAAAAATCCTAGCAAATGGATTTTTCATAAAACGTGTCCGTGACACACTTGTTTCTAACCGAACTTCCCTTCCCCTTGTGCAGTGGGGCTGCAACAGCCCGCCATGTGGCACACAGCTGCCATGGACGACTTCTCAGCCTTCCAGAGGAAATGGTTTGAGGTGGCCTTTGTGGCAGAAGAGCTGCTGCACTCGGAGATCCCTGCGTTCCTGCTGCCCTGGCTGCCCAGCCGCCCCGCCTCCTATGCAAGTAGGCACAGTTCCTTTAGCCGCAGTTTCGGAGGACGGAGCCAGGCAGCTGCACTCTTAGGTAGATGCACAGCACAGGTGACAGCTGGGGAAGTTCCAGGGGATAGTTTGAAAGGGGAAGAGCAGCCAGCCAAGGGGATGATCTCACGTGGACCAGCAATCCAGCTGCAAATTTCATGCTGGCCTTACAGTGTCTTGCACGTGGACTCGCTCTCATATGCTGCAGGTGTGTTTCACTGGCTGGGCAGGAAACTTTTACTTCAGAGTACTGGAATACATTCAAAAGTATTTCTTAAAATATTCCTTCTTCCTGAACCTCTAGAATTTGGGGAGGAAGATACTTTGTCTCCTTGCAAATCCAGAGACTGTTCACAACCTGTAAGGAGTATGGAGGGATAAATTGTGAGAACAGCAAAGCAACCAGACTGTTCTTAAAATTACATATCTAATTGCTTCCTAGGGGCAAAAGCCACAGTGAGATCCAGATGTGTTAGAATTTTCTGTGATGTGCTGGAGGCTTTCTGGCTAATCTGAACCAGACTGCATGCATTAATGAGTCTGTGAAGCCCAGCTGCAGATGATCCCTGTGGTATGGAAGCAGTAGGAAGGTCTTGCTGCTGGGCAAGGTCCCATCAGTATCTGAGAGTAGCCCTGACTGCTCCAACAGCCCATGAAACACACTGGCTGCGTGACTGACCCTGTTGCTTTGTCAGCTTCTTGTTCCATTTCCAGGCCAGCCTGAGTCACTTGCTTTTGTTCTCCTTTCCTTGTTAAAAAAAAAAATCATTGCTATGGAACTGCAGCTTCAGGTTTATTTAGATGCATCTGTTAAAGGCCTAGCAATTAAGGATAAAAAGAAAAATTTTGCTTTTCTCCTGTTGTGTATATTTAACCTTCTGAAGACAAGTGCCTTACTGCAGGTGTAGTATCTCTTAAACCTGAAGTCACAGTAATCTTGTGTATTTCTGAGAGCCTTGTTTGAAGAGGAACAGCATCAGAAATCCAAAAGCATTAAGGATAGGAAATCTGAACTAATGGTTAATTCCCTGAAGTCAACATATGCAGGTTATTTTCCCTGTCACATGCTAAATCTGTTGCCTTGGCTGGTATCCAACCTCATTAGCTCAGTGGCTGGCTAGAGCTGAAGCCTGAACTGGCTGGCATGAAAGTATTGTGGAGGCTGGAGGCACTGGGGCCAGATCCTCTTCATGGTTTGATCTCTTAGTCACTATTTAGCCTGAGAAAACCAGTTCACATTCCTCTGTCTGTGCTCTCTTGTGAGCTGAGACTGAGACTCAGCAGGCCTGCACCCCTGAGGATGAGTAGAAGTGTGCCTCAGTGTCCCCCTCACCTTTCATTTAACACCAGCCAGGAAAAGAGTGTATTCCTGCAGCATGTGGGTACTACACACCTGAGTAGTACTCCTTTTCCTTTCAGTTGGCAGTATGTCCATTTTACTATTTAACTAATTTGCAGCCCTTGAATGAGTGATAAATGCCTTCAGATTGCTCTCATGCAGTCTGGGTTTTCCAGGAATTATAGTTTCTTGTAGAAAAATGGAGTGTGGAAGTTTTTTCTTACAAAGGAACTGGTTTAAATGATGCTTCTGTGCTGTCCCTCTTCTAAACAGTATTCCAAAAAAACTTCAGCAGTTCATCTGAGGTAAAGAGCTTTACTAAACCCAGATGACCCCTGGTCCACGTGACTTCATTTGTTCCTCTCTTGGTCTTGATTAGGTTGTGGTTTTTATTTCTTCCCCTCCCCACCTTCCCTAAATGTCAGGCTGTGACATAAAATTGCATGCAAGCATTGGGAGCTCTGGAACAAGCTCCATGTATCTCTCAAATCTTTATCCCTCCCAATTTCCCAATCACCTGCCCAGTGACTGTCCCCTTTCCCTTCCCAGTGGAAGTCTGACCTGTGATCCAGCTAATCTTGTCCCTTTGATTTGTAGCAGTGCATGCACTAGCAACTGTAGTCATGTATGTAGTGGAGTCTGTGACTGGAGAATAACCTGCCTGCTCCTCTCCGATTTGCTTAGTAAATCTTTAGTTAAATACTCAGTAGTAGAAGACAATTGGGAAGCAGGTGAGTCCTCTTAAAGTCTGACCTATGGAAGCCAGAGTATATTCTATTAAAACGAGTTGGTTTTAATCAGAAGCTTCTGAATTCAGACACATGGACATTTCTCATCAGTGTTTAGTGTATTTTTGATTAGCTCACCTCGTTGGACTGGTTTCCTCTGGCTTTGCCTGTGAGCTGCAGCTGCAGACAAGGCAGAGAGACAGTCCAGCCCTAGCAGGGAGTGTGCACTCTCTGGGAAAAGCAACAGTGTAAGGGAGCAGGGAGCTCATTCTTCACAGTGTGCTGGTTTGGGCACACTGGGCTGTGGTGTTATCACTGACCTCTTGGCTAATGACCAGCACCTACCTGACTGAGCTGCTTTGGTTTCACAGCTTCCAGGATGTTGTTCCAAACACACTTTGTTACAAATGTGGCACCATAACCTCCTGACTACAAGTATGGTATCCACAATATCCCAAAGGAGCCTGAAAAAGAAACTCTCACAGTGTTGGTCTGACAATATCAGATCAACTCAGAAATTGCAAGTGATACATTTCCCAAAGACAAAAATGGGTCTTATTTATGAAACAAAACTGTGTGATGCTCTTTCATTTTTGTTGGGTTTTTATTTTTCATGTTCTACACTGCAGTAATAGCAATGTAAAGGGTTTCCTTATAACCTTGAAAGTGCCTCCAGGTAACTTGCAGTAGCAGTGAAGGTGGGAACTTTCCACCTACCTTGAGGAAGGATTTCAGGTTGTTTTGGTTTTTTTTAATAGCAACAAGCCATCAAATTATAGGAATTTAAAAGCTGACCCTATCAAGGGGTGCACATCTACTTCAGGAAGAGATAACACACATCCCTCATGCATGCAATAATAAAAAAGGCAGAAGTTTTCCCATAGAAACCTTGCAGCCCATTGTTTTATGTCAATTTTTAACATTACAGAAATGTTAAATTATGTATTTGTCTAAAGAAAAGGTGATGGTGTGTTTCATAGCAGGACTTCGGTCTCCAAGTCAGGAGATCTGTGTTCTGTCCCCAGCCTTGCAGTCCTGTGTGTGACACCAGCCAGGTCACTTCCACTGCTGTGCTTCTCTCCCTCTCCTGCCTGATACCTGAGGGTTTCTGCCACCTGAGGGATGCTGGGCTGTGGGGCACAAAGGGAGCTGGATCTTGGGCACCGTCCCAGCCCTTACTGCAAAGCACTGGGAGCTGTTGCAGTGGTCAGAATGCTGCTGCATGTCTTGGCTGACTCTTTGTGCTTTTACAGAAAGTGTTGGATGTGCACTTCATTTCAACAGTGTGGTAATGTGGGATGTTGATATGGGATTAAAGGAACAAGAAGTTTAACTTCTAATCTCCTTTAGCTGGGGAAAGTCCTGGGATGCTCCTGCCCCATGTAACAGCACCCTGTTGTGATTTCTGGTGGAGGCATATAGAAATATTTGGAATGTTTTGGGCATGAAGAAGCTGGTGTTGTCTAGCCATGCATAATTATGGCACCAGTTGCCTGTTGATTAACTGCTGGATTCTTGGTTCTCTCTCCTTACTGCAGCTGAAATGTCTTTTGACTGCTTGGGGAGGTGATTCTGTAGCACATACCCCTGACATGAGAAATACTTCAGGATTTTTGTCTTTTGTCATCTGGATGAGCCACATTCTGGGACTTTTCTGCCAGCCCAAAAATACCTGGGGAGGAATGGGAAGGCAAATTAATTTCAAATTACTGATCTTGGTTCTTTTATTCCCTTCGTGCTGTCTGCACCTTCTCTCTCATGGCCCTTCTGAACTCTGCTGTCCCTTGGCTGCCCAGCTGCCACGGTGCCCGAGCAGCGCACGGTGACGCTGGATGTGGATGTGAACAACCGCACGGACCGGCTGGAGTGGTGCAGCTGTTATTACCACGGCAACTTCTCCCTGAACGCTGCCTTCGAGATCAAGTTACACTGGATGGCAGTGACTGCAGCTGTTCTGTTTGAGATGGTGAGATCCTGGCGCTCTGGGCAGCCACACAAGGGCCTGTCTGGCCTCTGTGTCCCTTAGACAAGTGGGGACGTTGTATTAGGAAGTCTTGGGGAGAATGGTGGCTCGCATCTGCCTTGATTTCCATCAGTGATTTTCCTGGTGGTTGTTCGTGTTGCTGCGTCTGGTCAGCGTTTATCACACCAGCTCTAGTCATTCTGTCTGCCTGAGTGTGTTCTGCTTTCAGTGGGTTTTGTGCACAGTATGCAGAGATCAACACAGGTCAAGGTGATAAATTTAAGTCTCCCTTAGGCAAATTTTAAGCCCTGAGCCAGGTCTTTGGAAAAAAATCTGTTTCACATTACATTCCTTCTATCCCCAAAACTTAAAAATTTAAATCTCAGTGGAATTGCTTTCATAACAGGGCTTTTCCAGGCAATGTGTTTTTCCTGTTCAGGAATGTTTTAGGGTTTTTTTAACTTGCTGAAAACATTTTGAAATGAAAACATGTCACTTTTTAATTTCTAGATTAAATTTTTAGATTTCATTTTTAGATTTTTTTCCCCTAATGTAGCTTCTCTAAAACTCAAACAGTTTACACCAGGTTTTACCCCACCCAGCCAGACAGCACTAGGTAGTCGGTTTTGCTTTTATTTAAAATCAATTGCACTGTTCCAGTAAAGCAGAAGTGTTTAGCCACTGGTGATAAGTAGGCTGAATCAGTTCCTGAAAAATGTCCTATTTTAAAGTGCTTTCTGATTGATGAGCACTTCAGAAAAAGGAAAGCCTGATGTCTTGTGCTTGTACTGCTTTGCTTGCAAGGACGTTGGTGTGCCTGCCATGCCGAGCAGGCTGAGCCCGTGGAGAATTGAGCATGTCTGATCTATTCTGGGGGAATGAGTTGCTCTTATGCACATAAGTGCCCTTCGTCAGCTGGCGTGTGTGCTGTGATTCATTGTGTGAATTTCTGCTCAGGTTCAGGGCTGGCACAGGAAGGCCACCTCCTGTGGGTTCCTGCTCGTCCCGGTGCTGGAAGGCCCCTTTGCCTTGCCCAGTTACCTGTACGGGGACCCGCTCCGAGCTCAGCTCTTCATCCCCCTCAACGTCAGCTGCTTGCTGAAGGAGGGCAGTGAGCATTTGTTTGATGGTAAGAAATGCACTTTCTTTTACCCCTCAGGGTACTTGGTGCAAACAGGTCCCTGTTGGTGCAGAGCTGACATAAAGGAGCTCCTTTACCAGCCAGCCTTAGGTGGCTGAAGGAGCTGTTTTTGCAGGTCAGCAGCCCCTCAGGAAGGAGGTGCTGGAGGAAGCTGTGCTGGCAGGCTGATTGTGGGCAGCAGGAAGCACCAACACACAGGAAGGGTGGTCTCCCCCGTGGTGCTTACCCTGTGCCCTTTCAGACCCATATCCAGTAGCTGTTGTGTTTGACAGACTCATGTGTCTGTTTTGCTGGCAGACCCACAGCTGATCTGCATTTGCATCTTGCATTTGTTTATTCTCCCCCTCCCTGAGATTGGGCTTTCACCGCTGCCATCCTTCTTTTGTTGTTGCTATGGTTACTTTAATGGTTACAGTGTTTGCACATGAGATTAAGCAGAGAAACTGCAATCTCCTTTTCTGCAATGTGACCTCGCCCTTTCCAGTGAGCTTGTTGTGGTAAACCTCAGGTGGAACCACAAGATCAGAGACCTGTCCCCATGCAGAGAAGGGCAAAATTGCATCCTGAGGAGGGACAAATAGCAAAAGGCTCTGTTTTAACAAAGTTAATTAGATATTTTCATTAACCCTTGACTCAGTGTCGAGGTGGAACTGTACAACGAATGTGACAAATCCGTACGCTGTGAGGTCACCATGGCCTAGCTGACTGAATTAAATATTTTCAGAGCCCTCTTGTGATACACAGTAGCCCACTCTTCTTCCTTACCCCCTCCCACACCCCCCCCTTTTTGTTCCTCTCCTTCATCTCAAGAGACACAAATATTAAATTCAGACAGGAGTCTGCTACTGGAGTGCACAAGACACATCTTTGAGACACTTGACAAAAAAGTGACTGAAAGAGATGGCCAGGGGAAAAAAGGAGTGCACTGAGGCCTCCTGAGGAAAACTGAAGTTTTTAAAAGGAAGGAAATAAAGTAGCTTTACTAGATAATTGTTACTTTTCTGCTTGTTTCAGGCTTTGAACCAGAAACATACTGGGACAGAATGCATCTTCTCCAGGAAGCAATAGCACACAGGTATGTCTGCAGTGGAGTGGGTGACCAAACAGTTCCTGTCTCCCTGGACAATGTGGGATGAAGGCCTGTGCTGAACAGTCACTCCTGAGTCACTGGAGTTCTGTGCTGTCTGCCTCTCTGAAGTCTGCTTGCAGACAGACTGGAATACAGCCTCCCTGCCCCGGGTGGCTCTGAGGGTGCCAGGGGCAGCTGTGTGCTGTTTCAGCCTTAGGAGCCATACTCTCCTCCTAGGGACAGCCTTGCCTTTGGAAAGTGCCTGTCATTTGAAGTTACAAGCAGAAAGGCTGTAAATAGATTCTTCCTGAGAAGGAAGAGTTATTTCTTTCTTGTGTGTTTAGCACAGTCTTGAGCTGGATGACACCTGATGATTGACAATAGGCAGGAGACTGGGGTGGGAGCTGTGCAGAGGAGGCTGGGCCAAGTTTAAGAAGGAATTGTTGGAAGCTTTGGATACTATCTAGCCTTATGCCTTTGTGTGATTGAGCTGCCACTTTCTTTCATGGTGTACATGCTGGGGTATTTTTCATGACTGAGAAGGCTGCCTTTTGTAATGGACTTTAGCTGGGAAATCAGCTTTCATTAGTTTAGAAAGCAGGAGAGGAACAGATATCCCATGAACAGCAGAGGACTGCCAGGTAAGCTGCTTGAAGTTCTGCATGGAACGTTGCACATCATGAAAATAATAATGCTGCACCTTGAAACATGCCCAGGGAACTTCTGTCTTGACTATTGCTCTTCCCTCTCTCATGTGCAGCTGCCCCATTTTGTCAGAGACTGCATGGAGCTGCTGCTCTTTTTCCAGCTCGAGTCAGGACAGGGAGCAGTGTGGGGTGACAGGCCTGAGCAGTGTGGGGTGACAGGCTTTCACACTGTCTGGCAGGGGCAGAGAATATTTGGAGAGGCTCAGCTCTCTTCATCCGTTTTCCTTTTGCCTTCAGGCCATGAGAAAGGGATAGTGGAAGGATTTCCTCTGGTGTCCCTGCCTTTGGCTGAGGATTTCTTCCTGGAGTGGCTCTTTTTATCTTTTTGTTTTCTTTTCTTTTTTAATTCCCCTTGTCTCTATTTCTTCAGGTTTGGATTTGTACAAGATAAATATTCAGCCTCTGCATTCAACTTCCCAGCAGAAAACAAGCCCCAGTATATCCATGTCACAGGTGAGCAATATTTGGGAGGCTCTGTGGCAAAGGAGGAGGTTATTACAAACAAGAGAGCCATTTTATATGTGGTTTGTGTTTCGTGTCAGTGATGTTGGTGCTGTTCTGTCCCTAACCAGATGACAAGTAGGTGTGTCAGAAAACACAAACCAGCAAACTGGAGGAGGCAGTATGAAAAGTACGAAGTGTTGCTGCTAATAAATGGTGTTGGTTTGAAATCCTGCTTTACGGCAGCTCTGAAACTTTTCTTTCCAGAAGATGAGGAAATTTTTTAAAATAAGGCAAAGTTTATTCCAAGGTCAGTGTAAATAAATGTGTACCCAGAAGCAAGAAGGAGGGAAAGGTGTTGGGACAGGTCAGTGCTCTATTCTTGTGCTTAAAGTCTGTTGTAGATCCATCTCTACCCATAGACTCTGTGTGAGAGATAGAGCAAGCTTTTAGGGTCTGCTTGCTGAGATGTGAAAACAGTGACAGGAAGGCAGTGTTTGGAAAATTGCAGAAGAGCCTGGAAATTGATGGGAAGCTAGCAAGACGGATCAGAGCCTACATCTTTGCTTCAGTCTGTGCTTGTAAGAGAAAGGCAGACAAAGTGCACTCACTCCCTGATATTGTAACATACAGGAAGAAGTAGCACCTAAGGGCGGAGGGGGAAAAGTGTATCCCATTTTCTCTTGTTAAAAGGCAATTAAATGAAACTCAGGCCAGTTTCATTTTGGAATTTAACAATCACCTACCAGTAGCAGGGCCTTAGGTCTGCCTCAGCTGAAGTGCTGCCTGTTTCTGCAGGGACAGTGTTTTTGCAGCTGCCATATTCCAAGCGGAAGTTTTCCAGCGGGCAGCAGCGGCGCCGGCGCAACTCCACCAGCTCCAGCACGCAGAGCCTGTTCTGCGAGGAGCGCATCGGCTACAACTGGGCCTACAACACCATGCTGACCAAAACCTGGCGCTCCAGCGCCACCGGCGACGAGAAGTTCGCAGACCGGCTGCTGAAAGACTTCACAGACTTCTGCTGGAACAAAGACAGCCGGCTCGTGACGTTCTGGACCGACTGTCTGGACAAGATGCATGCTAGTGCCCCGTGAATAGGGTTCTATCTCTTAGGGAGACAGCTAGAAGCTTTACCTTGTGGCAAGGAAGTAGAAGTGAAGAGTCTCTCTGTTGGATTCATATTGAGGCTCCAAGAGGACCTGAGCAATATTGCTGTTGATATTCAACAGAATTTGATTAAGTGCTTGGAAAAAAAGAATTTGAGCTCTTGGCTTGCCAGTATCTATCACCTGACCTCAGCTTGGTTTCAAGTCCTTGGTTGCCAAAACTTCAGTTAGAGCGGAGGTAAAGAAAGGAGAGTGCAAATGGTTTTCAAGGGCAGTTGGATTCAGCACAGTGTGGTGGTATCAGCTTCCAGTCCCTGGAAACGATTGGTGCCAGTTGGCATCTGATGTGCCTGGCAGCAGCCTGTCCCTTCCCCTTCCAAGGTGTACCTGATTGTGTGGATATGTAAGATAAGATGTGAGAGATGCTTGTTAAATTTTCATACATGTAAATAAGTAAAATGCAGAAAATGAAGTGACCTGATGTTTTGTTGTAACTCCACAGACAGCAATACAAAATTGGTGAGTAAAAGAAAACAACTGTCAAAAGAAAATACTGCTTTCTATGTTCAGCTCAAAATTCTGTACTGGGGCTTTGTCTTTTAATCATGCAGGATTTTCTGTCTTCGTGTCTGGATCTAGAACAGTGTCACACAGCAAGAGCAGGAAGCCAGTTCCTGTTTTTCAAGGCCAGCCCCAAAGCCTGAGGAGAAATCAAAGGCCACTGAGCACAGGTTGCTGCCGAGGGTTTGGGCAGGTTTTAGAATGTCCTCATGCCGCAAGAGGAAGCTGCCTGCACTCGAGCATGGCGCCTTTGTCTCGGCAGGGCGTTGGCACGAGCGGTTATTGGAGTGCAGGTGTAGGGCCGAGCCTGGGGGCTGTTGGCTCCTCGGGAAACTGGAGTGAGGGGAGGACTGCCACCTTCACAGCGGTGTTCAGATCTGATTCAGGGCAAACCCTAGCTGCTTCAGTTTTTTATCCCCTAAAATGAGTCAGGATGATTCATCTGTTTTTAGACAGCACCCACCTATAGAAGGTGGGTTTGAGCTGCGTGCCTCTTCATTCAGTCGCTGTAAGTGTGTCACAATTATCAGTGCTTGTCTGATCCCCATTACGACTCAAAAATACCCTCTACTATGGAAAGAACTTGCAGTTATCTATTCTATACCGTTGTGCACCTATTCTGCCCCGCGGCATCCTGTGCACGCGGCGGGCGGGGGGTGGAGTGCCGGGGCAGCCCCGCCTGGGCGGCGTCTGGAGCCCGCCGGCGGCCCCGCACCTGACCCCGCGGTGCCCCCGGCGCCGGGAAGCGCTTGGACACTGAGCGAGGTACGGTGAGAGCGGGGTGGGGAGCGGGGCGGCCGCAGGGACCGGCCCTCGCTGCGGGGGGAAGCAGAAGGGGCTGCCGCGGGCAGCTGCTGCCCTTACAGCTCCTGCAGCTATTTCCCAGCTTCTCCCCGTTTTGCCAGGCGGGGCTGGCGCTGGCCCAAGGGTGCGCGGAATCGCGCTGCCTCCTTTCCCAGGAAAACGGGCGCGAACCAGCCCCGACGAGGGTTTTACGTTTTGCAGTAACTGCGGTCTGCTCGGGCCTGTCACGTGCAATTTTGGAGAAATTTCATCAAATTAATTTCACCTGGACTTAACGTTTCCTAAGTTTTAACCTGTAAGTAGTGGATATAAACCCTAAAGTTAGTCTCTGAGCTTTGGGGAAAGTTTAATGTGTCTTTCTGAGCTCCGTTTTCTCAGCTTCAAATCTGGTGTGTCTTTAGCTTTTCAGGGCTGCTTTGGGCCCAGTTTTATTTTGAGGTCCTTAGGCTGCTTTTAACAGCACAGTGAATTTATTTCCTTAAAAAAAAAAAAAAAGAAGAAAAGCATACCATAGAAGCTAAAAATAGGAGATAAAGAGGTTTTATCTAACCACAACTTTGTGCATTGCATAGAAAAAGCTTCCAACAGGACATGATGATGAAGCAGTTCATGGCCATGTTAAAGAAGAATGAGAATGAGCATCCCCCTCCCACCAAACTGCTGAATCTAGCAGGACAGCTTTGCCGGGAGCTCCAGAGCTCTTATCCTAGTCTGGAGAACCTGGTTGAAGCCATGATGAAATGCAAGAACAAGACGTACTTTCTTACTAACATCCATGTTGTCCGGGCTTGTGTGTCCCTTCATATCCATAAAAGGCAACATGATGCAGCCTGCAGCCTCCTGGAGGTAGGAATGTGTTCTTCAGTTCTTCATGGATACAAAAAGCCATGTTAGAAAAACAGTAGTTAGGAGCCGTTAGCGCTGAAGTGCCTAAACTGCAGCACGTGGAGCACTTCAGCTCGTGTGAGGCAGTGAAAGGTGATAAATGTGCATTGCTGACCTGCCAAAGCCTTTGCTACAGGCACTTCGAGTTAATCAGCCAAGGGGAGAAAGGTACCTGGGTGATAGGGGGTTGGCTGTAGCAGGATTTTTGTTCTACTGTGGTGGTTCTTGGAGTTTTTCACAGTCTTAGGGCTCAGGAAATAAGAGTGTTGGGAAGCCCAAGACTAGGGGGCTTGGCAGGGTGGGAATATATGAGGAAGGCTGGATGGTGCTACTCAAGGTGAGGGATTTTTGGCCTCTAGATCTGGTAATGTAGACCTTTTCACCAGGGGGAAGGAAAGAATTAGGGAGCTCCCTGTGTACGTGAGGGAAGGTACAGTGAGCCCTAGGTGATGCTACTAGCTCTGTCAAACCGGTAGGAATCCCTGAGTACGTTTCTGCTGAGGGTTTTCTCCTTTATACACAGTCTGAGTGGTTCTCTGGAAAGTTTGCTTATGCACAGTTTTGTTTTAGCATTGCCAGGCAGAAGAGAAGGAAGAGCTGGTGCAACTTTGGCATGAGGTTCACTACCGGAGGGCTATGGAGAAGCAGCAGACAGATGTTCTGACAGCACTGCAGAAATTCCGTTGCAGGAAGAGGTACTGCACAGTGGGGAAACAAAGATTTTTTTTTTCTCTGTAGTTTGCAGATGCAGAGGCTGCTTTTACCTCAAGATTCTGCTTCTTGGAGCTTGGTTTTTCTTAGTATTTTGAGCACTTTAGCAATGTGAGAAAATTCCCATGAATGTGAATTATTCCTTTGGGGTCCTTTTTAATCCCATTTTCTCCTGTGTACAGGAATCCTCCACCCATTTCCCTTTGTCCTGAAGGTTTGAAGAATCGAAACTATTCACCAGAAGTACGCCAGCACCTGCACAAGTTTGCTGCAGAGGTGACAGCAAATCCAGACAAGAAACAGAGGGTAGGGATATGCTAGGGATACTTCCAATCAAGCCTCTTTGTCACAGAAAAGCAGGACACTGCTATCAAGAGTTTATAACTGGTTTCATTTCTAAATCCTTGTTTTCAAAAGGCTTACTGGGGTTAGGATTCATCATATTTGATCTTTCCCTAAAGGTTTCTTTAAAAAATCATCAGGTTCATGCTAAGTAGTTTCTCTTAATGGACAAAAAATTGAGGGGCAATAAATTCCTCACTGGGTTTTTAACAGTTTTAATTTTGTAGTGATTGAGCATAGGCAGCCAAACAGCCATCACTCAGCAGAGCTCTATTACATAATAAATAGTTCTGACTTGACTGAGTAACAGCCTATATAAAATTGTACTTTGTTCACCAGAACGTATTTTGTGCTGACTTTTCAAATGCTGGTAATTTGATGTGATAACACAATAGGCTGTGTTGGTGTATGCATGGATCTACCTTCTTTGGACAGGGACAGATTTGTAATGGAAGAGATGTGTGAATTAAATCAACAAGCACTGTTGATCCCTGCTTTGCCAGGTGAGGGCTTCAGACTTAAATGTCTGCCTCTGTGAAGCTGTCATTCTATGGGAAGAGCATGGCTTGGTGAGGGCATTATCTGGTGAGCAGTATAAAATAGCAGTGGCTTCCTTAGCAAACAAATTATCTGGGAGTGCAGGGTGGAATTTGTGTTTTCTATCAGCTCTGTGTTTATAAAATCTCCTGCATCAGATCCAGTAGGCCTATCGGAGACCTAGTGAGTAAATGTCTCTGGCTTTGGAAGGTCTCTTGCTGGACTGCTTTTGGAACTGAAGGGAAATGCTTGAGCATTTGGATGTGATTTTTTCCTTTGATTTCTCCCTGCACCTGGATTTGCAGGAGGGATTGGCTCGGGCCATGAACCTGCAGCCAACTCAGGTCTATAATTGGTTTGCAAACTATCGACGCCGTCAGAAATCCCGCCTCCTTCACGTGGAAGAGCTCAGCAATTCCTGTCCTGAGAGGGCTCTGGCTTCCCACAGAAATGAGCCACAGGATAAAGGATCCAACACACCACAAACTGCAGGTTTGTCCCTTCCTAATGGGTTCAGGATGTGGTCCAGAGAGGTGAAAATCAATTTTAAATTCCCTCAGGAAGGGAAGGATATTGCTTGTTCAGAACAGCATTATGTGCTGATGGATCAAGTACATGCTGGAGGACTCTGCTTCAGTGGAGTGCCTCAGTGTTTGGCTCCAGGCTGTCACTCCAGAGGAGCAGACACTGCTAATGCCTGTGCAACAACAGGTGAAAAGAGATGCCTGGCTTTAAGGAGGCACCGAATGAAAGCAAATACATGGGATGCAGCAGGTTTTAGCTCTCAGATTCTGGAATCAGGGCAGTGTACTCCAGGAAAACCCAGTATTTCTATGTCGTTCCACAGACACTTAACCAAACTTCAGTCACAAGGAACACAGGGGTCTTGCTGCATTTGGCAGATTGGACTTGTTTTGTTGCCTTTTGGAGTAATCACTAGCATTGTTTTACCTGCCTGGCCTGCACCTTTCAGGTGGATCTTGTGTGGACATCAGCCCTGAGCAAACAGAGATAACCCACATGCCCTGTGAGCCACGATGGGAGCAGTCAGCTGCACCTCTGTATAAGCCTCCTGAAGGCACATATTTAAAGATGCTGGAATCCAGGTGATGTATGGCATCTTTACAGTGACAGTTCAGAAACAAAGCAACATTTAAAGGTATTCACAGAACTGCCTTCCATGTCGGTTCCTTGGGGACATCACTTGGGAGCCTTGCCCCCACTGATGGAAATGTTCCATGTCCACTCAGAGCAGTTCATCTCCCAGCTGTGGAGGGCAGGATTCAGAGGTTTAGCTGAGGGTCCCCTTTTGGCAAAGCAGTATGTCTGGCTGATTCATTTTCTCCATCATTGCAGCTGTATGCAGAGCCCTGAGCTGTATGAAGCTGGAACAAGCATGGCTTTGTTCACCACTCACAGCTCTGAACAACCTGTACCTTTTGGCACCGAGGCTGTGATGGAACCAGGAACCTGCTTTGGCTCTCCTGTGCTGTTCCCTGGAGAAGCAGTGAGCAGGGCTGCTGCCAGCCCCTGGCAGGGGAGCTTTGTCCTGCGCCCTTACGAGTCCTTTCCCTCTGTGAATTATTGGCTGCCCATGTGGTGGGCCCCTTACAGCACCGGAGGAGTCTCTGGCTCTGTGTGGACCCCAGGTGTAGAAGGTTAGTAAAACTGCACCCAGATTGTTGGCCTTAAGACTTTCCAAGCTTCTCTTCCCATTGCTGTAAACATTCTTGCTCACTTAAGTGTCCTGATGAAGGAGAGCAGGGCTTATTTGGAGCTTTGGAGTTCTGCTCCCATGATAGTTCAATGAGAAAATCTGTTGATGTAAGGTTTTGAAACAGACATTCTTACCTACTCTTTTCCCTAAACTGCAACCACTTCCATAAAATATTGGTGGATTCCTTTTAGTGTTTCCATTGAAAGAGTCCTTCCAGGTGTTATCTGCTCACCTTGCACTTTTGCAAGCTTCTGGATTTTTAATGCCTGCCATCATTAAGGTATTGCCTGAGAAAAGTCTGGGAACTTAGCTGTGACATGATGCTTGTCTTCAAGCACATGTTTTCACTTTCCTCTCCCTCTTGCTATTTTTTCTCTCTTCCTCTTTGTCTGCTTCCTGTCCAGTCTTGTTCAGTATTCCCGCCATCTCTTTACTTCTCCCTGTTCTTCAGAATAGGCTTGATAGGATGCATAAGTGATGCCCACTTGCTTTTGCCATCAGTCTGTAGAGCAGGAAGGGCTGTAACTGCCATTCACCCAGGCTCTGGTGAATGTGGAGCAAGAAGAGAAGGAATAGCTGGGTCAGAGGTCGGGGCTATGTTATCTGTATCTGTACTTGTGTTTAATTTGAGCATTTACTTCAGCAGGTATCAGAGTTCCCTTGAGCACAGTCCCTCAAGCTGGCTGTGTTGAAGCCAGTTCAGAAAGAATCATTCAGCAGTCAGATTTACAGGATGAAAGCTTAATCCTTAGAGGAGGACAGCTAGGGACCCTGGACTCTATTCTTCACAGGTAAAAGGAGGGAAAGCACAGGGCTGCCTAAAGGCAGGAAGAAAAATGATGCAGAGTCCAGTCATGTCTTGCTACCCTGTTGAAGAGAGTTGCAGAAATAGTGACACACCTCATTCACAGGGGCTGCTTCTCCTTGTGTCCATCCTTCGCCAGTGTTTATATCTGTGCATGGGTAATCTTGTTTAAGTATACAAGTGTGTGTGTGTGGCACAAAGGAGATTTGGAACTGACCTAATCAGAGAAGATATGACCCCCTGCTTTTTAGGCAGGTTCAGTTTCTGAACTATTTGCTTGGTTTTGGCAGAAAAGCATAACCTGTACTGATCCACTGAGGGCTGGTTCTGTTGGTTCTGTGGGCTGGGTTGGTAGGGCCTGTACTTAATCCTAAAATAGCTTTTGTAGCTTCACAACCTCATGACAAGATTATTCCGTAGTGCAAGCTTTCCAAATTGGAAGACAGAAAGACAGGCACTGTTCTCTTTCTGTTTTCCACTTATAACAAAGGTTTCGGATTTCAGATGTTCTCTGGGAATTGAGATAAATTCAGAGAATGCAAAACAACAAAAATTCATGCCATTTTCCATATGTTATACAACTTCCATAATGTTACATAAAAATAAACACTGCCAGACGTTATGGGCTTCCTTTAATTTACTGATCTGCAAAACAGAGCAGGAGCAGCAGTCCCATTTTATAGCCCTTCTGCTTGACACTGACCAGCGTTTGTGCCAGCATGACACTGTCAGTTTGTCAAAAAGGGAGGTAGAAGAAGCTTTATTCCCACTTTAAAAATGAGGAAGCAAAGGCACAGAAGGCTTTGTGGCTTGTTAAACAAGTAAATGCAGTGATTCACTGGAGATAAAGATTGGTGAGGCTTTGGCCCCAGTTCCCTGCAGAAAACATTTCTGCCTTTTGCCCCTGTTCCTCACTTGGCCTGGTGCCTTGTTCACATTCATGTCAGACTCCTTGCTCTGAATTGCTGGGGAGAACCCAGGTCAGGCATTGTAAACCTCAGGCTGTGCTTTAGGATTCACAGTTTTAAACAGTGGCTAAAGATCCCGAAAGATCGGCAAGGCTTGCTGGCAATATTCTGGCTGAATTTAAAATTGCATGTTCTGACTCTGGAGTGAGCTCATGTTTATTTTTAAAACATGTTCTGCCAGTAGAAGAAATCTATGGTCAATGTCTCCATGTTGGGTATGTCAGTGTGCCAGGCATCCACACACCCTTTATCATATTCCTGTGAGGGGCAGGACTTGCTGCTTTGCTGGCACCTTTTGGTGAGGATATAGTTGTTTGAACCCTATTTGTAAACACTGCTTAGTGGCCTGGTCCAGGTCCCCCCAAAACCTTGACCTCCTCAAAATTCCATGAATGCTATGGAATTTCTATTTCAGAAGTGAGTGATGCTTAGGCTGCAATTTCAGCAATTTCATTTTGCAGTTTCTCTCTAGGGAGCCAGGAGAGCTCATGTGGGTAAGATCACTGCTCAGTCAGTGAGGCTCACCTGTGTCATAAGGCAGAGCCCTCTAACAGAGGCAGGGATTAGAGAAGAGTATTGTTACCAGAGTCCTCTGGAGCAGTCATGGTGCTATGAGCATCACTCCTGTGGGGGCAAGAGATCAAACTGTCTGATCAAGGCAAACGAGTGTTGCTGTCTGGAAGGACAGGGCAGTGATGTTATCCTGGTTTTAGAGGTAAGAGTAACACAAAGAGAAGGAAATTATTTAGCCAAGATCATCTATCTGGAGTGGACTCAGTGTTATGCTCTCCTTGCTTCCTGAGCACTGGGACAGAGCTACAAGTCAGCCAAAGGACCCTTAATCTGCTTGTCTCATTTTTAAAGATGCTCACCTGGAAAGGATGTGGCCTCAAAGCTTATCAGAACAATTCTTGTTGATTTCTTTCATGGGCTTTTTACAGCCACTCCTACACACCTGGGTTGTGTCCAAACCTCTTCTGATCTACAGGGCTGTGAGGTGGGAGTGTGAGAGGGAACCATGCTGTAAGCTGACTGTCTCCATCTGCTTCTGCTGCCTGAGAGGAGGGGTTGATCCAGCAAGTGGACTGGAAGCCCCTGTGGGACACCAAACAGATGCTCCCCTTTGTAGATAGTGGTGGTGTATCCTCTTCACTCTGCAAGTCAGGACAGGTGGAATGTAGCCCAGCTAATGATTCTTGCAGAATGGAAATCTTGTGCCTTCCATTTCAGAGAGAAAAGCACACTGAGCTCTATGGAGCAAGGCATTCTGCATTTGAGCCAGCATATTGATTTAGAAAATGTCAGTGCTGAGATGTTCATGGTAGCTTACAGCTTCTGCCTGCATTTCTGGGATTCCAGCTCAGAGTGCTGAGAATCCTCCTGCTGTTAGGCTCTCCCCTTTGGACAGCCCAGCATCCTGACATGGGCAGGCAGCAAGTCCCAAACCCACCATCAGAGGCTACTTTTTGGTGTGTTGCATAACTGAATTGCAGAACTCGTTGCTAAGGGCACTGTGCATGTCGCTGTAAGTGGGCTGTAAAAAAGCATAAGACAAATGCTTGAGAGGGTGGGAGAGGGAGTTGGGCCCATTTGTTGTTAGGAAATGTGACTCTGAATGCAGCCTCCAGCAGAGGAGTCCCAGGGCTGGTCACTGGAACCTGGGGAGCATTCCAAGGAAGGGCAACTTGACACTTATCCTGTTGGTTCTACTTTTTCTCTGTACTCTGCTATTGGGGACCTCTTGTCTGGGCCCATGTGGACACTCACACCTTGGGCTCTTCCTGGTGGTGGCTTGGGCACTGCTCTTACTTTAGAGAGACTTTTGAGTTGGTGGTGATGGGAGAGAACATCCCATTCTTGAGTACCCAGTGCCCACAGACTGATCTGTTTTGGGAGGCTGGCAGAGCCTCCAGGGGAGTGTGGCTGGGGAAGCCGTGTCCCCAGACTCCACTGGTGGCCTTGGAAAGCTGTAGCAGAAGTGCAGCCAATGTTGTGTCTTTGTCTAAAGCCGCATATTTTGACTCTTAAGGTCTCTGCTTTTAAAACATGTTCCAGGAGCTTTGGTAGACACCTCCTTGTTTATGGAGAGTGTTTTGGGGCAGAAAGAAAGTTGCAAATATAGATGTGATTCCCTGTGTACTGTTCCTGGTCAGGGCAGTCTTCCCATTGCAGAACTTGTATTTTCAGGCCATAACAATTGTGAGAAATGGGGCAGGTGTGTAGACAACAGAACTCTATCAAATGAACAGTCTTGCCAACAGCCCCTCTTTTTCTGCTGCAAAACATTACAGTAAGTGGCAAATAGAGCATAAATACAAATGCACTTGTATATAATATTTTTTTTCCAGTTCCTCTCAGACTCTGTTTGGCAAGCCTCAGTGCCCACCTGTTTCTGCACCCTGTGTGGAAGAAAGCCAAGCCCTGGGACAAAGCCAGGTAAGAGCACACCCAAAGTTCAGAGAAGGGAGCTCTGTACACATGATCCCCTGCAGCTCTCTCAGAGATGATGTGAAATCTCATATGATATTTTGTATGAAATATGTTTGATCTAAGCATAGCCTCTGAAGTCCAGTTCAGAGCAAGCTGGGCATTCCCTGGCTAACACCCAGCAGATAGCAGAAGGAAAGGTGATTTTGTTTTTATCTCCTTGAAGTGCTAGTCAGACCTTAATTTTACTAAATGTGTCATTGAAATGGTGGCCAGAAGATCCTGTGCATACCCAAAGAGTCATTTAAATTTTCAGCAATGGAGGGCTCACCTATAGAACAATCACACAAAGATGGCTGCTTGAGGTCCTCCCCTCTAAGGTGTTTTGCACAATTTGACTCTGTTCTCTCAGATCTCTTAAATGTTTAATGCAGTTTTCATTTGCCCGTCTGTGTTATTGTTGAGGAGAAGGGATTTTGCACTGTTCTGAGATGGCTGATGGCAGAACACAGAGCAGTGGGATTATTGGCCAGGATAAAGGAGGTAGTTCCATGCTATGGGTGCAGTCTGCATGCCTTCTGATGGGGACTTCAAGGCAGTAGAGAATACAAGTTAGAAACCTTGTGCTTTCAGGGGGATGGGAGCACATCTCTGAATTGTTACCTAAAAATAGGACCCCAGAAAGCCCTGTCTAGGCTGTACATTCATATATTTTTTGGCTTCACATGTGTTGGTCTAAAAGTCAGCATCCATTGCTGTTTCCCTTTCAGTGTGAGCTGCTGGGGAAACCTTTTCAAAAGAGATTACAAAAAGCAGGACCCATATCTACTGGCCTCATTATGAGAAGTGGCTGCAGCTCTGAGGGCAGTAACAGAACCTCTTTTGAGCCTCTGAAA
The DNA here is from genome assembly GCF_963513975.1 of Fringilla coelebs. Classification (NCBI taxonomy): domain Eukaryota; kingdom Metazoa; phylum Chordata; class Aves; order Passeriformes; family Fringillidae; genus Fringilla; species Fringilla coelebs. The sequence continues at coordinate 4,412,897 of NC_140043.1, read as the reverse complement.
GCATCAATATAAAGATCTGTATCTTGGAAAGTGGCCTTTTTACCAGCCATAATGTAAGCCAGACGAGAAGGAAAGCTTTGGGCATTAATAATGAATGAGCCTTTTCTAAGATTCCCAGAGCAGGCTGTCTCTAGCTAGTTTTCATCTTGCTGTTCTGCATCCTTGCACTGATTTTTGCAGTGGTGAAGAAACATGACACTCAGTACACTATGGGCTAGGAGCAAGATACTGAGTGATGCTTGTAGATGTCAAATGGGACATCTTCAAATCTTTGTAATAATTACTCAGTTCAAGAATTCAGAAAAGCAATTTTTGCCTATTTTAGTGTGAGCTCTATGAAAAGGAAGAGCTTGAATGGGTAAATGATTTTACAGCATTCTACAGACTTCCTGGGCACTTTGCTTCTTGCTGAATCAACTTACTCTGGGTTTGTGGCAAGAATGTGCAGGTTTTTGGTTCCTATGCCTGAACCACAGAGGTGCAGGTGAAAACTTTCTTTTGTCCACATGACTCAGCTTTTTTTTTTGGTAGGTCATGCATCCTGTTAGAACCAAAATGAGAGTAAAATGAAAGCAAGCAAACAAACAAAAAGTTAATTAATTTTGGAGATATTTCATTCTCTCCCTGAGCAGAGTTCCCTTGTTCAGGACATCACTTCCTTAATGATTTAATTCCTGTCTTACCCTCTGTCAGTTACTGGCTTTTATAGGAGCCAAAGCCTAGGGCAAAGTGAAGAGAATCGCTCTGCTCTGAATTCCTGGGAGTTGGATTGGGCATGGACTGTGCTCATCACTTCTACACCCACTGGATTACTCTGCCTGAACTTGGAGGAGAAGCAGGCCTTTGTCTCTTCATGCACACAGCCCTGACCAGTGCCATTCCCTCCCATGGCACACCCTGTGCTGCTGTCTGCCCAAAGGAGCTCTTCCTCCATAACCAACTGTGTTAAAATCATACCTGGTGAGTCTTTGGTTTGGTCCTGTGTCTTTCAGGTCCTGGAGGATCCAGTTGTTGACTCACTAACCAACGACATGTTCCAGGCAGCATGCCTGCTCTGTGAATTTTCTGACAGTGGACGGATGTGACCTGCCTGCAGATACATTCCATGTGCCTGCAGTTCCCCAGGAAATACCCCATTGCTTCCTTTTTCTTCCCTTTTTTTTTAATAGAAGAGGAGTCTGAAAGGGAGAGGAATAGAGTGAGGGAGAAAGATGGAGGTGTGTTCAATGGTTACAAAGCTTGGTTTAGTTACAGTTTTAATAAGAATTTTGCAAAGGATAGAAGAAAGCAAAGGTGCACTGTGGGCTGTAGGTTTTTCCTGGAGCTGTCTGAAGCTGCACTGTAAATGTTAAAATGATCAAGGCAGTGGTCCTGTGGCAGTAACATAGATGTAATCATAGCACTGGCCAGGTCCGAGTCCTTGGTTGTATCATGAAAGTAAATGAAGCTCATTAGGAGTAAAGGTGCTCAAAGGAGTAAAATTTGGTTACGTTGGATATTGGATAACCTTTTCTCAGGCTTGGAAAATAAGGTCTCAGTAAGTGCTGGTAAAATACTGCTATTTCTTATCCCTGCCTTCCTGTTGTACTGCAGGGTGTAACTTCTGGAGTGTTCCATACTCCGTGGTGCCACAGATGACACAAACTGGAGCACAGCAGAATTTTCAGTGCTAGGGCTTGCTATTGAATTGGTGTTTAATACAAGCAGGTTTAAAACTAACCCTGCAAGTTATAGGGTGGGGTTTTGGGTATTTTCCTGAAGTGTTACTGGTTTTTTAAAAATTTGTATTGCAAAATGTATCCCTATTGCCAAACCTCCAGCCCGGACATAAGGAGGAAGAGGCCTCCCTTACCTTTTGTTACAAAGTTTTCAAATAAAGATATTCACTTACTGTTTCTCCAGAGTATATTTCTTTCAAGGTAAGGATGTGAAGTGATAACTTTGCATTTATTCAATGTCAATTATGTATTAAAAGGCAGGACCAGCTGCCCTGGGAACCTGCGGGTGCTGAGAGTCTGAAGCCTCCATTATTTTGGTGGATCTCACTAGGACTAACGCCTTTTGTTTGTTTTGGGAACAGTGCTTGGAAAGGTCACACACGTTATCGTTTATTGCCGTCAACAGCGGGGCCGTGAGTGAACCGGGCATTTCTACAGGGAACAAAGATGCCGGGCTTGTAGGGCCGCACGAACCACCGTGAGGGCCGAGCCCGCCCTGCCCTCACAGCCCCGGCCACCGCCCGCCCACTCTGTTCCGCTCGGGGCCGTTCCCGCCGCCCGCCGCCGCCTCCCCATTGGTCCGCGCGCCGCCGGCCGCCGCCTTCCCATTGGTCCACGGCCGTTGGCAACAGCGACAGATATATCCTGCCGCGGCCTGATTGGCTGTCGCCTCCCGCCGAGCCATAGCAACAGCGGGGCGCGCGCGGCTCCTCAGGAGGGGGGACTGAGGCTGAGGGAGCGGCGGGACCCCTGAGGGGCGGGCGGGGCGCAGGGGCCGCCATGGCCGCGCCTTGGCAAAACCCACTCTCTGGGCGCTGTCACCGGCCCTTCTGCCGCCCGCCGGGGAACGGAGACGCGACACGGTCAGGAGCCAGCCAGCGACGCGGCTCCATACAGAGGCAGCAGCCCCATAGCAAAATTCCCACTGGATCTTGCTGGGCTGCTGTGTGAGATCCCAAATAAGGTACTTTAGTCTTCATCCCTGCTGATGACATGTCACTACAATGACTCTGATTTAGGCAGCCAGTGGTACATGATACATGTGGATGAAAGCCAGGGAGGTTACACTTCCCTGCTGTTGAAGATGTATTGGATAAAGAGGAATGATGCCTCTCTTACAATGAGATGTATTTTCAGTTCCTTTCAAATACTTGGTTCTGTTTCCTGTCAGGGAAGATGATAAGATTACATTAACACTGTCTGTATAGAAATTTTAGATAGCTGTCATTCTATATAGCTTCTTTTCTAAGAAAGCAATCCATGCTAGGGAATGCAGGTATTTTGGCTTGGCATGTGAGTGACCTTTGTTCTACCACATTAACAACACCAGTGTCCTAAGACCTTGTAAGTTTTAAAAATAGTTCAAGAACACAGTTGTTTTGAGTTTTTAGTTAAAAAGAAGAGGTTCAATTCAGCAAAATTCCTCAGGGTTGCTAGAACAACAAGTCTCTTTTCCAAACTTAAATCTGAAAAAGGATTTTCAGCTAAAGCAGAATTAAGGCCTTTTCTCTTATACTTAATGAATTTCATTTCTGAATTTGGTACAGTTGTTCTCTGGAGGATAACTGAATTTTCTAGGTCATTTCCCAGGTGAAATAACTTATTACTTTTCTGTAAATTTATGTTAGACAATTCAAAATTTGATATGTAAAGTCGAGCAAATTAAAATATTTCCCTTTAAGAGTTGTAAGGTCAAGTGGTTGAAGTACAGTGTATTTTGGCCCACTATTGCCCCATGTCACCTGGATATTGAACCTGCACAAAGCACTTGGGGGGAGCTAATTGCATTTGGACAGGAATTTGCAAGTGGTGCCTACAGATGATCACACAGGGCTTGGCCATGCTGGGTTACAGGGGCTGAGCAGCATTCAGGGGTGGGCTGCTGCTTCCCCATCCATCAGCCAGAGCAGATGGGGTGCCTGGCCATGCAGCAGGGGAAGAGAGCAAGTGAATCTCTGCTGAGTGCCAGTAGTGCTTTTGAGCTCCTCTGCCTGTGCTGCTGGCTGGAGTTAGCCTTTCAAGGAGAGCATAGTGGAGTTCTTTCCATTGTATTCACATTGGGGTAGCAATTTGTTCAATTTGTGTCTTACCTCGTTGTGGTTTCCTAGATGGGATTCGTGTCCCCATCATGTTCTGCTTTCCCTATCCTACCATCTGGAGCAAGCTCTGGATGTGTTTCTGTTGTTCTTCCTTGGAGCTGTACTTGGAAGCGCGCTGAGCACGTGGCTGACCTGCCCTGAGCTGAATGTGCTGTACCTGCTGTTGTCATTCCTCCTCCTCCACATGGTTTGGCCTAGCAAAGGAAGGAGCTTGCCCTAGATAGAAAAAACCCGAAGTTATTTTTGTCTTAAAATGCATATAAGGGCCCAAAGTACAGTGCCTGTATGTCTTGACTGGTCACAGAAGGGGGATGGAAATCTGGGAGCACTTTCAGGAGTTCTGTTACTTGACCCTCCCTGAGGTGAGAGGGACACTTTCCCAATAGGCAGCATCCATGTTTTCCAGCACTGCTGCTAGAGGTGGCTTTTCTCTTGGCAGTTCAGCACCTGAGCCTGGCAAGGTGGGAGGCTGAGGGTGGTTCTGCCCTGGTGCTGTAGAAATGGCAGTGTGGAGAACTGCCATGCAAACTTCCCTGAACTGATCCATGTCACTGCTACAGGGGATGGAGGATGTGAGCAGCAGCTTTTCCTGCTCGCAGTCCCTTTGGCAGTTCTGCTTACCGTCACTGGTGCATCCAACACCCACTCAGGACAAATGCTGGGAGACACAGCTTCAAGGAGGTGTTTTCAGGCAGCCCCTCATTCTGGATGCCTGGCTCAGCTTTCTTGGGGCCTCATTTTTAGAGGAAATGAGCACTGTGTGCAGTGACTCAAGTAGGGCACCCAGAATAAGAGGCCACTTTTGAAAATGTCGGCAAAGGCATTTTGTTTTATCTCTGCACTTCATTAGTCTTATCCCCAAAGTCTTTCATGTTATGTTCTACAGTGAAAGGTCATTGTTTCAGATCAATCATTTTCAGTGGGATTTAATCCAGTTCTAAGTCAAACTAATCCACTTTGGTAAAGGTTGAAGGGCAGTAGAAATTCATTTGTTAAGACAGATCTGGTCTTATTTTTTAAATGTGGCTGTTGATGCTGAATCCTTAATTGTTTATGCTCAGCATGAGGTGTCTTTCGAAGAGGTTCCACAAATCGTAGGATTGAGTTATTTTGTGTTCATATTGTTCCTTCCAGTATTTTCTAACACAGGTTGTTTCTTTTTCCTCTTACCTGTAGAGCCTCTTTTCAAAATGGTGCTCTGGTGGCAGCTGCTGCTAAGCAAGCTTTTTCATGTTTTTCTGTTGAAGCTTCTGAATCCTGGTTACTTTCCCCTCATTACATAAAGAGTAAAACTGCATTCTTCTATCTGGGCAGGACTAGCAAACACTGTAGTCTGAAGTAGCTCATGAGGAGTTAAAGCTGCTTTCAATTAGCTACTGTGTTCTACCACTTAAAGGAGCCCCCACAACTGAGCATGCTTGACAACCCCCTGTGCATATCCCTGAATCATTCTGGCAAGGAAAAACTGCCATCATCTTTTATTCAGACATAGTGCTGTTTCCTCACTGGACTCTGAAATGAGCAGGTGCTGGAAGATAGCACATTTTGCCAGAGAGTTCTGAGGTTTTATCAGCTTGTGTCTGCACAGGATTTTGAACATGCAAAAGGCTACTGTGTGTGAATATTGAATGGTGTTAATACACTGCAGTGATCCCAAATAGGCTTTGGGGTACAGACCTACCCTTTCCCATGAGGAGGGAGCAAAAGCTACACAGGTTTTGTACAAATCAGTACCCTTCTGTTTTAAAGTGTAGGTTAATAGATACACAATGTACTCATGGCATGAACCCTGTTGCTGCTGCTGAGCAGCACTCAGGCAGTGTCATCTTTCTTCATTCTAGGATTTACCCTTGAGTTATGAGGGAGGTTCTGTGAGTGATTCAGGATTAATATGAAATTGAAATATGACAAAGAGTAGAATATTTTCACACACTGTGACAGCCTAGAGGCTTGTTAAAGTGTGGTGTATGGTTTGGCTAGAAGTATGTCACTGAAATTACAGTCCCTTGTGGTTTGGGAGAGAATCATCACACTACAGCTACACCCACTGCTATCTCGTGCTCTGATCTTGTCGTTGGTTACACCATCTATCCTCCTGGTGCACATTTATCTCACTTTACTGGGGGAATATGCTGCTAGAATTCTAACAATAAAAATTACAAATAGTCCTAAGCCTCTGGAAGAATCTGTCCCTACAGCACTATCTGAGCATCAAGCCCCATGTAAGGGCCAGTCACAAGTATTTCCAAGACCAGATGTTAACAAACTCCATCTCTTTCTCTTCCACAGTTGTCTCTACTTCATTTGCTGTGATGTGGAATCTGGTTAACCTCCCCCACCAGTGGGTGGTTTCTCTTCTCTCTCTCTGTTTTTCAGTATCTTGTCCCCAAGACTTTCATCATTTAGCAGTTCCCTAAATAAAACATTTCCTTGCTGCAGAAAGGAGAGGGAAGATCAGTTTCTCCAGGGATCAGGAGGATGTTAGTGGAAGGGACTTTGTAACAGCACTGCTGTAGTTCCATGAGTCTCGGAAAGAGTGGCACAAAATGTGTGTGCTCCCTCAGTGCTTCCAGGACAACAAAAGGGGAGGTTTTCCACCGTGGGGAAAGCCTGGGAATGGCACATGGTGGTTTCCTTCTGCTGGTGCCTCTCCAACAGTGTCCCTGCAGCTAAACATCAGCCCTGGGGAGACACCCTCTGAGACAGCTGTGGTGTCCCCAGTGCCCCTGTGTGAGTGAGCACTGAACTGGAATGGCATTTCAGCGGGAAGCTATTTATGGAACATGGGTGCTGTCCAATAATCAGATCTGCCTGTGGAGCAGAGCCACTGCCTGAGGTCATAGTGCAATTTTCAGTGCCATAAATTTCTCCATCTACAAATTCTTGCTGGGTGTGGTCACTTTGTGAACAATTCTCAGTCGTGCCTCATGAGAGCAGTATTCCTGAGCTTTGATGGGAATCACAGAGTGATGCCTGGCATCTGAGCTCAGCAGAGGAACCACAGGCAGGCACTGCTTGCACCCCATACAGCACTCTAATAAAAGGTCTGCTGATTTTTCCCTATCCTTTCCATTTTTGTTTTAAGATATTGTGACTCATAAATATTGTAGGAGATTATAAAACTCACTGTGTGAGCTCTAATTTCTGTTTATTTGTACCTCTGTGTACCTGTGGAGCCTCTACTGAGGGTGCAGATCCAGAGCACCAGGCACTGTATGCACAGGAGAATATAGGTACTGTCCCCCAGGCCTCGGATGTGAAATGCAATCTCTTCTCTTTCTTTAGGTGCAGATTGTGGAAATGCTGCACACAATGTTGCCTTATTTTAGCATTTTTTCTTGAAACTGTTGAATTTAGATGTGTGTCTGGTTTTAGAGCAGTGAGGTTACACATGACCTCGTGGATTCAAGGTTAGGAATTTTTGAGATGCTTTAGACTGAGAAATAGCTGTTTTACGGAAGCCTCAGTTAAGGAAACCGAAGCATTTAATGTGAATGTTTTGTGCATGTGTAGATATATCCACATATATTTGGCAGATTAATGCAGATTGGTTCAGTGGGTGAATAACTGGTTTTAAAAATACTTTGTAATCCATTTCCCTGGGGAGTCTGAAGCTGCTGTGCAAGACTAGAAAGCTGCTGGTAAACCCTACATATTTTCAGAGCTGTTGGAATCCTTTGCAAACTGACTAATCTCTGCTGAGAAATTATTACAACTGCAAAGGTTCCCAGCTGAAGTGAACTGGGCAAGGAGGATTGGCACATCTGTCACTACTCTTGCCTAAGGGTCAGATGCATTAAAATTTGTATTTTTACATGGAATAATATATTTTCAAAGTCACACCTTTGCTGTATATACCTAAACATTTATTCTAAGGTAAAATCAATGCAAGTTTTAAAATAATGATGATGATTAATTGAACTGATGTTTGGGATCCATTCTGTTTGGGTTTTGGATGTCACTGCCTTCTCTTAGAAACAGTGAAAAGAAAATCCCAGTAGGAAGAAGCCCCATTTGGCTTGCTGGGATGAGTGCATAGTGGTGTACGTGCTTCACACTGCTGCAAGGGCTGTTTCCAGAATGTTCTGGCAATCAGTTTATAACTTGCTAAGTTTTATCTTTCATGCCTTATTACATATAACTATAGTTTATTCTTGTTTGTCATATTTATTTGTGTATTTTAACAAGCAATGTTCATCTAATCCCTTTTAAAACCACGGCATTTATTTTAAATGGCATTAGGGTTTAATGCACAAAAGCCAACAGCATTAGAGTTAAGGCTAAAAACTTCTGTCTGACACCAGGGACTGGATTGACTCATTTAAAGTAGTGTGAGAGTACCGAGGGTAGTGGAGAGGTCGGGAGGAGTGAGAGCAGCCCTGTCCCTGCTTCCCGGGGGTGCTCATGGACTTTCTTTGCTTCTCTTTGAGGGTGAGGACAGATGTGAGCTGAAATCGCCACAGGTGCTCTGGTGCTGGACTGTGTGCAGGTGAGCAAACCTCTGGCTCAGCTGTACAGCAGCTCCCCCATAGCTTCAGCGGTGCAGGCATGTTTAAATGCTGGCCAGGGTTCAATGGGGAAAGTTAATCTGTGATTTATTGTAAGGGATGAGTAACGTGGCTCCCAGCGCTTCTGTGCACACCAGCAGCAGTTTGTTGTTTGTGCAAGGTTCTTACCTTGAGATAATTTTAATGTAAGAATGGTAGTCTGTCAATTTATGAAAGAGGAGCTTGACTATTACACATTAAAATACGTAGTAAAATTGAATTTAGCTGCATCTCTTAGGTAAGGTAGTAGACTTGCTCCGTGGTACCACCCCCACAGCTCGGGCTGTTTCAAGGCAGCCGGGATGCGAGATACTCTGATTTCCCCCAGAGAGGCACAGCCGTGCCGCCACTGCAGGCTCCGGCCGCACAAAGCAGCCGTGGGGCTGGGCAGGGTCGCACACGTGAACGCGGAGCGTGGTCACCCCGGCCGCGGTCAGCCTGCAGTGGCCCGCCCGAGCCCCTGGCCAGGCCAGGCAGGGCCGGTGAGGCGGCGGCGGTGTCGGTGTCCAAGGCCGTGTCGTGCCCCGTCCCGCAGTGCCCGCGCCCCCCGCCCACCTCCACCTTTGCAGCAGGAAAATGCAGCACTCCCAGCGCGCACGCGCGGCCCGCGGCCGGCGCCCCGCGATGGCTATTTATAGCAAGTGACGTCACCTAGAAATAGAGCGCGGGGGAGCGGCGCCCCCTCCCCTCCCCTGCAGCACCGCGGCTCCGCCCCCTCGTTGCCTTCCCGGCGCGCAGGCGCGGGCGGCGGCAGCAGCGCGAGGCTCCGAGCCGCACACGCCGCGGTCGGTCCGGGAGCGCGGCCGGCGGGCGAGGGAGCGGCGGCCAGCACAGCACAGCCCAGCCCGGCACAGCCCAGCCCGGCACAGCCCAGCGGGCGGCTCCGCTTGCGGTTCCTGCTCCCGCCACCCGTGCGCGGCCAGCCGCACATCCCCGCCCGCCTTCCGCTCTCTCTGAGGGGCGCGCAGAGCCCAGCCCGGCAGCCACCACGGAAGCGGCCATGGGGGACCGAGAGCAGCTGCTGCAGAGAGCCCGCCTGGCCGAGCAGGCGGAGAGATACGATGACATGGCCTCGGCCATGAAGTCGGTGAGTGGGGCCGGTAGCGTGGCGGCCGTGGGGCGTACTCGGGGAGGAGTGTGTAGGGGAGTAGTGGCGGGGGAGGGAGGGAGAGGAAGTGCGGGCTGGTCCGAGGCGGGGTTGGGTCCAGGGAGGATGCGAGCCGCCGGGTCCCACCCGTCGCGGTGAAGAAAGGAGGGCGGGAGCGGGAGCCAGACCATCCCGCCGGGACACCTCGCCGCCGTGTGGGGCGGTGCCCGGTACTACCTGCCTTGGGCAGAGATGAGACAAAGAGTAGCCGGTCCAAACCGGACCTAGCACCCCCTTTCAAAATCTAGCACCCCCTTTCAAAATGTGTTTCCTTCCCCCCCTCCTTCCGTCCGTTCCCCCGTAAGGGCTGTCTCGCAGCCCTCCCGCTCCCCGGCTGTCCCTGCCCCGGGGGTGTGGCTGTCCCCGTGCCCTCCTCTCCGTCTCCCCACCGCGCCAATCGGGCTCGCAGTGCGGCCATTTGAATGCCGCCCGCCTCTCCTGGCGGCGGGAACGCTGTGCATTCCTTCTCTGCTGCAGAAGGGGCCCATCCTCGCCCACCTCCCTCCCACCCCGACGGGGTGGTGGGTTTCACCTCGGGGCGCATCTCCCCTTCTGGGCATCCGCCAGCGTTTGGGGGCGCTGCTCCTGTGGGATGGGCACTGCAGCGGGGGCTGTCTGGGGACACAGCAGGAGGAGCCCCTTCCTCTTCTAGACGTTTCTATTGCCTCGCTGTAAAAGACACGAGTAGAGGCCTCACTCGGTAACATCAGTGACTCAAAGATAGTAGCTGCGTCCAGGTGTGAAAGCTACCCCCTGTTCCGGGAGCGTTTCCCGAGCTTTAACGTTGCCTTTTTGCCTCTTCTTTGTAGGGTAACAGTTTCTCAGTGCATTCCATACCCTGTTGCATACTGAAATGTGTTTAACCAATGTTACATTCGCAACTCTGCTCCTTTCAGAACCAAGCAATGAAAATTATTTGTACTGATCTGACTGTATGGATACATAATAAAATTGTAGAATGATCAAACCTATTATGTCTAGTCCCTTTTTTGAAAACAAAGCATTCACACGATCCGAATGTTATGGGTAATGTTAATGCCACTGGATGCTTAGCAGTCTTTCCATATCAGATTACAATTGGTTTGTTCTTGCTGACCTGTCCTCTGTGAACACCAAAGACCCCAAGAGGAACTGTTTCTCTTGAGAGTTCTGCTATTTGAAAGCACGAGATGATTTTAGTTTGAAAAAGAGCAGCTTCAAATACAGTCCACATTTTTGTTGCAATAATGTCACCTCCCTTAAATGAGGGCTGTAAACAGACACTAATTTTGCTGCTCTTGTTCACTTTTGCTATTATGTTGTAATAAATGTTACAACCAGTCCAGTTCTAAAACAGTGATACTTCTGAGTATCTCAACACCAGAGCCACAAGACATTAAAATAAGGTGCATTTATAATTCTATCTCTAGAGTTCTTGATACAAATAATGTAATAGTAACAGCTCTTCTTTCAGTTGGTAATTTTAAAAGATGAAAGAGAGAGCCCACTAAAATGTACTGCTCAAGGAGACAATTTCTAGCTGTTGCTAGTAGAAAGTTTTTTAATTCTCCAAGAACTGCAGACCTGCGGTGTCTGTGTGGGCTCTGGGCACATGTGAAACCATGAGAACACAGTCACCTTAGGAAGTGTGTAAATAAAGTACTTACAGCTAGTGCATATGTTGTCTTCAAACTGTTCTAATTGCTGTGCAAATTTTCATTCATCTGGAGCTGAGGTATTCTCATCTGTAATGCCACTCCTGCAAAAATAAGTTGTGTGATCATGAGCTTCTGTAACTGGCAGCTCGAGAACACTTTATAAGTAAGTTTAGTCTTGAAACTTATAGATACTTTTAAAATAGAAAAACCAATTTGAATTTAAAAGCAACAGTTCCTTTATTTAGAGCTGTTCATACACTGTTGCATATCTGTGATGTAGCATCTGTTGGTTATTTGGCTCTCCCAGGTGTTCACTCCAACTCAGCAATTTCCAGAATGCTCTTCAGTGTTGAGGTTGATTTTGTAGGTCTGAGCATAATCTGTGGAATGTTCTGAGGGCTGGCTCTCCTCACAGCTCATACTTCTGTTTCAGTTATTGCAAATAACTGAGAGATAATTCAGAGAGCTTTTAATCCATATAGGTTAATATTGATGTAATCTTGCAATCCAGAGAATTTAGACTTCCTCCTAAAGGAAGGAAATCAGTATTCCAACTCAGAAATCTATTCTCCAATATATCTTTATATTTATATTATATTTATATGATATTTATATATATTTGAAAAGTTTATTTTAATTTTTTTAAATCTCTGAATGTAACATATCTGATACTTTTTAAAGGTGCTATATGAAAGTAGTGTGCTTTCAGTGTAAACTGAAATCTGAACAATTAATTTCAGTTTTAGATATTACTGCACTTTTCAATACAGAATGTAGCCAACAGCATGGTAGTTACTTCAGAAACATAAAGTAACAATTGCTTGTTTTAGTGAAAGTGTATTTGCCTGATTTTTGACTCTGCCACTGGAGAAAAAACATGACAAGGCTGCCCTTTCATGTGCCAGCATAAAGCTGGAGAAACATTGATTTTTTTATTCCCATCAATTCCTTCTAAGAAGAATAACACTAGGCCAAGTTGCAGTTGTAGCTTAAATTAGGAATTTACTGCTCAATACGAATTTTTGTTGTTGTGAACTTTTTTTTTTTCCTGGAAGAATTCCAGTATTTTCGATTGTAATGTGTAAACAGGAGAGGGAAATGAAATAGTTGCCATTACAAATAATTTGGTTTAGTTTACTAAACCCATTAATTTGTAACTCTGAAAGTCATTTTAATAGCAAATACAGTCATATGCAGATGGCATTCTTCCATGGGGCATGGTATTCCCATTGCATTAGCTGCTGCTCCAGGATTCCAGCTGTTTCAAACAAAGCTTACACGGTAGGTACAGAATTGTTTCTCAACACATTGAGAAAGATGCTTTGGGTGTCAGTGTGAAAGGTTCTCAGTTGATGCAACAAATGCTTCAGCATCCTGAGATTTCAGTGTTGAGTACCCTTTGGTTGAGATAATTCCAGAAACCATGAAAAATTGTAGCTGTGTAAGCCCTTTGGTTTTTGAACAGTATTAATCCTAATAGGGAGTGCTTAGGACCTCGTCTGATTTATGTTACTTTTCCAATATAGCTACATAGTGGTAAAAAATAATTTACTATTTAAAATTGGGAATGTGGGTGATGTGAGATACAGAATTTTAAAATTAGTCATGTGAGAAATACTACACAGTGAAATAAATTTAAATATTGAACTAATTTTTTTGAAACAAATAGCTTGATGTTCTAGTTTGTTATGTAGCCTTTACCTGTATATATAAATGGACTTTAAAATGTGGGATATTCTATATTTTTAGTACCTATCCCTGAGTGTCTAGTTTGGGGTCAATGAAGTGTGTTTGTGTAGGAAAGGGGAATGAATTGTCTTTATTGGAAGCAGTGCCCTCCCCTGCTGGGAGATGACTTCCTCATGGCCTTCTCTGGGGTACCTGTAGCTGTAGAACTTCCAGTTCTTGGTACAGGGCTCTGAACCCACATGATACAAGAAATTGATCTGGTTTAAATTCATTAGTCTGGTTTCTCTTTGTTCCCCAAAGATGGACAGCATAACCTTGTATCAGGCAAGTTTTATTAATTTAACCTGACTTTATACTGGCTCAGGTACTGTGATTTTTGCAGCACCTGGGGAGTGATGTGCTCTGGCTGACAGAACCAGTATAATCACAGGCCACTGACCTGGCTCCAGTGTGGAACATTCACTTTGGGGTGTTTTCCATGAAAGGAGCTCAGCTTGGTGTATCCTCTGTGGGATCACACACAGAAATCATTTCTGAGCTGATGGAGTACTACCACACTCATTAGCTTGTGCAGTTAGGAATTCAGGGTCATAGTCAGGATTCCTTTTATATGCTCCCATTTTGGTCACTAAACAGTGAAAGAGCTGTTAATATCTTTACTAGAGATGGTCCAGGTAAGTTGTGGTGGAGATTGTTGAGGAAAATACTGATTGGGAGCAAGGTGAAGATTCTGAAGATGTCATTAGAGTTTATTCCTGTGCATTTCATCCTCTGTAGGTTGCCTCTAATTCTATTAGGAGAAGCAGAGCAGTGTCTTTTGGGAGTTCAGGTTCCTGAACTTTGGAAAAGTCATTTTTGGAGATAAAACTAATTAATATATTTTAAGAACAAAACCCAAATTTGAAAGTAAGTTCTCTCTTACTGTGAGAGTTATGATTCACGTAAGGTATTTTTTTGGATCTGGAAACAAGCACATTTATTAGAAGGTTCACTGCCTACACCAGCAGTCTCAGAATGGTGCAAATATTTGTGACTTGATTGTTTGTAGCATGTAAGTGTTGGCTGTGAACACGCTGGTGCCTGTCAAGCAGTGTAAATGTGCACATTTTAAAAGAAATAGTTAACGATTTAACAGTGTCTGAGCAAGGACAAGTTTATTTTCACACCAAAGTACATATCCTTAGAATTCTAGTGACTAATTTTAGAGCAATATGGCTAAGGTAGAGGAGTTACATTTTTCATTCTAATTCCATGGAGTTTAAATTCATGTGTATAAATTTTTAAAAGTAGAACAATTTCAAGTGACTATGGGTGTGATAGCCTGAATTAAAACATCAAGTGAAATAGGCCTAAATATACAGTATGAGAAGTATTATCCTTCTATCTCAGCTTTTTGAAGCAGCAGTTCCAAGTTTGATCATGGCTTCGTTCCTGATTTGCTGTCCTATTTCTGTGCAGATTCTCTCACCTCCTATCCCTGGAATTTGTCTGCAGCCAGTTAGCAGACATCAGGGTAACTGTGTAATCACTCACTACGTGTCTGAAAGAGACCATGAAACACTGATTCCATTCATGCCTGCAGTGCTTCCATCTCTGCTGTCAAATGGATGCAAGCAGCAGGGGACAGAAATGGCAGAATTGCACCAGCTTCCAGTGTCACTGCTGTGCTCCAGATTCAAAAAACTGGTTCTAGGTACATTAAAGTTCATCACTAAGTGTGTAGTCTGTATAATTACAGCAGACTTCCTAAAAAACTTGAGCCTTCCTCTGTGATTGCTTCTCCATAACACGAGCTTGACTCACTTTTATTCAGTGAATGTTCTTTGCAATGGCTTCTAAATACCCCTTCTATTACTTCAAAACTATGGGGATTTCTCTCTCTTAAGTCCTGACTGCTGAACAGTTTTAAACTTTCAATGTTAGAAAGTTAATCCTGTGTAGAAGAAATTTTGGCTTCTAGAAGAAGTTTTGAATCTTGCACTTTGTGATGAAAGTCTTGAAGGAGGTTTGCATGCTCTTCTCTAAGAGAAACCCTTTAAATTTGCTCTTTGTGTGTATTTTCAGGTAACTGAGCTGAATGAGCCCCTCTCAAATGAGGATAGAAACCTGCTGTCTGTAGCCTACAAGAATGTAGTCGGAGCCAGACGGTCCTCCTGGCGTGTCATCAGCAGCATAGAGCAGAAGACCATGGCAGATGGGAATGAGAAGAAGCTGGAGAAGGTTAAAGCCTATAGGGAGAAGATAGAAAAGGAGCTCGAGACAGTCTGCAACGATGTTTTGGCTCTGCTAGATAAATACTTGATCAAGAACTGCAATGACTTCCAGTATGAGAGCAAGGTCTTTTACCTGAAAATGAAGGGGGATTACTACCGCTATTTGGCAGAAGTTGCTGCTGGAGAGAAGAAGAACAGTGTCGTGGAAGCCTCAGAAGCTGCCTATAAAGAGGCTTTTGAAATCAGCAAAGAGCACATGCAGCCCACTCACCCCATTAGGCTTGGGCTGGCACTCAATTTCTCAGTGTTCTACTACGAAATCCAGAATGCCCCTGAGCAGGCCTGCCTTTTAGCCAAACAAGCCTTTGATGATGCCATAGCAGAGCTGGACACACTAAATGAGGATTCCTACAAGGACTCCACTCTCATCATGCAGTTACTTCGAGATAACCTCACTCTGTGGACGAGCGATCAGCAGGATGAAGAAGCAGGAGAGGGCAATAATTAATAAGCTTTCCTCTGATCCCTCTTTCTTCCACTTGGCCATCCCCATCATCACCAATATTTCCTTGCCACAGTCACACTAAATATCTAGTGCTAAGCATATCTGTATTGTACAGCTGTTCAGATCTGCTGTCCACTTTATCAAGAAGCAGTTTCAGATGAGTCTTCATGGGCATTGATGGATTGATTGGTTTATTGGCCCTATTTATCTTAGTTGCACTCCAGCAGTGCAGAAGGAGGCATTTTTAATTTGCCTGTTGATTGGAAAATATGGAAAAGAATAGTGGAAAGGGATTGAGGAAAACTAGATTCCAGTTAAAGTTTTCTGCCTGAAATGAGCTGACAGTTCTGTTAAGCAGTACATTTTGTGCATGCAAAGTAAATTAGCCACCCCAAATTTTTTTCAGTCAAAGAAAACAGTTAAGCTGATGTGAAATGACAACTCTGTTCATCAGTTTACAATAAACTGTTTGAAATGTGAGGTTTCAGTAGCAATTTGGTTTTTTTGCCTCTAACTTATGTGCACAGTTTCTTTACATGCAGTGCATCTACCTAAGAGTTTTGATACTTGTAACCTTTTGCAGTTGTTTTGAAGAATCATGAATTTATTTTTTGTAAACTCTTTGGCTGTTTGGTTGTCTGTGTATTCTGACAACTCTATGTCAATATTTGCCCATGTTAAGATGGATGACTGGGAAGCCAGACTTCTAAATTAAATGTTTTGGAATTAAGTGAATAAAATAAAATGCTGCTTCAGGGATGTTATCTCTACATGAGCTGTCCTGTCTTTTGTTCAGAGCAGAGATAGAGCTATCCAACACATCACTGATGGGTTAAAACATATTTAATCAAAAGTTTAATGAGAAGTTGATACATGCTAACCAACAAATAACACAACATAGTGTGCTGAAAGAAGAAAAACCCAAACCCACAAAACCCAAAAGCACCTGCAGTGGGGGTCACCTCTGTTAAAGTGGATTTCCCAAGGTGGTATATTGAGTTGTTTGCTCAGTGCAAGAGCTGCTGAACAGCTGGAAAGCACATAACTTACCATATCAATGCAGAGACTTGTGTTTGCTTCTGTCCACTGCAACTTCTAAGCTCTTTCTCTGAAGTGCTGATCACCAAATCAGCTTTATAGGTGAATATCCCAGCAGCTATTTCATATTTACCTGCTTCAAACAGAAGCAATACTTGTTGCTAAAGACTGCCTTTCTCTAATGAACTCACTTAAGTCTAGAACACAAACTTAACACTGTTTTTGTTTTCTCCCAACAGTTAGAGTACATGCACGTTTATTGGTGCTGAGCACACTTCTGTCATGGTTTGTCCCAGAAGCAGGAGAAGTTAGCTGTACCCAGACTGCCACTGGCACCTGAGCTAGCTCAAAGGTCATGTAAGTTCTCATTTATCAGAACTGATAGTTTTTAATTATAGAAATAATTATTACTGGTCAGAATTACCCACAACAACTGCTCATACTTGTTAAAAGCAGTGCACTGGTTCCTTTTAAGTATCCAGAGTTTTAGAAGTTTTGTGTGCATTTATGTATTCTATCATCTTAGAGATAATTCTAGCTTTATTATATCAGTAAAATTGACAACAATTGAAAGAGTAACACAACATCTGAAAAAGGTGAAAATAGTTACACACCTTCCTACTGCCCCTGTGGAACCAAGGTAAACTTGGCCATGAGATTGCCTTTTTACACAGAAACACTCTGGATGTTTAGTAAAATATTGGTAGTTGGTAGGTTTATTTCCCTGTTGATAGAAGTACCTGTCTTTTTGTTACCTTTTTTATTAATATTTTTTCTTAATTCAGAAGCCAAGGGGTCCTTTCTCATTTTAGTTACTGTCTTGTGCAGACCCTTTATCACAAAGCCATGAGTATGATGGAGTTTGCAAGTGAGTCAGCAGTGAGGCATCTCTGGGCTGGCAGCTGAAGGTTGGCTGTTGCCCTGGTGCACAGGATCCCAAGTGGAGACCAAAGCCATTCTGCAGAATGATGCTGTGCAGCAGTGGATTGCATTCCCAGGAGGAAAGCAGATACTTCTCCCATGTTCTCCAGCTGTCAGTGAGTGAGCCAGTGACATGCAGAGCATGTTTTTGTGGTTGTGCTTTGGTAGGAGTTAGGAGGGAGTTTTCTATGGAGCAAGAAAACAAATGCTCCAGTGCAATCCATATCCTTGCTTACACTTCAGCAGCTTTTTCATTTCCTGGGCCCTGGGATTGCCAAATGCTTTTTTGTAATCCTTACTGTGATCTGGAGGAAACCAAAGCTGATGAATAGCACATGTTTATTCCAGTATTTTTCAGAAGACCACAGGATTCGGGTATTTTGGAACTGGTATTTCTCATAGGTGACTCCCAAGTCATATCTTCTACCTATCACTCTCTAAAATAAACATAAAATCCTAGGCTATGCCAAATTTATTGTTTGTAAACACCAGATGTATTCACCAAAGGTGCTTAGTTGAAGTTCACAACATTGTTTGAAGCAGGGGTAATTCCAATGGAAAGACTGAAAATTGAGTGACTTTCCCCAGAGGGGGACTTCTTTATGTGTCCTTGAAGGCATAAAAGGTTCTTTGCTGCTCTTGACATGGTGAGGGTTTCATCAGTGTCCATCTGAGCATTACTTTTGCCCAGAACCACAATTTTCATGTCTTTCACAGGCAATCTTTGTTGAGAGGTTCAGTCACTCTGAGGGTGCTGGTATAATATTAACAAGGCCTGTGCGTATCCTTGAATTTTTAGCATCCTGACAGATGCTAACAGTAAAACAGCATTTTCTGTGGTGTTAAAGAAACTTGAAAGCTATGGTGTAGTCAGCCCTTAAATTAATTGTGTGGTCATTACAGGGACAGAGATAGTTTCAGTCTATCTCCTAATCTGCTCAAACATGTTCAAGTTTCACAGAAATGGTTGTGTTCATCTCTCAGAGTACAAAAACACCCACACCCTATTGAACCCACTAGAACAAAATGTGCCAATGCTATGGGACACTAAACTATGTACTGAGAAGCTGTTCTGCAACATGAGCAGTAGCACTGGGAATGTGAAGGTTCCAGGGAAGCAGAAGCCTTAGGAAGAGAGGTGAGACTGGAGGTCCATGGATAACACATATCAAAAGTCACACTTCCTCTGGTAAGTAACCATTCACTCTGGTACTACTTGGGTCTCACTCTGGGTTTGAAAATAGATTTTCTACATTGCCCTTCCCTTGCCTGTAACTTCAGGCTGTGTTTTTCCATCCTTAATCCTCACACCTGTGATCTACATCTATAAATTGGATGGACTGACTTCCAGAGCCCAAAGGAGCATGGAGGGTATTCCCTCACCTCCTCTCAGGGCCTCTTCCAGCAGCTGCAATAGGCTGCTTCATAATAATCTAGAAAAAATTCTGTGAGTACACCTTACAGTGAGGAAAATGAAAAGCCTGGCTGTACTTTAAGTCATGTAAGAGAATGACTTAATGGAAGTTAGAAGGGTAAAAACTGATGTAATTATGTATTATAAACCATTTTCTGTCAGCATGGAAACAACTGGAAATCTTTCAATAAACCAATTTGAGTTTAAGGACAGAGAGAAAACAGGAAAAATATTCCAGTGCTTTGTATCCTTGGTTTTTTGAAATTCTATCCACACCACATATTTGAATTAATTTAACATAATTGATGAGGAAAAATTGGCTAAACCACTTCAACAACACAAGAAACCTATTTGGATAAATCTTAGGTTCATTGAAGCAGCTCCTTGAAATCAGTGGCAGATTTTGAAGGATGTGAAGTTGATTATCCACATAATTGACAGAGGATGTTTAGATCTTGTTCTGAACAAGCCTACAGTACTTGAAGTTCCCTAGATGCAGATGGTTTAGTGTCTGAGCCTTAATGATTTCTGAGATAAATGAAGATGTTTTCTGAACACTGAGGTCAGGCCAGGTAAATGTTTAATTGATTTTAGAAATTGAACCATCTGTTAGAAATAATAGTGTTAATTATGACTTTCCTATATGCCAATTGATTTAATATTCAATAATGATAAATGTAGTAATACACTTACACATATATAGATATATATATATATACTTCAAATATACACATTTTTCTGAATCTTCAGTGTTACTTGTCTTACATTTTAGTCTAAAATGATTTTAACTAATGATTATGAGCCAGCTTGGTCTGTCCCAACTCAAACATTATAGGCAGATGAATTATTTTCATTGAGTTGGGTTTTTGTAAACCCCAGAGTGCACCAAGGCAAAGCACTGTGAGTACTTCAGCAGTTAATATATATTTTTTTATAGAGGAAATCATTAAGAAATCATTTATGTACTGTAATATATTCAAATTAGTATGAGCTATTTTCACATAATTTGATAATGTGATCAATTCCACTTTAGGACTCAATCTAATAGTAGTTGAACTCTTCCATCTCTGAAGAATTAAGTGGTTTAACAACATGTCTAAGAGAAGAAACAAATCAAAATATACTGTCCATATGACTTTCAGTGATGTTTTGCCAGTTATAAATATTAAATATAATAATTATTTATAAATTGTAATAAACATATGTTATTGGAAATATAAGCCTATTATATTTGCAGTAATTGTAGATAAAATTTGTGGCATTTGGAGAACTGCATCCTTGTTTGAACATCTGAGGAATGTCCTTTATTCAGGGATTTCTCCAGCAGAGGCTACTGAACGAGCAGGGATGCCAGAAAAGCTTTGATTCCTTTCCCAAGCACGTAAGGCACACATTGGAAGGAAGCAGGAGTTGCAGGGGGTTGGCAGGAGCAGCATTTTCCTAACAGGCTTTGTGATTGTTGTTGTGCCCTTTCTGCACAAAAGCACATCTGACTCTTGCAGAGGGCAGAGAGTAGATGGATGACAGTGATTAACTGCTTTCCCTGCTGAGTAAAATGGATTGTGTTCTCTGTCTGCAAAGAGAAACTTGTGCTTGTCCATGTTTTCTTTGTTTTGACTCAGAAAAAAGCCAGATCCTGGGTGGTGATTTGTTTGTGAGGTACAGCCCAGTGACTCCAGTGACACACCTGCCCAGGCTGTGGGGCCTTAGAGCACCACCCAGAGGGATGCGAGGTGTGGGCACCATCTGTAGTGGCTCCCTGTCTCCATGGCAGCCAGAGCCACCCTGGAGCCATCGGCTCTGTTCCTGTCACTGCATCCCAGATGCAGAGCAGGGAGCAGAAGGCTGGGCTGCCTTTGGCAGGAAATGGCCCAGGTCTCTCCCAGGTGTGTGCTGGCTGGCTGTCCAAGGGCTGAGTGGGATTCCAGCATGTCCTTAAAGGGCAGAGACATCTCTGCTCCCTTGTGCCACCCCAAGCTGTTTAAGGACTGCTATTTGCCTCTTCTGAAACAAGTCCTGTTAAGTCCCTCTGGGCTCTAAGGTGCTATGGAAGGATTGGGAAGGATTGGGAAGTTCAGACATTTTCTGTCATTGGTATCATCAGAGCCCAACATTGCTCAGAGATGAACACGCTTTGGTACCACTGCTGAGTCATTCTCTGGGTTTCCACAGCTGACACTTCCTCACTCTGAGATTGGCCACGAGCCTAGGCTAAAAGGGGACAGAATTAACTTATTTTTAGATTAGTGAAGCCCAGCTTAGCTGAGCTTATTAGCCCATTGTCAGTTGTTCTTAAAACAATTGCTTTAAATTTTTACTAAACACATCATGTGTGGATGTATGTTGTTAATTCTGCCATAAAGATTATGCTGAATCCTTGGATTAGGAACTGATTAAGAGCTACTAAAGTGCCAGATCTCTGGGTAAGGCATAGTGAATTATTCATGCTGTTATCCTAGTGCAATCACAATGATGTCTTGGTGCTAATTAGCAGGTGGATGGGCTGACACAAAGTAAGGATACCCAGGAGATATTTTATTCAACCTATATTCTGATTCCTCATGATAAATATATTTTCTGACCTTACAATTTATTTCTTGCTTAATAGAAACAAGTCTAATTTTTCTCTCTGTTATTTCAACTTTTGTTTTTTGAAATCAATTACTTTTTTAGGTCTAATTAGCCTGAGAGCTGAAGCTTTTAACAGCTTCTGGGACAGCTGCTGCTGCAAAGTTTTCCTATTATTCCTCACTATAATACTTTGTCCATATTGGTGAACTGCATGTTACCATTTCTTCTATTATGTGTGATCTTTATTGTCTTGTATCAATCAGAGCAGAATTTGTCTTTTTCTTAATTAACCTAGAAATTGTATGTGCACTTGTAAAGCATAGCACTTTCTGTGGGAAGGAATTAGATATTTATGCACATTAATCTTTATTACTTAAGGCAACACAGTTTATAGCAGATTTTTTTTGCTTGCCCATTAGTCATTACTCTATATTTTTCTCTTTCTCCCTTTTAAGTAAATTCTCAGCATTTTGTTTTACTTAATGTTCTCATATATCATTGTTCATCAAAGAGATTTATCAGAAGTCAAACAAAAGGACATTATTTTGTATTTTGCCACAGTTTCTTAAAAATTCCTAGTTTTTGAAATAAGACTGCAGCCTGAAGCATAGCTTAATGCAGATGTTTCAGTTTCATAGCTCAGCCTGAAAAACTCCATCCCACAACCAAAACAGTCCTCACCACCTATTTCCCACTTCTTTTCTCCTCTAGCAGTCATTTTCCTCAATTCTGTGCTGACCCTGCTGAGCTTTCCTTCCACTCCCCTGCAGAAATAATTCTGATAACTTCATGAAGATGTAACTGGTTTGTGAGACCTGTTGATTCTGTGGGAATGCCCAGCTTAGCCTGATTTTTGTGTGAGATGTGCAGCTGGCTGCTCCATGAATATCTTTTGATTTAGGGAGGAAGTGAATGAGGACAGAAGAATAACTTGGGGGAACCACTGCTGGCCTTCTTTGTGTCTGTCTCTGGTGTTTGTGTTTCTGCTCATCAGCAGCATGAGATATTTATTCTTCCTTTCCTCTCCTCCTCCTCCCCTTTTCCTGTTTCTCTCCCTTGGCCACCACATCCTTCCTAGTGCTGCTTATCTCTGAGAATTTTTCTTCCCTCTCTCAGTTCCACTCTGCTGTGATTAAGCACTTGGAACATTTCCAAGCTGATGACTGCAGGGTTTTGCAATGAAACCCCTTGGAGATTTACTGAGTGGGCTGCTCTGAAGGAGGTGGACTTTATGAGCCCTAATGCCTGCCTTTGTAGAGATTTGGAAAGTGCTTGGCATATGAAATGCATTGCTGCTGTCTGAGTAACAGCAACAATCTGCATGAGGTCTTGAGGTACAAAAATGTTTCCTTGTGACAAACTGCACAAAATCCTTTGTATAGGAGTGTGCTCTTTCCTTTGTGCTGAGCTGTACAGACAGCTGGGCTGGTGGGCACTGCTGCCAGCAACTCGTGGGACTCTGTGGGTTAGTCTGAGACAAATATCTCACCTACAGCCACTCCCAAATTAGGTTTTTAGGCTTCACATTGTTTGAAGTTTGGGTCTGAGTAGACCAGCTGAGGTTCATCTTCACTCCAACTGTAGAAAACAAGTCACTTTTAGTAGAAGATGTCACAGCTGCAGCCCTGCATTGCTGAGCTGCAATGTTACAATCACGGGTCCCACATCTGATTCTACATTAACTCCATCTGGAAAGAGTGATGGAGGGCAATAATTGTGCTGAATAAACTATACTAAAGTTTTGCTTTAGAGAGACTATATGGGGATGCCTTGCTGGATGCTGGATTGAAAAATACTGTGTGATAGACCTGAAAGCTGTCTCAGGAACATTGTCCTAAGCTTTTAGCCTGCAGGCTGTCCTCAGAGGGCAGAGCTTTTTGTTACTTTATCTTGCACTCAAGGCTGTATACATGGATAAAACACTGTGTATCAGTAATGCTGGCCTTTTATTGCCAAGAAGCTTTTTCCCAGGGGTTTTATAGCCATTTAACATGAAGCTGGCAGTAACATTGTCTGCTGGCTGAGACTGGCCAGAGCTAAAACAGGATTGGATGCAGGAAGGGTATTTGTACTCAGTAAATTCAAATATTTGGGAGTATAACAGAATTGGAAGAAGATCTAGAAAATTAAAAAGAAGGGACACTCTTCCATCTTGGTGAGGGTCTGAAGGAGCTTTCAGTAAAAGGAAAACATGTTTTCATCTGTCACCTGGTCAGGTTTTTGTTATTGTGGCTTCAACTACAGGGAGCAGAAGGAAGAGGGCAAAGGAATCTCCTCAAGCCCTGTGCAGGTGTGGCAGCAACACCTGGTTATTGGCAGTGCTGTGACAGAGCCCTGGGTAATCAGTCAGATTAGAAAATCTACCTATATATGCTATGTAGTCTGATTTCCCTCAGTGTCTCTCTGGAGATTTCTGACAGTTTCTTCTGGCTTGTCAGAAATCCCTTCAGTGAATCAGTGTTTGAACCATGCTTAAACTTCCTGTGACCATGCCTGCTTTGCTTCAGAATCTCTGACCTAAATAATATATTAGAGATTAGCGAATTAAGATTTTTTAAAAACAAATCGTAGTTCAAATTATTTAAAATATCTCCTTTTTTGTCTTCTGTCTGTCCTTCAATCTGTCCATCCTTTCCTTTTCCTTGCATCAATCCTTGATACAAAGTTCATATTTTTACCTCAATTATCTTTTATCCTGCTCTTCCCTGAGCCCTCTTTTGTCCCTTCTGACCTATCTTCCCACTTAAAGTATTTTCTTCCTGGCCTCATGGAGCATTGCCATGGTGACCACATGACATCATTGCACTGGGAACGGTTGCCTAGGAAACCATATGATGTCATTGCACTGGAGGCAGTTGCCATGGTTACTGAGTTGGCTGAGGTAACTGGGAAAAAGAGTTTGTCATCTGCTGGGTGCCAGGAAATGTTCCCATAAACTGGAATAAAGAAGAGACTTTTATGTATATTTTTACATTGCAGGGAGGGCTGCCTGTGACTCACAGACCCCATTGCTTTATGTCCTGTAACTTCTCTGGCTGGGCTGTTTCCCTTGGTCTCTGGGATCTTGCTCACCTGTTTCTACTGATGAATGTCACTGTGAACATCAAACCACAAGAAAATGAAGAAAAGCTGCCTTGTCCTGTGGTCCTGCATAAAATGGGATTGCAGTTTCTATTGCTCTGATTTTTCCTCTTTGTTTCCCGTGGTTTCTGAGATAAATAGCCCAGCCCAGTATTTATCCAGCACACATCAGAGGTGCTGTAACAGTGAATGTCACAGCCTGAGCTTGCTGCATCTGCACCAGGCTCCTTGTGTGCCTGAAATTTGTTTTCCACTTCTTTCCTACCTTTCCCAATTTCTATTTCATCACTGCTGACATGTACCTGTCTTGTTTTAATAATTCCAGCAGTTCCCAGAAATGTCAATGTGAAAGGTGAAGCAGAGGTTAAATAAAAAGTAGGAGGCAGCTACTAGAGATGAGAAAGGTACTGAAGAACAAGTTTAGTGAAGAACAAGTTTAGTGAGTGTGTGTGATTCATGTAAGGATGTGGGGATGTAAACAGTGGTTAGCACTGTTTGTGATGTGCAGATCTGTACCTCTGGCAGCATTTGTGTAGTTACACAAACATACATGCAATTGCTCTATGGATAAATAAATAACTTTTAATGAAAATAGCTTTTCCAAGTTTCTGCAATTTGAGAGAATTACATGTTTAGGGCACATTAGTCAAGACATGCATGTGTGAGTGTGACTGCCTCCACATGTCAAGTAAAGTCTCTGCTCTCAGTACCCCTGCAGATGCTCTGGAGTTCACTAGAAACTAGTTCCAAACTTCCCACTGAAGTTCATGGAATGAGCCATTCCTTGGCCCCACTGTGTGCAGTCATCTTCAGGCTGAAAATCCAGATCCTTACAATTCCTGTGGAGCTGCAAACAGGAGTGCAGTCAAAGAAGCTCTGGAGAGTGCTGATGTCAGGCCAGGTAACTGAGGAGTTTAGGGGCACCTGAGCTATTGACTGAAATCCAGGGCTCCTGAAATGTTGGGAGAAGGCTGGAATGGGGGTAGGAGCTCAGCTCTGGCAGAACTAGGAGGAAAATCCAGAAGAGGAAATGTAACTTCATTGGGCAGGGAACAGAATTTCCACTTAGGTATGGGGAGAAGAAAGGGAATAGAGGTTGGGGGATTTTGATGTTTGTTTATTTTGGATTCCCCTCCTTATGCTTTACAGGTACTGCTTGATTGACTGTTTATTTATTCAGCATACTGAACAAAGCAATGTCAGTCTTTGTGCCAGAGTAGCTGTAAAAGAAAGTTGTGCTTCATACCTGAAATCATTTAATGTCATTTTGTTCAGATGGCAAGGAACAAAGCAGCTCACAGAGGGGGAAAGCAGCAGCCAGTCAGTGCTCAGGTCTTTCCAACAATCAGGTGAGACATGAATAGTCACTAGCTTGTGCTTCAGATCTGTGTGTAAATCCTTACTTTCTAGTTTGAAATCAGTGCTTAGTTAATTGCCATGCCATGGTGGGGTTTGCAGATCAGGCTATTCTGTTCATGGTGAGCCAAGGGACTTGCCTCAGTGTAAAATATGGCAGTAATCATGGCCTTTCCTGGGCTTTAGTGCACTGGAGCAGCCCTGCAGGTACTAATTAATTGGAGGGATATTTGATCCTACTATTAATGGCCACTTGTGTTACTTTTTCTGTTAACTGAGCTTCAAAATGACCCCTGAACTTGGGTTTGTTTTATTTCAACACTCTACCTGGCAATTTGAGGTTATTGTATTTAAGTACATTTTAAACATTTATGTTTGCATGACATTTACTGGTAAAATATGAGAAAGCAAGCAAGAAACTAGACTGTATTTGTTTAACTGTCAGGGAGGTGTGGGAAAAGGTTGGTAGAGCTTATGGGGTTTTGGTAAATTTTACCTGAAATCCACATTTTTATGATTCATACTGCAGCTTTTCCTGTCTCTGGACTTTTCAGCAATGGCAGGTTTCTGTAAATATTGAAATAATAATTGTATGCTGTGCTATAGCAATACTGGAGATCTCAAGAGGTACAGAATTGTAGATTTGTTTTCCACTAGTGTGAAGCACTTGGGGTTTGTACCTGGTGAAGCTCTGTGAGTAGCAGTGGAGGTGGTTTGTGGTGCTGTAGCACAGACAGTCCTGTGAGAGCTCAGCTTTTGCTGACTAATGCCTCCATCTGCTGGAGAAGTTTGTTTGCACACAGAGTTTGTATTCACTCTGTACTCAGAGAAATAAAATCTTGCTCATGAAACCCCCCAAGGATTTAATCATCATTAGTTACTAGAAGAAAACAAGTTCCTCTGGGATTTTAAGCAGCTAGCACAAATCACTTGGGTGCTCTGTAGCTCTACATCTAGAGGATGTAACTCTGCTACCTGGAGCCAGTACTCTTAATGTTTTATTCTAAAATATCATCACTTACACAGTAGTACTGGAAGTTAAAGTGCAGATTCTACAAACATCTTCCAGTGGGTGGTTTTGTGACTTGGGGCTCAAGCTGGTGCTTTCCCTGAGAGACTGCAGAGGCTGCAGGACTGTCCCTTTGCACTTCATGGCCAAGCAGCATGTACCTGTATGGGACAGGATGAATTTCAGTGCTGGGACTAGAAAGTTCTCAGTATTATTTACACTGGCACTGTACATCAGGATCTGGGCTCCCAAAGCATAATTTTGAATTGTGGAATTAACCTGTTTTGCAATAAACTTGAGAACTTTGACTAAAACTTGTGTCTGGAGACGCTGTAGCCCAGCTAACAGAATACTTCCCTGCCCACCTTTCTCTCTTTAATAAGTTATTTTCTCATTTTTTCCTGCAAATCCATTGATTTATTGAAAGAACAGCATGAGATCATTACTCTATCTTTGCATTATCTTTTTATTCTTATTAGGTTGTGTAGGAAAAGTGTGCAAATAAAAAAACCCCACCCCAAACCATAAAATTTGTGGAGAACAAATATTGTTGTTTATGACAGTGTTGTTAAGAGTAATGATATCAGAACACCTTTGGACTTGATATGGTGGCATTACAAATAAATACAACATTCTTATGTCAGATAAAATTTTAACTTTATAGATATAAAATGAGATAGAAAGTAAATTACACATGATATATAAAATTTGTAACCTTATATATAGGATTAGATGTATTAGTTCAGGATAATTTTAGGGGAAGTAATTAAGGTGTAGATTCTTATTCTTATATGAATATTACATACTGAGATATGTCTATTCATATTTATTTAAATATATTAATTCAATGAACAATAAAAAGGACAATAAACCAGAAAGTCAGAGCACCTTGCCCCTGCCTCCCCACAGTCACTGCAATTCTGTGTCCTTTGGGATCATCCAAAGGACGATCACGTGATAAAAATTATCATTGTACACGTGGAAGTTTGAGATGGCCTTCAGCAGGCAGCCCATGGAACACATCAGCTCCATCTCCTTCAGATCTCAGCTCCACAGGACACTTGTCACTGACTTGGCTGTGCAAGGATCACCAAGGGCCCTTAGCTTTAAGGCAAGGACTTGGAATCGGGGTCAAACAAAGAAAAAAATCCATCTTAGGGACTTAATGTTTTTTAAATGATGAGAGTGGTAGGAAATACCGACTTTAGATTTGCTTTTGTTCTTCTACTGCTAAGGAGAAATCATTCAAGATGTCTTTCAGTGATGACACTGATATGTTTTGTAAGTAAATTGATCCGATACGTGAGAGGGTTTGTGCTTTGTTTGAAAATAAACAACTCAGTACTTCTAGGCAGCAAATATTCTGCTCTGGGTGTTGAGAATGTGGGAAACAAATTTGTGAATGGTAGGAACACTGCAGTCTAGGTCCCACATCCATCATTTGTGTGGACAAATAGCTGCTGTTTACCTTAGCAGCCATCAGAAGCTGTCTTTGAGTAGGATTAATTGAACTGGATGTGCAGTTTAAAAAATCAGGTGGAACCCAGAAGCAAAAGCTTAGGCAGTTATTGTTTTACTTGTGCTGTTACTTCACTTGCAAGAGCAACAATATCTGAAGCTGCCATTGGTAGTAATTTAATAAAGAGGATTTTCTTGGATTTAAAAAACAAAAAACCAACCATCCATCATGTTATATATGCAAATAAAGGCAGAAGAAGTGTTTTTCCCTGAGTGCCCATGCAGGAGCACATTCCATTGCTGATGGCTGTGCTTTGCTCCTCAGAGTGTTCTGGCTGTCAGGATCTTTATGGCTCACATACCTGCAAGTCTCTGCACAGCACCTTGAATTTCTTTTTACTGCCTGTGAACTGAGATGAAGCTACTTACTCTCCTTGTTAATGGATGCTCTTGCTGCTTCAAACTGTTTTCTCGAGAAGTTATTAATAATTTAGTATTTAGCCAATTGTCAATTCTCAATTTTCATTTAAAATCTACTTCAAGTGGCCTGAATTGCCTCTTGCATCATGCTCATAGCTTTGGACAGTGTCATATCCCAGGGAAATTGTTTTTTATGTGCTTCATGTAGGATTGTAAACACAGAGGTGTTGGGATGTTGTGTTGATGGACATGATTCAAATCATAAATTGCCATAAAATTTCAGAACCAGTTCCAGCAGGTCAAGAACATGAATGCAAAATTGTCACACCCTGGATGTCAGTGATCAGATTCACAAGAACTGATGACACATTTTTCATTGGATAAAGTAATAGGCAGAAAATGCTTTCCCCTGAAAAATGTATTTATACCACATTAAGCACAGTAATGCTCCTTAACTTTGGAGATGATATTGTTTATTTTAAAGGAAGAAAAATGTCTGTGTGTGTACTGGAGGAGGGGAGGGTGAGTATTGATTTGAGCAGTTAAGTCATGGAAATCAATTTATTTTTCAGTTCCTGGAGAATGGCTTTGCAGCTGGTGACTGCCTCATCCTTTGTGCCATTGATGGGGCAGAGAGCAATTCTGCTCTCAAGCAGGAAGTTGCTGTGCCTTGGGTGCTGTGTTCAGCTGGGAATAATGATTTGTTTCCAGTGGTTGAATGATGTCAGCAACATTGCCAGCTGAAACTGTGGCTGATGTACCTGTTTGCAAGCTGCCTAGATGCTGTCCTCTCTACACCTTTGTGATTATAGAACATCCTGAGCTGGAATGGATCCACAAGGACATTGATTCAAAGTCCTGGCCCGGCACAGGACACCCCAAGAATCCCAGGCTGTGCCTGAGTGTGTTCTCCAGATGCTTCTGGAGCTCTGGCAGGGTTGGCACAGGCTGGGGATGCTCTGTTGGGTCTCATTCTTGGGGAGCAGCAAACTGAGGCAGTTTTGTTGGAATGTTCTAAACGTTCAGTGGTGCTCAGCTTGGTGCAGAAGCAGTTGGGGACTCCTGATTGCACTGATCAGCCCAACAGCAGAGA
Source organism: Fringilla coelebs (assembly GCF_963513975.1). NCBI lineage: Eukaryota > Metazoa > Chordata > Aves > Passeriformes > Fringillidae > Fringilla > Fringilla coelebs. The sequence goes on along the minus strand of NC_140043.1, from coordinate 4,382,981 downwards.
AATAAGACAAGGTTCTGTGCCTACACAGGCTTGCCTGATGGAGCAGTTTTGCTGCCTTCCTTCCTTCCCTGTGCCACCTCTGCTGGTTCAGTGCCCACCTTATCTATTAATGTCAATTCTCTTCAGTCTGATTTGCAAAATATCTCTCATGCTAGTTGTTCCATTGGAAATTTTGGTGTTCCTTCCACCTTCTTTTTTCCTCCCTATCTATTAGATCTCGTTTCCACGTGTTTAATAATCCTTTCTTTGTGTTTCTTGGTTCAGATGCAACAGTAGAACATTCTTTTTGCAAGTTTGGAATTGTTTCATTCTAAGTTTCTGATTGCTTTACTAAATAAGCCAAACAGATGAGTGCTGATTCTAACTTTCCTCTTATTTTTGGTCCTGATGCCAATGGATGTCAGCCTCCCTTAACTCTAGCATTGCATGGATTACTGGTTAGTAAATGTTTTAAGGTGCCTATGGATCACATGATTGTACTTTTCACTACTCGGTTTAGCTACTATGTGAATGACACTGTAAGAATATAAATGAGTCAATTAGCTGGTGCTTTGTGTCACAAGTTCAGTGTTCCACCACTTCTACCATTGCTGTTTTCAGAGTTAGAAAGTTGGAGCCAACCAAGATTTATGTGGTGCTGAGTATGTTACTTTTTTCCATGGACATGATATAGGAAAAATCTTCTTCATCTCCTATCACTAAACCTTTCCAGACTTGTACATGGAGCTTTTCTATTTGTTGTGAAGCAAAGTGTTAGCAGTGCTTCAGGGTGGTACTGTGATGATCTCTGCTGCCTCCAGCCAGAGGAGTTTGCTGTGAATATTCACCACAAGTCTGTTTTCCCACCAGTACAGTTTGTGGAGTTTAGGATTTCTTTTCTGTGGATCTGGGATACCTTCTTGTGGATCACAAAACATGTTGAAGTTCTGGAACAGATTGCAGCCTATTTCCTGTAACAAGTTCTTCTGTAGAAAAACAGGAAATAAAATAAGTAACTTGTTTTTTCTCCAAGGTTTCTTCAGGATAAACCACAGTGCAGCCTTACAAATTTAATTCCTGGGATATCATTCTGGGTTTGTTTTTTTGGTTTTTGTTTTTTTTTTTTTTTTGAAGTGTAGATTATTTAAGTGGATAACCAGGGAGTTAATGAAATTTACTGATGTAAAAAAGTGAAGATGGTTCTTTGCATGAATAAGGACTCAGATGATAAAAGCAGGAACCTGCAGTTGGAGCACCTTTATAAAGACTAGGGAAGGCTCTTGCTCTTCTGCCAGTGTGCTCCTTGCTTTGTCAAAGGGTAGATCCACTCTTCTGAATTCAGAATGTTTTAGAAACCTTATCAGCAGGGACCTCTGGCATGGTCCTGTCCAAAGCTCATGTACAAACCTTATTAAAAAGCACATGATATGTTTGTTGCCAAGGAAACACAAGCCATTAAGCCCTAGGAACATAATTCATAAAAACAAAATTTTAGCTATTAACATCTACTTTCCCCATTAGTGCCATGAAACCTCCATGAAACAGCCTTGCAGTCTGCAGCTAATGGATGTGCCATAACTGGGAATGAGGAGGGAAAGGAGGAATTGCAACTCACTGAGCTCACAGTGAGGAGAGGGCAGGACAAGGTTTGTTTTCATCTCTTGTGCTCACAAGGCACTGAGCACCTGTTTGTCCCACTCCTGTTCCTGCTCATTATCAATCACATCAAAGACAAGTCTTTGCTAAGCAGGGAAAGATCAGGCCTGCATTTCCAGCAGGTCTGTTGGAATATGAAAATATAAACTTGGCATGAGAAAAGAAAAAGTGAAGCATTTTGTATTGGTTTCACATTTAATATCTTAGTCATTTTAATTTTTACTTCTCTGGATTTAGTATGTGTATTCTGTTATAATTAGCTAACTCACAATGGGTTTAACATGAATTGTGCTTATAGATAGCATTTTAAATTTTTTTTGTTTGTTTGTTTTGGTCATTCTCAATTTGCTCTTAAAATCTATAAGCTGTATTCTTCCTCTTCATCCTTCTCCTTTTAGGAATTAAATTGGATTCATTAATTTTTTTCATCCTAATACTGCAAAGTACTTAGGAATTTCTTGTGAAGGATCCACTGTGGCTACACAGGTGTTCTGTGCCAAAATTGCACTGTACTTGTGTTCTAGGAAATATTTCTAGAAACAAAAAAAAAAGAGGAGTAAAGTGAATATGGCTCAATTTTTGCCTGGTCTCAGCTATTGGTTGCCACTCTAAGGTGTTGTCCAGGACCACAGTCAGGATCCCAAGGCTGGCCTGAGTTATTGTTGGCACTTTGCAGTCACACATGTTCAGCTTTGGGATAAAAAGCCAAAGTGAACTCAGGGTCATTTATTCTTTATTCTCAGCCATCCCACCAATTTTGAACCATCACTTCTGTCTTTGAGAGGAGAATTAACATTGCTGTCTGGAAAAAAATGCTGAATTTACTGGAGTGGGGTAAGGCTTATGAATCCCTGGGATATGTAGCCTCAGTCTGCAAATCATCCATCAACAATTTAGTGTAATAAATCAGTTACAGGCAGCTGATGAAATCCATTGCCAGCTTTTCCCAGAAGTATTTGGACACCTCTCCTGCAGCTTTGGAGAGATCTGTGTATGAACTGAACAAATGGTGATTAGGAGCTCCCAGACTTTGCCCCCACAGCCCTGGTGTGCTTTCAGCTAGCTCACATGCAGATTCTGCTCACATTAGTCACAGTGAAGTGGGGCTCTGAGGTGCACTCTGCTTTCTCCAGGGATTGATGGGCCTTTGCCTGATAACAGCCTCAAGGATTTGGCAGTGAGTGATTAGTACAAAATTAGTATGTGGCACTATTGACTTTTTCAGCCCTGTAACCATAAGAATTACAATTTGTCAAATCTCTGACTTGTGAGCCTGTGATAGCAGATCTGAGTGCAGAGATGAGCTTGTCAAACAGCCTCGTACAGCAGGGTAGATTTAAAGAAAAGGAAACGTGTCAGGGATCTCCAGATAACATAACTCAGTTTGAAGTGTGCCTCCAGAGAACATGAAGGGCAAGGCTACCTTCAAAGCTAGATCAATTGCTCAAGGCTTTGTCTGATCAGATTTTGAAAACCACCAGGAACAGAGATTTCTGTCTTTCTAGACAACCTATTTCAGGACTTGAGCCCTTACACTGAATTTTTTCTCTTCTATATCCACTGGTGATTTCTCCTGCCCCAATCTGACCATTGCTTCTTGCCCTTGCACTGTTATCTCTAACAAGTGTCTTTATCTCACATGTAATTACCCTTTAAATGTTTGATTATCACAGTTGGATTCCTTTCCCAAACCTTTCCTTCTTCAGGCTTAACACATGCAAACCCTCAGCCTCTCTTCACGTGCCACAAGCTGCAGAGGCACTTCACCATTTAGTGATGTTCCCTGAGCTCTCTGCAGTTATCAGTGTCACCTGGGTGACAAAAAGCCCAGGGTGGGACACAGTGTCCCAGGGGCTGCCTCACAAGTCCCTCCTGGCCCACCTGCTCCCTGTGCTCTGCCAGTGCAGCACTGCCAGTGCAGGGGCAGTGCTTGCTGTTAGCACAGTGTACAGAAGGATGTCCTCAAACGATCTGTGTCCTGATATCCCTGTGTTTTCCTCTGCAAAGCAGGAAATCAGGACAATTGTGTAACACAGAAGTTTGTGGAGAAGTTTCTTCTTTGATATTAGCTTTTTTTCAAGTTCAGTGTCAGGAAAAGCACAGAGCTACTGCAAGGGCACTTGATCCTCATGAGTGCCTGGATACTGCACCATTTCTGATCTCCCATTCAAACACAAAATGCCAGGCTGGGGCAAAAAGCATCCTGAGACTGGGACAGACAACAATTCTGTCACTGGTGGGGACCCCAGTGCTTATTTGGCAAAACAGCAACCAGCACAGAGCAGGGACTAAGCAGTGAGAGGGGAAGCCTTGAAACCTGGGCCTGTGCTGATTTTTGCACTATTTTCAAGCAGTTTGGGACTTGAGATCTGCCACCACAATCTGGGAGTGACCCCAGCCTTGTGGGAATTTCTTGGCCTGTTGTTATGGATGGACAAGTATTAGTAGCAGGTTTCTTTTGTGCAGCTCAGGGAGTCACCTCTACTGCTCTGACAGTGAGGGTGTCCCCTCCTGTCCCCAAAATGTTGAAGAATTTTGTCTTGATGGTTGTTATTGAGCAGTGGTTTGCTCATAAAGGTCACCTGGGCTCTGTCATGGTCTGAGGCCGTGGTGGATTCACTGAAACACCTGATCATGATGAAAAGTCTTACATGATAAAATGAGTCTCCTTTCTCTTACTGCCAGCTGTTCTGACTCTTAAGGAATCATTAACAAGTAGTAAAATAATAGCCACTCTAAATCACTTTGGTGTCCTGTGATTGTACAACAATGATTATTATTCTCTACCCCTTGTGATCTCCTTGGAGAAAGTACAATTTAAATACTATTTCAGTCAAGTGAGGGAATTTGTAATGTGTGAACATGGAAAAGTAGCTTTTTATGTGTTTCCTAGTTTGGATACTCAGCCTTCTTATAGAAACTCCTATTACTGATAGATAGGAAATCTCAGAAATCTCAGTGGCAATATAGTGTAAAAAATAAATGTTTCAGGATGTGGAAAAAATTCCAAAAAGTTACAAGTATACAGTTTTTCAGCAAACACATGTGCTATTCCTCTGACAACAGAAAGGGCCTCACTGGTATTGTCATCAAATTATTTTTTTTTAAATGAATGTGGGGTTTGCTTGCTCTCTAAAGCATTGAAATAAAATTTTATCTGCAAGCACAAATGGAAGCTCAAACTCTTAACTGTCCCTCTGGGCTGCACCCAGAGTGTTCTGGAATGTGCATCTCCCATTCTATCTGTGATCTTTGCATGATGTTCCCTAAACATTTACTCCTCTTTTGCATGAGCTTAAGGGAGGACCACTGACATTGGAGGAGTTAGAAGAGATTTTTGCTCTTCTGGGACAGATCTCTCAGAGCAGATTGTGAGCCTTTATTCCAGTGGGATGGATTCCCTCTGCATGTCATCTGTCTGGGTGGTGTTGGAAGCTGCATTCTTGCCTGGGGTGACTTCAGTGCTGCCCCTGATCTGCACAGCTCAGTCTTACAGTCCTCAAGATAGTTTTCAATAAGCAATGTCCTGATGATGTGAAACTTCTTAACTGATGCTGAAAAATGTGTTCCAAATTTTACACACCCTTCTTAAACACAGTGTTCTACACAGTGCAACTGCATCTGAATCACCTGGTTCCACACCTGCAGGGTTGTGAAAGTGCAGGGCTTTTCAAAGCTCTCCACCTTGTCCCTCTGCAAGCAGGTACAGAGAACCTGTCATCAGTGCTAATCCTCCTGCCAGCTGCCACCCTGCTCACACTCCCTGCCTGTTCTATGGGCCAGCCTGCCAAAGGCTTGATCCCATGATCCTTGCTTCTGATAGAGCCACATGTGGATTTATGTGCTGTGTGTGGGGGAAAGCACAGGAATTATTGCTGCAGGGACCAGAAACAGAACAAGTGGAGCTGCTGAACAAGCTGGATGGAGTTATGACCTGTTCTGTGCATCCATCACAGATCCTGCTGGGCCCTGGCAGCTAAACAGGCTGTCAGAGCTATCCAAGCCCACAGGAGCTTTTCCTTTCAGCAGCATTATTTGAAAAATAGGTGAAGTTGTTATGTTCTGCTGCTAGAACTGTTCTTTATTAGGCTCTTATTGATTTCCCACTCCTAATTGCTAATAGCATCCTTCTCTGGCTTTAAGGAAGTGAACTGCAGATGTGGAATCCCCATAAAACCAAGATGACTTTTATGAGGATTTTTTTTGAAGGGGTGAGGAGCAAGGGAAAAAGGAAAAGCATTCCAGGGATTTCTCTCTGTTCCTTTAGTATTGCCATAATTATCCTATGCATGGATGTGTCATTGTTTTCAATTACCACTGTTGAGCTGAATAAATTGGTGCATGATACTAAATGTTGTTCTAGGCTGTAGCTATAGATTGTGCCATGGATTGGATGGATGAAAATATTGCTGTAATGACTGGTTTGGGTACAAATGAAAATTTCGTATCAAATCTTGCAGCAATAGCCTGGCACCACTGAAGAGAAAGAAAAAAGGATACAATGCTGAATTTTTAGTTGCTTTATGGTAATCCTGGGATGGAGGAATGCACAGAACTGCTCCAGGAGGTTTTCTCCCTGAAGAATATTTCTTCTGGTGGAGAACACCCATAACTGGGTCCTGTGGTGGTGTTTGCAGGGGTCCCAGGATGAGGGAAGGGATGAGAATCTTGACTCCATGTATCAGAATGATTTATTATTTTATGATATATATTATATTAGAAGAAAATGATATACTAAAAGAATAGAAGAAAGGATTTCATCAGAAGGCTAGCAAGGAATAGAAAGGAATGGTAAAATCTTGTGACTGACCAGAGAGTTGGAGCCAGCTGACTGTGATTGGCCATTAATTAAATCACCACATGAGACCAATCACAGATCCACCTGTTGCATTCCACAGCAGCAGATAATTATTGTTTACATTTCATTTCTGAGGCCTCTCAGCTTCTCAGGAGAAAAAAATCCTAATGAAAGGATTTTTCATAAAATATATCTGTGACAGGATCCCCCTGCCTTGCCCTGTACTCCCTGGGCTCGGCGGGGGTTTGGGGAATACCGGCTCATCCAGTCGGTCGGGCTTTGTGCCCTTTGCAGCCGCAGATCACAGGGAAGATACGGCTTTTGAAGGCAGGCTATTCCCAAATATTCTCTCCTCGTGCCTGAGTGGTGCATTCTTAGGCATAATCAGCCCCCGTGCCCCTGGAACAAAGGGGCAGGTGGCTCTGACTCTGGGAATGCTGATGGTGCTCGCTGCTGCCTCTGCTCTGAGCACCGCTGCAATCAGCAGGGCTTGGAACGTGAGCTTGGAGGCATCAGCAAACCCTGCCCAGGGCTGGGCTGTGCCACGGCTGGGGCGGCTGCTGTGCCTCAGCAGAGCTGCAGACGTGGGGAAGAGTTTGGTTCCTTCCGTGAAGAGTCGATTATATTAAATGATCGGGTTGTCTGTCTCCTTACATCACAGTGTGAGGAAAGAGATCTGCTCCTGTAAAGAACAAGTAGGAGTTTTGGATGTTCTGCTGCCAGTAAACACTCATCTAAAAATGTAAGGGACCAGCCTGTGCCTCAGTCACAATCCCGGCAACAGCCCCACCCACCCACGGCTCACCTCTCATCCTTCCTCATGTTCTGACACACCTGGAGAAATCCTCACCTAAATGCACACATGGCCTGAAATAACATCCATCTCATGGAGAAAACAATTGATAGCTGAGGTCCATGAACTAGAAATCCTCTCAGAAATGTTCTTCTTTCTACAAAATGATTTTTAAAGTCTGTCCAAATACTGCTTCACAGTTGTTTTGGGGGAGGTACCTCTGCAGAAATGTACCTGGTAATTTATTGATGTTTTCTTGTTTTCAGATGTCAGTATCTTTTTCGCACTCTTCATTATTGCCATTTCTCTTCTTTCTTTTCCAACAGTAATCTGTGTATAATCTGGGTTGGTTGTTTTGTTTTTGGTTTTTTTTTTTTGGTAGATTTGTTAGCTTTTCCTTCCCCCTAGTAGGGATTTGTTTGCAGGAAAATTTTTCACTTTTCTCCTGACCAGAGATTCCTTAAAGAATATTTCAACAGGTTCTCTCCAACAATATTTTCTGTTCTCTTTCATTTTCAGGAAGCTTAATATCTATTTTGTAGACTATTATTTAGACTTTGTCCCTATTTGATTTCTCAACCAAACACTTTTAACTGAAGAGCCCCTGGGACCCTGTGCAGCAAATTGGACATTAATATTAGGTTATGACATTAGTAGATTATGGTCTTTTCTCCCCATCACTTAGATTTCTTTAATCAAATTAAACTGTCAGATGCAATAAATAAGAATATATTTATTGCTGTTTATTGCTGTAGGGCAATCAAAACATGCCCACAAAGGCTGAGGCTGTCTGCTGTTCAAGAGTAATTACATTGGGTTTGAGCAAATCAAATAGGGCAACTAAGGCTTTCATTGGGTCTCCTGGAAAAGAGGAGAATTATTTCAGTGGAAGGGGCATCAGCAGCTCAGCTCCTGTTCATTTCTCTCCTGTATTTTATGCAGCTGAGCTGCTCTTTTCCCTAAAGTGTTTCTGGAACATGAGTGTTAAAAATATTGTGAGAGCTGGCATGATGATTATGCAGCTCATTTGCATAATTCCTTCTGTTTTTTAGGTTTAGCAATAGTAGAAGTGGCAGGCCAGAATGTATCCATCTCTGAAAAATGTTTTTCTGGACACATTGTTTCAAGGGAAAGGGGAAATCCCAAAAAGGATTAGCAAGACTCTAGTATATACAAAATACAATGGATTAGATAATGAGAATAAGGCATAATGTCCTGTGTTATTTAGTCTATTATTTATGAGATAATAATAATAATATTTCTGTTTTAATGAGAATGGTACTCACTTGAGAAGTTGCTTGTGGGGATTAATCTGCCCTGCTATCAGGTGACTAAATCTGGAGACAGCCTGCATTGGCTTTGGGGAGTAATTTTTAATCTGTTATTCAACTTTATTAGTCCCAGTGGAAATTTCAAACCCATCTCTTGCCATTAGTCCTCCCCTATTAACCTCCTTAAATATAAGAATTAATAAAACAAATGAATTATTTGCACTCTTGGCCTGTTTTGTAGGAGGAATACAGCCCTGAGATTGTTGTTTCTATAAGATTGGCAATGCTGAGATACTGCAGGGTTGAGTGTACTCAGTGATCACACAGAGATAATTTAATTTAATCAGTTGCTGAAGAAGTGAATGTATTTCCTTGCTTCATTTCTGCTGGTCTATCTGCATATAGATCTATTTTTATGTCCTCTGATATTCTCCTCTGTAGAGATACTAATCAGAAAATTAGTCTTGAAAGTGTTCATTTTTGTTATCTCTTTTGTCTCTTGATGAATACGTGGTTTTGTTCATGTTTCTCAACCTGATCCTCTCAGTGAATAAGAATAGAATGACCTTGCTTTCTTTCTGATAACCTTGTAGGAAAACACCTGTTTTCCTGCTGATTTTTTTTTCTATCTACGTCATACCTGCTGGACTTCAGATCTTTTTTTGCTTTTAGTAATTCCTCTGCAACCGATTGCACATTTTAGTTTCCCACATTTTTGTTATCCTTCTGTGACTAATTCTTCTAATTAGAACCAGGTTTTGCTCACTTAATCAAGATTGTAGAAAGAGAAGAAGGACTTTTGACATCAAAAAGTGTTAAACAATTCTCTTAATGCCACTCTCCATTATTAGAACCATATTAGGAAAGCTGTGCTGGGAGCCTTTGAATTTATATCCATTTGCAAATATGAACTCTTTTCCAAGTTCACACTGCAGGACTAGGAAACTCTCAAAGGAGGGTAGAGAATTTACTAACATAGCATGTGGCTTTCTGCAAATACAATAATTACAAATGTTTTGTCTGTGTTTGTCCTTCATTGCTTGCAGAAAGGATACTGTGTGTGTTAGCATTTCTGAAGAGCATCCCCAAAGAAATCTACTTGCTTTATCAAGAGATGTGGAGGAATGCCAGGGAAAAGATTAGAGGAGTTCCTCTGTGGGAGGTACTTTGCATGCTGATGCATCTTTCTCTTTGTTTGTAGTTGATTTGTTTCACCATTGCTTTATCATTTGTCATCCTCAGGAGGAAGATTTTACACAAAAGTTTGTAAGAGACTTGGGTAAGTGCTAGTAACTCTCACATTTTCTGAGGACAGCACAGCAATTGCAGCTGCTACACAGTTGATGAGCTGCCCTGTGCCCCATCAGAGAGCTGTGGCTGGTCAGTTGGGAATGCAGATCCATCACATTTATCCCATTTGCTCTCCAGCAGCAGCCTGGGGTGGGAATTTGAACCAGGACCTCGCTGGTCTGTAGCTAATTGCCCTCTCCTCCATTCTCTGTTTGTCTGTCAGGTCTGAACAGACATATTCATGATAAGCTTAATGTCACCAGGCTCTATCCAGAGGGGAGCACTCACTATAGACATGGATCAGAGGCACTGAGTTATCTCACTTAAACTATCTGGTTTTCTCACTCCCGTTAAAATCTCTCTTGCTTCAATAAATTGCCTTGGCTCACAGGCAAAGCTAGAGAAATACCCTCAGTATATTGAATTATTTGTCAATTGGAACCCTAAAACTGCTTGAAGAGACCCTTCAGGAGGATGAGAGACCCACAGAAGCACATTGCTAGCAGAGAGTGAGGAAGAGAAATGACTGTTGTGTTCTGATGTGGTGTTCTCTCATGATATCAGGAGATTCACTCCTGCTTATCTTGAAAGCTTTAACACAAAGAAAGATGCAGCCTATTTCCAATCTGAAAACCTGCCTGACCTTTCAGTGCACACCTTTTGTATGCACTGAATTCAAGCAGTGAATCACTGGGTACACCAACAACCTACAATGCTTCCAGGTTTCTCTTTGGGCTGCAGATATGTGGATGTGGAGATGAGATATTCAGAGCCTTGACAAAGCTGCCTCCCCTTCTGACAGTCTTGTAGATGATGTTGGTTTCTGCTTAGTTTCTGTTTGTGGCCTACAGAAATAAAAAAAAACAATTCAGTTTGTTTCCACTGTACATAAAGATAGGAACAGTGTGATTACTATTTTTTAGATGTTTGTTCTCCATTAGTGTTTCAAACCTTGGAATTTTGTTGGTGTGGCCACTCTGTGGCCAGAGGCTACAGTATTGCTCAGCCTCTGGGCTCTCTTCTGCAGAGGCTGGGGTGAGAGCACAAACAAGGCACATTAGGGTAGATCAGTTCCTGACTAATGTTTTCTTTTGCTTGCCTCTGTAGGCTGACACAAAAATGGAATTCATGAAAACCAAACTTTTTGTTAGGTGCAAGGACCTGGAGGAAAATGTGTCAATCTTTGTAAAGAAGTGCCATCTGCAGCCTATCTTAGGCAAACTGTTTCCTGATAATTAAGGTTAGTAAATAAGTCTTTTATTTTTCACTGAAATACACAGCAGGGAAGGTCAGAACTAATGGGAGTTTTGGATGCTCAGCAGCTTTCAGGGTTAATTTTTTCTCTGTTGGATTTAAAGCTAACATTTCACAGTCATGTAGGACAAACTGAAGAATGTGTTTGGGAGAGATGCCTAAACTATCAAAGCTAGCACTGTTTTATAAGAGTATAGCTGCTCAAGCAATAGAGAATTTAAAATTTCACTCTTTCAAGTAATCCCATTGTATTATAGGTTCTTTGCTGCTTTTTATTAGCCACAATTACCACAGGGTAGTTTACCCAGGAGAAAATCGTTGCCAATGAGCAGAGTGCCAGCCCTTGATTTCATTTCAGAGGAAATAACACCTGCAAGATCAGTCAGGCCTGCTGTGCTTCCCACGTCCTTGACTGCTTGTTCTGCTCAGTGCCACTTCAAGGTCACATTTTACACCCTAAAGGCTGTAAATGAATAATAATTCCCTAATATCAGACAAGGAATGGGACTGTCAGATATCCTCAGAGCCCAGAAATATGCCTGGCACCCGGATATATTGTTCTAAATACCCTGGACTTCTCTGACCCCTTCTAGCTCAAACAGAGGCTCATGGGTATCATTTGGGGAAGCTTCCTTACTCAGAGCTGTGAGGATCTGTCCATAAGCTGTGTGTTCCACATCTTTGTGGCCACTTGCTTTGCTTAGCTTAATTCTGAAGTCAGAGGAGCAAATAAAGGGAGAGCAGACCCAAGCTCTGATGAACTTTGAACTTACTCAAATGTGAAGCTGATTAGCTACAATAGAGAGAGCCAACACCATGGTCTAAACAGCCTGAAATTCAGCTCAGTAAGCTCCTGGGTCCAGATCTTGTGTTCACATGCATCTTTACAGTATCCATGTGAGAGATTGAAGCTTCCCCTTCCCAGAAACACAGGACTGTTTCTCCATTGACTAATGCTGCTGAGCTGAGAGATGACACAGAGGTTGTCCCAGATCCTGGACCCCTGGGTTTTCCCCAGGTGCCAGGTCACTCCTCACAGATAATTGCTTACCATCATCAACTAAAAGAACTACATCTTCCATGACTAGATTTACAGGTACAACCACTTAAAAAAAAAAAAAAGTATTCACCCACAGTGAGGTAAATATGCAGGTTTATTGCAGCCAAGCCACTCCTTTCTGTGTCATTCCTTCTCAGACATCTGCTCGTGGATGTTAAAACCCCGAGCACCTTTGGCAGGGACACTGAACTGTGAAATCTGCAGCACCTGTGACAGAGGAGCACTCTTTGGGAAAAAAATTGTCCAAGGAAAAGCAGCAGCTTCAACTTGTGTCCCATTGGAGACAAGTGAATCTGAAGTTATATATTATATAAGACGTAGGTGATGACAGCAGTTTATCATTAACCCGAACTCTGCAAGAAGCACATAAGGAGAGAAAGAAGAAGAAAGCCAGAGAAGCAGCCAGGATGGAATCCATCATAAGGATCAACAATGCTGCAGACATCTCTGTTATTGTTCTCTACTTTTTGATAGTTCTGGCAGTGGGACTATGGGTATGTTGGGATTTTATTTTGTTTTACTTGATGAGCAGGTAGATCATAGAGTCTTGGCAAAATAGCTTAGTAAGTGAGAAGGTGTAATTAGATAAAGATTTTGATGCTTAATTAAAATAATTAACAAATGCATGGTGGGCAAAACGTGGGCATTTATTTACATCAGAGGGGATGGTGACCCAGGGTGGCATCATCCCTTTGGGTGGATGAATGGAGCCACTGGGGAAGGTGGAGTGATGGAGTTTGTGTGGGATGGAGCCGAGAGATGCGATCGGTGAAGATCAGCCAGGGTCCCTCTCCGAAACAGGCTGCGCCTGAGAGCGGCACTGGCCACGGAGCCCTGGGGCTGGGGGGAGCTGTGCTGTGAGGTGGTGCCCGGGGAGGGGGAGCCGCGGGGCTGGAAGGGACGGGACGCCGTGTGCGGAGGGGTGGGGAGGCGGTGCGGCAGCGCACACAGAGCCGGGACGGGGACAGGGACCGGGACAGGACGGGGACAGGGCCGGCAGAGCCGCACGGGCCGAGGCTGCGGGCGCCGTTTGAGGGCAGCGTTGGCGCGGCTGTGCCCGGGCTCCAGGGTGCGGAGCGGCGGGGCTGGGAGCAGGAGCGGCCCCGGGGCTGTGGCAGGGAGCAGGAGTTGGGAGCAGGAGCGGCCCCGGGGCAGGGGCTGGCCGTGCCTGTGCTCGGTGCCTCTTGCCCGGCCGGCAGCGCTGCGAGGGGAGCCCGGAGCCTCGGAGAGCCCCTGGAGCCAGGGGAGAAAACCAGCGCTGGGACCTCAGAGCTGAAGCGTTTGAGAGAATGGGCCGATGCATTGAGCTACAGGGGAATGGCACTGAATTCGGGTTTCCCCTCCTGAACATCTGACCAGTAACAAGCAGAGAGGAGGGATTGCCTTTCAGGGATCCTCTGCTTTCCAGGAGCATCCCAGGAACATTTCACAGTGCAGAAAAGTCAGCTGCAGAACAAACATCCCTTTCTAACAGCCTGGCAATATTTTGAGGGGCACCAACAATTTACGGTTTGCACAAAGTTGACACAACCTTTCCTTTGCTTCTTCAGCAGAGGAGCAGAGGCCAAAAATGTAGCTAAAAATCTGGAGCTCAAGTCCACCAGAACACCTTGTTGCCTGGCAGGAGGGAGCTGGGTCCTGCTATGAGAGCCTGGCTGTTGCTGTAGTGAACTTCATGTTAAAGATCTCTGACAATAAGGGGCTGATCTCTGGCTTCTCAGGCCATTGTGTGCTGAGTTAATTCCTGGAAACTTTTCTTTCCAGCCATGAAGACGTTATTACTGGACAAATACTTACCCAGTTGCTGTGTGTAGTTCAATGTAAATCCATCATATTTACTTCCTTTCTTCTGCATCAGAAGAAAATATATGGATAATTTTCCCAGGTCTTCGTTCTTTATTTACCTGTTCAAAGTCCATCAGAGATGACAATGGAAATCCAGTAAATAACAGCTCAAGGTCATTAATAAAAATTGGAGGAAACTTCCCTCTAAGCCTATCCCTTGTCAAAGACAGCATGAGTTTGTAAAAAGGAAATTTTAGCTGGCGTGTTCTTTTGGAGCTTCAGAGGGAATCAGGCACAATGCTGATATCACAGATACCTGTAGGGGCAGGATGGTATGGAGTAAAAAAGCTGCATACTTTCTGTAAATAAACTTGCACCTTATAGTCTAGTTTGATGCCTGAAAACAAAGTCTTTTCACCCCAACAAAAAATTCATGTGAGCTTTTACTTGAGGGAAAATTTTTCTTGGTTAAATTTAATTTTATTTAGTGTTTCCCACTATAATGAAAGGTGAAGGAATGAAACTTGAATGGCTAATGCAGACCTAGATAAAAGAATCATTGTTCCATTGTATTATGGTATTGCATTGTGTTCCATTGTATTTTCTTCATCATAAGGTTGTTCTTTTTCTTCCACTTTACCCTGCCCATGTGTTTTGTCATCCCTTCTCTCCAGCTGTCTGTTCTCAGCCTGTGTATAGCTTGCCTAGCCCACTTGGGACATGATTCAAACTTTCTTTTTCCTTTTTTCCAGGCGATGTACTCCACCAACAGGGGCACCGTGGGAGGGTTTTTCCTGGCTGGACGGAGCATGGTGTGGTGGCCGGTGAGTGCTGGGCGTACAAAGCACAGGATGTGCATTGCCCTGTCCTGTCCCTGCATTTCCAGAGCTCTGTGACACTGCTGAGGCTCTGTGCCTTTGTTGTGTGGCTGCAAATCCAACTCTTTCTCCAGCCACTGGTGTCACAGGGCAGACTGCACAAACAAAGCCATGGGATGGGCAGGGAAAAGTGTTGGGGGAAGTTGTCTGTGCTCAGCTCTGAGCTGTCTTGATTATGTGATCAACTTGTTTGACTATAAATACATTGGTAATGTCAGTACAGACAAATCCAGTGCTTTGCCTTTCATCCCACTTTAAAACTTTTCAATATTTGGACTCTATTCTTTTCATTGCACTCAAAGAAGCTGGCTCATTTTAAGGTTATCACAGACAGGAATTAATTTACTGAAATTTTCCCCTTTATTGCTCTATTGTTTCTACTTTTGGTAACAAGTTCTGGTCTGTACAAGGAGAAAAATCCTGGAAATGTTCTGATATGTTATTGGTAAAATATATTTTAAATGAATTTAAAGATTAGCTGTGGCTTATCTTGATTGTCTTCTGTGGCTCTCTATCATCTTCCAAGATGGAGAACAGGAGTCAAAGCTATAAAGTGTTTTTAGCCATCCACTCCATCAGGCCATTTGGCAGGAATGATGTTAGAAACAATTATCTATTCCTTCCTGATCATACAGTCTCTTTAATATGAAAAGCAGACAACTTAGACAAACCTGCATTTTCTGTATTACAGGAATACAGGAAATGGAATTGTGTTGTACATGATTCCATTCGTTTGAATGGAATTCCTCAACACTTCTGATCTTGCATTCAGTCTCAGAAAATGTTTCTGCACTTCATTAAGGCTTGGGAGTCAAGACTCCACACACATTGATTCAGTTACAGGACAGAAGAGTGAGAGTAAATATTGATTCCCTAAAGATTTAGGAATTTTTTTGAAGTAGGCTGCAGAAATACCTACACAGCTTTCAGTCCTGTGCTTCAGGGAGCTGCTCTCTGCCTGTAGAAGGCATTGGGACAGCCTCTGGAAGGACATGAAAGGATTAAAGGCCAATGGCAGTAAAAGGTTTCTTCATCTGATGTAGTAGATCTGAGAAAATTCAGGTTCCTTTGGAAGATTGAGGAAAGAAAAAATTTCCAAGTTATTTTAAGATAAAACCCATTATTCAGGGAGAAGAGAAGAAAACCTAACAGATTACTCTACTCAACTGCCACTTTAATCAGGGGGCTGGTTTTAACCTTGTGCAGTTGTCAGCCTGTCAGGGGGACAGGAATGTCCTTTTGTGCAGATGGAAATGGAGATGGAGGCAGCAAGGCAGCCAAGACTCACCATAGGAAAATTCTGTCTTGCTCCAGTGGCACTGAGAACTCCTAATGATCCCCTGAGACCTGGGGGGAGGATCTGACACCGAGTCCTCAGCCAGCACAAACCCCACAGAGGCAGCAAGCTCCTCTCCTCCAGTGGGAAGCCAACAGGGATCAGCCCACAGCTCCTGCCAGGATCCCCTCTTTCCTTCCCAGACTCTGTGAGCTCAGTGTGGACAAAGTGCTAGTCCTCAGTGCAGTCCTACATCTCCTCTTCAATCCTTCCCTCTGGAATGCCAGGAGGGGCTTCCCATGCCATAAAAATGAACCTTTCTTGCTGTTCTTCCTCGTATCACTCAAAATAAACAAACAGCAAGCGCTCCAAAACCACAAACTAAATACCATGTCAGCAGCACCACCCTGGAAAGTTTGCCTTGGATAAAAAGAGATTCCAAAACACCAATTCTCACAGCTTAGCAGGTAGATGGGATGTCAATCACCCAGAGCAAACTGGGCTGAAATGATGAGGAAACCAATGAAAGTATAGAAAGTTTAGTCAGAGATGTGATCTCAGCTCTGCAACTGCTAAAGCTGAGTGTGGTGTTTTACTTTTTGCTTTGACTTCTCTTTTGTGCCAAGTCAGGGCTAACCTGCAGTGGTTCTGGAGGCCTCAGTGCATTTCTACAGAAAGGGTGGGGGCAGTTGTTTTGCAAGTGGGCTCTTGTTTGTCAGATTTCTCCCCTGCCATTTCAGGATAATGACCCTTGTCATGTAATTGCTTTCTGGAACAGAACAAAATGAAGAAAAAAATCCTTCCACAAACTTGGTATAAACTTAAATCCCCTAAACTAACCGTGTTTTTCAGTTGTTGTCTGTATTCTATGCTCTGCAGGCCACCCACAAGGGGCATTTGTGACCCTAGAGGGAAGGAGGCTCACAGCAGTGTGTCAGGATCTCTTCTCTTCACTTAAACCATATCATATCTGTGGCTTGGCAGACTACAGGAGACCCTGGTGATGAAGAGCTAGAGATGATTCCTGTTCTAGTATGGATTTTGAATGTTTGTGGTCACTGGCTAACTGTGGTTGTGATTTGATTTCTCAATGTATAAAATGGGACCAAGACACATCCTGGGCCAAATCTGCCCTGCTTTGGCTCTGATTGTTCTGCTCCAGCAGCATCCAGGAAAGTTGCTCAGCATTTTGCAGGACCAAGCCCAGAGATAGTTTTCTGGCTGAGGTGAGAGTTCACTTCACTGGAATCCCTGCCCTTGTGCAGTGGCTGAGCCATCTCAGTAGTTCCATGGTTAATTAGGGATAAAGGTACATAAAATCATTCTCCCAGATTATCCAAAACTGAAATCTGTTGTTGGTGAGTCATAATGTAAGAAATGCTTGTGAAATGCTGAGCCCTTTCCACTGCCTTGTTATAGAAACTGACAGAAGAATCTTCAAGAAACTGGTCTTGGTCTCTTGGGCTTTGAGGGAAATATCTTCAGGAAAGACTCCTGGCTCTTGAAACCCTCATCATCAGCTCTGCTTTTTCCAAAAAGACACAGAGAAGTTCAAGGCAAGTGACAGCTCTGTAGCAATGGGCCTTGCCAGCTTCAGCTTCCTTTGCCAGATGAAGGAGTTGGGTTCAGCCAAATGCTTCCTGCCATTGTAGGACATGGAGTATCTGTTCCTGCAGAGCAGTCAGCTTTGCTAGCAGCCACTCTCCCAGGATTAACAATTAAAAAACCTCAAACTTTTGAAGCTTTCCTGCTTTTGAATTTTCTTCTTCAGGTTCTGTAGTTTTGCAGACAGATCTGTCTGCACAAAATTATGGGTTACCTTGTGCACCTCAGTTCCTGAGGCATGAATAGGACAAAGAGTGTCTGCTGGGCATGTGGAGCCAGCTCTGTTAGAAAGATTTACTGAACAGTAGTGCAGGGTCAAGGGCACTCCAAAGAGAAATGTAACTCAGCTTGTTTCTGGTCATGTACATTTAGATCTTTGTGAGACAGATAAGAGTTAGGGGAAAAAAACCCAAGAGATTCTTTTAGCTTCAGCTGTGCACAGCTAATCTTTGTGGCCATCAGAACTGACAACTGGCACGATTTCTCTGATCTTTGCAGCCAGGTAGGTTTTACACAGTCTCAGGATTTTGCCCACTTGGCTGAATCTGACACTGCTATGAGGAACCAGGAACAGCAATTCTGCTGTGAATAGGATTTGCATTTCCTTTTCTTAGGTAAAGTAGAATGAAAAATTACCTTGTCAAGTTCCATGGAAAAAAAAAAAATAGTGTTAAATCAATAGTTTTCAGGGTAAAAAGAATAATGAAGTAATGAAAGCAAAGCTCTGATAGAAAAGTAGGAGTTCAGTGAAATGGATTTCTACAGAATCTGTGAGACTTTCCAGCTGGCTGGGAGGTGTTGTTTCTGTCTCAGAGTACAAAGTGAGGAGGTGTCAGATCCTCCTGAGCCTGAGCTGTTCCAGGTTTGTTGGAGCACAGACATTTTGATGATTATTGTCCATCCATCCCTCCTGCTTAGCACACTGGGAATTGTAAAGATGTGGTTTAACTGGGGAATAATGCAATTCATGGAATTTTCAGGTTAATTGGGAAAGAAGAATAAAACCCCACACTTCCTTCCTTGGGTCTCAGAGCCTTGGAAGTGTGGCAGGAATATTGCTTTGTAGGGACTGAGGGTGATCCCAAAAAACTCAGGTAGGAAAAGTAAAGCCTTTGCATCAGAGTAAAGCCACATGCTGCAGGGCAGAGCTGTTAAAGAAAAGCATGAACAGCCTCAAGGAGCAGGAATGAGAAATGTGCCAGGGGAGAGGGGTTTGAGAAGAGCTTCTGCAGGAGTGATAGCCCAGGGATGGCTCAGGAGCCTGTGGGGGGAGAGGATCAATGGGAAAAGGTTTGGTACTGAGCTGATGCCTGCAGGAGGGTGGGATGTGCTGGCAGGTCCTGGCAGGGAGAGGATTCTGTGCATTCTGCCACTGGCCTGCCCAGTGCATCCATCCAGCTGGGAATGGTGGGGCCAGGATGTCACTGCATCCTCCACTTCATGGGAAGAGCAAGGTGAAAGAGTTAATGAATAACAGGAAAAAACACAGTGATCATCATCTGCTTCAGGGTGGTGGTACTTCTGCTGAACAGAGTGCTCTTGTTAAGGCCTGACCTCTTAAAATATATTAAAAGAGTTAATGTTCCACGTTTGCCTCAGGTTAGTTCAGGTTTTTCATCCTCTTTCCCTCTTAGCAGCTTTTGTCCCTTTCAACCAACTTTCTTCTTCACCTTTCCTCCTAGATCTGCCTTTAAAGTCAATTCACTCACACATTCTCTGAGAACAGTTAACACTTCCAGAAGATTGTTTCCCTCTGCCATTCCCAGTTGCAGCCCAGGGTTTTTAAGATGTTCAGCATCTACCAATGGCAAATCAAGAATTCCAGTAATCAGCCTTTCCAGTACAAAAATCCCACAGCAGTAAGTTCTTCAGCAAGGCAGCTCAGGCCCAGAGCCCATCTGCCTTCTTTCCTCATCCTTAAAATATGGCAGATGGGAAATTCCTCCTTCCCCCCTGGCATCAGCAGCCAATGGGGTGTGAGGGGATTTGGTCAGCACTCTTCTTGCTGTGACCATGCTGCAGATTAAAGGGGAATCTGCATTTTCCTGGTTATGAAGCCAAGTTCTCCCTTCCCAGATACCTGACATAACTGAAACTTATTTTTAAAATTGCATCCATTATTAGTATGTGTGGATCTTAAAGTTCTGCTGCACTGGATGTTCCCTAATTCAGAGAAAAAAATTAGGATGTAAATGTGGGATCTGCATTCACATTGTTTTGTCCTTGTGCTGGTCCTGAATATGTTGGGAGTTTTGCCTTGGTTTGGTTTTGTGTTTTCCTTTCAATGCAATGGTATTTTAGATAAATTTGAGAACAGAGCATCAGCAGCATTGCCTGCAGTGTGTCCTGGGGTTTCAGGCACTGAGCCAAAGCTTCTGCCTGTCAGTTCTCAAAGTTCTTCTTTAGCTGCTTTTGTTACTTGGGTCTGCCTTTAAGCTTTTGAACCAGGAGAGGGAACACATTCAATAAAATCAGAGATTAATGTGGTTAATATTTTCTGGTGATTGCATTTCTAGTAACCTAGATTTAAGTTTAATTATTTATCTCCAAGGAAAGCATGGGGCAACAGTGCTAATGCTTGGTAGAAGGTGACACTTTTTCTTCACTATCATTTCTGGAAAACTGTTGCTGTCACCAAGGGGTTAGAAGGAACAGAGGTCTTTTGTTTGCCAATCTTTGTTGCAAAACTTATCAGTTCTGTAGAAATGTCATATGACCAACTGGTTACAGTTCTGTAGGGCACAACTGGCTTTTAGAAATGTGTAAAAACCCCAAATCCAGAACTGAGTGAACTTAGAATCATACATTTCCTTTCCCAGCAAAAGAAAAGTTTGTCTGCAGAAAAAGACTTTAAGAAATCAGGAGATCAAACTGATGGAAGAGAAAAACAGTAAGCCTGGAAAAGAAAGAGTGGAACCCTCTGAATTTTATTTGTGTGTTGCAAATAAAAATAGGGGAGGATGATCTATTTGTTATCAGAGATCAGGATTGTGGGTTGAAGAGTGTGGTTGCTGTTTCTGGCTATGGCATAGCTCTGTAGAATAAATCTCTGCAGGGGTGGATTTCTAGGATGAAATCCTTCATCCTCCCAAAACTCAGGTGATTGTCCCAGACACATTGATTGAATATTTGCTGCTATTCAAATCAGTTGGACTCAATGATCCTTGTGGGTCCCTTCCAACCCAGGGCATTCCATGATTCAAATGAGAGTATTGGGAGAGGTCAGCAGAAATTCTCTTGCCTGCTTTTTATGTGGTTTCCTTTTCATTGTTTATTGTTGTTGTTGTTTAAGCTTTCAGAGGATGTAAGAAAAAAATAAAGAAAAAAAAAGTGTTCATTTTTTAATCTCAGAACTCTTCCAGCTTCCTTGTCCTCTGCCCACAATACTCAATCCAATCCAACCTCTTTTTTATGCCTGACTTCTCACCCGGCATCCTTCAGTCCCTGAGCCAGTAAATCATCACTGGGTATTTCTGCTGCCTTTCATGTGTTCCTTTGGAGGAAATGAAGCTCATTCCTTTTCATCTTTTCTATTGTCTAAAATACTTGATTAAGAGTTAGGTCTTTGTGAATGGCTCCTGCCTGTCTGTACACCAACAGGAACCTTTCATTTTTTTAATCTCTCCCAGTTCACCAATTCCCATGTTCTCCCTATGTGATGTTTGTATGATCAGTGCAATATTTGGGGGTCTTAAAGATTCAGCACTTCTTAAATAGAACTCTTTGATTTGCTATTGCTCCTACCTTCCACTTTCTCAGCAGACATTCCTGCTATGCAGCTTTCAGAATTTAACTCAGTAATCAAATCCCTTTTGGCTAAAAGTGAACCAAGTCCAGCTCTCACCAGGGGCAATTTGGATGCCCAGGCTGTGCAATGTGGAGCAGGGAGTGCAGGTCTGACAGGTGGGGATTTCTTCCTTGAACAAGGAAAATCAGTCTTCTTCCCTGATTGCCTGGATATCATCCCAATGCCAGTTTGGCAAGTTTTGCAAACATTTAAAAATCTATATTGGTGTAATATATTTTTTGACTCAACTGGAAGATATTTGGTTCACCATCCTGTTGTCCCTCACTGTTGTGGTTGTGGTGGCTGGGGGCTCTGGTTTCAGTGGGAACAAGAAGTGGGAGTCCTGAAAGCTCTCAAGGAATTGATTGTCAGTCATTGTCATCAGCAGCACCTCCACAGACAGCACGAGTTCAATGTGCCAGAGGAAGGGGATTTTTTAGCAATTCCCACATAAGAGTTAATTTTTAATTAATTAATTAATTTATTTTTCTCTTTGCAGATTGGTGCTTCTCTGTTTGCCAGCAACATTGGCAGTGGGCACTTTGTGGGAATAGCAGGAACAGCAGCAGCTGGAGGAATTGCCATTGGAGGATATGAGTGGAATGTAAGTGGCATCTATGTCAGGGAAATACTTGTGACATCTGGATTATCTGCAGAGCTTAATCAAAATAACATTGCCTGGTAATTTAGGACTGTCAAAGTTTGTGCTTGGCAACACTTGTTTTCTGCACAGACCGATAAGAGCCAATGTAATCTGGTACTTAACCTGTCTAAGCCACTGAAGAAGGTGACACTTTTCAGTTGAGGATTTTTAGAGAGTATTTGAACCAAATTAGTTGGTGGATTTTCTACTCTATGCACATATTTTTATTACTTTTAAAGTATTTGTGAACAACATTTTCAGACTGCAAGATGCTGGGAAGAATTTATCAGGCAATCCATGGTAATTTTTGCAGCATTTTGCTATGTAGAAATAATTGAAGAGGCTGTAAGGAATTTTGAACATCCTCCACAAGCACCTGCATTCCAAAAATCTTTTCCTCTTTACCTTCTCCTTCCTGTCATTATGCTGGAGCTTTGCTCACGGTTCCAGCACAGGGCAGAGCTATCACAAATCATTGTCTATACCATCGGGGGGTAAATGAGCTTCCCGGAGTAGCGGGGTCAGTGTGGGCTGCAGCAGCTCGGAGACTCCCCTGAACCACCGCAGCCCATTTCCTTGTGCTGTCAGCTCCGAGGGTGCGGCTGGCAATGTCCTTGTTGTGCCTGATTCACCCTCGGGGAGGGAATTAGCCACGACACAAAGGGCTGAATGAGCCTCCACAGGTCGATACTTCCCTCTGAGCAGCGAAAGAATCCTCCCACCCTGGGGGATTTGGCTGGTGTTCCTTAGCAAGTAAATGGTTCTTGCAAATAATCAAGTGCTGGTATGATGTGAATGTTTAAGGAGAGGACAAAGCTTCAAATGAACTGAGATGTGCAGTTTATCTGCCAGCTCCGACCTGATTCTCCTTCTTTTTCCAGCAGAACAAAGCAAATCAAAACAGAACACAAATCTCTAGGGTCCATATCCTTCTTCAAACATCTCTAACACTTTATCTCCTGCGAAGTTCCTGCTGGCCAGTGCCAGCACTCAGTGAACAGCAGTGGTTGCTTGGGAAGCAGCAATGAGCTCTGGGGGTGTTTGAGCAGACACTGCAGAGTTCATGGCTTACAGGGGCACAGCTAACACACATAACAGAAGTAATGAAATAATACCAAGTTTGACTCTTGTCATCCTTGGGTATCCCTGATCCATTCAAATTATTTCTGTTTTGTATCAGATGACAGCAGAAGCTGACCCAGTAGTTCTTGTCCATCTTACAGTTTTGACCTGAGGACAGAACTTAAAAGATCCAGTTTAATAGCCCTCCAAGCCCTGTGGACAAAATAAATACAGAGTGCAACTCTGAGGGCAGGAGTTTGTTTTGAATTTGTTGTTTGAAGAATGTACAACTCAACATTGGACAGCATTCCAGCCATTTTAGTCAGCAAACTATGGTGGCACTGCTATAAGTAAGATCAGTAGTTTACAGAGTACACATGGATACACAAAATATATTATTAAATTGTAATGTAACAATACAAAATATTTTACAAATTGCCTGTGGTGCATCCTGTACAGTCTATGAAATTGTTGTAAAGCATTCAACCATGCTGGGCTTGCTCTGAAGAGAGCTGGGGTAGTCTGGTGCCACAGGTGGAGTTGAGATTCAATACTAGAGAGCAATCCTGTGAGGAGAAATCAGCTGGTTTTGGAGAAAATTCATAATCATGTGTGCTTCTTTGGGACAGCCAGCATGAAACCCAGGCTGCATTATACCTGATGGAGTTTTTAGCCAAGATTCCACCCCCAAATTTTCAACTGTAAATCAAAGGTCAGAGCAGAACCTCCTCCCCCCACAGCCCTGCAGCACCCAGGTTTTTGTGATTTCACTGGTCTCCAGCTGCTGTTAAATGATAAATGGTCTTTGGGAGCAGTGTCTAGAGACAGGAGGCTAATTCAGCTGATCTTGTCTTGGCTGCAGGCTCTGATATTTGTGGTGATTCTAGGATGGATCTTTGTACCCATCTACATCAAGGCTGGGGTAAGTCAAACCACTACACATTGCATTTAAATGTCTTTGCTGCTCATTTCTGCAGCTCAGGGCTGGAGTACTGCAGGCTCATTATGAATGGCACGAGATCCCAGTGTGCCAGAGCAGCACTTGGTTATATTTGTGTACTTGAAAAATGAGGATTCTCTGTTCTGAGACCTGAGCTGAGAAGTACTTGGTGCTCTCTCCTTGTTCTCCTTTGATTCCTGGAGCTGCTCTTCCTTGAAACTGCAAGCACAGTCTCCTAATTTTGTGCTGCACTCTCACAGTATCTGAGTACCCAAAGTCTTGCTCTCATTTGATTTGTAGCTGTTCCCCATTCTCTCAGAGCTTCTCTGCCCCCCAGGTGGTGACAATGCCGGAGTACCTGAGGAAGCGTTTTGGTGGGAAACGGATCCAGGTCTACCTGTCAGTCCTGTCCCTCATCATTTATGTGTTCACAAAGATCTCAGTAAGTGACACTTCTACAATTTCCTCCATTCTGCACTGATCTGAAGAGAGGAAATGTCCTTTTACAGCATTGCTCTCACAACTGCTCAGCCACTTCAGGTTTGGAGCTCTTGGCTGAATTAACAACTGTAAAATTATGATTTTATGTTTTCTTTATTCTGCCCAGTGACACTCTGTGCTGCAATCCAAGGGTTTTTCTTCCTGGCAGTGTCTCTTGCTGCTTGTTGTGCTTTGTCCTCTTTATAAAGTTTTAGAGTTGACTTTTACATTTGCTCTCTTCTAGAAAACATCAGAGTGGAGGGAAATGTGTGTTGTATTATGGTCTGTTATCTCAGGGGTCTGTGAAACCCAGGGCAGGAATTTTTGTCCCTAGATTTCATATTTATCTGTTTTAGTATCCTCTGGTGAACATGCCATCAGTAATATAGATGAGGGAAAAGCAAGGGGACAATGGATAAAAAAAGAATAACAAGAATTAGAAAATGGAAGAGTGGGGAAATGGAAATGAGGGGAATTGTAACAGCTGAGATGAAAGGAGGGAAGAGGAGAGATTCTTTTAATGGGCAAGAGATTGGTGTAAACTTTAAGGTACTATGAAGTTAATGTTTATTAAGTAAATGGATGTGTTTCTGTGGAGTAGTAAAGGGAGCTGGTATTTTCCATATGTATTGAAAGTACCAAGCTTCTAAGGAAGTCCACAGTTCAGGCATACTTCAGTCTGTTGTTTTGCAGAAGTTGTCATGGCAGATTAGTCTTTGCCCTCTGAATGGGAGCTGAGTGATAATAGTGCAATTTAAGCTAAAAGATTGGCCTTTTGCTCTCATTCTCACATTATAACTGATCCTTAGAGAGGTTATAAATTAAACAGGTTGGTAGCATGAGGTGGCCTCAGAGCTGGATTTCTGTATATTTCAAAAGGATTAGAGACTTTGCTGGAGCTGTGCTCAACTATCAGAATCACAACTCCTGGGTCCAACACAGAGTTCTGCACGTCCCAGCAGCAGAGAAACTCCTCCAGTCAGAGACTCAGAGCCCATTTCAGCAGCACATGTTGGTGGAAAGGTGCTACACGGGTTCTGAATTTGGCCTATCAAGGTGCTACACGGGTTCTGAATTTATTATTCAGCTTTGACTTCCAGCCTGTGTCATTCCTCAGGCTCTGATTATGGGATTTTTCACTGTTTCAGTTAAGTGTCCTGTTTCCAGGAAAAACAGGTGCTGCACTGAAGCTTCCAGTGTGGTCATGAGGATCAAACACCCTCTCCACAGCCAAGGATCCATCCAGCAGCAGGTTACCCGGGCCCCACTCCACCACTGGCCCACCCCAGCTTCCCACCCAGCCCTTTATTGCAGGTGTTTGTGGGGAAGTGCCATGGAGCTGGGTTTCTGTGCTGTGCAGATGACAAACATGGTGTTCCATTTCCTCTCAGCATTTCTGAGCAGCTCTGGCAGTGTCTGTGCCTCATGTGCCGCCTTTGGGTGGGCAGGGTCTGCCCAGCACTGATCCCTTGCTCTGTCTGATGCAGGCTGGCAGAGCAGGCAGCCTCGGAGGCTGCAGGGGCTGTCAGAGGCGCTCAGAGGAGGCTGTGCCGTGCCCTGCTGTGGCCAGAGCAGGGAGGGAAGGCAGGGCTGTGCCCTGGTGGGCTGTAGGAGCTGTGCTGTGGGGAGAGGCACAGGCAGAGCTCCCTCCCCACGGACACGTTGGATATCCAAACACAGCCACGTGTTGACAAGGCCGTTGCATTTTCCTTCCCACAGCTGCCTCGGCAAACACTCCCTCGTGATCTCTGGGGCTCTCTGGGCTTTGACAGGGAAGGATGGGCTGCTGCCCTGCCCTGAATGGGAGGTCACACCCAGCAGCAATTCTCACTGCCTCTTATCCTTGCAGAAGAGTGGCATCTCTTGCTTCTGGGGTAGTTATTTCATGTGCTTCTTCCTTGCTGTGTTGAAATATTATGTAGTGTACTTAATAATATAATTA
The DNA here is from genome assembly GCF_963513975.1 of Fringilla coelebs. Taxonomy (NCBI): domain Eukaryota; kingdom Metazoa; phylum Chordata; class Aves; order Passeriformes; family Fringillidae; genus Fringilla; species Fringilla coelebs. The sequence continues at coordinate 4,356,482 of NC_140043.1, read as the reverse complement.
TAACCGTGCTTTCTAGGGAGCAGTGTCACATATCAGGTCTGTGACTCCTGCTGTGCTTTCTGGCTCAGTGCCACCACCCTGTGAGGCTCAGACTCCCTTTGCACACCTCTAGAATGTCCTTTCCATTTCTCTTTCCCTGCACATTTTCTGTGGGTTTTGTTGATTTCTTACCTTGCTTTGTGGCTAATCAGCCACTTGACAGACAGGACATGCTGCAAGGAGTCCATCCTTGGGACCAGGACACACGTGATTTTTGAGCCCAAAGGATTTCTGTCTCACAGGGACCTCCCCTGTTCCTGGTCCCTAAGTGTGCAGCACATTGTGAGTAGTGCCCATAGCAGCTTGCAGAGGCTTTTGAGCCACTGGTGTTGTTGATATTGGTCATTATGGCAAAGGAAACAGGCTGGTAAAAATAAAGTCTTGATGGATAGTAATAGGGTAAGTGATGACAAGACAAAAAGGAATTAAGGTCTGAATGTTTTTGAAGAAACTGGAACTCCTCGATCTGTTACAGCATTTTCTCTGTTCATTGTGCACAATTCCAGTAGGAAATCTAAGGGCAAAGACTTCCCAGGGGAAAGAGAAAGAGAAGAATAACCTTCTCCTAGGAGTGCACAGTGCAGGGGTTAGAGCAGGTGCCCCTGCTCTGGCACCCACAGGATAAACTCAGCTGGCATTGTCTGGCCAGCTGCTGCTTTGTGATCCCTGCCCTTGCAGAGATGGCTGCAGTGGAAAGGAGAGAGTGACTCTAATCAGAGATTAGCTAAAGATTGTCTGTAAAAGAGTATGAATGGAGAAACAGGGAAATATTGGAAGGCAATAATCTTACTGGGGAGGGGAAGCAGTGAAACTGGAAGATAACTCAGCCATTTGAAGAAGCTGATACATTTCTCAGAATGCTCAATAATTAACTATACATTATATATTTCTTTGTGGGAATCATTTTAGGCCCGTCAATACTGAATGATACGTAGGCTAAACTAAAGCCAAGAGCAATAAAAGGAATGTCTGGAACATGGACTGATTAGTGGTGTGAACAGATAGGAAACAAATTACCACAGAGAAATGGGCCAAAGGAGAGGGTCTGACAGCCCCTGGGGTAAGAGCTGCAGGTCCTGGCTCCCAGTGCCGAGTGAAAGCCTCTGAGAAATCTGCTCCAGAGGCAGTTTTGGGGGTGGGAGCTCTGCTGTGACTCACACAGCTCCACAGCAGCAGCTGAGAGCTGTGGGGCTGCAGAGGTCTGGCCTCTTCCTCGTAGCTCAGCAGGAAGCAGGGAGAGCTCCTGCCCTGCAGTCTCAGTTTCAGTGTCCAGAATGAAGACGGTTTTTCTCTCTGGCATCTCCCAGGCTGCTCCCCTCCCTGCTGGGGGTGTGCCCTGCCCTGCCGGGGTGATCCCCGGCCCTGGAGCCCCCGCAGGGCTGCTGGGGGAGGCTCTAGCCCGGGGCTGGGCAGAGCTGCGTCTGCTCCAGCTGTGACCCCCGGCGACTTGCTGCCAGCTGGGGATGGCAGTCCCTGGGCAGAGCCCTCCGTGGCCCTGGGGCTGCAGAGCAGCCCATGAGCTGCAAGCTTAGGAGCCACCTCTAATGAAAGCATAATTTACAGTAAGGCATCACAAGTGCACCGGGGCAGATTATTCTGATTGCAAACTTGTGTAAATAACATTGATGCCAATTATCTCTAAATCAGGAACTGATTTAATGGGATTAATGGCCCAGTGTTACTCTGAAACCTGAACAATTCCTTCCTTATGCAAGAGCTAAAGGTTTCCTCTCTTAGCCAACTGCTGTCAATTCTTCTGACAGGAACTTAAAAATAAAAACCATTTAAGATGTTTGCCTTTAATGCAAATGCACCTTTTGTCCTGAGCAGTAAAGGGAAAGAGATCTGTGGGGTGACACTGAAGGAAGAGAACTGTCCTGGAGGTGTCACACAGTCCAGCTCTGCACACAGCAGCAAATGGAACTCACATTTCCTTTTAAACAGTTTGTTTTGAATCTGTCTCTTAGTGCCTAAGTACTGAGCAGTGAGGTAACTGTCTAGAGAAAACAACCCTGTTAAAAAAGGCCTGGGGATTCTCTGGGAACTCTTACACCTCTGGTACTGAGAACTCCACAGTTCTGAGGGGACACTGGCAGGTGCACAAAATGGCATCTATTTTCTTTTTGATTTGTGTGTGCAGTACTACAAGGAGCAGAGTTGTACATTTCAGTGCCCTCATCATGGAACTATAATATGTCACCACGAGCCTAAACATGGCTGAACCTACCATTTTTTCTTCTCTAGGCTGACATCTTCTCTGGAGCTGTATTTATCCAGCTGGCCATAGGGCTGAACCTTTATTTGGCCATAATTATCCTGCTTTCTATTACTGCTCTTTACACCATCACAGGTGAGTTTGCAGAGCAGTCTGATAAATCAAAGATGTTGAAGGACCCAGAAGAAAGAGAAGTGGAGAAAAAGGGAGAAATGAAAACCTGAAAGGGGGGGGGGGTTATTTATAGTGGTCCTTGAAAGACAGAGGTGGTGAGAAAAGGGAAAAAAAGAAAAAAGCATTTCCACTGAGACATTTGCCCAGGGCTAACTTATTTGTCCTGACTTCTCTGCCATCAGGTGGTCTTGCAGCTGTGATTTACACAGACACCCTACAAACGTTCATCATGGTATTGGGATCCTTTATTCTCATGGGATTTGGTAAGTAAATCAGATGAGTTAAACTGGAATGTTCAGCCACTAATCTTGCAGTGGCTACAGGAATGAATCCTGCAGTGTGAAACTGTTACCTTAACCAGGGGGTTTCAGCTCCTGTATCTATTTATCTGGGAAGAAAACAGGCATGTTGCCAAAAGTCAGGCTTCTTTAGTCCCTGATAGCTCTGTCTCCCAAGCCAAGTGAATGTGTAGGGTAACAAACAGCATCCCATGACAGGATTTTTATGTCCACATCAAGGAGGCTTTTCTCCTCACGCTCTCAAGCTCTGAGGTTTCAGTAATAAATCCTTTATTGCTACTTTTGTTTTGTGTGTTGCAGCATTTACTGAAGTAGGAGGCTATGAGGCTTTCATGCAGAAGTACATGGCAGCCATTCCCTCCAACATCTCCTACGGGGGCACGGAGGTGGATCCCGCCTGCTACACCCCGCGCAGGGACGCCTTCCACATCTTCCGGGACCCAGTCAGCGGGGACCTGCCCTGGCCAGGGGTGGTCTTTGGCCTCAGCATCCTGGCCATGTGGTACTGGTGCACTGACCAGGTAATGGGGGAGGCAAACACACAGCTCTGTGCTCCGGGGGGATCCTCCCCTGCAATGCACAGCTGGGCCGCAGACCTGGCTGTTATTTCAACACTGGTCAGTGACTTTTCCTGGTTTCAAGGCATCTCTCACATGTAGGAAAATGGAATGGGTGTTCTTTCAAACCTTCCTGCACACCTCTGCCCAGCAGATATGGTGTCTGCCTCCTTCCTCATTTTTTTATGTGTGACCGCGTGTCAAAAACCAGAGAGGTTGGCTGTGAACACTTAGGAAGCCATGGAACAAATGGCCCTTGTTAGACTGGGTCTAGATACCATTCCCTTTTCAGTAAGACACGTTTGTTTCCTGTATGTGCAGCTTTCATCTTTGCTTGCATAGTCTTGGGGGGATGTTCTTTATATGTTTGTGTTTCAGCCTGGAGACTCTTCCCCAATCATTCTTCCTTCTCTCTAAAACTGCTGTCCAGTTTCCTCAAGACATCACACTGACATGAGTAAAGAAAAATGTGCTCCTGCAACATGTGAATATGTCTCTAACAAATGATCTCTCTGCATCCTGAATTGTGAGAAAGATTTCTCAACAAATTAACAAAATCCCCAATGTAACTGTATTTACTGCTCAGTTAAATGTTCTATTCCTTTTTGGCTTTTTAGTCTGTCTGCTTTAAAAACTTGTGAGAGAAGTCTTACCCCTCAAACACACACCAGATAAGTAATATTTTCCTTTACTTATTTAAGACATATCCTTTGATTTTCATGTAGTTTTCATTTTTCCTAGTGGCAGAAATGCAAAATAGGCTCTTTTGCTATCACAGAATTTCAGAAGTCCCTTGTATGTGGAACATGGCACGGTGTGGTTGTGGAAATGTTACAGCTGCCATGTGTCATTGACAGGTCATTGTGCAAAGATGTCTCTCTGGCAAGAACATGTCCCATGTGAAGGCTGGCTGTATCGTGTGTGGGTACCTCAAACTCTTGCCCATGTTCATCATAGTGATGCCTGGAATGATCAGCCGGATTTTGTACACAGGTATGAAATGGATACAGAAATGCAAAGTTCTTGCTGCCTGCCTTTCATTGCCAATCTCTGTCCCTTCCAAAATACCTGTTAGATTATCATCTTCTCATCCAAGTAACCCAGAGACCTTCAGCTAACTGCACTGTTAGAAGACACAGGCCTTCCTCTTTTCCCTGATCCCGGGTTTCTGCTAATACTATTGCTGTCTGTTTTAGGGGAAAGAAATTCCACAAGGTCCCTCCCCAGCTGTCTGTTTGTCACAGCCCCACTCTGACTGAATGAGTAGAAAATGCTGTCCAGGACAGAGACTGTGCTGGCAACTGGAGGGACAGGGCCATCAGTCACAGACTGCAGGGCTTGGGCCATGGGCAGTCCCAAGGGCAGCATGGGGAAATGCCACTTGCCTGTCTCCCTGAGCAGCAGAGAGTTTGGCTGTGTTTGGCAGCAGGCAGAGGAGAGAGGTTCAGGCTGCAGGGAGTGGGCTTTTTGTTCCTCCCCTTGCTTTTCTACTTGGTCTCCTTGTGTTTTTCAGCTCTGGTCTGACAAAGGAGTGCAGATTTTCTTTTGACCTGCAGTGCTTGTCAGTATTCTTTTAGAGAGGAAGGGAAGGAAAGAGGCTTAGAATCACCTTCCTCCTTGCCAGCAAACCAAGGATGAAGTCAAACGTGTCAATTCAGCGGCTCAACACAGAGAAACATTCTAGAAGCTCTGTTAATTTGGGAGCAATCTGTTGTTTACATGACCTTGTCTCAGTGTCTCTTTATCCTCTCCTCAGATGTGGTGGCTTGTGTTGTGCCTGAAGTCTGCCAGCGCTACTGCGGCACCTCAGTGGGCTGTACAAACATTGCTTACCCCAAACTGGTAGTGGAGCTAATGCCAAATGGTAAGACACTCTCTGTATTTGTTGTTTCTTTGTTTTAGGAAAGCCAGACTGTAAAAAAAAGTGATAGAGGGAGTCCAAGACCCATACTTAGTTCCAAAATTCTTGCTAGAATTACGTACTATTAACCAAAGGGGTTGTCTGTATTAGCTGTAGGTGCAGAATAGCTCCATGCTGACAGTGTCAGCTCTCAGCTGGCACATGCTGTGTGCTGAAATGGTAAATGAGATCCCTGTTTTGTGAAGGTAAAAAATAACCTGCTTGGCCAATGATTAGTAAAAGACTCTCTGCCAGGATCTCTGAGTTGGAGGCCTGTTCCTGTGGTCCTCCTGCCAACCCCAAAGGAATGGGTGCTGGTTCATAAGGCAAAAAAGCCAGGTTATGATATTAGAGACCTTGGCACTTCCCTGATACTTTGGTACTTTCCCATCCTTTGGTAACTGTTGTTAAAATCCTGCAGTACTTCCCCATGCTCTGTGGCCAGACCAGATCACCTGGAAAAGTGGCTTACTCTGGTTTTCACATAGTAAAAGAAACTTGGGGTTTTTTTGGCAAATACCTGGTTCACAAATATACTTCAAGCAAGTGAGCACTCTCCTGCAAACAAAAGGGATTATTTTTATAATTGTTGGGAAAAGTCTGCTTAATATTATTTTCTTTTTATTCATTTAATTTCATTTAATCAGGCAGAATTCACTAAAGAAGTACCTAGGTGCTAAAAGCTCAAGAGTTTCCCTGGCACTGCTGTAAACAGCTTTTTGCAAGCTCTGCTTGCCCAGCAAGGGAATGTCAGGCAGGATTTTATGTCAGGCACATAACTGTGCCAGGCACACTCAGAGCCGGCCCATGGAAAGGGTCGGGCAAAGAGCTGCTGCCGGGTACTGAGGCTGCCCATGGAACGCTCCTCCCCGTCCCCATCCTTGTGTTCCAGGTCTGCGGGGTCTGATGCTGTCAGTCATGCTGGCCTCCCTTATGAGCTCCCTGACATCCATTTTTAACAGTGCCAGTACTTTGTTCACCATGGACATCTACACCAAAATTCGGACGCGGCCATCAGAGAAGGAGCTGATGCTGGCTGGCAGGTGAGCTCGGCCGAGCCCCCCCCGCTCAGCCCCGAGCGCTCGGCGGTGCCCGGGGCTCCTCCCGGCCGGGCTGCCGCGGCCTCCCGGGGCCCAGCGGCGGTGCCGGCCCGGCTCCCTCGGGCACAGCACACCCTGCTCCCGCAGGAACGCTCCGGGGGCAGGATGCACCGAGCTAATTGTCGCTGCTTCCCACTGCTGCTCGAAGGAAAATCTTTTCAATTACCTTCCCGGGCTCCGTGCTGCACCAGCCTGCAGCATCAATGAACTGCTTCTAGTTCATCTGCTATTGATTTGTCTCTGGACATAACAACCACAGCAGAAAAGTGATTTTGTATGTTTTGGTTGCATATTTAACCGTGTGCTGATGGATATTTGACATATACAATGCCCAGCTTGGATTTCTTTTGTTTGTTCAGTGCTAATTTGCCATTATAACTGATTTCACTAGTTGAAGTACAAAATGAACGTGTAAATTATTGATTAATTGATGTTCTTTTTTCTTTCTGATGGATCATAGATACTTCTAAGCAGATGGCTAATTGAATATCTGGCTATGTTTACAGGGCATTTATGTTACTCTTAATTGGTATCAGCATTGCCTGGGTTCCCGTGGTGCAGTCAGCTCAGAGTGGGCAGCTCTTTGATTATATTCAGTCTGTTACCAGCTACCTGGGACCTCCCATTGCTGCTGTTTTCCTGCTTGGCATCTTCTGCAAGCGTGTCAATGAGCAGGTAAGTGCAAATTAGGAAACAGGGATGCCACCTGTTCCTTTAGGAATTGGAAGAACTGGGGTTTTTTTGTTGTTATGAACAATTCTTCCTGTTTGTTTTAATCCCAATATAGCCCAGGGATTTTGTGTTTCCATACCCCAAAGCCTGAGGTTTCAGAGATGAGTTGGATAAAGTTTTTTCATAGTCTGATAGATAAACAGTCACCTAGAAATTCATAGATAGCTCTGAAGCTTAGGTTCCCTATCTTTTTGCCAAGAAGTGTGTTAAAAGGATAACCTATGGACACGTATTTGAAAGTTTCATTTAGGATATTGGTCACCAAGCTGCTTTACCAAACAAACCACATCTTACCTATCCTGTCCAGTTGGGTTTTGAATATCCCCAAGAGTGGAAACTCCACAGTGTCTCTAGGCAACCTGTTCCAATGATCAAGCAGCTCCACAGTAAAACAAAAAAAATAATGTTTAAACAGAATTTCCCATGTTTCAGTCTGTGCCCACACATACCTGTGTGTCTGTTACACTTTGGGCTGGAGAACTGTACACCAGGCACCCACCAACAGTACTGAGAATTAAATAATTACTCAGGGCCATTAGCAGGTAAACCAGACCCACATTTCAGGAAGGATGACCCAACATTCTGGCTGGTTCCATTGTGCCAGAGCTGTCAGGTATTAAGACCTCAAAGGTAAAAAGGTATGAGAACAGCCCCTGGGGTGTGCAATCCATGGCTGAAACCCGTCCTGTAGAAGGGGAGAGTTGTGGAGCCAGATGGAGTGTGAGAAAGGGTCTGGACACAGTCCTGAGGTGTGTCTGACATCTCAGAGCTGTTCATTGCCCCTTTCAGCTGGACCCATACACTGAGCTGTAAAGAAGGTCACCGAAAGTGTCTGGGTTAAAACCCCCATTCCAAAGCCATTGTAACACATAACTGCATCCATGTTTCCTCCAGCAACTGTTTGAGCTTTGTGAGAGTTTATTTCCATGCCTGAAATGACTCATTTTGATCCTTCTTGTCACACCCTTGTCTGCAGGGTGCCTTCTGGGGCCTGATCATTGGGCTGCTGGTTGGACTCAGCAGGATGATTGCAGAGTTTGCCTATGGCACTGGCAGCTGTGTGGCCCCTTCCAACTGCCCCTTCATCATCTGTGGCATTCACTACCTTTACTTTGCACTGATCCTCTTTGGGGTTTCTGCCATCGTCATCCTGGCAGTCTCCTTCATGACCAAGCCCATTCCTGATGTCCATGTGAGTATCTCTGCAGTCCTGCTCCTCAGGAAATGGAACCCAATGAAAGCACCAGTTCATAGCTGGTGTGTTACCCCATGACACTTCAGCCACCCCCAGCATACGGCTCTTGTAAGAAAGCAAAGGAAATAGTCTTCATTTACCTGTCACAGATCTTCAGTGACTCCTCATAGCCTGGGACACCCCAGCACTGGGGGTGCTGTGGCCTTAGAGCCAGCTCAGGTGCTGGCCAGGCTGGTTGGGCCCTGTGTAGTCAGCCCATGATCAATTCCAGTCCTTTTGTTCCGTGGCAGCTTTACCGCCTGTGCTGGTCCCTGCGGCACAGCAAAGAGGAACGGATCGATCTCGATGCAGATGAGGAGCAGGACAGAGCTGATGAAAAAGATGATGAATCAGGTAACTGTTGAATACCTAGAGATTCTGTCCTGTATTTGAGTATCCCTGTTTCATTCCTGAAGGAACATTACCATGCTTGATAGTTGAAGGCATCCTCCCTCTCCCCAACGACAAATCCTCAGCCCCCACAAATTTAAATGGCTCATGAGCTGCCTTTTCCAATCTTTCAAGCTCAGTGTAAATCAGAAGTGAAGTGCATTTGAAGGGAGGAAATCTTGTTCTTTTGGTATCTGGGTGGCAGCTTTAGGACTAAACCAATGGCAATGCTGTGTGTCAGAGGCACTGTGCATTGGCAGACCTGGGTGTGACTCCAGCACTGGGAGGGAATTCACCTGCAAATAGTGGTCAGGGGTGAAGGCACCATGAAAGCAGACTGCAACCCCACCTGCTCTCTTTACTGGGTTTCTGGTTCTGCTCACAGGCTCCTTTTCATCAGTACCTCAAATTATTTTATTTGTCTTTCAATTAAGAGTGTAGAAAGTATTGAAAAAATGGAATTTAAGCTTTGAAGCACAGTTTGCTCCTCCAATACCAGGCCAAGTCTCTGGGCTGCAAAAGGCCCAAGTGTCTTCTGCAGAAGGCTCTCCTAGAACATGTAGAAAATCCCTCTTTTCCCAGATGAGCTGTGAAAACACAATATTAACTTGATTCTTGTACTCTTTTGTACTAAAATGCTTCCACTGAATTACAGCCATAACTCAGAGCAGGAATGCCCTCAGTCCCAGAGATCTGTGTGTGCCATGATCTGTACTCACTGTTCCTGACCAGAGTGTTATTCCTTCCAGTTAATGAGGAAAACCAGGAGGACCCAGGATGCTGTAGGAAAGCTTACAACTGGTTCTGTGGCTTGGACCAACAGAAGGGCCCCAAACTGAGCAAGGAGGAAGAGGAGGCACTGAAGAAGAAACTGACAGACACCAGTGAAGTGCCACTGTGGAGAAACATTGTGAATATCAACGGCATCATCCTCTTGACTGTGGCTGTGTTCTGCCATGCCTACTTTGCATAACCCCCTCATCACAGTCCTGAAATTGTACTGCATTGTTCAAGCAAAAATAATGGTTTGTAGATTTACACAATTAGATACACATTGTATTTTCCTCATCTACATTTGTAAAACATCGAGTGATTTACTCACTGATTCTGTGATCATAATTTCAACAATTTAAAGATGAAGGCCACTGGTATTTCAAGAGAGAGAATTTCTGTTTAGACATTGAACCAATCCAGGGCTAAATGAGGTTCAGAATTTCCATCCAATATTCTCTCTGCTCATGATACATTTCATATTTTAGGTTCAGAACTAGGCTGCTTGAGTCATATTTCATATCAGGTTTTGTGAACTACCTTTTAGGGTTCATGACACTATTTTGATTTTCAACCCTTCCTCTGATCATTCAATTTTCCTTTGGCTATGATAATTTGATTGCAAAAAACACACAACCACTGAGGGACTGTATTACAAATCAAAACATTGCTTTTGTCCCTCCAAACATGGGATATCTTAAGTAAAGGATTTATGCATATATCAATGTATTTGATACTGTATATAAATTTCCATTATCAGTTTTCCCCCCTTTTTCTCACTTTCCACTGGGTTGTGTTTCTCAGTTGTCAGTGGAACACTAACCTCTGGATTGCTCACATTTTGAAACTGTCTTGATGATCCTAAAAAGAATTTTGCTTACAGTAGATGATCTGTTTAAGGTTAACTTCCAAAGGTCCTCCTCTCTTGATATTTTAATATATACCTTTACTTGAATGTGAAGCTTTTTATACAAAATACATGTATTATATATACACGAGCAATACAATATGTATATGCACTATATATTATATATATTTAAAATATGTATTTATGTGTGTGTATATATATTTATTTCTTACTGATCAATTCCCACCCTGGTGTGTCAAGGCCCTCTTTACTGTGGGTTTGGAGTCACTGTACTGCCTCTGTCTATGGGCTGTGCTACAAACCAGCCCAGCCCATGGTGAAACATCCTCAGCATTGCAATGCTGGGCTGCATTGTGCAGATACATCCAAGGGCTCTGTACTGCTTTTCTGCAAAGCTATCAATCTTTCCTCTGAAGATTTCATTGAGAAATAGGATTCCTGCTGCATGGCAGCATGAGTTAGCAGTTCAGGAAGGAGAATAGACACAGCTGTGGGATATCAGCTAAACCAGGCTGATTGTCTCTACTCGATAAGTTTGGTACCAGCTGGGGACACAGGAAAAGACAGATTTAACGCTTCAAAGCAAAAAGGAATAGATCTTCTTTTTATCTCATTCAGCTTCCTGGGGAATCAAGTGTAGAAAGAAGATGCTGGTTGCTCAGTGAGGCAGTGCCACAGTTCCCTGCTCCTTTTTGCACATGTTGGTGGCACTGTGCTGTCCCCGAGGCTCTGCCCCAGGCTGCTCCGGGCTGGCAGTGAGTGCAGCTGGAGGGGAAAGCACAGAGCAACCCTGCAGCAAACCCACAGCACCCTGCTCTGCCCCCTGGGCTGGCATCATTGCCACTTCTTCATCTCCTGGCAGGATCTTTGCTTCATTTGGATGTAACCCCAAATGCTCTGGGTTCCAGCAGAATTGCTGCTCTTCAGTAGAGCTGATGCTATTCAGCATAATCCCTGCAGGGCCCTTTGCATAGGCCAGATCAAATCAATTCTTCAGAAATACCAGTGCAAACCTTAACACAGTGATAGAGTATTTTAAAGAGCATGGAATGAATTGTATGTAATGAATGATGAAGACTTGTATGTATTAAAGAAATTGTATGTTTTGAAGTATTTGATGTCCACAAAGTGATGGGATTTTTGTATAATATGATGGAAGACAGAGAAACTTCATTTGGTGTCTAGGTTTTGGCTCTGGATATAGTAATGGATGGAAAACAAACAAGGAAGATGTCATTGAGGATTGCCCAGATCCCTCTTTGTCATTCTTTGCTACAAAAATACAGTCAAATTATAAAGCTATTTGGATGAAGACAAATAACACAAGTGATTTCCTGGCAGTCTGAGCAGCCTTTGGATGACATCCTGGTTAATCAGGCATCATTGCATGACTTTGCTCCTCAGAACCACAGAGTTTTGAAAATCTAACACACAGTTTCCCAGGGATATTGACTGTATGTCCTCAGCACCCTGATTTCATTCTGGTCTGAAGGTGGATGTTGTGGAGGGAAGAGCTTGAATGTTTACATGAAGTCTGACAGCTACTGTTGATTTTTATAGAATTGCTGTAATTTTATAGAATTTCAAAGAAAATTTGCCTTATATTGTGAACAGTTGATAAAAGTGTACTGTTTAGCTAACATTAAATGCCAACTCAGGTTGGTAGCTATTGCATTCATGATTTTAAGGAAGAAAATTACTTTCCTTCAGTTTTCAGGGGAGCTGTGTCCATGAGTTGTTGTTGGGGACACTCAGCTAAAGCAGTAGCTTACACTGTTCTGGGCATTGTCATGCTTCAGTGGTGGGAACTGTGAGCACACCCTTTCCCCAGTGTTTGACTATGCATTTGAAAAATGTCTGGTTAGTGGTGAGACTCCAAATAAATCTCTGGCTCACAGCACAAAGTACCTGCATGGCACGTACAGCATAACACAGCTCTTTTTCAGGGGGTCTGGAGACATCCCAGCTTACCCTGTGAGGTAAGATACATGGTTAAAGCTTATTTTAGTGGACTTTAGTTAGATCTACAGAATTATTTTAATAAAATAAAATATGCACTTAGTAGTACTGTTAGCAAATTGTGACACTGCTCTGTAAAGAACACACACTAAACAAAATCTTCCATTTAAGAAATACTACACAGTTCTTAGGAAAAATCCTGAAAAAGGATAATCACTGTTCATTCAATTTGTCTGTATCACCCACAAAGATGTATCCAAGTATCTCACAAATGTTTAGTGTTGATGATGATGAGAACACCCTGTTCTTAGAACTCAGAATTTGGGTTTATTCCTATTTCATTACTGCAAAACCTCATGCACTGAAATGCCAGGGGAGGGAAGTCTGGGAATTGCTTGGAATCAAGCTGCAGTAGCCATGGTGTGGTTTCAAGCACTGTCTGCCCTTGCTGAATTAGGCCATGGCACAAGCTGAGCTCCTCAGGTGCAGGTGCTGGTGGTGATGGGAGCCCAGCAGCAGCTGGGATTGCCAGGGGACTTGGCTCCCTGACCTTCCTTAACTGGCAAAACCAGGAGTGTTCCTGCAAAGTAAAAGCCAACACAAAATGAGGAGCAAAGCTAAACAATAAATCCAGGTCCTGGCAGTCATTGTATTAGAAGGGCACTTGAGCTCATTGGTTTGAGGTGTGGAGCCAGAGGAGTTTAGAGCTGACATTTCTGGGGGCAGACAGCACAGAGAAGGGCTGGGCACAGGCTGTGGGGTGACAGCAAAGCTGCTCTCAGGAAAGCTGCTGGGTGCTTAGTGGTCTCATGTGCCACTGCAGGTGTCTGTGCCTGCAGTGCTCTGGGGGAGCAGAGAACCCACAGAGAGGGAAGGGAGCAGCAATCAGAGACCTTCCCTTGTGCTGAGCTGAGAATCTGTAGTCCCAGATTCAATAACAGCAGGCAATACACTGCTGAAAGAGATGGGAAATGCAAAAACCCCTGGCCTTGTTTGGTGATTCATGGCATTTTCTCATGGAGTGTGTATTGTAGGGCTGCAGAACCTAAAGGACAGACAAACCTTCACTCACTCCAATTTCTACTGGTTGTTCTGATGCAAGACAGTATAAGCAGTGCCTCAAGTTATCATCCTTATCATTAATAAAAGAGGTTGCCTTTTTTGTGCCTCCTGAAGAATATCCCTTCTTGCCCTCTACCATGGGCAGCTGGGAGAAAGAATAATTCCCCTGGAGCTCCTGAGCCCACCCTCCCCTCCCCTGGCACAGCTGAGGCCAGAGCAGCTCTGCCTACCTGGATCAGCACCTCCCCTCCTTTTCTGAAGGTACCTGGAAGAGCTTCAGCCTGAAGTGGGAGTTTCTTGTCACTCTGTGCAGCATTTTTGTTTACAGTATTAAAGTTATACAGCCTATAACTTTAGAAATGCAGCTTATATGCAAGGTATGCTAAAACAAATTATCAAAATGGGTTTTATTCATTCAAATTGCAAACTTTGTCTTGCTAAAAAGAAGTCCCATGCTTTGAGCACATTAGCTTTGTGTGTAGCTGTCTCTGCCCTTCTGGTTTAATGCCATTAGCCAAATCTGATTTTCCCAGACTATTTATTTTGTCCTTAGACAAATCTCTCAGTATATGATTTTTATATTTTTTTTAATAGAAAAGGTAGTGGTAGGAAACAAATATACTCCCTGCTTTGAAACATGAAGAGATGGAATGAAAAGCTGCCATTTTCCAGAGCAGGACAGAATGATTTCCACCCCTTGGCCTCCTGAAAGAGCATAGGGATAGTGGAAATGAGTCTGCAGTTGCAAGAACAAAGAGCCATAACACTCTTAACCTTCTGGAAACTGTTAGAAAAAATTCAACGTGGCCTCTGCCTGGGAGGGACCCGAGAGTCCAAGGGAAGTCTTGTTTCCCATGCATGCAGCTGTCTTGTCTTGTGCTGCTGAGGACTGCTGGGCAACTGGTTTGAAAGCTCAATCTGTGTAGAGTGTAAGTGCATTAATTCCAGTATTGACCTGGGACCATATTAATTATATCTGGGCCTTAATAATTGTTGGCTTCAAGCTAAAAAGGCAAATTGATTTCATTGATGTTAAAAATTTGCCTTGGTGCTAAAGCCATCGGGGCATAGAGCACTGGGGAGGGCACAGTGCTAAACCAGAGACCTGCTGTACACAGAGCATTTCCTGAAAGGGTGAGTGTCATTAGGGTGTGGGGTGCCAGATCCTGAGGTGTTCATTTAAGTATTTGTAATGTGTTTGAAGCAATTCAAAACATTCTTCAGTATATTTGTGACCAAGTCTGTGGTAGCTGTATTATGGAGGATTCCTCACTGAAAGCTAAGTCAGGCCAGGGAAACTGGTCATCAACTGCTCCTTGATCCAGCCAATTGTTTTACTGACACCTACAGTGCTAATTAATTGCCAGCCTCATGAAATGGGGACTCTTGTCTCTCATCCCATAGCAGGGAATTAGTCCCCAATACAGCCTGTGACTTTTGATTATTCTATCTGCAACTACCTTTTTGTCAAGAATGCAGCTTTGTTAGTAGAAAACCCCAATTAACAGTGGTTATCAGTGGCTGTTCATACACAGACTTTAGATCCTGGCATTTGCAGAGGCAGCACATGGTCAGTACAGCCCAAGGGAATTCCTGTCGTGTTTGGACTGTGATGGTTTCATGTTGTCAGGTGTAACAGGGCCAAAGAATTGCTGAGACAAAAGCTGACATGTGGGAGGGCCCCAGTAGTGTCCACATCTCAGAGTTCACCCGAGGCTTTGTTCCATTTCTGTACTGTGTGTGTAAGATGAGAACACTGATTCATGGAGAGGCTTTTTTGGGAACAGTTTATATTGTCTTTAGAGCATTGATCAGGCAGATACTTGGAACACACTACTTAAGGTCCAAATCAATTTCTTCTAGTCACAGCAGTTCAGTGTGGATGGTCTTATTTCTGCATCTGAACAAGCTAATTATTTTGGGAATTCACTGAAGAGTGATACCTGAATTGTCAGGGAAGGCTGTGACAAGGTTGGACCTGGGTTAAAATGATGACTGTAACCAGATTTTCCTGCAGTTCTGTAAGAGCAGCTGAGCCTACACTGTGCTGCTCTAGTCCTTTAGCATGTTATTAGAGCTGCCTGGCCTCCCTTATTGAGTTGGATGCACTCTGGCACCAATATGTATTATGTACGAGTGCCTTCTGTGTTTAAAAGGCAGAGTTCCTCCAAGATCCTGCCTGGAGGGAATGAATCCAACTGACTCAATACTTCTAAATCACATCTTTATAGGAGAGGAAATTCACCCTTTGGTTACATTATGGAAGAGAAGCATTTTAACTGTAATCACTCCTACAGGAAGAATTTATCCTGTGTGCAAGGGTAATGCAGTTTGCAGTGTGACCCTGGGTTTGAATGGAAAAGCAGCCCTGACAAATAACCCCTTTTACAGACCTGATGCAGCTGCTTTGTAGCTACAACTCTGGATATAAAACTCCCCTGTGAGAACAAAACTCAAGTGAAAACAAATGGGACTTCCTGTGAAGCTGTGTCAGCCACCCTGTCACATCTTCCTTGGTGGCTGAGAATGGCCAGGGCTGTCCTGCTCATTTGTGCCCAGGCCTCCTGTTGAAGCCTCTTAAATGACACTCCTGTAACTGCAGACAGAAATTTGCAACATGTCGGTAGAGACCAGCCTTAACTTCCAGTGAAGAAAATGCTACTGAAACTTCCCACCACTTCCACTGCCTTCAGCTCAAACCCCAAGGTGCTTTTGTCCCCTGTTACAAGCAATTCCAACGAGGGACCAGAGCCCTCTCCTGTTGGAGAGGCCCCAGCTCAGCTTTACCAAGGGCTAACCTGGTAAAGGCTTTCTGACTTTGGTCTTAATCCCACGTTCAACAAATGTTTGCAGCAAAATTCCTGTTGTTAGATCAATTTGTCAGTAGACAAATTGCTGGAGGGGTTAATTGTGAACCTTTCTAATATAATTAATTATTGATTAGTGTTTGATAGCCTGAGGTTTAAAAAAAAGAGAGAACATTATGAAGAAAACAAAAAGTGTTGGTGTCTTGTATCATAGGAAAACCTCGGTAATTTGGGCAATAACTCCTAGTGGAGAATTCCACACTTCCTAACTTTTCTTCTCCATTTTTCTGCTTGTGACTTGCAATATAGATGTGAAACTGTTGCCAAATAACTTTTCAGGAGAAACTGACCCAGAGCAAGTAAGGAAGAGAGCTCTGGGGTGCTGAAGGTCTCATGTAATCATGTACCTTTTACATCCAGACAACAATAGAGGGCAATAGATCTCTAGAAAAGATCGCGGCTGCAGAAGGGTTTCCAGTCGATCACGGTGATGGCGATTTCGGCTGCTCTTTGCACGGCCTCGCTGGGATCATCCAGACACCGCTGAAATGTGTCCCTGTGCTTCAGCAGCGTCTGGCGGCCCTCTGGCAGCTCAGCCAGCAGGGTGAGGGCTTTGATTGCATTCAAACGCGCTTTGCTGGTTTCCTCAGCAACCAGCGTCAGTAAACGTGGAATGGCTGCAGCACCCATGGCTGAGGATCTCCCTGCAGGGAAATAAAGCGGCTTTGAAATGTGTAATGACATCTAATCATCATCCTCTTGGACTGACACGTTCCATTCCCTGCCTGGCAGCAGCCCTGAACAGCCCTGGAGGTGCAGTGCACAGAGGCAGAACATGCTCTTCTTTCAGAGACCAAGGTTGGCTCCCAGCTGTTTGTTTTTAAGGAAAAAGATCTTTCATTATTAACTTTATCGGCCTTGCACATTAGTATTTCATTTGCAACAAATTATCCAAAAATACACGAGGCACTAAATGACAGAATATGTTTTGGAGGGGGGTGAGGAGTGGAATTTGTTGGAATTTGTTAGATGCCCTTAAGAACATCCTCCAGTCTTTCGTTTCTAAAAACACTTCAAAGACCGAGATCCACTCCTGAGTTGTCTTTGGAAGCCCGAGGAAGGTTTGCAGAGGAGGACTGGAACACAACTGCTGTTATTGAGTCTTTTATGTCTAATTACTCATTCATCACACTGGAAATTTAGCAGTTAGTATTTTCTGTGTCATGTAAGTTACTTGGGAGAGCTACAGACCTCATTAATATTCATTGCTCTCCCAGCTGTGAGAGAGGAGCTGTCTCTAATCCCAGAGCGTTTCCAGAGAGCAGCGCTCCTCTGCTGAGCACTGGTGATTGAGTGCAGCTCCAGGTTCCTGGATCTCTGTGTGGTCAGGATTTGAGTGGAAAATGTTCCCCCTCAGGAGGGAAATGAGGCAGGTGAGGTAGATAAATAACTTCTTGACCTACTTAAGGGAATGAAATGTGAAATATCCTGTCCCCCCCAGGCACTGTGACGAAGCAGCAATAGTTGCTAAAGCCAGTGATAAAGAAATGTCCCAGTCTTTATTTCTTGACTAGCATGAACATGGTCAGAAACTGAGGGCTTGGGGAGTAGGGAGGGGGGATGTGTGAAATGTTTTGTTACCTAGTTGCCCTAGAATCGGATTTCCAGGAGGTACCCACACAGAACTGCCTCTGTCTCTCACCCTGAGGTGTAACAAGAGCAAACATCAGCGCTCCCGTTGAGTTCACTTGGACTTCGGGCTGCGTGTCCTCCAGCAGGCTCAGCAGCACAGGGATCACCTCCTCCTTGCACACGGCGATTTTCCCCTCGGCATGAGAGCTGTGCGGAGCAGATGGTGAAGGGGAGTGAGTGCCTGAGCTGTGCCTGCTGCCCGTGCAGCCCCTCGGCCTCTGGCCCGTCCCGGTGCCACCAGCCCTGTCACAGCTGCTGCGCCCCCCGGAGGGACTGTCCTGCCCCGAGGCACCGAGGGGATGGCTGTGCCTGCGGCTGCTGAACCCACCTGCTGACACAGGCCTGAGGACACCACACCGACCTGCCTGGACCAGCTTCACAATATTCCAGGTTATTTTTAGGTGATATCTGGATGTTTTTAAAAGCTTTCTATGGAGACTGACGGGCAGCTGCCTGTAATAGGATGTGGGATTAAGGGTGTGGCTGGTCCTAAGTGCAATGGAGTTACAAACTTGGCTGGTGAAGCCTCCAGAGATTTAAAAACCTGCTAAATCAGAGGGCTAAAATGAATTCTTCTCCCAGATCACTTTTCTCTCTTTTTTTTTCCAGCCTCTCTAATGAGAAGAATATTTAATGTGGCCCAGACATTGCAGGGACCTAGCTCATGTCCATATTTCAGTTGCATTTTGCTTTTTCTGTGACTCATGTTAATGATACTCTTTTCCTCTAATACCTCTCTGTATTATAGGACATGAGGAAATGTGTAGTGCCAGTTGATATGTATACTGCCTCAACTGCAGACCTTTTAAAATCAGACATTTGTTGAACACTTATTATATTTTCTGATTGCAGTACAGTGGACTTAAGTTATTCCTTTCATCCATTCTCTGATACACAATTTTAATATAAAGATTGCTTTTTCTGCTGTATGTGGCAGCCTGTGGCAGAAAACTATTTCTGTTTTCAATCACAGTGGAAGTTTCTAAGGATCTCTAATTTTCTGAGAGAGCACTTTTCCAAAAAACATAAGGGAGATTCTCCCTACCTCCATAGTGGTCAGAATCCTGTTTCTATACGATTTTTCATGTAAGATTTTTTTCCTAGCAGTGCTGTACCAAGAAAAAAATCCTGATTCCACTGCCAATACTGAAAACAAACAGGAGGAGAAGGAATGACTGATCAGCATCTGCTTTCCTCAGTCATTTACAGCAGCTAGGAATTTTTTAAGCCCCATGTGTCTCATTTTGTTTTACCCATGTGTGCATTCAGGCTGATAGTGCTTTACATGTGAAATGTGGCAGCTTCAGTGTGGAGTGGAACACAGCTGTAAATGAATGGCACTTATTTATTCCTGGAATTAGTTCTGAATTTACTCCTGAATTTATTCCTGAAAGAATTAGTTCTTTCTTGGACTTAAGCATTAGAGATGTTTCTTTACCTGATTTCTAAGAGGACCCAGGCTGCTTTGCTCCTGATGGAGGTGGAGGGGTGTGAGAGCTTTTCCTTCAGCACAGGAACAGCACCAGCTGCCAGGGCTTCAGAAACCTCCACACGGAGGCAGTTGGCGAGTGTACCAAGGATCAGCTCCTGGATCTCATACAGCTCTGTCTTCAACTTCAGGACCAGTGGGGGAATCAAACCAGCCTGCAGGACACCACCAGCCCCTGCAGAGGGGAAGGAAGGAATGTGGGTGAGAGCTGAGTGCAGTTACCTGCACCTGGAATTTCTTCAGAGGATCAAAATACATGTGGGAACTCATTTCCTTACACAGAAGTGGAATTGAGAGATGGAAACTACTCCAACACTCCTCTGTTTCTAAATGTCATCTCAGCATTGCTTCTTCGGGAAGCTTCCCCAAAACTCCCCTAAAGAAATCAATGCCAAGCAATAACCAACATGACAATTGCTTTGATGTTCCCAATTTCTCTGTAATATTTCTCCCAAAATTATCTTTGCAAGGAAAATATAGGAAATATATATACATTACAAAGTCACCTTCTATGCAGCCTTTCTAACTGCTCTCAAAATGAACAGATGCCAAGAGAGACAGAGATGTTGGCCTTTAGAGCTCTTTCTTTTATTCTCCATGGTGGTTTCTGGTGGGGGGAAGTCAAGATTTTGGGAACTGTCAGCTTCCTCACACATTTCTTTGTAGTAGTTCTGTCAAGGCAAAAATTTAAATTCTGAACTTTCCAGCAGTCAGTACTCTCGCACTGGCTCCTAAAATATAACATCAAAGGCAGAGAGATCATAACTTGCCCAGCAAGTGATGTCTTTGCTATGAGCAAGAGTCTGATTTGTACCATTTCTCACCCTTTACTAAGTCAACACTGCAACAGCAATGCCAGGGGAAAGCAGAATGTACTGTCCACGAGTAACTATGTGAAAACAAAATTCTCCAGCTTGTCTTGTTGCTAAGACTGATTCTTTGGTTGCTATGAGAAATGTGGCTCCTTTCAAAGTGATTCATATGTGGTTTGATAAGGAAGTTTTGTGGATAAGAGTCATCAAGGTATTTTCAAATCTTCACAGCAGAGACAAGTGGGAAAGACATTTTATTGACCCTTGGTAGTGCATAGGAGAAATCCCTCACCTTGATAATTGGGTGAAAGCCAGGATTCTAATCTAGAGGTTATTCTGTTGTACATATTTCTGAGGCTTTGCTAATACTGAATAACTTCTTATGGTACTGACTTATTAGGATCCACGTTACAATGCCAAAGCAAAGAAATGCCTTGGGGTGATATTACAGCTTTACTACCTGTGCTACATTTGGAGGTCAGTTTCTGTGAGAATTCAAATAAATAAGGAAAACCAGTTCCAAGACAATTCACGTTGAAGGCTAACAGCATTTTACAAACAAGGATTTCTCCTTGTGCCAGAAAGGCAAAGCAGGAAGGGAAAGTGAAATAATGTTCTTTGAAGCTGTGGCTCTGTGTGTCACTGCACAGGGGAGTTGCTGCTTTCACTGTGAAAAAAACCCAACCAACCCTATATTGTTCCCTGGAGGAACAAAAGAAATTTGTCAAAGAGTAACTCCAGCCCATTTATACTGTTCCTGCAGAAGGATGTGATAAAGGACACCTGCACTATTGCTCTGTTGGAGGGTCCCTTGGGAAGGAGGCCCAGCTTGTCCATGACCAGCATCAACCCTCTTGACGAGGATTGCTGGGGTTTGGATTGTACATTGGAGCTGCAGAAAGGTTTTGGCAGGTTACACAGCAGCAGGAATATGTCTGGGAATTCTCCATGCAGAACCCACTAGTGAACTGCTCCCAAGGAAGCAAACTAAAGCAGTTAAATCATATCCAGAATTCCTTTAGCCACACTTCCCAACAGTCTTGTGAAATGGCCTGTGAAGTACAAGATTTTTCAAATGCAACTTTTTAAGGTCCTCCCAAAGTTTTTAATGAAAACAAACTGTATGGCCTGAGTGCATGGAATTGGGAGCCCCAGACTGCTCACAGTCACCACCACAGTCACAGGCACTTCTAAATTCTGGGTAGAAATCAGTACAGAATGTCAGTTTGGGAGGTACAGTTTCAGAGGAAGAGCAGTAACTCAGATGTGACAGCCTTAGGCTCACACTGCCTGTCACAAGCACCTGTGTGTAGCTTTAACTCACGTGGACCCCAGTGTTCCTTGGGACAGTCCATAAGCAAACCCTTCTGCACAGTGCAGACACACTCTGCTTTGAGCCCAGAGAAACCTGCTTGATTTAACTTCCCTTTCCATCTGTCTGTAACAACTCCTGCTGTAGCATTCCCTCTGCCTGCCTCGTGCTGGGAGATGCACTTGGCTCTTTCCTGTTTTTTTAACCTATCATGTCAAGTTTTATTTTCACTTTGCTGCAATTCCCTCTTTTTCAGGACTTCCTTGCTAAGTTCTCTCCATTTTCTTGATCACTTCATCATCATACAGCCAGGATGATGAAGTGATCATAACCAACATTCATGTTTCACTTCTTTCTGTCTGGGTGTTTCAATTATCTTTAATGTATTCCACCAATACATTCATGCAGCCAGGGCTGCTTTCACTTGCCTTTGGCTTTATTCCTTCCAGTTAATGTTTATTGACTTTCTTTGCTTCAGTCATGCCTCATTCATTGCACTTCATGTCTTCCTTTGATGCTGGCCTTTACTATGGCACTGCAGTCCTGGGTGTGAAACCCAACAAAGCCACTTTGTGTCTGTGTCCATAAGCTGCTGAGATAATGTACAATGTTGTCTAGAACAGCTTTGATTTTGTACAGCCATGAACCAGTATTTATTCTGGGGCTACTGGTGCTCATTTTGTCTGAACACTTGGGATGTTCTAATGTTTTTTTAAAATTGATTTTGTTTTTCCAGGCTGGGTCTCCGTACCAGGAGCTTTCTTGTCTGCTGGTTTTGTCGAGCTGTCTGAGCTCAAATGCTGTCGTGCTATGAGAGGGAGCTTCCCAGATTTAAATATAGAAATAAAGATGAATTGTTTGACCTTGTCAAAAGTCTCAGTGTGGTGAAGAGAAAGAGGGTGGAGAGGAAAGGCCATCAACAACTACAAAAAGAGACTACCTAACACTGAGACTGAAATTTCCACGTGGAAATTCGTCATGATTTTCCCAGGGGACCCACAGGTTGAAAGGTCTAGGGAGGGAAAAGGGAGGAGGCAAAATCAGTGGCAAGTTGTCTGGGAGTCACTTGTAAATGAGAGAGGTCTCAGATCCTTGGATCTTAGTGGGTGAGCAATAGGAGGGGAAGGTGACCTGGGGTTTTGAGTAGTCCTGTACTGAAAAATACAGTGGCATCCTCAGGATATCGACTTTTTCATTAAAATACTGCCCTTTCAAAAGGGATTTGTCTCTTGCAGAGAGTGTTCTAGATACCCTGGGCCCAGTGAAGTAGTTGGGAAAAATGTTTTCAAAATGCAAATAGTTGCATTTGCAGCTGCATAGTTAACGTCATTATTGATCTGTTTTTCTGAGAACTTGTAATCTTCCCTTGGGCTGCTTTTTATCTGAGCACTCATCTCTTCCTTCTCATAACTGTCTGGCCACTCTCATCCTCCCTTTCCTGATTTTTTTTCAAATAGGCCCAAAGAGGAGTTGCCATTTATTCTGTTCTCTGAGTAGGGCTGCAGGGCATGTAAACAAGTTAAATTTAGTAGAAGATGAAGGAGTTATTTACAGTACATAAGAATGGTGTTTTGTTTTGATTTTCAATTATATAAATCAAGTCATATTGCAAATCCTTTTCCTTGAAAATGTTGGTTTTCTACTCAAAATGATCTGGTCTGAAGCATGTGCCTCATGTATGGCCACAAAGTGATGATTGGTGTAATAGAACACAGAAAAATAACATGGAAACACAGATTCTCTGGAATATGAATCTCTGTTGGGACCTTTGATGTCTCTCTGCAATGGTCACACAAGTATTTGAAATGCTCAGTAGAGGCATTTGTGCTTAGGAAGGGGCATGCAGGAAAAGCAAAGCAGAGCTGTGGGAAGGGAAGCTGCTGCCTGGCATCACAGGCAGCTGGCACAGCCCTGGGGGAGCTCACTGACTGAGGAGCCAAGTGATCCTGCCTAAACTCACAGAGCAGCAGCTCTCCTCCTTGCCCTGCAATAGTTTATCAGCATTTCAGAGGGAAGAAAGGGTTAATAACCCTTGTGCCACCAGACATCACAGACACTGGCTAACAGTGCTGGGTGATGCTTCCTTGGTGCCAAGAGTGACACTTTGAGTGACGAGCTGAGCACAGGGGATGCTGCCCCTGCACACCTTCCTTAATGACTCCTTGTTCACTACTGTTTAAATGGAAAAAAAGATAATTTATTCTGGGAAAATCTCTGAGTCACCTGTCACAAGAGCACAGTTTATGAACCTTGTAGTAGCTTATTCAATGCTAAGATTCAGCATTTTGATTCTCAGTGCTCCCAGCAATATGGCTGTGTCAGGGAGCAGATTGAATATAATACCAGAAATACTATAAAACTGGGCTGAACTTTCTGCTGAGTTTGGAGCAGGAGGCAGACCACATTCATTAAAGTACAGCTCACTGCTAGAACCCATCAGCTTCACCAAGACTCCTACCTGAAGAGGATAATTCTCTTGAGCTCCTTGAAAATCAGAATATTTTGCTCTTCTCTGCAAGAATAGTTCTGTGTCTCTCCATGACAAATGAACAGGAACAAACAGCAGAGTCCCAAAGGATGGCGGTGCCTAGAGACAGAGGCCATCTCTTATCTGAAAGGACTGGGGGGTGGGAAGTCTCTGTTTACATGAACTGAAGAACTACTGGGATATTAAGAGAACTGAGGAAAACAATGCAGAGATCGGAACAGACTAGAAATAGTAAACAATTCTGTATCAAACCATTTCAAATGGAAGCATTGGCTGGAGGCATTTATCTTATGAGAGCCCTAGGGATTCACCAGGTACAAAATCACAACTTCAACAGCAGTGTCTGCCAGATCTTCATTAAAAATACAGGAGCTTTATAAAACTTTATAAGCTTTATAAAAGCATTATGTGATCTGCTTTTGAAGCCAATGAGAATTTTTCCAATACTCAGGATTTTAGGATGCTGTCTGAATAAAGGATATGACAGAAATTAAGGTTATAAAAATATTCAAAAGTCAGAAGTACCCTGCAGGAGCACATAATGTGACTGCCTCTGGGGATGATTTAAAAACCCAAAATGTTTCCAGCATTAACAAGGAACAGGAAAGATTGGTCTGATAAACAAGAGGTTCCTAAGCCTCAGTAAAGAATGAAAGAGATTCCTGCATATTTTGTTTTTGTTTTCAGAAACTTTGTTTTGAGTGTGTGCAATTCTAATATCAAAGCACCATGGAAAAAAATTGACATAGAAACTACATCTGATATATCTGCATTAGCTTCTCTGGTATAATTTAGAAATCCAAGAAACAGGTTACTTTAAAAAAAATTGTCATTTTGATAGTAATTAAGACTGCTTGTGACCACCTGCCTGAAAGGAGTGGGTTTAATTATTTAAATAATTCATGGCCAATGAAAAGAGGAATAATATCTAAATAATTTAAAAATTTTAGTCTACAGAATGTATTCTATCATATGTCTAAAAACTCTGAGAATGGATTAGATAGAATAGACTTGTGTTTCACATAGAAATGATCCAAAACGAGAAATAAACCCTGGGTTCTGTTTTTGTACAAGAGCTAGCTACAGTCCAAGAATCAATAACTGATCCAGACCAGGCCCCTCATTCTGACTGAGGGCAGTGTCAGATCCTTCAGTGGGAAATCCCCCAAAACAAAGATGGAAATAATGAAATGTGTTCTCTGTTGTGATAGTGCAGAATCCAGCAGCCCTGGATTGCTGCTCATCCATGTGCAATCTGAAGGCAGTCTCCACAGTGAAAGCAACATTTCCTTCTTTTACTGAGACTGTATTGACTTGTTATCATATACAAGAAAGCAAACAATCAAAACGAAGGTGAAATAATTTTTTTCCTAGCTCAAGTTGTTGATAGTCTGCCTGTAAGTTGAGGATAAGCTGTGCTATCTTTTGCAGGGGTTTTATTTAGTCCTTTGGAATTCCAGGTGTCTGCACCTCCCTTCTAAGTAAATTTCTATAAGTTTTCTAAATTTGTAACTTCAACTATAGACATCCTCACAGTCATCCTAAATTGGGAATGTACACACACACAGCATGTATGTCACTGATCTTCCATGCAGACTGATCACACAAATTGGGAAATTGCTTGGATTTTATTTCTCTGACAAAATATTTTTATAATTTTCTAAAAATAGTAAAAATCAAAGAAAAAAATTGTAAAAATTCACCCAGAGGGTTGGAGGTTTTTTGTTTGCTCTTTTAGATGAAGAAGGAAATGTCACCCTGAAATTTATTAATTTCCTCTACAGGGGAGACTTTGCCAAAATACATGGAGGAAGGAAAACAATCTGCACTACTCATGCCAAAGTCCTCAGATCAATAAGTGTAGAGAAAATTAAAGCCTTAAGATAACTTCTCCCAAAAAGCTGAGCCTCAGCCACTGAGGCTATCCCATTCAGATTTTCCAAGTCAGAATTTGTCCTTGTTTTCTGCTGGCCAGTGATGGACATGTGGTTCTAAGATGAGACTGAGAGGGAGCAGTGCAGCCTTTAACCATAAAAACCTCCTGAATTTCATCTTCCACAAGTCCCCACTGGGACACACAGTGTTCACAGGAGGCAGTGGATTTACTGTGCCTGACAGAAAACATTCTGAAGAGAACCTGGACTGGCACATCCACAAACACTGACTTCAGTCTTGGATTTTGTGCTTTATACCAAGCACGTACATCAAGTGTTTCCAGTTCCTGTAGCAAGTTTCAGTCACAGAAAAATTGATGCTGTAAGGTGAACATGACATTATCAGTTTGACAAACATTCATATGGTTATTACTTCCATTGTGGCAATTTTTAGAGATTCCTGTGGAGAAAGGTCTGCCTTGTCACAGAGGTTTGTAAAGATGTGTGAGAGCTCATTTCCTCCAGAGATTATTGTCTGGCAGGCTGGGGAGGAGGGGGGCAAACATTTGTTTCAGGCAAGTCAGTTGAACAGCTGAGAAACCACTCAGAGCAATTTTACACTAATAAAAAGATATTTTAAGTCCAGCTGTCTTACAAGCCCCTAATGTGAGAGCAATGCACAATTGCAAGTTTTCAGAACTTCTGCTGAGAAAATAGGTTGAAAGAAAAATAAATCTTTCCTATTTTGGGGCAGAGTGCCAAATAATTAAAGCAAAATGAATGAAGTTCAAGAAAAAGTTTTCTCAACTATCTTAAATTTCTATACCTGGAAGTTACATCCCTGCAACTGGAATTCTGCATTACAAAATGGCATTACACAGCCAAGTGACCATCAGAACATCTTGGTTATATTTAAGGTTCACCTTCTGTAACCAGTGAATTAACCCCACACATGCTCAGGCGTTAAAGAACACATTTTTCAGTTTTGTTCCTTAGGAGAAATATGTCATTAAGGTGGTGAAAGTATTCTCTGAACTTCCATAATACAATTCAGTGGCAATCCAGCACAAACAGAGGTATATGAATGAGAAAGTTTCCTATAGAGATTTGATTATACTACTGTCAAATATTAAAAATGAGAGGCTTAAAGCAACCAAATATCTAAAATTAATTATGTGTCAGATTCTGAAGAATTTTGTCCTGAAAATTAACATAAACTCGCTTTGAAGATATGAATCATTGCACAGACTGAAAACTGAACAGACTGAAAGACTGCAAATAGTGATAGAAGAAAACAGGAAGAAATTAATGGGAACTTGAATTCAGTCTCATTGTGGAAGCATTTCTTTTTTACATTTTCTCCATTGTTAGAAGGGCAGGAGATATGTGTTATGTGTTATATGTTATATTATGTTATTTCCAAAATTACCTGATAGAAATTTCAAAGAAGAAGCAACTGGAGAAATTGTACTGCTGACAAATCCACTGCTTCTATTTGCTGGTCAGGCCTGCTGGCAAAGCTGCAACAAGACAATTTTATCCTACAGTTCATACTGCTTCCACTGATGCCAAGTGAGCACAACTGACTGGTGAGAACTGATAAAACCTCCTGAAAAGAAGAATACAGTACTACAGGTGGGTGAAATCCTTTTCTGCTTCAGATGCTCTGGCTTGGCAATTTTGTTTGAAATGAGAGCAGAAAAAAACACATCTTGATTGGAACCACAGGCCCAGATGGCTGCACAACATGAGTGGAGCTGGGTGGAAGAGCAGATTGAGCCTCCCCTCTCCACTCAGATGCTACTTGCAGATTTCATGTTTTCCATGGGAAGCCATGTTCTTAAGGAGAACTGCTTTCTGTACTCAATGAAAATTGCATTCTGTTCAGACTGAGGCTCTACAATAGTGCTTTCCAGTGTCTTTTAGCCTACATTTTATTTCAAGAAGTGAAAAATTCAAAAACCCTAATTGAATACAAGTCTGCTAAGGTGTGGGCTGCTTTGAGGATGATTTGTTTTTTAAAGTACCTCCCCAGTAAATGTTGGGCACAACAGCAAAATGAAGGTGTTACTTAACCTGAACTAAAATACTAGGTCTAGCTTCTGTAAACATGCCAGATTAAGCACAGACACTTCAACAGTACTAATTATGTGCTTATCTATTAGAACATTATATACAGAGGATTCAAAACACTGCTAAACAGAAACAGAAAACACTTTGTGTCTAGTTTGTACTTTCTATAAGTGGGCTGGCAGATAGATGGGAAACTCTCAGAGTTTATGTAGGTGCAAAACCACCTGTGGGGCTCATGTTGAGTAAGTGGACAATTGTCTAAACCAATTACTTAGTCCTGACTGCAATATTACAAATTTTTTAAGAACTGGACTGGCATTTGAAGTCCCCATAGTAAAGCTAACTGGATGTTCCCAGCTCTTCTTCCATGGCTTCCCAGAATTAGCTTTGTGTCCTCAAAAAACAATTGTCCCCATTTTTATTTTTTTAACTACCAAATAATTTCTGTGTATCAGACACAAGGAGGTAATAGAACACATAAATAACAGTGCCTGATGAAATTGTAGTTATATCTTGTGGTTCTTACATGCAGTGGAATTATCATGCTTAAAGGACACAAGAAAATGTGAAGTCCAATTAGAACATTTTTTTCTAAGTATCAATTAAATGATATATAATCCTTCTGAGGGCCCAGTTTGGTACTTCTTCAGCTGGTAAGAACATAAGTGGCAAAACTAAATATATTTGAAATCAATATATTTCTTTTTGTTTGTTTATTACAAAAAATTTTAAATCCCCACTAAATGCCTACTGATGTCCTACTTTCAAGCCACTCTTCAGTGAATATTTATTTACTCTTAGGAAGTGCAGAACCCCCAACCAGGAAGATTGCAGGAGGGAAGAGGGTACCCCAAGAATAAACAACAACCTGTTGCTCAGACCACCTTAACAGAAGATCTGAAGCTGGTACAATTTGTTTTAAAAGCTTTGGTTTCAAAAAAATCCTGGCACTCTTTAATTGCATCTCCTGGTGTAATTCACAAAGATTTCTGTATTTTGATCTCAAGTGATTTTTTCTGTTCAACCCTCACAGATCCCTTGTTGTATACTTTACTAAGTGATCCCCAATTTGGGTTAACATTTGAGGGGTTTTGTTTTGGTTTTTCCCCCATTCCCTTAATAGTGAAAAATGAACAAAGAATACTTTAATTCACCTTTTTTAAAAATAACATAATAATGTAGCCTTGAAGGACAGGCTCTTTACAAAGAACTATGTTCCTTTATCTTGTTTCACAGTATCACTGGAGCATTCTTCCCATGGAGGCTCTGAAGGAACAGGAGTGCATGGATCCATCCCAAAGCTTAGCATAAGCAAGGACTGCTGTGGAAAGTTTCCTGCACAAGAAAACCAAGGGATCTTCCAGGGCTCTCCTCCAGCTGCAGGATTTAGCCTTTGTTTTTCTCAACTTAGCTTCAGTTGCAACTGCTGAGGCAGCAGCTGAAACAATGAGCTGCACACACAGTGGGTACACAATAGAACTGAGAAGGGGGGATATAAAGCACTCAGCATTTGTGGGGTTTGGTTGTTGTTTTCTTTTTAAAGAAGTTCTTTCTTAGTTGACTGTGATGTTAGATGTAATGCATTGTCTGGGTTCACATTCTCAAATGCCTCTCATCATTTGCTCTCATAGGAAGAGTCAACTGCTGATATTAAGCAAAACCCTCAGTTACCTGAAGGGTGAGAGAAGATAAAAGGGCGGAATCCTGGTAGAAAGTGAATTTTCATCCTAAATGATGAAGCCAAATGAGGTCAGGCTGATACCACCTGATAGAAGGTGCATTCATGATTTTTTCCCTACCATCTCACAGTCACTGATGCAAAGCAACAATATATGAGATAGATATAAATATCAGATCCCAATCATCTGTACATGATGCTATTTTAAAATCTTCCACGTGAGAAAAATGGTTAAAAATAAAAATACAGCCCTTTTATTCTTCTTTAAATGTTCTGTTCAGTTCTTCATGCTGAGAGAATCACAGACCTGTCTATAAATATCTAACCCAGATCTACAATTGCTTGTTAAAAAGAGAGTGTTTGGTAGAAGATTGAATGAAATACAAAATGTCTTCTATTATATTTTTATTAGAGACCAGATGTGGCCTCTCAATTTACCCTCTATCATTTGGAGATGTACATTCACCAAGAACATTGCATGTGTGCATATAAATATTTTCATGTTTTCGTGGTATAATAAAGGGTAATTGATTAGAAAATCCCTATGGGATTTTCCACTTAAGAGCACATTTTTGTTTTAGCACTATTGTCTTCAAAATAAACATGTATGAATGCATCTGTTTTGATTGATCCAGCAGAAAGCAGCAGTAAACAGGCAAGGCTTTGGCTTTTGGTTGATGAATAGCACTGGCAAGTTGAGTGAAATTCATGTAGCCCACGAGCCCAGGAGGTCGTGTCTCAGATGCTGCACCTCAGCAGTCAAACACTGCTCCCTTCAAACTCAAACCTGCTCTGGTGGGGCAAAAATGGTGACCTCACTGACATAGAAGAGGAAATGGAAATCCAGTCAGATTGCACAGGTCCCTAAAATTACTCTTTATATTTCCACACAAACTATTCACTTCCTAGAGTTATTTCTGTGCATTCAGTCTGTTTACAAAGCACAACATTCAGAGTCCTGGGCTTACTGTGCTGTTTGACTCTGGCATTTAATCACCTGTCCAGGTTATTTGGAGACTTATTTCTCTTTAAATTCTTGTGGGAGCTTAGCTACATGTAATGCAATCAATACATGCTGAAAGGCCCTAATGGAGGATTTCTGGATGCAGGACAAGCAAAACTGAAGAAAACTTAGACATATCTGCTGAGGGATTTTTTGGACAAGTTGGTTTTTAACTCTGCCATTAATCAACAGCAAACTTCCATATGATGGTGTTGAAATAACAGCTCCTAAACTTCTCAGACCTGTCCCATTACTCAGGTACTGCATGTTTGTAATTCCTTCACTGCCAACATTTGATCTATGCTCTGGTGCCTCCCTCAAAGCTGGAAGAAAGCAGATGTTCTGTTCTAGCAATGGAAAGTGCCTAAAGCTGCTCTCTCTGCAGACAGCATGTGAACGATGATCATCCTAGCCAGGGTGATGGTGGTTGGTGCTTTATTTCTGCCACAGTTGGTTAGTGTGTGGAAGGTGCCTTTTCTCACATATCAGTACTATGCTAAAGATACATGTAATGTGACAGTTTCTATAGTAACTACTTGTTCTTTATGGAATTGCAGATTAAACCTGTACACCTTGTTATTGTTCTTTTATCCTATTATCTAGACTACTCAGTTACCACAGATACTTTTTTAAAATTCTATTCCCTTGCCAACATAACTATATCAGGGATTTATGCATTTGCAAGTAAAGAGTATATATGATAAACAAAACACTTAAAAGTTTTAAATTGCCCACTATCCGATCTTCTAAATGCACTGAGATGTTTGTGCACATATATTGAAAGCTAAAATTTCAAAATAAGACTGCAGAAATATTTTTATTAAAGCAGGTCAAAATTACTTATTTGAATATTCTTGTTTTGCTGGGAGAACAATGCAAGTTATGTATATGACATTTATTTTCTATGAATTTTTACTAGAACAAATTTGCCAGTCTAGATGTACTAGCAGACTCTTCTAATGTGACCCCTAATATTCCTTATTATAGGAAAATTTTCTCAATATGGTACATTGATTTTTACATGTAATTATTTCATTATTATAATTCATCAATGCTACAGCTCTGCTGATAATATCAGTACTGGAAGTGATATCATTTACAGGAATCAGATGCTTTCTGCTTTGTATTATGTGAGCCTTATTGTGGGAAAAAATGCCTGCATCCCATTTGTGTGTGAGAGTCTCTGTTGCTATCTCCAGCAGAAGTGTATCAGTTACAAATCAAGCTTATAAAATTAGCAGTGTAGGGAGAAATCAGCTACTTGATCAGGACTGCAGATTCAACAATGCAACTAGTATTGTAGCCAAAAGGAAAAAGACACTAGGAAAAATGTAAAATACGAATTGGGTAAATCCATTAATGAGATAAAAAGGAAACGATACTCATCGTTAATTAAAAAAAAAGCCGTAGTAAATGACACATACACAAATGTAAAAGGCAGAAGGGGAAAATCAGAAAAAAAAAATACGCCCAGTACTGAGAGCAGCTGAGTGACGGTAGAAGCGGAAAGCAAACAGTAGATAAATTCCGTGTAACTAAAGAAACTGTTTTTTCTCCCTTTACCCTTGACCGTATCCTTCCAACATGTATGTGACTGGTTCGCCCTAAAACACGCACCGTGAAATCAATCCTAGAACTCCTGCCGCTGCCAGAGCCGGGCACGGCCGCGCTGCAGCGAACATGGACCCGCGGAGCGGCCCCGGGTGCGGATGCAGTTGTGCAGAGGCAGAGCCCGCGGCACGTCTGTACCGCACATTATGTAACGCGCGAGTGCAGCGGAGCGTACGAGCCGGGAAAGAGCCACAAACCCCTCGCCAACACCCAGCTCCTTCTGCGCCGCGCCCGCCGGGGCGGGGGCTGCGGGGCTGCGGGGGCTGCGGGGGCTGCGGGCCCGGCCGCCCCCCGGGCGGGAGCCGGAGCGGAGCCGGAGCCGGAGCGGAGCCGCCCGCCGGCCGCGCCGCCGCCCCGCCCGCGGTACCCCCGCCGTTGGCGTGGAAACGGGCTGGCGGCTCCGGCTCCTCCTCCAGCGCCAGCCTCGCGCTCCCCCTGCCCGGCTCCCCGGCGAGAGCGCCGAGCACCTCCCTGTCTCCCGCGGGGGGCCGCCGGACAAGTGCTCCCACGGCCGCCTTTAGAACAGCCCGGGTTTTTACGGTTGTGTTTTCTAGGGAGAAGATGGGAAAGGGCAGGTTCCTGCTCCTGCTGGGGCTGCGGGGCTAGTCCCTGCAGTCGTGGTGTGTCTGCTCGGCAAATCACAGATGCTGATGTGAAA
This sequence comes from Fringilla coelebs, assembly GCF_963513975.1. Lineage (NCBI taxonomy): Eukaryota > Metazoa > Chordata > Aves > Passeriformes > Fringillidae > Fringilla > Fringilla coelebs. The sequence goes on along the minus strand of NC_140043.1, from coordinate 4,323,685 downwards.
AAGGGCCAAAGCAGAGGAGAGGCGTCAGTGGATGCGAGCGTTTGTACTGATGGATTGAGGAGGTGGAGGCTGCCTGCCTGGTGCTGGAGAGGTGAGTGCAATATTCCGCATTTCCTTCCCTCTTAAATCAGTTCAGTGATAAACATTTCCAAAATTAAAAAAAGCACTTCTATAGCAAGAAGGAAAAAAATGTCATTTTGAAACAATAAGCTATGCTTCTGCTGGATAAAAATTATGAGTGTCACTGTGAGGTAGGAACATTTCGCTGTGTGTAGACAAAAAATAGTAAGGGGAGGCAGGCTGCTGATACAGTGAAAATGACCTTCTCAAGGGATACTGGCCTTCTGTTAGCTACTGCTTCAGCTTGGGCCCTTCTTCTAAAAATTAAGTGGTCCCCCTTTCTTAGCCTGAATTGTAACCCATTAATAGCCAACACCTGAGCCTTAATCAGATCTGTTGTGCTCTCTTAATGATTCAGAAAGATAATCCATTAGATTCTGCCTGTTGGGAGAAGAACCTCCACGCTATGTAGCACCTCCTCCCAGGGAAATGCAGCCTGGATAACATTCTGTCAGAAAAGACTCCTGCTGCCAAATTTCTGTAATAAGTCCTCCTGGTAGCAGTCTCATGTGCTCATTGGAAGGATGTGTGGCTCTGCAGAGCCTGGATGCGTTCCCTCCCCGTGTGTGCCCATGCATGTGAAGGAATGAGGAGGGTTCATATTAACCTGCACCTGTGGACGGCTCCCATCTGCACTTGTGAACCACAAGTTTTTTGGTATCTTTGCATTTGCATTTGCATTTTGGGTGAGTGCTTCATACACAAAACCTCCAAGCCTTCAATGTTAGCTGAGAGAGCCGCAGACAAATAGATGTCAGTTTAATTTTTGCTCATAGAACTGATCTGATCTGCTTTTGGCTGTTTCACTGTAGAAGCCGTTTAACGTGTGTTCTTGCAGTATTTGTTCTGCAAGATACTGACCTATCTCAACATCTTCCTGGGAAGATTTGAGAAAAAAATCACTAGATTTCCCCCCAGCATTTCTTTATATTTGTTTATATCCATTTTCTGATAGCCTCACACCCACAAATTGATTTTTATTTGGGCTCAGTATTTCGCGCCATTGTGGGTCACACCCTTCGGGTGGCCATCAACATCTCATCTATAAAGGTTACAACAGCAGGTCAGGTGCTGTGAGTATCTACTTGTGGATCACACAGGGGCAAAAAATGAGTGTGTATTTTGGACTTAGGGGAAATTTTGTCTGACTTTATGGATATAGACGTTGGAAGTCTGAACTGATGCCTTAGGTGCTGTTATAGGCAGAAATCCTCACTTTTCTTCAACAGGCACAGATTTGACAGCTGAACAGACACAGCTCTGCAGAACAGAGAGGGTTTTGCCATTAATGTGGCTGTCTCCATCAAATCATTTGTTTGGAAGCTATCATGCAAAAAGCACAGATCCCTGCCCTTGGATTAAGGACATTATCAGAGGAGAGGCCTATGTGTATAGAAGGATGAAGATCCAGTCTTCAAGAAGCCAGTGGCAGGTGTAATCAAAAGAAAACCTCTTAGTTATAAGGCATATTTAGGAGAAAAACTTATATTTTGCTACCAAAGCACTGAATGCATTTTCAGAGAAGAAACCCCTTCTGTACACATATGTATGCTTATAAGGAAGAAAAGCTGATTAATTCTGTGCAAGGCATGGAAATTTCACTCTGACAATGGACCTTATAGAGAGGAATAAACTCTGCATGCTACATAAAGAATGCTACACCTCTGGCTGAGATTATGTGCTTGTCACTCCACAGGCCACTGGTGAGAAGAGTTGAATAAGTCTTTTGCGGGTACTACCTTGAATTTTGTAAGCCTCCAGAACAGTTTCATGTTTCAGTTGCAGACCTTGGTTTTGAATTTAGTGTTGATAATCTAAAAATAACCAGCAAGGTAGCTCTGAAGGACTGAAGTGAAAGTGTTCTGGTTGTCTCAGTTCTGACTATGCACTGATGCAACAAGGTATGTTAAATTTTAAGAAGTGTAGATAGAAATTTGTCCCTTCTTAAGGAATCTACCTGCTAAGCAGTGGGGAAGGGGATAAGGATAACAGAAAATTCAGTAGGCAATAAAAGCTCAAATCCTTAAATGGTGAAGTCAGCTCTTCCTCTCCAGCTTAAGCAGATAAGGATTTTGACAGCAGCCTTGCTTGATACACAGGGGTGAGGCAATACAAGGCAATGATGCCTTCTTCTCTCTTCCTCTCCATGAATTAAAGAAAAATGCTTTCAATTCCTTTGGGTTAAATCACAGTAATCCCACTTATTTCAGAAGAGATTCTTCAGATTTATGTAACTGAAAATGAGAGTTGAATCTGACTATTTCTGCTGAAGTTTTGGCTCTGCTTTCACAGGAGTCATGGGAAGTTTTGTCATTTTTTTCAGTTGGAGAGAGCTCAGCACACACAGTTTCACTGATCAGGTTCTCCCTTGCCTTTATGAACAGCAGTGTTGATCAGTTTTGTAGTTGGTTTCAGTTGCAGGCTCAATGACAAATTCAGTAAACTAATTCATAAATTATCAGTTATTTGAATCATGCTTTTTTACTGAGAAAATGGGAGTGTTATTCCCATGTTAAGGTTGACCCACTGTCAGCAATAATAGTTTCTACACAAGCAATCAACTATTTTCTTTTTCCTAAGAGAAAACTTATTCAAAGGCCCTTAAAAATCATAATCTTTTCCTATGTGCATAAAATCATATTCATACTTACAGAGAAGAATTGTACTATTTTTATTTAAAAAGAAGGCAAAATTTTGTTGTTTGTGATCTCCAAAGTATCCAGAATGAATCCACATCCATTACTAGTTACAACAGATTCCCTTCACTTACTTATGGGATAATATGACTTATATTTTGTATGTTATATTCAGAGTTCACATTTTTATTAAACTTTCTAGAATTCAAGAATGGTGATTAGGAAGTCCAAATTTCAACTATTACATTGATGAAAGAATAATCCCAAGAAAAACTATACTCTTCCAAAGCAACCAAAATTTATTATCTTTGCAAAGTTCCCTGGCAATTTAAGGTATGTGGAATAGACAAGTTGACAGAGAAGGGCTAAATACAGTTTGATTCATTCTGTTATTGAATCAGGAGTTGATACATATTAGCAATTTAAGTTGTTTTAGCTTTCAAGTGGAATCAAGGACAGAATTTAACCCTTAACATGAAGGCTACAGAGAAAATACTCTTTGAACTCTTGCTTTTCCTTAACACTGAAGGGCACTGGTGGAGTTGGATGGAAGGAACAGATCTGTGATGGGGCCATTTCTTCCATCCTACCCAGATATCAAACACTGGTTACTATGAAATAGCTTAAACTCACCACTAACAAAACACATGGCAAAAATTCAGAAGACAACAGTTCTATATGTTTGGGTTTTTGTTTTTACTTCAGCTCAGAGCATTTTCTGTGGTTTAGCAGAGGCTCAACTCGCCTCAGAATCCCATTTTATTATTTAGTATTGGGCACCCAGGGAATCATTAGGGAACACGGTTTTACCCAACAAATCCTATTTGCCTTTTGTTTTCTCTTTAAGCCCCTTATACAAGAGAGTTGTTTCTTCCCTGGATTCCTAAGCCATCACATCAAAAAGACAAATGTGATAACACTTCCACATGATTCTACATTGCAGAAATAACCTGTTGGATTACCAGTCAACACCTTGGCCAACAGAAAAACTTAAAGAGGCAAATCCAAAAATTCTACGTATTTGTTTTGCTCACACACATCAAAAATAATGACCGGAAAGTAAATAATATTTCATAGGAACTACAATTGTTTAATCTGTTATTTTTACAGTGGATTTATGAAATAGTAATTGCCTGGACTTGGCAGTTGGAAGGAATTATACTCATCACTTTCAGACGTCCATAACAAGGACATATACATACAGAGTAGTCGTTAAGGCTTCCCTTTTAGCTGGTGGAAGAAAAAGAGATTTCTCCATTGGAGTTACCTAGACTAGTTTCTGACTACCACGTTAGTGTGAGATTGAGCTGACCTCTGGAAATGACAGCTCCTCTCCACTGCCTCTGAGGGAAGCACTGAGTGAGTAGCTCTGAGATAGCCACCTACATGCAGATGCTAAATCTGCACAGATGAATCCCACTCTTACTGTCTATAATGTAATGTTTAACCAAGATTTAATTGGTGATTATGAAGATATTTTCATGGTTCACCATAAATATTTTAAGCCATAATGCAGTTGCCATGCCCTGTTTCCTTGATAGTGACTGGCCTGGCGTTGGCTTCCTGCTTGGAGTATCTCAACAACGGTTTGGTCATGGCACTGGAAAGGCTTCACTGGAACAGCACCACTAATCCAAATCTTTTATCAGTTTTTCCTGGTGATCCAGGCAGTATTCTAGCACACATTCCCAGTGTGCTTCTACTGATTTTCTGTGCCTGCTTTCTATATTTTCAAACCTTTCCCAGACAATGTGGAATAAGCACCTTTATCTTCATAAACCGCACGAATGCAAATACAATTAGGCAGCATAGCAAGTGTTGATGTACAAATAGAGTTGACACAGTTGTGTTGTGGAAGGAAACAACACAGTGGAGCTGAATTGATTACAATTCAGTGTCATGGCACAGTAACAAAAGCCCAGCTGGGTGTTTAGCTCTGAGAGGGCTTGCTGTTCAGAGGGGGCATGCACCTGGCTATTATATTCCTTCCTTTAAAAGAGAAAAGTGTGTATGATTCAAAAGGATACTTACCTACCAGATAAGGGAACATCTTTCTGAAGATAATACAATTTGAGCTATTAGATTGGATTTTTCAAGTAGAGAGTTTTGTCTCTGAATATTACCAGCTCAAGTCATATAATACAAATATTGGTATGTGTTAACAAAATATTATTTCTTTTGGATGTGTAATATCTATTTATACATATATATGCATTAGAGTTTGGGGGGGGGTTTTGGTGTCTTATGAGGAAAGAAAGACCAGGATACTGGCTGTTGCCCCTCTCTAGTGTTTATGTTACAGGAGAGGATTCAAAACAATATTACAGGAAATATTTTCCATATCATTTAAAGCACTCAATTCAGTAAATTGATACACAGGATGCTAACCAAATCCATTACAAACTACAATTTTTCAGAATTAACACCATTGCATGTGAGCATCTCCCAGTACTGCCAGCAAGTTGATTGTTGCAACAGACTTTGGCAAGAAGATTTTCTTTCAAGATGCCTTTCTGTGCCTGACCTTTTAAATTTGGCAGAGTTCAGGGTACCACAGCAGAAGCCATTTTGTGATGGGAAGATATTCATATATTCTCACCATTGCTAAGAATCTATTGAGCTTCCATGTCATATTGCTCAGTAATGGTAGAGCCTCACCTTAATCAGTCATTTCAGAGACATGTTTTTAATCTCTTTTTCAATCCATCTATGTCCATGAACAGATAAACTCACCTTAATTTGTAATTCAGTGACATTTATGTAGGAATTTAAAATTCTAAGGCTAGCCTACTCCAAATTTGAACAATTGTTCTATTATCATATTGTTTCTGTTCCCTGACTAGATGTGCAGTAAGTCCTCTGATTATGTTTCATGCTGTGAATGTTCCCGAAAGCAAATCTGAACTTTGCCTCATAGCTGTGATTACACAGGTGTGTCAAGTTTGCTTTTTGCATGTGTGCTCACAAAAAGCAACAGAATACTGAAGACTATATGTAATTTTTTTTAAGCTACAGGAACAAATTTTTGGCTACTAGGTTGAAGGGATCAACACTTGTTTTAAATGTGGCAAGACTTGAGGCTGATGTGCAGTTCAGTATTATATCAGCACAATATTATTTGCTCTCACAGGTCAAGTAAATATACAATGGTCTAAACAAATTAAAGTACCAAGTAGCATCAGGAAGAGGTAGGAACCGGTGACTTTTAACACTGAAAACTCCAATTCTCCCTTTTTCCAGAGAGGCCTCATTGTACCCTGCAGTCCTGAACAGTGCAAATTCTATATAACAGAAGTTAAAACATCTCTAAAATAATAACAGTAATAACCCACCATATAGACAAAGAGCTGAATTATTGGAGCTCTTACAGTCCTGTTCTCTGTCAGCGCACGCGGGTTATAAACTAAAATTAAATGTTTACAGAGGATATTACTCTGGTCTGTGACAAGAAAAACCTCTCTCTTTGCTGTATCCATAGCATAGCAATTCTACCCTTTTCCCACTTCTGCAGTCAAGGAAACCAAGAACAGCCACTGATATTGTGGCCTCTTGGGATCATACCTGGAAACTGTTCTAACCCACACTGCCACTTAGGCAGCCCCAGCCTGGCTCTACAATGAAGGCTGGATCACGAAAATGCCTTTCTCCCTCAGATTAAGACTACAAGTGTTGGAGTTTTTCTGTATTTTTTATTACTTTCTGTTCCTTTTCTAGTTGTGTCTTCTGATGCTGGAAGGCAATGAACCCCAAGTAGAAAATGCCAGAATATTCCAATTCAGAAATCATTTAGGCAGAAAAGATCTGGAAGAAATGAGTGATGCCCATTTTTATGAGTGATGCCCATTCAAAGTGTGCTTTGAAGGGGAGATTGGGCACACAGGCATATGGAACTCTGGGACTACCTTTAAATATTGTAGACTTAATTACCAAGTGATGGGAGAACTTCTCAATGAGCAGCACAATTACAGTCTCCAGGTAGTTTCATTCAGTATCTTCTTCGTGGTGTTGGATACCTCCAATGACAGGAACCTGTAACTCATCAGAGCTTATCTATACAACTGTAGCTTTGCATTTTGGATACATTATGTTTTCATGATTAATATGTCAAGAATTATTCACAGACCTCATGGAAAGTTTACATAAACAAGTCAATTCAAGAAAATAGTCAAGTGTTTGTTTTAAAGGAGACCAGATGGAATGCTGTCAATCTATGCAGCACTGTTCTTACTCAGCTGTGAGATATGGTGCAAATGGAATTTCTGAGACATGGCATTTATGATCTTTATCTTTGTTGCAAAGATTTAAAGTTGATGGAGGTATGTTAACAGTACATCAATCTCATTGTTTACTTGGTGTCTGCATCTTATTATCAGAATCATCAATTATAAATTCCATAATTTCTAAGATGTCATTTAAAAGGATATGGTTTTTTCAGAGTTAGCTAGTCACAAAATACATAGAAATATTATTGTTCATGACAGTTTCTTAAGCTTCTATTTGGATTAGTCAGAGGCAAGTGGTGATCAACCACTTATACACAAAATAGAAGGTCAAGATTAAAAGATTTCAGAAAATAATACAGGTGTACAAGAGGTCAAGGACTTGGCTCTTCCTTTTAACTTTGCAAAAACCTTTAGAAATGTCACCCTTACCAATGAACCAATGAGCTCCCTCCTGCAATCAACACAAAAAATGAGAAGGGACAGTTAAAATTATTTTTGTACAGAGCACTAGTTGAGAGTGAACATGAGAATCTGAAATACAAACCAAAATTGTACCTCATTCTTATGAACTGAAAAAAAAATGGGTTCTCAGAATAGCCAAGGAGACACAAACAGTATCATGATGACAATGTACTGACTTGTTCAGTGCTACTCCTGTGTCTAACAGGGCAAAACTACTTAGAGCTTTTACTGGATGTTTCCCTATTACCCTGACCCTTCAGCCAGCAAAGAGGTAACACAAACTGGGGCTTATTTCTCTTGAGCTATTTGGCACAAAATATTCTTTGGGATGAGGAGACTGCCAGTAGGTGTGTGTCAGTGGCATTGCATCCTAACGGGATTGCTGCCAGCTAGGAGAGATTGAAACCAAATTGGAATTGCTATAAGGTGGGTTTGGGCTGAAAGCTAAGCCAGCTGTGAGCTCTGTAGCTATTGCCTGCCTTTGTGCCTTTGGCAGAGGTGGGAAGACACCTTATTGGGCATTTTTCTAGGGTTGAGAAGTAAGAAATTTTATGTGCCTTGTTTTCTGGAATGCCTGTAGCTTTTTTGGGTAGATTGTGGGTTGTTCTCTTACTACTAAGATGCATCCTGAGGGGAAATTTTTTAGCCTTGTTACAACAGAGATGCAGAAGTTGTTTGAAAATTAGAGATGGCTTTAAAAGGTAGTATCCCTTTTCACAGTTAAAATACTGATTCCAGAAATCTCAATTTAAAAGTCTTGAGGTATGCTGTAAATGAACCAAAAACATAGCAAAAGCTGTGCTTTTAGGCACAATTATCCTGGCAGTTATCAATCAAGGAACAGTGTGATACCTAAGCAGTGGTACCTGAGATCACTGCAGACCCCACACCTGGCCCCAGTCAGCCAAGTAATCTGAGTGCCCTCAGAGATTCCTTGTAGTCCTTTAATGAAGTTCTCAAGATGAATTATTGTTCTGCTGTGCATTGTGGATATTTTCCTCCCATCCTCTCCCCTTGGTAAATCTGCTTTGTGAGTTTAAGGGGGATTTGGAATCCCTACAGCTGCAATAGCTTTTGTACTGTTTTGACCCAATATGATTTGTTGAGAAATTTGTGTCCATCCCCTCTGCTGAAGGCTGGATGTGCTGTGGGTAACCTCCACCACATGTATTATTTCATGTGCCTGTTTCACAGAGCTGCTTCTACAATGATATCAACAGTAGATTTTTAGCAAAAAGAAATAAAATGGTGAGTCATCAGCTTTTTTCCTGCCTCTCTCATCTGTGTGAAATGCAGAATGCTAACTAGAATAGTTAGGCATCAGCGATAAAATTCCAGCTTTATGTGCCATCTTAATAGTAGGCTAGAGTGTCACCAGAAGTATTTTTTTCCTGGTAATATGAGAAATGAATAACTAAGGATCCACTGCTGAATAATGAATAAACTAAAGGCTCGATTAGCACCTTTCAGCTTTCAGATAATTTTAGTGCTGCAGCTTCTTGAGTCAAGAAGAGATGTCACTGAGAGTAAAAGGAACAGAAAAGCAACTACCTGAGATGCTGCTGCTAAATCTGTGCTGTGAGGATGGTGGGGTACATTTGGCTGGTCAGTGATGCTTCCCCATAAGCTGATAGGACAGCCTTATGCAGACAAAACCCCAAAATTTGGGGGTATTACTAATAACTGTAACAGTAGATCATGTGTGTAGTCTCATAAATCAACCCATCAGTTCTCAAAACATGATTCAAGAGCCTGCTTCAAACACAAGGAATGAAATTACCAGGGCTCCAAAATGGTGAACTGACCTCTATGTACCTTAAAGAGGAGAAGACAAGTCCAGTTAGGGTGTGATACAGAAAGGAAAGTTTTTTGACCTCATCAAAGGAGAACTTGTGCAACAGGAGAGAGATGAATTATTTAAGAGACAGAATTGAAGGGCTAAAGGATAAGTAAAAATATAGACATACTGGCTGCATGACTAGGAAGTTTGCAGGACTACAGAGAATAAATTTAAAAAAAATAAGGGGAGGGGACTATCTGAAGGATGAGGATGCCCTTACATGCCACACAACTTGAACAGGAGCAGTGATTATCTTCCTTCCCCTCTCTCTCCCCACACACGTATAGACAGAAAAGTGCTGGTAGTGTTAATGGAACACCAAAAAATCAGCAGTATGTGCCACAAAATTGGAAGTTACACCTGCTAATACTACCAGTAGTAACACAGTCACCAATGAAAAATAAAACATCAAGAAAAATTACTGGATTTTGGTTTATCCTTAATAACAAAATTAAATCCATCTATCATTCCTATGTTTCAGGTTTGGGAAAAAATAACAATTTACAAGCTTGCCTGAGGCTGAAAAATAACAACTTTGCCCAGCTAAATCTAAATCATGGTACTCCTACGTTAAAGTAAATACCCAGATTAAAAGTCCATCTTCCTCAAAAGACGGACTTACATTTAGCCATTTATTTTGTTACTTATCCATTTTAAGAGTAATTAATGGTAATCAATACCCAATGTTTTGTATTTGTTTTATAGATAAAAAACCTATTATTGGAATGATATGAAAGCCATCCAGTATTCTGACAGAATCAGTATAGCCCTATGAATATGTGAAGTCATCCAACCAAGTCTTGTCATAGCATGACTCAAAATGGATGTGTTCAAATCTGGCCTCTGCTCTTCTGAGACTGATGAAACTAGCAACAAACACAGAGAATACCTGCAGGAGCCAGGCTGGGAACATGTGCAGAGAGCAAGAAATTAATGTTGAAACACAATGATACTGATCATGCTTCAGCATTTCCTAGAAATACAGTCATGCTGAGATCATACAAAAGCAGGGAGCTGAAAATTAAACTATTTTCGTATCTATTCTTACAGAAGTTCTCACCGTAGATATTCTGATATACGAAGAGTATGAATCATGCACTGAATACTAAATTTTCATCAGTAAAACAGTCTCTATTGCTGGCACTTTGGTATCCTGCTTGCAGTGTTGTTAAATACATTGTTTTTATTTTCATCCCCTTCAAAACCAAATACAGGTTCATTTCAAAACCTACTGAAGTCAACAAAACCATTACTTTTAACGGTAAGTGGGTCACAGCCACAGCACTTTACAGCGTTTGCAATGTTTTTACTCTTATTTTCTCTTAATAAATACTGTCACTGTTTCTGATGAGGAAGAACTATGACTACCCTCAGCCCAAAGTGTCACTTATCATAGGGTGCCAATTCACTATAATTACTTAAGTTCCTCCAACTCATTTTACATTCTCATTTAGTGCCACATAGAAATATTTTTCATCTCAGTAGAAAAAGCAAGGTTGAATAAGACAAAAGACCTAACATTATCTAAGGAGCTTAAATTCTTCAGAGCACAAGTGGTGAAAAGCACACTGAGACTAGAGATGTTTGCACTGCACCTTTAGCTTCACTTTTGGGATAAATCAGGCTTTCATCCTCTTCAAATCTGCAACCTGCATCTCTATCCATGACCAACTTGCTTATTAAAACACCTCTTTAAAAGTCTGATGAAAGGAATTTAACCACCAGTGTCCTCTAATATTCATTGTACGTTCAACATAAGCTGCTTAGAATCAATCGGGCGTTAGGAGCCAGCAGGGAGTGACTGGGATCCCTGTGCCGTGTGCTGGTGGGTGTGTAACTGCAGCAACTGCAGCTGGGCTGGGAGGAGGGTGTGATCACCCCTCCAGGGGGAGAGAATTGAAAGGAGAGACTGAAGAGAAATCCTCATAGCTGCTAAACCTCAAAAAGATGTTAGGTTCTTTCTGGCAGCAGCAATTAGTCGGTGGTGGGGTTTTGTGTTGATGTTTTGTTTTGGTTTTGTTCAGGGGGAGGTGTCAGTGAAGGAAAAATGGGAGCTAAAGAAGTTGATGCATCAGATACCAAGGTCTTTTTGCTTTTCTTTGAGTGAAAAAGAATTTTGTTTCTATAGGTCTCTACAGAACTTTATCTAGCTGGCAAAATGATGGCTTGGCTTGGCTTTTGAAACCAGGAGCTTATTGGCCATTGTACAGTGTTGTACTTAACTGGTTGCAGAGTATTTTTCTGTGAAGTAACATATATCTGTGTTTTGGATTTGGCACCAAGGAATTTCATATCAAAAACAGAACATGGGTAACTTCCTTCATATTCATCTTATAAAAAAGGTCCTTTGAATTAGAGAGTGGCTCCAACAGCAGCTCAGCTGTGTGAGATGTACCTGCTGAAGCGCTTGCAGGCAGCAGGAGTGTACGACTGTCAAAGCTTCTGAATTTCAAAAGAGAAGCAGAATGAGACCAGGCGTAGGCTGCAGCTGTAATCTGTGCCTGGTAGCATCCAAGTCCTCTCCCATGAGTCACACTGCTGAGAACATCGTGGATTCTCTTTAGCCTCTTGGGATTTATTTTTTTGGCCCTGGACTGCAGTCTAATACTTCTTCCACTTCTCACCTCCCTTCTGCGGATAAAATAATGTTTAATTTGACTTGTTAAGAAGAAACGTAGAAAATCCACAGTTCTGATGTAGATACCTTCTGACATAGTTCATATGGTTAATTTTATGTGTGGCCTAGGGGTGGAAAATACTCTCAACCCAACTACCCCATTAATCCCTGATGATAGCCCTGCATTTTGTGCTGATATTGACACTCTCTTTCTTTCTTTTTCTTATTAGATTAGGAACAGCATTTTAATCCATGATTTTGTTTTGTTGTGAGGTTAATAACCTGACAAAAGTGCTGAAGTTTTCCTGTCCTTCCCTAAATTCCCTTGTCCTTCCCATCATGAGAACAATTGGCTTTATTCTTCCACTGTACTGCTTTCCTCTCTTCCATTTTGACCAGCTCTTCGATGTTTTCTCTGCACCTTGTTGCTCTTTCCTCTCATGCTTTCATTGAGCTGCTGCATCTGAACTCCCTTACGATTCCTGTGAATCTTCTATAATCCTTTCTTGACTTTTTCTCATGTTGGGAACTTACTGCTCCTGCATACTCATTCAACCTATGTCTGTTTTTCTGTTTTTTCATTCACTGAGGTTCTTTTGATTTGTTCTCTGTGAAACATTACTCATTCTCTGTTGCTTAGTTTCCAGCTTTAACTCTCACATTGCCAGTCCTCCCCTGCTTTCCCCCAGCCTTTCCATGAATTGAGTGTTTATTACTTCTACTGAAATGGTTCCTGTATTTTGCTCTTCTCATTCCAAAACCTTTTGTTCTGCCTTTCCCTGAAAGTCTATTCTTGCTAACTTTCCAGTCCTGATCCTCTCCCAATAATGTCCTTTCTCTAGCAAAACCATTCTGATGGAAGTCTGATGATCTAGGCAATTTCTTCCACCGTGAACACCATGAATTTATTCTACTCCCTCCTTTTTTTTTTCTCCTAGTGTAATTCAATTCCATATGTGCAGACCCATCTTTACAGATTCTGAGTCAATCCTTCCCCTTTTTTTTTTCCTGTGTGCAGATTTTTGCTGATCTTATGCCAGTATGATATAGTAAGATATGCCCATCTGCTCTTCTTGCCTCATCTTTCCTTCCTCTATTGCTATCTCTTCCTTCTTTTTTTATGGATGCAGGATTTCTTGCTTCCTGTGAATATACCATTCAATTTACCCTAGAAATCTTACCTAGCTTCAGTGACTATTCTCTCATTCCTTGCCTTAATCTTTGCCTTTTCTCCAGTTCTTTCCCTTCAAACAGCCGAACAGTTGTGATAAATTCCTGTCTCCAAGATGCTTTCTTATGCATCATCACAGATAAAACTCATCTGTTGTTTCCAGGATTCCCATTTGCTGGAGCATCTTCTCCTTGCCTCTTGCTTGGCCTTGAGCTTCAATCTTTGAATCTTCACTGGATGCTTTTCTCTATTGCATTAAACAAACCTCCTGCCTTCAGGACACTCTTATCTGTACCCAGACTCTCATGTTCTCACTGCAGAGATTCCCATAGCTCATGCCTGTCGCTGGAACAGCTGAAGCAAGCATGCTTGTGCTTTATTATGTCACTTTTAAGGCACAGGAAGAGAAATTTCCTTTTACAAGACTATACTGCTCTCCTTAAAATTTCTTTTGCTAAAACTATCAAAATTCCCTTATCTTTCATAAGGTATTGTGTGGAATAAGGTTGTATGAGTGATAGAAAATTTGCCATTACATTTATTAAAGCAAATCTAATGTTTACTATCCTATTTAAAAAAAATTTATAAATAATCTCCTTAGCCCTGTAAGATTCATGAAACAGCAACCCTGTGATAGTGAGTCTTAGCTCTTCAATCACCCACATAAGGCTTATGGGTCCCACTAATGAAGACATAACCTCCACTGCTGTCATCACCCGAATGTTTACAAAACACCCAGTGGCTACTGCATTTTGTTTGCTGCTTTACTGCACACTTTTAAATGGGTCTGATGTTTGTATGTCCCTAAAGCAGATGCTGTGTGTGTTGTTTCTTCTCACCCTTGTCTAGCAGCCAGGATTTCCTGCACACCCACTGCTAGAGCCACTGTAATATTCTTGTTCTTGTGGTGCTTTTTGATGCCAGTTTAAAGGTCACCTCGAAAGTGGCAGAGTCTGGTTTAGTCAAACTGCTGTGAAGCACAGCAAGTCCCTGTGCAGCCACTGCCACTGCTCTGGGCTTTGGCCATGCAGCTCAGAGCAGAACTGTGCTGTGTCTGCCTCTAGTCAAGAGTCAGTCAGTCTCATGTCTGCTTGTGCTGGTGCTTCTTCTCACTGTCTCACCGTAGTTTGTGGATGTTGCTAAAACAGGTCATAATTTAAATAACTACTAAGTATTTTAGGTATTAATGCTTCACAGGATTTATGTTTCCAACTTCCTCTAGTAAGTGGGGTGTGCACAGTTAAAAGAAAAATAACCAACAGATTTTTGTTGAATGCTTGGTTTATAAGAAATACTATGTTTTCACTATAAGTTCTTAGGTTTCCCTAAATCTTGGATGAAGCCTGTATGCTAAATTTTGGCTGGGTGATATACTCAGCTGGTGGATATCCCTGGCCAGCATAATTTGTATTGTGGTACTGCTAAAGTTTGTTGGAAATTTTCCAAACAATAGACAAAGATGTTTAAGCTAATGAATATAATATCTCACTGCAGCAAATCTCTTCTATCCCATGTCAGGCACGCTTGATTATACACTGATAGGTCTATGCCTACACAATAAGTAATTTTCTTTGGGTTCTCCATTATCTCCTGGTAAAACTTCCTTCTGCCATGTATCACAGAATGGTATCCCCAGGTGGCAATTCTCTTAGTTGAACTCAGATTTTATGCCAGAAATCTGAGTATCTCTATAAAATCACAGTGGGAATCAGCAGATGAGAACCTAATGGACCTACCAATTGTTCTTCCTGCAAGGCTGCTGAGAGCAGCTGGGGCTGGGAACAGTCAGTGCTGGTGACACTAAGGAACTCATGGTAGGGCACCAGTTCTGATCAGTGCCCTTCTCATCCCCTGCCTTGGATTGAATTCTAAATTAAAATTTTTAATCATTGTCCTTTTACCTTCTTTGACAACCTTTATCGTAAGAAGCCCATCCTTACACAGCAGCTTCTGTTATTTGGTGTTGTTTGCTGTGGCTGAGGTCCTGTGCCATGAATATGCATTTCTTGACTCACTTTGCTGTTCCTCTCATTTTGGTATCTTTTGCACAGACATTAATAATCTCTTGGCTCTGTCTTGGGAAGCTGGTATAGAGGATAGGTCCTATTTCTCAAATAGAGATCAAGATGGATCAAGTGAAAAAAGATTATTTATTCAATATTTAAATATTTAGAGGCTGATTATACTTGAAAACTCAGTGCATTTCTTTATCACAAACAGTATCTCAAATTGGGTATCTAAGAAATGGATAAGCAGAAATCATCTTTGAAAAGGTGTACTTAAGGGAGTTAATTGACATCACAAAGAACCCCCATGACCAAAAGGGACAGAATTTGGTAGTGTCCAGTCAAACTCTCAGCTAAGTAAATAATGACACTTCTTCCTTCACTCATCTGACTAACAGAATACACATTTTAACTGCTGCAAAAAATAAACCTCAGATACATCAGCTTTCTCTGCTGTTTTCTTGTTCATCAGCTACATCTGGCCCATCCTTTGTTTTGGGTGGGATTATAGTGCCTTAATTGAAAGTTTTATCATAACTTGAACATACTTCCTTGTCTTTCAGGTTTCAATGATTGTATAAAGAGAATGTCAGTAATATCTGTGGCCACAGTTTTAAAATAACTTTCTTCTGCTATAAATGGACTTAAATCTCCATCCATTAGGAAGTAAATTAATTTCTGTGAAGTTATTTCAACCTTGTATTTCTACAGCATGCATGTCTGGGACTCTTTCCTGGATGCTTCCCAGATCCAAAAATCTGGACTGATTTTCCCATTTCTTGTGAACCTCAGTTCCTTTATTTTTCTCTCTCTCCCTCAAAAAAAAAGCCTGCTTAGTAGAACAGTTGAGTTCTTCCTCAGTAAATGCCTTGGGTATATCCTGATATATCACACTCCCTTGTGTCTTCTTCTCTTTCATTAATAGTATAAAAATGATTGAAAGTTAAAACATGCAGAAATAAGGTTTTGTTAAAGTACAGAAATTCTCAGTGGATGTGTATAATCATTAGAAACTGATTACAGTAGCTTGGCTTACACTTGTAGGTCTTATATGAGTTCTGTGCCACTTCTTGCTAGATTTGCTTGAGTTTGCTTTCACGTGGTTGTAAAAGCTTTTTATGTGTGTGAGTGGGCTGGTGGTCATGAAGCTAAATTATCAGATCACTTGCATTTGAGGAATAATACAGCTTTGTATCTACATCTCCAGCTGAAATTCCTGCTGCCAGCAGCATGCTGTGTGCAGTCTCTGTGCTGTGACAGTCACAGCCACTGGTTTTGTTCTCAGCTTAGGAGTGACTGCCTTTCTACAAGATCATGGGGA
The DNA here is from genome assembly GCF_963513975.1 of Fringilla coelebs. NCBI lineage: Eukaryota > Metazoa > Chordata > Aves > Passeriformes > Fringillidae > Fringilla > Fringilla coelebs. The sequence goes on along the minus strand of NC_140043.1, from coordinate 4,307,289 downwards.
AGCATCTTCCCAGGCAGGCTATGTAACTGCGTTCCACGGTGACGTGTCAGCAGCTAATGAATCCAGAGACAATACTTGGATCTTTCCTTATGGAAGTGTTTACAACTCAGTTGTGGTGGTGTGTCATTCTCCTTCCCTATGCCTCTTCTCCCTCTGCTGCCATAATTTGGGAACATGCTGGAAAAGGGATAAGTGTTTCTATTGCACACACATGGATCAGTTTGCACAAGCCAGGAGTGATGGAGAGGGGCAAAGAGCGAGCCTAGATATGAAACCAACAATAATGACTGGTTTTATTGGCCACAAATGGGTGGTCAGAACATGGTAGCACTAAACAGCTGCTCAGCTTAATGGGCTTCAACACTTTGACCTAGTAACCAGTGCAGAATTTTCTTCAGGTGTCCTTCCCACTCCAGGAGTTGGTAGCATTCCTCTTTTGATAGTGGCAAGAGATCACTGTTAGGTCAGGATTTGGGGCATGTTAATCTTATGGGAAAAGCTACCCATTCTAGTGATGACAAAATAGCCCATCTATATCATCAGACTTAAAAACCCCATGTTTTCTTAAGATTCTGAGTCTTCAGTTGTCAGGACAAGGCAAATATGTTAATTTAGACACACAGATACAGTATAATCTGGTCATTTGAATAATAACATTTTTTAAACAAACTTTAGACAAGTGGGCATGTGAAAGGAAGAAATAGGGCTTTCCACTAGAGTAACTGAAAATGCACTTACCTAATTAGAAACTTACAGCCATAAAACACTTACATGTTTAATATGAAATCTGATTTTAAGAACCCAACAAATTCTAGACAGCCTTATTTTCTGAGTGTATTCAAAGAAAAAGTAAACCTGGTATGAGGAAGTTCATCTGTATGTAGCCAGGGCAGTAAACTGCAGTAATGTAATAGTTTATGAAGTTTCCAGAATTTTAAAAAGTATTGATTGTGAACACGAGAGATTTTTTTTCACTGTATATGGGAAAACTTAATTCAAATACACCAAACTTTCTTACTGTAGTGCCTATTTGAAAATATAATGTACTACTCTGCATTACAAAGCAATAATACAATCACCTCATTGTGTTACTACTTGAAATAGTGATATCCAAATATCACTGCAATGTAAGCAATAGGAATGACTAGCATTAAAAAAACAAAAAAAAAGGAATTCAGGAGTGCAAAACTAATATGTATTTACATACTCCTGGTCTTTCCTGCAATAATGAGATCCTACTTTACTTTTTTTTGGTGTTAAACACATTAATGAATGGCAAACAAAATAGTTGATATGTAAAACACTGTGGAATATGAATGATGCATCTGAATGCATTGTGGAAATATGCAATAGGAAATACTCTACAGAATATATGAGCTGAATGAAAACTAAAGATTATTCCTGACAGAGTTTTTCTACCCAACCATTTGTCATAAGTGTTTGGGGCAAACAACATGAAGTTTAAAAAAGATCTACTTGTCTTATATGTCATAAAATCTCCAGATTGCTCCTAAGTCTGCTGCCTTTTGGCAGCAATAGGTGCCCTCTTGCTGTTCATTGCTAGCAAGCCTCTTTTGTTCAGGATGGAATTGAGAGAATAAAGAGAGGGAGTCTCATATGTGTTTCATGCAAAATTCTTCACCTGTAATCACCATAATACATAGAAAATGTCATAAGGAATTCAGCAAGTGGTTTTATCAATGACAGATAAATGAGGCCTGTGATGATGAGGATTTAAAGGAGAACCAGTTTGAAATGTCCTGAACGTGTCAGAATAAGTGTGATTAGTGGAAGTAGCTCTGATTTTTATATAAGTAAAATAAGAATCTGGCCCAATATCTAACACAGGAATTTCATTCTCTCTGCATGGCCAGAAAGTTATTCATTAAGAAACAGCTTCCTTAATTCTAATTTTTCTTTTTCTGTGATTATTGGAGAAAGTGACTTATTTGAAGAAAGTGTAACTTCTCATTTGGGAGGGTTTTCCTTTCCACCTCTTCAGAGTAAGTAAAGTTGTGCTAATTACAATTGTATTAATGTGTACAGAAGTCTTCTAATTTTTCACTGATTAATCTGTTCTTCATGAGCTCATGTCCTGTCCTACAAAGAGAAGTATGATAAATATAGCTGATATTTATATTCTCTTGTATAATTTCAGACCAGGTAAGAGCAGTGTATGGTGTATTTGGGGCAAAGGATTTGAATGTCTTTACATTTAAGATATCCAAAATGCTTAAATTGCACTGTGGTCCCTATAGGCAAAGAGACAAGCATTTCAAACTGGAGAGATGGCTCTCTGTACTGACTGGATAGTTTAGAACAACTCAGAGTAAGATTAGTTTAGAATATCATTCTAACCATATTCTAGTAACCATTAGACTATGGTTAGTTAGAAAATCAAGTACACAAGGTTGCAAGTAGTTGTAGTTATACTTTTCTCACAATAGCTTGAGGCTCAACATCGGGCTTGGAGCATTCTGTCTCTCTCCTGGTAGTGTGGAATCATTCTCTTTAACATGTATTTTAATTTACTGTCACATCTGCATTTAAATATTGGTAAGTTCAAACAGGAAAACTTCTAAAGGCTTGTAGGGCAACTTTGAAAATGGTATTAGGAGACTAGTTTTATTAAAATGTAGTAGAAAGTTGTCTTTAGTAGACTGCAAGTTTCTGTAAGGATCTCAGTGCTGTGTACTTGGCTTGCAAAGGCACTCAGTGAGGAGCCTCCAGGCCCAAGTAAGCAGGCAGCAGGAGAGGTGCCAAGGTGTGCTGGGGCAGCACTCGGGGAGGAAGCCGTGACATCTGTGATTCCGCTGCCCACTGTGCTCAGAGCTTAGTGGGAGCAGAAAGCCCTTCCTAGAAGAGAGGCAAATGATCACCAATCAGCTGTTAGTAATGTGTTTTCCCTCTGCCAGACTAACTGCTTCCTGCTGCTGCCTTCTGCAGAGTTCCAGCTTGTAGGCTTAAACTCTAATCTGGGAAAGAATAATTGCTCTAACAGTCACTGAAAAGCTCTCTGCCCTTGCTTGGGATGGTGTTTCATGTGCTTCTTGTATGAAAAATTCACCTTGTAGTCACAGTTCTCTTTTACTGTAGCTCAGAATTTTCCTGTATTGAAATGGAAAGAGAGGAGGCTCAAAACCACTTAGTTGCTTGGCTATGGAAAAAAGATTACAAAGTTTGCATCTCTTTATTGATTAAGCAAGATGCAGGTACTGTGTTTAACAATACTGTTCTCCAAGGAGAAGAAAGAAAAGAGCAGTTACAAAGATCAGTAACTCTTCCTTTCTCAAATTCATGAAGCAAAGTTAATCAGCGTATTTTGCTTCTTAATTTAGTTATTTAAATGTTCAGTGGAGATAGATAAAATGCAAGAAAACTCAGGAGGACATCTGTCTGAGTACAAGATATTGATATAAATAGAGAGGCTGGGAAAAGTAGTTGTGAGTTTTCATTTCCTACTTCAGACAAACCAGTCAGAACAGAACTGCAGGAAAAGCACTGCCATAAGCTCTTGCTGAGGGAGAAACTGGGGCATAGCTCAGCACTGTTTGTTTTCACGTAGGTTTAGATAATAAAACACAGAAGGCTGAAAAGGAGATTTGATTTACTGTTGTTCAGAAACCACATTTTCTTCATTTGCGAGTTTCAGCTGTCCCTATGCTTTTACTATAACTTCAGATATTTGCTTTTCTTTACATTTTTTTTCCATCTGTATTTTCCATTTGGCATAATAAAAGGTTTAGAAGTCTAGAAGTGGAGGAAAAAGTGAGTGGCTTACTGCAAGGAAGTGGAGTCTCTCATTCATTTATTTTCCCATTGTTTGGCAGGTGGAAAGCACAGATTTACAGAGCTGAACTGGATCAGCTGAAGGAAGTGGGGGAAGAGAAACAAAACAAGTACAGTACCAGTGAAAAGAGCTTCAGCTTTATCTTGCAGCATCACCACAGCAACCAGAGAACACGATCAGAAGAAAAGGCTAGAGCAGAGAAGGCGAAAGTGCGGCTTCTTACCTTTGGACAGAAGGCAGCCAAATCATTATGCAGAACAGAACTGGGTGTCTGATGGTTCTAGACAAACTGTGGCAAAGGGAAGTGTCCCGTCATTAACAGGAATGTGCCACAGTTCACGCAGCGGAAAGGGGAGTGCCATGAGATCTGCTGAAGAGACTATTTCTGTGGCTGCATACCTACATGGGTTTGCACCCTTGCTGGGACTCAATTAGGTGGCTGTAGGCATCGGGGATCATCAGGTATTGGATAGTGACCGTTATTCCATTCGGGGTGTACCTGGCACGAGAACTGAAAGACAGCGCAGATCTTTCTGAGAGACGCCAAGAGAGTGAGCCAATCTGCACCCCTTCCCTTCTGCACCTGCCTGCTGTACCATGGGATGTCGGCAAAGCTCGGAGGAGAAAGAGGCAGCGCGGCGGTCCCGTAGGATTGACCGCCACCTGCGCTCTGAAAGCCAGCGACAACGGAGAGAGATAAAACTCCTCCTCCTGGGCACCAGCAATTCTGGGAAGAGTACTATCGTAAAGCAGATGAAAATCATTCACAGCGGTGGCTTTAACTTGGAGGCCTGTAAGGAATACAAACCTCTGATAATCTATAATGCAATTGACTCTCTCACACGCATCATTCGGGCTCTGGCCACCCTCAAGATAGAATTTCACAATCCTGACAGAGCATACGATGCAGTGCAGCTTTTTGCCCTGACAGGCCCAGCCGAGAGCAAAGGGGAGATCACCCCGGAGCTGCTGGGGGTGATGAAGAGGCTGTGGGCAGACCCTGGTGTGCAGGAGTGTTTTTGCCGCTCCAACGAGTACCACCTGGAGGATAACGCTGCCTACTACCTGAACGACCTGGAACGGATCGCAGCCCTGGACTACATCCCCACGGTGGAAGACATTCTGCGGTCTCGGGACATGACCACAGGGATTGTAGAAAATAAGTTCACCTTCAAAGAGCTGACTTTCAAAATGGTGGATGTGGGTGGACAGAGATCTGAACGCAAAAAGTGGATCCACTGTTTTGAGGGGGTTACAGCAATAATTTTCTGTGTGGAGCTGAGTGGGTATGACTTGAAGCTGTATGAAGATAACCAAACAGTAAGTGCACCTTCTCCTCCTTATTCTCTTTCCTTCTTTTCCTTTCTCCTTCATCAGTATTTGGTCTTTTATCTCCCCCTCCTTCTTTCCCTCCCAAGGCAATAATCCCCAATCATTAGGAAAACCCAGACGCTCTGGTTCCTTTATTTGGATAGTTTTCCCCACTGGACAGAGTTAGTTAATTAATGTTACTTTTGGGAAATGGAGGCGCTTTTCACATGTCAGCCAATTTTTAATTTTTTTGGTGCCTTTAAGTAAAAGTTTACATGGTTAACTGTTACTTCAAACACCACTTAAAAAGGTAGGCAGTGGTGACATCCTGGTGTACAGGGATGGTTCATTTGGACACCATGAAGGTCCTGGGAAAAGTCAAAGGTAAAATAATAGTAAGTAACAGTTTCCTCCCTCCTTTTCCCCCAAGATTTTCAATAGGAATTAGGGATAAAATTAATTTTTAACATTAATTAAACATGTTTTTTAATTAAAATGACATTTTTCTATTGACTGTTTCTGGTGAAATGGCCAATTTGCCTTGTCCAAAGAACAGCTATTCCCATTTATTAGTCTTTAATGTTGTTCGCTTCTGGTTTTCACAGCACGCAGATACAGTAGCCATGGGAAATAGATGAATGCTTACAGATACACAAATATATATTTGCTGTGACTTTCAAAGTGCCTGAATTAAGCTTCACAGGGGTTTTACTTGAAATTAGTTTCTTTTGACAGCCTTGTAAAACATGCTGTTTAAGAGAAGGGAGTTTGTGGGTAGGAATGCATGACGGCCCCTTTTTGTTGGTATAGCTTATCACATATATAATATTTCTCTATTCTTATCTTCTGTAGTGACTTTACTGTTTATAAACTGCACTTCTGTTTTCTTCTCTGTGCTATACTGATGAGCCATTCCACTGTCCTGTGTGCAGACTTACCCTTCATTATCTGGAGATTCTTGTCTTGGCATTAGTGCCTTCTTATTGTAACAGATTTCTGTATCTGCTTTTGTTTAGTAACCTCCTCTTGACATGAGAGAAACATTGCCACTAATTATTTCTCCTCATTTTCAGACATATTAGGAAAAGCATTTTACATTAGACCCTGACTAGGAGTTTCTTGCAATTCTTTTGACTTTTCCTGCCTTACTGTTCTGATCTAAAAATCAAAAAGAACTACCTGAAAGGGAAAAAAAATCAATATACTCTGAAAAATCCTTATGAGCATTGGTCCATACCAGACCAACCATAGAACCTACATTGGTACACTACTGGAACTGAAACATTGAGACTGCCACTCATGAGAAAAGCCCTACAAATGATGGAGTTGCAGAGTGTAAAATGCTTCCTGGTGTAGTATCTGTGGTGAAGAGAACTGCTAAATAAAACTAGTCCACTGCCAAACATAACTTACTGCTTGAGAGAGCATGTAAGAATCTGGCTGATTTATAAACTGTGAAAGTTGAGCAAATGATCTGTATGAATATGAAAACTTCTGTGATCCTGTTGACAGAAGTGGAGAAATGCTATGCATGAACTCTGTCTTTATTGAAGATGCGTTAAAATAATGATTGACAGCTATGGTAAGAAATGAGGGGAAAACCAGTTCTGCACACTGTGGGTTCTGATTATAGCTGAGTCGTGAAGTCTGCTGAGGGTGAGATTGTTGTAGTGACACCAGAGAGCAGAACAGGAGAACAGAAAAAATGCCTGAACTATCGGCTGCCTGGATAACTTTTCCTTTGTGTGACATCTTAAGTGACTAAGTTAAATTTATCCTGCCTGAAAACAAATAACAGAAGGGGAAGGCTGACTTTTTCAGGGGCTTTTGTCTTTCTCCTGCTATGCTTTATTCTGCGTAACATCTCTCTCCAGAACAAAATCACCTGAGCTGACAGTTTGTAGACCTGGACAAACCAATATTTTTGCTTGTTTGTTGAACATATGTGATATTTAGCTGTTTACTGAAGAGAAAGATAAATGAAGAATTACAGTTCACTTTTTTCCTTCACCTTGTATTCTCTGTCACTCTGTAACAATATTTTTCCTGCTTATCTAGGGTTATTTGGAAATGTGATCTGTGTCCGGTTTCATTTCTGCAATATCTTGGGAGGTTTTTCCCCTACCTAATCTAATAAATATAGCTTTATCATTTCATGCACCATAGCTAGTTAGCATGACTCAACCACATAACAGCTGCCTCTTCTTTTGACACAGTTGCAAAATTGTAAAATACCTTTGAATTGCTATTGGTTTATTGTATGATTATTATTCCTGACCAGCACTCTGAGAAGGTTGCCTTAAGTTTTTATATCCCATGCTGATTTCTTCTCTATTATGTCAAATAAATTACTTGTCTTGTTTTTCATGCTCCTTAGCAGCTGATTGACCTATTGTATCTTTTATTACATATTAAGATGCCATCTCTGGCCTTTGATAATGTTACATTATCAAGTAATATTTTTTTTGCCTTCTTACATGTTGCATCCTGCACTTTGAAGGCACTACCCCTTAATATCTAAGTGCTTCATCTTTATTTCAATTTCTCTTTAAATAAATGTGTGCTAGAGAATGTCAAAGAATCTGTACTCTCAGAAGTCACTGCTGCTGCCTGTTCCCATGGAAAGGATTCTTGGTTTCTTTGTGAGTGTCCCCATCTGTCCAGCTCTGTCCTGCTGTACATTTCATGGATGGTTTTATTTCACAGCCTGTAGCTGCAACAGGCTTTGAGATGAGAAACACTTCAAGGGTGCAACAATAAAGTACATAATGAGCTGAGTTAAACAGGAGTGTGTGCCTGAGAATTCCTGAGGTCAGTAGTCCCAAGAGATTCACATGGTGCAGGAGATACCAAGTAAAGGTTGTGCAGGTCTAGAAATGGCACTGGTTCAGTAATAATGTAAATATGGATGTTAGAGGAAAACTGCTTGCAGGTAACAAGTAAATTTTATTCCCTTTCTTACAGCCACTGCAAATGAATATAAAAATTAAATTTTAGGCTTTTTGAGGCTCTTTTTTTAGTATCTTGTTAAAAGGAAGATGCAGATGAAAAAGCCAGAATGCTGCAGCAAACAGTTCAGGTTGGAGTAGGCCTCATGCAACACTAATCGCTGGGGACATAATCGAACCTCTCAGTTGTCTAATAATAACTGGGAAGCCTTCTGTCATATGTTAATTGTATGAATTTTGAGCAGAAATCCTGGTTCTGCCAGGAAATTTTTTATCAAGTAAACAACATTGGTAACATTTTTTCTTCCTTTTTTTTTTTTTTCCCTTTTTCTCCCTGAGGCCAAATACTTAAGGGGCTTATTTGCCTTTCCTGACAGTTCAGCTTTTTCAGTAATTCAGGGTATTAAAAATCCTTTCTGGTATGCAGCTCTTTTTCTGCAATGCTAATACTAACAGGACAGAGGGGAAATTTTGATCTATGTACCCATAGCCCTTCTAGCACCTGTTATTATCAGTGGTAAAAGATCATGTCAGGAAACGTTTTTCTGACAAACTAAGTCTCTTGGGAATCCTAGAAAAAGATTGACCTACACTGTTACATTTTTTCATGAGGCTTTTCCATTTCAAGACTTTTCATAGTGAAGTTTGTGTGGGAGCAAAGCCTAGATGACTTCAGTACTCATGTGTGTAATCTTTCAACACTGCCAATGAAATTCTAGCCTTTTTGCACTTAACAAAGTAATATACATATGTCTGTTACCCAAGTTTAACTTTATATAGTAATGCATCACAACTCCAGCCTCAAGATTTGTATCCAAGCATGTACTTTCTAAAATATGTAAATAGCAGTAAAATAATGAATATACATAACAGGAAATGATTGATCAGCTGCCAATTTGCAGGTTTTTTACTAGATATTCTTTCAAGTCTGAAGATTTATTTTTGTTTACATTGTTCATTATAATTGTAAGCTTCCTATGTGAATATTCTCACATAGAACACACGGGGCAGCAATTTTTCATATTTTGGATTTTTTGCCATACCCTGAACTTAAATTCTATGTAACTTCAGATACTAACAGTAACTTTATATGCAAATAATTCTGTCTGTATGTTCACTAAATTATTTCCTCTAATTGGAAAAAAAAAAAGTAATAAATATGATAATGTGCCCCACTATGGAATACAAAAATTAGACTCATTATAATGGCATTGTATGATTGCAGTAGATGCCAGTATCAGATTGTAAAAGCCTGGGAAGCTTTGCTGTGAGGCTTATCTATTTCATGTCAATAGACTAATCCCTAAGACAACCCCGTATTTAAACCTACAGATAAATATTTCTGTCACTGTAGAGCAGTAAAAGAAATTCACAGGGGCAAAACCAGAAAGACTTTTACCTGTTTTGGAAAACCATGGCACAGAAGTAATGGACCTACTGGGCAGTATTTGCCTGCTTTGGTATCCAGGGCTAGTTGTCAGACTTACATCTGACTTAGATGACTGAATTTCCTGACTAGGTAACAGCAGGCAATGGCTAAAATCCCCCATGCCAAATGCCTGAGAGATGATGTAACTCCGTTTTTGGTCTCTGTGACTGGCTGTATTCAAAAGTCCTAGACTAGGTAAGGTGTTTTGCTGTAATTTTTAAATTAATTCTAAGCTTTACAGCACTAAGGTGAGTAAAACATCGAGGCATCAGGAGTTGCAGAATGCTCCTAAATATCCTGTGAACTTCAGGCTCAGACATAGGTGGAAAGACATAGGTACTGACAGATGAATAAACAGAACTGAAGTTAAAATCTCAGTGATCCAGCAACACTGCTGCTCTTCAAACTATAAAAGAAGGGAAAAAACCCCAAGCAAAAGCCAGCTGAATTCCAGGAATGCCTACCAGTGTGGAGGCAGTAAAGCTTGCTCTGTAACTGCAGGGTTAAAGCAGCCCCCAGTGTAGTACACATGAACACAAGGCACCTGTCAAGCACAGGAGAATTGGGATGAGTCAGAAAGCCACAGCCAGTGACAGGCAGAGGAGCTGATCATACACACTGGATAATATCAATTGGATAAAGAATCAGTTTGTGAAGGAAAGGAACTGAATGTCTCTGCTCTCTCAAAGGGGCTGGAAAGCCATGAACATCTTCTCAAATATATTGTATAGGAAAGATCCAAGTGAAACTGGAGAACTGGTTATAGCAAGCAAGGAGTTCAAAGAGGAATACACCAGAGCAATACAAGGTTCTTTGACAGCATATTGTCATCTTCATGTGCAACTCTCTAGATTACTCTATTGCAAACCATTGCCTTAAAATCAAGCTGTAAGCTTGCCCTCAAAGAATCCCTTGAGCAGTAAGGAATGCCACATAATTTTAGGGCTGTGAGGCACATGTGACAAGCCTGGCCTAGCCTTATGGAAAATATGCTGCTTGGACATGTAGAGATTTAATCTCCAGAAGTTAATTAGATTCTCTGAAACTTAATATGTGTGAAGTAGAGTGGCATAACTCAGGCAATCAGTTTTGCTTCTTTGTGATGAAAATATGTAGATTTTCATGCCAACATAACAAAAAACTGAGCAACTTTTAAAAGAAATATGAGAAACATTGATGATATAGTTATGGCTTGGAAATTCACTTGCCTGCAGTATAAGGGGTCAAGATCCCAATGAAGCCCAATGCCACAAAAACAATAATGTGGTTTGAGTTTAGAAACTTAGAATCCATCCAGTGGGTAGAGAAGTGCTGGTATCATCTCTCATAAATCTTTATGTTGTCTACTTAACAATCACAGTGAGGAGAAATGTGCCAACATGAAAAAAAAAATTCCATCCTGGTCTAGAAAAACAGCTACAGCTACTTTGGGTTATTTTTGTAGGTGTACAAGCTGTAACAACTCCCTGTGGTATTCCAACCCTGGACAGAGTAGTGGAGTTCAATTAGCCTTAAAAACCAGTAGAAATGCTGGAACAAAGGAGGATCCTTGCTGTTAATACAGCTTCAGAGTTTTGGTGGTGGTGGATTTTTCAGAACTTTCTTCCATAATTACAAGTCAGTAATTTAGATTGCAGGTCAAATCATGTCAGGCCAGCATTGGCCATGGACTGGTCCCTGAGCATTCTTCTTCTTGGAGGGCTACAGGATTCATCACGTTCTCTTTTCAAAATTTACTATAAAGTTTGTCTACTGCCTTTACACTAATATCCTTACAGGGTAATCATCCTAATAACCTTTTATAGCAGTCAGTGCAACACTGGCTGAGCATGTTCTGGCTGAGTTAGCACTGGTAAAAGGAGCCATTCTAGGCCCTGACAGAAACTTTACAACTTAAGAAAATAAAGATATTTGTTATAGGCTGTTGCAAGAGGTGGTCAGTTTTATTTAAGCTATAGAGTTTTGTAAATCCAAATATTTTATCACCAAAACATGCCTAGAAATATTTCTCATGGGGCAGTTTGAAGCAGCACTGAATCTAGACTAGAGCCTTTTCAGATATAACTGTCTTTGTTCCTTGGTTTTTTGCATATAAAATATTCCGTGTATGCAAAACTCTTACCCAACTTGAAATTCATTTTGCTTGTTTCCTTTGTAAGGCTCATTAGTGACTACTCTCTGTCAATTCTGCAAAATCCCTGAATTGAATTACTTACATGAATTTTAAAAAATCTCTGTGCCTTGGCATACAGCTGAAATTAATTCTAATCCTGCTATATTGTTGTCTTAAACCTGGCCTGTGTCCATGGCATGTATTGATGTAGTGTTATCTGTTACTATAGTTACTCCTTCTGTCATTAACTAAGGTATTAAATGAGCTTGGGCGTTAAACAGATCCTATACACTTGCAGAGATTTAGTAATTTGCCCTTGTTGCTGCACTTTTACTGCCTTTTTTTTTTTGATTGTGTGCTGCCAAGACTGAATACGTATGCCTGTATCTTGGGAAAGATTTTTGAGCATCAAAATGCATTTTTTGAAAGCTATTAATACGCTCAGTTAAACTTTTAACTTGTCAACCAATGACAGTGTCCCCTGATTATACTTCAAAATTAGCAGACAATGAATAACTCCTCTACTCCAATTAATTCAGCTCTCTAACTCCTGTCACTTATTTTTTAGATATTTAAGCTTGATACTGTCCTTTCTTTCCATTATTAAGCTGATTGAGACACCTTGCTTTCAAAATACACAGTCCACATACTCTCTGTGTACTTTTTCTCATGATTTACTCACTGGCCATATTTTACTTTGCTAATAGGAATCAACTCCCAGCCATTTCCCATCAGTAATAACAAACTGTTGATAATAGTTTAAGCCAATTTAGCATAAAATGAGAAGCAGGAATCCTTCAGTCTCTCGGTTATGGGGAGGAAGCTTGTGCCTAAACTGATTTTGTAGAAGGCCATGGTGGTGTGTGAGACATGCTGCACCTCCTCCAGGACAGCCAGGCCCCTCAGTTCAGCACCCTGATGTTCTCCCCCTCTGCTCTTTCCCTGCCAACACAGCACAGGGTGTCACAGCTGCTGACAATGGCTTCAGCCCAATCCTGCCAAAGCTCCCAGTGCTTCCAGCAGCCTGAGCTTTCCCACTGCAACTCTGACATAGCAATGAGCTTATTTCCATTAATATTTCCCCAGATCAGTTGGAATTCTGCTGGCCTAAATGTTTATGCAGTAGTACGCTGGTAATACTGATGAGGGATTTCATTGGACTTGTCAGAGTACACTAATTTTTATAAAGCCTGTACTGATAGTGTGCATTCTCCTGGCAGTGCTACAGAGAGGGATGGCACCAACAGGAGCTTGCTGAGTGCCTTTGCTGTTCTTCAGAGATCAAACAAAGTAGGAATTAGAAAGAAAGAAAGAAATAACCCCTCAACAACCTACACGTGGAAAAAGAAAAAAAAAATTCCAACTGAATTGGAAATGTGAGAGGTTAACAAAGGAGGTTAAAGATATGTTAAAAAAAATAAAATGAAAGTTGACAAGAGTAAATGCTTTGTAGCTGTGCCTAAAATGTCCTGGAGGCAGTGCTCTGCAGAGCATGTGGCTGTCATTGCTATCCAGCAATCCAGACTGAGACTTAGAGCATTTTAAAAGGTTTCAAAAGGTTAATTAGTTTTGTAGAGCTAAAAAACAGTGAAGTACCTGCTTAGTTTATAAATACCTGAAGGAGAAAAAAATGCTCAATATTTAAAGAAATGCGAAATCTAACAGAGAAAGGCAAAGAACAACTGGCTGGAAGTTAGGTCAGATAAATACTGACTTGAAATAGTGGGGGGGTCTAATTCTCTCTAATGAGAGATTATATCAACATGTCTCTACCCACTAGATGGATTCTAAGTTTCTAAACTCAGGCCACATTGTTTTAGGAAAGAGACTGAACCAACTTTCCCCTGGCAGCAAAGGCTGATCCAGGTGGCAGCAGAGACATAAAGGTTATTGATGGGTTAGAAATGATGGAAAAGCCTGAGAATGGTCAGGAGTGGGAATAGTGCTCATTGCCCCAGAAGGTGGTGGGATCAGGAGCTCAACTGAAGCTCTTCTACACCAACACCCACAGCATGGGCAACAAAGCAGGGAGCTGGAAGGCACAGCAGGAAAACCATGACCTAGCTGCCATCCCAGAAATGTGCTGGGATGACTGGCACCACTGCAAAGGGTGGCCAGGAACTCTGCAGAAGGAAGAGGAGAGCTGCTGGGTGATGTGCTGCTTGCAGGCTGCCCTGCACAGCAATCACAAAGTGAGAGTTTGCAGTTCTCAGAAAGCAAGGCTGGAGCTCAGCAGAAGTGCCACCTTGCACTTGGCCCGTTTAGGAGACTGGCTGTCCCTTGAGGGGACAGTCCTGAGGCCAGGAAAGCTGGACAGCCTTCAAGAAGGAAATTTTAAAGGCACAGTAGCAGGACAGGCTGTCCCCATGTGCTAAAAGATGAGCCAGTGGGAAAGAACTAGTCTGGGAAACCTGTCTGCTCCTGGCTTGGATGGGTGTAGTGGTTTAATAGAGTCCTGTAAAATATACAACTAAATGATGAAAATCCTTATATTTATATCATCATACATGGAGCTTAATAATTGAAATATTTGTTTTACTGAAGAAGAAGTACTGGGAAATTGTACAGGATTCCAACAGATTATATTGTAGATGCTGATTTCATTTTATTGACAGTAGTTTTCAAATAACAAAATGAATTAAAATATTGCTACCACTGATTTTAATATGAGCAAAACCAGGCTCCAGATTTTAATTCTTTGTATTTTGCTTTCCTGATTAATACTTCTGTATTTCTGTGCTCTTTGCATTCACTATTTGCTGTGAGGAAATTGGTAATTTTTATTAGTATGAATTTTCTTTATTAATACTGCACATTCTCAATTGTTTCCTTTATTGGTAAATAGATCCTGGATGATATCTTGCTTTCTGACTCATGAAACTGACTTTCCTATTTAGAAATCAGTTTTATATGCAATTTGTTGTATTGCTCAATGTACAAGTACAAAGTAAATAGGGAAGCTCTTGTACAATATCAGAGAGAAGTGAGGTGCTGTACAGCTAAGAAATATAGAAGAAAAAAGTCTGGCTTTCCCCAGTTTGATTTTTCAATCATTCTCCCTCATCAATATAATTATTTTCATGAATAATTCATCCCCAATCTGTAATACCACTCTGCCACTTTTTGAAGTTGACATAACTCAATAAGAGCTCCTGCTAAAAGGGCATCAGTCACACAGCAGGGCAATGTCAAATGAGGTGCAGCTGGCCAGCAAAGAGAAGATGAGTTATAAGATAAAGTCTTGGCTCACCTACATGATTATGTACTGAATTTACAGGCCATGCTGGTAGATTGCTTTATTGCTTGGTATCTGAAGTCTTTCCCATCCATAAACCTCTGAAAAAAATCTCTTCTCTTTTTTTTTTTTTCATTTTTTTATCCCACTTATAAGAATCATTATAGGTTAAAGATGACATAAATTAGTTTTCAAGTTTGCACTAGAGGCAGAAAGATCATAAATGATTTTAACATTTATGCAGTAGTATTTTTGCTGAGGAGCCCTGTGCCATGTTTTGAGGGTTTTTTGCTCCAAAGTAGCCAGCATCTATCTTGAATGGAAGGTAATTGGGAGTGATTAGTTAGAGATTTAGTTGAAAATGATTCTTAATATGGATTTTACAGATGGTATGATTTCAGTTAGTTGCAGGTTCTACTTAATGTGAAGATTTTAGAGAAATTATAGCCCTTTTTCCACTGAGGATTTTTCAAAGTGCCTTCTCACTTGGCCTTACACAAAGGATTCTAGGGCATGCCCATTAAGAAGTGATCAGAGTTTTCTAGAACAGCTTGAAAATGCTTTTATAATTCTACTGTTTTCTCTATTGTGAAGATGATTATCCTCTGAGTAGGGAAATTACATTATTATCCAAAAGTGCAAGCTGAAAACCAACAGGTTTTCTATGGTAATAAATCCTAGACATAAAATACCTCCACTGTTCTTAAAATCCAGTGGTAAAGTGATATCTGTGTCATACAGCTCTGATTAAGGCATGGGGCATTTCTGGTGGGAGAAATAAGGTTTTTTTTTTAATGGAAGTGTCATATGATGGCAAATGCACCTTCCAGAAAGAATGATTGAGCCATTGCTAAATTCCCTAATGTATCCTCAGAGGATCTTTCCTTCAGTAGCTGTTTAGTGTCCTGCTGCTCCCTCTCGTTGTTCAGCAGATGACAAATCCTCCCTCTAAGTCCTTGCTGCTCCTTTTGATGTGTTCCTCTTGATTCAGGGCTGGCATTTATGTCACACATTGCTGTTCCAGGAGCCCAGTCCCCAGAGCTGAGGCCTGAATGGCAGCGTCGTAATACAGAATTGTGGATGAGAGGGTGTGGATTGTTTTATAAATTTTAGTTATTAAACTTTATAGATGCAGTGAAAAGAGCATATCTGCAGTGACTCTAAAACAACAATTCCTAAACTTTTCCATATTATAATGTTCTTTTTCTGTGGTAGAGCAGTGGAGATGAGAGGTTTGTTTCTTGATTGTTC
Organism: Fringilla coelebs; assembly: GCF_963513975.1. NCBI lineage: Eukaryota > Metazoa > Chordata > Aves > Passeriformes > Fringillidae > Fringilla > Fringilla coelebs. The sequence continues at coordinate 4,291,212 of NC_140043.1, read as the reverse complement.
TATCAATTTGTATCAGTGGTTTAATCTTCCTCGTCTGACCTGCTTTTCTCAGTTCCAGATGTGTATGGCTTATAAAAAAAGGTGTTTTTTGAAAGAGATACTTCTTTAAACACTTTTTAAGCATAAAAATGTCCCAGATTATTTGCTGCATACAGAGCTTGGATAATTGGTTTAGCAGATTGGCATATTACCCCTGTTTGAATGTCTTTCAAAAAAAGGATTTACCAATAAACATGCCAGAAGTCAGACTGATTTTATAGATAAAGACTAATAAACATTTGGATGGATCTTCATCAGTATGCACTGGTCATCTGCCTTATGACTTGCAAATTTTTTTGAGAGTAACTTAATGCAAACAAGTCAATACAACATTCCTGACTTCCATTATTAAAAGGGACAGTATTTTGACATATTGAAGTGTTTATTCTCATAGATTTATATTTTTAAAATCTTTTTATTCTTGTAAAATGAAAACCACACCAAGTAAATGTTCTATCAGCAAGCTTTTAAGTTATTTTTCATAAATTTTTAAAAGCTGCCTTTATATTACATACTGTACTCCATTCTCCTTGAGGATCAAAGTACTGCAGTGGAATCTGCCCATGCAATGGTCTTTTAAGGACTAGAGTTTATATTTTGAATCAGAAAACCAGATTTACTAGAATATAAATGCTTATTTATGCTACTAGAATAATTTTACTAGTGCTTAAGTTTCAAATCTCTATAATGAGTAAACAACCAAAATAATTTTTCTGAATAAGATTCATTAATAAAAATACAGATAAGTCAGTGTATTTCCTGCTTCCAGTTAGATTTTCTAAGATTAAAAAAAATTGAGGTTTTATCGTTATTTTAGAATATTTAATGTACTCAAGAGCTCAATGCAATATTTTTTTCAGTTAACAAAAATAATTCTGTAAGCTTAAATCATCTTCTCTTTCCTTGAGAAAGGGTTCAACTTCTAATAGCAAAATCTTAACAGCATTTTCTTTTGCATTGTTCTGGGAAATCTTGCATTCCATTCCTGCCTTCTCTGCAGGTCAGGTTTGTCCTGCCTATCCCTTCTGCTGCCACTGTGAGGAATTTATTCTGGGCCTGTTCTCTCCAGAATGCATTCGCTTACACACATGATCATTTACAGACAAGAACCCTAAATTTGACTGCCTGCTTCAGCAATACAGCATCTGTCATTTAAACCATCTCTTTATCCCTTTTTATGAATATTTTAATGCCAAGAATATAAGCACACTTCTGTGCTATTTCCATGGAAACCTGAAGAGGGACTTGAAATGAATGCAGTGGAAAACAGAAGTTGGAGGAGAAGGCATCTCGGGTTCTCTCTCTGTGCTTAGGACAGATTCAGGAGTCACTGGACCAAAATGATTTTCTGTTATAACTGGGTATAAAATGAATTACAGTATTTCTGACCTAATATTTAGATACTAAGTTGAAAATAGGAAAACAGTACACAACCCAGGAGCTTTTCCCCTTTTAAAGGATTGAACAGAAAATCAGTCTATGCTCCCTTAAGGAATCTGAGAAATGGACAAGTGATAAGCAGCCTTGCAAATAAATGAAATCCCTTCCAGCCTGCAAAAGATGGTAACTTGGTTAGTTTTCGTCCTTGTTTCCTCTGTTACAAGTAATTCTCAGAATGTTCCTTTCTTGATTCAGTCCTAGATCCATTAATTAAGAGTCCTCCAACCAGACAGGAGACAACACTAGAAGTTGATTTGTTGCAAAAGACATCATGCAGGCTGCCAAGGCTACTGCATTGTTATTCACATGGAGTAAACATTAAAAAAAAATGTATTTAAAAAAAAAGTTAATAAACATTAAAAAAAAAGTAATTCTGTAATATCAGAAAAAATCAAATGTTCAAATAGCTTCTCTTTTTTCCTGCCTTGTTGCTCAGTTGTGTTATCCAACCTGTCATTACTCCACCAGCACTTCCTGCAATTCCCCTTGTGATCCCACAAGAAGCAGCTCGAGTGACATGGTAATGTTTTTGCAATAAGCCAATAATGCTGTTTCTATTGTCTCCTGAGAGCAGGAGAGTCCCACGAGACACTTCCTTGTGTAACTCAGTCTCAGCACATCTGACACCCCTCTTGATCTCAGCTATCAGTTTCAGCTGGAATTATTAGATGGCAAGATAAAATAAATAATGTGATGTGTTAGATGTATGGGATCCCACAGTTTAAGGAAAAACAATCTAGTCTCAATGAAATTCACACACACAATCAACAATAAAATTTAGTGATGGATGTACAAAAGGCACAGCCCTATCTTCTAGCACTGCAAATTCTAGGATTAAAGTACCACAAAAGCTTTTCCCCAGTGTAGGAGAGAAGGAATTTTAGAATAATAAAAGTGGATCCATTTAGAAGTAGCCACAGCCAAGATTCTTTCTCAGATTCTTTCTCTGATACCTAGAGGGACCCTTAAATACACCAAAATGACTCTGTACCAAACTAGTCATGAGGAAGCTGGGGACAGAAGGCAATAAATCTGCCTTTCTGCAAATGGTGAAATGTATGGCAATTTTAAGAAAATTATTCATTTGCAGGGAAAAAAAATATTTTCAACCATTATTATAAAAGAAAAACAATTAAGAATTTCATTATTTTAACAAGATCTTTATATTTCAGATGGCACAGCCAGGGTCTCAGAGGTGATGAGTTTTTTTTCTAATTCCTTTGCAAGTTTGAATTATTTTAAACTGTGCAAATTTCTGTGCTAATATGAATGGTACAAACCATTATTATGGAGATCTGCTCAGCCTCTAATGGTACAAAATTATATAAGCACTGTTTCTCATCTGGAATGTACAAGACAGAGGAAGAAACAGCACTGGAAGAGTGAGGAGGTTGGGAGTAAAGTTTGAATTGTGAAGCATTGTGGGTTGAGGATGAGGTGGAGAGGAGTTTAAGTGCTCTGGTGCAATCAAATAAATAAGAGTTAGTAAATGGGAGAATGTTGTTGTAGCCTTATTTTGACTGTCTTGTTTGTGTATATTTTGATTCCAACTTTATATTGATGATGGGTTTTTTCCACAGATTTTATGCCTCTTTCAATGAATGCAATGATTTTTCTATGATTAATGGGGGCTCATGTGATAAATAAGACTGTCAACTGCAGGACCATTGCCATCATCTCTAGCAGAGGGAGGAAAATGTGACATGAATGGAACATAGGGTAACAGGAAAGCAGGAAGTTAATGTGGCTAAAGCAGTGGAACACTACTGAAAAACTGTACTCGAACCTGGCATAGGTCCACACTCCTTTTTAGCTCCAAATGTGTTTAGTAAATGACAATTTTATTAGGTAATCCCACATTCTTCCTTACTTTTCTCTAAGGAACCTAATTTGAGATGCTGTGATTTGATTTGTAATAGGTCTGATTATTCAGAGCTACACCAGATATCACTGACATCTTGAAAAATCTGTTAATCTTTGTTAAATACATTAATATATGTGCTGAAAACTTATGTTCTAGAAAATTAGATTGGGTGTCTAGAATTACTGGGTTCCTTCTAACTATAATTTCTCATTGTATAGATTGTTTCTTCCCTATAATTTTTCATTGTATAGATTGTTTCATTCCCTATTTATAAGTTCCTTTCAACAGCACCTCTTGATCTGACAACATGCTGTGGAAACAAATGTAGTCAATGAAATATTCGGATACAATAATTATAAGCTTGAGAAGAAACCAGTAATTCTGGTTTTTGAGCAGTTCATAAACAGCAAGTCTATAGTAAAGCATGAATCTATAGAGTTGTGACTCTACAGACAAATATTTGCTATCACAGGATATTGTCCATCTTGCAAGTTGAATGAGAGAGAGCTCAGTGAAGAGAAAATGTGTTCCTGTAACCTGAGACCACAACATCAGAGTGTTTGGGTTTTCTTAAATACAGTCCTGATTGAACAAAATTATTTTTACTTCTTTGTCTGTAGCCCAACAGATTAGAATTTCCATCTCAAATATGAGAGAAGCATTTTTACAGCATACATCACCATTTCTTTCATTCTTCTCCAATTGCTCTGAAATAACTTCATAGAAATTATCTCTTGAAATTGATTTGTTCTGAATCCCACTAATGTTCCTTAAAACCAGAAGAATTTATTGAAAGTGAAGACAAGATTCTCCATGATGCCAAACATGCTGGTTTTGCACTCTTAGTACTTTTGTCAGCTTATGCAAAAACGGCCAAGATCAGACCCAGATTCAGACCCTCTGCTTGAGGCTGCTTCGCAGTTTCCCTTCAGCTTTCTTCCTCTTGCCTTTTCATTCCTGACTCTGAACACTGACCTTTGTGCCCCTCAGCCTTTGTTTCTTCCAGGTTAGTAGGAGGCAACCTCAGAACCCCCACAATGGGAAGAACTTTGTTAGAATTACAGGCAAGGGTGCTAAAAATACCCACTTGCTCCTGCTACCTTAATCTTGCAACATGGCCAGGCTACAAAGGGAATGCAGCTGTTGTTCCCACAAGAGCTCTTGCTGTGCTAAATTCTGTAAGCATCCTACCCAAAATATCTTCAAAGGTGCAATAAAACAAGAAGCCAGTCTCCTGCAAGAATTTCAGCTGCCTAAGCTGTGAGGGGAAGATGCATCCCTCTCCACATCTCCCACAGTCTGAGAAAAGGTCTCAGGGTTTGTGAGACTTTTTCCCCTGCAGTGAATTTCTCAGTATAAAGGGCCTTTTACCTTTTTTGGTGTATAATAGGCTGCTTTTATTGTTCAGATACTACTGAAGAATGAAACGACTGGCCAACTCATTCTGGTGAAAACTGGTTCAGCATCAATGTGAACCAGTCTCTCTCTCTTTCTTTCTCTTTTTCTTTCTTTGTCTGTCTGTCTTTCTGTCATTTAAACACTCCAGCATTGGACAATGCAATTTACTAGAGGTCAGTATTTCTAGTGCCAAGAGCTTTTGCCTACCTTTCAATGAGAAACACTCACTGCTTCAAGTGATGGTGAAGTGTGTGAAACAAACTTTTTCTAAGCTGGGCAAGACTAACGGGAAAGGCAAAATTGCCTGGGAACTGAAGCGATTTCACATGGGTTACATAAAGGAGAAATTTTCACCAGCAGGGAAATAAACAACTGATTTCTCCCCAAGGATGAGCTGTTCTGACAGCCAAAACACACGGACCAGCTGTACTAGGTCACAGCCAGTACCTGCAGCAGTCTGTGTCTGACTGTGGGCAACAATGGACATTTAGGAAAATTATGGGAACAGATCAAGCATACACTGATATTTCCTGCAATTTACCCTCCCAGGTAACTGAACAGCAGATTGCATCAACATCTCTTTGTTTAAGTGCCCTTTTAATTTAATTGCTTCTTGAACCCAATTACACTTTTTTGACTTTTACTATTATCATTATGATTCTCTAACATCTCATGACAGAGTTTTACATTTAATTATGCACTGTATGGAAGGAATACTTGTCTGCTGTCAGATAAATGAATTTGATGTTTCTTACTTCTTGCATTGTAAGAAATGGTGAAAAAATAATCCACTATTCAACATTTCCATACCATTCATGGTTTTCTGAGCTCTGACGTGTTCCTCCTCAGCTATTTATTTTTGCAGATTGAAAAGAACTAGTTTATTTAAATTCATATGATAGTCATTCCATGCTTATGATAATTCTTGCTGGTTTTATCTGTTTTCTAATGCTACTGTTACAAATGACTCCTCATCTTGCATCTTTCATAAAGATCCAGAGAGTCTTGTTTGAAAGGTGGGCTTGAGTGAGTTGAAATGAAAACCTATTTATTTGATGAGCACTCTTATATCATATGGGTATTATCTGCAGAGAAAGGGCATTCACGGGCACAAGATCTTGCAATCTGTCCCTGTGCCATTTTAAAAAGAAATATTAATTTCCTTTTATGTAGTCAATATATTGTTTTACTTCAATTAGGACAATTGTTAGAAAGCAATATTCACCCTATTAACACCCTTTCCCACCCTGCAATGTATTAGAAAAATGCCCATTTTAAAGAAGGTGCAATGAAAAGAATTCTTTCTTTACACAGACAGTATCAGCAAAAGCTTGGATTATGAATAAACTATACAAAAGTAGGTTAGTCAGTAGCCTGATAGAGTGAATAAACATTTCTCTTTTCACTTGTGTATTCCTGTGTAGTTCTCTTGCAGATTTCGGCACTATTGCAATAGCTTAAGGGCTATTCCAAGGACCAGAGAGCATCAAAGAACAGAAGAGAGTAAACCCTGGATATTCCAGAAAGGCCATAACTCCATTCATTAACTATTTCCTTTTCATCCTGCCTCAAAAACAGGATAGTGACTCTTTCCATCAAAGGACAGCCCTTGTGCTTGAATTCATCTCTTTTGGAGGCAAAGTTTGAGACCTGCTCAGAACTCTGTGTGTGAAATTGACTTCTTATTTATGCATCAACTACAAATATGTTTTTACATTGCATGGAATTACAGAAATGTAGGCTGGATGTGATCCCTTAAGGTCTGGACTACTGCCAACAGTAAATCAGGCCAGCTATGGCTTTATCAGTTAGTTGAGTGAAAATCCTCTATGGATGTAGATTTCACAAAACTCAGCAAATTGTTGCAGAGCTGTGCTAATCTTCTAGAGAAAACCTAACATCTAATCTGAACCTCCCAAACTTCAATTCATGTTCATTGCTGCTTATTCTTGGCTCTGATATTGCTGGGAAGAGTTCTGTGTCACCATTAATTCAAATAATTGTAGGCTGTCACCCTTTGGCCTCTTCTTTGCCAGCCCAAATAAGCTCAGCTCCCTCAGCCTCTCCTTGAAGGTCAAGTTCTGTCTTCTGGGTAGATGCAGACTGGAAATTAGGATGACATTATTAACTATGAATGTGGTGAGGCTCTGGGACAGGGTGCCTGGAGAAGCTGTGGATGCCCCATTCCTGGAAGTGTCCCAAGGCCAGGCTGGATGGGACTCTGAGAAACCTGGTCTAGCAGAGTGCGTCCCTGCCATGGCAGGAGCTGGAACTAGGTGATCTTAATGGTCCTAAACCATTCTGTGATTCTATGAATGTCTAGACACAGAAGGCTGACAGTAAGCTTAAGGGTCTCAAACAAGGACCACTGGACCATTTTATGTGTAAAACTATGCAGTGTTTCAGTTGTGTGGAATATATGCTTGAAATGCTCCTTTTGTCCTTGAGCTAAGCAAGCAATCTAAAGACCTGGAAGAAAACAAAACCCAAAATCCCACCCCACTTGAAAACACTGAGTAAGTGTTGAAAGCAAATGATTATTATCAGGAATAGAAAAGCTGGGCTCTATTACCATACAAAAAGCTCAATCTAAGGATAAAACATAAAAAAATTGAAATATGGATTTTAATGACACTTTGAATATATTTTCAAGAACGATGACATTTTAAATGAATATGCTTTTATCAAGAAAATGTTTTTAAGCTAGTTTTTTGCTAACCTCCAGAAATATGCAGCTTGCCTGGGATACTGTACAATGCTTAAAAAACTCCACCCCTCAAAGCAAACATGGGTATTGTATGCTGCAAATTTCCTTCTTAGAATGACATAAAGATCCTAATTTGTACTCAGAAAATCTTAATTTGCTGGCACTGTGAAAGACCCTGGAGATTTATTTTTATATTCCCGTTATGGGATGTTTTCCCTCTTAGTACTGCTTGTGCCCCAAAATGACCCACAGCGGAGCAGAGCACATGCACTCATAAGGCAGCAGCCAGAGGCCTCTGTAGCATGAAACTTTGCTGACTTTGGGGCAGTAAAAGCAGAGTGTTAACAGTTGCTTGCTGAGCAACTGAAACACACCAAGCCCTCCCTTAAGGATAAAAACCAAGATATCTGCCCATTTTGTGATTCTCTTGGGTACTTTTACTGCAGGCCTGGCAGCACTGCCCTGGCTGGACGCTGCCTGGGAAATGTGTAGGTTTTATTATGCTGGCCAACTGGGACATTAAGTTTCTTTTGTCAGCTGCAGCAGCATTACTTTTGCCAATCTATCCCTATTACTGCTTCCCAGAAATGTTGACTTGTGTGGCTGTTCTGTCAGGCACAGGACCAGTATTGACTGCCCCATATTTCTATTTTCCTGAACATACCTTTTTCTAGAACTTTCCTCTGGACTTGCAATTCTCTTATGGGTAATGATAAATATAACACCTATCACATGCCCATTTTGTGACTTCTAAATATAATTTTCCTGTACTTCAGCTTACTTAAAAGATATGTATAGCCAGTCACAAGCAATAAATCAGTCTATGAGTATTTCTCCATTTCTATTTTGCCCCTTTTCTTGTTTGTGGAACAGCCTTTAATACTCTAGCCAGACATAGAGGAGTAGCCTTTATCTGGATCTTCTAGCATTTCTATGGAATGATGAATGTCCCACACTTTCTGACCCTTGAACTCAGAAACCTTTTACACTGTTCTTCTAAGAGTTTTCTATATATCCTTTCTTTAAATTCCCTTTAATTTATAGGTCCTAGCAGAAGCACCTGTTGTCCTCCTCCTTTGCTTGGAAATCCCCTGGCTCAAAATCTAATCCTCCAGTCAGGAAATTTAATCAAACTTCTTTCTCAGCTCAGCTTCCTTTACTACAACCATAGCTTGGTGTCAGCCTGTACTTAGTAGGATTAACAATTCTTCATTGTTCCTGATCTAGGAATAGAAAACAGTTTTGCTAGATAGTATTAAAGATTGCTTTACCCCAGTCTGTCACTGGCACAAGTATTACTCGTATGTAACAACTACATACCAATGCTTAACTGAGCGTGCACTCCTAAGACATGACTTGCAGCAGGCCTGAAAAGTGGCAGGGATTAATTTTCAAAGACAAATGTTCAGGACTCTGTTAAAGTAATATTCCCAATTAGATCTGCTTTGTCTGGCTTAGTCCACAGTAAGCCTTAGTAACACTGCAGGGTTTTCTCAGTCACAGAGAACATACATGATAAAATATTCATGATGCTGTTCATTGTCATCCCATACAATAGCCAAGCCTAAAAGTCCTCTTGTAATTCTCATTCACACTGCCAGATTCAGTTATCATCTACAGAGTTCTATGTAAAGACAATAGCAATATTCAACAGGAAACTATCATGGGAGATAGTATGCTGCACAACCACTTTATAAGGTCTATTTTCCCTTGCTTCTCTGAACAAGAAGTATCAAATATTGACTACTGCCTCCTCTACCAGTTCCACATTTGCATGTAAAAACTGTAAGTATGAACAATTACAGGACATTATCTTTAAAATAAAGAAGAATTTATTTGGTAGCTTACAAATTTTGTTTGCTAATATATAGTTCCTCCTGATTTGAGAATGAATCTGATTTAAAAAAACTCAAAACAAACTCGTTTCATGCTTAATAAAATTTTTTGCCTTCACAATATAAATAGATATCTCCCTATCAAAATCACACAAAATTTCTTCAGGGCTCCACTTCATAATACATATGTTTCTCAGCCTTCTATAAGCTCATTTCATAGTAGAGATTCAATATTCCTACAATATAAAACCTTTTACCATCCCTTTCAATTTCCCTTCATTGTGGTGGTATAAACTAACATGCTATGTTAGGTTTTCACCTTTCTACACTTCCCAGTCCCCCCATATGCAGGACACTGAAAGGCATTTTGGTAGGAAGGACATAACCAGGTGGCATGTGCATGCATGGATCTGTACGATAGGTGCTATATTGACATAGCTGCTTTTAATTATCCCGAGCTCCTCCCTGTTTTGTTTACAAGGTGACTGAGCAGGATTTCCTGCAGTGGTTTCAGACCAATGTAATAAATTGTTTGGGTGATGGGATAATGAGTTTGTCTGCTGGCAGAATAAGTTAAGCTGCTAAGTGTCTTAAGAACACTTCTTAGTGAATTCACAGTGGGGCTTACTCTTCTATGTCATCTCTTCTAATTTTGACAGTTTAGAATTCCAACATTTTCCAAGAAAACTTTGGGCTACAAGGATTGGGAAGAAAAAGTATAAAAATCAAAACAATTTTGTCTAATCAAATCCGTATTGCTTTCCTCATCCCTTCTGGGAGATGCCAAGACTAGAAACAGATACATACAGGACAACCCACGTAAAGAGTTTTATCCCAGTTTAATTCTACCTCAGTGGCATTCTTAATTTCTTTGAGAGGTGTTGGATTAAGTCTATTTACTTCTCTCCAACAGATAGTTTCTTCTCCTGGATTTTTACATGAAAGAAAATTTTAAAAACTCATTAAATTATCATAATATTTTCCCATTTTGTCCAGCAGCCACCTGAGCACATACATTCTTGTAGAAGTCTTCTTCCTTTGAACAAAAGATGAACCATACAATAGTTCTGTATGCCTCTCTTACCCAGCACTCAGTCAGGACTGCCTGACTGCTACACAGGAAGGACATTTTAACTAGCACTCATTGTAGTCTTTTTTACAAGAAAAGAGTGCTTCTTTGTATTTACCCAAGCTATCACTTGCTTTCTGTATTTTTGTTTGTGAAATTCTTCTGTTTTCCCTCTGCTTTTCTCAGGCATTGTTTGAATTCTTGAACTACTTTGAGTATGAGTGTCCTGGGCAATGGTATTTCCTTCATTGTTTTGTAGACTGTCCTTATTTCAGAATGGATTCCTTTTTTTTTTTTGGTCTATTAAACTTAAGGAAAAACATCCAACTGATTCAATTACCTTTTTACCCCACTACCCCTTCTTCAAATACTTTAGCTTAATCTGCTTTCTTCAGAAGATTTTAAGCCATGGATCTCTAAAGAAGATATTTGAAATAGAGAGTTTCATGCCATTTTGTGAAATAGCTCATAGCTACCAGCATATGCTAAATGTCAGCCACTATTGCAAGGAAAGCCTCTACAGGAAAATGGCAATAGCTTCCACTGGTTATTCCAATATTTACTGACATTTAAAGATTTTCTAACTTTTCTAGAAAGTAAATATTACTATTCCTGCACAAATTTATTCATTATTGTTTATGGCTTACACAAGAAAAAATTTACTTGGCTTTGTTAGGGTCTTCAAATCCCCAAGTACCGACCAGTTTTAAAATAATGATGATGAAAGAGATATAATGACTGAAAGATGAAGTTCTTAAGCTTTTAATAGAAATGACAGTTGATTCCCCTATTTGTGATAGTTTCTCTCTTCATAATTTTTCATTTTTAATTTCAAAGCTCTCCCAGCTGTGACTAGAAAGCTTTAATGTGAAAGCTGAAAGGAGATACTACATTACAATTTGGCTCCATTTACAAACTCTGTTCTTTTGATTACTTGCTATCTTGATAACTGGGTCTTCCCTTTTGAAAATGCTTACTTGTTCAGAACTCTTTCCTGCTAAGCACACCTCTACTGTTCCAGAGGATGACCAGGGATGCTTGTGCCTCTGCAAACTATTGGAAGCATAAAAGCAGCCATCTGTTCCTTAGCATGTTCTTTCCCTTAAGCAACCAATTCCTTGTTCTTATGCTCAGAGAAGAATTTGCAATTAGCCCCCAGCAAGGCCATCTGGGTAAGGCATTGGCATTATCTTGCTTATACCCCAGCTTGCTTATAATTATAAAATTACAGCAGCACATTTTTTTCTGACCACCTGGCTATGTACTCCCTTCAGGATTCCAGAACTGGAGAAGGCACTGCAGAGAAGAATGCCTATCATTATTTTACTGTGTCATACTGTGTGTATGACACCTTTGGGACTCATACAACAATTTCTTCTATTTTTATTATAATAAGCCATAACCCTCTCAAGTTCACTTTCCCTATGATATGTAAAGTAGTTTTACAATATTGTCAAAAGCAGAAATGAGCCTGTTTTGCTGGGAGTACATGAGTGGATATATCATGTATGTTTAATGTCAGCCTTGACCTTAGAACTGTGGATAAATCACTTGAGGTATGGCAAGAAATCATGTGGGATGAGGAGATGGAACAGTGCTGGGGAGAAGGACTCAGAGATGCTGGTGGGTGAGGGCTGGCCCTGCCCTGTCCATGTGTGCTGGGACACAGAAGCCTCCCCGTGCTGGGCTGAGCCCCCAGTGTGGGCAGCAGGGGTGGGGGGGATTCTGCCCCTCTGTCCCACTGAGTGAGACCTCACCTGCAGAGCTGCATGCAGCCCTGGGGTCCCTGCACAGGAAGAGCATAGTGAGTCCAGAGTTGAGTGAGTCTAGAGGAGGGCCACCAAGTTGATTAGAGGGATGGAGCACCTCTCCTATAAGGAAAGGCTGAGAAAAATTGGATTGTTTAGCCTAAAGAAGACAAGGGTAGGGGTGACCTCACTGTGGCCTTCCAGTACATGAAAGGAACCTACAAGAAAGATGGAGAGGGACTAAGTACAAGGCCCTGCAGTGACAGGACAAGGGGGAATGGCTGCAAACTGGAGGACAGTAGATTCAGATTAGGTATTAATAAGAAACTCTTCCCAGTGAGAGTGAGGAGACACTGGCACAGGCTGCCCAGAGAATCTTTGGATGCCCCACCCCTGGAAGTGTTCAAGGCCAGGTTGGGTGAGAGTGGAAGGTGTCCATGGCCATGGCAGGGGATTTGGAGCTAGATGGTATTTAAGCTCCCTTCCAGCCTGAACCACTGTATGACTGTAAGATTACAAGACTAGGGTTTTCCTTTCTGATACATTTCCTCATTGTTCATTGATACATTTTCCTGCTTTGGCTATTAAAATCACGACCTGGAATTGGGGGGTTCATTTCCTAAGGTATATCACACATTCATACCATGCAACTACAGCCTAGCACTGGCAAAATATCACCTGCATCTTTGTTGGAAATGATTCTTGGTTGGCTTATTTGCTTTTTAACTGAAAGAAATGGTATAGTTAAGGATATTATGAATTTCAGATGTTGAGCCAGTATTAAAATATTACATTGAAGAAGAAATTCCTTAGGTGTCAAGATCAACAATTTACTAATATTTTCTTTACATCCCACAAGAGATCACCAAGTTTACAATAATTTAAAACTGACTGTCCTCTTGTATGTGTTCATAACATCTCCCAGTTTATGGAAGGGTTTTAACTCTCTGCTTTTGCCCTTGGATTACAGATTCCAATGGAGGATTTGGTAGTAGAGACAGTGTTAGGATTCACTACAAAATACAGTAATGAACACAAACCTCTTAAAATGCAATATCCTGTTGGTATGATTGTTCTGAGAGTTGGCCAAAAACCTATATTAGCTTGAAAAGATTTTTTTCAGACTATTAGTAGCGAAAGCATTTTGACTGAGATAAAAATTTCTTGCTTGGTTATTTATCAACTACAAAATCAGGAAAGGAAATTCTGAGTATTTGAAAACAGATCTATGATTTTTCAGGGGATTATCTGTTGTGTCAGTATTTGCACTGTGAAAAGAAATGCACAAGCATATTTTTAAAGCTATGTTTTTACACCTATAAATCTGTTTGTATAGAAACTGGGCTGGAGTGTCAGATGACCCCACCTTACAAAGGAAGAATAAACAAACAGCCCCCAAATCAGAACTGTCTGGCTGAGCTCGTGTTTCAGTGTGCCTCGAGAGGCTGGTGAGTCAGCTTTGCCCCTGGCTGCCGAGGCAGTGCCCGCCTTGCCGGCGCTGATGGGGCTTTGGGAATGACCAGCAATGCCACCAGCCCTGGCTTTCACTGTAAACACAGAGCTACATCAGAGCCTCCATGGAACTCAGAGAACACAGGACGCAATTCTGACCAAGTTGACCCTTAGCAAATGAAAAGGAGTAATAAAACAAAGTGAGGAAAGTATATGAGGAAATTTGAAAAGCTTATGTAAACCAGTCTGCTCCTATTTCAGCAACTGTGCATTTTTAAGAACCATCTTTTCAGCATACAGCTTTAGTGTAACAATAATGATCAAAACTGTTGCAGATTTCCTTTGAAATAATAACAATACAATATATTTAATTTCCAAATAAAACAACATAAAACGTAAATTTTAAATAAATAATATTTTCATGTTAATTTTTGTGTAATAAACAGTGCATGACTATTCTCTCTTCCTCTCACCAGGTGACTCTAGGGAAGTCAAGGGAGATGCACTAGACACAACTGATACAAATTTCAGGAGAATTTAGAATTTATATTATAAATACCTTATTTCTATTAAAAGCAAAAGTCATCCTCTTTCCTCCACTGTTTGTTCTTTCCAAACTGGAGAACTGGCCAGAATACTTACAGCTAAACAACAACAAAAATGCCCAGACTCTGGTTATTTTCATCCCCTCTGAACACAAGCCAGACAAATGGAACACATGCCTATTTGCAAATAGTCTTATAAACCAAATATACCCTTGGTTTCTGATATCCCAAATCCCTGCTGTTCACTTACCCCAGATCGCTCCCATGACTCATGATGTATGCATAACATTTTCTGAAACCTAAGCAGGCTGGAAAAATATTGACCTTGCCAAAAATTCCTGATTAAGATGTTTTCTGTATCTACTTTTGACAAAACTTGAGTGATATTTCTTTTAATCATCTATAATATTTTCTATTCAAAACATTACATTTATTTACACCTACTTAGAGGTTTAAACCAAGCAATAAACACAGCCTCCCAAGAGCCTGGTACCATGGACAGCTCCAGCTGCATCAGTGTAAATGTCACAGTGGCAGCAACAGCCCAGGAACATTCAAGGCAGCCGCTGATTTTTAACAGACCTCTCTTCTTTCAGTCCATAGCAGCATTGGATTTTAATTTCCAAACATAATTGTGGTGGTCATGCTCAATTGTTCTTAAACAGAGTTCACCTGCTCAGGGCAGCAGACAGAGCTGTGAGCTTTACACAGTTCTGCTGAAGCACTATTGCTGACACTGTTGTTTCCTCTCCTACAGAGTCGAATGGCAGAAAGTTTGCGTCTGTTTGATTCCATCTGCAACAACAACTGGTTTATCAACACTTCCCTCATCCTTTTTTTGAATAAGAAAGATCTGCTGGCAGAAAAAATCCGACGCATCCCCTTAACAGTCTGCTTTCCTGAATACAAAGGCCAAAACACTTATGAGGAGGCAGCAGTCTACATCCAACGCCAGTTTGAGGACTTGAATCGCAACAAGGAGACCAAGGAGATCTACTCACACTTCACCTGTGCCACTGATACCAGTAACATACAATTTGTGTTTGATGCAGTGACAGATGTCATCATTCAGAACAATCTCAAATACATTGGCCTCTGCTAAGAATCCTTGGGTTTAATCTGTTTTCCTGGAGTGATAAAAAAGGGGCTAACTTCTTCCACTTCAGTGGAAAAAAAATTGGGCAATGCTTAATAGCCCAAGGAGAGAAAATGGGGAAATCTGATATATGAACACAGTTCCTCTTATGCCCCCTTAACCTGCTACATAATTTTCCCTAAATACATGTTCTGGAGAGTGAGAGCCTCCTCTCCAAGAAAACCAAACACCCTCAGTGAAAAAAAAAAAAACCCAACCAAAAACTCAAAAACCCCAAACAAAAACAAAAAAAGAGATTGAGGCCAAACTCTGTGGAGATGTTTCACCACAATCACTGCACTTTTATTCCATTTGTTTCATTTCATTTCCTACAGTGAGAGTGTTGTCATGTTCTGTGTAAGAAATGACTCTTCATCCAGTTGTCCTAAAGTTTTATTGACATAAAAAATATAAATCTGGTGAGTGACAGATGAACTTGTTTGCAGGGTGGGGAGCAGAATGCTTGTGTTGGGGAGAAAAGCTAGTTCAAACCAGAAGCTACTGAATGAGAGAGTTTAAGCAAAATACTTCTTAAATCTGTAGAGAGTGGGCATGCACCCACACTATTGGTATCCACAGTCAAGAGTATGTACACATCCATCATGTATGCACATGCACATGACTCTCAGCATATACTATGTACACACCTCTGCTTTACTTTACTGTTTCTCATGGACACCTTGCCTATTAAAGGAATTGTTGGTGCGCAACTGTTTTGTGAGTTCCTAACTGACTAGCAGCTCTTTCTGCTCTTTCTGGCTTCAAATATGCAGCAAAACTACATGAAATGAATCTTTGAATAGGCCAAATTAAGGTCGGTGTTTCTTCTACTGTTAAGGAGTTTTATACATCAAAACAGTCTTCTTTTCCATCTTTTTTTGCCAAATCTTGTGGTGTTTCATGAAAAACCAAATTATATTTAAGAAGTAGGTTAGTGTTCCTTTTTTAATACAGATTAAAAAAATAAATCACAAAGCAATTTTTTAAATTATTGTTGTAGTGTCTGGATTGCTGAACGTGAAAGTTGCCAACGGACAATTTGTTCCACTGCTCCAAATACCTTCTGGGTATTGTAATATTATAACAGATTTCCCAAGAAGCAGGAGCCATGGAGATTGTGTAGTGTATAACCTCAAAAGTCTTTTTTTGTTGGTTTTTAAAATTATTTTTAAAATGTGATGTGTTATTAGAAGGTTAAAGATGAGCGACATGAACAATAACTAAATGTCTTGTTATTTCAATTTAATAATTTAAATTATTTACAGTTTAGTGAAGTTAAGGAAACTGAAGAGATGCAATCCTCAGCTCCAGGTTTCATCTCATAAAGAAACACTACTGGATGGAGTAACATTCCTGCAAAAGTTTGAATGCATAAGAAGCTCTGTGGGACTACACTGGAAAATCTCATATGGATTATATAGACCTAAGTCTTTGGTCATTTGGTTCTTTCCCCTGCCATAGAAAAGACTTCTTAAAGACATCAGTGTAAAGTTGGTGTGTAAATAAATGTTTGATAACTGTAAAGCACATACGTACACAGAGACACAGACACACATGCACACTGGAAAATCACCTTCTACTTTTGTTCCCCTTATGTACTATGAATTAGTGCAAGAAATCTCAGCCAAGGGCTCTAAGAAAATTAAAACAAAATGGTGAAGAACATCAACATTTAAATTGTCCACTTCAAAAATAAATAATTCAAATGATACTGAATGTGTCTATAGTGTGTTCATTAAATAGTGTTACAAGAGTCACTTGACTGGTTAACACTTTTTCCTAATTTTGAACAAGATATTTTATCCCTGTATTGAAGACATGGGGTCCCTTTAAGCATTCCCTGCCACCTGTTACACCTGAAGAGGAGAGGCAAAGGAGCAAATGAGGCTGTGCCTTCAAGATATAAAGGCACACAGAGAGTGTTTAGGTCTCACCTGCAGTAAGGAGCTGCTGCCTGCTTGGGATATTTGCACTCAGGCTGCTTGGCTTGGCAAATTCACTAAAATCTTTATACAGTAATTGCTAGTACAAGTTCCTCTAAGCTTTGTTTGCTATTAAATTGCTATCATTTACCTGGGAAATTGTGCAGTATTTCTAGTCTAATTTGCTTTTTTTACATATAATATCCAATTATTAGGCAGCTGAATTGTGGAAAAGGTGGGAAGGGAGTCAGGGCTCCCTCTCCAATGAATGGCCTATTAGATGTTGTGTCTCCTTCACCTCTTTCTTTCATTGGACTGTGGCCTATTCAGATTAGTGAAAGAAGAGACAAGAAAATGCCAGCATTCATTACAGTACAGCTTCGAGGTAAGAAAGCTGGATAAAGCCAAAAGTGGAATCAATTATCAGGAGGGTAACACATAATTTGCATATTAAAATATTAATATGCAAATTTATATTAAAACCCAAATTTTTATTCAGCTAAGAAGGTATTTCTACCATAAGTATTAGAGATGATGAGGTGGAGAACCTAGGACATTTTAACAAAGCCCAAGGGGATTTCTAAAGGAAAGCAGCCAGTTCCAGTCCTCATTGGAAATGTGAAAGTTATCTTGGAAAGGAGAAATGAAAGTGAAGCACCACCTGTGCTCCTACTTGACTTAAAATCAGAGGCATGGGGAGGAACAAATAAGTAAATAATTATGTTTAAATAATCAGGTCACATAATCATGTTTTCTGAATAGCAATTTCTTGCTATTAACTCTCTAATCATTTAATTCCTATGATGTTTTTGATTTTTAGTATTCTGAGTAATTATTGGTTACTCTGTTTTCCCTCTGAAGAATTCAAGATGTTAAAATAAATTATGTTTTATACAGAGTTTTCTTTACAAAAAATTCTGATTGTATAAGAAAACTGAGGCATAGCAAAGTTAGAAATAAAAAATCTGTTGGCTGAAGACAGGTGCTGAAATTAAATCCCTTGACTCTTAGTCATCCACGTGGATAAATCATGCAATAAATTTGCATCTATTTTCTCAGTTCTCAGGTTTATCAGTGATGCAGTGCCCTGCCACCTGAAAGAGCTGCATTAATACAGCTGGGATTTCACTTCACCTGGGCAACAATGACATTCACAGAAGAGATGTCCCATCTGCTGCAGTAAGAATGCCATCTGTCCTTTCAGCATTTGCACTCCATACAGCAAAACAAGTTTTGAAGGGAAAAAGGTATCCTTAAAGAGTCCTTATCCACACATTCAATTAGTTATGATTTTTTAAGGGTGAAAGAGTGGAGACACTACGAGTCAGCAGTGTAGGAGAAATGTTATCTCTTGGGCTCTTCCCAAACAGAGGTTCTGACAAGCTTAAAAATCCATCACCCCATCCATTCCACCTCAATTTTTGCCTAAAAGGATGAAGTACCCATAAATGACAGGATAGGTAATGGGTAAGAATTATTAAACCTTTCCAGTGTTAGCCACACCGTAATGAAAGATACTTTTTCCTAGGACTATTTTTGCAGTTGCTATTTCCGAGGTCATTTATCATTGCATAACACCCTTTCACTAACATTATCAAGTATTATATATGTCAACGAATTGTTTTTATAGAGAGGAAGTTTTGTTATTAATTTCTTTAATGTTCCTCATTTTCTCCTCCTGATGGCCCTTCTCCCTCTTCTATCCTCTACTGAACATATATATCTATCTATTTTTGTCTTTCTTCTGCCCATTATTTTTTTTTTCACTAAGTTGTTGCTTATTCTGGAAATGTTACTCCTTTGTTCATTCTCCTACCTTTTTGTTTTTAACTATCCCACAGTTCCTGGAAGATACTGGTACACATCCTTAAAATTTAGGAATCAAAAACACTCTGTAAGTGGATTTGCTCAAAATAACCACATTTTCCTAAATTACTCCTTTTTGGAGAAAGACCAGGTGGCTTGGCACAGAGCTAGCTGGAGTCACTGACCACTTCCCAGTTAAAACAGCTACTCTTCATGCCAAGGGCATGTCCAGCTTCTGTTCCTTTTTGTCTAGCACAGAGCACGTTGCTTTATTGGCCCTGCAAATTACCTCAGCTCTAGAGAACAGCACAAACGGAGCTGTGGAGTGCTGCAGTAGTTACTGACCTCCTCCAGCTGATCCAAGGTACACCTGTTACCCTAGGACAACTTCCTACCTCATTTTCTGGATGTGAGGTGTAGAAGTGAATGCAAAGAGAAAGACAGTTTCTTGGCTAGCTGAAAAGGGCTGAATTAGCAAGCAAAGACTATTTCTGTATCTGTAATATGTCAAATGAATTACATCAGGCCTTGTGACTCTTCCTACTTATTGGGAAATATTTGTGGTTATTCTTGATACTTCCCCAAATTGTCTCATAGCAGAAAGTTTTGCACCTTTTCGTTTTACTTTTAAATTGGCCTCTGTATGTGAGTCCATTTTACACTGACACAATTCTGCTCCAGGATTTATCTCCCAGTCCTTAAATACAGGCATGTATATCTTTATAGATACATTATATTTTTAATATAAATAAACAGAATACATGACTTGAAAAAACCCACCTTTTCCAAGAATAATTCTCAGAGCTGCTTTTACAGACTTTTCCATACTGATGTTCACAAAGTTTTTTAGCCCAACATATTAATATCCTTCATGTGATTGGAATTATTGAAGACTTAAAAAAGGACTGCTCTCATGTAAAAATACATCTTTAGATTTTTTTAGAATTCTTGTACAGTTAGCAAGGCTCTAAGCATTCATTTAATTCTTTTCAAGCATCAGTAGTGAAACTGAATTTCTCAGACAATATACTTTGCTATGAATTTAAACAGCATGGTTTTTTAACGGATCGTTTCTACTGAAATTTTATTTTAAAAATTGTGATTTTTATCAACTGGAAGAGAAGTTTAAGACTAATGTTCAGATTAAAACACTTATGAAACTAATGCACTGTGATAAACAGCTGATCCACACCTTGAACAGAAGGGAAAAAGTGAAATTTTGATGCAGGATTCTGAAATACCAATTTAAGCATGCAGTGCACTGTATCTTGAGCAGGTAGCCTTAACTTGCAGAAAACCTAAGTTAACTAAGGAAAATGAAGATGAGCAAAAATAGACAAGATACTGTTTTTAAATATGAGTTTCAAGAGAAAAGGAATAAATTAAATCTGGAGCATAGGTGAATTTACCTGATTTCCTCTCTGTGTTGTCTACTTGAATACTTAACTGCTTAAAGCCTCCTACCTTCAGGTAATCTTGCCAGCCTGTCAAAAATCTGATGGGTGTTCTTCCGACAGATATCTACTGGATCATCCAGGAGCCCAGTGAGGGCAGAAATGACTCCTCTTCGTATTAGCCCCTCCCTAAAAACAACAACGGAGAACGGATTTAACACAATGTAATAAAACTTGTATATGTTTGAGATATTTAATCCTCACTGCTCTTCTTTATGCTGCATCTGTCTGACAAAACTGTTCTTATTTCTCACTGAAACATCACTTCCCACAGGGTTCAGGAAACTTGGGAATTGCACCCACCTGCCAATACTGTGCAAAGCCATTACAGAGAGAACTTCTGTGGTTTTCTGCCGGACAGTTTGGTCTTGATGCACCAGCAAAGCCTTCAGGCTGTCCAAGAATCCTATGAGACATCAGAATTTATTTTAACATTTTCTACTTCCAGCATTAATTTGAAAATAGCAATATTCATTGTTTATCTCACAATTTGAAGTGCCTCAGAATTTTCAGCTTGTCCTGACAGTGAAATTCTCATTGTCATATCTCAAGTAAGGAAGAAACTTTCAAATTTCAAGGCCTACTGCCAAAAATGTCACGCTACAAACAAGCTCCTGACTCCTTATCAAGTTAAATCCTAATCCTGCAAATATAAAGTGACATAACTAAAAATAAGACAGTAGAGCTATTGATGTCTTTAGAAAAGCATGTTTTTGCAGGATTGACACTCCCTTGTCTTTTTTGAACAGAAATAAATGTGGTGAACCATTAATGATTGCATATGCACATATGGCACTCAGCAGAGCCAAAAAACCTAACAACCCCAAACTAACAACAATCTCACGTTGCTTTGGCAATCAACTGTTCATCAAACACTAACTTAATAAATTTTGAACATGACTAGTCTCTTTTATGAGAGGAAAAAAATGTAAAGGAAGTAAATGGAGAAAAAAGCAGTAGCAAACAGGGATTTTTTTGTTATTACATAAAGAGCTATGTAGATATACCACAGACTGCTAAAATTTGCAATAATAAACTTGTGGTTAGGGTTTTTTCCCCCTCAAAAATGAAAACTCAGGATTCTTCCAGGCTTTCAAAATAAGTGGTGGCCACACGTAGTCCTGATGAGTAAGATAAATTTGGTCATGTTCCTTTCTTTTCTGATTTCTCATTAAATTCCAGGCAAGTGGGCGATGATGGTGAAGGGGTTCTAACTTTGAACTAATTAGGCGGGGTTTTTTAATTAGCCTATGTTAGGAATTAGCTAAAATTGGAATAAAGTCTGGGGACATGGTTTAGTGGTGACCATGGCAGGGCAGAGTTAACAGTTGAACTGGATTATCTCAGAAGTCTTTCCCAACCTTAACAATTCTGTGATTCTATAGAAAGAAAGATTCTGCCCTACTTTTGTATTTAGGGGTTGATAAAACTTACAGTGAGCCTGTGATGAATCCTAAAGTGATGATAATAACTGTCATGTATATGGTCTTATAATATTCTTTACCTTTCTAAGGTAAAACAAACAGGAATTTTTTCTTGGGCATCTTGCATCATCAAAGATATTGTAAGGAAAAGGTAATGGAAGAAAGTGAAGTGGGATTGCCCCCTCAGCCTGCCCCCACTGTGTCAGAGCTACTGAGAACACACCACTTACCTAATGCTATTGCCTGGTAGACTTTTTCTGGATCGTGGACCAGATCGCAGAGAGCCACCAGCGCCCGCTGCTGCGTCAGCAGCTCGGGAGACTGCAACTCCTCATTCAGCTTGGGAAGGGCTCGCCTCCCAAAGGCCAGAGCAGCTTTGGTGGGGTCGATATCAGGGGGAAGGTAGGCTGAGATACGAGGTTGTGCCATCCCAAATCTTCCTGAGAAAGATTCTCCCTATCCCTAAAAATAGTTCCAAATGGCTGTACTCGGTGACTGGGCAGATAATGTACCATAAAGACACCTACTGACTTTAGACAGTGCTCTGTGTCCCCAAGGAGCCCTTCTAGCAAGCATACACCATCAGGAAGCTGTGAAAGAGGCTGGAATCGTGCATCATCAGCACTAATGTGTGTTCATCTGCTGAATTGTCTTAATCTGGTTTAATTCTCACTGAACACTGTAAAGAAAAAAAGAGAGAAAGCTCAAAATTTCAAAGAAAGATGTTAAAATTGATAAAGGGAATGCTTTTTAAAGGGTTCGAGCGAACCCTTCAAAGTGAACCCAGGTAGCTCTATGCCAGCCCAATGCCCAAAATCGGAGAGGACTCAAAATAATAAAATTAAAAATAGCTCTTTTTTTCCCAAAGGGGGAAAAAAAAAGAAAGAAAAAAAGAAAAGAAGCATTTTAAAGGAATCTGGTTAAAACCTGCCCTCAGAAATAGGTAACGTTTGATAGAATACGTGAGGGCTGCTCCCCGCCCCCCCCCCCCCCCCCCGGCTCTTCCCTCAGTACGGAAAGGGCCGCAGCTGATTGAATACTACGACCTCCAATATTGAAAACTGCTAACAGCAAACACAAACCCAAAAGTTAAAACAGCCTCTAAACAACTCCACTTCTCCCTTCAAGGCAAACGAAATAACTAAATAAATAATCGAAGGCGCCGTGTGCCATTACCGAGCCCCCGCTCCCGCCCCTCAGCGCCGGCCGCCCCTCAGCGCGCGCGTGCCCCGGTTGCCACAGCGCCCGCTCTTTGCGTACGCGCCTCTTCGCGAATAGCGACTAACGCCGCCGAGCCCCGGGTCCGGCTGCGTCACCAGCGTGAGCACCGCGTTTGACAGCGCCCGCGCTGAGGGAGTTACGTCAATGGCGTAGTTGGCGGCGTGGCGCGTGGCGGGGGCGCGGCCGCCGAGGGGACCCGTGAGGGGACGGGGGTGCCGCCGTGAGGGCCCCGAGTGGCGGCCGTTCTGCCTCGGTTCTCTGCTGAAGGGTGGAGTGTCTCTCATCGCCCCCTGTTTTCAAAGTAGTTTTACTTGAACAAAATCGAGGAAAATTCCGAGCGAACAAAATGGTGGTCGAGTAAAGGGCAGAAATACAGCAGGCGGGTGCCTTGGGGTGCAAGGGACCCCAGTAGTTTTGGACTAGATTTTCTTCCCTAATCTTCTCCAGAATGTCACTATGAACAGTTAGAATGTGTAGTGAGGGTTTCCATTACTACTTAGTTCCATATAACTGTTCAGACGAAGGTGCACGGGAAGAACGATCATTGCAATGTTGTGGCACAATTTAAGGGTGTTCTGGATTGTCAGATGTTATCTGGCATCAGGAAAAAAACTCTGAACAGCTTGTGCTATAAAAGGATAGTGCAGATAGTGAAGTCATTGAGATGTTTTTCATTATGTCTGAGTAACAATTGTAATAATCAAAGTTCTTAAAAAGGATTTTACAAATCCAAAGTAATTCTGATGAGCCGGATTAAAATGCATCACAGGAATAGGTTCTGGTTTGTTGATCTTCAAAATCCATAAAAGAAAAATTGCTACTTTAAAAAGGGAAGGATTCATTTTTCTGCAACCTTTTAGAGCTGATTATTTACTTTACAGGTGATTTACCTGAATTAGATTAGACTTCCACTATGTACTTCTAAAAGTTCACCTGATTTCCATGGGAAGAACAGGAACTTTTCCCAGCATAGAAAGAGCAGGACCAAATCAGAGACTTGTCCCTCATTGTTACCTCTGCTTTTGGTGCGAGTTTTTCTGTCTTGTCCTTCACTGCAGCTTGGAATACTGATTTTGTTAGTGGTCATAACGTTAACATTTTATGTATGCCTTCCTCATATCCTTTGTCTGTCCACAGAAGCTGCTGGCACTACTGTTCTTGCAATGTTGAGATAAGGAGGGTTGTGATGCCATGGAGACACTGTGTTCCCTGCTGCTGAATCCCCTTTCAGCTCTTTAAGAAGAGAAAATATGCATCATTCTCAGTATGTTTAGCAGCTTTTTATTTCTTAAATTCTTTTCCTGTAATGGTGTGTCTTATTTGTTGATGTGGTAAGTTGGGATATGCTTATGTGTGTGTGAGATTTAGATTAAATACATCAAGTGTAAGTGAAGATGGCCTCTCAGTTTCGAAATATATCTATGTGGTTGCCTTGGTCCCTCCTGTACTTTGCATTCACAGAGATGGTTGAACTGTGGTTTTTGTAGCTTAGTTTGTGAAAGAGCTCTAGGAGAGGAGCACTGAGTCAATCTGTGTACACATGACAAGTGTTTACCATGCTTGGGAGGTGTTGAACTACAACTAGAACAAGCAGGAAGCAAGTTAGTGTTTGAAACTCTTACCAACTTGTGGAGTTCTTGTTTTCAGAACTATACTAATAGTTCTGACATTAATTAAGATATTAATATTGCTATAAAATCATTCAAGCTGGCCAGAAGGGCAGGAGCACACCAGAACAAGGGTCTAGGCCTCTCGAGGTTTATATGGTCACAAGTAGCATAAGTAGAACTCTCCAAAGGGTAACAGATAAATGCTGTCACCTTCTTTGGTGAATGAGTAATGTCCCCTTCTTTGGTGAATAACCCATCAGCTACAAATCTGGGTTCTTTGTGGGGAAGTGGCTGTCTTGGTACAGTTGAGGTCATATTCGTGCCTGAAGTGATTTGAAAGCAATTTCCTGTGGAGGAGAATAAAACATTAATTCTGGGTAGTGTACTAGGTGTTTTTCTTAAGCATTATTCTTTATGTGTGCTTGTAAGATACAACTCTGGGGTTTTTTCTTCTGTATTTGTATTTGTTCACTGTTTAAAATTACTGGTCTGCTTTGATATGCCCTTTAACATTTTTAGTCTGCTGCAGAAGTGGGAGAGGTTTGTCTCCTGGTTCAAAACCTCTTCCTTTATCAAAATATGACTGTTAGAATGGGAGAGCTTTGTTTTCTCCTGAAAGTTGAAAATTTAAATCCTAATAAAATACTTAGCAAGATTTTTTAGCATCCTAAGTTGTATACTGTCTAAATTAATGAGTTAATTGACAAAACTTAGGTAATGCAAAATGGCTGTGTAATTTCTTATTCCTTGTCTTTGGTGTTTTGTGCATTAGAAAGCAAGATTATTAATGAGTAGAAAGACATTTATATAATTCAGAATGTCTCATTAGTGGCATGCGCATTCTGACTTTAAACTGAGATGAAATCAAGTTGAAATGCTGAAGAAATCCCTTGGGAGTTTCTTTATAATTGCTGCCATGCTTAATATTAGCACTGTAACAGTTCCCCACTCCATTGGTTTTTTGTCTAATAGGTTAATCCTGCTCTTTGTATCCATGTATACAACAATCTTTGAACAAAATGGAACTGGTGCCTTATTCAGGATTAGGGACTGTTGAGTTTATTGAGGAGCAGTTTCTGACCAAAGGAATCTGTATGACCACTAAAACGAGTTTGTTGTTTTAAAACTACTGCTCTGTGTATAGTTCAATTACTGCATCGCCGCCTTCCCGGGCTGTGGAAGAAGGGGAGGAAGGGAATTGTTGCAAACCTGTTGCTATGGCCACGTAGCAGGGGCTGGGCTGCTTGTGCGGCTGGAATCCTCTGCATCAGCTGCCGCTCGGTGAGTCCTTCCTTCGACTTTGTTACAATATGAAAATGCTCCCTTTAGAAATGTTCTTTTGAATGCCAGTAAGAAATCAGTACCCTAATAAGGGTCCCCTCCCCCAGCAGCCCACGAGGTTTCCTTACATAACCAAATTGATGTAGCTCAGGTGAGACATCTGAATGCATTTGTGATTTTCATGTGAACGTTATTCTTTTTTTCATGTCAGACAGATTTCATTCTTTCTGAGCTGATTTTGGATGAAAGTTTGATGTTGTGCCAAGATATGTGTCAGCTTCATCTTTCCTCCCTTCTTCTGACCACATGAAATCTAGGATCCCTAACATTAATTAATGCACTTAGTGCAGAGGCATTTAAAACAATGATGAGCAAGATTTTTATATTAAACACTGCAGAGTCCTTTGAGGGCTGAACTGCAAACACTAGGCTTGAATTAAGTGAGCAATTCTCTGCCCTCCCAGGGAATTAGAGTTGGTGCCTTGTAGTTTCAGAAGGCCACTGTTTGCTACTACAGGTGTGCACACTGAGGTGGTCCTGTGTACATGAGAAACAGCTTTCCCTCCTTGCAAACTGAGTTGAAGAACCACCGGTTGTACTGAAAAGAAAAAAAGGAAAAAAAGGATGACAAGTCTGCAAGAACTTGGTTAGTCTTTATTGAGGTAATTCCTGAATGCTGTGTTTCTCTTTACATATTTTCAGACTTGTAGAATTTAACTGAACTTGGAGAATGAAGTCCAGCCTAATGCATTTGGTTCCCCCAGTGAGTAGAGAAAGAATAATCTCCCAGTTTCCCAAGGTAAGCATTTTTTATCCCTTTGGTTACAGTATGTAGCCCCTGCCACACTGAGCTTTCTTTCCGTTGTGCTAATATGGTATTTTAATTTAATTTAGCGTACACATATTGTCTTCTGTTAAAATTGCAAATTATTTAAGATTCTTTCAAAGTTTGTGACCTCATAGTCCCATTCAGTGCTGATCTCATTAATAAAAATCCTCATTCTTGTTTCTAACATTTACAAAAAGTGACTCTTGTGACAGAAGTATTATCTTGCAATATTTGTTTTTTCAGCAAAACAGTAATAATTATATGCATAAGAGCTCCAACACTGAGGGCAAAGAGGAACCAGAGCTGAAACTAAATTTGCCAAAAAATCTAATTAGAAGTCTTTGGTTAAAGAATTTGAGGCAATTTTAATTTTCTGTTTGTACAAGAACTTTAACCATACAGTAGATCAAATGTAGTAGGCAGGCACTGTAGAAACAGAGACAAAATACCTTTGATGTCCCCAAAGACTTTTGTATTTGAAGTATAATAGAACAGTTAAGGACAGGGAAGGGCAAGGAATTACCACTTGTTTTTTTTCAGTTGTTCAAAAGATCCTTTTAAGGCAGTTCACTTTTTTTGCCATTCTTGATCTCAGCCACATATTTTGCTTTTAATTTTATGAAAAGTACCACAGGGATTTTAAGCAAATGCAAGGTAAAATATATTTTCCTCATTTTTAACTAATTCCCAGTTAAAGGGCTAGTAATAAAAAGAGTGCTTCACACTTATATAAGATTGAAAACACTTCATAGTAATAATGACTTGCTGGTGGTATCCTCCCATCCATGTTTGTCTTGTGTGTCTTGTATTGTTGGGATCATTGAGGGCACTTCCTGTGGCACAGAATGATGAGCAAATGGATTTGGCCATTCCGGTGCTTAGGCAATGCTGGACACTGACACTCAGGCGCTCAAAGGATGGAGTTGTCCCAAGGAGTTTTAACAAACACACCTCTGGGGAAACCTTACTGCCTTCTCACCCAACCTACCCCTTTTCTCATGCCAGGATAACCCTGTTCTTGACAAACACTGGGAACAATCATTTTAGATGGTTTTCCTTGCCAGTTTGACTTCTTGCCAAGTAGCCATCACCCAGTTTGTCCCAGCAGCTGTTGTCTCTTTTCAGTGGTACACACCTGAAGCCTGTCTGCAGTTTAAAGAGCACTTCCATGCACAGGTCAGGACTGCTTGTCAGCAGAGCACTGGAACAGCTGGGTAAGTTTGTAATAACCCAGGTATGCAAGGAACAAAGTACTTTAAGCTCTTTATAGCCTCCTTTCTGCATTGGCTTTCCTCCCCTCATTCCTCATATTCCTCACTCCAGTATGTTTCAAGGCAGCTAAGCCCCTGCACAGGGCAGTTCTCTGACCTGTTCCACAGTACATGAATCAAGTGCCTCTTCTTCTGCTGGGATAGGTAGCATTGAAAAAATGGTGTAGTAGTTTAGAAATGAAAAGGTTCTTAACACCTTTTAAATAACACCTTTTAAATAAACACTTAGTTCAAAAGATCTAACAGATCCAGCCTTGCTGTGTTCTCTGTAGGTGTTCCAAAGGAGCAGTTAATAAAGGCTTTGCAGGGATATAAAGGCAGCAGTTCTAAGTTTCTTGAAAAATCTGGGAATCTGGTTTTAGCCTTTTTGAAGTATACATGCTGAGAAGTTCTCTTAAAAGGTTCCCTTAAACTGGAGCAAAATTCTGGTAAATATATAGCATTTAAAAATCAGAATAAGCTGATTTATACTCTACTAATAATCTTGAAGTTGGTTTTTCCCCCCTGCATTATCTCTCCTCCAGAACTGTTACTATTACTGATTTAATCTCTGAAGCAAGGCAAGAAAGCTAAACTGTGTTGAAGTCGTCATTATTCAGTTAAAATAAATAGCTGTTCATATTAGTGATAAATGCTTCTGGTTTCAATGTGAAGGATCCTCCATAAAGTGGAGCTCCTATGAATACTGACAATTAGCTCACTATTCCTCCACCTCTAGAGTTGCTGACATGAGACCTGTCATGATATCCATCTTTAAATGCAACTTTATATTCATTTCACTAGGGAGTCTTGCTTAAAAAAAAAAAAATTAACTGAAAATATGTCACCCTGAGAGACATCAGTGACTTTATTCCTTTTTTAGCAACACAGTCACTATCTTAGTTTCATGTAAATTTGTTACAAGTGTCTGGACAATTTTCCAAGTAAGACAGGCTTTATTGAATTGAGGTGTTTTTTCCTTCCATTTCCAAGTTGTATTCATTTGGGATTTTTGTTATTAGGGTTTTTTTTTAATTTCTGTAGTAAACCAGCTCCCTATGTAATTTATTCTGGTAACAGAGTACAATGAAAAAGCTATATGTTTTGTCTTTGTGAATAGAATTAAACTACTTCTCTCTAACTGCTTTCTAGATATGATTATTATTTGGTCATTTTGGTAGTTTTTGGTGGAATGGGGGTAGGAACGGCAGCCAGAGTGTTTTGTTCAATACTTGTAAAGCTTGACAGAAATAACCATTACCTTTTCCTTTTCCATTACCCCAACTAATAAAATATTTCTTTGTCCTTTGGAAAGCTAGTCTGATAAATTCAGCAGCTAATGGCTTTATTGAATACTTTCCTGACAGTCCATCATTGTGTTAAATAGTCTGATCTAGGGAGTTTTTTCCCCCCAGTACAAATTAATGGAACACACACCTCTAAACCATCACTTACTCCTTGGCTTTTCCCTTAAGATTGTTGATTTTATTCAGTATTTTCATTTTATGTAACAGTATTTAGAAGCACAGGGGTCTGTGGTCACCCAGTTAATGTTGACTGGCACATGTAACTTTTTTTTTCTTTTTTGGAAATATTATTTATGCAGTTTACCAATCAATTTTTCAGCTATTTAGAATAGATAATTTGGAATCAGCATCACATGGAAGTTGATGTAACCAGTAATAGTATTCAATAGAATATTAACTCCTTTGTTAAAAAGCCATTCCTTGATAGAAAAGAACATTAAACCTCTTAAGCCATTTTTGTACGATTTGCACAGGGGATGTCAATCCAAGTTTAGGTCAACAAATGAACTTAATTTCACTTATCCACCTGGATCTCCTAAAAGAGATACAGTTTCAATTTTAAGAATGCAGGCTGAGTCACCTAAAGCCCATCTGCTGTATCCTGTGGGAGGACCCAGAGCAAAGAGGATTATTTGCACAAAGCCAGGTTCAGATTAATATTATTCCAGATAGTCAGAAAATGTATTGGCTCTAACCTTGTGGGTTGTTTTTCCCAGAGGCACATTCTGCAATGGGTTCTTTTATTATCAGCAATTTCTTATTTCTGCACTTAGGGCTTTGTTTGTACTATTAAAGTCAATGAGAAACTTGGGATAAATGGGAATGCAAAGGATGCAGATACACTATGGTGTTATGTGTAAACTTAAGAAGAAGAATTATGCCAAATGCATATACTTATAGTCAAAGCAATTTTAATAGAATAAAATTTGTTCTACTGAATTGAAATTAAGGGGAAAAAAATAAACAGAGTAAGAAATGGATTATTTCTGCTCCAGAAGGGTTTGGTTTCTTGGTGGCTCTCTTTCTCACAGTTAAAGACTCAGACCGTGCAGCACAGTGGCATGCAGATAAACTGAAGTCACAGGTACATGTGCTCCTCACTTGTGATTTAAAGATCTACATCAGAATTCTTTGAAGAAGACTATGAAATTACTTCTAACACTATGTAATATTTTCAAATATTTATAACAGGCTGAAAATATCCAAAGTGGTTGTGGTAGGAGACCTGCATGTTGGGAAAACCAGTCTTATCAACAGGTATGCTATATCTTGGCTGATGTTTGATTCTCCTGTTTCTCAGATAACTGTTATAACGTTTCCATTGCTGGCTTTAGAGCTTTGCTTCGTGGTTCTCCTTTGAACTTGAACCAGCACTTTGTGGTTTTGTTATTAAATGAAGTCAAGAGTATGAGACATCAACACAAAAAGTTGTGCTCTAGCACTTCAATCAGTATTTGTTACATTCTTAGGTGTTTTTATCTAGTCAAATATGCAATACAGTGTTTACCTAATGAATCCAGTCTAAAGGCTAAACAATTAGAAAACAATTTCAGTGTCTGAGTCTAGGTTTCATTTGGGTCATTATTTACAACCCAAAATATATTCCCTTGTAACTAAAACTGGAAGATACTTTACCTCCCTTGAGAGCTCAGACATGTTTTATTCTGAGTCTCATATTATCCTGAGAGGTTACTGGATATATGTGCTTTCTAGTTTGTTAAACAGTATCTCCTTTTCTTTTTTGTTAGTGTCTTTGTTTTGATATCTGCTTCTACATTATATAGCAAATCCACAGTTAGTTTTTTCTTTTCTTCATAATTTACCCTAGACAGTGTTAGTTTTGCAGTTATTTGTACTTGTCTTACTAGTTTTTCCTCCTTTTTTTTTTTTCAATTGCAGATTTTGTAAAGATAATTTTGACCGAGACTACAAGGCAACCATTGGAGTAGATTTTGAGATTGAACGTTTTGAGATAATTGGAATGCCATATAACCTCCAGATGTGAGTTGAAAGAGCATGGTTAAGCATTGCACAGAGTACAGTCTCAGCAGAGCTTGAATTGCTGCAGGCTGTAGTGGAATAAAGATTTAAAAAATATAATACAATTGCACAAAGAATAATGTGATCTGAAGAAAAGATTCTGTCTCTGGACTTGCAGTTTTGGTAGAAATTTTACTCTTGACTTTCTCGTGCCTAAAAAAATATTACAAGCTTGTAAATGAAAATTCATCTTGAATGTCTTGCACTATTTCAGTGGAGTTCTGTCACTTTTACTCAACATTCATGAAAGAGAAGTGGAAGCTTTATGTCACAGCCCCAGTGCTGGTATAACCCCAGTCTGTGATCTGAGTTTTAGTAGGTGCAGTGAGCACTGAACTTGGCTTTACTGGGGGTTTTATTCCTGCAGTCATTGAAATTAATGATAAGGTGTCCAGCGATTTCAACATTAATTATCCCTAAATCATAGAAAGGCTGGACTGGTTTTATTAGAATGTGAACGTAATATCTTTGATTTTCAAATTTGCTTGTCAGACTAGTGGGAATCCTGCCCTTCTTCCACCTGCTTTGGATCTGTGGAGTGGTGTCCCGTTGTGGCCAGCAACATTGTTCTGTAGAGGGCATTATGGAATCATCTGTAGTGTGACCTAGAGCAGAAATAAGATGCTTTGCATGAGAGATTTTAGTGCATGAATTTTAAAACCCTTTTTACTCAGGAACACTTTTTTTTTTTTGTTGAGATCACTGATGTAAATAGATGGCTTGTGGTATTTATTGAAAAATCCATTTCCCACTGATTTCACTGTAATTGTGTTTGGGAAGTTTTGCCAGGTGCTATCTATTTGGAACTTGAGTCCCTCTAAAAATCCAGACTCATGCATCAGCATTTTGCAAACTGAAGCAATAAGGTCAGGTTGCATTATCTGCAAAGTCTTCAGAAGCTGGGTAGAACATTTCCATATGATAAGCACTAGTGCCCCCTCTTGCTGAGAGATTTCCATACAAGATATATTTGCAAGTATCTGTGACTGGCAGTACGAGGCTACAACAAAACCCAAACCTCTGTAGTGCTGGCAGTAGCTGCCCTGCATATCATGTTCATTAATGAGCAGGGCATTCTTGATTTTATTTAATGGTGTCATTAGTACCTGCTAGACTGAGCTGCAGGTCTCTAATTTATAGTGTAGAGACAGATATCTTATCTAGCAGTTGCAAGATTCTAACATGGGATAATACATGACTGAGCTAGTATTAGCACAGATAATTTACAAAATTAGATTGCTCCAGAAATTCCTGCAAATTACATAGGTGAAAGAACAAAATGTTTTAAGGAAAGGACATTACCATGCAGAATACAAATATTTGAATTGTCCCCAAAATGATTAGTATTTTTTAAGAAAAGGTAAAAATGGTGTTTGCATGTCTTCATTGACTAATAGAGCTTTACTGTATTTCTCTCAGTAGTTAATGAATAACATGTTCCAGATGGTGACACCTCCCTGGTATCACATTCTTCTCTGCCTTGTACCAGTCTGCTGCTTCATTAACGTGTTTACTCAGGTTACCCTGGGTTTCATTAACCTGAAATTTCTTTTTTCCCCCCGTTGCACAGATGGGACACAGCAGGTCAGGAGAAGTTCAAGTGCATTGCATCTGCTTACTACCGAGGAGCAGAGGGTGAGAGCAATATTAATTTGATCCTGCTTTTGTTGGGAGGCTGTATCTGGTACAGCAACCTATATCCATATATGCTGGTCAGGAAGGTACCTATAGACACACTGTGGTGGAATGGATTGTCCATTGTTGCAGGGAAGAAGGGATGAAGAAGTTAATGACTTGATGTGTTGTCACATCTGCAAGCTCTGAGTGTTCTGATGGTGCAGTGATAGAAAGTGGCACTTGTGACTAGGGGGAAAGAATTTGAGGTTGGGTGAGATTAATGCTGGAGTTGGAAGTGGATATTTCTGGCTTTCCCTTTGGTAAGAGACAATCCTGTGGTAATTTGTGGTCCCAAAATGAAAGGGTTGATAGCACTATAGACTGCAGACTATAGATAAAACATTGAAGACTAAGGACTTAGGTCTGATTGGGTGCTAGAAAAAGAAAAGGAATGAGCAAATGGATAGTCTTCCACTTCCTATGTGTTAAATCTGTTCTTACACCTTATACATAAACATTCTCTCTGTTAACAAGAAGGGTTGGAGAGACTTCTGATGCAACTTCTAATTTAATTACCTTTTTTTTGGTCTTGTCTTTTATTGCAGTTATAATAACAGTGTTTGATCTGGCTGATATCCAAACTTTGGATCACACCAAGTAAGTTTCTGTGTTTTGGCTTATCTTTTAAAGCTTTTTACAGCAGGTTTAATTGCCTTCCATATGTAGGTGTTAGGAGCTTGCTGGATCATGAGTGTATTTTCTATTGAGCTAAGAAATGACAGTTACTAGTTTGGATTACATAGGGAGGGATTTTTCTGAAGAAAATGCAGAGCATAAATTCGAACTGCTTACACTTGACTTCCTTTAAAGTCAGTGCAGAGAGAGAGGCACTTCAGTAAAAGCTTGATCCTTCCAAAGCTAGACATGCAGCAAAAGATGAAGTGCACTCCAAAAGCTTTTTTTTAACTTCATTTGGTATAAATAGAATAACAGACTGGAATCTAATGTAAATGATAAAATTGATGAGATGCATCTCATGCATAATGTCTCATGGGCCTTTCATTTTTAGGTGCACTGTTATCCCAAATTTTTTCCTCCAGTTTCTCTGATTCTAATGGGAGATAGGCTGTCAAAAAGAGGAGAGAAAATGAAAACTCCAAGTATATGTAGATACAGCTAAACTTACTAGTTCAGATCCCTGTAATGATTTGGTTACAGCAATGCACTAATTGCTATGAGTAAACTCATTCTACTTTTAGTGCAGGCTGCAAAACCCTGCCTAGATCTATGATCCACACTGCTGTCACAGCTCAGAGTATATGTATTTCTAACGTGCTGTTGTGACTGTAATGCAGGTACAGACTTCTTTACAACCTGTACTCTGTCTTATTTGAATGTGTACTATGGTGCTTAGCTCATTTACATAGGACTTTGTAAAATAATATATATATTAGTGTCTCTGCTTGGCTGAAAGTAATTGAAGCCTGTGAACCTGATTTCCCACACATGCACACACTCCCTTCCCTCCTTGACTTGTGTTGGATGACTCAAGAGAAACTTGATTGCCAGAGTAACAAGAATATAAAAGCTTGTGAGACAAGAATCATACAGCCTTCATAGGGAGCTGTTTTATAATGCTGAATAGATTATTTCACTCTTTATTCCCATTTGTATCTAACCTGCTATGTGGTTCATACCTTTTCAGTTGCTTGTTGCTTTCTTATTTCTTATCTTGCACCAAACTTTGCCCTCACCCTCACACTGAGAAATATCCTCTCTGGGTGCTAAAGTGATTGTTGAATTTGTAGTCTGCCATGGGTATGATTCTTCCTTAGTGGGAGACATGTATTCAAAGGAGTTGGAATAGCTACTGCTCTCTCTGTCTAGAAAAAAAGGCTTTTGATACTCTCACATAAGTTCTTCCACTCACTTTTCTTGTGACCTTTTTATCTGTCATATTCTCCTGTACTCCTTGTTCTCTCTGACTGATTTGATTTTTTTTGGGTTTTTTTTTTTTTTGTATTTCAGACAGTGGTTAGAAGATGCATTGAGGGAGAATGAGCCAGATTCCAGCTTCATCTTTCTGGTTGGAACAAAAAAAGATTTGGTGGTAAGTAAATTGAGTGCAGATAAGGAAATCAGATTTTCCCTAGCTCCTCAAGTGATCTCCTTTGCAAGTCGTGCACAATGTCATTGAAATAAAGACCTTGAGTGAAAAACTTAAAAGGTAAATTGAACAGCCCACTTGAAACCAATTAAAGAAGAGACTCTGAAAAAAATGGGTAGTTAGTGAAATATTTCTTGCATGACTTTTTCAAGTATATATATATAAACAAACATAGTGATTATGAAGGTTTTGTTGTTGTTCTGTAACTGTTCATAGGTTTTCTTCTTTCTCTCCATTTAAAATAACTGCAGTATGAAATTTAGAGCATTATATGTATTTTTGTTATGCCAGAAAGCCTGACATGCTGGATATGAATCCTAGAAATATGGAATTCTAACTAGAAACTCACAACTGAGCATTAGAGTTCAGAGAGCTATTGGAAAAATTAGAGGGAAATTGGTTTTTAAAGAATGGTGTGTTCATTACTCAGGAACAGGGAAGGTTTCTTACTTAATTGTATATCACATAATTTTCAAAAGAACAGGGTGAATGCAGTCTCTCTATGCAATTCTCAGTCCTGTGTTTGTTTTTCTGTAGAAAAAAGATTTTTAAAGCTTTGAAAACAAACTTGTTTATTCTTTTACTACTTGGTCCCGCAACTCTTCTGCTGAGAATGATAGGCTGACAAGGATTTAAAGACCATTAACTGGGCTACTGACTTGATAGTCCTGTACCAGGGAATGTGTTAGATACAAGGATCACTTGTTAACTCTTGTTTTGTTTCAGTGCTGTGGGAGCTGAGTGGAGACTTCCATTTAAAGCCAGTACTAAATAGCTGAACATTCTTGCAGTCATGTCTGATTGCCAGAGTCGAGGCAGGGTCAGAAAGACCCCTGAGAAAACTGGAAGCATCACAGTGTAGGTGCTATGGCAGTGCCTGTGTGCTGTTACCAGCCCAGACACACTTGTGTTCAAGCTGTCCCATGTTGTTTGCCCAGTCAGGTGCTGTGTGTGAAAGGACAGAGCTGGATGCCATCCGTTTTGCCAAGGAGATGCAGGCAGAGTACTGGTCGGTTTCAGCCAAAACAGGTAAATTACTGCAAAGGATGTAAAACCAGCATAACCACGAGGGCTGATGTTGGAGTTGGAGGAACTTATTATCCCCCCACTGCCAGTTTTTTTGTTGTTGTTCTTGTATTTTGTTGCTATGAGAAAAGAAACTTCAGGCTTATTAATGGCTGATTTTATTTGAGTTTGTATGTGTGCTTTCACTGTCGTGTATGCAGAAAGAAATAATCAAGCTGCTTTGCAGAATCTGAGCATGTATAATTCATAGATAGTTACATAAATACACATGTGCACTACTACTCAGCGTTTGCAATGGAAAAAGATTACCCCACAAAATGAATTCTCTCTGTTGCTGGCTAAAAATAAAGGTGCAGCACAGGGTACAGTATTCCAAAGTAAGAAAATTAGAAATTCTTTCTGCAGTGATCAGAATGGGAGACAGATTGTTGGAGAGGCCTGTTCTGTCCCAGTATTGAACAGTCAGCTGTTCACAGATGTGCTTGTTATGCTTGATCATCTGCTATGTGCCTTTATAAAAACACATCATTTCTGTCTTGTTTCCTAGGAGAAAATGTCAAAGAATTCTTTTCTCGAGTTGCTGCCTTGGCCTTTGAACAGTCCATGATAAAGGAGCTGGAGAGCACTCCTGGGCACAGGGCCCAAATTGGGGCAGGAAATCTCATCAGTATGTGGAGTTTTGCTTTTTGTGTGCATTTTTCTTGTTTATAGTCCGAAGGTCTGGGGAGGTTTTTCAAGCATTGGAGCCAGTTTCAAACACCTGCAAGCATATTCATATCATTGTCTGCCTGGGTTTTAGCCTACAGGAGTGACTGGGCCTGCATCCAGCTTTTGTTACTCTTAATATCAGATGGTATCATTTCTTGTGTGTTGATTTTATAACTTTTTTGTTTCCACAGAGCTAGAGAAGAACATTATGAAAGTTCCAGAAGACGATGCTCAAGTCAGCCTGAGTTGCTGCTAACTGTCAACTGTTTCTGCAAGTGCCACACTTCTCTGCAACAATGCTCTCAAACCAGAAATACTGAGCTTTAAGTTTAGAAATGAGGGAGGAAAAACTTACCCAAACTTTCTTGCTGAGAGTTCCCTTGCTGCTGCAGGCTCCCTGTGCAGGGTGGTACAACTGTTATGTAAACCTGAAACATAGCATCCTTGTCTTAATGCAAGAAGACATTGCCAGTGCCGTGGGCTCACCTGCCTGCCAAAAAGGCTTGTAGTCAAAAATTATGTCATTTCAGTGTGTTGTTTTTTGATAATTCTCTAGAAGTCTTAGCTAGTGAAGTGGCATTCTCTTGTGAGAGCAGGAAACAAATGGCAGTTCAGAATGAAGGGTGGTATCAATGCAGTTTTGCCTTTTAAAACAATCGTGTAAAATAACTCTGATTGCTTTTATGCATTCCAAGTATTTTAAAACTATTTGAAAATAAATCTTTTAAAGTATCAGGCTTGGAAGTACACAAATGCAGACTGCATAGTTTCCACTGTGGTTTCTCCATCCAGGAAAAACATTCATTACTTTCCATTTTCCATTTGAGAATCAGAGCCCAGTATTAAATATTTCCAAGCCTAAAAGAAGTCCAGGTAGGAACTCAGTTTTTTTAACACAGCTGTCTAATATTTTGAAAAATGTTGCCAGATAAGAATGCTATTCTTTTCCATTTTCTTGAGTAAGAAAGAATGGTCACACAGGTGCATAAAATGGAAAACACATTATTTCCTTCTAATTTTTCCGATAGCTCTCTGAACTCTAATACTCTGTTTTATCTAGCTTAGAATTCCATGTTTCTAGTATTAATATCCAGCATGTCAGGCTTGCTGGCATTAAAAAAATATATATAATGCTCTAAATTTACTATTGCAATTATTTTAAATGAAGAGAAGGAAAACCCATGAATAGTTACAACGTCCTGTTTCTTAGGTTATTTATTCAATCGTTGCAGAAAAAACAGTATCTTTAAAAATAATTATAACAGGACTCAGATTTGAGGTGCTGAGGAATAAAGACATTTGTTAATAAAGAAATGCATCAGTCTGAAAATATTCTGGACTCTCTGCCATTTTTCCCACTTTGATAAGAAATTGGAAAAAGTGGGGAAAAGAGCTTGAGCACGCTTTTTATTACTTTTGCCTTTTGACGTAAGTTAGAGCAGCTTCCTAGAATATGATGAATAGAGATCTAGGAACTCTGTGTCTTTTTTTATCAGATAATCTTCACTTTGGCAATTGTGCTGCCTGTTGGCAAGGACACAAATGTAGCATTTGGTGGAAAAAATGAATGTGTGAGGGTACAGAAGGAGCTCTTTATCCAAATGTGTAATATTTTGACCTTATGATGTTCTGTGCAGTTGTTCAGTTCCAGAGTCTGTTTCACAAGGGAGGTGAATTTACACTGTGCCTGTAGCACAGGTTTGGCTGGGCAGCCATGGCCTTGTGTTTCCTGAGCCTGAGTGAGAGTGGAGATGGTTCACTCTGCTGCAGCAGATCAGGTTTACTGGGCTTAAGTGCTGACATGGGAGACAGTGTTTACACTGCAAAATTACTCAGGAACAAATCTAAGAAAAAATCCATTTTTGGGGTTTTTTTTCCCACCAAGAAATGTATCTCCTAAGGATTTCTTCTGTTGCTGAGCTCAATTATTTTACAAAGTCACAGAGATGCAATCTCTTCAAGAACACGATCATGTTGCCTGGGAAATCAACTGGGACAGTTTTTTCCTAGGGATTCAGCACATTGCTGAATGATGTCATTACTGTTTTGTATCATCTGGAGCTCCAAAAACTTCACATACAAATGTAATACTCTATCAGTCACCAGCTATCATGGGACAATAGCCTGAGTCTATGAAATGATGGATGCTTTGAGACTGGGTGGTTTTTGTTTGGTGATTTGTTGGGTTTTTTGTTGTAACTCCTTGTTTGTGTGTTTGTGTTTGGGTTTTTTTGCTTCTTGGTTGGTTTTAAGGGTGTTTTTAGCACCACTGAAACCTCCCCTGCAAAGAACTCCATGTTAATAATTTATCATCTAAAATGAATCTTGGATCATGTTGCAAATGATGAGTTGCTTAGGAAAGCACAAAAGAAACTAACTATAGAAAATAAATATAAATTTGTACGTTCTACCTGGCCAATGTTTTATCCCTGTAAATTCATTCTATCAGCAACTTAATTGACTTTGAAGAAGCCTTAATATTTTGGAAAACAGTGTTGAAAAAACTTTATGAACTCTCACTATATGTAGAGTAAACCATTATTTCTGTACCAGTTGAGATGCCCCCAGTGATCATGGCAACAGCCACAGCTTCCTTGTGGAATTTGCAGGTGAGAAATTGAAGTCAATTTTGGAGTCAGCCTGAAGCAAAGGTAGAGAGCAATTGTAACGATCCATTTCCCAAAAGAAGTACTGAAATTTTGCTGTTTCTTGTCTTTAATAAGTAAAAGCTAATGTGTTCATGGATGGTGGATGCATTTGTGCTGAGCAAACCCTCTGGTAATGGATCAAAAGCCATTTAAGAAAGCCACCTGACAAAGTTAATTTCTTACTATGAAAGCCTATTCTTTTCATTTTTAACAGTGTTATTCATCTTTTGAGTTATTATTTGACACTTCAGGTATGATTGTTTATACTTACATAGATCATGGGATTCAGAACTTTCTACATCCTGTTGGTTCCCAACTCAGGTTTACATTGTGGTGGAACTGGAGTCCATTCTCCATGAATATATCTGTCCCCCTCTGTGTGTTTTCAGCTTCCCATTAATAGTTAGAGGTTGTTCTAATGTAACACACTGGTGAGTGAATGCTCTGAATGCTCTGTATCACATTTCTGAGCAGGCAAGTTAAAATGAAATATTTGACAAGTTGTAGGAGAATATGGATTTGGTGATGGAGAGGGTTGATTGCTTTCCTGTATTTTTGGCCTGGAAGTAGTTCTCACAGTGAGAAATTGCCATTGTCTGCATTTGGAGAAGGAGAGTTCCATTTTTTTCACCGGGTTCATAGAATTGTTTAGAATTAATGGGACTTCCCAAGACTTGTCAGCTTTGTCAAACTCCTCCAAGAGTGCTGCTTTGTGTTAACAAAAATACAATTTTTTTTAGTTTCAGCCACATATTAATCAGAAACCATGTTTTATTTCTCATTTTAAAAGCTCAGCTTCTGTCCTACGGTTTTTGTTTGTTTGTCCTTAAAAAACCCCGGTTCTTCCGCGTGGGATGATGCTGAAGAGCAGCTCTCGAGTGGCAGCTCGAGAACTTTACCCAGAGCCAAGCGGCTCCTTCTCCCCACAAGAGGGAGCCCGGCGGTCGCTGCAGGATCCGATCCGTGCCGCCTCGAAGCGCTTTGCGATCTCTCACCGGCCGGCAGAGGGGATGTGCCGGGAAGGCCGGCCTGAGTTTAGCCCCTCATCGCAGGAATCTCTGTCTCAAGTCACAGGTATGTGTCTGCCACCGTAGTCTTACAGAAATTTTGTATCCAGTTAAAATACTGCTCTCTTCAATGCATAAAGTATCAGCAAAGATTCAGAGAACACTTCAACTCTCGGTGGAATTTCTGGAGTTGTGCCACCTCGGTAGATAAAGAGGGTGTAGTTGTTTAACAGTATTATTCACTAAAAGGTAAGTGTGCACACAGAAATCCCTCATGTGACTCATTACAATTCTTACTCCCTCCAGAAAGGACACAAATGTCAGAAAAGCAGACCCAAATAGAAACCACTCCAGAAATAAATCAGAGTGGTGAGCCTTCAGTAAAAGTTCTGTATGAATTCTGAACAGATCCCAGTGATGTCACATACCTGCCATTGTTTATAACCATGCCAATCTTATTATTCCTGGAAATACAATGTGTGTCAGAATTTTGTTGGTCAAACTGCCACTAAGCAAACAAATAGTATCAATAGAGAAAAGGCAGTGTATTTTATTTCTGTGACAGATTGAGAAGTCTTGAATGATTTATAGAGTTATTTATTAAACATATAGATTTTATAATGATTTAGTTAATAATCTGTTTTCCATATAGGTCAGCCAAAGCCTGTTACGTGTTAAAAGCTGAGGAAACAAGTGCAGGAAAAGCAGTTAAAGCCAGGAAACAAAACCAAGAGGGATGAACTATGCAAAAGTGAATATATGAGTAGCCATTTGTGATATAGCTGAAAGTACCCCAAAATATTTTCATTGGCATATAAAAAAGCACGGAGAGGAAAACTGTTTAATGGATTTCGAAACAGTACATGTCTCAAAGGTAAGAGAGCTACTCCCATGGAGTTGTGCTTTTCATTCCTATGGGATTTTATTAGTTCTTATCAGGGCTACATCCCACTCTCTTTTCTAGCAACATGCACCAGAAAAATATGCTTCACCACAAACATGAAAGAAACAGTTTTATGGGGGATATGAGGGGTACATACCGTCTTTTCCTGTCCTCCAAACAGGAAAGATGGAGCTTTGGTTATTTTTTACCCTTTTTTCAGAGGTTGAATTAGTACATTGAAAGGACACATGCTATAAGCAAGGTTAAGAAGGAAGTGTGATGGTGTGATTTCAGAAGGAAAATAATACCCAGCAGCCAGAATTCTGTTTATATCATTTGCCATCCTTCACCCAGAGGTGAATGTGGGACTGACTTACTGGGGCTAAATAATGTACAGGACAAAAGTGAGACTAATGCCCAAACAAAGCAGCCTTTATTGTCAGTATCAAAGTTATTTTGGAGTAGCAGCTCCCATCTCAGAAATCCAGTTATAGTTTATTGGCAAGGAACGTAGGATTGAGGGACTGACAAGCCTGCTACTAACTGAGTGGGGGAAAACGTGACCTTTGAAGGTGAGCTGCATCAATGCCTGGGGGGAGAGCCTTGCTATGAACACAAGAGAGAGCACAGAGACGTGCTGGTGTTTATACATAATATATGAGGGCACGGCTGTATGGACGGGAATGGATACCTCCCTATGCACACAGGGCTGTGTGCAGGGCATGTTCTCAATCAGTCTTAGCTATGGTCATGTCTGTACATGGGGGATGCCCAGGCCTGCGGCTGCAAGGGACTTTGCCTTTGTCTCACGGGCAGCCGTGAGGAAGGCGCTGGGGTCCCCCGGCCCGGCCGGCCCGGCTGCCCCTTTAAGAGGCCCCAGCGCCGTGTCAGTGCCTGCGCCGGGTCCTTCCCTCCCCTCCCCTTCCGCAGCGCCGCCGGAGCCGGGCCGCGATGGGCCGCCGCGGGCAGCGGGGGCTGCGCCGCCGGGGGGGCTCCCGCGGGGCCGCGGGGCGCTCGGGCACCGCCGGGTAGCGGCGGAGCTCGGCCGGGACGCGCCGCCGCATCGCCGCCCGCGCGGGGACCGTGTGCGCCCCGAGCGCAGCACAATAGCCGGGAGGAGGAGACAGGGAAAGGGGCAGGGGGAGAGGAGGAGAGAGAAAGAGAAAGCACAACACGGGGGCTGGCGAGGGAGCGCGGAGCGGAGGGCTCCGGAGCGTGGCCGCGCTGAGGACCGTGCCCAGGACGGCGGCGACAGGAGGTGGGTGGGGGGCGATATTTACCTTCCCTCCCCCGCCCCGAGCCCGCTCCTTTGTCCACGCGCTTTGAAGTGCTGGGGGATCGCCGGGGTGGGAGCATTGTTGTTCGCCAGCAAACGATCAGTCATGCCGGGGAGACAGTAGCGAGTGTACGCGGGGCTGGGGCCGGCAGAAGAAGACGGGGAGGAGAGACGATTGCGAGAGAGGATTGCTGCCTGCCTCCCAGCGCCCTGCATGGACCGCGAAAGAGACGCGCTGAGTTGACCCTGCCCGAGCTGTTTCTGCTTCTACATGTGAGATCCGGTTGGATTTTTCTTTCCACCTTTCTCTCCAGCCTCCTTCTCGTATTCTCCACTTACTCCCGTATGCAAAATGGTGGACCCTGTGGGGTTTGTAGAGGCTTGGAAAGCACAATTTGCAGACTCTGAGCCTCCTAAGATGGAGCTGAAATCTGTGGGAGACATTGAACAGGAACTGGAGATGTGCAAAGCATCTATCCGGAGACTGGAGATGGAGGTTAATAAGGAGAGGTTCCGCATGATTTACCTGCAGACTCTTCTGGCAAAGGAGAAAAAAAGCTATGATAGACAGAGATGGGGTTTTAAACGTGTTTCTCAGTTGCCTGAAGGGGGTGCAGAGCAGCAGATCCAGGACCTGCATCATCACCAGTCTGCTGACCAAGAGGAATATGAAAAAAGCAAGTCACATCATGGGGAGGAAAAGTTCAAACCCAGGATACCCTCTATGCGGAAGCTGTCTACCCAGAGTGATGGGTCAGACCTGTCACCTCTGGACAGCCCCCACCATGGGGAAGGGGAGCAGGACAGGTGTAAGTACTATGGTGAAGAGAAACTGAAGAGAGTTGTAGAAGACATGGAGAATCGCTGTGATACAGATGGCTCTCCTTCAAAACACAGATCGGCTTCCACTCGCAGACTGGTGGGATCTGCTGAGAAGGAGGGATCATTTGAACCTAAGGAGAGAGGGAACAGCACCAGTGTGGCAGCCCTAAGGTCCAATTTTGAGAGAATGAAAAAGGTTAATTCGCACTCTTCTGGCGATAACAAGGATGTGGTTGAGAAGCCCTTTTATGTGAACATGGAGTATCATCATGAGAAGGGTCTTGTAAAGGTCAATGATAAAGATGTTTCTGATAAAATAAGCTCCCTTGGTAGCCAAGCCATGCAAATGGAACGCAAAAAGTCTTTGCACTCCCTCCCTTCTAACATGGTACCCAGCTTCAGTGAGTTCCAGAGGCCTGCCTACAGGGGAAGGTCCTCAGAGAGCAGCTTTGGCTATGATGGAGAATATGAGGATGCTGAACTGAACCCCAAGTTTCTTAAAGATAACCTGATTAATGCCAATGGCAGCAACCGCTCCCCTTGGCAGCCCATGGACTTTCAGCCGTATCAGAGTATCTACGTTGGTGGAATGATGGGGGAAGGAGAAGGAAAAGGACCTAATCTGCGAAATCAGGGCCCACCCGACCAGGAAAAACATCTCACGTGGCCCAGGA
The DNA here is from genome assembly GCF_963513975.1 of Fringilla coelebs. NCBI lineage: Eukaryota > Metazoa > Chordata > Aves > Passeriformes > Fringillidae > Fringilla > Fringilla coelebs. The sequence continues at coordinate 4,247,008 of NC_140043.1, read as the reverse complement.
GATCTTATTCCCCCAGGAGTTTTGAAGATATTGGAGGAGGATACACTCCTGATTGTAGCTCTAATGAGAACCTTACCTCCAGTGAGGAAGACTTCTCCTCAGGACAGTCCAGCCATGTCTCCCCCAGCCCCACCACTTACCGCATGTATCGGGACAAAAGCCGCTCCCCCTCCCAGAACTCCCAGCAGTCCTTTGACAGCAGCAGCCCACCAACCCCCCAGTCTCAAAAACGGCACCGGCAGCAGCAGGTCATCGTGTCTGAGGCCACTATTGTGGGTGTACGAAAAACAGGACAGATCTGGCCAAGCGATGGAGATTTGCCCTCTGCGAGATGTCACCAGGACAGCTGTTTCCACGGGGATACAGGTGGGTACCAGCTTTTTGCTTAGTCTTTGAAAGGTATCGAGCAGGGAATGGCATCCTGGAAATGAATGGTGAATCACTGTGAGGGGGCAAGTGTTTCATGTGAGAATTCTGTGTTTAATTTGTAGTTTTGCCGTTTTAGGAAGATCCTACAGAAGTATATGTCACACTGCATTTTAGGAATTCAGTCTGAATTCCCAGAAGGGTTGATTCAGGCTTCTTTTGAGAGGATCAATGGAGTCCCATGTTAATAATTTCTTGAAGTTTCAGTTTGAACACTGAGCTGAAAAGGGGCCAGAACTTCAGCAGGTATTCACCATTTGTGGTGAATTCACCACCAGTTTATTCCCTCCCTCATATTTGTGCACGTGGAGTAGTTAAACTCTACCTCAGAGGTGGTAGTGTGCCAACAAGCCACAACCTGAGGGTTTTGCCAGAGCTTTACCGATAATGATGCTGCTCCCACAGTCTTGTTTTTTCCTGTCTGTATTAATTGCAGTGCTACTTTCTCGTTCTGTCTCGTGTCAGCCTTCAATTAGAGCTGATTGGAGGTGATGATTGTGCAGCTCTGTTCTTGGAGCTTTCTGCTACTGCTGAGTGAAGAAAGAACTTGGAATATCAGGAAGCCCTGAGGGAAAAATGTTAGCTAAATTTCAGCAGAATAAAACTTTTCATTTGGGGAAGAACGGGCAATGTTTGAATCTGTTTTTATGTAACTCATTCAGGCATGCAGGTGTGTCTGTGGAATCACAGTGAGTTTATAGGTGGAAGAGGAATTGTATTAATTCAGATGCAGTTTTTGAATGTATGTGGATATCTGAACCTATTTAGCAAGGCAAGGCATGTAATGTAAATAGTATCTTGTGCTAACACCTGTAGTCTCCTACGCTGTAAATGAAAATCAAATCCAGGAATGAAGAAAATAGGAATGTTTGTTTTGACAGATTTCTTTAATTATACATCTATGACTTCTCTCATGGGTTTTCTTTGTCTCTTTGAATCTCTCATTTTAATAAGGGATTAACATGTTATTTGTCAATGGGACCAAATTCCTGTATTATTGGGTGATTTCAGAGGCCTCTCAGAGATGTCACTTTCTCAGGTTGTGAGAGTTTGCTCTGTTACTTCTCAGAAGAGTAACTGCTTGAAGGAGATGCCTGGCTTTACTTTCCCTGCTGATTGTTCTTGTCAGCAATACTTTTGGGAGCAACAATGGAGAGAGAACTCTTCTGTGCTGTGCTGCCATCCTCTTATCCTGTTGTGTTATTGGAAGGCTGGACTGTTGTAGTGGATGTTCAGTGTACATGGAAGCTCTGCACCTCCTCACAGTGACTTCTCCCTTATCAGATGGATGGACATCCCTGTTTTCTCTCTGGGACTGCTGCATTCTTCCTGGGTTTTAGGGGAGAGGCTGAGTCTTGTGCTCATTTGAACTGAGCTCAGCCATCTGTCTCTGCTCTTGTTTACTGATGCTCTTTAGATGACTGGGAAGCCTCCTGGCAATTTCAGGTTTTGCAGAAGGAAACAAAGGGGTAAAAATAACAAAGGCTGATAAAGCTTGAGGATAAATTCAGGTTTCAAAAAGGCAGTAGGTAATTTTTATTTTAAATAATTTAGGTGGGATGCAGTGATAAAAAAAAAAAGGAAGCTGAAAAGTCAGAACACTCACAATTCCTGGGTGCACTGGAAAGCTTTGTGTCGTGTTCCTAAGGATGACCACACATTGCAGGCAAGGACAGAATGTAACTGATCCACCTTCTGCTTTCCTCAGCACAGGGGGTGACATGGCAAGCTTAGCAGGAACTTTCACCAGATGGCTAATCAGCACTGTCTTGCACATTAGCTGGTGGCAACTTTTTACTTAACCAAAAAGGCTTATGCCTTCAGGAGGGCTGTGTTTCTGATTCATTTCTACTGAGCATCATTTTATAGGAGTTGTCTTTCCTCCCGGATTGGGATGAATTTTGATCTGAAACCAGTTGGCAGCACCTCCTTTTCATAAAACAAACAAAAGGCCTGAGAGAGCGCTGTGTGATTCTCTGGCTGGCTCCTGTTCCCAGCTACCCTGCTCTGATGCAGGCTGTTCTCCATGCCCACGTGGTACCAAGGCCATTCACAGATCCAGACAGATTTTCCAGCACCTGTGGTTCAGTCACTGCTTCTGCCAGGCTTCCCTAAAGTTTTGCTTGAACAGAGTGCAAGTTTCAATCACAGTAGGTTCTGGCCAGCCTTCATGTTAATTAGCATCAAGTGGGGTTTATTCAACAGTACTTGACTTCCCTGTGTATTCAGATTGTTGTGTGTTTTCTGGCTTTGCCTTTGATCACTGTTCCCTTAGTAAAGCTGAGTGTGCTGAGGACAGGTGCAGTGTGAAATTTCTGTCTGGATCTGTCCCAGTGCACCTTGAGCTTGGCCAGCAGACACATGCTGTTCTGTCCAAATTATTTCATGACTTCACAGTTAAGTGATGTTTTCCTGATTTTTGTATTACAAAAAAAGGATGTAACTCTCAAGTGGATGGGGTCTGTGCCAAAATTTGAATCTGGGGTTTTGGAGGTGGATTATCAAAAACATTAAAGCAGACCAAGGTATAGTAGGCTTTCAGTTTTTTTCCAAGGAGCAGCATGAGAGCTTCAGGGTTGAGATTTGGTAATAGCTGTACTTTCTATTAAATGTACTTAATGAAGCCTGGGCAAAGATATTGATATTAGGATTAACTCATTTCCTGTAGTGGGAATAGAACTTTGCATTAAGCTTGAATATCTTTACTATGATTGTGAAGAAAGAACAAGATTTTTTAAATTCTGCCTTCTGCATTTCTGCTTCTGGTCAAGGGGAAAGTTGCACACTACTGTTATGGAGCAATGAGATCTTGCACTGGCCTCAGCTGGGACAGTTTTTAACTAACAGCAGTTTGTTAATGAAGAGCACACTGGAGCTGTTGCTTGGCTTTGGAGCTTGCTGCATCAAATCAGTGTTCTCACCCTGTGTGAAATGATTTTATCTGTCTGCATAATAACATGGAAACTTTCTGGAGTCCACATAAATAATATTTACCTGCAGAGCTGCCTGCCTCAAGGTGCCCCAGGACTACCTCTGTTCACGTGAGAAGACTTGGTGGTGCTCTGAGAGAGTTGTGCCAGGCTCTTTCTCTAGACAGCCACCAACCACCACAGTGCTCAATATGAGGTCAGTTTGGGGATATGTGTCACTTAATTCCATTGAAGTGAGCTTTTACTTATTTTAGCCTGTACTAAATGTGGGAGTTCTGAATGTCCCTTTCTGGAGAGCATGGAACGTTCCCTGTTTTTTAGTGAGTTTGTTGTAGAGAAGGGAAAGAGCAATGGAACTTTTGCATGTGAACTGCAAACCTCACAATTCCTGTTATGTCAACAGAAGGCCATTTTAAAACTCCTGCTTACCTGGAGCTGTAGGTTCTTCAGTTTTTGTGTGCCTTAAATGCCTGACCAGACAGGCAAGCATCTGAGTTTCCTGCTTTTAAGGTAAACTTGACACTATTTATTTGTAAAGCCCCAAGAAATCATGTGTGTCATCATGGGAGGCCTTATTCTCTACCAGTTTCTGCAAGGGTTTGCTTCCTGAGTTATTTGCATCTTCTGAGATCTTAGACAAGTTTCTTAACTCTGTACTTCTTCCACCCAGTATTGTATTCTGTGAATTTTAGTTTTGAGATGTAGTTTGAAAAGGTCTTTGTGGGATTTTGCAGACTCCTGAGGCAATAAATTGGTGCTGTTGCTGTTGTTCAGAAGCAGAACTTCCCTTTGAGCAGCTGAGGCAGACTTCAGTCCACTCTGTAGAGATTCTTCCTTCTGAGGAGCTGAAATGTAGGAACTTTTATAATGTGCAGATTGCTTGTTAATTTTAAGGCCTGCTGGCCATAGGTCCTGTTTTCCATCTGTGACTTACTTTGGATCAATAATGCAATTTAACTTTTCTTGGCACTTATTTAGTTCATTTTGCTGTTACTTCTTAAACATGTTTTAATTCTTTCCTGTCATCCTCAGTGATTTCCTAGGAGCATTGATGCCAAGATGCTGTTTAAATGCACCCCCCCACCCTGCCTTGCTTTTCTGTGTTTTAGTGGCTTTGAGATTTTGGAGATTATCAAGATGCTTGCACTACCACTCCCCTTTTCTTAGTCTGGGGGAGTGAAGAGCTCCCTCTCTTTCTCTTCCAGATTTCTCTTTCTACACCAGAGTTTAATGGAATCTACAGAGCTGCTTTATGTCCCCAGTGACTATAGTGGACTCTGAAGTGTTTGTTTTGTTTCTTCTTCCACAGAGAGTTGCTGATGTTTACCTCAGGCCTACCAGAAATAATAGCATGTAGACAGATTTTATTTTTTCTTTTCTTATGTTCACCCTAGATCAGGTATTTCAGCAGTCACAAAGCACCTACCTTTGAAATGGGAGTGTAAACCAATCCCCATAGGAGTTGTCTGGTACTGGGGAGCCCTGGAGACTCTGGTGTCCCCTCACCTGCCTGTGAGAATCTCATTTTCATGGTCCATGACAGGGAGATCAGAGTAGGACTGCCTTTCCTATGCAGTGAGCAGACAGAGCTGTGAATTCTGCAGGTAGTGGGTCAGGAAGCTGCTTGTCCTCCCTGCACCCTTTCCAGCAGTTCCAGAGGGGTCTGTGGCAGTGGAGATGAGCTCACCTTGTGAGCTGCCACTGCTGCAAGAGGCTTGTGCCTGTTGGAGGCCCTGTGCCTGGGCAGCTGCAATGCATCACCAGTGCAAGCTTGAAGTTTGGGAGTGGTGGAGGAGCTGAGCTAGGACCAAGCAGCCCCAGGGCCACAGGATATCTGTGCAGCATCCATACTGTGCTGGGCACACACTGCCGTGCTGTGCTGGATACAGAACTGTTGGACTCAGGTGATTGCAGCTTGGTGATTTCACAGAGCCAGGAGCGACTTTTGAAGTGATTTACTTGTGTGTGTAGACTTTAAAGCAGTGAATTATATTGGTGAGTGAAGTGCTTTGGTCTCCTGTGTCTTCTCATCTCTAGCAAAGCAGTTAATGGATGTGGTTTTAATCTTGAAGATTTTTATTGTTTAGTGTAAATATACATGACCCCATGTACAGACTTCCAGGGTGCAAAACTGGAACATTATATTCTTAATTCTTATAGTTATGTTATCTCATGCTAATGCTGAGAAAAAGAAAGCTAAGAGCTTGCTAATTTGTGGAACTAATTGCTCTACCATTTTTCCTAAGTGTTTCCATTTGTTTGAGATCTCTGGTTTGCATATTTGGATAAAATGCTAAGTACTGTGTTCAGTCACTCCTTCATTGACAGCTTGCTTTTCACTGCCACCAGAAAGTTTCACTGAGACCTGAGCAAAAGTAATAAAATAAGTTCACTGGAACGGCAAGGAGGTATCCTGAGGAACAGATTTGGGATGAAAGAGAAATAAGGTTTAATTAGAAAATTTGCTAAACCTTCAAGTGTGGGTTAGGAAATGCTTATTTTTGACTACTGGGCAGCATACTAGAGTTATATTCTGACTCTTAAAAGAAATGTTGTGGGTGGGGGGTGTGATTTGTAATCCAAATTTGGCTTTGAAGGCTCCCTGTAAGGAGGGCCAATAAAGGAGGCCTAAGCCTGTGGAGGTTTGGGCCCCAGTAATAGGCTGGAAACAGTTCTTCTTCCAGTACTAGCAGGTTTAGCAGTTTGCTCTCTAATGCCCTCCCTTGCTCCCCAACCTCTTAGGGGTAAACAGCCATCATGCAGTGGCAAGGGGGACCTGTATTTCAGCTTCAAGGAATTTTGGAGGTCAGTCCATAAAGGTTAATGAGGTGAGACTTGGCAAGCTGTTTGAGAATTGCTCCATTTCAATTACCACAGGGAAGCATATTGCTGCTCATGAAAATCAGAGTGTTGATTGGAGGCACAGCTTATCTGGAGCTTGTTTTTCCCCAGAGAAACCAAGACCAGCAGTTTGGGTTGGTTTTTTTTTTTGTTTTGTTTTTTTTGCTGTCTCCTCTTTGATTTGTTCTGCTCAGTCAGATAAGCATGCAAAGAATAATAAGGGTCTGATCCTGTTCTTCCCCTGGTGAAATATAAGTAATCTTTTGCTGGCATTGTAGGAAAAGAAATGGTGTTCCAGTCCGGGTTGAATGGCAGATGGATGGATGGAGGGGTAGGCTGCAAGTGACTGGAGAAATGCTGGCATGGATTAGCTTGGGTGAGAGCACATGAATGAAGGACTTCCAAAACACCAATTTGGGTGTCTTGGGTTACAAAGCAGGTTTTGACCAGCTCACTGATGACAAAGTGGATTGCTTTCCTGATCATATCTTTAAATTACAAGTGATATGAAAGTAACCATAAGCTGTAAGTAAATCCTTGAATGTTGGTCTGTCCTTCTACTGAGACAGTTTACAGATCCATAACTTCTCTAATTATTTTTCATTGTACTCTATGTGTTTTAAACAGTTAAAGTGTCCTGTGTAGGACAATGTGTTGTATTTCTGTCACAAAATCTGGCTCAATTTGCAGATCTGTCTGTTACTAAACAAAGCACGTCTCCCTCTCCCTGTCTTCTTCCTAAGTGCCAAAATGGTATCTCAGACCCTTTCTTAACCAGGTTATGGCTCATGTAGTAATCAGATTATTGCAAATGTAATTGGAGTCTCTGCTTTAGAGGAGGCTCTGCCCAAATGTGGCAGCTGGAGTCAAGTTAGTTGCTCATGGCTGCATGGATAATTGAGGAGTCTGTGTGTGAGAATCCACGAGGACTGCCCTGTAGGAAGAGAGAATTGCTAAAGTTCAGTGTGTTGGTTTATACTACTGAATTGTGCCTGTTGGTGTTACAGGCCTTTTGCATAGTTGTTACTTTTTGTTATTTTGTTATTTTCAGTCATTTCACCAATCTGTTACTACTGGGAGAGGTGGTATTTTTAAAAAATTATTATTTATTTTGTCTTATGGAGAAGAAAGATTATTTTCCAGAAGAGTAGATCCACCACAACCTTCTTTCTTTTAAAAATCATATATATTTTTAAAACCCTCAAAACCACCCCATCCTCTTCAGGAGCTTCTGCACAACTTCTGAAGTATCCAAAATCCACAAATTACTTGCAGATTGGTCTATGACAACAGCACAGTAGCAGCTATTGCAGGCTGCTGTGGATCACACAGTATTATCTAAAATCTAAGCAGGCAGCCCTGGCAGGAGGAGTTCCTTAATAGTGAGTAACTTGTGTGCTTGGACTCCAGCTCCTCTCCTTGAGGTGTGGAGAAGTGCCCTGTGCAGCCTTGGCTCACTGTGTGTGTTTATTTCTTAAGAACTCCAGAATATTCTAGACTCCACACTGAAATGCAGCTCCTTCTCTGCTGGGGTATTTACCAGCCATTCTGTTATCAGCAGTTACGTACTCCCTTGGCTGCAGAGCTAAGGAAGGAGTGCCCATTTGGAACCCACAAGATGGGTGAGGCGGGAGCAGGCTGTTGTTAGATCAGTTTTAAGAAACCCAACACACAAAAAGCCACCAAAAAGCAACAAATCCCTCAGTTGCCTACAGCCACATCTGTGTGTTCCTTTGAAATGGGCCAGCAGCTTCCTAGGGTAATCTGTTCTGAAGGAAAAGACCTTGTTCCCTGGAGCATCAGGCTCCAAATGTATTTGAGCTGCTAAAAAGTGAATGTAATTGGTCTGTTGTCAGCAGGGAGGTGTCACACACAAACACAGCCCTGATTTGCTGCAGTGCAGTTACATGGCAGGGTATGGCTGCCCAGCCAGGCAGCCCCTGGCTGGGCTCAGGGTGTCCCAAAGGAGGTTAGATTATGGTGCTTACAGTGAGCCAAGGCACAGAACTCCTGTTTCTGTGCCTGCTAGTCCAGCTGCCTCAGCTCATAATTCACTGCCTCATTTTCAGTTCTGCTTCCTGCTAACCTAGAGCTGCTCCGGAAATTTTTTTATAGTGGCCTGAAGTGACATTATGACATGAAGTTTCAGAAAATAATATGCTCAGAACAGTAGATCACTGCTGGAAGACTTGGATGCCTTGGATTCCCCTGTCTTTGCCTGTCACTTCTATAAATCGTCCCCTTTGTTTGAATCCTTTTGGGTAGAATGAGTGTGAGTCCCTTCCCTGGGTAGGACACTTTTGCTCTACACTCTCCTGAGGTGGTCATTGGACCTGTCAGTCTGACAGGGGTGAAATCACTGACATTGTTCTGAGAAAACACAATAATGCCTCAACTGTCTTTGAGGGAATCATGTTATTTGGATGAATAAATCTGTGTTTGCCAGCTGTATCAATAACTTATTTGGATTTCTAGATTAGACAGCAGAGAATGCCCAGTTGCAAAGTTCTGTTGCAGTTCTGCCACCTAAGCCTAATTGTGGTGGATACCAAAGCCAGTGCTTAGCTGGGGTTGAAGGTGCCTTGTATAGGTGATGGGCATCCTACACTACATCAGTGGCTGCAGTGAGGAGAGCACATCTTACAGCCCATTCCTTGCTTTACTTTTCTTGGTTTTCTTAGAAAGCTGATGAGTGAAATCTGAATTGCAAGGAGGAAGAAGAATCTGACAAGCTGTCAGATGAAAATAGTCTCTTTAGCCTGGGGACATACACCACTTCTCTAGTCCTAGTACTGATCATCTGTGGCTCCTGATCTGGGGTAAATGGGTATCAGGAGGAGAATGTTTTAGTCAGATCCAGAGTATTGTCTCGAGGGCTTCCTAAGCTAGAACAAGTACCTCTCAGCTCACAAAAGCAAGATCCTCAGGGGCCCTCAAGAGCTGCTTCTGACTCTGACAGAAAGCTGGTGCACTTAATGTGAGCAATACATTGGGCTTAAGTCACCTGAATAATTGTTTGGGTGAATCTTTTGTTCAGCCTTTTCTCCATTGGCATCTTTCCCGAGGAACTTAGCTCAGGGGAATGAACTATACTGAATAACTCATTTGTGCTCCCCATTGTCTGCTCTTGCCTCTTTCCCTTGAAACCTGTGACTGTAATGGGCCCAGAGGCAGATGCTGCTCTAACAGAACTCATGATGAGCATGTGTGTGATCAGGTGAGGGGCTGGTGTGTGACCAGGGGGATTGTGTTTAGTCCTTGAGTATATCCAGAAGAGCTAGTGTGTTCTCAGCTCAGCAGGGAACCCAGAAACCATTTGCTGTCTTACACTTACTCAATAGTTCAGTTTTTTTCTGGCAGAAGGGCCATTGGCCGACCTTGCTGATGGTTCCCATCCTTTTCTTGATCCCCATCCTTTTCATGTCCTTTTCAGAGGATAGGGATCAAGAAAATTCCCTGGTTTTCCTTGGGTGTTTCAGGGGGTGTATTGAGCTACAGGCCTGACTGCCTTCTTGAATTGATCTGTACTGCATGACAGGGATAAGAGACTGATTGCAATTTTGAGATGGTTTACATGGTCTGGTGCTCTTGCCATTCAGATGAGGGCTGGGTTCTGCTTCATGTGAAAGCAGAAGCTTTCTCATATCTTATGAATTTATATGAGGTCACAGTGAAGAGAATTATTTTTCACTTCCCTGTATTTTTGAGTGATGTTTTAACACACAATGCAGAGAATGCAGACCTCTCACTGCACCTGTTTAGGCTTTGCAGAGGCACTTGCTCTGTTTGACTTGCTGAATTTCTTGAAGGTCCTCTGAGCACAGCTGAGCAGTTCCACAAACCCATAAGCCTTTTCTTTTGTAGTTGTTGAGAAACCAGAGTGCTTTATATAGAAATATTTACATAGGATTTAAACATCACTTTGACCCTTCCTAATCCAAATTGATTTTGCATCTTCTGTATGCACTGAGTGAAATATGCAGTCACAGAGCTGAAGTCAACTTGCTATTACCAGTTTCTCTGTATTGCTGAAAGGGTCAGTGTTCTCAGTAGGAAAAAAGGTATGCATTTGGAATAAGTAACAAGGAAGGAGCAGGAGAGCTTAGCAAATTTTGGTTGTTTCTTTGGTTTTTTGCTAGGATTATTGTTTTTGGTTTTTTTAGTAGTTGAAAACACCAGTGGCTACTTTTGAGACCTCTAACAGTATCTTGGGAAAGACTTGATTGAGGTCTTGCTGATGCCAGGAGAATTCTGGTGACTGTTTTGCTGTGAGTGAAGCTCCACAGCACTAGCTGTTTGTTTCTGTGTAACTACCTGAACCAGAATTTCCCTAGATACTTTGATTTTGAAGTTTGAACTTGAGCTCTGACTTCAAAAGCACTGACAGGGTCTTCACAGGCTTAGATGATAAATGTTTTAGAACTGACATGCATGCAGGTTGTGCTGTTTCAGTAGCAATACTGATGTGGCTGAGAGCTGGCTCAGAGCTATGCTGGGCAGGCAGTTCAAAACTGTAATTCTGTTTTGAAGTTTCTTGTACTTCTTGGAGACCTGTGTAAGCTGGCCATATGTGTCTGCTGTGCCTCCTGGTTAGGTGCTATGGAAACACTAATGTAATTTGGAAAGCATTTTTACTTTATTTAATAATTCTTTCAGCCGTCCTGCATCTGCCATCCTAAAGGGGAAAAGGGCCTGACAGAGTGAGACCATGGTATTTACATCAAAGCATCAAATATGTTCTTTCCAGTTTGCCCAGTCCTCTCAGCTAGGACTCTCTCAGAGTGAGTTTTGGTTAGGCTGGGCTTTTTCAGTATTCATGGAGAGAAAAATCTGTCTGTTATGTCTGTGCAGTATCTGAGACACCAGCAGAAGGTGCCTTCCTCTCCCTGGGCCATTGTCTGCTGGCAGCTGAGGCTGTGTCACACCCTGCTGTGATGGGGCTGTTCCAGTGGCACTGACCTGTCCTGTGTGCTCAGCAAACGTGCCCTAGGCCTGACCTTGGCTACCCCAAATTCACTCAGCCTTGAGCATTGACCTGTACATAATTTGTTGTGGTCTCTGCTCCAACTGAAACACGTACTAATGTCATCTAAGCTCTGCTTTGTTCTCTGCTGATAGGTAAACATCATAAAATTTCTACTGCAGATAAAGGGTTACACATCTTCCTCCAGTTAGTGTCCTCCATTCCTGAGCATGTTAGAAATCTCAGCATCTCCACTTAAAGCAAAGAAGGAGACCTGATTATCTGTTACATAAATGTGTTCTGAATATTTATGTGCACAAGAAGAATCTGAAGAGGAAGAATTTTTAACTTGAATATTTTATTCTGTATATAGGTGTTTCAGAGTGGTTTCAATGGATGTGCAAATATGCACTGATGCAAAGATACAAGCAAATTTACAGAGTTCTACCTCAACTTTATAAGGAACTTTTCTTTCTAATTAGACCAACATCTGGTTAAGGAAACATTCTGATGCTAAAACTGGTTTTCCCATTAATAGACACTTGCCATGTAGGGCTGATGCACATTGAAACAGGCTTGTTTAACAGTCTTTAATAATTGGTTGCTTTGTGGTTGTGTTTTTTAGTTTGTAAGGAAACGAGTCATTTGCAAGTTTTTTTCCAAACACATGTAAAGAATGAAAAGAGAACTTAAAAAGAAAAACAGCCTTAGGTTTATAGCAAGCTTTTATCTTAGTATAGTGATTTGCATAAATAAATTTCCAAGTGTGTTAATGAGGAAATAGGCAGCTCAGTCTTTTGAGTTGTTGAAACTCAGGGTTTTATCTGAATTTTGGTGAGCTCTACTGTACTGGAATAAAATTTGGTGCATTTCTCCTGGATCATGCTTTAGTTAGTAAATTGATTAACTTCCTCTGTAGGTATGTGTTTAGAAGTTGTTTTGTATCCATGTTTAACTTTTAAGGGAAAACACTGTCAAAAAAAAAAAAAAAGAACAAAACACAATGGAAAAAACCTGAGTTGTGTTGCTGGAGGGCTTGCCCTTTCACTGATTTCTACAGTTCATATGCTTGCTTCCACTATTTCTCTTTTTCAGCTTAATTTTAGGTTCATATTAACTCGTTCAGTTTCCTCTCTAAGTAAATAAGCCCAGAATCTGGGGGTTTTGCCTCTGGCTGTGGTTGCTCCTTATGTTTAATCTCTGGGTTTTCTACTTCTTCCTTCTTTTGGTTTATTTGCTTAAAATTTGAAGCACGAGCTGCCTTGTCTTACAACACGTATCTGTGTATGTCTTCCAGTATTTTCTTATTATGCCCCTTGAAGCTAAATCTTGATTTAAATTGTCTCTGGTGCTAAAGCCTCATGCTGTGACCTGCTGCCCTGTCAGCCGTGCCAACAACTGCTCATTTCTGGCTTCACGCTGGGAACTGGATCAGGGAATTTATCTGTGGCATTTTTGGGGGTTTTGTTTGGTTTTTTTCTGAGCCAAAATCAATCAAACAAAAATCACAAAACTCACCCAACCAAAGCACAAACCCCCTCTAAGCATGGATCATAATCTATCCTCCTGCAAATGTTGCTGGAGGAGCAGTGACTGATGGAGTGGTGGTGGGGCAGAGAGTGTGATGCCATGAAAGATGATTTACACTTAAAGCCCCAGTCCCCTCTGACTCCAGGGCTGATAGTTCAAATAACAGTGGAACATCAATGCTGAGAAATCTTGTTTAACTTCAGCAATTTCACTTATGACTGTCCAGCTGCTTTGGGGTTTCACAAAGAGGTTTGGGGTGTCCTTTGAGCAGAGAACCTTTTCCCCAGGACGATGCCTTGTTTCTGCTGCTGGCAGAGTGTGAATGAGTAAAAGCTGCCTGAGAGCTTCAGATATGTGAAACTGCTTTGTACAATAAATCCAAGTGGAATGCTAGGACTGAAAATGGGAGTATTTGCAGTAAGACGGACCTGATGACATCCTGGTGACATGATGCCTGAAAATGTAGCTCTGTGACTGCACGTGCCTGATGTCATCCATTTTCTGTATGAGTGACTCCCTTTCCAGTTGCCTAGGTAGGTACTTTGTGGTTTCAATTATTACATCAGCAAATACCTTAACTGGTTATGACCAGGAGAAAATGGAAGAAAAGATACAATTACTCATTTTCACTAAGACTTAAAAAGGTGACCAGCTTCTGCCAAAAGGGTGTTTAGGTCATGCATCATCTGAAAGGAGCACAGGAGGGATGCTAGGTCAGCACAGCTTTTAGAGGTGAGTGGACCTCCTTCAGTAGCTTGTGTTTGCTTTCTCTGTGTGTGTGAGTGTTCATGGGCTAAGATTTAATGTCATTTTTTATGATGTAATTACTGTAATGAGACATCTGTAGAATTACATCTTACAACTATGTGACTATTTTCCCTTTGTGAGTGTTTTTGGGAAAGTGGAGTTTTAGAGGTCATTCGTAGGCCTTTTTACATTTGTTTGCTTTGAAATAGAAAATGTCATGTCCTGGCCTGGACAGTGGAACTAAGATTTCTGTCAGATGGTGTGATTTGCATAAAAAGCTCAGTCTTGAACAAGGAGAGGGCAAGAGTCACCCCCAGGAGAAAATACATGTAGCTTCCAGCATTGAAACATCTTTACAGTTTCTCTGTTCAGTTTAATTTTGAATGCTTACATGACTCCCAGATAAGACTTCTATTTTTACCTGTGACTGCTGGCTCTGCAGAGATTTGTGAACTCTTCTGACTTAACTCTGCTGAATTCCTGCCTGTGCACCAGCCAGGTGCTACATTTCTGGCTTCCATCTTCTTTTGCTTTTTCTGTTCCTCTTCAGTCCACAAACATGGGAAAAAACTGCCCCACCCTGCTGACTCATTGAGCCCAGAGCAGTCCCTATATTCCCGAAATAGGATTACTATCTGAGGCACTTTGAGCAACTCAGCAGAGCTGGGTCTGGTTCTCTTCTCTAGAACCTTTTAAAATAGCTGATTTCTTGTTCTTGGCTGCTGCTCTGCCTCAGCCCCAAGGTGATTTCCTCAGCTCGTATTCATTTAAAGGGCTTTTACAACAAATGCAACTGCTGTAGAAATCAACTCGTATGTAGAATAATCCTTTTAACAGGTTTATTCTGATACTCTGTTGGGTGTTTAAGTGGATTTGACTGCATTGTTTAGTATGTCCTTGAAGATGGCTCCAAATGAAACCTGTCAGAGTGTGTCCTATCTGTGTGTGCATACCAAGTGTGCCTGGGAGATGTCAGCCAGTGCCCGTAGGCAGTGGGGAGGAGTTGCTGTTTGTAGGGGAAAACTGGGGGTAGCAAACCATTCCTGCTGTTTAACACTGTGCTGTCTACAACTCACAGACAGTGCTGAGAAAACCTCCTTGCTCTGCCAGGACTCAGCACCTTGTTACAAGGGCAAACTCATGTTCTTTTACCTGTTCTTCTCTTCTCCTCCTTGCACAGCCTGCAGGTGTCCAGTGGCTCACCCCAGGGACAGCTGTACTACTGAGTGGATCCCTTTAGCTTGATTTGCTTTGGGAGCAAAGGACTGTGTGAAGGCAAATATCAATTATTAATTCTTGGTTTTAAAAATACACAAAGTGACACACTTTTTGTCTTTGGTTGAAGTAAACAGCAGTCTCCTTTCTGTCAGCAATGCTGTGCAACCCTGTTGAAATGCCTCAAGTTTTGAGTTCTTACAGCCCTTTCCAGGATGTACTTTTCTGCATTTGGCAGTGAAACAGTCAGCAAAATGCCTGGAAAAGAACATTACAACCTTGAGCACAGCCCTTTGGAATGTAGCAGGTTCCTGATAAGGCAAAAATTGGGTGGGTGAATGTTTTTCAGAGGAGCAGGCCTGGAGAAAGGAAGAGTGTTAAGGATGGTAGAAGTCCTGTGCTTAGAGAGTCCTGGGCTTTGTTCTGAGTATATTGAAATATAGTTATAATAGTATGAAAGTCTGTGTGAGACTTGTGATTAGGGTCAGTTATTTCCTTTTAAAAGAATAATTTGTCATTTTTTTGTTGCAGAGTGCAAAATTGGTGGTTGACTTAAAAAAAAATGTGCATAAGGATCCTGTACCTGACATGGGAATGGGGAGGAGAAAATTCAGTCTGAAATTTTCTGCACAAAAGAAGAAGGATACACACTGTTAAAAGTGGGGGTGTCTTTCCATGTATTCTCCTGCACTGCTGTAATGATATGAGCTTATTTGTTCTTGGGATCTGCAGGTGTTTCAGAAATGTGGATACATTCCCTGTCCTTCCAGGGAAACTGAGGGGTTTTTTTGTCCTAAATCATCTACAGATGATAGTCTGGGATCTTGACCTTTGCCTTTAGTTTTGGTTCTAGAACTTACTACATCCATCTCATCCATGATGTGAGGTGGTATCAATGCTAAATTAGCTTTGGCCCCTCTCACTTTGCCTCTGGTGCTTATGTCAGAATGGTTTCACCTTTCTTTTCACTGTTTCTGGTAGAGCACTGCTGTGGAGAGGGCCTAAAGGGCCCCAGTTACTGTGCTCCACTGCCTTTTTGTTGGCTTATGCTGCAGTATTTGGATGATAAAGAACCATACTGGTGACCACATCTTCTTTTATCTAACCAACCAAACAACTATTTTTTAATTACTAATGCATGTAAATGAACTGAAGCTAAAAAGTAGTTTGTGTCACATTACCAGACTCCTTACTGGAAAGCTCTTCTGGCTTTCTTTTTTTCTCCCAAAATTTCTGTGGCTCTTGGCCTGGTAGAATCCAGGGTCTGACTTTTGTTCTCTTACTACAGTGCAAGAGACACTTCTTTTGACCATAACTGTTGTTAATTGAACGGTACTTGGCAATACAGAAATCTTGTGGCAGGGGAATATTTCAGGGAAGTCCAGTCTATTCTCTCACTGAGTTTGCTTAAGAAATCAACCAAGCCTTTAGCTGGCAACAATAAAGGAGAGAGGAATTGAAAAAATTCCATTTTTCCTGTGCTACAGGATTGACTGCTAGACTAACCGGCTTTTCTTATTTGCAGTTCTCCAAAGGCAGATCTGTATGTTGGGGTTTTTTTGGGTTGATGTTTGGTTTGGTGGTTTTGTTTGTTTGCTTTGGAGTTTTTGTTTGGTTTTTGGTTTGTTTGTTTGTGGGGGTTTTTTTGTGTTTTAATTGCTTAGAAAGGTGCATTTGCAGTAAAGGTAATTTGTGTTTCAGAATGACTTACTAACCAGTAAGTTCCTGCCAGAACAGTACTCCCCTAAATTTTAAAGCCTTCCAGGTAGGTCTCATTAACATTCTCTTGCAAGATCAGTGAGAGAAGCTGGCGTACTCAGCCAAGAATGCAACTGTCTTGTGATCTGTGGTGTATTACCAAGCCCAGAAACTTTCAGTATCTTCCTTGTAGCAGCTTTGCCCAGGTTTTCACTGTGTGGTTGCTTATTTATACCCTTTGTACCTATTATTTTTTTCCCAAACTCCATTATTGTGTAGTCTGCTTGTTCTACCTCTTAAGGACAGCTTTAAAATCTGAAGTTGCTGATGCTCTGAATCAGCAGCTCCCTAAACCAGTTCCTGTGGTAAGTCTGTTTACAGTAGTGTCAAGAAATAAGGTGGCACTGTTCAAAGGAAAAAGAAATACCCAGCCCTCAGGGAATGTATGGTTTGGGAGGAGCAGTACCTGCACAGCTCTCTTGGCTCTGCTGAGAGCAGCCCTGCTGGGCTGAGCCCTCCTGATGTGCACCACGTGTTTGTTCCCCAGCGTGGCCTTTCACCAGCACAGTGGCACACTTTGCTGGAGAGGCTACATCCTTTTTAGTTGGGAGGGTATCTCCCTTTCCTCATGCAATGAAAGGGACAGCTTGGTTTGGGCATTGGGAAGTTGCTTTTGTCTTCAGTGTAACTGTCCCTTCTGCCCAGCTGTGTGGTCTGAGCTGTCAGACATTGAGCTTAGGATCTCCTGATGCTTTGCTATCATTTTAGTTGTTTTTTTCTTCTCTGCTGAAATATGTTCATTTTGAAGTCCTGTGAAGTGAAGATTACTTCTGCCTGGGAGCAGAAATGTATCTTCTCCAGAAGTGGCTGTGGCCATCTCAGATGCTGATTTCTCTCCTTGTTGACAGTTTTTGGTTGTTGTGTTTTTCTCCTGTCTCAGTACCCTTTACTATTCTGGTATCCCTGGTGTCTGTGTGCCATGCATGATTCAGTTTCATATGTAATTGGTTTCCTCTTTGGTGTTGATTTGTCTATCCTGAGCCTAATTAAACCTTAATTGCTCTCTGATACCTGTGTAAGGACTCTTTCTGTGTATGATTTGCTGCTGCACAAACCCACACTCCCTCATTAGTCTAGCTTAGCCATATCCTGAGCTGGCTTAAAACCAACTTTTATTTCAGACTCTTTGTGTTCCTATCTCAACACTTTGCTTTTTATTTCCTCCATCCCTTGGCCATCATCTGCTTCTGCTGCAATGCACTGTCACCTTTAGGGCAGCCCTGCAGTGTGACTGGGAGAGAGGAGGGTGGGAAGGTTGCAGCAGCAGCCTTGGGGAACCCTAGAATCATGTGAATAGGAGCATGTGAACCCTTGGAGGGGGCTGATGGACTTGGCAGAGATGCTTCTGACTCTGCTTCTGCTAAAGCAGTTACTCTTTATCCTTCATAGAGAGCACATGTGTTTGAGTATCAGGTGATGGATGGGAGTCAGGCTGTAGTAAAGAATGTATAAACAGAGAGCAGAGAGCTTTGAGATATCTGAAAAGATGCTAAAACACTAAAACTGCCCTTTATCTACTCAAAGCCTGTTGTTTTGTTCCCTTAACCTTTGGTAGCTTTGTATTTATTGTCCTCAGAGGTCACCATACTTGTACAAGTTGCAGAAGAGCTGTGCTGAGGAGCAGCAGAGGTATAGGAATACCCTGCACCTGAGTTACTCAGTACAACCTTCATCAGGAGGGTTTGTGAGACTGCTGCCAGCACATTTGTAAGCAAAGGCTTAAGGAAGGGGCAGCAGTTCTGTGGATTGCATCCTTTGAAATTGTTGCCAGACCCTTTGGGTTTTCTTAGTTTTGTTTTTTTCTCTGACTACCATTTCCCTGGAAACTGCACATCCATACTGAGGTGGTAGGGAGGCCATGTCTGCAAATCAACAGCATAACAAGAAAGAGAGTCTGAGTTCTGTTGCTCTGCTTTTGTCTCTAAAAAATACTGTGGCACCATTTCTAGCTCCAGCCTGCAGGGAGGGGTTTTCCAGATCAAGTTGTTGGTGATGCAGAGTGGACCAGCCAGAGGGAGGGTGAGTAGCTGTCACAAACCAGGATGAATAAGTTGCTTATCTGATCCATCCTGAAATGTTTAATCTGTCACAGGTGTCAGAATCTGGGTATGTGCTGGGGGATAAGCTATATTTATGTAATGTCTTGGAGGGTGTGCAAGAGAGGTGAGGCTGAGGGGGGAAGAGATGACATTTAATCCCTTGCTTGCTGAACCCTAAAGGTTTGCTTTGTATTGGTCTACTCCCCTGCACTTCCCTCCTACTTTAATGGCAGTGTTGAATGACAAATGGAGGCAAAGCAGTGAAAACAGGAAACATAATCCCTTAAAAATAACTGGTGGGAAAGGAGGAAAGAAACTGTAAATAAAGGAACACCTGCTTTCATGGGGCAGCTCCACAGAACAGCTAGTTGCATGCCAACAAGAAGGAGGTGATACTCTCTGAGGCCACCAGAGAGTCCTTTTGAGCTTCTGGAAGGGTGAGGAAGACCTAAAAGCAGGGGAGCTGTGGTCTGCTTTGTGTTGTTTTTGTTATTTGTTTTGGGTTTTAAACAGATTTGTTTGGTTATTTGTTTTGGTTTCTTTTTCAAAAGAAGGTTTAGAACCACTTGTCTTGACTGCAGTGTGAGGTTTGGCTGGGATGTGATTTATATTCACACGTTGTTGCAGGCTGCAGAGGCCCTCAGATTTCTCTGGCTGTGAGAGGCCAGCCCTGCTTCTGTGTTTTCATGTGGGCACTGAGAGCAGGAGGGGTCAGGAGAGCTGGATCTGCACAGGGAGGGAGCATTCACAGCACTGAGGAGCTGCTCAGCAGGACCTGTGCTGCCTCAGACTGGTTTTCCACTTGGCTGTCTCTGGACCCTGGTTCTTGTTTCTGCTGTGCAAGAGGAGGTGGGAGTGTCACACCTTTATTGCACACCCAGCAGAGTTACTGTTTAGGGGGGACAGAAAGAGTTCTGGTGGGCACAACAAAAATCTCTGTCAGTGGAGCATTTTAGGAGGCACCGTGTTACCTGCTTGGCAAGGTTGAAGGCTTAAGATTTCCACAAAACTTGATAATAGATGGCAGATAGAGACATCCTACCAGTTCATGAGGTTTATCTTACAGGACTTTTGATGCCATAGCTTTGGGGGGTGTTGGATGGAGTGCCTTCAGTAGGAAATTCTTGAGGTTGAATAAAAGTGAAGGAAGCAGAAAGGGGAATCTCTAGTCCACTCTTACACCCTCTGTGAACAGCAGCTGCTGAGCTAAACTGGTGAACAGGGTTCTGCTGGGGCCCAGCCTTCCCAGCTCATCTTCTGATCTCCTGCCTGGGGATGGTAAAAGGCAATCAAGGCAATTTGCCTTCTGACTGTGCTGATTCCTGTTCAGGAAAGGAGAGAAAGCCTGAAGGGAGCAGGATCCCTTTGGATCCATTCACAGGACAGTGAAAGAAAGTGGAACTCTTGAGGGGGATGTGCTTTACCTCTGCACCCCTGACATCTTTTTGTGGAAGATGAAGATTTTCTTTGTAAATTTCTTTGCTTTGAATGTCACTTACTGCAAATGGAGACCAAATCCATGGCAGAACTGCCTGTGGATGAGTCTGAAATGCAGCCTGTGGCCAGTCCCTTCATTGGGAGCAGCCCATGGCAGTGCCAGGCTTTGGCTGCATTCACATGTTCTAGTTAACTTTGGTTTGGACCCCTTTCCTGAAGCGAGCTGGGCACAGCTTTCCTTTTCTCCCCCTAAATCTGTGAGGATGAGAGAGCTTGAGCAGCTCTGTAATATCTCATCTGAAATAGCCAGAGGAAGGAAAGAAGTGACATGGATCAGTCCTTTGAGCCTTTTGTTTCCAAGTGGAGCCCACATTAATGGAAAAATGGTTCCAAAGCTGTGCCCAGGAGCTGCCAGGTGAAGACTGGCAGCCCCAGTTGCCTGGAATGTGGCAGCAGCTTGGATGCTGCAGAGTCTGGGCTCAATAAAGGGATACAAGAAAGGCAGGTGAAAAAGCTGGATGACTCATCTGTTTATTTCTTGTTTTCTCAGGACTTCTGTTAGCGGGGTGTGGATCTATAAGCGTTAATTTAACTGTAATTAAGTCAGTGTTAGAGAAATTTGCCTGTGCATATTTTGAGGTAGTTTCAGCCACTACTTGTAGGTTTGTATATGTTTAAAGAGTTTGAGAAATACTGCTTGGGTGGCTCTTGCACTCTAGCCTCTCTGCAGCTATGCTTCCATTCTGGACTTCCTCAGAGTGCTGCTGCTTATGCATTTGCCTCATCTAACCCCTGTTAATCCAAGAATTTAGTGCTCAAACTTCTGCTGCCTGGCCTGCCCCTTGAGTTTGCAAGAGTACATGCAGAAAACAGCTGGTGGACCAGCTGTGACAGCATTAAAAACTGGAAGGTGCTGTCAAAGCTGAGCTGATGTTTGTTACCTGAGCTGTGCTGTGGAGTGAAACTTCCTGCTTAGCTTGAAAATTGCAGGATAGGCCTGAGAGGAATGTGATAGATATCTACATTTGAGTATCACTGCTTACCTGAGTTTAGAGCAGTAGCAATTCTTCAGCTGAAGGAACACTGAGGACCAGAGGAAAGCACAGAAGAATTTTTGAAAGGGAACACACATTTCATGTGTTACCCCTGACTGTGGTAAATGTTACCCAGGCATGTTTCATTGGTTCTCCCATTGTCCTTCCTCTGGTTACTCTGCCAATTTTGCTTTTTATCTGATGTTTTATGGCCTGAACTTGGAGGATTTAGCTCCAGGAAAATGCAGCTTTCCGTGCTGTTTAGATTCCCTTTCTGTGGCCACCACCCTCCAAACTCACTGCCTTGGGTTCTGCTGAGAGCTGTCACCTGTTCAGCTGCTGCTTCCCTCCCTTCTGTGGCTTTGTCACTTGCCACTTGTTGTGACCCAGCTGCTGCCTGTGGAATGGGAGCTGTCACACACCCTGGGGTGGCATCTGCTGCTGGCTCTGGGGCAGCACATGCCAGTGCTCAGGGCCACTTGGGCTTCTTCTGCTCCTTTGTCCCCTGCACCTTCCTGAAGCCTGGCTGGTGGAAGCTCTGGGTGACTAAGGTGCTGTGTCAGACAGCCTTCCCTCCACTGCTTTTCCCAGAAAGGCTGCAGGCAGGTGAGATTGTGCTGTGATTCACATTCTCTTTAGAAATTCTCCAGCCTTAGGTGGACTTGGGATTTTCCCAGCATTAAACATTAGCCCTCAGAACATAGAACTGCAAGCTGGAAGGAGGGGCAGAGTGCCAGTACCTGGCATCTGTGTGCTTGTTCTGTTTCCCCGTTTTCCTGAGTCCTTTTTTGTGCTTTGCTGATGCTCTCCCCTGGGTGTGTTGGGGAGAGCTCCCAGCCCCCAGGGCTGTCCCTGCAGCTGCCAGGGAGGGAGGCACAAAAGCTGCCTGTGCTGCTTTGGGAGACAGCTGATGGCTCAGCCCTGCTTTAGGAACTTCTGCTCGGCCCCAGGTGCTGGGCAGGGACCAGCACTGCTGCTGTTTCCTGGGGGAATGGGGGGAAGTTTGGAATTTTTATCTGCTGCAGTGGGGACTGACAGATAGGGATCCTCCACAAACATGTTTTGAAGGATCTCCAGCCTTTTCCTGCCCAGTGTAGCAAGATGGGATTTCCTCTGCCAGCTACACAGATTCGTTTGTTAAAGAGCTGTGGATTGATTTTGGAGCACGAGTGCCTTTGTCAAGGTTGCCGTGCACTTCTGGAACAAGGGTTATTTCTCTCTTAAGGGGAGGAATTTGCAGTCAAAATTTGCATTTTGAAAGTTCTCTGCATTGTCTCAGTGTATCCTGTCACTTATAAATATTCATCACCTTCAAAGAGATTAGTGAGGGTAGTTCTGAGCCTTTCCTGACAAACCTACCCTAGAAATCTGTGTATTGGTTCAGCTCTGAGCAGCCATTTGGATCAGTTTGGAATCTGCTGTAAATTCAAGTGTGCAGGCAGACTTTGTCCTTCTGTATTTGTTTCTATGGGGAAGGTGGAGGATGGTGAGAAGTGGAGTATGGAAGACAATACTATTTTTGGTTGTGATAGGGATACAAAGAATTCCATTGTGTGAAGGCTGAGGTGAAGGAGTTTGATAGCAGCCCTGTTCTCTGCAGACTTTGTGTTTAGGTACTGCTGAGAGTGTGCCATCTCCAGGTACAAAGGAGTGACTTCAGGATGGTGTAAAGTGTGACAGAGTTTTCTGCTTGTGTTTTAAATAGAAAACTATCACCTTATTACATTAATATAGTTGGGTTTTAAAAGCTTGAGAAAATGACTGCTTGGATAAACAGTCACTGAAAGCTGTGAAGATGGAACACATGCATCTTCTAGCAAGAAATTAATGCTCAACAGGAACAGAATGTCTGGCTCTCCTGAGGTGCAGTCATTCCTGTGACTTTTGCACTGCTGAGGCAATGCCACTCAAAATGACACTTAGTATCTGTCACCACAGTTTCTGGTTTAATTTAGCCCTGTTTCTATTTCCTTGGCAAAACATGAGCTGGTTCTTGCATTGGCTTGTTTCTTTCTTTCAACTTGGTGGTAACCACACCCAGAGTTCAAGTCCCAGCACACTTCACATTCCTAATTCTTTAACTGCTGAAATACTGGTCAGAAAGTGCCAATACATTTGTTTGGGGGCGTATTCATCCGGGAATGTCCTGTAACCTTAAAAATGTAAATGTGTCACGTACACCTGTGAAATCCTGATAAAGGAGGTTCCTCAAAGCTCTGCCTGCCACATTTGAAGCATTGTCTGGGTGAAACTCTGTGATTTGAAAAGCCTTGTAGTACCAGCTCTGAAATCCTGTTCACTGTCTCATGTTGATTTGTCCATGTGAACATATCAGAAACTTTTCTTGCTCAAAAGACATTGGTCTACAGAGTATGACATCATATATTGAGGTCTGATTCCAGAATGTCTTAATGCTAAATTCTTACAGCTGAATCAGTATGTTCCCTTTGGATGCCACTTAATTAGGGATACACTGTGCTTGGGAGACTTTTAGCTGCAAAGCTGGACTTAGGAATGAAAATTAAAGGACCAGCTGAATGGAAAATCTGTGTCTTTTGGTTTACTTTTTGGTATAATTTCTTTGCCAGACTAGCTTTGTCAAGGTCAGATTTTATACTGAAGCTGAAAACTGGTGTGAGACAAGGGTAATTTATTAAATGAATTGTTACTGAGGCTTTCCAAGTCATGATTTCTCTCTGAGCAGGAGGCCAGGCTCCTCGTGCTGTCCAACTGGACTGGCAAGCTGTGTCCTCTTCTGCCAGGAGATGCTCCTTCCTCCCTTTTGGTCTTCCCTCCTCTCTGGGGATGCAGTTCTGCTGTGATCAGAGCTGAGGCTGCAGAAATACCTACAGAATTTCTTAATTCCACATGTCACAGCAGCATACAAAGCATGTAATATTGCCTCTTTTTTCCTGTAGTGATGTTGAATTTGTGCCTGTGCATGGGCCTGGCACCAGACAGGTTTTTGCTGGAATTGGCACCCATTCTCTTTGGTCTGTATTCTCTAGGGTAGCTGTTTCCAGAACCATCTCTTTGCACTCCTGCTTAACCAGACTCATGGCTTGTTCATTGTCCCTTCCTTTGATGTCCTTGCTGTCACTGTAAGGTGATACACAGGGAAAGAGGTTTTAATCACTGCAGTAATCCTCAGACAGCTGGTTCTGCTGGTGGTGAAAAACTACTTCATACTCTCCAGGAGGCTAATGTCTGCAGGATTTGTTGAATAACTGTGTTATGACTGCAGGCATAATAAGCTATAATTGCAGATAAATGCATGTACAGGTTGGTGACTGGCATGATTTCTGTGCATGCATAATGTCCTTATCTGTGTTCTCTTGGATAGCTGTTGCAGTCTGGTCTCACTTGCTCCACTGTGGCAAAGTGGAGAGGCTTCTTCCCTAGGAAATCTGGTTTTACAATGTTCTGATAACAAGACAGACAGACAGACTCCCTCACGTGTGCTATAAAAGATGTGCTTCTCATGTTATGGCTTGCTGTGCACACACTATCAAATGTTTTAAAAGTCCTGTGGAGAGTGTTGATGGTTTTTGTGGGGTTTTTTGGAATTGCAATGTGCAGAATATTTAATGGTTCAGCAGCAAGGCCTTTTCTCTTCACATTTGTATGGTGCATAAAGTGTGAGTTCATTTGGAAGTCCTGTGTCAGAAAATACACAATCTCATTCATTGGCATACCAGGTTTTGCCAGCCAGTATTGTCTATGCATAATGTAAATTCATTTGTTTGGTCAGCATAAGAGCTCTGACCCTGGAAGGCTTTGGCACTGCTTAACTTTTCCCTGCTTGCTGAATGTACAAGCCTTGGTTGGAGAGGTTTGCTCACCTGGAGCATCACAGCTGTGCCACAGCTACCCATGAAAGGTGAGAGTTATCCTTTCTCAGGGCAGTTTGTGCAGAGGCTGATGCAGCCTTCTCTTCCAGAGTCAGTGTAAGGAGGCAGTGGCTGCTGCAGAGCTCTGTGCAGGCCCTCATTTCCCTAAATATTTAATTGCATGCTGTGGCTTACCCATGGCTGTGTCTTAGTGTGGTCTTTGCTGTCTGTGTGTGTGCTCACAGTGAGCTGCTGGTGCAGCCCCTGAGCTCTCTGTGTGCCCTGGCAAATCTGAGCCCCTGTTCAATGACTTGGCCCAATCATTGCCCCAGGGTTGCTCCTTTTCCTCACTGGAGGGCACTTTCCTGTTTGTTTTAATTATGAGTGTTTCTTCTCTCTATTTCAAATAAAATGCTGGGGGGACTTTTTTCTAAATTGACAGGCAGTCTTGTAATACACTGTTAGGAGCCTTTGATTAAACAAAATATTTGGACTTGCTTATCTAAGTGTTTTTCTGTTTATTTTTTTACATAAACATTTTAAAGAATTGCAATAGGTGAAAGGATCTGCAGGTCTTTGCTATGCCTGCTTGCACATACTGAGAGCATCTTGCTTTGTGTTTGTGTTTCTGGTGGAGTGGTTTTGTTGTTCTAATTTGGATTATTCTGCAAATTACTTTCTTGTCTCAAGTAATATGTGCTTCAAAGCACTGGAATATTTGACTTTTTAGTATTTCTTCTGACCAAATGTTCTGAGATACAGTCCCACTAACTTCAGTGAGAAGAACTTTCTCAAATGAATGATAAGAATCTTTTTCTGGTAACAATTTCTTTCCTATTTCTTGGTTCTGGCCCACAGGTATCTTGGACTCTTTGGTCTCTGAGGGAGAGACCAGACATGTACATTTTTAATATTTACAGTAGTAAATGTTTCAGTGCATTATGTGTAGGGATCACCTCAGGAGTTCAGTTCTGAAGTGTCTCTGAAGTGTAGACTGTGTGCTGAAGATCAGGGCTGATGAGCATCCACACAGGACTTGAGTTAACAGAAGAAACCAGCCTGGAAGTTCAAGCATAGAGAAAATGTTCTTAAAGTGCTGGGCAGCATTTTGATGAACAGAGCACATTATTGAGTGCAGAAATATTGTCTCAGCTGTTTGACTAAGAGTTTCCAAATGTTTGGTAGTACAGACTTGTTTTCTTGCATTTCATTTCTGTGACCTTATTTCATGTTAAGTCTAAAGATGGAACTCCAGATTTGTAATGGCAATTGCCATGCTGATAGCTGTCTGCAGGAATGTGGCACCAGCTAAAGAACACTGGAGAATGCAGCACATGAGCATAAATGAGAAGCACAGTTGTTGAAATGGGTTTAGGAATTTGCTTAATCTGCTTCTGTATTTCTCCAAATGCTGTCTTCTTTTATTCCAGGGGACAAACATTATCTGTAAGGATGGGCAGAGTGACAGGGGCATTAAAAGTGCATCTGTCCTGCTATAGCTTGAGGTGGTGAGAAGTCCAGGCTTTACAGTGCCATGATGTTTGCAGTACATTGTCTTGGCCTGTGGACAGCAGCATGCACAATTATGGGGCACCAAGTAAGTTTTCACACACCCTTCTTAAATCATACTATTGTATTTTGGGACAAAATAAAAGGCAGGACTTTGGCACTTCCTGACATTCATTGAAGTCCTGGAACTACAGTATATTTAAAATGCCCCCCCACCTCTTTTTTTTTTGCTCAGTCATCTTTGATGCTCTTTAAGTGATGCTGCTACCTGTGCCTCCCTGCAAAGGATGAGATGGCAAAGCTTCCTCATCTGTTAGACTGTGGTCTTCAAATTCTTTTGTGTTAAAGAGAGTTAATGTGGCAAAAAGCTGGTTTGAAAAGCTTTGCCAGTAAGTGTTGCTCTCCAAAGAATGGCTGTGCACATCAGCCATTCACCCTCAGTTTTCCTAGGGAGAACTCATTTTCTTCCCTGCAGAATTATAAGATTTGGTTGCTTCCTGAGTCTAAAATAATGTGCCCTGCTCCTTAAACCTTGTTAGCAAGCTTAGACTTGCTGAAGAAGCATTTGCTTCTTCTACTCCTCAACCTGTCAGGTTTTCAGATTATCCTTGCTTGTGTCCTGCTCATAGAGCCAGGTGGAAAATAAGAAAGCCCCTCTGCTTATCTGTGGTCAGCACTGACTGAAAGGGAGAGCTTATCTCTCCTCCCCATGTGTCCTAGAGGAAGCCAGGCTGAAGCAATGAATCCCATTCCTAACAACAGGAAAACCCAGAATTTGACTTAAAGGGGATGATTGATTGGAGAAAACAAACAAACAAAAAAGACCAAGTAACTGGGGTTGGTGCCAAGTGGCTGAAGCTCCATTTGTGGCCTGCTCAGGTGTGGCAGTGCCCAGCTGCAACCACAGAGCCCCCGGAGCAGCACTGCTGGGGCTGCACCAGCAGTCTGGTTATGTGTGCTGGAGGTCAGAGCAGCATCCCACAGATTCATTTTTATTTGTTATTTGAAGTTTCATTCTGGAGAAGCATGTACAGCAGGCTGCAGCTCAAGGAAGAGCAGAGACTGCAGGTGTGAGCAGAGGGTGGTGCAGGACATGTGCAGGACTGGCTCAGTCTTTAACCTTCCTCACACGTCAGTGCTGTGACAGCAGAGGTGATGTTGTATTCCAGGGCATGATTTCAGGAGAACTGCAGGTTGTGGGGGGGGCATGCCCTTATACAATGACCTTCCTACCTGTAAGCTCTCAAAATAATAATGCAGAAGTGTTCAAGAGGATGTCAAGTCAATTACTGTGTGAGCTTGTCTGAGGACCAGCTGCTGGGACTGGCATCCATCAGGGGGGTGTGGAGGGGTAAAAACTGAAAACATAATGCACTTGAGACTGAGGAAGATTTTCTCCATGCCCTTGCAGAGGCTTTGACTAAAGGATTGGTAGTAGAGAGGTAAAAGAGGAGCAAAGTGCTGCATCCAGAAGAGCTTGACTGCAGAATAATGCCTTGAAGGGGACAATATGTAAGATTTTGGGGGTCCTGGATTTATGTAATTCTGAAATTCTTCTGTTGTGTATGACAGTGTGTGTTGCTTGTTCCTATAGTAACTTAAAGCTGTCTACTTTTCCTTGCCTCAAAAAGCTGTTCCTGAGTGATGCTTTGGAATTTCTCTTCTTTGCAATGGAATAATTCAGCCCTTAACTGTATGGGTTATCCTGATTCACTTACCAAACCCTCCCTGCTATGAAAAGTGCAAGTGAGAAGCCTAAGAAGAATTAGTCACTTGTAGGAAGTGACTTTTGCCCAGAAAACTGCAAATAGATATTTTTCTAGATTTTACTTTACAGTTCTGAGTATAGGTAGATATTATCTCAGTTTAAAAATGGAGAAAGTCAAGGCATTGCTGGATGCTAATCTGGCTCTTCCTGGAGTCAAACTGTTCACCTGCAGAACAAAAGATCTCAGCTGTTGTCTTTCAGTAACATGTCCTTAAAGTAATGAATAAAATAGTATATTCAGCACATCTATGCATGTTAGAAAGTTAAAAAGTGATGGAAGAACTAGGGGTGTTGTTTAAAAAGCCACATTTCTAAAATATCATGGCTTTTCCCTATTGCATGAAAGGAATTGCTGTCCCAGATGGTTGGACCCAAAGGGATTTGATACAGAGCAGGATTTTGTGCCATGTATTGTCTTAGTAACCATGGTGCCACACTGTCAAACCTTGCAGAAGAGTTTCCTAGACACCTTTCCTGTGATTGCTGTGAATCACTGACTTTTTTTTTAGTCAGGCTTTAGTCAGTACATCCACTAGATGCAGAGAAGTAGAAGTTCATGGTGCCAGTCTCATGAAAAATGAGCTGCCCAGGAAGTGCCCTACTGGAAGTAGGGATATTTTTTGCCTGTTTCCAGAGCAGTCTGATTGCACTCAGAACTGTGATGTTATAAGCAGTTGAATTTAAGTTACTGGAATACTTCTTATTTCCAGCAGTCCTGGAGGCGTGGAAAGTGTCTGCCTGGGATTTGCTGCATGCCAGAGCTTCTTTTCTCCAGCTGTCATTCTCAGAGAATCCACCTTCTTTTTGCCATCCGGTCCTTTTGGATTGAATTCTCTGTTTGTCACAGCTCTTCTAGCCTTCTATGTCTCCTCAGCTGAGATTTTTGTTCCTAGCCTTGCAGACAGAAATGTACCTAAATTAGGCTTCATTCCTCCTGATTTGCAACTCTAGTTCAGCATAAAGCTGTTTCCCTGTAAATTAGTTTTATCCTTTGTGGTGGAATTTTGCTGTAATTCTGATGTTACCAGGATCATTTATTAACCACTGCCAGGAGAGGCATTAACTTATATGCATGTATAATCTATTACAAAGGTGACATTGAATGTGTTCCCAGGTAAGGGAGAAAAAGGTTTCAATTTCTTTAATGGGGTAAAAATCTCTGTAGCCAGGAATTCCTGACCCTTTGAATGGAATACTGAGGGAGCATTCAGAAATTACTGGGATTTGTTTGCTTGTGCAGAAGAAAGTTGTTTGATGTGTTTCCATTTGAAGCAACTGGCTTTGAACTTCTATTTCCTACTTTTTCTTCAGTCTTTTCTTCCATTTCTTCTGGACAGTACTTCAGGATGTCTGCACTCCATTTCTTGCAAGGGATGATTTCCCTGTCAAAAAAAAATGCCACTTCTTTTTCCATGTGTGAGCTCTTTTCATCCCTGGTTGAGAGCCTTGCTCTGTCAGACCAGGCTGGTGGGCTCTGCTGGTTAAAGAAGGGAAGGGTTTGGGCTTTGGTTGCCTTTGGTATAGTGCTCCTTGTACCTGGCATGAGAACAGAGGGAGAGACTGGCAACAGGGAAATAGCTTTGACTAGACCTGTTGTTGCCATTTAAAGAAACTAGCAGGAGGGCTTGTCCAAAGTGGTTTCCTCCTTCCCTTTTACCAAACTCAATAACCATGGACAGTGGAGAGGGAGAGATTTAAATTACCCAACAAATAGATAGAGAGTAACTCCTGAAGTCAAAGCTTCTATTCATGTCTTCTCCTCCTCCTTGCTTCCCTTAAATAATATAGATTTTATACACAGCTTTTGGGCCTATTAATTGAGCTGGTTTTGGTAGGCTCAGAATGGGAATGTGGTGTTTTGAGGCTGGGCACTAAACCACAGAGCTGAGCTCACTGAGTGGTGCCTGAAGTTTTATGGCCTTGGCCTCCCTTTGCTTGCAGGCCTCCAGATGTGGAGCACAACCCACACTGGCATTCTTAGGATTTCTGTAATGTATGGACAGCATTCAGTAGGAAAAGCAGATTATTAATAGAATTTGGAGGAGGTGGGATCTTCACTGAAAGCCTCCCGAGTTTCTTACCAAGCTGCATAGGGCAACCTGCTGTGCTGGAAGCCAGCAGGCCTGGCCTCTGAGCAGCCATGGGGGGTAACATTCCTCCCAGCATTTTCATAAAGCAAGGATAGAGAAAGGGGAATATTCACATCCAAAAACTTTTTCAGCCTTCTCCTACCTTGTGGGCTAAGCAAGAGGTGTCCCAGCTTTTTGGAAGGCAAGAAAAAGCTTTACATTCTGTTCAGAAAGAAGCAGTGAGGAGAGGCAAACTTGTCATCTCTAGAGGGCAGATTAGAGAGAAAATACTGTTACTGGGGGAGAGGGATATTTTAATCCTGGACTGTTCATGTGCCTGAAAGGTGAGTTTGGGTTTTAATAAGAAGTTGTACATCCAGAGGGAAGCTCATTTTACAGTATGGTCATTCCAGGTTTTAACTGAGGAGTGGATTTTAAACCCTGTCTTCTGAAGGCACGAGCCTTCCTAGTGCCAGCTAGTGCCCATCTCTCCCATTGCCAGTTACAGGATGGAATTGCCTGTGCCTCCATGTGACAGTGGTGTCTGCTTGGTTACCACACCTGCTGAGGAGCAGCACTGCTCCCCCGTGCCCCTGTGAGACTGAGCCTGGGATGCCAAGAAAGACCTGCTGGTCTCCATGAGCTCGGGTTCCACCTGTGCCGTGTGCCTGCCCTGGAGTGTGGGAGTGTTTGCAGGGCTGCTCTGGGGCTGAGCCCCATCAGGTGCACTGTTGGCAGCTGTAGTGTTAATTCTGCCATTTGACAAGGCCCTCCTGCTGCAGGAACTGCATTGCCCTTCAGCCCCACTGTGGCTGTGTTACCTCCTGTCTGTGCCATCCCTCCTGCTAGGACCATGGCCAGCCTGGTGTAAAGAGCCCCCTCTGAGAGTGGCTGGTAGCCAGCAATCCCTTTAGAAAAGCCTGTGTGCTGTGAGAGTGTTGTGCTGCAGATCCCACTGTTACTAAATCTTAGATTTCACCCTTGGCTTTTTGCCAGGTCCCGTGGGGATGTTGGTTTCCAAGAAGCAGTTACAGAAATGGAATAGTGGCTGCTGTTTGCTAGGGATCTATCAGACAGTGCTCATCCTTCCCTGGGAGGAGAGGGAGGCAGCCCTGAAAGGAGGGATTGCTTGTTAGGCTCAAATCCTCCTAGCCAGGACTCAACAGCAGCAGGGATACTTTGTGCTACTGGATCAAAATAGTCCCTTGTGTGAGCACTGCAGGTCCTGAGGCTCTCACTGCCTTTGCTCCCATGACCTTTTGGACCTCTCTGAGGCAGAGCAGTGGGTGCATGACTTCAAGGTAACTTCAGGTTTAGTCCCAGACTAAATCTCCAGGCTTGGGAAGAGGGACCTGGCAGTTGAAGGTCCTGCCATGACTAGTAGAGAACAGGGATATGAGGACCCAAGTCCTCTGGTTGACATGCAGGTTATGTGATGTCCAGGCTTTGATAAGGCTCAGCTGTGCTTTTTGGTTTTGCTCTTGTTCCCCTCCCATTTGTCAGCATCAGGTGCTGATCACAGGTGCAGAAGTGCCTTGTAGCAGAGTTCAACAGAGGGTGGGTCCTCGTGTTCCTGCTGAGGAGGGATGTGGTAACCAAAGGCAAGAGACCCATCTGCTTGGCATGCAACTGAGCATTGAGTGCTTTAACCTCTGAGATGGAGTGCCTGGGCACAAGGGTAGCTGGCTTTACCTGGGAAATCCTCACCTTGCTCACTGACTTTGGCCTTCAGCTTCATGGAGACTTTGTGTTTAGATTCATTAATACACATGGATCAGCAGTGCAGGTGATTATGAAACTTTACATTTTTTCTGAGCTGTTACATTCAGGAGTAATATGCAAATGGAGTGAGTTATGCTTGTTTTGTTTCTCTTCTCCTCATTCCCATCTGTTAAAAGCAAACCCTTAAACAAAAATGAAGTTATTCCATTGTCTTTCATCTCTTCCAGGCTGCTGTTAGAAGGCAGCTGTGCCTTTAGAAAGTGCTGAGGTCCAGCCCATTTTTATTTTAGGATAGAAGAGACATAGAGGCTTGTTTCACTTCCTGCAGCTCCTGCTGTGTGTAGCCACTTGTGGTCCCCAAGCCCTGGGTTGCTGATGTGAAACTAACAACTTAAACGGTTGTGATTATTAACAGGAAGAAAGTGCCTGAGGATATTTGTCATATCTTTTGTGTGAACTGTGTTTCTTCCATTACAACTTGATGTCATTCTCTGTGGCATCTTTAACACCTGCTGGTTTTATAGTCTACACTTATTTGATTGAAAGATTCTTGGCCAAGGATCTAGACTAAAATTTGCTCAAATAGCTTCAGTCGAAGTCTTATTTTCATTAGTTGCTTGGGCTTGTGAGGTACCAGTGTGGTCCCAGAAATTCCCCATTTTGACTTACATTCCCAAGATTCCTTCTTTTTTATTTTTAATGTTTTTGGGTTTAGAAGGAGAAGTTAATATTTGGGACAGAAGAGGAGCCCCTTGAAGGTGGTGATTGTTGTTTTATGGTAGTGATGTACTGAACAGGGTTTGCATTGCCACATACAGCTTTTGTAATTAAATACGTGCCCACTGTGCTGGGTAAGTTCATTTTATGAGCTGTACAAAATCTGGACTGGGGCATGCCCCCACTCTGAGGAAGTAAAACAAATCCCCAGTTTAAGGTTTGTTTTTCTGGGGACTGTCAAACCCTGTTCTTGGGGCAGGATCAAACTTTCCACTTGATGTGAGTGGATGCTGTGCTTGAAATAATTGGCTGGCTAGTCCCATATAGCAACTGAGAAGTAGTGTTTCTTCTTTCTGCTGTAGTAATATTGACAGGAATCTTGTCTAATCCTATTACTTCTTCAGTATTTCAATCCTATCAAAGTGTGTGAGTCTGTCAGACAGTGTAGTTGTTGTTTAAAATTGCTGCTGAAAATTAAAGGAAGCATTAATGCAGGAAACCTAGTGGTGTGCAGAGGTTTTGTGGAAAACAGTGACTGTGCTGTTGAACAGTATCTGCTCTGTGCAGCTTGCAGTCTGAAACGTCAGAACTTCTATTTCAGGGCTGTGGCAAATTGCTTGAAGCTTTTTAGGGCTGGACCAAGCATCAACACAACACGTCTTCCAAGTTTCTGTAACAGTCCCAGGAAAGCAGTATCTAAATATAGTGCTGATGTACAAGTGTTCCTTTCTTTTCCCCTGTTGTGTTTTACTTGCTTCTGGTTGTACGTGTGTTCCATTTAAAGATGGTTAGGCTTTTTGCTGAAGTTTTCACTCAAAATATTTGACTGTCTGCAAACACGAGATGAAAGGCAAGAGATGAAAATAAATAAATACATTTCCTTTAAAAGGAATGAAGATTTGAGGCAGCTGTGCTGCATGGAGGAGTGCAGCCATCCTTCTGGGCGTGTGCTCCCCTGCTGGCACAAGCATTAGCTGTACACACAATTTACTCAGAGCAAGTAGCTGGGCCTGGCCAATCTTTTTCCCTTTCAAAATGGTCCAGTCAAGCCAGAAACCATGGCCTGGATCCCCTCCCTGTGACAGGAGAGCATAACTGTGAGGATTTCTTCTGTTGACAAGTGATTGATCCCCTTCAGTAAGCAGTTTATCCCACCTAAGATTTTTGTTTGCTTCCGGCCATGCCTCTGGACCACATAAGGAGTTTAGGTTGACATAATTTCTAAATCAGTTCCTTGGGGGTAGGTGGGGTTAAAGTACCTTCCATGGCAATACAAGCTGCTGTCAATTTCTACATCCCCACCTCTGTTAACTTGAATTGAATGAGGCCAAGAGTCATTGAGGTCTGTATTCATTCTGAGGTGTCTGGTTAAGGTGCCAGGACCATATGGGTGCTTGTAATGCATTTTGGCACCCAGTTCTCTTATCCCTTGCCTGACATAAAGGGCTTTTGGAAGCTCAGTGTCTTGAAGATTTTGGATATAGGTTGCCCTCCACAGAGCTTCTCTGTGTGTTTCTGTGTTTGTAGAGTTGTTCTCCTCTCAAAACACTGACTGCAGTGTCGGTTCACGCAGCACATGTCACAGCCAGGGTTTGCACAGGCACTGGTGTGGTGCCAGCTCCCTGCAGCTCTCAGCCAAGCAAAGGGCTCAGGGGTCCCTGGCACAAGGGGAGCTGCTTCCCGTCCCCAGCTGCCCTCTGGGGCAGGGCAGGGATGGGGGTGCACTGGGGCTTGCCAGCTCCTGACAAGAGCCCCTGCTACTCCCACATACTTGCCTTTTTAATGCTTTGTTCTCTAGCAAAATGTTGCTTGTAAAGGGGGGAGGGAGGAGATCCCAGGCTATTATCTGCTAAGTAGGTCGTAATTCTGGTAAATAATTGATTTTTTTTTTCCAGGCTTGAAATCAGAAGCAGGTCTTAAGTGCCAGTGTCAGACCACTGTGATTATCACTCCTTCTGGAATTTCAGTGCTTCAGCTTGAAGGATAGTTGCCTGGCTCTTTTGGGAGGGGTGTGTCACTGGAAATAAAAGGAGAAAGTAATTCCAAAGTCATATGGAGAAAGCATTTCTTTTGCTGTGTATTGGTTTTAAATTTTTTTTACTTTAAACTAGCTCCCGTGAAAATTCTCTCCCTCTGCTTCTGTTATGCTCTGGAATAGCTGCTTGGACTCCTCACCTGTTTTTATGAAGCAGTGGAATTTGGAAATGAAAGTGTTAACAGCAGCAAGCATCATCATTGGCTGTGTCTGCTCTGTATGTGACTGTCCATGCTGTACCGCTTAATCTTTTAAAATCTTAGCCTGCTGTGCAGACTGCTCAGGAGGAGTCTGCTGTGGATTGCTTGGGTTCAGCCTGTGTTTTGGCAGACCAAATCCTGCTCCCAGAGAGCTGGGACAGCTGATCATTCTTCTCCTGTGGGGTGTATATGTAGATGTGTGTGTGTGTTTGTGTACAGACACTTGGCCTGTGTTTTGTGGTTTTTCACTCTGGACACAGAGTGTTTCCTTAACCAGCTTTTTTCACCTCAAGGGAAAGAGCTCTTGTGCAGGGGTGTGGGGTGTGCAGACACACTCCCCTGGAACTCTGTTTGTTTTGTGACTTGCCTGGGGGTGAGCCCTCCCCGTGGGCAATCCTTGGCTCATCACCTGCAGTACAGCAATAGTGCAGAGGCTGCTCTGGGGCCTGCAGTGGACAGAGCTGGTTTCACAGGTAAGTCCTTCTCCTGCTTTGCCCTCTCCTGCACCAGCTGAGCTGAATTGCAGCTTCTGGGTGCCCTTGAGGAATGTGTGTGTGGCTGTCACAGCTGTTCAGGCAGCCAGGCTCTGATCCTGCCTGGCTCTGTGTATCCCTGCATATCCACAGCTCCCCTCGAAGTACTGGGGAGCTGCAGGAGCTCAGTTCTTGGCCTTGGTGCAAAGTCATGAGTGAGACTGCTTTGGGACTTGCTGGGCATGAGAACACTCAGTCTGCTTTGGGAGCTGCTGTCTGAGCAGGAGCTCTGCTTGGTGTGTATGAGTCTGGGGACAGAACAGAGCTCTTGGGGGACACCATCATCTGCACAGGTTGTTTTGTCTTAGCTGGGACTGATGTGGTCCTGTTTTCCTTTGGCTGGAATTCATTGGCATTTTAGTGCTTCCCCTTGGCATGTCTTCAAAATCCCTTCTTGGCTCCTTCCTGCTGTGGGATGGCAGGGCTTAATGAAGTGGTGGTGTAACACATCTGTGTTACCAAAATAAGCTCCCTCTTATCCCATGTTTTAATAAAATCTGAACAGCAGCAAATCAGGCAATGATGCTGAAGTGTAAACCAGCATTGTTGGTGTCTGATGAAGTGCACCACCAGCTCAGACTGAGAGGTCTTTCCTCTCATCTGCTTTTCAGCTTCTCAGAGAGCTCTGGCACCACTGTGCTGCTTGTTCTTGAATTGTGTTTTTCTAAATTTATTCTTCATAATAATTGGAGGAGGACTTCCACTTCTAAAAGCAGGTTCCACACAGAAGCACAGTTTGGGAAAAAGGTGGTGTGGTATGTCAGCTGAGAACTTCCTAACCCAGAGCAGACCTTGACCTTCCTCTTAACCCAGTGGTTTCAAGGGGAAAGAGATGGGGAGAAGATGATGTTGTTTAATGCTGGTAGGAAGCTGGGTTCCACCTTCAGCATCTTTAATTAAAAGAAGTTCCTATAACTACCTTGCCACGATTATGAATGGC
The DNA here is from genome assembly GCF_963513975.1 of Fringilla coelebs. Classification (NCBI taxonomy): domain Eukaryota; kingdom Metazoa; phylum Chordata; class Aves; order Passeriformes; family Fringillidae; genus Fringilla; species Fringilla coelebs. Next base: position 4,210,765 of record NC_140043.1, on the reverse strand, counting down.
ACAAAAGTGTTTTTTCTTCTCCAGCCAGATGACAGGAAGGCACTGAGCTTGGGCAGCAGCTGTGTTCAGAAAGGGTTGTCAGTGGTGTAGGCAGAACCATCTGCCTAGCAAGGCATTTAGCTTGGGCTGCTTTTCTAGGCCAAGATAGTAAATCAATAGCTTATTTTTCATAGTGTTACAAGTAAGATGTCAATGGGCAGATTTACAGTGTAAACAGGAAGAGGGAGCTACCTTTATTGGCTTCTGAGTGTCCCAGATGCATTAGTGAGAAAACAAAACAATATTGCAGAAAGATAAAGCCAAAGCAACTCACCCTGAAAGAGGTTGAAGATCTAGAAACACAGCAGTGTTCTTGTCAGACATTTTACTGTTTCTTTTAAATAGACTTTAATGCCCCCCACTGCCTAGGGCTGACCCTCCCTTCCCTTCTCACAGAACTGTCAGTTCAGTTAAACTCTTGTTTGAACAGGCCCTTTCCTCTCCACATGCCAGGGCTGTTGGTCTGCTCTAGTTAAATACAGGAAAAGGTGGATGTAGAAATGGGGAGGGGTTTTAAGAGCTCATGGGGTGAGAATTGCTCCATTTTGTTTCAGTTAATTTTATAATCTACTTCTCTGGAGATTCCTGTTGCCAACTGTTTGAAGTGATTGCAAAATTCTGAGACAACCCTGAAGAGCAAAATAGTAAATCTTATGCTGGTCATGGTTGGAATTTTCTTCCATTCACCTGGCAGATGACAGAGCCACCTGGGTATGAGAGCAGCAGCCCTCCCAATGCACTCAGTACATGCAGTTTCCACTTGGCCTTTGTCACTGCTGGTTTTTTTTAGAACTGAAATGAAGGCTGTAGTTTGAGCACAGCAGTCGTGCTGACCTGAGCAGTCACGTTTGCTGCACCCCACCTCTGTGTTCTTAGGCTGCTGCTTTGTGTGGAGGGGATCAGTGAAATGGAACTGCTCTGGCTTATCAAATAACTCTCTTTCCAGTTATTTTTAGCTTAGCCAGCTCCTGCTGTGGTCTGCCATGGTCCCTGCAAATGTGATTTAGGGGACAGTGAGTGGACATGGACAGGAACCTACACAGGGGGAGCTGCTTGAATTCTTAAATTTTAGCCCTCATAATGAAGGCCCTGCTTTTGTTGGGAAATCCTTTTGACTTCCAGGTTCTTCTCCCTACAGCAGTGCATGGTTCATGGTTGTTTACTTGTTTGGTTTTGCTCTTGGTGTTTTTTACCTTATTTCTCATGGAAACCTTTTCTCTCAGTCAGTTTGCACCTCTGATCTAGTCAATGCTAAAGCTCCTGGTGCCTTTGGCACAAAGCCACACGTCCTTCTGAATGTAGCTGTCTGTCCATGTATCTCTGTGCTGAAAAGTCTCTACACATGAACAACCAGGCCTAAAATTTGCTTTCTGCCTGTTAGACTTGCAGTAAATGAGGACAGCTAAACCTGGGGCACAATCCTGAGCAAGGAGTGGAAAAGAAGACTGCAAAGGTGTTCCAGAGTGCTTTGGGGTTTCCTTTGCCAAGGACATCCAGTGGCCTGACTGCCAATATGAACTGAACATGGAAACCTTTCCAACTTGCCTGAGAAAACACAGGAGAGGAATCTAAAGGCATAGATGCTGTAAGGAAAGAGATTAATTTTCTGCTCTCTCTAAGGCAGAAACCTGAGGTTTCATCTGTGTTATGGGCTGTGATGTTGTGCCATTATCACTCAGTGGTAAACAGGAGGAGCAGTGAAAAAAGACAAAAGGTAACAGGAGTTTCACTGCTTTGGGCCCTGGCCTGCACTGTGGGCATTCAGGCTCTCTTCCTTGAGTGGGTGGTGCCTGTGTAATTCAGCCTTGACCAAATCTCTCTGTCTTGACCTATTGGCAAGATATTTGCAGAGCCAGTCATGCTGGGAGCATCCCTTGTTCGTGTATGTGTGTGTGTTTGCTGTTTAGGGCTCTAAGAGGGGACATTAAACCTTGTGAGTGCCTAGAGGGACATGCAGCAGCCGCTGGGACATACAGGGGGTGTGCAGGCACTGTCAGCTGGCAGGGACATGCTCAAGTCTTGCCCTCTGCAGTGGCAATGGGTGTAACTTTGTCTCCTAATGTTAGTCACACCCCACTGCTTGTAGTATACCCTAGAATTTACAAATGGCTGTGGAGACACCCTGTATTTGCAAGGCCACATCTAAAGGTGTGACCTGTTCTCCTCCTAATCGCAGCTGTGGTTATCGCTGGGACTCCCCTGGCTGGTTTGTGGTGTGCACTGGTTGTGCTCCCCTCCCAGTATTTCAGCTGGATTGGAACTGCTCTGTGTGTCAGATGTCTTGGAGAGATGGGAATTTACAGCTCTGCTGCTCTTGCCCTGCTGTGCCCTGTGTGCAGGCCTGCCTGGCTGTGAGCTGTGGGTGATCCTCAGCGTGCAGCGCTCTGGGGCTGCTGCCTGCAGTTGTCAGGAGTGAAGATGAGCAGCAGGGAAGCTGTGCTGGCAGAAGGGAGATCCTTGGAATTTGCATGCTACAGAGCAGTCGTGTCTGGACTCTGCTGGATAATCAGGTTAGCTTCCTGGATTTTTCTAATGACTCTCAGTAGCTGTAGTGAGCAGCTGCTTCTGTCCTGTGGGAGGATGCCTTAGGTTTCCCTGAGGTGGAGAGTGGCCTCAGTAGTCCCAGTTTTCACATAATGGGTGGATGATGGAACCTTTCTGCATGGGCATTAGATCTGCATGGATGTTTAATCTGTCCCCACAAATACACCAATGAGAGAAAATGCAACATGTTTTAGTAACAGACTGCTACAAACAGATCAGACCTGTCCTCTAGTCTCTGCATGAACTCTTGATGGAATATATGGGCAGATTAAAGAACTCTGATCTTCTTTTTTAGATGTTTAATGATCTGGGTTTGACACACCTAAAAGATTAAAAGTGGACTGCAGTTAATTCATCTCCTAAAGACTTAAAGGCGCTGTCTGCTATGGGGATAAAGCTCATCTGTGGCAGAGACAGAAGTTTCTTGGAGGCTGGTTAACATCCATGGCCTGGGATTCCCCCCGGGGGAGGGAGGGAGGGAGGGTGGAGAGAGCCACCAGCTGTCTTGCTGCTTCCATATGCAAGGTACATTGCTTTCTCCTCCTTGCATCTCAAAAATAAGATGCAGTTCTCAATCTGTACATGCACATGCACACTTGACTCACATGTGAGTCTCACCCTTCCTTAGCATTGTGGAAAATTCACCAGTGACAGCTCTTGTTCCTGCAGCCTCTCCTCGTGGGTGAGAGATGACTTATGGAGTGAGAGAGCAGAGGGTGCAAACCTGAAATGGACGTTGGTGATTGTGGGAAAAACTGCTGAAATTTTGGATTCACAAACTCCTTTTTTGCATGCTGCATAAGCTGCAGTTGGCATTCTAGTGTCCAGCAATGTATTTAGAAACCTCCCTTCCTGGGGTGCTGTTTCCCTTTTGTTCTGTTCCCTGGAGAGGCTTTCATCTCTCCTGCAGGAGGGACAGTGCAGCCTGTGTGAAACTGCTTGTTTAGCTCTGGCTTTGAGCTGATGGCCCTTTCCTGGGTGAGCTGTGTTTCACTGCAGCCCATGCTCCCAGTCAGCTTGTTCAGCAGGGTGAGGGATCATCCCCTGGACGTTTTCAGTGATGGGCTGCCTGGTAAGAGTCTGTCAGCACTGATAGGTGGCTTCACTTCATGTGCCTAAAGGAGAAACATGGTCTGAGGCCATAGGCAGGCTCAGAGCTAACCTGGGATGCTTTTGTCTTTGGTTTTACCTTGTACTGAAGAATGAGTTTACAAATTAATGGGACTTTTTGTTGCTAAATGAAGTGGTTTTGTACATGATGGGGGGGCTTCAGGGTTCACTGAACATCCTTACATGTAGGTGTGCTATCTTTACATACAGAGGAGATAGAAAGGATGAAGAAAATAGTTTTGCATCTGTTTAGCATCCTGGCAGAGCCTTTTCTTCCATACAAGAAAAATAAAGTTGTAGGGATTTGACATGGCAAACATATCTTTTCTTTTTCTTTTGAATTTGATCTTTGTGTCCTGGGGGACAGGCTCCTGGTATAGGTAAACACCATAATTCTAATTTGTGTGAAACTGTACATATTGAGTGTGCTGTTCCCTGGGTTTGGAGATGATGATTCAGGATATGTCAAAGAAATATGCAACATGTTTAGCTTTCCATAGCTTAGTTATTATATCTTTTAGAGAATGGTGCTGTATTCCCCAGGCAACTGCATTCACAGCCATCCCCCCTGATGCACTTCGACATGTGCTCAGCACTGGGCCTCAATCCCTGATCCTTCTCCAAGTAGCCTGGCCAGCACTAAGAAATAAAGTGACATGTTTCTGTATTGTTTATCACGAAGTAAACAGTGATAGGCAAAAGCTGGAGCTAAGGTTGGAAGGCACATTAGTAACTTGAAGGTTACAAAGGAAAAACAAAAATAGGAGTGTTGCATTCCAGTAACTTATCCCTGAAGCAGCCACGTGTAAATCCCAGGAACTGACTGAGCTGCAGCCTGAAGGGAAATGAAGCAGTGTTTTGCTAATATGTTCTTCAATTGCAGAAGAAGCTATTAAGTGTACCCACCCCATATCTACTGTGTGTGTATCCTTCCAGTTTGGATTTCTGAGCCATGAACTAGATCACAGAGCTGATCCAGCTTAGAAGGGAAGCGTCAAAGATATTTTTCTTTGAGCTGGCTGAGTTCTTTATCTGGACCACAGGCATCTGTGGGCTTGCAGAACTAAGGGGATAAGAGGGGAAAGGGCAGTGAAGTGGTTTATGGCTTGGTGGGGGAAACCTAAAACCCTCTTGCTGCCAAGACAATGCATTGTCAAGCTATGGCCTCACACATTCCCTGGCACAGAAACACAAGGGTGCAAACTGCCTTAGCTCTGTTCTGCTCTGCAGCTGTGGGGATGTTTTTGGAGTGAGTGTAGACATTACAAACTTGTGCTAGTCGTGGTACCATTCACAAAGAAGCCACAGTGATGTGGGGCTTTGGCAGGATGTGCAGCTCCCTTCCCCCTCCAGGATTCTAGGTATTTACTTAGGCAGGCAGGTCTGAGCTGCTGTGGCTTCACTGCTCTTTTAGCAGGATTAGCTGGAGCACAGCTCGCTTGGAATCTTCTCTGCATGCTGCTGTTAAGCCTCTCAAGCAGCTATGGATGTTGTGCTGCTGTGAAAGTATGACACGTGCATTTGAACCATTGTGTGCCTGTGGATTAGATGCAGATAATCTTTCTTTTTACTTAGAAGTTAATTTCTTTTACCCTTCCTGCTTTCACATTAGGTCTATGATTTCATATTTCCAAAGAATGAATGTGGCACCCAGCAGGAAGGGTGTAGGCATCAGGGCAAGGGAGCAGTGTTGCTGTGCTCTCTCTGAGTGCCAGTGGATTTGTAACTGTAAATATGTTCGATTCTTCCTTACCCCCCAGCCAGGTGAAATTTGAAGCAGTGAGGGAGGAAAGCAGTTTAGAAGAGGGGAGGCACAAGGTCACAGAGGAAAGGAATATTATATTTGAGTAAAACAAAAGAAAATGAAAATGGGACAGAGATGAAAATGAAGATGAGAGGGTGGAAGCAGTAACTGAGGAGGGAAATGCTAGAACAGGCTCATATAGGCTGAAGCAAAACAAGGCCAGGCTGTTGCTGTCAGAAGCAAAGGTGGAAGTAAATGCCTGAGTGGGTTTTTGCAGAATGGGTGAATTAATGATGAGCCTTTGTAGCCCCAGGGGGTTCCCAGCCCGTTGTGCTGGTACAGGAGAGCGGTGCTGGGAGAGAATGTCAGAGTGTCAGGGGTACAAACAGCTCCTGTTGTGTGCTGAGAGGGCTCCTTGCTGTAAGGCACAGCTGCTGCTCTTCTCTGTGGGATGAGATCTCTTGCAGGTTACCCAAAGAGGAGGAGAAAGGGCTGTGCCTGGTGGTGAGGTGAGAAGCAGAGCACACCTGGAGCTGTGTCCTCAGTCCCTCTCAGGTGCTCTCTCAGCACACCGTGTTGGAGCCCATCAACCTTGTTTGCCTGCCCTTTTTCTTGTCAGCAGGTATGTGTGTTGCTGTGGTTCATCTTCCTCTGGCCTTGATGGCAAAGTTATTGATAGTAACTCTGAGCCTGGCTGGCCCTAAAATGAGAATAGGAACCCTCTTAATGCTCACCTTGACAGAGACACTGGCTAAGAAACCAAGTGCTCTTGCTTGAGCCCATGTGCTGTCTCCACTTGGCACTAGAGCAGCTGGAAGTGTCAGAGCAGGTGAGCTCCTGGCTCTGATGTCTTTGCTGTGGTCCTTTGCTCCCAGGTGGAGGCTGAGCAGGCTGAGAGCTTTGTGCTGGCCTGAGGAGATGTGAATAACCCAGTTTCCCTGGCAACAGCGGCTCTTTCATCACAGAGACACAAGGCTACCTCTGTTCCTGGTGCTCAGGCTTGTGTAGTGTGTCTGGCTATGGCAGTACTTGGCTTTTCTGGGAAAAATGGCAAATAAAGGCAAGAAGGTCTTTCTGCCTTTGAGATAATTAAAACCTCTGTAGGTAGATTGCTGCATTCAGCAATAATAAAAAGAAGAAGGATTATAACTACTTCTAAGCTTTTTAATGTGTGAAGAATCCCTGGAGGATACAGAAATAAAGTTTTAAATTCTGTGTGGGGCTTTATGAACAGATTTCATAGCAGTCTGTGACACTGATGAATTTGTGAGATGACTTTTTTTTTTTATAGCTAGGGAGGCAAGGTGATTCAAAGGTAGACTGAATCTTGTTACAAGACTAGGAATGAATATCCCTCTGAGCTGATCCTGCACCTGGCATTTCCTCCAGTTTCAGGTAAAGGTTTTCCTGTGCAGCAGGAGACAGAACATGTTATGGGAGGTAGAAGTGTGAAGCTGGTTCTTAGCTGGAGAAAGTGAGGAAAGTGGAAATACTGTTATTCACTGCAAGCCTTTCTGCTAATGTATTTTAGTCTGCATTTACTCCCCCACTAACAAAAGTGGAGCAAACTATTCATTTTGAGAGTGAGCACTGGGAGTGAAAAAAATATTCCTGCCTTAATTTCCACACAGTGACTTGGTCTTGTTACTGGAGGAGTGCAGGGAAATGGGTTTGGATAAGAATAGTTTGAAGAAACTTCTGCAGGAAAAAGGAACTCTTCCTTGAGTGGGCTTGAGGCCAGCAGAAGTGCCCAGTACTGGTGTTCCTCCTTGGATAACACCTCTGTTCAGCTGTCACTGGTGTATCACAGGTTTCTTGGGTTACAAAATTCCTGTTTTCAGTAACTCCCATTCAAGCTGCTGTCTAACAAATCAACTTATGTGGTGTTTTCTGAATGATTATGGACTCTGCAAACCTCTAACATCTAGACCAAAGTTCCTTCCAGAGAGCAGATACCACCTTCCCTCTTGTTGCTGTGATTGTGCACAGTCTAACAAGTCTTTTGAGGAACTCTGAGAGCTTGAGCACAAGGTAATAACTCGAGCAGGTGGGTGACATAAAACTCAGTGAGTTTGTTAAAATAACATTGCCACAGTCCTTCAGCAGCCTCAGGGCCTTGTGCCAGGCTGTTACTTAGCTGGGTGGCATTTGGTACAAGCTGAGACAGAGGCTCACATCTACAGTGAGTTTATTGTTGGGTTTTCAGTATATTGTTTGTGTAAATTCCCAGACCAGCTCTCCCTGCTGAAAAAGCCACATAGATCAAGTTTTATTCTGTTCCACATAAAGTTCACATCTTTTACTGAAATGAGTCATGCTTTAACTGAGTTTACTGTGAGGGAGGAAAGTGGGCTTTAAAATGTTACTCCTCCACCCTGCCTTAGTGATGTATAACAGGATTATTAGTATGCTTGGCAGCAGCTGCTTATTATTTTAGCAGAACCTGGATATTTGTGAAAACAAGAAATCGCTTCTACTTGTCTTCAAGTGTAACTGTTTTTCCTTTTTTGCTGGCTTTGTCTTCCATGAGGCTCACTGGCTTCTGTAAAGGCAGATCTAGCTTATCTCCTTGGGGTTATTTTTCAGTTTGGGAGGAGGGTGGCATTTTATGAAGAAGAGGAGGAACAGCTCTGCCATTTTGTGATCAGTGGCCTGTGCATGGCTGTCACTGTCCCAGGCAGGACACTGCTGCCCATTGGCAGGTGAAAGTGCTTCACAGGCCCATGGAGGTCGTGGTGCACTGTCACTGTGTAGACACCAAATTTGGCTCCTCTGTGAATATTTCTTTGTGCAGAGAGATGAAAAGCCTTTTAGCTTATGGCAGAAGGAGTTGCTCAGTATGTGTCCTTGTCAGAGAGTTTTGCAGGAGCAGTGTCTGTACACAGCAACTAAAGATGCCATAAGCAGTTTTGCTATTCATTTTTCCTGCAGAAGTTCATTGCTGTCTCATGCAGTAATGGTGAGCTTGACTCCTCGTACCACCATCCTTTTCTCTGTGTGTTTTGGATGTGTTGTTTTAGGGCTTTTTGGGGGAGGGGAGATGGGCTGTATAGAAGGTGGTGGTTTGTTTATTTGTTTAAGGGGCTAAGCTCAAAATAGGAGGAGGGCAGCCAACAGAAGAGGACCTTTTAGGATTTTATTTTTGTCAGTAGGCTGGTTCACTTCACATGTTGGACCATTCTGGTTGCTGAGAGGTATGGAGAGAGTTACAGTTCTCCCCTGAGTTATGTATTACCTATCTTACCTAAACTGTCATGGGCATCACCTGCTCTTGATTGGCAGAAAACCCAGAGTCTGTTTTCCAGTAGGATCCTAAACCCAGACTGGCAACAACATTTATTTTGATGTTCATGCTTTTGAAGGAAGACGTGTGGGAAAGAGCTGTAATTAAATAACAACTAATGCAAGAAAGGACTTTGCCTTTTAGCACTTAGAATAAGTGAAATGACCTTTTGGTGACAACATGAATTTAATGACATTTACTCCTGTCCTTGCTGGGTGTCCCGATGCGTTCCCAGGGCCGTGCAGGCTGAGCAGAGCCCGTGTTGTGTTTTGCAGATGCCCCGTTCGGGGGGACCCCGCCGGGCTACGCGTTCGATGCTGAGCGCGCCGAGGAGCAGCGGCGGCACCATGACATGATGCCCTACATCGACGACTCGCCCTCCTCCTCGCCCCACCTCAGCTCCAAGAGCCGCGGCAGCCGCGACACGCTGTCCTCGGGCTCCCTGGAATCCACCAAATCCGTGAGTCCTTCCCTGCCCCCAGCAAAGCCTTGCACCGGTGCCAGGGGTGGTTGGATTTAGTGGGGACAGACAGGGACTGCCAGTGCTGTGGGACGTTGTCACCCGTTGTCATCGTGTTGCAGGGGTTCCATACTGTTGTCTCCTTAGCACAAAAGTCTCACACCTTCTTGGTGTTTCTCGTGGGCAGCTCCTCAGAGCACTGACTCTTTCTTCTTCACAAGGCAGCCAAGGGACTCCAGTTCCCTCCTCAAGCAGCCCCCCCACTCTTTTCTAGCACTCTTCTTCTCATTGTTACAGCTGTGGCCTGGTAAAGTCAGGCCTGTTCCTAATCTTTGCTAATTGGCCCAGCTGCAACTCCTTAGGGGTAAGATTACTTTCTACACTATCTTTATTTTCTTATATTATATCCCCCTACAGTCACCATGATATTTTCTGAAAAATCCTCTTTGCCCAGGATTTTCTCCTGGGAAGCTGAGAAGCCTCAGAGAGGAATGGAAACAACAATTATCTGGTTGCTGCTCCTGTGTTTGGCTGCTTTGGAATGTGGCTTGGACACTGTTTGCCAACAGGTGAATGTTTGATTGGTTCCATGTGAATTGTTTTTCCTTAATGGCCAATCACAGCCAGCTGTGTCAGACTCTGAGTCGGTCATGAGTTTTTATTATTCATTCTTCTTAAGCCTTCTGATCTATCCTTTCTCTTTCTTTAGTAGAGTTTCAGTATAGCATTCTTTAATATAATATCATAAAATAATAAATCAGCCTTCTGAGAACATGGAGTCAGATTCTCATCTCTCACCTCGTCCTGGGACCCTCACAAACACCACAGGACATCACCCAACACGACACAGCACTGCCTGGTGCTGTACATTGTACATTTTAGCTGATGCTAGGCCAGCCTCAGGGCTCAGTGTTGTGTGTGGCATTCACACTCTGGAAAAATCCCTTCACCCAGGATTTTTCTCCTGGGAAGCTGAGAGGCCTCAGAGAAAATGAAAACAATTCTTATCTCATTTGCTTCTCCTGTGTTGTGCTCATGTGGAATGTGTTTGGAGATTGTTCACCCACAGGTGATTGTTCCATTGCATTCTGCTGGGAGTTGTTTTCACTCTTTGGCCAATCAGGGCCAAGCTGTGTCAGGGCTCTGGAGAGAGTCAGGAGTTTTCATTATTATCTTTTTAGCATTGAGTAAGTATCCTTTCTGTATTCTTTAGTGTAGTATTCTTTAATAAAATATAGTATAATAAAGTAATAAATCAGCCTTCTGAAAACATGGAGTCAGATGCATCATTCCTGCCTTCATTGGGGCTTCCCTGCAAATACAATAGTTGTATATATGATTTTTGAGCCCTTTGTGCATTTTAGTGGAGAGAATTGGTGACTAATTGCAGCTGAGAGGGTCTCTAAATTGCAGAGATTTTGGAAGGGAGGCTGTGGAACGAAGCACTTTCATACATTTCTGCATGTGAGTTGTCATTGCCTTTCACAAGGAAAATAAAAGTTATTTTCAGGTAGGTTACGGGTTTTGATCAAGGATGTGGAAGACCTATTTCCTTCACCCTGTGAAAATGGAATAAAAAGAATTAAAAGTGCCACCTCTGAGATGGTGACTTTGGCTGGGAGATGGCCCCTACGTGTAATGGATTTGACTATTCAGTAAATAGCTGTAATAAATAGTCTGTATCATCAATTACCATTGATTAAAAATACAGAAGGGCTGCCTTGCCTGACCTGTGGCTTAGCATGGCCCTTCAGTCTACCTTGCTTGGTTTTGTTTCAGGTTCAGCAGCATGGCTATAGCTTGGAACTTCAGGAAAATTTCTGGTTTTGGTTTTACAATATTCTTGGGAGTGGATCATCTGCATTCCTTGATAAAGAACTCTTGGCTCTGCTGTCTTCACAGTCCAAAATGTTTTAGTTTCAGCTTGGATTAGTCTCTTTGACTTTCAACCTTTTCTTTCTTTTTATCCTTTTGCAATAGATTGCAGAGCACTTGAGTCCCAAGTTACTTTTTTCCTGAATATTTTTATCCTTTTCAAACTTTTGGGTTCCCCAAATCATTCATAAAGATGTTCAATAGCACAAAGACAACTGTCACTTCCTTCCTACAGTACTTCAAAGAAAATGTGCCAAACAATCTTGAATTCCCACATTGCAAATGACACTTTGAAATCTCTCATCCAAGTGTTTTAACTTATGTGTTGCCTTTATATTGTTCTTTCCTGTTAATTAAGATATCATGGAAGATAATTATGGATATTTTAGAGATATCAGTGTATGTGTAAATCAACACCATCACCATTATCAGGCAGTTTTATTTATCTTGCATCAAAAGGAGAGTCTGAGAAGTGCCACCAGCCATCATTATACACATCCTCCTGCTCTCTGTTGGTTACTGTCACAGCTATGCTCACTTCTTCCAGCATGAATTCTGGGCTAAGAATCCTTCCTGATACAGTGTCCTTGTTCTTTCCCATTTCTAAATTCATTGTCAAGATCTCTTAAAGCATTATCAAGTAGATATATTGTTGGTGTTTGCTTAATTTGATTTGACTGTAAAATGTAGAATCTAGTTAGCTGCTTATGCTTTAGTGTATTCATTTTGAGGTGCTTTCTTATCTTTCAAGATGAGAATTCTTGTGATATGTAAGAGGCTTTTGAGTGAAGAAATTATCAATAGTAAATTCAAAAAGCTCCAAAACCATTTTACTATTGGTTTGAGATTTTCAAGTTATGTTTCTCATGATGAAGGAAAAAACAGTGTATGACTACACATGGCTGAGAGTTATCTTCAAAGAACCAGTTATGACAGTGCCTGTGACTGGAGGCCTGCAGGAGACACTGTCTAATAGTTTATCTTTTTCTTGATTTGTTTGAATGTTGCCTCATAAGCATTTAACAGTAGTTAATTTAAAAATTACTTTAGTAATGCTTGAAGGCTGCTTCTTCAAAAATAATTTTTAACATAAATTGCTGCTTTGTTTTTTCTGACTATAAAAAGATGTTTCATGGCTTCCAAAAGAAAGTTGTGTCCTAATACAGATTGGACTTCTAATCATGAACCTCAGCTGCTTCACTTGATCCTGTCTGTAATCAGTCCACAGATGACAGTCCCTGGACAGTCCATGACAAGCACAAAGAGACTAATTTATATCCAGGTATTTCCCAAGCAAGTTAAGCTGTCAGTCATCACGAGCTGTGAGATGGCTTTTGCTGAGCTGTGCTTTCAGCTGTAGTGGAAAAGACATCAGTAACAAAGTCAAGTGTCAAACACACTGCTGAGCCAAACACATAGCATGTGTTGGACCAGAAATACCAGGACATGTCTCTTCCATTTTCTTTTGTACTAAACTTGATTAGCAGAAAACATGTTTTGTTTAGATGTGTTTACTTTTAAAGTTGTCTTCTTGCCCTTTTACTTTTAACTGAGATGCCTACAATTACTTCTGAAAATTTCAGATTATTTTTATGACCAGAGTCTGGAAGTGACGTGAACTGTGTGCAGCAGCACAATGCATTCACTGCCTACACATGGCAAAACATTAAGGTTGTAAAGTCATTAGAAGTTAAGAACTCTTGAATCATTATGACAACTTTGAATGACTCAATTGTCCCATCTTTCCTGTGGGCTCCTGCACTGTGCAGGGGATACAGTGAAGGGTTCTCACTGGGTTCAATATTTCATCTCCAGAGCTGCCCCTTATTTACAGGACAGTGCACACTCCAGTCTGGGTACAGCAGTATTCATTTCCATGAAGTACAGATACAGCTGGAATGCCACACAGGTCTTAATTGTCCTGTGAGATAAGAGGATGGTATGTTCACTAACCACATGTAGTCAGGGCAGACAGGTTATGGGAGAATCCTCTGCTAATTTTGGGTGTTTAATGTGAGATGTGTAATGTTCTGCAAAACTGGGCTCTGACTTTTAACACAGCTTTCTTCACATTAAAGTAAAATTCATTTCACTTTGCAACCAAGAGTTAACTGCACTTCAGTCACACACCCAGAAAATGGAAAATGTAGCAAACAATGATATTTAATTTTTTTTTCATAAATATAAATCTAAGTAATTCACTTATCATCACACAGGCATTGCAGCATTCTGCAGTGATGTTTATCTGCCTCATCCATGAGACCTCTTGGGGACTGCATTTTTGCTAACTGAATATTGATGGCATTTTGCTTTGACTTATTTTATGGGCTTGCTCTGGGCTTTGTATTTTTCTGCCAGGTGTTTGACTGAGTTCTTCCAGCTCCCTAGAGCAGCTATAGCCTGTGGTTGGGTAGCACATCAGGGCTCACCTGCTCTGTCCAGCCCCATGGAGAAAGTGCAGAGTGCCAGCAGCAGTGTCTCTTGCTAGAAGAGAATGAAGGGAAACCTCCTGGACTGCTTGTGAAGGAGCTTCCTGCTGTTCCCTCAGTGTGTAGGGCAACACACTCCCAGCACATTCTATTCCAAGAACTGAGGGTTACAGCTGACTCCAGAGGTTTGTGGTGTTTACACTTTGCACCTGGGCAGTGTTTTCTGCTCTCTCCTACCACCTGTATCTCCTGAGCAGAGGAGGAGATGCTGCCTGCTCAGCCTCCAAACTGTGCCCCCCCAGCCACAGCTGGGATATTCCCTTCCCCCTGTTCCCTGGGGTGTTCCCCTTCCCCCTGTTCCCTGGGGTGTTCCCCTTCCCCCTGTTCCCTGGGATGTTCCCCTTCCCCCTGTTCCCTGGGATGTTCCCCTTCCCCCTGTTCCCTGGGCTGTTCCCCTTCCCCCTGTTCCCTGGGCTGTTCCCCTTCCCCCTGTTCCCTGGGGTGTTCCCCTTCCCCCTGTCCCCTGGGATATTCCCATTCCCCCTGTTCCCTGGGCTATTCCCCTTCCCCCTGTTCCCTGGGCTATTCCCCTTCCCCCTGTTCCCTGGGCTATTCCCCTTCCCCCTGTTCCCTGGGGTGTTCCCATTCCCCCTGTTCCCTGGGCTATTCCCATTCCCCTGTTCCCTGGGATGTTCCCATTCCCCTGTTCCCTGGGGTGTTCCCATTCCCCCTGTTCCCTGGGCTGTTCCCCTTCCCCTCTTCCCTGGGCTATTCCCATTCCCCCTGTTCCCTGGGCTATTCCCATTCCCCTGTTCCCTGGGATATTCCCATGCCCCCTGTTCCCTGCCCACTGCACAAACTGTTGCTGCCCAAGGAAGAGCCCAGGGCTGCCCTGCATTGGTTTTGTCTGTGACCCAGAGAGGGACAGGCGGCAGAGCTGTTTGTAGTGTGGATCTCAGCAGCCCTTAACTTGTCATTTGTGTGGAAAGGAGGCCTTACCAAATGTTTGTAGAGTCTGACCCTACTTGCTCTATTTCTTCTGGCTCTTCTAGAATCTCAGGCTGGGCTGCTGATGCATGTCCTGCTATAAAACCAGTGCTTTTGCCAAACTTTGCTCTGAAGCAAGCCTACAGGATGGAAAAAGGAGAAATGGGTTCCACTAATGCTTAAGATGTTTGTTTGTTTAACTTAAGAAGAGATTTAATTTTCCCAAACCTTCCTTTCTGTAACAGCTAAACTGTTATGATTGAACTTTACAGAAATTCTGGAAACCTCTCTTGGAAAATGTCAGCCCAAATGTTTGCCAAATAAGACAGTGCTGGTAGTTTCAGAAGGTGTCAGACTGTTGGTAAAAAATAGTGATAATTCACTCCCAGAAAGAGAGAGAATGTGTCTGTCTTTCCCATACAGTGAGAGTGAAGAGCAGAGAAAATACCTGGAGAAGTTAGAGGAGGACAGAGGGAGAGCTTGGTAAAGTATTCTTAGGGCACAGGAAGGTGTAGGGACAGCTGGAGAATCAGTGACTGACGCCTTTCAGAAGAGGAGAGTCACTGCCAGCAGTGGGTAGCTTGCAGCCTGGAGGCCAGAGGAGGCTGGAGAGGGGGAAGCCTCACTCACTGTCATCCTGGTGCTGCTCCTCATGTGAGGAGAGCTTGCAGCCCTGGGAAGTGCAGGAATAGGAAAGGCCTTTGAGGATGCTCCCAGCAGGGACAGGCTCAGGGAGGGTCGTGGGGCTCTGTGGAGGTGGGGGCAGGGCAGGCAGTGGAAAAGCAAAGCTCATTCCACTGCCCCAGGAAATGAGGAGAGTCCCTTCTCAGGAATTTAGATGAAGAGTTTTTGACAGAACAGATCTTTCCAATTCTTGCATATATCAAAGCAAGGGAGGCAGGAGTGCTAACCTCCTGCTACTGCTTCCTACTGTCTGTTCTGTTTGGAGGAGAAATTGGCTGGTACTTACAGGATTTCAGGTAGAATTTCTCTTTCCTTTTCTGCTGTGCATCCATGGTTGGTGCAGCATTGGCAGCCATTGCCTGTCCTCAGGTCAGATCCCTTTGTTCCTGCTGTCTGCCAGCTCAGCAAGAGCAGGGCTGTGGCAGAGCAGGTTGTGGATTTTGCTCCTAGCTGGGTCCCAAGAGGATGCAGAGAAGCTGACCTCTGAAGCTACACAGTAAATGGGATTACTGCTCCTCTTGGCACTACTCCTGCTAGCTTGTCCTTCCCCCTCCAACATTTCCTAATCATTCTTTCTTCCTCTCAGTATTTGAATTGGTTTGTTTGTTTTGTTTTACTGTCACTTTCCCCTCACCACCCCCAACAGATGAAGCTTTTCCTTTTTATTCTCCAATTCTTTGCTCCTTAAGGCTCTGCCTGGATGTAAGGCCTTCCTGAGGAGAGCTGGCACACCAGTACTGATGTTATAAATAATGTTGGCTCATCTCCCTGCTGCTTCCCCTCCCCACATGGAGCATGATTGGCTTGATTACAGAATTTGCCCCATTTAATATCACCAGGACAATGAGACACCTCCAGCAGAAGCTTTCAAATATATTTACACTTTAAAAATTGAACAGAATGTTTTTCTCCTTGGTAAGCTGGCAGCTTCTGTATGAGATTGTGAGCTGTCCTTATGGGAAACCTTGCCTTTGAACACATTCATTGCATGGTGTGTGAACAGTCTGTACCAAAGGAAGAGTTAAAGTGCCTTTTAAACACCCACTTTGAATCCCTGATTCTCTTTAAAGAGCTGTGTCAGCAGCAACCTCTTTGCAAAATCTTACATATTGTGGTTTCTAGAGTCTTAATCTGTGCTCTTCTAACATTTGCAAGAAAACAATTATTGCTGTTAATTTAAACAAGAACCAGGAAGCCCTGAGTTCTTTAGCCAGAGTCAGGAGGAGCTGAATCTGTCTAAACCTTGGGGCTGGTGAATGTCAGCCTCGCAGTAATTGAGCACAGCACACGATGCCAACCTGGTTAGTAAACTAAAGCACTTGGGCTGACAAGCTGTAAACACATTCAGCCCAGCCATGGCTCGGGGCCAGCATGTGCTCTCTGATATCTCCAGATATCAGATATGTGCTCTCTGATATCTCCAGAGCTTCCAACCCCTCTCGCTGGCTGTGGTTCAGGTTGTAAGATTGCACTGTGACTCAATCTTTTGGTTTTAAGGCTTTGGAATAGCAAAAAGCATCACCCAATTCAGGAAAGAGGAGAGCATCAGGATCTTATGGGCATGAGATACCTGTGTAATTTCCTGTAGCCTGCTTTCCACCTTCCTTATTGTTTTGGTGGTTTATTAAATGTAGCTCATGAGGACTGGAAGCAAAGCACTGATGTCTTGTTTGCTCAGATCTGGCTGGGTGCTTGGTCCTCACAGCTCCCACAGCAGGGAGACAAGAATGCTCTGACTGCTGCCCTGCTAGAGTCCTGTAAGATTTATTCTGAAATATGTGGGTAGAGAGGTCGCCAGAAGATGGGAGGAGTGGAGAAAGGCTAGACATGGATGCTGGCATCAAAGAGGCAGGGACAGTCAGAGCATGAAATACCAGTCAGACTTGTACAAGTGGAAAACAAGCTAACCAAGCTGGGTAGGAAGCATGGGATGGACTGCTGACCACCTGGCACTCCCTGCTGAGTGGTTGGAGTTTGCCAATACAGGCTGCTCCCACTTCCTGCTGGGAACATCCCATCTGCACTTTGGCAATAGGTGTATTTTCCCCATCCTCTGTGGTCTGGTAGCTGTGGTACCAGCTCCTCCACTTGCCACAAGCAGCTCAAAGATTTCTGACTGCTCCCTTCTTGCCAGGGTAGGGGAAAGGAGTCCTCAGCCTTGGCAGGTCTCCCTGTACTGATGGGGAGCTTGATACTGCTGCCCAGGATGTTCAGTCTAGCTGTCCTGGCTGGAGTGCAGGAGCAGAGGGGCAGTGAGGCTGTTGGAATCAGTGCTGCTCTTTGTTTCCCTTCTGTGCCAGACACAGGCAAAGCAGAAATGCCCTTGGCCCAGAGGGCATCACAGCTTGGCTGCTGTGGGCAGGGTGGGAGGACAGTCCCACAGTCTCTGCCTGCTCACTGCTGTCCTGGTCTGGGTGAGCAGGTGAGCCTGCTCCCAGGTCTGTAAGTGAGGAACGTTGGAATACCAAATAATAAACTTCTTCCTCCTGATTTTGGCACCAAGTGAATTTCTGAGTCTTGCAGTACATTTCATAACACTTGTGACTTAAAAGTACCCTGAGGCTGAAGAAGCACAGGGGCTGTTTTCCAGATGTTCATGGTGCTCCATGCAGCCCCAGCTGACACTGTGAGCAAAGGCCTCCCTCAGCAGGAGCCCTTGTCAGGACACAGCTCCCGGGAGGGAACAGGAGCAGCAGCACAATGCACAGAGCAGCTCCCTGGTGGTGCATTGATCCCTGACACAGCAGGAGCAGGGGATCATCTTTTCACACTGGAGGAAGCTGTATGTAAATTTGAGGTACTGCATTGGAGATCTTGTAATGTGCCCTGTGATTGCTGGAACAGCTCCCCCGAGGCTTTCTTGAGCAATTGCTGTGCAGAGCATAAAGCAGCCAGTGCCTGCCCTGTGTCCTGGCTGCCTGTGGCTGCACTTCTGCAAGCATCACACTTGGACAAACGCCCCTATTAACAAAGGCTTGGGACAAAACCGTGGACTTTGCACAGTGCCCTTGTGGTAATGGGCAGGAAGGAAGGCGTGCAGTGTGTCCTGGGAGATGTTTGTCTCTCTGAAAGCTCATCTCTAAAAGGAGGACATTAACATTCGTCCCGTCAGCTGATGGTGCTCAGCAAGGGCTGGCCTGTAAATTAAAGCTTTTTCTTGTGAAGAGAAAACTGTTCTCAGTGCTGCAAGGAAAACTGTTGTGCCACTGTTGTGATGGGGAAGTTTAAGTAATTTAAATAACTTGTCATTGTGTGCTGCTCTTTACAGATGTTACAAACATACCCAGCTGGTTTGTAAAGCCTCACCTCCTGCAAGAGAACCTGCTGACGATGATTATAGTGCTGTGTCAATATTGACCAGTTACCTCATCCTCAGCACTGCGGGCTTTGGAGCACTGTTAGTTTTTCTCAGTGCTTCTTTGTGTAGCTTCACTTTTTCTTTTGTAAGTGTTGTAAGAAATCTTTGGAAACCGAGAGCAATTGTGTTTTTCTTGCACCAGGGCTGCCACATCCCTTCCTCTTTGGATGAAGGCAATCTTTGTTAACCATCTTGGGGCTGCCTGTCTCGATTACGTGTGTGTACCTTGCCTTACAAAATGCTCCATGAGCTGGACATCCAGGCACTCCTGGCACAGAGACCATGAGGAATGGTGACAGCCTTGTTGAACATTTCTGTGCCAGTCACACAGGTGTCCATGGATGCAGAGTCTGCTGCAGTGTTCATTTTACTGTGGAGTTTGTCACTTGTGTTCTTCTGAAGTCTTCCGAACACTGACTGGTGAATTACAAATTTCTGCCTTCTTTGAGATGCCCTTTCAAGATTTTAAAAGGCACTGTGGTTCTTACTGAATGTCACTGAAGGGTGGGCTGCAAAGAGAAGTTCTTCTTTCCATGTAGTACCTAATGTGTGTGTAAATCTTACTCATTTCCTTAGAACAGCTTCTGTCTGCCACTTTTATTTAAGAGGTGGTGGTGGCATTTGACACCTTGCAAAATTTTTTATGAAGTAGTTGCTGCAAGTCTTTTAGGCTAGAACATAGCTTGTGAAATTTAATGAAACTGTTTGAAAATCAGGATGGTTATTGATGAGACAGAATCCAGAAATATCTGGGAGCGTGAGGATCTGTTTCTTTCTTTGTGTTGTGCGTAGGCTCAAAGTCACAGGATGTGATAGTTCCTGCAAACTGAACCTCTAGCCCAGGTGCCTCATCTGTACATCTGCAGAGGACCCTCAGTGGAACTTTTTGGGGGGCAGCTGTAGGGCTGTATATTCAGTCACTAGAGTGGAGTGTACTGCTCTGCTTCCTGATCCTCCCACTGTGAAATCAAAAGCTGAAGATTCCTCTGGATATTAAGAGTAGGATGGAGCCCCAAAAAACCTACCCAAATCCCTTGAAAAGCATGTACCCTTTCAGAGCCAACTTCTGTCTCTATTCTTAGAGACATTTAGCAACATAAAAAGGCTGCAAGAGTTTTAAAATGCTATTTCTGTGAATGACAGAAATAAAAAGAACTGGGAATAGGACTTTAAAAAGGGGATGTTTCTCATTATTTATAACCTTCATTGCTCGACCAATTTTTTCTAGAGTTTTTGGAAAGACTCAGTTTCACTTTATCAGGTTAAACACTTTTTCAGGTAGCAGTTTTGAGAGGAAGGATAATTGAACTTCAACAGAAGGGATTATTGCTTCTCTTAACACTTCATGCTAGTCTTCCCCATTAGCCCTTGAATGTAGTTTTGTGGAGCATTTTTCCCCCTCTCTTTCTTCAGTTGTTCTGGTTAAGAGCTCCTTCGTGGGATCCCCATAAGAAAATCAGCATGTGCATTCCAAGCCACGCTGATTATTCCATCCTCTCACTAAAAATAGGCACTGTGCTAGGTGGCACTGCAAAATAATTCAGGGAATAGAGGAGAGTGGGGGGAAGAGCAGCCCTGTGGAGCCAGGTCAGGCTGTGACCGTGGCGTGTTCGTGCACACCTGGGGAGGTGCAGAGGAGGGATCCTGTCTGCTCACAGAAACACAGCTTTGGAGAGCTCCTGGGGAAGGAGGGAGGGCATTGCACAGAGCAAGGGCCCTAACATTTGTTTAGGAGGATGAATTCTGAATGTTTTGAATTTTGTGAAGAGGTCTGGGCACCTAATTGAAACACCACAGTTGGATGACTAAAGCTGAAAACTGTAAATAATCTAAATGGTATCAGTTGCTGCTAAATAAAAATTACTTTAATGTTTTATGTTTGCATATTTCTAGAAACAAGATGCTGAGCACAAGTGGATGTTTTGGTTTTTAGTCTGAAAGTAAATCCAAAAAGCAAGTGTGCTCTGGTCAACTGAATGGTCTTTTACTCTTCTCCTCATTCTTGGGGTTTTTCCTTACTCTCCCTGCAACCTGCTCTTTATTTTTTTAATTTTTTTTCTCCTAAAAAACTTCTTTGTAGAGTGAGCCAGACCTGGAGAAGGGCCTGGAGATGAGAAAATGGGTCCTGTCAGGAATCCTAGCCAGTGAGGAAACCTACCTGAGCCACCTGGAGGCCCTGCTGCTGGTAAGGCTGGGGCCAGATGCCCGTGCAAACACTGGTGCTTGAATTTTCACTGCTGCTTCTCCCCAGAGCTTCACATGCCATGGGTTACAAGTTGCTGGGTGTAGAAAGTACCTGTTACACCTTCAGTAGAAAGAGGGGCTTAAAGGAAGGACTGGATGTAGCAGAGTTTGGGAGTTGTTAATACTCTTTAAGTATCCTGTGCTGATTATTACGTGTTGCTGTACAGTTGGACAGAGATTAGGGAAATGGAGTGCAAAGGGATTTTAATTGCAGCATTAATATCCAGGGAAAATCCACCTATCAGGGGTGGCTGATCCTCATGAGAGAACTTGTTCATGTCTAGCTTTCAGGAATTGTGTGAATGCAGATCTCAGTTTTCATCAGGATGAAAACTAACTCTATGGACGGATGTGTTGCAGTGTGGCAAAGGTGAACGTTCATAGTTTGCATGATAATTATTTCCTTCTTTCCTCATTTCAGCCAATGAAGCCTTTGAAAGCTGCTGCCACCACCTCCCAGCCTGTGCTGACCAGTCAGCAGATTGAGACAATATTCTTCAAAGTGCCTGAGCTCTATGAGATCCACAAGGAATTCTATGATGGGCTCTTCCCCCGAGTGCAGCAGTGGAGTCACCAGCAACGTGTAGGGGACCTCTTCCAAAAGCTGGTGAGTCAGCTGCCATCACCAAAGGTGCTGGTACCCCTCCCCCATCTCACAGGAGCTGGAGGTTCCCTCTGGTGACTGCAGACACCGAAGGGATCAGAGTCTGTGGCTGGAATAGATGAGAGGTTTCCCACCTCCTCACTTTGCCACTGCAGTGGAGGCCCTACAGCAAAAGTGGCTCTTTCACTGTCTTTAATTAAAGACTGCAGCAAGCTGTGTGGTAAAACAAATACAATTTCACATAAATGTTGAATCTCCAGGGTTTCTGCGGAGTCCTCAAAGCATTTCCTTTAGATGGAGATGGGAGAGGGGCAGTATTGCCCAGTGAACTTCTGAGCACCAGCAGAGAAGCATTCCCCATTACTGTGGAACTCCCCCACACATCCTTCCCTCTCCCTCTGGTGCTTTGCTCTACCTGGTGCTGATTTATGGTCATCACCATTGGCTTTGCTTTTCTGCCACTGTCCTGGCCTTTCTGTTCCCCTTGCTGTTATGCTGATGCAGTCAACCTGCAGCTGAGAATCCTTCAAGCAACCTCAACAAAATTCTCTGAGCGCAGAAAAGGACAAAGACATATACAGCATATTCCTGAGGCTGAATTAAAATTGCTGAGTTTCTGAGCCAGATGACAAATTGTTTGCATTCTAGGAGGTTTTTTTGGTCCCTTTAGCCTCTCCCCTAGCATGTGCAGAGAGCAAAGGATTAAAGGAGCTGTTTTTTCCTTTTTAGAAAAGAAAAGAAGCTCTGCATTCCTGAGGTGCCTCTGGTTCTCAGGGTAGCAGTGACATTCCAGTGAGGGGTTTATTGGCTGGGGAGTGTGCTTTACCAGGGCCCATCAATTGTTAGCAGCTGTGTAGCCCAGCATCAGCCCCATCCCCTGTGGAGCAGGGGGAGCTGGCCTGGAGGATGATGCTTTCTGTACATGCCAGCAGCTCAAGATGAAAATACAGGAATCTGCTTTTCACTGCCAGCATGTTTTAGCCAGGAGGGGTCAAGTTGGTGCCTTGGTGAATAGTTCATGGTATGCAATTTGAGCAGCTGGTTTGAGAGGACAAACCCAGCTGCTGCTGGGTGCTGAAGCAGACACAGAAAGCTGCTGGAAGTGGCAGCCTCACAAGCTGCCCTGGAACTGTGGTGCAGCAATGGGAATAGCACTAATTGGAGAAGACCTGAGCATATTCCCTGGCAGGACTGTCCAGCAGCTCTCTACTCACTGCACACCTACTCAGGCTTTTGTTTCAGACCATTTCTTGTTGGTGCCTGATCTCGGGTGCAGGAGTTCAGCCCTTCCCCTGCTCTTACATTCTCCTGATTTTTCTGCATTTGTGACAGAATTGTTGATTTTGTTGGTTAGCATTGGAAACAAAGGAACACATTGCCCTGGTGCAGGAGGCTTTGAGCTGGCATAGCAGTTTTAGTTTCGGGTGGTTTGGTGCAGCAGTGGTGGGAATTGTTGGACGAGATAAAGCTAATAATTCTTGGCAGGCACTGGGAAGCAACTAGATGAGAGAGACAGCAAGAACATCAGGCTTTATAAGGCATCTCCACTGGATGTACATCAAATCTTCTGGAGCAGACTGTTTACTCGTGGCCATGTCATGCAGTCTGATGATAAACACTGAAATATCCAGATGTCCCTGGGGACATTAATTTTCTGTACTCACGCAAAAAACAGCACAGTAGATTGAAGTTACAGATAGTGGATGCAAAGAGTTTTAGAATTCTGTGTGTTCTGGCACAAAGTATGATCTATTTGCAACATCAAATTGACTGTTATTACACCTTTTCCTGTGGAGAAAAAGAAAAGATGCCAGGCGTGTGGGAGTGAAATACGCTTCTCATTTTTGGAGAATATATTGTACATATTTTTTTATAGCTAGAAAGGAAACTCTTTAGAGCTCTTTTTAGAAATGAAGACATATTTAGAAAACATCATCACTGATAAGCCTCAGAAACAAAAAATGTCCAAAAGCCAACCATTTCTACCAACTCTTGTTTCGTTTTCAGTGGGTTCTTTTTAATTGAAAAAAAAAAATTAAACCAGCACAAAACCAGTGTGTGAGCATTATTGCTTTAATTGGAAGCTCAGTTTTTAATGAAAAAGATGTCTTTGTGATGACACATTCAGAGGAGGAAAATCAAAGCTTAGAAAGACTGTTCAAGAGTAGCAGGAAATGAAAGAGCTGCATGGAAGTGGAGAAACTTTAAAGCTCTGCCATGTTAGCTGGCATCATCCAAATCTGAATGGCATAAGCCCTGCAAATGGTCAGTAATTCTGACAGCAGCTTCTTCACAGGATGGTGCCACAGTGGCAAATCCAGATTTCATTCTCTCCATGCTGCTGGAGTCATCCCTGGTATAAGTGAGCACAGTTTTCCTCAGCTTCAGTCATAACTGTGTAATTTTGTGTAAGGGTTGAGATTGAGTAAAATGTTACCTAGGAATAGCTCACTTTTCTCACCCTGTTAACAGAGTTTGTGCAGGGAATGTTGTCCTGGGAGTGCCTTTTTCTCTTCCATCACCTCTGGCACAAAGCTCCACAGAGAGTGGGGAGCACAGTGGTTATGAGAGAGAGCAGGAGAGGGAAGGAGCAGTGGGGAAGTTCCTGCTCTGTCTCTTGCACACCTGGTGCAGCAGTGCTGAGGTGAGTGCAGCCCCTGGCACTGTCTCCTTGCTGCACCCTTGGCTGCTGCCCGGCCCTGTGGGCTCAGGCTGCCGAGGTGTGCCCAGCCCAGCCTGGCAGCTCTGCAGCACAAAGGCAGCTCTGCACTCCAGACAAGCTTGGAGCCCACCCAGGGATTTCCCAGGCTGGATCTTGTGTTCTCTGGCATGAATATGGCTGAAGTTCCTAAGTCAGCAAATGGGATCAGTGCTAAGACTCTGTGATAATAATGATTTACTACTGCACTCTGAGGCCTGTTCCATCCTCTTCTGGACCAATTCCATATTCCTTTTGCTGGAAAAACTGCCATTTTCTGTCACCTAGTGCCCCAGTCACTGCCATCCAAACAGATTGTGCTCTTTTCTGTATTTTCAGCGCTCTGCTGCCCTTATAATAATGCTCACTAAGGCAGATATGGGTAATATCTGGGTTTGATTTAGTATATCCACCATGCAAAGGCCAACAAGTAGCTTACTGGGGTCACATTTGTGCAGTTGGGCTGAATCATTCCTCCCTGATTCATATGTTGTGGCAAAAAGCCAGCAGCTCCAGCAGCTCCAGTTACATCAATGAGCTGCAATATTAAGAGATACTAATCTGGCAGTTCAGAAGGGGAAAATAGATGTCAGAAATAAGGATGTGTCACTCTTATAGGCTTTCACATCCTTCACAAGTAAACTTGTTCAGCATAGGGTGGAACTGGGTGCATGGGGGCACAAATGCTGGTTGGATAAAGTTGAGAGGTCAGAGATGTTGTTCTGGGTCTGCTCAGCATTCCCTGCAATTGTTTGGTGTGAAAAAAACATGACCTGGTCACTGGATACCAAGACTGACCATCCCAAACTGCCTTCTTCCCCGGGATTTATTAGATTTTGTTTTGCTTCCTGCAGGCCAGCCAGCTGGGAGTGTACCGGGCCTTTGTGGATAACTATGAGGTTGCTATGGAGACAGCAGAGAAATGCTGCCAAGCCAATGCTCAGTTTGCTGAAATCTCTGAGGTAATGTCACGGTGTTCAGACACACGAGCTGTCTGGCTCTGACTAATACCCTGCCATGTCACTCCTGTCTATTCTCCAAGTACCTCTGCAGCCCTGACTTCTGGAGGAGTTGTGAGCTCCCACAGACTCCCTGCTTCAGCTCATGTCCTTGCACTGAATTGTACCCTGGGATGGTCACAGGCACAGCCTTTGTGTGCTGTCCCCACCCAGGGAATCTGCTAGAAACTGGCCTTGCTTTGAGCTTCTCCAGCTCTGTGCCCCCTTCATGCATTTCTAGAAGGGAAAGCTCCATGGGAGTTCCTCAAATGTTTCTCTTGCTAATGATGATTCTGGCTGTGGTATAAAAGCCATCCTTAATGGCTTGCACAGTGGCTGTCAGTGGGATTGCAGGCTTCACTGGCATGGAGAGGAGGGGGTAATTCTCTCATGAAAAAGGCAAGTGTGTCAACCATAAATCTATAATACCATTCTTTGGCTTGCTCTGATTTCCTCCCTGATGGAGGAGTACCTGTCTCAAAGCATTTTGAATATTTTTTAGGCTTCCCAGACCATCAGCTTTCCCTGCAGTGCATGGTCTCATTGACTCTTTGTATTGCAGTGATTATTTCTTGAAGAACTCAGTTGCCAAGAAAACATGAATTTCATAAGTGTCTCCTTAAAAACAATCAGATAAATCATCAGAGCTGAGCGCTACCAGGGGCGTTTAGTGCTCTGAGAAAACTCCTGAGTACATTCTATATCACATTTCCCTTGAGACTTATGAGAAAGAGGTAAAATATGATCTCTCAGTTTTGCTGTTTCTGACAAATAATTCTGAATCATGCCAGTATCTACTGTGTTTGGAATGAGGGTGATGGTCCTTCTGCATTTGTGTCCTGATGAGGATTTTGGAGCTGAACACATTAATGCAAGGCATGGCCCATGGCAAAGAGCAGAGTCAGAGACAGTGGAAGAACTGATGTGTCAAGGTCACCCAGCTCTTGAGTACAGGAGTAAGAAGTGTAACCTGAGGGTACTGAATGCCAGTGCTGTACTTTATTTATTGGTGCTGGGACAGTGGCTGTGTGCTTATGGACACCTTTTGTCTGCAGGTGATTTAAAAACTCCCTCATCCCCGTTGCTGTAGGTGGTTCCCTGCTTCGCTGCATGTCTGTGCTCCTAAGAACATTGCTTCATATTTGAGATGTGTGGGTGCCTGTGACATGGCAGTGGTGGATTTACCAAGGAGGAAAGTGCATTTTTCCATCACTGGCTTGAACTGTGATAGGGCTCTCCTCCTTTCACACCTAGGCTTTCCCCTGGAGGAGCAGATAAGCTGTTGTGTTCCCTGTGATATTTCAAGGTGATTGACCATCTGCTACATGGGTTTTCTTTTTCTTTCAGAATCTAAAGGCCAGAAGCACAAAGGAATCTAAAGATCAGACGATGAAAAATTCATTGGAAAGTGAGTGATCCATGGAGAGAAGACCAGTCTGTCAGGACTGTGTGGAGGCTGTTGCCAAACCTCCACCCTCCTTTTTCTTTTCTAATGCTGGAAGGTGATGGGGTCTGCTGGCTCTGCCTGGGAAGTCAGTTCCCCTTTGCTATGTAGCAGAGCTCGTGCAAAGTAGGATGCCTGCATGGGAAAGTGCCTCCTGGCTTCAAACCTCATCAGTGCCTTTGTGCAAAGCCAGCCCAAACACTGGGCTCTTGTGATTTTAAGAGAACATCTGATACCCAGTGATAGCACAAATGCAACCCCAGCAGTGATGGTTTTATGGGGGCATTTAGAGAGCCTGGTCAAGATCAGGTTTCACAGTGCTTGTCTTTTGTGCATGTGAGTAGAAGACACCCCATGCTAGAAGGAGCTTCCACACTCACTCTTCCTGATACTCCTGCTGCTTTGTTTCCACAGCTCTGTTGTACAAGCCAGTGGATCGAGTGACCCGCAGCACACTTGTCTTGCATGTAAGTAACTGAAGGGAGTTTTCAAACTTTACACCCCTGTCCTATTTTCTGTGACCTTCAAATTTTCCATGGAACTGCAGGACTGCAAAAATAAACCTGTTGAGCTGCATAAGAGCCTTTTCCCTTTACAGCAAGGAGATGGAGTCTATGGGTAGGGTGCTGCTATCTTTGCAGTGATGTCACCAAGAAGTGCAGGGTATTTTTATCTTTATCTAGAGATAAAGCCTTGCTCTCATCTGTGTGAAGAAGCTGGAGCATCTTGTCCTACAGCTCTGATTAGGGGTGCTTCAGCTCTCCTGCCATCCAGGGCTGCCTGTGACCGTGTTCTCTGTTTGTGTTCCTGCTGTCAGGATTTGCTCAAGCACACTCCTGTGAGCCACCCTGACCATCCCCTGCTGCAGGATGCTCTGCGCATCTCGCAGAACTTCCTCTCCAGCATCAACGAGGAGATCACTCCTCGCCGGCAGTCCATGACTGTAAAGAAAGGGGAGGTGAGTCTTCCTGTCTTGTTATTTTCTCAGTTTCTAAATACTGGTTATGTCTTTTCTGTAGAGCTGACTAGGAAGATATGCTGTTAAGCTGTTTGTTGCTAAGATACAGTTTATCCAATGGCCTTGTTCTCTAAAGGATGTGGTGCAGCTGCCTCTGTTTTCTGTTCAGAAAACAGTTTGGAAACCGAGAGAAGTATGATCAGAGTTTTGTCCTTAGCATTGTTGTAGTCATTTGTCATGCGTAATTCCTATGATGCACAGTGCCATGCACTAAATGGATTTGTATTTTACCTGCAAACTGAAACCAAATGGGAAGCCTAGGAGGAGAAAAAGATGAGGGAACATCAGAAGTCATGAAAGATTAGGAAAAGCTGTTTTCCAGCATCTTAATTTTCACCATAAAATTAATTTTCTGCATCTTTATTCTAAAGGAGAGTGTTGTAAATATGACTGGAAAGCAAAACAAATTGAATGGGTTGGGAATGCCAGAGAGATGATTGACTCCTGGGAGTGTAGTATAACCCTTTTCAGCTCTGCAAGGAGCTGGACTGCACCCAGAAGGGTCTGAGATGTTCAGATCCTTCACCTGCATGCAGTGTTGTGCAGGGAGACCACAGAGCTTCTCTGTGGTGGAGTCTGCATTCCTCAGTGGCTTGATTCAGCTGCCTCGTAAGTCCATTAAAAAATGAGATTCAGTCCCTCCTGATAAAGAAAGGCCAGAACTGGCAGAAGGGTTGAGAGAGGGAAGGATGTAGGAGATTGGACACAGAGAGGAGCAGCTCGGATAGTCAAGGTGTAAGAAGAGCTGTGGCAGCATTCCAGACTTGGGCTGATCAGCAGTGACCCAAATTACCCTGTACAAAAGCATCTCTTACAAAGCCCGGGAGATTGTTAAGATACCGTGAACCTTCATGATTTATTCCCAAATCCTGACAGCTAAACATGCTTGCTTTTAGCTGTTAAACTGATTTTCAGCTGACAAAAGGTTTGCTGGAAGCTGCAGTTCTGGGAATTTGGTGCACTTTGTCCTGCAAGTCTTGCTCATTGTCTCATTTTGTCAACCGAGGACACGTCCAGCTGGGAAAAGGAGGGGCTGAGCAATTGGAGGCTGAGGTGGAAGCTCAGCCATCAGTCACCAGTGCCTCAGTGACAGGGGATGGCCTCCTTAAAGTGGCTGCTGATTGAGTCAGAGCAGAAAGCACAGGCTAGAATGCCCCTCGTAGGGGAGGGGGCAGTTTGTGTTCTCTGGTTGTCTGTCAGCATCTCAGTGAGGGATGCAGGCTTTGAAACGTGTCATGCAGAATCCTAATGAGGTGCCAGAGCCCAGGCAGAGGAGGGGGCTCAGGAGGATGATCCTGCTGATGGCTTTTTGGAGCAGTGTATTTGTCAGAGCTCAGAAGGCAGGAGGAGAGGCACGGCAGGACTGGGCTCAGCAGGCCTGGTCACACTCTCACTGGCCCTGCAGTGACTCCAGGTGTGACGTGGGGAGGGAGAAAGAGAACATGCCAGAGGAGAGGGCTGTGGGTGTGCTAGGGGGGACTGGGAAGCCTTTGTGCCCTTCCTCACTGCACACAGCTTTTCCTGAGCCCAGGGAAGAAAAGGACTTGCCTTCCACTCTGGGAATCTGACCATGAATATTTTCTTTAGTCATTTGGCAGCAATATCCCACTTCTATCAAAGCAGTAGTGCCCCAGTTGAACCCTCTGTGTCCTGAGAGTAGGTATGTTCACTCTTCACGTAGTAATGCAGAAACACAAATCTGCTCCCAGCTACTCTGTGTGGGTTAGTGATGGCTGTTCCTTCCTACAAGCTGCTCAGCTTGGGGTCATAACTGGGTTTTGTTTATGCCTGTAAATCTTTCCTTTTCTATTTATCCTTTCCTCCCACTCGCCTTGCTGGTGCTTCCCCCGGGGTGACAGGACAGTGTGTGGATTGCATCTCCTAATTGACTGCTCTCAATGCATAATGCATTTTTTATTTTAATGAATCACCAGCTTGCTTTGATGGCTTTTTTCATTATTTGTCTTCCTCCCATTGAAGTTTCCTTGGTGGAAAGGAAGGAGGGTAAAATAGCCTTTTCCTCTCATGTATTGCTTAGGTGCTGATCTCAGTTATCTTTTTTCACAGTCCTTGCCTTTTATGTGGAATATTTTTTCCTTTTGAGTGTATTGTGGGGAGGAATCAAATCTCCTTTGCCAGCCTCTTGCTCCAGCTCTTTTTTTCCTGATTGCTTTGAACTGGGGGAAAGCAGCCAGTTGTTAATCTCCCTAGTGACAGGCTGCTAAGGAGGGGAATGTGCAGGTCAGGAGAGAGTACAGGCTCATCAGCACAGTGTTGTTCTGTTTTGCAGAGGTGATTCCCTGCTTTGGGAGCAGTGACTCAGCCTGCCCTGCCTGCTGGGCTCCCTGTGTGGTGCCAGGTGTCCATCCTGCCCTCCAGCCCCCCAGTTCTGCTGGGATCCAGAGGCTTTGTTCTAATCTAGACTCATGCCTAGGAACTGGGAGGTTTCTGTCATGTGGTTTGATTTGCTGGGCTGGATGAGTATTTCAGGTAGTGCAAAGAGATGGGAACAAGGGGAGTAAAATCCTTCCCCAGAGGGCTAGAAAGAGCTGCAGCAGGGAAGGCAAGATTGGTGCAGTGAACCTGTGAGCAGAGGGGTTGGTCCTTGCTGACTGGAGCAGACTTTGCTGAGGGCAGTGGTACAGAGGAGCCAGCAGAGCCTCAGCCCCAGCCTGGCAACACAGGGGAGCCAGGGGGGCATCTCTGGCCTTTGGGGTCTGTTTCCATTCAGCTTGATCCACTACATTCTCCTGCTCCCTTATTTTCATCCCATCTTTCTACTTTCATAGTTTTACCTCTTTTACAGTTTTTTAATGAATTATCTACAGGTACCCACTTTGCTAACCCTCCAAATAACCAAGCACATGCATGGAGGGGAAGGGAGTCTAAGTAGTCCTGTACTTTGTGGATTGTGAGTGGTGGAGTCATCCAGCCCTTGGGGCCATGGAAGAGGCATCTTCTTGTCACTGCTGATCCTTGTGCACCACTGTTGTCTTGGTTTAAACAAGGAATGAGTTTAAGGTTCTGCTGGGGATGGTGCCTTGGGAAAGTAGGAAAACAAATGCATTGGGATGAAGGATGTGTCACTGTTATGTGCAGGAGGGCAGTCAGAACCTTCTCTAGGTACTGCATGTTGGGTTTTTTCAGCTAAGCCCAGATGCAAATGACTGTAGTGCTTGTGTCCTGGCCTGCCAGAGGTCAAGGCTGGTGTTTCCAGCTAATTCATTTTGTAAAGCAGAAATGAATGAACAGCAAAAAATTGCAGAGTTTACTTGAGAGGTGGTGGTCCCTTCCTTGACTGCTGCTCCTCTCGTGCTCCTTGCAGAGTGTTGTGCCAGGGCAGTGCAGACCAACCTGGGTGTGGGGGCTGCCACTCTGCCTTGCCTTGGCCATGCTCTCCCATCCTCTCTGGAGCATTCATACTGATGTTTGTGTGATCCCACAGCAGCACAGAGGAAAGGAGCCTGGAGTTTTGGGTCACTGCTGGCTGAGTGGCTTCATGTCTGGTCTCATCAGCACTGGTCCAGACACAAGGGAGCTGACAGGCAGCTTTTTTTGGGAACAAGCCCAGTAGATCACATCACAGATCTGCTTGTGCTACTGTACACCTTTGTCCTTGCCCTGGAGAGGGGAGGCTGCTTGGCAAGCTGCTCTACTGTTTCTAAATGTGGTTTTAAACTGCAGTGGAGGGATGGCTAGCATTGCCTTAGGCTTCTGTTTGACTTCTTAGAGGACCAAGTGTGCTAGAGAAGGGAAAGGACAAAGGACGTGTGCAAGGGAGCAGAAGTGCAAACTGAAGCCTTTGAAAAGCTGAAGTGAAGTTAGACAGCCATGCACAGCATGGGGCCTGGTGCCTACTGCTCCTGGGGGCCTTGGGCAGATGTTGGCAATAGAGCACTCAGGAATTATCTTGGCTGCTCCACACTCTGTCTTACAGCTGGGGCCAGAGAGCTCCTGGGGACAGGAGCTTTGGGAAGAAGAAAGAGGCCATTAAAATGCTCAAAGAGCAGCCAGTTTAACTCCCTAGGCAGAGCATCCCTTTTTTTTTTATTTTGCAGTGCTGGTCTTGCAACACACTTACACACACGAGGAATCATTTTCTTCCTACGCTCTGCAGAAAGCCAAACCACCTCTTCCTCACTGACATGTGCCAATACCCATCTCCTGGTTTTCCCCTCCTCCCTGTGCCTCACACATGTCCCAGCCCTTCCTGGGGCTCTCACCCACGCACGCTGCAGGCCTCTGCTGTCAGCACATGGGATGAGCTCCTTCCTCAGCTCACAAGTGGGGAGATGGCCTTTTGTGCAGCTGTGGGTCTGCTTGAGTAGGTTTTTAAATTCCACTTTTTGTCATGTGTCTCAGACAAGCTGGCCACACTTCCTGGAGTTAATCAGTCTGTGACAGCAGCAGGATTTATCATATGCAAACAGCACAAAAACACTGTAGGATGAATAGATGAGCACACAGGTAGTCGTGAGCTTGGTAGCAGAGGAGGGGAAGATGCTCAGTGACAGAGGTAAGAGGAGGAGGAGGACAGCAACAGGCAATCCAAAGAGGATAACCAAGCTCTGGAAAAGGTACAGGGAGAGCTCTTTTGTTCAGAGCACTGAGGTGGGTGGGAGAAGAAGCAGATGAAAACATGCAAAGAAAAGCAGGGCCTGGAAAATAGATGTGGAACTTACATTGCACCAGTAGAGGAGCTTTGCAAGAGCCTCTGAAGTTAACAGCACAGACCTTGTGTGAGAGATTAAAGATGAACCTAATTCACTCTATTATCAAGACTTTTCTCCCACACTTCTGGAACGTCTTTCTGAAGCTGAGCTGAGCTCCTGTGCTGGACACCTGCCAGACATGGGGGCTGTCTGTGGAAGAGAGGGGGTCACTCTGCCACTTTCCTGCTACTGTCACCCCATCACCCTAATCTTATGTTCGCTTGGATGTTTATTTGGTGTTTCTGTAGTCAGTGTTATTTCAGGGTATTTTAGGAAATCTTTAGCACCTTTGGTTACTTTAACAAACAGAGTCACTCAGGGAACAAGGTACAGAGATGGTTTCCCACAGGAGAGCTATGATATGTCAGTACAGCAGGCTCACCCATCCAAAAAACCTTGTGTTTCAGGAGACCCCATTGAACAGGAGGCCACCAAAGGAATAGCTGTTGGTGGCCCTGAGTGGGAGGAATTGACCAGAACTACTTGGTTCCAAAACTGCAGAGCTGAGCTGGCACAGGCCTCTGAGTGGCACAAGCCCTGTCTGAGGGGGCTGCTGGCTCCCCCAGGGTAGGAGAGGATGGGCTGACTCATGTCAGGAGGTCCAGGAAGGTGCCCTTTGCTCCCACACTGTGGGGTTTGGCGGGGATCTGGTAAGCCATTGGGAAATCCTTTTATTGTTTCCCTCTGACCTGCTGAACCTCCCACAAGATGACTCATTTGCAGCAAAGGATGTGCCCCTTTGCTGGAAGTGCCCCTCCTCAGCTCCACGGATGCTGAGCAGCCTGGGGCATGCCTGTTTTACCCAGCCCTAATGAAAGTTCTCTTTTCCAAGAAAAGCTGGTAGTGAGGAGAGATTTCCTGAGTTGATCCAGAAATGTTTTCTCCTGTACTCTCTTCCCCAGATGCTTGGTTGCTCTTTTGGCAGTTCATCCCTGCTGCTTGCAGGAGGGACACCTTCCCAACAAGCTCCCATGAGCTAGGAGATAAGGAGGAAGGGTTCTGGGAAGCTTCATGTTTCTCTCTGACTGGAATGTATCTCTTTCACCTCTTTCCTTCTGTTCCAGCCAAGCTTAGGAAGTACAGGCTTGTCTTCTTCCACCCGGCTCTCTTTGTGGGACTTTTTGCTGCCTCAGGGTTGCACTGTGTCTGTCAGTGATAGGATTTGGTTCCCAGGAGTGCTAACCCAAATAAACTCAGTGCCACCTCAGCCCCAGATGAGAATGAGAAGGTTGCTGGGTCACTTGGCATGGAATGTCTGAGCTTTCTGCTGAGGTTTTGGGGAGATGTGCTCTCTCAGCAGGGTGCTGGGCTGGGGCCCTGGCTCCTCTCACACACTGCCAGTGCCTGGCAGAGGCAGACAGAAGGTCAGGTCAGGACTGTGCCCTGTCAGTGCCAGGCAGGGAAAGGACAGTGCCACCTCCTGCTGGGTAGCAGAGATGAGTAAGCTGTGAGGATGTCTTTACACCTACAAACAATGAGCAGAGGTTGAGCTGGCAGCAAGCAGCTATTCTCATTGCTCCAGAGGAGCTGAGCTGATTTGCAGTGTAATTAATATGCATCAGATCTAAAACCTGAGATTAGGGGTTTGGCTTGCTCAGAAAATATCTTTCCCCGCTTATTATTATTGCTCCCAAATGAAATTCTTTACAGGAGTAGAGAGTGTTCTTGTGCTACTGACAACATACCTCCTCCTGTTTGTTTATTTATTTTCAAAGCTCAGTGTTTCTAGTTTCCTGTCTGGGGCTTGCTCTGCCAGGCAGGAGGGGAAGGCGTGCTCAAGTGCCCATCAGCAGCAAAGGCAGGAGTGCAGGCAGGAGTTCTCTCCAAAAACACTGAGAAGAAGCCAGGACGATCACACCCACCTAAAAATAAACACTGACATATGTACAGGCCTTTGTGAGCTGAATCACTGCTGGATGCCAGATCTCCCCAGAGTCCTGCCCAGAGATGGTGCAGCAGTCTGCCAGGGAGCAGCCTTGCTTCCTGCACCTCTGGGAGAGGTGCAGCTTTTGCTGCCGTGCTCACAGATCTCCTGGACCTTTGTGTAATGGAAGGCAGCACCAAGATGAGCTGCTGACACTGCTCCGTGTGCTTTTGCAGGTAGCTGTGGTGCTCTTGTAGCTGCAGACAGGAAAA
This sequence comes from Fringilla coelebs, assembly GCF_963513975.1. NCBI lineage: Eukaryota > Metazoa > Chordata > Aves > Passeriformes > Fringillidae > Fringilla > Fringilla coelebs. The sequence goes on along the minus strand of NC_140043.1, from coordinate 4,176,398 downwards.
TGCAGGCTCCTAGTCCCTGTCAGGAAGTGTAGGGTGCTGTGGGACAGATTGTGGAAAAAAAAAATAATGTCTGCAAGGGCATTTCTTTGTCATGTGTTCCTTTCCATGATGCCTGCTAGGCTCAGGACTGATGTGGTTTGTTTTAATTTTGGAGAGCCAAGATGGGAAGAATGGTAGGCAGGAGGGGGTTTGCACTCCCACACCCTTGGCAGGGAATGCGTTCGGGGTTTGTTAAGTCACGCAAGAAACAGAACCCAGGGGCATCGCCTGAGAAATGGAGGCATCACTGGTGGTGAGGGGGTCCTGACCTTGCCCAGGGGAGCTGCTCTCGTGGTGCTGCCCCTGAAGATCCTTCTGTGTGTGTCAGTGTGGGGGTCCCGAGCCTGGGGTGGGCAAGGCTGGCAGTGAGGCAGCTGGGGAGGTGCTGGTTGGCTCTGGGCAGGGTTAGCAGAACTCTCCTGTCTCCAGCCACAGTGCTGTCTAGGCAGATGTGGGATGTCTGATATGTCACTTAGCAATGTCAGAGGAGCATCCACTTGGCTGGAATAACCAAGGAAGTACAGGTCAGGGAAGAGTTCCTTAGCATACCTTAGCACGTGTGGGGAAGCTGATGGTTCCTGCTTGTACTGGCTGTGAAGTGAGGCAACACTGACAGTTATACACGTTGGTGGAAATAAAACCTGCCCAGAGCTGAATGCCCTGACTTCTGCTTCAAAATCAGTGGGAGGTATCTGTTCCAGGTGTTCACTGAGCCCTGCTGATCCTGACAGCACCGTGGAGGACCTGAGCACAGAGCAGGGCATGAAACTCCTGTCGTGGTCACTGGAAGGAGCACACAGCCACCTGTCTACATGCCAGCATTCCAGCCTTTTGGGCTTTTAACTATGGAGTCATCTGTACTGCCCCTCCCCCATAAGGGAATTAGGAAAGCAATGGTTCTGCCTACCAATGTGTGCCCCTTCTTTAGGAGGCTGTTAAAATCCATGGAACTAGAAGCAGGATTAAAGGCATCAGAGTTGTGCAGCTTCTTTGCATCTTCTAGGTTTGGGGAATCTTTATATGATGTATAAAGAAGATTCCAATAGGCACATGGTGAGGGTACATCCAGATGGTCCTTTTAAAGCAAAGGCTGATAAGGGACTCCTGAGAAGTTTACCAGATACACGTTCAGAAATTATCCCTTAACAGCACTCGTATTAAGAAGCAGCCATGGCATTCAGCTGTTAATGTTGACAAAGTCGTTCTGTGAATGGGAGAGGAAGGGGTCGAGGAGAGCTTTGCTGTCCCTGCTGGGGTGGCTGAAGCTGATGCAGAGGCTGGGAAGTGACTGAGAGAAGTGGCTCCGGGAGAAGCGGTGTGTGCTGCTCTCTGCTGGCTCGGGAGAGGATGATCCGCTGGCAGGGATTCAGGGACTCTGGAGCTGGGCAGTGACTCACAACGAACTGCACTTGGGCTCAGGAACAGGTGATGGAGACAAGCCCAAAGTGTGCCCCAGCACCAGGGTGGGGAGAAGATGCATGGCTCTTTCTGCCTTTGGAGAGAGGGCTGCAGCAGGGAGCAGAGTTGACAGCAAGGAGTATTTAGTAGGCTTTTTCATTTTTCTGAATTAGACAAATGTACTGAATTTGCTCTGGGAGGAGTCGAGTTTAAGGACTTTGTTGCCCCAGTGCCAAATTTGGAGCTGGTATTGCACTGGAACATGCTTCCTGTTTTTTTCCCCAGCACCGGCAGCTGCTGAAGGACAGTTTCATGGTGGAGCTGGTGGAAGGGGCTCGCAAGCTGCGCCATGTCTTTCTGTTCACTGACCTCTTCCTGTGTGCCAAGCTCAAGAAGCAGATCGGAGGGTGAGAGTTTCCTTTTGGACTTTGTGCTTTGCACCTTGGCTGCAACAGAATCCTGGGTTTAGCCTGCAGTTTTAGTTGCTTATGGATACCCCAGACCTGGGTAACCATAATACACAACAAATAGTTAGATAAGAAATGGTCAGCAAGATAGGAATGTTTACTGTATGAGATCCTGTCTAAGTCCTGACCCTTCAGGAAAGGTAATTTCTGCCATCCCTGCCCTGAGCCTACCTAGGAGAGCAGGAGATGTTGTAGCTGCTGGTATTCTGGACAAATGTCAATAATTTTTCTACTTCCCCTTTTAATAGGTGACATTCTTCACTTTTTTTTATGACTAGGGTTGTTAATATTGGCTTTGCAGCTACAGCCTGTTAACAGTTTTACAGAGAAATGGCAAAGGTGCCAGACTATGTGTAAGCAGACTATGTGTCAAGCCCAAAGTGCAGTTATTAAAGCAGTTTTGCTGACAGTTTTCACATGTGAGGGGGGAGGAACCATTACCAATGCACTTGCCTCAAATAGGGCTTCTCTTAATTTGGTAAACATTCTTCTTGAGGAGACATCTCTTATCTTCTTGCCCTCCTCAAGCAAAAAGTTATGCCTGCCCTTTTCAAAGCACATGCTTGTGAGGAATGAACCTTCAAAGGAGTGGGACATTCCCAAGAGTGAATATTCCTGACAGCACAGGTGAAGAGGGAATAAATGACATGAAACATGTAAAAAGTGCTGCTTATCCTGGTGAAATCCCTGGAGAATGGCAGCCATGAGCTGTAGTTTCTCTCCCCTGGTTGGATTACACAGAGGTTTATGTGCATTGGCTCACCTGCCCCACCTTGGCCCCAGCTCGGTCATGAGAGACTCGGGTTCAGATCCCAGGGGGCCACCAGGTCACAGGTGTGGCAGAGCTTTAGAACTCTGCCACTCCAGAGGCTTCAAAGAGAAAGCATGCAGGACCAAAATTGTCTGCAGGAGATGGATGTGGTTCTTAGGATGAAAAGAGCTAGATAACAAAATGACTTGCCTTTTTATGTGCTGTACCAGCTACTGGCCCTGCTAGGCTGTCTTGCTGAAAAGCAGCCTGTTGCCAGACTTTTTCCATATGGGAATCACAGTAAAGTTGGGCCAGTATCTGCATCTTCTGCACTATAGCAGGGAAGAGCTTGTGGGAAGGACTGGGTGTTGCCAAACACCAGCAGCAGTAAAAAGTTTGGACCTTCTGCCTTTCAGAAAAAGCCAACAATATGACTGCAAGTGGTACATCCCACTCACTGACCTCAGTTTCCAAATGGTGGATGAGTCTGAGGCAGTGCCCAATATCCCACTGGTACCTGATGAGGAGCTGGATGCCATGAAGATCAAGATATCCCAGATCAAGAACGACATCCAGCGGGAAAAGGTAAAGGAGTCGAGCACTCCAGGGCAATGCAGACACAGGTCTGTGCTCAGAGGAGGTGCTGGGGGCAGCTCTCCCAGGGCTGCACAGTGTGGGGAGCCAGGCTGCAACAGGCTGCTCAGCAGGGGCTTTGCTCACCCGAGTGCACAGCCTGGGTGATGCTGCCCTGTGAGGAGGCAGAGACAAAAAGACTCTGTGGCTGTTCCCAGCAGCTCCTCTATTCCTATGAGCATCCATGTGGAGGGCAGAGATCTTATGCTGCAGACATGAAAAGAACTGGGAGTGTTATTTGCCAATTTCTGGCTGTTAAATTATGATCCTGCCAGTGATTTTGGTCAGAAGCCATATACTCTTGATTTTTAGCAGGCTCAGTTATGCCTTTGAAGCTTTTTCCTGCTTCACTGATGTCAAAGCAGCAGCAAATGCATAGAAAACAGCAATTATGCTGACAGTCAGACATGGACATGGTGTCTCTGGCCCAGGCTTCTCTTTGCTTGCAAGATATATTTTCTGAGAGCTGTTAGATCCCAAACCTTCCTGGAGCCTAAAAGAGAAAGAAGAGTTTGAACACTGTTGGTATGTAGGGTAGGATATGAATAACATTGATCATGCTGTGGGAAGGTTATTCCCCACATTTCCAAAGAACATGCTTCTGCCTCTCAGCCCTGGCTGGCTTTCAAAGAGGGCTTCCTGGCAAAAGTAAGTTATTAGGAAGAATTGTGGAAGCTGTTTACTCACCAGCTGCAGGTGTCTAAGATTCATGCTTTGGTGCATCAGTGCTAAACAATACACATGGCTGGGTTTGGTACTGGATTTTATCCAGGAAAAACTGTATTTTTAGCAGACTTCTGATGAAAATGGATCAGCGGGTGGTGAGTGGGAGAGTTCTGGGCAGCTTCTACAGAAGTTCCTTAGAGTCTCCTTAGTTAAGGACACTTGGAGGACCTGGCAGTGCTATGGCTGCCCAGTGACATGATGCTACTGCAGCCTCTGGAACAGAAAACACGGGGTACAGCTGGGACAGTGGGCGCACACCTCTGCACTTCAGCTGGGACAGCTGGAATCGGGAACAGAGCCCCGTCCATGTGTAGAGATTGTGCAAATAACACCCTTCTGAGCAGCTGGGAGTCCTGTGGATCCTACTGACAGCATTTCTGCTGCTCTGGGGCCATTTACCTACTCACAGGGTAGAGACTGTGGATTTCAAAATAGCAGTTTGTGTCAATGAGGGCAGATTTGAAGAATAACACGTGTCCTCTGCTCCCTCTCTCCCACACCCTTCAGAGAGCCAATAAAGGCAGCAAGGTCATTGAGAGGTTGAAAAAGAAGCTGTCGGAGCAGGAGTCCCTCCTCCTGCTGATGTCTCCCAACATGGCCTTCCGGGTGCACAACCGCAACGGCAAGGTGAGAGCGCCCTCGGGCCAGAGACCCTGGGGGCCCGTGTCTGTGCCTGCACGGGCTCCTGCACAGCAAGGGCTTTGTGGCCTCTGCTGTGTGCCCTCAAAGCACTGCCCAAGCAGCAGCCACCTCACCTTGCTGTGCCAGAGGTTATGATGGTATCCTATAAGGCTGTGACTAATTTGCATTCAAGAGTGGCATTTAAGAAATAACGACAGAAATGAATCCCCTGTCTCAGCACCAGTCCTGATGCAGCATGCCACTGCTTCGTCTAGGCCTCCATTCCTGGTGCAGCTGAATTCCTATTGTGAGGAATAGCACAAGCTGCCATGGGAGCTGCTGCAGGGCCACAGCTGCCCTTGGCAGGGTGGGATTCTGTGAGCTCTGAGTGTCCATGGGCACGTGTCCAGAGCCCAGCCTGTCTTGACAGAGATGTGATGCAGGATAAGTGGCAGGAGTGCCAGCAGAACAGTCTGTCCAGCAATTTGCACTGGGGGAGGGTGGGAGCAGGCAGGCCCTGCCCTCAGACTAATGCATACCCTATTTTCTTGTGTGTTCCTGGGTAGAGTTACACATTCCTCATTTCATCGGACTATGAAAGGGCAGAGTGGAGGGAGAATATCCGGGAACAGCAGAAGAAATGTGAGTATCCCTCAGCTGTCATTGGTACAAATACTGTGATCTTAAGAGAGCAGGGCTCCAGAGGATGAGGTGTGGGACAGGCTTCCCTGCCGAAACAGAGATCTGTGTTGAAATCCACAACACTGTATGGATGTCTCCTGCCTGAGGCTGTTTGGGGAATTAGAGAGAGCAGTTAATAAGTAAATGTGTGTAGAGATTCTCCCATTTACCCTAGAGATCAGAGCTCAATGCAATTCCAGGGGGAAGAGCCATACCCTTTCCCCTGGCTCCATTCAAAAGAAACTAAGTTACTTTTATGGCATGGTGTTTTTGGCTTTGCAAGGAACTAAGAACCCCTCTATTTCCTGTGAACCATCTTGAGATTTGGAAGAATAACTACATATACCCCCAGGAGAGCTGCCTGCAGCAGTGCTGCCCAGAACACCTCTTTGCTGCTGCTGAGCAGTGCCCAGGGAGCACTATCCCCTGTGTGCCCAGGATGAGGGGTCATGCATCCAGCCTCTCCTTGGAATTTTTACTCCTCCCTCTTTCAATCTCCTTGGTAGGCTTTAAAAGCTTCTCACTCACATCAGTGGAACTCCAGATGCTGACAAACTCCTGTGTGAAGCTTCAGACAGTGCACAACATTCCCCTCACTATCAATAAGGAAGGTAAGACCTCTGGGTTTTGCTTTCACATGGTGCAGCTGCAGTGAAACTCTCCCCCTGCCTGATTTTGTGCTTTCCCCTAGAACTGCTCTTATGGTTCCCTTTTGCTACAGGTTGCAGGCATCCTCCAGTATGTATTCATCAACTATTAAATGGTCCTTGCATGCAGCTGTTTTGTAATATATTGGAGTGCCTGGTGGACTCCTAGCCTTGAGCTGTGTCTGAGAGTCCTTTGGAATAACACGAGTTGGCCAAAATTGTGTCAGGGGCCATCCTAAATTCCTACTTAATCTGCTAATGTAGACTTAGCCTCTATAATTTACTTTTTCTCCTTTGAATTTCTTCCATGCTGTCTTGCTGATTCTAGAACTGTCACTGTAAAAGCCCCCCAGTGCCAGAAGGTATTACAGGTGCCAACTGTGAACAGTCTCCTGTCTTGCTGAAGTGGTTGTTACTTGCTCCTGCCATCCTTGGGGACTGTTCACCCTCTGCTCATTAACCTGTGTAATATCAGTCTCATCACTCTCACTCTTGGCTCCACTGTGAATGTAACAAAATCCCCTGGGTCTTTTGTACAGATGATGAATCCCCAGGTCTCTATGGATTCCTGAATGTCATTGTCCACTCTGCCACGGGATTCAAGCAAAGCTCAAGTGAGTTACAGTTCTGGGACACACAGGAGGTACTGACAGGGGGTGGATAAGCCATGTGCTGGGACAGCTGGATTGCAGCATCTGTGGTGATGGTGAGGAGGAGAGGTGTTTTGGGGAACTGGAAGTTCTGCTCTTAACTCTCAAAAAGATCAGCATCAAGGATTGAGCACACAGCAGTTATTGTTAGGCCTAGTCTGTTTGAGGTTTTAAGCAGTGTTTGCTTATTACCCAGCTGCTCTAGAAACAAGTCAGCCCTTATCCTGAATTCTTTCAGCTGTATTTTGTATTACAATGAAAGAATGAAAGGTGTTCTCTGGCATCCAGAATTTTTGTTGGGAAGAAAGTGGTGTTAAAATTCAGGGGAATGACTTGACAGAAGAATCAAAAAAGTGCCAGAGCTTCTTAAGGACAGCTGGGCTGATCAAAGTGATGAGATTTGTATGGGATGGTGTTACTGGCAGTAATACAGAGATGATGGAAATGAAGGCACCTTGTGCAAGTGATTATTGCAAGTTAGGAGATTCTAGATATTTTTTTTAAGTTTTTGTCTCCCCTGTCTCCCCTCCTCAGATTTGTATTGCACATTAGAGGTGGATTCTTTTGGGTATTTTGTGAACAAGGCCAAAACTAGAGTTTACAGAGACACCACAGAGCCCAACTGGAACGAGGTAAGTTGGATTTTTCTTGATGTGACTTGTTCCATGTGCCAAACATCAACACATGATGGGCAGAAGACCTGCCAATGAAGGGAGGTTGCTGCATGCTCAGCACTTGTGCTGCACATGCTGCTTCTCAGAAAACACTTTTCTGCCAGGTTCATTTGGCTGTCAGGGCTTGCAGAAGAGTGTCTCTTGGATTAGTGGTAGTTAAACAAACAATTTGATACAAATGTGTCTTGTCCAGCATTTCATCTTTTAAACAGATGCATGCCTGACAGTTTTTTGAAGACACAAGTAAAAATATGTTGAAGGAGATGGTTTTGTTTATTTGTTGAGAGGGGGAAGAATTAGCTGTGGACATTTTGCCTGTTTACAGCCAACTCAGACCTGCTGGTGAGCAAAATTTCTTACATGGAATGTGAGCAAATCTGTATCTTTGAATAATACTTTGCTGAGACCTGTGAAACCTGACTAAGGAGTGAACCATCTTGGTCTCCAATTTGACCACCTTATAGATACAAAATACAATTTCTGCTTATTTCTAGACCAAGTTCAGTAGGGAGGAGGTTTTGGCCAGTCCTGAAATGTCCTTCTGATGAGTATTAAAGAGACTGTATTGATTATTCTGAGCCTGGTGTCTTGTTGTGATGCAGCCGTTGCTCTTTCCTTTCCTGGTGCCCTGCAGGAGTTTGAGATTGAGCTGGAGGGCTCCCAGACACTGCGGATTCTGTGCTATGAAAAGTGCTACAACAAAACCAAGCTCACCAAAGAGGATGGAGAGAGCACAGATCGCATCATGGGGAAAGGTCAGATCCAGGTAAGACAGTGCTCAGCTCACTCCTGATACCCTTACTGCAAAACATCACAGGACTTTTGAATCCTGCTGGTCACCACAGAGGTTTTTTCTGCCTTCTGATTGTTCTCAGCATTGAAGATTTTTCCCTCAGATAGTGAGGTACACAGTGTGATTCACAGGCAGGAAATCAGCAGCTTTGTCCCTCTTGCTTTGTGCCCTATGCCTGCTCCATGGAATAGCTGCTTGTTTTGATCTCTCCTTTGCCCATTAACTTCAAAATTTCCACACCACTGTATAGGAAGTGCCCCTGGGCACTGGTTAGGATGCCTAATTTGTGACAGGAGGATGCAAGAATATTCTCTCTACTCTGTAAATCATGTGCACAGAGGCTGCCATCTGTGTGTGCTGGAAGTTGATGGATGTGTTGGCCAGGCCCTGGGACAGCCTGCCTGTCCTACTGACTGCCATGCCCAGAGTGTGGTGTCCATGACAGCGTCTGAGGAACGTTTCCACTGCTGGGAATTGGCCTGGGACACTTTGTGTGGCAGATGTCTAATACAATGGAGGAGGTGATGATTGCAAAGTGCTGCTGCTCTTGGGGAGTAAAGCTGGATGTAGGGGAAATCAGGCCTTGTGTGGAGAAAAACATGGGGAACATATGTCCCCATCCTGTACTAGTTTGTTACACTGTCTGTCCACAGCTTTAGGAGGGTGTTTAAATGCCTGCTCTAAGGACACATTCTTTGTGTTGGAGTGGCTGTTGAACAGAACAGGGACCCTTCCCAGATAACTTTTCCTTTCTGTCATGTTTAAAGATCTCACCAGTTCCCCTCCATTTAGGTGTGGCTGTTCATCCCCCTGTGGATGACAGCTTTCCCTGGCCATCACTGCAGTGATGGTCATGCAGGCCAAGGCCATTTGTGAGATTGCAGAAGCAGCTCAGGGTGAGGGTGGCCTGTGGGATCACATCCCACCTTTGCTCTGGCAGGGTTCATTGCCTAAATGACTTTGATCAGGCCTCTTCTTCCCTCTCTCCTGTTTTCAGAGAGAGCTTTTGTCTCAGATGCATGGTGGGATTTGGAAGGGAGCTGGTGTGCAGATCAATAAATGCCAGCACAGGCTGCTGCTGTCTGTGTGTCTCAGCTGACCAGAAATCCCTATGTCCCTTCAGCTAACAAAGGCTGTTTTCCACAGAGCTGAGCAACTACAAAAGAGCCCTGAAATGCCCTGGAGATTTGTGTGCTCATAACAGAGAGCCCTGAAATCACTGACCTGTTAAATTCTACAAATATGTTACATAGAAAGATTATAAAAAAGCAAATAAAATCTTTCACATTTTTGGCAATTGTTTTCTTTCTCTCAGCCATGGGTATTTTTATGCACAGCAATTGTATATTCTGTAAATATATTTTATACTTTAGTAAATAAATATATTCTTTGATGGCAATTAAATATTAATTGCATCTTGATTCTTGTAGAGAAACCTAGACAGTGGGAAGGTTAAAAAAATCAATTGAAATGTTTTTAATCAATGTACAAATGCTGCATTCTGTTATATCATAAAAGGCACATGTAAAAGCTCTCCTGATTTCTGTAAATCCCCTTTGCAATTTATAAAGAAACTTGATGAATTGCCAGAGTAACCCCTTAATTTTCAGTGATTTCTGTCCCATCATGGATTTCAAACATTATTGAATCAAATAGAAGTCATATGACAGTCTGGTAAAATTTTGGATTGATAAAAATTATTAAAGGTTTTGATTTTGGTTTAGTTCTATTTTTGAAGTAAACACCATTTCTCTATTAAGAAACCATAATGAAGGTTGGCTGTTCTCCCAGGTGCTTTTATATCAAATTTTGTTTACCTTAGAATTTGTAGTTTATCCTGGGTTTCTGATTTGTTGTTGCACTGTCATTATTCAGCCCAAGTTTGTCTGTCTAAAGGTAAGGTCTCTGAGGTTGGGTGAGGATTTTTGTTTCATAAATTCCTTTTAGTTAAAAACTCTGGGAACATGAAGAGTTGTGTCTGCATCCTTCTGTTGATAAAAGCAGAGAGGTTTCTCTGCTGGCCAAATTGCAGTGTATTGTTAAGCCATGAATTATTGTAAATATGCAACTTCCCACTACTGGGAATTCTGACTCACCAAATACTGAGCCTCAGTGATGAAGACAATCAAGGAGACTCGGACTGTTTTGGCTGTAAAAATGTTTATTAAAACTCTCCATTACATTATGGCAGTGAAGGAAGGAAGGCTGGAAATTGGTCCATGTCACAAGTTTCCAGGAATGGGCAGCAATTTTAATAGCTCCCATTGCTCATACTTTCTTTTCCTATGGAATATTTTATTTGTCTGTCTTTACAGCCAGATGCAAGAGCTGCTTCTTTCCTGCCAGTCTGCAAGTTTTTTATCTCTGAACATAAACCCATGAGGTTTTAGTGTAGGAGAACCTCCTGTAAATGCAGGAGTGAAGTCCTCACCAGAGCTGGGCACAGCAGTGCTGGGTGTGCAGTGTTGAACTGACTGGCACACGAGGCTGGGGGCTTCTGTGCACCTCAGGCATGAGAAACACTATTCCTGAGTACACTGTGAAACTGAAATTACTGGGGGAGCTGGAGGAGGACAGAATGGACATCAAATGATGGGAGGAAATGTGAGACTTAGTTCAGTTCAGCTGTGGGCATATGCCCCTCTCATTGTGAGCACCCTGGGCTTTTCTTTCTGTTGTTACCTTGCAGTCCATCTTTGGTACTTGGCTGGCCCTTTGGCTCCTTGAATTTTGCACTTCATGTGGCAGACACATCCCCGTGTTTGGAGTGCAGCAGCCTTTTGTTTGGTGTTGAGACTGTACCACTGGGCACATTTGTCAGCAGAACCAGCCTGGATGTGGGAACTGTTGAGTGAGTGAAGTGATACCTCACTCTGTGATCCAGCTCCTCCCACTGGTGCCTCCTAGAAATGCCATTTCCTTTGCTGTTTTCTTTTTCTGCGTGATCAGCTGAAGCTAAATATTTCCTTCTCCCTCACAGCAGTGCTGGAAAATCAGGCAGGATGTGACCTTAGATCACTCATTCTGTGGAGCAGCACCATTCCCTGCTGCCTTGCAGAACAATTACTCTTATCTTAATTATCTGGGATGTCTCATAGCAGTGCCCATGGCTATTTCAGGCATTGAGTTGTTTTCCATGTAAACCAGATTGTCCCATGCTGTACCTCCCAAGTGTCAACTTGGAAACCTTTTACTCACTCAAGCTTGTTTAAACAGTTTGCTGAAGCAGAACATTGTCCTAGCAATGAAAACTGGGGGGAAATGAAGAAGGCAATGGGTCATGCCTAAAGGGTGATGGTAGGAAAGATTAACCTGTCAGTGGGGAGCTGTGAGAAGAATGGGGTTATGGCAGGACTGGGAGTTCCCAGCAGCAGTGAGGCTCTGACAACGTGTATGTCACATTAGTTACAGTTCAAAATTGATGGAGTGTAAAGTTGCCTGGGAAATTTAAAAAAGGAAAGAAGTAGTGTGAATGTACTGTATATATAAAACACACTAACCTTAATGTTCCACAGTCCATGCTCTTTCATTTCCACTGAGACTTCTTTGTTTTTCCCTCCTTCTGCATGTTTTCTTTTCTCTCTGGGGAAAAAGAAATCATCATCAAACTCTCTGTGGTGGTTTCCTAGGGCAGAGAACAGACACCCTTCCTAGTGCCTGGCTTGCATTTGCCAGAGCAGCATCCCCAGTTTGCCTTTTTCCAGTTCTCAGCACACTGCTGTGCACTCAGCCTTTGCTGACTGCTGTGCCCTGACTGAATTCAGTGCTGAGCTGCTACAAGGGCCAGAGACCTGCACTCAGAAACCCCTGTGGTGCTGAGCTGCTTTGTTCTGTTGTGTTTTGGGCAGGATGCAGAGAGGTATTGGCTTGATTCATTAGTGACTTTGGGGCTGTAGCTTGCCACTGCAAATACCAAAGGCCACAAGGGGACTGGAGGGAGCAGCAAACAGACAGAGTGGTTGGTTTGTATTTTCCTGTTCAGCATGAGCTTCTGGTGGGGGCTGTGCAAAGAAGCCCACGCAATGCAGTCTGTGAGGGTTTTAGCAGGTCTGTCCTATTTGCACAGAGCATGGAAACAACACAGTGGCTCTGCTTCAATGGAGATGGGACAGGTCACTCAACCCAAGCAACAGTTTGGAGGAGCTGTGTAGAGCAGCAGTAAATTCCACTGTCAAATGCAGAGGCAGCAGCTGCACAGTGCCTCCCCTGCCTGAGCTGGCACAGCTTGCTCAGAGCTGCCTCCCTTTGCCGTGCTGGCCGTGGACTGCATTCTTCTACTCAGTGCTCCTTCTTTCAGGTCACTGATCTCCAAATCAGGCCAGAAGACAGCATGGCCCCATTTGTCCTCTGTGCTGGGGGAGCATCACTCTTGCTAGCTCATTGTCCTCAGTGTGCTCTCTCCCTGCCTGCTCCAGCTGCCCTTTCCCTCTGTTGCTCTTGCTGGCCTGAGAAGGTCAGTCATCTCTTGGGACCATGACTGAGGCTTGATTGAAGTCCCAGTGACAGTTCTTGGTTTCCTGTTGACTCTGTTATGTCCTGCTGTGACTTATCAGACTGTTAGACCTGATCTTCCTGTCTCACTTAATGTTGCTGAGAGTTTATTCAAGCTTTGCTCTTTTAATAGCTTCTATCATTTTGTTTTGTTATTTAAAAAGCACCTTGGAGGAGTTTGGGTTTTTTCACCCTTAATTACTGTTGCTATTGCCAGTGATTTATGCAGGGTTGCTGGGTCACCCAGCCCTGGTGCCTGCTGTCCCTGCCTGTCCCCACTCAGTACAAGGCATTTTCCAGCAGGAGTCAAACAGTAGGAGGGAGTGCAGGGGTCCTGCCAGCTCTGCAGGAGAGTTCAGAAACAAGGGAGCAAGAGGCAGCAGCAGGTACATGGAGGTTTACTCACAGTCCTGGCTCAGCCCCAGCAGTAATCCAGCAAGGAAAAGTTCTCAGTTCCAGCACTCTGCTTCTCCTTGTTCGTTGTAGCAGTGTCACAGTTGCTCTTGAAAGAAAGGAGGATGGTTTTATTTTCTAACAGCTATTTACTTGATTTTGTTTTGTGCCATGGCAGGAATTCCCTGGTCATTACTGAGACATACTGAGTAATACCTGTTAGCTTAAATTAACCATAACTGGATTCTGCTGGACTCTTCCTTTGAAGTTTTTGGCAAATATTCAAACCCCCTTTCCCCTTTAGTCTTAAACTGTAAATAATATAACTCTTGCTATAAATAATACACTCAGTGACTCCATTCTAAAAGCATATGGAAAACTGGTTCCCAGCAAGAGGATTGGCTGTGACTGTGTCCATCAGCAGGGCCATTTTGGCAGCTTAACCAGATGACTCCTCAGAGCTGGAGATCAAGCTTTCAGGAATACTTAGCATGGTTGCTCCTCATAGGAAACCAGACACTTCAGAAATGGTTTCCTCTTGATTCTGGGAAAGAATTCGGTTGTTGAAAGAAATCAAGCTTCCAGCACGGAAGTTCAGGGTAGAACAGCCTAGAAACTGGCCAGCTCGTAGGGCCCTTGGCCAGCCCCACAGGCGGGGCGGATCTGCTCTGCCAGAGTTAAAAGCAAACCCCCTTGGCGAGCAGCGCTGTGTTTGGGGTCACTGAAGCACTGAAGGCAAGAGCTGCTGCCCATCCTTTGCACAATCCCAAAATGTGGGAGCTGCTGGTTACTGACAATTCCTTCCAAGGGCTCTTCAGGAATTTCTGCCAGCGTTGCACCTACAGGAGCCGGTCCAGTTCGACAGGGAAGCATGTGTGTGCTGGCAGCATCCCGCTGTGGGCTCACGTCCGTAACAGAGCGCGCAGGGATAAGGTTGGCCTCGCTTGTTCTGCTGCTGCTTGGGGTCCCTGCAGTGGGAGGAAGCAGGGAGGAACTTTGCTCTCTGCTGCTTGCCTTTCTTTGGGGAGTGGGGAAGGTTTAGGGCTTGTCTCTGTAGCTATCAGCAGCACTGGGCTGCTCTGTTGATATCTGAGTGCGACCATGACGGTGTCTAAGCTCTCCCAGAATTTCCTGCAGCTGCCATTGTTCCAGCATTTCCCTCCCCTGCCAGAGCTCTCTGGCCCTGCACGGGGCTCTGTGAGAGGGGGGAGCTGTGCTGCAAAGCAGCTCTGGTTATGACTGCCTGTTTGCTGACAGCAGTAAACTCAAAACAGAGTTTGCTGCAGTTGCCTCCTCCTGGTCTTGCTGTGCCTCCATGTTCAAGAGCCAAGTGTTACAAAGCTCTCTCAGGAGACACTGAATTCTTGCTTTGCCTGGTTCCAATGGCTGATCGAGCCCCCAAGGAGACAGCTCCTCCTCTCTCTTGCCAGTCTCCCTGGAGCTGAGTGCCACTCCTCAGGCCTTCAGATGTATTTGGTTAGTGGAATTGCTGGGTGACATTCTAGCACTTGAGTCAGGTGCTCCCCAGCCTCACAACTGTCCACTCAAGAGATCAAGCAAAGCTGAAAATGAGAGATTAGAACTTGTTTCTGTTTAATGAGTGCTTGCAATAGCAGGGTCTGGTGTTCTTCCTGCCTCTATGCTCAAATAGAAATGAAAAGGAATAGGCTGTTTGAAGGACAGCTTTCTATGATTTCTCAGCAGATTCAAATATTGGTTGTGCTCCCTGAGGTTGCCTTTATTGTTGAGCAGATACTGCTCTCATGTTGCTGGGTATGAACCCTCATCAGCCCTGTTTAGAGACCTGCACAATATCCAAAACCTGCTTTCCCTGAAACTAGGGAAACTTGGAGGGTTCCATAGGTTTTCCTATGGAAAAGAAATAACAAGGTAAAAGTGATTGTGCTCTGCTCACTTGCAGAAGCCTTCCAGCCTAGCTGGTTTCTCTGAAGTCTGTTCCTAGCTCATGGGTAACTTCTGTTTTCCAGCTGGACCCACAGGCACTGCAGGACAAAGATTGGCAGCGCACAGTCATCTCAATGAATGGGGTAAGTGTGGCAAACAGAAATGAGCTCTGCTTCTGTACCTCCTGTGGGCTTTGTTTCATTGCTCTTCATTGCAGCATGAAAAAAAAGAAGAAAATAAAAGAAAAGAAAATGTTTAAAAAGTAACAGCTGTTCTCTTTGGTTCAGGTGGAAGTGAAGCTGTCAGTGAAGTTCACCAGTCGGGAGTTCAGCCTGAAGAGGATGCCGTCCCGCAAGCAGACGGGCGTGTTTGGGGTCAAGATTGCCATTGTCACCAAGTGAGCTGATGGGTCACATTTCTCCCTGTTCTGTTTCAGGAGGACAGCTGGCCAGTGGGCTGCACTTGCCTGTGTCCCTTTAGGGGTTTGGCAGTCCAGCCTGCTCCACTAGTGTAGGAATGTACATGTGGCTGCAGACAGGAGATGCTTTACAGTCTCTGAGCTTCATTTTTTGCAGAGGTAAAAACCAGTGTGCACACAGGCTGTTTACTGACAGCCTCTCACTCCTGAATTCCGGAAATCCCCCTTCCACTTGCCTTCTCTGTAGTTAGCTGACATGGTCACAAATTTCCAGAGCCACTGAACAGTGATGTTTCCTTTCCATAATCAAAAATGTTCAAGGTCTTTGGATCCCATTGTATTATTTTAACCCCTGATCTTTTGTCATGAATCATTTGCCAGCAGAAACCTGTTTGTTCTGTTGTACGGTTTGGGAAGTGTGGTATTTCCTCCCCATGGAATTGCATCAGTTTGAAAGCAACAGAGTTGCTATGTATCCAAGGGCTGTTTGGGAATCCTCTGATTACCTGGGCAGAGTCGCAGGCTCCAGGGGCACTGGGACCTGGCCAAGAGCTCAAGTGCTCAGGGAAGCTGCAGAGCAGCCAGAGCAAGGCTGAGACAGTCAGGAAAGGAGTTTTTAAAGGAGTTTTTCAGCTCAGTCCTGACTGCCTTCTCAGACTTCCTACCACCCCATGTTCCAGAAGAGGTTTGCCCAGGGAAATGTCGGGGTGCTTGGAGCCATGCTGGCTGGCTGGGGAACAGGCACGGAGGGCCTGGGCTGACCTGAGCTCTTCTGTGTGGCTCCCTTCAGGAGAGAGCGGTCGAAGGTGCCGTACATCGTGCGGCAGTGCGTGGAGGAGATCGAGCGGCGCGGCATGGAGGAGGTGGGGATCTACCGCGTCTCTGGAGTCGCAACCGACATCCAGGCTTTGAAAGCTGCCTTTGATGTCAGTAAGTATTCCTGTCTGGTTTTTCCCTTTGCTCTCTGAGAACCTGCCTGAGCTCCCTGTCAGGTGGCTGTGCTATTTTTAATCTTATGTTGCCCAAGAAGCACTAAGTAGAGATTCTCACTCAAGGAAAATAATTTTAACCCTGGCTGCATATTTTATTTACTGATATAATGCAAGACATAGAACAGGATGGATCCTTGTACCAAACCATGCTTTTTTATTCTTCCCAACAGAGATGAAATGATGGCTTTACCTGCCTTCCCAAATCTTTGTAAGAGGCAGACACCTCTCTGGGAGAAAACATCAGCAATCAGAAGTCATAATTTCTTCACAGTTGTGAGGTGTCTAAATTAATAGAAGTCCTTAAAATAAAGAATGTTCTGTGAAAGCCAATGTTCCTTAGAACTAGGAGGCGTATTTATGAAACTGGGGTTGGGTGGTCAGGGCTTTTCTCCCTAACTCCATCTGGACTGATGTGCACAGGCTTAGAAAATTAGATCACTTTGAGCAACCTTTGCAAAGCTCTCTTTGATCTTGAGCAGAAGAAGGCTCCTTACTGGTGCTACATTTAAAAGAGTGGTTGGTATGTCCCAAAAGGCACCTGAGATCAGGCGGATGAAATGCTTCTAAATTGCTAAGGTACAAAAAGTGACATTTTTTCCTACCTCCAGCTTCCATGTGATGGTCCAAGAACTGTACAAGCCACATTCCAACAGTCACAAGATCTGTGCCAGACACCCAAATTCACCCTCCCTGTACTTTTCCTTCAGCTTCTAGTGAAATTTCCTTTGTGTTTTCTTTTCAATCACCCTAAGATATCAAAACCCACTGATGAATCACTGCTAGTGCAAGTAAGGGTCCTTCACAGTTTGAAGAACAACTTTTTTCATTTCTGTGAAATGCTGGCTTACACTGCTTTATGAAACCAGTGCTGATTGGTGATTAGTTCAGGGAGAGGGGCTGGTTTTGTTGTTCTTAATAGTAACAAAACGGAAATATAAATCTTGAATTGCCTTAGCTACACTCAATGGGGAGTTAGAGAATCTCAGAATCTCTTAGTCAAAGCTGTTAGAGGCAGGGAATTGGAATAACAACTGCTGTCAGTAGTAAAAGTTGAAATGCATATAAATACAGTCAAGTAGGGCTTATTCAGTTCAGGCCAGGTTTGCTGGCACAGCACAGCTAGCCCTGGGAGGGTGAGGTTCCCTGGCTTGATGTAAAGCAATGAAGTGTTTGCAGTTATTTGTACAGCGCTTCTCAGCTGGAAGGTTGCTCATTTAATCTGGAGAAATGTAAACAGGAAAACTCCCAGCTATTTGGGCAGAGACGAAAGATAAACAGACCCAAAGCGAGGAAAAGAAGGAATGCAAGGCCAGCAGTTCCTTTACCCTTCCTCTACTCTCTCCCCTTCCAGATAACAAGGATGTGTCAGTGATGATGAGCGAGATGGACGTCAATGCCATTGCGGGCACCCTCAAACTGTACTTCCGGGAGCTGCCGGAACCCCTCTTCACAGACGAGCTGTACCCCAACTTTGCTGAAGGCATCGGTAGGTGCAGCACAAGGAGCCCTTGGTAATGGAGACTCTTCCATGGGAGGCTGCTCTTAAAGCATCATAAAACCCAGATTTAGAGTGTTGGACAGAAGCTGGAGCAGGCTGTGAGGGGAGTGGAATGGGGCTCAGAATGACATTGCCTTCCCACATGGTGCAATATGGGCGCCTGCCATGCTGTTCTGCAAGCTGCAAAAGCCCAGGTTTCTGAAGGACAGGTTCAGGACAGAACCCAGCCTGCCTGCTGGGACCCTGCACACTCACTGCCCAGGCAGGCTTCAGGGAAGCCCCCTTTGGAGGGGAGGGGGATATGTACCTCATCTCATCTTGATGCAAAGAAAAACATCAATGATTGAAAGCCTCAAAGCACTTGAACTGCTTTGAAAAAGAGAGAAAAGAATTCTTAATGCATTTGTGAAATAAAGGAATGAGATGTTGTGGGGTATTGATGTGCAACTCTGACCTTCCAGCCTATAATGATGTAGTCACAGTCCTTTTGGGACCATCCATATTGGCTGTTCTAGGACATGGCTCAGTCAGTCAGATTGGAACTTGCTGCCTGTGGTGATGTCTTGTTCTCTGTCTTGTAGCACTTTCAGATCCTGTTGCAAAGGAGAGCTGTATGTTGAATCTGTTGCTATCACTTCCAGAACCCAACCTTGTGACATTCCTTTTCCTTCTGGACCATTTAAAAAGGTAATATGTGGTTCCTTCAGAAATGCATTTAATGTGTAAAGCATTTTGAAAAGTGGAGCCTTTTCTTTAAATACCTGCTGAATCACAGAAATGAGGAAGTATTTGTTGATCTGCTGGGAATGTTCATCAGATAACTATTGTCTCATACTCACTTAGTGAGGTAGTAAATCCTGAATTCCATTTCCACTCGTACTGAAAAGGGATTAGGACTGGAGGAAAGGAGTAACAAAAGAGTCAGGACTTATCTGTCACAAATGCAAATTCTGCTGTTATGTCACTGAGACTGCACCTGCATCTGGATACACAGACCAGGAAAGGTTTTTGTACAAACCATGAAGATTTACCTATATTTAAGGTCTAGGGAACCTTGTCTCAGAAGGTATCTGAAATCCAGTATGATCTATTTTTTAAATTCCAGCACTTTGCCTAACTGCAGTTGTCAGTTCCTTTTGTAGTCAAGTTTTCTGATTTTGTATATGTCTTTGTAATATGGTTGTACCTGTGAAAAAGTATTGCCATGCATTTGACATTAATGCAATAAGCTGGCTTAATGCTTGCCCAATGTGTTGATTTGCATAATTGTGGTGTACATACCAGAGACTGTCCCTGTAGACATGAAAGATCATCTTGTGATTGAGAGTCTGGATTAAAATCCAGGAAATCTGGGCTTTAGTTGTGTTTCTGCTGCAGACTTTTCTGCCCTTGGGCAAATTTTTTAAACTTTGTGCCTCCTTTTCTCATTCATAAAACTCAGATATTTATGAAGGTCTGCATTGTTTCTTCTCCCAGGGTTGCTGAAAGGGAAAGTGTCAACAAGATGTCCCTACATAATCTTGCCACTGTCTTTGGACCAACACTGCTCAGACCTTCGGAGAAGGACAGTAAAATCCCTGCTAACCCAACCCAGCCCATCACCATGACTGACAGCTGGTCACTAGAAGTCATGTCCCAGGTAAAATCCTGAATGTGCCATTCCATCTTGAGAAGACACTTTCTGGGAAAGCACAGTCCTGCAGCAGGCCTGGCTCAGTGACCCTGCTGGGTTTTCATGGTCATTTTTTGGTAAACAAAACAACTTTCGCCCTCACACAGACATTTTAGCCTGTCTGTAGAACAGTGTTCCTTCAGGCAGGTCAGTTTGCATCTGTACAAATATGGTTTTTCTTGAAGGAATGTCTGAGTGTGTGCATCCTGTGTGTGATCCTGCATGGGAAGGGCTTCTGGGGAGCTGTGTCCCAGCACCATGCTGCTGGCCTGGGATAAAAGAATTGGCAGTGCTTCCACAATGCTCCTCAGCACTTAAACCATCTTCACTGATGCACAACAAAATTGCTTGGCCACTGTTGCCTTTGAAGGCAGAGGATTGGAGCACAGAGCCTGTTTCACTGAGTCAGACTAGTTTGCATTTCTCTGTTGAGTAATGGCAAATTCTAGATTTAATTTTTTTCAGTGCTGGAACCTCCAGCATGATTTTTCCCCTTGGGATCTAAAAAGAGCATCTCTGAAGCATGTCAAGTTCTACTTTTTCTACTGCTGTTATACAACATATTAAATACACAGCTGCTAGATGTCCCAGAGAGACCTGTGTCACTAGCTCTCACATAGCCAGGATGAGAATGAATTTTCACAGGGCTTTAATATTACTTTGTTGTTTCTCTTTCCAGGTTCAAGTTCTTCTGTACTTCCTGCAGCTAGAGACTATCCCTACCCCAGACAGCAAGAGGCAAAGCATTCTCTTTTCCACAGAGGTGTAGGTGCCTGTGGTACCGACAGGACACAAACTGCTTTTGGCATAACTCTGTCACCCTGGGAAAACGATGACTGGTGTTTCCTCAGACTGGCCTGTTCCTGTGCTGGAGAATTCTGGCCCTCAGTGCTTCTGCAGTTTGTTACCCAGAGACAAGCTGGAGAGAATGGAGAAAAACCTCCTTGTGCTGGTAGAACCAGAACTAACTGGAGATGGAGCTGTGCGGGATCTCCACTAGAAGGAGCAATAGACACTTGGACAAATGCACCACAGTATGTGGTGGTTATTCTTGTTAGGAATGTGACAGAAGGTATTCCTCATTTTATGGATTTAATTTATCATAAAGAAACTTCAAGATTTCTACTGGACCACTTGATAGGACACCCCTTTTTGGGAGAGGGGATGTTAAAGGATATATCACAACTGTGTCTTTAATAACTGCTGTTTTTCAAGTACTGTTTGAGGCCACAAAAAATAGCATTGCTTTGCAAGAGGAAGGAGAAGAGAAGGGTCTGGGATCTAAAATTCTCTCCACAGAAATTCAAGTCTTGATTTGAATATGGTTCTAAAGAAATCAAAGAGTTTAATGTACAGCTAGAACTGTTGTTTGGTTGGGGGCTGGGTTTTTAATTTTGTTTGTATGGTTTTTTGGCTCACCCAGCCCTTCCCATAGAAATGTTTGTACACCCCAGGGAAGGAGATGCCCTGCTCTTGCCTGTGTTGCACTTCTGATGGGTTTTGTTGGGTTGAGACAGACTCAACAAAAGTAAATAAATAAATACAATAAATGAAAGAGAGGCAGGGAGAATAACAGTTAGTGATTCTGTTGTTCATTTGCTTATAAAAGCAGGGGCACTGTTATCCAGGAAGGATTGCTAAATTCCTTATACCCCACCAAACTTAATGAAAATTAATTGGGAAGACTATTGATACCCAACACTCCAAAGAAAACACATTATTTCTGCAAAAGTGATTGAAGAATTTGTGGATTAAAAAAAAAATCAATAGCTCTCAGTTTGGCTGGCTGCTTACTCCAGCCTTTTATCAGAACACCTTTTTTTTGACACTTGAATTTTTGGAGGCTTTGTACATTGTTTCTACAAGAGTCTTTTTCTGATAGATACAAACGCTCTGAAAAAATGCCAGAATGTACTTTATGGACAATCTAGGAAGTAGCATGCATTGTGGATTCTCCAGAAATTCCAACTCTGTTTTAATTAAGAGCAGTGGAGAAATTTCTGTGGAACTCCATCTAGCAGTACAAAAGATCTGGCCAAACACCAATTTTGTATTTCCCTCCCTAAATCAGTTGAAGCTACAGGGGTGGAAAAGGCAGCAGTATTTGTCCAGGGAATTGAAACTGCAGAATCTAATTGCTGGTATCCAGAGCCAGCATTCTGGCTCTGAAGCAGTTGTGCCAAACATCCTGGGGGTGGGAGTGATGCCATTGTCCTGAACTACTGCAGCCCCTGCTACTCCTACCCAGCTATGCAGCATCCATTTAGTGGCATCTGTCCATCATCACCCTGGAAGGAAGTACAGCTGGAAGACAAGGGAAGGGATTGGCACAAAAAGGGGAGGGAGGGGCAGATGTTGAAATTGGTAGGGTCAGGTTGTCAACATCATTTGCAGGGAAAAATGACACAGAAAGCAACTCCTCTTGTGCTGAATTGCACATTTTCTGATGGGTGATCTGCAAACTCTCAATTTAAAAAAATAGCAAAGGAGTGTTTCAAGCAAATAGAATAAAATTAAAGGGAAATGATTTTGTAGTCACTGTAATTCTGACTGCTGCAGAATATTAGAAATTATTGTACTGTGAAGTTGCGAAATCAGAGAGGAACAAATATAAATTTCAATTTTGTGAGTATATCAATATTTTGCATGCTTTGTAAGGATTCTTATAGGAATTTAATATTGCTTAGTATCCCTCCCTCCTTAGGTCTGGGAGCAAACCTCTTTGTAATGTAATGTACAACTAGAAATTCCTTCTCTCTTGTATGTATTTCCACGACATTCCAACTTCTGAACCCGCAAAAAGGAAAAAACTGTCTGTAGTAGGAAGTGCTTTTTGGGGGAGGGAGGGAGGGAATGAAGGCAAGGAAACTTGAAGGCTTAAGATTTTGATTTTTTAAATTTTTATATTCATTTTTTGCCTGTTTGAAGGTAAAAATTGGTCACAATCCTGCAAAACCATTGACTTGAGCCATGTTGTGCAGAGCAGTAAAGCATTCTCTGTGTTTGTTTCTCTGTGTTTGTTCTCCCTTTTCCCCAGCAGCTCAACAGCAATCCTTGCACTCCTGCCTGCTCCCACTTGGGGGGGTGGACCAGAGGCAGGAGCACTGCTGATGACTTCATGGAAAAGGGAGAAAACCCAAGCTACACCTGGTGCTGGGTGATAGCCTTTTCCTTTGGTGTTTGCAATCTGTGGCTGCTCCTTGCAGTGTTGAAACTGGAAAGTAATACCATAATGACTGTGCCAATTTACTTTTGCCCAACTTTTAAATTTTTATTTATATAGGAAGTTTAATTTTAATATTAGATTACTGATCTATAGTATGTAACCATGAGAAAATTGCTTTTGCTTTGGTTACTGTGACAGGTTGTTGCTGTCAGTCTCTCATTACAATGCTCAGTTCTAATGTAATGTTATCTAACATGCAGGCATGTGGATCAGGGAAAAAAAGTTAATTTAACTTAACCCATTAATTATTTCTGTTAAGTATGAATATGTTTTCCCCAAAGCTGGTAATTTTGGGCTGGAAAAGATAGTGGATCGTATTGCTGATGATGAAATAATGGACTGATTTGAAATACGAGAATTGATTTCTTGAATTTCCTTTAATTTTGCAATTCTTTTTTTTTTTTCCAATAGTCTTATGTTTTCAGAAATTAAGTATTTCCAAAAGGCTTTTATGTTTTTTTCCCAGGGATGTTGGTTGGGTTTTTTTGTTTGTTTGGAGGGGGTTTTTTTTGTGTTTTTTTTTTTTTTTAAATAAGCCTTATTGTACTTAAACAAAAAGGGAAATTCAAAACTTGGCTTCAGAAAAGGCCTTCTGATTTCTCCTCTTATACATTCCCTTGTGAGTTGTGTCAGAAAATTGAATTCTTTAATTTTCTGTGTTAAAAGGTACAATATAAACAACATAAGAGCAAACTAGCAAGAAGTTACCCTTTATGTGTGCACTGGGAGATTTTGCTCCTTCAGTTTCTAATGTATTGGAGAGACTTTTCTACAAATGTTGCTTTCAGGAACAGAAATCTGAAATGTTTAAATTTTCAGCTAAGGAAATCCAGGTGATTATGATAGTCTGTGTCTCTCCAGTTTAAGGAGGGGAATAAGCATCAGTTTCTTGGCATTTAGAAACTACCTTAAAATTCTTGTGGGTTTTTTTAACACTGAATGGGTTTTTAAGTAAAATTTTAAAAAGTTAAGTAAATGAAGGGAAAAGTTTTCAAAGATGGACAAGAAATAACAGTTACTAGCTCAGAGTCAGCTTTGTGTTTGTGTATGCTTTGTACGGGAGGGAAGTGTCAGAAACCAAATTGAAATGCATCCATTCAAATGCTGCTGGTGTTCTTTATTCTTGCACATTTTTAACAAGGTGAGGTAGTAGCTAAGCTATTTCAGGCTGTATTTTAATGCTGCTATTTTTCAGTGTATAGCTAAGGGCAAAATCCAGCAGTGGGGTGCCTGTCCTTGCCAGTGCCCCCTGCCCGCCTCGGCTCCGGCCATCGTCGCGCACACGCGGAATCGTCCGGCACCACGCGGCCCTCGTGGTGTTGGCCATGAGGTGGTGGAACCACAGAGGATATTTGTGGGAGGTGCAGGATTTTTACAGTTTCTTAGTTTTACCTGTTTAAAACTGTTTTATGGTTGTTCCTGTTAGTTTTCTCTGAGTTTATTTAAACAAATGGACTGTTCCTTAAGGCAGACCTGGATCTCCAGATTAGTTTGTCACCTGTGTAACACTGGAAGGCATCATAATGTGTTCATTTACCTTAATGTGCCATTCTTTCAAGCATGTATAAAATGTAAACTGACCAATGTGGTTTTAAAAATGTTTAAAGTCTGATGGCAAAACCCCAACCTTCTCCAATTCCTCACTAGGTAATCCTTTTGTTTCAGTGCTTGGTCACCTACTGGGATAATTTTACCAGATGTGGCATTTTTCTTATGGAAGTTTTAGTATAAAATGGGAAATGTTTTAAGAAAAAAATTCCCTTTTCTCTTTTTACTTTAATTCTAGATGACAGGGACTTGTGATAACAGAAGACCAATACATTTGTGCAGGAACTTGGCGGGGATTTGCTTCTGTCCCTTGAAGAAGAAAAATCTGAAAGGGCAATTCCTAGATACAATCAAATTAATCAAATTCTCGTAGATAGTCACTTGTTTATGCCCTCTTAATTTGCTGCTCCAGGGATGTTTTTATTTGTAGACTTTGCTAACACTATCCTACAGCTATTAGTGGAAAATGAACATGGTACCATTCCCTTCCTTTAACACAGGGCCTGTACAAAGTGAGATACTGGAGCCTTGGACTAGTATTGGCAATTATCCATTCTGAACTAGGATGAAATAAATGTTCAAGTGTGTTCTGTGAACTTTCTAATTGAATAGAATTAAATCCATGGATTGCCCTTAAAATCAACAGGAGCTACAAAGGAAGCACTTATAGTTAATGGACTGTTCCTTAACAATCATTAGGGAATGAAAGCATCACAAATGGAAAAGGGAAGCAAAATTAGGAATTGCTCAAGGTCATGTTGCTTGGGACTAGAATGAGGCTCTCATTTTGAGGTACAGAAGGTGGCTCATGCCCTAGATAACTGAGCAAAGGCTCTCTTGACAGTAAATAAACATGAACATGGGAATGCCAGGAATTTAGCTACAGCAGCCTCACAGTTCTAATGTGCTGCAGCCCCTCTTTCTTGCTAGTGAACATTCACAGTTCAGTGCTAAGAAAGCAAAGCTTATCACTTGATCCATTTCTCCCTGAGGCAGCAGCTATAGTGCCTGCTTGTTAAAATAGGTGAAATCACCACAAGAAAGAAAAAAGCTCCTAAACTCCTAGAACCACAAAGTCGGAACTATTGTTTTAAGCTAGAACTCTGGTTTTGGGCTGCAAGGATAAAATGCCACGACAGCTGTAATGACAGAAGGGTTGGGGCAGTAGGACCAAAGCAAACCTGAGTATGTCTGTTGCCTTGAGTCTCCCTTCTGTGACCCTGTCATTAGATTTATGCCTCTCAGGTCAAGCAAATTCATAAATGCTCTTGTAGAGAATTGGAAAATTACTAAATTACCTAGTTTGCCTCCACTGTTGATGCTCTTGTGTTGCCATCTTACAGTGACATTGCTGGAGACCACTGCAAAACATGCAGTGGTTTTTACATAATTTTTTTCCCCCTGCCATGTTTCACCTCACAGTAAGACAGACCCTTCCTGTCCCAACAGAACCACTTCACATCTTTCTGCACGGTAGCAAATACCACACTGAGAGGTTCAGTAGCAGAGCTATGGAGCAGATAATTAAAATATTTCCAGTCTTCTTATGCAGAGGGGACCATGTAGTGCTAAAGTTCTGGGCTCACGCAGGGCTGTATTGTGAACTAAGTAAAATTCTATCATCTACAGCTGTTCAAGCATATTTGAAATTATTATAATTACAGAGTGCCCAAGCTTAGCAGAAGTGTTTGCTCTACTGCTTTGTCTTAATCACTGCCATGTTCAAATCCTCTTGTCAAAAATTGTTCACCAGAATAGAGAAAATTTTATTTTGTGCTAGAGCTTTTGCTTGTGTAACTGCTGTGGTCTTTTCCCCTGTGGTAGGATGTTCTGAGAATCTGAGATATTCTAGAGATGTGCTGTTTCTCTAATCTGCAGAATGATTTATACCACACAGCATTTTATATCCCTGTGGATGTAGAAAAGGGCAGGCTTGTGTACAAAACAACTTCCTGCCTGCAAGGAGGCTCCAGCAGCTTCCTGGAGATGACCCCAGGCGAGGGTCACAGCAGTCCAGCCCAGCAGTGAGCAGAGGCCTGGCTGCTGCTTGGGCACTCCCATCTCCCCCGGGCCAGTCTGATGAGGCTCAGAAGGCAGCTGGGAGTTCCTTCTTACTGCACCCAACCAACTGACCAACTGCTGACCTAGAGTAGCTCAAAATTCCTCTATTTTAGTCCCATTTTGGGAGAAACAGGGGCAGTGCTAATTTGGGATTATACAAAGAGCTGAAAACCAATCTATATCTAAAACCTATTTCATATATAGTAGATGGTAATGTAAAAGCTGCTATAGCAAAAGGTCATTTCTCCACAAGAGCCTTTTCTACTCCCTGCCTTCTTTACTGCTTCTTACAGCCTAAAAGAAGTCTTGTCTTGCGTTTCACAGTCACATACAAAACTTGCAGAATCCTGGATTATATTTAGCTATGCAGGGACCAATGTTTCAGGAGTACTAAGAGTGATTACCAAGGTAGCAAAAAGAGGGTAAGGAATTGTTCTGTAGGGATAACTGAAAAGCATCACAATGAAATGGGGAATTTAAAAATGATCTCACAGCAGGACACTGAAATGCTGTCCTTTCTGTGTCTGTCCAGCAAAAAAAAAACAAACCAAAACAACTCAGCCTTCTCTTGCCTATGTAAGTTGTGTAGTTTGTTCTTATCTCTAGTATTATAAGTGTTTATAATCCATGAAGAATTCCAAGGAAAGGAGTTAAGACTATTTATTTAAATATAAATACAATTAAATTATATAATTAGTCCTAAATTATCAGATGTAGAAGACAACTTGTTATTGTTTGGATAATTTTGGGTTTCATCAGAGCTAATACTGTTGGCATTATTTTAAACACTACCATGTTAGGGAGTCAGCTCTTGACATTTTGTCCTGCTGTTGGTAGTGCTTCAGTATCTCATAGTGCTCAGTTTTGGGGAAAGAAGACCTAATCCTAATAGTTTAATATGGAAAGGTGTTGAGACCATCCTGCTAAACATCTCTCAGTTTAGGCCCAAAGAGAAGGGGAAAGGGAAAAATTGTCATTTTGGATTTTTTTTTTTAACTTTCTGAGAAATGTGGTATGAAAAAGGGATCCAAGAACTGTATTGGGGAAAAAATGTCTTAAGGCATTTGTAGCCTTTCTTTGTACACAATGTTAAATAAAATCTCCTGTATCTATGTTGTCAGGTTCTTTTGGTCTTATTTAGATAAAAGGGGGCCTAATTACACTGAATGTGTGAATTGCATTCAGCTGAGTTTGCTGGGGGCATGGAATTGAACACTACTGTTTCAAAAGAAAACCTGTTTCTTGTTTTACAAGGTAAAAGCTGTATCACCTAAAATGAAGGGGTTAGTACAGAGAATTAAACTGAAACAACTTGAATGTGTGGAAATAGTTTACATGGAAGGTAGAGAAATAGCTGAGCAACCCAGTCCATGTTCAGGTCTGTATGAATCCTTTTGTGGGAGTTCTGCTTCAGAACTCAGCCTGTCTCAGACTTTGTCAACTTTCCCCTTGTGTGCAGAGCACTTGAACTGTAGTTAGTATTTACTAAGAAATCAGCTCTGGCCTCCAGTTCTTCAAACACTGCATGAAATTAGTGGGATTTTGTAGGAATCAGTGTGGAAACTGAATCAGCTATTTAAATCAAGTTAACTTGGTGCTTTATTTAAACATTGTTTAAATTATTTATGTAATTAAAGTACATTTATGTTTGAATATAGTCCAAATTTAATATAATATATAAACCTTTCTACAATAAAAAGATACCTGCTTGAAAGCTCTCCAGCCCATTTCATTAAGTGTGGATCACAAAGATTACAGGGTTCCATTGCAACACTGGAAGTAGATAAAATGTAACTGACTGCATTGTTTAAAAGTACACTGAGTATCATGCTTATCCCTGAACTGGGCAAAGGAGGGGAAACTCAATGACTATTCCTAATACTTCTGACCAGTGGTGTGAATATATAATATAAAATAGTTTCCAGTAGCTTCAGTGTGGAATTCTGACCAACGGTTCACCCTCTCCCAGGAAGTGAACCCTTGAAGTGCAGCCACATGGAAGAGCAGCCTCTGGATGAGCCTGGAAGGGATCGTGTCCTGCACCAGGCACTCTGCACCCACAACCAGCTCCTACCGTACCCAGCTCTCTGCTGACTGCCAGCCTGGAGCGTCCCAGCCACTCCTCCTGGATGCTTTTCCCCGACTCAAGGCCCCAGGTGAGGCTGGTGCAGGCAAAGCAGCCGGCACATACCTGCGGGACCTGGAACGAGAGGGAGCGAACGGGACCTAAGGCTGGAGCAGGATGAGAAAGAACATGAGTATAATAACCACGGATGTTCCGTGCAAATTGCTCCACCTGAGCAGGTGTCTCTCCATTTTCCAGACAGCCCTGAGGCTTGGACAGGCTGCCCTGGGGCAGCAGCTCCCCAGAGGCCTGCGGGATACAGCTGTCGGTGTGAGGCAGGATCAGCCGTCCCTGCCTGACTCGGGAGAGACATTTGTCTGCTCTTTGTTAGAAGTCTCCAGTTATGGAGATTCTGTAATCCTCTGGGGCAGGCGAACCCAGAACTAACCACAAAGAGAAAGCTTTCCTAGCAGACAGCTGAACCACTCTCACACACGTTACAGCACACAATACTGCCATTTAACGCACTTTTTTCAGCGACCTTTCAAGTTCCAGAACCAAGATCCAAGGCGTATGCACTGTCAGCTAGCAGCTCGTTCATTAATTCACTGAGCTGAGCGGCTGCTTCCTGCTGCAGAACAGAAAGCTGAGCCCTTTGTGGGCTACCGTGAGAAATACATTGTTCAAAACAAATGCAGCCACTTTTCACATCCTTAATACAGAAGCAGTGCCATTGAAATGCCATTTTTTTAGCTGATAACTTAAAAATCAACCCGAAGGTAGAAACAGGACAACATTTTGCTGAAGGTATCCTGGAGCAGAAAATGTAGCAGAATAACATTGGTCATAGTGTAAGAAAATAAAGAGCAGGATTATTACTTAAGCATAAAGGAACATTTCACTGTCAAACGAGTGCACCATGTCTGTGCAGCCGCCTGCCAGGAGAATCCCCACCAGGTAGGAGCAGGCAGTGACACAGAAAGGGACAAGGAAGGGCATCTAGATGAAATTGACTTTATAAGACACACAAACAGAAAAATTTTCCCACCACGTAAATCAAACGATGTTGCAATATCTGGCAGTACACATCCTGCAAATTTTAAAGGGAAGTCTGACGTAATAGAGATATCATTTACTTTGATTTATAATATTGAAAATTTAACTTCATCAAAGATAATGAGAGGACTGTAAATCATACTTGCCCTACCAGTCTGCAACCAACAAATTCCGTATTCCTGTGATTTCAATTCCTATAAATTCTAGGAAGGAATGTACCTCAAGGGAGAACACGCAACTCAATGTTACACTGAAATGTTTCTTTTGCTAAAACAGCTGAGTTGGGAAAGCTTTAACCTAAATAGAGGGAAACTTTTACAGGAATGTGTCAAATCGGCACATTTTCTTCATTACTGTGTTCACAGCATTTCCCAGGCAGTGTCTGTAAATACAAACTCTGCTGTACCTCCTACCAAAGCACCCACGCTGCAATTTGGGGTTATTAACTTCAGTTGCTGGTTGTTCGTGACAAGTCAAACATCCTGCACAGTGATGGGCTACAAAGCTGAGCTTAGCTTAGTGCGTTTGAAGGGAGCTCAGACTCTGAAAGCTTGTGTGAGTTCTTGTCACCTAAGAAGGCAAAGCTACTTCCTACCACAACGTGCTGGTTTTGGCTGGGGTAAAGTTAATTTTCTTCAAGGTGGCTAGTACGGGCTATATTTTGGGTTTGTGCTGAACAGTGAAGAAAACTCTAGCCCATTTAAGCCACGACACACATTTAAACATCTACTTCTCACTCAAATGAAAAGCTACAATTACAGATCTGGACAGTAAGGCACAGGTTTACAAGACCCACAGCTCCCTCACTGTTTCCTGCACTATACGCCCTTGCTGCCGGAGCTTAAAATAGGGATGCTTATTGCCAGGCCCCAAAAACCCCCACAAAATAATTGATTTTTTCACCAGTCCCAGATGCGGGCCCTGGGCTCCATTGCTGCCCTCCCACCCTCAGCAACGGAGCTGGGGAAGGGTCTGGAGCACAGGAGTGATGAGGAGCGGCTGAGGGAGCTGGGGGGGCTCGGCCTGGGGAAAAGGAGGCTCAGGGGGGACCTTCTGTCCCTCAGCTCCCTGACAGGGGATGCGGCCATGAGGGCTCGGGGTCTGCTCCCGGCAACAAGGGACAGGATGGGAGGAAACGGCCTCAGGCTGCGCCAGGAGAGGTTCGGGTTGGACACGAGGAGTAATTTCTCCACAGAAGGGTTAATCAGACATCGGAACGGGCTGCCATGGGAGGTGATGGAGTCACCGCGCCGTTTGAGGAAAGACTGAAAGTGGCGCTCACTTCACGGCCACGTTCTAGATGACCCGGTGGTGTTGGGTCACAGGTCGGGCTCTACCACCTCAGAGTTTTTCCTCCCTACCTGATGCCGCTACCCCGCGATTCGGACCCTCAGGTGCGGAGCGGCCCCGCCCTGACGGAGGGGCCGCCCTGAGGGCGGAGCCGCCGCGCGCACGCGCCGCCCGTGCCCGGGCCCCGCCCTTTCCCCTCACGGCCCCCGGGCTCGCGGGGCGGGCGCGCGGGGGGCGCGTGCGCGGTGCCGCCAGGGGGCGGGGCGGAGGCGGGCGGAGGGGGTCCCTGCCGTGCGCGCGCCCCTCCGCGCCCCCCCGCTCCCGCCGGCCCGGCCCGCGCGGCGCCCCCGGAGCCGGGGCTGCGGAACAGCGGGAAGGAGGCGGCGGCTGCCCCGGTAAGCGCCGAGCGCGGGGCACAGCCCGGCCCCGACCCCCGCCCGCCCGCCGGGGGGTCGCCCGCGGCCGCGCAGGCTCCGGGAGGGCCTGTGTCCCGCGCCCCGGCCGCAGCGCCTCGCGGCCGCGGGAAGCCTCGGGCTCGGCCCCTCCTCACCGCCTGCCCCTGAGGGGCCGCGCTGTCACCCGCGGCGCTGACACCGCCCCGCGCCCGCCTCGCGTACCCCCGCGCCCGCCTCGGGGGCCGCCCGCGGCACCCTCCGCCCGGCCTGCCGCGTCCTCCCTGTCACCCGCGCTGCCGTGACCCCGCGGGGCTGGCGGGGAGCGAACGGAGCGCCCGCCGGTCCCGGCTGGCGGGGAGGCGCAGGTTGGCCCGCGTTTGCATCCCGCGGTGGAACCGTTCGCTTCACGCTGGTGTCTGTGAGAGGGATGGTGGGTGCGTGTGGAGCTCCCTGAGGAGAAACGCGGAGTGCCCGCGTTCAGCAGCTTTCCAGCTGGGTTTGGTGTGTTCGGGAGCCACCTTTGTCTGGATTCTGGTCTCTTGCTTCTCTGGAGCGCGGTTTTTCTGCCTTTTTAGAGCTGAAAGAGCCTCTGAGTTCCAGTTTTGTGCCTGCTGTTTGCCATCCTGTGCCTCATCACTATTTCAGCTTCCAAGTCTGACATGACCTCGTATTACTGGGGATGTAGGAAGGCAGGTTCCTATAGCTGGGCCAAAAGCGGTCACCAGCCTGCTCTGAGAGGTTCTGCACGCTGTGTCTTTAGAGAGAAAAACAATGCAGTGCTGTGCTGATGCTCAGCAAACTGCACCCTTCTCTCCACAGCAGCATCTGTGATCGCGTGAAGTGTCTGTCTGTGCTGGAATCTGGAAAACAGAGTTCTCTTGTAGCAGAAAATGTGTCATGTAAGTGGTTCTGCTGGGTGAAAAAAGCTTTAAGGAGCCGTGGGTTCTGTTGAAGGGCATAGTCTGTGCAAGCTCTGCTCCCCCCAAAAGCAAACATAAACCTTCTGGAGCTGCTTCCTGTTTCATTAATGGTGTGGACTTTGGCTGCTGAAAGATAGGCAAATTAAAGCCACTGGCTGCTTTTAACACCGTGGGTCGCAATGTAGTGCTGCAGTAGCTCAGAAGAAAAGCAGTTTCTTCTCTGTTTCCAGCCTGGTTGAGTGTTGTTACGTTGTTGCTAACAAAAATTAAAAGAGAAGGTCATTGTAAATAGTCTGAGATTAAAACTGGGAAACTGAGACGGGAGTAGTCTCATGTTTCTTGTAACACTGCCACTTCACTTTCAGCTAATGGAAAAACCAGATTCCAGGCTGGTAAACTAGGTGAAGTAAGGAAAAAACCCCTTGATTTCTCAGGTGTTTTTGTATGGCTGAAGATACATGTCTTTTTCTTTCTTTTTTGAATATAATACATAATTGGGAATAAAAGCTCTCAAATATTTTAACATATTTTTCTATTCCTGTCAAATAAAGGGCCATCTAGTTAGATAATGCAGCCCACATTTTCCCAGTTATTTTATCTGCTTAAGCTTATTGTTGACATGTGTTTTAGGGTGATCATCAGTAAAGATCTGTCTACTCTCTTGGATTGTTTGAGGGTTTGTTATATTAAAGTCTCATGATGGTGGAACATCACAGTGGGAAAACCTCTGTGTAGGGATTTCCAGGTGTTACCTTCTGTTGTGATTTGCAGCTCCAGGGTATTTTCTCTTTCCCTCAGTGGCCTTCCAGGCATCTGCCAAAGGTATCTTCTGCATCAGGCTGGAGTTTTCTTTCAGTGAAGAGAGAAATCAAAGATAATTTGGGTGTTAGGCTGAGGTCTGGCATGTGCTTGGCCACATCATTGCTGGCATGGGCATGGCTTGCTTGGGCCAGCTGGCATTTTCATGAGCCATACCTGGACATCATTTAAAGGTGGCAAATGCCAGGGCTAAAACTTCTTGAGTTTTAGAAGTTTTTGTCTTTAGCACATTTGCAGATGGATATTTTTATGCTGCAAAGATTTAATTGTACAAAATAAATTTGATGTACAGTCAACATTTTATGTATTGATAGATATATACTTAGAAGGAACATTTTGAAGTCAAATTTGTGCCATTTTTGCTTTACTATTGGTATGAAGGAGGAAAACAGCTTCTCAGTAGGTGGAGGCTATGGAAACTCCTTAGGAGATTTTTCACTAATGTAATTCAGAAGCTCTTTTTGGACCTTGTAGTGTTGGAGCCTGTCTTGCCAACAAGGATCCAGCCCTAGCAGTGTGTAGTGCTATTAATGGGACTGAATCACTATTGCTCATTGGGAAAACAGCATAAGAAATGTTAGGCTTGTACTTCCTGGCTTAAAAAATCACCCCATTTAGTCTTATTTTTGGTCTTTATACTGAAAAAGGGAGAAAGAGCAATGTTGGAAGCTGATTTATGTACATAATGGTAGCCTTACATGACTAGTTACAAGGAACCTATTACTTGTTTCTTTTGAGCTTATTCCAGCTGAAATGATCAGAGAAGCCACCATTTGGAGCACTTAGCAGTAGTGCAGCCTGGAAGTAATCACAGGATTCTATCTTTAAACATAAATTATTCATTAGTAGATTTTTCACACATATGTGCATGATTTTCTTTGGCAAAGAAGACTTTACTGTCCTACACCTACAAGGCACTACAACTTTTGATCTTCATCAAACATACAAAGTTTTGATCTTCATCTTCTTGGGGTACTTCAGTTTTGCAAAGAACTGACACTGTGTTACAAATCAGTGGCAGAACTAGTAACTTCCCAAATTGCAGGGAAGAATAATACAAGGATAAATTCTGAATTTAGGTGAAAGGAGACTTTATGAAAGGTTTCAGTTAAGTCACTTGTTGCATATTAAATGTTTATAAAGCCACTAAAGCAAAATTTCAGAAGAGTAAATAACAAGTTTTTACTTACTTCAAAACTTGGTTTGACATTTTTGAAAGATAAATCTTGCATAAATTTCGTTTTCCATCACTGTGTGCCATAATAGAGCCAAGGTGATGACTGGCTGCTAATAATTGCTAGATATGCAGTTTTATTCAGGAAAATAAAGTGAGCACCTAACATGTAGTACTTAAATAATAGTAAAAAAGAGTTAAGGTAGAGTTGAAGTACTGAGTGATGTATTTGATGACATCAGTCTGGAAGTATTTGTATATTTTGGATGCTAAAAGTATTTCCTTGACTTTGGTCATTTGGCCAGTGTGGGATACATGCTCTGCACAGGTCCTTGCAGTGAGTAATGACTTTCTGTGGGATCTACCTTTGGGGAGGTGAGTGGGAAGCATGATCATGGCATTTTTACTGCTCCCTGAAACTTTCTGTGTTCTTAATGCATTTCTGTGGATGCTCTTAATTAAAAGCACGCAGTGGTTTTGGCAGATGGAGCCTTCTTGAAGCTTCGGCTGCAGAATTGCCTTGCTGTGTGAGGGTTGGTGCTGGGGAGTATTCCAGCATTGAAATACTTCAATGTGTTTCACTGCTAGAATGTTGGCTGTCTTTGTATGGACAGGTCTTAAGTGACATGGGCAAGTTTATAAAAATGATCTGCTAAAGTTTGACTTTCTCTGTTAGACAAAGGATTTTTAATTTTTTTTTTCTTTTTCCTGAGTTGCTGGATTATACTGAGCTAAAATTTTCTTTTATTTAGCAAAATAAAAGACACTGAGGGTTGATAATGGGTGTGCATTTAAAGTAGCATCTGCTGTGCAGTGTCTTTTCAGACAATGGTCTTGCCTGTTTCAATTTGCTCTTCCCTAAGAAGTGACCAGCACTTTAAATGGTTAATGGCAAATATTTCCTTCTAGTCCCTGAAGGAATATAGACTTTTCTGGATGAGAAAAGGAAAACTAAAGCTACTTTTATAGGCATGATTCCTTCCACAAATCTGAGTAACTGTGTACACTTGAAGTTTTAGTTTTGTTTTTATTTCTTTCTGCAACAAAAAAAAAGGACCTTCATTCCTTTCAGTGACAGAATCATGCAAAGCTACTTTGTATCTGCACTTGCTTACGTGAGATTGGACAATTAATTTCTCTTTTGGAATTGATGAACTTCTTAATACATACAGTTGTTGGTAATGGTTGTCATCAAATTATTCTTGATTTAGGATTTGTAAATATGAGATGCATCCTTGAATGTGGCAATATCATTGGATTTAACTATATTGAGGTCATAAGGAATTAACAGGTTAAAATGAAAACTTTGTGACATAATGTTGTTGTTTCTAGAAATTGAGGTGTGCCACAGCCAATTCTTGCCCAAAGCTCTGGTCTTCTGTTTGAAAGAGAAGCAGCAATAGCAAATGCAGCTTGAAAACAGTGGATGGATAGCATAACATAAATGCAGAATTCCTATTTTTGTAATTCCACAAAACTACAGGAGAGGATTTCCTCAGCCTGCAGCATGGGTGTGCCTGTGACTTTGGAAAAGTTTAAAGGTGCCATCATGCTGTTCTCCAAAGGTTTTGATAGTTTGCTGGGATAGATATTACTGTAAGTAATGTAAATTCTGTTTGTGAAAACTCAGGAAAAATAGGAAAGACATTTTAAAGGATATAGATCCAAGTGTGCAGATGAAATTCCAGTCTACTTTGTTTCAAATTCGGAACTACATTTGCTGTGTTAAAAACATGAAATCATACAAATTTTTGTTACAAAGACTTCTTGACAGTTTCCTGAAAATCTTTGACATACACACCTGTAAAACTTAAATAATATGTATCTATAGAAGGAAATTAAGTCTATCAGTTATGGACATTAGTGTTGTAAAATAAAGGATATTTGAAGGTAAAAAAAGTACTTTAGTATAGCCTTTTCTAATAGACTGCATTTTTCTAGAGGAAAAACTATTCTCAGGCCTTCAGTCATGCATCAAAGGCTTGCCAGGAAACCTGGAGATCCAGGAGCTTTTCAAAGAAATACCTTACAAGTGTTTCACAGTGCAAAGTGCACTTGGCATTCCATGATGATATCAGCAGCTACATCAGCTAGGGATGCTGTACTGGGGTTTTAGTGCTTTCCCAGGCTTTGTCCCATGTAGAATCCTGCATTGCTCCAGCAACCAAACTGTCCCAGGGAACAGCAGCTCCATAAACTGGTGATTCACCCTTTTCTGGAAGGCTTGGAATAAAATTTGGAAGAGAAATAGTCTTACCCTTTTTCCCTGGGGAAATAAAAAATTACCAGTAGATGGGAATCTCTCCATCCTGTTGCAAGGACTTTTCTTCCACATGACTCAAATTTATGTCCTTGAGCTTCCATGCTAGGGCCAGTAACTGCTCCTCCCTTAGTGATACCAGAGTATTTAGGAAGGATTTGCATGTGGCTCTGTCTGCCAAGCCTGAAGCCTTTAAACTGTGTAATGAGTGTGCTGTTGACAGGTCTTGGAGGTGAGGAAAGATGTGGGCCACTGCACAGAATTGAAACCTGCAGATAGCCAGGCTTCAGACCCTTCAGTGCCCTGTTTTGTGACGTGGTGATGGCATAAAAATAACATGGTTCATCTGTGCCCTGGCAGAGAGTGGCTTGGAAAGTGTTGGTGCTTTGGTGGGGGGCAGTAAGAGGTTCATTTAAAGCAGGGCTGTTGCTGAGAGGCCAATAGCCTGAAACTGAATTAAAACAAATTTGGGGCTACACCATCTCTGAAAGGATGAGACTTCCTTCTTGTTCCCAGTCCCGCTGCTTCCTTTGCATAGTATCTAGCAATTACAAGGTGAGTCAGATCAGTCCTGATCTGTCTGAAAGACCAACTCATCAAAAATGAGCTGTGATCTCTAGAATGGAGAGAAGGGAGAGGACTGAGGAAGGGGTGGGACTGCCTCTTTAGGTGGCAAGGTACAATTAAGTTATTTTCATGACTAACTTAAGCAATCCCCAGCAGGCGCTTCCCTCCCCCAGCCTTAGCGAGATTGACTGGTGCATGAGCCGTTCCCATTCAGGCCGTTTGCTTGGGGCATCTGAGACCAGGATGGTCCTTCTGGGCTTGGGAGTCCCAGAGATGTAAGCACCTGGGGCCTGGGAAGGTCCTCAGGTGATGCATCTCTTTGTTGCTTCTTCTGTTCTCTGGGATTTTTTGTTGCAATGCCTTCAAGAATGTTGTCGGACCAGGTTGGGGATGAAGTGGACATGGCGAGCACTCAGCACCTCCCAGTTCCAGATGTCCAGGCAATAGAAAGTCCTCAAGCTGAGAATTAATCAACTGCTGGTAAGAGCAGATCTATCACCACAACCATCCTGGTATCAGGACTGGGAGTGTTTGGATTTTGCATGAACTGAAAATCTGGTGGGGTGTTTTGGATGAGCATGAGGCCTAGTCAAAGTTAATCACTTCTCTTACAGGTTTTACCTGTAAGGCACATGTGTTGGGAGCCACTGGTCTGCCTCTGAAATGGCTCTTTGCACGTCCTTTCTTTGTCCCCTTGCTGTGATGGGCACCTGGCTGCTGCCTGCCTTACTCCTTCCTGGGAACTTGATGCAGCAGAAGCCTTTGCTGCAGTTGTTGATATCTGAGTTCAGCTGCCAACATTTACACTGGACCAAAGGGAGGAGGTCACCTCTGGTCACCTGCTTGAGGCAGCACTTCTGGGAACAGCTGTGCTGGAGAGAGAATGTGGCAGTGAAATGTTGTATGCTGAGCCAGTCAGTTTGAAAGGGAAGGAAGCTGTTGTGTTGGTCCTACACCTTTTGTTGTGCTGTTCTCACAACTCCCCTGGTTTTAAAATTGACAGGGCTGGTTTTGAAAGTACTGCCAGGCAGTGCCAGGGGAATTTCCACGTATGTGTTTGTCAGTAGGACTCATGACTGGAGGAATCACAGCAATTAACACTGTAAGCATTCTACCAGTGGACTTTGGTTGTTGTGTGAGGAATACAGTATATGCTTAGGGTTATAGGACACTAAATACACCTTTGTAACTGGAAGGTCCTTGATTTTTAGAGTAACACTTTAGACCATGCTTGGAATAACAGGTAAGAGCACTTCCAATTAATGGAGTTAACTGATCAAGTATCATTTTTTAGATTACTGGGGTTTATGCTTAAAGCTGGCCAGTCCTTTGGCTGGGAAAATGTGTGTGTTAATTTTTTCCTTTTCCTGGAAAGCAATGTCACTGTAGGAGTTAGCTCAGTTTTATCAGAATACTAACCCAAGGGGTTTACAGGGAAGGTTGACGTGTCTGCTGTT
Organism: Fringilla coelebs; assembly: GCF_963513975.1. Taxonomy (NCBI): domain Eukaryota; kingdom Metazoa; phylum Chordata; class Aves; order Passeriformes; family Fringillidae; genus Fringilla; species Fringilla coelebs. The sequence goes on along the minus strand of NC_140043.1, from coordinate 4,138,111 downwards.
TGTTCAAGACTGTAAAATCTGACATAGGAGTGCAATTGCTACCCAGGAAATAGGTATATGCTGCCTCATCTCTTAGTGTGTGGTTTAACATTTGGATGCAACTGTGAAATTTACCAAAAGGAGTGAAAAATGACATTATAACCAAATTACCTGTATTTTCAACACCAAGGAAACAAACCCTACTTAAATAATAATGTGGATGGTGTTTTATCTGGGCTGTGAGCAGCTGTAGTTAATGGCCATGTTAAGGGTACTGAGCCAATACTGAATGTTTTGTAATCAGCTCAATGATGGTTACCAGTAAGGTATGGATTTACCTGATCTGTTATTCTGTTTTTGAAAGCTATAATTAAAAAAGTCTTCTGAAGCTGCTGTCAGTGTAGAAGCTCCTGCTGGGACCAAGTCGTGGACAGTGTTGCCCTTCCCTGTAGAACAGTTTCTCCATGCTAGTTGATGAACAGTTGTTTTTTTTTTCCTTGGCAGTGGTTTGAAATAGCAGTTGTTTGAAATAGGAGCTTGAAAACAAGGCTACATAATTTAATTTTGTTATGAAAAGGCCTTTAGAGCACAGTTTGTGAGTTCAGGAGTTCTGTAAATGTTCCTGTCACTTGTCTGGAATGTTAAGTATTGCAACGGTTACACATCGCTTGCAGCAGCTACAGCTCTGAAGTTTTCTCCAAAGAAGGAGTAGAGAAATTGAGGTGTGCAACAGCCAATTCTTGCCCAAAGCTCTGGTCTTTCCTCCCTTCTGTTTGAAGGAGAAGTAGCAATAGCAAATGCAGCTTGAAAACAGTGGATGGATAGCATAACTTAAATGCTGAATTCCTAGTTTTGTAATTCCACAACTTGTAATGGAAAACTGTGAAGGCTTTTCAGAATTTTTAAGACAAAAAGAAATAGAAAGGTCTTTTCTCTAAAAGACTCCCTGCAGTCATTGCTGCAGCAGTGCAGCCCCGTGTGCTCCATCTGTATTGCACTGCAATGCACAGTTGTGCATTTTCCTCACAGCACAGGAACGTAGCTGACACTGCCCACACTGGCACAGGGATCCAGCCCACCTGGAGCTCCATCCCACCTGCAGCTGGGGGCAGATGCCTTAGGAAAAATCTCAAACCCAAAGTCTTCCCTCCTACCCTGACTGTTCTCCCACCTTGTAATTAGTTTTGGCTCAGAGGGGTTTCTGAGCCCTTTGTGCTCAGATATTTAACAGCCATGAGGAAATTTCTGTACCTCGTGCATGGCCAGTCTCCCCATCTCCTCTCACAATATACATTAAACATACAGCTCCCTTTTTTAAAATTTAGAATCTGGCTCTAAATTAATTTCCTGGTCTTTAGTTTTAGTTTTTTACTGGAGTTGATGATTAACAGCCACTCCCAGTCTGCCTTCTCGATGCCATTCCAGATTTGATTGGCTTTTGTCATGATCCCTGTGAGATATCTCATGGGTGCTATTCTATATCTTTGATCTTACTTTTGCCCCTTGTTTGATCATTTTAAAATCTGTAAGAATTTTTGAGCTTGAGAGAAGAACTGCACATAACAATCAAAGTGTGAGTAGATGGGCAATTGATTTGTTGAGTGTGATATTTGTGTTTTATGGTTCATTCTCTATTCCTTTCTTTAATAATTTCTGGAATTGCTTTGCTTTTTTTTCTTTTCCTCATTCCAAACACTGCACTGATAGCATAATGAAGCTGTGAACCAGTAGTCTTGCTGAGCAGTAATGATAAACTGAGAGCACATTTGTATTTGAAGCTGAGGTTGCTTTCCTCCGAGAGAAAGATGTGTTTGTGTTTACCTATATTTAATTTTGTTTGTTGTTTTTTTTGTTCACTTAGGCTCATAAGGGTCTTTGTGATTCCATGGGCTCTCCTCTTATCTTTGGTATCTTAAATTACCTGCTAGCATCAGCAAACTTGCAAGTCACTAAAACTGATGTCTTCATCTTTAGCAATAAAAGAAATGCACTATTTGCTCTGGGCTGCTGGAATCCAGTGGTTTATATATCATGTTTTTGGAATTATTGAGCAAGAGATGTTGTAGAGTGCTTGTGCAGCTTGCAGGCTGAAAGTTATAGATATAGAGAGCTGTGTCTTTTTCTAGATAGCTTATTTCATATTCCAGATATGAAATGAAATGGTGTCTGTGCTGTCTTGTCTGCAGAGACTTGGGAAAGTTCTGTGTCTGTGTTTTACAGGGGGATGATGAGGCTGTATTTTATAATCTCTTTGCTTTTCTGCCTTTTGGGACTGTATAAGTGACCTGAAAACATCATTCCCTAATTATTTGGGCAAAGTTGTCAGCCTAAATATATCAAAACCAAAGAATTTGCACAAATACAGAGTGAAAATGTACTGACTCCATTGCTCTTAGATGTGAGCAATTTCTTCTTGGGTATTTGATTTTCCAAAAGTGCTCAGTATCCTCAGATTTGAGGGATTGCTTGTTTAATTTTCTTTCTCTTAAAAGATAATTCTAAGATTATTTATAATTTTCTTAATAATTCATGATTTTTAGTAGGTAGAGTTGCTTCATGCCTCTCAAAAATACTTTTGTTGCTCAACCCTCTGTTGTCTTCCAGGCACAGGAAACTATATTACTCTTGTAACTACTACTCTTTACTTTTGTGACAACAATATTAGCATAAACAAGCATATTAAATAATGGATGAGATTAAAATAATCAGAGTAAGGAATCATCCCCTCCCTGCCCTGCTTCAGGGTTCTGAAGAGTAATGCTGAAAGCATTGCACGTTGGCTGGCTGGATGTATCATATCAGTTTACAGTCGGGAGCAGAGCCATGCTATTGGGCAAAACAGTTTTAAATTATTATTTATGCAGTTGTGTTTGCAGCTGGTATAAAGCACAGGACTGGTTTCACATGCCTCCCCCAGAGCAGGGAGAGCACTCCTGAGCAAGCTCCCGTTTGCTGGACTATGTGTGCTGTGGAGAGAGAGACGCCTGGGAAAGGATACAGGTTAGAGGGAATAGTTACAGTTGAGTTTAGGAATGCAGTCTTTCTATCTGATATTTTGGTGGTGTTTTGGCTTTTTTCCATTTTGATTAATTGATACTGTTTGTGCTATCATTAATCAAATGTTTCCAGTAACGTCTTCTGCCTGCTGATGAGTATTTTCTTTAGCAGTGGCTTTTTTTCCCTTTTTTTTTTTTTTTTTTTTTTTGAGGAGGAGGAAGTGTGTATAAAGGGAAAGGAAGTCTTCACTAATTCTTTCTTTCTCCCTAGGGAAAAATAGAAAATATAGTTTTATATGCAGTATTTTCTTTTTAAAACAATAATGAAATAATATTTTAGTTGTCATTTGAATTGTTGATGCTATATGTTACTCTTCAGAAAGCTTCCTTTGGTTAGAGAGAGTTTTATTTCTTATTTTAAAATTTCCTGCTAGATTTTTTTGTTGTGCAGAGACAAGGTTATTGCTGATTCTCAATACTGTTTCTTCCTGAGGAATGTGGTTGTGTTCTTCAGAAGCACAAAAGTAGTTTTTATCTGCCATACCTGCCCTTTGAGAAACTGGGTGAAGCAGGGCTTTTTCTACTTCCAGTCACACGATATTGAGGTCTTCTGTTTTCAGTGCTGAAACCCCATCTTCTTTTTCCTTCCTGGAGAAGGCAGGAGGTGAGAAATAGGCACAGAGAGGCCATAAATTCACTTTAGGACTCTTAGTAAGCAGCTGCTTTTAGAACCTGTAATGCTAATTGATGTCTTGTTCTTATTTTGTGTGACCCATTTGTATATTTTTCTCAGTTTTTAAACTCTAATGATGTAAACTTTAATTAGGAAAGTAACTACTAAGGTTTAGTTTCTCTGGAATTAAAACAGGAACAGGGGTCTCTAAGCCTTCTTGTCCTCTATGTATCTTTAGAGTTTCTGGAAGTGTGGTTCTACCTTTGAGTTTCAGTGAATCAAAAATACTGGTCTTGAGTGTCAAATTTCTGGATATTTTAAAGTAATGCTGTGATGAAACATGAGGATTATACTTAGCTGACACTGTTGAGTTTTGCTTGCTTCCATCACTGCTTTGCAGTTGCTGTCCTTGAAGCAGACACTGTGGCATGTTTTCAGGAACACTTCTCATGGATAAGAAACATTTGAGTTCACAGAGTCCTGGTGCTGCTGCCCCCCTGAGATATCTTGATTCCAGTAAAAATGGTTTGTTCTGTAAAAGGTGATGTTAGCCTGCATCCATCCAGTGGGTTATGTTATTCTTACTTGCTGTGATAAACAGATCCACCTGTGTTTACTGTGCATGCAAAGCTCGTGTGTGCTGTGTCTGGCTTTGCAAGGTGTGTCAGGGCTGATGAATGTGCTCTGCAGACGTGGAAAATGTGCCTTGCAAGCAGCCAGTGCTGGGTGTCTCCATGCCAGCCAGAGCCACTGCTTTATCTCATTGCCAGGCAAGGTTGTCAGGCTTTGCCCAAAAGTATCACTGTCATATCACTGCCCAAACTCTTCTGGGAGCACTGGCCTTCTCACTCTGTGAGCTGTCAAAAAGGAATGGTTCTGACTGACTGGATTTATCACAGGTGTGTAGTTTTCCTTTGGGATAATTTTTTAAATGCAGTCAGCTTCGCTACAAACTGCGCTCTGAAAATTCATTTGGTTATTCCTCAAGTGTGCTATTGGCAATTTATTTATGTCTGCAGAACATCAAAAATACCACTCAATAGCAAAGATGCCAGTTTTACTAAAGAACTCCATCCTCTTTAGTATTTTTCACTTTTAGTTTTCAGTTGAATAAGATCAAAAGCACAAGTAAGTGACTCATAAACATGAAAAAGGCAAGAAATAGAAGTGTGGCAACTTAGAAGGTAACCAGCATTACCATCTGTTTCTGGAATCTAGTAGGCAGTTGTGCCTCTTAATATTAGGTGTGTATAACAAACATATTGCCTTCATGGGGCTTTTCTGGTTTGGGTTTTGGTTTTCTAAGGAGTCTCATTTCAAATTATCTCTCAGTTATTTAGTCTTCTGTGAAAGTGTTCTGATTACTTGTAGCTATATGGCAGGACTGGTGCATTTTTGACATTGTGATGATGAAACTGCAACAGCAAACAAAGTTTTCTGTGTCTGTTTATGGCAGCATTCAGAGCTAAAAGGAATCTGGAAGCTATAAACAAATATTCTCAGTGTTTTAAGATGAAGCTTCCTGTTGCTTCTGTTAACAGTACTTGGGGATCTGAGGAGGCAAAACTCCTGCAGTTTTACTGACTTTTATCAAAGTCAGAATTGAAATATACTTGTGTGCAGCTGAGATGGTGCTCAGAAGGAAGGAGTGTGTGTAAGGGTACAGTGTTAATTTTGTTAGCTGAAATTATTTAGTATTTCTGACCGCTGTGTTGTTATGTCAAATGTCTCATGCACACAGTCATCAGTCTGCTTTTTGTGCCTTTGAAATGCTTCAGTTTTTAAGAGATGGAAATGACTGGACGTGTTTCATGTTTCAAATCAGCTGTGAGATTGGGCTCACATAAACCTGATCACTAACTTCCAACTGGAATCCCTAAGACTGAAAGTGGAGTGGAGATGTTGTCCTTTTAATCTTCCATCCCATGACATCTGACTCAGGGGTGATGAGGAAAGCAAGTGCCAACTCTCACTCTTGCAGGAGGAGAAGATCCTGGTGTGTCTAGTCTTTCTGGTAGCCCATGCTTCAAGTTCTGGCTGTTCTGTGGCTGTTCTCCTCTCTGTTAGTCTGTGCTTCCTTGGAATCAGCTGCTGTTGTTGTAATGCCTACAGTTTTCTGCTGTGGCTGCTCCTGGTTTGGATAAAGCCAGCTTTGTTTTCTGGGCTTTCATCTGGGCTTGTGGGTGGAATGGCAGTGCTGGCAATTCTCTGCTGTCAGAGACAGCAGGGCCAGGAGTGTCCTCACTGCAGGCCATGGAACCCAGGGAGCTGCTTCTGGTTCCTTCCTGAACATAATCCTTGTAATCATGCAACTTGTCTTAAATTTTGTAAAGTTCCATGTGTTTATTATTTTGATTTTTAATTATTGGTTTGAAGGAGTCTGGATTTTTCAACTTCTTTGGATTTTTTTGTACAGTAAGTTTTTCTCCATGACTGCTGTTTTCCTGAGCTGGTGGTAATCTTTTCTCAGATCCAGTGTTGTTGGTAGTTAAGCTGTTGCCTGAATACTCCCACAGTGTTTTCCTTCCCACAGTCAGAAATAAAGGATGTTGCTCCCTAATAAGCCTTTCTTTTGCTGGCTAACGAGTGAGCTCAGCAACATGGGTCACTTATAAAATATCCTCAGTTCAATGCCATTTGTGGAACGAGAACTTAAAAAAAGAAATTATTATAATTTGGAGTGGAGCTTAGTCCTTAGCAAAAATCCCTTTTAAAAAAAGGCAAAAACCATTGGTCAGTCACATGCATTTTGTTTGGCTCTAATTTGTGGTCTTTGCTGCTCTTCTGGATGTCTGGTCTTAAATAGAACATTGTAAAAAAAGACATTGCTTTTCATCTGTATTTTATGTTTAAAGTCTCTTTCTTTCTGCTTGTAGATTTGTTTGTAAATGCATCATAAACAGACAGCCCAGAATGAAGAAAGCAAGCAGGAGTGTTGGCTCAGTGCCCAAAGTGCCTGGAGTAAATAAAGCTCAAACAAGTGAAAAAGCCAAACCAGAAAACGGCTCCTCAGTGTCTGCAGTAACAAAACTCTCCAAAACTGGGACATCAGCGTCTCTTTTGAAGGTAATAACCAGTAGAACATTCTGATCATTTGTATTTTTTAAAATAAAGCTTTAAAAAGGGTAGAATTTCCAGGCTATTCTTTAATGCAGCTTAGACTGGAGGTTGCATGGGTAGCTGGAGGGAATCTGGGTAGTTACAGAGCGCTGGGCAGGGTGACAGGATCTGGTGTGTCATTCATGCTGAACTTTCATTCTGCAGCAGAAGATGGAGAGCAGTGTGCTGTGCAGGACTTGGCTGTTGTGCAGAAGAGCAGAGTGGAAGTTGTGCTCTGATGAAAGTTATTTGTGTGGTGTTATGCTTGGATGGTGTCAGTGACTAATAGGATTTGATAAGAGTTATTTACTAATTCTGAAAAAAGAACTAATGAAGTATCTAACATGAGAACTTCTTTATATCAGTGATCTGTGTTGGGTCAGTGCAGCCGAGTTCTTCTGGCTGTTTTGGCCTTTGCTTTGTGTTGAAGTACTGCTTGAGCTGAATTTTCACAAGTTGATTCTTGCTCCCAGAACAAGTTCAAAGGTAGAGGTTTTCTCTTACAGTAGGAAAACAGGGCAGTGCATGGAGGAGCATATGACTTCCAACAAACCATCAGACACACTGAGGTGTGCTGCTGTGGAGTTTTCACCTGGGAGCAACCACATCTGGGCTGGATGGATGGAATGAGCCTGCCTGCTCTGCCTCCTTTTCCTGGCATGGAAACGTGGCTGGATCCAGCTCCTTTTGCTCTCTGCAGCCCAGTGTGCAGTGCTGTGCTGCTGCTGCCCTGGAGCAAATGAACAGAGCAAGGAACAGGGTGTCAGCAGGGACCTGAACCACTGTCACTGGCATACAGTGAAGCCACAAAGGCCATTTAAGTAACTGGCAAATAAAGATCCAAAATTAATGAAATGTAGGAGTTGAGGTCTCTCTGTAAGAGCCCTGCAGGGTTACTGAAGTCTAAAGGTGTGTTCCCTGTCCCCTCTTCCTTTTCTTGTATGGAAGAATGGTTCATACTTTTGCTGATGAACTTGCAAGCCAAGTTTCAGGGAGGTTTTCTCCCAGTGCCCCTCCTTTCTTGCATCACCCAATGCATCTTACAGTTTTCTTAGCTTTAAATAATCTTTGATGCTTGTTGACACTACATACTTTATATTTCTAGAAACCTCTCAAAGCAACTGAAGTCCTTTGTAGTTTACTTATCAAGTTTCTTATGTCATTCCTCTCAGGGAGATAAAGGAGGAGGATGATATAACACTGAACAGATTTGACCCAGTATGCTTTCACAGTTTTGCTTATATTAGTAACACTTCTGGCTATGTTTTGGTGTGGGATTAGAATTCATGACAATTTATGAGTTTGAGGCACAATGAAATTTTCTCTTGATTACTAAGGCTTATCTCAGGTTTATGTTCAACCAGGCTTACTCATACACTTGGATGTCTTTTACTTGTTATGGTGCTGTTGTGCCAACTGTGTGACTTAATGATAGTGATGAATCTTCTTTGAGTGTTCTGTACTTATGGAACAAAGTTAGTTGTTTGTGGGGCTTTTTATTTACTGCTACTGACAAATCACATAATTTCTGACTTGAAAGAAGTATCAATAGAAGTTACATTTTTAAAAATACTTTTAAAATATGATTTTATATTTTATATTGTTGATGAAACATTTGGCATATTGTTTTCCTCATAGAGGCTGTAGGATATTCTCTTAGAGTTGATGAATTGGTGTGTGTTATTAAATTAAAATTTCTTTTCATATTCTCTGACAAAAAAAAATCTGGCATTAAATAGCTTTATTGCAATGCTTGTTAATTTATTCAGTCCTTTGAGCTGGATATTGAGTGAAAGGCCCCTATTAAAGAGTAGTAATACAGTGCTGCAGCAATCTTGGTTCAGTCAGTAATAATGTTGCAAAATGGAAAATTATTTTGTAAAACAGCATCCCCTTCATGATATAACTATAGGCCAGCATTCAGCTTTGGGTGGGCTTCTTTAACTGCATTGTTCCATGCATTTGTCCTTTCTTTTGGAGTTTTCAAAATGTATGGACAATGAGCACAGGAAGAAACTGTGGGAGCCGCCCTTCAGCAGAGCTGAGCCTGTCCCAGGGTCTGTTTCCCAATGCCCTTGGTGGGTTCCTTCTCTGTAGTTTTTGTCTCCCACTTTGCCCAGCACTTGGATAAATGTTCAGCGCCCCACACACTTTATTACTACAGAAATTTAACTGCCAGCCACTTTTAATCTGTCCAAAAATACTCTACAAATAATGTATTCTTATTTTTAAGGTCATTATTTTTTGACTTCTTCAGCTAATGAGCTTGTGATCCTGCTAACACTCCCAGCTGTAATTAGGCAGCAGCTGTACTTCAGACAAATTGCAAAATCCAGTGTCCCTGAAAAGCCAGGACTTGGAGACCAGTATTTGAATATTAAAAATTAGAGTGTGTTTTCAGTATTCATGTGTCTAGGCTTCTATTCTGTTTGCAAAATGCAGTAACTTAATTACAGATTGTTGTGAAGTTTGATGTTTGAAAAACTCAAATACAGCAACAACAACCATCAAAGAAAATCTTAGGTAGGAATAATTATATATATATAAAGGGATTTGAATGAGGTGCAGTAAATAGGATATACCTGTTGAGAAACTAAGATGAAATGAATTGTACAGGTCATTATTCAAGTTTCGTTGCACTGAAAGAAAGTGGTTAGAGGAAAACAGAATATGAATTGTATAATTATAAAGTGTTTTTTTATACAGAAAAACAAAATAGGTCTGGATGAGCATTTCTAATGATGAGATTTTCTAATTTTTCATATTTTAATGGAGGAGTTTTTATGCTAAGCAGGATGGCACAGTTCTTAATAAATGGGAAAAGTTGTTTAATAAATGTACACCATTGCTTTTGCTTCAATTAAAAAGATATGCTACAAAAATACTTTGATTTTAAAGGTTCTGAATGGTTGCCATTGTGGAACATTAAGAAGAGAGCTGCTGGTTTGTAATTTTTCCAAAGCTTTGCTAAATAGTTTTCTTTGCCAAGAGTATAATGTTACAGCTTTGAGAAACTGTTTACTAATTGGCTGCAGAGGAGGCAGTGCCTTCCAACCTAGACCAGAAATAGTTTATGGGTAAGTCAGAAGAAGAATGGCTGTCTTAAATTCCTTTGTTCAGCAAGGACTGCAGATGAGTAATGTCTGAACGTGTGTATTTTACTTAGTTTTTTTTCCTTCAAGCTGAGTCACATCTTGACCTATTTGGCTTGATAACATGTACTTGTACTGTAAGTGTCTAAAAGCTTAATCTAATTTCCCCAGTCTTTCAGCAGGGTAAAGATGCTGACAGCTCTTAGTCTGTTGGAACCATCACGTTTGCAGGAGGGTGGGCAGATCCAGCAGCAAAGCAGAAAATCACTGTTCTGTGCCTTCTTGTGATACCTTGCTTTAGGCAATAGTTGCACAGGGTTGTTTGCCTCCCCCTGTGCCCCCATGCCCACAAAATGAACTTCAATTAGATAGAAAATCTGATCAGATCACAGGTAAGCCAGGATTGTTGTACACCAGTAGTTTGTGCTCAGCCCATCCTCCCCACGTGAGCTTGGTGGGCTTTATGGCTTTTGTAGCCCTCTGATGTTTTTGCTTTCCTATTTATATTTCCATTGCCTGTGCCTGTTTACATGGCTGTGTGACATGGCAGATCAAGGAGCTGCTCTGACTCCTGGGAGGAAGGAGCTCTTGGAAAAGCCTTGTTTGCACAGCAAACAGCAGTGGCATTTCCATAGCAGAAAAGCCAGCTTTAGATGCACATCAGACTAGATCCTTGGAGTGATGTGTTTTCTTCCAGCCTTTTATCAACCTTCTCAAAAGGCTACACCATTTCTGACATGATTGAATAAAAACATGCTTGTTCTAGAGGATTTTAACCTTACAAATGTTTTTTTCTATCTGTAAATTTTCTGTATTTCTATCAATTGCATGCAGAGCAGATATGCTCTCCTCTCAAAGCTCCCTTTTGTTTTGTAGCTGCTCTGTGTAAATGGCACAGATCCCATCCATGCTCTTTCCACTGTGATCAGTGTTCCTAGCTGTTCTGGAATTGGCATTTGTAAAAAGAGACTGTAGAGAACATGCAACTATTTTTTAAATTAAGCAAGTATACCTTTATTCTAAATATATAGAATTGTAATGTCTGCAGTATAGTTTTTAACATGGATGTGTGTGGGAGCTGGAAGTTACAAACTTGCAGACATGATGGAAAGCAACTGGTTAACTCCTAAGCTGTACCTTTTAGCTGGGATGTTGGAGGAGAGTTCAAATGTGTTATCCAGCTGAATAATACAGTTACTCAAGAATGCTGCTAGCACAGCTGTTTCCTTTTAATTTTTTTTTTTCTCATATAATGGGAAAAATGTTGAGCACATTTTGATTTTCACCATTTGAAAAATTGTGTTTTAAAGAGTATAAAGCCTGCCAATTAATGTTTAAGAGTTTAGTATTTCTAGACTTTGCTTTATTCTGAAAGATGTACTCTCTGTTTGGGAGTCTGGTTGTTGAAAATCCTATGCTTGCTGCCTTGTCACATTCCAGGCAGCTTTTGTGGCTAACAGTAGTTTCAGGAACAATCATATGAGGTTAGACAAAAAGTCCATCAAACAAATACCCCATTTCTTAAAATTCCCTAGAAAAGAGCTTGAAAGCAAGGCAAGGATATATGGTGAGGGTGGTTTTTCCCCTGCCTCTGTCCTAGCTTCCAGTGGTCTGTAGCTCAGTATTTTGAGCTAGAAATTGTATTTTGTAAATGTTGGATTGATTTTTGTTCTCCTATGATTTGAGCTTTTTGTTGTGACTTTGTCCACCAGAAAATATTTGATCATTCTCAATTGAAGGATATTGTACTAACTTCCTAGTGTTTGGTGGTTTAATTATCTAAGAATTGCCTTCATTTTTATGCATAAGCAACCTTCCAGTTAAAATGGAGAAGTTTTACATTATGATGTTTTACTGTGCTTTAATTGATTATTTTTTAAAATTTTTCTCCTTGTTACTGAAAGATTAAGAATTTTTGGGGGCAGAGAGAAGTTTCAATACTCACATGTGAGGAGTTAAAGTTCCATTTCAGTTTACTGTCTCTGCACAGTGCAGCACACTTACACTTTTCAGCATTCTTGCATAGACACATGACTTGTCAAATATGTACTTTTTAAACTGAAGGAATCTTTAGCAGTAGAAATGTTGGCTGTGCAGACTTCTGGGCCAGCTGTTTTAAAGCTGCTTCTTCCCTTTCTTTCAGACTAAGAGTAACGATGACCTCTTAGCAGGGATGGCTGGTGGTGGTGGAGTGACAATGACCAACGGTGTCAAGGCCAAGAAGAACTCTTGTGTATCAACAGCATCTTCAGCTCCAGGGACAGCCATGAACACTTTAGAAAACAAACCCAAAACTATTGCAGGTAAATGGATATGTTGATTCTTAAAGGAGGAAGTTGGGGGGCTTTTTATTTTCTTTTAATGTATTGAGGATCCACGCTGCTTACTGAGGTGCTCAGTAACACCATGATCAAATAACACACCTTCTAAACTCTTTTCCTGTTTTTAATAATGTAATTGCTTTTTTGGAGGGTGCTCCTTTTAGTTTTTTTTCAGTACTGTCTATGCAACTATTATGTAAGATGAAATAATATAATTAATTTAGAGAATCATAGATTTTTCTAAAAATTGTCTGTTTAAAAAATCCATGACGCAAGCACTAAATCTCTAAGATGAATTGTTACAGTGAACATTTTGGACATTTTGTATTGCTTTACAGAAATAAAGTAAGAGAGCTTTCAGAAACTGTTGAGCAAAATGAAATCATTTAGTGTGTTATTGATATGGATTGAAATAGGTCTTGCCTTGCTGTGTTTTGGATTCAGTAATGCTTGCAAAGCTGTAAACCATCTGGAAATAAAGGAGTAATGATCTACCTTTATTTTTATACAATGAGATGAAAATACAGAAAACAGAAAACGCTGAATGTTGGGTTAATGCTTATTTCCAATATTTTCTATGAAATGTATTTAGCAGTGAGCTTCAGAAAATCAGCCACTGTGTTGCTGATACAGATATGGTATTTTAAATTCACGTTCTAACTTTCAAAAAACACACAGGTACAAGTTCCACAGCTAAGCGTAGCGCTTCATCTGGAAACAAAGAGTCCAGCTCTTCCAGAGAGAGGATCCGGGACCGCTCTCGTCTGAGCCAGAGCAAGAAGCTGCCCCTGGCAGGGCAGGGCCCCAGCGACGCGGGGCTGGCAAAGCGCTCCCGCAGCCGCACCAACCCCGAGGCCGACGTCCGCATGAGCAAGTCCAAGTCAGACAATCAGATCAGTGACAGAGCTGCGCTGGAAGCAAAGGTGAATGATCTGCTGACGTTAGCAAAAACTAAAGATGTGGAGATCTTGCATCTGAGAAATGAATTGAGGGATATGCGTGCTCAGCTGGGGCTCAACGAAGATCATCTTGAGGGGGATGAAAAATCTGAAGAGAAAGAAGCCATTGTTGTCCATCAGCCGACTGATGTAGAGTCTACACTGCTCCAGTTGCAGGAACAAAACACTGCCATCAGAGAAGAGCTCAACCAGCTGAAGAATGAGAATCGAATGTTAAAAGACAGACTAAATGCTTTGGGCTTTTCTTTGGAACAAAGGCTGGACAACTCTGAAAAGCTCTTTGGCTATCAGTCTTTGAGTCCAGAGATTACAGCTGGCAATCACAGCGATGGTGGGGGCACTCTGACATCTTCAGTGGAAGGTTCTGCTCCGGGATCGATGGAAGACTTGTTAAGTCAGGATGAAAACACTCTCATGGACAACCAACACAGTAATTCCATGGATAATCTAGACAGTGAGTGCAGTGAAGTTTATCAGCCGCTGACATCAAGCGATGATGCCTTAGATGCTCCGTCATCTTCAGAATCTGAAGGTGTACCAAGTATAGAAAGGTCTAGGAAGGGAAGCAGTGGCAATGCAAGCGAAGTGTCTGTAGCTTGCCTGACAGAACGCATACATCAGATGGAAGAGAATCAACACAGCACAGCTGAGGAGCTCCAAGCCACGCTTCAAGAGCTTGCAGATCTGCAACAAATAACACAAGAGCTGAACAGCGAGAATGAAAGACTTGGAGAGGAAAAAGTAATCCTGATGGAGTCTTTGTGCCAGCAGAGTGACAAGCTGGAGCACTTCAGCCGTCAGATCGAGTATTTCCGGTCCCTGTTGGACGAGCACCACATTTCCTATGTGATTGATGAGGACATGAAGAGCGGGCGCTACATGGAGCTGGAGCAGCGCTACATGGAGCTGGCAGAGAACGCGCGCTTCGAGCGGGAGCAGCTGCTGGGGGTTCAGCAGCACCTGAGCAACACTTTGAAGATGGCAGAGCAAGACAACAAGGAGGCCCAAGAAATGATAGGGGCATTAAAAGAAAGGAATCACCACATGGAACGGATTATTGAGTCAGAGCAGAAAAGCAAAACAGCTCTGGCATCTACCTTGGAGGAGTACAAAGCCACAGTAGCCAGTGACCAGATTGAGATGAACAGGCTGAAAGCTCAGCTAGAGCACGAAAAGCAGAGAGTGGCCGAGTTGTATTCCATACACAACTCTGGAGATAAATCAGATATACAAGACCTGCTGGAGAGTGTCAGGCTGGATAAGGAAAAAGCAGAGAGCTTGGCCAGTGGTCTGCAGGAGGAGCTGGCACACACCCGCAATGACGCCAATCGATTGCAAGATGCCATTGCCAAGGTAGTGCTTAAAATGCCATTGCATTCTAACATCCCATGTGCACAATGGCCTATTGGCCTCTGTAGCTCTTTCAGAAGTAAAAGATTAATTATGAGCTTAATTGGATTGCAGTATTGTTAGGACTGATTACTTTCTCTTGACTTTTGTTATGAAAATGATGTCAGCATTTGAGAAAATTACATGGATGCATTGAGCTACAGGGTAACTGTTGTGTTACTTTTAAAAATATTTAAACTCCACGATTTGTTTCAGTGTCCAAACTTAAACAGTATTTAAGATACTGTACTAATTTATTGCTTAAATTGCACACCTTCTACAAGACTTTATGTGCTGAACAGGTTTTGGATCAAAATGTTTATTCCCAGTTCTGTTTTGGCCCAAATATTTCTAATTTATGCAGTAGCTATGTCTAGTAAAAGTATTTACCATAATTTAATATAAGAGCAAGAATCACACAATTTATTTAATAACTTTACATATGCATTTAAAGGTATGTCTTCCTGAAGAGACAATTTATACCAAATTTAATGTGTGAATTATATATTAGCTGCAAATCAACATGTTAGTCATGATCACAAGCCTGTTAGAATCAACCTTAATTTGGGGTGAAAAACATACTAAGATGATTTTAATTATTAAGTTGGAGAGTGCTATTAAAATAAAAACCACTGAAGCAGATGACTTAAGAGCAGGGTATTTTGTCTGTTAAACTTGGTGCCTGCCAATGTATCCCACCCTAAGCCACAATCTATTTTCTATTTTTCTGACACCCTATATATATATATATATATATATATATAAAATAAATTTTAATACATTTATATTTTAACCCTGTTGGGTAAATGTTCCTGTGCCACTGATCCGAGCCTGTTACTTATGTTACAGTTTGATGAGGCAGGATAAAAAGGGCTCTTCCCCTGCTCCTGAAGAGAAGTCAACCACTTCTTCCCTGTTTTGGTTTTTTTTCAAATTAATGGTTTGACAGACTCCTCTGAGAACTGCTTCAACTCACTAACACACCTCACACAAATGTCACACTTGCTTAAGGAAGTCACTCCTCACACAGGTGCAGCAAGCACTAAAATTGATGCACAAGAGACCAGGTTTCATCTCTCTTGGCAAGAGAAAGGAAGGGTAAAGAGTTTAACATTTCCCCTCCACCCTGTCCCTTTTCCATGGCAGCTGGATGTTAAATTGGATCAGACCTCAGCCTTGGTACAATGGCAGTGTTGCTTCACCTGTAGGCAGGGCACTGCTCTGAGAGTAGCTGGGAATGCTCATTTATCCAGCCTGGGAATAAAAAAAAGTTTAACTTTGGCCCAGGAAAAGAGTTGCACTAGAACAGTGTATAGGCAAAGGCTTACATTTCTCCTGTATTTGTCTGGTTGCAGAAATAGATTGGAAGTGTGGTAGTTACAAAACAAAAAGGATGTTTAATATGCAACTGAGGTATATTCTTCTTTAGGTGGAAGATGAATATAGAGTGTTCCAAGAAGAAGCCAAGAAACAAATTGAGGATCTTAATGTGACTCTAGAAAAGCTTCGGACAGAGCTGGATGAAAAAGAGACTGAGAGGAGTGACATGAAAGAAACCATCTTTGAGTTGGAGGATGAAGTAGAGCAGCACCGTGCTGTGAAGCTTCATGACAATCTTATCATATCTGATTTGGAGAGTAAGTATTCTGCATTTCTCTTGAGAAAAAGGATAATTTAAGAAAAGCTCAAGTAGAACACTGTAATATTGAAAATATTTTTACTTGTCTTTTGAATGTCTGAATTCAAGTCAGACTAGGTTTTGCAGAATCCTTACACAGTAGGGGAAGAAAAAAATCAGGTTGGCTTAGCTTTTCCAGACCCACTTAGTATTTGGTGTGGGAATGAAACCTATGAATAGAGAACAAATATGAAATCTTCAATACTGTTTTCAAGTTGTTCTTCAAAGCAGAAAAACATGTGGTAGGAAACGTGTTTACTGTGTACCTGTCTAGATCTCTGTGCCTTAGTTCCCTCTCTGATCTTGGAGACCTGCTCAGACATTCCTACCACGGGCTGGAATTCTGCAATTAGTCTCCTTCTAATTAAGAACACGGGCAACTCTACCCTGGCAAGCATTATTTGCACAGTGCTGCTTAGAGAATTCAAATATCTGTTAGTCTTCCATGTTATTCAAAGATGAAACAAGATAGTAAAAGAACCAAAGCATGATTCCTTCTAACAACAAGGGAAATATTCATAGAAAGGGTTTTAAATTGGTCTGCTAGCAATAAAAGTTGGTGTCTTAAGCAAGCTAAATTGTTTATTCAAGCTTAGTATCTTCAGACATGGCTGAAAGTGTTTCCCTAAGCAGCCCTTCTTTATCTTGAAAGGCAATCACTGCTTCTCCTTACAAAATAATTTTAAGTTTTTATTGTGGATTTTTTTTTCCATTTCTGTGCTAAAAGACAGTTATTTTGGAGCAAAAACTCAAAAAGGTTGAACAGTTTTCTACCTGTTTTGTTTTGTCCATTAACTGAAATACACTCATGCAGGGAGCAGTCGAGTAGATCCTTGGATATCTGCCTAGCAATGTCTCATTACAAGGCAGCTCTGATTTTAGATGCTTCTGCTTTGTGGGTACAAACCAGCTGTCAGATATTTAATTTCGACTGGTGAAAATTCAGGCAGACAGACCTCTGCCAGGGGAAAAATTCTCAAGAAAAATTGCAATAGTCTTTGTTATTCACTGGTCTTGGAAAATTCATGTGGACCAGCCAATGTCCTGACGTGATCCTTTGGGGGAAGCAAGCTGTTGTTTTAGTTCTGTGCTGGAAGGAGAGTGGCATCTAGTGGCAGTAAGAGAGGATGGCACACAAAGAATTCTATAAACTTTAAAAAGTGCATTTTTTCTGACAACTTGAAAACTCTGTTGGCTTTGGGTTCATAGTTAAACCTCTTACAGGAGTTTTTTTGTGGTAGTCTCTAAGTACTGACAACATAGAACATTGTGAAAAATCTGGGACTTAAAGGTAGGCCATACAACATTTGAGAGATAGAATTGCAAACACAAAATGGAAAATTGTAACTTAAAGATTTTTTTAAAGGCTTTACACTTAGGAGAAAGATGCCTCATAGATGAGGTGGTGAGTGTTCATTCCATGGAATGATTAATCAACACAAATAGTAATATAGAAATGGGAAATGCTCCAAGCACTTAGGGCATGCCTCACTGTGGGCTTTTCAAACACCAGAAAGAGACACAAGGAACCTACAGTGGAACATTTTTCTCATTAATCTGGGTATTGAACTGTCACATTTGAGCTGTTAATATGTCTGCCTGCAGAAACAGGGGTCTCTCTGATGTGTGCAGCAGGATGCAAATTGCGTTGATGAAAAGCACACAGTATGTTCCTGACGTGCATCCAGATGTGGTGAGAGCTGCAGTCACTGCAGCTGAGCTCCTTACTCCTGGGGTGAGGAGTGTTAAAGCACAGTGCTAAAATGGCCTGGAGGGGAAACCTGGTGAGGAGCAGCTGAGGGCACCTGGTTTGTGCAGCCTGGAGGGCACTGAGGAGTGACCTCGCTGTGCTCTTCAATCCCTGCTCTCTGTGACTGGTGACAAGAGTTGAGGAAATGGTTGGAGCTAAGTCAGGGAAGGTTTAGGTTGGATACCAGGAAAAGGTTCTTCACCCAGAAAGTTGTTGGGCACTGGAACAGGATCCCTAGGACAGTGGTCACGGCCCCAAGGCTGCCAGAGCTTAAGGAGTGTTTGGACAATGCTCTCAGGCATGGAGTGGGATTGTTGGGGTGACCTGTGCAGGGCCAGTGCAGGGCCAGTGACTCGATGATCCTGATAGATCCCTTCCAACTGAGGATATTCTATGACTCTATTATATGTAAAAAGTCTAAGAAATATTAAAATAATCTGTGTTTTATATCCTCCATGCTGTGCTGAGCTGAAACAGGCAGTGGGGAAGGAAGGACAGTGGGGAAGGCTGACACTGCACTAGATGGCGTGTTCCCTCTGGGTTTCACTTCTGACTCCCAAAAACTTGCAGCAGTCAGGTAGCCCAGCTGTCACATGAGTCATCTGCAGTAACTAAGTGGGAAACAGAAACCTGTTATTCTCCAAAGCAGTTAATAAGAGTTTGTGGGGAAATTTTTTCCAGAAAAGTTTGATTCCTGTTGTGCAGAAAATGTGTATTTGTACGTTAGCTTACCACTTCTTAAAGGTTTCTTCTGAAGCACAAAAATAATCATTGCTTGTTCTCTTAGCACAGGTGCACATAGGTTCTCCTAGCCTGTAACTGTAAGTCAGTAAATTTTTAGGACAAGTGTAGGTGAGCTAGAAGGTGGATATATTTAATGTTCAATGAATAGTTCTTTTATGGAGCTGACAGTGTTAGTTTTAATTCTGCTATATTTCATTTGAAAAGGATCTTGACAGCAGTTATGAAATGAAATGTTTGCTTTACCATATTTAGGCCTTTTCTAACAAAGTGTTGGAAAAGTCAATAGGATGTTCATTTTTTATACCTTTTTAAACATTTTTAGTTTTGTGACTAATGGCAGACCCTTAAAAAGTCACCTTTCTTGCTGTATAGATGTATTGTCTGACATGATGAGCTCAAAAGCAGGATTGGTCTACAAATTGCCTGAGCTTTGGTATTTGTACCCAGTGCCTGTTCCTTACAGAAGGAGGCTGTAGTTCTTACACTGCTCTGTGTATTTGTGGTTGTGTTGGGATAGCAATTTCTATGCTAAAGAATCAAAATGCTCTCCTGGTGTAAGGCATGCCTGTGTATCCAGTACAAAAACTGTGAGAGTGTCCATTGTGGAATTGCCTGTGTCAGAATTACTTGATTTAGTCTCCCTTCCCAGGAATTGTCATTTTTTTCTGAAACTACTGCACGTAAATATTGTTAGTATTTTTCCCTCAGAAACTATTGAAATTATACAATTGAATGTTGATACAGATTTTTATTTCATAGTGATAAATTCTAACTTCCAGTTGCATTATAATTATTAAAAATTGCAGATACAGAACATCGTGATACCTTTTCTCTGGTAGCCTTAAAAAACTCTTCCTCCCACCCCCAGCCCTAGCTGTAAAGGTTTTCTTTACCATTTGTAGTCTGAATGTCCCACAATCTTCTTTTTTTTCTGCCTCTTAGGCATAGGCAAGGCCTTGTCAAACTGTGGCTTCAATCAATATAGTTTTCTGAAATGTAGATGTAATTGGATCCTGCAGTCAAACATGAGCTTGCTGATTTGCCATTCTTAATTATCCTCTTCATTCATCAGAAGAGTCTCCTTGTTCTTCACTTACCCTAACATGTAGTTACTTTTTCTTTTATCTCAGTCTTCTTTGTTGTCTGTGATCATTAAAGAAGGAGACTGGATCATGGTGGAAGTACCTGTCCTACCATGCTGAAAATTCAGGCAGTGGAGGTGGAAAGGCTTTGTGTGTGTTGAAGAATGTGGAGTTTGCAAGGATGCAGAAAGGAAAGGTGCCACATGGCAGCCTCTACCTATTTTGACTACTTGAATTTTCAGGCTGTAGTTGGTAGAAGAGGTGAAATCACTTATATTAGTCATAATTTCTCCCTGCATTTCAAATTCAGTTGCAGTTTGGTGGGGGGTATTTTTAGTCTCCTTGGTTGATTGGGGACGAGAGAGAGAGCACTGTTTCCAACAACTGCTCTGTATTATTTATGTACCTGCAGAATATTCAGACCATTGTGTTTTACTTCAAAGCATAAATACACTAAAATTTAATGGTGCGTTTCATAACTCACAGAAGCTCGGAACAATGGCACTACACAAGCTTTAACTGGGTGCATTTATGGTTTCTGGTTTGTGGTTATTTTTAGATAGCTTGCTTTTAGTAGTACTGCAAATTTTGTTTTTAAAAACATTTTTTCTTTGAACTGTTTTAAAAGTGAAAATGAACATTGACTTGATTTGTTCCAAAATGTATTTAAAGGAAAAGGTGGGGGGGAGCAAGTTTTATAACTTTGGCCTAAAGCTGGCCTCCTAGTTCTGAATTTAGCTCAAACAAGTTGTGTATCAAGAGACAAGCTAAAAATTGGAGGGCTTTGCTTAAGTATCATGGTAGCATGAGATTTGAGTGGCCCACCCTGTAGGCTTCTCTTCAAAGCTTAAAGATCAGCTGGGTGCAACTTAAAATAGGCACTTTTACAAGGAGGAGATAAATACAGAAATATCTGTCTCTTTTTTATGTTCCAAGTTTGAAAGGTTATTGTGTTTTCAGACCAGCTGAGGTTTTGTTTTACGATTCTTGTAAAGAAATTAACTGTGACTTAAAAAGTCCCTGTACCTGGGGCTGTTGAGGGAGGTTTTGTGTATTGAACAGCCTGAATGTATTAGGCACCTTCAGTCATGTTGTAGAAAGAGCATTGCTAATATACAGGAAAAATATTTGTTTCCAGCAGGTGTTGGGATAATGAACCTGAACAAAAAAATGCATTTAGTCAGTTTCTCCATCAGTTTTACAGTTTTTACAGTCCCACAATGCTGCAGAAATCAAACATCCTAGAATGCAAGGATCAGTGAAGTGACACACTGATTAGAAATTTATGCTGCTTCATTAGTTGCTCAGCTTTAAGAATGGAGTAATCAATCACATGGTCCTTGTGTATTGAATAAAGTCACAAATGAGGAATAATTGCAGTAGCCAGTCTGTCAGACGCCACACACGCTGCTGCTGGGCAGGCTGCACCCTGCTGTGTGCCTGCTGACAGATTTAGGGGACCCTCTCTCTCATAACACAAGCTCACAGACTGTTTGGCCTTTTGCTGTAAATATAGTTTGCTTTGACCTCAAGTAGTAGCTTGAGAGACAAGAATGTCAGATTCTTGGGGACATGAGTTCAGTTTCAGCCCTGTGGAAGGCAGGGCTGCGAGTGTTATGTCAGCTGCTTGGTGGCAGGAATTAAACTGGGAATCAAAAGGCTTCCTGTAGCTGCAGCTTGTGTTTGAGGAGGGGAAACCCCCAGACATCCATGTTTTTGGCATGCTTTCATGTTAAATTACCTACCTTGTTTACTTGCTCTTTGCTATTGCTTTGTAGTTTTAGTATTGTGATTTGGGATTTATATAAGAATTCAGTTTGCTTATGCTGCTCCCCTTACCAGTAACAGAGGAGTGTGTACCTATTAACACCCTCTGGCAAATTATTCCTTCTCATACTATGTTTCTTCAGATGTCTTTGGTTAAAAAAATGTCTTCAAAACCATTTGCAGGTCTTTTCAGTTATTCATTTTTAAGTAGATAAATCCCTGACTAAGATCTTATAGGGAATTAAACTTTTTTTCCAGATACAGTTAAAAAACTTCAGGATCAAAAGCATGACATGGAAAGAGAGATTAAGAATCTTCACAGGAGACTCCGGGTAGGTAAAACCAAAAAAAGTCAATAAATTGTCAGCTTAGAATGTCTTAAGACCAGCTTATGAAATTGTGAAAAGATAATATCATTAGATACAATGCCAATAAAATAATTATTCCTGAAAGACAGGCATCATGGGAATATATTTACTAACTTACAGCCACAAAACAGTGCTAAAAATTTTCTGTCACAAAGATATGATGTTTGGCTTAGGAGAAAATGTTCCTGTGTGTTTTGATGTGGAGTTTAATATTAAATATTTTTCTTCTCCACTTTCAACAGAAAAGAAATTAATAACTTTCAAAGTCTAGTTATTTCCAGCAAAACCTCTTCAAATTATCTTGTGAGTTAGGTTGTGCCTAACACTGAACAAGCGCCCCGACATTCCTGTAAATAATTTCCTTTAACAGCATAGGAAAACGATGAATAGCAAGGATAACTTCATTTTTAATTTCCCCATGGGTGCTTGCAGGAGGAGTCAGCAGAGTGGCGTCAGTTCCAGGCAGACCTGCAGACCGCAGTGGTCATCGCCAATGACATCAAGTCCGAGGCCCAGGAGGAGATCGGGGACCTGAAGCGCAGATTGCACGAGGCGCAGGAGAAGAACGAGAAGCTCACCAAGGAGCTGGAGGAGATAAAGTCACGCAAGTATGCCTCTGACAGCAGGGATAGGTGGCCTCTTCTGCAGGGAAAGGGCAGTTTGGAATCCAGTTCCTTAATTATTGAGGCTCCAGAAGTTTGTAAATCCTCTCACTGTGGGGATCTGCATTTCAGCAAGCTGCTTTATGCTGCTTGCTGTTGTCATCGTGTTGCAGGGGTTCCATACTGCTGTCTCCTTATCACAAAAGTTTCACACCTTCTTGGTGTTTCTCGTGGGCACCTCCTCAGAGCACTGAGTCTCCAATTCCCTCCTCAAGCAGCCACCCCACTCTGTTCTAGCACTCTTCTTCTCATTGTTACAGCTGTGGCCTGGTAAAGTCAGGCCTGTTCCTAATCTTTGATAATTGGCCCAGCTGCAACTCCTTAGGAGTAAGATTACTTTCTATACTGTCTTTATTTTCTTACATTCTATCCCCCTACAGCTTTCAGCATTTTACAACAGCAATATTTGTTTCTTTATACTGTATATTTAATCCACCAGGGTTTTACAAAACCAAGTTAAGAGTGGAGGATTTTTCCAGTTTAACAGCTCAAAATTATTTGGCTTCCCACAGTGTGAAAAACAAGCAGTGTTGGCTTTCCTGTACCATCATTAATATTTCTTTATTAGCAGTCAAGGCTTTTGGTGTGGTTAAAAACACAGCTGGGTTTTTACCTGAGAAGAAACCTTCATCTAGTTCTGCATGTAACTTACACTGTTTTCTTTCCACTGATATTAGAGGTGCTTTCTGTATAAAAACAAAAACAATCCAAATTGTGATGTGTTGGGGCTTGAATTAGGTGCTCCAGATATTTAGAAACTGATTTATATGTCTTTCAGAAGTAATAAAATCCTCAAATGGGAACATCTTGGACAGCACCATTTGAATCCTGACTCCATTGTCTCTAGGGTTCAGATCTGTATATAGCTTACAGTAATGCTGCTTGTGATGTGTATATCTAAAACAATTGTTTTCTTCATGGATGGGAATTTGGTGAGATTTACATTACATTTAGCCCAGCATCTAGTAGGATAGGAGATCCTTTCACAGGCTGTGAAATTTGGAGAAAAGCTAATGCTGCCTAAAGATGTATACCAGAAACATATTCTTACCTCCTTAGTATTAAATTGTTTTCCATTTATTCAGGTGGAAAAAAATTCTCCCCTCTGAAATGATTATTTTCATGTGGAATGATGAAATCCTTAAGTCTCAATTTTTTCCGTCTGTGTGTGCGAGACAGGAGTAGGAATTAAGCCTTATATCAAATATTGATTTCATAGACTTTTTTTACCAGATATGCTGAGCTCTGTTGCTGACAAATAGTAAGAAATTACAGTGAAAATTTGGGTTGATAACCTATTTCTGAATTCCAGTGAAAAGAAAACTAGCTAACGTGATGACCCATTTGGACCATAGATTTGAATTCAGCTTCAATTTGTGTTGATTTTTTTTAAGCCTTTGCATGTTAAAATGTTTCATGAATACCCTAAACGAGCAGCACATTGACTTCAGGCAGGAAGAAGAACGTGGTCGAGTGTACAATTACATGAATGCAGTAGAGAGAGATTTGGCAGCTCTGAGACAAGGCATGGGCCTGAGTCGCCGATCCTCCACCTCCTCAGAGCCGACTCCCACTGTGAAAACGCTCATCAAGTCCTTCGACAGTGCCTCCTCCCAAGGTGGGTCCCAGCAGCTGCACCAGGCTGCCCTCTGCCTGTGCTCCTCTGATGGCTCAAACTGCTTTATCCTGTCCTGGCTGAAACAAACCAACCCAAACTGGATTGCAGAACAGATTGTTCACTGCAGTTAAGTGCAAGCATCCTTTTTTGTCTTGTCTTTATTTTTCTCTTTGCTGTCGCATTGCCAGTGACTCATATGCTGGATGCTTTGATTCAGTGCTCCTGTATATTAGAAATACATAAACACATATGACACACATAATTATAGCTGGGAGCACAGCTGATTTCAGCCTGATTATTAAAATGTGAACTTAATGTTCCAAATTAAGCATTTTAAAAGCCATGTAATAGCTAGAGTTGAGTTTATTTCTTTTAATAACTTACATCTTATACTCGGTGCTCTGATGCCAGTTAAAAGTAAGATCCAGCCAGCATCACCTATTGAAAGATATAGGAGATATTTTCTAGAATAAAAGAAGTCTCACTCTTGAGACAAGGGACTTCACTATGATTCTGTTTGTGGGAGGTAGTAGTGTTCTTCTCCATAGGTCCAGAATAAGGAGTCCAAGTAATTATTCTGAAATGAGAAACACTTGGGTTTCACCTTTAACTGCATATGAAACCTTGTGTGGATTAAGGTATTTCCCTTTGGGTTTTGACTTTCATGTCCAACAAAGTCCCCGTAAGTTTAATGTATAAAGGCTTGGTCTGAAGCAGGCTAAGATAGCAGTGCCAGTCCAGTACTGTGCACAGCAAAGCTGCTTTCCACTGCTTAGAACCAGGAAGTTTAAGATACAGAACCATCTCTGTTATTTAACCATTCTGTAAATGCTTCTATTTCTATGCTTGCTTGTTTTCTTCACAGGTATTCACAGTTTTTTACTTTTCTAGTGTTAATTTAGAAGGTGTTTTTAATGTGTTACTGGAGGAAGGTGCTTTCTTGCCAGAGTTAGTTAAATGATAAATCCCCTCTCCCTTCTTTGCAATCTTTTATTTCAAGCTAATATCTGCCTTCCACCTCAGCATTCATGTCAAATCATGTTGTTAAATCATCAGATCACTGATTCACCAATTTAGAATTTTTCTGTTTTCATACATTTGTAAAAATGTTACTTGTTTAATCCCAAAATTTAAGGTATATAATAATCTAGTGCTTGTGGACTTTGATTAGAAGCTAGAAAGGAGAAGTAGGTGATAGAATTTATCTTTCTTGTATTGCTAGCAGAGCCAGGAGCCTGCTGCTATCTCTTTAATTGTCTGAAGATCAGAGAACTAGTAATGCAATGATTTACATCTGCCAAGGTAATAGTATCCTGCACCTTAGCCTTGTCCACCCCCAGCCAGCTCAGGCTTTTACCATGCATGATAGACAGCAAGTGAAGGTAATTGCAGGGGAGTAAATGTGTAGGCATACTTTCAAATGACTTTTCAGTCAATTGCTAATTGAAATTCTGAGAGTGTGATCTGGTAAAACTGGTAATGTAAAGTACAAGGTGAGGGTTGGCTTTAGCAGTCTCCTGTTGCACTGCAGAGCAGTGTCATGCTCACCATGCCTTCCTTTCCATCTTCCTCCTAGTTCCAAGCCCTGCTGCTGCCACAATTCCTCGCACTCCCCTGAGCCCAAGCCCCATGAAAACTCCCCCAGCTGCTGCTGTATCCCCTATGCAGGTGGGTGTTTTATGACTGCACTTAATCCTTCTGTGTGAAGAAGATTGTGTGAAACTACAGGTGGTGACATACAAATATTGGCTGACTTGCTGGGGAAATAATGATAAAATGTTGCCTTAAGTAAGTAATTACTAAACTGTTCAGTCTAACAAGCGTTTCACTGAGAACCACGTTGGAAACTTGGGAATTCTTGTTAAATGTTTGCAACCATTGCTATTCCTGTGCTATTAAAAAGCGTGAGAGGGAGGCTTTATTTGCATTCCTTAGTTTTAGAGTTCAGTTTGTCAGTTCTTAGTCCTGTGCCTGGCAGGGAAACAGCAGTAATCCCCTTTGGCAGTGGACTGAGGCCTGTGCAGAATCTGTCAGCAATCATCAGTGTAAATGTATCTCTCAATGCAGGCCTTACAGGTAGGATTGAAATAATTGCAAATTTCTGCTCTTGGTTCATTTTGCACTGGCAGAGTCTGGCCAGTGGGTGATGGTGCTGTCTATTTTGTGCTGTCCCCTCTGAAGCTTTGTGCTTTTGCTCAGCTGCTGCAGCAGTCTGGGTGCACTGAGATGGCATTGTCAGGGCTCTGATGTTCAGCTTTGTAGATCTTTGCTGGCTTTATTATCTCACTTGCTGTGTGAAGTGAGATTTTGGCAGAAGCTAACAAGTTTAAGGACAAAGCAGATAGGACCAGATTCATAAAGAAAAGTCAAAGGATGTATGTTGTTTTACTCCTTTAATATCTATAATTCTCCTGTTGCCTTCAAGATATTGCTATCCAAAAGTTGCAAAGCTTGATTGTCACTGTAGGTCAGTGTAATGATTTGGTAATACATTCTCTCTGCCTGAACTGAGGACTCTGCAGCCATATCAGCTTTTAGTCCCCAAGGAGCAATACCTGGAACAGACTGTTCTCCTGTTCTCAGACTAGTGCAGCTTTTATTCATTTGAGTGAATTTCATGAAACAAATAGATAGCCTTAAAGCAAAGAGAGAGAATTAAATGGTTTCTTGGGAGAGCTTCTGCTTCTTCTTGTGGTTCAGTCACTCTTGACAGCAGTTCTCTAAATTAGTTAAGTGTGACGAGTTCGCTGACAGATGCTTTGTTCCTATTGATCTGGCTTTATATTTCTGTTTATTTCTGCACTCTTGGAGGAGGAGGCAGACTTAATCTCATGTTCCAAAGGGCTGAACCAGACCTTTGGCAGACAGAAGACTTTTTGGTGAAGCCTAAGGCTTATCTCACTTTATTTACCTGTAAATTAACCATGAACCAAAGTAATCTCTTAGAATACTGCAAAGCTGCTCAGGTTTACAGCTCTTGTTTGATGTTCTTGATCTGCCAGAATTGCTTGAATTTTGAATTCAACTTCTGGTATAGACCCAAGTCATTAACAGCTGGATACTCATTAGTGGGAAACATTGCCTGAAAAACAAAGGGAAGGGTGTGTAAATAAAAACAGCTTCTATTGTCTTTCTGAAGATAGGTGGTTTTCTTCAAAGTGCTTGTAATTATCCAGAAGGCAATTGGGTTTCATGACCTCAGTTATGTGAATATTTTCTGCTCAAGAGAGAAGGGGGTTGAGTTTTCTTTATTTTCATATTGCTGCCTCATTTTCTACTGTTGTGTTCTATGTAATTTTTTAAAAACATTTTTTGTTTGTTCTCTCTTACAATTGAAAAGCAAGATTGTAATAAGTAATCACTATGTGAGCTGACCTATTGGCTCCCACCTTATAGAAGTCATCCTTATAGAACCACCTTATGGTTTAAGGTCTTTGAGGAAAGGTGGATCTCTGTATGGGTGTTGCAATGTTTATTATCATTAATTTCTGTTAAATGCTGTCACAGGGGAAATATTTACATGGGCACCTACTGAGAATCTGGCACAGTGTTGATACTTCCATAAGATGGATTGGTTGCCTAAAACATTGTCCAAGTACAGATGCATCAACCATGTTCTTTGTCTTTGGACTGGGAAATAAATTTCCTCAGTCTTGAAGAGTTTTTGTTTGCTTGGTTTGTTTTTCTTTACAGCTGTGTGTATGTATAATGAGATAGATTCTTGGATCTATTTTGCAACTCAAAACAAACAAACAAAACCCTTTCTGGCTTCAGTGGAAGCCTGCAGTGGAACATAGCTGTGTTTTACTATGGCTCTTAGCAGCACTGCAAAGCAATTTAGGAAGAGAGGTATGAAGAGAATGCTTTTCAGAATGTGAAAACAGCCCTGCTGGGTTAGCCCAAAGCTTAGCTGGTCTGGTATGCCACTGGGAGTGACCAAAGCAGATGCCTGGGGAGGAATATAAGGACAAGGGAGTAGATCTGTTGCTTTCCCTGGGTACTTTCTTTTTCTGTTTTGTAACTGGAGGACTCTCTGAAGCAGATGTGGTTTCAGATTTACAGGTTACCATTGAATGCCCTGTTTTGTTTGAGCATATGAACTTCCAGGATCCAAGCAGTTTAGTGTCAAAGCCTTCCTATATCTTAACTAGTCAATATGTGCAGAACTGTTTGTTCTGCAATTGCCATGTGCAGGTGCAGTGGCATGAAGTGCAAAGTGATCAGGAAGAGGTACCTGGATAGTGGTGATGGTCCTGTTTCCTTCCATAGCTGACAACAGACACAAGGATGATGAGTTGAAGTTGATTAGTTCATCCTGCCATAGTTCTGTTTCAAATTTAAAGCATCTCCCAGACACCTGTGACTGCTACATGGATGAAGGCAGGTGAAATTAGATTAGCATCAGTTGGTCCATGTTCCTCTGGTTTGTGAATCAGTCCCTGTGTAACTGCTGGTAGCTGTGAGATTTGGAATTAGGAGCTAAACAGTGCAAGGGAGCCCTGTCTGCAGTGGCAGCAGGAACAAAGAGACAACCAATTTGTTTTATTGCAAAGAGACAAGACCAATATACAGCAAGTTATCAGCTGGGTGATACATCCACTTTTTGACAATTTCCATAAAGGATGTTTGGTTTTAAGGGATAAATGTGTATGGTTATCCAGCTCTGTGCATACCTGTGTTTCTTGGGTGAAGCTGTGTACACCCCTGTCTCTGCAGTGCCAGTCCCAAAGCTAACCAAAATTAAATATTTTTATATTAGCCTCATATTTTAGCTGTTTCCTGGGGTGGGGAGATGCATTGAAATGGCTCACTTTGGAACAGTTCATACCCTTCAGTTAGGAAATGTTTGGGAGTTTTTTAAGTAGGTGATGTAAGTGTGAAATGGCAGCTCTTAGAGGAGGCTGTTGTGGGCATTTCTGTGCAATGCTCACAGTCACTTTCACCTGCACATTTGAAGGTATAATCTCTTTGTGTGTGTGTGCAGGACATTGGCTATATGAAGTGATGAAATTCTTCATGCTGTACTCTGGCAGTTGTTCTCTCCATTTGATTTCTAGCACAAAAGCACAACTCCAGTTTGACTCTAACTGATGAATAAGTAGCCCTGTAATCCTGCCTGTGCTGTGGGGTGCTGTAAAGTATAGACTGTTAACTCATTTTAATCACAGTTCTGGATTTGTCTGTCTTGCCTACATAATTTGGTGTGAGAAACATCTGACCTTTAGTATTTTATGAAGATAAGACTCATTTAACCTTGGGCCAGATGGAGACCTGCAAGAGTTTTCAGGATAAACACATTAGTGGACTGATTATGATTAAATATTGGAATCTAATAGAAAGGACAGGGTGAATAAAGAATGAACTATAATTTGCAATAGGCTCTTTGAAATGATTAATTTGAAATAATTGTGGGCGATCCTCCATGAGTCTTCAGCAACTGAATCTGTTTCAGTAACTCTGAGGGTAATTATTGCTTTGTACAATTCACTGTGTGAGACTAAAATGCTTATTTTAGTCCTTTTCAGTGCTTACTGAATTGTGTGTACAAGTCTGAACACAGCTGTGATCTTGTGCTTGCTAAAAGCCATATATTGCTAAATATTTATATAAAACTTGAAAACTAAATGCTCAATTCATAGCTCTTTAGAGGAGAACAAAAATTGAAGTGACTTGGGAAGGCAAAAAAAAAATATTGTATTTTATTACATCTTTGACAAATAAAAAATGTCTCTCCATTTGTTCCCAGAGCATCTCAGTTAAATATGTGGGAACAAAAGCTCTTGACATTGTGAATAAACCCCATTTTTTCAGTGGTATTTTTCTTATCAAAGAGTGCTTTGGGTCACTGTACCCATTACACCGTCCTCCCAGCTTTCCAGGAAGAGGCACAAAGCTCTAAAGGCTTATGTTAATAACACAGATCACACACTAAAACCTTGCCTTTGTATAGGGGGTTCTGTTGGTTTAAATAAACACAGAACAGGTTTGTTCAAACAAAATATAAATGAAGGGGAAAATTAATTCACAAACTGCAGGAGCACTCACAGCCATCATTTTTAACATTGGTTTGAGGAACAGGTCTCAGCTTAAAGAAGTAAATGTTGCAGGATCAAGGCATAGTTAGATTGGCAAAAGTAAAGGTTTTTAAAATAAAGAAGGAAAAAATTTCAAAGGTTCCTTTATTGTTGTAGTTCTTTAAAATTAGCAATGTCATATCTGAATTTTTAAAGCTTATTCTGCAATTCCACATTTGGGTTTTTTTACCTTCTGGTTATGTCTGACATAAGTATTTTTCCATTTCAGAGGCATTCCATAAGTGGGCCAATCTCAGCTTCAAAACCCCTTGCTACACTGACAGACAAAAGACCAAGCTATGCAGAAATTCCTGTTCAAGGTACTGATTCAAGTTCCTTTAAGCTTTGGTATTAACACTGCTATTGATTGTTTTTAAAATAATTATTTAATATCATGTTACATACTTTTTATTATCTAAGTATCTTAGTAGAATCATAGACTGTCTCATGTTTAAGTTCTTTCTACTTGTGTTTCATCACATGTGGTGGTGTAACATAAGATGTTTTTTGAATTTCCAACAGAACCACAATTGCATGCTGATAACTTGGTACTATTCTGACAAGTTTTAGTGTGTGCATAAACTAAGATCACTTGTAAAATCAAGATAAGATAATTTCAGGGACATATCTTGCAGCTATCCCAGATATTAAAAAACCCAACCTCTGGAGTTACAGGCTTTTTAACCCCCCAGAATGAAACAAAGATGATGGTTGGCATTGTATTGCATGTGAATAATAAAATAAACTAATTAAGTATTGAACCTTCAGGAGCCAGATGAAAAATTGAATGGAATTGAGTGTTGATTTATCTATTTCCCAATATTCCCCTGTTCTGTGAACTTTGTTTTGTCTCTCAAAACACTGTTCACAATGTGCTCTTCCTGTGAGAATGAATGGCTATCATGTGTTGGGTGTAGTTCTCTGATTTATGCCTGCTTTAGGGGCTTTTTGTGTGTAGATGTTTCTCAAGATAATCCCCATATGACTCCAGGCTAAATATTTCCTCTCAATTTGGTATTCCTGAGGTCTGATGTTTTCTAAAGGGTTGGGTTTTTTTTTTTTTCTGTAGCACTTCATAATAGTCTGTATGTGCCAGATTTCCTTCTTGCTTTTGTTGAATCCATATTGAGGCTATTTGTACAATGCAGCTGCAGTTTTAAATTTAGAAACTTTGATATTTTTAGGAATATTGAAATGCCTTTCCAAGAAGATAATACAGGATTCTTTAATTGTTACAGAGTTCAGGGTAAGACATAAGGGTTAGACATAAGCTTAAACACAAAATGAATGGTATGTTTTACATGGCTATTGTGGGTTTTTTCAAATCAGTGAATGCAGGAGCAGGACTGTGTTCCAGGAGTGAGGTGCCAGACAGAATTCCTGTTTACAGCCATACAGATATATTTTTAATGTATCTCTCCAGCAATGTATGAAAATGTCACATTTTCAATTAATAAATGGGGTTTCACTTTTCTTAATCCTTATTTCTATGAGGTTTTATATTCAAATTACTGTCATTTAAGTGTTTCTGTGTGTAGGAGTATATAAACCTTTTATTTGCAGTTTTTACTTGAAGTCATATTTCATAATAGGAAATAGCTTTGATTTGTTGCTATAGAAAATTAATTTTGTTGTAGTTTTTTTTTTTTACTCATTGGTGTTAGGCAGAACTGATCTTGCAATGCAATATGTAAAGGCACATTTTAGACCCTACTGCATGGAGGAAGAAAGGAAATAATGTGTAGTTTTATTTAATGATAAAATTTAAAAAAAACCCAAAGCCCAAAAAATGTCAATCCAACAAACCATGTGCTGAATAGGGGTTCCTTTGTCAGCCTTTTGGTGTAAGAATTTTTTTATGACCAGGGCAAGTGGATTAGCAAGAGGCTTTAGGGCAAGAGGATTCAGGGGCTCATGGTATAGTCCTGGTGCACCTCGTTGGCAATGGGCAACTTTAGGGCTCTTGTATCTTCTAGATAGAATCACCTGCCCTCCCTAAAACACCAAGCTTGGGCACTGGTGGGCAATATTGGTGACTCAGACCTGAGTGTTCCATTTGATTGGAACCTTCAGGAAGGATGACTCCCTCCTTTTCCTTTCTCTCTGTGCAGAACATTTGCTGAGAACATCCTCCACCAGCCGGCCGGCGTCTCTGCCCAGAGTGCCTGCCATGGAAAGTGCCAAATCCATTTCAGGTAATGCCATGGCTTTCAGGAAAGTGAGGAACTCTCATTTCAGTCATGTACTTACAGGTCTGCTTTGTGACTGGCATAACCCACAAATATCCTTCAGTATTGCTGGTGGTAGTTGCTGGGCATTTGATGTTAACTTTGGATTTTAAAAAAGCCAGACTTGCTAAATGGAAGTTTATGCAGAGTGTTAGTTTACTATCAAGCTCTAGATACTGGTGTCTCAGTATTAGCAGGGACTTCTAAACCCAAATCTTTATTAATTATAGCAAAAATAGTGTGATACTGTGAAAATGATGCTTTGTATAATCCAGGCAAAATTGATTTTAGATCAATATTTTTTTTAAAACCCTATATTTGAGTAAATGCTTACAAGTTTTAGATACTTTTTGTTTGTATAAGAACCCAATGTACTTGCCCCCAGGTCATTAGAAAATAAGTCCCTGGTTTATGTAGAGGGTTGAATCTTTGATTTGCACAAACATGAACACTGGTGATTATTTAAGTATAAAGGCAAACCTCATATTTTAACTGGAAGCTCTTCCATGTAGAGAACATGTAACAATTCCAAATTTGGTTTTACGGAGTACAATGCTTGTGCTTTCACTTGAAAGAAAAATCATTTCCTTTGATAAAATGAAGCAAGCTCTGTGGAATGCGGCTGATTGGTCTCAGGTCAACATTTGATATTCTTGTTGATGATATTTAATTAATGTCCAGAGCATCACATACATGCCAATTCTTCATTAAAATTAAATGGAAATAAAACAGCTGTCATCTTTAAACTGATTTGGTTTTCTTTTTCCTTAACTACTTGAAGCTTCACAGTGTATTTATATGGACTAGAGGAAATGTTTTGATGTTAAAATTTCTTCTCATTCATTAAATCCTTCAAATGGGAGTAGTCATATTCCATTAAGATATATCCATCAAACTTCCTTTGCTTGATCATAAATGTTTCTAGTGTAGTCTAAATCCTTCATATTTCCAAAGTGGAAAGCATCAAGAAGAATGTTGACACCTACTATTAGATATAGGTTTTTATGCTTGTTTCTGAACTAATGCTTGTCTGAGAGCAAGCTGGAAATTTTTGTGTTTGCAAATGATAAATGCCTGGGCAATTCCCCCATAGTGTCTCGGAGGAGTAGTGAGGAAATCAAGCGGGACATCAGTGCACCTGATGGAGCATCCCCAGCCTCCCTCATGGCAATGGGCACCACCTCACCACAGCTCTCCCTCTCATCCTCTCCTACAGCATCAGTCACTCCTACAACCAGAAGCAGAATAAGGTAACAATCCTTTATTGGGGTTAATTCCACAGCTGTCTGCCTGCATACCTCTAGTGTCTAATATTGGTACTGACCCCACACAGTAATCATCTTCAGTAATCTGTAAGAGCTTCAGAAATGGTTTTTCTGCAGCTCAGTATTTGTTTTAAAAGTTAGACTAAAAGTTAAGCTTTTTAAAGCTTATGAGTAACTCTGTATTCCACTAGAAAAGCAAGCTTAAGTCATGTCACTAAATAATAGCAGTTCAAAATACCACAAAGGCAAATTCTGGAAGGGAGCTTGCAGCACATGGAGCAGATCAAGCAGACTGGCTTGGACCCAGGGAGACCATGATAAACCTTAACTTCTGTAATCCCAGTTGAAGACAAAAAGCAGCATGCCCAGATCTTATCCCAGACACTGACAGGTCTTTTTAATAACCATGAGTGAATGGGCCTGGGTTTTTTTGGTCCCACAGATGGAGTCATAGTGCAAGTCTGAGCAGCAAATGGCCAGACAACCTCCTTTGATTAGTAAGACAAAAGATAAGTCTGTGGTAAATATAAAACTTTTCCTCTCTGTTGTGTTATCATTCAGAGGACTTCAAAGTAGTTAATCCTCACGTTATCCAAGTGAAGTATGTCCTCAGCTCTGCTTCATAGATTGGGAAATTTGCAGACAAAGGTTAAATAACTCTGTCAAGACCATTTCTCACAGAGCTTCCTGACAAAGCTTTTGTACAGCAGAAGTATTAAACTCTTAATGTTCAGAGACACTTGCAATATATATAAAATTCTAAGGTATTCACAGCTGTGTGTGCTTTTGAAAGTGATTTTTCTGAAATCAGCTGAGACAGGCCTCAGTGCCACCCTCCTTTTCCTGAGTTTAATTGTGGGTGCTTTACTATCAGCAATGAATGTGTATGTTAGCACCTAAATTTAAACTGAGTACACCCAGAAATAAGTTTTAAACACCTGTGTATGAACTTTGAACTGGTAACATTGAGTTGTGTTGGTGTCAGTCTGCAGACTGGAGCAAACAGTGTGGCATTGCTGGGTGAAACTGTACAGTTATAATTAAGAAATCATTGCTGTGCTCCCAACCATTGCATGCAGTGTTCAGTGCTACAAAAGACTTAATGGGCTGTGCAGCAGTGGGTGTGTGGTGATGAGTGTGGCCTTTGGAGACACTCTAGTTTGTTACATGAGCAGATTTCTGTTTTCCTCTACCTTACTGGAAGAGAAACAGTTATTGGTGTAGTTCACTAGAACAAATACTTGCAGTTTACTGTTCCCTGTTCTAGGTGAAACTTCATTAGCTCTTTGATTTGGAATGCAGTTGACCTAATATGTGAACATGTGAGATTTGTATGTTAAACCATTTCTCATTGTCTCCATACAACTTAATTCTAATTTATTTTCTTCGGTAGTGTTTTCATAACTGTGAGAACCTGATATAAACCATGTGCTCTTGCTGGAATTTGAGAACAGGCTGTACAGCTCCCTCATGGCTAAACAGTATGTTTAGCATAAAGAGAGAGGGATATTTTTATTTGAGTTCTATTGTTGCCCCAGATCTCTGTTCTTCAGTTCTCAAAATGTTGCATAACCCTCATTATAGATTGAATATGCAATCCCATTGTTACTTGTTTCAATCACCAAAGGAGAAAATCACCAGTGTAAGCTGTTGATATTTGTACTGATTTAAGAACTGAAGTACAGAATTTCTTGAAGCATCATTCTGGCTGTGTGGTGCCTATGAAGTTTAGGTCCAGTGACCTATTCAGATGATTTATTTCATATTTTAAATGCACAATTATTGACTTCCTTGTTGTGTTAAATCAAGATGAGCAGTTAGGTTTGAAGGTTCAGCATCAAAGATAGCAGTTACTGTTGGTGTTTACTGTCCTGCTGGGCATAAATTTTCATGGGTATTTCAGCAGTTATCTCTAAGTAACTTGGAGATCCTGCCCATCCATATGTCAGTGAAGACTGGCCAAGCAAACTGCAATGTATACTTGAGATCAGTGCCTTTAAACATTCCCCTGCCTGTTGGGCCATGTTCTCTTTTGTGCATTGACCAAGAGATGCTGGTGCTTGGAGCTGTCTCTGGTGTTCTGTTTATAGCAGGCACACAGGAAGATATTCACATTCCATGGATGTTTCTTTTCCCTCAGCAGGAGCTGGAGAGTTCTACCTGTAAATCTGTAGCAGAGAATCCACTGATGCTGTTACTTACTCCCACATTCCACCCCTCTTTCCAGTCACCATATAGGCTGTAAAGAACAAAGAGTTGGAGATTTGAGAGTGAATGTATACAATCCCAATGTCTTTGGGGAGATATTCAGAAAGAGTAGCTCAGGGTATAATTTCTGTGAATGTTGTGAAAAGTTTGCTTACATTTGATAGAGCTCCTTAAAAATGGCAGATGGGGAATTCTTTGCAGTTCACTGATAGCTATCTTATTTTAATTTTCCAAATGGAGATTATTAAAAACAAGAACAATTGCTGTCACACTTCCTGTGTGGTAACTAATATCCATGATGGTGTAGTACTTGCTCTTTTTGTCAAAGACTGTTCATTATAATATCTAGAGAAATACTGAGTCATGTAACCAGGCCATTAAAGTAGTATTAGCCTTTATAATAAATATTTTTTAATCTAAGAATTCATTTCTGAATCCTGATAAAGAGATGCTTGTAATGTAAGGCTCATGAAAAAATGGCCAACTTAGTTAGGTTGTTCTTTTCTTCCCCAATCTTTTCTTAAGGAAAAAATTACTTAAGATAGCTTGACAAACTGGAATTGAAATTAATTGACTGCTTTTATTGTGCTAATACCTCAAATGGCAGATCAGCCTACATAGATCTCCCCCTTCTTTTTTGAGAACTCCAGGTCTCAGGCAAGTGTTCTGTTAATAACACCGTGCTGCTCAAATGCAAACTTGTTGTTTCAAGGTGACATTTGTAATCAGCCATGAGATGCAAAAGAGATAGCATCAGTTTATATTCTTTCTAAATAAGAAATAAAGTCACTTGAGTTAGCTTAATGGTTCAGGCTGGAACTTACTATGTTGTGAGTTTAATTTTTCAAACTGTTAGAAAGAAATACCATTGAGGTGGAAAGATCTAGTGGAAAAAGCTTATGAAAGAATTACTCCAAACTAACTCAAAAGTCTTTTGCAGGTATTCCTGTGTGTTCTGTTTTTCAGTCATAAGTGCTGTATCCTGCTACTTCCAGTGTGCCAAAAATCTGTCCTTCTATTTAAGCCTCTGTAAATACCTATTTCTGTTGTGTTACAAGCTCTTCTGGCCTTGTTCCTAGGGAAGAGAGGAAAGATCCCTTGTCTGCCCTGGCAAGAGAATACGGAGGCTCCAAGAGGAACGCCCTGCTGAAGTGGTGCCAGAAGAAAACAGAGGGCTACCAGGTACCTGCAGAGCTGCTGCCTGTGCAGTGGCTGCCCCTGGCATGAGCCAGGCTGCTGCACACCTGACTGCATGGCCTGAGTGCCCTGGCATGTCCTGTACCCTCCCCTTGGAACGTGGGCTCCCAGTGCTGCTCCTGCAGCTCCTCAGTCACTCTGCTCCACAGCTTTGGCTGAAGGGGGCAGCTGCCCTCCCACTGAGGCACTTAAAATCAGCCTTGCACTTGTGAAACTGGAGCTGAAACTTTATCAACTTAGTGTTAAAATAATGTTCCATTTCTCAGATTTCAGAGATTTATTTTTGATAGGTAATTATCATAGGGGTTTTTTGGATCTTTGACTCCCATTTGGCCTCTGAGGGAGTTTGTTTTGTGAAGGTGGCATTGTCTTGCATTTTGAACTTGGCTTTCCACTGTGTTTGCAGACTTTTTTTTTTCTTCTTCACTTGGTCCAAATGTTATCAGAAGCCAAAAGAACTATCAAGATAACTGTCCAGAGTTCTCCTGATTACATTATTTTTTCAAAAGAATAGTGGCTTCAGCAAACTAAACCAGGATGTTAATAGTCTGACCATGATGTATTTGTTTGGTTAACTTGTATTGAAAGTGTTTGGAGTTCCCAACACAATCCTCAGTTTAAGAACTTTACTCTTTCCATGACTTGAGCCTCACAATGCAGGAGGAAGTAGAGAGCCACATAACAGGATGGTGGCCCATCCATAGGAAAAGTCCTCCAACAGCACAATGGACAGGCTGGGATATAACCCTCCCCCTCTTCCTGTGGCACGTCTGACACTCAGCTGTGCTATTTCTGAGGAGAAGCAGCTTTGTGGAAAGAGCCTTTCTCCTTCCCCACATTTTAAAAAAGGCAGGATGTTACATTGCTTTATAAATCCTCAAACTAAGTGCAAAAATATTTTCCCATATTGTCTTGAAATGAAAGATGAATTTGACAGCTTCGTTAATCTGGTTAGGAAAAGTGATAGAAATTATTCCAAACTTTTCACTCTGTAGTTGTGTGCACGTTGAAGAATACACTTCTGATTCTACAGATTGCTGCTTCTAATTCCTGGAGTTTTATAAACACTGCTCAAAGGATAGCTTTTGAGACTTTCTGTGCTTGCTTCAGAACCTGCAGCATGGTGCTGAGAAAGCACAGAGCATCTGCAGAGCCACTGCAATGCCTTCATTGAAATTGTAAGATACTATCAGGAGGTTATATTAAGTAGTTCTGGGAGAAGAATGGCTTTTGCTTTAGGCACACTCATTTGTCATTTCTTTGTTGCACAGAATTTGATTATTTTCAGCATCCCCTGAAATTCAGTTCTGGTTGAACACTGTGTTGGTGGTATTCTAATGTTTTAAACTTACCCAGCAGTGCATTCATTGTGAACAGTGCTTATCCAGATTTCTGGCATCTCAATGTTATCAATAACAGATAAGGATCTTTTTCTTTTTTTATTTTCAATGAATCTCTGCTTCATTTAATTTTATTTTAAAACTATGTGTGTTCAAAACCTGCAAACAGGAGACAAGCATCAGGGTAATGAATGTCTCCCTTCCTCATTCAGTCTTGCTGAAGGTACTCAACTCTTCTTCCTTCCCTGTCATGCAAGCATGGACAGGGCACCCTCTTTACCTCCAGCTCTTCCAGCTCTCACACTCTGCCACAGCTCCCTTTTCTCCCCAGCATTTCCTGTGATCAGAACTTCTACTTTTCCTCTGTCCCACTGTTGTTTTGTTTGCTTTAGCACCTGGGTGAGAGCCAGCACAAGCTTTCTGAGCTGCAGGTACACACTGGCTGCCCAGCCCTCCTCTGTCTCTGAGCTGCTGCAGGAAACTCACAGAACATAAGTCCTAAATATCCCAACCTTTTCCTCTAGGAAGAGCAGTAGGTCACCAATTTCTGTCCAATATTAGCTGTAAATGTGGCAGGCTAAAGGAAAGATACTTGTAGATGGAATCTGTAACCAGTTCTAAAATGACCTGGGAGATTGTAATCATTATTTGGAAACAAGCAAAAGAAAAGAAAGGATTAGAAACCTTTTGTTTGAGAATAATTTTCTTTTGTCCTATTCATATTAAATTACCAATACTTAGGTAAAACCCTGTTAACCAGAATTCTTCAAGACGTGTTTAAATCACAACTGATTCATCCACTGCCAACAGTAATCACTTTGTTGTCTTGTTTTCTCCCTCTCACCTGGAGGTGATGTCTCACAGCTGTAGGTCTTTAGGCATTAATGCATGTAAGGCATTTATAGAAAATAATTTCAGCTGTTGGTGTTTCACAGGGAAGGTGGAACCCTGCACCTTGAGTTAAAGCTCCGTTTCTAACAGAGACATGTTTGCTCCTGGCACTGTTTTGCCTTTCATCTCTGGTGTTATATTTCATACTGGATAGTGGAAAGTAGCTAATAAATACTAAAAAATATTAATCACACAAGTAACCAGATACAAATCTTTATTTATAGATTTTTTTTTGTAGGTGTACAGAGTCCTAGGTGAGCTGCCAGTGGTTTAGCCTGTTAAACACCAGGTGTGGTGGAGTTGGTTTATCCTTATCAGCAGGCTAAAATACTGCTGGTATTTATTTTTATTAAATAAAATAAATTTCTCTTCTTTAAAGAGAAAAAACAAAAAAACCCACACCAAAGTCTGTCCTGTTTCAAAGAGAGAAGATTTTTTCTTTACTCACAAGATAGTTGTGGAGAATACAGCCCTACAGAATTGTCTGGTATAACTGGTGTGGGGTTTTTGTCAGCTCAAGTAAAATAGAAGAGAAATAACTCCTGCTTTCCTATCCCTTCTAGAAAATTGCTTTCAAGCTTTTGATTTAAGGTCTTAAGTACTTATTTCTGCTGTAGAAGATGGAAACTTTGTGAATGCTAAATAATTCAAATATGATAGTGTGGTGAAGCTCTTAATTTGAGTCCATTATAGTGGAATAAACCCTGTTAAAAAACCCTGTAAACTTCTTCATTGTACACTTCTCTTGATTTATTCAAGCAAATTTGGAGGGGAATAAATGAATGGTCACCTTTAAATGTAGTTGTTAATATTTAACTGTGTCCCAAATGTTTTTTCAAGACCTCAGTAAAAAAATCAGGTTGGTACAGCCAATGAAAATAAGAAAGGTTATTGGTGTAAAAACCTGAATGACTCCATCTCTTACTATATTGTAGCTTTTAAGATGTTGTTTGCAGGCAGGATTTCTCCTTGGAGCTCAGGTTTGGAGGATGGGGATCTGCAGAAGGTCAGTGCAGGACTAGCAGAGGCAGGTTCTCTATTAACTTCCACCCAGAGCCTGTTCAGTCCTGACACAATTGCACACACACAGGTTCCTGGGCTGCATTGTGCTCTGGGCTGAGCAGATCTCTGAGCCTGGAGAGAGGAGAGCTGCTCTCAAGATAAGCATTTAGATAAAAGAGGAGCAAATCACCTTGAGTTTTCAGATGAACAGGCACAAAATAGTTGAAATTTCATCGTGTGTTAGCTTTGCTCAGGATCTGACACTGCTGCAGAGCACAGAGCCAAGTGCTGCATTTTTCAGAGGAGAGAATCCTCCTGGCTCCTCTGAAATATGTGCAGTGTCATAAAACTGTCATAAATTCCAGATATCTTCAAAGCATAAAGTAATCCCATCCAGCTGTTAGGGAGCATTTACCCTGGCTGGAACACAGCTACTTTCATTTTGAGTGCACAGCTAATAAAAGTCCCCAAAAGGATGTGAGCATGCATGTTTCATGTTAAAAGAGGAGCAGCAAACAGGATACACACATCCTTACCCATTCTTATCTCCACCAGTATTTCAATTTATTTTCCATTTTTGTCAGCATTCTGAAAGATAATTCACTTCCAGAAGTCTGGCACCAAAAAAAACAATTGTCACAAAATTGCAACAGGAATAGACTAATTTTTTAATTTTTTTTTAACTTTCTTTAAGATTGCCACACTTTCTAGGTACAGATACACTTAGTGTAGCCATGTAGTGCTTGTCCTCTATTTCATGCAATGCTGCTTTCTGCAAAGACTTTTGCTGCAAACACTTAATTTTTACCTCCTGTACAGCTCAGAGCTACAAAAAATTGAATGCTATGCTCAGTGCACCTTGGAATCAAGCAGTGCTTTCATTTGTGCTTGGGCAATAAGTGTAGAATAACAAAACTGGAATTAAAAAATGGTTCAGATTCCTTTTTTTTTTGAACTTATCAACACTCAGCTAGGTCATACTCTATTCAAAGTACTATATTGATTTTAAAAATGCACAAGAAAAGGACATGACTGTGCTTATGTAAGCCTGTGTTCAAATACTGACTGCAGGGTGTGCATTCTGTGCTGTCTGGTTGATTCATCAGAGCAGTCAGGATGCCAAAACACTTCTCTCCTTGGTGTAAGCTGATGCTTTAGCCAAAAATCATTGAGTTATGGAAAGACACGCTTCCTTTTTGTGTTTGGATTGGATTGTGATACAAGAAAAATGTCAAGTTGTTAGACTTGCATATGACAAAATTTAGAATAAATTATGAAGCTGTCTGTACCTCTAAGTGTTTCAGACATTAATGTCTGAGGCTATTACTGGATTTAGTGAGAATGACTGCTTCTTTTATGGTTCTTCTTTGTGCCCAAAGTGAAAAATAACATGTGTTTGGTATGGAAAGAAACATTCCCAATCAGTGTTTAGGGGTTCTGATGGTCTATATTTGCCATTTACTGCCTTTCCAGAAGCTGGGATTGCAGAGGCAGTAGCTGGGACTGCTGCTCAGTCTATTCCAGAAATACTTTCATGTTCTCACCCACTGCCAGAAGCAGATAGCCACAGCTTTATTCCATGATTTGAGTCAGTGAATCCTGATTCAATGGAGCATGGATGTGTGTTGTAGTTAACCTTTGTCATCTTCTGTAATGGATACTCTTCTCTTTTGTGGATGTATCTTTAAAAGCTTTTAAAAGCATTTTACTAGTCATTTTCTGCCATGGGAAGAAGCCTGCCAAGGTCTGCACACTTAAAACTTCACATCTTGTTTTAAGGCTTTAATATATTATAGCACAGAATCATATTAATGGTTTTGTTTTCTCAACCCACTTATTTAATTAACTAATACAACAGAGACATAGACACATGCTTTTATTTTCTTCATGTTCTGACTCCTTTGAGAGCCAAACCAAGTTTGGATATGGGAATCTCTCCTCCTTGTGCAGAACAAGGGGTGGAGAAATAGCTGCTGTGCAAGATGCTGCTCTGCTGGAGTTCTGATGTCCACAGATCAGGGAGATTGAAGCTGGGCATGTGTCTAAAAAAGTGATTAAAATTGCTTTGTTCTTCATTTGTAACTGCAAGTTAGAAACCATGTTTTCTGTAGTTGGGTTTCTTGATGTTTGTGGGGTTTTTTAGCTGTGGAAGGTTTTTGTGGGGGGATAAAAAAATTAAAGAGTTACTGGGTTATAATAGTTAACATCTGTTTCTTGTTTTTTTAAGAAAAAGTATTTTCACTGACTTTAGATCCTCTATTAATTTAGAATTATTGCAAAAAGCAATAGGAGAAAATTTTAAAATTAGCTGTATGCAGGGTATAACCACTTTAAAATTGTGAGTTTTAGAAAAGCCATAAGTTTGCAGAGATTGATAGATAGATTGATATTATGCAGAGCCCAGTCTGTTAAGCAGTGCAGAAAGATTTAGTGTTTTTTTCCTATGTGAGCTCAAGGGAATCTTCA
Source organism: Fringilla coelebs (assembly GCF_963513975.1). NCBI lineage: Eukaryota > Metazoa > Chordata > Aves > Passeriformes > Fringillidae > Fringilla > Fringilla coelebs. The sequence goes on along the minus strand of NC_140043.1, from coordinate 4,095,263 downwards.
TTTTGTGGTGGCTGCTCCTACTCTGCAGTTTCCAGTTCAGCAGGGGCTGGAGTCCTGCTTGAAATGCTGCTTGGTTGTGGATCTACCAAGTTGTTCCAGTACCATCTATTTTCACTTGATATTTTTATGTTCTGTCTCCAGAAAGTCTTACAAATTTTTAATTCTGTTGTTTACTCCTAGTTGGAAAGTGTCTTCCACAGATCTTTTTATGACAATGATCTGTTGCTTAACTTTTGTAAAAATCACCTTTTTAAAAACCCTCTACCCCAAATACAGAGGTGGTTTCACTGCCATCCTACCTATTAATCATAAATAGACAAGGGATGATAAATGCCCTTCTGGTTCATTTATTTCCAGAAAAGCTTTTTCCTCATTTGACAATTTATCTGAAAGTATGTCCTTCAGTTGCTTTAATAATTTGTGGTCTGAAATGTCTTGAAGAATAATTCTAGATTAGATTCCAGCAGAATTCTCTTAATAGAGCCAATTACTTAATAAAAGCAGTAACAAAGAAGAAATGATGGCAGAGATTTTAGATTGATGTTCTGTTTACCATCAATTCTTTGAGAAATAAGAGCTTAATGCAAGATTGATTTCATTATACTGACCAAGCTTTTTCAAAAAAACCACAAGTAGTTAAAAGCATTTAGGAAATAAAATTTGCTGTATTTAAATGTGCCAGTTATGTGCTCAAAGCCCTACATGAAAAATTAAATTTTCAGTTGAAATGACAATCTGTCCCATTTCTAGATTTTGTTTTTACTGTCTGACCAATATTATACTTCTTTTAGTCTGAGAGGTAATAATAATTCATAATGCTTAGAGCAATTGGAAACAGAAACCAGTCCCTTTTAATTGTTTCCTTCCGTTGTATTTAATTCAGCTTCTCTGGATACATTAAAATTCTTGGATGATAGGTTTGCTTTCTGCTTGTTGTCTTAATAATAAAAGCTGGACCCTACAAGATGATTTAGAAAAATGGGATATTCTGAGTTTGGTTTTGTTTGAGAACCAACCAAACTTGTAGGTGTACTTTGAGTGGGCCTTTTCACCCCAGTGTTTATATTAAAAATTCAGCATTCTGTGGATACTTACTCATATTTAAGTGAAGTTTTTATTTTGTACAGTTGTAATGTTGAAGAGAAGAATTTTGCTTTTTGTAATTTCACTGTGGCAATGCCAGTGTACATCTTTCTCCTCCTCTCTCACTTGCTCATATCAGGGAAAGAAGGAGAACGTTTTGGCCAAGAGGTGAAAACCAGCTTTGAGTTTTCCTCCCTCAGTGGATGGTACAGCAAAGCACACAGGATCATTCACACCTGATCTTTGCAGCCAGCCTGCCACACGAGTCTGTGCCAGAAGCAGCCCCTCTCCCTGCCTGTATCCATCTTACTGACACAGCTGTGAGCCTGAGGCCTTATTGGGCACAGGGCAGGAGGAGAGAACTTCCCAAAAAGTGACTTCTGTAAATGGACACATCTAGAAATTTATTTCCTTTAACAATCTGACATTTTTCTCTTTTTTTCCTTAAAACCTCATCCTATGTATTGCATGTGTTTCCTTAATTTAAGTAACATTGAGAAAGCTTTAACCGGGCATTAATTTAAATCCAATTTCCTGTCTCTCTTGAGGAAAAAAAGAGAGAGCTTTTTTTTTTTTCCCCTCCCTTCATTTTTTTCCCTTTTGCAGTTGAGTTTTCCCAGCCTGTGGCTGGAGGAAGCCGTGAGCAGAGCAGTTCCCACAGCCCGGGGGTCTCCGGCGCCGTTTCCGCGCGCGCGGCTGCGGCCGCGGGCCCTGTGAGCCCCAGCACGTACACTGAGCCAGAGCCCAGCAAAAGGGCTGGAGCTGAGCAGGAAACCCAGATTTCCCTCACATTCTTCTAGAAATTGCCCAGAGTTTTGTTTTTTTCCTCTGTCAGAGGAGATTGTGCCTGTTGTTCAGTTGAAGTCCAAGTGGCCTGGGCTGCCTGGCGCAGAGCACTGGCTCTGGGGGGAGTTCTCTGCCTTAGCAATAACCAGCTTCAGTGTCTCCTCCAAGACAGATGATGATGACTAAATTGCTGTCAGGTGAAAGATTGGCTCAGGTGATTGTGATCCTGCACTTGTGTCACTGGAGGTGTTAGTTTCTGCTGTTAAAACTTTGAAAATTCATTAAACTTCTGTGTAGCATTTACATTTTTTTACATTCACTTAGGATTTTTTTCCCTGGGAAGCTGAGAAGCCTCAGAGAAAAGGAAAACAATTCTTATCTCATTTGCTTCTCTTGTGTTTTGCTCCTTTGGAATGTGTTTGGAGATTGTTTACCCACAGGTGATTGTTTCATTAAATTCTGCTGTGAGTTGTTTTGTCTCATTGGCCAATCAGTGTCTAGCTGTGTCGAGACTCTAGAAAGAATTATGAGTTTTTATCATTATCTTTTTAACATTGAGTCACTTTCCTCTCTGTATTCTTTAGTATAGTTTAGTATAGTATTCTTTAATATAATATAGAATTGTAAAGTACTAAATCAGCCTTCTGAGAACATGGAGTGAGATGCATCATTCCTGCCTTCGTTGGGGCATTCCCTGCAAATACAGAACTCCTGCTTCAGCCCAGTTAAGTGGGTTAGATATTAAAGCATATTTATATTTCTCCATGAAAGTGTAAAAGATATTTGATATATTGTTGTTCCTGGTTGTTTTCTAATTAAAGTTTAAACTGACTGCTATCCACTTAGCCTCTCTAACGTTGTTTGACTGCCAACAGCCAAATATACAGTCATTTAAAAGGTCACTGAGGCATCTTGTTCATAACTCTTTTGGACTGGGCTGACTCTACAATAATTTATACAGTCTCAGGAGATGCATTTACCAGTGCCACTGAGTTTCCTACGGGAACTAAAAGATCAAGAGTGCAAGACAGCAGTTTTCAATTTCAGTTTCAATCCCAAAGATTCTCTGCTATTGTCAGCACTAAATCTGCTGGAACATCTTTATTTCCAAATGAAATTTAACTTCTGTCATCTTGTTCAGATCAGTTTCTATAGAGAAATGGTTTGTTCAAAAGAGAAAATATTTTCCCTCATCATTTAGAAATTTTGTCTGGATATGAATATATTAGAGGCAGAAAGTGGAATGCACATGAACAGAGATAGGAGTACATTGTCTGATCAGGAATTGGGGGTATAAGTCTTTGACTTGTTTGTTTTTCTGTCTTGGGGCTGTGCTGTGGAACATCAGGGTTACTCCTGGCCAGGTGGGCAGCAAGGAGCAGTGGGACACCCTGGTGCAGGTACAGCTGTGTCATCTCTGGACCCTGTGGATGGAAACACTCCATAGGTGCTACACTAGGTCTGGGTTTCAGTTGGTTTTGTTTAATGCAGTTTGATTTGGCTGTTTGTTTTGATAGAAACACTAATTTAGTATCTCCAGTGTGAATCTCTGGCCTCACAAAAATTACTTATTCCCAGGCCTCTGAAATACTGAGTGAAGTTTTCACTTTTAAATTTTGTTTGTGGTGCAGTTGCACCAAATCCATTACCTTCTCTAGCACAACATTTTACAGCTTTTAACACACACTCAAGCACACATTTTGCACTTTTTTTTGAGGGAGGACTTAAACTTATCAGAAATTAAGATATAAAATAACTGACTTTCTTATCACTATAGTATTTTGTTTTCCTCTGTTAGTAGTGCAGTTCACTTTCTCTGCCAGTTTCTTTGAAGGTATTAAAAAGAAATATTGATCAATTGGTAGCCTGTAATAATTGTTAGGTTATGATTTTAATATTGCTTTTATTTTTTTTCCCTTCAAGAATATTGACATCACAAACTTCAGCAGCAGCTGGAATGATGGCCTGGCTTTCTGTGCAGTTCTCCACACTTACCTCCCAGCCCATATTCCCTATCAAGAACTGAACAGCCAGGACAAGGTAAGACATTAAAAATCCCATTCCCAGGATTGCAGTGCTTTGGTTAACACGAGCTAATAAAGATCAGTTAACTAATTAGAGTTCTAAAAACTCCAGGGATTGTAGGATTTCCAAATAATCTCTTTGTATTCTGGTCTGCCACAGTTCCTATCTACTGATTAGCCCAGGATGTACAATCAATGATAATATATCCTAAAAACAAAAGATTATTTCATTAATGCATGAAGAGATTTTTTTTTTAATGCTTTTCAGAGAATAATCAATCTCTTTTTTAGTATTTTTTAACTCAGTTGTTCTTTGCTGACAATGATATTCAGCATTATCATCTGAACAGGCAATTAATACAATTTTTTATAAATTTTTGGATGACACTAAAATGCATTAATTCCTATGACTCTTTAAAATTACTGTAGTGTAATTATATACTCCATTTGAAGTCTAAGTAGTAGCATTATTATGAACATTCTTAAGACCATTTTGTTATGTTTAAAATAGTATTTCCTTGTTTTCTAACATGTTTTCATATCTCATGCAGAGAAGAAATTTCACTTTGGCTTTTCAGGCAGCTGAAAGTGTTGGCATCAAGTCTACTCTGGTAAGATTTCAATGTATATTGAATTAATTATGACCCACTCATAAAAATCCAAGTAACTATTTTGTAGTTTCAAAAGATATGGATGTTTACACTTAAAAACAGCAGCAGATGAGCTCAGCTAGAGGTTATTGCACTAAATAATGACTGAAATGCAGACTGGTTAAGCTTTAAAAGGAAGGTTCACCAACATTATCTCCCAATATGAAAATAAATATTAATAACAGCGGTGGATTTTTTGAGAATAATTTGAGAATAAGATTTCAATAATCCATTAAATCTCTCCTGTCTCTGGCCTACTTCTGAATTATTCAGGACTTTTTGAACTCTGGAGCTACAAATCAAGCAATGTAATTTGTTCCTTTTTCTCAGTGTAGTGTGAGAGTTGAGATTTGCCTCTTAAGTTTAGACTTTTAATTTGTCATTATTGCAAACAGTTGTAAGGTTTTTTCAGTGATGATTTCAAAGTTGTCTCACACAAATTTCACAATAAAAGAATTAGTTTTCAGCAGTAGAGTGTTTCCCAGACCAGCAGTATTTCTGAAGGTGTGGAGTTGGGAGTATCCCAACCCCTTGTGAGTGATCACAAAAACTCAGCTGAAATGGCCATTATCAGAAATGAGATTGAAGTGATACTTTTGCAACCCAAGTTCTAACAAAGCTGCCATAGTTAGCAACTAACAGTACAACAGAGTTTTTAAAAATAACACTTTCCTTGATCCTTATCAGTGCTTTTACCCCCCAGCATTGTGTTTGCTGACAATGGCAGTGCAGCTCCTGGGCTTTCCTTCTTTGACTTTGGCACTGATTTGAGATGTGGAAGTTTTTTACCAAGTGCTGATGTAAGAATGAGATAGTGGAAAATAACTGCAGAAATTCTTGCATAACTCAGCCTCTGTCCAAATGGTTGCTGTCTGCCCTTCCTTTTTGTGATGTACTTCATTAGAGATACTATGGAATTCAGTCTAGGTGCAAATTGCATCCATCTCAAGAAGTTAGGAGCTATTTGCACGCCTACATGCACAGTGTGTGTGATGGGGAGGTTTGTGCATTTTTTCTCATCCATATTACATGAGTGAGGGGCTAAGAAGGGTGTGAAACCTGCTGTGTGTGAACAGGAGTGGAATGCAAGCAGAAGTTACTCATTCTCTGAAGAAGGTGTTCAGCTAAAAGAATTCACAACTTCTTTTTTGAGTCCTGCATCCAAAGCTTTCAAACAGGGCCTTACAGTAAACAGAAATTACTAGAAGCTGCATCTCTGTGCTTTGCTTTGTACATGTGCTGGAGAGGGTAGATGAGAGTCAGTTATTTATTGGTGCTTAACCTGATGGGAATTTTGAACTTTAATTAATAGCTGGGCCTTGATTCTGTGGCTCACAGTTCCTGGGTAGGTTGTGTTGATTTGCAAGGCTGGTGCAGGGTTCTGTGAACACTGAAGTCTGACTGTTGTACCAGCTGTGCTCAGTGGGGCACAGCTTGAGCATGCACAGCATCAGGCATTTCAGTCTTAAGTCAACAAAAGAGCTGTCTACAGATATGCTATTTGTTACATTTTGTGAGTAATACCAAGATATAGGGAAGAAAACACAGCTTTCTTCATCAGTGCTTTAAATTGTGGAAACTTGACAGATTCACCACTCCCAGGAATGTGTGAAAGCACTGCCACATTGCTCTCAGGGTGTTCATTCCTGCTTTTGACCACTGTGTTTTCTGTGACAGGACATCAATGAAATGGTGCGAACCGAGCGTCCAGACTGGCAGAATGTCATGCTGTATGTTACAGCAATTTACAAATACTTTGAAACCTGAACCCAAATCATTCAGCAGATCCATGGGATACAACCAACGTGAGCTACCAGATGGAAATCTTACTGAAATGCTAATCCCCATTTCACTCAAAACTGGCAACATTTGAGTCCCCTCAAACTCCAGTGACACTATCATGGATTGCCTCAGATTGCTTCAGCTACTAAGCATGGGAACAACTGTTTAAAAGTAAGAACTTGTTGCCACAGTGCTTGGAATAACCCAAGTTATTAAGCTATTCAGATTAATTATGTAGCCTAAAGAGCCTGAACTACTTCTGTGCTGCCTTTCCAGTCAGACTTCCTGCAACTTTCTTTGCTGGGAGAGTGAGATGAATGCTTCCTCTGGCATATAGGAGACTGAATGTACAGATAAAGCTTTGAGAAGGAAAAGGATAACATGGCCTCATATCACTGAACTTTCTGTAGCATCCTGATTTCACAGACTCTGAATATTCTACCCACAGCATATGGCAGCCCCATGCAGTAGAGTTCTTAATGGTAACTTAGTTACTGCCTATACAGCTATTTTCCATCCTTTAAAATGTGCACAATATTCTAGGAAAACAAGCTTTGATTCCATAATGACAAATTGAGGGGAAAAGTGCTCTTGATACCTCGAAAAATCTGGCACAGAAGAAGTCTTCATTCTAAAGCTTCATTATAAGCCTACCTCTGTCACAGTGATGTGGCTTTCATCTTTATCTTATGGATTGTAAAGACTAGCACATGCAGCTCCTGGCTTTCAGGGTAGACTACACTTCAAGGAATCTGTGCAAAGTCCCTGTGCTTCCACTAGAACAGCAATGAATCAATGATCACCCCTTGTCTGGCTTGTTCCTTGCTCTCTTCCTGCTCTGCCTGTGCAGCCCCCCTGGCCTGTCCCCTGCAGCAGCACGAGCTCACGTCGTGGATGGCTGTGCTGGAGGTGTGGAACTGGGACAGCATTTCCTCTGCAGAGAAGATACTCTCAATAAGGTGTAATAATGAAGTAGTTTGTCTCAAAATGCAGCTTTGCCATGTTTTCTGTGTGATTTTCCTTGGTCTTGCACATCCTCATCTGAGTGACAGGAGGTGAGATGTTCTCTGGGAAGGACTGTGGAGGAACTGATGTAATGTGTGTCCACCCAGCCGTCTCAAATACTGCGTGGAAATGACTCACTGTCACAAGGAAGGAATTGAGAAACTTTAGTCTGCTCAACTTCTTTTTCTTTCTGAAAATGTACCTGAATTCATTTAGCAGCTCTTGGGCAAAAGAGTTTAAGTGCCTTAGCTATCACTGAGTTGATAGGTGCTGGCACTTCAGGGCCTGCTGTGGAATGTTAATGGCTCCCGATGCTTTCATGGCTCCCTTTGTCACGAGCTGTTTGTTGTAATCTCGTTTGTCAAATCCAGGGGAGACTTCACTCTGTCATTGCTCCTGCCTCTTGCTTTTCTGAACACTTACCAGCAGTTCAGCCATGGAACATCTCATTAATATTAAGCAGAAGCCAACTTGAGCAGTGAGTTCTGTAACAGCTGCTATTTATAAGCACAGGCTCTTTCAGCAGTAAGCCCATTGTAAAGAAAATAAATCTGTTCTATGGTGCTCTTACGACTGTTAAGGACAGTTTGAATGTCATAGATGTTAACCCAGTGAATGCAACTGTGCTTGGCATCTGTGAAACTTCTTCATGGTAAAAAAGCACAGATTTTACTCAAAAGTATTGCCAAATCCAAAACCCCATCATCTGAAGAACACAGCCCATGTGAAGAGTAATAATTCAGCATGTCTCTAGCATTGTATAAGAGTACACATTTACACTGATATGTGCCTGTGAGAATGATGAAACTTTGCAAAATAACTGCTTAACCTGTGCTGAGGGCCTTTGGAGAAGTTTTCAGAGCAGTGCTGTCTCAAACATTCTTGCAGCTCTTTAGAACTAGAAGTAGAGACCCTCAGATTATTAATTGGTGCATTTGAAGAGCCAGCATAATCTAAAGACAATTGTTACAAGCGAGGTTTCAAGTGAAAGATCTTCATTAATAGATTTTAATAAAAGTCTGAAATGCATTTTCCTCTCCTCTATATTTCTTCAATTTTTTTTTTACTTCACTAGTTTCAATAAGAATAGTCTTAGTGGAAATACACATTAGTGCTGTCTTGCTTTCTATCTCCTATTATTAAATTCCAGATTTTGCCAATCAGTGTTTTAAAACCCTTCTGTTTATCCTCTGAACTGATATCCTTATCTATGATTGTCCTATTCATTGCCTTAGAGTTAAAAAATAATATTTTTCTAATGAAAAGGATAGCATTTCTTGATCTAAGCTCACTCATCACCTGTTTTGGTGAGATAATTTGAGCTTTGAGCTGACTTTTTTTTCTGTCATATTCATTTACCTGGAATGGTGTCAGAGTCCTTAACTGCAAAAACCCTGAGAGTGTCACCACTTGTCAAAGGAGAAATCATGTTTGCCACATCCCTTCTGTTAAAACATGAACTGCTGGCCTTCAGAAAGGGAGGGAGAGAAAAGCTAGCAGTAATTACAGCAGGCATCTTGTTATGAACTTCAGAGCTCTGTGAACTTCTTCTTGGTGTGATCTGTCTGATAAAACTCTGTGGACCCAGCCCAGGAGCCCTGGGCTGCAGGAAGAGGTTTCTGTGTCCTGATGTGTCTGAGCCTTTGTGTGTCAGGGGCTGCACAGCTGCAGGAGTGGAAGGAATGAAGCAGTGGAGGAGCTAAAGCAAACACAGTGCCCTGTGCACTGCACACTGGGGCTTTTCCTGAAGGTTCAAACCACACTCAGCTGCTCAAGAGGAAAAACAGCAGTGGCCCTGCTGGATGTGGAATAAATACTCTGTTGTCTTTTGTTTCTGTTCATAGTTAATCCTGAAACAGCCTGGGTTTTTTGTTCATGTCAAATGCAAGGTTGTGCTGGCTTACTTCCCTTTTAATCCAGAAGATATTTCTGAATGTACTGAAAATATTTTGTCATCCATTTATATTTTCTATGTGCCTTGCAAAAGCCTGTGCTGTGGAACAGCAGGGTTACTCATGGCCAACAAGATGGAGCAGTGGGACACCCTGGTGCAGGTACAGCTGTGTCATCCTCTGGATCCTGTGGATGGAAACACTTCCATAGGTGTTACACTAGGTTTGGTTTTGTTTAATCCACTTTGATTTGGCTGTTTGTTTCAATAGAAACACTAATTTAGGATCTCCAGTGTGAATCTCTGGCCCTCACAAAAATGATTTATTCCCATGCTATTGAAAAACTGAGTGAAATTTTCACTTTTAAATTTGTGTTTGTGGATAGTTTCTCCAGAAGATAGTATATAATTGTGACATATTCCAATTTAAAGGTAGATTTTTGTCTCTTTTGCATAAAATACATTCTTTGAGTTACCTGTAGCGTTTCTGATAATTTTTTGTCTCCAATTTTATGAAATATTTCAACTGTTTGTGTTTTTCTGTAATGTCCATCATCGTGTCTTAGAAGGCCCTTAATTTGCCAGAGCTGAATGAACTCTGCTTTAATTTCTTGCTGCAAACTCCTGTTGATGTCCTGGCAGAGGGGATGCTCTGGTTTGAGGTGCCTGAGGAGAGATGAACTGGAGCCCTCCTGTCGTGGTGCAGGGGTTTGAGCTGCTGAGGCTCTGCCCTGTCAGTGCTGTAGCTGTGACACTGGAGCCTCATTTCTCCTCCTGATCTCACTGTTGAGTTTTAGCTGTTTTTTCAGTCTCAGCACTCCAGGCATTTGGATTCTTTTGCATCACCTGAAGATTACTTCCACTCAATTCTGTTTCTCTACAGATTTGGCCCAGGGCACAGTTTTTATTCCAGCCTAGTTTTAACCCAGATTATCTGAGAAGCTGGAGAACTTGTGGGTTTTTTTCTTCCTGCCTGTGCCTGCTCTGGGGACACTGCCTGGTGTTCAGGTGGTGTGTGACAGTTCCTTCCAAAGGCTGAAGTGAAAGTCACACCTTTAAACTGTGTTCCTGTGACTCCTGTGGTGATTTCACTTCTTGTTTGCTTCCTGCAACTAACACAGCCCCAGGCAGGAGCTCCCAAGGGGCAGAATTCTCCTGGGAAGGAATCCAACTGTGCATCTTCATGCTGCTTTCTGCCTACTGTGAGGTATGCTGAGGTGGTGTAGAAAGAGATCCTTAAAATAGTCATGTTCCTGGATGGACTGAGTTACCTGTCTGGTTTGTTTGTGGTCCTTCCCTAGACTTGGTAAATATTTATTTCTGTTTGGTTTGTATGTTCTGTGAGCTCTATTTCTGCAGCTCCTTCCTTCAAGCTGCCATGAGTTTATCCCTTTTTTTAGGCTGATGTTTTAACCAGTTTGAGACATTGGTGCAAGGGCTGTTCAAGTGTCTTTGTCAGGCAGCAGTGCTGGACCTGCCACTGTGCTTTCCCAGGTTAGTGTGGGAAACAGACAGCTTCATCCCTTCAATTGTCCCTGTTTAAAAAGGGATTTTTATAGTGTTTCTGCTTTCACAGGAGAGTGGCTGGATGGGTTTTAAATTACTGTGTGGCTTGCTGTGTCCCTCCTTCATCTAATGTTCTTCTGCTGTGTTCCCTGATTTCAGAATCAGCCTTGTAGTACACTCTATAATTATCTCACCCAAGATGTTAAGCATCTGGAATATGTAGCAAGTATGCTGTGGGTAATTAATGCTAAATAACTTAAAAGGTCGAGGTTTGTACAGTTCTGATTTCTGTTAATTGATACAAATATTGTTTTCTTTGTGTTTTTGCTACACTTGCCACTTGTTTGGATGCAACACCCTTGAACTTGGTTTGACTGTCCTGATCTCCTGGAGCTAATTCATTCTGGGATATTAGAATTATTTCCTCCCAATGAAGCTTTAGTAAAACCTATGAATACCAGATGTCTTCCTTCCAAGTGACATTGGAATATTCCTTACCCAAAGGCTTACCCTCAGAGCTGCATGTAAGCTTCCCATCAGTCCCAGCAGCACCTGGGGATGCAGCAGGAGGGTAAACTTCTGGCAGAATATTGCAGCAGCCTGATGCAATTAAGCTGGTTTCATTTTAATCCCCTATTTTCAGGGGTTTTCAGTTTAGACAAAATCATTTACTGAAAGCTGAAATGTGGCCTGTTAGTTCTCCACTGGGAAGTATACTTCAGTTTAATAATATTTTTATGAGATTGTATTTATGGAAATGGAAAGAAAAATGTCATAAAGCTAGTTTTGTTGCACTTTTCTAAGGCTTTTGTACTTTGCATAGTTCTAGAATATGAGGAAGTTGCTTGGGGAAGTCAAGGCTTGGAACCTGCTCTGCCCCAGCATAGGAATGTGTGCTGTGCATTTTCACCTGGTGATCCATGTGTTATTTTCATTGCATGTGACTGGTGTGTTTATATGGCAGTGAGGGAGCCCAGCAGACACTTCCTGCTGCACAGGAGCCATTGGCAGTCCCAGTTCCACAGTTCATGACCTGACCTGTTCTGACTGGGGACTGCCCTTGCAATAATGGAATAGTCCATTTTGGATTCTGAGCTCTTTCAACAAATGAGGAAAAAGGGGTTTCTTTTTTTTTTTTATTCTTTTTTTTTTTATTCCATTGTTGAAATTTCTCTGGAGACTTTTAATGGTTTCCAATTATTGCATCTGTTCATTTAGGATGGTTACTTGGAAATCAGTTCATCTAGGAGGGCACAAATACATGTAACATTCTCAAGTAATTAATCCTTGTAACTTACAACATTTCAGTTTGATAGAAACTTTTGGTTTTATGTGTATTGTAAGGTTAATTTTTCTGTTTATAAGTAGCACTTTTATATGTATCTGAAGGGTTTTTTTGAACAGAAATGTGTTTTTTCTGTATATTATCTAATGGGAAGAAAGTATAACACTGCTAAACAAGGCATAGAGTAGTTTGCCTCCAGACTGTAAGTTCACTTTAGGTCAGTAATGATCAGGAGTTGTTCAGAGTATCTGAAATAAATCAGTGACCCCATTTACTGCTGGACAACTCTCCTGATCAAACCCAGAAGGGCATTAATTGGTCCCCTCCTCCTCTTGGAGGGTACTTCCAGTTCAGCTGTGAGGCAGAACTGACAGAAGTGGGAGGAATTTTTGGACTTGGTGGAAGAACACAATTTTATTGATGCCTCAGTCTGACTTCACAGCACTGTACTGGACAAGGACTAACCTTGTTTGAGATGACACTGCAGCCAGTAATGAGATCTCCTAAATAGCTACTTTAAAGCTCACTTTCCATGGCCTTTAAAGATGATATAAAACCCAGTGATTCTAAAAGCTCTTCTCATCCTTCCAGCTTTTCTGATTTGTATTGGTTTTACTCTTCCCTGGAACACAGCTGTTGTGTGGCAGTCTGTGTATGGGTTTAGAAATTCCTCCAGACAAGTGCAAGTACTTTGCTTTTTTCCAGAACCCTTTTGAATAGTTTACACATATCTTACATAGAGAGAGGCTTTGCATAAATGTACAGATGTAGCCACATGTGTAAATGTGTGTGCAGATTTGTGCTCCTGCAGGTTCTGATGACATGGAACGTGTTTCAACAAGTGCTTATGTCTTGAATCCTTAGGCTGGTGTATTAGTGTAGATATTTAAATGGCAAGGAGGAAAAAACATGTTGCTTGCTTCTGGTTAGAGCTGAGAAATGCAGCTCTGAGGAAAATCTGAATGAGTGTTCCAATTGTATTTCACCCTGGTTGTGGTTTGCAAGACACAAGTTGGTCATGATTGGAACTTGAGAAGTCAGCAAGCCTGTGTTAAGCTAAACCTTTTGGAGGACCCAACATGCTTTCAGTTTGCAAGGACCACTAGAGACCTGGGCATTTACTTTCTCCATGATGTATTCTGTATGAGTATTTAGTATGTATGCCTTCAAAATTTGCCAATGTTGCCATGTTTTCTTCTTAATTATTCATGAAATAAAGGTTGCAAATAGGAGAATGTGTGTTTGTTTTCTTGGGTGAAGGCCTGCACCAGGGGCTCTGCTCAGGCTGCTCTGGCACTGTTTGTGTTCAGGAGTGTTGCAGGAAGCAGTGCTGGAGGTGAGGAGTGTGTGCCAAGGGCTTGGTGCACACAACCTCAGGATTTTTTTGGAAATCATATCTCTTCTCTTGGGATACCAGCAGCCTCCACCCCCAAAGGGTTTTAAGTGATAAGACAGTGAATACCCCAGATAAGAGGGATGTGTGTAAGGCATCTGCTTAGCCTGTGTTGTTCTGCAGAAGGAAATTGCAGAGAATATGTTCAGTTGAGGCAACTTCTGTAATACATTGCAGGATTAGAGTTACCTAAGTGTTACTAAGCCCAACCCAAGTGAGGCAGTTGTGTCTCACCCCCTCTCTGTCTCTAAAGGAGTTGGGCTGGAGAGAGGTTGGGGGCTTAATCTCTGGAACAGTTCAGGCTATTTAAAGCAGAAGCCTAAACACAAATTTTTCCAGATGAAAATAAAGCTTAGAACACCTTAAACCTGGTTTGGTCTCAGGTTGTCCTGGATGATAACTGTAAACAACTGCTGGTTTAGTTTCAAGTGTTCTGCAACAAACTGGATCCAGAGGTTTGGATTGAGCTCCAAATTAGTGTAAATATTGTTCTGAAAGGCACTGGCTAGTGTAGGTATTTAAATTTTAATTTTTTTTTAAATTTTGTGGGGTATTTTCTGATTGTTCAGCAATCCAAAAAAGTCTTTGTCTCAGTGATGTTGTTCTGCAAGAAAGTGCCTTGTTTCTCCTTTCTTGAGGTGAAATATTCTCCCTGAGAACTCCTTGCAGTCCTGCCTGCAGCATCTGGAGCTGCTGGAGGTGTGTGGTTTAAGAACATGCCTGATTTAAGAAAACATTTTAGTTCTTAAAATGGATTTATATCCTGTTTTTAATACTTCTCTTGCAAATAAATGTTTCAGAAGTGTGTTTTGTAGACTCATGTCAGAAAATAGATGTTCTTTCCTGCAGCAAGCATGTGGCAGCTCCATGGCAGGGACTGCTCCATCTGGAGGGCAGGACTGGGCCAGGCCTGAGGGATGCAAAAACTGCAGGGTCTGCACAGTCTGTAGAGCTGCAACTTTTCTTACCCATATCCACTAAATAATAATCCTTCACCAGAGTATTTTCATGGATTGCCTTCCAAGCTGTCACTAAAAAATTTTGTTAAAAATGTAAAACCAGTTCCATAAGTGTGTCTAAGTTGAATATAATAAGATTGGTTCATTAATTTTTAACATCTTACCTGTAATGAAAAGCTGCAGCTATATGGAACAGTGAAATAAATACCTCAGAAGCAGCAGCAATATAATATTCCATTGTGTTAAATCACAGAATCTGATACTGGAGTCATGGTTTTTCTGCAGTTAAGTTCTGTGGAGGAACTAGATTAACAATAGAGACCTTCTGCTGAAATTGTTCAATTCTGTGGATAGCAGTACAGACCTTCTGCTGAAATTGTTCAATTCTGTGGATAGCAGTACAGACCTTCTGCTGAAATTGTCAAATTCTGTGGATAGCAACACAGACCTGCTGAAATTTTGCTGAAGGGTTTCACAATTGCTTTGATTGACAGGAGAGACTTGGATTAAATCATGTCTGCTGCAGAGTTCTACAAAGGGCAGAGATCAGAGGAGCTCACAAGATGTGCATCATCACCACACTGAATTATTTTAGAGGAGACCCTTATCACTGAAAATTAACTCCTTTCTAAACTTTCTGATGAACTAGGAAGCTATTTACAGCCTGTAGCTGCTGGAAGAAGTTAAAAAGCCACCAAAAAGGGAGCAGGGTTCTGTGCCCCTCTGAGCCCCTCACTCAGTGCTTTGTCTGTGGTGTTTTTCCAGCCCTATCTTTCCTTGAGCCCAGCATTTCATGTTGAGATGTTCTCATATCTCAAGCTGGTTTTCTTTTTCATCCTCACTACTAAAGGCTGAGTGAATTCCCCTTTGAATTTGCTCAGGAAGTTGTGTTGGCATTGAGCAAGCCCCAGTCCCTTCTCTGTGAATTCCTGCTTGGTGCTGCAGCCCAGCACCTTGAATGGGCAGGTTGGCTAATTAGTGCCTCTGTTCCTGGCAGCTCAAGATGAGAAGAGCATTTATGTCCAATTAAATATTTTTATTAGTTTCATTTCTATTAGTAAGAGTTGAGTTGAAACTTCTCCCATGCAAGTCTTTGTTCAGAAGAAAGCATTGGCTGTGAATTTTTAAAGGAGCAGATGAGGGAGTGGTGCCACCAGTTCTAATCCAGGTTAAGGCTTTTGTTGGCCTTTGTCTGCTATTTCCTGTGTCACCATTGTTCAGCCCTCTTTGTAGGACTGGATTTCTGTACATTTAATGCCCTCTTTGAAAAATATGAAGTCGAATTTTCTTAAATGGTCTTTGTCCTTCAGGATTTTCAGTTCTTTGGAACCTTCTTAATCTCATAGTGAAAATGGGGTTGAACACAGTTGTGTCTCATCACAGTATTTTTGCTCTTAGACATCTGCATTGATTCTATAGCGTGGGGCACTATTTGTGCTTCTCTCCAGTGCTGTGCATAGCTCACTCCCTTGTTTATGTCCTTTTCTTAAACCATTTTAGGCTCTTTCCTCACGCCAGAAGCCTAAAAGTTAAGCTCTTAAAAATGAAAGAAACTTGAGAAGGAGACATAACAGTCTGGAGACAACTTCACTGAGCTGTTGACAATATCATATTTTTCAAAAATAAATATCCCACAGAGCACCAAAATGCCACTGTGTTGAGTTAAGGCTGTGTCTGTGGGGCCACACTCAGAGTCCATGGGCTGCACCAGGGCACAGCCTGCACTGGGCATAGCCAGGGCTGCCTCTGCAAAATGACAGCTTTGCATTGTCAGCTTTGCAGTTCAGGAGCTGCAAAAAATCCACACACCCCAAAATGACTGCTCTGAGAAATTAATACAGCTGGGCTTGGGTCTGGGCAGAGACAAAAGGTCAAGGGAGGGTTTGGTGCCCTTCTGCTCTTGGCCAGAGCTACAGCTGGCATTGAAATGGGGAGCTAAAACATGAGCCCAGCTCTACAAACCTCTGAAGTTGTGTCATTTTGCACCAACATGTCCAGCACACGCTCTTCCCTAGCAGGGAGTGGTGGGAGCAGGGTCAGCAGCCACGTTGTGTCTCCAGTTTGTGACAAACTGGGTTGTACACAACGTGTGCTTGGTAGAGCTGAGGAAGGGTTGCCCTCTCATTGCTCCTCAGAATAAAATGAGAATAGTTGAAGTGAAGAAGAATCAAGTGACTTCTGCTGGGCCTTTCAATTCAACAGTTCATTTATTGTGCAAAGGTAAGTTATATTTTAGCTGTTGCTCTGCAGCTCCCACATGATGATTCATGCTACCAGTTTTTCTTCTATTAATAGTTTATAGAGAGTGCTTAAATTTAGATTGAATTCCATCTCATAGTCTGTCATGCTGGATTGCATTGAGAGGAATAAAGGCACAGTCTGTTTGGGCAGTGTCTTTTATGGAGAGTAGTCAACTCCTGACATGAAATTACTGAAAATCCTTCCTTTGTTCCTGACCCCGGCTGGACTCAGACTGTGCTGGGGACATGGTTTGCATTTCCCTGTGAGGGCAGAGCTTACCTTGACTTCAGCTTTGGTAAAAGATGAACTCCTCCTGTGCTGGAGTTGAACAGTTGGTGCAAAAGGCTTCAGTCTCTGGCACAGGAGTGTCCTGCATTATGATTTTAGCCATGGGCATTGCCAGCACAACTCTGCATGTATCACTTTGTTAAAGGAGGCACTCCTCAGAAAAATCGAGCTTTTCCCAATGTTGGTTTAAAAAATGCTATCAAATATTTAATATTGAACAGTGTGTGTGAAATAATCACATATATACAAACACACATACAGGTCTGTGTGTATATATATATATCTTTAATGTTTAAGGATTTGCTAGTGTACCCTCAAGTAACTGTGCCCTCATCCTTTCTTCTAGACTAACACAGGTGTCTTTCATTGCTTTTGAGGAGAGTCAGGCAGTATTTGTGGGAATGGGATATGTACAAGTCAGAACACACCATTTTAAATGTCCTGTTTAACAGCATTGAACACCTGTGCTAATGCAACACAGATTGAGTGTTGAGTTCTTGGCAAAATATACATCTCTTAAATGTAATTTTGCACATATTAAATAATTCAGTCTGGTTAGAAAGAAAAATTTCATGACAGAGAAGAGCCTCAAAACTGATAAATCCTTAATCTCTTTGTAAAGACAGAAATATTTTTTTTTGTTTGAAATAAGATTAATTCTTCCAGATTCTGTCCTAGGCAAACTGATCATTTTCAGTCCCCCACATGGAAGCCTCAGTACCTGGGTACAATTTTCTGCCTCCCAGGGTGGCAGGCTGTGTTTGGGTATGAGTCTGTTTTGTGTTCCAGGGGATCCCTGATGTGCCCAAGGTGTCACTCAGGCAGTGCCAGCAAAGGGAAGGGTGAGTTTCTCAATATGTCTCAAGAGGCATGAGGGTTTTATTTACTTTGCTCTCACCTTTTTGGAGTAAGCATTTCAAGGGTTGTTCTACACAGGTTTCTAGAGTTTACTGCTTGAGCTGAGTTGCTAAATCTGAGGAGTGCAAATATTCTTATCACCACTTTTCAGCTGCCCAGAACTCGGGAGTTTGGCTTGTTCAGTGAGACAGTGAACAGGATGTCACTGCAGCTCTGCTTTCCAGGAATGAGAACTCCTATCTTGGCTGCACATGGGAGAATCAGAAAATTTAATTCCTGTCCTTGCAGTGCTGGACTCCTTTCAGCTCAGAGCTGGCTCTGAATGTGTGGCAGCCCCCCCGTGGCTGTGGGGCTGTTTTGTTTCCAGGAGGTTTCAGCCTGTCTCTTCATGTCATCCCTTCTCAAACTGTGCCTGGGCACAGCACTCACAGTAATGCTGGTTTATTCTCCAGAGTGGCCAAGGGAAGTTGCACTCTCTGGTGCTGCCACCCCTGAATTTATTAGAAAAAACAAAGAAAAGATTAAAAAGCTGTTTGTGTTCCTTACTGTCAATTTACTGCCATTGGCCACTGGCATAAGTAGAATCACCCAGAGGTCAGGACAGTGCACAGGGAATATGCACAAGAATTATGGTCTGATACTTGACAGGGACATGGCATAGAACCACTAGAAAAACAATTCATTTTTTAGTTCAAAAGAAAGGTAACAGATCTATTCAGATCTTGTTATAGTAATGGGAGTTGTCCTGTCCAGCTGCTGAAGAGGACATAAAGCAGCAGCTGCTCATTGTAAACACAGTTACTCGTGCAGAAGTGAGAAATGAGCATGCAGAAGCTGCAGAGGGCCTGGCCCCGTTGCTCTGGGAGGTGTTAATACTGATTTAACATCTTGGATCACTGCAGAGCTCCCAGCTGCACAGAAAAAATCCATAGGTGACGATGGGGATCTGATATGCCATCCAAACTGGAATGGCCAGTGAGGGAGGGAACCAGTGCTTCTGGAATCAGAACACTTTTATAGAAGGAAAGTAATTCCTAAGAAGCTTTAGAAGCTGGCCAGGGAACCATTATCAGCCAGTCCTGTGAAAGGACTTGGACATTTGTTTTGGATCTTCTATGACTTGCTGATTTAAAAGAAATTCTATGTAGTCTACATCAAATACTCTTAAAATTGGTTAGCTGCAAAAAATCAAAGAGTTGCAACTGGGAAAAGAAACAGCCAATGATGCATTTCTGGGGTCCTTCAAAGGTATGGTGGTCAATGTTTGTGACTTGGGAAACTTGTAAGGTGATATATCGAGGATGGGATGGTTGGGATGCACCAGTCTGGCAGTTCAGTGAAGAGGGTTGACTGCACAGCTATGTTTAATGTATTCAGGAACAAAATAATATTTAGAAACTGCATCCCTGCTCCTTAAAAGTATTTTGATTTCCAGCTTTCATTGATTTCAGCGGGAGAGAGTAATTGAGAGAGGATCTGGGCCAAAGAGTGAGGCAACCTCTGCCTCACAAACAGCAAACACAAACCCAGCAAACACAAACACAGCAAACACTGCTCTGGAAAGGAGCAACACAGAGCAGATGCTGCAGAGCATGGCAGGCAGCTGATTCTGACTGGCTCCTCTTGCTCAAAAACAATTGGACAGCATAAAATTTCATGGAATATCCACTAGGAGTGGGAAAACACCACCTCTTGTACAGGGCAGATGTGAGGCCCTTACATGACTAGTGTTCCATTCCTAGTGTCAGCATTTTTTAAAAAGCTCTGGTAAACATCATGTAGGCAGGTGGCATTTCTAAATCTATCATCTATGCAGCATGTTTTGATGAGGCTCCTAATTTTCTCATCTCCCACTTTTGTTTTTCCTCTTGACTTGGCTAGTCAGTGTATGTGTTCCTTAAAATCATTTCATGTTACTGTGTGGTAAATTACTCCAGCTTTTTCTGTAACTTCCTGGGAAAATTACTCTTTTTTTGTTTCTCCCCAGAGGATTCCCATTGTGTTTGGAGCAGCCCTCACTCTGCTCTGTGTTTCCCAGCTGCCTGGCTGAGCCAGCCCATGAACCAGCCTGCCTTCCTGACTGGGGTAAGAGTGCAGGGGAGGGCAGCTCAGCTGCTGGTGCTGCTGCCAGTGCTGGATTTTTAATGCTAAGATGCTCATGGATGTTGAGGTTGGCACTGGAGGGGTTGGTGCCAGTTCTGCTCCTTCTTTTCTGCTGTCCTGTTACACCAAGGAGATGGAAAGCACCTCCCGTGCTGCTGCTGCCGCCGGGGAAGGCAGGGTGAGCAGTGCTGGGTGTCAGCGATGTGGGAATGCTTTGGAGTGGGAATCCTGGAATAAAACCTCACTGTGTGACACAAGCAGTCCCTGCACAGAGGGGCCTGGCCTGCTGTCACTGAGGTGGACCAGTCTGTCACAGGCTGGGACCTGCCATGGAGCTGGTGGGAAGTGTGGAGTCAACGCTGGTGGCTTTTCCTGTTTGCAATGTCCACCCAATATGAACACATAGATTACTTACTTGCTAAGAGGTAAACTTGAAAAATAGAACTCTAAAAACTTAAAAGATACCCATAAAGACCAGTGGGATCAGATTCTTGAGAGGTTCTCCCCCTGTTTCAAAATTGCTGCGAGATGAGTCATGGCTGTCCCCAGTGCTTCGGAGGAGCTGCCTGGGGACAGGCGCGGCCCCAGGGGCACCGCTGGCAGGAAATGTGGAGTGTGCTGGGGGATCCACAGCCGCCTGCCCGCTGGGAATGTGAAACTGCTGTCAAAGAGTCAGTATCTCTGCAGAGAACTCCTAAACACTTCCAGAGTGGTAACGCTCGGGGCTCCTTTCCGTGGGTAGTGGTGGCAGCTGGGCAGAGAAGAGGGTGAAGCTGCTCTGTGTGTGCAGCCTGACCCGGTGTCCCCCTCAGCACCGCACGGGGCCACCCAGCCCTGTGTGCTACAGCTGCAGCTTCCACTCGCCGGGTGGGTTTTCCAGCCTGGAAAGAAGTAGATGCTTAAAATAATGTAGTGAGAAAGCCCTCCTCTCTTCTCCTCCCCTCTGCCCTCTCCCCTCTCCTCTTCCCTTCCCTTTTCCCTCTCCTTTCCTCTCCTCTCCTTTCTTTCCTCCTTTCATTGTATGCAGATCGAGTCCGGTCAAAGCGCGCTGCTGTCACTCGCAGGTCCCTCACGACGAGCCAGGACTCCCAAGTAAGTTCCCCCTCTCCTGCAGCCCGGCTGCGGGGATGCTCTCCGTGCGGCCGCCAGGTAAAGCCGCCTGGCGCCCATCCCGCGGGGCCGGGGCCGGGAGCCGTTCCCGTGGCCGCGGGTCCCGGTGCGGGTCCCGGTGCCGGTGCCGCGCCCGCCCCGCGCCGCCCTGCAGGGGGAGCCGCGGCGGCCGCGTCCTGCGCGGAGGCGGGAGCGGAGCGGGGCAGCGCCGGCACCGCCGCACGGCTCCGGGCGCGGCCGGAGCGGAGTCCCCGAGGCCAGGTGGGTGAGGCCGGCGGGGCGGCGGGGAGGGGCGGCGGGGCCCGGGGTGCAGCTCCCGGGGCGGAGCGGGACCTCCCGGCCGGGGCGGGCTGCGGGGCTCGTCCCGCCGGAGCATCCCGAGCGCGGCTCGGTCCCGGCCCGGCCGCCGCCGTGCGCGGCTCGGTTTCCCTCACGGCGTCCGCGGTCCCTCTCCTGCTTGTCCCGCGAATTTCTGAAGGGGCCGCTCGCTGCCCTCTCGGTGCGGCCGAGCCCCCGGCCCCAGGACGGGGCGATTTTGCCCCGGTACCGCTTTCTCCTGCCCCGGCTCGGATGGTGTTTCCCCGTGGAGCCGGTGCGTTTCACTCCGCGCTGGTTCCCGACTGTCAGTCCCTCGACACACCCCCGCGCTCCAAGATGTTTGCTCCGAGGATCTTCCCTCAAACATCAGGTGCTGGACTTTGCCTCCCTGCACCCACCCCTCCTCGGCCTTCCAGCGGATATTTGTGCTTAATCATAAAATAGCGATTCCAGGGGAGCACCCTTCCTCCCGCAAACTTCTCTGTAGCGCTTTCAAAGGCGATTTCTATCCGCTTCACAGTCGTGTTAAAGGGAAAAGGGCAGGGACTGAATAGATGGCTCCAAACCTGTGCCGTCTTGTCCCATTGCTTGCCCCAGCTCTGCCTTATCTCTGCCGAGCAGCTGAAAGTTCCTCAGCAGAGCCCTGTGACCGTGCCCGGGAGCGCTCGGCGCTGGAGCCGCCCCTCCCCGAGGGGCCTGTGCCCTGTGCCCGTGCGGGGAGAGGGCGGCTGGAGGACGGGCAGAGCTGCGGGCCCTGGGTGCAGGGTCTGCCCTGCCCTGGGCTGGTTCCCCGACCGGAGTGCCCGGGCCGGCAGGTGCGTTCCCATCCCGCTGGCTCGCTGCTGGTGCGCGGTGCCCTCGCCGGGGATGCTCCCGGGAGGAGATTTCTGCATGGTCTGAGAGTCACGGTTGCTTTATTGCTCTTTTGTGCCCTGGACAGTGTGAGTTTGGGGGGTCTCGAATGCAAGTTTTGAAAGGAAGAAAGGTGGTTGAGCACCTTCTTCAAAACTGCCTGGGGCGCTGAGCCCACAGAGAGACAGGAAGGGTTAACTTAAAGAGAACAACATGACTCACTTGGTAAATAGTTAATAGAATTGCTGTAACTACTTTAAATGATTTTCCTAAGCAGATGGCCAACTATTAGATAACTCTGTCTTTGGATGTATTTGTTTTCAGGTTTCTTATCAGGCTTGTTAGTCTCAGGCACATGTAACTCAAGAACTGGAGTAATTGATAAACTCATTCTTCTGCATGAGGGAAGCTAGTAGAGAGAGAGAGAGAGAAAGTATGGTCAGCCCCTGCAGTTAGAGACACCCCTGGAGCATATTGCCCAATTGAGGTAGAAAAACATTAGATAAAGTGACCAGCAAGGATGTGAGAAATATTTCAATTGGATTAGGTCTGTTGAGGAAATGCCTTATTTTGGATCTCAATAAAAAAGTCAATATAAACATAATCATGTACCACAAAAACCTATGGAAACGAAATCTGTCTAATGTGGCAAATGGATTAAATTCTGAATTAACCAGGAAAGCTGTGAACCTCTGAATTTGTAGAGAAAACATGTGGGTACAAACTGCAAACATGTATGTGTGTACCTAAAATAAAAATGACCTATTGCAGGGTGTGAAAACAAAAAAAAAGGCAAGCAGGTCTCCTTTTTAATGGAGGCCACGTGGTGCATTTGTAATTTTCATGTGTGTATAATCTGTGTCTTTCCATTTGTATTTTTATACATAAAAAATAGAATCAGCATCACCCTGTACCAGGTCAGGGGATGCAATGATGTTTTTAGCCTCTGTCCTGCTATCAGTGGGTGCAAAAGGCACTAAAGGTCTGAGCTGGAAAGCCTCTGCCAAGTCTCCCATGTTTGCATTTCTGTTTTTGCTGGTATTTTAATAGGGTGTTTCCATAAGGGCTGCTGCTGCTATTGCATTTGAATATAATCCACTTTTGAAAGCCCTTCATCTTTTTTGTTTAATCTTCAAGGATGGATTTCATGTAGAGCTGTGTGGTTAAGTTCTCCTGAGAACCACTGGGTAAAGCTCAGCCCTGCAGAAGGTTTGGGGTGAATCTTTACTCTTCCTTTCAGTCCTGTCTCAGAAGGGTCTGGTCCCCCCTTGTTTTTGGACCTGGCTGCTTTTCCATCTTGTGTTGAGGGAAAGCCTCTCCCTTTACCACTTCCTTTCTGCCTGGCTGACTGATGGCTGCATGATATCTTGTCTGCACAGGATGTTTAAGGTTTCACAGATTTCTCACCATTTTCACTGTGCTTCAGCTCTTCACTGGGGTTTGACATTTCTGCCCACACGAGGTGGGACAAGGCACAGTGTGGGGAAAGTCTCTGAGCTCTGCACAGCTGGGAGTGAGGTGTTCTCCATCCAAAGGCCGGTGCCAACATCTCTCTTGGTGTCCTGCAAGGTTTGTCCTTGTCTTCAGCTCAAGCAGATTCTGGCTCTGCTTGTTCATTTTCTCATTTGATCTGGACTGTGATTAAATCCCAAGGTTGGTCTTTATTGTGTGATTTCCATCTGAAAATGAAGATGGGCTATTAAACATTTTTTTGATCGGACTCTAAAGTAAAAACCAGGAAAGAGATCTTGAGCTGTGTGACAAGGAATCAGAGAGGATCCTCACAAGTCAGTGGAGGGTTGTTCCCTTTTATCAGGATATCTGGTATTTAGGACCAGAAGGTTTGGTTGCTTCATGGACCATCTTCAGGTTTTGCACAGTGCACCTGAACAGCCTTGGTAAAGCTACTTGAACAAAACAGCACCAGTTCCTTGCCTCTCTGCTCATTTCAAAAATGCTGAGGAAGCTGCCACTCAGTGAGATGCTTTGGTGGTTGAATTTTGAGGGCTGGAGTGTTAGGGGTGAAGAACTGGCAGCCTTCTGTCTTGGGAGGGCAGGAGGGTCTGGCAGATGCACAGAAGGTGATTTAACCTCTGGAGGTTTCAGTTCCTTCTGTAGTCAGAAGATGCCTCTCCCTTCACAAAGGTTGCATCTGTATCAGGGATAATTATTGGTTGTATTGCACTTTTTTTTTTTTCCTGCAGTAGATCTCTGTAGATCAGAATGGACAGATGGCACATACAATTCTCAATTATGGGAAATATCCTTAGGAGGCACTTGGAGGTCATCTACTGCAGACCTCTGCCCAAAGGAGGATCAGGCTATGAATTTGCCATTCCTGACATCTTTCTCCATCCTGCTCCTAAAGACCAGCAGTGGAGACTCCTCACTTTCCTGGTGTGCAGGAAACACCCTGATGTCCAGCTTAAGCCTCCTTTGCTCTAACTCATTCTTCATCCTGATCACAGTGGGCAACCCACAGGCTATCAGCAAAGAGTATTTCAAAGCACTTCACCAAATGCAGGTATTTGGTAAATGTGAGTGGGTAAAGGTGTGATCTCTTTCATTCCTCAGCCGGGGTCCTGGGGCTCTTGCCGATGGGGATTTTTACATTTTTATTTCTTTAAAAGTTACACATTTCAAGCCCAAATAAAGTAATTTTATTACCACTACAAAGGCAGCTGTGGAAGACAGGGTTCGAAGAGAAATGACAGCGACAAGACAAATTGTATTTATCTTAGATGGTAAGTCAGGGGTTGCATGCAGTAGGTTTATCACTATCTGACAGGTAACAAAGATAAAGTCCAGGTGTTACACAGGGATGTGGAAAGACTTGAAACAGGAATAGAGAATACTTTACAAAGCATTTTAAGGGAACATTTGCAAACAATGCATCTGAGACAATGGAGAAGTTAGCAGGGAGGGAAACTTCTTGCAGGGATGATCTGAGCCAGGGCCAGGGGGAGGGAAAGGCATGCCGAGGTGAGGGAATCTTCCTGTCCCTCTGTGATAGAGAGAGGAAAGGGGGGTTTTCCTGGAGCTTTGGAGACGTGACGGGTGACATGCTGGGCTCCTGTCTGTGTGTCGATTAGCATTTGTGATTGCTCCCAGTGGCAGGGGGAAGGCAGCGGCATGCTAGTCCTTGCAGCCTGGGGCGTTCCATCTGCGGCGGGCTGCGGTACGGCATTCCCCGCGTCCCTGTGCCCGCTGTGCTCCCAGCTCCTGCCGTGGCCCTGTCCCGCAGCTCCCCGGGGGGCTCGGCTGGTGGAACCTCTGGAAAGCATCCCGAGCCGCGGGTCCCGTCCGAGCATCCCCCGGGCAGGGCAGCCCCCCACCCGGCCGGGGCAGGAGCGCTGCTGAGCGGAGCCAAGTGCAAGCTTTTAATGCATCCCTTCGGGAATGGTGAGCTTTGCAGTTTTCCCCGTTAGAAGTTTCCTCATTTAGTATTCAGACCTCAGAGTCTCCTCTGTTTTTCTCCTGGCTTTGCTTTGTTGATGTTTTGTTTTGGGTTTGCACTGTTGTGGTCTCCTCTTGCTTCTTGTCTCCCCTTTCCCCCCGACCCTCTTATTTTTTCTAACCAGGGCAACATAAATGTTTCTGCTCTCTCTGTCTGTTCTCTAATATTGGCTCTTATGCAGATTCCCCTTCTTGTGCTGGGAAAGTCCTCCACAAACAGCCCTATCATTTTGGTTATTGAGTTTTCCCCAATAGAACAGGATTGTCAGATCCTGGTATGAATCAGCTGTTGAGCTTAAGGACTTAAGGGAAGTAAATGTCATATTCTCTGATAGTAACTTTGGTTTCAGTATAAGATCCACTGGGCACAGACTGGGATTTTCCATAGGAAACATTCCCCTGGATAAAAGATAGCTAAGAGGTATGCAGCTTTTTACTAAAATCTTCAGAAGAGAGGCACGTGATTGAAATTGATTTGAATAATTGCAGTTTCCACATACGTCCAATCCACAGATCAGTGCCCAGGTTCAATGGGACGGTGGAAAATCACATCAGACTGACCTGGGCTGGCACCAGCACCATTACAGCTCCTGGAGCATGTGTGGGGAAGCACACTGACATTTTAAAAGTTTGTAGAATGCTCTGCAGCCCGAATTTTGGCAAAAAATGACCCTTGCTGCTGGCTGCCTAGTCAGGGGTAATCTGGGACTGTTCCTGATAATCCCAAAATGCAGGCCTCTTTAGCAGACCTTTTAAAACTGAGGCACCTAACTTTGTCAAACACCTGAAAAGCATTAATACTTTCTTTTATGTCATCCTGTCTCTTATGAAGTGTTGATGCAAACTTTGCTTGACCATTATGATTCATTTAGGGTTCTTGTTAACTTTCCTACCCCATTCCTAAAGGGAAACCTTCCTTTTCCTCCATGTAGCCACCCTACAGCCCAGCAGGATGATTATAGCAGGCAAGAGATGGACACAGTCTGCCTGGGAGAAACCGTGCTAAAGGCTTGGGGAGTCTGTTCTGAGAGCTCCCCGGGATCCATCTCTGCCTGAGTGACATCTTTTGTGTTTGGAGTCAAATGTCACAGTCCCTAAAGAATTTGCCTTGGGGGTGTTTTTTGGTTTATCCTTGTTTGGCAAGGTGTGAGCATCATGGTTGTCATGCATTTGAGAAATGATCACAGGTTTCTTTACAGATGGACCTCTTCTGTGATGTCTTGTTGTGCAGAGACTGTAAAATATCTAAAGTTTTCACAGGACAGAAGGGCCACTTGCCAATGCTGGTGGAGGGATCTCTGCTGTAGTGGGGTCCTGACAGCTGCTCTCCTCCCCTCTCCTCTCTGCTCCCTCTGCACAGCAACAGCAGCTCATGAACAGCCAGCAAATGCAGGAAAATGTTTTCTGTAGTGATTTATGAGCTGCTGCTGGTTCTCCAACGTGCTGGTGTGATGCAGAAGGACAGAAGTCACTGGTGAGAAGTGTCATTTCCCCAGCAGCCCTGCGCTCTGCAGCCCGGCCCAGCGGCGGCAGGAAGCGGGAGAGGTGCGGGGCTGCGCTGGGGCGGATGCGCCCTGACCGCGGCACCGGGCTGGGGAAGGACAGGAGGGCTTGGGCTGCTCTCAGCACCACACTGACACTCTGCAGCAGTAACAGCGACGCTGGGAAGTTCTTCATAAATCGGATTCTGGGGGAAAACCCAGTCCCTCTGAGTAGGGGCAGTGTCGGTGTGGCTGGCTGGGATAGTGGAAATGCAAGTCACCTCACAGGGGACAGCAGCGTGGGGCAAGTCGCAGCAAAGGAGAGGGAATGACAAAGTGAGGCCATGCGGCCTCGGGGCATCAGCAGAGCATCCACTCCTTATCCACAGAGGGTGGCAGAGTCCTGAAAATGTCTTAAATAGCTCTGAGGCTGCGACAGAAGCGCTGACAGGATGGTGAGGCTGACCCTGAGCAAATAAGCATTAGCAGTCAGAGTACCTTACAAAATGGATGAGGGAAAGTTGCTGGAAACAAACTCAGGGGACAGAAAATTTGTTATTGTGGCTTTTGCCTGCTTTTGGGATGAGCAGTGCCCTGCAATGCTTTCATCGGGACAGCTGGGGAACCATTTTGAGTTGCACGGAGAGGGACAGTAAGAGTTGCATTCCTTCTGCTGTGGAAGGATGCTGGTTGACCTGCTAGGACAGCTCTCCCTGCACTGGGGTGAGTTTTTGTTTCACCACCAGGGTTTATGCAAACACTCCTGGCAGCCTGCAGGACAGTGCTGGAGGGAGCAGGAGCAGGGATCACCACGGGGCATGGTGGAGAGATAACCTGCACTTAGAGAAGGCAAATAGAGTTTGGGAATAACTGGATAAAAATGCAAGAAAACTAACAGATGTACCCAATTCTCAACTGCCTGTCTGGAAACTTCATACAGAAATGAGAGGCAAAGTCACATCTGGAGAGAAGTCTGCTCCATTATTTTAAAATAGACCAGAATGGATGCATTAGCAATATGATAAATATCTTCAGAGTAAATTCTTCCCTTGACTGTATTCCTCAGTGGGTCACCCCTTCTTTATACTCTGTTTCCTCATTTCTCTTATTTTGTCCTTGAAGGAAATGCTCCTCATGTGTGAACACAGCTGGCTTTAGTAGGGCTGTGAGAAGGCACAGTTTGCCTTTGAGTTCTTCCCTCACACAGGAAAGGAAAACTGGCTCCTCAGAGACATTGTGGATGATATTGGCAGTAGTAACTTGTTTCTGGCCATGGTACATGGTTTTAATTATGCTTTTTTACTTGTCTGCCTTATGAAAGCCTATCCAAATGCTATTTTTATTTTTTTTTTTAGAAACACCACATAGATAAATGAACATCAGCTGTCCTGAGTACAAAAAATTTGCTAAAAAATCCAATGTTTTGGTGTCATTTGGCAATACATCATGATGCCTGCTGCCCAACGAGAATTTGGTGAGCACAGGGGAGCTGTTCTCCCTTCTGTTTGTTTGGTCTGGCTTATTTAACTGCTGGTCATTCATCCTTACTTAGTTTTGCCCTCCTTGGCTTTTTGTGACCATTAGAATTGGAATAATTACTGTGAGGTTTTTTTTCCTTGCTTTTTAAACATTTATAACATCCACTTAGGAAAAAAATATGGCCAAATGTGTTCTAATCTTCCGCTACCACAATAAAAATTAATCCACTCCTAGCACTTGGAGGGCAGGAGGCAAAGCTGCAATATTGGTTTGGGATTTGCCATTCCTGTCAGCCAGTCCATCTTGCTTGTTGTCCAGTGGGATTTCACTTTTGGGGCAGTTTTGTTTTTTAGTTTTTTTTCTTAATGGGCATAAACAGGAGGAGAAGGGAGGCACAGGACAGGCTGGCAGGGTGTGGGTTTCAGCTGCTGTCACTGGTGCAGAAGTCTGGGTATCACTGGGAAATCAGTCAAGACTTTGCACCCAGGTTCACCATGCTTGTTGCTGGAGCACAGCCTCCTTTCTTGGCCTGGACTGCAGCAGGGATGGAAATGTAAAACAGAATTGTTGCCCCTCTTTCCCATTTTTAAACTGATAGACAAAGTTCAGGCACAGTACAGGTCTCTGAAGAGCCATTTCTTCTGCCTTTACAAGTCTGTGAAGGGAAGGTTTTAAGTCTTGGAGGGCTGTTGCTTTCCTGTAAGAGGGGATTACATCAAATTTAGCAAAGCTGAAGCTCTCATTTTACTTATTATTTCAGGAGAACTTGCAAAGCCTATGCAGAAAGCTCGTTACCCCACTGTAGGTTTATATTACAGCAGACTTCACTTCCCAAGAGGAGACAAAATCTGTGTTTCCAAAAATCCTTGGCCTTGCATTTTTACAGTCAGAGCATCAGTGGCTCAGATGATATTTTGGATAAAATCTGAAATGGTGCCTGGAAGGGTCAGACTGGCACATGGAGGCCCTTGATAGAACAGAAATTTCCACACCTGCCTATGTTCTGCACTTTCAATGGTGTCCATGCAGGCAGGCATGCAGGGGCCTCCAGGGAGGGCTGAGGAGAAGTGCAAGTGCTCCAGGTACCTGAAAACCAAGGCCATGGTGTGCTGATAATTTTGCCTGCTTTGTTTCACTTGTATCCTTTGTTAACAAAGAGCAGTCTAGAGGGAAATAGTCTATTATTAATATTTAATTTCCTCCTATTACTGTAAGCAGATGACCTAAAAGATCATTTAGGCAGCAGCCAATAATAAAGCAAAGAGAGGAATCAGAAAATGTATGTCTTGGTTAGGTGGGTGATGCCTCCTTCCTCCTCTTTGCTGCCCCACCCAGCCACAGCTCTTCATCCTTCCATGGGAGGCAGGGCTGGGGATGCTCCCCACAGCTGTGTGTGAGCACTCAGGGACCTGGGAAGCTGCTCTACATGAAGTATTCATAAAATACCGAACTACAGAAAGGAAATCCTTGAGCAGCACAGAGAAGTGCTCTTGCTGCCTTCCCTCTCCCCGAAGGACACCTGTTTTCATCATGTTTTACAGCCCCGGTTGTTTTGCAAATTTGTGTTCTGCCTGTGAGCACATTGGCTCGTTTATTGTGACTTGATCCTCTGAAGTGGTGGGGAGAGACAAGATTTCTTGGAGTCTTTGATTTTAAAGATAGGGAGATTCTCTTTGAGCTGAAGGGATTTCAAAGAGAGGATAAAAACTGACAAGCATCTCCCCCTCCAGGCTTTGGAAAGTAGGAAACAAATGATTTAGCAGCACCGATTTTTCTGCTTAGGGCCATGTGTGAATTCAAGGATTTTCCCTAAGGGAATTAGGTAATCTGCATGTGGCTGGTACCTGGGAAGGGTCATGTCAGAAGGAGATGCAAGATTGTGATCTGTGGAATGAGCCCTGATGAACACCCCCCTGGCCCCCTAAGCTGCCTGCTGCCTCTCCTGCCCCATCCTAGAGCAGGCACAGACACCAGCCCCTCTGGGGCCAGGGCAAGCTGCAGTCTGTCACCTACGTGCCCACAGGCTGTCCTGGGTGCCCTAAGGGCTGCTGATCATCTGCAGCTTTTGCTAATAGGTGAGAGGAGCTGTCAAGCTGAAGTGTCACAGGCGCTGGAGCCTGGCAGGCACAGAGGTGCATCTGCTCTGCACCAGCTGACAGAGCCTGGGCAGCCCAAACCTCCCAGAGCAGGGTGGACTCAGCCTGCAGGGGCCAAGAGCAGCAGATGAGCTGGTCTGAGCTGGGTGATTCGAACCAAGCAGTGGCCAAGGGCTCAGCTCAATGTTTTGGCACTCAGGAGAGAGAAGGGGCAGCACCTCGGTCCAAAGTCAATTGGAGATGCCAAACTAAAGCTTGCTTGGGCTCTGCTGGTGAATTGCTTCATGGGAACGTGCTGTGCAGATGCTTTATTGAATTTTCAAGCAGGAGTTTCTCATTGGGACTGAAATATGAGAGAGAACAGAGTGTTCCAAGTCACTACAAATGAACAGAGCAGCAGGTTTACAGGTTTGTGAATGACAAAAAAGGTTTATTTAATAATGGGGCAAAGGCCGGAACATAGCCCGGGGTATCAAGAAGGAATTAACAAAATAAAACAAGGGCTTATGAAGAAATACTAATTGTTGCTGTCCAGCCTGTTGGGTGATACAGGTTATTTTTCTTAAGTTTCAAGAAGCTTGCCATGCTGATCCCTCAAGGGCTTGAGATGTTAAATATACACTTCCCCAGTGAGTAAAGCAGATTGTTAATTAATTTTTTCTTATTAGACCTGATTGCTGAGCCTTTGGGTCTTGCATGAAGTAGACAATTCTACAATAAATTTAATTTTGCCTCTGGATCTACGTCATCTTCTCTGGGTGGTCTCTATTTCATTTTCTCCCCGTGCAGTGAATTTCTAGCTGCATTAGCAGGAAGACTGAGCCTGTTCTTGTTTTAAAGCAAGTTGCACATACTCCTGAAATGGAGATTTGTTGTGTCAGGTGAGCACTACAGCAGCTGACACTGTGAGAGAGGAATGAGGAGAGGTGGGGGAGCTCAGGCTGAACATGAACCCTCCCGTGCTGTGGCACGTTCTGTCAGCAGCAGGTGAGGCTGGGTTGTGTGGCCAGTAATTGGTTTTTCTAATGTCAGTGGCTACTCAGCGGCGCTGAAGCAGAGACAAAATGTTGTTTTGTTGTGGCTGGGACACCTGCTCAGCTCCAGCCATTTCTCCCCTGAGATGTGCTGGCTCTGCAGAACTCCGAGTGTTTTCCGGCCCATCTGAGAGCAGAGGGTGGAAGGACATGCTGTCCTTTTCTGGACATAACATTCCAATTGCTTCAGAATAAATGACTGGGGCTTAGGATGAAGAATCAGGCCACTCACTGTTTGTGTAGAGAGATGGAAGCAAGAGACAAGCAAATTCAGGAATAAAAAATTCAAATTCAACATGAGGCCGTGAAAGAGTCAAAGTTAACAGAAGGTTAAAAGCTCTGTTGTGTCAGAGAAGAGTGTGTGATGTAGCCATTAAGTCACAGGTTCCAGCACTGTTCTTTTTCAGGTTCAGGCAGAGGTGTAGGAAATTTCAGCTTTGTGCTGAGCCATTGGTATGTGCAGAAGTTCCACAGTGAAGTTTGTAACTTTCCTCCGTGTCCTGCTGGAGTTTGAGATGAGCCAGAGTCAGGTTAAACAAAATGCATCTAGGATTAGTATGGATTCATGATCCTTCTGAAGGGAGCTCTCAAATGGGGAAGAATATGCAGTAATTTGGCTTTGATCCTCTTCACTGAGGTGTATGAGCTGTGAACACAATGGGCAAGAGCAGCATAGCAGGGCTGTTGGTAAATCCTCTGAGCATCAGGATTAAGGTGCTCAGTTCTCAGGCTGCCTCTTCTCCAAGGGGGCTTCCCTCAGTTCCCCTGACTCCATCTCAGAGGAGCTTGTGGGGGAATGATGTTGGCTTTAGCAGCAGTTTGGGCCCAGGCATGTCAGAGCAGTTTGTTAAATTTTTCTAAGCTTGGCCTGGCACTGGAGTTTGAAGGTGCTCTTGTCCTGCATGGCGAGGTGTGAGGCTGTGGGAGGTGTGTGCTCCCACTCTGTCCTGCTGAGGGATTCAGGGGCTCACACCCACCTCAGTTTCACCATGTCCTGCACCCCCCCTTCCTCTTAGGAGTCTGTTTTGCCCACTGCTTCCTTTCTTAGGTTGTTTTTTTCCTCCTACCAGCTTTTTCCTGTCGTTTTTTCCTCCCTTCTTGCTCACACACATGCACAAAGCATTGTTTATTTCTCATCCTGCCCCTTCTGTTCTCTCTGCCTCCAGATCTTCTTTATTTCTGTCTTACATTCATTCTAATCCTCTTCCCTGGAAGCTGGGCTGGAGGGTGAGGTTTCAGTATCGCTGCTTTGAAACAAACCTGTTGGGATTTGTAATGGACAAGCAGATCCTTGCAGGGGCATATCACTGACATCCCTGAAATCCAAGAAAGTAAAAGCCATCTTTAGGAAGCCACTGAAAAACCAAAGGTTTTGCTGTAGGAGCACAGACAATATAGAGACTTCTTGGGGTTTTTCTTCTTGAAAAAGGATTAAATGGATGATCTTTATCTTCCTTTTAATAGCTAGATCACACACTGATCTCTTCTGTTGATTTCTTCCACTAAAACCAAAGAAAACACAGAAACAAGAGAGCTGAAGGTAGAGAAAAAGCAAGGGTTTTGAAGCATGTCCAAACCACCAAGAATCATTCACTTTCCTTTCAAATGCAGCATTAGCAATAGAGCTCTAAATCAATGAAAGGCCTAAAATTAGATTATATTCCTGAGATCAGATGTGAATCACAAGTTAATCATATTTTCT
The DNA here is from genome assembly GCF_963513975.1 of Fringilla coelebs. Classification (NCBI taxonomy): domain Eukaryota; kingdom Metazoa; phylum Chordata; class Aves; order Passeriformes; family Fringillidae; genus Fringilla; species Fringilla coelebs. The sequence continues at coordinate 4,061,881 of NC_140043.1, read as the reverse complement.
TTTATTATCACTGTCTTTACCCTTTTATTTTATCCTGAGAAATTAGGTTTCTGACTTGAAAACAGAGTGAACTGTGAAGGCATCAAACCCTGATGGGTGAGACCGCACCAGATCACCTGTGGATGGATGGAGATCGAAAATCTTGTGTTTTGGAGGTTCATGTTGCATCCAAAACTGAGCTCAGTGATTTATCAGTTAGTGCTGTGTTTCTCTCTCTCCTAACCCTCTGATGTATCAAGCTGTTTCTTAAATTAATGAGAAAATATTATTGCTAAAGCTTGCTAAATAAGGTTTGCAACCCACTCTGGAAGTGACAGGCGAGGACAGCAAGCAATTATCTCTTGACTGTGGCACAAAGCTCAGGGAATTGTGTTCTCCCTTCTGTATTTTTAGCTGAAGCTGTGGTGAAATGCACCCATACCTGAAGCAGAGGTACGAGGTGACCTGCAAGGCCGTGCAGGTGATGTGTATCTGCTTGTATGAAATGCAGCTGCAGGATTGTTTCCTCACAAGCAGCACCAGCTTTAGCTCCTGTGTGCAGGACACGGCAGGAACTCGAGTGCAGCCCTGAGCCGTGGCACTGGCACTGTGCCTGTGGGTGTTTCTGGGAGAGGTGTGTTTTGGTGGGCCTGGTTCTGGCTGCTTGTAGGTGAAGGATGATGCTGTCCTGGATGCAACAAACACTATGGACAGTGCAGGTATAATGAGCCAATGGTTTGCTTCTAGGATGCAGATTTACATGAACAAAAATAATGGAGTTACAGGAGGGAAGCCTGCAGAGACCCTTGCAAAGAGTGTGCATGGTCAGCAGGAGCGTCCTCAAAGATGTCCCTGTATGAACACCTTGAACACTTCTCCCTGCCCTGGATCTTTTCCATGGATATATGGAGGCCAGACAGGTGTGGCCACAGAGGGGTGACTGTTCCAGCAGTGTGGCTGCCCTGTCAGTGAGGGCTCCTGTCCTTGCAGAGCAGGGTACTGGTGCAGCAGTTTTGTGGCAAAGCACGTGAGGGTGGGCAGCACGTGATGGCTCAAACCCGGTGTTTGCCATCAGAGGGAGACAGGTGTGTGTGAAAGGCTCCTCCACCTTTCCTCTGTGCAGCCTCAGCACTTGCCAGGACATAATTAGTGGGGCTCTCGTGTTTCAGGGCGGGCTGTGGAGCAGCTGCTGAAGTGCCAGCTCAGTTGGTAGCCTCGAAAACAAAACGTCCCTTGTTTCTCATCACCACTGTGAAACGCTGCCTTCCTGAACTTGGGTTTGGCCCTGCAGCTTTCAGGACAGACAAAATGTGAGAATTTTGCCAATAATGTATTCTTCTAGGTCTGTGTAATATCCGTTAGCAATTTAATGCGCCACTTTAATGAGATTTTGCTTTCTCCATCTCCTCCATAGAGCTGATTACTTAGCGTATGTGGTTGGTGTTTTCTTTTCTTTTTAGAGGAAACTGCAAGTGAAGAAGTTTAATGTTTGCTTCAGCTGAAGAGAGTATTTCCCAAGTCCTGGTGGGAAAAGGTGAAAAAGAGGACCAGAGGATGTTGCTATGGTATGGAGATGACAGGAAGCCATGACTAGAAGGGGGATTGTCAACAGGAAACAAAGCACCGCAGCCAATGTGGCACTGCTGTACAGTACAGCTGCTGTGCTGTGCTGCCTGCTGGACTCTGAGGCCGGGGGAGCACTGTTTCTCCCCAAGAGAGATTCTCCTGTCCGTTTGTCTGCTGGAGTCTGAATTATTCTGCACCTGGTTAATCCACTTTGCTGGAGCTGGCAGACCCTGGGCTTTTTTTCTTGACACCATCTACCGTAAAGTCCTTGAACAGCCATGGGGAGGAAAACGTGTGTGTGAGCAGCCTTGCCGGGCTGGCAGCCGAGCCCTCCACGGAGCCCAGGCAGCTTTGAGGGGTCCTGGCTGTTCAGTGCTCTGCAGATATGAACGCTGAGCTTTGGGGCTGGTTGTTCTCACCATGCTAGTAAATGGGAAGGACGACTTCCTCTCAGACATAGCCTACATCATCCTGGAGCTGATCATCGCCGTGCTGGCCATCCTGGGCAACATCCTGGTCTGCTGGGCCGTCTATCTGAACAGCAACTTGCAGAACGTCACCAACTATTTCGTGGTGTCCCTGGCTGCTGCTGACATTGCTGTGGGGGTGCTGGCAATCCCCTTTGCCATCACCATCAGCACTGGCTTCTGTGCCTTCTTCTATGGCTGCCTTTTCATTGCCTGCTTTGTCCTGGTCTTGACTCAGAGCTCCATCTTCAGCCTCCTTGCTATCGCCATCGACAGAATCATTGCCATCCGAATACCCCTCAGGTAAGCACGGGCTGGGCTGGGGTGGTGAGGGCTCAACATCCCTAAAAACCACAGGTCTGGGGATGAATCAAGGAAGGAAAAGCTAAATGAGGATCGGTGCTTTTTCTCTCGTATTTTGAAAGCAACTTTTCTAGGTCCTAAAATCTGCCTTGGCCGGTGGATTTTCTGTTTGCTCTCTTTTCCTGTTCTTCTATGGTGGTCACACATCACAGAGGTGCTGCCTGGGAGCTGCCACTCCATACCTAGGCAAACTGTGCCCTGAGCTGCAGCCAGTGCCACCAGAAGGATGGTGGAGGGCAGAGAGGGGGTGAGGTCAGCTTGTCCCTTCCCGTGGGAAGGAGGGGGGGTTCTGCCTGAAGCTGTAGCAGCAGGGCTGGGGGGAAGGAGGTGGAGTTTTCTCTGAGGGGTCTGTTAAATGTGAAGGGAGAGGAAGCAGCAGGCTACCAAGAAATGGGCCTTAGGAAGATTTGGACTGGCTCAGACACTGCCTCTGGAAGCACAGCATAGGCTGGGTCAAGGTGCAGGCTTGTTCCAACCCACGCCTGCAGGTGGGGATTTTGTGGTCTCTGCAGTTGAAAGAAAGAAAAGGACTTTTCAATGACTAAGACTGGCTGCTACTTGGTGTGTGCCCAGGGAGGCTGGCATGGGACAGGGGGAAGTTGTGTCACACACACAGGGGGGCTGCTGCTCAGTTCAGTTTGGCAGGAGCACGTTGCTGTGATGGGCTCTGTGTGCCCGTGGGCGCGAGGCAGCGCCACGCTGCTGCGACCGCTCCGAGGCACTTGCTGAGCTCCAGGGATGGAGAGGAAGCCCCTGGAGAGGCTGCAGGAGAGCTGTAGGAGTCTCCTTCCTTCCTGTCTTGTCCTTAGGAGGATGCAGCATGCTCTCAGGAAAGGAGAGACCGCCTTCGTCTCCTGAACAACCGATGTGGCTGCAAAAAATGGAACCAATTTCTGATTTTTATGCTCTTGAGTTTGAGATTTTGGACATCCTCACTCTTCTTGAGCTTAAATCACTTTTGCTGATCTGTACAATTTAGTTCTGTCTCTTCTGAGTACTTTGGTCATGCAGCACTTTTGTCAATTAACACAAACCTCCTGTTCAAAACCAGAATGGGAGCCCTGGAGAGTGGAAATTGCCTTTCCATGTGGATGGATCAGTGCAGCCAAGTCTTTCCTGAAGCCTCACCTCAGCAAGTTTGTGCTGCTCTAACATTGCCTTTAATGGGTACTTTCCAAACCCTATTGGTCATACCTCTGGTTACAGCCTCTAGTTTTGATGTAGATGTAAGGAATAACTGTTCCATTCCATTGCAGAGAAAACTCTGTTGATAACAGTTACCTATAAACTGGACTGTCTCCACATTTCTACAGTTCTGCTATAGATGATTTCAGTTTATAAACCAAAAAAATGATTAATGGTGCAAGGAAATATGTTGAGTAGCCCCTGGGAGCTGTCTCTGAAATGGTTTTGAGAAGGGCTGGTGTTTTGATTTCATCTCTCACAAGGTAACTCTGAGGATGTCTGCTGACAGTTTAAGCACTCTTATTGCTAGAGGATGACTTGCCAGGAAAGGGATTTTTTAAATCTGGACTTCTGCCCACATTTTGGGCTATCACTGTAACTATATTGTCTTGAAAATGTAATTTCCTGGAACAGCCAAGGTAAAGAGTCTTTTCAAAAAACCAGACTGCATCAGTGCTGGGCAAGACACTGGTTTCACTATCTTGTTTTGGAAAAAACAGAGCACACCCCCTTCGTCCCCAGGAACAGAGGGACTGATTGGATGCAGAAACCCACAGGTAAATCTATGGGTTCCTCCTCCTCTCTGTTCCACTGCTGGTTTGTCCCTTCACAGCAGGAGTGATGTACTTGTCAATTGTGTTTTGCCTTTAGAATTTATGGATGAATAAGCATTTATAGCCTCAGACATGCTGAGAAAGTGAAAGCTGATTATCAGAAGAGGGAAATGTGGTATAATTTAGATTGCCCACATCCTCACATTTTTTCTTTTTTCTAATAGCTGTTTGTCTCAAAAAGGGGTCAAACAATTTGATGGAAAGTTCTGCCACTAACAGTGTGTTGTTTTCACCTCATCCTTTAATACCTGGTATTCCTAATATTCATTAGCTGAATAATTAATAAACCAGACTTCCTTCACTCTAGGGAAACCAAAAAGGGCGAAACCTGTGTTTTATTCTTCTGTTTCTCTTTAAATATTTCATGTCTGATCTGTCCTAATGAAGATAACTACATATGTGGGTGTGTATTGCCACAGAAATAAACTGTCAGTATTAGGAAGGCAGAAGAGTGGGTTTTCTTATACTAGTTGGTTTTGGACCCCTCAGTACATTATTAGTTACCTTTGAAATTTTTTTTTTTTTTTGTGGAGAAGATACCCTCCTCCAAAAAACTGCAATGAAAAAAAATATTTATAGGTGAAATTTTAAAATAGATAAAAACTAATTTGTGAATATCTTATGTGTTCTGCCTTTCAAACAGTGGAAATGTTTTGTAGAATTTGGTCAATTTTCCACAAGTTCTCAAGCACTTTGCTGAATTCTGCCAGGTTTTATACAAATGTAACACTCTGCAAGTGGCAGTAAGGCACTCCCAAGGAAGGGAGCCCGAGCCATTGTTCACTCTAGGACAAAATGAGGTCTCTCACATGGCAGGTACCTGAAAACCTGCACTGGCTAATATCAAACAAAACTGGTGCTCTGAACAAAACTGGCTGTGAGTCTGGGCCCCAGGATGAAGCCCTGGGCCAAGAACAATTGCTGCTTTCCAGGCTCTGTGGTGCCAGCAAGGGCTCCGTGGGCAGCGCGCCCAGCCACGTGCTCTGCGCAGGCATTTGTGGAAAGATATTCCCAGGGAAGGACAGGTAGCTCCAACACACTGGAAAGAGAAGGGAAATTTTCCTTCCTGCAGCCAAACAGAGAAGTTTGCTGAGGCTACTGAGGTTGCTGCTTGCTCTCTGTGCTGGACTCAGGCATGAAACACGTGGGTCACACAGTACCAACTGCAGCCTTTTCCTCCAGTGAAAGCTGCTTGTGCTGCTGCAAGGCTCCTCTGGGGAAACATTATTAAGGTGCAGCTCCCTGACATTTGGAGCTTTGGGACTGATTTATCCCCTGTGGTGGTGATTTAAACTGCAGTTCTGAGGTGCCATTGCCAGAGGACATGAAGAACTGGCTTCTCAAAGTCCAGGAAGAATAGGAGAGATGAACACCAACCCTGAATAAAGTATAGGATGTGCAAGGGACCTTTGTGCTGAGAACAGCCTGTTTCAGTAGTAGCTTTAATTCCCCAAGATTCCTTTCTGAAATGCTCATATGTGAGCATCTAAACCAGTGAATCAGGGTTTTAATGTTTTATTGCCACTTTGAGCCATATGTGGACTTACTTCCTTCCCTGCTCACTATAAACCTTTTGACTTTATGGCAGGCATTTCCTACATATGCTCATATGTTAAATAGATTTAGGGCAGGTTCAGCCTAATGTGAGAGCACAGTAATCCCCCTTCTTCTTTTCAATGGGCACAGCTTTGAAAGCAGTGCCTTCAGGGCCTGCACAGAACTTGCTGTTACCAAGGTTTTGTTCAGGAAGCTGATCACGTCACAAGCAGAACATGTCTGCCCATCATTCCTGCTTCTGCTGTTCAAAGAGATAAGGCTGGGCACCTGTGCCCACCTGTGGGACCCCACCTCCCCCATCTCCACAGCATGGATAAACACCAGGATCTGTTGGTACCTGGCAATAGAGGAGGAAGGTCCCAGACTGAGTGGTTTGGGAAAGGTTGTTTAGTTGGTACATGTGAAGGTCTCAGTTTGATTTCTTGCCCTGTCACAGATTTCCTGGATGATCTGGGATTGCCAGGGTCTCTCATTTCCACATACATGTAATAGGGATTGAATCTCCTGCTTGGTCCTGTCCCTGACAGCTGCAGCTGCCTGAGGTGGGGGCTCTCGGGTGCTTGGTGAGCAGTGTTTTGTAGGGATTTGTTAAACACCTTTGAGCAGGGCTGGAATTCAGATCAAAGCCCTCAGCTGAGCATTCTGGGTGATGCAGTGTCTGAAAAATGCTCCACACCTGACAGAAGATGTGCAGGGCTGTCCACCAAAGGAAGGTTTGGAAGACAAGCAGCAGGATGGCTGGACACTGTGATGGTGAGTTAGGCCAGCTACTGAAAGATTTTAACTTCTCCCTGAAGACACTCTTGACAGACTACCAGCTCTGTCTTCCACCCAGTCTCAGAGGATTCTTTGTCTTCATGGCACAGAACTTAGGACCCAGAAGTGGCACATCCACAGCCAAGTTACTCTGGGCAGCCCAGAGGAGTTGTACATTCACCAAGGGCAGCTGTTCTCCTCCTCCATTTAGCCAGCTGGGTGGTTGGGAGAGCAGCAGCGCAGGTTGAAACTATTTTGAGGAAAACTTTCACACTTTCATGTGTTTACAAAAGTTGGGTTTGCTTTTTAGAGGAGATATGTGACTCTATCCCCACCATGAGCATCCCTGTGCTCTGCACTCACGTCCTTTGTGTCTGGAATTTCACAAGCAGAAGTGGTTGGGTGTGTAGCAAGTGTGTTATTTCCAGGAAGCAGAACTGCTGCTGCACAGCCAATCCAGTGCTGTCTGGACACATCAGACATGCTGCAAAATCACCTGCCAGCTGTGCAGACCATGGGCTGCTCCTTTCAGCAGGTTGTGTCTCCTGCATGGTGCCAGCCACCCCCAGGGTAGGGGATGTTCTGAGAAGCCCTGAAGTTACCCTGCAGGGCTCTGCAGCACTGAGGATATGGAATGGCTTTGGCTTTGGCCTGGCTGCTGTGAGCCTGGAAAGATAGTGAGACCAAGTACACAAAGATGTACACAAAGTCTTCAGTGACATCTCCAAGTGGATAAGAGGAAAAAGTCCAGGAAAGCCCATCTGGACTATAAAGCTACCTCAGCCAAGTCAGTCAGAGGTGCCTCAAGTGGATCCTAAAAATTAAGCTCTCCTAAACAAATTAGCACTTCTCAGTGGGTATCTGGCCAACACAAGGCCATTGGCTTTGTCACCAGATGCTGTGAGCTTTCTGTCCTGACCCTGGGAGATACTGAGCAAGGTGTTAAGGACATGCACTCCAGCACAATGCTCTGCAGCTGGGCAGCTGCTTGGGTTCAGTGCTGTTCTGAAGCCTTGTAAAGCTCCTTGCATGGGAATCCCCAGAGGACAAGAGGGAGGGGGAAGTGTGGCGGGGTGTTTGTCTGGAGCAGTAGTGAATATATTTTTAGTGGAAGGGAAGGGACATCTCTAGTCGTGGGATAACAGCTGCACAATTTCAAAATTCCTCTGACAAGATGTAGCTAATTCCAGGGCTTCAGGGTTTTGATGGTTGTGGAATGTTTTTGGGATATTTTTTGTTGTTGTTGTTGGGTTGTTTTGTCTTTTTTTGTTTGGGGTTTTGTTTTGTTTTGTTGTTTTTTCAAGCTTCAAGGGCCTCCAGCCACTGTCTTGCTCCCTGAGTGTACATTTCAAAGCACAGACGTTGTTTTGATGTGTTGATGAGGTCTGAATGGAGCAGCTCTCTGCTACCATTCATGCTGTGCCCTTTGCATCCTTTAAGTACTGGGCAGGATCCACTAATTGCTGGAAAAAACCTTTTTCTCCCTCAGAATCAGCTGAATTCCTTCCTCATTTCTGGAAGGGCAATTTAGGTGTGTTTTTCGTGCTGGGAATCGTGTGCTTGGCTCCCTTATCCACTTACTCTTTTCTGGTTTTGAAATGCAACTGAGAAAAGGAAATTCAAGCCTGATGGGTCTTGTTTTTTCCAAGGCCCATTATCAAGGACTTAAAGCATGTGCAGGATCTCCATTCTTTACTGTGCAAAAGCAGCCACTCTTCTCCCCTGTCTTGAACTTGTACTGGGATAGGAGCATGAACCTGTGGGAGTAATTATTTCACTGGGAGATGGAAAGATTTCTGTGGTTTGTTGTATTATTTCTTGTAATGTTTGTTTTTGGAGAGCATTCTGGGGACAGAGGGAGAAGGAGCACTGGGTAAACACTGGGAGCCCAGTGCTACTGTCCGGTCAAATACAGTGTGGGACCCACGCTGCCATGTGGGAATCCAGCCCTCCACTTCCCATGCTGAGCATTACCCAGGGAAGGGAATTGCATTGAAATGTTAAACTGCTGCCCTAATTCACATTTTCAGAGGGGAGAACTGGTGGAGTCAGCTCAGGATTCTCAGTAACCTGTGAGGCCCTGGAAACTGGCTGATATTTCAAACAAACCAAGGTCTCTGCCACACTGTCAGATTCTTACCATGTTGCTTAGTGTTTCTTTCAACAGGTCTTGGAAAGTTTACTGTTAAGAGCACTGGCTTCAGCCAGGCATCAATACCTCCACCACTTAGGTCCCTTGGTGTGTGCAGTGCAGGCTATGGCACACCTGTAGTCAGAGAATTGTCCCCAGCTTAATTCCTCTTTTCTCAGAAAGACATGGGGTCGACTTAGCTGGGCTGGCGAGGAAAACTGCTGACTTGCCTCAGTTATTTCAAGAAGGCCAGTGGTTCTGGTCTTCCTGAAAGTGCCACTGAGGAGCAGAGTGAGGTACCATGCAGGCAATGCCAACCTGGCTGCTGCAACTGAGCCAGCAGGATTTCCCTGGAGCACACCAGAATGTGGATGCAGGGCTGGTGGCACTGTGCCTCCAGGCTCTTTTGTGCTATTTGGTTTACAGATCTACTGCAAGACAGACCCAACAATTCCATGCTAAAAGGCTGCTCCTTTGCCATGAAGGAGAAGCTGCCTTAGCCTTTGGCAAGAGACCCACAGTGGTCTTCATCACAGGGGTCAGAGCAGTGCTCTTGGTTATCCAGGTTGCAAGATCTATGTGCACACCCAAGTGGACTGGTGCAGTGAAGGAGCACAGATGAAAACTGAATTAATTTCCCTGCTTTTCTGTCAACTATTCACTGCTTAAAGGAAAGGGGAGGGAAATAGGTGGCAGACAGTGTCACCATGTCCTTGGTGGGCTGCAGGTGCCTTTCTCACTGTCTTCTGGACCATGGGGCCATTGTGAGGTTGTGTGGGTGCCAGCAGCTTGTTGAATGACACTCATATAGCTCCCATCTCCTCTGCTTTACAGGTACAATGGCTTGGTGACTGGCTCTCGAGCCAAAGGCATCATTGCCATCTGTTGGGTGTTGTCCTTCATCATCGGCCTGACCCCAATGCTGGGGTGGCACAAGCGTGCCCAGGACAAAGAGCTGGGTTCCAACTGGTCTTCTCCCATCAACTGCAGCAACAGCATGGTGGCGTGTCTCTTCGAGGCCGTGGTCACCATGGAGTACATGGTCTACTACAACTTCTTTGCCTGTGTGCTCCTGCCCCTCCTTCTCATGTTTGGTATCTACTTGAAAATCTTCATGGCAGCCCGGCGCCAGCTCAAGCAGATGGAGAACAAGATGGTACACGGGGAACGCTCCCGCTCCACCTTGCAGAAGGAAGTCCATGCAGCCAAGTCTTTAGCCATCATTGTCGGGCTCTTTGCAGTCTGCTGGCTTCCACTACACATCATTAACTGCTTTACCCTTTTTTGCCCCAAGTGTGCCCACGCTCCCCTCTGGCTGATGTACTTGGCCATTATCCTGTCTCACGCTAACTCGGTTGTAAACCCCCTAATTTATGCCTACCGCATCAGGGAGTTCCGCTACACCTTCCGGAAAATCATCAGCCAGCACATCCTGGGCCGGAAGGAGCCGTTCAAGGCGGGAGCAGCCAGCTCCAGGACTTCCACCCACGGTGGGGACACGGAGAACGCCAGCATACGGATCAGTGAGTATGCACTGGAGGTGTACACCAACGGAGAGATCCACAGGGATCCCGAAAAGCAGGACTTGAACAAATGCAAAGCTGCCTTGGAATGGCACCAGAATGGAAATGCTCTGGACTTGGAGACAAATGGACATCTCCCACATTCCTGCAAAAATGGGGTTCTCTCAGACGCATGCCTGAACAGGGAGCTTCACAGTGAAGAGCTAATTGATGCCCAGGTGTCTTACTCAGATCTGGAAAGAGCAGCGTTTGCTGCAGCTGATGTTTCCTGATGAGACTTTCAAAGTTTTCCTGGTAGAATTATTTTTTTTTTCCATTGGTGACCTCTGCCATGGCAGAAAGGGAGGCTGGGGGGCGGGGGGAGAGCAGTGTATTCAGATCGCTGTGGAGAAAGGGGTCCATATCCAGGACTATTGGATGATCCTAAATACCAGACTGGAGAAGAGCCAAGAGACCACTGAAGTGGACTGAGGAAGGAGGGACACGTTACCCATCAATGACCTGTCACCAAGAGCAGTGCCAAGGTCGAGGATGGCATTCCAAGCTCAGCACTGGGACGCTGCTGATGCAGGGATTTCGGGACACTTTGCTGTACTGTGCCTGTGGCTGAGAGTTGGTTTCGCTCTCTTTACCAATGGAAATAGAAGTGTGGCTGGAAGTATTCTCTAAATACAAAGAGCAACTGGGAAGGGTCTCTGAGTACTGTGGCCCTGCAACAAGCAGAAGGGGGGATAGCAAAATCTATTGTCAGGAAGGATGCCAGGAACTGCTTGGAGAGGGAAGGAATTTACCTGATGGGAACTCTGGATATTTTCAACCATGGCACTTTGTCTTTCAGTTTGTGTTCTTGAAGCTTATACTGCAACAGGTTGCTCAAATGGTTTTTTATCTCATGATGATAAGGTTACTTTATGTTAACTTATAAAAGATGGGCAAGAGCTCATATCTGTTCCCTGAGTGCTCAGTGTTCCAGATGCACATGGCAAATATAACCTTTTAGCACTCCACTTTGTCCAACAAATCACCAAAGCTGAGCCTTGCCAAGGATTTCCCTTGGCAAAAGGGCTGTTAGCAGGACATGGTGCTGTGGGCCAGGGCTGTGGGCTGTGTCCTCAGGGCAGGGCTGTCAAGGGCTGTGGGTGTGTGAGCTCTTTGTAGGCTGGTGGCACCTTCTGCTTTCCCCCTGCCTCTGTGCTTCTCCTCCTGAGCTCTCAGAATGCAAATTCCTTCCATGGCCCCAGATGTGTGTGAGGGGAGGTAATGTTCCATATTTCAGTCATCTTCATCCTCACTCAACAGGCTGAGGGACTTCTTTTACTTCTTTCTTGGGACAGAGAGCAACCCACACACATATCTTGACCTGATTTTGGAATTCCAATGAGCTCTATTTAAAAAAACCTTTTCTCCTGTGATTTCAGTTTTTTCCTGTGAGGCCTGATGTGTCCCTGTGGTGCAGAGGCCAACAGAGGCAGCTCTGGGCTGTATCTGGTTAGAAGATGCTCCTGCTTTGAGAAGCTGAAAGGTGTCAGTGGTAGTGGAAGTCAGCTTAGAAACTGCAATTTCTACTTTCTGTAGAAGAGAACAGGCAAATTTGTGATGCAGCAAGTGTATACACTGCTGTGGTTTGTTGCAGAGGTGTTTCACTGCAGTTTGGTAATTTCTGGAAGGAAAATTAAGGAAGTCCAGCTGCTTAAGAACAGCAGAAAACCACATCAGCTTGAATTCCACCTGAAGATTGTCTGGGTTGTTTTTTTCAGACAAATGATCCATGTCCAGTACTACCAGCCTTCTGGAGAGACAGGCAGTAGTGGTCCTACTGGGAAGTGGAAAGTCTGGCAATTCCAGGGATCTGAAGCTTATTCCCTAGCTGAAAACATCAGAAATATCCTCCCTTAATCTGGTTCCTCCTCGTGTCTGTCCACTAACATTTCAGAAGCCAAGGGGGATTTTCATACTTTAGGAAGAGAGGTTAGGTCTGTGTGTTCTTATTCCATGTTTATTTTATATATTGTGAACTATTAGAATGAAAAATCAGTTTTATTATGAGGAGAATTTTCTTTTTGCCAGTTTCCCTACACACATGTGGGGAGAAGTTTGTGATGCTGAATGTGTTTGAGTATGTAGTTCCTCTGGGCTAGCACAAAGTTTACTGTGAGATGGATAAAAAGATGTGGCTGCCATCACAGTCCTTAGCAGAAAGACAGGCCAGTTGTAAAACAATAGACTTGGTGGTTTAATTGAACTGCTGCTTTCTTGGCAGGGCTCTTCCCCGTGGTCTGATGTCAGAGGAGAGGATTATCACTGCAGCAGCATGAAGGAACTCTGAGCCATTTCCCTGTGACTGGCATCATAGGTAGCTCCTCTGTAGGGTGACTCGGGATCTCATTGCTCCTGATCCTTCTTGATGGAATATTTCTGTAGGTTGTGTGATGGCTTCTCTGACCTCCTGTAACAGCAGCAGAGGAACTCAAGAAAATGGGGCGCTGTTCTCTTCAGGCCTCAGCTGGGAGCTGAAATGTTTCTAAGAATAACGCAAGATTACATCCGGCACTCATGTCAATAACAATTAGCTCCACAAAGACCCAGAGCAGGGAAGGAAGTGTGGGAAAATACCAGCATTGCTCATGTGCTGGAACACACACGAGTGCAGAAGTGTTGCCAGTTGAGCTTTAGCTGCCATTGGTAAAGAGATGGTTTGCACTGCATTGGATCAGACTTTCAACAGTTGGTGTGGATTGGTTGCTTTCTATATTTCTTGAGCATCTCTGCACCTATTTGTGGCTGTTTCTTGCTTGGTTGCCCCAAGAATCAAGTTGATCTATGTTCATGGACAAGCTTAGGATTGCTTTGCTTTCCAGATTGCTCTGGAAAACTTTCCTGCCCAACTAGATCACCATGTGAGCTTAGTGACTTTCCATATGTCTTGAATTTGACTTTTGTGTTGCTGCTTGAGCTGCCCCCAAGTGTATCCAGTCCCTTTCAATACTAGTGATCAAGACTTGAAGTGAAAAGGGTGTGTGAAGGGGGTGGGCTGTGTGCAGGAGGAAGGGCAGAGTATGGAGAGGGTGGTTTGTGGAGCTGTCTGCAGTCACAGGAAGGAAGGGATGGCAGCTGCACCACAGGCTAGGCTTCTGGCAAACACATGGCTGAGATGGACCCTCAGAGGACATTTCTGAAACAGTTGTTGGGGAGAGCAGGAGCCTTTTGAATAGAATTTTGGACTTCATATTTCTTGTTTCCTAGGGATCATAATTTCAGGGCTTCCTGCTTTTTGGTTTGTTCTCCATAAAAAAAAAAAAAAAGAATAGGTCCCATCAATGAAGTGTGGTCTTTCCTTCTCCTGGCAGCTGTCCCCTCTTGAGAGAAATACCTGCCTTCCAAACTTCCTAGGACCATTCATATCCCCATTTTTCTTCCAGCTGGAGAATGTTTAGTGATCCAGCTGTTCTGGATAAACAAAGATGGTGCCAAGACAAAGGGAAGAATGAGGTGACTATCAGGAGAGGCTGGAGAAGACCTTTCTGGGAATCCCAGAAGTGGGTCCAGAAAGCAGGAGCTGGGGTCAGCAGAGACTAATTTAATTGAACGAGAACTTCTTGCTAACAAAGTCTGAAGATGCATAGAGAGATGTGGTGCCTCATTTGGTGTGAGGGCATTCCATGAATTTCACCATTCCCTGAAGACTCTTAGGCTCCAGAGTTTATTTGCTTTATAAGAGTTTTGGAGAAAGCAACGTTTGATCGGTTGCCAGGAGTAATTTTACCAAGAGTTCTTGGGGCTCTCTCCTCAATAGGGCACTGCTTTTTGTGTGTGCAAATAAATGCACTTACAGCTGTATCCTGCAGAGTCCCATTTTGATCAGTGGTATTTCAAAGCTCTGTGCAAGTTTGAACTGCAGCTCTTGAACCAAGAAGCAATTTGCCATGGTGGGACAGCTGGGGATACTGGAGACGGAAAGGGTTTCTCACTGGTCCCAGTTGGTGCAGGTGGACTTGGAGTGACATAGAATAGTCTGAGCCTTTGATAATTTTTTGAAGATGCCTCAGGAGATGCTGGTGGATATAGAGAAGTCTCTAAGGTGTGGGAGACTGGAGGGTCAGGATGGACAGGGATTCTTGGTAGTGAAGGAGCATTTGTAGAGTAGGTGTTTGGGAGGATTTCAGGGGAGCAGGAATGTGCTGGGAGGTGCTGTGGGGTGTAGAGATGATGCTGGCTTGAGACCGAGGTGGGACTTGCTGAGGAAGGACTCTGGAAGGGATGTACAACCCTACAGTTCTCCTGGGGTCACTGCAAGGATCAGCCCTGGGGTGTGCACGGGGTTGTAGGATCTATATTGACTGAGGCAGGGATGGCTCTTATAGATTATGTTCTTTCCAGATACACTGTCCCATTTCATGAGCACCTCCAGGTATAACAAATCCCCTTCTGCTTCATGAGCATGGGCCCTACCTAAACCAAATCCTTCCAGCCAAGTTCTGTGGAAGGACAAACAGGCTGCAGTGGTGCCACAATGCATTAAACCTGCATGCAATACTCTCTGGTGGTGTTTGCTAAGTTCAGCTGCCTAAAAGTCAGTTCTCTCCCAAATTGTTTTGGGCATCAAATTGCACTGAGTCATTTCAGCATTTTTTTTCTTTCCAGCCCTCAGCTTCTGGCTGTCTTTTATGGCAAAACACATAAAGAGTAACAAAAAAATCACCAGTTCCTCATTTGCATGAGAGGTGACTAAACCTGATAGATGAGAATCCCCAGACTGGGGCAATGTTGTGTGTAACTCCCCACCTTACTTGCCTGCTGGGGCTGTTCACACAAGGATGTGTTAAAATCAAGACTGGAACCTGTTGATCTGACAACGTCCATCCCTCCCCTCACTGCCTCAGGAGCTGGTGTTTCTGCCCTGACCTGTGGAGAGGTTCTCTGTGGTCTGCAAACCAAGACACTATGAACACCCTGCTGCACATGCTGTCAGTATGAAACAATTACTCTTTTAATTTAAATGTTTTATGATATAGGTGTTGTTTTCCCTTTGTCAGTTACCATTGGGGGGGTGGGGGTGGGAAGGGGGTGGGAGAATCTGTGCATGCAAATGTATTTAAAGTGCATTGACCAAAGGTTTTTTTGAATCTGTGAAGTTTTCTTATCTGTGAAGTCATCAGACTGCTGGGCAGTGAGGAGCCGCTGGTGCTGCGGAGTCTGTCTTGGTTACATTTCTTAATAAGCATTAAAATAATAAAATATATTTGTAAAAGAGAGTGTGAGTGCCTTTGTCCCAGGAAGATCCGGCTGGCTGGATCTGGTGTGCAAGTATTTCTTTATTATGTTATTAGCTTTCTCCATTGATTGATCCTCCTGGAGAGCTCTCTCCCTGGTGCTGCCTGGGCTTTCACAGCAGAGATTAGCATGGACTAAAGTGAGAGACCCAAATGGACTGGAAGACTTCTCCCATCGTGGCAGAAATCCTTCACAGCTGTGTATGGAACACAAAGCAGAGATATGTGTCCAAGGAGGTTAATAGAAGTCTGTTCAGTCCAGGAGCACTTGGAACTGGGAGATTCTGAAATGAAAGTTCACCAGATAGCCATCAACCACTGGCCATTCTCTCCTCTGGGTCACTTTGCAGCTGTGTTCAAGGCCCCAGTTTGTGGAGAGGTGCTGGCACCCTGGTGCTCTGCAGCCCTGGTGCTCTGCAGCCAGCAGCCCGAGCTGTTCAACCAAGTGTGTAACTGAGCAGCTTTTTGATTTTCCCTCCTTTCACAAACACTGAGCATTTTGTTCTGCAGCATCAAAGGCTGGGAGCTTCAGAACAATGGGTGTCTGCAGGAGCCCAGCAGGAACAATGCTGTGCCTAAGAAAGAGAACTTGGAAGAACAGAGAGCTCCCAGCTTAACAGCACAATTGGCCTGATCAGAAATCTCTGCTCAGAGATCCACACCTTGGCTCAGTCCCCCTGAGCAATTCGACTCTGCAGGGCCTTTGCTGTAGACAAGAGCTGGCTGCAGCACTGGGGAACTGCTGACATTTCTGAGTGATGAAGTAGGATGGGACTGTGGAGGATTAGCAGGTTTGCCCTACAAATGGGAAATAATGATTTTGGCTCTAAAGAGCTTTTCACAGTATTCAAAGCAGCACAATCTTCTTTGTCACTTTTGCCCCCAAACAGGAAGGCTTTGCTTCCAAGCATTATACACACAAGTGTCTGCATGTGTTTCAAGAAGTTTCAGGTAGTTAAAAAGCTCTGAGCACCTTCTCTGAGGCCCTGTGGACCTCACAATTTACTTTCACAGGAAAGATTCCTCCAGTCTTGCATTTGACTATGACCATGTGAGAAAAGAGGTTCTCTGAGTGTTCATTCATGGGAAGGAGACAGACTTTTGCCAGCTCCAAGTGACCCTGAGAGGAATCCACTTCTCTGAATCCACAAATGAGCACCTCAGGTTAGATGATGTCACTCACTGCAGGTGGGAATCTGGCTGAATAGTAAGTGGACCTGTGTTCCTCCATGACTTCCCAATCTCCTCTTCAGTGTTGTTCTGACAACAGAGAGGGGCATCTCTGGATACTGGAGATGTTTCCTCAGAAATGACCCAGTGGGTGGAGTTGTTGGAGGAATTTTGGCTGTAAGATGCAGTCATTTCTCTGCTTTGGGACTGCAGCAGTCAATGCTAAGATCCTACAGCGTCAGGAAAGTGCTGTCTAGATCTCAGAAAATCAGAATCTCATTTCAAGAATTAGAGTCCTTGTAGCACATCAGAGAAGGTAATGTAAACCAAGTTTGGGTCTGAGAGCAGCGTGGTGATTTTTCAGCAGGTGAAAGGCAAGGGGTGGGAAAAGAACCACTTTCCAACTTTCCAACTTTCCATCTGCAAGTTCAGAGTAAGCTGTACAAAGATGAGGTTATGTGGAGTGCAGATCCATAATGTGTGGTCCAAGACTGTTACCCTGTTGAACTCCAAAGCAAAGACTGGTTTCTGGGAGTGTTCTGCAATCCAGAGAGGTGACTGAAACTTCTACAGATCCCAGGGAAGTCTTTAAACCTGCTACCGTGGACACTGACAGCAGTGGAGCTGCAATTGAATGGGTTTAGCCAAGGATTTACCCAGAATCTGAGGCAGTTCCCGTCTTTTGTCTTTCTTAGATAACAGCTCATGATGACAAAGAAGAAAACTATGTGTGTGGAGTATCTTGCTGCCTCAGCTGTTGATGAGATCATGGGGATGTTTTTTGGGCTGGTATTGGTCCAGGATATTTCTTCTAATTGGGAGTTAAGCATATCTTGGGTACTTCATGTTGCTGGAGAACTTGCAGCTGCATCATTTGGGTATTTGGCATCATCTGGGCTGTGAAAGACTGTCCCTGTTCTTTGGGATTTCCATGGATGCAGGGCTCTTGGGCAGTGTGATGATTGCATCCAGGAAAATAACCACCTCCTAATAAAGAGAATTGAGCAGCCTGGATCAGTTCTATGAAGAATGGAAAACAAGCCTGGGCCATCTCAGGGTAAGCTGCACTCACGGTGCCTCCTGAACCCATGTCCTGTTATTGTTGGTGTGGAACGTGAGGGTCTGGGCCAATGAAAATAAGGAAGGTGACTTGACAGACACAGATTTTATCTTTTGAGATTCGTCATGACCTTTCTTGTGTATAATAAATAAAGTTGACTCAGGAATTGGCAAGTGCCCTATAACACGCAGTCCTGGTGTTGGGACTCGGCAGAACGTTCTGCTTAGCAATGCACTCTGTTGGCTCTGTTTGCCAAGTTCCTATTTTGGAGGTGCTGAAGGGCTGAGCAGTGGCAGATGCTGAATCCTCCTGTGGACAGGTGTGCTGGGCCCAGCCAGGCCGGGTGAAGGCCGTTTTCACTCCATGCTCATACAAGCTTTTACCAGTGAACTGTAGAAAAAAAGAGTCCTGCCCAGGAGAAATGCTGTTTGCAGGGCTGTGAGTCCTGGGCCCAGGCAGGCTCCCATCCTTCCACATCACTCTATAACCTGCCAGGCAGTTAAGTCGACATTGAACAATATTGCTTCCTGTGTTAATGTCTTGAGCAGCCCTGCCACACACACTGGATCCTGTGATATTAAACCATTCCATCATCCAGAGAATTTGACTGGTTTCACAGGTGACAGGAATGGTAGCTCTGAGACTTGCCGAGTGACTCCCTGACATCCTGTCTTCTCTGTTAATGTGATTGTGAGCAATCACAGGTTTCCTGATCCAGCCCTGAGATACACAAGACTGCTTGCTGGCAACTGAAGATTGTGCTGCTGACTTGAAGCTGGTAACACATCCAATTGTGAAGTTATTCTGCAGATCCAAAAGATTTTGGGGAGAAGAGGGCTAATGTTTGTATTCCCAGTCCCAGGCTACTGGGGGACAGCTGCAGTTAACTCACAAGGACTGTGACTGATTGAAAGGCAGAGCCTCAAGAGGAGAGCACTCAGCAGCAGTACAGGGTGCTGGGCTACGTGGCACCCAGCACCTTAAAGGACAGCTGACTGCCTCGTTTCTGAGGTGCCTGCCATTTGGGAGCAGTCCAGTATTCCAAGTGTTTCCTGCCTTTCTTTATATCCATGCCAAAAGCACTAACAGAATAGGGTGGAGACAAAAAAAAAAATCTCAGACCCTCCTCAAGATCCTCCTCTAATTCCAGAAGGATCAAAATGCTAAAGGTTGCATTGGAAAAACAGAAATAGTCTTTTCTCCCACCATCGGTAACTCAATGCCACGAGTAAAGCTGAGGCTCAGCTGCTTGTTCTACAGCTGTGTCCTTTCTGAAGTCATGAGAAACAGCATTTTGGTTTCCTTCCAGAGGAAATACACAATAATATCCCTAACTTGCACTGAGGCCTTGCAGTCCGCTGAACTAACCCAGCTAGCATTCATCTACAACAAAATTAAACCCGAGATCCCCTCTTCCTTATGGACTGAGCCAATGCATAAGAATCAAGTCTTTTGATCAGAAACACTTCTAGCTTGCTTTCTCTGAGCACTTGCTTCCCAAGCAATTTTTCTCCCATCCTAAATTCTATGTTTGCAGATGATCCTCCCTTTCCTACCACACACCAGACCTAATGTACAAGAAGTTTATCCAAGATGTAGGGGTCACCTGTGCCTTTCCATGGTTCAGAACTACCTGCACTTTCAAGGACTGCAGCACTTGTGTTCCTGTAGATTTTCCCTGTGTGGCTGGAGAAGACATGCTCTCTCTGCTAACAGAAGTCTCTGATTCCCTTGCAGGAGGATCTTTCCATCAGCATTTGATTTGGAAACACTGTGTGGGACATACAGTCCTCCCTGGGAGAGTTTAATGCATTCTTCCCATCAAAAGCACGAGGCTGCGTCCTGGGGTCGGGATGTCAGTGACATGTGGCTGACACTGAGCACTGAAGCCTGAGTGTCAGTCAGGTCTTGGAAGAGCTGTGCTCTGTCTGCTGCACAGACACGTTCACGGTCTCCAAAGGGAGGTCCTTGAGGACAGAACCATGAATTCAGTGTTTTCCAGGTGGCTGTGTTCTCTCCGTGCCAGATGAATCCCAGCGCTGTGCAATGCGTCCCTGTTCTTCTTCCTAGAGATGCATCTGCTGATGTCAACTTCCAGGTAAAGAACCTGCTCCCCCTCAGCATCTGTGGCCTTTGGTCTCTGCTGGTAGTCAGGCATCCCAAGAAAACCAGAAGTGACCCAAAACCCTTTTTTTTTTTTGCTAACCCTTGGTCGGTATTGCAGATAGAGAAGTAATGGCAGTTTTCCAGCAGGTGAGACCCTCCAGGCCAGCTAAGTAGACAAGAAAAATAAACACAGGAAATATCATCCATGCAAAATAAGATAGAGAAAGGAGAGGCTGGGAGAGCTTTGTGATGCTTGTGTGTTAAGGGGAAACCCAGAGCTTGGAGCTCTCTCCAACAGGAGCAAGCAGATGTTGAACCTCAGCACAAAGGAGGGGGTTACTGCCTGGACAGAGGGGAGAGGAAAGAAAAGGAGTTTTCTGCTTTGCCCAGACAGAGCAGGGGTTGCTCTCTAGGGTATGGGATCTGTGGAATGAAGATCTTGGGTCTAGATGTGGGGTGAGTTAGGGCTGTGCTACAGGGCAGAGACCGATCAGCTCTGCTCTGTTTTTCTGTCTCAAAAGCAGTTCTCAGTCTCAGTGTTGATGGAAATTCTGCTCTGTCTCACCTGTGAAACCCATTCCCTGAACTCTTCCCTTTGTGTCCCATCCCCCCATATCCAATGGGCTTATCAGAGCCTTCACACTGCTCAGTTTACCCCTGGTGGAATAGCAGAGCAGTATTGTGGTGAGGCATCTGCTGCCTCCATCCCTGTGCTCAGTGAGATGGAGAAACCACCTGTGGTGCCCAAAATAGCCCATGCCTGGGCAATCCAATCCAAATGGTGTTGATAGTGCTGGGGGATTCCCATGCCTCATAAAGAGGCTTTTGTTGGGAGGATCTAAACTGAGCTCCAGGCCTTGCCAGCTGTGGAGAGAAGCAGATGGATCTGCAGTATAAAAATAGACGGAAGCAGACTTGTTCTGCCTCTTTTCTTCACCAGCTCAAAGTACAGCCCCAGAGGTGCCTGGTCAGCAGAACCAGAGCAGAGAACTGGGTGCTTTGCAGCTGCCAGTCTGCCTGGAGCCCATTAGCTATTGTCAGAGACAGAAATTTATCTCTTCTCAGTCCCACTGCCTTACAGCTGCCATGCGGACAATCTTGTTTGCTCGCAGCTGTTGGCAGCATGTTACATCCCATTTCCCTGGGGCAACAAAAGCAGGAGAATGGGACAGACTAATACCTCTTTCATGGACATTTCTGTGAGATACCATGTCCCTGAAAGAGGTATTAGTCTGTGGCTATGTCCTCTGAGATCTCTGTTTAGGAAATGTGCTGAAGACTTGCACCCGTGTGTCAGGGCTGTTTCAATAGCTGACTGGTAGATTTTGCACCATCTGAGACCTTTGTGTATTGCACATGGAAATCTCACCTTTCCCCAGCCCCAGCTACAGGAGGAACATTTTGGACTGGTATTGTCTTTGTTGTTGCTCCAAGTGACTTGGATGCCTGTTTCAATGCCATAAGTTCATATCAAAACTCTGAGGTTAAAACACCTTCCAAAGGCATCTGATGCTCATCAGCCTTGGTCTCTTATGTAGATTAAAAGGGGATGTCCCCTGTGGGTACCTCCAGGCCCAGCTGTTCATCCCAGTACTTTCCATCTAAGATTAGAATTTTTTCAACTCTAAAATATGATGGTTCTCATGCACAAAAACAATTGAGAGGCTGCACCAATATTTAGAACAATCAGGACATGTCCCTGTCAGTCCATCACTCCCGTGTTGGCATGAAATCCCCTTCTCAGCTGGGCATTCCTACTCCATCCCTCCTGCTAACTGAATGAGGGGCATGTAGATGTTTCCTGAATGGGCTTTCTAAAGGCACTAATTTGATACCAGGCCATCTTCCTGTAATGAATATTCCTGAGGTAAGGTAATTGAAGCTGACTCTGCATGGCTGGCAGAGATCATGGGATGAATAGGAAAAAATTTATTGTTCCAATAAATTCAAATGTGTTGTCTCTCTTTATGCTCCTGAACTTCTACCTGTGTTGTTTGTTTTGAAGGTGGTTGCACTCTTCTCTCCTCCTCACTTTTTTTCTTTTTCATTTAATCTTGTGAATCTGTTCTGCACTTTTTTCATTTTTAGCTTTCTGTTTCTTTGTTGGTTTCTTCTCCTCTGCCTCATGCTCTCCTGCTTCCTGAAAAGCTGCATGCTCTGGTGTGTCAGGCAGAGGCCCTGAGGCTGGCCATACCTCTCCACACTGGCATGCAAGGATATACTAGCTGATTCCCTGACATTTGTGTGTGCCAAATAGCAGCAAGAAGGGAAGAGGGAAAAAAGAATAGCATCACTGGGAGAAAACAGGTCAGAGGCTGAGGTGGGTGTACAAATGAAGCCCTTTTGATAAGAAATTTCCAAAAGGCTGCAGAGAGTTTCTCATCAGGAATATTCTCCTTGATTACAGACCCCTGTGCTCTCATTTGGTGCTGGGAGTCAGGAAATAGTGGTAGCATTGAGCCTTTCCACTTATTTACAGCATTTCCTTTTGCTTGCTGGGGGGCAGAAAGGTTTGTCTAAAGGTCTTGTCTTTTATCTGAATAAATCTGATTTGCCAAGTAGAGGCAATTGCTGGTCCTACACCTTGGGAAGCACATGATGGGGGAAAGGTGATTTCTGGACCCCAGAGATTGGGGTTTTTCCTCACACATCTGGAAATCCTGGATTGACAGAACTGCTGATGAGAACCCACCTGTAATGTGCCAGTAAACAGACTAGGAAGCATCTGCCCTGAATTTCAATGGTGCAAAGTTGACATTTAACCCCTGACTGTTTCTTTTTTTAGCTGCTTAATGTTTGGTACTTACAGGAATGTTTCAGCCACTACATTGATGGGATTCAGCTCACAAGATGTTTCATCTCTAGTGACTGCCATGAGAGGTCTCCACACCTAGTGGGGGAGCTCAGTGTTGCCTCCACTTTGGACAGTCAGAGGCTGAGTTCTGGTGGGATGGAGCCTTCACAGGAAATTCCAGCAGCACTGCAAGAAAGATGGGATTAAACCTGAGATGGGATTAAACTCCAGCAGTCCAGTCCAGACCACATTTCCATCTCCACGTGTCCAGTGAAACCCTGGATACAAACCAGAATCGGGACTAAACGTGCGCTGTGATCGCTGTGTGCTTGGTGCAGCGCAGCGGGGGAAACATCCTCCAAAACACAGCCCTTCTTAAGCACCTGATCTGGGCAATAACTTGCCCTCATAATTCAGCAGCATTCGAACTGCAAGTGCAGCATGTGCATATTGGTACCTCCATTTTTCCAGGTGGCCAGCGGGGGTGATTTTTACTTCTGTTTTGCATTGTTTAACTCGGACAGGATGCTCGAGCTGAGCATCGGAGCAGTGAGTGCTCCCTCTGCTGTCTGTGGTCTTTCAGGTTTCTGACTGATCTGCTCCCTGCTCAGATTAAATGATTTGCCGGGCTGGAGATAACACTGGAAGCTGTTTGGTCTGCAGATGGCTCTATAAAGGACCCATCAAATACATTTATTGCTGCTTATATGCAAGGCCCAGTGTGACTCACAGCCTGTGTGTGACTGTGAATTCAGGTTTGGGCTGAGAGTAATATCCCAATGAGAAGGGATGGACTGGACTGGGGGACACTCATGCAAGTAGTCTTTCCTGAGGAGGTGATACCTGTGATGTGTCATCCTGCATGAGACAAGAGGAAATAAAAGCCTGTTCAATTTTGTAGGCACACAGTTTGTGCTAATGGGGTTGGGGTAGGTAATTGGGGTAGGAATGGGGTTGTGGCTGAGCCTCATCTCTAATGGGCTACAGCTCTGAAAAGCAGGTGAACAGCACTGAAAGCAGTGAGACAGGGAGTGCCCAGTGTACTGGCCAACCACCAAAGGGAACAGAGGGCACACAGGTGCAATGCATGAATAATGGCAGGCATAGAAGGCTGAGCTAAAGAACGAGATGGGCAGCTGCTTGCAGCCTTCTGAAGTGACGTGGTGTTACTCTGTATGGGCTGAAGCCTTCTGAAATTGTATGGTGATCCTCTGTGTATCGTGCCTGTCTCAATGGTGTCACAATTTGGGGTAGAAATCTCAGGTCTGTAAAGCAGCTTCTTCCATGGACTTCTCTGATGGTTAATTTCAGGCAGGTTTCTTTACTCTTAAAGGAGAGAATGATGAAGACTCAGACCAGGACATGACTTGACTCAGCATCAAGACTAAGGCCCTTAGGGAGGTGCCAAGAAGTCAAGGGGGAATGGGGCAACCACAAAGGATTTTTAAAAGCAATTAAGCAATTTAAGAGCAAAAGTGCCTCTAAATTACTCTGAATGTTGTGATTATTATGCTTATTAACCCTGGTCATTATTTGTTTGGTGAAGATAGAAAACATTCTGGCTGTTTGAACTGGATAGTGCCTTGCCAGAGAACAGCAGCAAGTTGGGGGGCAGCCTTTCCCTTTGCCTTGGACTTGTGTGGCTTCTCAATTCACATTTATGAGGCCTCTTTTTGCTTTTGGAGGGTCCTCCCCTTTGTTTTGTGGGTTTTTTGGTCCCCTCAGGACTCTCTGCAGACCGCATTCTGGAATTTGCTCAGAAAGAGATTCCTGTGTTTCTTGACTGTAATATAATCGATCCTTTGTTATGGTATTTCACTTAGTTCAGGTGCCCCTGAAGGATGAGCAACTGTGGTCAGAAGCAACAAGGTTTTCTGGCTGTGATTGCTCACTGGCCTGGCAACTAATAAAAGTGCTATTTTTCTTCACCTTGGTTAAACTGCAAACATGTCCCTGCATGCACAAGATGTGGAGGTTCAATAAACCCAAAGGGCTCATTGTTAAGCAAAGTAAATCATCCTGAGAGGCTGGGCATTACATGGTTTTCTACATTTAAAAAAGGAAATTACCTTAAGTATCTTTCTTGTTGTTGTTAAGTTTGACCCTTGCTTTGTTAGCAGCTGTACACATTAAACAAGCTAAAATAAAATATAGCATTAAAAATGAGATATAGAAATAAGACAAATGAATAAGAGAATCAAGCAACAATCTGATCATGTATCTGAGTTCATCCAGACCATATGGAAGCGGTGAATTGTAAGCAGGCAGCTAAAAGACAAAATTGTAGTAATTTTAGAAGTTTTGTTTGAGTTTATGAAAGCAAGTGAGAACATACTTATAGGCCAAGTATGTGGATGAGGGAAGCTGAATCACTGGCAAATCAGAGGCAGGAAGAGAGGTGGATGCAGAGGTCAGGACTGGGAAGGGTTATTGCCTGGGATATGAATATTTTGTCTAATGCATAAGGAGATGGAAAGGTGAAGAAAGGCCACAGGCATATTAGTTATTTGTAAATTGCACTATGCCTTCCCTCCCTCTGCCCATTTTCTGCCATTGTGTGCAGCAGACAGCAATATGTGTGCATGCTGCATCCATCCATCTTCATAATAGCTGGGTTAAATTGCACAATCTTTAGGAATATCATTTGCAGGCAGCTCTTATTGCTGCTCCCAGCCTCTGTCTAGTAATCTGTGGCTCCAGGGGCTGGGCACATTTTGAAACTGTGGTGAGACAGAAAGTATTTGTACGCTGCTGCTCTTCTCACCTTCATATTCTATTATTCTGCTAAATCATTGCTTTGTAAGTAAGCATTCCTCTAGGACTGGTAATTCAAGATCTTGTGATTCAACATGACTAGAGCATGATTCTTTGTACCTGTAGGAAGTGAGGCATCGTTCTACTCAGATGCTTATATCCTTGGGGAAGGCTTCCACTGAAAACTGCAGCTTTGTATATACAGAGCTTCCCAGTGGTTTGGTTTCTGAAGAGATCTTGCTTGCAGTGGGAAATTACACAGTGCTTTGAAGACCTGCAATGGTTTACATGAAATTAGGCACGTAAGGTGACCAGTGAAGCACAGACTAGCAGATGTGATAGTCAGCGTATGATGTTTTTTTCGTACACTGAATGCAAGGTCCAAGTGAATCTCTGAAGTGTTGCAATTCCTCAGGATCACAGCCTAACTGGATGTTGTTTTGCAATGCTGAGCAGCCCTTCAGTGTAATTGCCTCTTCCCTCCCAAAGCCTGAACATCTGGATTTATGGTGACAAAAGCAATCCAGCAAGAAAAGGCATGAGAAATGGTACCCCAGAGGATTAGAAGAGATACTAGATATGGTCTGAGTTACAGCACATGTAAGACACTCTCTGGCATTCCCCAGTTGTCCCATCCCTCAGTAACAGTTCCACTGCTGCTCCCCTCTGTTGGGAACTGCTGCTCACGGGGACGGCTCCTCTGCCAAAACATCTCTCAGAGCTTCTCTGCCATCACCTAAATGTGCCACATCAGCCCCCTTCCACAGGAACTACTGATAACAGCCTCTACCCTTTTGCCCTAATATCAATTTATTAATTACCTTTGTGTTTTAGATGCATGTTGGTTAGTTTCCACCTGCCTACCTCTCCTGGGAGAACATACAACCTATGTGTTACAAGATCATAAAAACTCTATAGCTGAAGGGGATGCAACAGTAATTGAGGTGACCACTGTCGTCTCCTGGGACAAATATGAATTTTGGTGCCTCTTGAAGGAGCTGTGTGGACCCTACTCACACATCTTCACCTCTGCCTGAAGTGCCTGCTAATGCTCTGTGGAGTCAGGGTAAGGAGTGTGGATGTGGAGATAGGCAGATATGTGTTCTTCACTGCTCCTTCTGATTAACAAGGAGGAGGCTGTGCTAGAGGGGCTTCCCAGGGCACAGCCTGGCTTGATGGAGTCTTTGAAAAAAAATCTAATTTTATTCAGTTCCTGGAACTGAACTGATGCTGGTGACTGTCATTATGCCAGGCCCAGGAGGAACTGAACTGTGTCAACGTATTTGTGAGTGACACGCTTGTGACTGCTTCCCATTGTGGAACAGAGGATGTAAAGGGTGAGTGAACAGATGGCAAAAATCTCCAGGCATGCAAATAAAGGGGAGGGTATGCATTTTTTCCAAAAACATTGATTTTTGGTATGTAAAATGAAGGGTCCTTTGTTCAGGGTATTTCTCACCCAGACTTGCATCTTGGAGAAAAGCAAGAGCTAGTGCTCATGTTGTTGTTAGTGATTAAGAATTCCCACAGGAGACCCAGTGTATCTTTGACGTAGGATGTAGGCTCATTCTTTTGTGTGCTGGCTGCCTCCATCCCCATCAGTGAGGCTTTCTCTTCCTCTCTCTTTCTCTTCTCCCATTGCCTTCTGCCCATACCAGCCTGAAACAGCATCTTTTGAATAATATTTGTTGACAGAAGCTGTCTTAGTTGTAGATGCTGCAGGGGTTGGGAAGGCTCCTCAAGCAAAGTTCAGTCCTTGGGGTCGTGGAAACCAGCCAGGAATTTCTGCTCTCCCATTCCCAGGGGCATGAGGAGCCCGCAGAGGAAAACCAAAGGTGACCATTTCCTCAGTTTAAATGTCATTGACCTGAATTGCAGATGTTTTCCAAGACTTTTTAAGATCAAGAGAGTAGTTTTGGAAATATAATGGGTATCTTGATGGAGGTTAATTTCAAATTACAGAGTCCTATAAAACAATATCGGAAATTTTTATTTGAAAAGAAGAAAGCATTATTACTGTTTTTGTCAAGTCTTAAGAGATTTTTTTATCACACAGGATACATATGTGCAGCTTGTTCATTGAGGGAGCTGGATATTAAATGGCCAGATATTATTCTTGAAAATCAAGATAGTCTAAAATGTTAGCTATGTGCTATAGGATCACTGAGGATAGTGTGTTACTCACAAGGAGAAAGGAGGTGACAGTGGGACTAAAGCTGCCTCTTTTCTGTAAGGGTGATATCTTAACAGCTCTCATGGGAGGAAGGACATGTTCAGCCTAATAGGATAATGGAATAATATGTTGAACATATCAGCTTTGACACAGACCATCTGGTGGCTGTAGACACAAATAACCTAAGGAAAACAAATTTGAAATGTTTCAGGAAATGGCTATATGCATGCAGCACAGTGGGGGGGCAGGAGGGTGCCTGTGTCTAGAAGGAAAGAGATAAAAGCCCCTCTCTTTGGCTGTGGGAAGAGTGTCTCACTCATTCCTGGAAAGGACTACATTCCATCCTTAATGATATTTGGGCTATAAATTTAGTACTGACATCTCCTCAGGACCCACAGAACTCTGCACTGTGAGCTTGGACCAAAGGTCTCATATGGAGTCTAGCTGGTAAACAGAAAAATCCCCAAAGCCAAACAAAGAATCTTCCTACAGTTACTGTTGGAAATTTGCTCAGAAATTGTTGGTATGGTAACTATTGCTCAGCAGGGAAATTATCTCCACCAGTAGATCATCCACAATGTCTTCCCTTCCTTTTTTCTACTGCCTTTGTGTTTCTAGCACATCCTGCCTCCTTATCTCTGTCCAACTGGTTTAAATTCCAGCGACCTGCGCGCCGCTCAAGTCGAGTGACGCGCGGTGTCTGGAGGCAGACGTGAGCCTGTTCTGCGTGCACAGCCCGGCTGCCACATTGCAGCTGCTCTGTGACCCCCAGAGGCATCACTCCCATCGCTCTGGGTTCCCTCTGCTGTGCCTGGGAACATGTCACCAATGACACTATCAGTGACATAAACTGCTAACGAGCCTTTAAAAGATGCTGAAAATACCCAAAATCTTGCAGAGGCAAATCAATCCTGGTAGATCTCCTCTTCCCTTTGTGCACAGGTGCTGTCTCATTTGGAAGTTTTTGGTTTGTGCCATTACAAGACCACAGACATTTGTATGGGCTCAGGAAGGAGAGTAGAATGTGTTACACTCTTCATAAATGCACCTTCCTCCTTCCTCATGTGCCAGCAGCACGTCAGCAGCAAGTATAACTTTCCTGTGCAGGAATGGCTTTGATAAAAGGTACACTAATAAGATATACTCCATTGACGAGTTATTTCTGGCACAGACAGAACTGGAAGGAAGTCAGCATTACACACAGACACTCTTTGGCCTGGGAAGGTCTGAGAACCCTTTAAACACTTGGCTCAGAAATGGCTCTTTTCCTTTTATCTAGGAGATTTTTCCTTTCCTGTTAATTAAACTTCTGTTTTGTCTTCATCATGCTCATTTGCCAGCAATCTAGGCTGTTCATGAAGACACCAGTTCAATAACCATCATTTAGAGAGTGTCAAGCTTATGTTCCTACTGTTTGTTTGCCAAGTGCAGCTGCAGCTGTCTGCCCAATTTCACATGTTCCTGTGAGCCAGAGATATTGGCCATCACTACACAAACGTGCCATTGAGGCGTCCCAGCATCCCTTCCATGAGTTGCCCTTAAAAGATGGCAAGTTCTGTTGTCTTCCCACTTGTTTGTAAAAAGGGCTTGTTTACACCAAACAACTGATTTGGGTTGCAGTGAAATCTGCAGTCCAAGTGAGATACTGCTTCTGGTTAGTGCCCCGTATGCTCAGTAATATCACAGATACTCTCACTGTGGAATAAAATGTGTTACTCAGAAATAAATTCTACAGCAGATCAGGTTATTCTCAAGCAGAAATTTCCAGGCTGGGTGTCAGTGCCAGTCCCTGTGTATAAAACCTCTGAAATCCTGAGACAATGTGCCCAGGTGTCAGGGGTATGGATCAACTCATTGGGTAAATACAGTAAGGGCTGGAGCCCTTTGCCACTTCTTAGCACAAAATTGTGCTCCCACATCAAGGTGCAGCAGATGGATGCTCCCATTTTTCTTGCCTTTCCTGCCACTGAAATCACTCTGCAGGTCTAGTTGCTTCTGGTCAGTGGAGCTGTGAGTTGAATGGCTTTGGTGAGAGACTAATGAGGAAGTATTTCATATGGAGTATGTCCTGTCTTTGGGCCAACCTGTGTAACCTGCACTGGAGGTCCTTTTATAAAGTGCATAAAGATCTCTCTGTATGAGAGATCTAACATGTTTTCCCTAATAATTCTAGTGGTGGGAAGGGTCTCATCCTCTATGAGAAGGAGCCTTACTGCAATTTCCTCAATCTCAGCATGAATGCCTTCCCAGAAAAGCAAGGTGTTGACTGGTAGTGGATGTTGCTGTTTGTTTTGTGCTTGTCAAGTGTGAAACTAAAGATTTATGCAGCACTCTATTGACTGCTGTGTGCAGGTTTTGACCTGCCTGAAAAATATTCAGTGCCTATCCTAAAAGGTACCCATTTGGTGTCCAGTTCAATGGGCAAGTTCTGGAAA
Source organism: Fringilla coelebs (assembly GCF_963513975.1). Taxonomy (NCBI): domain Eukaryota; kingdom Metazoa; phylum Chordata; class Aves; order Passeriformes; family Fringillidae; genus Fringilla; species Fringilla coelebs. The sequence goes on along the minus strand of NC_140043.1, from coordinate 4,031,978 downwards.
CAAACCTCTTCAAGGTCCTTGTTGAATTGCTTTGAATACCACCAAACCCCAAATCATACAACTGAGAGCCAGGGCAATGTAACATTTAATAGCACTTTGCCACTGGCCAAGCTACTAACCAAAGCTCTCACCTAGAAGATAATGGGTCTTGGGGCCATCTAATAGGCTCAGGTTTTTGCATGAAATGATTTTTCAGTTACTTTTTTGCTCTTAAGAGCAATGTAAGGCTCCTTTATTCTGCATTTGGTTTTAACTCGGACGGTTTTGAGGTAGCTGTTTGGAATTACATTACAAACAGATCCTTTATGCAAGGTTAAATGACTGAAAATTGTCCTTTTCAGAATTTCAAACAAACTGCTATTCCTTTCCATATGATCTCTTTATCAAAAGCTTTTCCAAAGTTCATACAATTCACATAGAACTTCCACTCAGAGGGGAACTCCTTGAGGATTTTGAAGATAGCCCTGTGATAAATTCAAGCCCATCTTTCTCAAAATCAGACCACTCGATTCCAAATTAGATGTTTGCTGATTCCATTATCTAACAATATTAGTGACAGGAATCGGGCAGTATAGAAATGTCACGTTCCAGACTCTTCCTCATCTCTCTGACTCTTACACATTGAAATACTTAATTTCTGCAAGGATTGAAACAAAAGATCTTTCTCCTCCTGTGAGGGGAGGGACATCTTCCTCTTCCCAGATAATACCTAAAATTCATTCATTTTGGTATAGACTACTACTCACTTTGATGAAGGATTAAAACACTATTTATAGTAGGTGCTTAAAACCGGGCTTCCTGAACCCGTGGAAAACAAATGTGCCAGATTTTATTCTTTTGTTCTTTTAATAAACTGTCCGTGAGATTCTTCCCCTCCCCTCCTTTCCTGCTGGTTTACTTGCATTCTTATATGTTCAGTGTTTTGCTCTTCTGTCTTTGTTCCAGTTTATCAGCAATTTACACACAGTTGTTTCCCAGACTCCATGATTTCGACAGCAAAAATAACACTGACCTTTTGAGCCCGTGAGCAATCGTGTTGGTGGTAATTTAGCAGAAAGTTACAGTAACGAACAAGAATTCTGCTCTTAAATGTTAGATCACTAAATGTGTTTTATGAGTCTTTATTACTTCTTTAATGCACTTCCTGTGCACCAGGGAGACAGCCATATTCCGGGGGAAGATGAAGTTTTTAATTGGCAAAGTAGCCAATTTGCAAATCTCCTCTGCTTGAAGGATACGTTTTCAGGTGTGATTCAGTCAAAGCAATCAAGGAAAATGTTTCTAGCTAGAAAGACAACAGCAGTAACAACAGAAGGGATCTTCCAAAGATATATTAACTCTGAAAACTGTGACCTGGGCTTTTCCTGTGGGAGGGAGGGGAGAGTGCTAAAAACTTAGATTTCACTGCCCGGATTTGGGGCTGCCTGGGGACTGCTTTGGTCCCAAGCATGCCTGAGAGCAGACAAAATGTATTGTCAACAATAAACTTCCTCAGTTTTCATCCACTTCCCCTCACCCAGCCTTCAGAACAGCAGGAAGCCAAAAGCAGAGGACACAAAGCCAACCAGATGAGGTTTGTAATTTGGCTCTGCTGCTCTATAGGTGATTGGACCTATGGCTGTTGCAGTTAAGACAGGTAATCTAAGTGCAGGCTGGAATTTTCCATCCATATCAAAATCCTCAACTTCACTTTGGCTTAAGTTTACATACAGACCCATTTCTAAAACTGATAACAATGCTTGTAAGGATTTAAGTAGAATTAGGAAGAGAGTCTGTAAAAAACCCAAAGCCCCAAAAGAGCTAAGTGTTATTAGCAAGAGGTCATGGTAGAAAGGAGTGACTTCAAAACAGAGAATTTTGGTTTTCCTGCATCACAGCACCCTTAAAGCAAAGCAGAAAGACAGGAAGGTTACAACTCCCTTCTTTTAGCTGTGTGTTAAGGAGCCTGAAGCTTGTGTTTTATCTTCTCTCTATATTTTAGAACTTCTCCTCTCCTACACTTCTATTATGCTAATTCCCCTTCACTGCCTGTCTCTTAAACTTGAAATGTTTTGAATCAGGTGTGTTTCAAGATAATTGTGTTATATTTCCACATGAAGCAAGGGAATTTGTATTGGAGGTGAAGCAATGTAAAGACCTGATTGCAGTAGAATTCAGTAATTTATTTTGTGGCCACTGGAAGAGGACATTGTAGAAGATAATTTTAAAGGGTATTGCAGCATTCATAAAGCAAGCTTAGCCAGAGCACCAACATTATGTGCCCTTGCAGGACACATCTGTGTCCACCCAATCCCTTGATAGGTGTCAATGACCAGCAGCATGACACTGGGGATATCTGAGGCAGGTACTGGATTAGGGACATGAGTTATTAATTTATTTAGCTGCTCTGGGGAACCCTGTGTGACCAATTTCAAGGACTGACGTGCAAAGAAAGTGTCAGAAACATGATTCACATGATGACAGTAGCAAGGTTTGTAAGAAGCTGGGTGTTTCAGAGGGAGCACATACACTCCTACTGCCTCAGGAAGGACAGACAGAAATGCTGCCTCTAATCCTCCCAATGAGCACTGGTTTGTGATGCTGTTCAGCCTTTCCTCCTATCTTGGGCTACAGCAGAAGGACTTTGTTTGTTTGTTTAAATCTTTTCTTGGGTCTTTCCCAATTTTAGCCTGAACTCCAGATATTTGGCTCTTAAATTAATTCCCCAGGGTGCTTCTGACTAATGCCAGGGTGCTATTGTGGGGTTTTACAGGAACTCTCGGGAACAGTTGCAGCACAGAGTTGTGGACCAGCACTACCAAAGGCCAGGTTTGGCTGTGTGATGGTGCCTGTGCAATGCAGGGTTTCAGCACAGAAACACACGAGAACTGTTTCTGTACAGACTGCACTGTGTGGTCTTGACTTCTCGACTTTATGGACCACCCTGACTGAGGGCAATGGAGATGAAAAGCATGTGCACTTCAGAACTGTTCTGCAGGAATTTTTCCTCGTTTTGAAGTGCTTTTGTTCCATAAAATACTTATTTTCCTCTAAATCAGTTATTACAGTTTGGGTTCATACCAAAAGCTTCAGCTGTTTCCCAAAACAATTACTTGGTCCAGGTAATGCAGAACCGAGAAGTTTAAATACAGAGGTTTGAAGAAGTCAGAATCAGAACTGGGATCTGGATTTGAGCATCCTACTTAACAGATAATTGCAATGACTGAGGTAGAACATTCAGACTTAAATCCAAGCCCTCTAATCTGCTTTGTCTGGGGTATGGAAGGCATCTTCCTTTATTAGGTTACTTTCCTGCTCAACATTAACATTTCGTGCTTGGAAGGTTTATTGTGTTGGCTGGAGTTATACCTTTATATACACACAGTCCCTATGGGATAGCCTGGTCTCCTTTCATCATTATTAGTAATTCTAGGCTTGTCATTTCCTATCCATGCAGTCTGGACCTCACCGTGTTGTTGCAGGATGGTTGATACGGGGCACAGGAAATGTTCTGTTTTTTCAGGTCTCTACTGTTCCTAAGTATTCTTTTCAGGGGCTTCAGTTTTATTGCCATGAAGTCCATTTCCTACATGTAGTACAATTTACTAAATTACAAATAAACAAGGCACCAATAGAGAAGTCAGTGAAAGTTCACACTAAGAATAGAACTTAAAGAGAAAAGTTCAGTTATGTGACCTTCTTCAGGAGCTGGATACAAAATAGACCTGCTGTTTTTCCCTTTAATTTCCAGTCCAGGCAGAAAAGAACTTGAACAGTTCCCAGAGAAACCCAGGCCCTTCTGTTTGTTTCTATGAATCCTCCAGAAATGCTTTATCTGTTGACATCCTGGCTATGCTGATACGGAAATGAACTTACTTGGCCTCCTCATTTCCCCCCTATATTGTCAGCTGACTTTTTCATTGATCTCCCTCCCTGCAATGTTTAAAGATTTGCCAGCCATGGACTGAACAAAATGTTACAGATAGGTACCTTTAAAATTGCCTTTTAAAGAAAATTAGGATCATCAGATGAAAAATCTAACGTATGTATCAGTCACTGCTTAGTAGTGCCCTTCAGAAACATGTTTGGGAAAGAAAAGTAATTTCACTGAAACTTTTTTGGTTAAAAAGGGTGAATTAGAGAGAAAGAATCATGCGTCTCCAAATGCCTTGATGAAACCAGACTACCCCTGGACACCTTCTGCCCAAAGTTAAATATTAGACACTCTCTCCCTGACATTCTTTTTTTAAATTCAGTCTAAAAGGCTTAATATTTAACTCAAAATACCTAACAACTGCAAATGCTAAGTGCTGAAAATTGTCACATCCTCCAGCAGATACATAAAGCAGTGCTTAAACTCAGTGGGATATATTTAGAGAAGTGTGGCCATCCCTGGACTTCGTGTTCCACTCGAATGAGAAACCCGGTTGCTATGTTATGAACTTCTGTGTGTTTTGAAGCAGAAGGCATGGCCAGTAGTTCAGTGGGAAAAACTGCTTTAAACAGGGTGTCTGCCTTGGACCTGCAGAAGGAAATGGCCTTTATTTGGTACATTTTTATTTTGTCCCAGATCAAGGCTTAATTGGTTCAATCCTTTATCTGACATTAAGTCTGGTTTTGGGATGGATTTCCAATTATAATGGGCCTCAAAATCCATGTTAAACTCAAAGTTAATTATTACTGGCTCCTGTTCAGAGGCTTACTGCAACTTCAGTGGACACAAACATATCCCTGAGAACCACTGCCATTTAATGAATTATTTCCAAGCCTTTTTGTTGGACAGGTATCACTAGAAAAAGCTCCTACAGATGTTCTGCTTTTAGATGAGTTATTGTCTGAAGCACAAGAGCTGGTCCAGAAATGGCAAGCAGCCAGGAATGGCCCCGTCCCCCCACATCCCATCGGCTGGGCCGATGGAACCAGGGCAGGTGATCTTTTCCCTTTCCTCTCCTTACCTCTCCTTTCCTTCCTTCTTTTTCTTTCTTTCCTCTTCTTCTCTCTCTTTTCCCCCCCTTTTTCTTTCTTTCTACTCTGTGCTCATATAGTAGGTCAGGCACCAACATAACGTATTCCCACACCAAGTGACTTTTTGTGCACTCTCCGACTTTGTGGTTCTTTTCCACCACGAGCATTTACGAGTCCTGAGCTCTCCCTGCCCGTTTGTGGCCCCACTCGCTCCCGGGGCGGCGAGACTCCGGCAATGGCGGCGCCCCCTCCCCCCGTCCCTGAGGGCACCGGGCGGGCCTGTCCCGCCAAAACCCGTGAGGGGAGCGGGGCGTGGCCGACGGGGCCGCCCGGGGCAAAGTGCAGGGGGCGCCTGAGGGGCCGCGCGTGCCTGAGGGGTGCGGGTGCGTGAGGGGCTGCGCGCGCTCGGCCTCCGCCATGGCGGCAGAGCTGGAGTCGCTGGAGTTGTGCCTGGAGCGGCACATCCCGCCCGGGGAACTCGCCGAGGTGAAGCGGATCCTCTATGGGGGCGAGGCCAGGTGCGCCACCAGGACGGGCTCGCCCCCCGCTCTGAGGGTTTCCGTCCGTCCCTCCTCTCGCCGGGCTCCGCGGGGGTGCCCGGCCCGGGCGTGAGGGGAAGGGGGCAGTGTGAGGGCGGGTGGGCAAGACTCAGGGCTGGGCTGAGGGGGAAAAGGAAAAGTAGGGCCTGTGGTGCTGCAGTGAGGTGGCTGGGGTTTTTTGGAGGTGATCCGGGTGTGGGGAGCAAGGCAGTGCGAGAAGATGACGGACAGGATGGAAGACGTGAGGGAGTAGTGATATCGGGGCGATGGAGCCTGAAGAGTAGGGATTAAACTTGAGGGGAAGACATGGGAGGGAAAGTGTTTGTAATCCAGGTATGGCCGGTGGAAGTTTGTGTGTGTGCTCCTTGATTTCTGCAGCAAGGTGTTAATGTCTGGGAATGACAGGAGGACAGAGGGCGATGATGGGTGAGGTGGAGGTGAACAAGCGGGAATCAGCACAGGAGCTGGGCTCTGCCTGTACCCTGGCTGGTGGGTGATGTGGGGCATGCGAGCTTGGGTGTCTCTGCAGGGTAAGACAGAATTGTCATCCCCTTGGTCCATTGCATTCAGAACAGGAAAAGAGAACATCTCATCTTGAAATGTCTTTGTTTCCCGTTCAATCCAGAAAACTTGATTTGCCAACTGCTGCGGTGTCAGCAGCTCAGGAAAGAGATTTTGAACTACAGGGCTATGGATTTGAAGCTGCTTTGGAGCAATTGAGAAGGCCACGTATTGTTCGAGTGGGACTGATCCAGAATAAACTTCCTCTTCCCACAGACACAGCAGTGGCAGTCCAGGTACACAAACTGGGACTGGGGCTCTTTCTGTCTCCTCCTCTGCTGGGTTGAGACGTAACACAGTTCAGTTGTTGATTTTAGGAACTTATCATGAAATGTCTAATGATTGCCTGGCAGTACAGGACCCATCACTACTGCAGTAGAGCATTCTGTAAGAAATTTGAGTGACACATTTAGGTTCATTGTTTCTCAGAAACATCTCCTGTATTTACCTAGCACGTCCAACCTGCTTGCAGTTTTTCCAAAGCTCAATATAAGTAGCTCATTTTATACATGAAAATCCTTTGCCTCTAAAATGAAACAGAAAATCATTTACACAAAATCAAAAGGGATGGCAACCAGAGGAAACCACAGGTGCAGTTCTTGTTTTAATTGAGAAATGTTCCATTACAGGAAAATCCATTAGAGGAAACAGATTAATAAAGCTGTGTTCATTATTCTTTGTACGGCAGTGAGTGAAATCTTATTACAAGATAACATGGTTTAGTGGTGACTTGGCAGTGCTGGGTTAATGGCTGGACTTGGTTGATGATCTTAGAGGTCTATTCCAACATTAATTATTCTGGAACCATCATCTTTTAACATCTTGGACACAGCAGCACAGAAGTGACAAATCTGTATAGAAATAGTCTCCTGGGACTAGCTTTAAAAAAGGGAAAGAAAATACTGCATTTGTAAAATATCCTGGAGTAGTAGTTTTATACGGTGACAGGACAGAACATTTCTGAAGTAGTTTGTTTTGGAAACATTACCTATCACAGATGCAAGTCATTAATTCAGTGAACAGATCAAGTTTGGGGATTCTTTATAAGGGCTATTGAATAAAGTACCAGCTGTATTAATGATTTTACTTTATGAATAACTAGTTAACTGTTTCTGTAAATCAATGTACAGTTTTTGATTTCACAGACATAGACAAGACTGCAGTCTTGTCTTAATTAATTTTTTTTTTGAAACCTGAAAGTAGCAATGCAAAGTACTACGCCTATGCTTATCTTTACATAGAATACTCTAGAAAATATAATTCATATTATATTCATATATTCATAAATACTTTGATCATCTTTCTTGGTAATAATTAGCTAGCTGTTAGGACAGAGGGCTTAACATCCTGTAGGTTGTTTACAATGAGAAACAAAATTATAGTTTTTGTTGATTCTGTTTAGATTTTCAGCTTTTTGCGAGTCAGGCAGCAGTGAGTTTCTAGCTATATGAATGTTGCAACCATGGAATTAGAATCCCATTGGAATGCCTTCTCTATTTTCAGTATCTAAATGCTTTTAAAAGTCTAACTCTATTACCAGTGTTCAGGAATGATTCCTCGAGTTACTCCCCCTGGAAGCAATGGCACTAAGTATAGAACAGGATAAACTCAGTGTGAGCAACGGGTGTAAAGCCAGGCAGGTGACACAGAGGTGAGTTAGAGCATGTGGCGTTTTTAGTGGTGTGACATTTCTCGCCCTCAGGTGGCTGCTCTGCACAGACGCATCGAGGAGATGGTGGGCGTGGCTGCCATGTGTGGGGTCAACATTGTGTGCTTCCAGGAGGCTTGGAGTGAGTATTGCCGTGGTTCCCTCTAGGCTCTCTGAGTGCCCTCTATTGTAACAGCTGTCCTGTAAATGAACAGTAGAAATCTTCCAAGCTACAACAATTGACTGTAGTGATTTGCTTCCTAAAGGAAAAACCAAAGAGTCTGAGGTAGCAGGACTGTATGGAAGAAGTATGAGGGGTGTGTTGTATTGAAGACTGCCATGTGATATTTGGAGCTCCTTCATAGCATCCTTTATGATCCTTTCCTCATTTTTTTTCTCCTAAAATTTTGGTTTGTTTTTCTAGAAAGGTATTAATATTTAAAAATCTGCTTTTAATTAACATGGAATGTTTGAGGCTTAATAGAAGCAAAACCCTTTACTTTCATGGGCAGGTGAAAATCCATGAAATGTTTGTGAAAGCAGGTTGTTCACAGTTACACCAGTGGCTGGGGTATAATGTCTTTTTGCCCCTTCACTAAATGCATCCATTCTCTTCTGGTTTGCCCTGTGTGAGCTCAAAACTCCTTGCCCTGGCTAAAAATGTTTTAAAATAGCTTTTACCTTTAACAGTAGAAGGAAAACAGTTGAATCATTAATTGCTTAATTTTTTAATCTGTATTCATGCAAATATCATTTATTTCTTAAATGACATGAACAATTTTATACATTTTACTTTGCTTTGGTGTTTTCCAGCCATGCCCTTTGCTTTTTGTACAAGAGAGAAACTTCCTTGGACTGAATTCGCTGAGCCAGCAGAGGATGGGCCAACAACAAAATTCTGTCAAGAGGTAAAAAACCAAGCAAGTAAAAAAAAAAGACCAACTGACATCATTTGAAGGAAAATACAATATATTGGTGAACTGGCAGGCAGAATTTGCTGTATTTCTGATTTGTACCTGTCTTATTTAACATTTCTAGTTAACATGTAATGCTGTTTTACCTTTAATTAGCTGTTTTTTGGCTGTGATGTCTGTCATTCTGGGGTGCTGCAGGCTGGTGTCTAATAGAGGAATTGTGTTCATTTGTGCAGCTTGCAAAGAAGTACAATATGGTTGTGGTGTCTCCAATCCTGGAGAGAGATGAACTGCATGGTGGAATTCTGTGGAATACTGCAGTGGTCATTTCTAATTCTGGAGCACTCCTTGGCAAAAGTAGGAAAAATCACATTCCAAGGGTTGGAGATTTCAATGAGGTAAGGTGCAGTGTTGTGACAGTCAGGTTAGTCTTACCTTGCAGCCCTTGTTTGTGCCAGCATGTGTTGTGTCAGAGTCACAGTGGCAGGAAATGCAATGTGTTTCTAGAAAACGTGGTTCATTTGCTGTCAAATCAGTTTTTCTGAGATGAAGTGATAGTTAATTTATCAAGAAGGAATAATTTTTGTGAGAATGATGAGTCTTAAAGGAAAAATAACATTGGATCTTGTTAGGTACTCTTCCTTGGCCCAGTGAAACTTCAAAAGTATCAGGTGTCCTTTAAAAGGATTGTTTAAGTTACAGCTGTGTTATGTTTGTTGTGCATGATTGGCTTGGGTAGTTTTGTCATGTGTGCACGTTGAACTTACTTTAATTGGCAGGGCAATTGTTTCATGGTTCAAGCATGAACATTACTTACAGCCTTTCTCTGTTTTTCTGTGGGGTTGTCTTGGAAATGACAGTTCTTTTGCTTGTGCTTATTCGAGCAGAATCCCTTAATTCATTGTGCCTCTGACTGAATAGCTGGTTTATGGCATCTTCTGTTTGCTAATGGCCTTATTGCAGCTGAAGCCCCCAGCAGGTTTTGGGCCGTCCTCCAGAATCAGAAACTGAACTGGCAGTAAAGGCAGTGACTGGTAGATCTGAAACGTGTTTATCCATCCAAACAATTATCACAAGCAGAAAGATCAGGATTAAAAATTAACTGAAATCTAAAAATACATTGTCTTACCTGACTAAATCTCTCCTTGTCAGCTAAAGTGAGTAATTAACAGAGGCATTTCTGCTAAGCACTGGAGGCTGCTGTATACCTGCAGTAGCTTTTGTTCCCTGTCTGAACATCAAACTGAGGCATCAGAACCTAAAGTGCTTTTTTATTAATATAAAAAGTTCTTTTGGGTGTCAAAACTTTGTGTTCAAAGACCTCTGGAAGTTTTGACCTTGCTCCCAGTCCTGATCAGGCTGGTTTGAGTTTCCCCAGAAGAGGCTGTTAATAGAGTTCTCCACAATGAATTTCTGGCACAGCCTGTCAGTCACCAGTCTTAACTTTGTATTTTTAACACTTATTCTGATATTGAATATTATTTTATATTTGTCATTTAGCTAGCAAAACTAGTAACTAACAAATCCATTGGTTACTTTCCACATTTTTTTATTTGTTCTTTATGTAGTCCAACTAAAAATAAATTCCTGTTGCTTGTGCTAAAATATGATGTGTTTCAGTTTTCCTGACAGTGTTTCGTGGAGAATCAACAGATTCCAAGAAACTGATTGTTTGCTATGAAACTGTAATGAGAGACACCTAAAAAAAGAATGTATTTTTACTTTCTCATGTGAAGTATAAATAGTTTCCCTGAGAGTTTTGCATAGTTGCTAAAAGAAGTTAGGTCTTAGAATCCTAAATGCCAGAATTACTACAAATCTGTTTATAGCTTCCAGATATCCTGTAATGATTTGGTGTTTGTATCTGCTTGTTACAGAATCAAGTAGTGCTTACCCAAGACAACACTGTCTTCAGCTGGCTTTGTTAGCAAAGCATTAAGTCCACTTTTCTCAGCTGAACAATTCTGATAAAGCAACTTCAGAAACCACCCAGGCTACAGGAAGGGATTATATTCATCTCTGTTACTTTAATGTTGTTTTCTTTATCAACAAAGTTAACCTCAAGGAAATATCGAATTTGAAATTATTTCTTGTGGATTGTCTCTGTAGGGCAGATGGGAAAGGAGCCTTGTTAAAATCATGCCCGTTGAATCAGTAAGAACTAAATATAAAGGGCAGAGAGGTTGGTCTGTGGCCTATTCAGCCATGTGTGGGAGGCCTTATAAACAAAAATCAATCCTTCTTGAGACATCACAGTTTATTGCTGTGGAGAGGATTGTGACCTCTGGTGTGAAATAAAGAAATAGGAGCTGATGAATTCCCTGAAGCAACAGCATTCTTTTTTTTCTTCTGCTGTTGTAAGAAAAGAAACTGAGAATAGGAGAAAAAATGGAAATATATTCATTCATCAGAATTGTTTTGAAAAAGACTTGTGTGAGCACCCACCATGTGGTCTGCTGTCCACAGACATGAAAGGAGATCAAATCACTGCCCAAGGGACTGTGCAATTTCATGAGAACTGATAATAAACAAGAAACATGAGATGATTATTTTACTGGACATACTGAACCTGTAGCCCTTGGTTTCAGAAGGTGACCCCCCTGTATCTTTCACGTCACTGTCCCACACTTATAGGAGGCCCAGGTCTGTTCCCCAGCTGTACCTGCTTGCTTTAGGCCTCAGGTGTTTCCACTTCCTTCAGGACCAGTGGCAGTTGCAAGGAACAGATCATTTCAGTAAAGAGGGCTCTGCTTTACAGCACACCTTCCTTCTGTGATGAGAGATGTATCCTGTTGGCTCAGGATGGTGCATGGTGTCCCTTGCTCTTCTGTCTCAGATCAGCACCAGAGGATCCTGTCAGCACTCAGCCTGGCCACTGCAACTTCTGTGCTCCCTTGGGATCCTCAGTATTGTATAAGGAATGTTGGGTGGCATGTCTTGTCTCCTTATCTGTGGGTCTTCATCACTGTCTTTGTCCTTGTCTGAACCTGGTGATGGTAGAAGTTCCTTTGCTTGAAGGCAGGTATAAGAGTGTAATTTCAGTGAATACACACTCCTCCTGCTGCCTTGGCATTCCTGTATCCATCTTTTCTACTGCCTAAGTGATTTTGTAAATCTCATCATATTATCCTCAGCCTTCCATCTACAGATTAAAAAGCTTTTTTAGTTAGAGGTAATTCATTGCACTCTTTTAAGATGTCTGCCTTTGTGGGGTTTTGTTGGTTGGTTGGACTTTTTACTTTTTTGTTTGTTTGTAGTCTACTTACTATATGGAAGGAAATACAGGACACCCAGTGTTTCAGACACAGTTTGGGACAATTGCTGTGAACATCTGCTATGGACGCCACCACCCTCTGAACTGGCTCATGTATAGCATGAATGGAGCAGAGATCATCTTTAACCCTTCTGCCACTATAGGGACACTCAGGTAAAATACAAACTGCCATTGCTTCCTTTCTGGGTTAACTGAACCTCTGAGCCTCTCACTGGGGCCTAAAAGGCACCTTGCTGAGGTCTTGGGAGTGTAGTCTCCTTGTTTTGCCTTCAAAAAGGAGCCTGCATTCTCCTCCACCAGGAATTTTGGGCTTCCAGTCTCATCCCAGTAACTGATTCTCTTTAAGAACTTTATTTTACATCAGCAGCTCTGCTGTCTTTGAGACAGCATTCACCAGCATCCAGCTGGTGCTCTGAAAACTGAGAGTTTATTTCGATTTTTTTATGTAATATTTTTGCTATACAGTGGGTAGTGGTCATGTTCAGGCTTATTTTACCAGCTTGCATTGTCCACCTAAGGAGAATGGTATGAAATTGCAGTTTTCAGAACAAGCTGAGATACCCTTTTCTCGGAATTTTCTTTTAAACTGTTGGCAATTTTATGATTATCAGGCCTCTTGAAACAGACTGGACCAGTGTCAACTGTCCCTTGAGATTAATCTTCTGCAGATTAACAGTAATTGCGCCCAAGTGACTTGATTTCTTAAGAGCTAACTGTGGCTTCTTGGACAGAAAACATGCAATGTGAGGCAGTGAGAGTGTAGATTTAGCGCTGAAGTGTGCAGTGAGTGCCTGCCTCTGTTGTGTGTGTGCAGTGAGTGGGCGCCTCTGCTCTGTGTGTGTGCAGTGAGTGGGCGCCTCTGCTCTGTGTGTGTGCAGTGAGTGAGCGCCTCTGCTGTGTGTGTGCAGTGAGTGAGCGCCTCTGCTGTGTGTGTGCAGTGAGTGAGCGCCTCTGCTGTGTGTGTGCAGTGAGTGAGCGCCTCTCTAGTGTGTGTGCAGTGAGTGAGCGCCTCTGCTGTGTGTGTGCAGTGAGTGAGCGCCTCTGCTCTGTGTGTGCAGTGAGTGAGCGCCTCTGCTGTGTGTGTGCAGTGAGTGAGCGCCTCTGCTGTGTGTGTGCAGTGAGTGAACGCCTCTCCTGTGTGTGTGCAGTGAGTGAACGCCTCTCCTGTGTGTGTGCAGTGAGTGAGCGCCTCTGCTGTGTGTGTGCGGTGAGTGAGCGCCTCTCCTGTGTGTGTGCAGTGAGTGAGCGCCTCTGCTGTGTGTGTGTGAACGCCTGTCCTGTGTGTGTGCAGTGAACACCTCTCCTCTGTGTGTGCGCGGTGAGTGAACACCTCTCCTCTCTGTGTGTGCAGTGAGTGAACATCTCTCCTCTGTGTGCGTGCAGTGAGTGAACACCTCTCCTGTGCATGCAGTGAGTGAACACCTCTCCTCTGTGTGTGTGCAGTGAGTGAGCACCTCTCCTGTGTATGCAGTGAGTGAACACCTCTCCTCTGTGTGTGTGCAGTGAGTGAGCACCTCTCCTGTGCATGCAGTGAGTGAACACCTCTCCTCTGTGTGTCTGCGGTGAGTGAGCACCTCTCCTGTGCATGCAGTGAGTGAACACCTCTCCTCTGTGTGTGTGCAGTGAGTGAACACCTCTCCTGTGCATGCAGTGAGCGAACACCTCTCCTCTGTGTGTGTTGCAGCGAGGCGCTGTGGCCGATCGAAGCCAGAAACGCTGCCATAGCCAACCACTGCTTCACGTGCCCCATCAACAGAGTTGGAACGGTTCGTATCTTCCTCGCTTCATTCATGCCATCATTCAGGCCTTGAGCATGGGTTTGTTCAAGGCAGCATGGGTTCCCCTGCTGGGTAACCACTGTCCTAGAGTTTATGATGTGATTTGAAGATGGACAGTAATGAAGAGATTGAGAGCTGCCTCTGTAGCTGGCAGCCTACTTTTTGGTTGTGGCTGTTTTCCGTTCTTGAATTGAATCTTTGTAATAGGCACACTTTGCTAACTCTTCCAGTTTCTCTGGTGAAATCAGTATTCTTTTAGCCAAAATGAGTGAAAAATTCATATATCCTCAAGTCATCCGTACACAACTTGTGGCTGTTGTACAGCTGCTATCTGGACTGGAAAATTCTACAATTGATTAATGCATGCAATAGGTCATTCTTACCTTCAGACTAGTCCAATTACACTATGTGTATATTTTTAAAATTAGATTCCCTGCAAAAATCCAGAATTGTCCCTGCTGCTATGTGAATATGTTTGTCTTTTTTTGTGATCTGAAAAGATATATTTGGTTAAACATCTCCTCTTTTGCCTCTTAAAACTTGTGAAATGGATACAAGGCATGTTCCCTAAAGCGTATGAACAACAGGCAATGATACAAAAAGACCTTGTGTTCTGTGCTATCCATCACAGAAACTAGGCCCCTCTGATGACTCCCTTTAGACAGTGCTGATTGTGTGCCAGAAAAAAATATTTGTAGATTTATATAAACTCCCAAAATATGATAGACTAAGGATTTCTTGAATGAAGTGGAATTACACTGCCACCTATGGATTCCTCTTATTTCACAGGAATACTACAAGAACGCCTTTACTTCTGGAGATGGTTTGAAAGGTATGTTCAGAAATCACATTCAGTACCAGTTCCCAGATTTGTTGGAAGTTAAAGAGAACAATCAATGAGGAGTATGAGATTTTCTTGTACGTACTTATATGTTGAAACCCAGTAATTTGTGCTGTGAGAACTGTGGCTGCTTGTGGCTCCATCCAGAGTGTGCCTGAGCCTTTTTTAGCCAGGTTTGGAGCTAAGTGTTTTTAGCAGCTGCATGAGAAAGGTCAGTGGAATCCATGGCTTAGTAATACAACAAATGTGATTGATTTTTTGGCACAACTCAAGAGTTGTGCAATATAAAGTAAAATCTTTTCTGTGCCTCAAATCCCAGTGTTTTCACCTCTGACCTTTTATTGAAAATAGAATGGGTGTATCTCTGTCAGCCGTTTCGAAAATGTTCTGATTTGACAATCAGAATTCATTTAAATGCAAAGTAAAAAGCAATGAAAGCAAAGCCTTTAGTCCAGAGACTTAATAATGGGAGAGCAATAGTGGTGCATTATTTGAAAGGCAGTGCAGGGAAATTTTCCCTATTACTTCATGGTGTAGTGTGCATGAAAATTATAACTGGCCAAAACTGCAGTTATTTTAGGATCATGCTGTGACTCTTCAAGATTATTATCTTGCCTAAAGGACAGTGAGTCCCCAAGAAATGGATCAGGTTTTGTGGGACACTGCATGTTAAGTTACAAACCTATTTGCAGATGACATTACATGCTTTTTAAAAATCTCTCTAAGCACACCATGAGCTGGGCCATTTCTATGGCTCCAGTTATGTGGCTGCACCAGATGGCAGCAGGACCCCGGGACTCTCTCGCACTCAGGATGGGCTGCTGGTGGCAGAGATGGACCTAAACCTCTGCAGGCAAGTCAGTGACAAATGGAATTTTAAGGTAAGCCTGACTGTAAAGGAAATACAATATTAAAACAAACAAGTTTTGATAATGATGCTTTGTGGTTGTCAGTTTCCCTGGGTCTGGATTGAAGGCACTTGGACTGTAGTTCATGTTCACACTCAGGTGTTTATTATTTCTTATCAGTAACACAGTCTCACTTCTGTGAGTTCAGCAGCTTTTCATTAGAAGGTACAAAATGGCCAACAATCTCTTGTTACAAGGTCTTTTAAGACTGAACTGTTCAATTAAGAGCTGACACCTGGATTATTTTGCCTTTTAACCCAATAACTGATCCCAAAGGGCCCCCCAATGCAGACTTGTCTGCCCAATTACAAAATGCCACCCAAACCCATGGAGAAGAAACCCAGGACAACACCCTGTGCCCTCCATTTTGCTTCCATCCACAACATACAAAAAATCCCAAACCCTCAGTTTCTCACCTGCACTATTCTCTATGAATGAGGGTCAAAGTCAGTGCTCCCCTGGGGGTCAGGGCACCCAGAGCAGACAGAGAAATATTCCCAGAGCCCTGGGTTTCCACAATTCTGTGATGTTACAATAGTTAAAAGGCAGCCTTTTTTTTTTTTTTTTTTAAATTTTTTTTTTTTAGCAGTTCAGAGCTTAAATTGTTGAAGTAATTTAACAGAATGCTATGGAGGCCAAAAGCATAAATGGATTTGGAAAAGGAGTAGCTAAATTCAGGGAAACTAGGCCAGTAGCTTTCAGATGAAAACTGTAGCCTCAGGACCTTAATGTGGATTGCCAGCAGCTCTGAGGATTGCTGGGGAAGAGTTTTGCTTTCCTTGTGCAGTGAATGCAGCCATTTGTTGCTGAGCTGAGCCAGGCTCACTGGATCTAGCTAACATGGTATATATTCTTAAAGGCCTTAATTGTCAGTTTTGGTGAAATTTAGTGAAAACCCAAACCCGCGAGCTTGAGAACTTTCTGAAGGCAAAATTCTTGCAATGTTAACTTCCTGTATTTGTGGATATGTTGAAACTACAAAGAAAGAACTGTGTACTGAATATATTCGTCTCTGAAGCATCTTAACACACGTTTGAATTTATCTAAATCAGATTAAGATAGCTGCAAGCCACTCCATATGGCTTTAACAAACCTTATTTATTACTATTTTTTTTGTATTCTGAGGTAAAGCTAATTTGGTTCATCTTTCCAGAGGGTATAATTGGATTTAATTTGTCCAGCAGCAGTGCTGGTTGAAGAAATGGCTACTTCAGCACAGCAGCTTGCTCACCCTTCAGTTGTGCCAGTACAAGCTGTGTGGGGTGCTATATTATATACTGATTTAGTGGAGTGAGCAGATTAATTGTTTTTAAACAAACAACTCTCCTTTTTTATTCTGATCAAGTTTACAACCGGCCACACAAAGATCCTGTTGGAACAAAAAAAGTGGCAACTCTGGAAATAGGCTTTGTTGATGAAGAAAACATCTTGTTTGCTTCTGTGGAGACAGATCTTTTGTTCCAGTTCTCAGTACTGCTAAAGACTAGAAGTTTTTCCTAGTCACTCTTAAGATCAGCATGATTTGAATCCTAACAAAATAGAGCAGAACTCCTGGCTAGCAGCTGTACAATATATGTAGGTTCTTCAGTGATCACCTAGTACTTAAAGTAATCATTTGCAAGGAGTGTCAGTTTTTGAACATCATGCAAGCAGACCTTTATTTTATAGAGCTGCTTTATTTGCCTGTTGTTCATTATAGTATGGTGCAATATTCGACATGTTTTGATGTCAGTTTGACATAAAAATGAAAAGTCTCTGTGGATTTGAAATGCTGAATAAGCTCTCTAATTAAAAAAATAGTAATTTTTTATCTATAGCTCAATTTCTTTGCTAATATTGCTCATCCATACACAGGGGCTAAAACCAAGAAGTAATTTCAGGTCATCTTCTGGAACAGAATTGCATTTGTTATTTTACAGATGCCTGTGGTAGGCATGTGGTTGTTGCCATAATGGAATTAAGTTGTGCTGAAAGATTCTTAGCTTTTCAAGTCAGGCACGCATTTAGTTTTGCTTTGCCACGAGTCTGAGGCCCTCGCTGCAGAGCAGAGGCTTGGTGTGTCAGGAAGCACATGGAGCATTGCTCCTACCAGCTTAGGAGGGGTATCTGAACAAAAGCAATTGTATTGATTAGGAAAAACAAACAGTAAAAGCAAAACACTGCCCTTTGGCTGATTTATGTAGAATTGTGTATTTTTTGTTTTCAACTCCTGTGCTTTCAGCACCTTTATTTCATGTTGATGGTGTGGAGTGCTATTGTTGGGTTTTGGCACTTAAGGCACAGCTGTGGTTTTGTTTATGTGACAGGGGAGAGCTGTTTCCTTTTCCTCTCAGTTGTGGCCAAGACAGAGGTGATTCTTGCTGAGGGGAATGAGGAAGTGTGGTCACAGGTTTTCTCACCCACTGCAGAAAACCTTTAACAAGTAGGAAGCTAATTAACCTGCTCTGGTATTGCAGTTTGCACCCAGTGATGTCTGAAAGGGACATTCTGTAGAGTGTCTTTGCTAAACTTAGAGCAGCAAAGGGGTTAAACAAATTAAATAAAGATGTAATTTGCCTCTCTAAAAACCAATGTTGTGGGTTGTGCACTCAGAAGAAGACAATGGCACTACATCAGGAGCTGTATTGCAGCACTTCCAGCACTTGCTCTGTTGCCCAAACCATTGATATTTTGTATTATTAATGGGTGAATTAAGAATAACCCTAACAATGTCACAGTGGCAAATATGCAAACATACTGCTGGCAGCAGGGTTCTTTAATTGTCAAGGACATGACATGAAGCCCTAATTACTGAGACACTCCTCTGCCTTCATTGACATAACTTAAAAAATTGTTGATGCATAAGAAAGCAAGTCCACCTTTCACATTCAACTTTCAGCTATCCAGAATAGCTATAATAAGTAGTAAGTCAGTGGACATGACTGTCACTGAAGGAGAGCTGCAAAACAAGAAGGTGTTCATTTAAAAGTTGGACTTTTCAGGGTGGAACTACACTTCTTTTTTTGATAGAAATACAGTCCTAGGCAACATAAGTTCTTTCATAAAAAAAATGTTTTTATAAAAAGAAGTTCCTTTATTAAAAAAAAAAGTTTGTGCTCAGGCACTGGAGATCTTGATTTTGAGGGAATTATGGTTTTGATGTTTGGGACAATTAAATCATATATTGTCATAGAAAGAACCAGCCAGTGGATATAAATATTTTCTACTGAAGTACTTTTGTAGCTTACTTGAAAGAACTGAAGCTTTGATTTTTCTTTTCCAGATGACTGGTAGATACGAAATGTATGCAGAAAAGCTTGCTGAAGCAATCCAGCCTTTCTTTATACCCAATATCATCAAAGAGTAAGAGAGCATCTCATTACACTCAAATGTTACAAGACAAATTCAAAGTTACTGTTGGATTATAGCTTTACTGTGAATCACAAGTTGCTGTTTTAATGTTGTCAGTTTAATTTCATGTAACCAATTTTAAATAATAGGAGTTAGAAGTGTGTTGTGTAAAAATAATTTAAAATGGCTTCTTAAGTGTTTGTCATTTACACTACTGAGTCTAAAGTTGTTCCTAGCTAGAAATACATCCAGTGTTTTTCCAGAGTAGATACAGTGTACTGTGATAGAGTTGATGGGATGAATTCAGAGGACATGAAAATTCTTACGTAAGCTTTGCATTGTACATCTGCTTCTGCTTTCTGGTTTTTACCCTCTGCCCAAATGCATAATTTAGGGAGAAATGAGGCAGAAATTGTTTTCATCTGGGTTTTGTTGGCCTTTTCTGCTTACAAACTACTTGATGCAGTTCAGTTGTAGCTGAGTAATGTACCAGACATCCCAGCTGTGTGAAGATTTGTGGGTGCTGTAAAGCAGGACTGCTTTGGTTCTGTTGCCTTTTACACAACCACAGCTGGAGCAGTGTCTTTGCTGGGCCCCTTCTAGGTGCAGAAGTCGTGCTCAGAGCTTTGGTATCTTCTGAAGCTCAGTGCCCTGAAGGGAAGCAGAAATAGAGACCCTGGCCAGCGCACAGGCAAGGCTGGGGCAGTTGCATGCTTTTCACTGTGAACAGAAAGCTCAGGATGGGTAAGGAAAACTCCTTCCCTGGGGCTGCACTCCAGTAGGATATGTGGTAGCTGCAGAGTACACAAACCAGCTCTGGAATAAAGGTAGTAATGATACATTTGCTATTCTTAGGCAGTACTGAAGTTTTAGTAGTATATTTAGTATTCTTAGGTAGCATTCTGAAATTTTGCTTCATATGTTTTGAGTGATGGCAATGGGTGTTCAGACAATGCAGACTGAATACAATTTACAGCCTAGCAACTATGAATTTGTAGCTAGTAATAGTAATAAATGTTTGAACTCTTGTTTTTGTTTTACTAAATTACAATTTCAGATTTTCAAAAACATTCTTTCAAATAAACTTGTTAATAAATGCACTCGCTACGTTGTGTTACCAGGTTATTTGTGAGCTTAACCTTTATTGAGAATGGCTTAATTACAAATAAAAATATATTTATGTATAAAATCCCTGCATGTAAAATCCCCTTCCTTTGCTATTGACATCCTGACAGAAACAAAGCAACAGAACATTTTCAGAGTGTTTTGTAATAGGACAAATCTTGTAATAGGAAACAAAGTTTCAGAAAATGCAGGTGTTCTGGATTCTTGTGCAGTGAGCTGCTTTTTCAGTTGAATTTGAGTCACATACTCAGTCTTTTCACTTGGCTTTTGCTTCTTCCTTGTGTTTCCATCTCTCACAGCCATCTTCCATTTGGCAGCTGTAAGAGATCCTGTTATAGTGGACCTCTCCTTTTGTCTGCACTAGCTGAGACAGCTTCATTTATCTTTCACTTCTGTTGAAGCATTTAAACCCTGGGTACTCAACACTTACCTGTCAATATTGTTACACCAGTGTGTGCACTGCAGAACACTAAGTCTGCCCTTAAGTTCATATTTTCTATACACCAGGATTCACTTTTGGTAATGGAAACTGTAAGATGCTGAATGCCAATTACAAGCCTTTGTAAGAATTGTTTTTATTCAACTAATCAAGCCTGCTCTAAGATAAATCCTGTGGCAGTTTAATGGTATTGAATGAATGACCTACCTGAAAATGCATGGGTAAAGGAGGTACTCTAACAGCCTGTAGCTTCCATACCTGTTAATTATTAACAGAGCTAATACACTCTCTCAATATCAAACATCATGATTTTGGCCCTGGACATAAAAATTCCCAGACCAGGAGTCTTCTGGTTATTTACTTTGGAGGAGTTGAAAGGCACTACCTGCAACAGGTTTTGTACCTTTCTTCTGGAAGGATTCTGCTGGTGGCACTGATGGACCAGTTCTACACAAATCACATCCTACCTCTTGCTCATCACTGCCAGAATATATTTAAACTTCACCAATGACAAGCAAAATTTGACACACAAAACTTCCTGTCATGCACTTTTGTTTGGATTTTTTTAAGGGTTACTGCATTTTAGATGTCTGTTACTATTTTTTGCCTTTGTACAAAGGAGCACTCTTGATTCTATTAAGTATTTAGTCAACACTGTACACTTTTCAATTAGTCAACAACGGATTAAAAATATGTTTATCCTGCTAAAAAAACTTTCTATGCTGAAAGTAGTTTCCTATTTATTATATCCACACAGTTTCAGAACTTGAACAGTTCTTTTCCTAAAACCATGCCAGAGATGTGGGATCTCTGCCTTAAGTGCAAATTTTCCTAGTTTTATGTCAGTGCTGATTTTCCTACTCACTTTCATATAGGCAGGACTGAAGACTGAGACTTATAAGAAATTAGGATGTATGAAGCTGAAATAAGTGGCTTTTTGTTACACTTCAGAGTGCTCCTCAGGTAACAGAGGAAAGGGCTATGAATGGGCTGCTACCAGTTTCACTTCATGTCTCAATATAGCAACAACTTAATCCACATACAGCTGCAGTATAAGAGCTAGAAGAATCTAAGTTCCTGCCTTCTTACTTGTAGAAGGTATGTTTGTATTTCCTCTTTCCTTAATTGATTTTAACTCTTCTGAGAATGTCACTGAACTAATACAAACAGCAAAATTTGGCTCAGATTATGATTTAGCATTTTAGATACAATGCAGTAGATGCTGTCAGATATTTACACTTTACACACAAAATATATACCATTAGTGTGGATGATAATTTTCTGCATTTGCTTAATAAGTTTAAATATTAAGAATGTTCATATTTAGAATGGATTCTGCAGAAACTGGCACATGTGGGTGGCATAACATTCAGAGCTCTTTGCAAAAAGCACTGAAGACTTCCAAGTACAAATAAAATCTTTCCACTTAAAGTTTTGGAGCAATATGGAGCTCTGAGCAGTCATCCAAGAGGATTTAGCCAAAAGAGATTGAGTTTGTAGTGCAAGGGAGTAATTCCAGTATTGCAGTTGCATAAATGCTAAATCTCTGTGACTCTGGTAGAGGTGAAGTTTCCTACATTGCAGACAATACTGATGAACCAGCAAGGCATTTTTTTGTTATTTAAAAATTATTTAAGTTCGTATTTTTTTCCTTTTACAATATTCTGCTGAACTTCAAATCCATAGGTTTTGTATGAAGACCAGCCCTTCATGCTTTGACAGAGAGAGAAACAGGTATTTTCTATTTTTTCCTTTGTTTACCTAAACCTATGCAAATATTACCAAGTGTTGAAATTCATAAATTTGGTGCTTTTTTCTTATGTATATAATTTGAAAACAAGCTGAAAGTGAACAGGCTCTAGGCCTGTATTTTAGAACTGCTGTCAAATGTGCAGTTTTGAAAATTAGGGGAAAAAAAAACCAAAGAGAGATATTGCAAAATCAAAAAAGAAAAAAAAGGTAAAGACAGCATTGCAATATAGTCCTGTCAATGTCTGTAAAGCCTCCCTTGTTGAAGGTCCCACTGCAGTCCAGGAGTGAGGCGTGTGCAGGGGAGTCCTGAGACGAGCAGCCAGCTGCCCTGCAGGCTGTGCAGGAAGGAGCAGGAGTGTCTGGTGGGTGTCAGCTGTCTGTGTAGATGAACAGAATATCTTCATCCGTGCCATAACTTGTCCTGGCTTCCTCAAAGTTACTGATGCTGGTGCAGCATGTTCCTGGAAGGAGGAACAAAATGTTAGAAAAAATTCAGAAGGATTTGCCAGTGAAAGGTTCTTATGTGGAATGTAACAGAATCCACAAACCAAACTAGTATAGACACCACACCCAGCAGCTTAGGTTACAGCTTTACTGAGGGAGATTTTTCACCTTAGAGAGCTCACTGAAGTAGTGCTGCAGATAGGTACCAAACTGGCCCTTCTGCTATATTCTGCACATAGGCATTTCAGCATCTCTCACTAACCCATCTGAAAGCCAGACAAGCCAATTGCTGGAATGCCCATCTGAATCCTTCTGCTAAATCACACCAAGAAATGCAGCACTGATCTAATTAACGTGGCAAAACCCCTTCTGACAAATTGGGTAGTGATGCTTAAAATGCCTGTGCACTCTGAGGGGAAGTCCAGCTGTGGCTCTGTGTCACTCATTAGTAGTGGACTGGCTGAATCCATCCAAAAGGGACAGGCTACTCACGGTCAGCATAGGCAGGGTTGTTGTAGTAAATACTCCCTGAGGCTTTGTTGTAGCCACACAACACAATGAAATGGCCCTGGTAGTCAGGGCTCCTGCAGAAGCACTTCTGTCCAATGGGAAGGAAGCAGCAGTATTTGACAGGACTTGAGCAAAGATCACACAGCAGCAGGACTGCATTCACAAGGACAATGGCTACGTGACCCTGGGACAGGTGGTTTTGGATGTCTTGAACAGTTACTGTGCTGCAAAGAAAAAAACAGACACACTTATTGAAAGAGGCTGGTGTAAACAAAGTGCCTGATGGTGGACAGTGCAGCTGGCACTTTATAGATACACTGCAGATACACTTCTTTATCAGAGGTACAGCTCTCTGCTGTTAAACCCTGCAGGCTTTGCTATGGACAAAGCCTGACAGAACCTGTAGCATTTACGACGTTTTCATTTCATTGCTGCTGCTGAAGTGCAGAGCAACAGCTCTGGATTCTGCAGTAACACAATCTGAGATGACACATCAGATGCCCCAGAGAAGAGAATTAAAGGAGCTGGCAACTCACTCAGTAACTTGAGGGACTTCTGTTGTAGGAAAATTTTAAGTGAAGTGTTCTCTCTTGCTGTTAGAAAAGCTTATCTCTGAAACACCAAATCTTTATCAACTGAGTGGTTAAATGTTGTGTAACCACTAACCAAATTAAGATGTACCCAGATTTGCCTGTGTCACACATGACTGTGATTCTCCTAGCTGAAGTTTTGAACTGCCTCATATTTTGGGCTGTATTTCTACAGAGAGAAAGTGTTCACCAAACATCCCCAATAACCTCATCTGTTAAGAGCTGTCACTCTCTGAGGCAGATGGTGTGTTCCATGTGCGTGAGAAACTCATCTCTTGGATCTGTTCCAGGTGTCTGTGCTGTGTGCACCACCTGACTGAACTCACGTGCTTTTTATTTATTCCTTCCCAGTGTCACTTCCCCACTCTGATGCCCCAGCCTCAGTACTGCACAGGTAGATATGGCCTGTCCCAGCCTTGATCAAGGCCAGTCTTAAGACTGCAAAAGCAAGAGGGACTGGGTGTCCCTTCTCTCCTGTCACAGCTTATTAATTAAAGTGAAGGTGAATCCATGCATGTTAGAAAGGACACTTGATTCTGATAAATAGAAGTTACACTCCAGCACTCAAATGTTATTGTGGCTGCCCCATATCCTCTCTTCTTTCCTTACCCCTAATCATTGGGGTGGATCCCCACTTTGACAGCAGGGATCCAAATCCAGCTTCCCTATAAAAAGGGGTGCAGCTCAAGTTGGATGCTTAGTCATTTCACAATAGAATTTCACTGCTGATTATGAAAATTCTGCAGTTTTTCCATTTCTTCTGGGTTTGTAGTTCTTTCATGAAGTTCCCTATTTCATGGTCTCCTTGGCAAAAGCTCCTGTGCTAACTTGTAATTTGCATGTTTTTCTGGGAACAGAAATCCATAATGATTGCATAGCTCTGGGAACAATGAGTTCTGTACCCACACAGCATTCTCCTAAATTCCAACAATGGCCAATTAGAGTGCTGTAGGCACTCCCTACTGCCTAAGTGTAATGGATAACCAAATTCAAAACATAGTCAGCTCCTATCAGCATTTTCTTATCACTTACTTTGCATCATGACTAATTTTTCTTCAAACTTCATTATTAGCTCTTGATGTGCAAGAGGTTTTTTTGAGACAGATATAGAAGAAAGACACTAATTGGTAAAAAAAGGCTTAGGGCTTGATTTCAGTCTCTTTCAGTGATTTAGCTTGGTGCCTCCAAGAAAAGCAGGGGCCCACAGAATCTCCAAAGAGAAAGAAAACAGCTTACCATTTCTCCACCAGCACCTTGCAGTCTTTGGCTTGTGCAAAGAGCTGATTCACTCGATTCTCTTCTGTGTCAAAGTGCTTCCTGTAAAATGACTGTGGAAATAACAGAAGTTCTGAACTGGAATGGTGTTTACCTTGGGTAATCCACCACTTAGGAGTCTGCTAGCAAGAGCCTGCATAAGTTGGAGCTCTGGCTATAGGATAAAAGATCTCTCCCTTAGTTTGCTGGAAACAAGACAAGGATTTCTGCTCTGAATTACGAATTAAATTGCTCCTGGTCAATTACTGTTGCAGTTTTTATCCAGTGGCTGTTCAGCTGCCTACATAAGAGAAGCCTGTCAGGTTTCCCAAGGGAAACTGGGCAGGAGCTTGCAATAAAGTCACCACTGCTACAGGCCCTCCTTGGCCCCTTGCTGGCAGTCCTGGAGAGGCCAAGCTCTCAGTGGATGGGAGGCTGAGTTCCCCTCTCACCTCTAGAGGTGGATCTTCCAGGTCAAGGCTGAAGCACGGTGGTGGGGAAAGTGTGGAAGCTAAACACTGCTGCTGCCCAGGCTGTACCTGTTCTGTAGATAAATACAGGGCTTCAGTCTCCAAGGCTGTCAAATAGGTTGGAACCTTTCATGAACACTACATGCAAACTTTTTAAAAATTCAAAAGATGGAATCAATATGGGATCATATTGCCTTTGGAACAGATCTGTGCCAGTTTTGGCAGTAGGTCAAATTTACCGTGGCTGACTGTCAGTAACACACCAGAGCTTTTACAGCATGGCACTTAAGGCTTTTAAAGCTGCCTGCTCACCCCCTGTAGATGAGAATACCAACCTGATTTTTGTAGCCCTTGTCCACTCCAAGTGTCTGGGTGCAAAATTTATGCTTAACTCCGAAGTGCCTCATTAGGTAGGCCAGGTCAATAGTCCAGATACTCTTTGTTAACTGGAGTTCCTGGATGGCTTTCTGAAACTCATCATTGTCCAAATGATTCAGGTACCTATAGTATCAAGAAAGGCAGGGGAAGGGAAGCACAGATCTTAGGAAAAGCAAAATGTATGCTGTAGTCCAAGCCTCTACATCACAGCACATAAAAACTGAAACAACAGGCTTGGCTAAGAAATAACCAAAAAAAAAAAAAAAAAACCAAACCAACCCACAAAGGAGACAGAAATTTAAGGAAGGGAATAGGGAATATTTAACTGGATTTATTGCTGACTTTTTAAAATTGGAAATGTGTGGTGCCTTGACTGTTTTAGAGTGCTAGAAGTGTACAGGTGCTGTACCAGAGTCAAGCTGGTATAGAACTCTGTCCTGAAGGGTTTACAGTGTAATGTACAAGTGTATTAGAGCCAACACAGAAAGAAGAGTTAAAGACTAAAACTTCCTTCACACAATAGATGGATTTTAAAAGGAGGAGCCGTAAAGGAATTCAGTAAATATTCAAAGGAAGCTTGTCTTAGGCACTGAAGACACAAAAGGAAGAAAGTGGGAAATGGAAGTCAGGAGGAAGCTTGGGACAGGTTGCAGAGGGGCAGGGCAAGGTAGCTACAGGGAGATCTGAAAGTAAGAAAACAAATGGAAGTAAATGATAAAAAATAAAAAGCAACTGGAATTGAGGATGCAAGGCAAACAAGGTCAGATCAGCAGGGTAAGAAGAGTAATCTTGGAAGCTGAGTTTTGGGCAGACTGGAGTGGCAAAGAGGTAAAGGGAATAGAGGTTACAGTAGTCAAGATGGGAAATTACCAGCACACGGACTAACGTCTTGGCAGAAGGGATGGAGAGAAATGAAAATCTTCTGCTTCATATCTACTAAGTGGACATCTAAATAGGTATTTCTCCTGCACCTAAGCTCATGTTCCTCTGTGGAAGGAAAGAGGAGTTCAGCAGGACAGCTACTAGTTCAAAAACCGGTAAAACCAAAAATAAACAAAAAACCCCCAGAGGGCAACACAATTTTGAAGGTGAAACTACTCCTGGAACACAAACACTCATCCCACAGGTTGGGGCTCAGCAGGACAGAGGTAGTACAGGTACAGCACACACTCATAAACTGGGATACACCTACCCATCACTTGAAAACACAGACAGGAATCAGATGAGTCACAGCTAACTATCATTTCTTAATTGCAACAACAAGAAAGAGGCAACACTTTCTATGAGCTTATGCATGCCAGCCTGCAAAGTTCATAGAGCTGCTTAGGTATTCTGCATCTGTGTAATCAGTCAATTATTCAAAAGGGTCCGAAGTTCACTTCAGTTTATGTTTTCCCTTGCTCCTGCTGGAGAGCTGGGCCAGGCCCAAGCAGCAGTCACTGCCCAAGGGTACCTCAAAACCTGCTGCTCTCCTAAGAATGAATTCATGGCTGCTCCAACACACCTCTTCTCCCTGGGGTTTGCTTCCTGCTACCCCTCCCCACGGAATGGGATTTCCCACTCTAAGAGAGCCACTTACTGAAGCACCATCCTGGAGCAGGCCAGCCCGCAGTCCCAGTGGTACAGCTGCTGAATCACTGGCACTTTCAGCTGGATGCAGTCAGCTGTGTGAGCAGGACACAAACAATGTCAATCCATACAGAAATGTTTTTCCATGCCACTAAAAGTCAGCCTGTTCTCAGCACTACAGCCATGGAAATTTAGGAACATGGTTTTGTCTGACTGGCAGGTGGATTTTTTTCTTTCTTAGGAGAACATACATTTAGTATTTCTGTACAGGTAAGCATTTGGTTTAATCTCATACTCCTTTATTGTTCCATACCTAGATCACTGGCTTTCCACCCCTTTTCCCTTGGAAGTTTCTTTTTTTTTTTTTTTTTTCTTTTTTTTTTTTTTTTGGTGGGGTGATGTAGCCACCACCCCCCAACTGAAGCTGTGTCTCTCCCTGGATAACAGCAGGTAAGACACAGGTATTCATCGTTTCTCCTGTGTCTGATTGTACTTCTGTGCCACAAGAGGAGTTCAACCAAACTGGGAGAAAACATAAGATCTCTGGGCAGGAACCTCTTAGAAGCCCCACAGATTTAAACCTTTTCTATAGATGTCTTTTTTCTCAGGGATGGTAATTTACAGAATTTAAACAAAACAAGTTAAAACTTGCAAGTGGCACCAGTTGTCCTTTTGTATTAATTCCATCAAAACCTCAATAGAGAGGGAAAATTAATAATCTCTGCCAAAAAGTCCCAAAATACAAGCTCCATCCTCTGCCTCAGTTTTGTGTTTTTACAGAGTTGGCAGAGTTGGTTTCAGTTTCACCACTAGCAGGACTTGAAGAGTTGTGCCTGTCATTGCCACTTCAGCATTGACAAAAATGAGTTAATCACAAAAAGTTTTTCTCAATAACCTTTGGTCTAGAAAAGGACTTTGAGAAATCTTGTTAACAATGTCCTCTACATTTTATGATGGGAATAAAAATGCATTTGACATCATGTGGACTTGTTTAGTTTTGGGCTAATACAATTTATAGAACTTTTTAGATAATGTTATATTTTTCCTAGCTACTTGTGCCTCTGTTTAATCATGACTTTAAAGAATGGCATACCAGTTGATATATTCAGTCTTTTAAATTCATCTGCCAAGTCCCACATTAACCAAGAGGTACGTGAAAGCTTGAGAGAGCAATAACAAGTTTTCTTGGCCGTCCAGCTTCCAGTCACCTGTTTCCCAACACACCGAGAGCCCTTCAGCGATGGCTGCCGGCTGTCCCGAGTCAAGAGTCCAGCCCGTCTCTGCCGTGCCTGTAAATCACCCTGCGAACCCCTCTGCGCTCGGCCAGCTCCCGGCCGCCCCGACCTCACCGACGGAGCCGGTAACTCCACATCGCTGCTGCGGGCCCAACCCGCAGCACGGCGGCTCGGCAGGACCGGGAGGCCGCCGGCAGCTCCGGCGGGGCCCGCGCTGCCCGCCCGCTCCCGCCGCCCGCCGGGCGCTCTCCCCGGCCCGTTCCGCGGGGCGGACTCCGCCTCCCCGCCGCCCCCTGCCCGCAGCGGCCCCGCCGGCCCGAGCCGGGCTGGGCGGGCCGCACTGACCTGGCGGCGGCTCGCCGGCCTCCCGGGGGCTCTTCATGGCGGTGGCGGCACCCGCCGCCCGTTCACTGCCAGCCCCGCCGAGCCGGCGGCGCGGCCCCGGGGCCCGGCGCTGGCTCCTCCCGGAGGCGGGGGCTGAGGGGGGCCGGGCCCCGGGGCGCTTGCCCCGCGCCGTGGCGGCGAGAAGAGCGGCGGGGTTTGCGGGCGGGCAGGGGCATGACACGGCGGGCGGGGGACGCGCAGCCCTGCCCCGGACCGGGGGCACCGCGGGGCTGCCGGGCTGGCCCCGGGCGGGAGCGGACGGGACGAGGCCGCGCCGCCCCCAGCGCTCGTTCCGGTTCCGGCGCGCGGAGCAGGGCGGGAGGCGGCGGAGGCCATTAGGGGAGAGCGGCGCGGGCGGTGAGTGCGGTGCGGGGTTCTCGGCTCCCTGCGGGGCACCCTCGCTCCATGGGCGCTCTGGGGAGGTACCCCGGTAGCGCCGCATCCCCTGAGGGGCCGGAGGGGGCCGGGTCGGAGCGGCGAGGTGCGGGAGGGCTGGGGCGGCCCCGGCTCCCTCAGGAAAGGGCCTGAGGCTGGGCGCTGCGCCCCGAGCGCGGCCCTGCTGCCCGCGGGGCTCGCAGGGGCCGGACCGCCAGGGGATCCACCTGGGGCTCTTCCCATGGAGGTGCGAGGGGTTTTGTGGTCCTTAAAAGTGAATTTCCCAGAAGAGACCTGGAAAAGACTGGCTGTTGATGTTTAAAGTCTACATGGGCACGTATCTAGAGAAGTGTTATTGATGTATAGTCAAAACACGTGTTGTGTTAAAAAAGTGAGAAAAATTGTGCTTTGCGCTAATGGGAAGGATGATGGATTGTGTAAGTGGAGCTTAATCTACATTTTGCTTTGTATTAAAGGCTTTTGTTTTCCTTGTGCCTCAGGTGTAGAGCCACAGCACTGCAGCCATGTCCATTGGAGTGCCCATCAAGGTCCTGCACGAGGCCGAGGGCCACATCGTGACCTGTGAGACCAACACAGGAGAAGTGTATCGAGGCAAACTTATTGAAGCTGAAGACAACATGAATTGTCAGGTATCTTTTGTTTCACAAGGATGGAGGGAAGGTTGGCTGATCTGGGCCTTGGAAGGCTGAAAACTTGATGAAGAGACTGTTGGTTTTGGTTCTGGGTTAAAAAAAAACTGTACTGCTGCTGTTTTTTACCGTGAGGAAGTGGATTCAACATTACAGAATGCTCCAAAGAGGCCAGAGCTTATTTCCAGTTTCAGAGTAGGATTGGGTATCCCTGTCAGTACGATCAGAGATTTTAAGAGTCTGTCCTGTGAACAGTGTTTTTCCAGAGTTCTTTGTTTTAAGCCGCTGAGTGTAAGAATAAAAACCCCTTGATTTAAGAAACTGCAGCTTATTTAATGCACATTACTGTGGTCATTCCAAGAAGGCCTAACTTTGACTTCAGGCAAGTGCTCATTGAAATCAGAATGTTTTCCTAATAGTTGGTACTAAAATAGCTTTATTAAAGTTATTTGTATGTAGGAAAACAAAAATAATAATGCTTATAAAGGTAATTTTTAAACTGGTGAGAAAGCAAAAGTTCTGGGTGTGTTTGAGTGGTCATGATGCCTTGTGTCACAGCTGAGGCCTTTCTGAGCACTGACTGATTTTTCCCTTCCAGATGTCCAACATAACAGTGACATACAGAGATGGCCGGGTGGCACAGCTCGAGCAGGTGTACATCAGGGGCAGCAAGATACGGTTTCTCATCTTACCAGATATGTTGAAGAATGCTCCTATGCTAAAGAGCATGAAGAATAAAAACCAGGGTTCTGGAGCTGGGCGAGGGAAAGCAGCTATTCTCAAAGCTCAAGGTATGTACAGTTTGTTCCTGGTCCCTCCCCCTGTTTTTCTGTAGATCTGGAAAGCTCATCTCTGTCACTGAGGAGATTAAGCAGTAAGAAGTGAAAAGATGACTGGTTCATACAGTGTTTTTCTGTATGTTTTATCTTACAGTGAGAGTCAAGACTCAGATTGTCCCAATTACCTGAATGTGTGTATTGATGCTATAGTAATTTAGAGGTAGTGAGTAGTCTTGTTGAACAATGCCTTTCTGTTAAACTTAAGAGTTCTGCTTTCCTGCATTTGTGGCCACCAGCTGTTTGAAATGCTTAGGGAAGGATTCAGGTGTTTTTGTTGAGCTGTTGTAGGAAAACAGCTTTAGTTACAAAGATGGTACTTATGCTAATGGCAAGCTGTAATTATTGCCTTTTCTGTAGTTCACTCTCCTTTGTGCCTTCCTCAGGGGATCAGTCTAGTTATTAGGTAGTTGGGTAACAGTCATGAGCCACAAAATCCCTGGGTAACTTCAGTGTGTAAGTGTGGGGAGTAACTTACTGAGTAGTGTTACAAAACCTTGCAAGGGCGTGGGGTTCCAAATCTCTTGTGTGACACAGATTTGTGTGTCAGAAGGAGCATGTGTGAGATGTATGAATATCTCCCTGAGGAGTCAGACTGTGGGACCCTTAGGTTCTGGTTCTTCTCATAGAACGCTTCCTGCTCTCACATCACTTTCTGAGCATTTCCAGGCTCCTGAGCAAGAGACCTTGAGTTTTGTTGATGTTTTGCTTGTCAGTTGTTGAGATAAATATGCAGATATGTCAAATTCATGTCATCCCTGATGTTTTCTTTCTTCAGTGGCTGCAAGAGGAAGAGGCCGTGGTATGGGCCGTGGCAACATCTTCCAGAAGCGAAGATAATTTTGGTCTTGGCCAAATTGCTTTTTTTTTATTAGGGGTGTTAACTTGACTATGTGTGCATTGGTATCAGTTTTGTTTAATAAATGTTTCTGACAAAAACTCGTCTGCTCTTACCTGACAGGACTATTCTTGGGCAAATACACTGTAGGTTGATTTCAAACTCAAGCCAGCTTTGGAAAATAGTGAACTTTATAATAATCTAGTTTTGACCACTTTTGTGTGATGCATTGGTTTTTGAAGGTCATTATGTTTCCTTTTTCTTGTTTAGTCCTGCTGTCATTTATTCTCTAAAGAATTAGAAGGCATTCTTAATGAAGAATTTTAAGTCATGCATTATAAAGTCTTATTAGCAGCTGCATTTATGGAAAATACAGCAAAACAGAGGCAGCTTCCTGAGAAGCAGAGCACTGTGTTCTTTAGCTTTATATGGACCTACAATAGAGGGCCATCTTCAGATCTCTATATTGAACTTGTATTCTTGCATTTCTTATCTTCCTCTTTGGATATGGGGAGAATTTTTCATTAGGAACCCACAACTTTGATAGCCTGAATCTATATTTGCAGTGAAAAAATCTATTCTCACTTTCTTAGCAGTTTTTCCCTGTGTCTGGGAAAAGATGACAGAACATAAAATAGGTGTTTTCCAGGATAAGTGTGAAATGCTTTGTAGATTTGAAAGGTAGTGCAGGTGTGTGAGGAAGTTTTATAACAGTTACCCATTAAACACAATCCAAATGCTGATGTTTTGAACAAAACTCACTATCAACTTCAGCTTTTGATTTTATTATCTACACACAGTTGTGTGTAGATCAGCTGATCTGCAGGAAGCAAAATGCAGTTGTAACTTCATGAAAGTGTAGCATGGGTGTTTTTACTGACTTAAATGGTTGAAGTGTTTCACTGTAACCCTTGTGTACCTAATCACATACTTGCATATGGTCAATTACCGGTCTGTACACACACAGAAGAGCTGCTCCTCTGCCTGGATGCTGTGAAGACTCCTTGTGTGCAGACAGGAAAGTTGAACTAATGTATTGACTTGTTGAATTGTGTGTAAATAAAGCTGTATTTGGTCTCCAGGGAAAGCCCTGCTGCATGTTCTTCTGGGTGGTAGTGATCCTAAAATATTTGCAATGGAAACCTCCTTAGAATGTGTGTAAGGGATACTTGAGCTTAACTCTGAAAGCATTGTAATGTCATCTTATGCCTCCCATGAGGAATGTGTCCAAAAGATGGCAGTCCTCAAACAAGGGACCATTTCCACTGCTGGTGACTGGCTCACCTCTTTTAAAGTTCCTGCTCTCCTTCTTGAGCAATGCCAAGCTGCTGTTCTCTCAGGAGCAGTGGATGTGGCATTCAGCAGCACTGAGGGTGGGGGACAACCACGAATTTTGGAAAGAAACACTAACCCTCCTCAGGAGGTTTGATGGAACAAACTGTATCTGCTTTAAGAAGATTGGAGTAACTTCTGTAGTGCATATCAGCTTTGAAGAAGATACTGGATTTTGCATAAACAAAGAGCTTTGCACTGTTGCTTCAGGTTGAGGCTGAGTCTAGGATGAACTCTTCAGAAAGATACTGTGAGTTTGGTGTTAAAAATGTTGGAGTTTTACCCACTGGTAGGAAAGTCTCAGCCAAGACAAACATCACTTAGCAATTTTTGACTGGAGTAACTGGAATGCTAGTTTGTTACAGGCTGCTTTCCAGAGCCTTCCTATGCTGTGTGTATTATTACAGTGTGATAAATCAAAATTTCCTTCTCACAGACAAGGTCTCACCCACTAGATGGCTCTGTTGGGAAGAGAATGAAGCTCAAGAACCCAGAACCCTCTGGAAAAGAAAAATGCAAGAAATTTTACTTCTGCTATAAAGTCCATAAACTCAAGGGCTATTATAAACTAGCATGAAAATACTCACCTTATTTTCTTTCTTCTTCAGTGTTCCCTGAGTGCTGGCTTCCTACATGGCTGGGTTATTCCAGCTGCTGATTAATGCTGTGTTTCCCTGATACTTGGCTAATTGGGCAAATGCACTTAGATAATGCAGATTCCTCAGTTCAGTAATTTAAGCAATCCATTTCCCTGGGAGGGCAGATACTAAGGAAAGATGCAGCTGTTTTTAACATCTGCACTTATTTGTCACATTTTTTTTAAATCACAAATTGCAGCATTTCTTTTCATTCTTTGCATCACACTGTGTGTGGGCTTATAAATCTCATGCTCTTCAGTGGGATCAGGGCTCTCTATAATTTCCTGCTTTTGACAGAGAGAGACAAGCACTGGCCTAAAGCCTTGTTCCAAACTTGCCCCTTTGATAACACCAGTGCAGGTGCCTTTGAAGTATTGGTGGGACAGGGAATCTGTACTGTAGGTGTCCAAAATGGTGTATGGAGAGTGCAGGTGGAAATTCAACTAATCTTCCAGGGTCAAAACCACACTTTTGCTCTTGTATGAAAACAAGGCATAACATCAGAGAAAAGTTCAAGAAAGTATCACTTGAAAAAAATTGCTTGGCATAGAGGATCTTTCCTCACTGAGCAGGTGCTTTCATCCCATACACGTGCAGCTCTTCTCTCCAGGTGTGTCTAACTTATATTTGATCCTAAAGTTGTACTTTTCTTTAGTTCATTTTTCAATGCTCTTCAGAAAATGTCTTCTAGAAGGGCAAAATGGAGTGGGAAATGTGAATTTCTGCTGCTGGTAGTCAGGATAACTTTCCAGTCCATATCTCTTTGCTACTTGAGCTTTACAGTGAGCTTTCCTGTAAAATAGATGTGATCTATTTCTTTTGCCAGTGAAATGTGAGCAAGAATGAAAGGCTGATGTCCCAGTGGACCAATGGTTTGGTAAGGTAGCAATGGATGGAATTCTG
Source organism: Fringilla coelebs (assembly GCF_963513975.1). NCBI lineage: Eukaryota > Metazoa > Chordata > Aves > Passeriformes > Fringillidae > Fringilla > Fringilla coelebs. The sequence continues at coordinate 3,997,519 of NC_140043.1, read as the reverse complement.
AGGTCTACAAGAATATGTCAGTGATTTAGCTGTTTATTTCTCAAGGGCAAGTGTCAAAAGGGGGGAAAGAGTTCTCCCAGGGATCTTTGTTGTTTCCATTCTGACAGGAGCAAAAATTTACATCTGGACTTGCACCAAACTGATTTCAGCCAGACCTGGTCTTCCTCCTCCAACATCAGGTAAAACTTTACAGGACCCTCCTGCCTTTAGAGGTTCTTTGGAAGGAAATACAGATCTACCACTTTAAAAGCATGGTCATGGAACAGCCTCAAAGAAGTGCTGGTGGGTGAGTGTGTGCAGATCACTTTGCAAGTGAGAGAAGGCTTCACCTGCTCACACCTGCAGACAGGAGAGCTGCTGGGGCCTGAAGTAGCCAAAGCACTGCCTGTCTGCAAGTATTTTCCAGGTCAAGCTGTGTTTTGACTGCTCCAGGTGTCCTGTTGTTCCCTAGACCTGTAATGAGAGCTCTTGATAGAGTCAAGAGTATTTTGGAGGTAGTGAATAAGAACATGCCAGCCTTCCCTGCTCATGGTAACTGTTCCTCACAGACCAGGGTGTGGGATTATTTCACTCCTGGAGGCTGACATTAATGTGCAGTATGAGTAGTAGGTTTGGGGTGGGTTTATGCCACTTTATTCAGACGTTTAATGAGAAAAGTATTTGGGGTTTGTGTGTGAGTTGCTTGTTCCTAGTAGACAGGCTATTATTCCTGGCACAGGAGCAGTCATTGCATAAGCAAGTATTGTGCAGCCTTCTGCTGCTCAGCAGAGACTATCAGAGTCTATGAAAAGTGGACATTTTCCAGCATCGTTAATTCAAGGGAGAATGCTGAAGCCCTGGCAAAGAAACAGATTGTATCCAGAAGATCTGTAGTTATGCTGGGAGAAAGGAAAAGAATTGCAGAAAAACACTATCATTGTTCTTTTGTTGGGTGTACTTCTTGCAGTGAGCATTTAATTTGTTCTTCATTTTCCCTTGCCTGGGGGCTTAAAATCTGTCGTGTGGTTGGGGGTTTGCCCTAATTCCAGCTCACTGGAGAGATGCTGGTACGTCTAATCCAGAGCAAGCTACTGCTTGTGAGGCAAAACTTCTTACATTTTGTCCCTTGGTGCCTAAAATTTTAATAGGGAGTGGAGCCCACAGCCCCAGAGAGGTTTTGGAGCACTGCAGCTGGTGGCCCTCAGCAGACATGCAGTGAAGCTGATATGTGACAATGCACAGACCCACCTGGTGGCATTTTAGGATGTTTATTGATATCTTTACACTCCCCTGAAATCTTGAGTAAACTGTAGGATGAATTGGGTTTTTTTCCCTGACACCATACCCAGCTGAGACACAGAACTGGCACGTGGAGATTTTCACTTTTCTCTAACAAAGAGGTGTTGCTGTTTGTTGCTTCATGATCAAATGAGCTCCTTTCTGTCTCATGTCTCTGAAACAGCTCCACAACAAGCCTGTTTTTGCAAAGCTCAGCCAAAAGTCAGTGTTGTTCCCCTTGAAGAATACTGTATCAAAGGGCACATCAGATGCATCCTCAGAACCAGGCAGCAGTGTGTCATTTGCCTGCAGTCTTGTTCACCTCATGCTTTTTGAGGGCAGCTTGGATGTAGCAGCAGAAGTGCTGTGGTCTGGGGAAAGGAGTGGCTGCACTTAGAGCAAATGTTGCTTCTTCCTTTTCTCTTGGTACTTGTTAGCATTGGCTTTGTTTTGTCTTTTCACTGCAACCTTTCTTTTTTTCTTTTCCAGTTAATGATCCAAATTTGACTTGGAGAAAGTGGATGAAGCTCTAGGGAACTCATTAGAGGCTTTTCATGTCAGAAAAGCCTCATTTCCCTCCAAATACATGAAGCCTAATCCTAAACCTAGGCAGAGATTTATACCATGGGATGTGCTGAAGCTTCTGGCTGGAGGCTCTTGAGAGGGTCCATGTAGGAGATCTCACTTTATCTCCATGGCCTCATTTGAGCCTGGCTTTTACTGGCCCTGCAGCCCCTGGCTGAGCTGCATACCTTGGGAAGGAGCTCTGGGGGTGCATCCTGCTGTCCTGCTTGTGAGAGCCAAGTGTTCACCCAGCTCCAGAGCACCTGGCCTGCTGCTAGCAGGAGCTTTGGGGCTGCCAGTGACACTGTAAAGCACTGGGATTCACACTGGAGCTGAGGGATGGGCCAGTCCAGGGCTGAGGCAAGGGGACAACACTCTGGGCTGTTGTCTCTGAGTTATCTGGTTACACATCAGATCTGTTCCTTTGGCCTCCCCTTGGCTCTCTTTCCATTGCAGTTTCTGAAAAACTAAAACCCCAAAGAGCTGTTGGTAAAATGGGTGGATGGGTTGTGACTTGCTCAGTTTTTCAGTTGCAGCAGAGTTCAGACAAAGGTGCACACATCAAACTGTTGGCTCTGCAAACCAAAAGATTTCAGGGGATCAAGAACAAAGCTCTGCTCAGAAGTCTGACATTGAAACTCAAAGGCAGCTGCCTCTGCTAGTCTGGAAAGGGCCTTTTCCCATAGTTTGTGCCATGTTTCTGTTGCTGAGACACCATGTATTTCGGGGGAATTACACAATTGAATAAGGCCCACATGGTTTTTATAGCTTTTCAAATGCTTCCCATCATTGTGTCCAATGTGGGGCAGATTGACACAAAAATGGACTGGGAGGAATAACCCTCCCAGAAGCTGAGGAACTGGCTGGTCAGAAGGCAGGAAAGTGCCTCTCTTCCACCTTTGTGACACACCCTGCATGCAAGCAGAATGAACCTGCTGCTCCTGTGGAAGGAAATGTCAGTGCCATTGTGGCTCACTTGCTTTTGAGGCCCCTTTGGATGCAGCAGGGGGAGTGCTGGGCTTTGGGAAAAGGAGTTAATGGAATAAAAGCTGACTTTCCTCTGATCTCTTCTGCTGAAGAAGAGTTCCTGTGTGATTATTGTGTTTAGTGGCTCTTCTGGTTTTGAATCAGCATCACTGAACTGGGATCCTGTCAGATCTGAGAGGAGCAGCAGAGGGTCACAGTCAGGCACTTGGTGTCTCAAAGTGGATCCAGAGGCAGTTGTGGCCTTCTGGAGCACTGGCCTCAGCCAGCAGTGTTCCTGTTTTGTTTTGTGAAGTGCTCCTTGGCAGCCTTAAACCAGCTGCTGCATCTATCCTGAGAGCACCTGCTTAAGGCCAGTAAAGTGTAAAACAGGTTCTCTTATCTATGGATAATGTCCCCAGCTGGGGTGGCTGGGCTTCCTGCCAGCTGCCCTTGGAGGCTTTTTCAAGCAGGGACTGCATGGGTTTGTGTTGAGGCACTTTGCCTCTTCCAAGCTTTGAGTCACGTCCTCTGATAGGGAGCAGAGCAATCTCTAAAGGCAATGTTTAATCTTCTCTTGTTTATTTTCTTAAGATGAAACAATTTATATTTTTGACATCTTTGTCAGCAGCTGTCCACTAAGGAGCTTGTCAGCCTGCCCCAAACAGTGCAAACTCCTTTATCTTCCTAGTGCTTGTGATGAGAAATGAATTATAAGTTGAGAAAAGAGCCTTGGCAGTGCAAAAGAAAAGGGCCTTGACAGGTTTTGAAGTGTGTGAAATAAAAAATAGATTAGACAAGTCTGTGCTTCCAGCTGCTTTTTGCATCCTTACCTCAACAAAATAATTACCACTTATTTAGGCAGAAGTGAGGGAGGCTTTTGCTGAGCTCTGTGCTCAGCATATTGCTACCTGGAGCATGCCAAGATGCTTACCTGGGTTTTGTGGTCAGAAGTTGAGGTAAAATACAGGATGGAGTTGCAAGGAAGGTTTTGTCCTCCTAGGCAGGGAGAGAACAAGGGTTTTTCTGTTGGAGTAACTGTTCTTTCTTCCCTCCCAGGCACCAATGGCCTCATTAGCTGTGGTGTTGCTCTTTATCTCCACATGTGGCTGGGCTTTGCAGGCTGGTGCTGTTGGAGCTCTCTGCTGCTGCCTGAGCCTCAAGGAGCCCCAGCTGACAGTGCTCACCAGCATCTTCAGGGGGGTGCTTTACACCTGTGACTTCTCCTTCCAGCAGGCTGCTGCTGAACAGTGTGCTTAAATGTCTCCCAGAGCTGTGGTGAGACTGATCACCTGCTGGGGAAGGGGCTGTGGAGCTGCAGGCTCAGCTTCCTTCCTGCTACATGACACAGGTCCCATCCCAGGCTGACCATCTGCAGCCTGCACGGAGAGGGAGGCTGGCAAACTGAAAATGGTGGAGGCAGAGGCTGGTGTCTGAGTCTTGATACTGAGTGCTGCTCTGAATAGCTGAGATTACAGCAAGTACCTCCTGAGGAGAGTGTTCAGGCTGCTGTGCTACCTGACAGGAGACAGGCTCACTGCAGGGCAGGTGTCCCCTGATTTAGCATCATAACTAAGCTGCTCCCTCTGGGTATCTGTGAGGAGACCTGAATTAGCAGCTCATCCCTTTAATTACCCTTTGAGAGTCCTGAGCTTTCTCATCCAGTGCAAGGAAAGGCTCATTTCAGTTGTGTCATCCTCTCTGGTTGGCGAACTCAGCTTTTATGAAAATTGCAGATTTGGGGTCTCTAGGTCTGCTCCTTGAGCATGCACCTCATCTGTAGGGGGGGCAGGAGCACTTCCCAGTTTGGGATGAGCTGGATGCACTGTGCTGCCCAGAGCCCCTCTCCTATCCATGGCATCAGGAGCTGGCAGGGAGTAGCTGGGTGTGCTGGGATGGTTTCTGCTGAGTTACAGCCCGTCAAAGTTCATTCAAGAAGCAGTGGCAGGACTTTGTAATTTGCATTTTCACATATTTATTCACAACCAGTTCTCCATGGGGAGCTTTCTGTGGCAAAGCAAGCAAGTGCATATAGAGAAATAAACATGCATGCCACAGCTGCTCAGCTGAATCAGTGTGTTTCCCGCTTTATCTCTAAATCCTGGAGCTGCCAACTGGCAGGTGGCATGGCCAGAGACTGGAACAGAATTCCCCTGCAAGGGGCTGAATGTCTCATTCCTGTCCTGCTGGGTAGCAGAGCTCAGACTGAAAGCAGAGCTTTGAGCAGGGCTGGAAACAGGCTGGGGCTGAGCCAGGGGCTCTGCAGGGAAGAGCTGTGTAGGGGTGCACTACACACTGAGGGTCTCACCTCATTTTAGGGGGGTGCTGCTGTTATGGAAAAGCTGGGAAATACCTTGATGCAGAGCCCTAGGGGGACAGTGCTCAGAGCCAAAGACCAAATGTTCAGCAGCATTGCTCACTCTTTGTAGATATGCACTGGCTCACCAGGCAGCTCCAAGCCTTCATTTAAATGCTTTGTGCCCGAGTTTTCTTCTTGGCACACAGCAGAGCGCTGCTCTGCTTAGACTGTAAGAGTTTAAGCAGATCTTGCTGACATCTGAAATACTTTTCATTTTTGCTGAAAGGTATTTTGGAAGGAAAAGAAAAAATTAAAACCATCTCTTCCATAGCAGGGAAGGAAAGGAAGGGCTGAGCCTGGAGAGTGGTGGTAAATGGAGCTGCAGCCAGCTGGGGCTGTCACTGGTGGGCTTCCCCAGGGCTCAGTAGTGGGGCCAGTTCTGTTTCATGTCTACTGATTATCTGGATGAGGGGACCGAGGGCATCCTCAGCTGAATTCACAGATGACACTGAGTTGGGTGGGAATGTTGATCTGCTGCAGGGTAGGAAGGCTCTGCAGAAGGATTTGGACAGGCTGGATTTGATGGTCCATGGACAACTGTTTGAGGTCCAACAAGTGCCAAGTTCTGCACCTGGGTCACAACAATCCCAAACATGACTCCAGGCTTGGGGAAGAGCAGCTGGAAAGCTGCTGAGTGGAAAAGGCCAGTGGCATCCTGGCTAGTAAATGCCACAGTGTGGCCAGCAGGAGTGGGTTGTAAAGCATTGAACAGGACACCCAGGGCAGTGGCTGAGTCACCATCCCTGGAATTATGGAAAAGAGGTGCAGCTGGGGCACTCAGGGACGTGGTTTAGTGGTGGGCTTGGCAGTGCTGGGTTAATGTTTGGACTCAATGACCTCAAAGGTCTTTTCCAACTGAAACAATTTTATGATTCTTTAAGATACTACACTGAGAAGGGAAAATGTGTTGTGAGAAGAGAGCAGGTGGTGACCTTTGTGCAGGTTAACACGAAGGTTATGAGGTCCTGCACCTGTGACTGGAGTGCAGATAGGACTGGGTGCAGCATTTGCAGTGCCAGATTGTAATGCTCAGCACAGTGTCTAATCCCACCTTTCTTCCTCAGTGAACTGGTTTTATTTGGGGCTTTTGGTGGTTGATCAGAGACACCAATACCTTCCAGAGTCCTCACACTCTTGATCACTAGAAAAATATCACCAATTTACTTCTTGCAATGTCTTGTAAAATTAGTAAAGAGCATGAAAGGTGTATCTGTTCCATGTGAATTTGGGTTGTTTTCATATAGGAGCGTTGCTTATATGTGTTGCTCTGAGACTCACAGAGACAATCAGCAGAGGAAGGCAAAGTTACCATTGTTAATTTAGAAGGGTGAGGATTTTTAAGGTGGTTTTTTTTTATATGTCTCATTTTTTTAACTTTTAACTCTTTCAAAAGCTCATCCAAGTCTGAATTCCTGTGGGGACAGATAACTGAGAGGACTTATCAGCTAAATCTCATGAGTTTTACTTCTACCAGCCCCTTGCAACACGAAGGATGGCAGCCTACCACAAATTAACACCCATGTTTCTCTTTCCTTAAAGGAAAGAACCACACTGCCCAATGTGAATGGCACCTGATCCTGTCCCTCAGGCACTGCATGAGGGCTCTGGGCCATATTCCAACCTCTCTGGACAACCCCGATACTCAGACTCTGAAGTGCTTCCCGCTCGTGTCCAAGAGAACTCTTTATTATGTTTACATAGAGCATGAGCAATGTGGAAAACACTGGAAATTCTGCATCAGTGGCTTGGTTTCTGGACAGCACTGGAAATGGTGGTGCAGCTGCTCACGTCGTGGCTGCCTTAGGAGGTGTGCAGCGTGCCACGAGGAGCCAAAGCTTTGCGCTTCCGACTGGGGAGCGCCCGCCCCTGGCACGTTCCCTGCTCGCTCCTCTAGTGCCACAGTTAGGTGCTCAGCTGTCAGCTTTTCCTCAATTTCACTTGGAACTTGCAATTGTAGTACCTTGGAACTTGTAATTGTAGTACAAAAGCACAGTTTTTGAAACCAATCCTACTAATCCACAAGACCGTTCCCATTCCCTCTCCTCCCCCCTCCTCCCAATCCCATCCCAACTCATCCCATCCCCCATGCTCCCACCAACACATGCCTCCTTCCCCTCCCTCTCACCCCGGTCACACAGCAAATATCCTGATGCTGCAGTTCCAAGCCATGTGTCCGCCCCAGCCTATGTGATCCAATGGTCTCTGACCAGGTCCCTTTGTTCAGACGTTCATACAAAACACACAATAGGAAAAAAACAAAACAAAAGGAGCCAGACACAAGAGGGAGACACACTGCCGGGCTCCAGCTCTGGCCTCTGAGCCCTTCCACTAAGCTCCACAGCACTAGGCTCTTGGGGTACCTCCTTTCACACTCTAGGCTGCGGGTCCCAAGGTTTCCAAGGTGCATAGGAAAAGGAAGAAAGGAAGTAAACTACAAGCCTGTTTCTGTTTTAGCTTCCCCCCAACCCCTTTCTCTCAACCCAATGGCTGCTGGAGGATATTCTTGACTCCGACAGGTCTTTTCCCGTCTTCCAGTGAGACCCTGCCTGGGGACCAGGTTCACTGTAAGTCACCGGTTCCTCTCTGGAACGTGGGCAATGGGTTTGGCAGCGAGGGGAGGGAGCGGAACACGTCGTGGGGGGACGACAGGCTTTTGTCTCACAGCAGGTGGGGGGGGAAGATGTCAGGGAAGGCGAGAGAAAAGAGCCAAGGGAAGCCGGTCAAGCTGGCCCTCCGCTTGATGTTTGTACTCAAAACTTCTCCTTGGGGTTGCTTCAGCGTGCCAGCGCCGGCCCGTCGCTCAGTCACCTCTCGCAGCCCTGCCGAGAAAGAGCACGTGGCGGGGCGCTTCCGGCTGCTTCATCCTCTGGCTGGCTGCCCTCGTGCCCGCCGGCGATCTCAGAGTCGCAGTCGAGCGCCTCATAGATGGTCGGCAGCGTGGTCTGCTGGCTGAGGCGCTTGCGCAGGCCCACCAGCAGCGGCTGCGGCATGGAGGAGACGTCCACGTTGTTGCCGAGGTCAACCCAGGCCAGGCAAGGGAACTTGTTCATGTCCTTCATGGTGTCAGTCAGCTCCTTCATGGTGGCCCGCGTCAGCCGGTTGCCGTTGAGGGAGAGGTGGGTGAGCTTGGGCAGCGCCCAGAGGAAGGGCAGCAGCAGGCGCACCATGTCGTCGTTGAGCTCCGTGAAGCTCAGGTCCACCGAGGTCAGGCGGTCGCCGTTGTTCTGCAGGTAGTAAGCCATGCGGTGGACGTCCCGCATGGTCAGGGGGATCCCGGACAAATCCATGGAGTCCTGGCTCACCTTCTTCTGCAGGCTGGTCTTCAGGCTGATGGTGGAGAAGGGGAGAGATCATGAAGGTTTAAGCATCGTTAAGGGGAGCGCTCCCATCCATCTCAGCCAAGTGAGAAAGCATTTGGGACAGGGAGAACTCATTAACAACATGGGCTAGAATGTTAGGGAAAGGGTTAATAGAGCTCACCGGGGAAACAAGCACCATACCTCAGGGCAGACTGTGCTGGGGCTTTGCTGTGTATTTTCAGCACTTGCACATAAACTTTGCCAGAACTGGCTCAACACAGGTTGCTAAAGTGTCTCCCACCAGCAGATGTCAAAGGGTTTGTCTCTATGTGCCCATACAGGCGCTTATGCATAGAAAGCAAAAATAACCAAGGCAAGCAAACTGTCCAAAAGCACTGGTTTATTCTGTGTGGGGGCTGTTTGTGAGCTGCCTCTCCAGGTGAATGCCAAGGTCTGTGCTGCAGAGGAGAGCCGTGTTAAACGTCTGAGAAATGGATGTTTCATCGGGAAAACAATAGAGAGGCAAAATGCACTCCAGGAATGGATTTACTGCGTGTCCCTTTAAAAGCCTTCACAAGCAGCACTTAGTCAGTGAGCAGCACCAGTGGCTGTGCCTATTTGGGTCTCTGTGGTCAGCAGATCATCTGGGATCTGCTGCAGCTGTGAGGAGGCGGGGAGGGCATAAGGGTGCTAAGAGATGGCTTCAGCTATTTCTTTTATTGTCTGCCTGGCCAAGGGAGTGAGGAGGAGATGGGAAAATTGTGTCTTGGGGCCGCTGGGTATGCAAAGGGAACGGGGTGTGGAGCTTGATGATGGCCTGTGGGTTTGTAAGAGTGCTGTGAGAAGTGGGAACTGTGGGGCTACAGGAGCTGCTGGGGGATGCGCTGCAAAACTGAGTAGAAACGTGTGTTGGTGTAACATAGGAGAACCTAATCTCTTACTGTAAATTGTGTTAGTCCTGCTGCTCTTTCAGACCCATCTTGCCTTAAGGACACAGTAGGAACCCCCCTAGTCACGTGCTCAGGGGGTCTTGTAAGTGCCTTATTGAGTTTGGGAGGATCAGGGTGGGTTAAGCATTAACCACCACTTCCAAGTCCCCACTCTTCCTGTCTGGCTCTCTGTAGTGTCCTGCACACCTGTGGCACAGCCAGTCCCTGAAAGCAATGGGGACATGGGGACGTGCAATCTCCTCGGAGGAGGCTACAGCACCGCAGGAGCTCCCGTGGCAGGTGAGAACGTCCCTCCAAGCCTCAGTACTGCCAGGCTCTGCTGGAGCTGTGCAGAGGATGTGGCACTGCCTCTGCAGCTTTGCTTTACATATGCAGTTCATGGCATCCTAGAAATTTCAGCCTTTAATAATCCCCTGTAAGCATGTGTTGAGATAGGTCAGTAAATGTGCACCAGGGCAGCCCTTGGTAGACACATTGAGCACTGGCACAAACCTGCAGATGCACTTCTTGTAGGAGCATGAGGCAGAAAGACCTCATGGCCTGCCCTGTCAATTCTTAAGCCCACAAATTCCTGCCCTGGGTTTACCAGTACTTTCCTCAGGCTACTTCTATGTGTCCTTGTATTTCCCATGGGAATTCACTGTGCAGGGCTGAAACCATATCTGCAAGCATGCATTTGGACTAAGGAGCTCTCATGGCAGAGAGCTAATAACAGCATGAATTAACTTCTATTCAGACCTGAAGTATTGTAAGTAAAATATATTACTTACTAAATATTTACACATCAGATGACCCACACTACACCTCAGAGTAGGAGGGAGAGGGGAGCAGTGCTTGTCTGTCCTGTCAAACGGGCAGGGACTGATGTGCTGGGGAATTATAATTGGTCTGAGCACACAAGGGAGGTCTCCAAAGGGCCTTGAAGATGGTACTTGATATCCCTCCACTATCTGAAGAATTAATTGATCCACCACATTGCTTGTAGCAGCAGTGCAGTTCTTTTACCTGCTGCAGCAGCAGTTGTGAACTGTGCATGATGTGGTCTGGGTGGCACTGAGCAAGTCTCCCTTTTCCTGCTATCCAAGACATGCTTGAGATCAGCCCAGGCTTCTGGGAGCTGTATTTCTTCAACTCTCTTGAAAAACAATGTGTGTGTTTTGTTATAGTTTGTCACCAATCACTGGCAGTGGTGTAGCACAGTCTACCACAAAAGAGGGTTCATCTTGTATGAAATTTATCAGGGACCAGCCTCGAAGCTGGAAACATCTCAGGTTTCCCCTAGCACAAACAAGAGTTATCCTTTTAATCATGGCTAGGCATTTTATCTGGGTGTTTGATCTGGAGTACTTGTTCTAGCAGAACAGAGCATCCAATGCACAGTGCAGGTGTGCATTCATGTGGATCAAGTGAAACAGGGAGAAATGCAATGGAGTGTGAACCTGAGTGCACAGGGTAACTGTGCCCTGTATCCACAAGGGGCTGGTACAAGAGAGACAGCAGCCTTCTCTGGCCTGTAGGGGTTTAGAATAAGGCTTCCTTGGGAGTGTGGGGAATGGAGGATAAACAAGCATAGAAACAAGGCTGTCACTACTTCAGTGCCTGTTTTGTACAAACACAGCCTGTGGCTCCTGGAAATTCTCTTCCCCAGCGCTGTCAAAACACGGCAGATCCCGGGTGGGTGGGGGACACAGAAAGGAGACACGAGCACAGGGGCACATTCCCCTTGTCTCTGACTGTGCAAAGCCTCCTCAGACCTTCCTTTCTGTAAAGCTCCAGGGCAGGAGCCTGGTTTGGAGTGGGGATGGGAACCAGGCTGGAGTGGGGACCACTGGAGGGCACGTCTGAGCCGGCACCGCTCTGCTGCCGGCCCTCGGCATCCAGGTGCCGCCGTTCCTGCCCTGCCTGCAGCAGCAGCTTTCTCAAAAGGGGACAAGTCTGAAAGGCTCTTGGGGTCCCCTCTGGAGCGACTTGGCTCTGAGTGCAGACAGTGATGACTGAAGGGAAATGTCTGAAAGACAAACGCGATGTGCTCGTCTGCCTCCGCTCCCCTCCCCTCCTGTGACTGCCGTGTGGAGGCTGCAGTAATAAGTCACAGATCGTGCTCTCACCACAACAGGTACCTTCTGCTGCTCTCCCAGCAGCGAGCCAATACCCCAAGGAGGCTTTAATCAAGCAGACAAATTATCTTCCCATAATTGATTCTCCAGACTGGACTGCTCCTGGCTGAATGTACTTAAACCCTCCTGTCCTGTGCCAGAGCCCGCCCTCCCTTCTTTGCTGGCTTGTTTTCCTTTCCTTTCCTGTGTTTTTTGCTGCTTCCTTTTGCCCTCATTGCTGTACCTGCCAGGGTGACTCTGGGCCTCCTGTCTCAGGACTGGGGGCTGCCTCCTGTGTTTAAGCCGTTCTCTTGCCTATAAAAATGCCTCTTGTAGGGATGTGTTTGTAGGAGCCTCATCCTGGTGGACACAGCCCTATGCTGCAGCCAGGCCCTCAGCTCTCTGGTAAGTGCTGAAGCATGAGATGCAACACCCCACGCATGCTGTGAACCCTCCCTGGTGTTTGTGTGCTGCTCCAAGAGGCACAGCTAAACCCCCTCTCTAGCACAAGGCATAGAATAGCTACCCAGTCACTGCTGCTTTAGAAGAAAACGGATCTGCAGTCAGAAATGGGTCAAGGAGATGTGGGTAGATGCTTTACTCTGAATTCTCTGACACTTGGTATTGCTTTGGAGGTCTGTTAAGCTCTGTTTCTTGGGGGGAGAGGGGGAGAGTGATACACAGGGCACCAAGCTCTCAGTCACTTGTGCAGCAGCTGAGAAAATACTAGGTTTATTTCCAGGGAAATGGGTCATGTATTATCCCCTAACTTCTGCACTTGAAACAGGCTTTAAGATTGCTTCAGCTGCAGAAAGCTTTTTCCTTTTGTGTGAGATACAACAGCTACTTAGCAACGTGGCTCTTGATGCCCGTGGGACTGGTGGCCAGAGGCTGCAGAGCACTGGGGGCTGGATTAACCCAATTAACCCACTGCTGCTGCAGTTGGGGCTCAGGGCACGTTTGTGACTGTGAGGATTTGCATCTCTCAGGATCTGGACCCTGGATGCAGGGCAGCAGACTGTTTGTATTATCTGCAGCAAGCCTGGAGAGGAAACAACCCCCCACTCCCTCAAATTGCTTGCAAGTGAGAAATTCTTGGAAACTTTGAGCAAGAAACATGGACAATGAGCAGCCCAGCCCCTACTGCCTGCCTGGGGGTGCAGCATCCAGTGAGGAATGGTGCTGGCCCACAGTCCTGTTTCTAAAGGATCAGCCCCCTGCTTGCAACCCTTGTCCACCCCTGCTGAGGGATGGGAGCTCTTTGAGGTACATCTCCTTGCTTCTCAGGTGAAAGGTTTACTCTGCATTGTTCCCAACTCCCTTCTGGGGATCTGGCCTTTCTCCCATGGACAAGGAGGCAGTCTTCCTCCCACCCTCACTGCCACTTATCCCTCCCCTGGGTGCCAAATCTCCTCTTCAGCAGCAGTCCCTAGGCTGCACTTTGAGCCTGGCTATGGGAGATCCACCCTGGATCAGTCCAGACAGAGCAGGGGCCTGAGAGACCTGTGGGTGTCTGGAAAAAAAAAATCCTCTCAGTGAGAAATGTGGGCTGGGAAAGAGGTGAAACCATTTTGTGCCTCCCTGGGCTTTATTTTGGGATAAAAATCTTCCTCTTTCCACTAACACCCAGCCAGTGTTCCAGCCCCCTGGGAACTCAGCTATTATAAGCAAATACAGAGCTGTCTTGAAATGGGACAATTAGGAGACCTGAAATTAATTGCTAGTTGTTTGTCTCCAGGACCTGTCCCAAGAGAATTAACCCTCAGGCCATCTTCCAGGTCCTTCTTGGAGTCCATGAAGCTGCAGGCTCAGCATGTTTGTTTTTTCTATTAGCACTGAATCCCATCCATTTCTTGCTCATCAGCTAAATTCTCTGGTAGCAGCACCCAGGGGTGTAATGGCTCTGTTGGGACTTGTAGCAGTCCCAGTGGTGTCTGGCCTCTTGTTAGCTTTGTGGGCTTTGGGGGAGCTGGTTCAGCCCAAGAATGTTGAAGTTCCTGGAGTCCCAGCTCATTTCCTTTTCTCCATGCTATGGAGAAAGGCTGGGAAGAGACAGTAGGAGACAGAATTTTGCTAATGAGGGGTGCTCACCACTTCATGCCTATTTCTCTGGAGAACTACCAGCTTTCGACTCCTCTGTCTTTTATTTTTACATTAAATTTGTCTCCAAATATAAAACTTTGCTGATGCCAGAAATTCCCATTAGTGGATATCCCCTCTGTCATTAAGAGGCACTGCCAGGAGTGGCTAATTAGCCATGAGTCAGGTATCTCTCAGCTGCTCTTTCTTGCACAGAACCTCAGGCATGTCTGGATGGCATCCCTGCTTTGAGCAGTGATTTAGGGGATGGATTCTGAGCTTTTTAATTGCCTACTTAGCATAATCTGCTTGCTTTGCTTCCCCAGTGGCACAGGAGGCTGCTGTGCAGGGCTGGCTAATGCAACATGAAAAAGGAAAGAGAAGCCTCAAAAGTCCTGACCTAGACCAACCCAGCCCCAGCTGATCCAAGGCTGGGAGGATGGAGGCAATGCACACCCAGGCCACTTCCTTGACAATCCCTCAGTCACATCTCCATCCTTGTGCCCTCAGACCAGCTGTGGAGAGGAGGCAAAGGCAGCCCTTCTCCTGCCTCACTCCCTCTGCAGCTGGCGTGGGACAGGGAAATCTGTAGCTCTTGATGTAGCTCAGTGCCTTTTTTTTCCTGCCTCTGCTGTCACTTTGTCCTTGAAGGTGTGTTCAAGAAACCTGTGAACCCTTGGCCTTCCTCCTGCTGCTACTTGATCTGTCCAAGGCCTCAGGTTGTTTCCTTTCCTTATTTAGGCCTCTCCTAGCAAAGCAGGGAATGCCTCCTTGCTGTAAATGTCCTGTATTGACCATGTCCTTGTCAGACCTTCAGCTGGGTAAGAGTCACAAAGGCACAAGGTCTCTGCTGATTGCTTTGAACTGCCTCCTTCCACCCAGCCTCTGTAATTTCACTCACTGTCTCTCCACAGAAGTGTCCTGCTTCTCTTGCCTGCCAGTCTTGGCCTTTTTCCTCCTGACCCTGGCAGGGCAGTGTCAAGCTGCTGGCTGACCCTTTCTGCCACCTCCAGCAGCCTTTCCAAATGTTTGGGCCCTTGATGCTGCTGGGAGCCCTGCTCAGGGGCAGTGTCTGGGATGCTCAGTGATGTAAGATGAGGGCACAATTCCTGCCTCCATCCACAACTCATCCACCAGCTCCTGTCTGTCCATCTGACACCTCTGTGAGCAGCAGCTCCCTGGAAGCAGTGTGTGGGGCAGCTCCTGTGCTCCCATATGATGTTTGCCATGTGGCTTTGGTTAAGTGACTTGGCTCCCTCTCACCAGAGCAGGAATGATGGTGCCTGTTTACCCTGTTGCATAAGGGTGACACAAAGCTGTAGTTAATATTCTCCTCATGCCATGAGAAGGCTGGGATCTCATCTGCCAGAACTGTCAGCCTCAGTGCTGAGTGATGTTTTCAAGGAAAAAAAAAATGATGTGAAGCCCTTTAGAGCTGTTTCCTTGAAGTCCTCTAGACACAAGTGCTTTCACTGCATTTTAAAAATGCACCTAATGCTGCAATGCCTGGCCAATGCACATCAATAACAGAAAGGCAACAATAAACCCAGAAGGGATGCTGGATTAGCCATGATGAAATTCACTCAGATGAGCAAAGTAAAGCTGTGGTGAGATTTGTGAAAAGGAAAGGCCATGTACATGTGGTGTGGGAGTTAACTCCATACACACCACTGCCTTTGCTCTTCCACTGTGTGAAAAATCTGGAGGGTTTTTGTCACAATTCTAAAGCTGTGTCTGCCGCCTGCCTGGTTTGTGGAGTCAGGTTTTATCCTTTGCACTCAGGAAAGGAAGGAGTTACACTGAAGGAGCCAGCTCTGGGGATGATGCAAGTGGAAGATGCATTAAGGTTCCCTGACACAGCCTGGCCAGGACAGTTCAGTGGTAATCCAGAGCTTCCTAATCACAGTACCAGACTGTGATCCAGCTCTCCAGACAAAGGCACTCTTCACCTGACACCCTTCTCCCTCTCTGCTCTGAACTGCAGCCCAGTGTGTCTGGCCTCAAAAAATAATACACCCTCTGGGTCCCACCCTGTTCTGGCAGCAGATGGTGTCAGTTTTCTTGAATTCAGCATGGCAAGAGGCCCCAAGAATTCTGAAAACAAGAATTAATAACACCTGAAAGTTTTGCATCTGTCAAAATGCCACAGAAGTGGCACTGATAGCCTAAAAGGTCTATGTCTGTATGAAGCAGCATTTCTTAATCCATTACTCTTTACACACTAAACATCAATTTAATGAGAAGTGAAGCTGGAGTTATACAACACTCCAGGATGTATTCTGCTCGTTAAGTGGGAGTGATCTATACAACTGTAAAATGGTGCTAAAACTAAATTCCCTCTAGGATATAAAGGACTGAAAATTGTGTAGTAGTTATGCTAGTCCCTGCTGCAAAAAAAAAAAAAAAAAAAGAGCTGCAGAAATCTTATCCTCCAGCTTTTGAGCTTTCAATTTTAAAACCCCCAGAGTAAATCTGCAAGAGCTTTTCTTCCTAGTTTGGTTAGGCAGCCAACCCAAGTAGGGCAGAGCCAGTGGGGTGCAGGCTGTTGGCTGCAAACCTGGGACAGGATTTTGCAGGAACTGAGCCCCTTCTTTTCAGTGTGGCAAACCAGCCTGAGCATCACCAGGGCAGCTGAAATAGCCCTTTGGGTGACTGCA
This sequence comes from Fringilla coelebs, assembly GCF_963513975.1. NCBI lineage: Eukaryota > Metazoa > Chordata > Aves > Passeriformes > Fringillidae > Fringilla > Fringilla coelebs. The sequence continues at coordinate 3,981,295 of NC_140043.1, read as the reverse complement.
CAGCTGGGGACTGCAACCCTCCCTTGTGCCAGGCATACAGCCACTGCAGGGAGCCCACAGGCGTGGATCAGAGGGCAAATTGCCTCCCAGCTTCACCTTCAGCACTTTATCAAGCACAGAAACCAGACAGAGCCTGGGCTGGATGTCTCCTGCTCCCTGCAGCTGCTGTTGCATGGACTCCATGGACCCACATGAGCCTGGAGACTGAAACAGCAGTGCTTGAAGAATGTCTCTCATCCTTTTTGCTTTACCAGCTCCTGGGTGGCTCAGGTGTGTACCTGCTGGATGTGGGTCCCACTGAGAGCAGCTGGGGATGTAACTGCTGTTGGTTTGTTTGTGACCCACTGGTTTGGCAGTGGGGACAAACACCTGGTGCATGATCTGACTCCAGTATCACACTACCACATCTCCACAACAGCCCAAATGTAATTAAAACCTGGCAGATGTTCCAAGCTCTCTGTATGGCTGGGCTTGCTAATTATCTCCTGGACCCATCTAACATGCTGCAGAAAGTAGAAATTGCATTTCAGAGAACAAGGGAGTCAGGCATCAGCTCTGTGAAAGCCAGATGCCAAAGCCCAGGAAGCTGCGAAAGCAAGAGGAGAATTTGGTTTCTGAATGTGGTCTCCATGCACAGATTCCTCCCTGCTGTCCTTAACCCCCACTAGATTTTAAAAATTCCTTCAAAGTACTGCTGCTACACCCATGCTCTTTGCAGGACCCAAGGAGCAAGAAGGGTGCAAGCCAAGGGCACAGGGTTGGAGACAGACACTGTAGTAAAATACTCCCACCAGCAGACAGAGGGAAGTGCAGAATTTGGATCCTGTAAAAACAGCCTGCCTAAACAAACTTATGCCTTGGTATCTCCAAATGAAGCAGCTATTTCTTGCCTTCCTGCTACTGGCAACACCCATTTTCTAGCAGCGGCCTCAGATGCCAACTCTGCAGGCGTCTTCTGCTGCAAACTGCAAACCATTTCATCTCCACACTTAAAAGAGAAAGCTCTGCTGTTAAATATTTCATCAAAATTAATTTGTGCCTTATGTAACACATTGTAACTGGGTGTGGTAGGCAGGCAGGGCAGACCTATTGCATGTTGCCTTGTTGCTCTCTCCCTGCTGGTGCTCTGTACCTGGCCAATACCTGGGGCCTGACCCCTCTGTGTGGGGTGCTCACTGGACCCAGGGCTCTTCCTCTGGCCACAAACCTCCCCTCTGTTGGTACTAAGTGATGGGTTTGCAGCACTTTGCAGTCCTCTGCTGTCCCCAGGCTGTGCAATCACAGGGAACACTTCCAGTTTGACCCTTCATCCTCAAGTCCAGCTGGAGAAGAGGTTTGCCTGCAAGCAGGAGTTTGGAGTTCTGAACTACTTCTCTTAAACTTGGGAGGGGACAGGGATGAGGTCAGAGCTGCCATCTGTATCCTGCATCTCCAGTATTTTGCAGGGTCCTACAGGGAAAATGTCATTGAGTGAGTTTGGAAAAGGACTCACTCACTCTGAAAGCTCAGTCTTGCTCTGAGCTGTGGTTGGCACCTGCAAAGCAGCACAAACAGTGTTCCCTGTGGGCTCCTGGGGGTGAGAGCACTGGGAGTGCTCAGCTGCTGGCAAAGTGGGGCTACAAGTGCAAGAGGCAGATGGCCTGGAAGTCATGGCATTAGGGATTTTATTCCTTAAGACGCACTGGGAACCTGCCTCTGAGTCAGAATGAAAGGTATGATGGAAATGTCAATTCTCATGGGGGATTTTAAGTTGCTGGCACACACATCAAAGACCAAAAGCATCAGAAAAGCCCAAGGCCATTCTCAGAGTGCTGCTGATTTTGCATTTCTTTTTATTCTATCCTGCATTTATTCCTGTGAATCTAATGGGGCTGACATGAGCTCTTTTCTTAGTCACTTCTCTGTCTTTTCTTCAGCAGTGGTGATCTGTGTCACAGGAGCAGGGTTTGCTCCAAGAAAATGACAAGAGGAGGAGTGGATTTAAAAGACATGGGGATTGCTCTTTATCTGGGCAGAAAAACCAGCAAGTGTCAAGGAGGGAACAAGTGTGGGTGTCCAAATACACTTCTGGAAGTGAAAAGCAGCTGCCATCCAGCAGCTGTCAGTGACCAACATGCTCTGATTGGGTTCTCTGTGCATCTGCACCATCCCAGGGCCCTCTCCAGGTGCTGGCAGAGAAGTGGGAGCTAAGAAGGATGGTGACCTCTCTGCCAGCCTCCCCAGAGCGGTTCCTGCTGAATGGGGTGATCAGCTGGGGGTAGTGCCTTGTAATGGGACACTTTTCCCACCATCAGGGAAGCTTTAAACTAGGACAAGGTGTGATGCAGGGCTGGGAACAGCTCCCTTTGGCACTTGGGGGTTTTTGCAGGCTGGCAGCCCTGGCCATGCTCCTGGGGCCAAACACCCTGCAGGCCCTGCAGGAGGGGTGTCTGTGCTGTGCACTCAGGGGGGATTGATTTCAGTGCACTTCAGAGAGGGTGAGGAACTGTCACACCACACGGGAGGGAGCAAATGGCAAAACACATCCAAGAGAGGGCTGCTGGGGCTGGGCTGTGGAAGCTGCTGTGCACTGCTTTCAGTCCTGCCTCTCTGAGGAGGGAGTGGTGGCAGGCTGGGATGGGTTGCCCAGGCAGATCCCCCTCTGTGCCCTTCCACACAATCCCTGCTGGGCTCTTACCACACTTGGGACTTCCTGCGGGGCATCCCGTGCCGGTGCCATTTCGAGTGTGGGGTCAGGTGGTAAATCAGCTGCCTGCAGATCCTGTCTGAGGATTTCCAGGGGTCATATTCCTGAAAGCAAAGGGACAACTTAGACTGCCTGCACCACAGCAGAACATGAGAAAAGGAGGAGGGCAGAGGAATATGGGAAAGGAATAAAGATGGCAGTGGAGCAGGGTGGTGTATGTAAGGGAGCAGATGAAGAGAAGGGAGAACGGAAGAGGAATGGTGAGAAGGCCTGAGATGCCTCTGCCACATGCCAGCTTCTCCTGGGCTGGAGGAGGAGCAGGAGGAGTTCTGCACTGCCAGGAAGAACCCAGCCTAGCCAGCAGGGCTACAATTTCCCAGGCTGCCCAGGAACAAATGAAACTCAGAAGAGGAGATCGTTTTCCAGGGCTGAGGCAGGGGTGACTGACAATGCTCAGACCCCTGCACTGCCAACTCCTTGTGTTACAGGAGTTGTGCTAAATTTCTCTTCATTACCTTGCTGCTGTGCTTCCCCACACTCTGTCTCTGGACTACCTGCTACCCTGATGTGGAAAGGTCACTAACTGGCACCCTTGCCCCATCCCCGAGGTGCTTCTTGCTCCTCCTGCAGTAACACACTGACTCCACAACCTCCTGTGCTCTAGCTGGGAGATGTCAGGACAGGGAACTTTGGCTACTTCCCCATGGTCCATCTTACTTCCTTGCAGTCCACTCTGCTGCTGGAGGTTTGAGTTTGGGAGCTTGCAATGCCAGCAGTTCCCTCCCGCCCCTGCACTAACTCGTCAGGAAAAGAAGGCACCCACATGGTTGCTGCCTTCCTGGGTTATTTTTGCACATGTTCTTTGGTGCCATGACTTGGAACAGAACCTCTTCCTCTGCTGCAGCAGAATGGCAAATGGCAGCTGCTGAAGGCTGGGACTTCTGTCTTCTCTGTTGTATTTTCCCATTGCTGACAGACACCTGCATTGCCACCCCTCAGCCCTCCAGCCACGGTGCCATTTAGGGATTTGATAGGTGAACACCCAGTGAAGCTGTCAGGGAATGCACTGATTTATTCCTTACTGTGAGCAGTTAAAGTGCAGCACTGGGGGCCAACAGCTGCTCTGTGACTTTGCTCAGCAGTCCCTGAACCAGCTGAACTCCCCAGGCATGCACTGCCAGCATGTGGCAGCTCTCCTGTGCCAAGGGGAGAGGGATCCCAGCCTTCTGCTCAGCTGAGCATCCCCTGATCCCCATCCCAGCTTCCCTAGGAACCCCACAGGGACTGGCCCATGCCTTTGGCTTATGTGCCTTGTCCTAGAGTCCCTCTGTGCTGGCAGGGCTGCAGCTGGCACTCTGCTGTCACCTACAGCAGCAAACCTCTCCAAGTGGGCGCACGTGCACAGCAGGCTCGGCACAGCAGCTGGCACAAAGCCCTGCCAGCCACTGTGGGCTCCCAGCTGAGAGCTCCCCTCCTGTTCTTTCCTGTGTCCTCTCTGATTTAATTTCCACTGACAGACTGGGAATTGCACTCAGCCTGCCTGCCTGTAATGCAGTTACACCCACCAGATGTTCAGCAGGGTCGGAGAGGGGACGTGGTCTGGCATTGTTCTGGGAAGGGTGCTGGTGCTGCAGGTGCTGAATTTCTACGAGAATTTAATTAAATAATTAAACCTCTGCTGGCTTTGAAGGGCAACTCAGGTGCCTTAGGAATGGGGAACATCTTCCTTAGGAATGGGGAAAACAATTTCTTGTGTAATGGTACGTGTGTCAGTGCATTCATCAGGCATGAAACTGGAGTGGGGGGATAGGCAGGTGTATAAAAATGGTAATGTGCTATCTGCCAAACACATGGGTGTTGGATTAGAGCAAGATCCCCTCCTGCTGCCTGCCCTGAGGGGCACTGCACACCATGGGCTTGAAGGAGGTCTGGTAGAACAGCTGGAGACGAGGTCAAGTGAAGTGTGGTTAAAGAGATACCACTGCTACAACCCAGCCCTTCTTTCAATGCTCCCATGAATTACACACACATTACTCTTGGAAAGGGATTTTCTTTTTTTCAGGCTGTGCTGCAGCCTAATAATGATGATTAAACTTTGGCTAAGTGTGGTTTGTCTATTGAGACATGACTGGTTAATTGTTATCAGTGAGCCTCAGGAGATAGCAGAACAAGGTTAGAAATGCCACTAATCTACACCAGGCATTCCCTGGGGCACTGCTGCTTGCTCTGAGCTCTGTGTACTTAATATCTCCCTTTCAATAAAGAAATTCACTCTATTCCTCTCCTTATAAAGCAAACATGACACTTGCCAAGCCTAATGAGCAAATGGGTACATTGCAAATCCAAGTGTCTGTGGTGGCAAAGGGTAACAGAAAGAGATGCTGGTTGTTGCAGTGGGACTGGGACATCTGTGATGTTTGTCTGTTCTCAGCCCTGCCTTTCTGTCTCTGCTCTCCTCATCCTCTGAAGGAAAGTGCTGCAGCAGGCAGGGATACTGTGCACATTACACATTTACTTCCTGAACCCCCAGGGGCAATATATTCCTGCAGCACCATTCTCTGTGGGGAACTCTGAGAGTTTATGGGGAGAAATAATGCTGGGTTGAGGTAGTTACATATGGCAAAGGGCCCAGGAAGAGATGTGGTTTTCATGCCAAGATCTCTGCTCTCCTCTGCAGCTCCACGAGCCTCCCATAAGCTCTAATAGCTTTGCTGTAATCTAAATTGCTTTGAACCCCTGTGACACCAGTGATTATGGTTCTCTGCCCTGTCACTAAGTTTACTATGGGCACAAAAAGTTATTTCCTAATATCTGTGCACATAGCCATCCCCTCCTTCAGCTGCATTCATGTTCTGAGGTAGTTTTAACTGATTTCTACAGAAATATGCCCCACAATCCACATGCTGCCCCTCCCAGGGCACACTCTGCCCGGCTCTGGAGGATGGATTGCAGCTCCAGCTGCCCCAGGAGGGCTCTGCATCAGTGCTGTGCCACAAAGCATTCACTGAGCTGAGGGAGAATTCACCTTTTTGGGACATTGCAGATCTCTGGCAAGGCTCATCAGCAGGTCATGGGAGATGGGATCCACCAAGTTGAGGAAAGTTGCGTTTTTGTAGAGCACTTCATTGAGAAATGTTCCTTCCAGTCCTAGGTCCTAAAACAAAAGCAGACAGTCAGGCACACAGGCTTCCTCAGAGCTATATGTATGGGAAGTTCTGAAAGCAGAAATAAATCTGCTGCGGTGCCAGCTGGATGCCCAGGACAGGAAATGATCCAGCAGAGGTGAAGCAGCCGTGCCTGACCCAGCCTTGCTGTGCTGGGGGTGCAGGCAGCCAGGGAGCTGAATGAGATGCAGTGCTAATTTGAGCTGGTCCACCTTATTCCCACCTACCACAGGAAGGTGAGAATTTTATCATTTCCAGGCTGGAGAGAATTAACTTCAGAGAAACACAGTTTTGTCAGCTCTGTGTGTGAATCTGCTGAAGCAGCCAAGCAGGAAGGCTGCCTCTAAAGCTGCTGCTCCAATCTCAGCTTTTCTGGAAGGATCAGACCTTCCTCAGGTATTTAGATGCTGCCATATGCCCTGGTGGTGGCTGGCTGAGCAGAAGTCCTGCCCACCTGTGAGAGTTTAGCTGTGCTGAGAATGTCTCAGGATGGGGTGCAATGGTAAATTTAGAGGTGGCTTTACACCACAGTCAGAGGAGCTCCTCTTCCACAGTGTGAGTTAGGGGAATATCTGTGGTGCATGCAACTTATCTGTGTGGAGCAGGGGATGGGGCACCTTTGGAGGAAACCTCAGCATCTTTGGGAACAAAAAGCCTTCCTGGGTTTGGATAATACTGCAAAGAACGAAGCTGTTTATTGCTAAGGGAAAGCACAGAGCTAATATGCTGACAGTTATTATAACAAGAAGGTACCCCAGAGCTGTGAAAAACAAACAAATTTTTTTTTAAAATGTGGGAAAGAGAGATCACATATTCACATGTGAAAAAAATACCCTAGGAGTAGAGATGCAGAACAGAAAAACTCTCTAGTAGGGACAGTGCTGGGTTTGATTCAGTTGATAAGGAGGGCTCAGCTAAGGGAGGAAACAAGTCTTCTCCCCATTCTGTATGCAGCTGACAGGAGAAATGAATAAGCAAATGGGTGCCCCATATGTTCACACTGCTCTACTGAGTGTGTGTTTCAGACACCACCCAGTGACTGGGAGCTAAAAAAAAAATGGAGTGCGAGGGGGGGAAAAAGCTGGATGTACGCACATACATCACAAACAGGGACAGAGCCATAGCTGGCAGAGGTCTGGGATCTTAACTCCAAGCACCAGTCAAAGCCAGTGCTGCATCCTGCTCTGGAATTGCTGGATTGAGCAGAAAGCACAACCCCAAAGAGACCAAAGGAGAACAAATGAAATATTTTACAGCCCCATCACTCTGTGTACACAAATGACACCTGTGAGCAGGCAAGGAACCCAAGCAGCGGATAGTCCTGAAGGACAGACAGCCACAGCTGGACATGGGCCAGGAGCCCACCAAGGCATCCTGCCAGTGTCTCCCTCACCATAAGGCTTCAGGGAAATGGAGCCTCCCACACCAATGTGCACAGATGAAGAAAGCTGCTGTGAGGATGGCATGGCTGGGCATGCAGCAGTGGATGTCAGAGCAGTAATTAAACTCCCCCAGTTGGAACTATACCATTAGGATGAATCTGCATTCCCATTATAAATCCTGCCTGCAAGGGTTTTGTAAGTAATATAGCTGTAAATGTTCACTTCACATTGATATTCCATAAATTCTTAGCCCAGAGGCATTTTTCAGCTCATCTTATTTATTTCCCTCTCTCCCTCCCTCTCTCTCTCATTTCTTGGAAAATTTTGTACCACCTAAAAGGTGGCTGCAGACAGCAGAATACTAAAACTCTTGCCAGTTCAGTTGGCTTAGTGCTGTTGTCTTACAAATGACACTTTGCCATCGTCTCAGCACAGGGAGAACAGATTACAGCAGACTTTTTGCTGGTCTAAGTCTAATGTCTCCCTGGGCTTCAGCTGAGTGATGCCCACCTAGATCAGCAGGAAAGCTGATCTGGCTCCTGCTGGTGGGCATTTCTGGGGTAGATGAAGTGCACTGGAGCTGTCCAAGTGTCCATGTACAAAGCACACGTGCACCTCTGGTTTGCAGCTGTTCTCCATGCAGTCCTCTGAAATGCTGGGATCTCACATCTCTGTTAGTGGATCTGCCTCTGCCTGCCTTGCTTGCTTCACATTATCACACTCTCTGAACATCCTAGGGACAGTCTGCAGCCCACAGGTGAAAAACCACTGGCAGATCCATCAGCAGGGCACACCTAAAGCGCTGGGCAAGGGGGGATGTGCTGGGAGCAGCAGGAGGCGCACACAGGATCCCACGTCCTCTGCTCTGGCTGCAATTCCAGCCCCACCATTCCTCTGCCTTCCCTGCAGTGTTGGCACCCCAGCCCAAGGCACAGTGATGAGGTGTGGTGTTAATACCCTCCCTGTACACTAGAGTGAACAATCTCTCTTTTTCCAGGTAACACACAGACCCTCACCTGGGACACCTTAACCTGCGACTCCCGAGAGCGCCACGCTGCCAAGGTAAGGGGGGAACGCAGCTGTGGGTGAGGCAAACCTGTGAGTTAGAAAGAAAGGCTGAGCTGAAGCTGACACTGGACATGTCAGGAGGACTGGTGGTGATTACAGGACCCCAGGTGGGTGACAGCTGGGCTGGGGTACATGTTAGTGGTGTAAACCTGAAACCTCCGAGTGCTCAATGAACCAGAGGCTTTGGGGGGTTGCTGGATGGGTTCCCATCCTGCTTGGCAGAAGATGTTGTGATTACAGGATGCATATCCCACTGTTCTGTTGTGAGCAGATGGGCAGACAGTCACTGTTTCAACATGGCCAGGCAGAACTGGGGACCAGGAATAACATGGGGAACTGGAAAGGCCGCAGGCAAAACGTGAATGTCCGTGACATGGTAATTGTCAAGCGCAGATGTGGGGAAGCCAGGTGTTTAACTGATCCTTAAAAGAGCTTAGAAATGACCCTGCATTCCATATGGCCCTGTGCCTTAGCACTCAAACCCTGCCTGTTCCCAGATGGACCTTCTGGAGACCTCCAGGGTCTGTGCAAGGTTTCAGTGCTTCAGGCTCCAGGAGAGGTGCTGAGCACTACAGAAAATGACATTCTGTACTTCTGGCCTCTGGCATACCCTAGTGAAGTCTGTTCATGTTACATTGCCACATCCATGAAGTCAGTAGTTGCCTCTCTTTCTCCACAAGCTTCTTGCAATAATGCCTTCCCAAAACTGCCTTAGAAATCTTATTCAACCTTTGTCTGCCACAGTGGTGCACACATAGAGGTTCTCTGCTGTGAGTTTATCTGTCTACACATGTGGCAAGAAGAGTGTGGTGCTGGTAACAATCTTCAAGTGATTGGTAAAGTAGTGGACAGGAGAATCAGAGAGGTCATTTTTGGTCCTGTGGATTCTTACCTGTGAGTGTGGAACTTCCTGGTAGCCCAGGGCAGTGAGCACCACTGTCAGATGTGCTGTAAAACCCTGGACATGCAGAGCAGACAGGGCTGTTCATGCAGCTCCCTGCAGCTGGTGGTGTGGGTGAACAAGCATCCAGTGAGCCAGTCCCAGCTCCACTGCACCCACACCCAAAGGCCACTTGCTACTGAGGCAAGAGATGATTCCCAAGATGAAGTTGGATGATCGTTATCTAATGAAGCAACACGACAAGCTACAAACTGATTGTGTTTGATGTCCACATCAGAGGTGGGCTTTGTCCCCTGTGCTGCCAGTCACAGAGTTGCCTGCAGTTTGGGGCAGCTGAGTTTGGCTGGAAAGCGATGGTAGCAGTGAGTGATGGAGGGGATGGCTCTGCTCCAGCAGCAGGGCTCTGTCCTCAGCATCAGTTTGGCACCGCTCTGTCTGCACACTGCCTTTTCTGTTCCTGAATGGCGGCAGACTGAAACACGCTCCCACTGATACACTGACCCCTTTACCTCTCCTCTCAGCCTCGATTGTCCCAGAGGTGCCCTCCAAAGCCAGTTTGGGATTTCCCAGACATATCTCAGCCAGGCTGGCTGAGTGGCCATAATGAGATGTGGTGGCAGTGGGGCGGCAGTGGCTTTTTTCTGGAGGGGCATCAATCCTGAGCACACCCTCGGGCTGGCATGGAGGGGTGTGGATGAGCACAGCCCAAGCCCGGACCCCCTTCTCCTGCGTGCAGCACAGTTCCCCTCGCAGCTCCCTCCCAGCCCCTCTCTCTGCTCCCGGCAGTCGGGCCGGGCGCCCCTCGCCCAGCCCGGGGGTCGGGGAGGTGGCTGGTGTCGCCTGGCACGGAGGGCACGGAGCGGAGAGAGGCAGCACAAAGAGCCCCAGAGGAGGGCTGCACACCGGGGAGGGGACTCCTGCACCGCGGCTGCTGCAGCCCCCGGCCCCGCTGGGCCCTTTGTCCCTGCCCTGCCCCGCCCGGCCCGCATCCCGCCGCAGGTACCTTCCTGAGCAGCCGGAGGATGTGCACGGCGTGCTCCCGCTTGTGCTCCCGGATGGTGGCCTGGATCTCCCGCAGCCACCCCACCCGCCGCACGTAGGGCGCGGGCGAGGCTTTCCGCAGCACCCCGGGCAGCTTCTGCGGGTGCAGGAGCAGCGAGGAGAGGTGGAAGTCGCCCCGGCCGCTCTCCAGCCTGCCGGGGCAGGGCTCCTCGCCGCCCTCCTCCTCCAGGCTGCTCTGCCGGCTCAGCCGGGAGCCCATGGCCGCGCTCCGGCCGCGCCGCCGCCGCGCTCGGACCGGGCGGGCTCCGGGCTCCGGGCTGCGGGCCGGGGGAGGCGCCGGGGAAGGCGGGGGGTCCGGGCAGCCCCGCCCGGCCGGCCCCGCCCCGGCTCCCCGGGCTCCCGAGGCTCCCGCAGGAGCGACGCCCCGGGGCTCTGTGCTCTGCAGAACCCCCGGGCAGCGCCGCTGCCTCTGCGCCCCAGGCGCCTCCTCCTCCCGGGCTCCTTCTGCCGGGAGATGCTCGGTGGGGAGGACAAAGAGAGACGCGGATGCTGCCGAGACTGCTCCATCCATCCAGGCATTTCGGGGAGCTATTTTGTTCCTGGACAAACTCTTTGAACATCGCAAAAGGTTGTCTAGATTAATAGTAGTTCAAAACGCACCATCTGCAGGGACTGCTTCTGTGGGCTGTGTTTTCTATCAGTCTGCTCTTGGACCCAGGGGAGGTGTTTTACTAATCTAGAAAGTGGTGGCAGGAATTTTGCCCACCACCCGTCATCTGCAACTGATAGTACGATGCTGGCACTGTTCCTCACCTGCTGTGGGTAGAACTGTTTTCCTTGTATGCATTCTTTGCTCCTCCAGCAGTGCACAGCAAATTTAGCACATGCTTTTCCTCAGACAATCACTGCCATCCGACAGGATGGGAAAAAACAAAGCCTGCATCCCATCTCCAGCCACTGAGATCTTGCAGGCAGCTCAGTCGTGCTCCCAGCATAACCAGTGGCTCAGCCTGCCCTGGTTTTTGGAATTGGAGCCATAAGCTGACTTCTACCAGGACTATCAGCACAGTGAGCCCAGGTGCCCATGGCAGACTGTGAGTGCTGCATGCAGAGCAGGGGTAGCTGTGATGTGAGGGCACACAGCTTTAGGAACAACCTGGAGGTCCCACTGCCTTGTGCCTCCGTGGACAAGCATCATCCAGTGCATCTGTGGAAGAATTGTGGCTGTTGGGCTCTCACTTTGGGGGAATGGGGTTGGCCATGGCTTTTCGTGGTACAGAGCCTGCAAGGATAATTTTCCTTCTCAACCTTCCTGAGCCATGAATGGGGATGGAGATGTGGATGCTTTGCATCACGACAGCCTCTTTCAGATACTCTGCTGGTGATCCCTGTCTGGCTTGAAGAGACAGAGACAAAAATGGGCTGGACTCTAAAGCAGCCTGGCTAATGCATTAATTTTCAGTGTCTGTGCAACCCTCTAACCATGGGAGGTGAGATTCTGAAGGCCCTTCTCAGAATTTTCCTCAGCTTGACCAGACAAAAGCCCTTACTGTCCATCTGCCCATTTGTCCCCTCCCTGCTCTGAGCACCTGCATGAGGGAAATTAGCATCAACAGATCCTGAGATATGGCTGAGACTGACTCAAGCTAATCCCATTTAGAAGGAGTAGATGCTGAGTAAGGACTTCTGGATCTGGTCAGAGAGCTTTGAGAGAGGCTGGGTCAAGAGAAAATCACTCATATGGAGTGCAGTGTTACAGCTGCAGGATTGGCACTGGGAGCAAAGGGAAGGACAAAAAGTGCTGGAGCAATGGGTAAAGGTGTCAAAGGAGGGGTGCATGATGGCTTTTCCCTGCTGTCTGACTGCCACAGATCCAGGCTGCCACAGATCCGTGCTCCTGCCTGCCCTGCTCTGAGTGACACTGAAAGGAGCAGCAGCAGCAGTGGATGTGGAACCAGAGGATCAGCTCATCAGCAGAATGGCTTTGTGTGGCTCAGTTGTCTCACACCTTACCTCTGAGAGTCAGGAGGAAACACAATCTGCAGTTTACCCCTAGTGGGGGTGAAGCCAGGTGGGTTGTTGTGAGGCAGGGGGAGAACCAGGGCACACAAGTGGCTCAGAGGATGGCACTGTTACCAGGATACCCCTCCTCTGCATGTGGCTTGGAAATATCCTGCCACAGAGCAAATCCTCTTAACAAACAAACAATTGCAGGGCAGTGCAGCTGTCTCCTGGCTGTGCTTGAGCCCTGGGAGCACTACAATGGCATGGATAATGGGAGCTGATGAGAAACACACCAGCGCTCCACTTGGCTCCACTGAAGGAGAGTGCCTGGCCAGCAGCTCTCTGTAGACTGAGAGATAAATCTGCCCTGTGTATGTGTGCCTCCAAAGGGCACATGATGGGAGTGGATGTAGTTCTGCAGCTGAGATGGTCAGCAAGGGGAGGGGGCAGGAGTTTCTGTCAGAGTCTGCATCCTCTGCTCCTGATGCAACCCTAGGAGAGAGTGAGCCAGCGTGCAGGACCTGGGACACACCGATCTACAGCAGTGTCCCCACCTTTCTTTCATCTCTCTGCAGTGTCAAGGGCACCCATAAACTTTACACAGAGCTTGTTTGGTACAACAGAGTGGGAACTGGGGTTTTTCACAAGGACTGCAAGCTGTGGGTTTGAGACTTGGAAATCCCATCCCCGTGGGTATTTTAGCACCTCTCAGAAGGATGTTATCTTGTTTCTAAACTGAATGCGGGGTACATGGTGCTGCCAACTGCATCTAGCTGGGTGCAGCATGACTGAGTTAATTTTACCAAAAATCGCTCCTAACAGGAGAAATGGGAAAAAAGCAGAGATCTTTTCTCTATTCACTCAAATTCTGTGCTCTAAGCACATCTCCTCGTCGCCCAAGTGCCCAGGAATGGGAATGTTCCCAGTTCCTTGTCTTTCAGGCAACTGGGGAGAGCTCAGATCAGTGCCAGGACAGAAGAACAACTGTACAGGATCAGACCACAGGTTTCTTTCCCTGGGATCCTCAATTAGCAGTGGTTAATAGAAGTTGTCCAGCAAGGAGGATAAAACCAGGGGGATGTAGGTCAGTGTGTTGCTGGGTACTCTCCTTACCATCAGCCATCTGTAATTCAGGAGTTTCCTGAGATGTGGATCTCTGCATTTAATAGTCTTTTCAAGTTTTTCCTAAACCCTTTTTTGAGCCTGAGAAAATTTTGGGTATCCACAGCAACTTATGGCACCGTTCAGCTGTGTGAAGAAATATTTACTTTGTTCTGAATCTGTCACTCACTGTTTTCATTTGATGCTTTTGTAGCTTAAATATTGGAAGAGGCAGCAGGCAGTCATTCCTCTTTCATTTTCTCTAAGTCACTCTCAGATAAACCCCTGCTGTGCCCCCTCTCAGGTTTCTGCTTCCCAAATTGAAGAGTGTTGGACTTGTACAGAAACCATTTCATCCTTGGCTAAGTCCCTGCCTCTCCTCTAGCCCTGCTGTAGCCTCTGCTGCAGTGACACATCAGCCATGGGGCTGCAGCTGCACCCTGGAGCTGCCTGGGACCACGCTGGGTTTGTGATTTTGCTCTGGCTGCCAGCACTCACTTGGGTTTTTTTGATTGTGCTCAAGCTTGAGCTGATGGTTTCACTGAACACTCCTGCCTCGCTCTTGCTATCACTCAGCCCCTGTGACTCAGTTTCCCATTAGTGGGCTGGGGAGGGGATAAACATGAATCCACACTGGCAGTCATGGCCAGGGGTTTGCAAGGCCTCATTTCCATCTTGTCCATCCCTGCAGGGTCTGCAGCCTGTGCAGCTGGGCTGGGAGTTTGGGCTCCCATCTGTGCCTGGGGAAGGTTTTGGCTTCCTCACTGTCACAGCCAAAGGGGCTGCCTGGAATGTGCACTGCCTGATGTGCCCTGGCCCCTCTGTGCAGTGCCAGTGCCATGGCAGTCCCTGTGCCCTCTCCCCTGGTCTGTCTGTGCAGTGGCAGTGCCAGTGCAGTCCCTGTGCCCTCTCCCCATGCCCTCTGTGCAGTGCCAGTGCCATGGCAGTCCCTGTGCCCTCTCCCCTGGTCTGTCTGTGCAGTGGCAGTGCCAGTGCAGTCCCTGTGCCCTCTCCCCATGCCCTCTGTGCAGTGCCAGTGCCATGGCAGTCCCTGCTGGAGCCGCTGCCCTTCGGGCACAGCCGGGCTGTCACCACAATCCCAACGTCCCTGCCCGTCACGGGGCTGCTCTCATTTGTATGCTGGTCAAGCTGGCTTCCAATGACAATCCTAATTATGTTTGCCTTGTGTATGATGGAGGTTACATTTCTGACTGATTTTGCCGGGCTGGAAGTGTAATTGATTAATTTAGAGTTTAAGAAGGGAAAGAGGATTAAGGCGGAGGTGAGGCTGTGCTGCCAGACGCTGCATTGACTGCTTCACACTTTCACAGCTTCAGCTTTTGTTTGCCTGCAAACCAGCTTGTCTGAGCTCCCAAGTTGTTATTTCTCGTGGCTCTGAGCTGGTTGGCAGATCCCTCAAAGCCAAGCCTCCTGCTGGGAAGGGAGCTGTAGCTCTGGAGACTATGCAAAGAGCTGGTGCAGGCTCCAGATTTAATTCCACTGTATCCAGGGGCAAACGCACTTGGTTTGGCCAAGAGCTGTTCATGTGGGAGCTCCATATCCCCAACACCTGCAAGCTCCTGACTGAACAAAGCAGCAGACCTGCAGAAGGTCCATCTGTCCATGACAGTGCAGTTTTGGGGAAGAATCCCTCTTGAGGACAACCAATAGGGGGATTTCTTCCCTGAGACTGCAGAGCACGTGGGGATGGGGAGATGAACACAGCAGCAGCTGGGCTCTGGTCTCAGGGACTTGCTGCAGCATCAGTGCTGTGGAAGCAGCTGCATGCAGGCAGTCACTGCTGGGGCTCTGCATTTGATGGAGAAATGGCAGCAATAGCCCATGTAGCATTCATCAGGTCTTAAACTTTTTGCTTCTTGCAGCTGAGGCTCTCTCTGCAGCCCACGAGGCCCTTGGGGGTGTTTGGGTCTGAGGCAGGGATGGGTTTTCAGAAGGACAGAGTGCTGCCATGTAATTATGGACACTGGTCTGCCCATTATTGCAGAAATTAATCAAGTCCTTGCAGTGCCCATAAAAGCAGATTTGCTGGGCTGTATATTGCCTGCACAGAGAATATTAACAACCTGCTACAGTGAAATTGGCCAACGCTGCTGTGGGCACGGGGAAGGTCACCAGTCTGCTCCAGTGACACATGGCATTTCCTTGACTTCTTAGCACAGGGGAATTCTGAGCTTCTGCTGCTTCCACCCTCAGTCAGTTTGGGAACTGAGATGCCTGGAGGGTTTCTGTTACCTCCATTCTGGGAGCACCCATTGCATTTAGATTCATTTTCATTGATTAAATTATGGTGGGCTGTGAGGATCCTGGGAGGTTTGGACTCACAGCCCTGCTCTGAGCTGCTGCAGTGGCTGTGGTGCCTGGCAGAAAGGCAGGGCCAGGCAGCTCTGAAAGCACCACCAGAGATGCTCCTCACTGCTCTGGGGGCAGTGGGGCTGGCCAGGAAGGGAATCACACACCTGTCCCATCAGGAAGGGAATCACACACCTGCATTGTGGGTGTATCTTGCAGAGGGAGGTGGTGGCAAGCCCTGGCTCTTCTCACATCTGCCCCAGGCTCACACTTCCCCTCTCTTTCCTTCCACCTTTTGCACCTCTCCACTGCCACCTGGACCTTTCCAGACCTTTTCTGTCCTTCCCAGCCCTCTGCTTTCCCCCAGCAGACACACAAGAGCCTGGGGAAGCTCTCCAGAGGAAGGAGGGGACAGTCCCTGGGAGCAGCAGGACGCCTTTCAAGGCCTTGGTCACACCTTGTGCTTTTGGTCAGCCTGGAAAGGGGAGCAGGAGAGTTCAAACAAGAGCAGAGCAATGCAGTCAATGAAGCAAATGTGGCCAGTGGCACTTCCAGGGGCAGCCTGGTGGCCCAAGGGGCTGCATTTCTGCTCAGCCACCTGCCTGTGTTTGGGGCACAGAGGTGGCCCTTGCCTGCAGGTGCTTCCACAAGGCTGTGGGGTCACGGAGGGGAAGGCTCTGGGACCTCTCCAGGCATTACCATACCTTAGACCATTTAAGAAGCTGATCTAAGACTGGAGAAACATTGGAGGAAAGCCTTGCAAGGACTTAAAATGTACCTTGCCATTGGGCTCTGGCACTTCCAGCTTTTAAGAGGCAGAAATGTCTGATCTTATAATACCTCCCTCTGGAATCCCCTTTATTTTTGTGTGTGTGTGTGATGAAAATATTTCTGAAGAGCTTTTAGAAAACCTGGTTTAGAAGCTCCCCAGTTGAAAGCTATGGGCTGGAGTTATGGTTTCATAAAAGAATTAAACCATCCTAAGCCCCTGCAGGGGAGGCTGAAGGCAGCACCTGGTGCTGCTAAGCTTCTTTTGGAATTTGAAACCACTAAATGCACAGATTATAGTGGCTCTAAGCATCTTAGCAAGCAGCTCTAAACCACTGAGAGCAAGCACAGGCCTTTGGGGCAGTGTATGGACCAGGCACTGGAGGCAGGCAGTGCAGTCTGAGCTGAGCAGCCCCAGTGCTGCTGGCTGGTTTGAGGGGTGCTGCAGGGGAAGCTCAGTGCTCCCCATCACTGGCTCTGGCAGAGGGAAGCCAGTCCAGCCAGCACATGACACATTAGATGTCCTTTGCTGAGGAGATGGCCTCCCTGACTGAGACTTTCGTGTTCTCCAAAGATCTCAGCACTTCTTAAAATGTGCTTACAGTTCATGGAAGGCCTGAAAAAGCAAACAACTGTTTTATTTCTTTTCAGTTTGACTATTTTTTCTCCATTTATATCCAAAGATAAAAGGACATCTCTTGTCTAAGAAAACCCCAAATGTTTGAAGAAGCAGAACTTGGAGTAGGAATTGAGGCATAAAAGCCTTTTTTGAGCATTTCCTTCTCTGCCCAGCAACCTTTCAGAGCCAGGTTGTTCCACACCAGTGACCCAGCATTTAGATTTAGAGGCTGATCAGGAGCAGGTCAGGGAGAGCTCGGTGTGGAGGGGGATGCTCTGGCTGTTCTGTGCTTCTCAGCCTCTGCACACTGGGCTGGAGCTGTCCCCAGGACCTAGCATGAGTCTCTCTCCAGGTTTTGCCCAGGTCTCCAGGGTCACCAGCTCCAGCCTTTAGAAGATAAGAGCCCCTGAGCCAAAATGACCTGCTGCACTGTTTGACCAGGGATGAATTTGGACTTTACACTGCAGGCACCTGAATGATGTTTTGTCTCTCACCTACAACACCCTCAGGGATTCCCCCTCTGGGTTTGACCCAGGTATTCCCTAACCCCACTGCATCTGCAGGGCAGTGCCAGGAGCAGACAGACAGGAAAGGGTAGTGCTGCTGGAAAAGCAAACAGGCTTTTCCTTGGAGACTTGTCTGTGTCATTAATACCTGGCATCACTGAGCTACTCAGCACAAAAGCTCTTTTGGGCTTTGCCAGGCTCAGGTTTGGTTTGGATGACACCCATGTGTGCCACTTGTGCCCTGTGCACAGAGCTTGCTGCTCAGTGCCCCCTGCACATGCTGTCCCTCGTGCCCTGCCACGGATGGAGCCATTCCAGGCAGGCTGTCAGAGCCCGTGATCTTCAGCAGAGGCATTAACTGGGTTAACCTTTGAAGTAAAGTGAATTTCTAATATCAGAACAGCAGAAGCCAACATACAAACTTGAACAAACCCCATAGTTTTTTTTCTGTCCCCACAGAAAGCACTTTGGCTTTTCCTGTGCTGACCACAGCAGTTTTGTGTGGCTTAGCCCTTGTTTGCCTCAGCGCGTCGGTCCACACGGCTCATTGGGAAGGAATTTCATCCACACCTTAAAGAAATTGAGGAAGATGAAGTTGGGAAGGCTCTGGGGTGCAGGTCCTGCCTCAGTGATTGCAGGAACAGTGCTGAAAAGGAAGAGAACCAGGAGGAAGAGTGAGCTGCTTTAGAGGAGCTACCTTGTGACAAATGCCTTAAGAGCAGTGACTCAGTGCATCCCTCCTGTGCACATCATCCCACGGGACAAAGGAAAGGCGCTGGTGCCACTCCTCAGAGCTGGCCTGGCCCACGGGGATGGGGTCCCTGCCCTGGCTGTCTCTCTCCACACTCCCGGTGCTATTTATTGTCCTGGAGGCTGATGACCGAGGTGCAGCTTCACAGTGGAACAGGACGGGCCCTCCCAGGAGGATTCCTCCCCTCCTTTTAGCGCAGTTTGAGGCAAATACAGGGTTGCTCTGTGAACCAGCTGTATTCGGGGAGCCTGGCCTTGGTGAGGAGCAGCAGATCCAGGGGGCAGGGGCAGGGATGCCGAGCCCCGCCGGGCTGTCTAGCATCCCCCGGCGGACAGGACGGGCTGTGAGGGGGTGCAGCAGGGCAGCGGCAGCGGGGGCAGCCCGCGGAGGATCCCCCCCTGGGATGGCAGCGCTTTCCCCGCGGCAGAGCCCCCTCGGGCAGCGGCAGCGCCTCCCGTCTGTGCCATCTAGTGCCCAGCGCCAGAACTGGGACTGACCCAGCCTCTCACCCACAGGGAACGGCCCGGCCGCTCTGCAGAACAGGCTCTCCTGTCCCTGGGCCAGCCAGGGATGCGCTGCCAGCAGCCCTGAGATGCCGCCGCGGCCGCACGGAAAGCGGCCCTTAGCTCCAGGTAGGACCGCGGGGCGCAGGGGCCGGGGCGGAGCGAGGGAGCGCAGGTGAGCGAGGGGAGCCGGGCAGAACCTCCGGGCAAAACCTCCCGGCAAAACCTCCCGGCAAAACCTCCGCGCAAAACCTCCGGGCAAAACCTCCCGGCAAAACCTCCCGGCAAAACCTCCCGGCAAAACCTCCCGGCAAAACCTCCCGGCAAAACCTCCCGGCAAAACCTCCCGGCAAAACCTCCCGGCAAAACCTCCGGCTCCTTCCGAGCTCCAGGTAGGCAGCGCAAGGCTTGAGGCTCCTGGGAATCCTCCCTCCTCTGCTTTTCAGGCATTGCGTTCCCGCGGTGCGCTCTGAGGCTGCACACGTGTTTTAAGGGATGAAAAGAATGACCTCTGCCTGGAATTCTCCTGTTTGGATAGATTTCAGTGCTGTTCCAGGGGAGCTGCACTTAGCTGTACT
Source organism: Fringilla coelebs (assembly GCF_963513975.1). Lineage (NCBI taxonomy): Eukaryota > Metazoa > Chordata > Aves > Passeriformes > Fringillidae > Fringilla > Fringilla coelebs. The sequence continues at coordinate 3,961,952 of NC_140043.1, read as the reverse complement.
TGAGTGAACACCCTAGACTGAAAACACTTAATTTTTTAGTGTGTTGGGCATAATCTTTGTTATGTCATTTCTTAAGTTCCTTTTACTAAGTTATTTTTTTCAAAAGTTTCCATGGCTGTAGCTTGATTTGCCAGCTTGGATTCTTAACTCTGCCTCTGTCCTCTTTATCCTCTCAAAGGAATACTTTTCCTCTTTACAGACCCAGTTTCATTTATAAGCTTTAAGTAGGAGCCAATGATTCAGGAGCTAACAAGTTCTTGCTTCCTTCTTGCTGCATTTTTCCCCCCAAATCTTTGTAAAATATTTAATGGTGGTGTAAGGAGATTCTAACTCAAACCCATCAATATATATCCATCCTTCATATTGGTTTATCACAGCCTGGCATTACATATTTCTCTATACTGAATTTCATCAGCTGTTATTTGCCCTGTTTCACAAATGCTTTCAAGTTTTGAAGTTTTCCACAACTTTTGCTAGCTCCATATGTTATCTTTACTATTTCATTACTGGGTCACAAGTAAATATATTGAACATGCTGCCTCTGGCATCCATAGGACCCCACAATCAGCTTTTTCCACTTGAAGTTTTGCTCATTCCTTCTTCTTTTGAAACTTGCATTGGATTAAAAATGATCACCTGACAGCTGCTTCCCAGCATATCCTGTTAGTGACTTTAGGGAGTTAGGAGTTAAACTGCTCAAGGAGCAGATGAACATATCCTTGTTCTTGGGATCACATCCAGCACCTGTGAGCTCTGCTCCTCTTCCCTTGTGAACTTGTCTGTGGCTTTGCTTCTCCAGGATATATTGCACAGGCACCTCGTGCTGCTTCTGAAATGTAATATTTCCCACTGATTTTTTTCTTTCCCTTGGTACCTAAGTAAGGTTGATTGCTTGGGAAGTCTTGGGAGCTTTTCAGACATGAGAAGGCAGCAGTGGCCCTTAGCACCTGGTATGTGACTGGCTCTAGTGAGAGCCTGGTGGTTTTGGAGCTGGCATGCTTAGAGCTCTCCTGGGTCTGCTATTGATCTTGGCATGTTCCTGCTTTTGAAGGGACTGATCTTTGAAACTAGGCTCCAGGAAATCATTTAAGGATGTGTTTGCATCCTGCTGAGCACTGAAACTGTGAGGATTTCAGTGGGAAGGAAACTCATCTTGAAAGAGACACAGTCTTTATCTGCTGTCCCTAATTAGCACTCTATCTTCCTGGAGGTGACACTCTCCACAGCACTCCCATGGCAGCAGGAAGCCAGTGCTGGTGTAAATCCCCACTTGCCCGAGGTTTTCCTGGTCCTGTGCCCTGAGAGCTCTGTTTCTGAGGTGCCTGAGCTGGGGCAGGTGCTTGCTGTGCTGTTTGCACACCTGTGGTGCCCTTCTGCCAAGGCACAGTTGGTTCTCCAGCAGGCTCCCAGCTCCTCACAGGTCTGTAAGCTCTTTTCTTGCTGTCTCTCAGTTCTTTGGAACTCAGTTTCTAGGGCTTTACACCTTCCCCTGTGTAATCCCCTCCCAGGTCTGTTGTGTGCCACAGCCAGGCTTTAAAGTGTTTGGGTGCCAGCAAGAGTCCATTCTGTGGTTTGTTCCCAGAGCTGCTTCATTAACAGGGAAGCCCAAAATCTCTGTTTTGCATGAAAGTAAGTGGAGGCTTGGACAGGCAGTGTGATTTATTGCAGTCTTTCAGCACCAGAAACAGGAGAACACCCTCTTTCACCCCCTGCACCTCAGTGCTGTAACCCAAGGCCCCATGGATCCCTTCCCCAGCCCCTCAGCAGAGTCAGGGTGGGTGCCCAGCTGTAACTGGGGAGGTTTGGTGCAGGGGGATCCCCTCCCCTGGCCTCACCTCATCCTCTTCTCTCCTCTTTGGCCAGGGCTGTGCCTGGGCAGGGCTCAGCTGAGCCCAGCTCAGGAAGGGGCTGTGTGACAGCTCTATCCCCAAACGTCCATCCCAGCTTTAATTACTCTGACACTATTTCCTGGGTGTAATTAGCAGTTGAGAAAATCTGAGTGTGATTTTAATAAGCTGAGAGTAATGCAATTTGTCTTTTCTGTATGAGATGCTTTGCAAATAAAAGCTGTAATTAAAAAGCACATGCACAGGGCAAACAGCAACTGTGCTGTGGGTGTGTGGCTGCTCTGAGTGCAGCGTGCCTGGCACAGGGCACAGGGATCCTCCTTTGGGACAGTCTTCATCATGAGGCTCCTGAGAGAGTGTAAAAGCTGCAGCATGTAAAAACTGCAGGATTTGGCTCAATTGTGGCTTTTACAAAAGGCTCTTCACAGATGTCCTTTGATATACTGCTGGTTTTTGATAAGAGTAAGTCCCCTGGGTGTCATCCTCCCCGTTGCTTTTCATTCCTGTTGCTATTGTGTTTCTGTGTTCTCACCCAGGAGCCCAAATTAGCTCGAGGCTGGTGGGATCTCTGTGGCAGAGGCAGCCAGGGTGGCATGGGGGGAGTCAGGAAGCCTTTTCAAGAGCAGCCAGCTTTTCTGGTAGCCTCAGATCTGTACAGTCAGACCAGGCCCTGAACTCTGCCTCTCTTTCCTGCTCCTTCCTGCTCTCTAAGAAAATCCATATCTATAAAAGGACAAACTCTTTTATCTAGTCTTCTGTCTGTGCACAATTCATTTCTGCCCTGCTGGAGTTCAAGGTTCATTTCGGTGGAAGCTCTCACAAGGAAGCAACCCCGTTAAACCCCAAGGTCTGTTTTTCTGGCTGTGGGAGCTCTCACAAGGAAGCAACTCTGTTAACCCCAAGGTCTGGCTCCCACAAACACACCAGGCTGACCTCACTGCAAAGTGTTCCTCTTCCTCAGTGCCATGGGGCAACCGAGGGGACAAGATGGAGACAGAGGCACAGCAGCTGTCAGAAAATGTTGTACCCACAGCATCAGAGGGCCAGAGCTGTTGGCTGGGGAGATGGGAACATTGCTCCAGCCTGTGGGAAGCCCTTTTGCCTCTATCTGCAGGGGAAGGTGAGAGCCTTTCCCATGGAAGGCCACTTTACCCCCTGCAAAAATCCATTTGTGCCTGGTGGCGCTGCTTGCTGTGGCTCTGGAAGTCTAGGAGGTGTCTGTGTTTGTAAAACCCCTGCTCTCAACCTGTGGGACACACCCTTATCTTTGGGAGGGCATTGCCTGTGGTGTCCCAGGCATTGCCATTTCTGCCTGGGAAGGTCAGGGGGTCAAGGGGCTCAGGGGCACAGAGGGTGTTTAAGCAGCTTTGTGCTGTGCCATGCAGGTGGCACTGGCCCATTCTGCCAGCTAATTGTTGGGCAGACAAAGCAAGCCCGCCCCAGAGATCAGGGGAAACATGGCAGAGCATCTGTGGGTCCCAGTGAAATGGGAGCAGCCGTGGGAAAGCACCAGCAAGTGTTCCATGCCAGCCCAGAGGGGCTGAGCAGCCCTGGGAGAGGGAGAGGGAGAGGGGGAGAGCTGGAGAGCTGCTGGGGCTGAGCCCCTGTGCATGGCTGTGTGTCCAGCTCCTGTGCAGGGCTGTGTGTCCAGACCCTGCATGGCTGTGTGTCCAGCCCCTGTGCAGGGCTGTGTGTCCAGCTCCTGTGCAGGGCTGTGTGTCCAGCTCCTGTGCAGGGCTGTGTGTCCAGCCCCTGTGCATGGCTGTCTGTCCAGCTCCTGTGTGCAGGGCTGTGTGTCCAGCCCCTGTGCATGGCTGTGTGTCCAGCCCCTGTGCATGGCTGTGTGTCCAGCTCCTGTGCAGGGCTGTCTGTCCAGCTCCTGTGCAGGGCTGTGTGTCCAGCTCCTGTGCATGGCTGTCTGTCCAGCCCCTGTGCATGGCTGTGTGTCCAGCCCCTGTGCATGGCTGTCTGTCCAGCTCCTGTGCAGGGCTGTCTGTCCAGCCCCTGTGCATGGCTGTGTGTCCAGCCCCTGCAGGGCTGTGTGTCCAGCCCCTGTGCAGGGCTGTCTGTCCAGCCCCTGTGCAGGGCTGTCTGTCCAGCTCCTGTGTGCAGGGCTGTCTGTCTAGCCCCTGTGCAGGGCTGTGTGTCCAGCTCTGGTGCATGGCTGTCTGTCCAGCCCCTGCAGGGCTGTCTGTCCAGCCCCTGCAGCCTGTGTGCTCCTCCCAAACCAAGTGTGTGCTCCCAGAGCTGTGCTGGCACAGGCTCTCCCTCCAGCCCAGCTGGCCCCCTCACACTTTCCAACACAGGTTCCAAGTGCTTTGAGGCAGAGGTTTGTGTTCTGGTCTCTCATGAGCAAATGGCCATTTCTGGTGCCCTTTGCAGCACCCAAACAAACAAGCCCTGAAGGAGACTGGCACAGGCAGGAGATGAAGCAGGCAGGGACTCTTTTCTCTGATCTGTGCTTGAGGGGTGAGTCCTGCTCTCCTGGCAGCGTGGGGCATCTCTCAGGACAGGAGACTGGTTGGTGTCTGAGCACCCATCCTTTCCTCTGTCCTGTGCTGTGCTCTGCCCAGGGAAGGAGATGCTGCAAGCACCAAACCTGCCAGATTTCTGCATTCAGGTGCAGAGGCCAGTCAAGACAGGCTCCTGTCTCTGGAGTTTCCTTTTGTAGGAACTTTGTGATGCCCTTCTGGACAGCACAGTCACCCAGTGGTTTCAGTGTACAGCCTTGGGCTGGTGGAAGCTGAGCATGGTCAGTGCTTTGCTGTGAGAGGAGCCTGTCCCACAGGTGGGCTGTGGCTCATGTGTGCACCAAGACTGACCTGTGCTGTGTATTTCTGTGTATTTCTGTCCTAAGGTCAAAGCTGAAGGGTTGCAAATGGCCACACAGACGTGAACTGTATTGCCCAAGCCTTAGCTGGGCTAAATGTGAGCCTGAAGCACCAGGACAGGATTGGATCTGCAGTGAGTGACTTCTTTAGAAAGAAAAAATTCATTTATTTCCTGTTGGTCTGGGGAGCAAACCCAGAGAGAATGAAGTGCTGACAAGCACTGCAATAAAAGAGTTGTATGTCCAGATTTTTATTTAGGGCATGAGCTGTCTTACATGCTGTGCACCTCTCCTGTGTAGGGCAATATGAGCTATTTGTATGTCTGATTTTTACATCTGCTGAGCACCCTCCTCACCTGCCCACAGCAGGGAAAGGGGTCCCAGTGTAAAGGTCCATGGAACTCTTGCTTCTGGATGTTCATCCCCAAGACAGGTTTGCCCTCTGAAGCCTGGCAGCAGTGTAGCCAGGATGTTCATAGTCCCTGTCCACTCAGTGCAAATGAGAGCTTTATCCACAGCCTTCTCAGGGACTCGGTGGGGTTTCTTCCCTCACAGCCATCAGTGGCTCTTGGCTGGGTTGATTCCCACCCCTCTGTGAGCCCAGAGGCCCTGCAGTGCTGGCAGAAGGCACCCCAGGGCTGGGGAAGCAGGGGGACAAGTAGGGAGGAGGGATTTGGGGGTGGCTGCACTGCTGCTGTGCTCATCCCTCTCTGAAAGGCTCCCCCCTGACCCTGCCAGGGGTCCCATTGAAATTTTGCCACCCTGAGATAACCCAGGACAGATTCTGCCTTACCAGGACGTGCTGAATTTGATGCTGAGAGGTTTCATTTGTTGCTCCAAGAGCAGTAGAGCTGTTCCTTCAGCAGAAACTGCTGAGAAAGGAACAAGAAGTTGTGGGGCTTCCTGAGAAGCACAGCTCTCACAAGGCAAAGTTAGGGTGGGCTGTACACTCAGATCTCTGTGGGTCATTGTTCATTCATGTCCAGGAATAACTTTGGAGCCTCACATCTCCAAGTCCTATTGATTCTGAAGCAGAATGGAAAGTGGACCTTGGCTCTTTCTGGGAAAGTCTTTGTTCTTCTGGTTTTAGAGCCCTCTTGCTTAGGTTAGACTTTAACAGTCATTAGTTACCCAACAACTTTCTGCAATAATCTGCAAGCTTTCCATTAAGTGGCAAACACTTTGTACTTGCCCCCAGCGCCTCTATGGCAATCTAATCTGCTGTCATTTTTCCCAAGGAGATGGAGGGAGCTACCTTCACGTTTTATTAATTTATTAATTTCCTGTTTCCAGTGGAGGAGAGACCCAAGCTGTGAGGAACACTGAGCACAACATCCCGTGGAGCTCTGGGCACAGTGCAGTAGATCAGTGTCAGCTCTGCTGTCCCTTCCAGCTGCCTCTGGATTTACTGTATCTATCAGGCATGTGACAGGGAAGAAAGGTGATGTCTGGGAACATGGTTAAGGAATCTGGGGCAAGATTCCTTATTCCAGCCCAGGCACTGACCTGCTCTGAAGCCCTGGGCAAGATTGTCTCTGCTGTCCTGTCTCTGAAGTGGGGATATGAATGCTTTTATCATGTGGGCCTGTAAGGCTCCCTGGCCCTGATAGTAGCTTTGAAATGCTCTTAAGTAGTGATTTTTTTGTGGTGATGATGTTAAGGATTCAGCAGTCTGGACAGGTTATGGAGTTTGGAGATCTTCTTGTAGGTGCAGCAAGTACTGGGGGTTCATATTTGGTAGGCAGCTTTGCAGTCTCCCCTGTGTGTCTGTCCCTTGCCATGAGTATCAGTGGAAAATTAGGGCAAGGAATCTATTATGACTCTGTTCTTCCTCTTTGTGTTTACAGGTTGGGTAGAGTTTACTTTGTCAGCCACCCAGTGTGTTTATGTTGTCTCCAAATAATGCTGTAAAAACCATGCTGCAGCTTGAGCAAGTGGGGGGCTTTCCTTGGGATGCATAGGGTCTGCTGCAGTTGTGGTTGTACTGAAAAGTACCAGCTGGCTCAGGTTCTTGTTTGGATAATGATACCAGAACACCTCAATGTTAATTGTTTCTGTTTCATTCCCAACAGCTTCAAAGCCAGGCCCTCCCCAAAACAGCAGAACAAGAGGGAGTAGTTTATTGAGATTATGTAATTTGCAGGAGAGTGCAAATATAGTAGAGCAAATCTTACATCTGTAAGAGAGAGCTAGTTTGTCCTGGATCTGAAAAAATCTCTTTGGCAGCATTCCTGGCAGTTAAAAGGGGTTCTCAGTCGTGTATTTGCTTTCAAGTCTCTTGACACCACCAAAGCAGACCCATTCCTCAGGGTAAGAGAGACCCAGACTGTGATGTGCACAGAAATGCTCCTTGTAAATAGCTCCCTTGCTTGAGCTGGCACTGTGTTGTGTGGAGGGGACATCTCTGGCTAGAAGTCACCTGTGAGCAGGTAAAGGCACTGTTCTTCTCCAGTTCAGTTCACTGTGCATTGCACAAGCAGCTCTTCTTGCAAGGGTCACTCCCAGCTCTCCCTTCCCCACCCAAATCTGAGAATTACCCACGGAGGCTCCTGTCAGTACGAGGTCTTGGTTCTCGGAGCTGGTGGCATTTGTTTGGCTGCTGTTGATGATCCCGTGGCTCTTGTTGCAGTTCCTGGTGGAGGACAGTAACTCTGTGAATTCCACTTTGTGAAAGCCTGGACTGGCTCTTGCCTTTTCCAATTGCCTCATCTGAGAGCACACAGAAACTTCTTGTTAGCCCTGGGCTCTCCCTTTACACAGCAATCACAGACCTACCCAACCTTTGAATGAGACAAACCTTGTCCTACTGCCTGATGTGGCTCTTCATGGTCAAACAAGCCCTTCAGTGAATGGTGATGGAGAGGGATGGGGAGACTGACTTGGTGATCAGGATCCAGTTTTATTGTGGGATACAAACACTTGCAGACTATTGCAGGGAGACTGGTAATGTGTACTGCAATGATTAGGTTAAAATCACATACACAAATTATGCATATAACAACATCCCTTGCTTGCAGAGTTTAATGGGATTTTCTTTTTCTGGTAAACCTGCCTGATCTAATCTTCTTGCAATCCAGGTCTAATTTTCAAAGTTCCATTTGCTTTTGCCAAGGCATCCTGTTATCAAATCTCTCATGTTAACCAGGTCCAAAGTCCATCATCTGTCTTGTGTCCCCCAACATTCCAACAAAGCTGAAATGAAGGAAGTCAAAAATGACTATTTTCCCTTTGGACAGCAGTGGTACATCCTTGAGAGATTTCCTCTCCATTCACAGGGTTCAAGATTTCCTCTGATGGAGAAGGGGAGGATGTCCCTCTCAAGTCAGTGTCCAAGACTGATGTGCCTCTTCCCAGGTCAGTGTCCAAGACACCACCATTTATGGGATGCACATTTCTTCTCCTCTACAGAGCCCTCAGCCCCTATGGCCATGGAGCTGGGCAGTGCTCCAGCATCAGCCAACTTGGAAGAGTGTAGGAACGGGATTTTCTCCGTCAGGATGGGTATGGGGTCACCAGTGCTCTAATGCAGACAATGTCCTCCCTGTCAGGACTTGTGCCAGGGAAAAACCAGCAACTTGGCAGAGAATTGTTTGATGCATGAAGAAAAGAAACAACTCTGCCAGTACAGATTCACTCCTGGGACTACCTAATATCAAAGTATTGTCTCCATTCAACTCTGATCTTTGCTCCCCACCCTCGGCACTTTTCCCTTTACCGTGAGAAAGAACAGCACGGAAAGCGCTGGACCACTCTGTTCTCATCTTGCCCTGTGAGCATGTAATTCTTCAGGGACAGGGAGGGGGAAGGGTGGCATGCCTTTACTGCTCAAAGATAGGGCTTCATTACATCACCCTCCCCTCCTGACCACTCCCATATATGAAGCCTTGCTGCCACTCAGCTCTGTGTGACCGGTCGTGTTTTCGGAGTCCTTGCTCCTGGGAGCTCTTGAGGAATAAGGGGCAAGAGAACCAGGCAGAAGTGCCTTCTTTTGGTGTCACTGCCTGAAGGTGAACTGCATCCAGGGAGAACAGAGCTTTGCAACCAGTGAGTAAACAGCTGATTTTATCTTGGCATCTCCATATTGGTTGGATTGGGGTGTGAAGTAGAGGAGTTGTTTCTTCCCCTGTGTTGTGTACCTTTCCAGCTCGTTAATCCTATTTCATTAAGGGGTGCCTTTGTTTCACAAGCCTGCAGGCTCAGGTTTGAAGAGCAAATGTTTCTCTCTTGCAAGGATGGACAGGACCTGATCTACTGTGTTGCTTTTGGCTTGGCTCAGTTAGCAAAGGCAGCAGGGTCTCTGTCCAAGCACCCTGAGCAGCTGCTGAGCCACCCTGTAGGGGAGCTGCTGTGGCTTGGCAGGGTCAGCAGCACAAGGCCTGATGGCTTCAAGAAGGATTGGGGCTTCTGACAGGCTGAGATAAGAGCAAGGACCTGGAAGTCTGATGAGCTGGGATCTCAATCACTGGGGAAGACATTTCACCTCTACATAGCCCATCCAACCCTCTGAAGGTACTATCTACCATCTACCACCCAAGCTGATGTTGGTCTCTGCTCCTTTTTGGGTTATAGAGGAAAGGTTGCTGCAGAGTCATTGACCTGAGTACCAGATTTTACAGGTGGCATAAGTGACGAGGATTGCTGATAAGAGAAGTGCTGTTTTGGCAAGCTGACACAGGTAAGGCTCCCAAAACAACCAGAGAGGTCAGAGCTACACAAACACGGGAAGGCAGAGTTCATGGGGTTCCTAAAGATGAGAAATGCTTACTTCAGTCAATGTCCCTCTGGCAGGTGGTGCTCATCAGAGGAATCAAGGTCTAAGAAGTGGCTGAAATCCATAGATCTTGGATCCCTCTTCTTTCCATATCATTCTGTGCTTCCTGACAAATGTAAGCCCTGTTGGTATGGGAGGTAAAGCACTGTCATGTTTCTTACCTGGTACCTGGGGGAAAGGCCAGGAGGCAGGTGCAGAACCAGAAAAGCTGCAGGGGCAATGGGATGATGCTGAGGGTGTGATCCAGCAGCAGGGTGGAAGGGCAATGCTGTGGGAGAGCTCCTGGTGCAGAGCAGGCAGAGCACTCAGTAGAGCACAGGTCAGGGGATCATTTGTGTATGTGGAAAGTGGCCCATGAAGGACAAAGAAATACTCTGAAATAAATCAAGCAGTTCACATTTAATTCTTTGTAAGAAAAAAAAAAATATTTCAAAGAACTATCAAGGGCAACTGTATTTGTATGAAAATGAACAGATTCTGCCCAGGCAAATGAATATTTAGGCACATGAAGGACCAGAACAGCACCTGGGACACTCTCTGCTCATTACCAGACCAAAAAGAATGACCCTCTCCTATCTGTGTTTAGAAAACAAAGACCTGCTCCTGCTCTTGGCTGGATCCCCTCTAACATGTCAGAGGTGGGCTCTCCAGGACCAGGGCTTCTTCTCTCAAGGTCCCAGTCCTGGGCTGCATTTCCTGATCCAGGTGTCCACAGCAAATGGGACTGAGATCAGGAGAGGCAAAGCCATTCAAACCAGCCCTATGGTCATTAAGATATTCACCTACCTGTAGAGTCTTAGTTTAGCAAAAACAGGTGAATTTAAGCAGGTAGCTACAAACTTTTTTTTCAGTTGGAAACAGCTCTTTTCCAGCTTCAGCTGAAGTGTCTGAAACCTGTTCAGTGAATTCAGTCTTGAGTTCATTTATTATAACTGGGTTTTCAGTGACCTCACCCACCCATCCAGATGCTCTACAGTCTAGAAAATACAGTTATCTGCTATGGCAGGTATAACATTACAAAAACCTTACATACAAATTACACAAACCCTTCTGCAGAGCACCAAGAAAGGTCTAAACTTCATCTGTGACCTCCAGAGTTTCAACGTGCATGTGCAGGACTGGTCAAGTGCAGCAGTCAGGTGAGACTGGGGAAAACCTCTAGCCTAGAGAGAGAGAGGGCCTCGCTCATTTTTTGCCCTTCAGTTTGCTCTTTTCCTGTTCTTTCACCTTTTTTGTCCTCATATCTTCATTTATTTTGTCCCCCTTCATTCCCACTTTTTCTGTTTTTCCCTTCACCAGTTTAGGTTTTCTTCTTTCCCTATCTCCATCAGCCCTGTCCCTTTTTCTTTGGGAGAGTGAGGTTGAGGGGAAGCTGTGTGGAACTGTGTTTGTGAGCTCAGTGCTGGCTGCTGGGGCAAAGGCAGTTCTGTCAGCTGCAAGAACCCAGTCCTTTGGTGGCCTGGCAGAAAGGCTTTGCAAAGATCAAAGGGCTTTATAAAGCTGCTAGATAAATGGCACAGATTGATGTAGGTTCCGGAAACTGCAGAGCTTGACATAAAATTAATGAGTAAGATTGAGTTGAGACAGCAGAAAGATAAGATTGAGGAAAATAAGAAAAGAGGGCAGAACTCTGGACAGAGGACAGGCACCCTTTTCTGGAAGGAAGAAGCAGAAGGGCTTCTTCTGCAACAGCAGCCTCCAAGCACTGAGGAGCCCCGGTGGTTCACACAGCACTGTCCCAGCAATGCTGCTGCAGCTGCCTCTGGGATATAACCAGAGCTGGTTAACCAGTGTGGCTGGCAAGAAAAGGTTAATAAACCTCCCTGTTTACCATTATCTTCCCCTTGCTTACCTTTGTCCCAAGGAAAAGCGTGCACCTGAGGATGACAGTGGGAAAACGGGCCACTAAAATGAAAGCATGTGGGTTTAGTGGGTGGCTCCATTTCAGCAGGTGAGTTCCAGTGAAAGCAACTCTCACTGGAGGGGAAGGAGGTGCTTGGGCTGTGGACAAACATCTGCTTGTTTGTTTTCAGCTCTGTAAGGCAGCCTTTGTGTCCCTGCTCTTAGTCAACTCAACCTTTTGCACGTAGGCGTGTTTTCCATTCTTAAAGTACCTTTTCTCTAAGTCTCCCCTAGTGACTTTTCCAGGGCTTTTTCAGCTGTGATCTCTTTTTTTTAATCAGTGTTTCTTGGGTCACATTTAGCCTAAATTAGAATTGTCTGCTACCCATACAGCTGGCAGTTAGCTTCCACATGGAAGAGTGGAATAAGGAGTCAAAAAGGGAGCAGTTATTTAGTAGGAAGAAGCCTCATGTGCTTATTAACAGCTCTGTGTTAGTGGGCACTCAAGCTGCTATTTTTGATGCTCATGTTCAGGTAGTATTGGGTTGCAACACTGTTCTGTTAGAGGGGAAAGACTTCCTCATGGGAAAAATAGCTAATCTACAGCAAGAGGTGAACCTAGGGTACAAAATCTTGTAACAGCATCTATTCCAAAATGCATCGGGATGTTCAAACATTGGGAAATGGTGCTTTTGGGTTGCTTGTTCTGCCATAAAAAGTAGGAGTCCAAACTGTTGACCTGGTCTGTGCTTTGTGAGTCATTGCTGGGGTTGCTTCATGAAATTCCTACAGAAAAAATCAGCAAGGGTGGGGGGGGAAGAAACAAAAAGAAAAATTGCCCAGAAGTGCCTCGGGTTGCCTGATGCTTTTCAGTGTCTGCAAGTTCTGTGACAGGAGGTATGATGAATTTGTTGCTCAAGTTTCAATGTATCAACACATGCTAATTTTTGGGAAATTAAAGGTGACCATGCCATGAACATCACAGTTGGAAGGAGGTGGCAAGTTCTTCAGGAGATTTTCTTTTCTTTATTTGTAATGGGTTGAGAAGAGCAAGTCAGCAATGCACCTGCATTAAACATGGCATTATTGCTTGAGGTGTGGCTTTACAGCTTGAAACATGTAAAGCTGAGTTATAACAGGGCTCTCTATTGTATTAGTGCCTGGACAGAGATGTTTGGTAGCTGCCAAATATTACATCCAGCTGAAATAAGGTGGCTGTGCAGAGCACAGCCTGTACACAGCAGAGTGCTCACCCTTTGGAACTGCAGGCACTGACTTCAGGTTTCACAACTTTCTCTGACCCCATCTTCACCTCCACTTGTGCATAAGTGAAAGAGTAACTCTCTGAGGAGCATCCAACTCGTTCCAGCTCTGTGCATGGCACAGCATTGTCCTTGAAGAAGGACAAAATTTGCTTTCTTTTGTTGGGTCACTGATATAAACCCTGCCTTTCAGCTGTGGGGTGAAATATTACAGTGGCATAAATATGATTTAGAACTGGGCTTTCTTACAGCCTTTTCATGTCACCTTGCAGCCTCTGAGACAAATGTGACAAGGAGACTCTTGCTGACCTAGACCCACTTCAGGGATGTAGCAACTTTAGAACTATGAAAATATTAAGAATAAAATCTGGTACCATCACACCTGCAGGGACAGTAAATTAAGAAAAATGTTCTGCTCAGTAGACTGCATCCTAAATTCCCCTGTTAATATTAAAGGGGTGACAGACTAAAAGTGCAGGTTGACTTGTTTGGGGCAGAGACCAGACCCCTTTCCACACTGTCTGCTTTTTCAGAGGATAGTTGTGTGCTCCTGTCACAATCTTTTCTGTGGAGCATCATGAGTCTCACAGCAATAAATCAGACACAGTGAGAGGGGTGTGTGTTAACAGCTGAATGTGGCCTGGACTCTGAAAGTGTAGCTCAGACTGGCTGGTAGGAACAGCAGATACATCAAATCCTTCTGAGCCTGCAGAGTATTTTCTGTGCCAGTATCTACTTTCCAGAAAGTTCCCATTTTTTGCTCAAGACCTCTTGGATAATAGCAATATAACTGAAGGGGCTTGTTCTCTTCATACAATGTCTTGAAAGGAGTATTTGAAAGTCACCTTTGAAAAATGGGCACAGGCTATATTCCTTCCAAATATCTCAGGGCTGAAATGCTCGTGTTTTTTAGTACTGATTTTTCCACATGTAAATGTTAAACAGAACTCCATTTTGTGGCTATTATAGAAAAGATGATGTATTTTTAGGCAGGGAAAATATCACCCTAAAGCTTTTAATCTTGGAACTTGGCCAGACTTTGCTAATGAGTCAGTGTAGCACAGCTACTGTCCTGCTGCAGCAAGTGGAGATGTGGAGTGTCAAAGGTTGGAGTGGGGCAGGGGGACTGGGCTGCTTTGACCTCTTACCTGACCCCTGGGAGTCCAGAGACACCTCTGTGCTGAATGCCATCCAGGCAGACTTTGCTTCATCCTGGGTTTGCAGAGAGCCTTCTGGCTAGAAGTCAGGCTTAAGACATGGGCTTGGATCCTCATTGTGCCCAAGTTTCAGGCAAGCTGTGATTTGCTTGTGTTACATTCTGCTTGGGCACTCAGCATTTCTGTGGGGGCACTGAGCTCATGCTCCAGGGAGGGTCTGGGGTTTCTGGCAAGCCATGGACAGACACAGTGACCTCAGTTTTAGTAGCTGAGTCCATAAATCCAAGGACAGTTTGTACAGCTCCTTACCTCAGTCTGGGTTCTGCTGGGTTTTGTGCTCCACTTCAGCGACCTTGGAGCTGCAGCTGTGCTTCCAGACTTGGCACAAGCAGACATGGAGGATTGTTGCTTAAAACCCTCAGTGAGATTTAGTGATGGAGGGCAGGTTTCTTCATCCCTGCCTTCCTGCTCTGCCACCCTGCCTGCCAGAGGGTGCTGCTGTGGCAGCAGGCCAAGCAGAACAGGCATTGCATCTCCTCATTGCAGCTGGGGCACTCAGCTGATGCCATTTGGGGGTGGTGTGGCTGTGAGTGCTGAGGGGCAGCTGTGGGGGCTGAGCAGGGCACCTGGCACTGCCAGCAGCTGCCCACCCTGGGCACACAGGTTATTCCCACCAGGTGTAGTCACAGCTCAGTCTGGCAGTGTCTGGGTCGTGACACTGTCCAGTGTCACAATCCAGTCTGTCTGTGAGCACAAGGGTGCAGGCAGGAGTGCTGTGAGGGTACCTGGCCATGGGGAGACACCATTCTAAAATCACAGAACCATTTAGGTTGGAAAAGAATTTTAAGATCATTGAGTCCAACCATTAACCCAGCACTGCCAAATCACCACTAAACCATGTCCCCAAGTGCCATATCTACATGTTTTTTGAATCCCTCCAGAGGTTACTCCACAACTTTCTGGGGCAGCCAGACCACCATTTCAGTGAAGAATTTTTTCCCAACATCCAATCTAAAACTTCCCTGGTGCAACTTGAGCCCATTGTATTTGCTCACTTGTTTAATCAGAACTTCAGAGCTGGCAAGGAGGTGAGGAAAAATATTTGTGCCACACAGTTACCAAATCCAGGAACACAGAATGATTCTGCTGTTGATAAACAATCTTTGTGGATCTTAAAATATGCATTTTGAGAGGTGTGGGTTCTTGACTCTTCACCTAGTCAATGATTACTTCTGCATTCCTCTGCTACTGTGAATTCAAACATAATGAGTTTCAATGGGGTCATCTCTGTGAGCAGGGCAGTACAAATACCAAATACAAGCCTTGGAGAGCTTTTAAGGGAAGATAAGTGGTTACTGCTACTCCTACAAGGATGTTTTGCCTCTAGAAAAGGGTTCACTTCCTGAGAAATGTCATTCAGAGGAGGCCAGTACACACAGGTCTGTGCAGAAGGACAGGATCAACTTGCAAATACTCTTGAGAGGTAAGGGGGAAACAGGAATTACCTTCATTGAGCCATTCCCCTCAACCTCAAAGTGCTGTGTGGGATTTCTTATTCAAGAGAATGTGTAAAAATGGAATTTTTTTTAGTAAGCAGATGAAAACTGGCCAAAGGAGAATGATGGGACCAGACTAACCAGTCTGAATGAGTTCAGGTCTAATTTAATGGCAAAAGAGCACCTGAAAACATCTTTTGCAACACTTGGGAGAACTGAGCTATTTTGGTGAAGTGTTTTGACTTTAAATTGGGAGTGACCATAACAATTATGTTTTTAATGGGTTTATAAAAACTCATTCTGTACTACTTTAGTAAGTTGGGGTTTTGAGATTGAGTTTGCCAGTTGTGGATTTCTGGGAGGTCCTCAATTAGGAAACACTGTGAAAACCATGGGAAATGGGCAATTCTGTGTTTATTCCACCTTTTTGTCTTTTTTTTTTTTTTCACTTCATAGTTTATGCTGAAGTGTCTTAAAATAAAAAATGTTGGATTTGATGCTAAAATTTCTGCAGGGAGACATGAGGGATTTTTGAGGAAAAAGTTGCTTCAAGAGGAAATTATTATCTCTTTCTCAGTGAACTCAGAGTTTGATCTACTTTGGGCAGAATAATACATGCCATGGGGCTTCAGAAATGCCTGTGCCTGTGGAGGAGTCACAAACTGTGATCACAGCACCTTCACACACAGACTCAGTGCTCAGTTCTTTTCAATGCTGATTATCTCAGCAATAAGCAGGGACCACTGATCCCCACTGAGGCCTTTCTCCTGCAAGCTGATGTGTGTCCACAGAGTCTGCAAAGCTGGCATTAACCAAGAGGGGAGTGCTGGCATTAACCAAGAGGCACCATCAGTGAGGAAGGCTTTTAACAGAGTGGAATGGAGCTGCTGTGTTCCTCCAGGGACTTCAGGTGGGAGCAGTGCCCAGGTCTGAATTTGGAAGCCTCTTTGGGCTTCTTCATGGCTTGGCTGAACCTCTGTTCCTCTGTTTTAGTTTCCTTCTGACTGGTGGAGGTGCAGACTGTGTAAGATCTCAATTAAATATCTCATGATGGAATGTCATCGTTTGTGATGTGTCACCAGAGCATGGCCTGTGTCCTGTGACAAATCCTGTGTCCAGACTATCCTTGCAGTTCTTCTGCTGCCTGGGGAAAGCAGGGGAGGCTGTCTCAAAGCTAATGGCCCAGGGGTGGCTGCTGGGCTCGAGTGGGAGCACAGGGAGCTCTCAGGAGTGGGTGCAGGGGTATGAAGCTCTTGCAAGATGGGTTTAAAGCAGAAAACTGTTGGGTTTGAGGCTTTGGTTAAAGTTTTAGGTGTTGTCAGTGGATGTTTTGTTTACTATTTTATCTGAGAACAAAGCAGGGTCTGATCATGCCTGGGATCCTTTGTCATCCCCTGGTATCCCTCTGTTCTCTCCCCACTGCTCTCTCCCCACATCTCCTCCTCCTCTTCCAATTCTCCTGGCACTTTCCCTGACCATGGCAGATCCCTCATCTCTACAGAACACCCCAGCCCTCGTGGCAGAGATGTCAGACCCTGCATCTCCTGCCTGACACTAACTAGCAACCCCCTGTTGCAATTGCACTGGGGTACTTTTAATTCAAGCCCAGTGTCATGTTTAAATAAGGCTGTGCATGTTGTGACACACCTGAGCACAGCTCAGTGGGGCTGCCTGTCCAAGCACAGCCCTGCTGCTTCCTGGTCCTCCCCCTCTCCCAATGCAAGTAAGGCAAGCAGGCTACTTTTTAAATTCCATGGCTTACACTGGCTAGTGGACCTTTATAACAGTGAGAAATAACTGTATTGCTTTTAATTGCTTTATAGCCCCTGTCTCCTGGAGAGCTTTTGCTGCTGCCAAAGCAGTCTGTGAGTGAAGCCAGGCTTCCAAACAGCTGGATTTGGCAGAGATGGGGAGGTTAAAGCCAGCCTCAGCAGACAGTAACTGGAGAGCCTGCTCAGGTGGTGGCCTGCAGCTGCTGCTCCACTCCCATTAATAAATCATCATGGGGACTCAACTCAGAGCCAAGGTTCAAACAGAGCATTGGTCCAAAAACTCAGCTGTTCCTGCAGTGTGCCTGCCCAGGGCACAAGGAGTATGGAGAGGTGGCTTAGCAGTGGGTATCTGCAGGCTCCTGATTTCTGTACATCAAACCAAACACACATTTGGCTCTGCTGTGCTCAGCTGGGAAGGCAGTGAGGGCTGTGCTTCCCATGCCTGGGAAGGGCTAAGGAGCTTATGGGAGCTGAGCTGGCAGCAAAGGTGGAGAGGATTATCCTCAGCTGGGTTTGCTCTCTGCTCATTGCTGGAGAAGAGAAATCTGCAGGTCTGGAGCTCATACATCTGCTGCTTCCTGGGCAGGATCAGTGTGACAGATTGCACAGATACACTTCCTTAAGAGCATTCCCTAGAGTTACAGAGGCAGGGGTGATGCAGCACAGGGTCAGAATCTCTGCAGGGCAGCCTCTGTGTGCTGC
This sequence comes from Fringilla coelebs, assembly GCF_963513975.1. Lineage (NCBI taxonomy): Eukaryota > Metazoa > Chordata > Aves > Passeriformes > Fringillidae > Fringilla > Fringilla coelebs. Next base: position 3,944,273 of record NC_140043.1, on the reverse strand, counting down.
TGCCCAGTGTGCATGTCTTCTCCTCATGTCTTATCCTCATGCCTGGCAGGCCAGGAGCTGTGCCTGAGTCACATGAAGTTGGTTAGAGGGTCCCTCCCAAGGTCTGTACCCTCAGCAGGCAGCAGGACACAGCATGGAGCTCCTCTGGCTCTGTGGGATGCTCACAGGCGTGATCCCATTCCAGAGAGGAGGTGAGAGCAGAGCAGTACCTGGAATTTCCCCTCCTCTCCTGCTGTCAGAGTAACTTCCCTGATGAGGCAGTGAAGCTCTGCAGGGGCCCAGCAGTGGGACAAGCAGCTGTGGAGCAGAGCTGCAGAGCCCCAGCCAGGAGCCCAGGGGTTAACTCTGCACTAGGGGACTTGAGTCAGCCCAGGCTTGACGGACAGCCCGGCACAGAGCAGCCTTCAGACCAAACAAAGTACCTTCTGCTGAGCTGGGGCACAGATAAAAGATCCCATGGCATTTCTTGTGTAGCTTGGAGGAGACTGCCAGTGCTGAAGCTGAAATATCTCTGCCAACAAACAAAACTGTCTTTAAACTCTGAGGCTGTGTGTGAGCTATTGTTGGGGACATAATGGCTTCTCTGTTTCCCTGCACAGTCATTGCTCTGCAAACACACCACTGGTCTCTTTTAAAAGTGGTTGAGTGTAAATTAAGTTCTAGAACCTGGAAAGAGGTTTCATCCATTTACTTTTACTACCCTCAGTTGACACTTGTTTACAGAGCAGCACATAGAGTAGATTTACAGCTCCTTTACCTGGATGGAGATGGGCATCTTTAGTGCTCAGGTTGAGACTCACAGATACTGGGATTGGACAGCAAATGTGTCCAAATCCCCTGGTTTAAGGCAGGGGGTGAGGCTGGGGGGGCTGCTTGCTAATCACCCCCCTCTAAGAAAAGTTTTGGTTTGGCTGGCCTGGCCTGTTTCCTTTAGTTAGCTCAGTGCTGGCACACTCCCTGCTGCCTAATCCGAGTGTGTGGCTGCTGCAGGGCACTGAGTGCTGCTCTGGCTGCTGGAGTTCCCTCTGCCTTGGGCTGCTGGGCATCCACAGTGGGCTTGGTGCATCTGTTCTTCACCACAATTCCATGGGCTGGCTTTTCTCTGAGGATGGCAGATGCTCTGGTAAGGTAAAGGACATCTTGGCTGTTTTGCTGAAGTTGTGGTAAAACCCAGAGCTGCAGTACACAGGGAGGAGGTGGTGTCTGAAGGCAATATGATTAATTTAGGTCTATTTTGCTGGAATGGTCCTGTAATGGAAAAGAAAATGGGTCAAAGAGGGGCTGTTCCAGCTGTATTTGCTGAAGTGCCTGTCCCAGCAAGGTGGCAGTGAGTGTCCATCCCCTCAGTAGCTCTCTGCTCATCCCTGTGTGCACCCAGAGAGCTCCTTGGTGTTCTGTGCTCTCTCCCAGGTGAGCTGCAGCCCCGTGCAGGATGGGACACGTGGGGACCCGAGCACTGGCCATGCCTCTGGAAGTGCTGGGCTCATTGGGAAGGTGCTCTGGCCAAGGGCCCTGGGCAGGAATGGGTGCTGTGCTCACACTGCAGCTTTATCCAAGGTTGATTCCTAATGACCCAGATGTGTTTTGCACTGGTCCTTGGCAACCTTCCAGGCAGAGACTCCTCCACAGAAATGGCATTTAAAAGCAGATTATGTGAAGTGAAATTTTTTAATTTTTAAATTTTGTTTTGTCCTGAATATGATGTCAGCTTAACATCAGTTGTGTTCTGCTCCTTGGATTTCCCTTCTCACCTCTGCATCTGGAGGTTTCTGTGGTTTCCTGCCTGCTGTAAGGCAGGCTCTTACCCCGGTGATAGTTGCTGGTTTGAGGAGATGAAAGGAGGTGGCAGCAGGGCTGACAATCCTGTCTCTTTCCACAGGAAGATGAAGACACGCTGTGTGGTGGTGGCAGTGGTGGCTGTAGCCCTGCTGGGGCTGGTGCTGTTCCTGGGGCTGTTCTTTGGGCTGCGCTCAGGGGACACACACACCTACAGGAGGGCGGCCGTGGCCACCGACGCAGGGCCCTGCTCCATCATTGGAAGGTACCCACGGGGGTGGGGCTCCCAGCACGAGGGGAGAGATGAGAATCTTGACTTTATGTTTCAGAAGGCTGATTTGTTATTTTTTGATCTATGTTATATGAAAAGAAAATTATATATTAAAACTATACTAAAGAATAGAAGAAAGGATTTCATCAGAAGTCTAGAAAGGAAAAATGGAATGATAATAAAATCTTGTGACTGACCAGAGTCCCAACACAGCTGGACCTGTGATTGGTCATCAAGTAGAAACAACTCACATGGACCAGTCAAAGATGCACCTGTTGCATTCCACAGCAGCAGATAATTATTGTTTTTCTTTTCCTCTGAGGCTTCTCAGCTTCTCAGGAGAAAAAATCCTAATGAAAGGATTTTTCATAAAACATGTCTGTGACAGCCCACTCACTGTGCCCTGCCTCTCATTAGCTCTGGCAGCTCTGGATGAGACACAACTGCTGCTTCCCCAATGTTCAGGTGCAATCCTTGCAGTTGCCCAGCATGGATAATCAATCCCTAGTCTCCCTGTAGAAAGAGGAGATCCTAATAAACCCCATGCTTGACCAGTTTTACTGCAGTTGCTCACAGATAATATAGCAGGCAAAGATTCCTTGGATCCATTAACAATGAGAACGAGAGTTTTCTTTCTAGCTCCTTTGAAAAAAACATTTCTTGAGATATCTTTCAGTTCTGCTCTCAAGTGCTGCAGATTTCAGGCTCCTCAGAAAACTGTAATTTCTTATGACAGTGTAATGAATGTGTGTGGAATGTCTGTCCCCACGTGTACTCTGTCACATCTCGCTGTTTTCAGGCTGGTTTGGATGTGTCTCTAACAAGGGCTGACCTGGCCTGCACACTGACCACTGAGGGTCTGTTCTCTCTGGTGAGCTTCCTGAGGAACACATAGGCTGGGTGTGGACAAGTGTGCCTGAGAGAGTCTGTCCTAGCTGCTCTGACGTGCTGACAGGGAGCTGAGCCACTGTCACATGTCCCTTTCTGCTGCACAGGGACATCCTCAAGCAAGGAGGATCCGCAGTGGATGCCGCCATTGCAGCCCTGCTGTGCGTGGGACTGATGAATGCTCACAGCATGGGCATTGGAGGGGGCTTCTTCTTCACCATCTACAGCAGCACAGGTAAGGACAGGGCCACACACAGCTGGAACAGTTGGACAACTTTATCTAAGGCAGGTGGTTTATCCTACCTGAGAGAAGGTGAATGGCTGGTGCTCACAGCCTCTGGGGGAGCATCCTCAAAATACCTGCCAAGGAACTGGCTCACGTTGGTCAGAGTCCTTCAACAGAGACCATGGCTGTGTGCAGAGTCCAGAGCTAAACCTCATCTTCCTTGCTCTGTCATTAAAGGAAAAGTGGAAATCATTAACGCAAGAGAAGTGGCTCCAAAAAACGCATCGATGGACATGTTTGGGAACAACACACAGCTCTCTCTGAAAGGTATGGCAAGGGCTGCTTGGGGGGACCACAGAGCTCCAGCATTCCCTGCTACCAGCACATCTACATTGAGAACATTTCTTAGGGCTGGTTCTTGCCTACCTACAGGATTTCTCACCTAGAAATATCCTGGAAATATCCTCTCACGTAATTTGCAAACTCTGGCTGGACAAAGAAGCTAAAAACAATGCCCTTTAAACTAGCCCCATCACTTTCTGCTTTTCACTTCATGAAAGAGCAGGTGAATGCAAAGCACTCAGTATGACCTGTTCCACATGTGCCATCTTTCCTTTCCACCTCTTTGAATAAATCTTTGTGTGGATCATCTTGGGTTTTAACAGTTCAGGTGTCCTCCCTAAATTACTTGTTGTAGTGGCTTCAACTAATGGTTTGGGGCCTCCAGAGAACTTTCCTATCAGGAAAGTATTTTCTAATAAGAAATTGAAAGAAATGCTAACTAGGTCTCTTCATGGTCACTCTTCTGAGCAAGAAGGAACAGCACCTTGGAGGGAGTTTGTGTTGAGCTTCCAGGAGATGCAAGTGAAAACAGGATTGAAGCAAGGTGTAACATCACTGTGGGATGTGGAATCAATCTGTTCCAGTTGTAGTTACAATGCTGCAACAAAGTTTTTGGTTCAAGTACATCACAGTCTGTGTCCTCTCTCATGACAGCTTCTGTGCTCTGAGCAGCTTTGCTCTGGTACAGAGCCTGCAGAGGGAAATGACCCTAAAACTGGAGTTACCAGCAAGAGGACAGGGGGGTTTCAGCAGTTCAGAATACATAGGCACAAATGTCAGACCAAATTATTCTGTTAATTCTGCTAATTCTCACAAGCTGAGCAGATCACAGTACACACAAGCCCTGCCAGAGATGCCTGCCCAACCTCCTGCTCCATCAACCACTTTCTTTTCTTGCTGTGGGAGCCTTAACACATTCCTTTTCTGCTCCAGGAGGACTGTCAATTGCTGTTCCAGGAGAAATCCGTGGCTATGAGCTGGCTCACAAACGGCATGGCAAACTGGCATGGAAAGATCTGTTTCTGCCCAGTATCAAGCTGGCAAGGGAAGGATTCCCTGTTGGGAAAGGCCTTGCTGCAGCCATGAAATCGAAAGAGGAGGCAATTGAAAGCAATCCCTTGCTGTGGTAGGTAGAGCAGCTGCTGTTCTATGCAGAGAAATTTGGGGTGGCTGCACCCAATCTGCAAAGTCCCTGTGTTTGTGCAATGCAGTGTCCATGAGGAGTGTGCATCCCCTGCAGTAACCACACTCCCTGGGCCTGCTGGTGACTCTGCAGATACCTAAAGGTGCTAAATCATGGGGAATGTTCAGTCTTGACCTTTAAAGGGGGAGAAATTCTACTCCTGAAGCCCATTTGTCTGAGCAAGGTGGAATTAGTGTACGTGCTGGGATCAGCCTGCTCAATAGCAATGTATTTTCTGAATCCCTGCTTTTCCTCATGCTGTAAGTGCACCAAGCTGATCTTACCTGCATTTGGAGCAATTGCAGTCTCCTTGAATCTGCTCTCAGGCAGTGGGAATTTGGATTATCTCTTACTCCACAATCAGCCTTCCTCAAGCAATGCCTCTGACCATTTACTTCAAAGACTTTGAGCACGAGGGGTTTTAAATACTCCTCACTTCTTACAGTCAAACCCTTAGTGTTTATGTCCAACCCTGATGGAAATCATGCTTAATTCTCTCTTTTCCTTAAAATCTCTGCCAGCTGCAGGTTTGTTTGCTATTCAGTTGGTAATGTACACCCTGGCCTGTCTCCTGTCCTTCCATCAGACAGGTCCACAGCAGCACAATCATGATCCATCATGAGGGAGCTAGAGAGGAAACAATCTACCTTAAAGTGATCTACCAAGCAGGGACTGAAACAGTTCTGGATTTCCTGGAAGCTTTGAACCTTATAGCTTAACAGGCTGTGCTTTGAACTGCACTGCTGGGTTCAAAGACTGTGGCCCCTCCTGTGCATCTTAAGGCAATTGTTGGCCCCTGGGGTGGGCAGGGAGGGTGGTGCTGAGGTGAAAATCCCTGCTGCAGGCTCCATTGAGCACACTGAGCATGTGGGATTGCAGGTCAGAAAACACTGTTCAGTTTTATGTCCCAGTGCCAAGATCTGAGGACCCCTGGGCCATGGCTCAGGCAGTTTCCTTCCCCCCAAGAAGCACCTAGCATGAGCACTCATGCTGGTTCAGCTGCCACAGACACATGTAGTTTTGAACTTATCTCTCATATCTGATCTTCTCCACCTCCTTTCTCTGTTAGTGAAGTGTTCTGCAAAGGAGGGAAAATCCTGCAAGAGGGTGAAACCATCAAGATGCCCAAACTAGCCAACACCTACGCCACTATAGCCAATGAAGGAGCAGATGCCTTTTACACAGGAAGCCTGGCAAAGCAGATCATTGCTGACATCCACAATGCAGGTGAGAACCAGGACAAGTGTCCCAAGCAGCAGGAGTGACCACACTGCTCAGAGCCCCAGGAGGAGCTGCAGAAGCTTTGGGAGAGGTCAGCCCTGAAATGCTGCCTCTGAGATCTGTGGCAACAGGAGACCCAAAAGAAGCACTTTAACAGATGTGTTTGAAACTCAGAAATGGAGAGTGTTTGCAGTGCGTTTCTGTAGCACAGAGCCTCCCAAGTCTGTGCAGTTCAGGCTGTTCACAGAGCCTGAATCCCACGAGTTTGCACCTAAAACGTTACACCCGTGGTGGTCCTGTGAACTCTGAGCTGTTTGATCCCTCGGTACCACTAGATGGTGGCAGTATCCTATCCTCACCAGCCAGCACTGGCTAGCTTGGTGAACTGCCTGTGAGTAATTTACTGGCTTTATTTGTGGTGGATAATTACTTACTCTCTTCCCCCTTCACATAAGAAAGGTGATGGAACACTCAAATTATTCTACCTGTGGGGTGCCACAAAGCATCTGCACCCAAAACTGCATCTTCCTCCTGTAAACAGAATTCTTAAAGGCATTTTGTAGCCTGACACTGCTAGTGTTCTTTGTAAAAAAAAGATGGATCACCAGAGTTGTGGCTGCTGTAAATCAGCCCAACTTTTGCTTAGACTATCTGAGCCTGAGATGGATCTGTCAAGGAGTAAATCTCCTGGGCACACATCTTTGCTTTCTTCACCTTGTTACTTTTTGGATTTGTCCATGTTCCCTCCGATCCTTGCTGGGATTCATGGTGGTGGAGTATGACCTCCTCTTCCCACCAGAGATCACATAAACCCACATCTCTAGTTTCCTTCTCTTTCCAGGGGGAATTGTCACCTTGGAAGACCTGCGGGACTACAATGCCACAGTGATCGAGGACCCCATACAGATCAAACTCGGGGAGTTCACCCTCTACACACCCAGTGCCCCCCTAAGTGGCCCAGTTCTGGCCCTCATTTTCAACATATTGAAAGGTGAGAGTGCCACAGAGCTGGGAGAGCTCCAAAGACATTACCTCCCTGATAGGCCTCCAGCAGGTGAGAGGTCTGAGAGCCCAGGAGAGATCAGAGCTGCAGAAACATTCCTCTTCTGCTGTAAACTCAGGGATGTTGCCTTCCTACCTGAAATACAGGTGTTAGAGGAAAAATATTTTCCTGATGGGGGAGCTTCCCTGATACTTGTATGGGTGGAACTTAACATGTACTTGAGGCTTCTTTGGAAAACATCTCTGCAAGTACAAATTCTGCTGGTGACCCCCACAGTGCTCAAAACTACCAGAGCTCCTGAGGAGATTAGGACAGTCCAGTGACTGCATCTCTGACCTTCGAGGTTATACACTTGACACAGGTGCATTAGCAATCCATGGACCCTGTGCTTTGTGTTCACAGTTTGTTTGTCCTCTGTTTCCAGGATATAATTTCTCTGCTGCCAGCATCAAAAACGTGGAGGAGAAAGGTCTGACCTACCACCGCATCGTGGAGGCCTTTCGCTTCGCCTACGCCAAGAGGACTCTGCTGGGAGACCCCAAATTTGTCAACATTACAGAGGTACCTGGCAAAAGTCTTTTTTTTCTGCAACACCAAAGTTGAGTGAAATGGGGCTTAAAGTTTTTGGGTGACTCCACTTTGTCAGGCATGCTCTGTGCCACTTGCTGTGGCAGGCACTGAAACAGCTCTGAGTCACAAAGTGATGTCCTGTGGGGGCTATGATGACAGCAACCTTCCTGCTGTAAGGAAAAGCAAACTCCTCAATTCACCAGGAGAGCTGGAGTGCATTTAGGTCTAACCCTACCTGTTTTTATACTGTTTGAAGCCTTATTCACTATATTCCCTCGTGGCTCTCTAACCAGAGTCTTGCATGTAGTAAAATGGAGCAGCAGATGGGAAGGGATGAGACTGCTTGTCCCAACTTTGCACTTTGTGCTTTACTTCTGTGCCTGCAAAAGCAGCAGACTCTGAGCCAGCCCAGCCTGATGAACATAAATTTTCAACTTACAGAGCTCTGGTCAGACCTTGCCTTGTCCCTATCCAATCCCATTCCTCTTGTCCCTGAAGCAAGTGTAGCCCTGCTTGCCTCACAGCAGTGTGGAAGCAGCTTTCCATAGCACTGCAAAAATGGATGCTGATCAACTTCTACACAAAGGGATGACTTTGACATCTGCTCCTCTGACAGCTTAAAACGATCTTTTGCTACAGTGTCCATCTTCCAAGAAGGAAGACCCTGGGGGAAAACCCTAGCCTCACTGCTGGAATTTGCCACTGTTGTGTGGTCTGAATTCCTGGATATCAGCCTCATGACTCCATGTCTCAATGTGCTGAGTAACTGCCCTGGGTTTCTCTGGCAGGCAATCAGGAACATGACATCCGAGTTGTTTGCAGATAATCTCCGGAGGAAAATCACAGACAGCACCTCCCACCCCGTGGGGTACTACGAGCCCGTGTACTACACTGGAGACAATGCCGGTACATCCCACGTCTCCGTTGTGGCTGACGATGGCAGTGCTGTGTCCGCCACCAGCACCATCAACCAATAGTAGGAGCTCAGACATTCCTTCCCTGTAGGCCTTTGCCACCTTCCTCGTGCTGGTTCTGGGTATCAAACACCGCTGAGCTGTCACCTCTGGGGCGGGGTAGGGGTCACTCGTGCTGGGGATGGGAACTTCTGCTGAGCCTGCAGGTCAGTGCTCGACACGGAGTCCCAGGATAAGATGTGTCCTCTCTCTTGTTGAATTCCACCACAACATTGGCTGCATCTGGATCTTCTCATAAGCAGAGCTATTGCTGCTGGTTCTGACTCCCCAGGCTTTTGGAAGGAATTTGAGCTAATACAGCTGGCCTGAGGGCGCAATGTTTGGCTGTGAGTGCTGTCAGAAAGAGCTGTGTTCACACATATGCCCTGGAGCCAGGGTGTGAAGCTTATTTTTGTCCATAGAAAATGTCTCCAGCTTGATACATCTAAGCAAACCCCCAGTCATTCCCAAATGTGCCAGCCTTGGAGCTGTGCTGCCTCTGAATGGAGTGCAGCACTGCCCACCTGGAAGGGGCAGTAGCTGTACTGAGGTGCTGTGCTGGTTTTCCCCATGGGGTTCTCTCAGGGAAGGTGTAGAGGGGCTCTGGGCTGCCTTTCCTCTGTGTGTAGCTGTGTACTCACAGTAAAAACTGCTTCCTTCCCCCTAGGGGTGACAGAAAGTCCTTTACAATGGGAGGGAGTGGAGCATTACTCCAATCAAATCCCAGGTTTCACACTGCAGTAAATTTAGCTGAAGCCCTGCCTAGATTTGCTGTGGGTTTGACCTGACTTTGACAATTTGTTTTCTCCAGCTTCGGCTCTGATGTACGATCCAAAGTGAGTGGAATCATATTTAATGATGAAATGGATGACTTCAGCTCACCTTACATAATCAATGGATTTGGGATCCCTCCTTCTCCAGCAAATTTCATAGCTCCAGGTAGCTGTAAACTACCTTCCTGCCTCAATCTTTTGGCTGCATTGTGCATGCTCACACTGCAGCATCTGTGCCATGGGACACAGGCCTGGCACCTGCAGGGGACCGTGGTGGGAGAGAGTCAAGGAGATGAGTGCAGGGGATGGTGGGATCCCCAAGGACTGAGCAGGACATGAGTGGAGTCAGGAAGGTGGATACTGAGGCTCTGGGCTTAGATGTGGAGTGAGAGCTGGAAGTTTGTGAGCTGCAGGTAGAAAGCTGAGCCTCTGTGTTGCCTGTGTCCCCAACAGGTAAACAGCCAATGTCCTCTATGTGCCCCTCCATTTTGGTGGATAAAATGAAACAGGTGAGGATGGTGGTCGGTGCTTCTGGAGGAACAAAAATAACCACAGCAACAGCACTGGTACGTGAGGGTGTGGGCAAATGGGGCAAAATGGGAGAGGCAGCATTTGGGGGGACTCCCATCTGCACCTGTGACAGGATCATGGCTGTGGCTCCCTGCTGGGGGCCAGGGGCTTGAAAAGGAGGTTCCTGCCTGGCATTCTATGGGCCAGACCAACACCAACTTCTGCCAGGGCTACCAAAGGTCTGCTGTTAAATTGCCTCCCTTAGTGACCCCAGTGCCTCCTTTAGTGACGTTTTCTCTGGCAGATTGTTCTTACCACTTGCACAAGATTTGCTTTGAGTTCTGTTCTCTGCGTCTCCATGACCCCGTTTACCTAGTTCAGAGTTGTTCCCATCCAACATCCCAAACTTTGGATCAAAGGGACACAGAGAAGCTAAATAAGAACTCAGCTCAGGCACAGTGTCAGGCCTGACAGGCAGGGCCTCTGTGAGCTGCTGTGGCAAGCACTCAAACCAGCCAAGAGTGACTGCAGCAGTGACTGTCCCCTGTGGCAGCAGCACCAGGCTGGATCTGGCTTTTTGGCTGAGTTAGAGGAGAATTCTGAAAAAACCACTATAAACAATTTCCTAAGCCCTGGACTCTGAGAGTGTTCTCACTTCCCAGCAGCTCCAGCCTGCAGTTCAATGCTGTAGAGATGAGCCAGGCCCAAGGGAACGGGCTGTACAATAGCAGGAAGCTGTAGGTGTATTTGTTGAGGTGACTGTTGTGTGCTTGGTTACAGCAGCGTAAATCCAGCCACCATAGCTTAGGGATCTGATCCTTTTGCTCTGTTAATTTTAGTCACTCATGGTTTGTTTGTGTGGGAATCCTCCTGAGCATATAGAACCTGCAATGTACCTGTGTTTTGCTTAGCCAAGAGAGAAACCACTGAAAGCCACATAACCCAGAAATGGTGCCTTTTGTGTGCCCTGTGAGCATCCTTGAGGCACCTCTGCCTGTGTGCCTCCAAGGGTCAGACTTCTCTGAACACAGTAATTAACATTAAGGCTTTTTGCTTCTCCCAGACAATCATGAATTCCATCTGGTTTGGTTATGATGTGAAGAAAGCAGTGGAGGAGCCCAGAATTCACGATCAGCTGTTTCCCAACATCACAGAGCTTGAGCAGCAAATAGAGGAGGTTGGTCTCACTAGAGCCATACATGAACTTGTATGAGCTGGGCCCCTCGTGCTGGGAGGGCAAGCACTGTGGAAAATCATCAGGTTTGGCCAAATGCTCCTAGGTGAGCAGTAGTAAAGCTGGTACAGGTCTAGTGCTGGGTCACAATAAGCTGTTCAAAGTGCACCTTTAGTCTCAGTCACACAGGTGTGAAGCCAGTGCATCGAAGAATGACTTGTGTCTGAAACTGAGCATCTGCTTGCAGTGATGTTTGGCACAAAGGGCTTGCAAAGCAGCAAACCACACCAGGGCCCAGACCATCCAGCAGTCTCAATCCAGTCAGTCTCAGGGAAGTCTTGTCCTGTTGTGTAACCTCATGATGAATCTGGAAGGCCTGGCCCAAAGCTAGCAAGGGGGATGCCCAGAGGGATCTGGGAACAGACTTTAGAATATATTGACAGCAGAGATGTCAGCACAGTACTGTCAGTTGGAGGGCTGATGGCAAGGTCTGCCTTGCTCTCCAGACCACTCACCTGAGCTGGCAGCTTCATTCACCCCCAGAGGCCTGAGGCAGGCACAGGCTTTGTACATCTCTCATGCTTCTCTATCTGCCTCTTTGTGCCTATCTCATATCTCTGTGCCTCTGTATTTGGGAAAACAGTCCTACATAATGCAGTTTTCTTATCAAACTCTGCAGAAGTTCCTCTGTTAATAAGCTTCTTATGAAGGTAACAGCTGAGGTATCTGCCAGCACTGGGGAGGATGCTCTGCTCCCTACAAGTCCTGTGTTTTTCACCACTGCCAAACAGGATCCATCAGTCCTGGCTGTCAGTGTGTGAATACCTGTGGCCAAGAATAGTATTGGTAACCCACACTGAGCACCACACATATCAAATTCTGAATTCCACTTCTTCAAAAGTAGGGCATCGCAGAAAGCAAAGGGAAGAGAAGGAACAACACGTAGCCCTTTGCAACACAGGCCCTGAATACCTGGCTGGTTGTGGGGGATGCAGGTTGCAGGGCTGCAGCAGTGCGGTTTGCTCACCCAACTGTGCATGGCAGGGCTGCAGGAGGTGCACTTTGCTCACCCAGCTGTGCATGGCAGGGTGCAGCAGTGCAGTTTGCTCACTCAGCTGTGCATGGCAGGCTGTAGCAGTGCACTTTGGTCACCCAGCTGTGCGTGGCAGGCTGCAGCAGGTGCACTTTGCTCACCCAGCTGTGCATTGCAGGCTGCAGCAGTGCAGTTTGCTCACCCAGCTGCGCATGGCAGGGCTGCAGCAGTGCGGTTTGCTCACCCAGCTGTGCATGGCAGGCTGCAGCAGTGCAGTTTGCTCACCCAGCTGTGCATGGCAGGGCTGCAGCAGTGCAGTTTGCTCACCCAGCTATGCATGGCAGGCTGCAGCAGTGCACTTTGCTCACTCAGCTGTGCATGGCAGGCTGTAGCAGTGCACTTTGGTCACCCAGCTGTGCGTGGCAGGCTGCAGCAGTGCAGTTTGCTCACCCAGCTGTGCATGGCAGGCTGCAGCAGTGCAGTTTGCTCACCCAGCTGTGCATGGCAGGCTGCAGCAGTGCACTTTGCTCACCCAGCTGTGCATGGCAGGCTGCAGCAGTGCACTTTGCTCACCCAGCTGTGCATGGCAGGGTGCAGCAGGTGCAGTTTTCTCACCCAGCTGTGCATGGCAGGCTGCAGCAGTGCAGTTTGCTCACCCAGCTGTGCATGGCAGGCTGCAGCAGGTGCAGTTTGCTCACCGAGCTGTGCGTGGCAGGCTGCAGCAGGTGCAGTTTGCTCACCCAGCTGTGCATTGCAGGCTGCAGGAGGTGCAGTTTGCTCACCCAGCTGTGCATGGCAGTGTGCAGCAGTGCAGTTTGCTCACCCAGCTGTGCGTGGCAGGGTGCAGCAGTGCAGTTTGCTCACCCAGCTGTGCATGGCAGGCTGCAGCAGTGCAGTTTGCTCACCCAGCTGTGCATGGCAGCCCGCAGCAGTGCAGTTTGCTCACCCAGCTGTGCGTTGCAGGGCATCGAGCAGCAGCTGAGGAAGAGGAGGCACGCCACGGCGCGGGTGAGCGGCGGCGCGGTGGTGCAGGCCATCCTCAGGACGGAGCGCGGCTGGGCCGCCGCCTCCGACTCGCGCAAAGGGGGCTTCCCTGCGGGCTACTGACCTGGCTCAGCTCCTTCTTCCAGCGCTCTAGTGACACCAAGGTGTGTTTGGGGGGAAGATCCTTTAGATCTGCAACTCAGGGACTTCTCACAGGAAAGAGAACGCATTTACCTGTGATTCTGTTGATGGAACTGGGACAGTTCTCTACAGCCATGACCGAAGTGCCTCATGCCACAGCCGTCTGCTAGGACAGGCGCGTCCACCAGGACGTGCAGTACTTACTTGAAGAGTCTGTTCTGCCTTGAAGAGTTTGTTCCCTGCCTCCTCTCCATCCCACGAAGACAGATTGGGTGCCCAGTTTCTGCAGAAGGTCCGGCTCACTCAAGCTGCAGGAAGCGTTTCCCCTGTACGGTGTCAGCTCCCGGGAATGTCCCTGTCACTGCTAGAGAAGATATTTGTTTCCTGTTGAGTAGGTGGGAGTTACAGGACTCTGGGGCTGGGTTTTCTAAGTTACAAACTAATAGGTCTGTGCCATAGCAGGAAGCCCAGCTCTAGACTGGGATAAGCCAAACTCACCGCTCTGTTAACAAAAGATGTTTCTGCATTTCACCCAGTTGATTTTTGGAGATGAGGGGGGAAATGGGAAAATGGCTTCAAACTTTTTTATATTTCTGTTGAGAAGGTCTAAAGGGAAGATGCTACCTGTAAAACTCTGAGCACAACTAAAATAAATAAATATGGAGTCACACATTTTCCTTGCCTGCACAGTTGCTGCAAAAAGGGATGGTGAGAGTCTGTGTGAAAGAAGCTCTTTTGAGACTTTTGTTTTTCTTCACTGCTTTGATGAAGTCATGAGTAAGCAATAATAGTTACATCTCCAAAACAAGCTTGTTTTTCTCCACTCTGCTTTTTATGATGTCATACTGCAGGCGTGAAATATCAGAGTTTGGGGAAATGAAATTTCTAAAAACGTGCACGCTGCAGCTACTCTTGTTTAAAGGTAAGTCACTATTAACCAGACTTTTAAGGACCTCTCAGAAATCCCTGTCTGATATGGAGCACTTGAGAGTGTTTGTACCTGTATGAGGGAGTTTGGTGCAGGACCAACACATCACATCACATAAACTTTGCCCAAGATCAAAACCAAGTGCTCTAGGGGGTGTCATACTCTAGTGGTGTTCTTGAAATCCTTGATACACAAGTGGCCATAAGTTAGCTCATCTATTTGGCTTGTGGAAACTTCCTGTCAGTTTGTAAGAACCTTAAAATACAGAAAAGAAAATGAAAGTCTGAAGTTTTAGGCATCATGCAACCTCTTTCCTAGAAGTGTCTGGAGTTGAGGAGAGCCCAGTTTCACAGAATAAAGTGAGAGCTAGATGATGCATAGATCAGAGTCATGACTTTGACTTACATGTTTGCTTATATCATTTGACCCAAATGAGTGGCTTTTACCAAACATGTCCTGGGTGTGCTCTGGCTCCTTTTCCTGAGCTCTTACTGGTGGTGCTGCTTTAGGTGCAGCAAAGGCAGTGAGTGTAAATGACCTCTAGTCACTGTGTTCCCTCTTGTTCCCTCAAGAGACCAGTTTGGAGTCAAGCCTGTGTCCTCTTACTGCCAAACTAAGACTTTCACTTTTCCACTTTTTGTAATTCCCCTTCTGGTGTTCCTCAGTGTCAGGCTGCCTTTGGAATTGGGACTAGCTGAGCTCTTTCTTGGCTAGGTGTGACCTGGGAAATAAAGAAAATTACTGCGCAGCAAAATAAGCTCATTGTAATCTTACAGTCACTACAGTTAGTCCAAAATTGGAAGGAAATGGATTTCTGGGAAGTGCCTGATGACAATCCTGATTTCTGATACAGTTCTGAGTAACTGCTGCTGGGGTGCATCGAATGGTTTGTGGTGCAGCAGTTGTTCTTATGTTCCTGAATTTCCTCTTGCTAGTCAGAAAATTCCCCTGTTATTTATAATCTGTGTTAAAAAGCTTCCCCTGTGGAAAGCTTAAAACACTCCTACTTACAACTGTTTTTATAAAAATGCATTTGAATTCTTGACTCTGATTGTTTTTTAGCAGTAGGAAAGACAAAGGAAGGAAGAGGAAGGATTTGTTAAACTGGGTTACAGCTTGCACTTACTCCCTGTGTTTGTAAAAAGCTGTGGATACTTGTGCAAGCTGAAATTATCTGCATCTCATTTGGACATATCTGTACATGGAGCAGGCACTTCTGCCACCTGCCTGGAGACCACATCCCACTACTCACCCTGTGCTGGGGCTGTCTGTGCATCAGCAGCCAGATGTCAGGCAGTGGTTCCTGCTGTAAAACCTCCAACTGCACCCTCCAGGCTGCTCAGTTTATGGGATGTTTCAGCTGCAGGGAAAATCTTCTGGATAGGATGAGAAGGAATGCCTTTAAACTGAAAGAGGGTACATTTAGGTTACATATTAAGATGATATTCTTGACTGTGAGAGCAGTGAGGCCCTGGCAGTCTATCCAGAGAAACCCTGGCTGTGCCATGCCTGGAAATGTTCAAGGACAGTTTGGATGGCACTTGGAGCAACTGGGTTTAGTGAGTGACATCCCTGCCCATAACAGGAGGGTCAGAACAAGATGGTGCCTGAGGTCCCTCATCATTCCATGTCTCACCTTTTGAATGCAGCCACCTGGCCCTGCTCCTGGGTGCACAGAGTGGGTTGGTGTGGGCTGTCTGCCCTGGTGCAGGGCAGGGAGAACAGGACACATTCCATGACTGATTCCAGCTGATGTGAAAGGAAGCTGTACCATTAAAAGGCAATTCAGATCAGGAGCTGGAGGGTTCACCTCTTGCCCCTGTTCTTCAGTCTGATATTAGTACAAGTTTCTTTTGGCAACCATCCAGCCTCTGGAAGGGAGCAAAACTCAGGTGTGAGACAAGTGGCAGGAGCTGCACTGTTCCTCAGCTTCTCCAGCAGCATATGAGGCTCCAGAGTGAACAACTGTTACTGCTGGAAACACCTGCATGGAGTCCTCTGGGCTTGTGATGGCAACAGGTTTAGAGAGAAAATCCCAGACAGGTTTAAAAACACTTTATTAAAAGTATAACTTAAAGACTTCATTAGAAAATAGAGCAGCCTCTGTACAATGATGCTTTTAAAATCCAATGTACGTTGATTTCAGTACAAAAATAATGCTCTCTTGTTGGGAGGAGCAGGAATGTGGAAAGACCAAACTGAGAGACTCTTGACCCAAACAGATTTCAGCAGCAGTGAGGAGGTGGGAGGGCAAGAGCAGAGGTGCCAAAGCAGGTACAATCTCAGCTTCACCAGGTATTCTGCTAGGAAGGACTGCAGGACTGGAAGTCCCTGCTGTGCTGAGAGATCTGCACTCCTATTCCCTTCTGTCTCACAAATTAAATCTGTGATGGATTTTTAAACTGCTTCACTGGCTCACTTGCAAAGTTAATAGCAAAGCAGTTAAACTGCAGTGAGTACTGGACTAAAGATAATATATTCCCATGTCTTTGTGGTGGGAAAAAGTAGCTGTGATACTACTGCACTGGCAAGGTGATAGGCTGAAGTGCTGCAGGGTGCTTCACCCTAAGCTGTGTCAGAAGCAAAGATAATGGAAGACTTTGTTACTTGGTGACTTGGGTTTTCTGCCGTGAACATGATGGAGAGGGACCAGAGCACTGCTGAAGGTGGCCCTAATAGGGAAGCTGGGAGTGCTCTCCCTGTCTCCAGCCAGTGCCACTCTCAGCAGCTGCTTGTGAACTCCCAGCTCAGTGGGGTTTGCTGGAAATAACCCCGGATCTTGCCAGAGACAGCATCCGGTCTGGGCTGTGTCTGCTGCTACAGACGGCGTCTGGCGCCTGTCAGGGCTTCCCCTGCAAGCTCTGTCAGCTGCTATTCCTGACACCACCACCGGCGCACCCGGGGGCTGCTAGCTGGGACAAGGGAGTCAATCAAGGCAGAAAACTTCAGCAAATTAGGTGGATTTGGTTTCTGTGGTGGTCATAGTCAATGTAAGCCTTTCCAAGTGAACATAAAAACTGCCCCTCGACAGCTTTTGGGGCTGTTTCCTTTCCCATTCACCAGCACTGTGATGCTGCCTCCCAGGGTGCCAGGCCACTTCCACAGTGTGAGTGAGCAGCTCTGATGGAGAAACCAGCAGTTCTTCCCGAACTGGGGGATTTAAGATGAATTCCACTTGGACAAGGAGGGAGCAGGGCAGTGCATGGAGCTGACTCCATCCATGAATAACTTGATCTCCAGCTGGTGATTGAGTACTTGTGGTTAGGATCTGGTAACTCATCAATCATCCACTGCTACAGCAGGGTCGTGCTGCAGTCCTTGGGGTACAGCTTCTGAAGGAAAACACATGTCTGGCTCTGGACAGCTTCACTCCCACCATCACTAAAATGCAAGTGAAGGCTGAGATTTCAGTAAATGGACGGCTTTATTGGACAGGCTTTGTGGGTAAAAACATTGTCTAAAATCTAGCTGGCCTTGATTTAATTTGTGTTTTTAAATAGTGTGTGCTTGTTAGGATGTTTACAGAGGGATTCTATTTGTTAGAGAACTAGGAGTCCCATGGGCTCTGTGTGTGAGGGGGAGGGCTCTGCTAGTGCCTGGCTCTGGTTTCTTTCTCTTTCAGACACACACACAACACTGTGCCCATAGGGCAATCAGGCTCAGAAGCTTTCAGAATATGGAATTTTGGAGGATTCTGGGAATTTGACCCTTCATATTTGGAGAACTTTGGGGGTTTTCTGTGTTTTAGGTTTTATTTTCATAAATGTTTGATTATCTTTGCCATTTTGAGCAGGGCAAGGCTATGGATTAACTGCAAAAGACCTTTTGCATCCAGGTGCAAAATCCAGGAGCTTCTGTGTTCAGGTCTCTTCTCCAAGTTTTCTCTTTCTGTGATAGTTCTGAGTCCTGCAGTGCCCTCCATGTGGTCTGAAGGGAGCACTAGAGACAACAGGCTGTGGTTAACAGGGATTTGGAGCATGTAGGATATATGGGAGAATTCTGCTAATTCCTGATAATGCTGCATCACTTCTCAGCAGTCCTGGTGGTTGCCTGGCCAGGCTGAACTCAGGGCTACAAATGACATCTCCTGATCATGTATGCTTTGCAGTTTAAAGAAAGTTCTAAAGTTTCCAAAAGCAACATTTCCACTGCATTCCCGACCTGCCTTCCCAAAGACTGATGTACCAGTGTTGAGGAGGGAGAAGTGGCACAGACTGGGACCCATCTCACCACAGGGAGAGGCACCTCTAGAGAGCTCAGCTGAAGCCTGTTGGTCCCAGGAGCAGGGAAATCACATGCCCCCATGGGAGGCTATTCTCAGAGTCACCATGTGCAGGCTGGAGGGAGTGTTGGTGCAGTTACCCTGAGCTTGTGGTTGGGTGAGCTTTGCACCCCCAAGGCAGAGAGCAGCAGGCAGGGCAGCACTTGTGCCATGGTGTGATTTCATCTGCCACCCTGGGGAAAAGCTGGGCTTCTTTGGATGAGAAAACAGAGGGAGAGTGTGGAATTTTGATCTCTTCCCTGTCCAAATCCATGCTCTAAGCCTGAATGCTTCAGATTTTAAAATCCTGACCCTATAGATGCTTCTTGTTCATGGCTAAAATAGTTATGTATTTCACATTGCTGAGCCCCAGCAATAAGCTCATTGTGGAACAGCCTGAAAGAAACTGAGATTCCATCAGGAATGGAAGATGCAGCTGGGCCATTTCACAGTGATCTCAGTGGGGTTTGGACCAATTTTCCTTTCACACTTTGTATTCTCTCATTCTAAGTAACTGATGTGCTCAAGAAATATGTTCTCTGTGTATCACATAAGTAATGAAAGGTGTAGCTCTAAACAAGGCTGGCTGATCTCTCCTTGCATTGCCTGAGGGTGACCTGCAGTCTGCTGGAATTAGGTGTAATCACAGGCTGTGCCCATGCTCCAGGAGACATCCTGATGGGAACAGGAAATTATGGGCATATCCAAGCAAAGCATGTTCTGAATCTCCCGTGGCTTTGTGGATGGTGATGGCATTTCACACTAATATCCAGCTGACTTCCCCAGCTTCCTTTTATCAGAGTAAGCAGAGATGCACTTTCCTTCCTTGGAAATTCCCTGTACAACATTCATTGCAAATGTATCTTTCTTCTCTTTATGTCCTCTTCCCAGTAGGCCAGTCCTAACCTCCTGTGGGGGGGAGAGAAGAGGAAATGGAGTGAATGGGACAGGGGCCTGAGATCTTAACATTGCCAGGTGTGAAACTGTAGGATGTGTGTGTGGAGCCTGGTTGAGGAATTGAGGTTTAAACAAGAAGGAGGTGTAATAAAGATGACCTAGGAGAGTTACAGAAGCAATCTGCTCCCCTCCAAGGCCACTCACCTTGCTGAAAGACTCCTCAAATAGGACACTGTCACCCTGTGTGTGCATGACAGGAGCTGAAATGGCGTGTTCCAAGTCATAACCAAACCACAGCTTATTTATAATTGCCTGTAATAAAACAAATCCCACACTGTCCAGCTGGACATGAAACCTGGGCTGTCCAACCCAGGCTGCAGTGAGCCAGACCCACAGTCCCACCAGCCCGGTGTCCTGCTTTTGTGGTGACCAATACTAGATGCTTGGGCAAGGAAAAGAATAGGATGAGCACGTAATACTTCCCAGAATGCTTTCCATGGCCTACAGTCTCAGCCTTCAGTGACTTCTAAATTGCAAATTAACAAAAGCACTGAGGAGTCAAGATCCAAGGAAAGGTGAGTAGGGACTGACCATGGCTAGAAATCTGGGAGGGCTGAAAAAACTGGCAACTTGCTGTGGATTTCACTTACCATGGTGGTAGCACTGATAATCCAGCTCCCCCCAGCTCCTCCAATCACCAGCATGTCTCCTGACTCGGAGATGAGGATGGAAGGTGCCATTGCTGAGGGAGGCTTCTCTCCTAGAGCAGAAGCAGAGATATTATTCTTTCCATGTGACTCTAAACAGGGTAGGAGGAACACAGGTTCATCTACCTTACCTTTCTTTTGTCTCCCACAGAAAAAAGCTGCTCCTTCCTCAAGATGCTCAAGACTTCCAGAAAATTTTCCTTGTACTGAAAGCCCATCTCCCAAAAAACTGAGACCTTTCTGGCACAAGCTAAACAAGATTCTCCTGATGCAGGACAGGGCAACCTACAAGTATTCAGGACTTGCTGCAGCTCTTCCAACCAGATGAGGAACCCTTAGCAGAAATCCTGCCACAGCAGCACTGGTGTCCTCTCCCAGCAGGGAGGAGGAACGGATTGTGGCACAGAGCCATGTCTGCACCAACACTGCTGTGTCACAGAGCTCGGTGCAAGCCTGTAGCAGCTCTACACTCAGAATCAGAGATGAGCCTAAAATATCAGCAGGCTTGTCTTAGCAGTAGTTTCTCCACTTCTTCCCTCCCCCTTCCCATCAGGCAGTGATCAGCTTCAGCATTTTTTTTAACCTCTGATTTCTCTGGTTAGAAACCAAAACTCCTGTATTTCCATACAAGGAGATATTTCAGTAGACACAGATATACTATAGGGCTTTATCCTCTTTGAAATAAACTGAAATAAACTTGCTCTCATCCAGATCTAGGAAAGAAGAGAGTACCTGTAAGTTTACGGGTTGTCCCTGCCCACTTGTACACAGCCTGTGTATCCATCCCCTGGCCCTGTGCTTTATTCTGAGGATGAGGATGCTCACCTGGTTTAATGCTTCTGTTTACTATGCAGAAGTCAGCAAGTTCATTATTTAAAATGATCCCAGTTTGGTTAGAATACACCAAGGAGCCAAACCTGCAGGGAGGAAAGATGAAGCCTTTTAGTGCCTAGGGTTCTCCTGTTGTGGATGACGTTTACTGCACATGATACCCTGTGAGTAACTTCTCTCTCCTCCCAGCCTCCAAGTTCCCAGTGAGGGTGTCCAAAAGGAATTTGTGCTGCTGCTGGTGACAGAGATAAGTTCCCTGTTACTGGTGCCACAGAAATTCAGCAAGAGCCTCAGCAAGTTCTTGCATCCTCCTAAATTATGTCATCCCTTGGAGTTGATGCTCAAAGATCTTGGCTGTCACATGAAAAAGGCACTCCTAGCTCAGAAGCTGCCTAAACCAGTGAAACCTACAGGTTTTGCTTTGCTGGTAGCCAGCCCTCCCAGCTCCCCTGTGAAGCTGGCCCGTGGCCTGTGTGACTGTCCCCAGCCCTGGGCTACTCACGGGTAGTTGATGGTGCTGGTGGCCGACACGGCGCTGCCGTCTGCAGCCAGCACAGAGATGTGGCTGGTGCCCAGGCTCCTGTGCTGCTCCTTGGAGAGGGACTCCAGCAGGCTGTAGTGGCTCACTGGGTGGTCACCACGAGCATCTATCCTCTGCCTGGCAGACTCAGCAAACTGGTCAGACAGCAGGGTCCCCACAGGCACCTGCCAGCACAGCAAGGACACCGAGCTGGTCACCAAAGCGCAGGTCTGTCTTTGGGCTCAGCATTCTGCTGGGTGGCAGCATTCAGCCCAAGGCCACTCTCATCCCAGAAAATGGACCAAGCTCAGCACTGAGGCACCTCAACATGGGCAGGAGCATGTGCACACCCTGTGTCAGACAATTGAGTGCCAGCCTGCAGCTGAAGCTGCAGAGTGACCAGCCTGATCCTGCCCCTGCCTTGGCCAACTCAGCTGCACTGCTCTTCAGTAGCAGCTCTAAGTATTTTCTTCCCTTCCAGGCTGCAAAGAAGGAGCATGTAGAGCATTGCTCAGTGCTGCAGCACTGTACCCACACACCATGGAGCTCACCTGAGCTTCAGAGAAGGCTGGGTCACTCATGTGGGGTCTTAGCATGTTGCCAAACTTCAGGGCCTCTGCAATGTGGTGGTAGGTTTCTACCTTCTCCTCAGGTGTTGCCAGTGATTCTTTATGGAATTTATACTCTGTGGAGCAGGATGGAATAATTTTGTTAACAGACCAGAGGCACTGCTTTTTCAAGAAGTGTAAAAAAAAAAAAAGGTTGAAAGAAGCCTCCTCTTCCCACCCCAGTTCTTATCAAGTTTCCCCTCTGCTTTAGCAGGATGTTGATGCAGAAACAACCAAGTACTAATTTCCATCATGACTTCAATTTTTTTTTGAAGCATTGGGAAAGCCTTGCATCCTTTGGCCTTTGCAGCAGCTGTGGTGATGCTGACCCAGTGTACAACTGAAGCAGTTCTTCCTCCTGCTGCATAGCATGGTCACACTGCTGCTTTGGGCCCCATTCTGGCTCCAAAACTCCATTTCTGCCCATTGCATTTTATCACTGTGGAGCAACACTCTTTGAAAACCTCTTGCTAACCCCTTTCCATTAGGAATTTACCTTCCAATACCTTGAGGATGAACATGAGCACTGCACCTCCCAGGGGTGGTCCTGGAGCAAATACTTTGGTGTGGTTGTTCAGGGTGATGTTCAGAGCTGAGGACACCTCTGCTTTGTATGCCCGGAGGTCCTCCAGGGAGAGACTGGACCCTTCAACAGAGACCCAGGAGCTGCCATTAGCACAGCAACTTAGATCTGCCTACATCAGAGCCTTGGTGAAGCTTGTGAAGAGCCATCCCTGTAGAGCCCAAATTCCTTCCCCCCAGCACAGCACTGCCCTTGCACATCCTGTTGTGCTGCCAAACCCCAGGATGTCACAAAGCCTAAAGGAGCCAGAGGGGTGAGTGCATGAGCACAGTGGGCAAAGGCCAGAGCAGTGGGCGGTCTCAGCCCTGCTTCTGGGCCTAAGTTACAGGAATTGGGGAAAGGTGGCCTCTTCCCGTGCCAGCTACCACCCCAAGTGACAAGCAAATGGCATGGGCTGGCTTTCCCCTGGTACAGGCTCACTGTGAGCTGATGGCTGGGAGAAAGGCCAGTTTTTATGTGTATCAGGACTCCCTGTAGTGTTACCTACCAGCCTTCCTGCTGTCCTCCACCAGGGCCCTTGCTATCTCTCCCTCATAAAACGCTGCAGCTCCGTGTTCCGCCACAGCTCGCAGCGTTCTCTGCAGCGCTGGCCACCGGAAGGCCTCGCCAAGCTTCAGAAATCTGTCACCACGACACAGCAGTGGGCTGTTCAAGAAGAACATTCATCAGTTTTACAGCATGAGCTTGTTCTTGCCCAAGGCCAATGACCTCTTTTTCCTACCAAGAGCTGATCTGGATTATGTATGCTGTGAACTTTCCGACGTCAGAGAAAGGGTCTGAAGCTGAGGGAACAGGGGCCCTCACGCTGCAGTTTCATTCATGGGTCTTACCACAGGCTTTTCCCTGGTTCAGAGAAGGCTGGGTGATGGAGAATTTTTGCCAGAACTGGAGAAATGACCAGTGGCTCTGAAAGAAGCTTGATGGTTGGTTCAAACAGGGCTTTCCATGGCAAGCGGCCGTGGCGCTTGTGGGCCTCCTCATAGCCACGGAGCTCTCCAGGCACGCCGATCCAGCGGGGACCTGAGGAGCACAGCAGCACTGTCACACCCTGACACCACTGCCTTCCAGAGGGCTTCCACCTCTCTGACAGCTCTCCAATCCAAGTCTGAGTTGGAAGAGGCAACCAAGGCTTCTAGAAGCGGGCTGGGTTTGTTTATTGCCTTTTCCTGTTCATGTATTTCACTGTTACTGAACAGCAGGGGGGTGAAGAGGCTGGAGCCAGGCCTGAGGTGTGCTGAAAGCGTAACAGGGAACAGGCACGTGCTGCAGCAAGGGAGGTGGCAGCTGGACACTGGAGAAATGGCACTCATGGAGCCTGGGCAAACACCAGAACAAGGGAAGCAGTGAAATTCTCCATCCCTGGAGAAATTAAAAAATGTGACAGAACAAGACCCTGGGCAGCCTGAGCAACACCTGACATCACCCTGCTTTGAGCAGAGCTCCAGCTGTCCCTTCCAACCAGAGTTGCTCCTGATTCCTCTTCAGGCTCTTCCAAGGATAAGAACATCTCCAGAATGTAGGACACACCCCAAAAGATAACGTTCTAGGGAAGGAAAATGAACACAGCAAGAAATGTGGAAAGATCCAAGATGTGCTGCTAAAGCAAGAGTGCCTAAGCCCAGCAACTCGACCCCTGATGTGCCAACGTGCTTCCCCAATCTGTGGACATGGCAAGCACACGAGATTGATTTCTTTTGCTTCCCAAAAGCTATTGATCTTATTTTTCTCTGTAAGAACTTCTGGGGAATGAGAGATTTGGGAAATCCAGTCTTGAACTGCAGATTTCCTACAGAGAGAAGTTACATTGTGATTTCTCCTCATGCTGGCTCCCCATTGCCTCGCTGGTCAGGTTGCCAGTGTTGTTACCAAACAGGAATTTTTATGTTTATGGACCTAGTCTTTTTTGTTATTTTTGCAAAAGGCAATCCAGGTAGAGGGTGTTAAACTAAATAGAACTCCAGATCAAGTCAGTGAGGTGCTCAGTTGCCCACCCTGAGCTCTGTGCACACCAGGAGGGCACACAGCTGTGTCCTTACCAATGGGGAAACGAGCACGACAGCCAGACAACAGGTTGTGAGGAAACTCTCGTGGGACTGTCTCACGGGCATTGATCACCTCCACTGCTCCTGCAAAGAAGAGGAGGGAAATGCATCATCTTGTCTTCCTGAAGCAGGTGAACATCACCCTTCAGTCAGCTGTAGCACTGCACAGGCTGCTGGCCCAGAGCTGAGCTGCTCTGGAGCCTTTTGCCAGATGTGCCAAGTGCACCTGCAGGGTCAGGTGTCAGCTCAACTTATCCTTGAGTCCTGTGCTTTGATTTAGAGAAAACCAAGCAATGCCTACCTTCCTGCACTTCTTCTACAGATGGGGCATGTCAGAGGCATAATGTGAGCCTCATGCTCCTGGGAGGGCCATTTACCAAATGATGATGAGGCAAGTCTATCATATTTGAAGCCTTCTATATACTAGGGAGCTTGAAAGGACAAAAACAAACCCAAACCCCCACTTGCACACACTCCTTTTTCAGATCTAGTCCATCACTTTACTCCTTCTCTGCCTTGCATCTATCTGTCCCTGTGACAGTCCACAGAGCCAGCTGTGCTACAGGAGCCCACAGTGCTCCCTGGTGTACCAAGTTCCTGAGCTGTGCACAGCCAAGGGCAGCTCTGTGCAGCAGCATAACTCAGGTAGCAGAGGAGGATTATTATCAGGAAACAAAGTTCCATGGCTCTGCCAAAAGGAAAAAAGAAGAAAAATATAGGTGTTCTGCCAAATTAAGCTCTTGCATAAGATACACCCAAACAGTTCCAGATTTGTAACTCTGTGAATCTATTTGGCAGGGATTTTAAAACTGTTATATTGTTACAGTGCTCATTGTTGATATTACTATTAAATATATAAGCTCTGGGGGTTTTTGGAAGCCAAGACTTAGAAACTCCCACACTGAAGACATAAAAGCAAGAAAACAACAGTAGAGTTTAAGCCAAACACAGAAAGGCTCCCCAGCAGACACTGAACATTGCTAGGTTTAGATTTCTGAAGTGGGACAGGAAGTGTCACCACTGCTTTGGGGAGTCACAGCAGCACTGGTGCCAGCAGTGTGAGACAGCCCCAGGGCCAGCAGGCACTGCCAGAGCTGCTGGGGCAGCACAAGTGCCATCCCAAGGGCTCAGCTGGCACTGACAGCCCAACACTGCCAGCACACCTCTCCTGCCTGCTTCACTCAGCCACTCACACCTGGCTGCAGTCAGCTGTGTGACTTTGGAATGTACTTTGGGATTGCTTTGGAGGGGGAAAGAGAGGCAAACTCAGCTCATTTTCTATCAAAACTCTTTCCTCCACACACACGTTCTTGCTGTGAAATGACAATCACAGCTGCCTGGGCTGGATGCTTTGGATTAAGAGCACAAGTGTGCTTTGTGATGTAGCTTTTATATTCAAAATATTGCTCTGAGAGAACAGTCAGGATTCTGATTTGTCCACAGAAGTTGTGTGTCTGCAGAGGGACAAGGCACCATGGAGAGGCCATACCTGTGCTGGCATTATAGATGGTAAATATGACCCCACCACCCAGGCCTGAGCTCTGAGGGTTCATCACTGAAGTGCAGATCAAGCCAGCAATGGCAGCATCCACAGCTGTGCCTCCACTTTCCAGGATGTTCCTGTGGTGGGAAGGGAAGAAAAAAAGCCACTGTTAAAATCCAGAAATGTCAGAATGGAGGAACCACATGAAAACGCCTCCTTGGGACCCCTGCAATACAACATCCTGCAACTTGAGGAGAGCAGCTGGAGAAATGCAGTGGCAGCAGTGTGGGGTGTGAGGGGCACCTTCCTCTGCTAGAGTGAGAGGGAACAGTCAGAGGGAAAGAAAGGAGAGGCCACAGGAGCAAAGAGCAACCAGGGCCAGACCTGTGGGAGGCTGGACTTGCTCTGGGCAAAGAGTTATAGGAAAGAGAGAACTGCAGCTGCTCACAAATGCTGCGGACTAAAAGGGACACCAAGGAGTTCCAAGACATGGAGAAGGATGCTCTGAGCACAGAAGAGGCTTTCCACCTACTAGGAACCAACCAACTGATCTCTAGTTTCCCAAATGTCATTCCTGGTAAAGGCATATGCTGGTCAACTGGACAGGAGCACTGAAGTGGGCAAACTCCAGAGAAAACATGTCAATTAGCTTCATTGTTCCTACAGTGTGACTTCCTGGCCTTATTAGCACGAAAATGCCCCAGCCTGCTCCCTGCATTCCCAAGGATAAAACCACCATAGAAACAAAAAAAAGCCAAACAGGAAACAAACCCTCAACTGCTTTTACCAAGGCACAGGCATTAAGGCAGCCTCTTGCTGCTGACAGCAACGAGGTTCTGTTAGAGAAACGTGTCTCAACAAATGCTTCCCTTCAGAACATCTGAAAACCGTAATTTCCTTGCAGTGGAAATGGGGTGGCATTTCCTGCACAGCCTGCCAGCAGCCAGCACTGGTGTTTGCTAGGAAGGTTCCTAACTGCTTCATTGGGTTATTGCTCAGATAAGGCAAAGCCAGAGGGGAGACTGGAGTAGTTCAGTAGTTGCAGTGCAGCTGATCCCAGAGTTTACATGGGAACACGGAGCACACACAGAGTCTGGTGTTTATTTTCCATCCACAGACGTGGCTGGGACCTGCTGGGTCCAGGAACAGGATGCTGCCAGCAGGCACGTTGATGTGGCTTTCCTTTGTTTCCCCAAGTGCCTCAGAAGCATTGCCTGTAAGGAAATGACATGTGGACAAGTGGGAAGAAAAGAAACAGTAGGAAATATCAGGCTTTCTGTTTGGAATCTGCATGGCTTTTGGCCTCTTGGGAGCTCCCTGGCTGTAAAAAAGCAAAGAGCAGATTTAATTGAAATTCAGTCAAGACAGTAGAAGTATAAAAGACACATTTACACCATTTGGAAAGAAAGATGTAGGTTAAAAAAGTTCTCAAGATGTCCAGGTTGTACACTCTCAGTGTGTGTAAAACTTGTCTCTCAAATATTTTGACTCCCATGTTATTATTTTACTGTTCTTTCAATTATTAAATGCCTGTATTCATGAAAGCAGAAGGATGGAAGTTTACATGGCTGCAAAAAAAGCATCTGAACATGCAGACTGAGGCTCAGGCTCACCCACCCAGCTCCTTGCAGCAGGGGATGGACTCCCCACACCAATGTCCCTGGGAGGTGTTTTTCTGAAAAGGAAGCTGTTAATTGCTGACCACAGAATGGACACGAGGACTTCCTAAAACACTCAGTCACAGATGTGACCCAGAAAGTCACAGAAGACCCTGAAAGTGTTAGAAAGTTGGAAAAAGAGGGAAGAAGGACTGCTACACTGAGCCAGGACAGTGCTCCCCAGAGCCCCTGGAGCGTGGGCTGTGAGGGAACACAGGTACAAAGCCTGGTGGCAGGGAAAGGCATGGTTCTGGCAGGGAAAAACAGCTTTGGAAAGAAGCTTGGAGATGGTATAGTGCACATTTCAGTGCAATGTATTAAGACCTTAACACAGAACATCAGGTACATTTCCCAAAGCCTGAAAAGCACCATTCTCACCCAAACTCACAGCACATTCACACTGGCCTCCAGCCTTGAGCCTTTCCCTCCAGCCTCTCCAGAGACTGAAACTCAACAGAAAATGCACTGAGCTGGCTCTTGGCGTGTCACATGTGACTCCCTGGGCCTGGCTCACTCATTTCCAGTCACAGACCTGCCCCATCCCTGGGAGTGATGCCTGGGGAATTTAGGGCCATTACATCTAGCAAAACCACATCTGGATTTATGTCCCATTACTTGGCTCCCTTTGGATGGATCTCTGCTGCAATGAGCTTAGTTAGAATGCAAAGTCCTCAATCAAATTGTGGCATCTCACCAGGCCTCCCTAGAGATACCAGTGCTGCAGCTGGCAAGGTCTGATAACAGTGCTTTATCCCTTATCCTTCCTGCCAATTAGCACTGGGCTTTAGTCGTTAATGGAGTTTCCTTATGATAAGGAGCAGAAGAGGGTGTTAACAACCAAGTCCCATTCCAGCAGCAGCAAACAGAGATTCACCTTCCTTGGAAAGGGTGGATGATGGCACTTTGCTCACAGCAAAGATGGGCTGTGCTGGACCAAGACCAAGACCTCTGCTCTGCCCTAGGCTAGAGGGAGCCCCAAAGCCCCTTTAAACACACTGGAAATGCTAATCTATGAAATTGTATTGAGGTTTTTTTTTCTGCTAAAGGCTGGGGACTGGGAGACCACCCATTACACAGCAGCTGCCTCCTTAGGATTCATGAAGAGCAAAAGCAACAACTGCTTCTATAAAAATGGGCCAGTTACCAAATTTAAAATGTACAAGAAGGGAAACCAAATCCTTTGGGATGTAAACATATTTCAGAAATCTGCTGGGCCATCACTGGAAAGGATTTTTGCATCAGATTCTCTGGTTAGAACTGAGCTTCCCAGGGCTGCAGAAGTTTTCTGACTGTTAAAGTCTCACCATTCTCACCCTGCCCACCACCCTGTTCCCCCAGGGGGTGTTGATTTCAAAGAAGGCTGGTTCCCAGGGTTTATGCTAGCCTACACTGGAGAAGTGGGATCAGAGATGGCTGCTGGGCCAGGCCAGGTCAGCTCGCCTTGCTGCAGGCAATCCCACCACTGGGAACAAACATTTTCCCTAAATGTGTCCCTGACATTATGCTTGCTCTTGCTTCTGCCATTTGGGAAACAAAGGAAGAGCAGTGGATGACAGAGCTCAAACGGCACACTGGTAGGGAATATAGAGCTTTTTTGCATGCTTGATGAAAAAAGCCTCTTCCAGGAGGGAACAAGTAGTTCAGAGTTGGAGGTGAAGTTTGAGTACCTCACTGTCACAGGGCAATCATCTCCTGTCTCCTCAGGGCCCTTGACATGAGGAGAAATTAGTGAGGTGGACTGTGGTACCAAATCCATATCCTTGGGTAAAAACTGCTCTGATTCTCCTTTTAGCCCCCCATCCCTCTTCATCACAGCATTTCACTTCATTCAGGAACAAGTTTTCTCCCAGGGCAGGATCTTAGTCTGGACCAGACAGCTGTACAAGCTTGTTTTCAGCTCCCAATTTCCAGCAGAACAAACACAGCAAGAGACCCAACCTTGCTGGGCACTGAGAGCTGGGCACTGATGGCTAAGGGGAAGTTTAGCTCAGGACCTGCTGAAGGCTGACTGACACCGCTCACTTTCTGCAGGGACCCAAAGAGCTGCATAAAGATTTCAGAAATACAGAGTACATGAACAATCTCCAGAGCTGGAAAACTCATGAGCCCTGAGGACAGAGAAAGAAATATGACAACAAGGAAAATGGCAAATATAATACAAAACTTCTGGTCCCAAGCTCTCTTGCAGAGGAACATTTTTACAAACAATTTTACTTTTATTATATTCTTTTACAAGGACATGCACAGAAAAAGTTGGGAGAACACAGGAGTTTGTCTCATTTCCAGTCTAAGGACAGCATGAAATGAGCACAAAGATTTCCAAGAATGGCTGGAGGCAAAGGATACCAGGAAAAGCAGCAGCAATCAGGCAGCAGCAGGCAGAGGGTGAGCAGGGCAGAGCCCAGGCAAAGGAGGAGAGTAGCCATGGCTGGAAAGGTCCCAGAGGCTTGGCAGGGCTGGAGGAGAGAGCAGGACCCGATGTGCAGATGCCCCAGGATGGGCAAAAGGGGAAAAAAACGAGATGGGAAGGTGGAGCAAGGACAGGACTTTGTGGGGATCATTGGCAGACTATTTGTAGGAAATTTGAGTTGGTCCATCAGAGTGGAGGGACAGCACAGACCTGTCAGCAAGTGTGCTGGAGGTGCAGCTGCAGCAGTGGTGGAGGCTGGGGAAGCCTGTGGAGCTTCTTGCTGAGAGAAGGGAGGGAAACAAGGGAGAGCCCAGCAGCAGAGTAGCCAACAAGACAAAGATGCTCAGTTGTTCACTGGCCACTGATTTCTGTGGCTCTCACTTCAACATCTTCCAGCTGATTCTACACTACATCAAGTTAAAGTTTACAATAGCTGCAAAAACAAATGCAGTGGTTTTCCCCAGCAGATTCTTTGGGCAATCCAATTATGTATTTTCCTCTTTCTCCATTAATAGTGATTTTAAAAATACTTCTGCTTTCTGAAGAACATGTGGCTTCACATAAAAACCCCATCTCACTGCTTGACATACATGCAGCCACAGTATATTTTCTCCAGCTACTCACAAAGGCTGTGCCAGCACATCATTGCCAGAATCAGAGGTGAGACATGGCAAAGTGTGGTATTATGGCACCACGTCTCATTTCACTCCCCCAGCCACGAGGCAGAGCACACAGCTCCAGCATCCAGCATCACATGTAAACTTCCATCCTTCTGCTTTCATGGGTACAGGCATTTAATAATTGAAAGAACAGTAAAATAATAACATAGGAGTCAAAATATTTGAGAGACAAGTTTTAAACAAACTGAAGGTGTACAACCTGGACATCTTGAGAACTTTTTTAACCTACATCTTTCTTTCCAAGTGGTGTAAATATGTCTTTTATATTTCTACTGTCTTGACTGAATTTCAATTAAATCTGCTC
This sequence comes from Fringilla coelebs, assembly GCF_963513975.1. Classification (NCBI taxonomy): domain Eukaryota; kingdom Metazoa; phylum Chordata; class Aves; order Passeriformes; family Fringillidae; genus Fringilla; species Fringilla coelebs. Next base: position 3,913,313 of record NC_140043.1, on the reverse strand, counting down.
TTTGCATTTTTCTTCATAGCAGACACACTTGCAGCAGGCTTCAGTCCAGAAATAGACCCCCAAAAGGTGGGGATACCAGTCCCCCTTTCCCTGCCTTCCCTTCCTTGTCCCTGTTGCAAAAAGTAGGGATACCAGTCCTCTTTCCCTGCCTTCCCTTCCTCGTCTCTGTTGAAGCCTGGCTGCAGCTCTCTGCAAACTCCTCTAACTTCTTAATTTATTCTAAGTCACTTATCCGACAGATCTACCACGCCATAATAAGTACATTTCTTTCTTCCCCACTCAAAACCAGCAATATACTTGCATACTACAAATATTTATACCTTCCAAAAGGCCAAGGGTTTGCACAGTTGCAAACTTTTGGGACACTGCAATGAAAATAAGCATCATCCGCGGAGGCTCCGTCCCGGCTGGAGCGAGCCCGGGAGCGGCACCGGAGCGGGGCCGGGGCCGTGCAGAGCGCGGGTCCCGTCCGTGAGCCCGGGGCACGGCACGCCGGGGATCCGAGCTCCGCGCACCTACCGGCCGATGAGGGAGCAGCTCTCGCTGTCGGCAGCCACGGCCCCGTGCAGGTGCTGCTGGGGAGCGCACCTGGGCTGGCTCAGGATGACCACGAGCGTCACGGCCACCGCCAGCACGCCCAGGGTCAGCAGCACCAGGCAGCAGATCTTCCCGGTGGACATGGCTGCTCCGGTGCCCCCGGCAGCCGCAGGGCTCTCGGTCCTGTCCAGGAGGCGCCTGCCCCGCTCGGGGGAAGTGGATGTATGCGGAGCGGCGAGGGAGGTCCCGCTGCAGTGGGCTCTGCCCCCAGCGATCACATTCTTTCCAGCATTAAAAGCTGCTAAAAAGAGAACGGTGTGCTCTGTCTTTCCTACTTTCTTTTATAAACTTTTCTTGTAGATCCACAATCCGCCTTTTTTTGTGTGTGTGTCTCTCTGATGAAAACATTAACACATTCACTCCTGAATGTTCACACTACTCCTCGCTTCTCACAGCCTCTCTGTCTTCCCATTCTTGACACACAGATTACCTAACAAAGGTGGCCTATCTATGTGAATCACTGGGAAAATTCCCTCAGCCCTGCTCTGCAAACTTGGGGTGTTTTCTTCCTCTAAAACTACTCAAAGAAGTAGAAGCTGAACACACTGTACAAAGCCAGAACCTTCATATATACTATTAGTTTGCCTTATAGTTTATTATAATCTTGTTCACTTTTTTCTGATGTACATATTGCCAGTCCACAGCAAACATCTTCTGTAAATGAGCACAAGAGAACAACTGGAATAAAGCAGCACTTTGCAAACCTTGGTGCCCAGGGCACTGAGAGCTCTGGGGTCCATCTGTGCATGGCTGCTCACTGGGACAGACCTGATCCCTCACAGAGCAGAGATGAGCAGCAGGAATTGCTGCCCAAACAGCCTCTTAATTACACAGCTCTCCCTGCACTCGAGAAGTTAAAGATAGGGCTCCACATCTGCCTGCTGTCTTTCTAAAAGGTGTTACCTGTGATCCTTTCCCTGCTAGATTTGGGAGAAGGGGAATTCACCTGGGCAGATTTACACTTGTATTTCAGAGGAGATTTTGAACTTGTTGCACTAAACTTTATCTTCTAACCAAGCAATACTATTTCACAGGTCATATCTCAATAAATGGATTTGATAGGCTAAAATGTCTTTTTTGTGGTTGTATCTTCTCATAAGTTGCCTTGAGGAACTGAAAATAGTTCAAGAAAAAGTTGGCATGTGTAAACAAGCCTCTTCAGCTCTAATGTGACTCTTCACTCCAATTGCTGATTTTGTAGAGTTTCTCAATCCCTACATGACTTTGATGTTTAATTTTTGACAAATTACAGTATCACACTTAAAGAATCATCATCCTGCTGTTTCTGGGAAAGCTCTTCCCTTTAAACTCATAGCAGGGCTGACCACTCAGTACCAATAAGACAAGTGGATTTTGCCTATTCCCTTTCAACAACTGCTGTGAAGAATTCAACTGTAGTCTCTCCAATTTCTCCCAAATTCCTGATTTGGGTTTTAACTCAGCACATCAAACCTCTGCATCTGGAAAATTATCATTGTGCAGTCAAGGAGGAGACCTGGAAGAGGCAAGAGAGGTAAAGGAGTGTCATGTCCCAGACCAAGGGAGAGGCCAAGGATGGCCTGGGAAGGCCAAGACATAGTTACAACTATCCCAACCAACTGCTGCCTCTCACAGGAAAACACATTTTTCTTTTTGTATGGAAATGAAGACTGAGCCTCTTTGTCTCTTTCCCTGTGTAACCTTTACAGTCTTGGTGCAACATCCAACTTTGACCATATGATACTACAAGCTCTGCACTGACCCTCCTATGTCAAAAGATGCTTAGCAGTTCATATGCTGGGATTCAGGACTTTGACCTCTTTATGTTTGTTTGTTTGCTTGTTTGCTTGTCAAAACTGTCACATTTGCCATCAATTGTCCAGGAGCACAGTCTGCCTTGGCAGAAATCTCCATACATAGCCTGCACTCTCTGGTCTTCTGCTGCCAGGGTGAAGGGCTTTGTATGCTGCTTGAAAGGGGACTCGGGCCAAGATACACTCAGAGAAATTTTAACAAGAATTTTAACTATCAATAGAATCATTATTCATTAACTTATAAAAAGGCAGAGTATCTTTAAATTGTCCTTTACATTGTTGGGGTCCTGCTATATCTCTGTCCAAATCTGCAATCAAGAGATCAAATTTGAATATTATGTCATATTTGGAGTACAGGCATTGCTAAGGTTGACGTGAAGACCACAGCTGTCGTTTGGAGGGTAAGAAATTATCTAAGGGTGTAAATCCTCAGATTTCATTCCCAATTTCCCTCTCAGGTTATTACAGAGCTGTTGAAGAGTCTCAGCCATTGGGCTGAATTGGTGGGGAGAGTACAGGGAGTCACCTACTGACCAAAGGGACCAGGGCAGGCTTTGGAGGCACCAGGAGCTTCTTTTTCAGCCTTGCTGGGGATGTTGTGCCCCTTGGTTTGTGTATTGCATGCACTAAGCCAATGTAATTTCACCTCAAGCCCCAACACGTCTTGGCACACAGAGCTGCCATCTGTAGTCACTGCTGCTCTGACTGTAAAACTGGTTTGGGTTGATGGCTGCATCAGCCATGTTTGAGGAGAAGAAAGCTGATTGCTGGTTGAAAGACACCCCTCATAACCAGCCTTGGGACCTGGAGGTGAGGAGACAATCCCAAAGAGCCCCAGCATCTACACAAGCTGCTTTTCATTTGGCAAAATAAGCCTGGAGATGCAAATCAAGGAGCCACCTTCTGAGAAGATGGAGACCTCTGTGCTGAAGTAGGTTTCGTGACCAGTCCAGGACCAGACAAAGAAAAAAGAGGTTGCAGCTTTGTGTGCAGCAAAAGAGAGTAGGTTTGTGGCAAGAATGACATTTCAAGCATTGCATTTTGTCTCCTTTTCTTTAGTGCTACTTTCCATTGATTGAGGGAAAGTAAAGAACAGACAGAAAGTCAGGTATTTGTACTCAACAAAGAAAAGCTAAGATACTGACACTCAGTTTATCACTCTTCATCTCATCTTTTAAAAATATAAATTTAAAGAACCCTAAATGCACACCAAGCTCATGAGCCATTCTCACATTTATGTCCTAAATAACCTCATTTGCCTTGGTCTCTACACTGTCCAAATTATTTTGCAACATACTCAGGGGGATGCCTCTTTCTGCTGGTGTTTGTTTGCAAAGCATTGTCTACTGTCACCAAGCTCTTACTGCAATAAATAAGAAGTGCATTTTATATTTCCCAGCTCTAAATTAGGTTTTAACCATTGGACAAGAGTCTAGAAAATCTTCCAAGATCTTGCAACCAAAAGCCAAATTGGATGTATTTCATATGCTGTTTGTCCCCTACTTCAGTCATGTTTATTTATAACCCAGGAATATCAATTAATTATATATGATAATCAAATAACCCAATAATAGGCAATATTCAGGGAGTTTATTGTCCAGATTTTCTAAGGGGCATGGCTGTGAGTTCCACAGTTGGTGCTCATGATCCATTTACCTCAGTACTCAGTCCATTTGTTGTCAGAAACTGCTACACATTAAACTTTGCGCATTGTTTTTCTTTGCACACAAACAAGTTTACTTTATTGAGGGTCATGGGTCTGCTCCCACAAAAATCAAGTGTTCAGGCATCTGGAAAAGCAGATACTTGGAATCAGGAAATTCTGATACTCAAGAATTTCTCATTCATATTTCTCTTCCCTCTGTTATTCCTCAGAATTCAGGATGATAGTTAAACCCATAAACTGCCCTGATCCAGGAAAGCCAAATGATCCTTCTTTTGTTACTGAAATCAGAAAAGGGAAATATGCTCCTAATTTACTCATAGGTTTATGCTTTGCTGAGATTAACATTTAAGTACCTTCTGAATCAAGGGGTTTTGTTTTTTTGGTTTTCCTTTTAATTGGAACGCACGCTAGGGAATAACTCTCACACTTTTAGCTGAGAAACTTGGCAGTACTTATCTCAAGTCTTGAAAACACACTTCTGGCTCCAATGTAATGGCTAAACAGATACATCCAACAAAGCCTTGAAGGGTTGGAGGGTGATCACAAGCATTCCATGTTTTAGAAGCAGAGCAGCAGGGCAGGGACAGATGACTGGAGAGGACAAACCTACATCTTGAGGACAGTAAGTATCAACAGTCCAATACTACTGTGGCACTATTTTCCTCAACCACACTGTCCTTCAGTTTCCTACTTTGTGGGCTGTAAGCCTGAGCAAAGGGAAAGCACTTGAATGGGACATCACAGAACACACACCATTTCTCACACCACTGAAAGCCTGAAGGGACCTGCAGAATGTCAGGGACTCCTCTATCTTTGTAGAATTTTTCAAGGTTAAAGGCAGAGCTGCTGCCTCCTTCTTCCTTTCCTGCTGGTTACAAAGTAATGCCTGTTGGAAATGCTCTGTGGAACCCAAACCAGAACAATCTCTATTTCACAGTGACACTGGCCCAGTGAAAGTCAACTTTTGCACAGCTTGACCCAGTGGGACACATGGCACAAACCATTGCCCAAGGGAAACTCTTCTCCATTTACTTCATTCAATGAGGATATCCAGGCACAGTTTACTGCAAACATCAGCACTTTATTCTTTCTGTAACACTGCAGCTATGCTCAATATTAACAGTGAAACCTTCTGATTCAGTCCTTAAATCTTGAGTGCCCTTTTGGACCAAATCCAGCAGTTTTCTTAAAGACTAAACCTCATTAGTACAATTATTATAACAGCTGAAAATATTGGCAGAAGAAAACAAAAGGGAGCTTTGTGTGCATCCAAAGACACCAACAGCAAACTCTGCCTGAACCCTGTATTTTCTAAAATAGTCCGGAGTATGACATTAGTGACCCCAAAGGATATCTGTGGAGGGTTTTAACCCACATGGAAGTGCTAAATATAATATATTTATAGTATAGTGTGTGTGTATCTAGGTGTAACTACCTCTACAGCTGCCCTCAGGGGCTTTGTATGACCTCAGTGAGCCCCAGCCAGTGAGCACTGGTTCACTGCCATGCTCATTCAGGAGCTGCCTGCATCAGTTTTGCTCACTGAGTCCTGTGCAGGCTGGAGCTCCCTTGGTCTCCCAGAGCCCAGCACAGGGCAACAAGATCTGCTCTGAACACACGAGGGAAGCACATCAGCTGAGGAAACTGAGGAGTGATTTTTGCCAGGGATCTTCACAGAGAGAATATATTCAAATTCTGAACTCTTTAATACCAAAAGCCTTAAAAAAGATGTTCAGAAAGAGAAGTGCTGTTGAAATACAATTTGGAAGTCAAAAAGGGAACCCATGAGGATGAAAATGCAACACCAGCAAATCTCTGGCTTGGACTTAATTAAGGGGAATGGCTGACAAGGAGCAGAGCATCACCCACGGGGACCTTGCTGAACTTGAACAGAAACCTCATGAAGTTTGGTACAGAGCAGGACAGAGGTCTGCATGCAGGCACAGTAAGGTGCTCAGCACAGGCTCTCTCGTGGGCTGCTCTCCATCTTGGAGAGGGATCCATTATTTAAATGCTGGCAAAACCCACAAGCTTGACTGTGTGTTCTCTTCCAAACCCTCTACATGCTTCTCCAGCCTCTAACAGCTTTGTGGAGTTGGAGTTTCCAACTCCACAAAGCAGGGACTATCCCCCAACAAGCAATCCCACTTCTCCCTCCCCTGCCATCCCCACACTCTGGGTGTCTATTCTGGCCCCACACAGTCAGTCAATGCAAGCTCACACCATGCAGGAGATGAGGGCAAATTCTCCACGGGCTGCACACACTGAGCCCCAGGCAGTGGGGATGTGATATCTGCATAAGGCTCCTCGTGTAGCTGCTACAACATTTCTCTTTTCACTTTTTACTTTTAAGTTCCTGGTGTTAAGGGCATATAAAAACAATAGGGACTTTTATCTTAAGAGATCATCTGAAAACAACCTCATCCTCTCAGAAAAAGGATCAAGGATGGGAAATATTTTCTAAAAATTCCCCTAAATGAGAACTGAGGCTTTTGTGGGATTCCCAGGTAAATGACAGAGCTGCACTGCTGTGCAGAGAGAGGCTTTCCAAAGTGCTCTAATCACACTGCAATTTCTGAGTCAGGAATCAAGACCAGGACTAGCATCTGGATTTCATCTCCTCTCCAAAATGAGCGGGACTGCTGAAGTGGAGCCAAACAGATTATACTTTCTTGTGAAGTCAGCAGGCCCCACCTCTGCCTATCCCTGCAGCCCTTCCTGAGAAATGAAAGCATCCACACAGCACCCCAACTGGAGTCCTGCATTTTCCCACCATTTCACTGGAATCCAGTGATATCCATCAGCACCAGAGTGCTGAAAGGGAGAGCAAGGCAGGACATGTGCAGCTGGTGCAGGAAGGATAGGAAAGGAGTAGGATGTGCCTCTGGGAAGCCACAAGCTGCTGAAGAGGCTCCCTCACACCTTCCTCATGAATCCCAGCTTAAACACAGCCTAAGAACTCTGCACTGCTGCCCTCTCCCTGCTGCACCTCCAGCTCTTTGGGAAGGATAAATTCCTGGGAACAGAAGGCAGATGTGTGAGTGCTGCAGGTCAATGAGGGAACCAGCACTTAGCGAAAACCAGAGCAAGCTCAGCTTCTTTGCAAGGGAATGGGGGATGAGCAGGTTCTTTACTGCCCTTCTGATCCTCACACACTTCACAAGCCAAGCCTCAGAGAGGCTGACAGAAGCATAAAGCCCAGCTCCAGAAACAGCCTTGCCATGTCCTGCTGCAAAAAATCAAGGCCATTGGTACTGTGCAACTACAGATGTAGGCTCCTAGGTCTGTCTTGGTTCCAGGGATAACAGCATTGCTTCACAATAACTTCCTTTCCTCCTGAATGGCCCTGGGAGCTCATGGGAGGTAACCCTTTCCTTGTGCAAGAGCACAAGAAACTGTTTGCTTTCTTCCCTAGAAAGTGGAAGAGCAGCATGCAAGAACAGAAAAAATCAGTCTTGTAGAGTTTGTTTTCTGTTCTTTTCTTTTTCCCTGCTTATCTTTCACTGCTGTTTTACTTTGGAAATTCCCTGGTGTTTCCAGGCTGTTGCACAATTCCCTTTGGAGCTGTTGTATCACTTCTCATTAGCCACTTTCCCACAGTGTGATCATTGTAAATATCTCCTTCCTCCCTTCAAAATTTTACACTCTTTCCTCTAGGGACATGCTGATATTACAGTCCCAAAATTTACTCAGCTGGAACATGGGGTAGAAAATGCAAGAAGTCAAATTCTGATCATTCGTGAGCATGAACAATGGGAATGGAAAAAATCCCTGCTTTCCCACATCCAGATTTTGAATACTCATCTTCATCAGTGTTAAATATGTATGTAAGAACACCTGAGCTGAGATGCCTGAGTAGTACATATTTTTATTTCAACAGAAAATAAGTTATTTTCAGAATTTTGTGCATATCCTCTCCTTCTTTTCTACCTTGCATATTTAATTTTAAGACCTTTCTTTGTACAACAGCTAGTTAAGTTTCTTATCATATTGAAGTAAGACATTTTCAGCTTATCAGATGTAAAATGCAAGCAAGTTATTGTTAGCAATGCATTCTAGTTCTCAGCCATAACGTGGTCCCTTTCCAGATCATGTGGCAGTAGCTGTACCAGCACAGTACATTCCACAAACCTCCTCTGGATTCAAACCCTAAGCCAATACAGTAATTTCCACAGAAACCATCAAAAGAGAGGCAGTTGCATGAGGAAAAAGGTTGACTTAAGAAAACCTTGAGGGTTTGTGAGGGGTTGTTTGGGGTTGGGTTTGGTTTCGTTTTTTTACTTGGGTTGGTTGTTTGTATTTTTGGGGGTTGTTTGTTTTGATTTGGAGTTGTTTTGTTTTGGGTTTTTTTGGGTTTGGGGATTTTTCCAAAAAAGCAGAGCTGCTGGTCTCCATACCAAAGGGCAGATGGAAGGAGCAGCATTTAACAAAAAGAAAGTTTCTACATGGTACACCAGGGTCAATGTAGAAAGGACAAAATAAATAATGAACACAGAAACATCTGGGGTTTGTCTGCAACAGATTAAAGGGCTTCCAGCAGTGACTGGACAGAGTGTCCTAGTTTAATAAAAATTAAATTAATTTGAAAGCATTTGGAACACAGAAACTGGATCACAATGTGCATCTCCAGAGCTCCATGCCAGCAGGCAGAATGGAAAATGGTCCTTCAGCCCCACACATCAACCTCTGAAATTCAGGAAACCAAAACCCAGCTCCAGGTGCCACAGCCATGAGGCTGATGGCATCTTGGCTTCCCTTCTGGCCCTCTTCTCCTTTCTGTCTGCACCACCAATTTTCACAGTGCTTCCACTTTCACTGCCTAGTTCAGGCAGAGTCTTTTGGATGCTGTTCATGAGCAGGGACCAAACTTTCTGTCACTTCAGGCCCCTGGATGAGTTACAGAAATCCACAGCTCTGCTACCAGGTGACTGCAGGTATTTCCATCACATTCTCCCACCAGTATCTATCCTCCTCCCTGCTGCTTTCTTCTCTGAGATCTCCTTCCTGCCCACACATCTTTCCCAGCAGGCAATTCCTGGTGCAGCCTCTTGAGTGCTGCACAGCCATAAAGCATTCCACACCCAAACCATATGGAATTCATAATCAGTTCCAGAAATCCTCTGGGCTGCCCAAGTGCATGGACAGTGCCTTATTACTAAAACTTTATCTCTCTCCGTTCTGGGACAGTTGGTGCCTGGGGCTGCTCTCTCCCTGACAGTTCCCTCCTAACATGGCTATGTCTCCATCACAGGGACAATTCTTTTCTTTCAGCAGCTCTGCCCAGCATCCATCCTGGAATGAGAAAACCTCGTCCTTCAAATCAGGCAGCCATCACCAAGGCCCAAAAAACCAATTCTTCCAGACTCAACCCTCAGCAGGCCCTTTGCTCCTGCCAAAAGGAACCAGCACTTCTTCCTCCCTTTGCCAATTCCCATTTCCCACTGCCTGGGACAAGTGAAACCCAGCTCCTGAATGTCAGTCTCTGTTTCATGTCCCGTGCTAAAATGGTGCCACATCTCAGTCTTGGAGCCAACTTGGACTTTCCCTCTTCTGCTTCCTCCCCAAGGTCTGACACTTGCTGCACAACCAGGGGCAGATCTGTGCTGGATTCCAGAAATCTGCCAAGCCTGGACTCTCAGCAGACTGTACAGGTTTTATATTGCCTTGCCTGACATGAAATTCAGTCAGTCTGAACAGAGTTAGACACACACATAAACACATTCATCACACACACACCACTGGCCAAGATTGCCCAACACCATATTTTGGAGGCTTGTTTATTCAAGATTAACCAGATAGCCGTTTTGAGATATAAACACAATAAAAACAGAAGTGTTTATATTGAGAAAATGTTCCTATTCTCCATATATTGTTTAGAAAGAGAAAAAAATTCTAAAACCCCCTGAAACAGTTCAATGGTCAAATGTAATATATGTCTATATAATGTCTGTGTATATATATATATATATATATATATATATATATATATAAAAAATTACTATATATGTGTGTTTATCTATAATATCCATATAATGTCTGTATATACATACAGACATTATATATGTGTGTCTATATATTGTTTGTATATATATAATGTCTATACATATATGTGCCTCTATGTATGTCTGTAATAATGTCTATACAGCACAGATCTGTCCTGGTTTCATGGTCACAGATATTGTTTCATCTAAAGAAAATTTGTCTCATATGCTTACATTTTCATCCTTTCTAAACAACAGGCTTAGATGTTGACTATATTTATATTAGAACAAAAAAAACAGGCAGGTGAGTAAAACAGAGAGGTCCACAACTCCTGTCTCTGACAGCAGCCAGCACTGGATGCCCAAGGAAGACTGCAGCAGGAAGAGTACAACAATAAATGTGTAGTGATTCTTCCCTAAATGATCTCTCAGCCTCCAAACACTTGAAATTCAGAAACTTTCTGAGCCACAAGTGCCTTTTTGTACCTGGTGCCCCTTGATAATTTAGTTTAACAGATTTTTCCAATATCATCCAGCTTCTGAATTACAGGATGATAAAAGTTTTCAGAGCAAAACACATCTTCACTGTGCTGCTTCCCTTCAGGCTCATCACTCTTGATCCCCCAGCCTGCTGTTACTCCAGCATGCAATAACAGAGGTGAGTCCCTGCTTTAGGAGAACAGGACTTGCCAGGGCAGCTCTATCTGACCCAAGGAAACACTGTCCCTGCACCACTGGAGAGGACTCAGTGCTGCCTGGCCTGTCACCAACTAGTGCCCCTCCAGTGAGCCCAGAGCACTGAGGTGACCTGGAAAGAGCCACTCTCAAAGCAGCAGCTTCTGAAACCCGCTGTCCCCCCTTCTGAAACTTCATGTCCCCCCCTTTGCCACCCTCCTGACTGCAGCACCTCAAGCCATGAAGTTGCAGGACCAGCCCATGCTACAAGCCAGAATAAAGGCTTTGGGAACATTACCCTAAATGAGCAGAGGGAAAGAAACCCACTGAGTCTGAGTCTGAGAGAGCTGCCTGTCCTCTGACCCTTTGGGCAACTGAGCCAACTTCTCAGGGCTTTTCTGAAAAACAGGCTGAAGTACAGTCACAGCACAGCAGGAGTCCTAGAATGTGAACTACAAAGACAAGAAAGAAAAAGGGAGATTTAAGTAACTTCTGACTCTTTAAAAAAACCACAGCTTTATCCATTTAGCCACAACCCTGCACATACAGCCAATGTTTAGCTCATGCCTCATGGACGTGTTGGACAGTTAAACAGGATCTCGTGATAAATGCAAATACGTTGTGACAGAGGAGTTCAAGATAAACCCAAAACCACCTCAAATCATATCTTACAGATTATAAACTTCCTTTCCCATGACCCACTAGAAACCCAAAAGCAAGTTCCTATCCTGGTTGTATTTATGCTGACACATGAAGTCACCTGAGAGTCAAGGTTTAACTGTCAAAGCAACAATCACAACACAGGCAGTAACAACTCTCTGAGAACATGTGGTAGACTGGAAATCTTTTCCAACAGAGAACATGACAAAGAGTAATACTTATATCAGACTACAGTTAAGAGCTCTTCTCCATAATAGCCAGTTTCCACAAGAAATTAAAGATGGAACTTGCTTTTGAGTCCAAGCAGTTCCATTGGTGGCTCCCCAGTGACTCAGCAAAGTGAGGATTAATGATGACTGCTTGCTGCAGAGGACAGGTGTCTACATTTCTGAAACTAATAGTACCCCACTGTCACTGTCATTGTCACTGTCACTGTCAATAACAAGGCTGGATGTTGGAAGCAGCCCTCAGGCACCTCCTTGCTCCAAGCTGATGCCTGCTCCTCTGTGACAGCACAGCATGAATTCTCATCCTGCAAATATAGCTCATGTGAGAGAACCAAAGTTTTGTTCTTCTTGAGGTTGTTTTTGGCATTTCTGATCAGCCATATAATGTTGGTAACAGCAAAAGGATGTAAAAGTTGGTGTTTATTCATTTCCTTTTACTAGAAGTAACAGGAATGTCAAATCCAAACACTCAGAGAGCAGCAAGAGAGCAGTATGAAATGGACAGCACTAGGCAAGGAATTGCACAGCTGCAGCTCAGTGATGGTGGGGAAGCAGTGTGAATGCCTAGAGGTTAAACTATCATGGACAGGAAGTAAGGAAGCATGGAGCTGGAATCTCTCAGCATGCTAGAAATATGAGATATGAATTCTAAGGGTCAAAAAGCTGAACACATTTCTGGGAAATAGAGAAGAGTTTTTTGTTAAAAAAAAAGAAGATGCAGTTTTGGAAACAAAGTTCATTAGTGAAACTGGGAACTGCCCTCTCCCCGGACCTCTGCACAATTCTAAACACAATTTGATAGTAGGTCCTTTAGAAGGGTGCAATGAACTTAATCTCTATTTACATAGGTTCTGTCCCAAGCAAAATAAGTGTGTTGAGGGTGATTGTGTTAACCCTGGCTGTGCTAAGGAAAAATTCATGGCATGGTTCTTTTCCTCTCTGGCAGTGACAGCCCCAGTGCTTTCAGCATGAGTGGATACCCTGCTGAGGGCTGCTGTGCAGAACCTCTGCTTCTGCTCCCTCCTGGTGACCTGCAGTGCCTGGATGGGGCTGGTGTGGCACCACCTGCACTGAGCCCAGCAAACACAGCTCAGACAGAGGCAGAGGGGAACAAGGCTCAGGCTGAGAAGCAGTGCTGGGTTAACGGCTGGACTTGATGATTTTAAAAGCCTTTTCCACTTACATGACTCTGTGACCTCAATGTGTCTGCCTAAGAGCCACTAGACCCCATCCCTCACCTACCCCTAAGATGTCCCTTATCCATGGGGCACTCCAGTTCCCAGTCAAAGGATCACCCAAGTAAAAGCCTTTGTTTATTGTGGCATCACCTCTGAACTCCCCTCCTGCCGTATGTCTGAATTTCTCCTTGTCAGAGCCATAAACTTGACTCTGAACCTTGACTGGGCTCTAAGCCAGGACAACCCAGGGCACATGGTGAACCCTATCAGCAGCCTTCCCACTGTTTTGACAACCCCTCTCGAGTGTCCCTGTCTCACTCCACTTGTAGATTTCTCTTTCTTTGGTTCCTAACTCTAACTCCATGTCCGTACTGAGACTTACACAGTGGGATTCACTGCAAAACTTGGGAAGGTTTAGGTGGGAATAGACCCAGCTGTGCCCAGTGGCAGAGCTACTGCTGTTGTCCAGTGATGCTTTGATGAGTACACTGTCCTATCAGGTGGGGTGGATTTTGAGAAACATCTGTGCAGGATCCATCAGTGCCTCAGGGCATTTGGAAACCAATACACAATTTAGTGAATAGATTGGAAGATGAGGACACCTACAGGAAAAAGGATCTTCCCCAGGCTGTTCCTGAAGCATTGCTTTAATAACAGCCTTGACATGACATCATGTTTTGTGCTACACAAAACAGCTGATAGATCTGGAGATGACTGACAGGGCTCCAGGTTCAGCAATAGCTCTGCTGGCATTGATAGAGGTGATTTTTTAACCCCTGGAGCTGACAAACATTCAGAAATTTCTAGGTTTTTCTGCTTATGCATTTCAATAACTTTCACCCAACATCACTTTAGATACCATAAGGTTGCCAATGTCTTTTTCTCCTCTGTTGTGGCTTGTTCAGCAACTCATAAACTTCTGAATTTGAAGGATATAGGAACAGGATGTGGAGGCATAAGGTACCTGCCACACAAGCTGAACTCTATCCTTGAATGGCAGCCCAGTCCAGGCACAATTCCTACTCTCAGTCAGTCTCTGAGCCCCCTAGAACAGGAGCTGTTGATATTTAAGCCATATACTTTTACAGCACAACAGAAATAACCCCACACATGGCACTTGTCTGAATCCCTTCCTCTTTGTGCAATAAACTGTATTTCATTTTAACCAACAGCAATCCTACAAATCACTTTCATTTCCCACCACAGCAGCAATAAAAATTTATATTTCCCCTCAAGCAAATATTTTACTTACTCCTCAAACTTGCATGATTTACAGGCAATTCTGTAATTTACAGGCAATTTTATTCTGAAATTTGCTATTCAATATTTCATCTTCAGAAGCAAGATTATAAAGTTTTATATTTTGGAGAACAGAATAATGTGAAGTTCTGTTTTTTATGGTATTCCTGTAAGCCCTTATGTACTGTCCAGCACTAGATAAGATCCCACTGTCCTCCCTACAGGTATTACAGGCTGACACACAACGAAGGACTGTAGGGTTTATTTTAAATCCAGTCTGGAAATCTGGCAACTGAGAATTTCACATGCACAGGATGAATTGTTGGTTGGTAATCTGTCTGCTCTGTGTCCTGCTGTCTCACTCAGCAGGTATGAGCCTGGAGCCCCTGCACACAGTTTGCTTCAGGTTGGCTCTAACACCACAGGGAGAAGGGCAATAGGGCCTGTCCTACTGGGTCCCAAATTTTAGTTCTGGACCCATTTCTCAGTTCTGTTCAGTACTGCTGGAAATACACCAAGAAATCTGGTTCAGGATAAGAACAGGCTGTTCAAGACAGTTTCTCTCATTTCAACATTTCAAATGCTCTTGAACGCTTGGCTCGGTATCCAAAGCAGAAACTCTTAATTCCACCCTTAATTCCATCTCCTGTATCACTGGGAGATTTTATCATGACAAATTTGGTTACAGAATTGGGCACTTGGAATGAGAAATAAAATTAAAGAAGCAAATATTGGTTTGTGGTAAATCTGTTGCATTCAAAATGGTGTTACATTAGAAAAGCAATTTCAGCTCTTGCACTGCAAGGAAACAAATCCATCTTCCATCTTCAAGGAACAAGATAGTGCCAGCTTCTGAGAAGTTAAAAATCATATAAATCCAAACTATATTTAAAAGTGTGTTTGACTAAATACAAATGTCAATACCATGTCTGTAAGCATCTTCATGAATACCTATGGCCTCCCACATTGTTAAGCCAAATTAAAAAAAGAAATGAACAATAAATGTGATTTGAAAGATGAATCCACACCAGAAGTTGTTCAGTATTCACAGAAGCTTCTTACATGAGTCCCTACTTTCTGCCTCAGGAGATCTCATGTATTTGTTCTTTTTTATAGTCTTTTCTAAGGTCCTGTGACTGATCCTCCTTCATGGCTCCATGCAGTTCCCCATTCATGCACACTTCATTATGCTTGTCAGGCTGAAGCAGCCAATATTCAAGGCTTTCAAGTTTCACCTCCTGGTCACTCACCCCAGCAATCTACATTGATTTCTCTCTTCTTGACTGCCAGGAGCTAAAAACAACATGCTCTGAGAGCAAATTATTCACATGGGTAGAAGGCTGCAGAATCAGAAAGGATAAAGATGAAAGCCAGTTGGCAGACAGCCATTAGTGGGAGAGACATTCTGCTTCCAAAATATGGCTTTCAAAAGGAAAGCAAAGATTATTAAAGGTATCATTAAATTGATTCCGTGCTCTTTAAGGATGGCAGTATCTGGTTTTAACTGGAAGGATAAAAATAACACAAAATACTGTATCAGTTACAAAACCAACCAGCTACAGCCTATTCCATTCACATTATAGCTCTGAACTGCCTCCTTTCCTAAGGGTATTATTTCTTCTTTATTATATTTCATTTTATTAAGCAGCTTAGAGCTGTATTTACTTGGGGTTTTTTTGAGTACTGGGGGTTGTAAAAGGACCTGGATGCCAAACTAAGGACAAACCTCTTGCCATGGTGATAGCTCAGCAGGTTCCTTGGGAATAGTCACCTAACACGAATCCTGTAGCTAGAGAAGCTGCCTTTCAGGGACACAGAAAGGGTGACCACACTCACAGGTACCCAGCACTGTGGAGCTGCTGGACTATCACTGTCCCTCTGCAGCAGGACAGATACTTTCCCACCACAGTGGTGGACATCCTGCAGTTGGGAAAACAATGGAAATGTGTAGGAACACAAAGAGGTCTGTGCTCTAACTGAGAACAATAATTACCTGACAAGTAAAGATTCTCTCTGGAAGGCTCAGATTGCATAGCTGGAAATGCATAGGATTTAGAGGCTGATTCAGGGCTCTGTAGCAAATTCCAGAGACAGAGGAACATTTATCAGGAGCCCACTCCACCCCTGGGCTGTGTGGGGCACTGTGCACACCCAGGGTAGGATGCAGGTGCAGCCAGAGGCAGCCCCTCCTGCACAGTGCCCTGTCCTACAGCCCCAGGGGCAGAACTGCAGCTCGTCAGGAGAAGGTGACTTTGCTGTCAGTGGCACTTTGCAGAAACCTGGTGAACTGAGAAACAGGAACATCAATTTGGCAAAGTATAAATAGCAAGCAGAGCTCCTACTGCATGCTTCAAGTATTAGTTAAAGCTGAGCAATTCATCCTTATCTTGCTGCAACAAGATCTTGTTTAAGAAACAGGGAAATTTCTGGAAATGAAAGCAGTTATCAGCTTGAAGCACTATTTCCTTCAAAATCAACAGGAAAAGCTTCTCACAAATGGCACAAAGCATTTTCTTGCCCAGGCTAATCTTACTTAAAAACAGATTATGGACCACCAGCAACTAGAATGGAAAATGGAACCTTAAGTGTGGCTTTACTTTTCAAAGCTCAATCCCAGACCTCAATCACGATAATAAAAAAGCAAAACTCAGTAATGGTCACCATATGCAGCTTCCTCAGACTCTTGATCCAAGAGTTGCTTTATCCCCCTGAATAATGCATTATGTTCACACACTCTGCCACCAGTACTCATATGTTATCCCAAGTGTTGAAATACTGAGATTACTTATGCCTCAAGCTCCTGGATTCGTGTGATTATGCAAGAAATCCAATTTTAATTAAAACCAAATTTCTAGAGCTTCATATGGAGAATAAAATCTTCAAAATGGGACTGCCAAAATTTCAAGACTCCAAGTAACCATAAACAGGCACAAAATACACTACTTATTAAATCAGACTATTCTTAAGGTACTCTTTAGACTGTGGGAGGCAAGCTGGAGCTGGAACTCCTGCTACCATGCTGTCATGCAATATCTTAAGCAATTTCTGCCTGCAGAAACCAGGCAAAAATATAACAAACTTGTAGAAACCATTAGGAAAAATGACAATGGATGTCCAAAGAGCTGCACACACTCAAATTGGGTGGAGATGGGGATGCCTCATCCTGCAGTGTTTCAATGCTGCTAACATTTCCTTCACAGAAGCAGCCATCACAGGCACTGGGTGAGTTAATGTTTTCTCAGGCTACACATGAAGTGCCATCTCCAGCCATGTGGAACTCTGACTGGCAGCCTTAGCAGGCCTGTGCACGTCAGGAACAGGATAAAGTTGGTGTCTGCATGAACTGAACAGCTTTGCAGACAGAAGTTACTAGTTGGGCTAGACATAATGACAGTTCTGAAAATTCCCCTTTTCTCCCCACCTATATGAATCCAGGCCCTGTTCCAGATGATTCCTCATTAACTGGTAGTCTGGTTTTGTTCCCATCACAGCTGAACACCCTGGATGTTTTCTAATCATTTCACCCATCCCTGGCATATCAACACCCAAACAATTCTCCAGCCAAAAGAAAACATTTGACAGATCTCCACTGTTAGAAAACTCTAACCAGTACTTACAGGAAGAGACTAAATTATTCCAGCAAAAGCTACAAGGTCTGACCACATTATCAGATGCCTGTACTATTTCTCTAAATCAGATTATTTCTAATTTGCCTTTTCCTTTCATTAATCAGCAAAATCAGGTTACAGTTACAGTCACGTGTTCCCAGCTTGGACTTGTTTGCTGCATCTGAGTCAGACTTCAAGAGAAGCTGGAGTGTCCCAAAGCTCCTGTTTCTCCCTCTGATGTTTACCAGCTCTATAAAAGATGGCATCTCTCACTACAAACACTTCATTTTGAAGGGGAAAAGTCACTTCCTAAAGCCTTGATACAACACTCCTGAACCCAGCTTCTCATCAATGCCTGTGGATGGTGCACTGGATGCCCCATATGGATTAATTCAAAGGTTTTTAGTATTGCTTTCAGAAAAAAAGGCTGTGTGAGCTCCAGAGCCAACACTGTGAGCCCCAGAACCACAGTCTGGTTCTTTACTTGTCCCAAATGTTTAACCTGAGCATCAGCAACGGTGCAAACTGGCATTGCAGGATTTAGAGACTCTCTTTTCTTCATGGATTTTTCTGGTAACTGAGTGTTGCATTAATTCAATATTCTATGCACAAATTTAGTTATTCATCTTTATGACAATTACATTAACCTAATTAGCTCTGTACAGTTTGATTGATGCTCTAGTGATTATACCAAGGTGACAAAATGTGAGGCTACCCAGGAGAGCTCTTGGTATGGCTGGTTAGTCACTTCTTTGGCTGCCAGAAACCTCTGACAATGAATGATAAAAACATAAAACAAGCCCAAAACCACAGAATCCATACTTGCAGAAAACAGCTCAGCCTCCAGCTCCCTCAGGAATACTTCTCTCAGGAAAAGCATACCAACAGAAAAAGCCTTCTTGTTGCTGTGGCTTCAAGGTAGCTAAAATTTGGGAGGAAGGGAAAAAGGAAACCTAGATAAGTGGCATATCAGAGGAAACCTAGGTAAAGTGACTCTTTTGCATCTGAAAAATGGGAAAAAAATACATCTACAATCTTGATATATCCCTGTGAAAATGCTCTGTGTAAGGGGGATAATGAACCTATAGCATTGATTTCAGCAGGCTCCAGAGCACACCAAACTGTCCTTCCACAGTTCTCCTCAGCAGTCCCATCAGTGCTTCAAATAATTAGATACATTTCTCCCATGAAGCTGTCTGTTTGAACAGGCATCACTGACCCTTCCCCACTGAGCACCTCCAGTGTTGTGTTTCCACATTTTCACCCAATCCTTCATTTCCTCTTGCATTCTTTCTCCAGTCCTATCACCTGTGGCATTCACAGTCTCTGAAATGAGAAAGACATAATTCTCTCTCTCAGGGTTTTTTTCCTGGAGAAGC
The DNA here is from genome assembly GCF_963513975.1 of Fringilla coelebs. Lineage (NCBI taxonomy): Eukaryota > Metazoa > Chordata > Aves > Passeriformes > Fringillidae > Fringilla > Fringilla coelebs. The sequence goes on along the minus strand of NC_140043.1, from coordinate 3,894,310 downwards.
ACCGAGAGAAGAAGAGAAAAACAATTCTCATCTCTACCTGCTGCTCCTGCTGTTTTGCACATGTAGAATGTGTTAGGAAGATTGTTTATTGTCAATTAGATTCTGCTGAAGATTGTTTTTTTTCCTTGGCTAATTACTCAAAGCTGTGTCCTGGCTGTCTAGAGACAGTCACGAGTTTTCTTTAATATCTTTTAGTATTCTTTGTAGTATAACATCTCTATAATATAGTATAGTGTAATGTAATGTAGTATAGTTTAATAAAGCAATTGTTCAGCCTTCTGAGTCAATAGAATCAGACACCAATCATTCCTCACGTCGGAGATTCCCTGTTGCACTATAACACCCACTGAAAACACACCAGCTCAACGTTTCCTTAATTCCTGACACTCACACTTTATAACTATCACAGCCAAGTAAACACACCGCAGGATCCTTGCCATCAATCCCAGCAGTTTTTCCGGAGCGAAAGCAGCTCGTTATCCCCACCTGGAGGACAGACAGACAGACTCCTCGAGGAGCGGTGAGCGTTCACTCACAGCCAGTCTGTCTACAAAGGGAGGTGTAGGACACAGCAGGAATCCCACCAGGACACATCACCCCCAGCACAGGACACGTGAAAAATGTGTATTTTATGATTGGCTTTTAGGAAATATTAAAATGACTATTATATGTGTTATGCTAGAAAGTGATGCTGTATTCATTTTCTTGAGCAGTGTGTTAAATATAGTTTAGGTTATAACATAATGTTAAAATAGAAACTATGCTATGTAAGGTCCTTTTTTAAAGAGAGGACTGCAGCGAGATAGCAGCCACAGGACACCTCAACCTTTCAGAGAAAGAGAATTTATTGCTCTCTTATCGAGTTCTTCCCACCTTGTTCAGCCCTGAAGAGCTGTCAGGATTCAGAGGAAGAAGCTGACACTGCCCAGACAGAATCCTGTGCGTGAATGGAGTTTATGGATCGTGTGTGAGGTGTGTGAATGTGCAGCAGGCTGTTCCTTTTAAGGGTTAATCCTCTGTTAACGTGGGTTCTAACCTTAATCATACTTAATTAATCACTGCCAAATTTTTGTATTGTATTCATTTGGATAAAATTGCTGCTCAATTACAACTGCTGCTAAACTCATTTTTGTTGTTTATTAATTAGACATATAGAACTCTATTCATAGCAGAAGGGACCTGGGGGCCCTGGAAAGCTGGATGTGGGTCACCATTGCCCTGGCAGCCGGGAGGGACAAGGTGTCCTGGGGACATCGGAATGGCCAGCAGGGCAAGGGAGGGGAAATTCCCACTCTGCTCAGCCCTGGGGCCGCCTCACCTTGAATGTCGTGTGCTACTTTGGGTACAGAGTGTAAAAATGACATTAAGCTATTAGGGAGCGCCCAAATGAGGGCTGGAGAGGGGTCGCCTCATGAGGAGCGGCCGAGGGCCCTTTGTTCACCTCGGAGAAGGCTGAAGGGAAACCTCATCGTGCTCTTCAAAATACTCACAGGGAGTAGTGCAGGGGCAGACACTGATCTCATCTCTGAGGCCAGGGACAGAACTCGAGGAAATGGCACAAAGCTGAGTCAGGGGAGGTTTAGGCTGGAGATCGGGAAAAGCTTCGTACCCAGAGGGCGGCTGAGCACTGGAAGAGGCTGCCAGGACACACCTGACATACTTCAAGGAATGTTTGGATAACGCTCTCAGGCAGGCAGGCGCAGGGTGGGATTGCTGGGGTGGCCTGTGCCCTCGGTGACCCCTGAGGGTCGCTCCCAGCTCGGGACATCCCCCGGCTCCGCCACCGCACCGAGCGCCCCCGGCCGCCCTGCCCGCCCTCAGCGCGGGGCCGTCTCCATGGCAACGCCGTCGTGACGTCATCGGCGCGGGCCGTGACGCACAAGGGCCGCGCGGGCGCGGGGCGCGAGCGGCGGCGGGAGGGGCCGCGCTGAGGGCGCTGAGGGCCGGGAGCGGCGGCATGGCCGGGCCGCACCTGCAGCAGCCCAGCTTCCTGCTGGTGGGTGCGGGGACACGGCCTCCTCTGCTGGGGGAATGCACCGGGAACGGAACGGGCCGGGCGGGCAGCGGTGTCTCGGTACACGGCGCTGTCCCGGCCCCTGCAGCCTCGGGTGTGGCGGGGGTGCTGAGGGGGGATTGTCGCGGTCATGGCCGCTGTAAGTGCTGTCCTGCCCGGCAGCCGTGATCGGGTTTCCCTTGTGGTTTGTACCAGGCCACGCTGAAGGCGGATTGTGTCAACAAACCGTTCGCGCAGAGGTGCCGCGACCTGGAGACCGTCATCGAGGAGCTGCCTGCCAAGGTGAGCAGCCCCTGCTTCTCCAGAACCTCCCTGCTTGGCAAGCTGCAGGGGAATTGGTTTTTATATTACGGCTTAGATTGCTCCTCTTTGTCTTATCAAGGCAATCTGTCTGGAACGGGCTGCCCGGGGAGGTGGTGGGGCCCCGTGGAGGTGTTCGGGGAAGTGGCCCTCAGTGCCAGGCTCTGATCACAGGATGGACTCGATGATCTCAGCTCTTTTCCATCTAACTGATTCTGTGATTCTGGGTTTTAGGGGCCTCCAGTGAAACTGTGGGAATGCAGTGTTGCCAAGAATTAAGAACCTTTTCTAGTCATTAAGGGGTTGTTTCATTTCACCACCCTTCATTAATGCCGTTCAGCCTCAGTTTACAAAGAAAACTTGTTTTTAAAATGTGGCAAATAACTGCAAGTGATGCTGATGAGCATTGTTGTAACTTCAGTAGCATCAGAAATCAGGATAGCTCTCCCATTATTTCCATGTTATAGTGCAATGTTTTGAATGGATGACATGCCCTGTGATAACCCAGATACAGACATAAATAAATGGCTGACATATCTCTGTGTGTTCTAGTACATGCAGGAGAGATTGTCCAAGCCAGGAATTGTGCACATTAATTCTTTGTGTCTGTTTTCCCTGCAGGAACTACATGGCATCTTCCCATGGCTGGTGGAGAGCATTTTTGGCAGCCTGGATGGCATCATCGTGGGCTGGAACCTTCGCTGCCTGCAAGGGAGAACAAACCCCAATGAATATTCTGTGGCTTTGGATTTCCTGGATCCCAGGTAAACTCATTCATTTCAGCACAGACTGAGAAATGGATTGGTGAACAAATGACCAGTGTTTTGCCTTTTTCCACTGTGCAAACCTAAGCTCACAGGAGTGAGCAGAGCAGCAGAGGGTACTCACCATGGGATTCACTTTCTGGTGCTTGTTTGCAGTGGCCCGATGATGAAGCTGGTTTACAAACTCCAAGCAGAAGAGTACAGATATGATTTCCCAGTCTCATATCTTCCAGTGAGTAACTGAGTAGTCTAAGATATAAGAAAGGAATGTAGCTGTTGTGGCAGCTGTTGGAGCTTTGCATATACTTTGTGCCTACATTTCAGTGTAGGCCAAAGTGTAGCCAGTTTGGAGCAGACCCATTTCTTGAAATGGCTCTTGAATGGAGGAGGAGAGTTCCCAGCCATAAAATCTCAAGGAGATTGTGGTTCTCAGCAGCTGGATATGTGTGTTCAGCCAAGAAAGCTGCACTGTGATTCTTACTCTGTCCCCAGAGAGAGTTGTGTTTTGGTAGTTGCAGGATTGAAAGTGGCTTTCTAAGTTTATCACAGAGCAGTGCCTTCCCTGCCTGTGTGTTTGAAGTTTGACTGCTGTCCTGGATGTAAAGTGTCACATTTCCAACAAAAATGTTCATCTGCAGAGCTGTTTTGCTGTGTTTCTTCTATTGCTGCCAGCTACGTGCTGTCTAGAAATTGGTTCAGATAGTCCTGCAGGCTTTGACAAAAGGAAACCTCATTTAAATATATGGTAATTGCTGGTTCACAGCTCAGTTAGCTGGACAAAACCAGCAGCCAAACACCACTACTCTGCTGCTCCCACTCCAGCTGGGAAAGTATTTTTTTAAAAAATACTGAATTTAAATTTAAAAAATACTGAATACTCCTTTTCAGAGAGAAAGTTGAGAATTTTCTAAAGACCCTGTATTTGTACACAGAACTACTGCAATGCAATAAAATCACTGAGCTAAAGGTAGAGATCACCCCAGAATGCTGGAATGCAGAATCCCACTATGTGAAAACATGCTTTGCAATATGCTGAGTACCAGATTAATATTTCATTACTCTGTCTTTCAGGGCCCTGTGAAGGCTTCAATACAAGAGCAAGTTCTACCAGAGTGCTCTTTATACCACAACAAAGTCCAGTTTCCTTCATCTGGTGGTTTAGGTTTGAACTTGGCTCTTAGTATCCTTTTAATTGTTGAGTATCTAATTTTCTTAAAAGTATCTAAGACTGAGAGATCATGAGTGTTTCTGTTAAACATTTCTTATCTATGTGGGGTAAAACGTGGTCATGCTGAAGAGTTTGGGCTGATTAGAAATGTTTAGATTAAAATTTAAAATAAACATGTCCTCTTATGAACCCTTCTTGGAGGAATTTCTGGCTTAATCAAGTCAACAACAAAATTCCCAGTGTTTCTCAGCAGAGCCTGTATTTCACAATTTTTGGTTTTGTAACTGCTTGTAGTTTATGCAATATGGTAGGAAAAGGGCACGTTCACTTTGCAGCTAGAGTGCTTTTGGAAGCAGTGTAGCTGCAGCTGAGCTGGTTTCAGTTTGAAATGAATGTCAGATGTGCCAAGAGTAGCACAAACACACATTGTCACACAGAGAACACCTCAATCACCAATGTTTCAGTCAGCTGGAGAGCAAGAAGCCAAGGCTGAATTTGCTCAAAAGCTCTAGCAGGGCACATTAGCATTGACAAAGTACAAATGTAGTGTCTGTTCAGCATCTCCCAATATCCAACAGCTGTACCTGGTTTTTATTATGTGATCCTTAACTCTCTTCTTCCAGATCCATTTGAATACTACATGTTTTACTTTGCAATTAGTTTGATTACACAGAAGGTAAGTACCTTTCACATTTTTTCCCTTAAAATAGTACTGGCCTTTCTCCATAATACTGTAAGAACCTGCTGGGGTGATGTGTAGCTAAATTAACAGCAGTTTTATCTGTTCTGTTGGAATTGGTAATTGCTTTGGTTCACTTGGTGATCCCAGACTGGATAATAAACAAAATCCCCACCTTGGATACGCCAGTAAGCAGCCAAGGCAGCAAGGAGCAGGCAGTGAATTCCAGATGTTTCTCTCCCCCTGCACCCAGTAAGGGTTTCCCTACAGTCAGAAGCACAGCTTGGTGCTGTGGGCTGTGGTTATTTGGTTCCTCTGCCTGTTGTTCCTCTCTTCTGCTTGGTTACAGTCATTGCTGCTGCAGCCCTTCTGTGACAGCTCATTTTCCTTTGCTCCAAGGGGTCTTTGCTGCCAGTTCACCCTTTCTAACACTGGGCTTCTGCTTTTTTATGCTGAGGGGTCTGACAACACCCCCCAGCACTGGCTTAAAGCAGCAGTGTTTAACCTAGGTGCATCCTGTGTGTCTCTTGCAGAACTCACCTGTCACCCATCATGTCAGCCCTTCCAACAGTGCTTATTTCATCCTGGTGGACACGTACCTCAAGTGTTTCCTGCCCACAGAAGGAAGTGTCCTTCCCCCACCTTCTTCAAATCCTGGGGGAGCCATCCCTTCCCCTACTCCCAGGTAATGGCTCCAGTGTCAGGGGAAAATTGTGGGAACAGTGCAGGCAAAATATGGTTTGTTGGAACAAAATCAAACAAGTAGAAAACACCTCCACGCTTGATCTGTGTGTGTTTATCACATAGAAACAGTGGTGCAGTGTTTGATTAAAGTGAGTAGTAATTGCAGGAAGTGGCTGAAGTTTGAAATGTGTAATCAACTATGCAGTTTGAAAGACTGTTTTAAAGTTTATAAAATACTGATTCAAACATTGGTGCATCCCTCCATCTCCCTGTACTGCACCAAGCCCTCCTGACTTGTGTCATTCCGTGCATTTGTCCTCCAGGTCCCCAGCAGTGCCTTTCTCCTCCTATGGCATGCACCACACCAGCCTGCTGAAGAGGCACATTGCCCACCAGCCCTCTGTGAATGCTGACCCAGCCTCCCAGGAGATCTGGAGATCAGAAACACTGCTTCAGGTACCTGGCATTTAAGGAAGGGAGTGCCCTGCTCACTGAGGGTTCTCTTCTTTTTAAAGCAGAGGCAGAGAGGCCAGTTTGCTTTAGCTTGGCTTTGGAATTGAGCAGTGCAGCTGTTGCTTCCTGTTAATGCAACAAAGAACCACTGTGAGGCTGTTAAGTTGCAACTTGGAAAGGCACTTAATATCTTTTCTTAGACTAAGGATCTAACAACTGATCTCAGGCATTTGAGTATTTTTTTCTGGAAAACTTTCTGCATCTCATTTTCTTTCTTTAAATATTCCATCAATTCTATGCTCTGTGCAAAGGCAAAGGTTAAACACAGCCAAGTTGATTTTGTTCATTATCAAGGGAAGGAAAAGAATATCTGGATTTAACAGTTGTTCTGAATCAATTTCCCATGGTGTTGCTGAGCTGACTAATTGATGCCTGGCAGGTGCTAAGAGTTTGTCATCTCAGCCATTGGCATCACCTGGAACATCTTGAATAGGTGCTGCCTATTTACCAGTACAGCTTAGTTTTCAAGTTATATACTGTGATCTTCCTTATATTATCTTCTGACTGACAGTGTGGGGTTGCTTTTCTTTCCCTAGCTGAGAAAATACTTGTTTTACAGATCTTTGTTGAAATGTGGCTTCATCATTACTCACTGGAAATGTATCAGAAAATGCAGTCCCCTCACGTCAAGGTAATAGTTTGTATGCACTCCTGAACATCACCTGGTGGTTGAGCTCTTACCTTGGGATAAATCTCCTGTTCTGTGCAGAATTTATTTTTGTGTATTGGTCCAAAGGAAAGAAATAACAGAGTACCTACATAAGTGTGCCAGAGTTGATAATCCAGTTACAAAGAATGTTGTGAATAAGTGTGTCATCCAGATTTGCCTTCATTGCAGAAGCTGTGTTAGTTTTGTTCTGGTTTTTGTTTCTTTTTTTTTTTGTTCAAGATGAGTTTGTGGGATGGTCACAACAATCTGAACATCAATATCAAAGTACTAATGATTGAGAAGATGCCACTATAAAGCCATTGTGTTTAAATCCCACTGGGGCAACATCACTGCTAAAAATAGCCCAAATTGAATACCAGCAGAGATAGCAACTGTTACTGAAATACCAATTAGTAATTTCTAACATCCATAACCATTTTTAGCCTAAATCCAAATTTTAAAAAAATCTTTCTAAACTGCTATTTTTATTGTTTCATGTTCCAAAATATGCTTTTCACCATAATGGTGTCAGAAGCAGTTCTGTAGCTGCAGAATTTGGTTTATCTGACAAGCTCTTGCTCAGATAATACACTGTTGTAAGCAGTTTGTGGTGGCCTGTTCAGTAACAAACTACTGCATGTAAGAAGTAAGTAAGTAAGTGTTGGGGAGGCTAAGGTTGAAGGCATTATAAATGTAAAGGGAATTTGAAGGAGAAAATATTGATCCTCTGAATTCCCTCTGGGTCACAGTGGGACTTTCATAGAAGGGGAGAGAAATAATAAAAGCTACTCAGGATTTATTCCTGTGTGGAAGTGCAATATGGGAGTTGACTGAAAAATTCTAATCCTTCACTCCACAGGATATGAAATAAAATACATTTATATTTTGCTAGGGAAAAAACATTGGAGAGTTGAAATGTGATGGGTTTTGTCTTTTATTCTCAAAGTTGAGGTCAAAATGCAAACTCACTAATGTTGCAAAGTCTCCACTTGGGACTCCCAGCAGCATGGCTGTGCACCTGTGATGGAAAGGCTTTGCTTGAAGTACCTTTGGTCTGTCTGTCTGTCCAGTCTCTGTGCATCAAGCGCTGTGCTTAGGCCAGAAATGATGATTGCTTTAAACTTCTCTCCTCTGTTCACCCTCTGTATTTCAGATGCTTTCTTCTAGCACTAGGGAGCAGCAATTGCAGACAATGACTCCACGTTATGGTGGAGTAGGGCCTAGGTAGAGCTTACAGTTCTCTGAAATCAGCACTTCAGGATCCTCCACAAGGTGTGTTGAGCCACAACCTGAGGCCATAACTCCCTGATGGTATTTTAGTTTCATCTTTGATGGGAAGTAATCATGAACATGTAAAACAGGAAGGTTTCCTCTTTGGGGGGGTGGAGCAGTGGAATGGGGGACTGGTATTCCCCATGAGATACATCATGGATGCAGGGTCTCTCCTGCAGGACTGAGGAGAGGTTCCAGATCAGCTGGGGGCAGGACTGTTCATTAGCTTGTGATGCTTAAACTGAACTTTGTAGACTGGGTGGGCTGAGGGAGAGCACTCTGCCTTGTTCCTCAGATGAGGAAGTAGAACCTCCAGAAGTGGAAGTTCTGTTTTAACACAAGCATTAAAGACCTTGACTGGAAACCCAAGATGGCCCTATACCTTATTCTTAAAATTGTTGGTAATTATGCAGGTTCACTTGATTGCATTTAGCCTTCTGTGTGCTTGGGAGGAAGGGTAATTAGTGAGCATTCAGTGCTGGATCTAGAGCTGTTTAACCATCAGTGATTTGAAATGGCTGCATATCTGTTTTGGAAGGTGGGATGAGGTTCTGCAGAACTTGCTCACTCGTTGTCCAGCAGCCAGATTTGTTTGCTTTCATGGGTCAAACAGGTCTCAGATAAGTAACTTTCTTGAGGAGAGTCATAGATTTTTTTTCTTAAGCCTTGGTAATCTCATCATAGACTTCCCTTTATGAGTAGGAGGCAGTGGAATGGGAATGAATAGTAAACAGTTTCTTTTGAGAAGATCCACATTACAGCTTTGAATTCTTCTTGGGTCTGCTGTGAACCTGAGGTTAATGCTATTTGCTATGCTGTCATTGTTTTCCCTTTTAATTCAACTATTTTCCAATTCTTTTGTCTGTTTGTTTTTTTCTCTCTCTGATGATCTAGAGTCCAAGTGTGCAGCAGCTTTTTTCCTATTCCCTTCTGCTCTTACCACAAGAAACACTTAAAAAGAAGTAGTTTTATCAAAACTTTGTCATGCTTCCTGACCTTCCAATGCCAGGTGTTCAGCCCCCAGCACTGCATGTGGAACACCCATGAAAATCCAGGGGGTTGCAGGTTCCTGTGGCAGGGGAGTCAGTTTGGAAGCAGACAATCTGCCCAAGCTCTTGGGGAGTCTGCAGTAACAATCCTGCCACTCCAGGGGTGTGGAACCAAAAGCTGCCAAACTGACAGCAGAGGAGATGGGGTAGAGGCTGTTTAAAGACAGCAGAGGTGTGATCTGGAGAGTTAGTTTAGATGCCTGACAACAGTCATTGGGGTCTGTGTAGTGTACATTTTTTGTTTTATGTTTTTTCATTAATTTCATACATGTGTGTCACTGTTGCTACAGTATCCTCTTCACTGTCACAGTCAGAAAATACTTGGTCAGGTTGTTCCTTCAAGAGGGGTCTGGCTGAGGCTGGCAGAGACTTCAGTGTAATGGCAAGGTGCCCTTTGCATCAGCACATAATACTCTGCTAGGAATGTCTTTGCCTTTTTAGATGTGTAATCTTTCCCTCAAAGCAAAAGGAATTTCCTTGTTTGAGGAAATTCACAAGAACTGCAGCCTTCCTAAATGGCCTTTAAGTAGAGAGAAGACACAGGATTTCTCTGGACAGGAAAGTCCAATTTTAACTTCTTCCACATACAAACTGTGCTTCTCCAGCAGAACAGGAAGAAATTGACAAAGTTTTCAAAATAGATGTAAAAAAGCTTGCAGAATATTGCTCTCTTACTCCATTTTTAATAAACAGTGTGTAAATCCTTGTTGCTGCAGTTCAATTCACTTCTGAAAATTTATAAATTCTGGGGAATTTATTTGGCAAAAGTTTCATATCTCCCAGTCCTTGCTCTGAGCTCAGCAAAGAGAACAGACAATTTTTTGATACTTGCTCCCAGTTGTATTTCTGAGTGGATAAGAAATCCTATGAATCAATCTACTGAACACAGAAAAAAGAGGATACTGTGGCTGCAGTTGTTATTGTGATATGTTGTCCCTGACTGTATTTGTGATGTTCATTTTTCCCCCCACCCTTCTTCCTTGGGCTCATTCTCACTTTTTTTTTCTCTTGCTCTCTTCTCTCCTTTTTTTCCCTCCCCCCTTCCTTTTTGTTTCTGTTGTCTCAGCTGGAGGTTCTCCACTACCGACTCAGTATCTCCAGTAAACACCACGGTAGTCCTGCCCAATCCAGCTACCAGGCCCTCCACGCATACCAAGTATTACCATCTTTTCATTTGGTTTCCTTTTTAAGAATCTTGTTCCATCATATAATCTGCCAAGTGTATTGGTGCTGGCTGTACAGCAGCTCCTTCTGCCAAGGTGTGGTTTTATAATTTGAGAACATTGCATTGAAATTCACCAAATTGTTCAGTGAAACAGATACTGAGATATATTAGCAAAGGTCATGGAGAAAAGAGTTAAACTCTAGCATGTAATGAGGACTGATTGGAAACTCTGTTTCTAGAGATGCATTCTTGCAATGTCAGACTTACCAGCTATGCTGTTTTTTGGCACCAAAGCTGTCTCCACCAATGGCAGATTTCTGCCTCTCACACAGTAGTCATTTAAGCAAACCTTGCGTGGAAGAAAAGATCAGAATTTGCATGGCTGTCACCCAGATTAAGGTAGGTAACATCTGGGGGTTTTTAGCCAAGGAAATGTCATTGGATAATACTAAATTTGTGGTGACAATGTCAATTTGGCTGTCCACTTTTGCAAAAGCACAAGTGGTACATTTGCAGATTGTTCAGGAAATGTGCATGCAAAAACATTCCTGTTGGAACAGATTGCTGATTCCTCTTTTCCTACTTCAGCCCTTTATTCATTGGGTCTTCATTTTGGGAATGGGGAGGGTTGAGCTTATGTACTGTAAAGCTCTTTAGCACTACATGGCATTTCCCTGCTCTTTAAATCCTTTTTTTGTTTTGTTTTAACTGAGTGCTATGATATCTCAAGGTGCTGTTTAGAAAGGAACACAGAAAGTACTACTTTAAATCTTTTTTACTGTTATTTTTATTTAATTACTGTACTAAGAATTAACAATGGCACACATCCATTCTGTACAGAAAGGTTTGACAACAAAAACACTTGTGGGGAAAAATAGTTTTTAAACCAGTGACATTCACAATGGTGGTGATCCAGGCTAAGAGGAAATTGTAAGAACTGCTATGTGGAAAACTTACTAACATTACCCAAAATGATGTATTGAAATAGGGTGGTTTTGTAAATTCCAAAGGTGCCTTTGGGGGGGCTTGGGGTTTTTAAAATTGAACCCTTTCAAGGCCTGTAGCAGAGTACTCAGCCTCTCTAATTGCTGTGGAGATCCTGGTCCAAACTCCAAGGACTACACAACTTCTTAGAGTTTTACCTTGCATAAACTCATCAGGAGTGTGGAAAATGTGCTGATACAAGTTGGAGCTGTCAAAAACAAGCCCAGCCTTCACTAGAACGGGTAAAGGTTTCACCCTCTCTTAGGAGAGTCCCAGGCCTGGCTGCACTGCAGGGCTGTGTCTGTCATGGAGCCTGGAGTGAATGTCACAGTGCATTCAGAATCTCAGAGTGTAAAAAGGCATCTGCTTTGCCTCAGGCATTGCTGAGAGAGGACATAACCACAGACACTCCCTCCCTCCCTGCCTCAAGCACTGGAAACTTCTTGCAGCTAACCCCATACACCTTTCCAGCACTTTCCATTATATTTGCAGCTGTAACTTTATAGTTCATGTACATTATTCTTCTCAACTTTTGTGAAACAGAATACAAATTTCAGAATCTGCCTTCAGTGGTGGATTGGGATTAGTTCACTACAGTTGGAGCAGATGACAGTGGCAAAGGAGTTTGTGCTTTGAACAGCACTTTTTTGCTTCATACACCTCCCTGCTGTGTCACACACTCACTTCTGATGAGTGACATCACTGTGGCTCACCATCACTCCTTGTGCTGCTCCCACCCAGGCTGTTCTCCCCCTGAGGGTGTTGGAGCCAACAGGATCTCACAGGACTCAAAACAGTTCCTGTTCTTACTGTAACTGTCTAGGATTATTCTCTCCTGTAAGGCCGATGAGTACCAGCATAGGAAGGAGAACTCAGTACAGCCAGCCATGGGTATAAGCAAAGGACCTGCTGTGCTTCTGCAGCAAGGAACTTACAGCCATAATGAAAGGCTGAATATTCTTTTTTCAGAAAAGGGTAAGTCACAATCTACAAGTTATTCTTGTTCTTTAAAGCTAGCCCAAAACTCAGTGCATTAGAGTACTGTAGAAAACTTTTCTTACAATCCAAATTTGCTGCTGTTTCTTAGTGAACTGATGGCAGAAGATTGGTGCAGCATGTCCTGGGGAGCAAACCTGTCCAAAATCAGGTGGCACCAAACTCTGGTGAAGAACCTAAAAGGAAAAGAGAATTTCCTGTATTTTGATTTGAGAATGTAATTTTCCTGAATTCCCTGGACATTTAGCAAATGAGAACACTCATTAGGTGCCTCTCTTTTGCTTTGGATCTAGGAGTCATTCAAGCCCACTGAAGAGCACGTGCTAGTGGTAAGACTGCTTGTGAAACATCTGCATGCTTTCAGCAACAGCCTGAAACCAGAGCCTCTCTCCCCTTCAGCCCACTCCCACACAGCCAGCCCACTGGAGGAGTTTAAAAGGTTGGTGCATGAGCCTGTCTCTGAAATGTATAGAAATGAAAAGCTGAGCTTTCTCCATGAAAATCTCAGCCTTCTTTGAGAAGTTGAATCAGGCTGTTTTGATGCTAAATACAGAAGTACATTATTAAAAGTATATGAGAACTAATTGATTATGTTTCTTACATCCTCTGAGGGAGGGCAGCTCCAGGAGCAGCTATTGCACCAGTCTATAGAGCAAAGAAAATGCTACCAGAGGATTCTGGCCAAGCTTAATTTAGTATTTGGTAATTAATCATGTGAGTTGAAATTCAATGTCTTGAAGTAGTTTCAGTTTAAAAAAGCAAGTTTTGCTCAGTTCTTTCTCTGTTTGCATTTGTGGAAGTGTGTTGGGTTGTTGGTTGGTAGGGTTGGGTGTTTAGTTTTTAAAATTTGCTGCCAGTTTATACACGTGTCTGTCTTTGAACCTTTTTGCAGGGTTGTGATTCCTCGGTTTGTCCAGGAGAAGCTTTATATCTTTTTGCAACACTGTTTCGGCCACTGGCCTCTGGATGCCTCTTTCAGAGCAGTATGTACTTGCTTCTCCATTAGTCTGTACTCAAGAGAACTAGTTATTAGTTATTACTTAGTCTGTACTCAAGAGAACTAGTTATTAGTTATTAAAACTAGTTATCAGTTATTGCTGTTTAGCAGCTGTTTCTTGGGGTTTGTTTTGTTTTTTGTTTCTTGGCCATCTCTCTTTTCTAGATCAGTAGAATTCTTTATATAACAAATAAAAAAATTAACAAAAAACCCTTCCTGCCTTCCTTTCCAATGAAGTGCTGGCACTCACGTGGGTTTATGTGTGCCTTTGCCCAGGTTCTTGAGATGTGGCTGAGTTACCTACAGCCCTGGAGGTACGCGCCCGAGAAGCCCCCGCAGAGCACGGAGTCTTTGCCTCGCAGTGTCTCAGAGAAATGGTGAGGAGGGCAGCAGCTGGGACTGATCTGAGCCAAACCTCAAGGAGATCCTGAGTAAAACAGCAGGATTTCAGAACTATGCACCAACCTGAGTTAAATTCCTATATATATAAGACTAGAGAATGATTTCTTAGAACGCTGGTTTTTGTTTTGAGAGTGTTCTTTTGTCTCAGTGGAAATTGACCATCTTTCTAGAGACAGTATAAAACATTCCCTTAGTGGCTTTTTTGGTAGTAGTCAAAATAACACTTCTTTAAACAGCTGTACTCACAAATCCTGCACTCACTTTGACAGGGCTGCCTTCATTCAAGAGAACCTGCTCATGTATACCAAGCTGTTTGTGGGATTTCTGAACAGAGCTCTTCGGACAGACTTGGTCAGTCCAAAAAATGCCCTGATGGTGTTCCGAGTAGCTAAGGTCTTTGCTCAGCCCAATCTAGCTGAAATGATCCTGAAAGGTAAAAGGATATTTTTACATCTTGTGTTGTCCTGTCTCACAATAGTTACATCTCATCTCAGAAGCACTGAGGTGCACTTCTCTCCCATTTTTCATGCTATTCTGCCATTCAAAAGTCTGTCTTCCCTAATGTTTGTCAATTGGTTTATTAAGTCTGTAGTTCTCTTCTTAATCGCCCCAGATTGCATTTCACAATTTTTCTTTAAAGGATAAAGAACCCAATTACAATTGTCAGTTTTTCTTATGCTTGTATTACTTCATTATATACTTCAGGATTTAAACTTTATATATCTCTGAAAGTCTCTGTACTTAGTAAAAGTCATGCATGCATTTCAGGATAATTAGGATATGGTGAATTTGGGAGTGGTGAGATTTGACAAATATCAATGTCTGAAGTATGTTTATCCCCTGCCTTTTGTTGAAAAATGTTACAAATTTAAAATGCTGCTTTGTATAATCTGCATTAAATGCATGCTGACATTCCTGCTCTGGGCAGAGAGAAGTAAATAATGAAGACTAATTAAGGCCTCCTTCCCCTTAGAACTCTCTCTCTAAATAAAGTTGCCCAGCAGCCTTAAAGCAGGTGCACCTTCCCCAGCAAGACCAGTGTTATGTAACCATCTTGAGTGCTCTTTGCAAATTCTAGGAGAACAGTTATTCCTGGAGCCAGAACTTGTGATTCCCCACCGTCAACACCGACTTTTTATGAGCCCCACTCTTGGTGGGAGTTTTTTGTCATCACGGTCTCCAGCTGTTACAGATGCCTCATTTAAGGTGAAGAGTCATGTTTACAGCCTGGAAGGACAGGACTTCCAGTATAAACAGATGTTTGGCACAGAGGTCAGGAATTTGGTAAGCAACAAGCTCCTTTGCACCTGCCTTTCTACTGTGACAGATGTTTCTCAGTGCTGAGCATCCATATCAGAAGCGAAAAGTAGAAAACTTCACACCCTGCATTACTGAATAATTTAGCTTGCTGACAGTGACTTCTGGACCCTGGGGGGTCTCAGTCCAGCACAGCTGTAAAAATCTGCTTCTCTTTGATAAATAATAAGTTAATGTAACAGCTTGCTGCCTTGGAGCAGGATATGGTATTTCCTCTCAAACATGCTTACTGTGATCTTCTGGTTCATCACTACCTGCCAGCAACTCAGACAAAAGCAGCAGGAAAAAGAAAAAAAGCAGCTGAAGAACCTAAGCAGCTCTGAGGTTTCTTAAATGCTTCAACAGAGCTGCCTCTGCTCTAAGGGAAATCCAGCTAACAGCACAAATCCACATGCACTAAGGGAGTGAGCTTGCTGGGATTGCTCTCACTTTCAGCTATCAAGGCACAGTTTTACCCATGTATTGATGCTTTGTAGTCCTTTATCTTTGTCCCACACAAGTTTTGGTTTCTGTTTTAGGTGTTAAAACTGGCCCAGTTAATTTGTCAGGCACAGCAGACAGCAAAGTCCATATCAGACCATTCTGCAGAGACAATGGCCAGCCAGTCCTTCTTCTCCTGGTTTAGATTCACACCATCTGATGTGAATGGTTCCTACACAGGCAATGACCTTGATGAAATTGGGCAGGACAGCATCAAAAAAACAGATGAATATTTAGAGAAGGCACTGGAGTATTTGTGCCAGATCTTTAAGGTAAGTAACATCTTTCTGAGAACCTATGCAGCAAGAGTCAGGATTCATCAAATGTTCGTCTGTGTCTCTTGTACTGTGGGGTCACAAAGCTGTCCAGAGACCTTGCTAGTAAATTCTAACATCTTCTCAACTTTGCCTGCTTCAAAATCCATTTTCAGTGTAGATGGAATTAGGTGTTCTGAATGTTTAAGTATCAAACCTACTTTGTTTAAGTGACTACTCTTTTGGACTGTATCATTTATACCAAACCTGTTTATACCAAGCCTGTCCTCTTCTTTCCAAACAGGCAATTTTAAAAACTCTCCTGTATCTTCTAAATGTAGAGCTGTAAAAATACAACTGCAGCTATGGATGAACTGTTAAACTTAAAAAAACCATTTAATTTCTCTGCAGCCACACTGCCTTGTACAGAATTGCCCTAGGAGACAGCTCTTTGATACTCCTTGGGAGCTAAGGGAGATACAAACCATGGCACTAATCTAGAATGAACAAGCACAAACAAAGCTGGAGAGGTTTATCTCATTTTGATGTCTAACTGAGGTGCTATTAAGCAGTTCTTGGTGTCTCATCTGGCTGTCCAAGCCTTCCAAGGCCAATGAGTTTGTGAAGAAATGAATTAAATAGGGGGTGGATCAAACACCTGCTTAGAACTGTGTTATTCTTGTGTAGCTGAGTGAAGCCCAGCTGACCCAGATGATGATGAAGTGTGGGACAGCTCAAGATGAGAATGGAAAAAAACAGCTTCCAGACTGCATTGCAAGTGAGAATGGCCTCATCCTCACACCCCTGGGCAGGTACCAGGTGAGAGAAAAATGATTCCATATCGCTGCCTAGGCTCTTCTGAAAAACAAATTCTCCTTCTGTGACAAAGAGAAATGCAGCTTACCTGGGGCTTAGAGAGGTGCCAGTAAAAAGGTGTTTGAGGTGGGAGCTGCAAGATGAGGTGTTTCTTCTCCCACTTGTAGATCATCAATGGCTTACGAAGGTTTGAGCTGCAGTATCAGGGGGACACTGAGCTCCAGCCCATCCGCAGCTACGAGAACGCGGCTCTGGTGCGGCTCCTGTTCCGCTTGTCCTCAGCGCTCAACGAGAGGGTGAGCACAGCACTGCCCCTCCTCCTCCTCCTCCTCCTGGCCTTCCCCCTGCACATTCCTGCTCTACCCCACCTCTACCTGTGGGACACTCGGTTTGTTCTTACTCCCTCTTCACTGTGGTCTCGATGGGTATTTTCTAGTAGTAGAGGGCTGCTTCTCTGCCTGTCATTCTGCTTTTCCTACACAAAACTTTGCATTGTGATCTATTGAGGGACTCATGGTTGATCAACAGGGGAGTAACATTCAGAGTGAATGCTTCTAAACAGGAAAAGCAAATTCTTTTCTTAGTGCAGACTTGCCTTGTGTTTTCATACCTCAGACATTTCTGCTGTTTAAAAGTGCACTTTGATCCCTATAATCCTCATTCTCTAGATTAAGAAAATCATAAAATGTTATTTTATGACAGCATTTGCAGGAGGACACTAACTTTTAAATGCCTCTTCCCTCAGTTTGCTGATCAGATGCAAGTGCTTTGCTCCAGGGATGATTTTGTTGGCAGACTCTGTCGCTATCACCTGACCAACCCCCAGCTCATACAGAAAATCAGGTACAGCCCCGTGGTGAGGGAAAGAACGAGCCAGAACTGGGGACCCAGGATCAGTCTGAGGTTTCTGGCCAGCTACAGGACTCTGATCTCTTTGCTGATGATCTACTTCCTTGCATCCTGGTTTTATGTTGGGCCAGTTGGCTGCACATTCATTATCCTAATTGGATATTTTCTTTATGCTGTAATAATGACTTTTTTCTTCGAAGGATGGAAACCACATGAACACTAGTTTCCTCTTCCTGGCTTCTAGAAATAAATGTTTTAAGGATGAGCCTGAGATTCCATGACTAAAATGTTTTAATTATATCAGCTCTTCCTAAAATATTTTTTAATACTAAAGTTAATGGAGTTTTATAAACATTGATGTGGCCTTGTGGAGATAATCAATGTAAATTTTATTTTTATAAAAGTCTTCCTGTAGACTCGAGTGAATATGTTGTTTGGGGTTTTTTTTGAGGGGGGAAGAATGAGCCATGAGTATTTATAAAACTGCAGTCATGCCACAGGTGCATCCCATCACTGACCTCCTGACCAGCTCTTCCAGTTCACTGAGGACAGGAAGGATGTGGTGCATGAGACACAGAGCCATTTGTGATTTTGTCCCCTAACCTTCACAGCCTGTGAGTTTTCACTTCCCACAGAACACAGTAACCCTCATCCCATGGTATCCTAACAGTACAACGTTAGCATCCAACACAGGAATAATAATAAATTTATTACAGTAGAAACAGACAGATAATGCATTAGCTCATGTACAAAATCCTGACAGCATTCTGCTGCCTCAGTCAGTGCTTACTAAGTACCCACATTCAAAAACATCCTAAAACTGATGACACCACATGGATTTACAGCACTTTCTTGACACTACTGTAAGAGAGCCCAGCTACTCTTTAAGGTTTGCTGCACAATACAGATATGGGGCAGGATATAACTGGAACATCTGATATTTGAAATTCTCCTGCACCAGGAACTCAAGAAGGAGCAACTTAGACACATGGGGAAGTATGAAAAATGCATTAAATTAGAGTTACTTGTGGTAAATGTTTTCATTCAAAGTGCCAACACTAAGGCAGCTGATCACTGCTGAAGGCACCATGGATTAGTTGTCAGTGCTACTCCTGAGATGTTGCTTTTTGCCTTTTTTAT
The DNA here is from genome assembly GCF_963513975.1 of Fringilla coelebs. Lineage (NCBI taxonomy): Eukaryota > Metazoa > Chordata > Aves > Passeriformes > Fringillidae > Fringilla > Fringilla coelebs. The sequence continues at coordinate 3,875,818 of NC_140043.1, read as the reverse complement.
TTAAACAAACTGATGTAGTATAGAAACATTTCCAGTGCACTGCATTAACTCCCACTGGAAGCCAGGTGCCTCAGAAAGATTCTGGAAAGAAGAAATGTAGCTACAAACCTGCTGGACTGATTTGTTACTTGGCCTTTATACTCTTGGTTCCCCCATCTTTATGTACACATTTACTGAATTTACAGAGGAAGTCAGTGTGCACATCAGGATCTCTGCTTTCTCATCAACCTTACTCAGCTGGAGTGAGAGACCTGCTCCATGCTAACCACAAACCATTTATACAAGGTTACATTTAAAATAAGCTATAAAAGGTTTTATAAAATGAAACCTTTTTTGCTCTGTTTGGTTCCACATTCCCACCCCCAAGTATAATTTATGCAGATTTATCTCACATATTTGAGGGATGCCTTAAAAGGATGCAATTTATCCCATCTCTGGACAAAGCTAATAGTCAAAAAGATTTCCTGCACCCACTGGCAAGTTTGCAAGCACATTTGAGTTGCAGCTCATTTATTTCTGGGGCAGTGTCAGGTCACAAAACATACAGTGTGAAAGAAATACTGGCACTGAGCAAATTCTGAAGCAAATTAGGACATTTTCCCCTACCCCTTCTTATACCAGACTCCCTGATGGAAGTCCACAAATAATTTCTTCTCTAAGAAGACAATAAAAAACTCATCCTAAATACAGTCTTGAGAACCATATATACACATTTTGTATATCTGAAAATGCTGGCAAAAGTCCACAGAGGCAGAAGATAGAAAGCTAAGTCTAACATCAGGTTCTCTACTGAACCTGCCCACCTAGAAACAAAACAACATAAGGCTTCTTTCTTCTGAAGTAAGCTCCCCACACTGTGGTTTTGCAGTGGCATGTGGAAGAGGCCAGCTGTTGAGAGTTCCTTCCTGGCTCCTCGATGCAGGAGCTGTTATGCAGCAGAGAGACAGGCCTGACGGATGCTTTGTGCCCAGGTGTTCAGGAGAGCTGTGACTGAATGCTTGTCTGGCAGCTGCAGCAGTTTTGAAGTCATGTATCTGTACACTGACTGCAAAAAGGGATTGGCTGCTGGAGAAAAAAAGAGGTAACAGATAAAGGAAGTTGTTCTAAAAATCATATTAAAGCACTAAAATAAAAGAAATGTTCACGCTTCCCCACTACTGCCACCTACACATGCCCAACAAATGCCATACCATACTGCCTGGGGTTCTTTATCCACAGAGGGCTCTGATCTGGATAGTCTGCTGGAACACTGAGCTGGAGTGGTGGGACATTTGGAAGATTCTTGTCATCTGAAAGGCAAAGACACTTCCATCAGAGCAGAGCATTTCTTGCCAGACAGGCTTGTAGTGCATAACTGAGCTTGATTCCCAGCCTGTGAACCCCAAGGAGGAGCCAGAGTGACACCTCCCCCCTTTCTTCTTACCTAGCTTGCATATGAGATGAACTGTGCCATTATTACTGCAGTGTGAAGGGTCCAGGTTCACCAGGAATTTAGGATTTAATCTTGCAACTTCTCCTTGTAGGACATTTGGGATGGTCTGTCTTTCATCCTCTTCATATTTCCGCTTCCGAGGGGAAGCGATGGGGGCCCTGTGTACAACACAGCCCACAAAAGGACTCCTTAAATACTCCACAGGTGAAAAAAGGCACAGGTCACCCCCACCCACACTCCCTCTGTTCCTGGAGTGGTTCCTGCAGGGGGATTGCTCCTGGCAGGAGCAGCAGGCGGGTACGTACGCGATGGGCTGCCCGTGGATGGCGGTCATGGCCGGCATGAAGGTGCGGTACAGGGAGTGGTTGAACACCGGGGAGCGGATGTTGGCCAGAACAGCGTCCAGGAGGGGCTGGCACAGGTACTGCTGCTTGGTGGGGGGCACTGGGGGAGGTGGGGGAGTTGGCTGAAACACAACAGAAGCACCTTGTCCTTTAATTGGCACCAGAAATAGAAATATCAACTGTTGAGGCTGAAAAATTTTATAGCAGTAAACTTCCAAGGCACAAAATACAAATGATTATCAAAACTGTATATAGTAACACTAAGGGAGGAAGTAAAGCAAAAAAAAAAATATATATATTCAGTTTTGGTTTAGGAAGGCTGTCCTGAAATTAGCCACAGTTCAAAGAAAGAATTATTCCAGTCTTTGCACAGAGCACAAGAAATTGAAAGTTCTGTTAAGAGATACACACAGGTAACTTACATAACTTGCCCACTTTTTCTGTTTTCTTATTTTGTCCAACCTTTACTTGAAGTTTTAACACCATGAGTAATAAAAAAGTGCAAAAATGATCCTGCCAGGTCTTAAGACCTTTTGGAATGAGTTGCTTATCTCTGCTGCCACAAAGCATTACATACCACAGCCATGTCATTTTTCAGCTTCTCCAGAGCAATTTCACATTTCTGCAGCGTCTTCAGGGGGCACCTGTGGAAGAGGAGAATTTTGGTCCCACCAAATGACACCTCAGCTGGAATGTTTCTGCTGTCTGAGCCCCAGAGACAGCCTCAGATTTCTGGAACAGCTGGGAAAACTGACAGGAGCAGTTACCGTTTTGAAGGGTCAGTCAGGATATCCAAGAGACTCTTCATTTTACTCAGGTCCTTCTTCCTATCTGAAACAGTATGAGAAACAAACACTGACTACAAGAAAAGCTTCCATTCTTGCAGACAGAAATACAGCACACTGTCAAAAATGAAAACATGAGCCAATAATAAAGAAAGTAGTGAGGGTTAAAAGATCTTTCATCTAATCCTAAGTATATCCAAAGCATGAACTCTACTTGTTTCAAAATCATCAGAAGTAAAAAAAACAACTGATGAGAATTTAAGGATAAGGGTTTTGCCCATTCCTATCACTGAAGTCTTTAGTTAGAAGCAAGAAAGAACAGCTCTGACATTTTAAATCCCTGGAAAAGAAGTCACCATGAAAGGCAAAGCATTGCTTCTTCCAGCAGATAAGAGAGCTGACACAGATAAAGGCATGGCCAAATACAGGAAAGCTCACCTTCATTTTTATCTATTTTATTGATCATCCTCCGGAGTGGCTCAATGTATTTTGATAGTTGTTTGAGTTTTTCCAGGTACTGTTGCTCCTCTGACTGACCAGAACTGGCTGGACTCATGACAGAATTTGGATTTCCTGGCAAAAAGGAAAAATGCATGTCACAGGGTGATGAAAGATACTGCAGAACATTATTCTTAATTAATCTTGATCTGAAATGTGGCACTCTCAAAGTGTAGCTCATGTTAAATATCCAAATCCACAATGGGATGCCCTCCATAGTTGAAGTGCTTGCCCACCCTATAGCATATTCTGGGGGCAGAACAGCAACTCCCACTTCATACATGTTTTTCTGCCAAGTTCCAAAGTTACACACACCCATTTTCTAGCTCTTTAATTTGCCTTCACTCTGATGCTTTAAACACAAAATCAACAGAATAAATTCACAGCAGGTTTTGTTAAGTGGGTCCTTTCCTGTCTGCAAAGCACACACACTGGTATGAGGAGCCAGTTGGTGACACTGTGAATGGAGGTGACAAAGGTGACAAACTGCTTCTTCTGCCTGGGAGGGAAGTGCAAAGTGCCAGAGTACACCTGGGAAGGTGTTGTGGAGCAAAGCAGCCTGCTGCCTGGGGTGAGTGGTTATGTCCCTTACAAGTGCACAGTGTCACTAAGGGCTCCTTCCTGTTGGAACTCAGGAATCATTATGCCTCTAACCTTGCTCCACTACATTATCATTCTTCTTTTCAAAGACTGGGCAAGTTAGAAAAACCAATTAGATAGTTCAGTGATGAGAAAAGAGGTTTCAGTGGATTTTGATTTGGGAATCCAAGCAGTTGTGTTTGTGATGTATGTGATGTGTTCACTGCCTGCAATGCCTGCTGCTACCTAGAGCTCTTGGGAGTTCACACTGTGGGAACAGGAATTATTACAGTTCCCAAAACACAGCCCAAGCCCTGGTGTGCAGTGCAGCTCTCAGATCTTTTACCTGGAGTGTTGAGAGGACCTGGGGATGGGACACTGAAGTTCTGAGGTGTTCGTGCAGCTGCTGGGCTCTGTGATGGCTGTGGAGAGGGGCTGGGGAGAAAACTGCTGGGTGATGGAGCAGGGCCAGAGCTGCAAAATAAACACACAGTTAAACCTGCCAGGATCCTCAGCCTGTGAACAGATATGGTTTTAGTAAGCATCATGATGGCAGTTTGCAGTTCTCCCCTGGTGAGATTGTTTATGTAAAATGTGAGTTTTCAGAGTGAATTCAGCACAGTCTCACCTGTGCTCCCAGTGGAGCTGCAATTAAAATTCATTCACTTCAGAGGAAACAGAGGAAGGTTATTGAATGTTTCTGAAAACCTCCCACTTCTGGCATTACCACAAGTGCTCAGGAGTTGCAGTGGGGCTCACCTGACATTTGAGTTTGGCTGAGAAGTTGGCTGGCCTGGCTGAGGAGATGGCTGGGGCTGTGGTGGTGGAGGCATGGACTGGGGAGTCTGAGCCTGCTGGACAGGAGATGGGGATGACATCATGGTGATATTGTTCTGGCTGACCTGGAATGTGGGAAAAGACACCATCAATAACAGCAAAAGGGAGCAGAGCATGGGAACCTAACTAAAAGGCTTTACCTGTGGAGAGAAGTGTTCCTCAGGCCTACAAGAAATGAAAGCATTAGTTTCCTCTCTCCCCCATAAGGACTCTCCCACCTGTATCACTCTTGAAGCTCTCAGGGCAGTAAATCTCATCAACTTCAGTAGAAATGACCATTAAATCTGCACATAACTTGAATTAACTGCATAATAATTATTTTTCATTGTTGCAATTAAAATGTCAAAAGTGCCATGTGAGAAACCTGTACTTTATTAGAACTAAAGAAGAGCAGGAAGAAAAGACATTTCCCACTTGATAATTAAGAGTCAAAAACCCCTCCTTATTTAGACATTTTAATTACAGTCTTCAAAGGTCTGTCAGACTCAGCTGTAGCTTCTCAACTGGTTTTCTTTAGGAAGAAGGAAGAAAAAAAATTAGGTAAACCACATCACCAACATCTTGTTTAAGTATTGAGTTCTGAAAATCTGGGTGGAGACAGAAACTCCAAAATGAACAGCTGGTGGAAAAAAAATGAAGTAGCTTTCTGACCTTTGGAGAATGATGTGCCTAAAGGACACAAAAAGGCAAATAAGAGCATTTCCAGAACAGCACCAAACAACCAAGTTTATTCTGTACATTCTACAGTGCCAGATGAACACTGAAATTTGAGCAACATTTGTTCTAATAGACATTCTTCTCCTTAATCACTTAAAACCAAACAAGAAAACCTGTGCAATGGCAGAGGCATGGGACAGTAATGCAGATATTGAGTGATCACATTTGTTTAAGGAACATGCAGAGTTCTTATGACTTGAGGCTATAAATAAGTACATAGAAAGATAAATGGAATTAGCCTGCAGAGGCAATAGATTGTGGTTCATTAACCCTTGTGTCCATTCTGTAAGTCACTGATTAACATCTTTGAATTAACAAATCTTTTCCTCAGTCTAAACCATTTTTAAGCAAAGGTTCCAGTAAATCCACAAGTCCCAGGCACATCACAGGCACTGCAAATTGGTGTTGCCCTTCACTCTGTCGTTAAATACTCATCTAAACAACCCAACTGTATGCAGAGGAAATTATATTTAGCACACTGAAAAGTATTGCATTGTCTGCTTCTGCATGGACACACTGACTGCAACAGAACTGCCCTGCTTGGACCATCACACAAAAGGTCATATTCCCCCCCAAAAAGGCACAAACAATCCCCAGCTCAGTGCAAAACTACTCCTCTTGAAGACACTACTTTATCACCCATTACAGAATAGTTCCAAACCAAATGCAGCCTGACGTACCATGATTTTTTTTCCATCTTCAATAACCCCAGTACCTTTGCAACCTTTGTGACCTCTCACACAAAGTTAATACATGGAACAAGTGAGGCTGAAATGAAATTATCTTCCTTTTCTCCATAATCAACAACTCCAGAGCCTGGGCTTAATGTTCTCCAGAGGAGGTGGGTTTGTCTCTCCTCAACAGCTGGAAAAGCATTTTGAGGGTGCAAAGCACAGTTTGCCTCCTGCAGACACCATGTGTGGAAGGAAGCCAGGGATGGACAGTGCAAAGAGCATTCCCTGATCCCTCACAAGCCTATTTAATGTGCTTTGAGACAGCAAGGGATTTAGAACTTACCCATTTGGATACTGCACCCATTTTTCATCAAGTCAGACTAACACCACTTGGAGTGGTTCATCTCTTCCTGAAAATCAGGCCCCTGTTAGGTATCTCAAGTTGGTTACAAAAAAATTACTTTTGAACACTTAAATCCTTGTGTTTTGGGAAGGAAGGAGAAAGATTTCATTAGGTTTTCTGCCAGATTTAACCTCCTGTGTGTAACTCAGCACCAAGGATATTATTCACATTAATTCACAAATGCTGCAGAAAATGAAGAAAAGGATAAGCAGCATTTACTGTGCACATAAGCACTGGATGAACTGGATTTTTCTGCACTACCCCTCCTCATTCAAATACTTGCACAAGCAAACAGATTTCCTCCTTTCCAGGTTTGCTCTCTGCCACCTTCATTTCAGAACAGCAAAGGCCAATGCCTCACAGTAAGCAAAATTGTGACATTTTCAGAACATGCCTTCAGAAGTCTGCAGTTCTGAACTTATTGCCTTGGTTTTTGACAGCAGTTCATTTGCTGCATCATTTCAGAGCAAGCTGAAAGATGATTTCAGATTTAGGTTTCTACATTGTTTGTAGGATAAAGATAAAGATTGTAACAATTTAATGAAATTTCAACTTCTACGGAATGCTCTTTGCAGCTGACTCTGAGTAAAAAGAAGGCTTAAAAAAATAAAGAAAAACAAACAAACACATTACAAAAACAGCTATGAAACCAAAAGACAAAAATCCCCTCCTCCAGAGCTTTAACTGCAGAGTGAGGCCATGGTTACTGATCATTGGTACACAAGGAAAGCCAAGTACAGATTTTTTTCCCTGAGGGATGTGAATTTCTGCACATAAAGCATGTCCATGGACAGCTGCTGCAGCCCACTGAGCATCAATCTGCTCTGTGCCTCCACAGTGACCTGATCATGACACCACACTCTGATTTTCTGAAGTCTTGCCCAAAAGCTACTTAGGCTTGCATGATAAAACTTTGCATTTACATCCACTAAACCAAAGCTATTCTCAAGTGTTCAGAGCCCTGTCCTGGAAAATAAACCAGCTATGAGTTCCATCTCCAGTTTGCAGAGTGTCAGGCACAGAACAGCTCTCAGGAGATAAGGCTGGTAAGGGCTCCCAGTTCTGACTCTGCTGCAAATCAAAACATCAGCTGATTGTGGAATAAAACCTCACATCAGTAATTTTTTGTATTGTTTGAAAAGACTGTAAGGAGCAAAAAACACCTGACCAAACAAATGAACTCACTGGAGAATCAAATGAGTATTGTGATAAAAATGGCCAGACTGTTTTGTCTTCTGGGGCAAAAATAAATAACCACAAGGTATTGATATCATATCTGGTCCTCCTGTTGAAAAGCCTTCTTCAGTGCAACACCAAGATCCTTTTCTAAAGAGAAAATACACCCTGAACTACCTCTCACCACATCTAAATGGGTTTTGATGGTTGTAAATGAGTGATTAATAACCCCATATCTGCTACAGCCCATCACTCCTGCTGTGAAAGCTGCAAGGGCTCTGATGAGCAGGATTATATCCCCCAGAAAGCAGCAGTTTAGCATTTTAAAAGATTAAGAGGTGTAAAAATCAACATTTCTAATGTCTAATCTACCTAGAACCTGAACAAAATATTCTGGCAGACAATGCCAGAGATTCATTCTGGTCCAGAGCTGTCAATTATATGGCAGGTCAGGACAAAACCTGTTTCCAGCCACCAGTGAACCATGTCTCACTCCCTCACCCCAGCACAATCATTGCTCAGGAAACATTTCTCCTCTTCTTCTGCTTTGATCAGTTGTTCAGCTTCTACATCACCTCCCCACTCCCTGGCATGCTGCTGAGACCCTTCCTGATGAGCAGCTCACTGGGGTCAGGAGTCACAGCTCCTCAGTAACAGTGGCAGGGCTCAAAGATCACCCCATGGCACTCTAGGAGCCTTTTCCTATCAGTCAAGTATTAAATAAAAGCAAAACTAATACTTAAATATCCATGAGAAAGCCTCAAATATTGTGGATATTTCAAATGGGAGATGATTCTCTCAGTCAATATTAACTCTACAGTGACCAAAGCACAAATTCCCCTCTGACTCCCCAGCTGTGGCTGGGTTTGTGTCAGTTAACAAACACACTCTGTCCTGGATTGAAATGACCAGCCATCTTCAACCAGAAATGACAACACATGTGTTTGCCTAGGGCTGCAGAATCTTTCTGGTCACTGTCACTGCCTTTGCAAGCTCCTGAGAGGAAAGAAATGCTCTGACCTCGTGCATTTTCCAGCACCAGCTGGACAGGAGCTGCCAGCCTGCCTACACAGGGTCTCCTCTGATGCAGGTACAAGTGGAATCCTTCTGGCAGTTTCTCCATGAAAGAAAAGAACAGCTCATATTTTTCTGGATCCCTGATATCATGCCAAGAAGCTGCTCAAAGTGGAAGGAGCCAGGTTCACTAATAACACAAGAAGCACCTGTACAGAGCATGAACACAGGCCAAGCAAGGTCCTGGGCACAGCTCAGCCAGGTGCACTGCAGTGCTGACCTGCAACACTCAGAAATGCACACTCATGGAGTGTGCACCTTTCATTTGAGTCTTGAATCAATGCTGAGCACAGCAAATCTCAGGTTTCTGTGGTTGAGATGACCCCCAAGGTATTAAAAAGTCTTTTTTCCCAGCCCCATGAAGTTGAGATCCCTTGGTTCTGCTTCTCAAGGCTGTTTATTTTCTCTTCTCTGTTCCATTCCTTCTCTGACCTGCTGAGATCTGTCCAGCAGGTCGGGTTGTGGCACAGTCCCTGCCCTTGGGGTGGGGTTGAAGAACTAAGAACTAAGAACTAAGAACTACCTGTACTTTATTTACAATAATTTCCCAATACCCATCACCTGTGTCAGACAGTCTGTCTCTGCTCTAAACCAATCCAGAAGTGTCACCATCCCAGCAGAAGATGGAGGACAAGAAGAAGGAGAAGAAGGACATGACCTGCCCAGATTTCTCCATCTTGCCTCTTGAACCCCCATTCTAAATCCCCAAAATTCTACTTTTTCACCCTCTGACAAATTCACTGTCATTCTACTCAAACTCTTGTGGCCTGTAAATCCTCACACAAAGTTGGTAATTGTTTCCATGGGTTAAAATTGAAGGCTCAGGTGTTTTTGACTCCGTGCCAAGGTCTCTGAGCCCCTTGCCAGGGTGTCGAGTCACCCAGGGCAGCCAGAGGAACGTCCTGGGTTCCAACAGGCAAAGTTTTAAATATCAAAATAAAAACTTTAAAACCACTTTATTTGATATCCCAAGAAAACCTCGAAAAAGGATCCATAAAAACCACACCAACACGCTGAGTAAAGCAGCAAGTTCACTGTTTGAAGCACAAGAGGGGCAGCTGTGCCCAGGCTGACACCCTGGTGTGACCCAGTAAATACCTGTGGCATTTGCTGTCCGCCCAAGGGCACGGAGCTCGGAGGCGCAGCCGGCACCGCGGGGGCAGGCGGGAACCGTGGTCTGATTTGCATCCCACCTCGGGCCATGGGTGCGGTGATCATCTTTGAGGACAGAGGGACAACAGACAAAAGTAATCGCAAAACAAGAAATGCAGTGCACTGGCAGGATGAGAAGCACATGCAGCCTGCGGGATCTGGGGAGGGGCAGCACGGAGGGAAGGTTAGTGAGCTTTTCTCTAAAGGGCAACCTGACCTGCTGGCCTGGAAATCCTTTTTATCCATCTTCAGAGAGCACCTCATCAACTCCTGCTCCCCTGACAGAGCCCATCTACAGCCTCAGATTCGTGGGTCAAGGGTTGGCTATCCTGTCATATCCATAAAGGGCCTTTCCTAAATTTTTCCTGACATCTTGAAGTTCCCCAATTCTTGGCAATAAGCTCTCTGCTGTCAGGAGACCTTCATCTAAGAAGTTCTCTATTTCTGATGTGCTTTCCCCAATGTGGACTCCAAGGATTCAGCAGTGCTGGCCATGTCCCCTCTGTTAAAGGACATTTTGTCAGACAGTTCAACAGCAGCTGGCAGCGCACTGCCCCACAGTGAGCAAATTTCACACCAGTATAACAATGCCAAAGACAATTAAAAGGACTTCCAGCTTTGAAAAATCTATTTCCTTCATTTTATAACCCACACAAATAAGTATACTTTTTAAATTACCATCATTTTGACAAATACCTATTCCTCTACCACTAAGGTGTGCTAAATTTTCCTGAGTCCATGATCTTCCTCAAGCTTTTTGCTTCTCCAGCTGTATAGAATCAGCACACCCTAAAGTACAATCATTTAGGGTAAATGATAAAGGTTAGCATTAGAATCAATTTTTATTTTAAAATAGTATTGGGACTATGCTGCTCTGCAGTGTCTAAAAGTACCTTTCAGAACTCTCAGCCTGCATGAGCCACAGAGATTTAATTTTTTATACCTGTATAGCCCTCTGCTACTTAAAATTTGATATTACCCCACAAACTGAGAATTTACAACAAATACAGCATATATTTGAGGTAGTATTCAGTTTTGGCAGATTCACTTATCAGTGAGAGCTTCTATTTGGGATTTCAAAGATCTACAGTAAAGTTCTCTGAGCTACTCTTTTTTCCCTGGCTTGCATGTTGCCAAGGAACCTACACAATCCTGACCAACCTAAGAGATAATGCAGTCTCCTTTCCTGTCACTGGTTTGGGGCACTCCTGCTGGGTGTTTATGTAGATGGACTGAAGCAGCCAGCAACACATCTCTAGAGAGTCAAAGAATGCATGTGCTTACAATTGTTAAAAATAAATCAAATTAAATACAACATAGCAAGACTGAAAAAAAGAAAGCAATAACTGATAAAGAAAATAGTGTCAAATTCAGCACAGCTGTTAGTTGACAACATCAGAGCAATGCAGTCCCTTTCCATCCAGGCAGAGAGGGATGGTCAGAGACAGGATTTCAAAGGGGAACAGAGGGGGGTGCCTCAGACACACACACACATGCACACGTGCACACACAGCATGCAGCAGCTGCAGAGCCAACACAACAACCCAGCCCTGCCACAGAGCACAGGGGGATGCCAGGGAGTGCAGTGAAGAGCTACAGTATCAACATGAGAGCTGGTGAAGCAACATAACCCTAACAAAACCAAAAAAAAAAAAAGGGGGAAATCGCTGGGGTGGGAGGGGAATGTCCTTTCAGGCACAATCACCCCATCTCAGGCCCTGGTGAATGCACACAGATCTCTGGAGCTGTGCAATCCCAGCCATCTTGGCCATGTTTCTGAAGCCACACCACCAAAACGGGAAGATTTAGATTATTTCCACTGAGGCAAAGGAAATGAGAAGAATATTCACAGGTTAAGTGTCTGGCAAACCACTGAACAGCAGCATGACAAACTCCAATTCAAAGGCTTTCAGCTGTTTGTAGAATTGTGGTTGGTCAAATGAGTGCACAAGCTTACAATCTTGGGTTAGGACTTTTTGTATATTTTTAAATGTGTGCTTTTGAAAGGAAATATATATATTAAATGACACAAAAGCAATCAATTTTCCCCCATTCTCCAGCTCATTTATATTTACAAAACCCATGACCCTTTGATAAAGGAGTCAGGAAAGGGGGTTCCAAAGCAATATGTCCATAAAGGAGTTACTCTTCTCATAAAATAAGAACACAACCAGAAATGTTTAAGTACTTTTGAGAAAGATTTTAACTGAACACATAGCTTCCTCCACAAGTGAAATTGAATTCTTACAAGGAGAAATTCCAGACCCTGTAAATTGAGATAAATCAGAGAGCAAGAAAAGGATCTCCCTCCAAAGTAAAGCTACAAACCCCATTATTTGATAAAAATGAATTGGAATAGAACAAATAGAATCCAGAACCTGCCACTTTCTTTTATCTAACATCCAAACACTCAGGAGCCCATAAAAACACAGCTCTGGGGAGCACATGTATTACAGTGCCCCTGCACAAAGGCAGCTCAGATTTTCAGTCAGCATCAGCCACTCTGAGCACTGAAGGAATTGCACCACAACAGTGACTTAACTTTACTCATACTTAACTTTAACTTCACTCATATTTAGCTTTAACTCTACTCACACTTAACTGCAGTTGATTACAGATCTTTTTCCTTGGTGCTGCAAGTATTTTGTGTAGATCTTTGGTTGCTAGGACACTACTGCTGTGAGCTTCCCTGGGAGCTACATGCTCACTAGGACTGGAGCAGGGTAACACTGACCTGTGTGGTGCCTTTATTACTGCAGGGAAAAACTTCTCACATGAATCCATCTTTAAACCTGGGACTGCTTTTACTTTTATGTAAGAAGGATTTACAGGAACTTTATGGAAAAGGAAAAATGCAGCCAAAGCAAGCAAAATTCCCAGTTTGAAAGCCCTTAAAGACTAAGTTTAAATGAAACAAGCAAAGATTAGGATAGGGTTTGTTTCTAAAAAAAGCTTCCCTGAACCAAATAAAGAAATCAAGGCAGATTTATTAAAAATGCTACTGAAAAATGTACTAAATAGAAAGCAAAAATCTAGCCTTAAAAGAGACTTCTTATACAGTAAAGGAAATCCTTACACCCTCTCAACACTAAAGCTGCATTGTAATATTATATACAGCCACAATCTTACACCTATTATATACAGAAAATATTCAGACAAGTACAAGAAACCCATTTAGTTACTGGACTTCAGAGTGGTAGGTGAATTTTAGCAGACTCATCTTGCACTGGCATGAACATCAGTGAAGTAAAGCCTGTGTGTGGAATATTCCAAACTCCACATGTGGTAGATAAAGAGCAATCCCCACAGAGGACTGGATAAAGCTGCAATACAAAACTGCCTGTCAACCATGCCATCACACAAAGCTTTTCAAATGCACTGTGCTGTTAAGCCACTGGCACATGAAGGGGCAAGAATTCAGTTGACTCTACATAAACACAATCCATCTGTTCAGAGTTGAAAAGAGCACCACTAAAGTTAGTAACAAGAAAAAAAAGTCAGTGTTTCCTTCCAGTCAGCCTAAGTCCCTGCAGCTCCCACCTGGAAATTATTTAAGAAACAAACAAGTTTTAATTCACATTTCAACTGTATGAAGAGAATTCTGCATTGCTGCCACCACTGTCCCAGCTGTACTTACCACTGCCCAGCTTTTACATCCTGTGTTACACTGACAAGCCAAAGGAGCAATTCAGCAACACAACTTGGCCACACCAACAAGGATGGGGCCAGCTGAGAGTTACCATGGTACAGGACACTATCCCTGATACCAGTCTGGGAGATGTTCACTGGAGAATCAGAGTCCACATAAAAAACTTCTCACTGAGTCTATAAAATTACTTGTGCACTGAATGGAAAATGGTGCTTGAAAAACATGGAATGGCTGGGTGTACAAAAAGAATTCTGCCATTAGTCCTAGTCAGCCTCATTTCATCTGTCTGCCTCTCTCCTCATCTACAGAGTGGTGATATTTGTACTTACCCATGTCTGTAAAACGCCTCAATATGAAACACTACACAGGTAAGCCACAAAAGACTTCCATATTCTTGTGGAAAATGGGATAAGAGGTTCAGCTCAAGCCATTCCCCATTTATTCCCCATGTCTCCTTTATACCAGACACACATCAAGAAACAACCCTGGGGCTGCAGGTGTATTGCAGGATAAAAAAACCATGTTAGACAACAAGCTTTCACCCAGCACTTTTCTTTTTTTAATGTAACTCTGCACTTGTGACACACACCATTTGTTCTTCACGATTCACATCCAGAACAAGAGCATCTAGATCTACTGCCCATCTCACTCAGAAGAAGAATGAAAGATGAAAGGACTGAAAGGGGAGTGCAGAGAGATTTCATCATCTGTACTATTTTTTTCTAGTCAATACATGAAGATGGAAGGTAAATCACAAGTGATTAAAGATAGCAGGCAAAGATTCACAGTACAGAAATCAGTTTACACGACAAAGCAGTCACCTAGGAGAGTTTAATGAAAGAAGAGGTGATACACTCCAGGTACCAACAGTCAGACTTGTAGTGTGCCCACAGGAGACCATCTTACTCATGTGCATTCCTGTGTCAGTACAGGCAACACTCGTACCTACTGGGGACAGAGAGCATGCACAGAGAGGTTGGCAATGAAATCCTGCCTCTGACTCCAGGCAAAGGAGAAACAGCAGAGAGAACCACATCCCCTTCATACAGGGGAGGAGCAGTGTCAGAGCCCTCACCAGGAACCACCAGAAACCCAAGTCCATGCTCATCTCTAGCATGCACTGCCACAGGCCCTGGGCCCTTACCTGCCCTGAGGCTCCCATCTGAGCAGCCTGGGCCTGAGCTGCCTGCACTGCTGCTGCTGCTGCCTGCTGCTGCTGCTGCACCAGCTGAGCTCTTACCTGGGGAATGAGAACAAAGCCCAAGGTAAAAATACATACCTGAGCAGGGTATGACACTTCTGTTTCAACTGCATTGACTATGCTCGTTAAAAGGGGTATGGAGACAAGACCAGCCTCACCAACTGAAGGGTTTTGGGGTTTTTTGTGAAAACAAGTTCCCACGTTTAAAACATTTAGAATAGTTTTCCCACAGACTGCACACCCAGTTCAACAACTTCTTGCACATCTTACCTTTACTATCAGGTCTTATATATAAAAATCATAGGCACTTAAATTTTTGGCAAGCCTACCCATGACCAGCATTTCAAATGTTTATAAATTCATTACATCTGTCACAATGATGACATTTAACTACTTCTAGCTCAGCTGGTAGGAGCACAAAGTGGAGATAACAACTCATCCATTTCTGAAGTGTGGCTGACACTCCATTCCTCCTCAGTAAGGCCCAAAAAAAACCAGGTCAGAGCTTGGGCTCAACAGTAACCTATGCAGCCAGATAAAAATGACTAAACACTTCAAAAAGCTGCACCATTAAGAGGATGACTCAGCAAGAGATTCAACAGAGTAGAACTATTGTCTTGCCCACCTTCTCTTCAAGGCAGGAACAACCAGCACATTAAACTGTGACCAAACCTGCCAACATGGCAGCAGAAGCAAAGCCAGTATGGCAGAGAGCTGACACTGGCTGCAGTCTAGAACACTTCAAAGTACTTGCTCATGTTCTAGAAAAGAAAACTGCAGGGAGGTAATTTTTCTTCAATCAGATTATGTTCCTTTTTCTTTTTTTCACTTGTCCATTCAAGAGTGAGACAAGAGATTATTTTTTAAATATCAGCTGCATGAATGGTTTTCACAGATTTTTAGAACTCTTAGGTACAAAACTGTTCTCTACTGGCAGGCCCAGATATAAACCTTTAAACACCCTGCTAACTGCAGAGCTCTTAACAAGTTATGATTTGTTTTATTTCTCTAGATGGACAGCTGGTCACTAGCCCTTACCTGCATAGCTTTTAACTGCTGTGGTGTGAGAGTAACAGGCATAACCTGGCTGGGGATTTGTCCTGAGATTGCCTGAGGCTGAGACACCATGGGCTGGGGCTGAGGCTGGGACTGTGGTGGAAGCTGGGACTGCTGTGCCTGAGCAACCTGTTGTTGTTGCTGTTGCTGCTGCTGCTGCTGTTGTTGCTGCTGCTGCATCTGTTGCATCTGCTGTTGCATGACTTGCTGAGGTGCCTGCTGCTGTATCTGTTGTTGTGGTATCTGCTGCTGCTGTTGCTGCTGCTGCTGTTGCTGCTGCTGCTGTGCCTGCATGACCTGTGCTGCCTGCAGCTGCTGCATTTGAGCAATCCGCTGCAGCTGCTGCTGCTGCTGTTGCTGCTGCATCTGAAAAGCAGGACAAGCCAGGATGTTAAAGCTTCCAGCAATGCAGCAGGAGACTTTTATAGCATAAACCAAAAGGAAACAGAATCCTAATACATCAGATTGATGTTTTAAGCCCAAAGGAAGCCTAACCTTTTTATCCACTCATTCCTTGTATATCTTAGCCCCCAATGGTTCAATAGCCTGTGTTTCCATATTTCCACATGACAGGCTTTCCTGTCACTTTTAAAAGCAAAGGTGAAGTCCATCAGCTTCTCCTGTACAAATGGGCTCAGACACAGTTTTCCACATGTGATCACCCCCTAACAAACACTGCACAAGAATATGACAGCTGAAGTTTTCTCTTCTGCTTTTGTACATAAGAATGATAAATATATATATATATATACACACACACACATGTATACATACACATATTTTTAAAGTGGCAACACATTAGTCACACAATGACAAAATAGCCACTATTGCTAGAGTAATTCAAGGGCTATTCTTTCCCAATTTCTGTCAGAATGAAAGACTATCCTGACATCTATAAAAAGAAAGAGACAAAGATTTTAATTTCCTATTGCTATGACAAAAGAAAGCAACAAAACATCAGTAAAGCCTTTCCTGTAGCATGTAACATACTGCTGTCAGTTAACTTGTCAATCTAACCTGAAGCCCTACCCTAAAGTGGAAACGTGTTAGAAACAGGCAGAGCTGATACTTCCACACAAGCCAAGACTCACCTGCCAAGTAACTGATTGTCTTAGGGTACAATGCAAGATGTAACCAAATGTTTGTATCCTATTACCATCTGTTAAAACCAGATAGGGCAGTGCTCTTTATGTCTTCCATGACCCACCCTCTTTCTAGGGGGATCTCTTCTGTTCATGGCCAGTGAGTGTTTCCGCAGGGCTGATCCAATTCCATCATCCCATGGGGAGATGCTCTGCCCAGGGCAGGAGCCAAGCATTCCTACCTGGATACAATCTGCCCTGGAACAGCACAGCAGCCTTTGCCCCCTGCATTCCCAGAGGAGCAGCTTTCTCCTGCCCTGCATTCCCAGAGGGAGAGCAGGCCCATCTCCAGCAGCCCTGGAGCTGCAGAGGAAAACTCCCCCCTTGTGCAGGATCCTGCTGCAGCAGAACCACAGCTGGCACTGCAGGAGGGCTGAGCCCCCATGGGATGGGGCTGTGCCCCCACCCTGACACACAGGGGACAGGTCATTTCTGACTCTGGCAGGGGTTTTGTTCTACTGCATTTTATTTTAATTTCCCCATTAAATTGTAGTTCTGACTTGGGATCTCCCCCTGGTTTCCTCTCAAACCAGCACACCCATCACCACATTTGCCCTCAGAGCTGTTTGTCATCACCTGCTGCTGGTTTTGCTGCTGCTGCATCTGCAGTTTCAGCATGTGCTGCTGCTGCTGCTGGACAGCCTGCAACTGCTGCTGCTGCTGCTGCTGCTGCGCCACGGCAGCGGCCGCCGCCTGCTGCTGCTGCACCTGGAACTGCTGCTGCATGGCTGACTGCTGGGCCTGGAACTGCTGCTGCTGCTGCAGGGCCACCTGCTGCTGCTGGAACTGCTGCTGCTGCTGCTGCTGCTGGGCTATCTGCTGGAGCTGAAGCTGGGCTGAAGAGAACATAGACAGTACTTAAAACACGAGACCCAAATAATGTGAGATTAATTAATGTCCTTCCTTAGCAGGATATACTTTTGCTTCCTCAAATGGATGGGGCACATTAAGTGCAGAATTAATTACACTTTGTACTACCAACTTGTAATTCAGTCTCCCTCCACTGAGAGTAAGTAAAGAGTAAAAATGTGCAGGAAGAAATGTGCACTGAGGTCACCAGCAGGAAGCACCATACCATGGAAAACCTGGGTGAGCTGCACAAAAACAATGTTCTGAAGCTGACATGATGAAAGAATTTGCTCATACAGCAGCTACACAGTATTGGTTGGCTATACTAAGGAAGACATTTATCCAATTAGGTAGCAGTACTTGAAATCAATTATTTCTGAGTTCACTTGCCTGATTTAGCCAGAAATATGACATCTAGTATGACACTTAGTATGACATCTCTTCATCACCTTTCCCTGGGGAAAGGCCTTATTACTGCAAAGCTGATCCAACAGCTTCAGCAGCTGAAGCAAACTGAACACTTACTCTGCTGAGTGGCTGTAGAAACACCAGGCATCCCATGAGGGGCCATTGCTGAGGTTCCAGGAGGCTGCTGCTGCCCTGGGAGACTCATCTGCTGGGCCATTGGGCCAAGGCCTGTCATGCCACTCATTGGTGCCCCCTGGGCTCGGGAAGCCATGCCCATGCCAGGTGCCCCTGCTGCAGGACCCCCAGTTAGATTCTGCAGGGCATTCATTGGATCTGCAAAGGAAACAGACACTGATGTGCCAGCCATGCCATTGCTCCTCCAGAATCCCTGCTCTCCATCATCCACTCTCTGATCTGGCAACTTCAGACCATGGCTAGATCCAATGCCCTGACAAACTCAGATGCACTGCCCTGCCTGTGAGGCTTCTGGCACTTCTCTGTCTCTCTGTAAAGGCAGAGAGATGATTTAAAGTGCTCCAGTGTCAGGAAGTTCCACACAGATTTTAAATACATCAGAGAAAAGAACTTACTAGCCATCTCCAACTTGATACACAAAGTCAAAACAAGCTGTCAACAAAACTCCATGAGGATATAAAGCTTTTAACCTCAAAAACCAAGAGAGTCCCACTGTGGATCTTCCTCCTCAAGTCAGAGAAGCAATGCTCAGAGCAGAGGATGCACTTTGCTATACAGTTCCCCCTCTAACATCCCTGTTATTATGCACTGAATAAATTCAGTGCCTTTCAAGACAGTTTTCATCATCTGAATCCTGGGCACACAGAAAAGTGAAATTAAAGAGAGAAAGGCAATTCAAGAGGCCAAAACAAAACACGGGGTGCAGAACACACACCTCCTCTTTCTTAAGGATACTTATAAAATAATTTCCAGCAGGCCAGCCTGCATGTTCATCAACCACAGACTGTGTATTTGCCCTACAGAGGGATAAAAGCAGAGCACCACACTATGTCCCTAACATCCACTGCAGGGAGAATGAGCAAAGAGGCAGAAGCCAGGACCAGACCTAAGCTCACCAAATGGCCCCACAAATATTTCTGCCTCTGGTGCAACACCTGGGGAGCCACAGCTGGCAACAGGCAAGAACCTGGGCTGCTCAGCAGGAGATTATGTTCAATCATTCTGGTGTTTTCATGGAGCTGATTGCAGTGAGCTAACAGAAGTACAAACAGGGGCACAAACAAGCCTGCTGTGTTACATCCAAAGCACTGGCCAAGCCTCTCACCCTCATCACTGAACAACTCCAAGACTGTCATGCTCCACTTCCTTTACTCCAGCAGCATTTAACATCCCAGCTAGGGAATACACAGATGCTTTATTCTTAGTAAGCACAGCCCTGATGTCTAAGCTGCTCTGTTTAGAAATGGAGAGTACGGGGCAAGGAAGGAAACAACAAAAAAGGAACTCTTACCACTGACTGAGGCTTGAGATTTCTTATTGTCTGCAAAGAAAAAATGATGAATCATCTTTGTTAATATTGTCACATGGACCCTCTGGATATATTGTCTACATAATTTTTCTAAAGAAATTTTAAAAACCCACTATCTACTGTAGCTGTAATAAAATACATTAACCTAAGCCAATCTGGTAATCAGAATGCTATATAAAAATATGAAAGAAGCAAAGATACAGGAAAAATTAGGAAGTAGAAGAAGTAGCAAGTTTAAATAATTTCTCAAATACTTTTCAATTATAGATGATGTGTAAAAGAAATAGGATTTATAAATTAGGCATGCATACTACAGGAAGATTTTTAAAGCAACTTTTTAAGAATCACATGCAGAAGCACACACAGAAGCCCTAAAATTTACTTTCCTTTTATGATGATTCAATGAGAAACCACAACTGAGAAGAAAGTAAAACCAAAAGTAAAAAATTACTTACGAATATCTCGGAAATGGATAATGAGCCTGGCCACAAGAGAAAGATACTCCTCCTAGAGGTGAAAAATGAGTATTTTAGCATAAGAAATGAAAACAGAATAACCATTACTTTCTGGTTCTTCAGTATTCTTCCTCAACATACTGGATTTTACTCTACAATGTGTGTGGGCTTTTCAGAGCAGGTCACTTCCAAGAAGAGGCTGTTTATGAACCAGGAAATGTTTTCACTAACACGTCATTGTGGCTGATGGTACAAGAACGCCAAGAAACCACAAAATTCATAGGAAAGAACCTCCCTGACAGCCCCACTAACAGCACCACAGTATGCAAATATTATAAACCAACATGCATTTTCCACTTCTTATCGACTATAATTCCTTTTTTGTAAGGACAGAACCTGCTTACTTTGCACACTGAATTATTTAAGTCCTTGAATTATGTCACACTTGTACTACAGTAACTCTTTTTAAAGCTGAATTCATATTACAAATACAAATAAATCAATAACTTGGAAAACTAACATGACAGAAATGTCAGAAGTGAAAAGACAAATATTCTTAGAAATATTTCCTTAGTGTGCTTCATAATTTGTAGGAAGTTGCAGAGGCTGAGACAAGCCTTCCTGCCCATGAAACAACTCATCAGGAGGTGCAGATTTGTGGCATCAGCATTGTAACATTTGCACCAAGACAAGTTCTATTTCAAACACAGAACTTGTTTGGAGACAGCAACACTATCCAATTCCTCATAACACAGCTCCAGGGAAGAAGTTCATGATTTGTAAGAGTGCAGAACTGTACATTACAGCCAGACTTCCACAGAGAGCATGGCTCTTCCCTTGGGGTTATCCTTGACAGAGCCTTTCCATGGATATCCCAGGTTTTTCTGAGCACCAAACTGGAATGGTGCTACACTGTAGATAAAGGAAATTCCATGTAATTCACTACACACAAACATTCCAGTAAGAAAAGTGTGGTTCCACATGTGCATGAAACACTGCAGCATCAGCAAAGCTGTCTTGAACTGAAGCCAGTCTGATGCATCTGTTGGATGCAGAACTCCTCACTTCCCCTCAAGGTAAAAGAAGCAGCACATACAAATCAAAATTTCACATAACTCTGTATTCTTAAGTGCACTGGCTTTGCTATTTCTGCAATTCATTACAAACTTCTTTTGACACACAATAACTTCTGGAAGCAGATAGATTTACCCTTGTTTTGGCCTTCATAAACACATGGCTCTCCATATCTTTGCTAGATTTGTTATGGGCAACACCAGCTTTCCTCATGGCTTCATCACTGAAATATAAAAATAGAAAAAAACAAGGCTGGATCTTAATTGAAGGTATTACAAATACTTCCTGTAGTTAGAAAGGTCTGTGAAACAGCTTTTTACTCCTCTCATTTATAGATTAAAAACAAACAAATTACCTGAAAATCCACCACAAAAAATCACCACCACATATTGTTTAAAACTGCCACTCTATAAAGTTTCTTCAAATAAATAATGGAGAAAAAAGCCAACTAATTTCTAAAAGGCAACACAAATATTCTTTGCAGAAATTCAAGACCAACTGCTAAACAAGCCATTATTTTACACCCTGATGCATTATTTTGACAAAATACCAGCACTTGTTTATTTGAGAAAAACTGAATGACAGGATTAATGTAATCCATGTTTGGCAAACAATGAGACTGAGCTTCCCAGCACCAGGATTTTCCAAAAAGAATTCTCTAAACATAAGGTGGAGGAATAAACCAAAAAATGTTGTCTAAAGGCACAGAGGCTTAACCAGTGAGTGAGGACAATGAGTGGGAGCACGGGTTGGGGACAGAGGAGGGCAGAGGTGCAGCATGGGCAGGGTGGGAGGGGACAGGAGTGGAAAAGAAGGGACATTCTCAGCACATCAAAGAGCAGCAACCAGTTCAACTATGGAACATGCAAAGAAAGACATCCTAAAACAAGGACTTCAGCCAGGTGAAGCCCTGCTGCAATCCTCTAGGCACTGCCATTCTCAGAAACTTCCCTGCAAAACCTGTTCTTTTCTAAAGCAGCCTGGCAGTCACAGTCTAAATTCCACACACAGGTGATCAGGAAATACTTTCACTTCATAATTAACATATCAGAAAGTTATTTCTTGGTGACTGCCTTGCACCAGCAGCTACCCTACATTAAAAGCAGGTCAGGGCAGTGACCCCTGGAAGCTTCAGCCACTCTGAAGAGACAGCACTGTTTTATTTCCCCTGAATTTCTATGACTTCCCATGCAGCAGGAATGGTGCTTGGACAAGAAGTAAACAGCTTAAACTTTCTGAATAACTCAATGACAGTCTCAGAGGAGAAAAGCAGATGCTACAGCCTTAAAATGCAGGAGCTTAGGCTGCCACAACTCACACCCTTACCTGCAAAGCAGCAGCAGAACACAGGGGAACACTGTACCTGCTGCAAGGGAACCTGCTTGTGGGGCCTGGCAGCCACCAACACAATGCTGCTTATGTACGAAACTTTCTTAAACTGCAGCAGAATCTCAACACAATGCAGAGTAACTGTTCCTCCATGGGCAAACAAGCCTTGAAGGGAACTGCTCATAAAGGAGCCCCTCTCCTTTTTTTCACATTTTCCTTTTTGGAAAGGCTGTCTCTAAATCCACACTGCTCTGAATCCTCCCTAACTTTCCAGTCCCAGTACAATGACAATGCCTCTCATGTTGAGAGCACTGAAAACTGAGCAGGTAAAAAGAGAAGACAAAGATTGCACAGAGGCAAGTAAAGAAAGTAACATGTAAGTAGCACTGAGGGGATGTGATAGAGACAGTGATCAATATTATATCAGGAATCTGAAAAAAATCCTCAGCAAAGAAGTTATCTGCTTTTATATGAATAATTTCTTCTTGACATTATAGAACATGGAAGATGTATTATTGTGGCTACATCTGCATAACTGAAAATGACACTCCAAGCTCTCCATGTCCTGTCTGTTAGCATTCCAATAAAGATTTAGACTGGGAAGAAACAAAAATACACAACTTGTTCCTTGTTTACATATTTAACTGCAATCAACATAAAAATAGTTACATTAAAAGACTGGGGAAGTCAGCTAAAAAAGAGTCAGCTTCAGCACAGAGCACATCACATTCCTTGCAGACTCCCAACTCTACAAAACTTTAGGAATGAGATGGTACCAACCAACTCAACCTCCATCTGCCTTGTAAGCCCTTAGTAAATGCAGCATTAGTAAATGTGTGGATGTGCACTAAAAATCTGATTTCATGCAGAACTCAGAGCTGTGGTTTCACAAGATGCAGCGTTCAGCACCCACACCAGCTTCAGGAATTCCCCCTCCCCTCTCAAGAAGCTTCTTTCCAGCCCAAATATGTGCAACCTCTCACTCAGGCCAGCTGGTCTAACAGAAAAGTCTTGCAGAACGTGTTCTCCTTCAGAAGTGCCCCAGCTCCCTCCCCAGGCAGTGCACACCAGGGCTGTGGGAATCAGTGCTGAGTGAAACACCAGGACAAGGAGATGCAGGGCCAGCACCTGCCAAAGTCAGGGACCATCAGAGTTACATCAGAGCACAACTCCCTGCTCACACAGCCTCCAAGCAGCTCAGGGCAGGAACCAGACACAGCCACACAAGGAGTTTACAGCCCAGATCAGACCCATCCTTCAGGCAATACCAACATCTAAAGACATTTTAAGGAAAGGCCTTTAGAAGGGAGAATGTGCTGGAGCTATGTAAGGGCCAGAACAAAGTGGTGCCCTGCAAACAAAAGTATTTATCACCACTCCTACATCACTGCTGACTCCTGGAACACCCTGGGAGAAGCCAAAGCTGCCCCTCAGTCCCTGGAGCTCAGGCTTTCTCAGGCTTGCTCCAGTATGGAAGTTCTGCTCAGCCCTGAGTCCCACAGCACCTAGCACTGGACTCAGGACAGTAAAGCACAATTCTCACAAATGTCCACAACCAAATCATGCACCTGGAGCACTGAGACATTCCTCAGGACACCCCCACTGAAATGGTCACAACGTCACTCCTGAAAGACAGAGCCAAAGCCCAGAAAACTTCAATTCAGTGTTGGAATGAAAACCCAAGGATGGAATTGTAACAAATGGAGACACCCATGGCCAGCAGCTCTAAAGAGGCTGGCTCAAAACTCAAAAGCCATTCAGGTAACTCAAAATGAGTTCTGTGAGCGGTTTCATGCTTTTAATGTTCGAGAGCAAGTGTTAACATTTATCCTGACAAGTATCACCTCTTGCTTGCAGGATGAGCTAGAAGCTGTACACACATTTAAGACTGCATTTCCTTAAGTGCTCAGAACAAGCTTCCCACAGATTATAAAAACTTTCAGGTGATTCACCAGATATTTAATTACCTCCTTCTTCCACCTGCTACATCAGCCTCTAATGAAAACCTGGGAGCTGCTGGAAATAGGAACTTGCTGCACAGAGAGCTCCAGCTTTTAGCAAGTACACTGTTTTTATTTCCCATTCATCTTATCCCAAGTGCCACGTGGAGCCAGGCCAGGCTGTTTTGGATATCTAACACACAATAATTGCTTTAAAAAGTCTGCTGCAGTCACTGTAACAACTCATCCCAGTCATCCCAGTAACAGTTTTGCTTGCTTTTCAAACAAGGCCAGGAATACAAATATCTGATCCATCCTGTAAAACTGGAAGTGACAAAAAAAGGCTGTCACTGTATCTAAAAAAAAAGCACATGAATCGTACAGAGACATCTGTGCACTTGTGTAAAAGAAAATAAATAGAGGGCATACATCAAAAGTTTAGGATTACTGTCATCTCTTCATTTGGCATTTTTTTAATCCCTTGTTGTGCACTTCCACTGAAACATTTTTGAGCATTGTTTGCTGCTTAGAGAAACCACATTACAGTTTGCAGGGCAAATACAAACTCCAAGTTTGATTGTGTTGGGTTTGCAAGTGCTTACTGACGTTTATTTCCTCAAAGCAGAGCACGCAGGGCACTTCTGTTTGCTTGTTTTGACAAAGCAGCAGAACAGGAGAGGAAGTTAGGGATTAATCTAACAAGATTAATGACTTTACAGAAAATTTAGAAAGTGAAACATCCCTTGTGAGCAACAAGAAGTCCGTCTGCTCTGACAGACAAACACCATCCTACTCCTTCAATGAACACTGCAACAGTTTCATTTTGGAACAGCATCCTAACTGCAGGAAACTCACAGACACACTACTCATATGTCATAGAAATCCAGTCCAGTTTTAGGTATTGATTGTTAAAATCAACAAGGGAACATCAAGCTTTCCAAAATACACGAATTAGCACTCCAATATGACTCTAGAAAGAGTGAACAGTACTTGCACTTCTGTGCTCACCACCTTGCTCAGGTTAGGAGAACCTTTAAAAATAGAAAAAAACCTGCAGAACACCAAGGAAAACTAAAAAGGCAACAAGCTGAACTTCACATTAAACCACCAGCATTTTTATTTCATATTTGCCCTCAAAAGTCAGACAAAAACCAATAACAGTGATTTTCATAGGGCTGAATATGCCAAATTTCACAATATCGTGGGCACTGGCAAAATCACAGCCCTAAAGTAGACGGTGTCGAGCAGGGTAGGAAATCGCTATTGCTGGGGAAGGGGAGAGTGGAGGAGAAGGAGGATCGGAAAAATCAAGTCAAAGACCAGTCCGGTTACCCCGCACAGGGTCTGGGCAAATCCTGGCTACGAGGTCCCTCAGGAGAGGCCCCCGTTAGAAGAGGAAACACCGGGGAGCCGGCACGAACCCGGCCAGCCAGGGCAGGCCCGGAAAGCCCTGAGAGGAGCGGGCACGAACCCAGGCAGCCAGGGCAGGCCCGGAAAGCCCTGAGAGGAGCGGGCACGAACCCAGGCAGCCAGGGCAGGCCCGGAAAGCCCTGCAGAGGAGCGGGCACGAACCCAGGCAGCCAGGGCAGGCCCGGAAAGCCCTGCAGAGGAACGGACACGGGCGGGACACGGCCCCGCCGACGGCCCGGGGGCGGCAGCAGCCGAGGCCCGAGCGCGGCCTACCCAGCACCGAGCCCGCGGCTCTCACTCACATCTGGCTGACGAGCTTCTGGCGGAAGTTGGTGCTGCGCCAGTCAGTCTCGGGCCCGGTCACGTCCATGGCGGCCACCGGGAGCGCGTCCCGCCGCTGCCGCCGCTGCCCTGGGCCTCCGCCGCGGAACCGCCGCGCCGCCGCTTCCGCCGCGCGAGGGATCGCGGGAAACGGAGTCCCGGAGCGAGTCCCGCCAACTCTCGCGGGATCCGCCCGCTCTCTGCGAGGCTCGCTGGGAAATGTAGTCCGGCCCAGGAGCACTACTCGGCGGCGGCGGCCCGGGCGCGCCCCGCACTGGCCCCGAGGGTCGCGGCCGCGGCAGCCCCGGGTTCCCCGCGGCCGTGACCGGCCCGGCGCTCACCGGGCACAGCCGCGGCACCTGCCCGGGCGGTGCCGGAGCCGCCCACGCCGCCCGCCCCGGTTCCGGCCGCCGCCGCCCCTCCCTCGCCCGGTGGGTTCCGGGTCGCACATGAAGGCGGAGGCGCCGCCGCCGCTCTCGGTAGGTGCTGCGGCGGGGGCGAGGGAGTGCGGGCCCGGCCGGGCCGCCCGGCGCTCCCCTGCCGGCACCGGCGCTGCCGTTCCCGGGGGGGCCGCGCGTGGGAGCGTGTCCCGGCCCGACCCCGGGCGAGGCCGCGGCCCCGCCGCAGGGCTGCCCGCGGGCACCCGGGCACGGGAGGGAGCTCCGCGGCCGGCGCGGTGCCCGCAGCCGGGACAGCGGCTGCCGGCGGCGCCTCCCGGCCGGGCCGGGCAGCCCCGGTAGCCGGGCAGCGCTGGCCGCACCGAGGGGCTGCACGGCCGTGTCAGCGCCTGCAAGGGCAATGTCAGCCCGGCGGGAGAAGGGAAAGCCGTGACTGAGCCTGCCCCGGCTTTGACCTCCTCCTCCTCCTCCTGCTCAGGGCTGGCTGCAGGCAGGCTGCCTCAGGGAGCGGTGTGCGCTCCAGGTCACCTTCCCCCGCAGAGAAAGCCACTCGTGCTCTGTCACTGCTGAGAAAGGGCCGAGCCGTGGGTCAGAGCCCCACAGACGCCTGCCAGGACAAAATTAATGTGGTGAATAATATGAAAAAATTCATGTTCATGAGAGACTGGAGCTGGAAAGCGCTGGAAGAGGCCCTTGCTCTCTTCCAGGTCATTTATGTGTTGTGTTTGGCATGGAAATAATTACTTTCTAACTTTTTTCCTCCTTGTTTTTTAGAATACTTAAAAAGTCATGATGTGATTTAAGTAATTCAGTAAATCAGGTTCACGTCTTGGCAGCTACCTGAGTTTCTCAAAATTCTTTGAGCAGCTTGCCTAATATATAAATTACACAACAGAAAACATTACAGTTCTATGAATGTGGGTAAGTTGCAACACTGAAGATACAGATCAGATAAAACATTCAAATTAGAAAGCTCGTGTTCTTTAGGTTGTTAGTACAACTTAAAGAACATGGGTTTTCTAATTTGAGTGGTTCACCTTATCTGTATCTTCAGGGAGGAAAAAATATTTAAATTTAAAAAATTATTCACGGGAGGAAAAAAAATTTTTAAATATCCATTTATTTAAATATAGATATACTCCATGGTGGTGTTGTCATATACATTTTAAATTAGGTGCTTTATTCTGGATATGTCTTAGAAATAACTTGTAATGGGTTTGGGGGGGAAAAAAGCAAAACCCCCCCATGTATTTGCTGAAAGGAATGAATGCCAGCATTTGTGAGACAGCATCATTTGCAAAAGCTGTTTCCCAAGCCACACCTTTTGGTTTCCTCCCACTCTTCCAGTATACTACTAATGCTAGAAACTGAAAATGGCTCAGAAAGTTAATTCAGAGTGAGTTCTGCTTATTTCTATTAGAGATGTAAGGGGGGACTGTGTGTACAGACCAGGCAAAAGCATGTCATCATGTGAGTGCTCAAAAATAATGCTGATATAATACAATACCAAATATCCTGCTTTCTTTCTTTTTTCTTTTCTCAGTCAAAAGGAGTTGTTTGGGTTGTCCCTTGTATTTGTAGAAGGTTCCTGAAAAGGAGTATATTTTAGAATATTTATTTTTGCACAGTTGTGAATGCATAGAGGGATTCTGAAAGAAGAATTACTGAAAAAAGCTTCTGCCTTCCCTTTTCCTTGAAAAACCCTGAAACTGGCTTAAGTCTTATCTACAATAACATGAACTCAGTTGGCTTCTATGTAGCAAGTGCCCATAACAAATTATCACACAGCTGGTGAATTATTCTGCTATTTGCACTCCAGTCAGAATGAACAATAGTTTTGCTTTCCATCTTACATTGTTTGTGGCATCACATTTGTTTTCCCAACTATTTTGGCAGGCACCCAGCTGCCTCCCTTCCTGCACACTCCCTGGGTTAGCTGGTGTGTGCTTGTGTGTTCTGTGCCCTGTCAAAGCTCCTGCCTGCAGATCTGCAGCCCCCAGGGCTCAGCACTTTGCTCCTGCAGCTTCTCTTGTCAGCCTTGCAGCTGAAGCCTGCTTTAAATCCTGATCCTTGTTACTCCCTAGGGAAGAGATGAAGGTGTGGGCAGCCTTAGGGCACAGATTTTCAAATTCCTCCAATGCATTAAGACTTTTAAGGGCCTGATGTGTTTGGATCCCCACCAGCACGCCACGCTGGCTGTTCTGTGGCAGGGAAAAGCTCTGATGAATATGGCCTGCAAGAAGGGACCAAGAGGAACCACATCACTCTTAACAGCAAAAGCAAAGTCATGCTGGGTGAGAGTAACTCCAAATATCACAGCAGGCAGGAGACAAGCCTGGCTGCAAGGCAGCTTTGGAAGGAGAGACCCTGGAGGTCCTGGTGAGCAGCTAGTTGAATGTGAATTCTCCAGTGAGGTCCAGCTTCATACTGGGCTGTGTTAGCAAGAGTACAGCCAGTAGGTCATGTGAATTATTATTTCCCACTCTGTTAAGCACTCATAAACCCAAAAAAAATGGAATACTGTGCCCAGTTTTGAGCTTTCTACTGAAAGAAAAAACTGAGAATTCAGTGGAGGAGCCATACAGGGCAGGAGCACTTACAAGAAGATACAAGCACCTGCAAGGCAAGAACGCTGGATTTTCAGTGTTCAGTGCAGGGCAAAAAGAATAAGGGCAGAGCCAGTTGACATTTTTTAAGCTACCTAATGGGCACAGGACAATGAAGAGCCAAACTCTCCTTTGTGGTACAGCCTGCCAGGGATGAGAGGCAAGTGTCACAAATTGCAGGGAAAAATTCACACAGCTAAAGAAGAAAATAAATCTGCTGGTTAAACAATCAGTTTTCTGACTGCTGACAAGGATGGAGATTTTGCACTTGACCAGACAAGGCTCTCCACATCCTGACCCAGTTTTGAAGGTTTTCCTGCTTTGAGCAGATTGGACTAGAGACCTCCCAAGTTTCTTTGCAGTCTAAATGATTCCACACTTCTAAGAAAGCAAGGGACCCCCACCAAGCTGGAGCCACCTGTCCATATGGCAGTAAGCTAAACAGATTTGGATACCCGACACCAGCAAGGCTGAGTTTATTTTGGGCACAGCTGATGCACAAGAAAATATCACTGTGTGCGTAAAACACCTCTTTGTAGTGATGTAACTGACAGCCACGAGCTCTTGAATACAAAAATGTCTGGGTTTCCATAGAAACTAACTTGGTTAATCCTTCCTGCATCCAGCCATTTCTCTACAGTAGAGAATCAAGGCTGTCAGCATAACTTTACAAAAAGACACCCCCAAACCCACACATGCACCTGACATTAGGGGCATCTCTGTCAGCTGGATGCTGCTCACACAAGGGGTGAATATTTGGCTAGGTGTGTATCATAGCACACCACACCAGCAGCAGATTTCAGCACTGTAAATGATCTATACCATGCTGGAGCACAGCATCCCTCCCCAGAAGAGAGAGGCTGAGATTGCTGTAATGGCAGCACAGGAACACCATGTGTGACAATGGATCTGTGCTGAAAAATATCATTGCATTCTTCTTTGCCTTATCTATCTTGCCATGCCTTTAACTTTTCCCTTCCCCTCTGCTTGTAGTTGAGTTACTCCATTCCTAGAGCTGGTGTTCTTAAAAGGATAAGGATTGTCAGTGAGCACAAGAACAAACCAGCAAACCAGTTTCTCACCATTTTGCCATTGATCAAATGACAGTGCATTCCCTAAATTCCTCCTGTCCCAGTGCCAGCTTCCTCAGTCATAACCCACATACCTTTATTATGAAAGCAAGTATTCTGTTGTTGATCAGAGAGGGGATTTTATTTTTTAAAATTACCATGACTCTTTTTATGGGTAGTTAATGAATTATTTCAGTTCAATAATCAGAAACCTAAGACCTCTGCTTTTCTTTGTGCCAGTAATCTGCAGAAGCATGTTGTAGAATTTGAATACAAGACAACCAGAGAGTTATCTGCAGGTCACTGAGACATTTAGCTTTCCCTGTGTCCATAGCT
Organism: Fringilla coelebs; assembly: GCF_963513975.1. Taxonomy (NCBI): domain Eukaryota; kingdom Metazoa; phylum Chordata; class Aves; order Passeriformes; family Fringillidae; genus Fringilla; species Fringilla coelebs. Next base: position 3,845,399 of record NC_140043.1, on the reverse strand, counting down.
TATTACCAGAGACCACTGGTGATACAGTGAACTTTGTGTAGAATACAGGAAAGAGAAGGGAGTACTCAAGTTCTTTCATGCTCCCTCCATTGCAAGGCATGGCTGCCTTCTCTTGGTTCCCAGATGGAATCCAGACACAGAATGGAGATTTCAGTCTAGTGAAAAAGAGCAGTCTTGTGTTTCTAGGTACCCCTGAGGGTTTTTCCATTTGTGGGGGATTTTTTTGCCTGTTGTAATTTTTTTGACTCTTTGATTCAAAGTGACCAAACAGCCAACATCTTTCTACACTTGCCTGCAGACATGCACATACATTTACTGATCCCATATGTTTTCTTCTTTATGTACTGGGATCTCAGTTGTAATACCATAAAATTAATCACCACATCAACCCACATCCTCGAAAATACAAATACAAACTAACAAAACTGCAGGCTCAAATACATTGTGCAGCCAGCAAAGAAAATGCCTAACCTGATTTTCTCTGTAATTTCCAAGTGGTCAGAACAAGGACTTCCCTGTTTCTGTAGACAACATCCCACAGCACATGAGATAATACTTCTTGTCTTTGCTACTGTTAAAGAAGCCAGTGAACTCAAAGAATTCCTTACATTTCCCACCTGCAGGGTTAGTTCTGCAGCACTCAGCCACTGAAGCCCAATGCTAACAGCTGACCACTGAGAAACTGTCTCAAGAAAAGGGAAAAAAACCATAATACTCAAATTTCTAAGAGCTTGTCTCAGTCACAGAGCTGTTTTCACAATCACAGAAATAAGAGCAGAGAAGCCTCAGGTACATCCTACAAGCAAGAAGCTGACACTAGAGAAGCTCAGGATAGAGGAACAAACCTGTTCTGTTTCTCTATCCAGAACTGTCCTGCTTACATTACATTTAGGCAGCTTTGGGTTGGTTTTGGGTTTTTTAAAATAAAGATTAGGCAAAATAGATTTTTAGACAGCAACAAAGACACAAAGCATGCTGGTCAGTTTGAGGAGCAGGGTGCTGTGCTTACAGCAACATCCCTCCTCAGCAATTTTGTAATCAGCATTTAGAGCAGTACCCAAAGAAATACACAAAACTATCAATCAGTGAACACACTGCATTTAATGCAGAAGCCTCAAATGCCAAATCCATCCCACTTCTCCTTCAAAGAAGGCCACAACACAACCCCACTAGCCCTGCCTCAGCAGCTGCTCCTGTACCTTCCTGCCCACCCCAGCTGCTCCTGGTGCAGCTGTTGCAGAGCTGAGCACCCTCAGCTGGGGGAATCCTGCTGGCCACATCCCCCACAGCCAGCCCCTGGTCCTCTGCCCTCCCTGGGCTTACACCTCTTTTCTGACAGCTCCTGAAACTACCCAGGCAAGAGTTCAGAGGCTTTTGGCTCAAGGAAGACTTAACCACATCTGTCAGTCAGACTTTATAGATTAATACTACAAATGTTCACCTTTAATTTTTTTAGGCTGGGAGCAGTTCCTTGGGCTGATGTACAAGCCTGAGTGACCACCCTGAGGGACAGTCCAGCTCACCAGTGACAGCTGAGGTACAGCCCAGAGACAGGGGTTGGAAACAGGAGGTCAGGACTGCCAGAATTCAGAAAGCAAAGCATAGCAAAAAATCTGTAGGTTCAGCTGTTAACCAGCCAAAAATCAGCTGTGGAAGATGGTTCAGCTGCACTCCCAGCATCTCTTCTTGGCCACACAGGGTGGTCACAGCAGAGCTGGTTTGTTCAGCTCTTGATAATGGTTGTGGCATTATTGTGGCATCTCAAACTAAGTGTGAGATAAACTCCCTGCAGATCTCCAAGGCAGCCCCCCCTTGTCACTGAGAGCTGTTCAGATACTAATGCTCATACTGGCTACAGAATCACTAAATAATTTATCCTTTTAATGTATTTCTATTTTCTCTCTTTCATAATACCATTTAATCTTCCTGGTTCCAGTTACCACATTTGTAAGATCAGATCTCTTCTGGAGCTTTACTTGCTGAAAATTTCATCCTCTTTCTGTTATTTTTTCAGATTATTCATATTGAGAATATTTTCTGAACAGTAACTATCTACAGTCATATTAAACAAAATTAAATAAATAAAGGCTTGCATTATTATATGGGTTTCCCACTCTACCCTGCACTATCTCTCTCTGTAAGCTGCTTCTCCTACAATACATTTATTTGCTAACACTTATTACAGGGCTTCAGTGGCCTGTGTAGTTTTATCTCTCATTTATCTTGCCTTGGCCTCTCTCCCACCAATGACTGCAGTATATTATATACTATAAGATTGTGTCAAAGGTCATGATGTTTCCCCTAGTCCTGAAATGTCCTTGGATTCAGAAAATAGTTAATTTGGGTTTTTTACAGCTGCTTTTTGATGCAGTGATTTTACTTCCATAGGGACTTCTTTTGATACAGCTCTCTAAGAGGAAAAGATGTAACCTGTTTTGGAGCTTTAACCACATTAAACCACATTAACAGAGTTAATCTTAATCAGTTCCTCTTTTGGACCATATGTCACCCTACTTTGATTTTGCTGCATTTATTTCCTTTTAGTGAAATGGGAAATTTCTGATCAACACCATGTAACACTCACTGTTTCACTTGCCTTTCTTACTACATTATTTCCCTTGCCTCAATCCATCACTCTTAGTATTCCCCAGGAGCAAATGCAATGATACACTAATGTTTTGTCTGCTTTCATTTGATTTCTAGGCAAAGCATCAACCTGTCATGAAAAATAAGCCATTACTCATCTCTGCAGCTGATGATGGATAGTTTTCCCTCTCTAATCGACCTGAGTGCTCCCCAGAAGGCTGTTTTGTCAGAGCTCCTCTTCTGAGCTGCTGTCTTGGCTTTGCTGGCAAAGAGCAGATAAACATTCATACACTTTCTCAGGGTGTTTTCCATCCCATTCACCACCTTCCTTTTGCTTTGGGCAGTGTAGGGGAACTTCCTCAGGCAGAACAATAAACATTCTCCTATTTCTTGGTGTCATCTGGGCAGCTCCTTCCTCGCTGCCATACCCAGAATACCTGCAGTGTTTTGAGACCTCCAGTGCTGCCCTCACTGTCTGTGGCTGGCACAATGAAACAATGGTTGCATTTCTTCACCCTTTGTTTGGATTTGCTGGGTTTGTTCTCTTCTGCTTCCCTGACTGCTGCTAACCCCTTGTGAGTATCCCCTGTGGCACTAAGCTATTTGCCAGGCTGCTGAAGAGAGGATCTTCTGAATGTGTTAGCAGCCATATCAGCTCACTTACTTCCTTTTGCTAATGGGGGATGGTTTTTTATTGCATGCTGACAACTGGATAGAGTCTCTAAGCTCTGACTGCTACAGCTTCTGACATTCTTCAAAGACAATGGGCAGGGTAAATTACAGGATGGTAGAAGAGGACTCATGAGATTTTGATTGCTTAACCATAGACATGAAACACAATCACTTGCAGATAGCTTTTTTACAGGTGTTTCCCAATGTGCCATAGGGGACCTTCCCAGTGTGTCAGTGGCAGCCCTAGAAAAAGGTACAGGATAGCCTTGGACAGTGCCCATTCTGGAGGAAATACCTCCTCTCTGCAGGGAGGCACAGGGAAGTGGAAAGTAGCTGTGCATGCTAGCTTGAAATTGCCAAAATAAAGGAACTCACTTTGAAACCTACAGTTTCGTACAGTATTTTGCACAATTGCAGTTGGAAATGTGCTTAGCTACAGAAAATGCAGAAAGCAAACACAGGGAGAGAGAAGAGAGGAGATTCTGTGGTAAAATAGTAAGATAAAGAAGGAAGGTGCAGAAAAGTTACCTGAGAATACCAGGCAATTTGGAATTTGGCAACATTTTGGTCCATTTTTTGTTGCAGATGATGCAGAAATACAAAAGAAACAAGAGGGTTTGGTAATGGATTGGGAAGTGAAATTCTTGCTGAGAAAAACAAATACCCATGTGACACATACTCTGATATTGGTGTGAAAACCCAGGAGTCACGATACCTGTTTCTGGAAAAACTTTGCTTTGGTTTCCAGTATAATTTGGAATAATTTGTCCAGGACAGAACCGTCTCTCCATTGCCTGAAGAGTCGCTTTATTTTCTATGCCGGGCAAGGCTCAGAGCGCCGTTTGTAAAGCAAAAAGCACAAACCTCTGTCGATTCTGTTGTCTCACAGATTTCATTCTGCTGCAGCTGCTGGCTGAGCATTTGTGCCTGGGATGGCGGAGGAGCAGGAGCTGACTCAGGCCCCCGGAGCTGCGCTGGAGCCGCCGGCGCAGCAGCGCAGCAGCAGCACGTACCGCAGCGCGGAGCACTCGCAGGCGCTGCTCAGCGGGCTGCTGTCTCTCAGGGACAGCAGCATCCTCTTCGATGTGGTGCTGGTGGTGGAGGACAAACCCATCGAGGCTCACCGCATCCTCCTGGCTGCCTCCTGTGACTATTTCAGGTACGCTGCTCTTTGAAGTTTTTCTGATGTTTGCGTTCTTGTAATGAACTTTCTCACACACTTTGTGTAAATAACTTGTCGGTTTGCATTCTTTTATGGGAAAAGTGACATTTGATGGACTGTTGGTTTGTCCAGTGTCATTGGAGAGGTGGCACTATCCTCCAATCTGCTCTCACTTTTGGAAATCTGTAAATTAAACCCCTCTTTTTTACCTTAGAAAGTCCAGTGTCTGCCGTGGTGGTGTTTGCAGGAGTCCCAGGACGAGGGAAGGGATGAGAATCTTGACTCTATGTTTCAGAAGGTTGATTTATTATAATATATATTATTTTAAAAGAAAATGATATATTAAAAGTTATTAAAAGAATAGAAGAAAGCATTTAATCAGAAGGTTAGCAAGGAATAGAAAGGAATGATAAAAGCTCATGACTCTCAGAGAGTCCGAGCCAGCTGACTGTGACTGGCCACTAATTAGAAACAACTACATGAGACCAATAAAGATGCACTTGTTGCCTTCCACAGCAGCAGATAATTATTGTTTACATTTTGTTTCTGAGGCCTCTCAGCTTCTCAGGAGAAAAATCCTAGCAAATGGATTTTTCATAAAATATATCTGCAACAGTCTGCATCGTTTTGTTTTGTGTCCTAGAGTGACACGTGGCTCCAACAGGCACATGTTGTGGTGGTGTTGTGGGTCTTAGGATGAAGTGAGAGATGAGAATTCACTCCAAGTTCTTGAAGGCTGATTTATTATTATATTATATTATATTATATTATATTATATTATATTATATTATATTATATTATCTATTAAAACTATACTAAAGAAAGGAGATATCAGAAGGCTAGAAAAGAATGAATAATAAAAACTCGTGACTGACTAGAGAATCTGACACAGCTGGACTGGGATTGTTTATTAAGTAAAAACAATTCACATGCTGGGTAAACAATTCTCCAAATCACATTCCAAAGTAGCAAAACGTGGAAAAGTTGAAGCTTCTCAGCTTCTCAGGAGAAAAAATCCTGGTGAAGGGATTTTTCATAAAATATCACAGTAACAGGCATGTGTCTGGCTGTTAGTCACAGCTGTGACATCCAAAGCTTCTGGCTGGGCAGACTCCTTCTGAATGGAAAATCAGACCTGTAAGATGGACCTGAGGCTGTTGTTGCCACATTTCTCCTCACAGAGAAAAGCAAGGCAATCTTCCCAAGAATATTTCTGGGATTCACATTCTCTGAACCTCAGAGAATGATTCTTATCTCATTTGCTGTGCCTGTGTTTGTGCCAAAGTAGAATGCAATATGGAGACTGTTTACCCAAAGTGATGGTGTTTTGTTTCCTTGGACTTCCAGGGCCAGGTGTGTGTGTGTGCCAGGACTGATTCTGTGCAGTGGGGTGCAGTTGAGTGCTTGGCAGGTTCAGTTTAGATGTAACATAATGTAATATAGTATAATAAAGTAATTAATTAGCTTTCTTTTGGTCTTTCTGCAATACTGCCTCCTGCCTGTTCCTGTGTCATTCTCAGCACAAGAGTGGCAGGCTGTTTCAAAGTATCACTATGGCTTTATTCATCTCTCTGTTATTTCTCTGCAGAAATAAAGCTCTTGTTCCTGCACACTGAGCTTACCTCCACTAAATTCACTGGGGTACTTGGAGGTTTATAAAGAGGAGAGACTATCTGAACTGGTGTCTTCTGCTTAAGTGCACTCTAAGTGGCTTTTAACATATCCTTAGCACTGTAAGACTTTGCCTGTGGTGGTGATCGTTTCATAATGCACAGAAGCTCACTGGAGCTGGGTCACTGTTGTGTGCCTATAGGGTGACTCACTGGCCATTAAAGCAGGCAGTCCCCAGGCAATTTGATGAGCAGTTCCTTTGTTTTCATAGAGCAAACACCCAAGTCAATCCAGACAAACTTCTAACTGAAGGAAGAACTGCTACACCTTTGAAAAAAATTCCCACTGTCCCGAGTTCCTCTGTGTTTCCTCTTCCCCCACACCCAGAGTATCTGCCTTTGACCATTGACTACCCATAGATACTGGGGGTGTATTTAAGTCCTTCACCTGTGAACTGTACCTATTTTCCTGCAAAATGAAGTGTTACTTTCTTAGGACCTAAAGGCCTGTACTCAACTTAGAGGAGAGGTGATCACATTAAAGCGTCCAGCTAGGTTTTTATATTTCCAAATATGTTTTATATTCCCAGGACAACATAAGATGAGCAAACTAGAAATAGGTTCAATGCAAATCTGCCATAGCATGTGCCATTGTCTGTTTTGCAGAGGAATGTTTGCAGGAGGATTGAGAGAGATGGAACAAGAAGAAGTTCATATTCATGGCATCTCCTACAATGCAATGTGTAAAATCTTGAACTTCATTTACACTTCTGAGCTGGAACTCAGTGTGAACACTGTACAGGAAACCTTGGCTGCAGCCTGTCAGCTTCAGGTGAGGTACTGGGAGATGTGACAAAAAAGAAACAAGAAACAAAAGCAACAATGAAGGACACAGAAAATGTGGATATCTGATTAGAGGGAGGGCTACGAGGTCAGGAGGAGCATGGGCATAAGAAGGATTTTTGGGATGCTGGATCCACTGGAACTAACTGTGGAAGGCTAGGAACAATGAAAGGGTACTTGCACATCTCATTTGTGCCAATGGTTTCATTAGTTAAAACATTACCCATTTCATCTAGAGGAGTATTTCATGTAGCATTCACTTTCACTGATGTGTTTGTGAAAGCTTCCCTGAAGCAGAATATCCCTGGCCTGTGGTAAGGAATAAGGTTTGCTGCTCAGAAACTGTGCTGCTCAAGGTGAGTCCACAGGCACATGACCTCTCCTGACCCCATCACTACAGGAAATCCTGCCACTATGGTTTGCACTAAGTGCAGGGGTCATGTGCTTTTAAGACAAGTTTTTTTTTCTCTAATTTCCCCTGCAGCTAACTGCTACACAAGGCTTTGGTACTAAATCTTTAACTTTGTGAGTGCTTGCTTTGGTTGGTTTTTACACACTTTGTTAGCAGAGGGGCTCCTGGACAGCAGTTAGTTCTTTGTTTCTCCTGCCAGATACAACTTCAAGTTGTGTTCAGAAGACAATACTAAATATTCATTTTCCTTTCTAGTGGCTTCCTATGCTCTCGAGTGAAATATTTGTTACAGATACAATCTTTGATATAGTGTGTCTCTAGTGCTCTGGAAAAACAAGCACAGAGTGACTAATCACCATGTCCTGTGTCTGTTTTCCTGGCTGCTCCCAGGCAGGCTGCAGAGCAGGCAGTGCCCAGTGTCCCCCATGTCTTGGAAGGCACACTGCTGCTGCACCTGAAGCCAAAGTTAAGTCTTGCAGTAGAGCATGGCTAGAAGAGCTGTGTTATCCATCCACATACCCATGCTGAGTTCTCTTTCTCTGGGGAAAGGTGAATAGGGCACAAGTGACCATGGTGGTCAGTCTGTGAGGAGAGCAGCCATTTCATGGACAATTTCCTTACAGTCCTCCCAGGCTTCAGTCCCCTGTCTCAAGTGTGGGGCAGGTGGTGTCTGAAATGAAAAACCTCTCTCTCTTGCAGATTCCAGAAGTCATTAAGTTCTGTTGTGATTTCCTCATGTCCTGGGTAGATGAAGAGAACATCCTTGATGTGTACAGACTAGCTGACCACTATGACTTAAAGCATTTGAGTGAGCAGCTGGACTCCTACATTCTGAAGAACTTCACAGCTTTCTCAAAGACACAAGTGTACCGACAGCTGCCCCTGCAGAAGGTCTACTCCCTTCTCAGCAGCAACCGTTTGGAGGTTAACTACGAGTTTGAAGTTTATGATGGAGCACTTTTTTATCATTATTCTCCAGAGGAACTGGAGACAGATCAGGTCTCCCTGATGGAGCCCCTAAAGCTACTTGAGACAGTTCGTTTTCCTCTGATGGAACCCCAGATCCTGCAAAGACTTCATGACAAATTAAGTCCCTGTCCTTTAAAAGATACAGTTGCAGATGCATTAATGTACCACAAGAATGAATGTCTTCAGCCAATGCTTCAGAGCTCCCAGACACAGCTGAGATCAGAGTTCCAGTGTGTAGTGGGATTTGGAGGGATGCATTCTATTCCATCCACTGTCCTCAGTGATCAAGCCAAGTATCTGAACCCCTTGTTGGGGGAGTGGAGGCACTTTACAGCTGCACTAGCCCCCAGAATGTCCAACCAAGGGATCGCTGTTCTCAATAATTTTGTATATTTAATTGGTGGAGACAACAATGTAAGTGGTTTTCGAGCAGAGTCAAGGTGTTGGAGGTAAGATAAGGATAATCCTGCTATTAATTTTATTGCCACCCTGTTGCCCATTTCTGAGTCAGTAAGCCAGCAGACAGTCAGTACACTTGCCAGCCAAAAGATCAGGAACTGAGCAGGAGCCTCACTGAAAGAAAACACAAGAAATGAGCTTCATAGTAACAGGAAGCTCCCAGCAGTGCTTGTGAGACAAAGCTGAGCCTGACAGTGTAGAAACAGCTACTCATTCAAGAGAGTTATTTGTGCTTCTTTCTGCCTTGTTGGAGGAGGGAAGTATTAAAGGTGTGGGAAGCAGTAATGAGCCTGAACTCTAGGCTGTCTCGATATTCTCTTACTAGCATTTTCTGGAAGTCTTCTCTGGGTAGTTTTTGTCCCAATACAAAAGGATTTTAAATAAAATGCTGTTACCAACAGATTTTCAAAAATCTGTGTGCACAATAGCAGCATTCCAGACAGGGAAGAGCAGGAGGAAGGATCAGGATTAGACCTTCATGCCCATTACATTGCAAAAACAGATATATACCCTTTTGTCTTTATATTGTGCTCAGTTTTACAGGTCTTAGTTGAGTTGCTCTTATTTTATGGCATGCATAGTTTCAATGCTCATCCAGTTTTCTCTGCAACTAAAATTTCCAGATGAGAGAGGTAGTTTGACATGAAAGTGAATCATCAGATTCACTTTGAGCAGCAGATATTTGGGGAAAAGAATCAAAGAACCTCCCCACATATTTGTGCCATTCTTGAAGATCCAGATTGAGTCTTTGTGCTATTTTTAGACTGTGTTACCTTGTAGAATGGCTTTGTGCAAACAGAGATTGTGATATGTAACCTGACAGCAGCGTACAAGATAATGGAAAACCTAGGCTTTGATAGCATGATTATGTCAGCCAAAGTACATCTTCTATAAATAGAATAAAACAACTTTGCTAATAATAAAATGCTGACAAGGCATTCAATTTCAGCTGAAGCCAGTGCAGTAACCCACATCCACGGAGCTGGCTGGTATTCCTGCAGTGATTCTGCAGCTGCAGGAATAAGTTTCTTTGATCCCATTCTTTTACAAGGTATGACCCACGACACAACAGATGGTTCCAGATCCAGTCCCTGCAGCAGGAGCACGCTGACCTCAGTGTTTGTGTCGTGGACAACTATATTTATGCCGTCGCAGGCCGAGATTACCATGAAGACCTGAGGGAAGTGGAGAGGTATGACCCTAAAACCAACACTTGGGAATATGTGACACCTCTGAAGAAGGAGGTAAGGAGTGCATTAGCCACACACACTACTACAGTCCCCCAATTCCTCATTTAAGCTTGCTAGATGTTTTTCTCAGGTGTGACTTTTAATTTGCTGATATTCAGATGAAAAGCAGTAAACTCTGTATATGGAGTAAATGAATGACAAGAAAATGAAATAATAGCATATGTAAATTACATTTTCCAGTTAAATGCTTATTTTTCCTGTTTCTTGTTGATTTTGCCTGCACCTTTGTTGTGTTAATCCTTAAAACTCTTAATAAAACAAATAATAAATGTGTGTCACTGCTGAAAATGAGTGGTACTAAGTAGAATAACTTGCATTCCTGGTAACACTGCTTGTATAAGAAAAATTACCAATAAGAAGGCTTCCAAATAGATTAGGGAGTAAAGTTATAGTATGAAGGAACAATAAAGACAGAGAATGCTGCAGTTCTGGAACTTTTAGAAATTCTAGTGTGTTTCACTCAGAAATTCACAATTATAATATCTTAGAAAGAACTGTCCATAAGAAAATCCTTTCTGCTTTTGATCTCTGCATAACTCATGACCAATGTCTATTCCCCGCTTCAAAACCGGGAGAAACGCACAAAGGCAGCCCTGACGCTCTCGCTTTGCCCCGCTGTGCCGTGCAGGTGTACGCCCACGCGGGAGCGGCGCTGGATGGCAAGATGTACATCACGTGTGGCAGGAGAGGAGAGGAATACCTGAAGGAGCTGCAGTGCTACGACCCCAGGACCAACCGTTGGGATGTGCTGGCAGACGGCCCCGTCCGGCGGGCGTGGCACGGCATGGCCGCGCTGCTGGGCAAGCTCTACGTCATCGGGGGCAGCAACAACGACTCCGGCTACAGGAGGGACGTTCACCAGGTGAGACCAGCTCACACCTGGCTCTTGGCTTGGCTTCTTGTGGATGCTGGCACTTTGATGTAATGTCTTTCTTCTATTAAGTATGCAAATAAAACTGTCTGCTCAGCAATGGCTGCTGGACGAGCTCTCCCCCGTTCACCTGCAGAACTGGCAGTGATTTACTTACTGTCTGGCATTAAAGCTCCAGCACTTGGAATTCTTACCAATTTTAAAACATCCATTGGCATGCATATGCCCAGTAAGCAGCACATCAGTTAAATTTACTTTACTGTCTTTACATGCATTTTTTATAAGTGGAGAACTTTTGAATTACCAATGTGTAATTGCAGGGCAGAGCTGTTAAGGATGTAAGTAAGTTCCTGCATATTTCCCCTATTTGGGGGTATGTTGGATGGCAGTTGTACAATGCAATTAAAATGTACAGTATCTGATGGTAAGGGACATCTGGAGAGAATTCTCTTCAACCTTACTCCAGCTTCTAGAACTGCTAGAGACTTGAAAAGAAGAAGAAATGCAGGAAGTTCCTGCATATTCCCCCTTTTTGGGGCTATTGGATGGCAGTTGCACAATGCAATTAAAATGTACAGTATGGTAAGAGACATCTGGAGAGAACCTTATTCCAGCTTCTAGAACTGCTAGAGACTTGAATAGAAGAAGAAATGCAGAGAAATTCAGGAAGTTCCTGCATATTCCCCCTACTTGGGGGTACTGGATGGCAGTTGCACAATGCAATTAAAATGTACAGTATCTGATGGTAAGGGACATCTGGAGAGAATTCTCTTCAACCTTACTCCAGCTTCTAGAACTCCTAGAGACTTGAAAAGAAGACACAAAAAGTAACTGGTTTTATAGAGCCAGTGGAGATGGCAGAATTAAATCTAGCTGAAGAGTGTGTCTGAATGCTAAGAAGGTGCCTACAAATGAAAGCAGTTAGCCAAGTAGGTACCAAATGAAATCTGAAGCTCTCCAACATACGGCACAGAGGCAGCTTAGCAGATTTGTCATATTTGTATGTTCCAGCATTTTTTCTCTAATGCAAACAGGTGAATTATGTCTGGGCTTATATTAGCACGTGTCCCCATCTCTTTCATTTTTGTAAACATTTTAGGAATGATATACAGCTGTTACTCCAGCAGCAGGGTCAGAACTTGTGATTTCAAAGCTATGTGGCAACTATGCACAATCTTCTGCTGGGCACTGTACTTGTATTAAATTGTCACATGCTGTCTCCATCATCAACACACTGTCAAAGGACTGATGATATTCCTTCCTAAATAGTTTACCTTATGGCCAGGCTACAAGTTTATGGCTGAGGATAAACTGGCCAAGCTTATGGCCAAGGATACAAATCCAGTTTTGCCTTCTTTCTTTTTTATTTTACAGGTTGCCTGCTATAAGCCAAGCACTGATCAGTGGACAAATGTATGCCCACTTCCTGCAGGACATGGAGAGCCAGGCATTGCAGTCTTAGACAACAGGATTTATGTCTTGGGAGGCAGATCCCACAACAGGGGAATCCGCATGGACTATGTGCACATTTATGATGCAGAGAGAGACTGTTGGGAGGAAGGACCCCAGCTGGAGGATGACATTTCTGGCATGGCTGCCTGTGTCCTCACACTGCCCAGGGCTATTTTAATGGAAACAGAGAAGTGGCTCTCAGAATGGCATGCAGACCGAATGAAACATCACGTTGACTTTCACCTTGACTTTCCACCAGAAGTTATGAGTGTATCAGACTGGGAGGAATTTGACAACTCAAGTGATGATTAGAAAGCTTTAATTTTTTTCTTTTTTTTTTTTTTTTTGCCAGTGGATGAAGAAATGAAGGCTTGGGGAAAGTACTTGAGAGATTTTATATGTCTTTCTTATATCATAAAAGTATTTAAAGGTTTTAAAAATAAGTGTTCTGCACAAAATGCCATTCACAGTCAATACCCACCCATCTGCAAGTGTCCTGCACAAAATGCACTTACAGCCAGTACTGCCCACCTGCCAGAAAGCAGCGTTTTTAAAGTAACCACACAACTGCCATTTCCCCCAGTTCTATAGAGGTTCTTGTACTTTGAAGGAGGCTTTTCTTCAGCATGGACAGAAAAAAAGCACAGAAGGCTCAGCTTGACTAGCTTCTTTCCTTCCAGCTTTTAGCTCAAAATAGCTTATTGAGATTTTTTTTTTTCCCCGTTTCTTTTGGGTAATAAAACTTCCTAGCCAGCTTAATACAGGAAGGTAACACCTAGTGCTGCCCTCCTGTGCCAGGTGTCAGACAGCTTGATTAGTTTTTCAGCAAGAGTGAACATACAGAAACAGGAAGAGTAGCAAGTCTGAACCTTCATCTCATCTGGGCATGCAGCCATCCTTGTAACTGGCTGAGAGTCTGTGAACTGACACCCACTGCTGAACTTCTATACTGCAAGTTCTGTCAACACAGTGGAAAGAAGATTTCTAGAAAAATCTCTCTGTACAAAATATGGCAATCTCATCATTTCAGTGTCAGACACATTTTATTGTTCTCAACCATAAATTAATAAATTCTTGTCAGAACTTTTTTAACTGCTGTCTCAGTTTTATTAACAGTGATGTGGTGGCTGAAAGCTTCATTATATCCTACAGCAGGATTGGCAAAGTTACTCCAGCCTGGGAGATGGGCAATTTTTTCATTCTTTTATTATATGCTTTACAAGAGAATAAAGAGAGCAGACATTGGTTTGCCACAGCAAAAGAAAAAAATAATGAGATAACAAGAAGTGTGGAAGATTACACTGGTCCAAGACCCTGCAGTAGCTGAACTAATGCCAGGAACTACAGCTGAGAAAGATAAGGCACAGTAAATCCTTCCTTCATGAGGCCTTAAAATAATTGGTTCCTGACTCCCATCTTGCTTAACATTAGGTTAGAAGCTGATGTAAAGTCTGAACCAGTGTGATACTGAACACTATGAGATCCTTCCTCTTGGAGGGGTGGAGTAATCAGTGCACCAGAAAATCCTGAAAAACTCCCAAAAGCTTTTAAATCTTACAGCAATAATGGGTTTGCAGAAAGGCAAAACCAGTGGCAATCAGAATGACCTGGGACTGGGCAAGTGTCATCACACTGTGACAAATACTGCATGTGGATGTGCTGCTTCAGAGAAATGCAGGCAGTTCCTGCATATTCCACCTGCTTGGGGGTATTGGTTATGGAAGCAAAGATTTCAATCACTCTGCTTTAGTAGACTGGGCTGCTGGAAAAAGATTCAAGAGTATTTGCACATTTGTTGAAATAAGTTCAATAGCTTTTTCTTGGTAAGAGGGGCATTTGTTGGATTTCAGCACTGTCAGTTGTCTTCAGCACTCCTTGCACTGTCATTTCTTCAGCACTGTCAATTTTCAGCTCCATCTCTGAACCTCTGCCAATTGGCAAATACAACAAAAGACCTGGTAACTGCAGAAAACCCTGATTATGAGCTTTTTCAGAAAATACCCTTTTGATAGTGAACTCTGGATTGCACACAGGGTCTGCAAATACAGACTTTATTACACTGCAATATTAGAGACTGATAAATATTCCTTTTTTGCCTACAGAGTTACTTGTAATGTGTAGGAATTAAATGTAGCCTGCAGATGTAAGGACATACCTCTCTGAGCTGGGTATCACTAGAATCACTCCTTCCAGACTGCAGGTGGCAATTTATTTCCTCTGCAAAAAAGAGATTAAAGTGGTTGTTTCTGACTGACATCTAACTCAATGCAGTGCATTTTCCATTTTAACCAGCACCTCTAGACAGACCAGTGATGCCCTGTGCTATACAAAGATGCAGGGTTATTTTTGCTATTTAGATGAAACCTTACTTAGCCTCTTTAATAATGAAAAAATAATTAATCATTCTTTGTCTAGCTCCTTTTCCTATGTGTACCACTAGAGGGTATTACTCACTGTTACAAATAACCAACCTGAGAGGCTAATTCTTAGATTACATAGGAGAATAGAAGACATTCATGAGTAATTAATGAGCCAAAGAAACATCTAGAGAAAACTTTGGGGGGAGAGGGGGATTCCACCTTCTACTCTGTGATTCCATCTGTGTGTGAATACTGATTTCTAGAGAGCCCACCCTTTATTCCATTTATCAGCATATGCTATATTTTGTGATTGCATTATTCACTAAATGGTGCAGTTGGATGCTCTGCAAAGCTAATGAATATAAGGCTCAGAAGGCAGTTGCAAGGAAATGACTTAAACCACAGAGTTTAGCTCAAACCATCCTAATCATTTTTTTAGCAGTAACTCATTTTAGGCCAGCATGTCTTTTTTTCAAACTTGCACACAGGCTAAATAATAATAAAATTGCTTTGCTTTAAAAATGTCAATTTTCTCTTACTCAGCAGACATAAAGCACTTCTTGTTTACTACCATTATCTATGTAAACAAAATAGGAAAGATTTCAGGTTTGATAGCAGGATTTTTCAGGTTTCTGCAGGGAAAATTACAGGTTGATACAAGAGCTGTAATTATTATTGATTGGTTTTCCTTTCAGGAACTGAACTTTCATAAGCCCACTTAAACTTTCTGTTACCTCAAGAAATACATGTACTCATAGGGATTTTCAGCTGATTCTGTATTTTTTTTAAATTTATAAATTCTCTGGTGTCCTAAATATGTCAATCTTGTATCTGACAGTAAAAGGCTTTTTTTTTTTTTTTACAGTAAGCTCTCTGAGCCAGTATAAAACAAGACATTGTGGACAGATGGACAATGAACTAAGAAAGCTTTAAGTTATTTTTGGTCTGTGAGAGAACAATCAAACAGCTCTTGCAGAACTGAGTGATCAAAATACCAACACTTAAACTGCTGATACATTAGGAAGTCCAGAAGAATAGTAATTAGCTTCCTTGATGATCTATTTTCCTATTTCCTGCCAGCACAGAGGTAAAGCTGTACAGGCATATTTGCCAGATTTGTAATTAGTGGACTTGTATCCTGAAGTATTTCAGGCTTCCACATTTGCAGAAGTGATTGTGATTGCTTCAGTTTTGTTTCACAACTGCTTTCACTACTGTATTTCTTCTCCAGCTGTCTACTTCCAAATCCAACATATCCTTTCCCATTTTCCTCCTAGTTTAAATTAGGGTCATTAATTTTGCATTGGAAGCATACCCAGTACTTGATTTGAAACAAAATAAAGATTCTTATTCTGTACCCTTGACAGAAATTTACTTCTCCTTACTTAGGGATGAGCCACATGCACAATTTATTTGGCACTCAGCCCAACTGATGGGATCAAAAGCTTCTGGTGAAGGGAAGAAGGAACAGCTGGGCACAGGGAAAGAGGTACAGGGCATTCTCAAGGGAATATTCTGCCAACTGAGGTTTATTTCATGGTACAGGGCCTTCTCAAGGGAATATTCTGCCAACTGAGGTTTATTTCATGGGCATCTGATGCACTTTTGAGCTCCCCATCTCCTCCACTGCATTAAAACTGGCCCTGCTCAGCTGCCAACAGGTAAAGTCAAAGAGCATAAAGGTATTTATATGTACTAAAAAGGTGAAGTGCTACCAGGCATGCATCCATTCTTCCTAAACCAAATGCATTTGTAGGGATCTAATACACCTGAGATGGTTGGCTGTAGTCTAGGAAATTGCAGCCCAGTCTTATCAGAAAACATTAATGATGAACAAGTCACCTTTTTCTCATGTGGAAGTAGAATGTGGGATCTTTTACTTAGAATATCTGGTTTAGTTTAACCCCAGCTGCTAGAACTGAGGAGGGAATTACTTGAAGGATGCACACAACCTGCATACATACAAGTTCAGAACATCTAATTTGAAAGTTCCTTCCAAAACCTCTCCATGCCCTAGAATCCTCTCTGGATGGGAAGGTAGAAGTGTTGGCTCTCCAGCAGCAGTCCAACCCCATGCAGCACTGCACAAAAACTGGTTTATAATTAATGCTACTTATTTCTGACATGTCCCAACTATTTTGAGATTCTAGTATTATCTCTACAAAATGAAGGCAAAATCACTATGTAGTTTTGATTTTTATTTTAACAAAAATTGTAATTCAATCAAATGAACCAGCAGGAATTTTTCTTTCCTTTTTATATATTATGAGTCATTAAATCTGCTGCTAACTTACAGCTTTTGTAATTATTTTTAAACATTATTTAGCATATTATTGCAAGTCCAATTGCTATCTTTTAATCTGTATTTTGGCCATGGTCAAACAAAAAGCAAGCCAGATCTGTCCAAATGACACAAGAAAACGTCATTACCTTCATATTCTATTGTAGCCTGTCTACAGGTGTTTAAAACTGACTCTTACTGGGAGATACAAGCATTTAAACCAGGAGGAATGGATCAGAGGTATAGCTACTAAGTAAGATTTCCCAGTAATGGATGAATTTTTTTGGCATAGACGTGACTTTTCAGATGTAATTATTCATCTCTAGGTCACTGTTTTGCTGTACATGACTAACAGCTGTTGTTTTCCACCCAGGAGATGGCTGTATGTCAGCAGCTGGTAAAATGATACCTGCACATGGATTCAGGGGCTGCTTTAAGATCCTTTCATCTTAATGATGAAACTTTTCCTGGATGGTTTTGTCTAAAATATGACACTGGAGAAGTCTTCCATTTCAGATGATTTGAACTCTGCTAAATGTCTGCAGAGACAGAGCCCATATGTTCCAATCCAGGCACCTCAGCTGCCACTGGTTGCCAATGTAGGATGAGGAACAAAGAGGAAAAAAATGACTCTGTAATGACTGAACTTTTGGAAAAGGCAGAGCATGAAAGAAAGACAGCAAAGCTGGAATAACACTGCACAACAGTCCAGTTAAGAGCTTCAAGACAGACGTCTTAAATCTACTTCTCATTTTAACCGGCTTTTTTTTTTCTTTCAAGCGCTGCTTCAATTCACGTTGCCAGCCCTGAAGCAAAACGAATACCAAAAGCACAAATTGAACGAAGTCACAAGGCCGAGCTAAAATCGCACCATTTGCGGAGGTTTCTGCACCTCCGGGGAGCAGCGCCGTTATTCCGTCGCGCCCTCGCCCGCTGCGGCTGGACAGGCCGAGCGGCGCTGCCGCCCCGGGACTGAGTCACGGCTCGGTGCCTGTCTGGGCTCACGGCGCCAACCTCCCTCCCTCCCTCCCTCTCAAATTCAAACAGCTCATCCGCACCATGTGCCAAGCGCTGCCCCCGAGCCCTGCTGAGTCCTTTCCGGGGCTTCCTTCCTCTTCAGCGGCTGCGACACCATCTTCCCTCCCGCCTGGGCCACGCCGGGCTTTGACCCCGTTATCTGGGAACAAGGCTACGAAGAGGCAGGAAACGGCCCCTTAGAGCACGTAGGAAATTATCTCGAGATCAGAGATGATTATCACAGCGGGCCGTTTTGTTCCTTAAAAGAAAATTAATTAACTAGTAAAAACCAGCAAAACTTCAGGGGAGGTGGTGTCTGCCTGCAAACCGCCTGGGGTCAGGGTGCTGGCACCCCTCAGATGCAGGAGCAGGGAGAGCGGCCCGAGGAGCAAAGCCTGGGGCTGGGCGGCACCGAGCAGGGAGAACGTGCCGAGAACGATGGGGAGAAGATGGAGGGTCCCCCTCAGATACCTTAAAGCCAAGGGCTGGGGATTTTCTGGGGATGACCCGTGTCAAAGCGCGCCTGCCGCATCCCCTCACAGGGCAGGGCTCCCTCGATGCTGCAGGCGCGCGGTCACCCCCGCCTCACTCACCGCACCGACCGGGGGTGCGCCGGGGACGGCCTGAGTGACTGGCGCGGAGAAATGGGGAAGGGGCGGCTCTCCCGCTCCCCCGGACTCCGAGGAGCGGCACCGGGGCACGATCCCCCCGCCCAGCCCCGCCGCCTGCCTCCGCCCGGCCCCTGAGGCGGGCGCGGCCCCGCGCTGCCGCCGCCGCCATGGCGCGTGCGCGGGGCGGTGTCTGGGAGCGTTCGCGCGGCCCGGCGCAGCCGCCATTTTGGGAGCTCGGCTCGCGAGGGGAGGAACCCGCGGGAGGACGCGGCGCCCGGCGCTTCTGCCTGCCCGTCCCGCCCCGAGCCGAGCCGGCTCCGCTCGCCGCCTTCTCGGGCCGCCTGGCCGTGTCAGCCGCCGCTGCTCTTCGTCACCCGCCTGGCCGGGCCCGCCGCAGGCCTGAGAGAGGCGGGAAGGATGCCCTGCACACCCCGCCGCTGAGGGAGACTCGGGGGCCCTGCGCGCCGCGTCTGGCCAGCCCCACCCCAGCCGCTGCTCGGCCCTTCGCCTCCGGCGGCGCGGAGCTTCCTTCTCCCTGATCCCCCTTTCCCTGGGTTTCCTTTCTCCCGGACTAGCCACGAGCCGCTTCCCCCTCGCCCCCAGCCCGCTCCACCTCCCAGGCCTCTCTGCCCAGGCCTCCTCCGGGTCTCTTCCTCCGCCTGGGCCTTCGGGCTCCTCACCTTCCTTCCTCCCTTTCCTTCCCCTTCCCCGCCCGGAGCCATGTCCTCCGCCGCTCGTTTCGATTCGTCGGACCGCTCCAGCTGGTACGTGGGCCCGGTGTCCCGGGCGGAGGCGCAGACGCGGCTGCAAGGGCAGCGGCACGGCATGTTCCTGGTGCGGGACTCGTCCACCTGCCCGGGGGACTACGTCCTCTCGGTGTCCGAGAACTCCCGCGTTTCCCACTACATCATCAACTCCCTGCCCAACCGCCGCTTTAAGATCGGCGACCAGGAGTTCGAGCACCTGCCCGCCCTGCTGGAGTTCTATAAGATCCACTACCTGGACACCACCACCCTCATCGAGCCCGCGCCCAGGTGAGTGTCCCCCGCCCCCGCCACACCCACCGCCACCTTTGCCCCGAGTGGCGCCAGGAGGTGCGACCGGGAAAGGTGTCACGGTCCTGCCCAGTAGCTCCGGGAGCCTGGCACTGGATGTAGATGCTATGAATAAATACTAATAAATTCGTTTCTAACACCGGGTCTTCTTAACTCTCTGGACCTCGCCGACAATTAAAAGTGCTGCTCTTTCAGTCAATCGTCCACGGTCCCTGTGCTGACCTTGTGTGTGAAGGTACCATGTACCTCTGCCACGGGCTGTAATTGCCTTGAAAGAGGGTGTGGTCGCACGTCACCCTTTTTGTGTTACCCTTTTCTTCTGGCATTGTCTCCGTTCCAAGGATGGTTGAGAAGCTGGTTCACCAGTCCCCTCCCCGATGGAAGTACAGCCTCTGAGCTTAGTTCGCTGTCTGCCCCTGCACCCACAATGATTACAATAGAGCTGGCTTTTATGTGATTAGACTGCTTCGCCCTGTTAAGTCAGCATTAATACATTCTAGGGCAGCATTTCCCAAACTTCTAGAGTGGCATTTCTGCACCAGAAAAAAAGTGAAGCACTTATTTCTCACAGTTTGTTTATGGCACTGTTCATCTATATCTGCATATACCATACACTTCACTGAGAAATGCTGTTCTAGGAGGATGGGAAAATGTGACTTAGCTATGAGCTCCTTCTTTGTCCTGGTCCCAGCATGGGACATACCTGCAACATGCATCAGTAAACTGCTTATGAAGACCCCTAGAACATATTCCTTACTTTTAATTAATAAAACCTTTCTCAGTATCTTTTGTCAAAACTTTTGGGCTTCCTGGATAGAATTAAATTAAATAAGAGAAAAGTAGTGACATATTAAAAAATAAATTCAAATTGGTTCACTTCTGAATTCTGCATTTTAATATCTTACTATGTTTTGCAGATTAGCAAGTTCTTAGGAGGGAAGAGTAACTTTGAGGTTTATAATCACAATTGAACCTTGGCATGGACCAGTACTTAATGACAGTCACTTGTCAAAGATTGACAATAGCTTGTCAGGTTGAAAAACTCAAGTGTTCAAAAGTCATTCTGAAAGCTGTCAGGTGATGGGCAGAATGTGACAGAAAGCACAACCTTCAAGAACCCTTCAAGCTGCTGGCAGCCTTTTGGTAGTGATTGTGACTAGAGAGATGGGTAGATTAAAAAAAAAAAAATCACTTCCACCATTGCAGGAGTGGAGCTGCCCAGTGTTACATGCATGCTTAAACTTGTGGAGAGTTGGGAAGGAAAACAGTCTTGTGCTGAAGCAATCTTCGTGCTTATATCTGTTCTCCAACCTGGATATTCTTGAACCTTTCTGCATGCAAAAATGTGTTCTTAATCATTTATGGCCACGACTGGCTGGGCTTTCTCAAAACACTTGAGAACTTAAGAGCTGATTGCACTTGCACACTTGGTATTTGTGAGGAGTCCTGTGTGAAATGTTCTGTGAACATTTTAATGCCACCTTATTTTCAAGGTTTTGGTTGCATATTGTTCTCTCAGCACAGAGACAAATGGGACCTAACCTGCAGTGAACTGACTTTAATAGAGCCACAAATGGGATCAGCTAAGGTGTTTTTACTTAGCATGACTTTGAAAAATCAGAAATCTTAGAAAAATCAGTTATGTGGTTGGTGGTTTTAAATGCTGTGCAAAGGTAACTTGGTGGTTTGAAATGCTGTGCAAAGGTAACTTCCTGCTGCAAGAGGGAGGATGAAAGGTAGCATTTCCAGATTTTTGGTTTTTTTATTTGTAATGGACTACATTTAGAACAGGGCTATGTGCTTCAGAACTGTTATGCTAATTCGTATTTCTCTGGCATTTTCCTGGGCACAGATGCTTGTGCTTTTGAAAGCTGTTCATTCTTTTAAGTTCATGAAGTACAGTCTGAAAGGTGGTTTCTATATAGAGCTCTTCAGTACTCCCAGATCTAGGAGATGACATCTTAAACTTTTAAAACAGTTCTAAATGGACCATTTTAAACTTTCTGTTTGTTTTGCATCTCTAGTAGTAAGCTCTGACCATCCTTGCTGGTGTTCCTGAGCTCTTCCTTATGCAGAGCAATGCTCCTGAAGGGTTCCCTCTGTCCCCCTGCTTTGGCTGCAGCAGGGTGTCTGAAAGATGGAATATCTTTATCTTCAGGGCTTCTGGCATATCTTGCAAAAATCACAGGGATTTGACTTCCATTGTATTTTGCAAGTGGCAGAAGAGAATTGAAGTAGGCTAATGACATGCATTCTTGCTCTCATAGCTTAGATAATAAGTGTCTGCTGTGGCCTATATCCACTGAGGTTTTTTGACAGCTGCTCTGAATAAAGTGTATAACATTTATGATGAAAATAGTGAAAGCATTCTCGTTTGATGGACAATCTTATATATTAACACAGACAACAAAGTGACTGTATTTGACAAATGATGGACATAGTAATAAACAATTATAGATAATATGGTTCATAGGCAAGGAATATTTATAGAAGGCTTGCTTTTTTTTTTCCCTTAGTTCCTTCTTATCAGTGGATGCAAGTATTTCATACAGTCTTTATGAAGATGTCATACCATCTTACTTTTGTTCCCTTTTTCCTCTATGGTGCTTCAAGTCTCACATTTACTTACTGAATTCTTTAGAAGTGGGTCCTGAAGTTAAAATTATTTGGATGACTTTGGAGGTGGCAGGGGACTCTTGGAGAGATTCACAGCTACGTTTTTATGAATTGCCCTTCCACCCCAATCACCCAAACAGTCCTAATTCTTAATTTGGTTTTCTGTATCATTACTCTCATAACTTAAGCTATACAATTAATTTGACTCTATTATTTTCACAACAATCCAGAACAGGTAGATGAAGATTTTGCATTATTTCTCTCAGTTTTCTGCATCCCATGAAAGGTTGTATTTGGCTTCTAGGGAAGCTACTTTGGGTATTTAAGTAATTGAGAAGCGTGAGTTAGTCATGAAATGCCTCACAGTGCTACCAAGCCAATGATTTTGTTACAAATGCAAGTAAGTAACTCTTCTCTATTTGATGATCCTACTGCAGACCTGGTACTTAGCTTTGTTACTGGAAATACAAACCAATAGCTGTTCCTTTTGCCAAATCCTCAGGTATCCAAGCCCACCCATGGGATCTGGATCTGCCCCTGCCATGTCCACGGCAGAAGAAAACATGGAGTACGTTCGGACTCTCTATGACTTCCACGGCAACGACGCCGAGGATCTTCCATTTAAAAAGGGCGAGTTGCTGGCAATTGTAGAGAAGCCAGAAGAACAGTGGTGGAGTGCCAGAAACAAGGAGGGTCGGATTGGGATGATTCCTGTTCCTTATGTAGAAAAGCTAGGCAGGCCTTCTGTTGGGAAGCATGGGAACAGGAATTCCAACAGTTACGGTATCCCAGAACCTGCCCACGCTTACGCTCAGCCTCAGACCGCAACTCCCCTGCCCTCAGTATCCAGCACACCTGGAGCAGTGATCAACCCTCTGCCATCCACACAGAATGGACCAGTCTATGCCAAAGCTGTCCAAAAGAGAGTTCCCTGTGCTTATGACAAGACTGCGCTGGCATTAGAGGTAAGTTTTTCCTCCAGTCTCAGAGTTTTCAATTGCCTTGTGAAAGAAGAAGCTAAAAATTGTTATGGTGAAGTTGGTGTGGATGACTTCGTGTGGAGTCTGCTTATTTATGTCGAGGGATTGAGAAGTTAGGTTACATTCTGAAGAAATATCCACAAGAATTGCTTCATCTATACCACTTCCTTTGAGAAAGTGACCTAGTAAATAACTTCAGGACCTGTGTTTTGCCTCCCTGCTTGCTTGTTCGACTGTGCAGATGTTACAAGGGTAACATGCTGAAGAGTGTACCCCTGCTGAAGAAGTGCTAGTGAGAGGATGGCTTTGCTTCTCCACCTAATCTTGGGGAAGGAAAGAGATGGTTCCTTAATCATTGTAGAGTTCCAGGCTAAGAACTGACAGTAGTATCCTCCAGAGAAAGGTAAAGGTTGCTGGCTGTTACACTTGGTGTTTGTGATCCTCAGCTGTGAGATGCAATTGAAGATCTTGTGCTGAGAGCTAAAATCTGGGCAGAATATATCAGACATATTCTAGTCCCTTTTGCTTTGGTTTTCAGAAGTAGAATTTAAGAAACCTTAACACCTAAACTGGAGGTGAGGAGTGTAGCGTAACCTCTGAAGTGCTGCAAGGTTTTGTGCTTGCTATTGCATTTTTAATTTTATTTTTATTAGAGATATCTTGTAAAACTTTAGAGTGCTATTCTGTAAATAGTAAAGAATTCGTATCATACTTCTAGTTTAACTGGAATAAATGATTGATTGGAAGTTGTTTTTCAAAGCTATATCCAGAATACTGATACTTTTTCATTTAGATGATACTGAAGGCTAATTAACCTGTAATTCAAAAATGTCTGACCTGGAAAAAGTGAAATTTGAGCATGCTGCAATACTTCCAGTCACACATGTGAGCAAACAAGCATAGAAAGCAGCAACATTTTAACAAGTAAAATAATAATGGTTTTTAAAATACTTTTCAACTTTTTCCTGTTGTTTTTGCTCAGTTACTTTGCAAGTTAAAGCTGTTACCTATGGCTGCTACTTCAAACTGAAATTTGGAAGGTTATATTTTTGACTTCCCATTATTCAGAGTGCTCACCCTAATTGCTTTATTCCTGTATTTGTAAGACTTCTAAGGTTACTCTTGTGGCGTTAAAAGTTAAATATGAATCACTGGAATTTCTTTGTCTTGTGAAATCTAGCAGCTTGTTATTTGTGAACTGTGTGTGAAAGTGGTCATAGAACAAAGTGTAAATTCACTGCCAACTGCACTGTACAGAAAATTCCTGCCAAAACTACTCATGCTTCTGAAAGCAAAGCAAGGCAAGAGATTGATTTTGTTATGCTATCAATGTGTCATGGAATTACTTCAGGGAACTTGCACTGCTGCAGGGAGCAGAACCACCTGGAAGGTTGGTCCTGACATACAGACTTTTCTGACTTGTCCTTTAAGTGACCTAGTTAGCCCCATCAGTTTAGCTCCTCTAGGATACCAGTAGCATTAATTCTCTGGTCCACAAATAGGTTTGACTTGGTTTGAACCTTCAAATTACTGAAGTTTTGTTTGAGAGATTCTTCTCATCCTCTGATCACTTACTGCCTCATGTTTTTGTGTCTCTCAACTGTGGCATATTTTGTATTCCCATGCAGTCTGTTTTCTTTGCAACTGTACCTCATCCACACTGTGGCTTCTCAAGAGGCTTCAGAAGCAGAATTCTGGGAACTGCTCTACATTTCCATTGAAATCAGTGATTGCAGCTTCTCCATATCTATCCATGCATAAGGAACTTTAGCAGCTTCATTATAGCAGTATTTTTTTTGTCACATGGGCTATTCTTAAAGCAAAAAAAAATTAGCTTATTTTTATTATTTTCCTTTAGTTTGCCAAACCCTTGCAGGACCCTGATAAAATATTTAATCCCAGCCTTGTGAGGGCTCTACACATTACTAAATAAACTGAACCATTTGAAACTTCTGTTTTGTAAGACCACTGAAAGTAGTGTTAGACAAAAAAAAACAGGTTATGGGACTGTTTTGAGGAAGGAAGTTAATGGTGTTCTTTCATAAAAATACTATTTGACAGTTCTCCCCCTCAGAATAGGTGTGCCCTCAGTGGCTGTTCAGCTGGTACAGGTAGAACACCTTGTGAGTGTAATTACACGGTTACTGATTGTGCCACCTCATTTCAACTGATAAAGCAATGTGAAAGCAAAATATCTGTTTGCTGGCCATAGCCTTGTGTGGTCAGCACACAGACAGTACTTAAAAGGAAGAGAATAGCATCTGGAGTAAATAAAGCCATGGCACAGTAATCTGCTCAACTTCCTTTTAAGTGGAGCGGTGTCATTCTTCTTGGTTCAGCTTGAAAATGGGACAAGGTCCCTGCCTGCAAGTCCAGTGTTTCCATTGTACACTGTTACTGTTGACAGAAGCTGACAGAATTTTTCTTTAAGGAAAGGTAAGAATTTATAGCCTGTTAAAGAAAAGTTTGTTTCATAAGCAAGTTTTTTTTCTTTTTCTTTTTTTTTTTTTAATTTCTTACATGAAAAATGTAACTGACCAAGTGACTATTCTACAGAAAATCTGAAATGAGATCTGATAGATTGGATAAAGATTAATTCAACTGGTGAATTTAAAAGTGTGACAATTTAAGAGCAGCTACAATTTTATTTCTGTAGGATAGTCAAGGGGGCATTTATTTTTGCTGGGCTAAGTTTATTTAACAGAATCAAAGAGTGGTTTGGGTTGGATGGGACCTTAGAGTTCATTTCATCCCACCCCCTGCCATGGGCAGGGACACCTTCCACTCTCCCAGGTGGATCCAAGTCCCATCCAGTGTGGCCTTGGACACTTCCAGGAATGTTGTTGTCACAGCCTCTCTGGGTAACAGTTCTGGTGTTGTTGAAGTTACTATTGCATAAGTGTTGACTCGATCCTATTGTGTTACATACTCCACTGTTACTCTCCAAAATGAAAAATTAAATTATAATCTGTTTATAGGCTAAAATAGTACTTGTAAGTGTAGACATTATCTCAAAGCTTACAGCTGGTGGTACATGGAATTTTGTGCATCTCCCTGCACCAGGGAACAGTTAGTAAAGCGTACAAGAAATTACATGTATTTTTAAGATTTACATATGCTCTTGTCCATTAAGTTACTTTGGCAGTTCAGATTTAATGCTTTTAATGAACATTAAATTCTACAGATTGAAGTTTGTAGCTTCTCACTACAACTAACTTCATTACTGATATGTGTCGAATTTGATGATAGATACTGCATTAAAAACACCCGAACCACTAAACAAGCAAGCTACAAAATAAAAGTAGAAACCACCAAACCCAACCCCTAACCGAAAAGCTCAACAGCGAGGAGCCAGGTCTGTTTCTTTACTTGTGTATTTCTAGCCAAGAGGCTATTTCCTTCCTTTCTGGTGCTCTGGAGGAAGGGCTATGAAGGACAGACAGGGTTACAGTGTCCTGTGCTCTTTGGGACCAGAACTCTGCACCACAGGGTTATGCATGGCTGTTCTTCCATCCTGCTGATTACTGTGGGAAAACCAGAAGGACATCCCATGTTCAAAGGACTTACACTTGAAGAAGGTGATGGATTTGACTCTTTGCCACTGTTACTGTGATACAGAACAGCAAAGTCTACCTGAAAGGTTCCCAGCCTTTTAAAAGTTGTAGTAGTTATATAGCCAGCCTATTAGAAATAGTGTGCTAATGAAGCCCTGCTTCAAATTGACAAGCTCTAAGCAGGGCATGAACAACAAATTCTATATTCACTTATAAAATGTAATTAAATAAGGTAAGGAGCCAGACAATGGGAGACCAGCAGCAGCCACCAGTTTTATACCTGTTTTGCTTAGAAAATGATTCTTAAATGCTCTATTCAGTGTCATGGTTCATTTTGAAGGCAGCAGTGGTTGTAGAGTTCATCTCCAGACTTAGCAGTGTTACTGACTCAAAGATTTATTCTTTTCTTTAAGCAAGAGTTGCAGTATATTTTTAAAAGTTTTTATACTAGTGTTGGCATTTTATAGACTTGTGCCAGTATTACAGTGTTTAGTAGTTTACCTTTTTTGTGATGTAGCAATCATACATCTGTATGTTTGCTAGTACAGAGTTAACCTGTCACTGAAATGTTTTGGTGAAAGAAATATCCATCCACCATAATTATATAACTGACTTACAATATTTCTCTTGAGCTTGTTACAATTAGGTTACAGTTAACTTTTTCCCTTTTCAAAAGACAGTTGAGACAAGTAGGCCAAAATGTGCTAGCAGTAGAACTTTCTTAATTAGGAAATTAGGCTACTTCTTTCAGTAGACAACAAGCATTGTGTTTTTCTTAAGCCAAGGAAACTTAGCCTTGCTGTGTTACCCATTAAAATGCAGCTAACCCACAAAGTCTGGATTTTAAGCAAAGTATTGATCCTATATTTGGGTAGTGTGAATTGTTGATCAGGGAGCTTTAGTTGCAATAACTGTTGAACTGAAAGTGAACCCTCCAAATTCTGTACAGGTACGACAGTGGCTTCATCTGAAGGAGACAGGCTGGCACCTGTAATGAAAAGCAGCACTTGTTTGATGCTGCAGCCCCTACTCTGACAATTTCCCTGGCTCTTGGTGAAATGGAAGGCTCCTTTGTTTTAATCTGTTCCTAGGTCAGGCCAGATTAATTGCATCTAGCACTTGCTCATGTCTCTGTTGCCCTTGAACCTCCTTTCATGCCTCAAGAATGGATGAAGCTTTTCCTCTGAACTGTTTGGTTCTCCAGTTTGGGCATCAGCTGCGTTCTGGCCCAGAACATCAGAAGTGAAGGATAATTAAGTCATTAAGCTATGCTTTTAGCCTGGTGCTTCCTTGGATCTTCCAATCAGCAGCAGCTCCTGTTGCCTGCTTGCAGAGTGGCTGAACTCTACCTCTCTTGTGGAGCTCCTCCCTTTGGGGACAGTGGGGTATCAGGGATTGTCTGTGTGGGACCTTGTCTGTCCTTCTCCAGACAGGCAGCTGGCCTGAGGAACTGTTTGGTATCAATGTTAGTGTACCAGAGAAGGTGAGCTGTGACACTGATTAGGATAATGACTGAGATTCAACACCCTGTAGATTCTAGAGAACAATGTTTTCTATAGCACTGACCCAGTGGGCTAAAATGATGATTTAGAATTTTAATGCATTTTTATCACCTTAAATTTATATTACAGAACTTTATCAGCCATAGCACTATTAACATAGAATTGTTGGAATATCTGTAAAACCCCTTGAACTGGTTGACTAAAATGGCATGCAAGAAACCTTTTGCAGAGTATGAATCAGCTTCAAATGGAAGGCAGGTATGGAAGAGTCTAGAGTGAATGAAGTAACCTTTCTGACTGGCATGTTCCACAGCTTGTGTTTCCCCAAGGCTTTGAATTCATGCTCTAACAAGGACATAATGAAAGATGCTATCTAAAACACATTTTGATTTTTATCACTTGGGTGTAACCAAATGGCTGCATTTCAGAAGTATTACTCATTTGAGCAGTGATACTTCATTCCAGTGATGCTGGTGTGCTTCACAACTGAATTAACTGGTCTGGGAGATGCTGAGTCGAAGGAAGTGCTCTCCTCATCTGTAGATAAGGGCTGTTAGCTGTCCAGTCATACAGGAAGTTTGTGGCAGAGATGAGAATAGAACCAGGTCTCCTGACTCTGTCCTGTGCCTAATCATAAGACAATTCTTCTGACTGGCTTAAAAAATTCTCAGAAAAAAAATTAGTGTGTTAAATAATTCTAGTGGGGGGTTGCACCTCAGCTGACCGTGTTAATGGCATTAACATGCTTTAAAAGGCATTTCCAAAATAATGCTTTTACTTGGGGGAAAAATACATAGAGGGACTAGTTGACCAGATTTTTCTAGAAATTTTTGAAATTAAGGCCTTTAAGGTAAGATCCATGAGTAAGTCTAGCATGGAATCAAGGTTCCTCCATCAAAAATCTTATTTCAACATGCTGTTTAATTTAGTCTTCTCAGGGAAACTACATTTTGAAAATAATATAGCACAAGAGAATATTCAGCAGCTGTCATTGAAAAAAAAGCCCTCTCAAAAATAGTAGAATGTTATTGCAAATTAATTTACTATTGCAGTGGCTCTCAGCATATGGGAGCATGTTTTGAGTAGCTTTAGTCAGCCAGCTCTCTTTAGTGGCAGATGCTGGTGTGCAGCAGCTTTGCCCACCCAGCAGCATAAAGGACATTTCACATCATTAATCTCCAGTCAGTTTGTTGCCATGCAATAGGAGACATGTTTTAAATACTCTTTTCACTCAGCTGAAGCAAAGATTTCCAAACCTATTCACACTGTTGAAGTCTTTCAGAACGAAGCTGAAGAATATCTGTTCTAGAGCTTCAGAAGGAATAATGGATTGATCTTTACAGCACATGAACAGAATTACATTGTCAGACTCTCAGAAAATGCAGGTCCACGTTTTTGTTTCAAAGGATTATTTTTAAGATTAAAGGGTTTGAGAGTGGGTTTGGTTTATGGTGTAGGGAAAACACAACTCAGTAGCTTTAAAATGTGATATTGGCTGCATCTTCCTCAAGTTGGGTCTAGAATTTGGAACTTAGATCCGTCTTCAAGGGTTATTTAAATGTAGCAAATGTATCACTGAGTATTTATAGATCTTATCAGCATTTTCCTAAAGAAACATTTGCAAGGTTCCTGTTTAGGTCATCTTGTTACTATTTAAAGCTTTCTTGAGTGAGGAGTCTGACAAATTGTGCTTTTTAGCAAATGTACAATCAGAGCATGCTGCAGCAGGCCCTGGAGACATGAAAGGCAGTTGGGTGAATTCTGTGTGTACATGCAGTGTTTAACTGCTCAGTTCTGTATGCTGGCTTCATGTTTGAGTTTAGGAGCAGCATATATAAAAATGTACATTTAAGAAAGTAAAATGGCCTCAGTTACATCCTAAGAATTTAAGGGAGTTCAAAGGGTTTTCTTCTCTCTCAAAAGCACAATATTACAATTGTTCCAAGTGAGACAGTCTCAGATATGGGGGCAGACAGGACACAGACAACCAAAGTAGTGGAGAAAAAGTAGGAAGAGCAACACACAACGCTTAAATCTCTGAGAATAGTTTCAAAGTTCAATGAATTTTATTTTAAGAGACATAACAGTGAGTGACTGCCAATGAGTTTATTATAGTATCTTAAATTTCACTTAAGGGTTCTTGCTTCTGTGTGATCTTCAAAAATACCTGTTAAGGTCATGGTAACTGGGTTGAATGGGCTTCAGATCATCTAGTGACATGCACATTGTTTTGTAAACTCAGGGTTTTTTTGTTAACGTGAAATTTACAGATCTCACCTGAAAAGTTTAAGGATGTTGGCAAGGGCCTATCTACACCTGGTCTGAGTTCCAATACTATTTAGAAAATGTAGACAAATTTCTTTGCATACTGTATCAATGTCTATGTTTTCCTTAAACAAGATTAAAGTTTGTTTCCTTTGAATCTCACAACAGTAGTTTGATAACTGAGACTCAATTACAAAGAGCTTGAATCTAGTTTGGGAAAGAAATTTAGGAACTGTTGGGCATTGGTCATAGGCTGGTTCTGCTTTTTGTGAAATTAGTTTCTAGCTGCTAATGTCACTTTTCTAATATTTACTGTAGTTACCACATAGAGTCAATAAGTAAACAGGAAGGGAGGGGGAAAGTCAGAGAGCTGCTGTAACAGACCACGTGTTCAGGTCTCCAGAAGCATCTCAGAAGAGTGAGTATTTAGCTTGTCTTAAATGCTTCTTGTCAATTTGGATATTTCACTTTGTAAATTGTCCTGATCCAGATTAAATACAGCTGTTGAACAGTGAGAGTATAATTTATCATCATTTGGGCTGTTGTTTCTTGCTTGATCATAGCTTAGACTTCTCTCATTTTCCACCGCTAGATAGGAAGAGAATAGTTATGGTAGGAAAGGCCTGACATGTCACCATTCCTGCTTCAAATGCTTTGACAGGAAGTAGATGTGAAAACCACAAATAAAATTAGAATCTACACCTACTACTACTTAGAATCTACACCTACTACTACTAAAAAAAAAAAAAAGTTTGAGATTGCTTTTCCCCATCTTGGAAATGTACCATTATTTCAGAAATTACAGAAGGTTCTTAGAATGTGATCATCAGAATTAGAGATTCAAGTAATGGTTTCTTTGCCTTAGGATTCTTTCTTTGAAAAACTACATTTCTTTAAGGTCAGCTGCTGCTAAAACCAGTCCCAGTACTGTGCTCTTTTGAAAGGATGTTGTGACTCATCACTGATGGTAGCTTTACTGATGTGAATTTATATCTAAGCTAAAGATACTGTTGCATGAAGCTGTAAGCTCTCCTATAAAAAGAGTTGTTGTTCAATATCTTTATAAATATACATGTAATTAAGAGTCTCAGAGACAACATTATTATGTTTAGCAACAAAGTGTTGGTTTGTAATTCAGTAAAAGTAACTTTTCAATTGATCCTTCTGCCAAGAAGAGGGCAAGATTTCTTTCCCTATGGTGGGCTCCTTTGTGTTGTAGTCCATTTGATGTGTGTCAGAGGTGAGAAGCCATGTATGATAAGAGTGTTTTTGTTTGATTGTGCAGGTTGGAGACATCGTGAAGGTGACGAGGATGAACATAAACGGGCAGTGGGAAGGAGAAGTCAACGGGCGCAAGGGGCTCTTCCCGTTCACGCACGTGCAGCTCTTCGACCCTCAGAACCCCGAGGAGAACGAGTGACTCCCTCTGCCCCAGTTGCTGCTGCTTCCTTCTCCTGGCTACCATTAGCATTGTTTGAGGTGGGATGATGACTTAATGGCACATTGCTAGCATTGCCCATTTTCCAGCTTGCTGCAGTTTGACAGTTCTTGTAATATACATTTGGAATATGTACTGAGTCACTGCCTGACCTTCAGATCATAGTTACATCATCCAGAATTTAGTTTCACTTTTAAAACTTTTTTGGGCCTTAAGCTGGACAAGACTGAACCGGAATATAGCAGAGAGCTATGGGAAAAAAACCTTTCCTGTTGAGACTTCCATGGACCTTTTCTGGTTTGCTCAGTAGGAAGAGCCCTAATCTTAGATCAAACATGCAACTTTGTGCATTACTGTCCAACAAAAAGCAACAACAAAAATGCAATTTTAGAACTGAAGAAGATTTAGTTTTGAAATTACCTGTCCTAAGGTAGTACATATAAAATGATGGTTTCTTTAAAGGACGATAATTGGAGCTTATGTGTTCTAAGCAGTTGTATTAGACACTGCTCTTTTCTGTTAACTCTTAAGCTTGTCGTTGACCTTCCTGAAACAGTGTGTGTTAAATGCAAGTAACCATTGATTGAGCTGCATTGAATCTGAGGCATTTATTTATAAGGAAACCTAGGAGGGGTTTGATACTTGTAACTTGGTTTTGACATATTTAATGCATTTCTGTTGATTTTTGCAAGCACTAACTGTAGAAAGTGAGCTTTAAGGGGAAACACGTCGGTCTGGTCTACATACAGCTCTTCTGCAGTGTTGAAAGTGCAGTTTTACTAGTACAGAAGTGCTTGTCATCAAGCTGTTACTTGGTAGACAGATCAGATTGCCATGAGGAGAGAGAGGAATGGGACAGAAGAACTTGGTAAATACCAATGAAATCCTCTTATTTAAACATTTAAAACCTTTTATATCCATTTCTCTGCAGGTCCCTGCTCTCTCCAAAGTTTTCTAGCTATACCAGCCCCAGCTCATCAAAAGCTCCTTTTCAAACACAGTACCTTTTTACCAGGGTGTCTGTGTTGCTGTGCTTCTCTTCCAGAGCTGTTTTCATCTTCTTTTTCCCCTTCCTTCTTTTTCCTTGCTTGTATCCCAACTCCTCTGCATGCTGACATCTTTCTTTTACCCTCCCTAAGGCATTGGCTCTGTTTTATATGTGACCCAGGTCCCTCCCCCTCAGCATCCTCTAGAAAATGGTCAATTGGACCCAGCTGCCTGGGTTCTCCATGTGACAATGCTCGGGCTGGAGGAGGCCACAGAGGTGTCTGTTACTGGTGTAGCTCCTTCCCTCTTTGTGTAGCTTTTGCCCTCCTAAGCTCTCCTGCTGTGATTGTTCTGCAGCTGGGTGCTCAGCCTGAGCCTGGGTGCGGGATACGAAAGCGCAGGCACAGGGGAATCCTGTGCCGCCTTTCTCTAATGTGTGTTGTAGGTGAACTGGAATGCTCTTTTCAAAATGATGGAACATTGAATTAACAGAATACATGTCTGCAAAGATACAGCTACAAAACCTCCCTTTTCAGACAGCCTGGTTAAGGCAGATGTCCAGTGTGGAAGTTGGCAGGAAAACAGCAGCTCCCATTTTTCAGCTTTGGTAGGCTGTTGTTTGTAGCAAAATGAGAAACTTCAAACACCTGCACAATGTCATCAGATCTTACCAATGTCTAATGATATAAACATTGTCTTAAGTTCCAGCATGTTTTCTTGTTGATTTGTGTTGCTTGATCCTAATAAAAGCATGTTGTTGGTAGTTCATGTGGGAGTGCCATGAGATCCTCCGTTGGAAGGCACTGAAGAACTGCAGAAATGGCATTCACAAGCAGACATTCAAAATGCCAGGGTTTAAAGAAGTCTCTCCATTCATCTAATAACTGTTTTCTGTAGTATTGATCAAGTGGCTGACAGTCTGGAAGTTCTTGTAGAGCATTTTACTACCAAATTAACTGTGAAGTAGAGTAGCATTGACTGAAGTGTTTGGTGCTGTAATTCTTGACAATAGGCATTGACATTTTGTCTTGCAAAGAAAAGCTATGCAGTTCTCTTAACTAAAGAAGGTCATGTTTTTCCTGTGCCCCAACAATACCTGCACATTTACTACACAGATTGTACTACTGAAAGTCATCTTCTGAATACAAACTGCACTAAACTCAGTCTGCTGCAGAGAAATCTTATTTCAGGCCTGACCTAGTTACAGGCAGCTCTTCAGAAGACTGATTGTAGAATTCTTCCTTTGCGTGGTAAATAAATACTGTGAGATTTGAAATCTTGAACATAACTTTTAACCTGATTTTTTTTCACTGAAATAAACATCTTGACTCATCCCTTCATTGAATAAGGTGTACGCTTTGACCACAAACATTGTTTTAGGTTTAATTATGTTCCAATACTGCAGAAAAGCAAAGTACTTTACCTTCAAAACTATGCAAAATTTGTGTGTAGTGGTATCTGATGCAAAGACAAGAATTCTTGAATTTCTGTGAACCTGGTTTTAGGCCATGAATGAACAGTGTTTCTCCAAGTAGCAGCGGTGTGGTTCAGGTATGTAAAATGTGGTTTCAATGTAGCATACTGACCATCCCAAGCTGATTGTAACCTCGCTTCAAAATGTGTCTTGGCTATTTTACTATGAGACAAGTATTTTCATATAAAGACTGCATTGGATCAGTGTGTGTTTCTCTTTGAAGGACTCTGGAATCTCAGTTGCTTGTCGCTTGCTTACACATGTGCTGTCGTTTTATGAAACCTCTTAAATCTGAGTGATAATCTTATCAGTGTAAATGTTCTTGGGCGTGTAAGGTAACCTTGATATGAAGCATGAGAGCCTACAAGTGATGGCTTCAATCTATGCACCATTAAAGTTGTCCTTGCTTTGGAACTAGGAGCTGGTGTAATGACCTGTTGCCACAGTAGTCAACTATCACGAAAGGCTTGGCTTCCTCCTGCTGTGTACATGTGTATATAGACATTGAAGCCTCTGACCAGTCTGAAAGTTTAAATGAAAACTGTTTTAATCAGTGTCCATCACTGGATAAGCGCTTATTTAATTCATGATTGTTTACAAATTGGGAAAGAATAAACAAAAGGGAATATTCTGTTTGGGTTGAGGCTCTGAAGAGCCTGAGCATTATTTTTGTAAAGGGAAAAACAGCATTCTTTGTGCCATTTCATGTGCCTGTAAAGTAATTTTTTATATTGTATTAACATCCTGGGAATGAATGGGCTGCCTTTGTTTTCTAGTCCAGTTTTCAAGCATTTTCCTCAATACCTGCATTTGAAAGTGAGACCTGCCTAAAAGACTGCCTTTTGGGACCAGTGAAAGCGTTCCTGTATAGTTGTCATTTTCTGTTTATTTGTGTTAAAGTGTATTTTGGGACAAGGATACAATTAATTGCAGTGGGAAAGGTGGCCTTGTATTTGAGACAGTCTTCACTGTGTAAACTTTTAAACACAATATGTAATTTAAAGACCATGATCTTCAGGCAATAATATTAAGTGTAAGCTTTTAAATTTTATTTTGGGGATCATAGCTTGTTTTATTTTTTGTGCTATAAGATTAACAGTATTAAATGAATTATATTCTTAGAATATACGGAGTGTCTTTTCTTAAGATTAGTGCCTTTTTGATTTCTTACTCCACTTAATTCATAGAACTGGTCCCAACATCAAGCCACTGTGTTTTTTCCCCAAGGCCCTGTTTGTACAGTCTAAATAAAACTTGCCTCAACTTACAGTATTATTTGTTGTCTTTAGTCTGAGACCCTCAACAGTAACAGCAGAATGTTGAAGCCCTTACTCTGTCCTTACAATGCCCTGTTCTGTGGTGAACAGAGCCTGCCAACTGAAGTTTTCCAGAATCAAAGGAAGAATTAAGCAGGAGAAAATGCTGTTGCCAGGCTGAATGATACTCTCCTGTTCCATCCTCGTGCCTCTTCTCAGACAATACTGCTGGGCTCTGGAGGTTCAGATGAAAAAGCTGCATCTCTGGTGACACAGATTCCCACTGCCTCCTCTGCCCCGGCGCCCGACACGTCCGTGCTCTTCCTGCTCTCCACCACTGTATTTATTGTGCTCTTTGGCCCAGGCCTTTAAGGGTCTCTGGAAACCATAACTTTTGTTTACTGTGATGCCCTTGACTGTGCTTGTAAGAATGACTGGTTTATGCAATGGTTTGAATTTCACTTATTATTGGTTGAATAACTAAGGTGTAACCTGTGCAGGCACTGGAGAGCAGGGACTGCAGCTCTGGCCCCTGCCATGAGGTGCTGGTGCAGAACCAGCAGAACCATCAGAACCATCTGTGTTTGGAAGTCAGAACCCACATCCTGGTCATCTACTGCCTTTTCAGTGAATCCAGATCAATAGTAACTTAACTAAAAAGGGTTTTTTCAGTTAAATCATTAACAAAGTGTTGATACTTGAGCTGATCCTGTATAGGAGGAAAACTTAAGAAGAACATCACCCATGCAACTGCTGCGAAGGAGAAGCCTGCAAAGCTTGTATTGGTTCCCTGGACTCTGTAGGTATGGTGACAGCCTCATGTTTGTCTTCTCTGGAGTACAGATTTCCATGTGATGTTAATAAACATTCATAGCCAACTCTGCATAGTGTCTTATCATCAAATAGCCACATTTGGCAAGTTGCGTTTTAAAGATAAGAATAGGTCAGATACATTCAGTGGGCTTGGTAATCATGTTTCAGGCTAAAAAGCAAAAACTAAAAGGAAGCAAGCAGTAACTCAGGCTGGGTTTATTTGTCTTACCTGCATTCAGGCTTCCACAAGTGCAAATCCAAAGTAGTTCAGTTACTTCAATCCAACAACAGGCAGCACAAGGCTCCTATTTTTTAGTGCAAGCTGGGGTCAGCTGGGTTCATCAGTTTCTCACTGATTTATTTAAAAGGTTTTCTTTCTAAACTGGTGTGATGTCAAACACCCTTTTAGACATACCCAGAGGTGTCTGTTGGAGCTTACACCAGTAGTAAATACACCTAAATACACCAAATAAGCTACAGCCACAGCAGAACACAGTTCCATTTCAACATGATTCTCCAGAGTGTGGAATGTGCACAGATGAAAAGCTCCGGAGGTTCACACTCACCTTAAGAGGAGCCATACTGATTTTTGCCCCCCATATCATCCCCTCTGCCTTGTTTTCTAGAGGACAGGTCAGCTGCTCCTGTAGCAGCTGTTGGAACACCAGTCACAGCTCAGCAGGGAAAGGTAAAGCAGTTCTGATTTCAGGAGCCCTCCATCCCCCGACTGCGAACCGGCGGTCGCTGTGCGAACAGCTGAGCCCCACTGCAGCAGGGCCGCGTGTGCGGGGGGGACAGGCCGGCAGCAGGGCTAGAAACCATCACAGCTGTCCCAGGGTGAGCCTCCTGCTCTGAATGTAAGCCCTGAGAGCTTGCCGGGAGCCACAGCGGCACCGATTGTTGTGACTCACGCCGAATGCTGTGTGCCCACCCTGAGTCAGGCTATCCACGCTCTGCTCCAGCTGCCCGCCCTCCGGGAGCAGCCTGCGAACCCAGCGCCCGGCACCGTGACTCAGCCCGTGTGCTTCGGGGGCTCCTGCTCCAGACTGCCACAACTGCGCTGTGACGGTGCTCAGCGGGGATGGCTGCCCCTCGGTGCAGCCTCACCTGCGGCAGATCCATCCCGCTGCTCCCGAGGCAGCCAGAGGCGATGGGGAATTAACGCGGTGCTCCCCTCAGTTAACCTTCCCAGCACCTGCTTGCTTCATTCCAGGCATTTTGTAACCAGAACCCTCCCTGCACGCGTTACTAGTCTAACCCGCCGCTGGCACACCAGACAATTGGGATCAGAGCTAAATCTGGGCTATCCACAGGGAACTGGCTCCCGCTTTGTACGTCCTGGCTGGTCCAACAAGGGCAGCTGAAAGTCAGCGCTGAGAAATCCGTTCCCAGCATTCGGTCTAGAAATGAATCACTAAAGCTCAAGTGAAAGTGTGGATCCAAGGGACTGTTAATCCCCCTCCACTGCACTGATTCCCAGTCTGTGCTAGCCAGTGAATCCTCTCCAGACCCTCAGGCAGGAGCAGCTCTCGCTGGGCTGTCAGAGGGCAGCAGGGCTAGAAGGGCAGTGCTGAACATGCTGCTTTGCCTTCCCCCAGCTGCCCCTGTGCCCAAAATCCAACTGCTTTGGGGGGAGTGGCAAGTCCAAGGAGAGGATGCTGTTTTGAACAGACAGAAGGGACTGACATAAGTGAACAACAGGAGTTGGTTTGAAACTCTTGGCACTCGACTCCTTTTCAGCCCACCACCAGTCAGCAGCCAAGCTGGAGACCCCCAGGGATGCTCCTGACAGAAGTGACAAACCCAGCCAGGCCTTAGAGTGCACTGCTGCTATCCTTGTCATAAAAAATACAAAAATCAAACTCGCCCATTTTTCATTACAGGGAAGTGATGACCCCCTGTATTCCTAGACTCAATTTCCACATATTTTAATGTATTCTGTTACTTTACTACTTTGATCTGGATTATGTGGTTCAGGGGCTCTCATGGGGACTTCTACCTGCTGAATCCACTTCTGTTACATTAGACCATCTCTTCTTTCCCCCTCTTCTTGTCACCAGTGATACAATTAATCCACTGACCTTGAAGAGAAAGAGCTTTTCTCTTTCCAGGTATCGCAGCTGGTGCTCTGGCTCCGAGTCTGCAGTGAGGACGGATACACAGCTCTGGGCTGGATTCCTGCTGAGCACCAGCCTCATGCTCTGCAGGGCACAAAGGAAATGTAATTCATCAGGCTTGGCCTCCGTTGTGTGAGGAAGAGCCATAGCCCACAAAGATCCAACACCCCCTGCTGTGCCCGACTACCTGGAATAGCTGTGCCTACTCGGCACTTTGGAGAACTAGATCTAAAATTAACAAAGATCATTTCCCTGCAAGAAATAGCACCTTGGCCTGGACACGAGACACATCAGCAGGAGTCTGAAACAGAAAGGCTAAAATTAACTCAGGTCTGGGATTCTGCTGAATGCGCTAACACAGGTCTGACCACCACATCCAGGATAAGCAGCACCACTGGAAATCTCTGGCCAAAATCATCCCTAACTGCAGGATGTACTCCAGCAGTGACAAAAAGGTTATGAAAAGTACTCAGTAGCAGCTCCTGCCTGTATGAGGCTCAGTGACCCACCCTCACCATCACTAGTGACCATCTGATTGAGGCAGAGGGGGGTGATGGCATGGGAACAGCTCTCTCATGGTACTGGATTTCCAGCAAGGCTTTATGCTGTACAGCAGAAGCCCACAGACCTCCACAGGGTGTTTGTGAGATCAACACCAGCAAATTTAAACAGACAAAAATAAAGATACATTGGAGAGCAGCCTAGGAACAGAAAGTGTGCACTGTCCCTAACAGAGCAGTAAAGATGTGGGATTTGCATCCATCAGCCGTGCAGGGCTCACGCCTGCCTCACTGCAGTGCCCTGATTTCAGCCCGTGCTGCAGCCCCAAGGCAGCGCTGCATTGGAACAGCTGTGGAAAATGGAGGGGGGTGGAAATGATGTACCTGGAGAAGGACAGGCTGATTTAACACCCCTCCCTGCTGCCAAATGCTCTGTGGGCTCTGCAGTCATCACCCAAAATAGAGGCACAGTCTGTGCCTCCTCCAAGAGACAGTCCCTGCGGGAAATATATCAGGGCATTGCTTGGGGCAGTGGTTTCCTGCAGGAACCACCTCGGGAGATGCCAGCACCATGCCCCGCTGTACCTGGCTCCTTCCCCTCTCCCCCACCATTCAAGCTGCCTGTTGATGCTTGTTACAGCCTGGAAACACAAAACACAGGGCTCGACCTAGCAAGGAACGTAGGCAGGGTTTGGGCAGAAGGAAAGAAAGGTCCTACACTGACCTCACAAATCCACCACATGTGGCTGTCACCTACTGTTCAAGACACAAGGGGTCCCTTCCTGGCAGAGGTGAGGGCTCCAAGGCAGCCCCTGTGACAGCCTTGTCTCGCTGGGACCAGACACACTGCCCTGGAGCCACCTGCACTTCTCAAGCAGAGACACATCTTCCCCATGGAGAACAGCTCGTCCCAGGTAACCACCTTCTCCTCCCGTGGTTTTGCTGCCAGGTCCCTCTGAAAACGTGAGCTGCTTCAGCCCCAACTTGCCCAACACAGGCTCCTGTCAGCACCTGAGCGAATCGTGCAAAGCCCTGGCTCCAGACACAGCACAACAGCCCCAGAGCTTTACCCTTTGTGCACTGTAACCACAAAGCAGCAGCACAGACGGTTTCTTGGCTTTCTGTTCTCCACACTGCTCTGGGATGCCCTTGCTGCAGCTTCCAAGCCTCAGCACCTTTGCAGCAACCCCCCTGCAGGCTGCCCCAGCTGTCCCCTCGCAGGTCACACGCAGTCACTGGGTGGCACTGTGCCCCTGCCTGTGCATGCCCGGCTCCAGTCTCCTGTGCTCGGGGGTGCCCGGAGGAACCCCCGGCTGGGCCAAGGGGCAAAGGGTCTCCTGGCCAAAGTGCACCCACGGTGGCACCGATAGAAACCCGGGGACCCCAGGAGCCCG
The DNA here is from genome assembly GCF_963513975.1 of Fringilla coelebs. Lineage (NCBI taxonomy): Eukaryota > Metazoa > Chordata > Aves > Passeriformes > Fringillidae > Fringilla > Fringilla coelebs. The sequence goes on along the minus strand of NC_140043.1, from coordinate 3,804,893 downwards.
CAGGGTTGTGACCCCAACTCCCAGGCTTCCCGCTGCCTCCCTGCCAGGGTCTCTGTCTCCCCACCGTGGTTATATTTTCATTACTGTGGCAAAAGGAGACCAACTGCACCCTTACAATAGGCCCCTCCATAAAACTAATAGGCCAGGCAATTGGGACAGGCCTGTGAAGTACTTTATAGTCTGGATGGAGGAGTTCGTGCCACAGCTCACAAGCTGTCCCAGCCCTACATCCCAGGGATCCCAGCGTTATTTCTCCCTATCATCCCCACTTTCAGCCTGGGAGCAGCAGGAGGATGAGCATGGTGCCCCCACAGCTGCTTGTCTTCTGCCACCCAGAGCCTCACCTGATTCCAGCAGCACAAGGCTCTTAGGAGCATCCATAAGAATCGGTTTCCTTTTTCCAGGGCACAGTGACACAGTTCTGCCCTGATTCCAGGAGATTTGACACCATCAGCACGTGTCCAGGGCCGGGAGGCTGGACCCAGCACTCGGCCAGGGCAGAGGCCAGGGAGGTCCTTTGTCAATGCTTTGCCATTTGCTTCATTTGCAGTTGAAAGCCAGAGGAGCAGAGCCCTTCTAACACTTCGATGGCAAAACCAGCTCAGCTCTGCAGAAGATCCTTCCCTCTACACTGACTGACAGCCCATGTTTGTTTGGGAAGCTGGGGTGACACATTTGGTGTAACCCAGAGCCCCATTTCAGAGGGTACCTGATGAGCTTTGAGGGACTGCTTTGCCTTGCTGGGACCTGGCCAGTCTCAATCCTAGAGCAGGGAGCTGGGCTCTGGCTCCAGCAGGGGCTGGCTGGATGACCCTGGGGACAGCAATAACCAAACAGAGCAGCCACTGCCACCTTCCCTCTTCCTGCTGTGTAAAAACTGCCCGAGAAAAGCCTCCTTTAATCGCTCCCCCTACATTAGACCTTCCAGGGGAAATTAGCACAAATGCAACACCAGTGGCACCAAGGGAACAGACCCTGAATGACTTGGAGGGAGGTTAATTAGTTTGTTAAAATCCTTCTCCCTTTAGTTGCCACCTAAAGCTCCAAGCCTTGACAAACTGTTGGGAAAAAGGGCCTCTGCAGAAAATCAATGCTCTTTAGAGGTAAGTTAAAGATCCTCCAAGGAGCATACAGTTGGGAAATAAAGTGGAGAAGAGTATTTCTCCACCATTAGGGTAGAAGATGAATGTTAGATGGGAAAGCAAAATGTTTCCAGGTCTCCATAAAAGTTAGAAGGGAGACAAAGAGCCCATTTCTCCCCCTGTGGTTTATTGTCTTTAATCTCTTTGCCTTAGTGTCCCCACCTACCCTGCAACAGAGATGCTGAAAAGCTTTAACTGGCTTTTGCAGAACTGATTCAGGATCCCAGATCCTGAGTGCCAAATATGTGCCAGGTGTTACTGCCTGTCCCTTCAGAGGACAATGCCCTCAGTGCCGGAGCTGCTGGCACACGGGTGTGCTGGTGTCAGGAAGAAAGCCCCACAGCCCCTTGCAGACAGCTGCCCCCTTAGATTAATTTAATAGATGACTGCATTGACCCCAGAGAATTTTGTACAGCTCCCAGCCCACCACCCCGAGCACGGTGGCACCAGGAACCTGTCACAGAGCTGGTGTGTGTGTCCATGGCAAGACGTGCCCCTGCCAGTGCTTCTGCTACTTCCACTGCCACTGTAGGGCTGTGGTGGCATGGCTAAAGCACAGTGCTGCAGCTCAGTGACTGCCCCAGGCAGCACTTTGGGACTAAAATTTCCTTGAAAATCTGGTTTAAAGTTGGGACTAACTTCATTCAGTCACCACACCAGAGCTCTGTGCTGCCCTGTGGAGGATGGAAGGGCAGACAGTTCCAGCTCCAGAACCAAGTCTTCTTTAATCTAAGGACATTGTTTCTTTGCTAGACACGATGAGCTGTGTGCCCTGCCTTCTATTCTGTCCACTGATGTTTGTATTCCAATAGCCTCTACATCATCTGATTCTGCCCAGCTGTCTAAAAAAATCCCAAAACAGACAACATCCTGTATACCGCTGGGACCTCTTTGTCAGAGCCTGTGAACTCATCTGCATCCAGCACCAGGATGGATTGAACAAACTGAAGCAGTATTTTATTGCTGAAGCATAAAACACGGGAATAAACAAGCACCAAAGTGCTACTGATCATTAAAACCAGATGGGAGCCCATTTACTGCCTCCAGCATCGAGGTGCCACGGCTGCTCCGCTGGGGCCCCCTTGAAATAGGAAACCCAGAGCACCATCTGGGAGGTGCTGGATGGCAGTGGCTACAGGCAGCCCCTGCAATTCCAGCCTGGAGTTATCTGCTCTGTGCCCCCACCACCACTTCAGGGATGACCAAGGAGTGTCAGAGCTCTGAGTCCTAGCTCCAGGAATGCAATCACCCCTGTAAGGTTGTGCCGACAGGAAAATGCCTTGGGAGGGACAAGCAGCCCTTCCAGGGCCAGTTCCATTGTCCAGGGGGGTGGGATGGGGACAATCACAGGCTGAATTCCCACACACAGACCAGGGACTGGCAACATTTCAGTAGCATTTGTTCAGATGCACATCAGAGAGCCATCAAGGGTTCCGGTCATTCCTGTGCAATTCAGCTCCCACATGGTGGATCATCCAAGGCAGTCCAGGTCTGACCCTCTTCCTTACCAACCAGTGCTGTCTGGCACGGGAAGCAAAGTGCTAAGGTTGGGAGAAGCCAGAGGCTATTTCCTCTCCTTCCTAATTAGCACACCCACCACAGATAAGTACCCAACAAGAACACTCCCAGTCTGTCTACTGGAAACTGGCCTCCAGGAACAGCTCCATCCTGAGTACCCCCAGCTGCAAGCTGAGCTCAATCCCCTCCCCAGACCGAAGCTTTGCACTTTCGTCTCCAAGTCCCATCTTCCCGTGGCAGGGAGCCCTCTCAGCAGCCAAAACCGGAGCACGGCATGGGGCCAGGGACGGATTCCTGGGCAGCCCGAGAGGAGATGCAAATGGAGCGGGAGACTGCTCGAGAAGCAGAGACAGACAGATGCTTTTACACTTCAAAGGGAACAGGGCCCTGTGAGGCTTTCAGGAATACGCACAAATCGATAGACTCCTTTCAAACACCGAGCACATTTGCTCAAGTGTGAGGCAATTATTCCCTGAGGACGGAGGCAGGACAAGGCCATTAACAGCCATACGGGCAGGACTGGGAACATGCTGCGGCTCCAGGAGGAGCGCCAGCCCAGCCTGGGGGGCAGAACACCGCTCTGCTGGCCGAGCTTTCTCATCCAGGATTTACAAAATGCCCTCGTGTCCCCAGGGGCTCTACACGGAGCACATTAATGTCATTCAGCCTATGTCAGTGCAATGCTCAGCACATCCTTTTGGTGAACGGCGGGTTTGATCACATCCCCTCCACTGCTCTAGTTCACTGCCTTTATCCCTGGAGAGCTGACTTTAGCCTACTGAAGCAATTCCCATTTCCCCCTCACCGAATGCTGCTGGGCAGAGCCTGAGTTGCTCTGGAGAGCTCTGTCTCTCCACTGAGCTCCTTCTAGACGGCAAAGCAGAGCCCAAACCAGATTGTGGGGGAGCAGAGGGCTGGCTGCTCAGCGTGGGGACAGACCTGGTGGTGTGACAGGAATCACGCCTGACTCATCCCTGCCTGCTCCGCACCAGCACTCCACGCAGATCACCCTTAATGCACCATCTCCCGGCAAGGACTGACACTTACAGAGACCACAGGTGCCCCTGCTTTGCGACCCCACAGATGGGAGCTGGAGTGACAGTGCCAGCACACAGGAAGTCTCTCCTGTGAACAGCTGCTGTTTTACATGTACAGTCATACTTGTACAACGAGAGGCAGAGATACTGAAAGTGAGCAGCGCTTTATGCCTGGTGCATGACTGATGGGAGTGCCTGTCCTGTATCACTGGCTGCCCACTCTGCTTTATGGAGGCACATAATTTACCCTCTTCAGTAAAAATAGAGGAGGAGGAAATAAAAATCTCAGCATGTCCCCAAAGAACTGTAGGAGATTAAAATTAAATCTATCCATTACACTCACCAAGCAGGGCGCTGTCTGGGCAGGAACACTGTAGTTGTACACCTGCATGTTCAAAGAAAAGAAATTGAGTATTAGAGAAGTGTCAGAGGCAATCCAGCACCCCACAGCAAAGTGCTTCAGGTCATAAAACAAACTCACATGACTTGGAAAAACAAAAAAGAAATAACACTAAACTAAGCTGAACAGCAACACTGCTGAGCACAGCTGCAGCACCCCTTCTCAACCCTGCATCAAAGGTTTGCTTCACCCTTGGCTAAAATTTTGTCTGACACTTCTGCTCAGGCCCAGATTTCATGAACACTTCTGGGTTTGTTCTGGGACGTGCGTGTCGTGTGCTGTGGGGGAGAAACACCTTTCCTACTCCCTTCACTGAGTCCTGTAAGCCTGTCCCTGTGTTCCTCCTGTTGTACTGTCCGGAAAGCACATTCAGCTCTCACTCACTACAGCTCTGCAAGGCAGGACAGTCAAAAGCAGCTTACCTGGAGGAGCAGGGGGGCAGGCCAGCAGCAGAGGGCTGGGAGCAGAGCCCCGGAGGCAGGACAGGCCTCCCTCACAGGTACTGCACTGCAGCAAGCAGTGGCTCTGAGAGCGGCTGTGCCCAGAGCAGCTGAGGGACACAGAACAGCCCACCCCCACCGGGATCCAGACAAGTGCCTCCATTCCCCAGCCGGCCCTGCACAGTTTTATCCCTCTCTCTTTGCTCTTGGCCACTCACTCAGTGAGTACCTGGAGGCCAAGGGCAGGCAGGTACATGAAGCTGCAGGGCGGGCAGCTTGGGCAGCAGGGATGAGGCCCGGAGCCGCTCCAGCGGCCCACAGCAGGTGACCGGCACTGCTGGTTGCTCCGGCCAAATGCTGCCTCCCCCTGCTAAGAGGCTCCGCATGGATCCCACCCTAGGGCTTGGGAATTAAGTGGATTTTAAGCTCTGCAATAAAAACCCATTTGACTTGAAAGAATGTTGTTATTCCTGGGAGGGGGTTTGCGCTGCTTGCTTTAAAGTGAGCCGGTACTTGGGCTCACCAAGGAAATGCGCGTCGCTGTCTCCTGGGGGCTCAAGGAGCACCACGACAGACGGCCCATCCCGGCAGTGGGCTCAGCCCAAAGCAAGCCAGGAGTCCTGCCCAGCACCAGGTGTTACAGGAGGCCCAGCCCAGCATGGAAATGCCGCTCCCCCTATCTCCTCAGGCCTCTCTGCAGACCGGGAGCCTTCTTGGCCCGCTCGGAGCCCCGCGGGCCGGGCAGGCCCTGCCCTGCCCCACACGCGTGAGGGCTCGCCCCCGCTCCGGGTGCCGGCCCCGGGGTGGAGCTCGGCCAGCGGCACCGTCCCGGAGCTTGCTTCGCACCAGCCCGGCATATCCTTGTTCCTGCAGCACCTGGAAATTAGAACAGCTCTTAGTGAAACCAGCTGGAAGTTGTTTCTGCAGAGCCAGCGCAGGTCCAAGCGCAGAGGCCTCGGCCTGCGGGCCGGGCGGGCTTGCCGTGTCCCCGCAGGGCTGTGGGCAGAGCTGGGAGCTCGCTGTGCCGCAGGGAAACTGCCGAGCCTGCAGCTGCCCGGGCAAGAACCGCAGCATCGGCAAGAAAGCATTTTTCTGCCATTCCCATCTGCATTGAAGCAGTATCAGACAAGGCTTAAGCCTGCAAAAACCGGTAGGAGAAACCAAAATAAATCAAGATCTTGATTTTCCCATAGGAAATTTACCTAGATCCCATTTATAGTCCATTTGCCCTCCTCCTTATGTAACTTCTCTGCAGGAGAGGAGCAGAAAACACAGAGAAAATAAACAATTTGCTGCAAAGAATTGGTGCAAGAGCCTGACTCACATCTAGCAGTGTGAGCAGATAACCTGAGGCTCACTGAACACACTGTGGAGAACAATGAATGCTGAAATCAACAGCGTGTCACGCATGTACAAACTGGCCCCAGGTAACATGACTAAAGCACAGCACGTTGTGCTTGAGAAAGATGCACAAAACCTACACTTTTGAGTTTATTTTATTAGTCTTAATGGCCTGACTTCCACATGTCTCATTTCCTTTTATTGAAGCTGTCAGAGGCATTACATTATCTCACATGCGTGCAAAACCAGCATTTCAGTCGAGCTCATACAGATTTGAAATGCCACAGCTGAAGAAAACAAGCCAGTAGGAGCTGCACAGGGAGAGGGGGCGGGAGCGGAGTCCAGAGCACACCTACAGGCAAAATCTCCCAAGGCTTCCCGAACAAGCCGAGCGCAGTCTCTAATCAGAGAGAAAGGATAGGTACTTTGCAAGCCGGATGATTCACTGGAGAAGGGCGAGCAGTCCTGTTGCAACAGAAGGCTGATGAGTAATTGATGGCTCGTCCTAGGCACAAAGCCGAGTCTTTTACCCCAGTGCAGAGCCGTCTGCCAAACCAGCTCTACCGACAGGCCCAGCGGGCAGCAGCACCTGCACTGCTACTGCAAAGGTTTGAAAGAAACAGCATTGCACTCGTATTTTCACAGGAATTCCCCAGTGCTGCCCAGCTGTCCTCAGTTACTCATGCTCACTGCAGCTTTTCATCCTCATTAGCGTTCTGTGACAGGGAAACACATCCCAGCTACAAAGATAAAGAAACAGATCCAACCAGGTAGCCTGTGGGGGATTCATCCTCTCTCTCTCTCTCGTGGGCATGCTGCTGGCAGCGATCCCATGCACAAAGTACCCCCCTCGGGGTCCCTGCACATGGTGCTCAAGGCACTCACTCACCTCCCCCGGCCATTCTGCTCCTCTCATTTCCAAGATGTGAAGGACGGTAGCAAAATTAACTACTAATGGCTAGAGACAGCCTTTTACAGCTAACCTGCCTTCACACAGCTGGCATTTGGACAGCAGGAAATGATGATATTTTGGTATTAACAAAGGCCTGCTCTACATTTTGTTACCCCAGCCAGATTTCTTTTTAAGAGAGTTGCTCACATCCACATGTGTGTCTGCACAGCAGGTACAAATCACTACTGGCCAGGGTGCCATCAGAGAGGAGGCACACAGGGCATTATGTACATGTACTGTGGCAAAGTCTGACCTTTATTTCAATGCTGTACATCCTCAAATCCTGGGAAGCCCAGGAGAAGTACTCAGCTGCTCTGCACATATAATAATTGTGGTACAAAGGCAGTTATTACAATTTAAATAAGAAAACAGTCATTGTAGCTGAGCCCACAAATTTACAGGGCTGCTTTTCACAGTAATTTTAACAATAACAACATGGCTCAACATCCCTACGCTATGCAGATGCACAGTGAGGAGCTGGTGCCCCAAAAACCTGGTGCACAGCCTTTCCTAGTGTCCCTGCACAAGGGTTGTGAGGCACAAACTGCACAGGTCTGCTCAGAGACAACATCTTGCTACACACACTCACACTCACACGTGTGTGCACACAGAAAACCATCTGGCACACAGGCTAAATGACACACCTCAGTGCCTACTGATGGCTGCAGGTCACACAGCAGCTATTAGTGTGACAGGAAAACATTCCCTAAATAACACTTAGGAGCATGTCTATCCTCCCTGAGAAGCAATGAGTCTGTGTCACCAAGTCCCCAGTGCCGGGGCCATCTGCACTTGGGCAAACAGGGAGGGCCTCCCCCTTTTAAGAGGAAGATGAAAAGAATCCCTGATTGCATGGCAGTGCACAGGCTGCTCCTGCCCCGGATGGGACCGCAGAGCAGGGAGGTGGAACCACTCTGATAACTTAACATGGACAGATCCTTGCAGACTCCCAAACAGGTGATAACTTCACACACTCACAGAGCAGTGCAGGAACCACAGCTATAAATGATAATCTCCAGGGGTGGCAGGGAGCGGGAGGAGTAAGTTCACAGTGGAAAATTTCCTTTCCCTCTAAAGGAAGAGGCTGGAGTGACACAGAGCACTGCTGTTCATGGCCCTGCTTCTGACAACCTTGGAAAGCCCCAGAGGAGCCCCCCATATTCCATGAACCACATCCCTCCACCTCCACAGAATGAAGAGTGTTTCACTGACCTCGAATCTAGGGCTGGCAGAGGAGGGATGGACACGGGGACAGGAAGACACCACACACAGCCTTGCTGCTACTTCTCCTGCAAGGAACAAACTCTCCCCTGCCTGCAGACTCTGCAAACTCTCCCCCTGCTGTGCTCCAGACACACCTTGTTGTGCATTTTACTCTCATCTGCTGCTGGAAGAAAGGCAAGACTCTAGCTTTATTTTGACTACACTGACTGAGGAAGCTGCTCAGAGTTCACCAGGATCGCTTGCTTTGCTCGCCTTTGCAATATTTTCTACAGCTTTTTGGCCACGTGGATGGCTTACTGGAAGTCTTCACCTCCTATCTCCTTGTACCAAGTCCCAGGAGGAAGGGATGTTGGAAACCGCCAAATGCGAGGTGCCAACACTGACTGCAAGTTCAGCAGCTCTTTAAATTCTGTTCTTGCAGACCTGTGGTTTCCTGCTCCTGCTGGGAAAAAAACCACTGCTCAACACATTGAGCCTGATCCACAATGACATGGCTCTGGCAGCCAGCAGTTCAACCACTGCTTGTGAAATATGGTGAGGGTTGTTGTGCAAGGACACAAGGAAGTGAAGGTGTCCCATGCTACTGCTTGCAGCAATACCTCTGCCTAGTGTAGGCAAAGCTTCACAAGTCCAACAGTAAATTCAATCTCATTTACAATTTTCTTTCAGTTTTTTCACTGAGAAGGGTCCTCCCATTCACCAGCAAGCGTAGGGGAACAGAGGGTACTGGCTCCACTCTGCCATGGTGCCATGGGCATGTCCTGGAGTTCCTTGTGTGTTGTACTCCGTGGAGAAGGCCGAGTAGCTCATTGCCCTGTACTGGCTGTGGGAAGGCACCACCCACTGCCCCAGGCCCTGCTCGGTGCCATAGGGATTGTACATGGGCGCCCGGGCCCCGGCTTTCCCCACAGAGTCCAGAGCCATGTTCACCACTCCTGTGTAGTCCTGGGGAGGAGGCAGAGGTGGGGGCAGAGGGGGCAGGTTGGTGAAGCCCTCTGGGAGCTGTTTGGAGTCATGCTCGGGCACCATGGCGAGATCCAAGGCGTGGCACCTTGCCCGGAAATCGTTCAAGGTCGCGGTGTCACGGCTGGGAAGTTGCTGGCTGTCCCCAGCTTCGTGGAACCTGGGCCCAAGGGCAGAGAGAAGAGCAAGTCAGACCTACCAGAGTGGAAAACCATGGAAAACCCACAAATATCCTCTGGGGAAAAGCAGAGCAAGCTCTTCCCCTTGCCTATTGCTTCATCTTATTGTCACTGTGGATTTTAGCCTAGGCCTCACTGTCAAACTTACAGAAAAAGGAAATGCCAGAGAAGGTGAGTCCAGACTACCTTAGTTCAGACTAAGTTCTAGTCTGAACTCATACCCAATTTTGCAATGAGAAAGGAAAAATGACTGGAGTCCTCCAACACTTCCTCCAAAGGACGGGCAAGCTCTGTAGTACTCAGAGCTGGCTGGGAGAGCACCTTGGGACAGAGATGAGCATGCCCAAAATCAGTGGGTTTGAACTAGAAGAGAAAGGCTATCTTTGGACCTATGTCCATGCTAATCTACCATCTCTCAACCACATGTGCTCTCCAACAGAAAGGGATCCTCCCCTCTTCCCAGCTGGCTGTTTTTCTTACAGAATGCCCAGCAGAAGAAGAGCAATCCCAACAGTTGAAGTGTGGCTGTGGAGCAGAAGGCAGCACTCACCGATATGTGTGGTAGGATGGTGTTGGCACCTGCTGCTCTCTGGCCACAGCCTCCCTCTGGTCAGCAGGCACTGGCGAGGCTGCAGGGAAGGCCTGGCTGCTGTTCTGCTCTGAGCCCCAGAAGGGATATCCACTGCTCACCACCACAGGGTTACTCTCTTCCTTCACGTCTACATTCTCATCCTTCTCAAAATCTGACTCAAAGCAGGGAAAAGAAAGAATGGGAAAGAATGAGAAAGGGGAAGAGGGAGGCAAAGCTCACAATGGTCTGTTGGCAGTTGCAGGGTGGTGGAAGGGAACACACAACCACCTCCTGCAGTCCTTCTGCCTTAAGGGAATAGCCCCTTCCAGCTCCTTTCTGCCCACATACTGTGGTGGTCAGTCCTGCCTGCCCTCTCTCCTTAGCTGTGCTACTGCAAGCAGCACCATGAGCTGGAGCAAGGAATGATTTAGCTTAAGAAACTTCCTGAGTATCATTCTCTGGGTTTGCTGTGATCAATATTACCACGTTCCTCAGCAGCAGGCTCCTTTTCCTCAGGCAGCTTCCTCTTCTGGCTCTTGGCTGGACTGGGCTTCTGGCATTTGGCTCGTCCTTCCCTGGAAAGAAACAAGACGTGGGGGTAGCTTGGATGTAAGCTTTTTGCCTAGATATATAGGCAGGGATGCTATTAGGAGGAGAAAGAAAATCTATAGCATTTTTAGAGTTTAAGTAAAAAAGAGTCAGTTTTGGCCTTTTTTCATCAGGAAATTTTTTTTTAAGGAGATTTTTTTTCAGGCATAAAATAACACAAAACAAAATCTCAGATATTTTTGTAACATTTTCTGCTTGGAAAAAACCTCCATTTTTTTCCTTCTCTATTGCCAGTCTGGGGTTGCAATTTAAGCTGTTTTTTTTCAACTCATCTACTGGCTGCCCTCAGACCAAGCAGGAGATCTCACTGGTATTGGATCCATCTTCCCTCTTGCAGACAAAATCTCCCCCTGGAAGAGACACTTTTCCACCCACAGGAAAAGAAGACAAGGGAGCCTCCAAATGTCAGAATCAAGCTGATCTCCAAGAGACCAAATGGTCTGCTGTGGACTCCTGTTATCACTGCTATTCACATGTCAGACTCCAGTCTAGCTCCAATGTGCAAGAGAGTGCAGGTCTCAAATTTGTCACACCTCCCACATTTCTGTAGGAATTGTCACCTCCCACTCCCCAAGTCTCTTAAGAAGAGGCTGCACAGAGGGACATCACTCCCAAATACAGGGAACTGCAGTGTGCACAATGCAGCAGGCTCAGCAGAACTGGCTGGTAGAGTTTTGTTCAAAGACCTTGGGTAAAATTCACAAGAGAACTCCAGCTAGAAACAAACTGAAATGAAAAGACAGTTTACCTTCGAGTGTTCTTCCCATGTTCACGGAAACCTTTAGCAAATGGATTGTTGTCAATCTTGAGCTTTGTAATCTTTAAATGAAAAGAACAAGACTCAGCATCACAGTGACTATTCCAAGACCTTCACCTGCATCACAAGATATTTATCACAAGAGATAAACTGTATTTATCACAAGAGATGAACGGTGTGAGGGTTTTGGACATGGCCTTGCCACAGTATCTCAGCTCTCCCAGCAACTCCCATCATGGATCAGGAACTGACCCACAGAGAGAAGTGACCCTGCCAGGGTCAGCAGGGATTTGGGTGGGACTCATCTGACTAGAGAAATACACAGGGTGAGGATCTGTACCTGGACCTGCAGCCATGCTTTTTAGTGCATTTGGAGTTCTGTGTCACTGACAGTGCACTCAGTACCATCAAAGTGCATGACTCATCACAGAGGAGATGTTTTCCACAGGAACCACAGTGTTCCTATTTCTTCCCACTGTTCACCACAGGTGCCCAGGATGAGCAGACAGGAAGGAGACACCTTCCTCTACAGGAATTTTACAGACAGCATTTCCCAGCGTGCCCAGAAGCAGAGCCTGCACACCGTACCTGCTCGTTCTGGTAGGCAGTGACAGAGGTGAAGACAGTCTCAGGGAAGCTGAACACCTGGAAGATGCTCCAGCGGACACTGAAGAGGTCATCGGCCTGCACGATGTGGAAGCGCGGCTTGTAACGGTGCATGGAGTGCAGGATGATCTGGGACACACAAGGGACAAGGTTTCCATGTGCCACCACTGCACATCCCCTGTGCAGACTCCCAGGACACCCATTTCCAAGCAGGGACTCCTGCTGGGATTGGTGTCTCTGCAAGCCCCTGCAGTGACTGCACAGACCCTGGCAAGGAGCTAAGGGGAGGGAGGAAGAGAGGGTACTTGGATATGTTTTAACTTCTACATCATCTAATTTCTCATAAATCCTGTTTATTTCTCACAAAGTTGATCTGCAATGAATTCCAAGAGAGCACAGCACAACCTACATGCCCATGTTGATCCAGAGTGTTGTTAGTGAGCTTCAGTTTTTGGAAGGAGACAGGTTCTTTCATCCAGTGGCTGCCAGGAGCTGGGGAATCTGGGTGGACATAGGTGCGACAAGGGAGCTGGGGTTCTGCTTTTCCAGCAACTTCCCACTGATCTTTATTCCACTGTGAAGGGAAAGACAGATATCTGGAGCTTAAAAAAATGTTCTCAGTACAGAAAAGGCCCAGCAAGTTTGCTTCACTGTCAATTCGGTGCACTCCTCTGAAGCACAAGTAGCAGACTCTGTTATGAGCCATGATCATGTTACCAAATCAGCTCCAAGTTTAGGCCTCATTTTTCCTCCCTTTCTCCCTATGGCTGCCAGAAAAGTTTGACATTAATCATGATTAAAACTGTACTGCTTACAATGAAAATTAGGTACCTTTCCAGCTGCTCCCCAAGCAAAACTGACAAATAACTCCAGAGAGACATAAAATCCATCAATTACTTCTGAACTTTGTCCAAAGAGAATTTATTTATCAATGTGACAAGTGAAGCATAAAGATTAATCTATTTCAAACAAAGATGAAAGGACAGCATAAATTCTATTATTTAAAGTACTTACCTTGTACCTGAAGTTATCCATTGGCACAAAATCTACCAGCATGAGGTACTTGGCATACGGGATTAAGCCAGAGACTTTGATTTTGCATTGAGGAAACATTCGTCTGAGGGAGAAATGAAAAATAGAGTATAATGGTTTCTCTGTACAGTGGCTGTTAATGATCAAGCAGCATGTCACATTTACTCACTACTGTGCAAGTATTCCTCCAGCCAGCCACTGACCATTTGTCCATCTCATTGATGGACTGCTTAGTCCTCTGGGTTTAGATGGGATAGACACTAAAAGGGCAGCAGTCACTGAGGGCCTGACACTGTTTCAGCTTTTGTTCTTCCAATTCCTCTAACACACCAGTGGGAAACTTGAAAGGAACTATTTGGAGGCTGTACGTAGTTGCTGGCCTGCTGCAGCCCTCACAGCCCTGGAGGATGGATTAAACCTGAGCGTGGGCAGAAGACGTGCTCTCATCTAAGAGCACACCCAGCTTTCTGTTCCCATACTCCCTGCCACTACTTTTAACTTCTGACTCTGCAAAAAAGCTTTGACAGCTACCTCCCTACCCAAAGGGATTATTCCAGCTCACAGCAGCTTTGACACAATACTTTACAGCTTCACAATTCCATCTTCTTTCACTGCAAGCTCCACGATCCATGACTCATTTATACTTCAGTGGAGTCTGCACACACAGATCTTTAAGAGTCTGGGCCATATTCTTGTCTGCAAACACAGACTCAAAGCCAAACATTTACTGCTCAACTGCTGCTGCCTGTGACCCAGGCAAAGGGAGCCCAGGGCACTTCCAGAGCAGCCTCAAAGTGACAGGAAGAACACCAGTGTGAAGTGGTGAGATAAGGGTACAGGAGTTTTCTCAGCACATCAGCCTCACAAGTGACCTTTTGCACTTCACAGTTTGGACTTCTATGACACCCTGAAAGTGCAATTCTTCTGCCAGGAATAGGAACATCTGCATAACTGGCTACAAAAGCAGTTTAAGGGCCACCATTCAAAAAACGATCACCTGGAGACTTTGCCAACAGCTTGGAGGGGTGTGGTGTGTGTGGTCAGCTGTCCTGTGCCCCTTACCTGCCAGATTTGGTGATGATCATCTCAGTTCCTATCTGGTGAAACTTCATCCAGAGCCCCATGTCCTCGAGGGTGACCACGATGGAGCTCTGCGGGAAGGGCTCCAGGCTGGGGGAAGGAAGGGCCTCACACGGCGCTTTCACGTCTGCAGGGAGAAAAGAGACAGTGACTGCAGACAGACAGGAGGGGAACTGACCCTGCTCTGGGCAGTCTGTGCCACTACAAACCTCCTAAAAACTGTTCCTTTTCTTCAAAGGACTTCTGTTACTTAGTAGGGTCAGAGGTAAGGAGGAGCCTTTTCCAACAGGTTTGGTTTTAGCTGGTAGGTCCTTTTGTAAGATCTGTGTGTTGTACCAACTCAGCCTAAATTCCAGTGTTACAAAATTCATGCTTGGCAGGTAGCCACAATCCACTGTGCTGGTATGATCAGGGTTACACAAAACACTTTATCAAGAGAATACAGTGAAAGCTGAAAGGACTGGAAAGATTTTAAGTGCACCAGTGGCTAATAGGGCAAAATGACAAGTAGGTGGTAGCAGAGGTGAAAAATGCTCCCAGAAGACAAAGATGAGGCAGATAGGAGCCCTAAATGTAAGTGAAGGCAAGAAAAGGAGGTGACAGAGATAGACTATGGACAGACTATATTCTGAGAAGAGAATGGCTGGTCTGAACTGGAAGTGGAGCTGGGCACCACTGATGAGCCTGTGAGAGGAGTGGAAGGTTCTCTTCAGTAACACACCATGGCAGTGCTGCAATCTGCCTGCTCTTCCTCTTTGAGGCACTGGAGCAACTGTGGGTCTGGGGAAGAGGAAAGAGAAACCATTCTGGAGGAACTGCCTCTGGTGTCAATGGCACCAATCACCTCTGCACAGCTATTTGGATTAAAAACCTCCTTAAAACCCCCAGCAGGAGCTCTCAGCAACATTGTAAGGCAGGCAAGATAGCTGCTACCCTGCTGAAAAGCCCAGTTCCATTTTAGGTCAGAATGTGACCCAGTACAGTTCTGGTGGGCTGAGCTCAGACCCAGCAAGGTTTAAGAACACTGCCCTGAGGAGGGGTGAGGAGCCTGCTCAGCAGGGCAGCACAGGAGCTGGGCTGTCCCCTCTGGGTGGTGCATTAGCAGCCAGCCACAGCTATTTGTTTAAAGAGCAGATTTTTCTGCCTCTCAGCCTGATCAGATTTTATTCAGAGCACAGCAGAAAAAAAGGGAATTTTTACCGTGTTACAGCTTTCCCGAGGAATGCCTTCAAAAGAGTATTCACAAAAAGTAGACAACTATTTTCAGAGAAATTAGCTTTTTTCACAAAGGGACATCTTTCCACCAAAACAACCCAATACAACTCTAAGTGGTTCTTCCCTCAGGATTAAGAAGTAGAAAACATTAAAATGTAATTTTGTCTGTTTGTAGAGGTCTTTAGGCATTTTAAAAAAAATCCTCTACCCTTTTTTCTGCTTTGATCCAACATTAATGAACTGGCCAAGAAGTGACACCTAGTTTGCTCACCAAGATTAGCCTGTTAACATCTTCTTACGAAAGCTTCCCCCATATCCTCTTGCAAAGACATGAAAGCTGCCATGAGACCATGCATTTGGTAGCTCAGTGCAGCACATGTATCAAAAGGAGTTACAATAAAATTGGGCTGATTTCCCACAGGAGCCATCCAGTCACAAATAAATGCAAACAGGTTTTGATTAGCTAGACAGATGCTCACTCCTTCCCCAAATGAATTTTCGAATTAACATTTCTTTAAGCAAATTCCAATGCCATTAAAAGAGACTACAAGAAGGCAGATCTCAAGAGTCTTTAGTGAGGGGAGATTTTCAATGAAGTCAAAAGGAACTGAAGTGAAAGGAGTTCAACACTGAATTAAAAATCAAAGGCAGATGTTATAATCTGTTTTTTACCACGAGTCCACAACACACCTGTAGGAGCACAATGCTGCAGGAGACAGGGACAATAAATGCTGCAGCTGAGGTTTGAAAATGCAGTCAATGCCTTTCACCGTGCAGGTTTGTGTGCACAGGCTGAGGCTGAAAAGCAGGACAAGATCAGTCTGCATGAGGACTGGAGCCCAGCAATGGTGTGAGCTGGGGAATGGATCCACTCAGCTGCTGTCAGCTTCAGCAGGACCCTGCAGGGATGGATCTGTTTGTAGGATTCCGTTTGCTAATTTTGTTTGGATTTTTGTTCCCCTCCTAGTTTGTGCCTGTGTAACTGATGGCAAGGCTCATGCACTCACCCTCCCACAAAGATGCCTGAGTGTCAGAACTATGACAGAGAGGTTTGGGCAGAGTGTCCAAGCATCTGAGTGGACCTTGTGTGAGCTGTACTTCTATGGTTTCCTCTTCTGCACAACTTGGTTTTCAAACCATTATTATCTGAAAGAGACTTAAATCTTTTCCAGCAGTTCTAGTTTTACTTTTTAAAAAATATTCCCATTATCATTGTGTTGGTAACACCATATGTTGCCTGTCCAAAAATATGTTCTTTATATCCAGATGAGGTTGAAAGGGAGGAAGCTGCTATGGTAAAGGCACTGAAAATTAAGAGATCTCTAATCTATTCTGTGCTTGATTTCAAGGTCCTTATACCAATAGGAGCAGCTTGTGCTACAGTTTCTGTATCTAGAATGAGCAGTACATAACTTTTTGTCATCTTGGGGACAGAAAGGAAAGAAGGAGAAATGTGAGACGATTTAGTAGTTTTAGGAGGAAGATCTCTGGATAGATGTTGGAGTGCAATTGCCTCACCTAAAGCAGTTCCTCAATTAACTTTCCCTTTCTGAGACAATGTTAAAATGTCAGAACATTTATTGCAGCCTTCCCAAAAAATGTGTAGGATAGGATTTGCAATACTGGGAAAACTCCAATAAGGGAAAAAGCTACACAAAAATCAGTTATCATTACATTTGTTGCTGTTATCTTCCAAGTGAAGCCCTACACTCACAGCTATCCAGCCTCCACCAGGGAGGAACACACATCAATATACAAAGCTTTCTAATAAATTCATCTTGCAAACAAGCAAAAAAACCCTCCCATGTTCTCTGATCTTCTCAATGTCAGCACAAACACCCCAACCCTCTGGAGGGAGCCTCATTTCTCAGACCCAGAGAGTTTTTTGGCAATAACAAAAGTATGATGTTTTACAAATGCAACAGCTTCATCTCTCAGATGCATCCAGTCCTCACCTGGAACATTTCTGCTGTAGGGGGTCATACACAGAAGCAACCCAGTAAGAAAATGAGCTGAATACTGCAATATTTGCAATCTTTATCATGAAAAATCCATAATTCAGTCTACTTTTCATTGCTGCTCTTTTGTTTTTCAACTTAAAATTCAAGTGGCAGAATGAATCAGATCAACACAGCAGGAACTGAAAAAACCCAAAACAGCAGCAAAGGTGGAAATCATCTAAATCACTGCTCATGTATTTTGCTCATGAACGAGATAACATCTTGCAGAGGAAGAACAAGGAAGCTGAGACTGCACAGTCACTTCTGATGTGCCTCTGATAAACTGGGCCAGGTTTGCTTTCTGATGTAGAGTAAAACCCCAGAGTAAATGCAGAGTTCAGCTGCACGGACAGATACAGCACCTCCTTGCTGGCCCTTAGAGTCCCAAGGCATCTCTGTCCTTGTGCCCAATCCAACCATGCTCCACACAGGAGAGATTAACAGCATGCTATGAGATGGACTGAAGGCAAACATAACGAAACCCCAAGGAAATCACAAAAATCCTGTGCTGGGCGTGAACCTGGAAGGAGGCCAGCTATGCCTGATTGGGGTTCATGCTTTCAAAGGACACAGGAAATTGGAAATAAAACCCAAAACCAGAGAGTTTGTATCAGAACTGTTATTAAAAATGTTACAAGTATTTCCAAACCTTCTGTGGCCATCAACCTGAAGAACCCAGTGCTTTGCAGACAATACACAAACAACACCTCCAGCCTTCAGATGAAGGGTCACACTGCACAAGGTGATGTGGGTAAGGGAATTTTGGGCACAATTGTGAGCAAGCCCTTAAACAAGATCTTCTAAGGCTCTCAAAAAAAAACCACTCAAATGCACAATTTTTCATCTACTCACATGAAAAAACCCAGTTTTTAAATCCTCTCCAGCCCCATGCACTTTTCTAAGGTGCTGCTAAGTCCTTCAGGAGCACTTGCTCCCTTTCTGGCATGAGTCTAGGATCTTTCCGTGCAGTAGAAAGGGAAGGAGTCCTTCACTTACCTGGTAAAGCTTGCATTTTTCCATGTACTGTGACGTCGAGGAGCTTGCAGGGCCAAGAGAGCCACCAGAGTTCTTACAAGGGGAGCCAAAATAGTCCAGTTCAAAAGCAGATCTGATTTCCTGAAGCAAGCACAAGCCCTTCCTTCCGAGATCCAGTGTCAAGAGTGAGCGGGGTGAGGATGGGACTCCAAGCACAGCTAGCCAAGGTGAGTTCCTGTTTTATGGAGGCTAATGAGCAGGGAGGAGCTTCCCGCCAGGGTTGTCCCCTTGCGAGCCTTTGATGTCCAAAGGGACAAAGAGAGGAAGGATCTGCAGCAATGGCTGGGGCTAGGGGAAGAAAATCAAAGAGAATTAACATGGCTTTGACATACAGGAAACCCTACAGGGGAAATGCACCTTGATTTACTGCTAACGCACTTTTAAACATATAGAGACAAGACTGAAAACATCAGTTCAGGACTTGGCTACAAAATAAAAACAAATCCCTTAAACAGCAAGCAGGGATAATTTCTCTTTGGCTATCCCATGGGTTTGTGATGATTCTCATCTTCAGCACACAGAATCATTCTACTCCTGATTTCTGGTATCAGAATCAGGACGGCATCCAGCTCCTTCCTTCCCAAGGGGGTGATTAACAGCCTGTGTAAAGTTTGCTCTCCCCGCTGGAATGCTGCAGCAACACATCCCTTCAGCCACTGATGCCTTCTCCAGCAACAGGAATGTGAATAGCAATGAACACATTTGATGGTACAACCTCACTCATCTGCCCGGGTTCTGCATTCCCAGCCTTGAGCTGCACTTCCTTTCTGGGAGGATCAGGCACTGAGGTTATGCCTTGCTCAAGGCACTGCTCTTACCCAGGGAAGGCTGAGCAGAAATCGAAGGGCTTGAGCATTTTCCCTTAATTAGTTTATTCTGCAAGTGTGACCATTAGCTTTTGTGCTTATAAGTGCTTACAAGTGCTAAGAGACAGCAATCAAGGTTCAAGCTCCAGGGCCCAAGACAGGCACTGCACCTCCTGAGGAAGGGGGTTCTGTGCATTCACACACACAAATGGCTGTGCTAACATTTACAGGACCAACGCGGTTAAAAAGTGGAGGTCAAAAGCAGGATATCACTCTGAACAGGCAGGGCTGGGTCCTGCACAGCAAATTTAGGAGCTCTGTTCATTACAAAGAACTTGCTAGAAGGGTGCAACTCTTTCACTGCCTAGACTTTTTCCAAATAAAACAAATGGTTTTTTGTATTTTGTCAGTGATGTTACTGGGACATTTGATCTTTAGTCTGACATATAAAAAACAAATTTTGAATTTATCCAGTGAGTTTCTACACCCAAACAACAAGCCTTCAGTTCTGTTTTTACTGCCTTTTGGAGCAGGCAATGCAAGGACATGCAGAGAGGACAAAGGAGCTTAATCAGAGCAGGGACTGACTCTCTTCCAGGGGTACATTGAATTTTAGGCATTCCAGGGCTAGCCAGGGAAAGAAAAGCCATTGCTTAGTGTGGCAAGGAAGAATGTTTTAAAGAAAAGGGTTGGAGAATTTGGGAAGTCCTGAGGAGGATTTTATAACAGGAGATGGTGGCTCCTGGCACCTCTGCAGGACCATCCATCCCTCTTAAACCACTGGCTAACACAGAAGACTACAGGCCTTTCTCCCTCAGGTGACTTGGAGACATCCAGAGCTGTGGAGTCTCAGCATATTGAGGAGAGGAATACCATGTGGTGGAGAAATGTCAACTTGTGGTTCAAATGGAAATTATTTATTAAATACAGGGAGAAATAAATCAGAAGGGAAAAGGTCAGCTGAAATGGTATCAAGGTCAGATCTCTGCTTGGGCTTGCACAGCCACTACCAGACACAAACAAAATAGGATGCAGAAATGCTTTTTTGCTCTGCTACCAAAGGAAAGCCAGCATTGCATCTGCTCCCCCCTCCATGTCCTGCTTTCCTAATGCTAGTATTTTAATTGTAGAAAGCGGAAAAAGACAACCATAATCAGAATCTGAAAAGGAAAAATAGAACAAAAATTGGGTCAGATTCAAGCTAGCAGCGAGATGAATCAACATCCCACACAGTCAGAAACTGCACAACAGCAGCAGCAGCTCTGGGAATTTCAGACTTCACCTGACAGGAGCGTGGGATGTGTATCATGACTTACTGCTGCTTCCACAAAGGCTAGGAGCTGGTCTCCTGCTGCCACTTCATTTGCACACTGTGTATCAGCATGTCTGGGGAACAGCACATTTGCTGCAAGCACTCAAATCCTTTTGGCTTCTCCCAGCTGATTGATGGGGAAGGTGGAGCCATTAATTACCCATGACTAGTTAACAATCAGCTTTCTCCCAGCCATTCTAGTTGCACTGGAAATGTTTTAAAAGTGAAAAAAAAAAGTGAGTTTGTTACTATTGCTGGAAAGCCTGGCTAATAGGAGCAATCCCCAGGAAATTCATCCCTAGCAAAGGGGGAATTTAGCACATTACCCTCATCTGTCCATCCATGGAGAGCCCTCAGGCAGTTTGATGGGAAGTCAGAGGTGGCTGCGCTGGTGTCTATCAATTCACCGGCAAATTGGAGGCTGAGAGTATGGAAAGGGATGGGAGAGAGAGTGGATGTGACACGTGTAAGTCAGTGACATACAGGGCTCTGCTCTGAGCCCATTTCAGCAGCTGAGCCCAGCTCTAACAGCAGGCTCTGCCCTATGCTGCAGGGATGAGCTAGGGCAGGAGGGAGGGCATGTGTGATGACAAAAGCACAGGCCAGGAGCTTTTGCTTTGCATCTCTTTGAGAAGCTGATTAGAAAGAAACATTCCCCTCTGGGTTTTGTAGTAAGGCAAATGTTTTCTGGCATTTCTCCCACCTTCAGTGAAGGTTTAACCCTTCCTGCTCAGCAGGACCCTGCAGGGAGCTGCTTTCTACACAAGCTCTCCAGCACAGCAATACCCTGCCATCCCTGGCTGCTGCCTGGGGCTCCCAGGCTGCTGGAGAACAGAAAAGGCGTCAGGCTTTGGCTAAGGGGGCTGGAGTGGCACTGCCACCTCTGCCCAGGCAGAGTTCCCAGGGGAGCATTCTGCCCTGAGAGCAAGCTCCAAGTTACTGCCTGGGAGCCAGCTGAAATGCAAAAGCCATCTTCCAAAAGAACCTGCCCTGGATTATTGCTTGTGGGTGCAGTAGGCAGTACCCAGCCCCCAGGCTTCCCTCTGTGAGGAAGTGCTACCATGTCAGCTTTAACAAACTGGGCTAGAGCAAGGCTGCCTTGTCTGCCTGGACCTGCACAAGCAGGGAAGGACAACATGCAGCAGTGCAAGCTGCATCTAAGAGATCCTCCCCTCTGAAGGGTGAGGAAAGCCTTCCTGCCATTTAAATGGGACACACTTAGCCCATTCCCACCTGGCACACAGAGGCCACAGCCCCAGAGCATCTTGGCAACTCTTGGTGAAGGATCCTGTGCCATCTGCACGGAATGAGTACTGGAAAGTGAAAAGACAGCATGTCAACAGGGCCCAAAATAAAACAGATAGCTCTACACTGATACCTACTTACTTTCATGCTTCATTAAAAACATGAAGTGGTCTCTGATTCTCCAGAATCCACAAACTCCCTCCTTAAATCCAGGCTCAGCTCACTATGAAGCAAATGCAGCCTGATTTATGCACACGGAGCCATGGGGAAATGCTGAGTTTTTCCAGAGAAAAAGCCTGATGAAACTCTTGCTCCTACAGCTGCACCAGCATGTGACTCCTTGTCCCTGTTAGTGCCTGACACCTCACCCAGAAAATAGGAAATACAAGTGCAGAGCTGGCCAGGACAGAGCTGCTGAGCTCTGGCAGCACAGGCACAGCCTGAACTTGGGCAGCTTTCTGAGCAAGTCTCTGTGGGCGGCTACAGGAATGGTAAAAGCCTGCAGAGTGTTTTGAGAGCCTCTGAAGAAGTGGTACATATCTCCTATCATGCTGCAGCACAAGAAACAGTTCCTACCCAGCTCCTTACAGCAGCTCTTCTGATGCAGGGAAATGGCACCTTTTCCCCTCCTTTTTCTGGTTTTGATTCTTTTTTTCCTGACAAAAGCTATCTGGTGTCCTCAGGTATATGACAAGTGTCACGCAGCCCTTCCTACCCAGGGACAATGCAAGGGACCCCACAGAAGGCAGATAGATCTCTGTAGGGCTGCAAAGCCCATGCTGAGCCCCAAACTGCACCACCCCCAGATTTTCCCCGTGCTCTCAAGAGTGCAAAAATGACATTTGGCAAAGCAAAGCAGATGGGTTTGGAGAGGGCCTGTTGGTAACATCTCCACGCTAACTCACCCCAGGCTCCCGGGACCGGGGCTCGCAGAGCTGTGGGGACGGGTCACAGGCCACAGGGCAGCTGTGACACGATCTGCTCTGGAGGTGACCTGGGAAAGCAGCTCAGGCAGACAAAAAGTCGTACATTATAAGCTTAAGAGAAGACTTTTCCTCTTGCAGTTTGTGGATTGAGGTTACCGGGCCGCAGAGCCGAAGTCCCTCCCTCACAGGCCGGGCCCGCTCCCAGCGCCCCCTCAGAGAAGGGAAACACTTAGCGGCCACTTAACACTGCGGCCCGAGCTCGGCCTCAAAGGCTGCAGTCCAGAGTCAAATGCAAAATATGTCTGTCTAGAGCCCTTTCAAGTTCTCACAGAGCCCTGATGTCGGGTGCGCTGTTTTCCTGTCAGCCCATTGTGTGTCCCAGACAGAGCTCAGCGCTCTGTCCCGCTCAAATCCACAAAAAGAACCCGCCGAAAGGAGCGGCAGCAGCAGGAGAGCTCTGCGGGCAGCTCGGCAAAGGGAACGAGCACACGGGTAAGCACTGCCCTCACTGCCCTGAATCCTTCCCTCCCTCCACACCTGCCCTCATTGCCCTGCCTGCACACGGGGCACACACTGCCCTCACTGCCCGGCATCCTTCTCCCCACACTCACTGCCCGGCATCCTTCCTTCCCTCCACACCTGCCCTCACTGCCCGGCATCCTTCCTTCCCTTCACACCTGCCCTCACAGAACCTGCCTGCACACGGGGCACACAGTGCCCTCACAGCCCTGAATCCTTCCTTCCCTCCACACCTGCCCTCACAGCCCTGCATCCTTCCCCCCACACCCGCCCTCACAGCCCGGCCTGCACACAGGCAAGCACTGCCCCCCCAGCCCTGCATCCTTTTAAACATATAGAGACAAGACTGAAAACATCAGTTCAGGACTTGGCTACAAAATATAAAAACAAATCCCTTAAACAGCAAGCAGGGATAATTTCTCTTTGGCTATCCCATGGGTTTGTGATGATTCTCATCTTCAGTGCACAGAATCATTCTACTCCTGATTTCTGGTATCAGAATCAGGACGGCATCCAGCTCCTTCCTTCCCAAGGGGGTGATTAACAGCCTGTGTAAAGTTTGCTCTCCCCGCTGGAATGCTGCAGCAACACATCCCTTCAGCCACTGATGCCTTCTCCAGCAACAGGAATGTGAATAGCAATGAACGCATTTGATGGTACAACCTCACTCATCTGCCCGGGTTCTGCATTCCCAGCCTTGAGCTGCACTTCCTTTCTGGGAGGATCAGGCACTGAGGTTATGCCTTGCTCAAGGCACTGCTCTTACCCAGGGAAGGCTGAGCAGAAATCGAAGGGCTTTGAGCATTTTCCCTTAATTAGTTTCTTCTAATATTGCACTGCATGCACTGCCCTCCCAGCCCTGCATCCTTCCTCCCACACCTGCCCTCCCAGCCCTGCCCAAACTCACTGCTCTCAGCCACAAGCAGCAGCCTGAGAAAACAGGCAGCAAGTAACTCCAGCTTAACACCCATCTATAAACACTTCTATATTTGTACACATGTGCACACACTCATATGCAAAGAGAAGCATCATGCAGACCTTAAAAACTGCTGGCAGTTTACTTAACCATGAATTGAGACCAGACAAAAGCCCTGAGCAGAATGGACTCTGCTGAGCAGAAGCCCAGCAGGCAACACTGCAGCAATTTCTGTTAAAAAGCTAATGTTTCCAGAAAAAAAAGCAGCAGCTCACACCCAGAAGGTTTTATCTAAACTTCATGGATTTTTCAAGATTGCTGATACCCTGTCATGGTACCTTGGTTTCCACAAAAGATTATTTTTGTTGGTGATCAGGCATTTGTAAAGCCATGAAACCAACAGGTAAAAAAAACAGACTTCAGTCATGCAAGTTAGGGTGCAAGTTACTTTGTTTGGCAAAGACAGGTCTCTTCTGTCATATGGAAGTTTCCATGAACTGTTCATCACAGTGAGGTTCTAATCAAACCAGGAATCAATAAACATGTATAATTCCTTATCAGAGGATCTACCTTTAAAGAGCAAATTAAAATTGTTAAGATTTAAAGTGTTTGGAATTTACAAATAAAAACTGCAGTGAGCTCTACAGAGCTGTGTAGAGCTCAGTTCCTCCAACATCACTATTGACTCTAAAGAACTTTCTGAGGAAGTTAATTATCATTACCAGAAATCATGACAAGAGAACAATTAAACCATACACAGCAGATTTTGATTCAGAGCGCTTACAATAAATCACATTTCATTTTACTAAGATTTTATTACTGCATATTTATTTTCCTTTTATAGTATTAGTCATAATTTCTTCAAAAAAGAACTATAAACATTTATACAGCCATAGGATATGTACAACTGCACATCCATCTCCCAGCAGCAAGGGAACACACACACAGGGTGTCTATCTGACCTGTAGAGTCTGAGCTGAGCTTTACAGGACCTCCCAAAAATAAAATGAACAGATTCGTGCAGCACAGGCTGCAAGATGCTTCTGAAAACTGATATAGAGCATTATGGTGGGACATACATCTGCAGCCAGGTCTGAAGTCAGTAACAAAGAGCTGAAAATACACATGGATTTTAAGCAGAAAGCCCTTGGATAAACTCTGAGCTGTACTTTTTCTCACCCAACTTGTTCATCACCTCACAGAAAAATGATATTTGGGTCCATAATAACAATACTCAGGTAAGAATCCTTCAACACCACTGATAATAGAAAAAAGCACCTGTCAGATTTCATGGATTCCTCAAATCAGCCCTGGCATGAGGCTGCCATAAGTGGACATGAACTGACACAATCAAACACAGCTGCCACCTCTCCTGGCACTCCCTCATCTCTCCAGATTTTGTTCCTTCATTCTTCCCATGGTGAAATTCCCCATGCTCACTCTTTGTGGCAGGCAGGGGCTGGGTACAGACTGCGGGCAGATCACAGCCCAGCTCCCTCCCCCTCCCCAGCAGATTGTGAAGTGTTTATGGCCTGGCTCTTATGGCTCTAGAGGTGCTGAATGGCCTTTTCCCCCCTCGAGTCTCAGCTCCTGATGGGCAGCTACAGACCAACTTTTAGCGGGTTTGGTCCGTAGTTGTGGATTTTATTGCCCAGTTTGTCTCTTCAGCTCACATTTGTAAGCTCCAGAGTAGATTTTTCCCTGGGTAACACTCTGCAGCTCAAAGAACTCCTCTTGTTTTTATTACATCCTTAGTGATTAAAGGGATATTTAAACCTCACAATGTTCCCTGCTGTGAATATAAAAGCCTAGCATCATTTCGGATAGATGTGCTTAGAAAAATAAATTAAAAATTAGCCCTACTATATGGAACAAATGCTTCTAAGTGGTTAAGAACATCAGACATCTGAATGATTTAAATATATGGGATGCAATTTCTTGAGAATACAAGGGATGACACATGGCTTGGTCCTGTCAGAACAGTTACATAGAGAAGCTTTCCTTGGAAGGAGGATAACAGAGGTGTGCAATAAGTGTGAGGTGTGCAATGAGTGCATTAGACTGAAAATACTGGATTTTATCTACTTAGGCATAAATGACTTAGATTTCTTCTCCTCTCTAACCCTGCAAACATCAATACACTTCAAGGTGCCACTCTTAAAAGCACAAACTTTGCATTTGTGAGGCAAAACTGTTTTTAAATCACTGCCACTTCACAGCCTGACCCGTGCCTGCCAACCAAACAGATACAAACAATGCAATGTAAATTCAAAAGAAATATTTATACATTCTGCTCAGAAAAGTGCTGGGGAGTGTGCAGGAGGAAATCAAAGTCAGGTTTGGGAGCAAGCATTCCTGTGAGCACAGATCAGATGGTTATCAATAATGAGGTCACCCTCCAATACTGCAGTTACTGCTTTAAGCTGCTGCTGGGCTCAGGCTTGGTGAGCTGAGCCTGCCTGAGATGGAGATTTGGACTCACCACCAAGGGCCTTCCTTTCCAAATAACTGCTGACAGTGCAGAGACAACCCACCAGACTTGGAGGGTTTGTGCTCTGCAGGACAGGAGTTATGAGTTACAGCCCCAGCCAAGGAGGGCTGGCTTAGATTATCAGAAACCTGAAGCAAAGATTTGAAATCTAAGTCCATATATGGTCCCCCAGAATGTCTTTCCGACTTTTTTGCCTTGTATTTCCTCTCCAAGATGGAGCTACTCATTCTCTTCCCTTTGCACCATACTCCAAAGCAGCTGTCCAAAGGAGGAATTGCTGAATTCTGGAATTCTTCACTCGAGTTCCAGATTTTCCCTTAAGAGAAGATCACTTAAACTTCTGTTTTGAACATTCATGTTCAGCCATACCCACCAATACAGATATGGTAATACTAAGGAGGTTCCATTACAGAGGTAATTTCTGGGGTTTTCTGCACTAGGTGTGATTTCATTTCCTTGCTGAAAATAAACCCACAAATATAACCAGAGGATACATATGTGAAAATAGCATATTGCTGAGCAGGAAAGTGGCAAGGCCTCTTTCTGTGAGCCTGCTGTAAAACAAACCGACAAAACCACATGTAACTCTTATCACCTCATTATCAAAGCTACTGGGAACTGGAGGGAGACTGGATGAGGTGAACACCAGAAAAGATTACAAGAGTTGAAGGAAAGCTTCCATGATTGATGGCCCTGTTCACAAAGAAGAAATGAACATGTCTGCAGGGTGTAAACATACAGATGACAGAGGAATTAATATTCTACAAAGGGATATAATTATCTTCATTAGCTGGGATGAAAATGAGAGAGAAGCAATTTGACTATCCAGGGAAAAGCACTGTGGCTGTGCAAGAGCAGCCTGTTTGCAGAGGAACAGACCAAGTCCTTCCTGTACCAGGCTTTAATGGCTTTCTGCACACACCAGTGGCACTGCAGAGAGCAATCCTGCCTTCATGTGAGCAGCAAAGAAGGCTCTGATGGATCTGCTCCTCTCTTATTCCTGTGATTCCTCAAATGAATCCAGGGGCCACATGGAAGAATGGATGTTCTGCTGGCACATGACCAGGCTGCTTCCCAGTGGGATGGGACCTGGCTCAGTGCCACACTGTGGTCACAGCACACTGCACAAGTTCTGTGTTTCTGCACCCCATAATTCACAACAGGCCAGCTATGGACTCCCAAGGGAGGTGAGACTGCAACAGAAACACCACAGCCCTGGGAGAGCACTCCTTGCACTCTAGGGCTTAGGGCAGAATGAGGGGACAGGTGACAGGTTATTGAGCCTCTGGTTACATGTGCCACAGAGTGCCTTTGGGTGACAGTGGAGATACATTAAAGCCACCAGCCATTGTGTTAGAGCTGACCAAAGATTGATCCACTGATGGGAGGAGCATTTTCTCTGCAATTCTGAAGCACAAAGTTTATGAGCTGTTCTCTGGGCTCCCAAAGAGCTCTCAGGGGAGAGAAAAGAACTTCAGGTTACACAACCCTGCCCGCTCTGTGCATTTAACTCCTGCACAGTGGTCATGGTTCACCAGGTCATTTTTGTGTGCTAACAAACTCCTGCCACAGGCAGCTCCTCCCCTTTTCCATCACAGCTTTCTTTTCCATCCCTTGATAACCAAGAGCAGGCCAGAAACACAACATTCCCTGAGAAGTCCTTTCCTTTGAGAAATCCAACCTAGGGCTGTTCTTGCAACAAAATAGGATGGACAATGCCTCCCTCTCCTCTGTCTCAGCCCCAGTGCTCAGAGTGCCAGATGCAGCTCTTCAAACTGAAGTCCTTTTTACCAGAATTGAAATAGCTCTGGTTGAGGCAGTGGGTATTTCTCATGGATTTAGGAGAGGAATATGCCCATCTTTGTCCAGTAAGGTCAGCCTTGAGACTGACCTCCCACCCTTCAATACCTGGGCTATGGTCTCTGATGAGTAGAAATACAGCAAACCCAACTCATTGTTTAAAGGTGGCTTTAACTTTGCAGAGAAGTAAAACTCACATGACCACAGTTGTTTAGGAACAGAACTTGTCAGGTTCTGGTTTAGCATTTACTGCCTGAATTTTTTCTTGCCTGAAAACAAATGAAAATATTCCTGTCTTGTTCATTTTGCACCAGGATCAGAATAAAGGAAATCATCACTGTTACCTGCATGACCAGCTCTGCCTTCTGCAGTGCAGCCATCCTCAATGATTTTGTAACCCAGGGAGGCCCAAACTGCTCCTGTGCCACATCCTCATTAGTCAGCCCTGTCTTGCAGTAGGTGAGACAGTGCCAACAGTGGGATTAGCTGCAGTGGGATTAGCACCATTAAAAGGTTTTCTAACAAGCCTGGCCTTACAACTTGTTTGCCATCCCCAAAGTTAAAACTAAAGCCTGCATCTTATTCAGCATCATACCAAGGATATTCAAGCCTCAGTCTGCTCCTGTTTGCAGAGTAAAAATTATGTTAATGGATGAAGATAGTGTGGGGGACAGTTATTCTTGAGCAAACTCTGCCCAAGCTGAAGGATCCTGGATTTCCTGACAGCATTCTGCCCCAGCTATTCCAGAAGGTTTCCTTCAGAAATGGAACTAGGCCCTTAAGAGAGCCTAAATGCTCTTTTAATTTAAATGCATTTACCAATCAGAGGTCATCTTAAATAAACCTCAATGTACTTGTGCTCTCATTCCATGTTTAGCCAAACACTGCAAGAGATTTTCTTCAGCAAACAAACCAGAATTCAGCAAAAATAAAAGCAGCAGAATCACTCCTCCCCACTCCAACATCACTCTCATCATAGCAGGCAAAATGCTAAATCTACATCAGTGTTTTGGCAGTGAGGAAATATTCTCAAAACAACAGTATCACAGCAGTAATGTCTTCTGCTTTGGAAATGTGTTACCTTGATGTTTATACAGCCACAGGAGCCCATTCAGCAATGGCAATGTGTTAATTCCATTGACATTATCGCTCAAATTCAGTCACAGGGGCTGGAGAATTCTTTTTTTTACATGGCTCTTTCATCTAAAAGAGAATAAAGCAGGACATAATGGATGGTTAGTAACATATTGTTAAATGGTTACAAGACACAGGAA
Organism: Fringilla coelebs; assembly: GCF_963513975.1. Classification (NCBI taxonomy): domain Eukaryota; kingdom Metazoa; phylum Chordata; class Aves; order Passeriformes; family Fringillidae; genus Fringilla; species Fringilla coelebs. The sequence goes on along the minus strand of NC_140043.1, from coordinate 3,775,503 downwards.
ATTTCAGCCAGGGAATGGGAAAAACTGAAAAATCCAAGTAAGTCCTAATTAGAACAGAGCCTTAGTTTTGCTACACTGCACTATGCCAATTTCTCAGCATTCAGAGCTAAGGATTCTCCAAAAAACTGAGTCTATCCTTACATGAGCAGACACTTTTTAGTCCTCTCCAGAACTATGCTCATGGGAAGCTCTGAATTATTTGGAGTTATTCACCATCACAAACACCCAGTAACTTTGTGTTGCTCTCATTTAACTTAATTATGGGAGTGGCTCCCAGTGGATACTCATATTCAATCACTCAAGATTAAAAACCCCAGAGTTTTACCCTAAATTGGCTAGAAGATAAAATTATAAACAATTTATGACATATAAAAATGACCTAGCCGCAAATTCATTTAGGGGAGGGAGGACAGTTTTGGACAAGTAGCTTCTATTTGATGGAGACTGAAAAGGGAAGATAAACTGAAAATCTCACCACCCAGTGGGAAAGTTTTGAGGCAAAACTGAGTTCTTTTGACTTGTGATTTAGCCAATAAATCAATGGCGTTACCATGAAATAGATGCAGAAAGTGAATATTGACAAAACTCAGATACAGAACCCAGGAAGGATGAGCCAGCTTCAAGTCCATCTCCTTCCAAACCTATCTCCAGTTCTGCTGCTGCTGTTCTGAAAGCCACCAGGATTTCCTTGCTGGAGCAGTATCAGCCACTGGGGGATGATGGGGGAGAAAAGCTGTTAAAGAACATTATATTCCTAATAACAATTCCTCAGGGATCACATGAAGGCAGGTGTCACTGAAAAGAACTTCCACTAGTTGTTCTGCAGAGTTCCCCTGGAAGCCACAGCCACCCTAATTTCAGGGAGAAGTAATTAGGGCTGAATTTTTTACCAGCAGAGATATTTCCACCTTTCTTCTGCCTTTTGCATTTTTCAGTGGTTAACTGTGAACTTTTGAGTTTGCATGGATTAAGGAAGTGAAGTCTGTTTTTTTTAAAGCAGCCATTTTCCATGGAAATTTTAGTTGTAGAAATACTTTATATCACTGAAGGAACTGTACACATCACAAGCCTGGGGTGACACAACCTGAGGCTGCCCTTTGCTGTCCTCACTGAAGTCAAGAGGAGCTGTTTATGTTTTGGTACCTTGTTGAATCAGGCACATCTTTAAGAGGAAACATTGTCCTCCTCCTCCTCTCTCTCTTCCCAGGGGACACTCTACACTTGGAAATAATATTTCTGTATTTTCCTATTCTTTCCAGATACTTTTCCACATGTGTTGCTAGTACCAGATAAGAGACACTGTTGTGTCTGTGCCTGAGCTGCAACTGAAACATGACCACACACCCAGCCTGGCCATCACCACTCTGGGTATTTCTGAGTTCCACTGGCATTGCACCAAGCTCACCTTATTCAAAAATAAAATGCAGCAGGAGTGCATTTAAGCACAGACTATTTACTCTTACACTTTGATGGAATTTTCAGTCACCTGAAGGTGAGCTCCCCAGTTTGAGGGTGACACCTGCAGACAGCAGCTGAGTTTTGCCCAGGGGTTGAGGCCCTGGTGTCTGGCTCTCAGCAGCTGCACAGGGACACCTCTGTGCCAAGGGGGGGGGCAGTGCAGAACATCCAGCATTTAAACAACTCCCTACCAGGCTTTCCAGCAATCCTGCACTGCTTTCTCATCTTCCTTACACTGAGAAAACCAGCTCAATGAACGACTTCCAAGGGCAAGTACAGGCCTGGTAAAACGTGCCATTGTGGGAGGCTCCTTGTGTAGTTCACTGGAATATCCATCTTGAGGCAGGGCAAAGCCTGCTGTGCATGCAGGCATGCAGCAGGAAATGCACCTGGCTTGTCTGGCTCCTGCAGATCCCCACTGTCTGCCCATCACACTGAAAAGGAGCTGACTGCTCTGCCTGGCCACCAGCAGCTGCTTCTGGCTGCATCCAAAGGCTTCCTCAGCTTGCAGAGCAGTGGGATCACAGACCAGGAATCCTCCCATTTCTCTCTGCAGAAATACTTCACAATGTGCAGTCCCAGGCTGTTATTACATTCCAAGCAAGCCAAACTGAAAAATCACCTTGTGCCACTGCTGCTTGCTGGGAGGAAACACTCAGCTCTTTGTTTTGCTCCCAGGAAAGCCCATTTACTTATTAAGTGTAGGAAGCACTTCCAGCAGGGTGTCTATTGGGAGAGCCATGGCAGAAGCTATTTGTTGGGACTTGTGCTGCTGACTTGAGGGCACAGCATTGCAAATTAATGTTGTAAGCTCAGAACTTCCACTATGGATTTCTAAAGTTTAATTTTTTTTTTCCCTAACCCACTCAAACCTAATGGAGATCTAAATTACAGCCAACACATTCCTAAGTGACAAGTTTCTATATTCAAACTGCTTTCTGACATCCACACAGCATGGTGAGTTTCTTAGTGAGTGTATGTTGGCTCAATTAACAAGTTAAGCAATTCTTTGAGCATCTAGTGCCATCTCTTAAAGGGAAAATTATCACTGCAATCTTACTGAAAGAGTTGCATTTTATATATATCCATGCATTTAGAAGAGAAAATGTGACTGTTCATACACATTAGGGTGTAATTTAAGGAAATGAAATCTCTGGTGTGACTTAAATTACAAGGAATCGAAGAACACTTCTGAGTATGAAGCTTTTCAGCTCATACAACATCCTTTACTAATTATTACTGAACAGTATGTGTTCAGTGCTATATTAGATCATAGTTCATGAAATGCATATTGCAGATAAAACTCAGTTGCATATTATTCCTTGTGAACAGCCCTCTGTATCTGTCAGACACCTCAGAGGAGCAAAATGAGAGCAATGTGAATATAGAGGCTAACTGTGGATATCTGCAATAAATGTAGTAATTCAGCATTCTCACAGGAAGCACTGCTTCTGAAATACCTTTGCCCTGTTACATGGCCTTTCACTTGCAGTTATGATATCACTCAACTAAAATTAAATTAATACCATTCCAGTGTGGTTCTCATATGCTTATACCATATATGAACTTTGTTTATACTCCATTTATGCTGGAATTCACTGTTGTTTGCAAGGTCTCTGAAAGAGATGGGAAACAAAAAAAAAAATAGGCTGAGAAATAAAACTCGAGAGAGGGATATCTGTGCCTAATCTGAGAGCAAAAACTACTTTTTACCATATATGTTGACTTGGCTTTAGATAGGCAGCTTCCCTCAGTAAGACAATGCACTCAGAGAGACATTGCAGAGTTCCTCCCACTGGGATTATATAATGGCATGTTTTTCTACCAGCTACAGACACAACCATTTAATTGTGCAGATAAATCTTACACGCAGGCAGAAGTGTGATTTCACTTTTCCCCTTGGTAGAAGTGATTTGGTTTTTGATTCTGCAGTCAGTGGCCTCAGCTCCACATCCCTGCTCCCTTTCCTGAGCTGCCAGATGGCTGCAGGACCTGATCTCACCTCGGGGCTGCTCCACATAACACAGACTGCCTTACAAGATTTTATCCAGGCTTGAACACCACATCTTTCTTCCATCATTCTCAAACACATTTTCATCCCTGATTAGAATTTGACTTGAACAGAGCTACCTCAAAGCACTGCTCACATCCACAGGTTGCATGTTTGTCACTGACTCCTGGGCTCGGTTGAGCTGGCATGAGCCCCACACCACTGCCATGAACCAGGGTTGGACTAATCAGGATTGCCCCTGATGAGGCTGAACACATTATTTGAACCATTTCACACAAGACTGACTGGCAGGAGATTCCCAGGACACCCCAGTGTAACATACTGCAGGTGATGAAAATGGAAACACCCAGGGGGCTTCTTATGGGGGAAGTGAGGAGAAAAAAAGGGGAAAACAGCCACAGGGCAGATTTTGTATGAAAAGCAAGTATATGGTGGATCTGTTTTCCTGCCAGTGTCAATATTCATGGTGACAAAGCAAGCTCTTGTTTTTTTGTTGCCATGGCCAGGGACACAATCCTGTGAGCAGCCTGGGAGGATTCTCATCCCCTCTGCCTTCAGCCAGACCATACATTATGCAGAGGACATATGGCACAGCAGCAGAAAGCCCTCAGAACTCAACGGGGGCAAACCCAGCAATGCACTGGAGTCTCAGTAGTTTCAAGACAGATCTTGGACATCCATTTGGGGTGGGGGTTGGTCCCCCTCCCTTCCCTGCTCTGTCCTAGGGCCCCCTCTAGTGCTCCCGGAGCAGGCAGTGACACTCCAGGTGACACGGAGGAGCCCTGGGCATTGGCCACAGCCTGCAGCCACCTGCAGAAGGCTGCTCCAGAGGCCAGGGAGCTCAAAGGCAGCTTTGGGGGCTGCACCAGAGCCTCTGGAGTTGGTTAAAGAAGCACTCGCTGATGGGTGTCATCATTACAGATGCAGGAAACAGCAGCAGGAACAAAAATGTCTGTGCAGGGAGATGCACCTCTTGATCTCTGCTGAGATGTGCCTGGGGTTCTGTGGGTATTGGTGTGAAAGAGCCATTTCAGTGAAGGCAAGTCCTCCTCCAGAAGCCAACAAACCCAGATGCTGGTGCTGTCCTCTGCAATCCTACCTGTTCCACCACGCCCTGCAAGGACACCTGACAGTCCCACAAAGGCACGGCTTGGGCCAGCACAGCCTGTGGTACAGTACCCAAAATCCACAAACAACATCACAACTTAGCATTACTGAATCCCTGGTCATTAACTGGAAGGGAAAGCTGGCAATCAACACTCAGCCTACAGTGAACCTCCTACCATCATCTTCAAATGCAAGCACAGAGCTTCTTCATCCCAGCTTCCCATGACTAAGAGGCCACAAAGCTGATGTCTGCTGTGCTTTTTTGTAATGTGCATCTCAACTCATCCACCTGCCACCCAGTCCCCTAAATCATGCAAGCACCTGCAGGAGCAGAAACGAGCTGTGCTCACTGTGTAACTGCACACACAGGCTGCTCCACAGAGGTTTCACCCTCACTGCAATTTCCAGTTCAACACTGTGCTTTTCACAGTGGTGTTAACAGTGCTGTGATCCCACCCTCCATGGCAGGACTTGGTCTGTTCTCACCTGGCCCCTCTGCTTCCTTCAGTCCATTTTGTCTCCTATCAGCTTCAGCTGCTGCTGTGCCTTCCTCATCTTTTCCTGGTCCCTCTCTCCCTGACCATATGGTGTTTATTTTGGCTGCAAAAGACATTAATTTCATTATTCATGAGAAATCTCACTCCAATTAAGGAAAAAAAAAAAAACAAACCAAACCAAACCAAGAGACAACAACTGACAAACCCTAGCACATAATAAAATTAAGGAGGTACTTGGTATCTTCCTTGATCTGCTATTTTGGTTGTGGAAGGGAACATTATTAGCTTTTGAAAAAAATGCTACAGCATTTGTCAGACAGTGGGCAGAAGCCACTAATGACAGCTGTGCTCAACAAAATTAATTCTTAGTAAAACACTAGTCCTTGCCTAGAGAGAGAAATTCTCAATGGTCTTAACTACACATGAATTATATAATCCCTGTGGCAGGAAGTGAAACTCCAAACAGCCAAACCCCAATAATAAATACCTTAACAAAACTTTCACCTTAACAGTGAAAGATACCTGTGTGCAAGTACCCAGCAGCAGCACAGAAAGGATATCAACTCTCCACAAATTACTCTCCATAGCCAATTCAAAATAATTCCTTTTTCCATCTCCTTTGGAACAAAAATGGTTTTGCTATTTGCCTGAAAGTCTTAAGAGTTTGGCTTTTCAGTAGCCAAAAAGGGTTTGGTTTTTAATCAATTACTGTCAAGGAAAAAATAAATTAAAGAGAGAGAAAGCCTCACCCCACTTGGTGACAGACCTCACCTTGAAGTTTGCTTTAGGCACCAGACATTGCTGTCCCTGTGGCTTCCCAGGGAAAACCCAAAGAGAACCATACAGCACCACACTCCAGCAGCTGCCAGTTCTTTGTCTGGCACATCAGAAAGGCACCTGGGAACAGGGATTTCAGAAGCAATGGGTACCCAGTAAATCCTGCAGGCAGATGCAGGGTTTACATTTGATCTGTGACTTGGTGAGCTTGGCTAGGCTTCAATTTCAAGCTCTTACCACCAGAATTAGACCAAAGTAAAGGAATCTGCTCCAAGCCATGGCTAACTGCAGTTTCACTTTTTCTTGCCAATTCCACAAGATGGCCAAGCTTCCCAAGGTGCATTCATTACCCAGGGAGTACCTCTGTTTGTGAGGATTTGAAGTTGTTGCTCTGAGCACCTTTAGGGATGGTTCTTCAGACAAACATCCTCATCTCAGTGCATCCAGGGACCTTGGCACCTTCATTCCCAAAATGGCTCCTTCCTTGAACTGAACAACTCCATCAGCTGTACTTACAGAGAGCAGATTTCACACATGGAGAAGAAGAAAGGCTCCCTCAGTGCAGCAGGAACAGCTTTGTGGAAGAAGGGCCACAGCTGAGAAACATTTAGTCAACAGCAGAAGGGCAGGATTGGAGGGAGGGGGCCTGGATAGTTCAGTCTCAGTCATTTCTTGAGCTTGAGAAAAAGTCCTTGAGCTACTCAAGAGCATAATGAGAATTAAAAAAATAAATTTAATTTTAAAAAAAGGGAAAACCAGGTAAGAGAATTCAGTATAGGGTAAAACAAGTTGCACAGCTGAGAGGTTTGAAGGTTAAAATGAGCTTAGAGCATTCCAGCAAATGCAGCTCTTGCTGCTGGCAGGAACAGTTACACTTACTGTTGTAGCTTTCCCAAACCAGCAAAATTTAAAACCCTTCTCAAAAAGCAGGACTAGAATTCAAAAGAAAGCTCAAGACCAGCATTTTAGGAAGTCTGGAGGAAAAAACCCAGAAAGCCTAATGCCAAGGAATCCTTAAGAATAATAAAGGAAAACCAACAATTTTCAGTGGTCACATTCAATGAGAAAATCAAATGCTTTATACATCAAACCCAAGCTAGTGTGGACCTAAAAATTAAAATGTGATCTTGAAGTTAGCAATACATTTAAGAATACACATTAGCCAAACAGTCTGTGTAGTCTGTTCCATTTGGGTGAAAAAGCCCCACTGAGAACTCCACCCTCCCCTTTCAATTTCTCACAGGCAGCTGATTCATTTCATTCTGTGCTTTCTTCTAAAACACCTAAACATCATGCTTATCTGAAACTTCCTCAGCCTTTTACCTGGCAGTGACTACACAGTGTGCTATACACTGCATTTATAATAACTTACAGCAAATCAGAGTAAACACTGAAAACATTTTACTGAAAACACTTGCTTGCTTTTACCATCATTTGCTCATCTTTTCTGTATCAATTGCACTCACTTCACCTATCACTTGTAGCAAGTGAACAAGTGACACAAATAGTTGCCAACACATCCAAAATGGACAAGCTCACTTCCTTGTAAACCACATTTTCTCCAAAACAAAACCCCCAGAATTTGAGAACAACCTTGCAATTCAAAGTTTGCTGCAGCTTCTTTTTATCCACAGTCCATTTATCATTCCTATCAATGAGATCAATCACTGTAATAATGGATCAAGTGCCAAATATCCTGTGTGATCCTGTTCCCATGTGGTGTCTTCCCTCTTATGCTGCTCATCAGCTTTCAATGACACCAAGATGGGTGGAAAAGAATTCACATCTCAGTGGGGAACTGAACCCACTGCAGCAACCTTGGCAACACTGGGTTCAGGGTCACACACACCAAACCCACCCCAAGAGCTCTGGCAGTCCTCTGAAAATAAAGGGGCTCCCATCAAGTCCCCCCAACCCCTTTTTTGTTACCCAAAAAATAAAAGGAAAGAGGAGCAGTGCTCTTCCAGAACCACAGCACCTTGTGCCCTCTCAAACAAACAGAGACAACAGTGCATTTCAACTTTATTAGAAAAGAAACCCAAAGGTTTATACAAAGCTCTGCATTTTACAGAAAACCAACCCCCCAAACACAAAGAAACCCGACATTGCAAGCTGTATGCAGTTTCTGTTTTCATGTACAGACATATATATATGTACATACACATATATATATGTGTGTGGGAGCACGCAGTGTATATATAGTGTGTGACGTCTTTTTTTTGCATGGTTTGCATTCATTATTTTACAAAGTTAACATTCAGTAGAAAAAAAAAAAAAAGGATTTTTGTTACCATTATTTTCTCATATAAATAACTGTGAGCAGTCCCTCTGCAGATAGATAAAAAACACCTTTTCGTGTCATTCTGTAAAAAACAGACATTACTGAAATGGTACTGAAATCTTTCAAGTTTTTTTTTTTTTTTTCAATACCACCATAAAAATATCATCTAGCCCCCAATTCAAAATGCTTGTCCAAGGCATTAGAAGAGAAAGGACTGTAAGACAATTCTGGAAAGATCAGTTCTTTAAGCCAACATTCAGGTAGATAAATTTTGCTGGACCTCATACATTGGTGTGAAATGAGCACAAACAGGAGACCACCCTCTGTGTCTGCCTGGAAAAGCTGGTGGTTCTTTTGTCTGTTTGAAAGAGTCAAGTTCCAACCAAGCCCCCAGCAGTGTGAAGGAGCTGACAGACCCTCAGCTCACCCTCCTTGCCCTATGACAAAGCCACAGATTTTCTTGATGCAATTAAAATCTCTACCAGCTCAGCAAATTTTTCCTACTCCATTCACCTTAGAAGGAGCTGTTGGATTAATCATGGCATGGTTAGACAGACATCAGGTTGCTGAATTACTGGGAGAAAAACTTAGCTAGAGGGGGAAAATACAAGACAACTAAAAGGAGGAAAACACTGAAGGAAAGAGCTACTGGAGCAACTCCCAAGGCTCTGGTTTGGAGAAGCAGGAACAGCAGAGAGATAAGAACTGCAGCTCAAAACATCCTTGTGTTTACTGAAGTTCCTGGTGACAGTGTGATCCAGATTTACCAACTGCCTGGTGAACAACCAATCATTCTTTCTGTCAAGCACCACGATGGGGAGCATGGCCAAGAGTCTGAAGGCAATACAAGTGGCTGTGGTGATAACAAAGGGAATGAAAGTGAAGAAGACAATGATGCCAATTAAATGGAGAGTAATGCCAATGAAGATGTTTCAACTTCCAGAGATGCTGGCAACAAGAAGAATGGTTATGTGGTTGGTGTTGATGATGGCCAGAATTCATTCATATGTCCATGTAGTCATCATCTTCATCAGTATCACTTTCCAGTGAGGACTCCTGGCTTGAGGTCTCTAAGATTTCCAAAGCTGGCTGACAAAGGCTCTCCTTCTTTACATTCGCTGCAGACTGAGCAGACAAAATAGCAGACTGATCCCAAAAAGAGAGAGAGAGAATATATTGCTAAATAGTCAGGATAAACCCATGAGCACAGGGACAAAAGCCCACTGGTTGCTATTCCTTCACATTCAGTAACTGCCTTGTGTTGATAAAGGATGTCATCCTAATGTAAAACCACACAACATTTACCAGTAGGCTTCCCCACAGTTAAAGTTCTGGCAGCTTCCACTCATCTAAGAACTGCAATGGCTGCACTAGGTCACTCAGCCATTTCTGAAATTTTTTCCAAATCCCTCAGAAAAGAGATAGGGACTAGAATAGCTCTCATTTCACCCACAGCCAGTACTTCACCAGTCCTTTAAGAACTGGCTCCTGCTGCTAAGAGCTAGCACCTCCTTCCACTACTTATCTACCTCTAGTTATGAACTGGGGACATGAGCTGTTGCTTCTTTCATACAAGTATTTTATTGAGGGGAGAATTAAGATAAAAACAATAATCTAAAAAATTACTGTTTCCCTTTTATTACCTTTAATTTTTGCTTGGTCTCTTCTGAAATGCTGCCCTTTGGAGAAAGGAGGGTGGGAGTGGGTGGAGTGACAGTGATCTCAGGTGGAAATTTGGTGACAGATGAAGGTATGAAAAGCTTTGGCATGTTGGGCAGAATGCGAGTTTTTACTCGGGTGCCATCTGTCTTGTTCTGCTGACTTCCCAAAGTCTGTGAACTGGAGCTGAGTTCAGGCTTGGAACTGGAGGCTAAACAGAAAACAGCAAGGAAAAAATATGTTAGGAAGTTATCTAGGATTTCAGATGTCAAAGAAGAGGGAAGAGTTCATTGTTAGATGTAAGGCTGGCTCAAAAGGCTTTTCTTCAAGCCTTGCAATGAGCAAAGCTTAGAACCAGAAAAAAGATTGTGCAATGACAACTGGAAACCAACAGTAATTAAGAAATATCTTACTGGATGTCAGAAACTGAACCTGCCCAAGCACAACAAATGCTAGTGCAGCACTGGCCATCTACATTTACTGCAAGCACCATCCTCCCACTGGGCCAGATGCAATCATCTCCTGTCTCTCCACCCTGCCATGCAACAAACAAAGCTCTCCTGCTTTACTTAGGAGTCTTCATTTCCTCCACCACAGCAATGTCTCTTCAATTACTGAGAGAGCAACTCTTCAACAATTAGAGAAAAATCTCTGGTAACACTTGTCAGAATTTCCCCACTACAGTTCCTGCCATAATCCTGCCTCCTTGGTGTGCTCATGCCACTGGCTCCCACACTGCTGAGCATCATTCCCACATCCCCCCCCAGTGCCTCAGCTTGGGGCCTCTACAGTGCAAGCTTTCTCAGAGTGTTTATTGAGTACATCTCACCAGAAGGATCCAGCCCTTCCCCAGGCACTATCACATTACAAAATTATCTGTACACAACAATAACCAGGAGATGACAATGCTGCAATGTTAAAAACTGAGTATTTGTTCAAAGAGATTTCTTACTAATAATGCTGCTTCCCGTGGAGCCCAAATTATTTTTTAGAAACTATATAAATGGAAAGACCAGAGCCTTTCTCAATCTGGTAATAATGACAGATGTTCACATACATTTTTTCAGATTCAGTGTTGTCAAATGCATCTCTGGCAGATATTGGGAATGGACACGGCCACTTACACACAGCAAAATAAAATGCCAGTTTCCTAATGCTAGCCTAGAAACAGGCAGCAGCAGAGCAAAATACTAAGGGATGTAGAATTGAATTGCATGTTCTCAACAGCACACAGGAATGTAAGAGCTGCCACAAGAGATGAGGCATGGCTTTCCATCAAGGTCAGTGACCCATCTCCATGGGCAGCCAATCCCTCCAGACAGTAATCAGACACAGGATAATCTGCTCTCACAAATAAGGAAAAACAAGATACCCCAACATGAAAATCTAGATTATGCTTGCCTGAAATACCAGGTTTTACATTTTTTTTAATTAAAACACCAACTTCTTCTCTTGGGAAGAGGGCAGAGGAGGGATAGAACACACTAACTGCTGTAATGCTGGTTTTTATGTTTACTTAGACTGAGTCGGTTTTGTGAAAAACCATTTCCTTCTGCTAAATATCCCAACAGTGCAATCCAAACTGTTACCATACTGCCCCATATGAGACTGCAAGGAAAAGAAAAACTCTGCTTTAAAGGATGCACACTGAAAGCTGGTACTGGAGGGTTTTTATTTGGCATTGCTGCCCTGGTATTTAGCATGCCAGACATGCAGCAAGCAGAATGCCCACCAAGGGATGAGAGGGCTCCTGCCCTGCCAGGAACGCACCCGAACTCTGCAGCACCAGGCAGGCAGAGAAACTGAGGCACGCCAATCCCAGCCTACAGACGATGCACAGCTCACCACCCCATCTCAGAATGGCCTGAGGCACAGGAAGCTCCTACCTGGGGTACAAACATGTCCTGAATTTGTGCTGGGCACGGGCTCCACGTGCCAGCACACAGGCTCTGGCGGTGGCGCGACCGTCGCCATTTTCATCTGCTGACAAAGCCGGGACTCCTGCTGCTGAAATCCAAGCCCCTCCAAAGGCACTTCAAGCTCTTCTTCCTCTTTAGTAATGAAATATAATTCACAGATTAAGAGACATCCTGATCTCTCTCCTAAGCCTCAATCCTTTTGCTGTCTAACCAACAGGTAGAAAAATCCTTTTAACCCTTGCTCTGCTTCTAAACCATAACACGACTGAGTGAAATTAAATATTGGCAAGTTAAGATGGCAAAGGCAACTTTTTCATATTAGTGCCATCAATTCAAACCCTTTAAAAAAGGTAAATGTCATTTAAAAAGCGAAGGAAAAAAATGTTGAGGTTGACATTTTGTCATCTCTGCACATCTGCAGAAACACAGGGAGCTGAGCATGAGCTGAGCTGAGCTTCCTTTGGAGCTGTGAGGGCTGGGAGGAAGAGCTGCCACGTGCAGAGCAAAATCCATCACCCTTAATGAAGGAGCAGCTGTGATCAATGGGGCCCTCTCTGATCTCCAGCCACAGGTACCTGCCACACTGAGCACAGCTCAGTGCTAAGGAAGGCTCATTACTGTGAACATCCACTACCAGGGCCAAATCCATTTCTCATGAAAGCAATATCAAGTGATCCTGAATGCCCACTCTTCACTGATACATCCACTGCACCTCTATAAATACATCAGCCTAAAATTCCCACCTTCTGCTATTCTAGAGCCTGGGATGTTTGTAACTCAGAATCCATGTGTGTACAGCCTTGTTATTCTGTACCAGCTGTACCTGCTTTCAAATGAGTGCAGTGTAAAACCAGCTTTCTGACACGCTGAGCTGCACCTTGTACATTGCAGGAATCATTTTCACTGAACTCCAAGACCCTCGTGGGGCAGGGCAGTGACCATTTCAAGGCTATGGACACAAAACAAGCTCTTATTCTCTCTTAAAAATGAAGACATTCTTCAAAAAAACAGAGGGCTGCCTGGTCTAATTTGAGTTTCCACAGGCTAAGGTTGCACAGGCAGCTATCATGGACCAGCACATGCAGTGGATAGTCACAGTCTCACTTGCTCTAAAATTCTTTGTATGGCAATGCTCTAAATTAATTTGGGATTTTGACCATGCAACGTCTTAAAAAGGAATACATATTTTAACTTTTCTTCATTGGAAAACTGCTCCCACCCCCTCAAGTGTTGAAAACACTTCTCCATCTCCACCAATATAGAGAAGATCTCGGAATTTACCATGGTAATATTCTCCTGTACAAGAGTTCCCCTTGCAGAAACTGCTTCAGAAAACATCACAGCTTAACAGTCTGATCTACGCAGTTTGAAAGATGCAACTTTTTAAAAGAGTTATCATTTCTATGGTTCTTGAAAAACCTATGAAAAAAAGCTCAGGAAAGCAGGCTGTTCTTTCATCCACTAATTTCCATAGGTAAAGAAAAAGCTGAAAGCTCACATAACCCTTAAGATAAATGAGATTGCTCGTAGAGAAGTGTCCAATAGCTCCCAAAAAGGAAAGGTCACCCACTACAGCACAGTTCACAGGCAGCTCCTGTTCTGAGATGTTCCACTCACTATCCAGCACAAAATGGAACAGCCTAATGCAGATGAATGTGCTTCTCATTCTCAGCACCCTCCTGCACATTTCTCTCTGGATACTTCAAAACACAGCACTGGAAGTAGGAAAATAATGCTTGCATCTATACATGTATTAATAGACCAAATCAGCTGAGAACAAGGCAGAAGGAAGTGCTTAACTGCAGGAAGCTCGAGTAGGAAAATCCCAAAGCATTGTTTCCCTTCTGAAGAAGCTGAGGACAGCTGAAGGATCCCTGCTGAAGGTCTTGCCTGCCCTTTCCAGCAGCACTCAGGGGGTTTAAGCCCATGTGCCAAAGGAGCAGCCCCAGGCCAGCACATCCACATCCCATCCCATGCCATGGATCCCATGCCATGGATCCCATCCCACCCCACTGCTGGGGCTGACCACGGGCTGCAGGCTGAACCCAGAGCACTCCCACACTGACATGGCTACAACAACATCTGAAGAAAAGCAGGATGAAAATGATGATGATTTCAGATTACTCCACAACACAGAGGAGAAGTCAACTCATTTTTAACTTACTATCACCATCTAAAGTAGGGTAAGTACTAACAGAATTCTTTCTTATCCACTTATTTACCCAGAATACAAACCAGTAATTAACTTAGCAGGTACAGAAATACACAAACAAACTGCAAATCCTACAGCCTCAACTATACTGCTAACTGAGAGCAGTTTTGTATCTACTCCACTACTTAACCACATTAGGGACTTATTAGTTCACAATATAGAGTAAGAGCTCTGATTTGCATTATTATTTAATGACAAAACTCTGCTTCTTATGCTGATTACAATATTTGTTTGATTATAAGATATATCATTGCTTAAACTGATTTGCTGTACTTTATTTTAACTAAATTATGGCCCACTGACAAAAGCTCTTTTGAGCAGTCTAATTCTAGGAAGATGCTACTAGACTGGTATCAGTCTGTGCTCTCTCAAGAGCTATCAGCATCATCATACACATCTCCATCTTCCAGAATATATTTTTCAAGTTTTGAAGATGCAGTTCTACAGTGCAGTAAAATTAGAGTTATATTTGAATAAAATATCTGGCAGCAATTTTTAATGTAGAAGTGAATGGAAATGAAAGGGCACGAGTCCAGCACACTGTGCATTTCTATCACTGCACTTCTGGAAACAATATTTGTTAATATTCTATTAGAATGTGCCTCTCAGTACAATAGAAATCAAGAAGCACTGTTAATCAATCCCTTGCTGTCAGAGATGTTCAATACAGTCACAGAATTCTATTCCCTGACTGGGTCGTACACTTTATTCTTTCAGGACCATGAAATTTTAGGGTTTTTTGTTTAAATAGAAACAATGCCATTCAAGTGATCAAGCTAAAAATAAAGTTAATAAACAAAATATTTCTTAGGCTTTTTGAAAAAAGCAAGAATTGGTTGTTTCGGTGTACATATTATAATTTATACTTTAATATATTGCATAGATATTTGTTCTTTTTTCATTATAGACAAAAAGGTCAAAACAAGGAAGGACAATCAAGAATATACAGCTGGATCTCCTCATTATTTGTCTAAAACAGATTTCTGAAGAGAATATTTTAATATTTGTTTTGAGGAAGATGCTGTTAAAGCCCTGAACATAATGTCCTAGTTCTTCTAATAAAAACTTTCCCCAGGGAGGTAAAGACTCCACGAACTCCTGAGCCACAATATTCTGCACAAGTGTGAGAACGCCAGAATATAAGTGCAGCACATTCTGAGGGTGCTCAGAAGCTCAGATTTAATATCAGTTAATAAATCTTCTGGTATTACCCTGTACTTGTACTGTCTTGGCAGGTTTTCAAACATTAGCTCTACAAACCCAGTTGAAAATCAAACCAGTTTCTGAAGATCTAATATGCAAGAGGCACTTGTCCCCAGGCAGAGGATGGGGCAGGTGCTGTACTCTGGAGACCCATTTAGCACTCTCACAACACAAGACACAGAAATTAAGCACACAGAGAAAAGCACAGATTTGCAATGCACGTCACTATTGATACTGAAAAGTTCCTCTCCAATCGAGCTGCATTACAAGAATTTTTTTTTTTTTAGCCTTCCCTTTCCCAACAACTGCCTAAATCCATATAAAATAGTACACGACACAGAAAGAGGGACATCATACCTTTCAACATCTCCCTGCTTTAGTGAGGAAGAAACAATTCAATGCAACAACCTACTCCAGCTTTCCTCTCCAACCTCTTCCCACTTGTTGCCAGGGTAACCAGTGTTTGCAGATGCCTATAGCGGGCGCCTGGGTTCATGACTTCATCACAGTTAATATCCTCTCCCAGCTCCCCACCACAGAATGCACACATGCATTCATCCACACACTATCAACACGCTGATTACACAACCCTGCAACCGCTCCTGTACCCACACCGCTCGCTCTGCTATTCTGCTGCACAGAAAAATCAAAAATAACGCCGGCAAAAATAATCCCTTGGCGATTGGGAGATGTGGAGAAAGTTTAAAAGCAGTGCTAGTGTAAGCAGGGAGCAGCTGCTCTGGTCCCTCTACACTGAACACTTGCTGCTTTGATTGCATCGTGCTGTCAGGTATGAGGCATTAGCATCGGGGTTATAAAACATTTTGTATGGAGTTTGAAAAAATTCTTCAGTCATGCACTAAACCTCTGACATTACAACTGGAAGACAAGCCCAGAAAATGTGACTAGCACCTGGAAAAAACATTTTCCAGTTTCTAACAGAAGCATTACAGAATAGATATGTTAAAGAATACAGGCAACACAGAGTCCGTGCACAAAGCATCATTTCATTATAGGAAAGAAGAAGGAGCTGAGCTTTGAACTGCAGGACAAAATAGTAACAGCATTTCAAAAGCAAACACAGGAGAAGTGGTCAGACAACAACCTCAAGTGCTTAAATAAAGCACTTGCACCACCTTGCCTTCATCCCTCTGCAAAAGCCCTTCCCCAGCAGTTCCCTGTGTCAGGACAAAAAGCCTGAAAACACATCAGAAGGATTGAGCTGGTCTGTACTACCTTGCCTTCCAACTGCTTCCAAAGAGTAAGGATTGGATTCTGTGTGCCTCCAGCCTCCAGGCAACACTTCTCTTCCCAGTCCCAGTAACAACTGGTTTACTCTGCACTGCTGGCCACCCACAGCACACACAACTGTTCACAACTCATCTGCTCTACAAGGCAGGCAATATTTTATTTTTTTTTCCACTCGATGGAAACACGTCTGATCCTCTGCTCCCTGACATAGTGGAGGAAGTATCTTACCACATTTCCAAGGAATAATACTAATGTGAAAACAATTCACTTTCTCTATTCCATCTGCCTCGCTCTCCAGCGTGCTGGGAATTAATACAGCTTTTTTCCCCACACAGCAGTTGCAAAGGCCATGGAAAGCTTGAATTTGAAGGAGCTCAGAGTTTCCTTATGAGCTGTGCTACTAAGTCAGCAGAAAGACTGCACTGGAACAGGGGTTGGCTCAGCTGAACAGAGTTAAGATGCAGAAACACAGAAACAACAGAGCCTTTAGCCATGAGGTACCACAGCACAGCAGACAGAGAGGGCTCCCAGCTCATCACAGCATGTGGCAGGTACACTTGGTAGCCTTGCTTTCTCTACATTCATTCCAAATATCCTGCTATTAAATTTATTTCTAAGAAGGCACTGCCAAGTGCCTTTAGTGCATATAGCTGTAGAAAGGAGTATTTGACTTGAAATGCCAAATGCAGGAAATTACATTCAAAGCTGACACACAAAGTCGTATGTTAAAAATTAAGCATTGGTGTAATTTTGGAGGCAAAAAGCTGCAGAACACAAGTTCTATTGGCCCTGAAAGAAAAGAAATTCAAGCAGTCTGGTGAACAGAAGTTTGCAGTGCAATAGCACAGCACAGTGCTATATTTATCACTAGGTCCTGGCCAGGGAGAGTGTACTGTACAGTCAAATGAGACACCCCCCAAAACTCTTCCTAATGCTGAGCTCGGCTGTCACAGACCATTAATGAGACTAAAATTTAAAATGCTGCTTGGAAAAAGCTTCCCTGGAATAGTCCCTGGCCCATGCCAGCTCCCAGATCCCTCTGACAGCCACGCTGGGGCCAGTGTGACAGCAGAGACAGCAGAATTCCTGGGTCCAAAACCATCTCCTGCCCCCACCAGCTGTCCTAGAGGTGCAGAAACCTGACATGCATGTAGGTAAAGAAAAACCCTGAAGCTCAATCCTAACTTTCTTTTTTTTTTTTGTCAAACAAAACAATGGGCCTAGATCAAAAAGACAACAGCCTGATATTCAACTCCATGAGCATTCCAATGGCTTTATCAAAACCCAGCTAATTGATATTTGTTTAATATCTGGCTCAGCAAGGACACATCATCTGGAGAGCATCACAGCAGCACCTGTGGACAGGAACAGTCATTTGCAGGCTCCTGCTTCTGGAATTTCTCTATGAGTTGCCTAACAAAAGCTGCAAGAGCTTCCCCTTACCATCAGGATTTCACCCTCCCCTGCCCTGACAGCCAGCTAAGCACAAGGAAATTAGCAAAAGCAGCTGGCAGAAAAATCTCTGAAGTGAATGTAATGACACCCCACAATTTTCTAAGTACTTTGTAAGCAACACAATACCTGTGCAGAGGACTTATAACTACATCTCTCTTCAGTCTGCCTTTGTGCAGGAATATATGTAAATTTTATGCTGCTGACAGCAATCTAAAACTAGTGAAACTGAACCATATTGCAACCATAAAGCTTTGCTACCATGCTCCTTTACAAAAATCTCCAAAAAATGTGTTTCAGTAGTGCAAGACATCCACAGGGCAGTGGCTGCCCAGGGAGATTTAAGAGTGCACAGGGCTAGAGAGGCTCCTGGAGCACAGACCTGCCCTGGGTGCTAAACCTTGGCTTCCAACCATCACCTCACCTGCCTCTGCTGGCCCCTGCCCTATTTGTTCTTACTGATCCAACAGAGGAACATAAAAATTATGACAGTTTTAATATTTCCTGCACTACACTGGATTGAGTAAATAAAACTTCAGGAATCTGAAGTGTAGATATCAAAAATAGCCATTAAGTGTACTGAAAAATTGCTGTGGAATGAGTTTGTTTCGACAGGAGGTAAATCAGCACACTTTTCCAAAGGGCAGAGGAAGAGCCAGGACTGACTGGTACTGTCTGAGCTCTGCAAAAAGGAATTAAGAAGTCATTCCCAAACAGGAAACCCCTGCTGACATTCAGCAGTCAAGTTGTTTTCAGAGTGCACCCATTGTGAAAAATAAAAAGCTTCACACAAAGCATGGATGAGACAAGGGGAAGTGAGAATAGCAGAGCCAAGGAGGCTGAAGCAGCTGCAGAGCTCACTGGGGAAGCCTGCCTGATTCCCACTGATGACTCTCCAGTCACTCACAGGTGGGCAGGAGCTTCTACCCCAGCATTTCAAGAAGAGGTTTTAAAGCCTAGGAGAAATCCAGCCTTGGGAACTGAGGAAGAGAGCTGCCAAAAACCAGAACAAGTCAACAAGTCAACATTCTCCTCAAGAAACTGAGGAGAAAGTAGTGAAAGGAAGATGCACACAAGTGCCACAAGAAAACAGAGCAGAAGAACACACAAAGACAGAAGCTCCATGCCAAGTAACTGCAATCTGAAGGTGGCTCACATGAGGCCACAGGTCCTTGACCTGCCTAACTTTTTTCTGTTTCATCTTTTTTTGAGTCATTTGTTGAGAAAACTCTCTACAGCACAATTTTGAATTCAACAGGAAAAACAAGGTAAGACACTGACTGCAATTAAGAGGGTTGAATGTTACTACTCACAGTCATTTTAAAAGTACCTGAAAATTTGAATTGTAATGCAAAGTTAAAATAAGATATGGACAACAGGGCCAAATACTTCTGTGTAAGAAGAAAAGTTGTCAAAACACTGAACTACAGGCTCTTAAAATCTGTGTTTGTCTTTGGAAATCCATGATAAGCAAACTCAGGAGCCACTGAGACCAGTATGAGGTTAAGCTCAACTTCTGATGGCAAAGTACAAGCTCCATTATTTCAGCCAGGAACAGGAATTATTTCCCAATTATTTCACCCAGGAACAGGAATTATTTCACAATGATTTCACCCAGGAACAGGAATTATTTCCCAATTATTTCACCCAGGAACAGGAATTGTGGATGCCCACTGATGTTTGAGTATCCAGAAACTGCAAGGAATCAAGCTGGGCCCTTGTGCCATGCACTGCTTTAATACAGGAGATGCTGCCAGTGCAAAATGATGGTTTACATTCTCTGTAGTGATGCCTCAGGAAAACATTCAGTTCCTCAGTCTTCTGAGAACCCAAAGTCATGCCTCAGTTGCTAAAATAAACTAAGTTGTAGACTTCAGGGCAAATATGCTCCTTACACCTCAAAGCTCTCCTGTGACTGCAGCACCCAGGTATCCTACAGGGTCAAATGTCACATTCCAGCACTACTGAGTGTTCTTGAATTCTTAGGACTTCCCACTTCAAATCCCTCTTTACTTGCAACATTTGCCTTTCAAGGATTCTGCAGCTGCCTGCACACACTAAAACAATTTAACTTCATTGCTGTCTGTGCAAGAGTCTGCTTATCTTTCCATGCAACTGTCCTCACTTGGATTTATTTCTTGTGCTTCTGAAACTCTCAAGGTTCTACAGGCTGAACTATATTTACACCTCTTCTTCCCCTGTTGTGCCCATTTCACAAACATCTGAAATTACAGCAGGATATTCCCATGGCTTATGGAGTGCCACTTCCCTGCAGAACACAAAGAATTGTCTTCCCTAGCTTTGAGTTTCTAAGTTTGGAGAGCTTTACCATGACCTTGCTTTCATATTGAACTGCTTAGGCCTTAAATGGACAAAAAAATAATAGTGGGGAGTCTTCTACTTGGATTTTATATTCCAACTTGGCAAATAGCTGGCTTTAAGCAAAACACTGAACTTTAAATAACTCCAGGTATAAAAACCTTCTCTTGGTATCAGAACTCAAATGTGAATGTCTTCCTGTTCATTCCTCATAAAAATCATTATTGCAATAAGGACAGCCAAGAAGAAAATGTCAAGATTTTTCAGCAATTTAGAACCATGTAATACTGGAACAGTGTGACAGGCTGGAGGGGCTTTACCTTAATTGTCCTATTTTAGCTTCCCCAGAGAAATGTTAGGCTGGGCTAGGAAGGCTCAGAGTCCCAAGCACATTTTTACCCAGATGTAGGAAGGTGTCTTGCTGAAACTGCCACCATCACCCCTCTGCTGCTGGGCTCCACCATGCTGCACCATCAGTCATGCACCAGACAAAGTCCCAGGAAAATGGGACATCAGAAATGAGTGGCACAGCATCAACAATGCTTGGAAAAACAACTCCTTTTCCTGGGTGAAATCAGAAAAAATGAGAGCAGCTAATACTCTCTGATGTGTAATATCTCCACACGAATAAGCAGGTACAGGTAGAAGTTATGAGACAAAAAAGTTGAAACAGTTTACTCTAAAAATGGGAGGAGTTTTTACCCAAACAGAACTAAAGGAAGGCAGGTGAAAAAGGGTTGTAACAGAATTCTAACTAGTTCTTTTCAGAGAAGGTGGATGCAAAGGTAGGAGAATTAAAAAGAAAAGAGGAAGAAAGGACACAGCAGTAATTGGTGTCTCTCTCAGCTAGAGAAATGACCTGTCAGGTAGGGCTGAGAACCAGATACAACTCAGCATTCAGCACTGAGCTTTGCAGAGAGAGCCCCTTGATGTTCAGTTTCAGGGGTGTAATTCTGGCAGCTAACCCTTCCATCTCCCTCAACCAAAATGATGTACAGAAAACATCAAAGGAGAATGAACAATATCAAACTCTACAACCTTAACAAAGCCCAGAAAGTCAAAAGATTACAATAAATGTTCCAATCACTGCAAGGTGGCCTGGGGAGTTGCAGAGAGGAAAGCACATCAGAAATGCTCCAGAGTTCTGTTTGAAAACCAGAAGAATGCATGAGTTCTTACCAGCATTGTCATTCCTACACTAGCCTCCTTAGCAAGTCCATAACAGCCTCACAGAGGATTCAGTTTTTCCTCCCCTGTTGTCTAGGCACAAACCCAAATTACTCCCTGCTGAGCAAGCCAGACAAGACATCTTCTGACACCAGGCAACTCCATTCTTTTGCTTCCCAAGGACGGTAACAAATGTGATTTACACACAGACTAAGCCATTCCTCCCTCATCACTCCCCCCTTTTCCTTTCCTAAGACAATCTCTCCCTGGAATGGTGAAAAAGGAAAATTAGACAATACAACTGATACTGGATGTTAAATTTCAGTTTTGTTCTGTACTCAGAGATTAGCAAATTGGGAAAACCTATTTCTCCCTAACTTGCTCTTCACTGCTGATGAATTCAGACTATGTGCATTCAAATAACAAAGCTGATTACATAAGGAAAGAAATGACATAGCAGGAGCATAAAGACAAAAACTTTACAAAGTCACAATTCCAAACTAAGAAAACATCCTGTCTCACAAATCTGGACACTCCACTCTCTCCACTGTCTCTTCATGCATCATTTTCCACAGTACCTGTTCTATAAGTGTTTCATTCATAACTTTATCTGGGCTCCCCTGACTTGTCTAAGGCATTTGGTGAGTAGTGCTGGGCCCAGGTTTGTAAACAGATGGAGTGAGCACAGGCAGCAGCAGATGCTTTTTCAGACAGTGCTTCTGCTGAAGTTGCAACAAAGGACAGCCCGTGGCAGGTGCTGTGCCACCTTAACGTGCACAGTGTCCCACAAATATTGCCAATCCCCTCTTTGGGCACCCAAGGCAAGCCTGGAATTGGGTCTAATCTTATTTCACTCCCCAAAGTGGATCAGTATTGCCCAGCACAGAGATTTTTTTGTCTGCTAACAAGCCAGCCTGCCAT
Organism: Fringilla coelebs; assembly: GCF_963513975.1. Classification (NCBI taxonomy): domain Eukaryota; kingdom Metazoa; phylum Chordata; class Aves; order Passeriformes; family Fringillidae; genus Fringilla; species Fringilla coelebs. The sequence continues at coordinate 3,753,269 of NC_140043.1, read as the reverse complement.
GACAGCACTAAAGCAAGTGACAGCATTCTCATTTATTCTTCCCTCATCTAGAAAACTGTATAGGACCAATTACATAATACAGTCATCAACAAATCACACAATCATGCTCTAGAATAAATAACATTTGTTTGGCTTCTTCAATCATTTCCTGTGCTCTAACCTGGCACATAACCACACCAGGGCTATAAATAACATATTCCACCATTCTGGTCCTGTCAGATGTTTCTTTTCTGCAATGTGAAACATAATAGTGATGATCAGCTAACTTTCTAGACCATGCAGAATCTTGTTCATCAGTGTTACCTATCTCCACACTCACATATGCTGGGCAGTGAGAGCTGCACAGCTAATTATGCTAATCAAGCACTTCTAAGACAGATTTAGGCTGCTCACCAGTTTATTTTAATTGTAATCACTTTACCTTAAATCTTTTTAAACGTTAAAAGAAACGGATCCTCAACTCATTGAAGAAAGCAAAATAATTTTCATTTTAATGCTGCTAGAGACTTCAAGTCTCTAAAAGAGATGACTATTTCAGGCTGCTATTTCATGATTTCACATACAAGTTAGATGGAGTGGTCACTCTTAATCTATCCCATAAACTCAAGTATGTATTGATTACACTTCAGGACCTAGACAAAAACCTGTGCAGCCTTTGTAGCGATGAGCAAAGGGGACAGAATCACAAGTCAGGCACTACCTCAGCACGTGCAATCTGCTCAGAGGGGGCCAGGAGGATGCTCCTGGCTGAGACTTACCAGGAGCAGCCTCCCCCATGCTGGGGGCAGCCTCTGTGCCCCGGGGCTGCTCCGGCTCCCGCTGCGGCTCCGGCGCGGGCGGCGCCGAGCCGGCCGAGGACGAGGAGGATGAGGAGGAAGAGGCTGGCTTGGATTTGGGATGCAGGTCGTTCAGTCTCAGGAGGTTTTCAGGAGTCACAGTGTCTGGATTCACCGGGGTGGGATGCAGCGTGGCTGGTGCTACTGGGAAGAAGCTCTCTCGGGTGTCCTTGGGGTGCTTTGGGGTTGTGGGCGCTTCTCCCGTGGCCTGCACAGAAAAGGGAGCAGTGAGAAAGAGCCTGCAGGTCACTGGCTGTGCTGCCTGTGGGCAGAAAACACTCTTTAAAGTGAATATAATACAACAAGGACTCAATCACTATTCTAAAGAAATCTCCTTTATGGATTATTTTTCTGTTCTGTTTATCAAACTAGCACTTGAACACTTATTCACATTTACAAAGTTTAATTTAACACATCCCTCACAACATAACATACTTCCCTGAACTCTGTAATTAAGCATGAGTTACAATCTCCTGTAAACAGAAACATATTTCTTTCATTTAAAAATACATTGACAAGTGCTTGACCTGAAAAAACAGATCTGCACTGCTTTAAGAGACTTTGCAAATTATCACAAGAAATAATTCTTAGTGAATGATGTGAGAAGAAATGGAGAAAATAGAAAAATGCATTCGCTTGTGAAATAAGAGATGAGCATAACCCCAAGTCATGAATTCCTGACAAGTGCAGAACTGATAACACTGAGGTCCAGCTGATCTGCTGCCTGTGCACAGCAAGAGAGGCACCAAGAGCCACTGCTAAAAACTGAATGCAGTGTCATTTATTATACAGACAGAAGGTAGAAGTGGGACATAAATTCACCAAAGAAGGGAATAAAAGTACCCATAAAATGAATATCTTCTCTGTAACTTTTATCAGTAATCAAATAAAGTATTCTTGCTTGTGAGGCCACAGAAAGCATTTATTTTACATTCTCTACAGCTTTCATTTAATGGAGATTTACTGGACCATAAAAGATGCAGTCGGATAGAATTCTCAGATGTTTAATTGTTTGCCTCATACCTCTACCAAGAAAAAAAACCCTCATTTTAACCATGGTGATAAGAGTAAGAATGTCTGAAACAGAAACAGGATTCAGCTGTCAAATGTAAAATCAAATTGGACCCCAATGTCCTAGATGACCAAAGATTTATTACAAAGCCAGAAAAGTCAGGAGAATTTCACTGAGAGAACAGAGGAGCTTTCAGGTGGAGAAAATGCATACTTAAAATTCAAAGGTAGAGAGCACACAAGTACATTTAAAAAAAAATAATTGGCAGAATGTATTTTTGAAGTTCCTGAACTTGATTAATCAATCTCTAAAAAGCATACAATTAAAACCTGCCAGATTCTATGTGTACACAAAAAAAAAACCAACCCAAAAACAAACCCACAAAAAAACCCCAGCAGCTATATTCACAACAATTACCACACTGGATCAAAAAAAGGTCTGTTCTGCCTCTGAAAGCAGCAAGTTTCTGATGCTTAAAGCATCAGGTCCAAAACTAAAGGTCTCAACACACAAATGGGATGACACAAACCTGGGGGAAATAAAAGTGCAGAAGCAAGCCTTAAGCTAGAAGTGAGATCACTTGAGGAAATGTTTTCAGCTGTGATTTAAAGGGAAAGCCCTTCACACCCATGCACTTCATTAACTTGCAGAATGGGTGATGTAGAACCTGACATTTCTGGGCTTGTATTGTATCCAGGATTTTTTTCTGGAGAAACACAGGAAGGTATTACTTAGGTACATGGATGTTAAAAATGGATCTGCACCTGAGATTTCTACAAAAAATGCTCAGCTATTTGCAGAGCCAGAAAAAAGACATTTGGAAAGGAACTCAGCAGTATTGGATGGTATTCAGATGAAAAATTATTAGAGAGAGTGCAGCCCCTGGAATAAGTGCTGCTGGGAGGGACCTCTGGAGATCCCCAGTCCAACTTCCCAGTTCCATCTCCTTCCTGCCAAGGAAGGAGATGGAACAGCCTCTCCAGGCCCCTTTCTGGTGTTTTACCACCTTCCCAGTGAACATTTGTTTCCAATCATTTCATCCAAATTTCTCTTGCTGCAACTTTAAGTGGTGCCTCTTGTCTGGTTCCTTCCTTTCTGCTAAAGACCACAATTCCATAACTTTATCCTCCATTATTCTTCTCCTCACCAGGATGAAGCATCCCAGCTCTTTTTCCAGAGAATTGAAACATTTTATTAAAAAAAAGAAATAAAAATGAAGCTGAAACAAACGTGATGTTTCTGATTCAGGAAAACCATGACCAAAAATTCTAAAGTGTAGTCAAAAAGTGCAGCCTTATACAAAAGAAAGCAACACCAAAATTATTGTTTTTATGCTTTAAAGGGAATTTTCCAGATGTGACCTGGTGAAGAGTTGTGTCAGGCTGCTGTAAACAGACAGGTTCTTTTCAACCTAATGAAACAAAGACTTTGGGAGGAAAAACAAAATAAAAAAAATCTCACACTGATTTTTTTTTTTCTCCAAAAAGGGGGTGGGAGTGGAAGAAAAAGGAGAAACCTCTCTTTAAAATCAGAACCAAGCACTAAAAATCCCATTGTTGGTTTCTGTGCAACTCACAGAGCCTTAGGAAAAGGGATTTAAACCTGCTTTGTGTGTTTTTACTGCTCTCAGGAACTGAGGAGCATCCAAAAGCTGGAAGCACAAAGCCCAAATGAGCAGCACAGAGAGGAACATGTTCTTTAAAAGATTTTGGGTTTAGTGTAGGGGCAAGAATCCCAGCACCTCTGATCAGCAGGTGATGCTACTCACAACAGGCAGCTCAGGGAATGTCACCAACTACACAGCTCAGGACTTAAGGGCCACATTTCATCCTCCTGCAGATCTCCAGGAACACAGGACCTCCTAACACCCAGCTGAGAAATAAACCCAGAAAAACCCACCACAGCAGCCTGGGATTAGCCTTTTGTTCATCTGTCTCTGCTGCTAAACCAGCAGTGAGGCACAATAAAGATTGTTTTCCACAGACAGACAGTAGGAAATGGAGAGGCAGTGACAAACCTTAGCAGTGTTTTATGTGGTTTCTCATCAGAAGATTATTTTTTAGTTTTTACTTTGCTGTGGTACTCAACTCAGGCAGTTGTGACTCAGAACTTCTCCTTTTCCCCTCTCCAATCCATCTCACCACACTCAGTGCCTCTGTTACCACCACTATTGCAGAGTGCCTTTAGTCACCAAGAAGAAATGAATATTTCCTAATTTTAGTGTTACTTACAGAAGAAATGAATAGAAATTAATTAAGATAAAAACTCTTCTCTGATTTCTTCCTGTCTTTCATTGTAATTACAGGTTCCTCTAGTCAAGACTGGCCTTCCTTCTAGAGTTTTTAAAAATCATGAGGTACTGAAGGGTTTGCAGCACCACTTTTGTATTGACTGCTACATCAAAGTGGATAGAAGAAATATTTAAGGCTTATTATTAATATCCAAATGAGGTGTCATGGATGATCCACTGCTTCCATAAAGAGCTCACTATCTTAATTCTCTTTAAAAAACCTAGCAAAAACTGTTTTGATTTTGAAGAATGTATAAAGCTGGAATGTAAATGAGTAACTAGGATGGATGGCTGTGTGAATATTGTGACTACTTCTGACTTGGGTTACAAAATCAGTCTCTTTATTTGTTAGAACCTTGATTATTTCAGCACACTCCTCAAAGAGTTCATTCAGCTTCACAGAGGTGCTGGACAAACCCTTCCCATGCTGAAAACTGATGTAAAAACAAGGAAGGAAAATGCTGGAAATCCAGCACTGGGACAGCCTTTCACCAATAAAATTATCAGCAAAAGTGCAGAATTTTTTCACAGATGTTACTGGAAAAAATAGCTCCCTACATTTTCCCAGAGAGGCACTTCAGCAGAAGCTAAAAGAAATCCAGCATTAAGATAAAACATGAGAAAAAATTTACTTTGTAGCCTGTGAAGTCATAAACCAGAGAACCTGACCAAGGGTCTGTTTTTACCACACTTGCTGTTTTTAAAAAACACATTTTGAAAAACAAAGAAATCCTCCAGCAACCTTCCCACTCTGCTTTTGGGAGGGCTCACTGCTCTGTGGCTGTGGGAAAAATTAACAACCAAATGTTCCAGAAAGGGAAAGTGACAGCTTTCCCAACAAAAGTTTCCTAATGAAAGATGCTGGAACTGCAACTGTTACATAACATTTTCTTGTGATTTCTTTTTTTTTTTTTTTTTTCAGTTACTCCCATGCCTGAGTTTAGCACTCTAGTGGGACTGAAGTCAGAACCCACCTCACACAAAGGTGGTTTTTTTTTTAAAAGGACACCAGAACATCCCCTGCCACACAAACTGCCTGAACAACATGCTGGCCACATTCCACAGTATTACCACTCCAACTCCTGCTCAATATTGTGTTTTAATTTAATTATACCTGTCCATTCTTTTTTTTTTTTTTCTCCCCTCAATCTCTCTACAGCAGCATTTGAAAGAAATAACATTTGGAAGTTTTCTTCTAGGTGCATCACAAATACCAACAATATCCATGATCAGGACTCTGAAGAACCTTGTATTTCCCAGGATCACTTTATATAGAGAAAATAGCAAAGGTTTACACACATAAGATTGAACTCTAGCCTAATTAAACTCCCCATTAACACAAATGCAAGCAGGGGCTCAATGCCCTGCTCTACCCTGGCAGCCATGTTACAGCAACACTTCCATCCACAAAATCATCATTATTGGACCAAGAGAGACCAGGTAGCAGGATGAAAAACATTAATATACAAAGTAAAAGATAAAAAGTGTCTTTTCTTTCCTTCATGTTCACTTAATGATTGCTTTCTGCAGGAGACAGAAGGAGGAGAGCTGTTAATTATATCAAGAATACACCTCCAGGATAGAGTGAGAGGGGGATGCCATGGCAACTGGCAAATGCAACAGTGAGCAAAATGGTCACCCTTTGGTAGGAGACCATGAAAGAGCTCGTCCTTTTGTCCCCCCCATCCCCACCTCCTCCTTCCCCCTCCTTTCTTGTCATCTTTGCTGCATTAATAAAGCATACAGACAACTCAGGAAAAACAACTTTTTCTGTAAGCAGTCTCTGACGTCTTGATGTGCAGGAAGAAAAGATGAAAATTAGCAGCATGTGGGTGGAACAAAAAGGGGGAGAAAACACATGAGGTAGAAGATGATTATTTTCTAATTATTTAATATTCTCCTAATCTCCTCCCATTCCCAGCAAAGTGCCTTTACAGAAGGCTGTGAGCTGTTTCCTGAAGAGAGCAGCTTGGTGGTTTGTTGCTTTGTGGGTTTTTTTTTAATGTGAGAATTTGAGAAGAAAACGCTCTAGACACCCAAGGCAGTTCAAAGAAGTCACTTTCAAGTTTTCTCCTTGAAAAAAAATGCCTGAGAGCCCATGTCACTGCAGTGCTGACTGCATTCCACAGCAGAAGGGCAAAAATCCATGGCAGTGCCCTCTAGCTTCACTCACAGCAGAAAATGTTCTCCTGTTCCAAGGGGAATATCACATTCCCTGTAAGGTCCCAGCACCAGAGCCACGCTCCAGAGTCCACCTGAGCTTCTTGGGTGTGGGTTCAGCACAGCCCTCACAGAGCAAACCCACCCATGACCCCAGGAAACTCCTCAGGATGAAGCTGTGGATTCAGACTACTGATCACCAGCCCTGGGAAAGGGCAAACACTGGTGGAGGGAGAAACCAAGACCCCAGTGACCTGTTCTGGATCTAGGGAGGGGCAGGAAGGGCACTAAACCAGCACCTTTTACTACAACACTTCCACATAAAACAACCCTTTTCTATTACAACACTTCCACATAAAACAACACTTTTCTGTTACAACACTTCTATATAAAACAACACTTTTCTATTACAGCAGCAGCAAAACTTTACAAAATCAAGGATCATCCTGGCAGCCTGCCAGGAGCCTGAAAGGCTCATTTGCATAACCTGATTGTGTTTGTAATAAAAGTCATTGTTTTGATTCTGGGGGTAGCTTCATGAAGCATCACTTTTAATTAGAGCTGCCACTGAAATCTGCTGATGTGTTTTGACTGGAGGTTGAGAGAGGGAAATGGGGAAAGCACCTGGAGGTTGGCAGCAGCCAGGGGGAGAAGGTGGCCGTGGTTGTGCTCCTGAGGAGGAGGAGAGGGAAGCAAAAGGTGAAAGGCAGGATTTGGGCAGCCAGAACCAAGCAGGGAGAGCTCAAGGCCTGGCAGATGGAGCAGGAAAGAGCAGTTGAAAATTTCCTTTCTCTCCCTGACACTTCAGGGATGGAGTTGGTCCCAGAGCAAGGATTTTTTGGCTAAGGCAGCAGTGAGTCTTAAATAACTCAGCAATGTTGAAATAGCCCCTTCTCATGACATTTGGATGATATACTATACCTCGAAGAGCCAATAGAAATTTCAGCTCCTACAACACCACCCGTTACCAGGGCTTTCCACACTGAGTCCCAAATCCTCAGGGGTCACAGCCCAGGCCCAGAGACTCAGTGGCATTTTGGAACTTTGCCTCTGAACACTCTTGTATTTTTAGAGATGTTAAATCCAGCCCTGTGTGCAATGGTGATTTTTACAATGTTTTAAAGTATTTGTTTTCTATAAATTCAGTTCTCAGGATTAGTGATAGATTAGATCCCAACACACAACCACAGAGTTTTAACTGTCTTGACTTTCAACACTGCTGAATACTTTTAGTATTAAGGAATTTAATATTAATATAATAAAAATACCTTTTCAGATTGCAGGAAAACAGAAGACAGATGGGTTCTTAAACTAAAGTATCTCCACATGCATTACAGAATATTCTGTGCAATACAAAGCTTCATCCTTAGCTTGTACTGCAATAACTTTCCCATGTCAATATGTCCTGAACAGCATAAAATGAAGAATTTCCCAAGAGCAATTTTAGGCAGTCAATGGAAAGGCTAATTAGGAATTCTCTAATTATCTAGAATCCTCAGCATTGCTTTCTGCCAACATGTCCCCTCCTGGTCCTCAGGAGCAGATACTGAAGTACAATGCTACTTCAAAATCAAACCAGCCTCAATCTTTCCTCCTCCCTCAACAAGGACTCCATTTCCAGGGACCATTAATTTCATATGAAAATCACAGTTGGCAAGACTAAAAATATAACTCAGAGCAACTGAGCTGACTGCATTCAGGATCTCTGCAAATCTTTCAGATAACATTCTCAGACAGAAAAATCAAAGAAAAGAACAGGAAACCTTCAAAATGCTGCTTGCTCAGAAGGTCAGGTAATCTCCTGGGTAACTTTAGTTACTTGATTGCTAAAGATCCAGCCACCACCACTGGATTTCAGCCCATTTGATAGGTGTATGTCACAAGTCTTATTCACATTTAAGAATTTAAAGGGAAAAGGACAAAAACTGGAGGAATTCCTTTTGGCCACACCTTTCTCCACAGCAGCATTAATATCAGCACTTAAAAATATTGCATCACTGCTCTGGAAATTGTGAAAATGTGCTAGGGTTGATTAATATATCACTAAACAAAATATTAATATTGAATACTGAAAGAAATGTCCCAGCAACACAGAACATAATTTTACATCAATTTCTGGAATGTCCTAATGGAAAACAATGCAATTTCTCCAGTCCTCCAGGAGCACTGGAACTTATCATGGCAAGGTTTTGTACCACTGACTTTTTCTGCCTCCTTCAAAGCTGGAATCCAACCTTCCTCAGGCACTTGCCATGTTTTTAGCTGACTTTGTAGGTGATGTGGCTCTCATAGGCTCAAAACACTCCTAAGAACTAGAGAGGATTTCTGAAACCAAGGCAAAGGGTCACAGCCTTGCCAAGCCATTAAAAAGATTAGATCTGCTCACAGCAGTGCAAGGACCCACTTTGTCCAGTTCCTCTCAGGACTGCTCTGTTGTATCCTGCTTGTGCCTGGAGAGGCAGAGAAGGAGGTTTTAACATAGTTGTTGAATATTTAGGTTAGAAACTCTGCCTGGTCTGGAAGAAAGTTGAAAAGCCAGAATTTAAGTAATACATAATTTTAGCAGCAAGTGAAAACTTTCATAAAGAAACAATATAACCCTGCAACTTTAAACTACAACAGCCAGCTGACAAAGACAGATATCAAGGTGGATTTTGTGCCTTTTTTTTTTTTTAACTGTCAATTTCTTGGGCTAAGTGACTGAAGAACCACAGGCCCTGCAAACCCACTCAAACCATCCAGGAACAAAGCATTTCCCCCTGCTGCAGCAGCTCTGTACATGACATCATTTGCTTACAGAAGGCAAATACTTGCCAATTTTAAATAAAACAGGATTCAGTCTGCTGAAAACAGACAGATGTCTACAAGAGTGGCTATTCCTGTGTCTCCACACTAATTCACAGTGCTGTAGGAGCAGCTTCACACAGCTTGCAGGATCCTGCTAGAAGCAGAGCAAAATGAGAGTGCAGGATGTAATAACCTCGTTAGCTGGGGCTGCTTCCTAAAAGGGAAAGCTTCCAAGTGCAGCATGTGAAGGGGCATGTTTTATTTCAAGTGATTTAACAGGAAATCTTCTTGCTTCCAGTGCTGTTAAATACTAGCTCACCTATTGTGTCTACTCTCAGGATTAGTTTCTGTGCAGGTTTTTCACCAATCTCATGTTTTGCCACATGCCTGAGTACCTGGTGACTCTGCTGGAAGGACTGGAATAGCAGTGACATTCCCAGAACCTTCAAGAAAGCCCAGCAAGGAATTGGGTTGATAAAGGAGAATTTGGTGAGTGTTTTTTAAAAAGGTGAACACATCCAAAAAAACAACAGTAACATTACTTTTTAAAGAAGATTTCTAGCAAATTCTTTTTATTTTGAAGTCATAAATCACAGTGTGATAATGTCTATTTTTTCCCCAAAATAAACTGAAAAAGGCTTACCGTGCTGAGCTAACATTTATTTATTAACAACATTTTAAACCTGAAATACCAGGCTACAAGCAAGCCAACACTTCCACTAAATACCTCTCTTGACATTTCTGTTCATTTCTACAGTTCAGTGGAACAATGTTACTGACTTTCTGAGGGGCACAAATTGGAGGAAGTTACTTTCATGAAAACCTAATAAAGGAAAAAAACCTACCTTTCCTCTTACATCCTCTCCTATTACTCTGCTGAGAGATGCACTGTACAAAAGCACATTTTAACTGAACAAAAATTATGGAAAATACAAACCTAGTAAATACTTTGGGGCTGCAAAATGAACACCAATAAATATATCCATTCATCCAGTTTTCTTCTTGGCTTTGATTTCACATTAAGAACTGAGAAATAACGATCCATTTAAAGCTCATATAATTGTTTGCTGGGTAAACCCAGAAACTACAAGCTAAAAACAAACGGAGTAACAGTTTGTTACTAACAGAGTTAAAGAAAGTCCAGCTGGTATCTCTGGAGCAGAGTGCAATGCCAGCAAGGCAGGAGCTGATGAGGCTGCAGCCCTTAGGGAGCAGAGAGAAGGAATTACCATCCATGAAATTCTGGGCTGTGATGTGGACATTAGGGAAATTGTAGCATGCCATAAATATTTCAATTTGAAGATTGTTTGGGGTTTCCTCAAAAGCTTTTGGGCAAGAAAATTATCCTGCAAGCCTGCCATAAACAGGAGCACTAATAAAGGGGGTGATCTTCCTTCTAATGTAGCCCAACTCATCTCAGATAAGGCACCAACACAAGGCAAGGAGGCATTTCTAGGTGCTGCAGACACTCAGCTGCAGATCTGCCTGGACAGACTCATTAAAGCATCACCCAAAGGTTCAGAGCTTACCTGTTTCTGTGCTGATGCTCCCATATGCACCTGGCAAAACTTGACAGCCTGTTCAAGTGCTGCTTCTTCATCCACCTGAACACAGAACCACAACTAATGAAGTCATAATTACTTAGCTCATCTATAAATCTAATTAAATTGAGATGAAATGGGGATGTAGAGCATGGAAGCAGCAGTTCTACAGCAAAATGCTGACCTTAAATTATTCAGGAGCACATCCCCAAAGATAAATACTCAGCTCTCTCAATTCAAACTAACATTTAGCTGAACAAACACCATGTAAGTGGTACTACAGCTCTTAACTCATCTCAGAAATTCAGTTTCAAAACATGGAGAGTCCTACTCCCTATCCCCAGCAATGGCCTTGTCAAGAGGATGGTTCTTTGGGAGGTGTTAATCTCCCCAGGTTTCAAACAGATATAGGGCGAGTTTAGCAATTCCTGTTAGATCCTAAAACCATGTCTGAGGCCGCACAGAGAAATGACAATTGATCCTACAATACCTGTTTAATCAGCATGTATGTTTCAGACATGATCTTCTCAATTTTGCCCAGGTCATAGGCCATAACCTTCTGGCCCTGCTGCCAGACCCGGTAAGCATCGAGCAGAAGTGTTTTTCCAGACTCCACATCCTCAAGTAATTTCCTCTTCCTGCTTGACCTCTGGACAGGTTCTTCTGTAGGTGCTGCTTGAATTGTTCCTTTAGCTGCCTGCTGCTGGTGTTTTGAGCTGATACTGAGCTCCTCCAAGGAAAGTTCTGGAGTCCTGCTCTCGGGAGCCCTGTCCTTGGAGCTCCTGCCGGGCTGCAGCCGCTCCAGCTCGCTGCGCTTACAGGAAGAATCAATTTTTTCAGGGTCATTGGAAAAGCCATCAAGATCCATAGGCTCAGCTGAACCAGGGCCAGGAAGCTCTTTAATCTCCTTGTCACTCCTGTCCTCTTGTTCCAACATGTCCATGGCATTGGGGATTTGTCCCTGGGTCACCTCCTTCACTCCGTTCTCAGTACCATGCACGGCTCCATCTGACAGAACCGCCTTTTTGGGAAGCACATCCTTCCCCTCTTCAGCACTGCTTTTGTTGGACACGTCTGTTGTCATCCTTCCTGAAGCAAGGCTAGAAGACTTGGAACTCTGATCTTCTGAAACCTTAATAAAAGAAATCGTTCTTCTCTGTTATCATTGAAATCAAAAAAGCATTTGAGCACAGCTGTCACTCTCATGATTATTGACCAGTACCTTTCATTTCTGCTTCTGCTGAAGAAAATGCATTTATTCTATGTTAATTCTTTTTTGTTCCTCAATATTAATTAATCCAGGCCACAAATCTTACAATTAGCAGTATTTTAATAAGTGAAAACACCACAGAGAAGTGTTTTCCAACAGCTCAGGCTGAACCAAAGCCACAGTGTTTATTTTCCCTCACTACTTCAGTCCATGCTAAGGGATCCAACTAAATGAAATCCAAGATATTAACTGCAATAATTTTTCTTCTAACATATTGAAATCAAAACCAAATCTGTTTCTTTTGGCAGCTGCAGATCAAGCTCAAGTTTAAGCCTCTTTCCTTTCCTTGTTCTTACACAACCTTCTTGTTAATAGATCAAGCAGTAGGCAAAAGCCTGCTGTAGTATTTTACTTTTTGTACCTTTTCTTTGGGGGTGTTCCAAAGGTAGAAAACCTCAGTACATCATCATTTCTTTCAAAAATTTATAATGATACAACTCTTACACCCAGATTTATGAACAAACCATTTAATATACAGAGTTCCAGTGTTCTTGACAACGTTTTCATTTAGTTAGTTAAACCTATAGTCTGTGAACTTAGAAAACCCTCAGGAACAAGCCCTTCCTTGAATGAACTTACCAAGTAAAGTTCCAATATCCAGATCCCTTAGCCTGGGAACTGATTAGCTTCTGGATGGCTTTTAAAAACTAAACCTACATTACAATTATATGCAATAATAAGTGTGGTGCTGTCAAGGACTAGCAGTGAAAAGTGTCTAGGCATGTAGACTGTCCAAGCTGTCTGGGTCTGTTTTGCAAGAGGAATCTTAGTTCATTTTCTTACAGACCCCACCTGAAAATGGAGAGCTTGAACACTACATGTATCTACCATTATTTGATGTTTAAGGGACAGTCAGGCCAAACTTCCTGCAATCTTGCAATTCTTACTGCAAGCTGTATTTGTTACTGAAATTCAAAACCAAAAAATCAACAATGCTGGAAGAAAATTTTCTGTGTAGTGGCACATAAACAAAAGGTATTGGGAGTAAGTGCTTGTAACTGCAGCCCTTCAATCTCAGGAGATGTAAGGAATGAGTGAACACTGCAAAAGCTAATTACTAAGTGAGAGCCATGGAGTGCCCTGCTGCCTCACCTGTGTGAGATCGTTGAGAGTGTCCTCCAGCACCTTCACTGTGAGCACAAAGGCTTGCTGGGCCAGCACCTGGCGATCGGCATCACGCAGGTACTTCCTGTGCCCAGGAGAGAGAGAAATGGAGTTAGCTGCCAAAAGCTCCCAGCACTCCAAAGCAAGAACCAGGACTGTCTCAGGTTGCAAGATTTAGCTGGGGTGTGTGTTTTATTGCCATCTGTTATGGTGGGGCACTTCTCTGCTGTTCATGGGGCAGTTTTCTTTATCTCTCCCACACCAATTCCCCCTCCAGGAGATCTGTTTGTTCATGGGCCATTAATTATTAATTATCTTCTGTCCATGGCCAGTGAGTGTCCCTGCAGGGCTCATCAAATTCCATCATCCCATGGGGAGATGCTCTGCCCAGGGCAGGAGCCAAGCATTCCTACCTGGATACAATCTGCCCTGGAACAGCACAGCAGCCTTTGCCCCCTGCATTCCCAGAGGAGCAGCTTTCTCCTGCCCTGCATTCCCAGAGGGAGAGCAGGCCCATCTCCAGCAGCCCTGCAGCTGCAGAGCAAAACTCCCCCCTTGTGCAGGATCCTGCTGCAGCAGAGCCACAGCTGGCACTGCAGGAGGGCTGAGCCCCCCTGGGATGGGGCTGTGCCCCCACCCTGACACACAGGGGACAGGGACTGCTCTCACTCTGGCAGTGGTGTTTTATTGTTTGTACTATTGCATTTATATTTTTAATTTTTCTAGTAAAGAACTGTCATTCCTATTCCCATGCCTTTGCCTGAGATCCCCTTAATTTCAAAATTATAACAATTCAGATGGAGGAGGTTTGCATTTTCCATTTCAGGGGAGGCTCCTGCCCTCCTCAGCACACACCTGGCTTTTCAAACCAAAACACAGGACAGTGAAAGAAAAACAAGAAAAAGCCAACACAACAACTTTAAAGCACAAGAAACAAACAAAAATCTACAGGTGTATTCTGATATATAACAATATTGGGATTTAACCCTTTAGCTTTGTTTCCCTCCACTTCTCCCCTCCCCACAAGATCAGAGAGGACACAAATGAAGCAGAAGACAGCTCTGCCTGCAACCAGAGGGAAGGGCAGAAATGGGAAAACACCAAGCAACCAAACCCAGAGCAAACCAGGCAACCAGATTTACAGTTGCCTTGTATCAAGCCCTCTGTGCCCCTCAAATACCAGCTTTTTATTCAATCCTTTTTTTGAAAAAGAGCCTTATAGTTACACAAAGCTATGCTGAACTCTCAGGTGATTTTCATGTTCTGGATAAAGCATGAATGTGAGATTAAGGACATCAGCAAATCCTCTCTCTTTGATCATATCAGTTGCCTTTGAACCCAGGATTTTTAGCTCTAAAAATCCTGGGTTCATGGGTGTGCTACTAGCTTTTTTCCTAGTTACTATTACAAAAAAATAATATTGTATGTGTAAAACATTCACTCTAGAGCTTCATTTCATTTACTAGAGCACTGTAATTTCAGTGTATTTGGACACAATGTTTTAGTCTGCTTTCAAGCAAAACACTTCCAGCTGTCAATCCCACCTAATCACATTTAATGGAAAACTTAATTTCTATTTCAGAATTAGCTGGTTTGAATGAGAGGCCTAGAAATCAAGTAAATAACTCTGAAGGGTACTATTTCAGTCAAAAGGCCAACATTTTAAATACACATATTTCCTCTCTATGATTTTAGGTTAAATTGGTAATTTTGTTCTCTTTTCTCTGAAAAGCAAACCATAAACATCTGACTCCTCATTAGTTCAGTAATAACTACAACCACCCTATTTTTAAAAAGAGGGTTGTTCCAGGCATATACCAGACACACCCAGAATTATCTGTATTTCTGAGTTCCTCTAACAACTGCACCTCACCATGGCTGGCACTGGCTGATCTAGCATGTCAAATTATTTGTTTTTTGAATTCAGTCTAGACTTACAAATAACATAATATTTTTAGTACAGCTATGGGCTTGCTTAGGACAGAAATTGAAACCTTCTATGGTTCAGTCCTTCTGATATGTTAAAAGTCAAAGTATTTTTGGCTTCAAGTTTGCTGAACAAGTGGTGACATATTCCCAGACTCACTACAATCCATGCAAATTCACATGCACTCACATTCAAAAACACACAAAGAAACCTTCGATGCCTCCAACTTATTGCCATCAATCATTCACGTTTCATTTCTTAAACATTTGCCAGAGACCAATTTCAACATTTCCCACAGGACAACCTACTAGAATTTTACCTCAGTGTTTTCCTTGCATGTTTATTTTGGTCTTCCCATTGATACGAGCCCATATATAGCTCACACTAAGAGCTTCTTTTTTCTTAAATAAGGTTAATGCAATTAAAATTAGATCACCCCTGAACAGGATAAGCTTTTTAAATAGCATCAGCTGCCAAGAGGCACAGAGGCATTGTTCAGGCCATCAGGGATTACAGGAAGGCAGGATGCTGGGCCATGACCTCCCGCGCCGCGCTCGGCTCTTACGCAAGGGCCGGCACAGGGTGCCCAAGTCACGCTCTGCTCATCCAGAGAATCCCTCCACGTGACACTCCACCTCTGTAAGGCTGCTAAGGCACCCCCATGGCTGCTCTGGGTCTCAGCAGAAATGCAGAGAAACTCCAGGCTGCCTTACAGAATCCTAATCCTGAGAAAAATGAACCATGGTTCCATGTGGGAAATGGGTTTGTTGATAGAAAGCTCACATGGTCTTACACATCTGTATGTAAACACTGAGATAAAGTGTGTTGACCTATTATGGAATAGAGATGACATTGTTAAGAGAGAGAGATTGAACTGAAACCAAGCTTTAATTAGTTTTAAAATATGACTTTGTAAAAAGACTAGATATTTTAGAGAATTTGAATTGTGAAAGATACATTGTAGTAGAAGTACGTAGGGAAAAAATAAAGGTAATTAGTATTAGAAGTAATAATAGTAATAGAAGTAATAATAGCATTAGAAGTAATAATAGCATTAAATTAATAATAGCATTAAAGTAATAATAGTACTGTGTAGTAGAAGTTAATAAGCTGAAAAACATTTATAAGGTATAGTAACTAGGAAATAAGTTAATTTTTGATAAAACAGTGTTGAGTTTTATATCTTTTGTGTCTCACTATTCATTGAGACAGATAATAGAATAAAATCTTTGAAAACACCTCTCAGTTCCCCCATTTCTGTAAAACCCAAGCAAACCAACAATTCCACTCCCTTCCCAAGGGAACCTGTCTGAAGACTTTTTTCCCTAAACAAAGAACAGCTTTAAATAAAACAGTCACACAGCGAACAAAACACACTGGAAAGCTTTACAAAAATCAGCTTCAAATGCAAGAAATGTCTCGTACTTTCCCTGATCAGGGGTCCTCTGCAGCATGGATGAGACCTTGAGCAGGGTGTTGTAGTCCCTGAGCTGCGAGAGCACGTTGAGCAGCAGCACGATGGAGCGGTTCATATGAGACGCGAAACTGCCCGGCCGGTCGATCTCATCCACGGGGATGCGCCAGATGCCCTGCAGGGGGAAAGGGAAACTTCACATGGGGATCCAGCTGGAAAAAACACAGCCAGATTCCCTGCAGAGGGGGAACAAGGAAATCTTCAAATGGGGATCCAGCTGAAAAAAACACAGCCAGAGGGGACAGAAACCTTCACATGGGGATCCAGCTGGAAACAACACAACTACAGGGGGAAAGGGAAACCTTCAGATGGGGATCCAGCTGGAAAGGACACAATCAGATTCCCTGCAGAGGGGAAAAAGGGAACCTTCAAATGGGGATCCAGCTGGAAAAAACACAGCCAGAGGGGGAAAGGGAAACTTCAGATGGGGATCCAGCTGAAAACAACACAGCCAGAGGGGACAGAAACCTTCAATTGGGGATCCAGCTGAAAAAAACACAGTCAGAGGGGGAAAGGAAACCTTCAAATGGGGATCCAGCTGAAAAGGACACAACCAGATTCCCTGCAGAGGGGGGAAAAGGAAACCTTCAGATGGGGATCTGGCTGAAAAAAACACAACTACAGGGGGAAAGGGAAACCTTCACATGGGGATCCAGCTGGAAAAAACACAGCCAGAAGGGGAAAGGAAACCTTCAAATGGGGATCCAGCTGAAAAAACACAACAGGAAACCTTCATACAGGGATCCAACTGAATAGGACACAACCAGATTCCCTGCAGAGGGGGAAAAGGAAACCTTCAAATGGGGATCCAGCTGAAACAAACACAGCCAGAAAGAGAAAGGAAACCCTCACACAGGGATCCAACTGAAAAGGACACAATCAGATTCCCTGCAGAGGGGGAAAAGGAAACCTTCAAATGGGGATCCAGCTGAAAAAAACACAACTACAGGGGGAAAGGGAAACTTCAGATGAGGATCCAGCTGGAAAAAACACAGCCAGAGGGGGAAAGGAAACCTTCAAATGGGGATCCAACTGAAAACAACACAGCCAGAGAGGACAGAAACCTTCAAATGGGGATACAGCTGAAAAACAACACAGCCAGAGGGGACAGAAACCTTCAAATGGGGATCCAGCTGGAAAGGACACAACAGGAAACCTTCACACAGGGATCCAACTGAAAAAACCACAATCAGAGGGGGAAAGGAAACCTTCACACAGGGATCCAAGTGAAAAAAAACACAACCAGATCCCCTGCAGAGGGGAAAGGAACCTTCAAAGGGGGATCCAGCTGAAAAAAACACAACTACAGGGGGAAAGGAAACCTTCACATGGGGATCCAACCAGATTCCCTGTAGAGGGGAGACAAGGGAAACCTTCACACAGGGATCCAGCTGAAAAGGACACACCTGGGAAAATAAGGGACAGAATCTGCAACATGTGGAAAATCACAGAGGAACAGGGGGAAAAGGGACAGATAAAAGTTGAGCTCTCCCAGACAGTGAGATAAGGATTTGAAGTCAATTGATTCCTGCCAGTAGGAAGGCTCACAGAGGCCACAGCTTCTAAATATGCTTCTGAAGTGCTCCAAGAAAAGCAAGCAAAGCCCAAATTACACTGTGCATTTTTCTTCAATGTCAATGAACACACCTTACTAAGTCAAAGCTCAACTAACCATAAAAAATAAGAAGTAACCTGAAGTAAGTTTTCCTGGCCTGAAAGCTGTTAATATGCAGTCACAGCAAATTTCTGTTTTCAAACAATCTGTTATTAAATGTCTTAGGAACTTGGTTAGATCCTTGATCTCATCAGTGTTCACTGTGGACTAACCAGTCCAATAGGAAGAATTAGATTCCTCAGCAGAATCCATTTTCTAGTGGCAGATTCAAATACTTGGCCATACATCCTGATCCTTCTAATTAAATTTCTGGGACAAGGGAATCTTTGGGGAGCAAGGCTGGAGGCTGATAGCAAATATAATTTAATTAGGGTTAGTTAGCTCAGATTTTGCCCTGTCTAATACATCTAATGAGATTGTTTTCAGGTGTTTATTGTGGATGCTGTCAGCACCCTGGTCAACCACACCTGAAAAAATGAACTGCACATAATACCATGTTTGCATGTTAGGATGGACTTATGATCATTCACAAAACCTGCTGCTGCATCACTGCAAGCCCTTCCCTCGTGCTTTGTTTGGTTCTGAAGCTTTTCCTGTAGCAGCTTTCTAAGATGAAAATCCTCTGATCATGTAAACAATTCTGTGACAAGGCAGAAAGAATAGTATCATTGATAGGAGTACCTGACTGAAACAGAGTTTGGCTTTCCAAACCTGTTCAGAGGGCAGGATATACAAATATTTACTCCTCTATCTTTGTTTAAAGGTCTTGCTTCGATTTGTTTAGCTTTACTTTCAATGTGATCAAAACTCTTCAGAACTTAATACAAAGTGGAAACAAGGAAAATGATTGCTGCAACCATAAATGACATTTGACCAGAAAGGCAAATCCAAAACCCCCTGTGTAAAATGGACCTTTCCCTTGCATGTCTGCAGAAAATCTCTGGTTCCACTCCATAAGATGTATAGGAACTTAGGAAAAAACAACACAGAAATATCAGAGGTTTAATATCAGTGTTTTTACATGGAAAACAGTGACTTCAACTGGATATAATGCACAGACTAATCTGCCAAATTTTCTTGCTCTTGCTTTTCCTCATGCTCTTACTCCCTAGTGATCACAATAAAGCTGTTCTTCCTCTTTGCTCCCTGAAGCTTTCTTTCAAGCTCTTTTTTGTAGTTTCCCTTTTCCAGACTGTATCTAAACCAGCACCATGACCAAGCCCCAGGCACAGGCACTGCCTCCTCCCCTTGCCAGCAATGTCCACAAACACCTCCCATGGCCTGGTGGCCAAGAGCTCACCTGCTCAGGGAGCTCTGCAGCCCACAGGCACACACAGATCCTGCAGGTGACAGCTCTGTAAACCAGCACATCCTTCTATTTCAACAGAGATGCTTTTTCTTCCTCCAAACCATACAATGGCTCTCCTTTCAGCCCACAGATGAAACACACATTCTGGAGCTGCTATTTTTTGCTTCTCTGCACGTATGTAAACTGGGTTCCTGCCAAATCCCAAAACAAGTGAATGCCTCATAATGGCACCACATTGCAACAACCTACTTAGCCAATTTAACTACACAAAACAATTTATGGTCAACTCCAGCACACTGGAGGAGTGGAACACTGCCAATGTGTAGGTAGGTTCCTGGTCTTTTTCAGCATTATCTCATCCTTCATTTGAATCAGGAGGATCACTTGGATCAGATACCGTATCTGGAATTAGCTGGAAATAATTTTACAGCTCCTTCTCATATATCCCATGTATCCATTTTAATGCTAGCCTGGAAATTACAACAATTGAGTATTAGAGCCATTTTTAATGACAGAATGTAAAAACTGCATCCAGAAACCCAGGGAAAAGCCCCTCAGATAGAAACAAAGTTGTATATTTTGGAGAATTCTGCTGTCTTCCACAACAGGGCACATTTGAAGAGGTTAAATTAAAACCCACATTAGGAGTGTCAGGTTTCCCACTGCAATTACAAAAGTAGGGCTGATTTGAAAAGGAAAGCCACTAACTTTTCATGTGTTGACTTGCAGCTTCATAAATGCAAAACAGCAATAGATAGGGGTCCAATGTTCCACAGCTGCCTGTTCCACAGGCAGCCTGGAGGCAAGAGCAGAAAGAAACCTGCCACCAGAGCAATCTTCATTCCATCACTGAGATTGTGTTAAGCAATATGCAAAACACTGAGGGTAAAGTGAGTTTATCAGAGCTCCTTTCATGAGTCATATGGAACTTTTAAGACTGTGATTTCAGTCAGAAACTACAGAATGTCTTGTTTAGATCTCTTCCAAAGAGAAGTTTAATAAAGCCCATCAGGTATTAATTTTTCCTTTCTAAATATCAATAAACTTCAGGAAGAATACTTCCAAATTCAGATCACACACTGCAACTTTTTTTAAGCAGCTCAATGTTAGGTTTTTATTACTTTTAACAAAGCTTAAGAAATATACAAATGCCAAGTCTGTAAAGGGGGAGAAGACTAGTTAAACTGAATAACAGTTCCTGAAGGTTTTATATCATCACTTGAAAATTGAGATTTGTTGGCAAAGTACCTCTCTTGAAAGTACACTCACAGAAGAGTGCAGATCCTTGTGCCAACGATTCCCAGCTCTTTGGAAGGTTTTGTAGCTGGTTATGGCCACTCAGGGTACCTGACAAAATGTCTCCAGCTCTGGCCACAGAAGGGATTTTACATCCAACGCCCGCTCGTGTTTGCTGGCCACCATCGCCACTGCTGAAAGGTTCTCCTCCCTGCTGCCACAGCCAGCAGAGCTGTTTACACCAAACCAGAGGAAGGAGTGAGACACTTCCAACAAGTCCAAAATGCCTCTCAGGATCCAAAACATCAGGCTGCTCTCCATGCCTTCCTGGCAAAACAAACACGCTGCAAGAGTGGGGGCGGGGGAAGCCTGACACACACTGCTAGGAAAAAATAAATCTGGGAGTAGTGAAAACCCTGCAGAGAACTTAATACTGAACATGACATTAAATATAAAACTGAATAATGAAGCCAGGCTGCCATAATGCTGGTGACACTTGTACAATTCTTTTTCAGCTTGGGATTGGGGCTGTGCCTGCCCCTGCAGAGCTGCAGGCTCGGGAGGAGGGCGAGCAGCAGAGGACGGAGCTGCAGCACTCTGGGACTTTCTAGTGCAGGCACTGAAAATAGCAAGGAAGGAAGTGCTTATTATTCCTCCATGCTGCTTACTCCAGAACTTTAGGGGAGGGGATTCCCTGGGGTTTAGGAATGCCTCTCTGAGGAGGAGAGGCTGACAGATCCCAGCAAAGCCCAAAGTTCCCTGGGGATGGCTGCTGCTGCCAGGCACAGCTCCAGGGAGAGCCATTTTCTGAGCACTGATCAAACTTTACTCCCTCCCTGCTCCATGGAAATGGAGAAATGCAAGTCATGCTTCACATGATCCAATTCACATACAACAAGCAAACACATAAACCCCACACTAATACAAATAAAGACTTCCCATTACTTAATTCCTCTTTTTCATCCTTTTTTTTTTTCCAAGGGGCCCTGGAAGTTCAAGTTGCACTACATGCAACAAACTGGATTGCAAGTGCCCAAACCAAAACCAAACATTTCCTCATTTGTCAGTCTCAGTAATGTCCTGCTAAGAAGCTTCAGTAAAAATAATTTAAATATTATTTTAAGATTGCTAGAAAGTATGTCAAAACTAGCAAAATAACTAATTAAGTGGTTCAGGGAAGGCAAAAATTAATAATGTAACAATCTACATGGTATTTCAAAATAATGAAGTTGAACTAAGCACAGCTGTGAAAGCTCCCACTTTCATAAGTCCCTGCTTTTATATAGGGTTAAGCACAACATACTGAAATACTACCAGTTCTACTCATGTCCTGTCTTCTTGGTCACTTATTTAATTTTATTGTCTCGCTCTGGGTGCCTGCAGAGGAAAGGAATATGCTTCAAGCTGAACAGATTCAACCCACAGGGTTTGAGACCTCTGTATTTGAAGTCAGGAAGGTCCAGCACAGACCACTGAATGTCCCCACCCTCCTCTGCCAGCATGGCTTTATTTAGTGCTCCACTCACAACTTCCTGCTACCTCTGAGCACAACCATTCAAACCACAGCCCCCTCCCCCATGCAGCAAATTTCTAAACCACCTTTCCTCAACCAACCTTAACACCCTCCCATATCTCTCATTATTTTACTCTGTCACCTGATTTTGACTTTTTCTTCTTTTCTGCAGATAATTTTATTATTTGTCTTCCTCAGTTCCTCACTTCATCCCCACTGCCATTCAGCCTGTAATGGAACAATTCTGCCTCTGTGAACAGGAATGCAAGTGGGCACACAAGTATTAAGAAAGGAAAGCAGAATATTCAGAGTATTAAAACTATTATCTGCAGGGCCTGTGTCATTGAGCAACCCTGGCTCCCTGTAACTGAGCTGATTTCAGGAAAATCCTACCAGTTCTTCCAGACTATAGTTATTACATAGAACAGTAACAGAATGTATTAAAAAAATATGATAATATATAAATTACATTTTATCAGCCTGGAAAAGGAAACAGAAATAAAGGCAAAACTGCAGCAGCCTCCTTTCAGTATGTCAAGAACAAGCAGGATTACAATTCCTAGTCTATAAGGCAAATATTGTCATTTTCTTATCTTTTCAATACACACACACTTGGAAATGAATAAACAGCATGTATGCATTTTGGAAGAGCTGTGGAATTCTGTAACTGTATTTTAGCAAGACAGCAGCATGAAAAAATATTGACAAATGGAAGTGCTCCACATGTTCCAATCTTCATATGCTGATAAAGAAACATAATGGACAATTTTCACCTCTTATTTCTCCCTTCAATATACAATGTATTTGTAGGGTCTTAAATTTTAGACTTCTCAATTTCCAGAAAAATCATTTTACAGTTGATTTGACTTTAAATTGGTTTTAACCCTATGAAAAGAACACCCAAACCACAGCCACTTTGGGAGCCTGTGAGCACCAGGCAGGGACATCACACAGGAGGCAGGGAAAGGGAATGATTTCCTTGCTGCATAAGCAATTAAATCAAACCAGAAATGCCTTGCTGAGTTACAAGTTCAGGTGGAATTAATGAAACAGAAACTGAGGCCTAGAGATGGCCTTTGCAGAGCTCTGGGTTTGGCCACTTGCCAGGCAGAATCTGGAGGTTTATGTTCACCCAGTCAGGAGGCTTGAGGAGTTTTTACTCTGATGGTTCCCATGTACCATGTGATTTCACAACCATGTCAACAGAAAGTCACATCACTTTTTTTTTTAAAGGGAAACAGCTAACTAGACTGAAAGAAAAGGAAATAAAGAAACTATTCTACTGCATGGCTATGACAGAAAGAAAGACAAAGAAAGCAAGGAAAAGCAACAGACCAATCTCCTGAAAGCTGGTTTGAAGGTGCAACTGTGCTCAAACAATAGCACAGCAGCAGGCAGCACCCACAGGAAAATGCAGCAAACACAGGAGGTGTGTGCACAAAGCCATCCTCTGGGTGAGGGAGCTGCTCCCTGCACTGCTTCTCCAGGTTAACACCAACAGGGTCATGAATCTTTCAGCATCTTTCTCCAGGGCACTCCAAGAATTCCCTCTTGTTCAGTCCCTCTCTCCTCTAACCTGCAAATCTGGGGTGCTAAAGCAAAAGTGGATTTGAAGATAAAGCTGTGGAACACTGACTTTTTTTCCCCCTCTTTTCTGTTGCCAACATTAACAAAGGCTCCCTTCTGGACAGCTGGACAACTTCTCAAGCTGGAAGGTCAGTTACTGATAAAAAGACTTTGGAACAAATTACTTAAGTACATTTATCATCTTTCCTCTATAAGTTGCTCCCTTTTACCAAGTGTATTTTAGGAGAGAGAAGAAAATGCATTGTTTAGGAATTAAATTACCAACAGTTAAGTTTCATTCATCCTATCCTGCAGAAAACTCAAGGCTGCCAAAGGGATGCAGAAGAGCAGAAGTTATCCAGAGATTTAGTCAGGCTCTTCCATCTACTCAACAGAAAGCACTGAGGAGTTTCTCCTCACCCAGGTTGGAATTTCAGATTCTGCCTTTGTTACTTCAGTATCCTTTTATCAGGTACATTTTGGTTTCATGTCATGTCCCTGTATGAAAGAGTTTGGAATCTTTTCTTTGGGAAAATATAAAGCACAGAAATCCAGAGAACACAGACTGCTTCTTTATCTTCTAACACACAAATAACTTAATGCAGAAATCTAATGAAAGAATATAAAAACTTTGATGGGAAAATCCTTTACCAGAATCTTGAATTTCTTGGGGCAAGATGCAAGAAGACTTCTATACCACCAAAATAAATGGAGAGCAGGACACATCTAGACAGTGACAGGGCTCTGGTTTCACCTAATAGACAGCCTTTCCTTGAATTAAGAGGATTTTCCTGCTAAAAACTTTTCTGTCTATCTGCTACAAGGAGACTGCCTGGCATCAGATGCAGATGGCACTAAAGGTAATGAAAGAAGCTTGGTACATCCTTGGGCAGGCTTCTGCATCAGCCCCCTGAGCACATAAGCCAATTTTCACTTTTTTGACAACATGTGGCATTAATTTAATCTAATTCCACATGTCTCTAATACAGACACACACATTTAATGGTACCACCCAGAAACATTTTACAGAGGGGAAAAGGAATTTAGGGGATGTGGCTCACCTGAGCTATTACAGGCTCCATGTCAGGATGAGATGAATTACAAGCTAAAAATTACTATTGCCTTTCAACACAAAGGATGATGGCTAAGTCATAAAAGATGGCAAATGTTAGGGGACAGAAATGACAACCAGAAACTTTGTAAAGTGGTTCTAGTCTCTGTCAGTGGCAAACCAAGGCTGAGCCCCAGCATTCAGTCTTACTGCAGAACCAGAGAATTGGGGTTAACACAGAGCTGGGAGCAGCTGCTCCCAGAGAAGGGCAAGTTTAAGGGTTATGAGATATTTTTTGTTTTCAGCCCCAGTGACTGTCCCAGTATCCCCAGCAGTGTCCAGGCACTGTCCCTGGCATTATCTGAGGGAAGGAAGGGTACCTGGGGATCCCAGCTGGGATACTGAGTCCAGCAAAGAGCTGGACCCACTGCAGGGGTCTGCAGAGGAGGCCACAGAGGTGACCAGAGGCTGGAGCAGCTCTGCTGGGACTGTTCAGACTCTAGCAAGGCCTCAGGGTGGCATTTCAATACTTAAAGGGGACTTAAGAAAAAAATGGGGACACAATTTTAGCAGGGCCTGTACAACAGGACAAGAGGCAATGGTTTTAAATTAAAGAAGGGTTGATCTAGACAGGATAAAATGAAAAACTTGTTACAGAATGAATGGCAAAACACTGGCACAGACTGCCCAGAGCAGTGGTGGATGCCCCATCCCTGGAAACATTCATGGTCAGATTGTACAGGGCTTGGAACATCCTCATCTGGTTGAAGATGTCCCTGTTCCTTGCAGGAGATTTGGACTAGGTGACCTTTAAAGGTCTCTTACAACCCAAACTATTCTGTGATTCTACAATTCTATGATTGTACCTCAGACTAATTTTAAGAAAATTGAAAATGGCTTCAGAACACAGAACTATCAGCTGTAATTTCTGACTACCATTTGTAGCACCCAAAAATAGTGAGCCTGGGACAGAGCATTGCTGAGGTGATCCTGACAACAATTCTGCCTTAAAAAACTGCTTGGGCACTACAGCATAACAAAGCCTCCACCAGCCAGTGCAGTATATACAGCTCTAGAAAGGAAAGGAGGACAAGAACTTTGTAACATTAAGTGCTGTGCTAATTGTTGAGATTCAGCCCACTGGTAATGCAGAATTAACATTCTGAATTAACATGAAGAGCTGTTCAGACATTCCTCATGCTGTAACACTGCAGTAAGGGTCTCCTGCTTTTACAGCATGTCACTTCTTCTGTTTCAGCCTGAAACTCTTCAGGCTTGAAGGATTTGAAGGAATGCATTTTCACCTACTTAAATACCAAGTTTTAGATGCAAATTACTGATTATCCAATACATAAAGACTCGCTGGTTTTGAGTATTTTAAACTAGGCTGTCAGAGTGCTAAAAAGTTATTTTACCAAAATACTCCAGTTTTTATGCCAACACAAACTGGTCTTCCATCCTACATCCCTTGCTTTTCAACAAACAAAATGCTTAACTGCCCACTCCCACCCAACAGCTGACACCCAGCATCCCTGCACTGACAGCACAGACTTTCAGCTTTTACTCTCCTCTACATAATGAAACACTGAGTAAAATATCAAGATGAGAGTCCATAAAATCCCAGTGTTTGCAAAATATTTCAGCATGTTCATCAAATGGTTAGAAAAAGTGACATATGCACCTTTACATTTTACATCTATATCACTGTGTTAGACTCCAAGTCTCAGAAAATATCAAAAGCTACAGGGTTAGATCAGGAGCACAGAGGAAAATGCTATCATTCCAGAAAACAATACTGATCAAGCAGGCAGAGTTCTTTCTTGCCAGTACCAAATCACTAGACTACATGGCATTAGGAGATCCTGCTGAGACCTTTGAGCCTGAAGAAATATAAATCAAAAGGTCCAGAAAATGCCTGCTACTCATTTCCATCACCATTTCTGAAAACAGAAAACCCTCTATAGCAGCATCAGATGACAGCTCATAAAATACAATCAAGTGATGATCCTGGTAGAGACTTCACTTTAATTTTATCTTGATAAAAAATTACATCTTCATAAAAATTACCCAGAAACATCCTCCTTCAGATGCCTGCTGGCTAAAATGCATCTTTCAGACAACACTGTCACCTCAGAGCACTGTGAGTGACCACAGTACTCTGACTTTGGGGGTCACTTAGGGACTTTTCAAGAGTACATTTTTCCTCAGTGACCTCTTGGGTAGCTTTTCTCAACTGACCCTGGAAAGTAAGAAAAAGTAAAGTAGGTTCAAGGTGACACAAGAGAAAATCAGGTTTGTGTAGAGTACATACTGAAACTTGGTCAGGATCAGGAAAGGGCCACGTCACTGCTCAGAAGTGACAAATCCATATGTGACAACTGCTCTGGCTGGGGACTGGCAATTCTCTTTAAAGCTACTGTGACCTTACACTCATAGTTTATAAGTTTAGTTTTCAGTTTATAAGCCACAGACTTCAAAACACACAGAGGTAGGGGGTTTTGCAGCTTATTTAGGAAGAAATCAAGATTATGAAAGAAGCTAGTAAACCTCACTGAATAGATTGTGAAGTTATTTATAAAAATTAAGAGAGGCCCAGATTGGAACTTAATGAAGAACTGTCAGTACTTTTAACAGCACTAATATAAACAAACACTCCCAACCAAGGTGAAATATAAAATGCAATACATACAGCAACAGTACTTAAAAAATATACTCAGCTGTTCACTATTGGGAAACACTTTTGGGAAGTGACAAGAATGGCATGTTCTGTGACAGGCTGGGTTTTGGTATGTGCACACAATCGGGAAGCACGCAGAAATACTCGAATCTTTTGTCAATGTTGAGAAGAAAAATAGCAATAAAAAGCAGAAGGGAACAAACATTTAAACTCCTCTAGTGTTCTGACAGAGGTAAAGTGACAGCAGGAGCCAGCAGAAAAGCCTTTCAAACCAGAATTCTGTAAGATCTGACTAGGGTTCCCTGCTCCTTTTTCCAAGGGCAGTTCTAGGAAGACTTGTGTTTGTAAACACATGACTTGATTCATATTTGAAGGTCCCAGCTCTGCCTGAGGTTTCCTACTGGCTTAGGAATGACAGAAATACACATCCTGGATTTCAAACAGTTTGTTAGCTGAAGTTGAGGACAGGAAGAAGCTTATTTGAAACAGGTAGTAAGAAAGAAATACCCCATAATAGAGGTTATGAACCAGAAAAAGACATAGGGTGGGTAAAGCCTTGGGCAAGACACACTCCTCTCCAAAAACTACAGCTCGACATGAGTTTGCACATTTCATCCTCAACAATTAAGAGCCTCCAATTAAGCCATTAGGAGCTGACAAGTAATTAATTTCATTATCTCATTTCCCCCACTACAGCAGCATGCACAGAACACTTCCCTTCTCTGTCCAGCAAGTGGAAGCCCTGAAGGAATCCTGACGGCTATAAAAGGTAAAAAAATCTCTTTCTGTTATGCACCCCACAGCTAATCTCAAGTTATCTTTTCTCCTCTGATACAGGAATTCATGCAACAAAAAAAGAATTTCAGTAACTCTGTTTCTCATGTATTTTACGTTTTTTTTGTGGGGGTGGACACATATGTGTGCTAACACCTTATGCTGTCTTGCTTTCAGACACTGCCAGGACTTCCTCAGAAAAACAAAAGCAGCTCTTTATCCAGTTGTAAGAGTTAGTGGAAATGCCTAATTCAAGTAAACATTTAGGCAGCAGCATGCCTAGCACCCCAACTAAAGTTGACTGATCTTTGGTAACACCAGAGGAACAAGACATTGCAGGGAAGCAATAATTTAATTACCCTATTTACAGTAACATAAATCACAGTATACACAGGGGGGCTTCAATGTTCAACCAGCAGCAATACTACAAGAGCTCAGTCTGACACAAGCACGGCAGTATCAGCTCAGAAGACAGGGTACAGTGTTTGATTTCAGTGACACTGTGAGACAGAAATTATTTGAGAACAACCAGAGTAATTGTTGAGGGGGAGGAGGAGTTAGGAAGGCCTCAACATTTAGAGTATTTCAGACTCCAGTAGAGATGCTAAATACACACAACAGTGCTATTACTGAAAACAGTATCTGGGTATTCAAGATGTCAACCTGAAAATGCTCCAATAGAAGGGACACAACTTGCAGCTCCCCGGGCAATAAAAACCTCTACAGCATATGCTTTAATTCTTAGATCTGCTTCGTGCAAAATGCCTCCTGCACACACAAAAATCTGCCATTGCACAAATAAACAGAGCTGCAGTAAATTAAAAAAACAGAATCGTGGAGCTGCCACAGCCAATGCCGCAAACAGCATGTGGCACTTGCTTTATGCACAACACCAGAATTTACTGCAATTAAGACATACGTTCTAAAATTATAAACATGTGACCAGACAAAGCTGACTGGTTTTAACAAACTGCTAATTAAATTGGAATCCTCTTATCCTCTCTCTCTCTCTCTCTTTAGCTGAATGAAGCAGCAACTGTTACAGCATCGTGGCTCATGCAAAACAGACACTGAACAACAGGCTTTCCTGTTAGGTCAGCGCTAAGCAGGGGAATCTCCCGTGTGCGCCCGGCTCTGGCAGCAGCGCAGGGAGCGCACGGCACAGAGCACAGCTGGGCTGCTCCGTGTCTGCGCCGCTCCGGGCTCCTCTCACCGACCGAAAAGCCCCTCGCAAGATTTAGGGCTGGATTGAGAACGAGGGTGCTAAGTAATTCATCCCACCCAGGGAGCGGAGGAAGGAGAAATCCCAAACAATACAGACCGAATCAAACAAAAATCCCTCACCCTTTCGTCCCCCCTTCCAAACTTCTCTCGACTCCTCCGTTTCCCATCGCCCTCAGGATTTTCCCGTGCAGCAAAGCAGCTCTGTTCAGCCTCTAACCGCAGGCGAAACGAACTAATGAAATAAGTATTTCCCAACCACGACGGCAAATGTCATCAGATCTCGTCTCCCTCCCTCCAGCTCGGATGAGCCCGGCGGCGCCCGCAGCACCGGAGAAGGGATTCCCCGCGGGTCACGGCCAGCTGCCCGGGAGGCTCCGAGAGCCCGCGGGCAGGCGGAACGGGAAAGGGCAAAGGCACGGCACGCCGAGGAACGCCCTGCAGCGCGGGGGAGCCGGCAGCTGTTCGCGCTGCTGCGGGCGCGGAGACCGAACTTCCTCCAGCAGCGCATCTGTCCCCGCCGGAGCCCCCGGCCTCCCCGCGGGGCATGGCCCGCCCGCCCCGGGCTCCCCGCGTGTGCGCGGGGGAAGTTCCCCGAGCCGCCCTCCGCACTCACCATCACCGAGGCGCGGGCTGGCTCCGCCGGAGTTCCCCGGCGGCCGCGGAGCCGGAGCGCGCCCGCCCCCGCCCGGGCCCCGCGCCGCCCCCGCGCCCCCACCTGACCGCCCCCGCCCGGCTCACACTTCCTCTCGCACCGGAGTTGCCCGAGCCCTGGAAGCCGCATACCTCGGATTTCCTGCCGCCGCGGATAGTTATTTATTTTATTCCTGCCTCTGCCTTCGCCGCCGGGAGGCTGCGGGCCGGGGCCGGCCGTGCCTGACAAGAGGATGTCGGTGCCGGTTACCGCCGAGCCCGGCTCGCAGCCATCCCGCTGAGGGCAACGGAGCCAACAGCTGCCGCTGTCGGTTCGCCAGCATTAATAAAAACCAGTTATCTGCTCCCACCTGTCCGCCAAACCTTCCCGAAATATTCCCTGACCCAGTTTAACCCCGCGGGTGCCGCTTCACCGCCCTTCACCTCGCCGCCACCGAAGGCCCGTCCGTGACCTATTTTTCCCCGGCGCGGCCGGCTCGCTGCTGCGCCCGCAGCGCCGAGGCGGCGGGGCCCGCCGGGATGCTCGGAGCGGAGCCGAGCCCGCCACCGGCCGCCTCCCCGCCGCAGCTGCCGCCATGGCCGGGCGCGGGGCCGCCCCCGCAGCGGCACAGCCCGCACCGCCGGGCGCTGCCCCCGCGGGGCCACCCCGCGGCTCCCCCGCACGGCACCGACACGCGGCTCGGACACCGTGCCCCGGGCTGGCGCTGTCACATCGTCCCCTCCCCGGCTCCTGCGGTACCGGGGGTGCTGCTGGCAGCGCTCTCTCTCCAGCCCTTTGTCACTTCTTTCCTTACGTCCTTCTGCCTTTCTCAAACTGTTTGAGGGGGAAAACAAAAGATCTCCCCTTGTCTTTTCCCCTGGACTTCTCTCTCCCTACTTGTGATGATTTCGGTCAATCCCCCACTAAGAGACCCCGAATGTGTGCCAGCCTGCTGCCAACCTCAGTCCATGTAATCCTGCCTCACAAACTCACTGACACATCTTTCTCCATCTCAGCACAGCACAGCTAAACTCATCTTCTTTTCCCAGCCACTGATCCAGGCTCTGCTCCAGATTACCTTCATCTCAGAGGTTTAAACATTTTATCTTTACTTACTCCTTTCTCTCACTTCTGCAGGCAGGGCAATTGCTTTGACCTCTTCCTTGCCTTTCCAAGCATTGCAGAGACTTGGTTTGGTTTGGTTTTCTCCCTCTCCCACTTACCAGGATTACTCTGAAGTGCTCAAAATCCATCCTGTTTACTAACCCCTCAGATTTAATACCTTGCTTCTCAACCACGACAGTCCCCACTGTAGGTAAAAATCAGGTGCTAACATTATCTTCCTTTCCCATCATTTTAGCCACTTTCTACACATCTTTTCTTCACGTTCCTATTTTCTTAGCACAGCAATTCAAGGGTTCTCACACTGAAAGCCCTATACACCTTGCCACTTCCTACTTATTTGCATACTTCTATGCTTAACAGCATCTTGAAAAAATAGCCAAAGAATAATTCAGCTACTCTATTTACCTTCTATAAAATTATATTAATCAACAATACCCTGTGTCTCCATTTAAACTGTAAGAGAGTTAAAGTCTTTTGTTTTAAAGATTTCACTAAAATAACAAAATAACCCACATCTTCACTGCCTCTCACATCTTTCCACCAAAGGCAAAAACAAATTCTATATTGATTAACAACACATTTTTGACACTACCACTTCAAAAATCCATTAACCTTTACTCTTTTGACTGCATAGCACAGATTTACATTTTAAATACAGAACTGAAGTGAATACTTACTTTCTATGTATTCATGCAAATAAGCTTCTTTCTGACCTGCCCTTTTTCATCTGCTCCTTTAGTCACAATAGAGCTCCTATCTCTCCATTACACTGGGGCTTTTTCCTGTGTATTGTCATTTTTTATGCAAATTAAGTAGTTACTGTACCTGGAATTAAATACACTGTTGGTGTTCACTCATTTGAAATTGTCTCTTTATCTTTAAAGTTTAAAAGGATATGTTTTTCACCATGTATTATCTTTGATTCTGTCCAATTCCAAAGGTTTCTTATCAACTTTTTGTCTCTCTGACTGGCATTTTCATTAATCACCACGGTATTTCCCATGTTTGCACTACAGACTCCTACAGCATATATTAATCAGTTGTCTGAACCCTCACTAGCAGAGGGAATTTTGCAATATTTGCATGTGCAGGTGTACATAACTTACAGTGCTACTGAGCAGAATAATTCCAAATTAGTTACCTAAGGTAAAAAAATCCATCTGCTAGTTGAAGGGTAGGTGGCATCCCCTGTACCTGTGGGAACCAACCCCACAGCACAGGATCTGCACATTCTGCTTTTGAGACACGTCACAGAGATGCTCCAAATTCAGGAGGGTTGTGAAGAACAAGTGGATAAAACCACCTGGTGCTCATAGAAAGGGACTAAAGCTTTGGTGCTGGTGTCAGAAATGTCCCTGAGTTATTCTCAGGCACCCACCCACAGCCCTGTGAGCTGCAGCCCTGTGCAGGCACTGCTGCTCTAGGCTCCTGCTGAGGGTGGCTGGCATCATCCTGCTGCTGCTCTTGGGTCAGACTCAACACCACCTAAAATCAAAGACCTTTTCACTCATCACTTTTATACAGAGCAGTATTTGGGACACAATATTTAAGTTTTCTGGCTGGTTAAGGGTAAATGAGGATACACTGTTTTCTTGTTTTATTAGTTGGAGACACTGTGCAAATGAGGGCAGTAGAAACAGCTAACATCTACTCATTTTTAAGTTTAATTTAGGTGATATAGGAACAAAACAATGTGGCTTTATGCACTTTGGCAAGAAAGGATGGATGGGAAAAGGACTGACAGAGCAATTACAGGGAACTTGAAACATGCCCAGAGTCAACAAGATGACCTAACATTTGTCCTTTTAAAAATAAATACTCAGAATGAATAGTTTCAGCTCAGCAAACTATCTCTGAGAAAGGAAAACAATCATCCTAGGTGCAACTGGTAATCCTCAAAGACCATGTCCTATACTTGTCCTTCAATTAGGGGAAAGACCATTAAAACCATTAAAGACCATTAAAATTGACAAGTTTGTACTGCACTCAGTGTTTCCTGCTTTGAGCCTCATCTAAATTTTTTTTTGTTTAGAAATGTTTGCTTCTTCAAATCAGTAACAATCAGGAAAAGTCTGATGAACCCCTCAGCCAGAATCACCCATGGTATTCGAGCTCCAGCATGTGCTCTCCAGTGCCACAGTACCAGGAGCCAGATGGAAATGATTTTACACTTCTGCACTCTGGGATTTCTCCATGAAATGTTCCAGGGTGAATAATGAATGTTCACAAAGATTGCAGGCCTCTCTGCACTGCTGAGATAAGGGTGCCAGCTTTCCTTGCAAACACAGCATTTGAGTTTGTTAAGGTCATTTGAAATTCTGTTCCATTTTCAAAAGTTTTTTTTCAGTTTGAAGGCCATGCACTGTAAATCCTAGCATGAACTCTATTTCCACTTAGCAGAGGTAGATTTCACCTCTTGTTTTTAAGGAAGCAGGACATTGTTTTCACTTATAGATGACTTCATTTTCCTTGTAGAGATAAGAGTAATCTGAAGTTTCCAGTTGGGTGCAAGTCCTACAGGAACTAGAAAGTGTCATTCCTCCAGCAGCAGTACTTGCCTCCTTTAACTCAGGTATTTTCTTGAGTTCTTTCTTGTTTCTTTCTTGCAAACAGTCAGATAACAATAGCTACCAAACTGAAATATTTGCCTAGAAACCCCTGTCTAATCCAGACTGGCAAATTTTGTGTCTTATATAAGTAATTTCCAGGAAAATTTTTCTTTTCCATCAGTGCTAGAACTGAATTTGATATAATTTTATACCTCAAAAACTTACTCAAGAACAGCAATTTCTACTAAAAAGCTATTAACTTTGGGAATCTCAGATGGAGCATATGCTGTCTGTCTAGAGACAAAGGTAAAATCCTATCAAATGATTTGCCTACACATGACATTTGAACTCTTGTTCTCAAAAGGGCAAATGGAAGAAGAAAGAACAAGTGCAAATGGAAAAATGGGAGAGGAGGATGTCAAAAGGCAGCAATAGGAAGAAATGAAGCTGAAAGGAGACTTGGAACAGAAATCTGCAGTTCATTGTCTTGCTGTCTTCACCTTGCTGCCCACATACTTAAAAGACTTCAGCTTCAGATTCATCTCCTGGTGGGCCTTTCATTTTGTCAGCCCCAGTCTGCTGCTGGAGACAGCTCTCAGACAGAAGTTTGCAGGAAGAAAGACACTTTGCTTTGCTCTACCTTATTGATTTGAGAACATACAGAGGCAGGAAATCTTACTCTGGCTCAATTATTCACAAAAAGCATGCAGAGACTTGTCAGGTTTTGAAGGGAGGGAAGTGACATATTGAGAAGACAGTGACAAAATAACCCAGAAAATGGACCTACATGGGAATGGTTTACCTGCCTAGCCTGTCACCCTGATGCTCAGCCCAAAACCAGTGGCTGTGACTTCCAGCAGTGATTTCAGAGGGAGAGCAATACTCACTGACTGCTAATTCACCAAGTGCAAACCCACCCTTCTGCTTAAAATTATTTCAGCCACACTTTGTCAGCAGGGTCACACTGACTGACTGTCTCAGTGCTGGGCTGAGAACTCCCTGGGCAGGAAATGTGTAAGGCACTTAAATCCCGTCTGTGGCTCCTCTTTTCTTCCCTCATTCAAATCCCTTTGCCTTCTAAGTGCCTGGGTGACAAGGGGCACAACTTGGAATAATAACTTTGATGGCACAGGAGTGGATATTTCTGCATGTCAGCAAGGGCAACTGACTGTTCTGGAATTTCACATCCAGACACTGATGATCTCCAAAGCAATCAACACTGGGATTTTTGCTAAAATTCCTCACTTGAAATTCTGTAACACAACCTAGCAATGCTGAGAGCCCAAATCTGTTTCCTGACCAAAACTCCCTCCAGCTGGAACACACTCACTGCTGTTAATTTAAATTTCAGTCAGTTTCTAATACTTTTATAGCTTAGTGTTCTGTTTACAAACTATATAGAGTATTGCTTATTTGCTTGTGCAATTTAAATATTGAAAAGGTTTTTAAAAAAACATTTAGTAAAAGCCTAAGCTTCCAAAATCTCTTTGTTTGAAATAAGCTTAACTTTCAGAAAATGTCTGTGTACATAGCTGCATGTTTTATTCGAAACACTAGAAAATGTGAAGTAATATTTTTGTTGGTCCTGAAAATAATGTTCTCTTTAGTATAAATAATTCAAAAAATACTTTTGCTTTCTTATTAATTGGGAAAAAAAAATACAATGAAAATAGCCTGACCAGAAACCTGCTGGGAAGTAAGTAATTTTCAGTAAGACCTTTAGTACAGAGCTGTCAGTCTAAGGGCAAACAAAGCCATATGTTTTTCTTTCAAGCCTGTTGAAAAAACTACTGTGCTACAGGCATGAAAACAGCACCTTTATGTGTCACTAAATACAATTTTTAAGGATTAAGTTTATCCCATTGTATTTCAGCTCACAAAGTATTTGGAATGTGCATTTCATTTCAACATTTCCATTCCCTTTACCAGTATTTTCCCTTATGCTACCAAGAAAATCTCTTTGAAATCATTGCACTGCATTCACCTCAGAAATCCCATCTTCATTATACAACAACACAGGCCTGCAAGCCCTCCTTCTCTTTAAAATCTGATTTATGATTCTATTTCAGCTTTTTTTGACAGTGAATCTGCCATAAGCTGTGACACACATGGATTAAAACATAAAATATGTACTCTACATCAAACAGATCACCCATGACAGAAGGCAGTGCTGAAGTGTCACTGAGTTTGGGATGGCTGCACACAAACTTCTCCATGGACATAAAAGCCTGGCCTGTCTTCAGGTTTGTCCAGATTTTTGGAAATACTTTAGTCACTTCAGTATCCCTGGAATAACTGGAGCCTGGTGCTTCTGAAATGCTGTAGTTGATAGTTATACTATTAATTAAGAAAAAAATGAGCAACAAACCCCAACACACACTTTTAAACCTGTAGTGTAGTCTGACAGGAGGAATAAACCAGGTATATGGGAACAGAAATAATTTTAGCTGCTACACCAAGCTCATTAAATTATCTCAAATATCTGAATACTTAAGAAAATGCCACTGCATTAATGACTCCCACTAGTTTCAGTCTGCTAAACAGGAGATCATAGTCTAAGTGCTAATTCACTTTGAATATACACACAGGGAGCAGCTGAAGAGATAAAGATTTAAATAGAAAATGACCTGCTAGGAGTTTCCAGTTCTGATTTTTACTGTGTCAGCAAACCAAATAGCCAGCAAAATTCAGAATTCATTCTCAGTAACTGTTAGAAGTGCTTCAAGTGAAAAGCTCCTGGTGGCTTTTTTTCTGATTTTCCTTCCTCTAACCTATAGAAAAATTAAACAACTTCAAAAAAGCCAAATCTGTGCAACTTTATCGACAGGAGGTGAGTAAGCAAACTGGAGGAGATGGAGTGGAGGCAACAGAAATGAACAAAGGCCATAAAGCTCCTGGAAAAAAGCCATTTGTCACTCAAGCTCTTACAGAAATTCCCTTGTCGGATCAGAGTAATACATCTGAGTGTTCAGAGGAGCATGCTGAAATACTGACCACTATGGGCTTCATTACTCTCACTCCCACACTCAATCCTATTTTGCTTTAATTCCTTTCAGGAGGCTGAGAAAGTCACCTTGTCTAAGTGGTCACCCCTGCTGTTTCCACAGCAGCCACCAGGCAAACTCCAGAAGTGTTCACATCGTGCCAGGAAATCCTACCTCCTCCACAGGAGCCAAGGAGTCTGCAACAATAACACACTATACAATATTCAACAGTTTTACTCCTCTAACTTCAGGAATTTTGCCAAAAGATGGAGTACTATTACTCAGAGAACTCCCACTTCAATGTCCACATTTCAGCTTCACACAGTGACACTGCAAACTGGTCAGCCTACACAGCAACAAAGCTGCTCTTACCTACCATCATCTGCCATCTCATCTTCTCCATCCCAACCTTTTTAACTTGCCCAATTAGATCTTGCTGCAGCCATGAAGTTAAAAATATTTCTCTATAAATGCTGCTTGCTTGCACAGGTACACACAGGCTTGCATCATGCTGCTCTCATCCCACATTCTTCTGTTTTCATTTTTGCACTTGAGGCAGTGTTTATCCATGACAAATACTTACATCCTTTTCCAGAGAACTGAAATTCCTGGAATATTTCTCATTAAATATACTTCTTTATTAACATCAAGCTAATTTCACTATTAATGCTCTTCTTTCTACAAGGATGGAAGTTATCATAAATAACCATAATTCCAGGTAAATTAAAACCATCACTGGTGCAGAAGGAAATTCTCACAGGGTTCCAGAAAGGCAGGAGGAGCAGTTTGATGGAAGTGGTTTTGTGTTCCCTTACTGCCACTTGGAGTCTTTCAGAGTGAGACTGAAATTTTTACCAAGACAAGACACAGGAATGAAAAAAATCTGCCATACCTGGAATATGGAACAGACAAGAGCTGAGCAAGATATACAGGCTGATATCTCCCCAAAAGCAGTCGTGGAAATATCTACAAAACTGGATGTACAGAAGAGGACATTCAACAAGAGCCTTGGTTAACATCACAGAATTCTCTGAATGCACAACTGGAGCAAACAGCCCACCAAAAAGCTCATCACCCTGGTTTTAGCACACACAGCTTCACCTAAGGAGGAAGCACTGAAGAAAAATCCTGAGTATGGCTTGATTCTGGCTCCACATTCATTACATAAATGCTCCTCAGAGTGATGCCACCAGCTTTAGAACAAAAGAAGGGGGTATTTAATGACAAAAGGTACAACTTCACCACTTCAGACACATGGACATTACTGGCCTGCTCAACACTCCTGGGTGAACTCCACACATGGATATTAATAGGAATTCTGTGTCCAAGCTTTCAGAGAGAGACTGTAGGAATTTGTAATGGCAGCTAGTAAGATTCAATTTTATCTCTTAGATTTTCTTTGAAGATTCCAGATTTAGTCTTTTCTGGGTTTGTTTGCTTTGTTTTATTTATACAGCAGTCTACACTGATCTAACTGTTCTTGCCATTTATTTCCATGATAAAACTGGGAGAAATAACTCATAGTAAGAACCTGCAAAAACTAGTCTGATAAATAGACATATAATACACATAGAATATAAAAACATGTATTCTAAAGACCTTCCATGAATCACCACCTTTAAAATGTTGTTCTCCTACTGTATTTAAAAATCTTAAGTTAGTAAAAAATCCTATTTAAATTTTTTTAAGAGGAAAGAAGCCAATCCAAGTGTAAAAGTAATCCCACTAAGCACCTAAAGGGAGCTCTCCCATCTCCATCTGATACACAGCTAGCAGATGGAAAAATCAAATAATGGATTTATTCACTACACATGTGTAAAAGGACACTGATCACACAGTATTCCAGTAAGCCTCCACCTCAAATACTGTTTAGAGTGGGTGGAATGGTTGCTGTTAGACTTTTAAGATCCAGGTTTAAAACAAAGTGCTTTATGTCCTCTAACACACTACAATCTCCATGACAATCTCTCTTCTCCAAAGCAATAGCTTCATTTATTTCAGGGTCATTTGCTCCCTTGCTTACCTTTGCCTAGAAATTCATCTACTCAAGAAAAGAAGAAACTTTTCCTAGGGAAACAGAATGGAAAAAAAAAATAGCTGTTTAATATCCACTGGCACAAATGACAGTTCCAAAGCCCATGCTGTATCTCCAGAGATTTAGATTTATTGGCATCTTTACTAGCTGGGCCTTGGAAGCCTGCAGAGCTGGCCAGGAAGAGCAGTGTGTATATACTGAGACAGAAAACTCTCTGAACGACGGACATTTTTCACTGATGAGTTCTGTTTTTCCAAGAGGATGGAGTGAAGAACTGTAAATAACATGTTGGGCAGAGGTTGAAAAAGTTATCTAGCTTTTTATAGGCAACTTTAAGACTTCATTGCTTGCTGGCTTTCTGGGCTCAAGCCAATCACTATGAAAGTTTCACTTGCACAGTTAACTCCTTGCTTACCTTTGGTCCCAGAGCTGTGGTGAGGTTGCAGAAGAGAGTGAGCACACATGAGAGCAAGGGACAGAGGATGAGAGGTACAACTCCTCTGTAGCTGCTAAAAGCATTCTTTTAACTAAAATGTTTGAAAATCAGTGGGCAGGGGATGGATGAATAGAATGAAATTAACTTTACAGATGGAATAACAAGGGACAAAGATGGAAAATGGTTTTTTACTGACAAAAGAGCAACTATCAAGGGTAAAGTCAGAAGAGAAATAATTTAATTTTAATTCTCACTGTAGGGACAACTTGTATCATACTCTCCTGCTTCCCCTTTCCCCAGTGGAGGCCATTTACCATGCTAGATGAGAAAAACAATGGACATATAACATATAACAAACACATTAATAATTACTTGAATAAAATATGTGGATTTTTGAAAAGATACTTTTTTCCACATAGAAAAAGTTGTCCTCAGTAAATTCAACAGAGTCACAGTCACTAATCTTTCATACAATCAGTTTCATAAAATTAACTTTCAGTCATGAGAAAAGGGCTGGGCTATCACCTTATTATGCATTTTAATGAATCAGTTTGTCCAAAATTTAAGTCCTCATTAAAAACCAAATAAACCACCTCCAGTTTCCACATTCAATGCAAAAATAATCCTGTAAATAAGGATTATATGTAACCAATGCAAATATGCTTTCCTGAGTCTGCAGGCAGGTATGACAATGATTTTTTTCAGTAGGAGTTCCTTTATCCTGTGGTTCAAGGAACATTCAAGGAATGTGCTAGAAGCATCACACCTGTAACATTATTTTGCTCTGCAGAAGATACAGCGAAGGGTAATGGAGAAAATTAGCAAAGACCAAAAAGGAAGGAAACCAAGGAAAAGAGAATGGGAAAACACTGATTTGTTTGCATTTTTCAGTCTTCCAAACTTCAGCTTGTACTGTAACTAGAAAATATCTGCCATTTATACAGCTGACTGTATTTACAAATTAAGGCATATGATCATAGAATCATTTGGCTCAGGAGGGACTCCTGGAGGGTTTTTCATTTATTCCCAGCAGTTTTCCACACAAAAAAGTCTTCACCACACCAGAAATGGTTTCCTCACCCAGATGAGGAACAATAGGTCTATAATGTCATTATTGGGGAACGTGGGGAAAGCTATGAAATCCTTCTTCAAATTCCTGGGGCAGCAGGCCAGGCAGGCAGTGTGGCAGCTCCAGCCCAGGTGGGGCAGAGCACAGAGGGTCTGTGCTGTGTGCCAGGAGAGGCTCAGCTCCCCCAGCCCCTCTGCAGCACTCTGAGCACAGCCCAGCCCTGCTGCCAGCAGCAGCAGCAGCTCCCAAAGTGCCACATCACTGCACGGAGCAGCTTCCTCTTCCTAGCTCAAGGAGAAAATCTGCAGCACAGAGATGTCTCCTCCTGAACATCTGAACACTTCCCAGGTGGTGGGAGCTGCCAGGAGGAGCTGCATTGCTGAACAGCCCCTGCACAAAGCAGAGCACTGGGCTGCTCCTGCCCAGGGAAAACACTGACATTTCATGGCTACAACATGGCCATGTCCTGGAGAGATGAAAGACAATTCTATCTTCTAAAGTAGGTAGGAATTTAACCATCTCCTAACCAGATGTCCCTATCCCTAGGGACCCTACCTAGCCTAAACACAAAAAAGAAAAAGAAGTAGTAGGAAAAAAAAATAGACTATTATTATATGCTGTCATTGTGGTATTGTTACTGTTTTGTTTAGTGCAAAACTACACAGTGTCAATGGTGGAGGTCACCTTTTCTAGCCTTGTTTTTGCATATTAAATGGTACAAAGTCAAATAACTTGCTTCAAGCATTATCTAGTTGCTGGAATCAAAGTGTTTTTTGGGGTTTTTTTGTAAAGATTCCTTTACGGTTTCTGTTCCCTTGTGGTTGCATAAAAATGGCATCCAAAACCCTCAGAAGTAAGAACAGCAAAATGGAATAACTAAACCCTTGTGATTTCTGGGATGTCTCTTGGGATTTTTTTTTTTTTTTGACTTGGCAACCCCTTGTACTCATTTTCACATAAAGCATTAGAAGCCCTAAAAAGACTAACATTGTTTCAGAACCAATCATGATCAAACTAAAACATAATCATTCATTTTCTCAGAGCCTCCATGCACGATTAAACTGCACCTCTCACCACGCTGAGGGCACAATCTCAACCCAGTGCATGCACAGTAAGTTTCTTCCAGTCCTTTCCACTTCCCCCAGTCTGATTTCAATGGCAGGAGTTTGGTTGGAAGGCTCATGTTCCCATAGCAGATGTCTAGGTGCTGGAAGCACATTTGCCAACCAAAAAGAGACACATCAACTATGAGCAGGAGGAGAGTAACTCAGATCTCTCACCAGCCAAGGACAGGAAGGAAAGCAGAGTGGTGAGATTGCTACAAAAGTGGTTTTAGTCTGCTGTTCCTCCAGTTTCAAGTTTTTGAGTACATGGCAGGAAATACTGAACCTTGCAGTGAGGTTGTCTCAAGCAGCCTTGAGAGCTGCCCCTTGGCACTGTGTGCTGCTTGGGGGTTCTTCAAACTCAGCAAACTCAGACTGGGCAGAGCACACACCTAAAATAGGTTCAGAACACTGCAAATGGATTTCCTTCTTCCCTTGGATAATAGATAGCCAGTTGTATCTAAATTCTGTAACAAATCTTTCATTTTAATCATTTTAACCAAAGGCATGAGAATCATTAATGCTGGGGTTACACTTCAGGCAATGGGAGAGAAACAAACAGCTGAATTGGATCAAAGAAAATCCCATATATTCACTCAATGCCATATTTTTGACAGTGACCAGTAATGCATATCTATGGGAATGTATAAAAACAACTGAGGCATGAAATGAAATCTCCTTGATTGAACTGCCCAACTTCCAGGAGAGCTGAGGCACATTGCCTGTTTGTCCCCTCCCTCTACTGGGGACTTCATAAGAGCCTTCTTTCCTGCACCTCAAACTCACCTGCATGGCTCTGATCACACAGATGCCAAAACAGCACCCTGCTCTCCTTTTCAGAGCCAACCTTCCTCTAAAGACAGGCAGCTGTAACTCAGCCTGGAACACACCTAAGGGAAGAAGCTGCTGCACAGAGAGTAGCAGAGAGAGCTCCCACTGGGTA
This sequence comes from Fringilla coelebs, assembly GCF_963513975.1. Classification (NCBI taxonomy): domain Eukaryota; kingdom Metazoa; phylum Chordata; class Aves; order Passeriformes; family Fringillidae; genus Fringilla; species Fringilla coelebs. Next base: position 3,711,028 of record NC_140043.1, on the reverse strand, counting down.
ACACCTTGCTGTGTAACAAGAACTACCTTTAGAAACACCAGCTTTAAACTTCAACCACTCAGTGTCCAGAGCTTGCCCTTCTGCTCAGCAGAGTCTCCTGCCAGTGCCCAGTCACACTTGGCATGAACAAAGGCAAAAGAAAGGGAACTTGCTGCTGTCTGCAGCTTCAGGCACTCAGGGGATGCCCCCACCCTGCCCAGACCACAGAATGAAGGGCTTTACACACCCACAGCAGAGAATAAACACACTGCATTGCTTTGGAATGAAAACTAGAACAATTATCCATAACAGACTTCATGCACACCAGTGTCAACACTGTAGTATATGGTGTGCATGCACAGCTTTTGTCTGTGGGGAACAGTTACCAAAGATGGACATGAAGATCTTTATGACAACAGAAGATGTGCCAGGAAAATACAAACAGTGTATATTAAACCATATGGAGAACTTGCTGGTACATGGAGCTCAACCACCAAAGTGCTTCTTCCACAATCCCCACCCACCCACAGCCTGATCAATGCCCATCATCTGTGCACAAAGTTTAACTTTGTTTTATTAATAGTACCACAAAATCTGGATATATAAGAAAGTGCCCTACTATATAAAGCAATATATTGGGATTTTTTTTCTCCTGCTGAAATAATTTCTAATTTAGTTACTATAGAAACCATCCTGCAGCCATCCTAAAAAAAAAAATCTCTGTATATATTTACACTCACTCTGAGAAAAAGAAGAGGATAAAAGCTGGAATGTACCTGTACATGGAAGAGACAAATGGCCAAAACCACCAGATTTGACAGTAATTTATAGGAACACAGCTGAAACTCCTTAAAATCTAAGAGCAATATTCATTCACATGGTTGCCATCACTAACAAAGCCATGAACATGCCAAAACCTCTGCTGACAGAAAAGCAGGGCCTTTGCTGCTCAGCAAACAAACAGCTACAATAATGCAGTAACACTATTTTTTCTTAGAACTGAAAAAGTGAAGTTCTGAGCATCCTGACATTATCCTAATATGTCAAATGAGAAGAAGTCAGGGCTAACTGAACATGCCTTTTTTGCTCATTTAAGTTGCAGATGAGTGACAGCTAACAAATTATACAACAGCCCGTGACACACAGATCCAGACCAGCAGTTCTGCAGTAAAATTGAACAAGAGACAGCTTTACCTAGGTTTATTTCTTTTCTTACAGTGCTGTCATAAACATTTCATAAATAATTCTACTAGGAGTATGCATGATTTATAAAATGTCTGGGAGGAGCTGCTAGCTTTCTCTTTTGCACTCTGTTGTTTGTACTTGTAAAATTGAGTCAGCTGTAATTTCAACAACCCTAACTCTTCTCCACAAGAGATTAAAAACACCAGTGCTACTTGCTGCAGAAGAAAAAGGTGTTCCAGCAGTAAAGTATCTACAGAGAGCCACTGAGACATTCATTTAACTGTTTTGTATCGTGAAGGCTGAAGAGTTCTCAAAACAGAAAACCAAAGGCATTTAATGGAAGCAAATAAGCACTTTGGGTGAAAGGTTTCTATTGGAAATAAGCCTAGGGGACATTAATAGGCTTAGAAAATTTTAAGGTTGGCCATTCAATTTCTAAGATTAGATGAGACTAGTTTTGTAGAGTGCTAGAATTTGTGTTTTATCACCCAAGTCTGTATGTGAAGACAGGAGCTGGGACAGTGGGCTGCAGCACCATCTGCACAGGGGATGACACACCAGAGCTCTGACCCAGATGGTGCAGCTCAGCCTCTTCCCCACTGCCTGCCTGGGAGCCCTGCATGGCAACAGAATAGCTTGGCCTAACCCAGGCAAGGGCAGTGCAGAGCTGAGAGGTTTCTTTCCAAGTTGTTCCCAGATTGAGGTTTGTCCAATTCTGGAATGTCAGCTGACACCACCAGCTTTTTGTCATGGGCACTTGTGGCCCTTTCCCTCTCAGATCTGGATTTTCTCACTGTGCTATGTCTGTGTCATCTGTTCTGGATTAATGCCACATGCTTCACACAATGTTACTTGAAGGGGATTTTGAAAATATTGCTGGGTAGAAAATGAGACCACCAAAATATTTCATCATGCTAAAGCCGTGCCTGTTCCCAGAAAGACAAACCTACATGCAAGCAGAGAAAGTCAAGGTGTCCCCAGAGCTGAGACACTGGAGTTCATCCCCAAACCAGAACTCTGCAAGCCTGGAGACAGTGATCTACATGGAGGACTCCAGACTAACACTCCCTTTGTATGTTGACAGACCCAAGTTCAAACTGAGAATATCACTTACAAATACTTTCTATCTTTTCTACCAGTATTCCAATATATTGCACTGGGCCAGCATATACCTTTTGTTGAAGGTTGTCTATTTTTCATAGTGTATCTAATTTCTGATTAAAGAAATCAATTATGGGAATTAAGTTTTTGTTGATTTACAAAATGACATTATTATATTGCTGTCAAGTATCTATGCTAGTACTTTTCATCCTTCAGAGTATAAAAATATCAGTATGCAGAGTAAGAAATAATTACTTCCTGAAATAATGCTAGAAAATTCCACCTAGGAATATAGTGGAATCTCTTTAAATTAAATTAGCTAGCATTAGCATTCAAAAACTAGACATGATTTAGGTCAACCACTGATCTCCCTTAACATGGTAATTCACATTTTCAAGTAGAAACACTCCCTTATACACACCTCTCAGTCCCCTACTGCTCATCTTCCTCATACATTAAAACAGAATACTTCTGACACTTAACCCTGCAGTGATGAACAAGCCAGCCTCGCTCATGCAAAGTTCACACTTGGCTTGAAGCATGTTGAATAATTCCATTAATTTCCACCAGAATACTTTGCACTATGTGACTCTGAGTGCAAGCATTCAGCAGTGTCAGGGGCTAATCACAGCAGGATTTTTGTAGGGAAAACTGGCAGGCAGTGCAGGGAAAGCAGCACAAAGCTGTGCAGCCATCAGTGAGGTGCCACTGTTTAGTCTGCCCTGGCTCCAGCTGGGATGGAGTTAATTCTGTTCCTAGTGGCTGGTACAGCACTGGTTTGGATTCAGTGGGAGAATAATGTTGATAACACACTGGTGTTGTAGCTGTTGCTAAGCAGTGCTTACTCTAAAGCAGTTTCCCAGGCTCTGCCAGTGAGGAAGTGCACAAGGAGCTGGGAGGGAGCACGGCCAGGAAAGCTGGAACTGGCCAGAGGTGGAATAGAGGTATGTACATAAACCAGTACAGAAACTGGGGGGCTGATTGCTGCTGGGGAACTGCTGCATCAGTCAGCAGGCACTGAGCAGCTGGATTGTGCATCACTTGCTTGTCTTGGGTTTTATTCCTTTCTATTTCTTATCTCCTTTTCATTACTATCATTATAATATTTTTTATTTCAGTTTTTTTAACTGATCTTCATCCATGGGCTTTACCTTTTCTGGGATTCTCCTCCCCATGCCACAGAGGGTATGGGAGGGGAGTGATCAGATGGCTGCATGGTATTTAGCTGCTGGCTGACAGCACTTGTTAATCCAAACTTCTCTCCAGAAAGATGCAATGATATAGAAACCCTTTTTGCAGACTGATCCATGAATCAATGTTGAGCCATTGTCAATATCCCTTAGCTGTTTAACCCATCTGAGGGATTATAATCAGAGATGAGCACTTACCTTGTACTTAAAAGAGGTTTGCAGAGAGGTGCTAATTAACACAACATACAGCAAAAATGAAGGTAGGTGTTAACAGATATAAAGCTGAAATAAATGTCACAATTCCAATATTAAAACAGAAGCACTGGATGGGAAAGCAGAGATACCAAATCACTGCCATCACAAGCAACCACATAACAGATTTGGACTGTACTCAGCCCAGAATGACAAGCAGAGCATCTCCAGGCTCTCACCACACACTGCAAACCAGAACTGCTAAAGAACTCAATCACAAAAGAACAAAAGGCAAAATCCCTGGGACACAGCACAGAAAAGCCAAAGATAGCAGAGACAAGAGCAGTGTGTGAGTGGCAATCCCAGAGGGAACTGAGGGATAAATGCCCATTGAGTCTCAGGAGCATTCTGTGTCCATGTCAGAGAGAGGCACAGACACAAGGACAGTCCCTGTGACACTGCTGCTGCCTCACTCTGGGGCTGGGAGGCTCCTTCTGCTGAGCCTGGCTACAGACAGCAGAGCACAAGAAAGCTCCTTCCAACTCTCAGAGCAAATAGCAAATTTTTCATCATGAGAACTGCAGGTTGAGTTGAGAAACAATAAACAAGAGGATAATTAAGATGAACAAAATTAGAATTTTTAAAGAGAGCTCAGCCATCAAGTATATGATAAATGATGCATAACTGAAAAAAATGTTGGTGCTTCTGTCCCCATGTTTTCAAGCTCACCAGAAATAACCCTTCAAGAGAGATATTCACCCAGTAAATATCTCTGTAATTCTCCTTTCCTTTATTTGCTTATGGCTTGTTTAACGTGCCTGTGTGGAATTTTACATCCCTACCCCTTTGCAGACCTTTCCAATGAGAAACAGGTGTCTCAGGGCTGGCTGAGAACACAAGTGCACTGTGTTTATCAGCTGTGTAAACTTACATTGAAGAAGTTGGTCTTGTTCCTCTCACAGAAGAGGCCCTGTGCAGGCATGTGCTTCAGCTGCTGCCAGGGCACCCCGCTGCCCAGCAGCACGTCCCGCGCCCACTGCAGGTTCTGTGGACAACAACAGCCAGGTCAGATGGAGGCAGGGCATGCAAAAGCCACCACAGGTAAAACTATAAAATAAAGTACAGTTTTATTTATTAACCCCTGTGTTGTTTTGATTTTTTAAGATTTTCTAAGCTTTCTGATGTTTATATTCTTGTGATGAACTTTCTCACACATTTTCTGTAAATAACTCATTGTTTTGCATTCTTTTATGGAGGAGGAGAAATTTGATGGACTGTTTGTTTGCCCAGTGTCATTGGAGAGGCAGCACTGTCACCCTCCAATCACTTGTCACTTTTGGAAATCTATAAAAGTTAGAGTCAGAAAATAAACTTCCACTTTGTTACCTTGAAAGCAGCAGTGTGTGTACATCATGTTATTTCGTGTCCTACAGTGACACCCCTGCAGTGTCTTTGCTGGTTTTTGTCATACTTGCTGTTCCCTTCTCCCCACACACTCTCTGGAAGCACTCCCAGCTCTTCCCTTGGGCCAACCACCTGCAGGGAATCACCTGCCAGAGCTGAGGCCTCCACCCTCAGCCTTGTTTTACTGGGGAGGTGAATTCAGAGCTTTTGGCCCCCATGTAAGTTCACTTCACCTCCCTGGAAATTCCACAACTGTCATAAACTTGGATAATAGTGCTCAGTGAATTAACAAGAAATTATCAGTAGGGGACCAAATGACAGATGACAACCAAAAATTTATAAAGAGCACTATCCCTCTAAAATTTCAATGCATGAAGCTCTCTTTTGTAGCTGAGTACTAGGGACAGCTGTTGGCTCCAGGCAGAATGTTACCAACAGATGGGACAATTATTAATTGTGAGATTTCACTGATGGAAGCTTTGCTTTACTTCATTTTTTATTTCAGGGTTCAAAAGTGGCCTTTGAGTTGCATTTGACCAGCTTTTGTACAGAAAGCTTCACAAGAGAGGACATGAAAGAAAGAGGAAGATGTTTGGTTCATAGAGACAAATAAGAATGTTGCACTCTGGCTTGTGTTCTGTGGTCTGGAAACACACTTCTGTGAGTTACAAATGTGATTAAATCATGTCCATCCAAGAAGCATATTCCAGCTGTAATATCCTTTCTTTTGTGTACAGGTTTGGGTGTTGGGTGGGGGGGTTATTAGAAAAGTTCTTCTCCTGTGTTCCAGAGTATTTTTATTTATAAGACCCTGGTGAAACAGTAAGAGCTCTGCTCAATCATCAGTGCCTTTGTGCTAATGACAGTAATCATGCAGAAATCTCCAATGCCTCACCAGAACTGCAGCATCCCCTTTAGCAAAATGCTGATTATGGATTCATGTGCAGGAGAGCTGAACACTGGCAATAATAACCAGATATTTATGGGTGTCAAAAATCCCTCATTCCAAGAGCTCACAGAGGTACTTACACAGGGCATTCATTATTATAGTGCAGCATAATCAATGGGATTTGGACAGCCTTGTTTTGGTATGGAACAAAGACATATTCACTCATAAACATCTCAAGGTACTTTCTGGCTGGTCATGGATATCAGTAAATTTAATTATTATCATTGAGTGTCAAATTTAATTAAGAGTGAAGAAAGCAGAAGGTGTAAACTCAGCTGCATACTTTCTTCTACAGAACTTCTTTTGTAATATGTATTTCTGTAATCCTGTTAACCTAATCCTGAAAAATGCTTGGAAATACATACAGAAGAAAATACAACACAAGAGAAGCTACAAAAATCTGGTCTTCCATGAAAGCCATCTTGTTTTGAATAAAATCAGAATCTAACAAAAATAAGCCTATTGGATCATCCAAGATCCAGGCAGAGAAAATGCTTTATTTTGTGCTAATCACAGTCATCAGAAATGTATGTTAATTCCAAGTGTGAAAATGAAGCAAGGCTTGCTTAATGTGTGGTAATCTGAATCTTAGAGTTAAAACTATCACATAAAAATTCAAGGGAAACAAAATCCTTAAGAAAGTTACCAAATCTAAAATCCCACCTCAAGAAATGTTAGCTGTGGATGTATTCTGAAATGGAAACAAGGAGAAGGTTAAGAGATCATTAATTGTATCATGAATTGTAGCATCATGCTCTGGTGCTGGGATGTGCTGTGCACATCACACTGACCATCCACAGGCATGTGTTTGGTCCACATAATTCACAGGCTTTTATTGAACAAGATGATGGCAGCAACCCAGCTAGGAGGAGAAAAGATCATTCAGACAAATGGGGCAGTTACACGGTAACTTCACACAATCAAAGCTAATAGGAATAAAAGACATAGTTACAGATTTTCCACTACCCTTCTCCTTAAATCAGCATGATCACTTATTCCCAGTAAATATGCCTGAGCAGGTCTCAACTCATTAGATTTCACAGAGTCTGCTCTGCTTGGTTTTCAGCTGATGAAGTTATTAGGAGTGGGTGAAGGGATCCAGGACACAGCAAAAAGGATTTATTCTTCTTGGCACACTGCTTGCCAGCCTCAAATGCTGGATTTGGCTGTCTGACTCAGGGCAATTATGAAATACTCTTTCCAGTTCAGCTGTTGCCTCCCACATCTTTATCACCCCAAGATTCAAAGACAAGATGACTGACAGGGTACAGTAACTTGCAAAAAAGCTGAAGTAGAAAAGGAAAATCTCTTAGGGTCAAACCAAGTGGAACTGAGTCACCTGGGATGGACACCCCTTAACTCAATGGTGTCAGAAACACCTTTACCTAAACTGGAAACTCCACAAAGTGAACAAAACACTCCACTATACTTTAATCCTTCCCTCTGATTTCATTTACAGTCCAGTAGAAGGCTTTGTCTCAAAAACCTCCTCCTCCTCCATCAAATGAAAGCAAAATAAAAAGACTACTGATTTGAAGGGTGCCCTTTTAAATGAACTGTTATTATCAAACTGTTTCTACTTGAAGTGGTTGCATCTATTATGCTTCCAGATTATGTCTGTCTCTAAGTACATATTAAGCCTACAAACACATAATCTTGTAATTTTTACATGCATGCATTATGTCTGCTTTGACCAACCTGTCACATCACTGACCTCACGTCACACCCAACATTTATTTCTCCATTTAGGGCTCTGCTAATAACAGACATTACAGAACATTTCAACTTAAAAACTCACACAGTCTTTGTGAGCAGATTCTTCCAGGATTTACAGAGCACTTTTTATTTTGAGATTTAAAAAAAGCATGGAAGTAAATATTTTTCTTTCCTGACAATCTGCTGGTTACAGATTATCAGACCAGTTCCAAATACTGATCCATAAGGTGAATACATTTCACAAAGTTCCACTGACAAACAGTGTCTTGCCAAGTCCTAACTCTTCCTTCCAAACTGTGCCAACATTCATTTTTGGAGGCAAAAGTCACAAAGGATGAAGACTTTACTTCAAGACAATATTATTAGGAAACTGAAACTACTGCCCAAACTGGCAATGAAGCAACTTCTGAAAATTCATTCCTATTTCCCTGCACATTTACTCCAACTAAAGACAGCTATGTATAAATTTATTCTGATAACAGACTAAAACAAAGAAAAATAGACTCCAAATATTAAGCTGGATTTTGCAGGGGGAAAAAAGCCCCAACAGAACATGTAGCCAAACAAAATGTTCATAGAGTTTGAAAAGATGTTTAAAAAACCACTCAACTATCTTCACTAATCTCACAACAGCAAAACCAGGAAAGCTGTGAAATGGGAGAAAACAGATTGCATATGGAAAACTTGTTTTTCTGAGCACTATGGAGACCTGCCAATCCTCTCCTCTTCCCAGCCAACCACGAATTTTGGCCATCAGTGTAAATTCTTCATGCAAATTCCTGGCGTTGGAACATAAATGCTGAATTTTCCAAGATGGTTATAAACATTTAAAAATTAATCTCAGTTTTCTAAAATTTACCACTCTGCCTCCCAACAACACAACCTGATGTAATTTATCTCATTTTTTAAATCAGGCTTATCATGAGTGAATGTAAGCATAATTCTCACTGCAGTTACAGCTGACAATGATCCACTTTGTGCTTTAATTTTCTGCAGGAGTGTAACTTCAACTAAAGACCCAGTAATGTGCCATTAAAGCACAGACATTGGACATGGCTCTACAAAAGAACCTGAATGAGTCACTGAAGAAAGAACATGTAAAACCCAGGTGAAAATAAGTAGTGCACATATAGCAATAAGAAGATTTTTTGGGGTTTTGCCACGTCAAGTGTTCATTATGCATTCTGCAGAAGTAATAGAAAGGACAGTAACACCCAAAAATGCTCCTTGAAGGCAGCCTGGTAACTTCTAGGCTCAAACAGGCAGGATTCAGTTTTTCTGAGTTCCAAGAGGAAACAGATTTAGACAACAATGTATATTTCACATGGAAATCCATCACTGAGTTGATATTTATATAAGGAGGGAAATATAAAAAGCAAAAGAGAAAGCTTCAGCAGGGAAAAATAAAGGAAGAAAATATTTTGCAAGTAGTTCCTCAGGCAAGGCCATGCTATTTGAACCAATAAATTGAAAACAGGCAGCTTTTTTTGTTGAATGTTGATACAAAATCATGTCAGCAACAGTAATGACAGATTGCAGGAATCTATGGCTCCTATTCATGATTAGCTCCATGGAAAAATTAACAACTGTTACATACAAACAGCGTAAGAATGTTTTCAAAACAAGCTCTCTATAAAAAAGGGTGATATTTTTCTGGATAATCACTCTACAGAGAAATGGAATATTCATCACCTTCCAGCAGGTTGGCCAGCCTTGCTGTGCTCACTCTGCAGTGACCCTGGGGATGTTTGCTGCTCCAGGCCAGGGGTACAGTTTGTTTCCCCTCCCTGCTGCTCACATAAGCTTCAGGACTGGTGGGGAAGAAAACTCAGGAAGCCATGCAAAGCAGTATATGATCTAATACAAGACTTCCAAATAGAAAATCTGTGAATTCAGACCTTGATTATGACAAACAGTAAAATGCCTCTGATAATTTCAATGTGCTGCTCCTACACATTTTACCAACAAAGACTCAGGATACCCAGAAAGTTTATGTGTCACATGATGTTTACACAATATTGATTAATTTTTTGCTTCCAAGTCACTTTTCAGTCTCCACTTATTCAGTAAAATAAGTAATTGCTGTCATTTTCATGAGAACATCTTAATTTATGTGACATATCTAAAATGTAATTCTCTGCTGAATGACAGAAAATTACTTAGTTCAGTAATAAAAAAAGAAATTTTCTCCTTAACTGACCTCACACACAAGTCAGACAATCTAGGAGCTGAAGACTTCCCCAAGTGTAGCTTCATTCCAAACTGCACTGAACAAGCTGTGTTTTAGCACAGAGACTTCTGCAGCAGTGCCAGTGGCAGCACAGTTGGTTTGCTGGGGTGTTGTTGGACAATACTCTTTTCCTGACCCAGAGATGGGGCAACTCAGAGGTGTTTTAAAAACTTTTATTCCATTTTCAGTCTCATGTGAAGGGTGAGACAATACAGATGTTATAATTCACACCATCACCATCAGAAGCTGTTTTCTAATGATGATACACTCTAAGTGTTTCTTGGCCTGTCAGCTTTAGCCACTCCATGCTGTAGATACCTTAAAGCCAAGCATCTAAAATTACCTCTCATGGGTCCCCTACAATGTATCTTTCATAGTTTTATTTCTCCAAAGTATCCAGTATTATTTGTGAGGCCATCACTTGAAACCTTTTTCTAGCTCCATTTCTCTCTCAACAAGAGCTGAGATAGAAACCTGACAGAGCTGATAGTCTGTCCAATCCCATGGCATTCCCAACTCAGCATTTCTTGTCTGTCCCATCCCATTGCATTCCCAACTCAGCATTTCTTGTCTGTCCCATCCCATGGCATTGCCCACTCAGCATTTCTTGTCTGTCCCATCCCATGGCATTCCCAACTCAGCATTTCTTATCTCGAAGTGTGCATACAGATACACACTGAGAACTCCCTCCAGATCCAACCCCCCCTGGGGCTCAGAGCTCACCTTGTGTGTTTTGCTGTAGGTGTAGAGGTAGGCCAGCCTGTAGAGGCTCTTGTAGTGCTGGGGGAAGCGGCTGAGGCACAGGCAGAAGGAGGAGATGCACTGCTCCGTCAGGAACTTGCGCTGCTCCTCCAGGTCTGCGGGCAGGCCCTGGGGAAACTCACTGGCATCCTCTCCACAAGGCTCAGCCTTCTTCTTGCAGTCCCACTGGGAGCCTGGGGGCATGGCAGCTCTGAGGGCACTGCCAGAAGCACACTGAGGATCCACCAGCAGTTTCTGGGCAGTAGGCTCAGTAGGATCGTAAGATACTGAGATCTCCAGCAGCTCCTCTGACTTTCCTGCAGCTGGAACAGTAAGAGGAAAGTGACAGTGAAATTGCCATTTCCAAATGGCACATGACATATAGAAAATGACAAAAATTCTGTATGACAAAAGGCAATCCTTTTCTTCATTAAAGCATAGACAGAAATATTGAAAAAAATTTATGACTATTTGTGATGTTCATTGAACAAATGATCTGCAACTCATTGACAGAGCCACACAGTGGTGTCTCCACTGTCTTCATCTGGGTTTTCTCCTGGCGTCTCCATTGTCTTCATCTGGGTTTTCTCCTGGCATCTCCATTGTCTTCATCTGGGTTTTCTCCTGGCATCTCCATTGTCTTCATCTGGGTTTTCTCCTGGCATCTCCATTGTCTTCATCTGGGTTTTCTCCTGGCATCTCCATTGTCTTCATCTGGGTTTTCTCCTGCTATCTCCATTGTCTTCATTTGGGTTTTACCCTGAACAATAGTATGAATTCAGCATGCCTTACACAATTCAGCATGCCTTACACATGCTATCTCCATTGTCTTCATCTGGGTTTCCCCCTGGTACCTCCATTGTCTTCATCTGGGTTTTACCCTGAACAATAGCATGAATTCAGCATGCCTTACACAATGCAGGGTTTTACATACTCTTGGAAGATTGAGGAGGAGGCGGGGGGAAAGCCAAAATAAAAGAGTAAATTCAGGAACATTTTATTGCAAAGAAAAGAAGAAAGGAAAGAAAAGAAAATTAATGCCACCCTCCCAAGTGAAATGTATTATTCTTAATAGTCTGCCTAGAACACAATCCTAGAACACAAAATGGACTCAGACAGAAGGATCAGCAGCAGCTCACCTGGTCTTCTGCATAATGTAGGACCCACAGTTCCATGTAAATATTTTTGTGATTAACTTGGCAACTTATAATTCAATTGACCCATCTTTTGTTGAAGGATACCAAAGCTTACTTCAGAAATCATCTTGTTACAGTGACAGCTTCCACATTTCCTGTTAGCTAAGCACAGCTGCTGGAAACACACATGCTACATGCAGATTAATTTCTTTAACTTTGATCTTTAGTCATGGAAGTTTATCATGTCTTTGTCTTTGCTAGGATAAAGAGCCTCTTACATTAGATCTTATCTCCCAGCAGAGAGTAGAGATATACTAAAATGTACTTTATCCTCAAATATAAAGCTGCTCCATAACTTTTTCTCTCATAAGGTTGAATTTTTGAGTCAAAGATGTTTCATAGAACACACATTTTTCAAAATGTGCTTGCCTGATGTCTATATCCAAAATAATTTTACTGTAAAGGTAGCTTTATGGGAAACAACATCTGTTCTAATAAACACCAGTAATTTAAGAATGCATTTGATGGTTTTTCTGGCAGACAAATGATGACAATAACACAGCTCACTGCAAGCCTGAAGAAAAGACATGATTTTAGTCTAGTAGCCAAAAGACTACTAGATTTAGTGATGATGGAAGTAGTATTTCACAAAACTAGGAACTGGCATCTATTTCAGCATGTTAATGCAAGCACCACCACAGGCAAAACTGAAGTTAAATATTTTCAAAAATAAGAAACCAAGGTAATCCAAGTCTGCAAACAAAGAGATAACTGCTTGGCACTTGATCCTAGTGAGATCAGGGAAGTGATTCAGGACTCTCCATAGCATGATCTCTGGATCTCTGGAACTGGGAAAATGTGAGCTGGCAAAGAAGACTTAACATCCCACAAAAAGCCACAGCCTGGAAAGGTGGACAAAATTTACACATTTGTTTTGTTTGTCTTTCCCTGTTGAAGTCCAGCCTCTTTATCTACTGCCACATCCAACTGTACAAACATCAGACAAAGGGAAATTTCAGCTAATGGATTTTGAAGCCATTTTTCCAGTGGAATACAGAACACTTAGTACCATTATATATGGAAAAATCTGGTAAAGAGCAATTCTAGTTCTCCACTGGAATGAAGTATACAATGGAATAAAGCATCTAAATTCTACTACTTAAGCTCTTCTCTGTACTGAACATTAAGCTGCTACTGGGACAGAACAAAAAGGGCATCTATTCCTGGGAAAAGTAAAAAAGTCTTGTTTGAGACTATATTCAAATAACTACTCTTTAAATTATTTAAAAATATGAAACACTGAAGAAAAAGCAAATAATAACCTAAAAGAAGGCAAGCCAGTCAAAGGGCCAGCAGACAGCAGTTTAGTTTTTCTTTGCAAGATTTAACAGATAGAACAAATTGGGCTGGTGGCCACATAAGTGAGGCACAGTTCCAAATTTCAGCTACACACATAGAGGCAGCAATGATACCTAGTTAAAATCCTCAGGCACAGTGCAGCATATTTCAGTGCATCTGCAAGCCAGGAGAAACATTTCCATGAGATTATTGCAGCTGACATGATCTATTAAATCAGGCATACCCTTCTCCTCTGCAGCTCCCAGGGTCTCTTTGCTGAGCAGCAGTGTATCAGCACAGGTAGCAGAAATTCTCTTCTCTGTGTAAGTCTTCTTCAGGCTGTCTTGAGAGCTGGCAGGCTCATTGAACATATCCTGTGTGGAACTGGAGTCAGACAGCACTGCTCCAGTGCTATCCTGACTCCTCTCTGCAAAAGAGATAAAGAAGGAATGCACCACTTCATACTCCTCAAGCTGTTCCTTGTCTCTTGGTAACAGCAACACAAAACTCTGCAAAGTCTTACAGCTGCCACACAGGATCCCTAAGCACCACCAAGAAAAGGTATTTCATTCTCACCACATTTCTTCCTAGAATACAATCCTGGAATTTGATTCAAAAGCAATAAAGCTCAACTTTCAGGAGCAGTTAGACTGGGGACAATATTTCATGGCCCTGTAAAACCTCCCAGGTTTACTGAACCCTTTGCTTTGAAAAGCACCCAGAATAATTTTGAACGTGACACAAGTAAAGCTCAATTGACAAGAGAAAAAAACCATGAAGAACAATACTGGTAAAATTTTACAATGCTGGTAAAAATTACTCATGAAGGAAAGAAAAATCAGTAAAATCAGAGGGCAAAGACTCACAGGAGTGATCTCTGATGCCAACTATCCTGCAGGTGTAAGATGCTATTCAACAAACTCTGAAAGGTGATTTGATATGGCAAATTAACAACACATCAAAGAACTTGGCCTAACACAGACAGGGAAACTGGACTTCAAGGCAGCCACAGAAGAAAAGGAGAAGTGACTTTACCTTGACAGAGTGGAGCAGTGGCTGCTGGCTCCAGCACAGTCACAACTAAGCTGTTAATCTGCACAGGAACAGGCATTGTGACTTTATCAGGGGGGATAACACACACCTCAGAACAGGCAAGTGAAAACCTCCCACTCATGTCTGAAACCTGCCAGATATAACCCAAGTTCTTCTCATCAAGGGTTATCAGAGGCAGCCCTGCATGACTAAACACACAGCTGAGTCTCTCTGACAGGAAGAGGCCTGCACATTCCCACTGAGATGGGAAACTGGCATTTTTCCATATTGTGCCAACATAATTCAGTGTTCAATATAAAATTCCAATACAGGCAATTCCCTTTAAATCTGGAGCCCACAAGAATTCTTTCCAATCTCTTCTTAAGATACTGATACTTGATTCTGGGATCTAGTGAAAGGTGCAGGGCTGTGGGACTAGATGATCTTTAAAGGTCCAACCCAAACCATTTATGATTCTATACAGAAATGGCATAACTAGAAGGGGGTTACATCCATTGTCTAGGCAGTTCCACTGCATTCTGATTCATTAATTTTATTGATAAGATCAAGAAAGAAAATTAACAAAGCAAAAGCCCTTGCTTTGAGATGAGCAGATAATTTAATTAAATTTCTTCTGTTCCATCTGAATTGCACTTGTTCAGGAGAGAGCTAAGGGCCTCCTATGAATTAATTTTATCAAGATAAATCTCTCTGCAAATCTTCAGCTTGCAGATCAGGTTCTGCTTATTAGGATTCCAATGAATTTAAACCAAATTTGATGCATTCTGTAGGTTTTTCACTACCACACAAAGAAAACCTTCCCTTTCAGGGAGCAGATCTTAATAAAACTCTGTCTTGGAAAAGAATGGGGGAACAGTATTTGCTTCCTAATTGGAAGCTATATAAGCTGGTTAATGATGACAAGTTTTACACAGAAAGAATATAATTACAAAGAATGGGAAGAGAAGGATTCTGAAGAGAGGTCAGTCAAGCTTTAAATGACTCATTTATAAAGCTTTAATAACTTTCTGTGGTACAAATCAATACTATTGAACTCCCAGTTGACATCAGGAAAATCATTTACACTAGCTCCCTTGGTATTTTTTTAAAGAAGTTTCTGTATCTGTGACAAAGAGGCTGAATTACTCATCTAGGGGAAAAAAAAAAATTGCAAATTTCCAGATGTTGCCACGAGCCTGCAGGTCAGTTCTGATGTGTGGGTTTTGACAGATGAAGCATTAGAATGTAAATCAAGAAATGCCAGAGCAATGTGCCTGGGTGAGACCAGATCACTGGGAAATAACAATAGTTTTTCATCATGCAAAGATAGACAATGATTCAACACATTAAATTTCAAATGTATGCATGAGCTTTTCCTTATGGGAACAAATGTAAACACCTCCTTACAATTAGCTAGCTAATTTAATTTGAAATTTCTGCTTAAATGAGTGTGGGTCTAGGTAGGGATGTTTATTCTCCTTTTCTTTCAATACATAAACCCTATTTAAAAAATGATATTAACATTGGGCTCCTTAATCACTGGAAACCAGAGGAAGATGACTATTGAGACAACTTTCTATTTTATTAGATATTCCTTGAATGCAGCAGATACTTCAAACTAAGTGAGCCAGATGGAAAACCCTGGAGTATTCCAGAAATTAGTAGCAGCCCCTAATTATTAGTATTAATTTCTCAGAAATCCCAAAGGATGGGTAAAGTCCCAGGGAATGTAACACAAAGTGTAGTAGTTATCTTTCCAAAGGATGAAAGGTCAAAGCTGTGAGCCAGCCTGCCTTCATCTTCCACCAAATTATTTCAGCATAAATAAATAAATAAATAAATAAATAAATAAATAAATAAATAAATAAATAAATAAATCTTTCTCTAAGCACCTGAAAGGCAACAGGATCAGGAGTAGAAAATGTGTGAAATGTGTGAGTGGATCCCAGCACACACACTCACATGTGAATTTGTGATAAATTTGGGTCTCAAACCAGAACTGCCCTAAATGTCAGGCTACTCTAAACACACCTCAGCAAAGCAGCACTCCTGAATGTGTAATCAGGAACTTCACAGAAAAAATATCTGAGAGTCTTCCTGTTCTACTGAGCACTGATGAAAATTAAACTTAATTACGGTGTCTGTATTTGGGACCCACATTTTAAAAAAGACACCGAAATAGGGAAAAATTAATTCAGAGGAGAGGATAAAAATGAGAGATTAATGAGATGACATATGAAAATTACCAGGAGAATTGGACTTATCTTAAAAAAGATGAGGGAGAATTTCCAAATACATATGATTAACCAAAATAAAAATACAATAATTGCTGTTCATATTCATTAGGTACAGTGCAAAAAGCAATAGGTTTTAATTGCAGCAAGAAAATTGACTTTTTTTTGCCCTCATCTCTATCTTAACTGCTACATACAGTTAAAAAATAGCACAGTGAACCAACCTACAGAGTCACTGTGGGCTTTCAAAGCCAGGCAGACAAACAGCCATCATTTGTTAGGTTACCCAAGATATTCCTTAATATAATAAAAAGCTCTGACAATATCTAAACACTGCAGTACGCAGTGCAGAACTTCTGGCAACTGCACCAATTCCCATCCTAACTCTGATTTTCTAAAAAGAAAAAAAAAAAATGGCATATTTTGTATACATGGAAGTACTATTCTTTTCTAGCCTAGCTGCCAAATACAGCTTTTAAAAATTAAAATAAAATAAAATTAAAATTAAAATAAAAATGCTTGATGGATACACAGCAGATATTTCACATTTGCTGTGCTATGAAGCTGTTCCTTTCTCTGGGAAGAGCTGAGTGCAGTTGAGAGAGTCATTAGTGCTACTTAACCTGTGTGCCAAGGACTGCAGTGTGTGAGGCAGAGAACGAATTCCAAATTCCCAACTGCTCTCAACACCTGCCCTTCTGAATGACACAAATCCATGGAGAACATCAGTGCTTTTTAATAATTCCTGCCTTAATTAGAGACAATTTAATGCAACCCAGTGTGATTTAAGAGTTTAAAAATGTATTTTTAATATATTTTTATATTTCAATTTAAAAATATTTTATATTTTTATATTTTTACCTATTTTCTTAGTTTCCTCACCCAGCAATAGCAATAAGGCAAGCTTTTCCAAAAAGCTGGGGTGGTCCCTTGTTCTAAGAGATTGGTAAATCAAGGGCTAAATTCTTTTGAGGTCTCTCCCCTGTAAAGTTTCCTATTACTTCAAAAGCAAAGATAAAAATACAGCTGGGTATTAATGTCCCAAAATTATTATCTGCAGCAGAAATGAAGAGCCTAGGGAGAAAGTTCTACTAAATTGTGCATAAGTAACTGCAACTATATTCCTAGGAAAAATATGATCTGATAGTAGATGTTTCTCCTTGGTATTATTATATTTTGTTTCATTACTTCATTGCATCATTCCTAAGTTTTAGGAAGATTTCAAACAACCTGATGAGCTGAAATCTCAATTTGATGTAAAGTTAAATATTTCATGTTTATCTCTAAAAATTTCAGAAAATGGCACTTGAAAGCAAGTTTTTTTTACCTCATTTCTCATAATGTCCTCAACTTGTGACATTTCATTTCACATCTATGTCAGATTACATCCCCTACTCTGTCAAAAGATGAAAAAGAGCAGCTTTGGATAGGAGATTTAAAAAGGTCAAAAGGAGAATCTTGTTAACTTTCAAAGACATTAGTAAAAAAATCCTAATTATTATCAGAAAGATGTCATTGGGAAGAAAGAACTTGTATATTCATCTGTACTGCCAAGACCTTTTTTGCATCACACTGAGGTCCTGTCAGTCACATGGATGATGAAATCACTGTCACTGCTGAACCACATCTGTCACACATGTTAGAAAAAATATCTTAAGTCTGTTTGCCTTAATTCCATGCTTAAGAGCATTTTAACATTAATCTTATCCTGAATGAAGTAGGTTTACTGGCTTGCCTTCAAAAACCCCTGTTCCCACTGTTGCTCCACAAGGACTGTCACTGTCACTGTCCCTGCTCCAGCCCAGCACCAGCACAGAGTTGGGGCCAACTCTGTAGAGCATAAATGTCCTTAAAATGGTTTCATTTGAAAATGCAGCAGGAAACAGGGCTCAGAACTGCAGCAGGGACTGCCCTGTGGCAGCAGCCTCCCAGAGGAGCCCTGGGCACCATCCATGAGCCTTGGCACCCAAACTGAGCCCCCTCAGCACTGGGACAGGGACAGAGATGTGTCACAGTGTGTGACCCAGCACTGGGACAGGGACAAGGACAAGGAGAGAGATGTGTCACAGCTGAGTGACCAAACTGAGCCCCCTCAGCACTGGGACAGGGACAAGGAGACAGATGTGTCTCTGTTGAGTGACCCAACTGAGTCCCCTCAGCACTGGGACAAGGACAAGGACAGTGTAAGAAGGTGTCTGAATCATGATAAACAATCAGTTACAAGTCAAAAAGTCAGAAATGAGTGGCCCAGAAAGCTTTTCTACAGAGCTCTATACATATGCTAACTCAATTTGCAGAAAAGAAACATCCTGCTGCATAGTTTAGAGCTTATGAATAAGCAACTATATATAACTGAAAAAAAATTCTTGTCTCATGCAACAAAGGTGGGCTGTTCACAGGCTGTGAAGGTACAAACTCTCTTTGCCCTGCCTGGCATCATCTCTCCCCTCTCCACTTGAACATATGAGCATTTTTCTTCACTGGTGTGCAGTCAGAAACATGATGTATCACAGAATTCTCATTCTGCAAACAGACTCCACCCAGAACAGAAGACAACATTTAGCTCTGCATCAAAAGGCACTTGCACATTATTAAAAAACAAAAGAATTGCAAAGATTTGCATGGGAGTAGGTTAATTTGAGGACAGCAATTTAAAGGGAGTTCTCTTTTAACATGAGTCAAAGATGAGAGTCTATGTTTTGTCTGGCTGTACCAAACACAGAATGTGTTTCCATAACTTACAGTCCTATATTGCAGTTCTGTCTTCAAGAGCAGAGCACCAGAGTATCTCACCCATGTCCCATCTATTTGGACAAATGCTCTTTACATAATCTCACACTGCATCTCAGTGTGACACTTGTACTAATCAGAGAGAGGTTCAAGTGGGCAAAGGTAAAAATGGAGCACACTGCAATAAACTGGGTGTGATTCAGTGATTCATTATTCATGGAGTCCAGTGTGCAGTCCCCACGGACACCCAGCACCACGTGCCAGAGCAGCACATGCACTGCAGACCCAAATACTGCATTTCCAACTGCTGAAGAGAGAGAATTTTAAGGGCAAGATGTTAATGTTCCAAAATGCAAAGCGGACGCTCTTTTTACGCACAGAAACATCCACTCCATCCCAGAAGCTGATTTAGCTTAGCATGAGTGACAACCTGGTGCAAGAAGTTGCTCAGAGATCACCTTTGTCTCATCAGGATGTTGAGAACCCCCATTTACAAAAACTGTGCATCTTCATCACATTTGCAGAATTACAGACCGACAAGCTATGGGGTGAGACTTCTCCCACAGCACGAAGCAAGGAGCCTTCCCTGGGAGTTTATCATGCAGGTTCTGCCAATTATTAAAAGCAAGCCGTGACAGGTAAAAGCAGGAAGAGAATGCCTGGGGAACAGAGATTTGTGTAAAGGTTAGAGGCAGCACGGGCAATATTGGTTGCAAAAGCAATCAGGCAAAGACAAACACAAAAAAGGACAATTAAATCTAACTACACACGACATACTACATGACATGGATGGAGACTCAAACAATACAACATTTTCACACTGCAATAGCCACGGATACATCATCTGCATACCACCACAGGAACATGGAACTGAGTATCAACACAACAAAGGCATATTACAATAAAAAAGACCTCCTAAACAATCTCCCAGTTTGCTTTTTGGGAAACAAATAGCTTATTCACATTTTTTAAATTTTACTGCTTTTCCTTCTCTATTGCTTTTACTGCAATTGGTTTTTACTGACTACACACATCCAGCCTGTATAGAGGAGGAGAGAGAGCATATCTGTTTTGCTATGTAATCTTTTAGTTGTATAAACACAGTAACAGCACAGGTAATGAAAGTGTGAGTGCCTGGCAATTTCCTGGGTTTTCCTGTTTCCTATTTTGCTCTTAGAACATAAGAGTCTGAACCTATGCTTCAGACTTCAAATGCAAGTTTTCACTTTGGAGAGTTATAAAATAGCAATAGGAAGGGGTGATGACAGGAAAGACAGGATTAACAGAAGGAAAGAAAAGATGTTGCCAAATGGAAGGACAAGAAAAGAGAAAGGAAGCTGCCCATTTTACACACATGACAGCAGCAAGTCAGCCAGCAAGTAACAGCTGCCACTCAGCAATACTTTTGTCTCCTTGAAGGAGATATGTGCTAGCAGCTGCCATGAGGAAAAAGAAGTTTAGTTACTTTACAAGCTGTATTTACTGGTTCCTTTCTCCTGTTTTCATTAAATACATGGCTTAAAACTAGTATCACCAGCACTGACTGGATCTGAAGCCTTTCAATGCTCTCAACTTTAACACTGATTGCTATCCCAGTCATCATCTTCCACCAGCAAAACATCCTAGAGGGCTACAGAACTATAATGACATTTAAATAGAATGTATTCAAAGTGAGTCTGCCCTCACAGCTTCACCTGTTTACAGAGAAATGTTTGAAGATCAGAACCCCAGGATTTTCAAGAAAAGATGTTTGGCTGTACAGCAGTTCTCTCTAGCTTGTAATGAGATAATTCACTGCTCTAGAAGGCACCAAACTAACAACCCCACCAAAACACAAACCCACAAAACCCATAAAATTAATAGAATAAGTAGAGTTCAGAAGGAGCTGCAAGTATTCATCTAGTCCATTCCTTTTTCATCAGGATAAATTATATCTCCATCATGCCTGGCAGACAGCTCTGCATTGCCACTTTTTAATGACTTCCAGGACTAAAATATTGCAGTGTTATACAAAACCAGAATTTCCTAAGACTACTCTGACACAGTTCTCTAATGTTCAGGATGAAAATGCAATTTAAGTGCAATATCATCTGTTCTGTCTTCCATGAACACAGATATCCTGGGGATTTGCCTCTAACTCTTTGTACAGCTTCCAACACTATCTAGGTTACTCTGCTGTCATGTCTCCCCTGAGTCCTCTCCTCTGCAGACAAACCATCCCAGTTCCTTCTCTCTTTCCTCACAGGTCATGTTTTCTCAAAGCACAGAACACAGAAATGGTCAAAAAAAGGTCTCTGAGGTGAGTAATGATCTCAAATAGCATCCTGTTTGTGGTAATAAAAGAAAATTGTGTAAAACTGTAAAAAATACCCTTATTTTACTTATGCAATTTATGATCAACAATATCAATGCAAGAGTAAATAAGAGTATTGTCAAGCCTCAAAAAGAATAAATACCTAGGCTGAATTTTGGTCAATTTATTTGTTCCTGAACAACAATATAGACTGCCTCATTTCTGTCAGAATGGTTAAAAAATAATCTAAAGAGTAGTCAAATGATGAGTATTTTCTTGCTATTTTTAGGAATGGTACAATGGAAATGCTGGCGCCAGCTTTCTTCAGTGATGTGATTATGTGTAAGATGTCAAGAGCATTTTACTTCAAAAGTCTGTATTTTAATACAAGTAAAATGCAAATGCATGCAAAAGAGCACAGTATATGTAATAATATAAAAGTGGAAGACTTCTGAGCCTGTTAGCTCAGCCTGTTAGCTCTTCCATCTGTAACAGCCCCAAGGCAAATATTTCAGTTTCCTGGGGTTCTTCAATATGCTGTATCCAGGGTTTAGTTGTGCCAGCAGCTCACAAAACATTCGGAATGCTGCAGTACTCTGCAATTCTCCTTGTCACGGTTACACACAGCCTTCCTGAAGATCACCCAAACTCTGCCTCTTCCAGCAGCTGACATTTGGAATTGCTTTGACAGCACAAAGCTCAGTCCCAGCTAGGCTCAGCTTGCAGATCCAGGCACTGCTCCCCCAGCCCTGGCAGAGGCAGATGTTGCTGCACTGGCACCTTCAGGCTTGGCTCAGCAGCCGCCCGCGCTCCCAGCGGGCCGAGGCTGCCGCAGCCAGAACGTCTCACTGCAGAGGAGGCACCAAGCACACACTCTGGGGATTTAGCTAGCTTATGGCTCTCCTGGGAGCCTGAGACACTCTTCAGGACCAAACTGATGTAGTCCTAGGCAGAAATGCTCCCCACAGGGAATATTACTTAAGAAATATTTAAATATTTGCTCCCTTCTATGCCGTTGTGTCAAAAGACATCAAAAAGCCAATAAAGGAGCCTGATCACTACATAACCCACTGACACCTCCACACTACAAATGATCTCAAAACAGTCTAATGAATTGCTCCCAAGTGAAATGCAAGCAGGAACAAAACAAACATTTCTCTGTTCGATATAATGAGAGAAATAAAAGAGCTTCTGTCGGTTGCACCAAGATTTGTTGAGGAAAAGAAATAAATTCACCCTGAAAAAATTTCAGGCATAGGAACATTCGTTCCAAAACTGTGTCAACAAAGTTATTTACAATTTCCATTCTTCAGAAAATGACAATAGGAAGCAGCCCACCCTCCAGAAATAAATTCATATCAAGCAGAGCATTTCTGTGGGGCCTGGCACATTCTACCAACACCAAGCTAAACACTGTAGTTATTTCACTCCTTGAGTGCTGATACTCATAGATCCAGATGGGTAAACAAATGGCTGGAAGAGTAGAATCAGAATCAAATTCCTGGCCAAATAATAAACTCAGGTTACTTAAATTGGAACTTAATTTCTATTATATATGCAATTGCAAAATCTTCATTAACACTATGACACCAGCCCCCCTTCTTACATTTATAAGCCAATTATTTATTCTATCACTTTATATTCTACAAAGATGAGCTGCTAACCCGTCATTGTAAATGATAAAGAAAAATTAAAAGATGAAATCTACTGGACTGTCATGCAAATCACTTCGTGCTGAATCACAATATATTCAAAATAGTTGCCACCTGCCTCCTTCAAGAAATTGTAATACAGGCTTGTGTTGCCTTTTCAGCAATTTGTCTTGTTTGAAGCAGTTTGAACTTTCACCATTCATTTCACACAGGCCGAAATAGCGTCCGGTCTTCTACAGACTGAACCCACATCTTTCCTAAAGAGCTCTGAAGAAGAAAAATCACTGAAAATTCAGTGAGCTCATACTCCTCCTCCCAACACTACTGTTTTGACTAAGTGACAGGTACCAGCGGTGGCAGGTGACAACTTTGAGTTTGGTATTTAAAGCTCTGACTGTACATTGATTCTATTTAAGGCACTGAATATATCAAAAAATAAAGAGCTTCAATATTGCCCGTGATACCACAGACCCCTCACCCTCCTTGAGCAGTTGGCTGAACTGCTCAAGCCCCCCATGCAGAGCTCAGAGCACCTCCCTGCTGCAGAACTGAGAACAGGACTGTACCGTCCGGCGTTGCCTGCTGACGGGGTTTTTTACATTTGACGTAATCGTGGTCAACTGGAGTGGCTGTGTAAGGTGGGGATGTCAGACCTGGACCCGAGGAGGAGGGGAGGGAAGTCCCAGGGCCTGGCACTGTTCCAGCTGAGGAGTGAGAGTCTTCATCTATCAAGCAAGGTTTTTCTCTGGGAGGGCGACAAGAAAGGGCAAGTGTTACTGTGATATTTTATCCAAAATCCCTTCAGCAGGATTTCTTCTCCTGGGAAGCTCCAGCTTCTCCCTGTTTTGCTGCTTTGGAGTGTGATTTAGAGAATTGTTTTTACTTAATGACTAACCCTAGTCTAGCTGTGTTGGACTTTCTGGTCAGACACAGGTTTTTATTATTTATTCTTTTCTAGCTTTCTGTCTGTAACCTTTTTCTATAGTTTAGTATAGTTTTAGTATAGCATTAATAGAATAGAATAGAATAGATAATAGAATAAATAATAAAATATAGTATAGTATAATACAATATAGTATAGTATAGTACAATATAGTATAGTAGAGTATAGTATAATACAATATACTATAATAAAATAGAGTAGAGTATAATGTAATATAATATAGTAATATAAGGTAATATAATATAATACAATATACTATAATGAAATATAGTAGAGTATAATATACTATAATGAAATATAGTAGAGTATAATATACTATAATAAAATAGAGTATAATGTAATATAATATAGTAATATAAGGTAATATAATATAATACAATATACTATATTGAAATATAGTAGAGTATAATATACTATAATATAGTAATATAAGGTAATATAGTATAATACAATATACTATGATATGATATATGATATATGATATATGATATATGATATATGATATATGAGATAGATATGAGATATGAGATATGAGATATGAGATGATATGAGATGATATGAGATGATATGAGATGATATGAGATGATATGAGATGATATGAGATGATATGATATGATATGATATGATATGATATGATATGATATGATATGATATGATATGATATGATATGATATGATATAATATAATATAATATAATATAATATAATATAATATAATATAATATAATATAATATAATATAATATAATATAATATAATATAATATAATATAATATAATATAATATAATATAATATAATATAATATAATATAATCAGCCTTCTGAGAACTTAAGAGTCAGTTCTCATCTCTCACTTCATCCTGGGGATCACAACACCATGTTTATATACATGTTCTTACAGCACTTCCAACACAGCAATCAAATCTCACTGACAAATTCTAAATAAAGGATTTTTAGTACAAGTTATTTTCCTCCCTGTAGTGGTGTTGGTTTGTTAATTTAAGATTTTTTTAATTAATGTATTGATGAGTGTGGTGGGTTTTAGTGTTGGTGAATCACTTATGTATTTATTTCTTGTTCTGAGGTAGGAAGACAGGATTAGGAGAAAGGTAAAGTAGGTTAAAAACTTTAAAACCTAAAAGTAGGTTTAAAACTTCAAAATGGTATAAACAAAATTTTATTAACAGTAATTAAAAGAAAAAAGTAGTAAGAATTAAAATAAATTTTTTAAATCCATTTCTTAATAACTTCTTTTTCTTATTGACAATGTAAAGAAATAAAATTGAAAATTTTTAGCTAGTTTATTACTTTTTAAATACCTTTTTTTAGTTTATTTAGGGAGAGAAGAAGTTTTTTTGTTAATGCTATGGAGATTTTGTTTAAAAGAGGAAAAAATAGTTTTTTGTGGTTCTCAATTTTTATGATTAACAGCTGCATGGGGAAATTTGTAACTATGAAGTTTCTCCACCATGACACTCCCTTATCACTGGTCAACAGCAAACTCTTTATTTTGTAGGTGTTAATGAGAAAAATTGCAAGGACTAAAATCTCTCATCCTACAAGTGGCCATAATTTGAACTTGCATTTTTTAACTGTTGATTTTAAAAATCAAATTTATGAATAAATAAAAACAGTGGCTTCCGAATGGATCACATGATCAGAATTGTTCTGTTTTCTTCACTTCCCATTTCCTCTGTGCCACTTATTGAGATCTCAGAGTAGCATTTAATCTTATTCATGGTACCTGAAAACTGCTAATGTAAGTTTCATTCACTTTGTTTATATTTTATTCAGCTTCATTTTAATAGTTTATTGTACAGTAGTTTATCAGCATTCATTCAGAGGATACTGCTGGAAACTAGCACTCACTTTTCTGCAACTTTTGGGGTGTTCTTCTCCTCACCCCTGGCAAAGGGTCCCTCAGAAGCTTCTTTCATGAAACTAACAAGTACCTCTGCATCTACTCCAGAGTCTGGTTTCCCCACAAGTTTCAAAATAGAAGCATGAAGTCGAAAATATACCTAAAAAACACCAAAGTCCATTTGGTCAGTAAAGAATCTGGAGCTCTGTAATCTTACAAATAGTCTTTTCTCTATAGAAGCTGCAGGAGTTAGTTAAAACAGCTGTCACCTAAACTTACCTGAATTGAACTTGCCCTGCCTTTGAAAGTTACTCCTAAATTACAAAATCTGAACACTGTGCAAATATTATAACCATAATCTATGGAACACAACAACGAGAGCAGAACTGGCCTTGTTGAGAGCAAGTGACCACTGGGGATGTTCTAGAACTTTTACCAGACAACACAGTGCAAGCAAAGGTCCCACCTCATGCATGAACCTTCCATAGGTATGAGATGCCTGTAAATCCTATCAATGTTTGGCTTTTATAAAAACCAATCAACTGTGTGCAGCCAAATTCAGAAGTGGAATTGCTACCCACCTGCCCAAACTGCCTTTGAAATGAAACCAGCCTGAATAACAGGCTCCATTTCAGCCTGCAAGTGTGTCCTGCAAACATTCCTCAATACAGAGCACCATCTACATGTGTAGAGAACATGATATAGGGGTCTCCTCAAGCCAGGTCTTATGAGCTCTTGGAGATCTATATCACACCCAAGATAGCTCAGCTACCTCAGATGGCATAAAATCAGCAGGATGGCTTCTGTGGTAGTGTTGGAAACAGAAAAGTTTTAATAAAAGGAAAAATAACAGAGAAAAACGTGAGCCAGAGGCAAGAGGCTCTTGCTCCTGGTAAAACACCCCACAAAAGTGATTATTTCCTTTGTTCTTTTTCTAGTGAATTGCTTAGGCTGGACTTTTTGGCTCCTGTCCAATTGGCTATCCTTAAGTTTGAGGTGAAGTCCCCAAGGTCCTATGAGGTGTCATTTTACCTAATTGAGGAGAGAAACTTCTGGGCTTTTTTTCCTTTTTAAAGAGACTAAGTATAATTTTATCACTCCATCAACAGGGGGCACATTCCTACAAGAACAAAGCTTTCTGCTACACACTGAACATTCCTTCACCTCCAAGGCTTCCAGCTACACATTGAACATTCCTTCACCTCCAAGGTTTCCAGCTACACATTGAACATTCCTTCACCTCCAAGGCTTCCTGCTACACATTGAACATTCCTTTACCTCCAGGGCTTCCTGCTACACATTGAACATTCCTTCACCTCCAAGGTTTCCAGCTACACACTGAACATTCCTTCACCTCCAAGGCTTTCTGCTACACATTGAACATTCCTTCACCTCCAAGGCTTTCTGCTACACATTGAACATTCCTTCACCTCCAAGGCTTTCTGCTACACATTGAACATTCCTTCACCTCCAAGGCTTTCTGCTACACATTGAACATTCCTTCACCTCCAGGGCTTCCAGCTACACATTGAAGATTCCTTCACCTCCAAGGTTTCCAGCTACACATTGAACATTCCTTCACCTCCAAGGTTTCCAGCTACACATTGAACATTCCTTTACCTCCAGGGCTTCCATGGCCAGTTCTGGTGGGTTGTGGTAGTGAATCTTCTTTGGGTACCGAGCAGCCTCCTCGTGCAGGTAGTGCCCTGCCTGTTTGTAGTGCAGCAGGTACACCACAGGAGGCTGCTTCTGTTTCTCAGCTATCTTGCCCAGCATGTAGTGGATGAGCCACTCCTCCTCGTCGCCGTCGCCCTCGCAGCGCGCCGCGGAGGTGAAGCACAGCTTGGCTGTCTCCAGCATGCTGTCCCTGCGCTCCTCCATCTGCAAAGCACAGCACACAGATCACTGCACACCCCTGGCAAAGCCCAAAAACACCCTGCTGCCCCTGGAAAAGCATGGGAGCACGGTACAGCTGTTAAACACTTTCAACATAAATGATGTAGAAGGGATCAAATCCATCCCAAGCGGTGAAACGCACCCCAAAATGGGTTTGTGGAGAGGTTTTTGTTCACTCCAGTGACTGCTGGCACAAACAACAGTAAGACAGAAAAAATATTTATATTTATATAAATATAAATCTGAAAAATAATAACTCAATATTCATGTCTACAGAAACTCTACTGCTTTTTCACAGCTGTAATTATCTTAACTCTTCAAAGAAAAAAATTATTTGCTTTGTTCTGCAACTGGTCTGCTAAAGCCACTATGGACCATTCTCATTTGTGAAGAAAAGTATTTCATCTTGCTTGCAATGTATCTAATTTTGAGATGAATATTCTCCCCACCCCACCCCGTCAAAAAAAAATTAAAACCAGCAGCATAAATTAAAGCTAAATGCCAATAAATTCATGTAAAAAAAACTAGGTCAAAAGATGCATTAATGTAATTTTCTCTCTTTGAAAATGAAGTTTATAAATTTCATCTGTGGCTATAACCAAGAACTAAAACATAACCTTTCCTTTCCTAAACATTCTGTAAGAAGAAGAGAATAATAAGGTTTTTATGTATGAGAAACACTTTCCTGAAGAGATATATCTGCAGAAGTGAGATGAAATTGTTTCAATTCATCTTTTATTATAATAGAGCTTTTCTTACTAAATTATGCTTTTTTAATACATTCACTTGAAGAAAATGAAGACTTAAATAGTCCTAAATAAATATTCTCATTTAATCCTCAACTTCAGATGGCTGCTCTGCATTGCTCCTTTTATCTGATGCTATGAAGACATTCCAGCCCTATCCCTGGAATTCTTCAACAAATCCCTCATTACCAAGGGGCTGCAAGACCATAAGACCAAACCTCTGACAGGGCAAAGACATAAAATGTAGTAACTTCATTTTCTGAGGAGTTCATTTCGGAGCTGTTGGATGCAATAACCCTCCAGAAGAAACTCTATTGTTGACTGTCATTTCAAACATCCTCTTTAATAAACTATTTGTTCCCTTTTCATACAGGCTGACATCAGCTTTGTTCTCAGGCAAGAAAGTGCCTGTGGCAAGTGCAGTGTCAATGCAGGGCTGAGGCAGCTCAGATTGACACCACCTCCTGCAAATACTTCCCCCAGAAGCAAAGGGTGCTCCCAGCACTGACCTCTGCAGCTCAAACACTGAAAGTTTTACAAATTACAGCACAGGAGCAGCCCTTCCTTTTTTTCACTGTGCTTCCAGCTGCAGACTAGGGAACATTTGGAAGCCAGAATAGCTAAATCAGAAATGGAGTTCACTGGTCCAAAAAGACAAAACATTTTTCCAAGCAAGTCTTATCACTGTCAGAGTGTATTTAGAATTGCTCATTTTGGTTTAGCAATAAACTTCTTAATAATGTTTTTCATCTCCCTTATGCAGATAGAGATAATGAATTCATAACAATGTTTTCAATGGAAATTCTAGCAATCTTTTCACTCAGATCTTTTGTTTAGGTAAATGGCCCAAAACCACAGAAAAAGGGGAGGATTCTTTAGCTATAAGAGATGACATGTGGACACAGACACCAGAATAATTTCTGATCTCTTCACTATTTCAATATGTATGCATTTCACCTTTCCTGGAAACACTGCCTGACATTTACAGAAAGGAAAAGTAAATATAATTCCCCTTTCCAGAAGGTTACAATAATTTGGTGTCACCATCAAAAGATAATTCAGAGATTAGGCTCAAACTGATTTTACACAGGAAAAAGAAAGGAAAAAACCCACCTTCAAATGCTGCTTGACACTACCAGATTTGGAATGAATACTGGAGTTTCCAACATTACTAAATAACCATAGTCTCATATGTAGAATATAGTATGTAAGTACTCAATTTAAAAATTTACTATGTTAGAAAACTGTCCCAGATTGCAAGGCAAGATGTATTTATTCTATTTGCCATCTGTTAGAGGTGTGGCAGTTATCTTCTGTTAATTGGGCAGTTTTTCTTATCTCTTCCACACCCAATCCTCCCTCTGGGGGGACACCTGCTGATAACAGGCTATGGAATGTCCCTGCATGGCTGATAAGAGCTGCAGCATCCCATTGGGAGATGTGAGCCCAGAGGGAGGAGCCAAGCATTCCTACCCGGATATAATCTGGAGGTTCTGGAATAACTGCACAGCTTCTCCACTGGATTTCCCAGAGGAAGAGCTGCTGCCTCTGCCCCTGGATCTTCAGAGGAGGACTCCACCCTTCTACAGGATCCCTGCTCCAGCAGAACCACCCCTGGCACTGCAGGAGGGCTGAGCTGTCCAATGTCACTGCTGCTAGCACCCTGACCCACAGGGTGTCAGGTTCTATTGTGATTCTGTCAGTGCTGTTTTGGTTTACTGCACTGTTTATTTTATCTTTTTTTTTTTCCCTAATAAAGAACTGTTATTCCTGCTCTCATTAGGGGCCTGAGAGCCCCTTAATTTCAAATTTATAACAGTTTAGAGGGAGGGGGTTTACATTTTTACATTTTTCCATTTCAGGGGAGACTCCTGCCTTCCTTAGCAGACACCTATCTTTCCAAACCAAGACAAAAACCCAATTTTAAATATTTCAAACTGTATGCTCTCTCTGTTAGATCCCACCTGCTTCACCACTTCAGGGGGAAGCTCCGTTTTCCACTGCTTGAGCTGCCGGGACGCGAAGGAATGCAGGGCGTAGGAGATGGTGCCGTACTCGATCCACAGGGAGAGGTTGGAGCTGTCGATCTCCAGGGCCCGTTTGAAGCAGTTCAGGACAGGGGTGGAGTGCTTCCAGATGGGGCCATCACTCTTCAGCTCGTTGGAGTTCAGCTTGTCCTGAATGCGGCTCGCTCGAGCCAGAGCCATCCCAGCCCAGGAGTCAAACCTGTGCAGGCAGGAACATAACCCATTGTTGGAAAAGATGAAAGTTGGACAAGAAAGTTTCACAGATAAGTATGCTTGGCAAAAAGCTCTCTGAATGTAGAACAGAGATGGAAGCAAGTTTTGATACAGAAGAACAATAGATGTTGAAATTGAGAATTGCTGAGCCAGTGGTTGGTGGACAGCTAAGAAAGCAAAGGTTAAGTCGAGTTGGAAGGGGGTTTTATGACTAGAGCAAAGGATATGTTGACCACAAACAAAAAGATGTTTTTACCAAGCAGAAATAGGTCTTAGGAAAAGCAGAAGATACCACAGGCAAACAAACATGCTGATGTGGCAAGTAGAGAAAAGGTCTAAGAATTTACCACTGCAAAAAAACCTGAAAAACAACTTTAAGCTTAAACTGTACCATACTAACTCAGGTGACTGGATAGTAATGACCATAATATGGTGATGATAGTAGTCATGATAGGCTATAGGTAATGGTAAAGGTATTGTATATGATGCTGATTGGTTGTTATGTATGAAGATGCTCAGCAAAGAAAAATATATAATGCATTGTAACCAGAACTAAAGGGGCTTCAGGCTTGCCTAGAGCTGCAGCTGGCAGCTGTAGGTGTGGCTCTGTTATCCACAACTGTTGTAAAACAACTTCTTTACAATGAACAGCACCTTGAAGAGCTGCCTGGAGTCCCACATCTCTCATCTCAGGCTCTTAAACCCATGAACTCCCCCCTGAATATTACACTACACGCAGACAAGATTTGTCTTCTTGCATCTACAACTTTTTCCTCTTTCCAAAACACAAAACAGGTTTCTGCACTTCCTCCTCTCCTCAGAGTAGAACACAAGCTGTACAGCCTAAATCACACTGATTTTCTAAAGTGCTTTCCTAACAAAGCACTGCCCCCAGTAACTGTCACACATGGAAAACAGATGAAAATTCCAGGTTAATTTGCCTTGCAAAGCCAGTATATCTGTATTTCTAATGGCAACACTCCCACTGCTTTTTTCTCACTAACCATGCAGCCCTGTCAAAACGTTGTCACCCTGCAGGCCAGCAGACATTGTGACACCTTGTGCTGTTGGACTCAACTGAGAATAATCATCATCATTTCCCAGCATAAAAATCATAAAGCCAAAATTGCATTCAAGTAGGAAAATCCTGATGAACTAAAACTGTAATTTCTGCCTGAAGGACTGCTGAGGGTCCAACCCTGTGTTTGTTGACAACACAGTCTGAAGGGTGCTTTCCATAGGCCACAGCCTCACTTTAACACCAGGCTTCCTCTGCTCTGGGCTTTTTCAATTTTACCATGATTTTAACACCAAGGCAACCATAATATTCTCATATTTTTGCCTGCAATTTCTTTTGATTCCAACTGAAAATCCATTTCTAGGTCAAGTGACCTCAATAATCAAATTCCTGAGGGGAATGGAACAGGAACTGTAGTGCAGACAAGCACCAACTATTTTGACTGGGGCAAAAATACTATGCTACCACATAAGGCATCTTCTGGGCAAAAAAAAAAAAAAAAGCCACATATTAAAGTAAAAATACATTCCATTCATTTATTTTTGATTTTAAGTTTTAGAACATCAAAACTGCAGGAAAAATGGGTAGGGGGTTATAATGGTAATTTCTTTATCTGCCTTTAAACAAAAGTTTTAGCCATTTGCTAGTCACAAGTCCCAGACTAGAAGATGCAATAACATTAAACTACAGCTATTTTCTCTGAAGATTTCACATCTAAAATTGCTCTGTGCCTTCACCTTCCCTTTTGTCTCCGTTACGTGACTGGATTTAGAAACAATTTTCTTGTCTCAAATCTATCAAATTAGGGTTTTTGTCACTGACCCTGATCTATCAGCTTCAAGGAGAATTAAAATGATAACACCTAATATGCAAACTCTATATTTAATCAGTAAATTTAAAGGTTATTCAGTTTAATTTAGAAGATTGATATTCAGAACTTGCTTTATTTTTAAGATGAGAAAGCCTAATCTTGATGGTATTTCAGTGAGTTGTAAATTATCTAGAAACAAGGTGGTTTTGTTTAAATATCACTTAAACACTTTACTTGTATTCTCTGTGTGGTTCTCTAGCAGCAAAATCAACACTTTTAGGAAGAGGTCAGCCTAAGCAATTAATGCACTAAAGGGTGCCATTTGTGCTATAGCTACCTAACAAATCAGGATATTTTTCACTCCTTATAATGCATGAAGATGCCAAAGCAAAGAACAAAAGGTATAAACAGTTCATTCTTCACAGTTATCCTTTATTTCAATTTAGCTTCCCCCCTCTTTCAATTTTGGTTTTAATTTCAAAGCAATCAAATATTTAACCCTACATTTTGGGTTTTGTTTTCTCTGTTGGGTTGTTTTAGAGAGGCCCTTAATTATACAATGGACATGTGATAATGGATTGCAGGTGGGAGTTTTGGCTGTTTGGGATTTTTTTTTTCATTCCTGAAACCAGTTGTCTGCTTTTTAGTGCTGAAAGAAGTGAGAAGAATGAAGGACATGCAGCAGGATTCCAAAATACTGACCTGTTTGGACAAATACAAATGTCGTGCATGTAAAATTTAATGGCCTTGGACTGTTCTTTGTTCTTGAAATGATAATCTGCCAGGAGATAATAGAGCTCAGTCACCACTGGTGGAGAATAGTCTGCACCCTCGGGGAGAGATGGTGCCTGAAAGCCAAAAAGGCAAAGGTTCATTTTAAATGAGCATTTGCTTTTCCTTGTAGAGGAAGTCGCCTTTTCATCACACAATCTGAAGGGTTTGAATGTGAAGACATTGAAAGCATTTCACAGATAGAGCACTTACAAACACTAATGAACATCTCATCCTGACTATATTTTACCAAAGACTAAAATCATTCTTATTTAATCATTCTTATTTAATTTAAATGCAATTGCCCAAGAAAACCCAACATTATGGAATAAATCATTCCACTAACAATCTCAAAATCAACATAAAAAAAGCAACACCAATTTTTACTCCCTACAATTTAATTTTTTTAAAAAACCAATTAATTATACCTTGCTGGATGTTCCTTCAATATAGGCAGATACAGTCTCCAGGCTCAGCATAGGCTTGTCAGTTCGAGGAACAATTGTGGCAGTTTTCTTCAGAAGGTTGGCCAAATCAGCAGACACAGTGCTGGTTTTGTAACTATCAAATTCTGGAAGAGTTTTAGGCTTAAAATACTCAAACATGAACAAAGCATCTTCCCATGTCAGATCAACCTGTAGAGGGAGGTAGATGAGAGGGGAAAAAAATATTTCAAATTCCAAAATTCAAGTCTACTAATGATGGTTTTCTATAGATTTCTAGTTCAGAGGAGTGCACACATTACTCTAGCAGGAACCAAACTAAACCTCCCAAGAACAGAGCTAAAGGTGCTATTAATTTATGCTGCTCACAAAAACAATGTACTGCTCATTGATTTAAGAGACAAAGATATTGCTGTAACTTAGTGTAGGTTACTAAAGTGAAAATAAAATAAAAATAAATTCATTCTACTGGCTCAGAGGACTTGCTCAGAAAAATTGTTTATAAGCAAGGATCAATTGTAAACATTCTGAGTGACCCTGAGATCATGGGTAAGATATGGAGCAGAACTCTGCCCCTTCCATTTCAGAGCCAAGTAAGAAGAGTTAATGAAATGGAATCAGACAAAATTCTGAGTCCCAAAAATCTTCAAACTCTCTACAGAAAGCTACTTCAGAATTTTCTCTTCACTTTTCTTTCTTGAAAGCAGTAAAAATACCCCAAATCATCGACAGTTCTCTTCTGCTAGACTGAGTTTTTTCTCCTTTTATTGCTCACTTTACCCTTATAGTAAATTTTGCTCTGCATTGAAATGCAAGGAGGTTGCATGCTCCTTCTACTTCCCCTTTTCTTATTTATCCCCTTTCTCTCATCATCTTCACTCTCTAAGATGTACATATAACACACGAAATTTCCAAATATTCAATGTACAGTAAGGTAAGAATATTTGTGTCTTTTAAAAGGTTTGTTCAACAGAGCCAGACAATCATTTTGCTTATAAGAAAATGGTTTTGATTGATAATTCTATGATCACTTGCATTTAGTAAGTGCAAAATAGTCTGGGTTTCTTGAACCAAACCAGTGATGTTTCTCAGGGCAGGACATTGTACTGCTGCCCTGTATTTTTCTCTTCCTCCCTTAATATTACAACCCTCTTCCAGAGGCACTCTGTAGTTGCCCTTCTCCCAAATTCAACTGAATTTCACATTTCTCATAAACAGCTACCAGGTATTTACCATTAGAGATGTCAAAATAAGTGGTAACACAATGTACTTGCAAACTTTTAACTGTGACACTTTTCACTTTCATAAACTGCAAGGCTGGCCGCTAAAACTTTCTTCTCTCAAGCTGACTTTTCCTCTCTAAATTTTCCTCAACCTTGAACTTCTTCTCAGCTGAAAATAGGAAAGTGATAGCTTAATAAAATCAATTTCTCAACACTTTCAGAATGGCAGACTACTATGGATAAGACTAGCATTTAAAATAATTTACTTCTTAATATTTTAAAAAATTATAAATATAAGATTTTTATTTTATTCTCTATAATGTGTAAAATACATAACATTTACAAGGAAATAAAAGTAGTCTTTCTCCAAAATATATCAAAGTGGATTAGAACAAAACAAGAATGCATCTTTCATCAGTTCAGGATATTCCACTGACATTGGTTAACATATAACTTACCTGCTGTACTGAATGTTCTTCTAGGTACCTTGCTTTGCTTTTTTTGCTAGGGAAACCATATAAACAATAAAAACATTGTTCCAAGGCTGTTTCCAGCTCTTCTTTGTAAGGATGAGTATCTTCAGAAGTGGAAGCTGCAAGTTCTTTCTGTAGTACCTGAACCTACAAGCCAAGCACCAAGGACAAGGTCACCTACAAATCACAGTGAGCTGCCCAGCTGGCTGAAGGCAGGTGATGAAAACAACTTTAAGGGATTTTAAGGGATGTTTACATGGATTTTTCCCCAATAACAGCCCAGTATTACTCATGTATTTCTGTAAACTGGTCTCACACAAGTCATTCCAATGGCACTGCAGCAGCATTGAAGTGCTTTTATTTTTCTTCCTGTGTTAAATCACAAACACTTATCTTTAATCAATGAGGTTAAATATCAGCTTCACGTTTCAGACTTAAAATCATTCAAAGTTCTCCCCTACACATCAAGCTGCTTCTGTGAATATAACTGGGAACTACAGTTCATCAATGCTGTGAATAAGGAAAAGGTACAGAAGAATTTCTGCCCTAACTCACAACC
This sequence comes from Fringilla coelebs, assembly GCF_963513975.1. Classification (NCBI taxonomy): domain Eukaryota; kingdom Metazoa; phylum Chordata; class Aves; order Passeriformes; family Fringillidae; genus Fringilla; species Fringilla coelebs. Next base: position 3,674,944 of record NC_140043.1, on the reverse strand, counting down.
AGCAATTTCCTCTGCATGAAAAAAGCAGGATGGAGAGGACTTGGCAGCAAAAGAAGAGAGAGAGTTAATGAAAATCTGGCTAAAAGGACTATAGAATTGAACAGTATGAACAGTATTACACAGATGGCTACACACCAAGGAAAGTGGCTGGACTGATCCCAAATTACTAAACACTGTAGCAAGTTGCTATCTTTACCTTCAACACTACAAGAGAAAGCACCCATCAGTAGAATATTTTGGAAGATGCTGATACTTTAAGACATTCATTATAAAAACTGCAGCTGAATGCCAAAAGAAGAAAGGTAACTCTTTGAAAATTCTCACTGAGCTTCCATAAAAAACAAACCAAAAAGGAACACACACTTCAAGGTCAATAAAAATATGCTCACCAAGAATAACCTGTGCAGGGGTATTCTGGATATTTATTTCATAACCAAATCAAGACCCACACAACCACTGAGGTTTAAGACTCAATTTCAATGTGGTCCACTATAGAATTTCAATTTTAAAAAGAAATGTTTATTTGTGACCATTTTTCATTTTTCAACATCTAGGATTGCAAATTTAATTATTTATGCATGATCCTACAAGAAGCTTCTCATCATGATGGGTTTTCCTGTCAATACAAACACTGCATGACAAGGCAAAAGTCTGACTTTCTACATGTAAGAAGCTCATTTGTAAGAGCTGGAATTAAATAGAAGATGCTGATTCTCTTCTGATTAAAATATCTGTGCTAAGATCAAGGTACTGTTTATTAAGAGCCAAACCCCTGAAAAAGAAAAGCAGACAATTCTTAGAAAGCATTTCAATGACATCTGGAGTCACAGCAGACTCATTCATACTGAGTCCCAGCAGACACCTTATTGCCAGCACTTTCCCTGTATGTATTTGTGAACAACATTTGAATTTTACAGAAAGGATAGCTAAATGAGCTGAAGAAAAACACTGAGCATCAGAGGATACTGTAACAAAAGCCTTATATTCCTATTGCTACAAACAAAAGCACATCAAACAGCAGTAACAGAATTCTCACTTGAACAGCATTCAAAACAATCTTCTTTGTTATTATTCAAGTTTCAAGTTCTTGGCAGAAATCCAGAATTGTTCCTAATAATTCAGACTATTGCTAAAGGCCTTAATTAATATTAACACCTTCTCTTGCACAGCACATTCATCCACAAGCAATGTAAGGTCCTTGAGCAGACAGTTCACCTACAGAAAGTGACCATTTAACACTAATTATGAAACACACTGTTCACATTCTTGAAACTTCCTTTCTCTTCAAATAATTTTTACCTTTGTCTTTCCCTATCCTTCCAACACCCTCTTGTCTCTGAAAACTCTGAAAACTGAACTCTTGTGTTTAATAATACTATAATATATTATAGTTTAAGAAGCTGGCAATTCTGTCAGTGAAAATGGAACATTTTGTTTAAAGTAGCTGATGACATTTGCAAAGATCTCACTGCAAATACACCGGCAGCTCTCAGCCATCTGTACTTTGCCCAGGTTCCCTGCCCATGCTCTGTCACTCCCCAGGCTGTGGGTACAGCACATTTTTCAGGCACAATTCAGACTCATCACTTCAGGGCACGACATCTGTGGGCAGGCTCAGGCCTGGGAACAGCCCATCTATTTTCATGAAGCACAGGGCCTGAGGTAATAAACCCTCTGGAGTCCCTGCAGGGGCAGCTCAGGTGCATCAGCATTATGCTCCTAACAGCAGCGAGGCTGAGGAGAGCAGGACATAGAGATAATCTGATAGTTCTGCCCTGAATCAGCCTCAGTTCAAACACTGCTCATTCACTGCAGCCCTGCCAGGGTGAGCTGACTCCTGCAGGACCCCTCAGGCTCTCTGTGCCAGCCTCCCCAGCTGTCTAAATTACTGTCCTGGACATGCCACTGCTCAAATGCAGAGGTAGATGGGCTCTGGCACTGAGCTGTGGCTAATAAGCTCCAGGGAGTGCTGAGAAGGGAAATGAGGAGAGTCCTGAGTAGCTCTATGCAGAACTAATCATGATTTTCTCTTGGCTGAAGGTAATAAACCTCAGAGAAGTCAAGCTGAATCTGCAAAGTGCCACTGAAATGTCCCTGTAGAGCACAGCCCAGTGGATGCCACAGCATCACATTATCTGGGCTCTGCCAGCAGCCAGGCTGTTCCAGGCTGTCAGTGCTCTGCTCAGGGAAACATTGCCTTTCTGAGCTAAGAGAAAATCAGCAAACAAATAGAAATATTCCACTTAACCAAGGGAAATTTCTTTTCTGGTGTAACAATGAGACCTCAAGGAATAATCTTAAAAAGGTCAACCAGGAATGGGTAAGTGCCTTCATCTAATAATGCTACAATAGTGCCCAGACACTCATTCCTGGAGCACATGAGATGAGATGTAACACACCCATCTGAACAACAGAGCAAAGAACAGCCTTAAGACACAGGAAAATGGAGGCCTAAAGTAATTCTTCAACCAAACCACTGTTCAACAGATGATCTGTGTATGTGTACTTTAAATAATATTTAGTTAATAACCTGAAAACAACAGAATTGCTATTTTTTTCAGACTGTGGTATAAAATCAAGGTAGGTACAATCAAACAAGGCAAATTTATCAACCACTGAACAATTAAATGCAACACAGCTTCAGAACAAATCCAGGTAACACCACAGGATGTGGGAGCAATCAGGAGCATTCCAGTTGTGTAAGTGTGGATAGATGATGGTCTGCAAATCTTTACTCTTATGATTTGGAAGAAACAACCAACCAAACTGTTCAAAATTGAATTTTCTTGGCTGAAAGTTTAAATACATTCTTTTTACATGATAAACAGTATTTATGTACACTGAAAATGTGCAAACCCTACCTAACACTTGACAAATTCAGTTCTGTGAAGTGAGCAACTTATTTAGAACCACTGATACAAGATGAATATGGAATCCCACTGTGTTATTTTAGCAGCAATTTTAAAGATGTAACACGACAGGTTTTTTTAGCTCCTGAATGATGAACAGTACTATCCAACTGCTTGGCTATTCCTAATTCCCTTTCAAATCCCATGAACAAAATAAAATACTAGTGCAAGAAGCAAAACAAAGAATTAAAAAGAGAATAAAACAATTCTTCTTCTCAGTGAGGCAAGTCCAGAGAACAATGGGGAGTGTGACAGAAGCAGACCAATAGAAAAGGGTCTGGAATAACAAGCCTCTGCTATTCAGATTAAACTGACTGAAACTTTCCTATGTTTGTCTGGGAGAAGTTGGACAGTGGATTTAAAAGCGTGTATTTAACATGAAGATAAGGCAATAAACAATCTAACTTTGACCTTTGTTTCCTGCTTTGGGATGTGGCTTGGCCAGATGATTTTCAGAGATCAATCAGAATCAATCTCAGTTATTCCACAATGCCAACACTTACATAGAACTTGAGCAGAGCACCATCTGAATTGCAACACCAGGATCTTCTTCCCAAGTACTCATGAGCTGTGTTCAACAGCATAAGTGAAGAAGGCAACATAGGGGTATCAGGACTCACTGGAAGAAAGAAATTGGTAAATATTAAAGTAGCACAGAACTGAGTTAAATCTGAGTCAATACTTCAGCTGGCAAACAGCTTCCTCTCTGGTAGAAAGTAATGCTTGCATAGCCCTCTCCTGCCTTCAGCCAGCAAGATAAGACAACAAACAAATATTTTATTACTTATATTCCTGAGCTAGATGGTAAAGAGCTCAGGTTTAATATGTAAAAGTGAAGAAATAATCCACCTTCTTCTCCCTGGTTCTGCTGCTGCTGGCAGCAAAGGGATCGAAAAGCATCTTCCTCATGCTGGATGATCCTGTGCAGGATAATCCATGGAAGCACTGAGGACACATAGGGCTCTTTTGGTTCTTCCTGGACAGCCATGCTGCAGTCTATGATCTAATAAAGAAACAGACATTATACACACAAAGTGATGGAAACACAGGTCGGGTGTGAATCCTTCCCAAACAACCCAAAGCTGGCAACACGTTTTCCCCCAATGAAATAATCTAAAGTTGAGTGTCAGGTTCTCACAAGTAGCTGTAAAATGCTAGAGGTAAATCAATCAGTAGAGGAAGGGCAGTAGATTATTTGCCCTACTCTGACATTTCTCTTGCATCCCCATTTTCCACCTAGATGTGTCTCTGTTAATAAGCTATAAGAGCAATTCATAGTAAGCAAATACACAGCATAAATTCCTAGCATTACTAGGCCTCATTATTGTACAAGAAATTTCCCTACAACCCAGATGAAGAGGAACTTACAAAAATTCCTGAATTCTAGAACAGGTCTTACAACAGCTGTTAAAGACCAACTAGAATCATTAAAGATGCTAAATAAATGATGTACCTGAACACTCTGTTCTCCAGAATTCCATTACATTCCATAAAACATACAACTTTACACAATAAGAGTATGACTTTGTAAGCAGTGAAGGGTCCTTGGCTTTTACAGAGGTAAATGGAGATTTGAGAATTGCTAGCACATTGAATTTTGACATTAACTAGACCTGCTTCTTAATGGAACTGCCATTTGTAAGTTTGCCATTTGTTACCTGGACTGAAAACACTCGTTCAGCTTTGAGGTTTGAAAGTACCTTCTGTAAAAGGCTAAAATCAGCTGTATTCATAATTCTAGAAGCAGTTCACATTTCACTTTTCCCCTGCCCTGTTCAGATCACCCTCTCTGTTTTTACTAGAAAAACACTTACTTTGGCCAGCACTTGCAAGCAATTGCACCGTGCCTGGAAGGCTTATGGGACCTGGCCCTCCAGCCTGAAGCACATCCAGGCAAGATCAGAGCCAGATCTCACAACCTCCACCCAGTCAGCTCAATCAATCTTCACACTATCACCATTTCAAATAGCCTAAAACCCCAGTGCTGGGTTATCTTACCAGCATATTTTGATTGTTTTAGGCAGCTTGGCAGTTGATCCAGCTGCTGGTAATGGATCTAGCCCAGGTATGTGCTCAGTGCAGCTCAATCACACTGCAGACTGTGACAATGCTCACACAACATGGTAACACCCAGCTTCCCAAAAATGTAACCAAAGCCATGACTAGGAGTGGGTGGGAGTTCCCCCAGCAGCTGCAGCACACCCTGAGTCCTGCAGCACACAGCACATCTCCCTGGTGCCAGGCCTTGGCTTACCTGGATCAGGTTGTTTGTTAGGCGAACCAGGCTTGGTGTGACAGAGGAGTCTTTCAGGATGCTGTTAACTGAGGATAATGAAGTGTCTATTCCTGTGAGCAGCTGTGTTACCGTAGCAACCCACTCCTCTTTAGCAGAGGCTGCTGTCATATTAATCATCTGCTGAATTGCTTCATTCAAGGCAACATCTGAGCATTCAAAGCATTGCTTGTAGTCTTTCAGTTTGAGCAGGGAGTCCTAGGGAATGTAAATATGAAAAAGATCTCTTATAACAATGAGGAGTTTATTTTAAACATGAATGCACAGCAGGGCAAAGCAAAACACTATCATCAGTTAATGGGATTACTTCAATGAAATGAAGTAACAACTTTAAATGCAACATTAAAAGGACAATAGGAGGTGCATGGATCCTGGATGACAAATACACAAATAGGATCTAAATACAAAAAAAATCATCACATCTTTCTGCTTTAATAAAAGATGCAAGGAAAGAAAATAGAAAAGGGATGGCTGTAGGTCTGTAATTCTAATGATCTACAGCTGAATAAAGCCCTTACAAGAAACAGGGTTTGGATCTTTATGCTCTCATGCTACCATTTTATTACTTCATAAATAACAAAGTAGCAACTCTAAGGCCAGTGTAATAGCAACTTTGCTTCTTTCTACTCTGAAGAGGTTGGGTCACCAGGCAGCATGGAAAATGTAGGACTGGGTTCTGTGCAGTTAAAAACCCATCAGTCTTTTTTTGTGCAAACTGTTTTTCCCCCAACTAACCTAATATACTCAGCTGAGCTGAGCTCATTAATACACTTATTATACACTTATTTTTAGAGTGTCAAATGGACTAACTCTACAGCAATTATACTGCATGTATCAACAGTTTCTCATTCATGCAGGAGAGGGTCTTTACAGCATAAAAATCATTCATATGCTAGATACCCAAGTTTCAGAATGGTTCTAAGTCACCATATAGTCAACAGCAGCATGAATTCATCCATAAAATAACTCAGGAAACTCAAGTTTCTGTTCATTCCATGGAGGCCTCAACATGTTGCATCTTTAGCCACATTCTCAGTCAGCAAAAGCTGGCACGTTGCCAAAGATGTCGACAAAGCTGTGATCTTCAGAGCATTTACAGATTTGGTTCCATGTTTTGCTTTGTAAATAAGACTCATAACTGCTAACACCCACTCCAGAAATCCTTCCATCCTGTTTCCAGGAATAAGTCTTAATTCCTTACTAGAGCAGATTTTGTAAGAAACAAAGCAAACCTGGAGGAGAAGCAGCTGAGCTGGTCTCTCAGGTATGGACGTGACAAACTCCAGGTGTTTGGCTCTGCCATAACCATTGAAGCACAAGGTTGGCCTGAGCAGATGCACCACTGCATTATAGTCCCCTGCCTCATACAGTCGCTGGATCTCTTCCAAAGACTGGCATCTCTCCAGAGATTTTAGGTTCTTTTCAATCTGCAAACATCACAGATGACATAATCTTAACTTTTGTTTTCACATATATTTGACTACTGACACTTCTCCCAGCTCTTAATGTTTAAGAAAAGAAAAACACTGATTCAATAATCTCCTGCTGCTTTAATATTTTTATTTTGCATAAAAGCACTCTAAAGATATACAGGATCAACAGATACAAAAACTGTAGTCTGAAAAAGATAGATTAGTCTTGACATAATATTCAAACTACCAAACCCTCACTCTGACATACAGCAAACTTCCATCACAAAAGAACTAATTCATAGGTGACATTTGAAACTGGGAGAGATGGAGTGTGAGGGATGGAAGAGGGAACACACACCTGCAAATGAACTCTTACCTCTTCTAAAGAGACCACAGAATCCACGTGCAGGTTAGGCAAGCGTATCACGACGCTACACTCGCTGCCAGCCTCAGCCTGAGTGCTGCTGGAGCTCTGCAGCATCTCAGTGCAGATATCATAGTTCTCAAGGGCCTGCTCCATGTCTCCCTATAGAAACAGCACAGAGAAAAACAATCAATCAAAAAATCCTGTGGGACTGCAGAAAGGGTCTCCAAAACTTGTGGAAAATGTTTAAATTTAATGCCAGTGCGATTACTGCACGTCCTAAAAAATTAAAAAATAAATTCAACTGAATAGCTCAAATTAAAGCAAAAATATTTAAAAATATCCTACCAATTATTTCAATAATGGATAAAACAAATTAGAAAAATGGAATTCAGCCTGCATAAATTTGTAAGATTGGTCTGGAGTCTAAAATCCCTTTCCTTTAAAAAGGCAGAAGAGTAAACCAGCAGAAATAACTCCTCCATTTGTGCAAATTAAAACACTGAGTAAAAGAAACTTTTGTATATTCTGCAAAGTGAATGAATTCTACTTGCTCTGTGCAAAGTAGTTACTGAAATTGAGCTGTCAGGAAGGCATGCACAGGCAAAATACAACTCTGCATAACACAAGGAAAAACGTGCCAGTAGTTGTATAGGAACTCTCATTTTTCCTAAATAACTTTATTGAAAGGAAACCTTAGATGCAGGAAAAAATAAAAGGGGAAGGAACAAGTTAGTTCACACTTATGAAACTGACTCACATAACTAATTGACAACAGATTTAAACATAATTATTGCATCAAAAAACCCTCTTTGATGTCCTGGGGAAGCAACACTTAGAGGGGAAGCAAAAGACAGGGATCAAATAACATTTCTTTCAAATTATTCCCTTAGTGATAGGTTTAAAACCCTCTGCTTCAAAATTTGCATATTAAATTAAAAATCTTCAAAAGCAGAACCATGCCACCTTGAAAAAGCAGAGGGAAGAGTAATAAAAACAGAGTTCTGCTTCAGTTCAAATCTGAATTTTGGACTTCCTGAGACTTTCATAGGGTCCACAAATCCAGGCCCCCAAAAATCTTATGTTCTGCAGCTCCACAACACTTTTCCAAGTAACTTTAGTACAAATATATTTTTTTAAGCTGAGTACAAGTTTATTTAAACAAAGACATATATTAAACATATCTGAATATTTGCTGAGCATCTGAGACCTCCTACTTCATTTCCACCTCAACCCTCAGGGGAAGTTAATTATACTTAGAAGTAAAATTAAATCACTATGTTTTAAGCTTATTTTATCCACATGCTTAAAAGAGTTGAGATTCCTGAATCAGCTGCATCTGAACAATATTTGTAGGGGGATAGAATATAAGAAAATAAAGATAGTGTAGAAAGTAATCTTACCCCTAAGGAGTTGCAGCTGGGCCAATTATCAAAGATTAGGAACAGGCCTGACTTTACCAGGCCACAGCTGCAACAATGAGAAGAAGAGTGCTAGAAAAGAGTGGGGTGGCTGCTTGAGGAGGGAACTGGAGTCAGCTGGCTGCCTTGTGAAGAAGAAAGAGTCAGTGCTCTGAGGAGCTGCCCAGAGAAACACCAAGAAGGTGTGAGACTTTTGTGATAAGGAGACAGCAGTATGGAACCCCTGCAATAAGATGACAACATATTGACTCGAATTTGGGACAAGCTGTGCTTGCTAAACCAAAAGTGAAGCCCACCTGCAGTGCCAGAAAGCGAGCCTTGAGCCAATAGACCCGAGTGACAAACTCCATCCAGCCTTCCTCGAACAAATCTCGCTGTGAGGATGCAAACGACAGCTGCAGCAGGTCTCCCAAAAAATGGGTTCCTGGGAAGTCAGGACCAAACTTGCCATTCACAGAGGCAGCAGGACAATTTCGTGGAGAAACTGCAAGTCAATGAATGACATTTTATCATGAAGTTACTGGCATCCCATGGAAAGAGTCCCACAGAACAGAATTTTAAAGGTCTGAACTACCTGAAGGCAAAAAATGGATGGAGACATAAAACACAGATCTGGAAGGTATTAAGAGAAAATAGCTCCAAAAGCCAGTGAATTCCTGGAAACATTTCTTCATACACCCCCAGTGTTTTCAGAGTCTGAAGAAAATGACATCAAGTTCTCACCTGTAGAACTCTTCCCTTTTGTCAGTAGCCACTGATCTAATTGCAGCTCCATGCAAGAAAGGCTCATTAACATCATATCCTTCAGAAAAAGAAAGGAGATATCAAAAGAGTATTCACAGAAAGAAATACATTAAAAGAAGCATAAATTTAAAATAAAAAACCACCACATTTGCAATTTACTTCAAAGAAAGCCTTCATCTTGTCCTCCTGGGATTTCTATTCCCAAGCTATAACTACTTCTTCTGCCTGAAAGGTGTACAATAACTGCCTGAGGTGTACAGCAACTGACAAATCAACAGGTACAAAGCCAAACAATACCCAGAACCATTAAAAAAGAAATATCTCAGTTCATGGAAGAAGGTCAGAACAGTATTGCCTGATGTTAGAAAAAACTGTCATCCTTACTTTTTCATTTGGCTGAAAAAAACCTATATTAAATTGTTAAATCATGCCAAAAGCATGATTCCAGAATATAGCAGTAGCACTGACATTTGAAAAAGAAGACAAAATTTAAGAAAAGTAAGCAGTTATGCAGTAATAATGAGAACCAAGGGAATACATTTATAAATATATTTACATTTGTTAAAAAAAGGGCACGTATATGTGAAATATATACATAAATAAGTCACAGGATGTATAAAAATTTAACATCTGCTACATAAAGGCATTTTGTTTGTTTTGCAAATGACATCAATGGAACACAGCAATTTCCATAATTAATATTTCATTTGCAAAGAAGTAAAAATATTTGATCTGAAAAAGTATTTCCAACTGAAGTCAGACCAAAGGCAAATAACTTTCCAAATGAATACAGACTGCTAACATTAAAAGATAAGATAGGCTGGCTCAGTGGCCAAGAAGTATCAGAACTGGTTTTATAATTCAAGAAATATCATCTTCTATCAAGGTAGTTTAACAATAATGTAAAGAACTTATTCTTTTTTCTATTTGCTTTCAGGAAATCCCAGATTTATAAAGGTAATAAAATGGTGATGCTGTGGAGGTGGTATTGGTTTGTTTTGTTGTTTGGGTTTTTTCCCTGTAAATTTCAGGTTATCTTAAAACTAGAGAGTATTTACTCTATTTAAAGCAGCAATGCTGACCCTCAGTCAGCCAGTGAGAACAGAGCAGCCTCTGTACTGATGACAAAACAAAACTGTGTCATATCAGAAGAAAAGGGAGGATGGGGAAAAAAGAAAGAGCAACAACAGAATAAAGGGGTAAAAATATATCTGTGTCTTTTACATCTCTGTGGGTGTATGTGTGCATAAACACACCTGACATACAGGTCAGAGTTTCATGTAGCATCACCCAGGTCTGTTCAGCTCAGGAACAGCTCCAGGAGTTGCAGGGCACCCAAGTTACCACAGCTGGGACAGGCAGAGCTGAGCCAAACCTGTGTCTGCTGGATTTCAGCTGGGTACTCTGGGCACACTGACACCAGGACAACAGCAAACATGGAATGAGGAAAGGTGCTGCATTACCTTGATGTGTTGATTACTTGAGTCCCTCAGGAGTGGGTTGGGAAGGCTACTGCTGTGCTTCCTCCAGCTGTTATAGATACTGAGGACCACCTCACACAAGCCAGGAGGCCACTTCACCAGGAACTTTTGGCTGATGACTTTCAGATATCTCATCATCAGCTCCAAGATCCCACCGTTGTTCAGGTTATCCAGCAGGAATTCATGAACATCCTGTTTTTCTACACAGCAGATAAACACAAAGGCCTACATGTGTAAGGCTGAGGCAGATTATAACTTGAAACAATTAAGTTTCAACAGTGTTTTGTGCATTTCTGAGACAGCAGTTCTCCTGCACTGCACATGTGCAGAATTCAGTTACTGTATTCCAATCTGTTTAAATGGGAATTCCACACAACAGGGCTCCTGCACACAGTGACTGAGCAATTCCCCAAGACTTTAAAAATTAGTACCCACTGAGATACTTCTATACTATAAAATTGTACTTTTTAAAAAAGCATATACTTCCATATCTTCCAGGCATGACAGGAAAATACAGAAAATAAAGCACACATTATAGCAAAACCAACAAAGAATGAACAGGGGTTATAAGGCAATCCCTACCAGACTCCATAAAAGTTGTAGAATCAAATGACATTCTGTGTGGTCCAACATGCTGAAAATTCTCCTCTTTGATCTCTGATTGCACCTCAAAGTTATTGAAAGGGTCCTCCTCCTCCTCAGGGTCTAATTTCCTTAATCTGTGTGAAAGGGGAGCAAGAACCACAATATCAATGAAGTCCTCATTCTTTCTTTCATTACTAGATGAAATCTAAATATGAAAGACTGTGGAAATTTTAACAGTGAGAATATATTACTGAAACAAATTCAGAGATTGGCATCCAGCTCCTTTCATCCAAATCAAGATTACTTTATCTTACCTATTTTGATATGTGCATTGTCCACTAATTCACTTTTAACAGTAGCAAAAGCTGTTTTATTTTTTTTCAGCAATTTTTACTAAAAGCAATATATTAGTACATTTATCAGAAGATAATGCACCACATCTGCTTCAAAAAAAAAAAACCAAAACAAAAACAGACCATGAGACTGGTAGTTTTAATGTTGGGGGGATATCAAGCAAACAAAATCCCAAATAGCTTCCTCTCTGTGATCATCTCATAATGAAAGTTGTTGCTGCACAGTACCTGGAAGGAAGGAACTTCACCAAGAGCTCCTGAAAGTCAACTTTCTCCTCTTTTTTACACTTGGTGTTCCGAACTCTGGCAGATCTCCTTTTGGCTGTTTCACCACTATCTTCTGTAATTCTCCTTCGCTTCACTCCTTTCTTAGATTTATCAGCTGCAGATATGTCACCTAAAACAGAATGAAAAAATCCCCAAAACCTGACAGGTTAAATTGACAAATAAAAAGTGAGTAATCTTTTTTATTTTTAAAAACATAATTACACAGCAACACTTGAGATTCATTGGTTTCCTTTTGAAGATAATGCCAAAAAAATCTTGTACAGATTTCAAATAAATATAGCTGACAGCTTGGTCTGCTCAGCTTCTTAAAGTGACACATGAGCAGAAAAATAACACAGTCATCTTTTTGTAAAACAGCTCATTCATTCTAAGGAGCTCAAGGCCCTTCCCAGCATGAAAAGTTTGATATGCATCACTGCTGGAATGGAGTCACAATTTTTCTCATCCTAAAGACTGAAAAACTGAAGTGTGGGGTAACGGCACAAACCCAGAGAAGGTCAGATACTCCTTCACTTTCCCTATCAGATGTTACACATATGCTGAAAAGGTTCTGACTCCACCAACATGCAGGTGAAAGACAGCATGTCCCAAAGAATTCTGAAGTGTTTTTTATACCCAGGCAGGTAGGAAAGGTATCTTGAATGTTAGACTGAAGTACCTTGCTCACCTACAGTAGCTCCTGGTTCCAGTGAACTCTGACTGTGACTTGGGAAGTTGGGTGTGGTGGGAGTGTAAGGTAACACCGGATCTGGCATTGTCACCACTGGATTAGTGCTGACAGGAGTTGGTTGAATAACACTGACAGGAGTAGAGGTGGGAGAAAGCATCAAATGTTGGACTGGGTCTCTGTACTCTGAGAGATCAATTCTCTTTCCCAGACTGGGTCGAGGAGGATCACATGTTGTGAGGTGCTGGTACATGGCAAGCAAGGCTTCTCCTAAACACTTCCACCTGCAAGGGAAACATGACAGCATCACAATGTATTCAGTTCTCGTCACACTATTTTCTATATTATGTTTACAAACCTAACTGCTTTCAACATTGTTTTTCTCTAACAGCTTAGAGATAGCAAGAGCAGCTTCCCATTGGGACAGTAAGACACACCTGAGTGTCAAAAACCTGTCCCATCACTCAAAAAATGCCTCTAAAAACATAAGGTCCATGCAGTAGCTGCTGAGGAAATTACCCCATACTAAAAGTTTAAAAAAGTAGTGTCAAAGAAAATTTTCAGGTTCTGCATTCAGTCAGTGACATTAAAAGAACTCACCCCATTCACAAGTAGAAACAACTTCTCAGCCATATGAACTACATGCAGAGTCCATTAATATTCCAGAAAAATATGTGTAATACAAAAACCAAACCCCAATCCTTTATGCCTTAATAAAGACACACATAACAACTTACTAGTATCATTATATCTTCCTGCAAATAAAGAACTGCAATTTTTTTCTGAGTTTTCATTATTCCAATAGTAAAAACAATTTTTAGAAGCTAAACTTGCTTTGAAATTCACATACAGACTAGTCATATATGAAAAATCCAGTAATATGTTGGAATAGCTGCCAAATCATTCTCAGATACCAGATTTGTTTTTTACATCACTGGTTTAAAATCAAAAGTTGAAAACTAATAGCTGTGGGGTTTATGCTAAAACCATAAGCACACCAAACCAACCTATAAGCTAGTAAGAAAACGCTGGGGGAGTTGGTTTGCTTTTACAAGGAAAAAAAAAAGTGTTTTGAAGAAATCTGAAGCACAACACAGTTGTCAAAATATGTGCTTCAGAGGATCTTTTTGAAAAGAGAAAACATCAAGACGTACGTGAGAAAGGGAATTGGCTGCACCAGTCTGAGGTCTGGCTCTCTGTCACGCACCAGCAGCGCTTGTCTCTTCTTACGGAGCTCCAGCGCCTCATTTATGATTCTTCCTGTTTCAGCTGCACTCACATTCACATTGTGGATAGACATGTCACTAAGAAATAATACAAAATGGAGAGAAGTGAAAGTTTTTATTTGCTGGGTTGTTTTTTTTTAATTAAAGCCTAGAGGGGATTCATTTAATACCATCACATAACGTAACAAAACAGCGTTAAAAGAAGCATTCAAATAATATCATGTTACCAACTTTAGGGCACACATAGAGATGTGTCAACCATCAGAGATCTTTGTTCTGAATGATCAGTTAACTTAGATCCTGTAAATTTTATGGGCCTCTATTTTCCCACTTTCCTTCTACCCACTCCTACTATAAAATCCATACAGAAAGAAAAGGGGAGTGTTTGGTGAGGTTTTGTTGCAGGGGGTGAGAGTTGTTTGGGTTTTGGTTGTTATTGGTTTAATTAGGAAAGTGAAAGTGAATGCTGCAGGGATCAGGAACTAATTAGTAAAACAAAGGCAGATGATTACAAGAGATCCAGCTATGAAAATAAATGAGCAGCAACAAATGGATTCCTTTCCTCTTTCTACTTCCCTCCAAAAGGAATTCCTGAAGAACATTCTGTCAGCAGCATCAACAAGCAATACTATCATTCAGAAGAAAGGTCAGCAAAGTATTCCTACCACTTAAAGCACAAGATCTCAGCAGGTTTTTTGAGCAACCCCAAACACAAAATTTACACTCCAAAGGCAGTATACACTCTAAGACAACATTCACCATTTGAGGAACATCCTTAAGGAATCTTTCCGGAGGCAAGGCTGCTCCTCAAAGATCTTCTCCTTCAGAACCAATCCTTTGCTATACAGACAATCTTTTTCCAGAGCTTTGCAGATGAAGTACAAACATGCTGACAGAGAAATAAAAATTGAATGAGTGATGGCTGCTTTGGTTCATTCAAAGCTCCCATTTCTGGGCCTCACATACACCACTGAATTCCACCCAAATGTGACATTAACATAAATTAATCTAATTGCTTTGTAAGGTGTCAAATAATTACATGCATAGAGCTAAAATAGCCTATTGTGTCTTCCTAGGTAGTGTATCCAGAAAAAGACTGCAACTAATTTTGTTTAAACAATGTCTGCAGTACATCTTTCACTTACTCTCAAACCTGTCCTGGCACAGAAGAAATTAGAACTATAAAACAGAAACACGATTATTCACCATTTTTATGTTATCAAATGTCTTTGATAACTGCAGATTCTATTAGTGAAGCAAGAAGTGTATCCACTGCTGTAAATACAATTAATCCTTCCAGGCTGTGAATGAGACTGTAGATTTATACCCAAATCCTAGAGCTGTGCAGCAGGAAATTACTAGAAAGCCAAAACCAACATACGTGGAAAGGCAGAGGAACAGTGTACAGGGAAACTTCCTGCAGAGGCTCTGATCTGTGAGACCACAGACATTTATTTTTAGGGTAACCAAAACTTATCTAAACCATCATGCTTTATAATTCAGTAAAATCTCTATCATGAAGCAGCAGTCTATCAAACCCTGCTGCACTGCTTAAGCAAGATACACTTCAACCTACAGATTTCATTGTTACAATTTTTCTTAGCATGTAAAATTGCACACATACTGAGATGCTTTTCATGCCTTGTACTCACTGGTGTAGTCACTGAGTGTATACAAAATTGTGATAAGGTTATCCAAACAAGGCCAGTGATCAGGATTGCACCTGAGCCCTTCTTCAAAAGCATGACGAGCCAAGGGCAGGCGGATCAGCTTTATTGCCACACGACCAATTTTATACCAGAGGTTGACATCAGTGGAGTCCAGCATTACAGCCTGGAAAGCACAACAAACATTATCATCCACATTTCAGAGATGTATACCCACCTTGCAGAAGGGACTGGCACTGCTTTAGTTTTCAGCAGGACCACAACTGCTTTGGTGGACCAATTTTATCCCATATAACATCAGAAAGAGTAGAGCATTCAATTATAGTGACATGATGTATGCTGGATGTGTCTGTCTGTATTTTAGGAAGTTTTTACAAAAATTGATTTCCAGTGTCTAATTTCAACTGCACTGTACCTCCAGATAGAACTCCATGGCTGTCTCTAAGTCATCCCTCTGTGCTGCCAGTTGTGCTAGGTTTTTATAGGTGGAATATTTTAACATCAAACCCGGGTGTTTCAGCCCTTCTTTCTCATCACCAGAAAGAACCGCCTAGAAATTATAAAATAAATGCAATGTGGGCATTAGGAATCAGACAAGTAACAAGCACTGACATTTCTACTTAGCCAGTTAGAACTGAAGTAAGACAAAACACAGCAAGCAGTTTCCAGAGTGTCACTTTCCCAAGGTCACTGACCTCCCGCAGAAGACGAATCTCAAGTAGCTCATGATAAGCTTTAGCAGACTCTTCAAATCTGTCATGTTTCTGAAGGTCCAGAGCTTTGTGGTACAAAGCAAAAGCTTCTGCTTCCTGTGATTGAAATAATTAGAATGTATTTATTATTAAATACACTTATATTTATTATGTATTTCAGTGGTTTCACACTTCTAATACTTTCTGCTATACAGCAGAACATTTGTGTTACTGTCCTAAAATAACTCATCTGAGTGAAGTTTTAGTTTGCTAAAGGAGGGTTCAAGAAAAAGAATAACTAAACTTTATAAGAACAAAATATCATGGTTGAACAAATCCCTACAATTAGAGGACAAAACTCCCATCAGGACAAAACTTCATTAAGACATCTGAGGAATTGCTTACCTGAGCTTCCTTTGTCTGTGTTTTATGGCTTTTGAAGGTTCCTTCATAGTCATCCTCAACCGTGGAGCTCGCGTTCAGCGCTGCAATGCGAATCTGGAATGGCAATGGAGACACCACAAGAAATGTCACACCTACAGATGTCCCAGTGTCCTTTGAATACTGGATTTTTCTCTTTTTTTTAAATTAACTGGTACATGAACGATACTGAGAAATTTCTACATAAAGTTACAAGAGCTGTCATTAATTTAATAATCCCTAATTGCAAATAAACAAGTATCAAAACCACTTCCTATCCAAAATCAGCTGAAAAAAACCCAAATTTCAAGTGTCTTGCAAGCAACAGCTTTCCTAAATAGACATAAGCATTACAGAGATTTTTTTTCCAAATTCTTAAATTTACCAATAACTACAATCACTCCAAAAACAATGTTCTCATTATGGCAATTTATTCTTAGTCCCAGAGAAAGAGGAAAATTATCCATTTTATTTCTACCAAAACACCTCAAAAGCCATCTCAAAAAATCCTTACCATGTTCACAACTATTCACAACGTCTGTCTGCAGGAATAGAAGGAGGAGTCTATCACAAAGAGGCCTGGAAAGCAAACAGGACTAGAATATTTATTGTGTTCACAAAGAAAACATTCAGAAGTAAAAGACAATACTTTACTAGCATACTTTAATAACCGATTAACCACAATCTCATGCCAAGAGACAAACAGCCCAACAACTAAGGAACAATGATTCCACTGAGGAATAATTTTAATTACTGCCACCCCTGCTAGAACAGAACCAATGTTTGTCCCACAGCTGTTCTGAGTATACTGACCAACCTCTACAGACCAGCCCCAAGGCAAAAACAAGTTATAGCTACTGCAGACAGATTTACTAGATGGGTGCAAACAAGAGAAATGGAACTTTTACTAACTAGCATTTCTTCATTCTGAAAAAGGATACTCATATTTCCAGTTCTTTTTACCACTGATAAAAAGTTTGAATGGGTAAATACACCTTTATAACCTGTAAGTAATTTTTCCTCATAAGTAAGCTCATAATTTATATTCAATTAACTGCTTCAAACATCATGTTAGTAAAGGCAAAAATATATGAAAGAGTTCTGTGCTGCTTTTATAGGAAACCTTCACTGCTATATGATAAAACCTTCCCATCAACTCAAACAAGAAGGTGACATATGCAAGACAGGCTAAAAACAGTCTTTAATATTAATAGAAGAGTAAGTCCAGAATTACCCACAGCAGGAAGCAGTGGGATTTTTGAACTATAAGCTGAATTAACTCATACATCATCATGATGAGTTCTGCATGTAGAGAAAGTAATTCCCTGACAGGAATTGCACTCATTCAGCAATGAGCATTTGCTGGCCCGTGCACCACTGGCTCTCCCTGCTTCTAGTTAAATCAGACTGACAACTGCACAGCCAGGAAGCATTTTTCTCTTTAAAGTCACCAGATAAACATTTAATAAAACCTCAAATCTGCTTCAGGGCAGACTCCTTGGCTACTTTTCACATGAAGAAAATACATGCACAGATATTAAAGGTTACCTCTTTCAGACAGACTGAATGTGACACATTTGGACAAGGTGTAGATGCTTATGACATTTAAGTCAGTCTGTATGATCCCAAATCAATTAAACATTTAAGTTGATGGGGTTTAAATCCACTTACAAAAATGCCTATATTCAGTAATATGGCCAAGTCTTTTGCTGAATCCAAATAATCTTGCTCAAGGTGGCAGAGGAAGTCAACAGCAGAGACTACAGTCAAGACTTTACATCTGAGGCTGGACTCTTGGGGAAACTGCAGCTGCAGAAAAGGTGGGAAAACAATGTCAGCTCCACTCATTATTTATACTGGGAGCTGGTAACAGGCAGGAACTTAGTAACAAACACTTAGCATCTCTCAGCCTGGTGTTCACAGGCTGAAAGCACAGAACCAAGCACGACTGAGGTGCTGCTGGAAAACAGGGGCAGGGTGTTATTTCATTCTGGTTTAAACCAGGCACTGCACCAGGCTGCAAAACTACCCTGACTGCCTGGAGTGAGTTAGAGCAGTGCCACAGCACTTGGGAACTGAGTGTGTCACTACAAGCACTTCCAGAGGAACACAGCTACATGAGACAGGCAAAAAATAATTCCTCTTTCATATTAAGTACTACAAGCCAGTTTGAATTTTTTCAGATACAAGAGTGTCTCAGCTATAGATCTGTGGCTACAACAAGTGTGCACATCCTTAATAAGCCTTTTGCCTTCAAAGCCTTCTCTAGTTTAACCTTAGTCGTTTAAAATTTAAGTAAATATTTCCAATGTCAGCTCTTGCTCCCAGAACTTGCGCTCTCAACTTCTAAGTAAGAAACAAAGGGAGTGACTTGTGCTTTCCCAGCTTTTGTTGTTCCTGCTACACTGGGCATCCATACATTTCAGACACACGTTTAAATAACACTTGATTTTTGTTCTGGGTTTCTTTTTTTAACATTGCGAAGATCCGCCTCGCTTCAGCACAAGCCGTTCTGACGGAAACACGAGCACTTTCTGCACGGAGGCCAGGCACGATGCTCAGAGGGCGGCACACAGGGCCGGGAGCCCACGTTCGCCTCCGAGCGCGGCTCCGCGGAGGGAGGGGCGCGGGCGAGGCCGCCCAGGCCGGGCTCTCGCCACCCTCACGGGGCAGGGCCCAAACGCCGGCTGCCCCTCCGCGGGGCCGGGCGGACGGGACACTCACCTCGCGGGGCCGCCCCCGGCATGCCGGCGCTGCTCCCGGGGGGTTCCCGGGGGGTTCCCGGGGCGCTCCCGCGGTTTCCCGGCGCGGGTCCCTCAGGCTCCCGCCGCTCCCCCGGGAGCCGCGCACCGGCGGTTTCCCCGCAACCGCCTCCGGAGCCGCGGCGCCAACAACGCAGCGCCTCATTGGCCGAGCCGCCCTGCCGCAGCCAGCCAATGGGAGCGCCGCGCACTGGGAGGCGGGAAGGCGGGAGCGGCGGCTGAGGGCGCTCGGCGGTGCCTGAGGGAGCTCCGGGCTCGGCTCGGCTGGGAAAGCTCCGGGCTCGGGGTCCCGGCTGGGAAAGCTCCGGGCTCGGGATCCCGGCTGGCAAAGCTCCGGGGTCCCGGCTGGCAAAGCTCCGGGCTCGGGGTCTCGGCTGGGAAAGCTCCGGCTCGGGGTCCCGGCCTGGAACCGACCCCCCCGTGCCGGCCAAACCACGTCCAGTCCTTCTTTAAACACTTCCAGAGATGGTGACTCCACCAACTCCCTGGGCAGTGTTAAAAATAGGTTAGAAACTGCTGTAGAATAGTTGATAATTGTTAAGCGTGTACAAGGGGTTAAAAGGGTAGTTAGGAGAAATGCGGTAGCTAACGTACCGTATTACACCGAAGTGAAGTGCACCGCCCCCAAGCGAAACGAGCCAGCCTGGACAGAACTGTACTGGGCCAATCCAGCGCCTTAAACCTTCATCAAATGAAGGATCCAAAAAGAAACCAAAGGGACAAAGAAGAGATAAAAAGGGGCTTCTGACCCAGTGAGTCCGTGCCGCTCCCCTGGAACATCGGAGCCATCGCTGCTGAGCAGCCCCAGCGCCGGCCCGGCTCCATCCTCGAGGGAACGCTCCTGCTCCGCCTGCGGGCCCCTTGCTTTAGGCCTTTCTTTTCCTTATAATAAATACTGAAATCACTTTTAGTGCCGGGAGTCTGGCCCCGTTTTTAACAGGCAGCACGGTCTAATGTCTGAATCAGTTTTTCTGTGGAGAAATTCAGTCTAAACCTCCCCTGGTGCAGCTTAAAACTCATTTCATCAACACCAAAAGTACCAGGACAGCAAAGTGCTGCTGGCCTCCACCTCCCCTGGGCAGCCTGGTATCTGCCCCTGAAACACTGGGGCCAGCTATTTTCTTTCCTATGGAAAAGCATCACCATTCCCTTTCAGGGATCCACCACTGAAATTTGGATATCACCTCCAAATACGTCCAAGGATTGATCCCACTCAAAAGCTGGCAGGACAGAAATGTGTTCCCTGTGCCCCTGGACAGTCTTGCCTGACCCATCGATGCTGGGACCATGAGCATTCCTTGCCAAGGAAAGGTACTGTAACTGTCTTTCAGCAGCCCAACTCCAAAATGTGGGGCTGATCTTCCAAACTGAATCTGTCTGGGGATTTCTCACAGAAAAATGGTGCAAGGGCAGAAAGCAGATCCTTGCCTTTTCAACCCTCCAACACCTGCACAAACCATGCTGGGCAGAGCTGCTTTCCTTCACAAAGTAAAGTCCTGTCACCCTCTTTTTGCAGCCCATCTGCAAAATTTGGATTCCAGCTTCAGAAATCAAGAGGTCTAAAGGCTGCTCCTACTCAACAGGTGACAGGAAGGTCAGATGTTATTCTGCTCCAGGAGCTTCAGATGCAGCTTGTGTGGACAAAACCCTGAATGTGTGTGGATCCTCTGCCCAGAGGGCTGGAAATCAGCCCAAGGCCACTGAGTGTCCCTCAAGCTTGCCATGGAGCCAGCTGGAGATGGGAACACACTGGGATTCCCCCTGGGATCTGGGGGAAGTGGAGCCCAGCAGCACTGAGACAGCTCTGTGTGGAAATGACTTTAT
Organism: Fringilla coelebs; assembly: GCF_963513975.1. Lineage (NCBI taxonomy): Eukaryota > Metazoa > Chordata > Aves > Passeriformes > Fringillidae > Fringilla > Fringilla coelebs. Next base: position 3,653,836 of record NC_140043.1, on the reverse strand, counting down.
CTCTAAGGTGTAAGGTGGTCAGACAGCAGTGTCAAGGAGCAGATGTGCCATCCTCAGCCCCACAGAGACCTCAGCACAGCCCAGACAGGCTGGCAAAGCCCCAGCTGTGGGACAGAACCTCACCTTTAAATACTCCTGTTGCTACAACTCATCACACACACTGATGAAGGTAAGCTTGTGCTCAAGCACTGCACTGAATCAGCATTCAGCACTCAGAGGAACAGCCCTCTCCTCCTCAAATGTAGCAGCTGTGTTAATGCCCTTCTTTCCACCATGACACACCAAGCACAAGGCTGCTGTGAGCAGCAGCATCCCGCTGCTGTGTTTGCAGAGTAACTCACAAAGCTCTCACAACCCTGCAGTACTTTCCTGCCAGTGGTGCCCTGCATCATCCTCAGGGCCTCACTGCTCCTCTCTAGTGTAAATACACAGAAAGATTATCCAAAGTCCAAAGGTTTGGGGCTAGGAAATGGTTACTCAGTGTTCAAAATCAGGGCATTGCCTTTCAGTTTGAACATATGCCTATACAGCATTGTCAAACAACAGAGGCCACTTTGGGGAGCAGAAATATTTGTTAACCTTAGGAGGTTGAGCCTGGGAAGTTACAGCAGTAAAAGGTCAACCATAGCTGGGAGCTACTAACTCCAGATGTCAGGCAGGCTCCAGCCCATGGAACAGGGACCATCTGCATGCAAGGGAAAGGGATTTTATGATGACATTGCTGAGCCATAGATAAGGGTGGTGTGTCTGATTTTCTCCAACCTGAGGAGTGAAAAACGTTTCCTGCTTTTCTGGTTGATGTGCTCATGCCCAGGGGGGTTCCAGGGGCCTGCCCTTTGCAGGGGAGTTATCCTTCTCAAGTCCCAAAATACTGTCAAACCTACTCCAGCATTAGCTCAGTGAAGTAAAAAATAGGCCATTTCTTCAGATCAACATGAACTTTCTTACATCCTCTTGCTCAACTCTGCAATCCTGGGGAAGCTGTTCCCAGGCACAAGCCCACACTGGAAGCAGCCAAGGGTGAGGAAAGCACAGAGCCTGCAGAAGTCCCCAGGGTGGCCAACATGGCCCAAAACCAAGAGAGATGGGGCCCAGGGCTGAGCAAGGCTTCTCTGAAGGAAACAAAGGCTTTGGCAAGGGTCTGTGGTTGTTACTTCAGGAGGCAGAAGGACCTCCAGGAAATGAACTGTCTGCAGATCAGAATTAAAGTGAGAATATTTTCTGCATTTTGGAATATTCACCTCAAGCTGGTGCAAAGCCAGGGCTGTCACCCCCTTCTCTGCAACACTGCTGAGCCAGTGTTCTCAGACTCAGGTCACCTACCTGTTTGCTGCCTGAGTTTCACCAGCTTTAGATTGAAAAGACCTCCTGAGAAAGTGGAGAGACCTGGGCAGCCACAATGTCACTCTCCAAGCACTAACACCTACAAACCCCCAGTGCTGTGAGCCAGCAAACTGACACTTATCCAAAGAAGCTTTGTGACAGTTTATTAACCACATAAGGTGTAGCCCCCCCAGCCTGATACACAAATTTGTGTTTGGTATTGTATTCCTGTGAGATTTGTCAAACATAGAAGTTATTTATGGTGTACAGGGAACAAACAACTTTTCAATGGTAATGATATCTCAAGCCATAAACAATAAAACCCCATTTAGAGTGATGAAAGAGCACAGAAGCCCCTTCAGCCTTGTGTTCTCATGTCCCAGGGATGTGCCCTGAGCTCCCTGACCTCCCCCTGACCAAGTCACAAAGTGAAAGGGAACTGATAAATAATTTTATTAGCAGCAGAAGGCAGAGGCAACATTGTACACAAAAAGTACCCTGCTTTTGTTATAATGAAATGCCCTGGGTATTCTACTTATAAAGTGAGGGAGTATGTGGGTCCTAAAAACCCAAAACGCTTCTCTGCAGGCACACTGAGCCAGAAACATCAGCCACAGATCACAGTGAGATGTTGTATCATCCCAAAACTCTCCACAACAGCAAGGAAAAGGACTCTGGACAAACAGTGAATAACAGGAATTAAAGCTGGCAGTAGCAGAAACTTCAAAATATTTTCTGGTGGCACAGTGCAGGTCTTCAGAAGTGACTCTCTCCTCCAGCCACTGCCATCAGCAGACAGACATTGAGCCCTGGAAACCTTGTGAACAAGTAACACTTTGTAGGAGCAGCCACAGGAGGTGGCAAGGGCAGAGCACAGAGCACAAGATCTGACATGAGCCTTCAATGCCTAAACTTCTCTCCTAATAATCACCTCTCTTTCCAGAAAGGGCTTTCAGAGGAGCCTGAAAAAAAGAATAATTTGACTTCCAGGTCATCTTCACTGGCCTGAGGCCCTACTGCTGCCACAGAGAAACAAAAAATGATTTTTTTTCTGCCTTGCAAATTATGAGAAAAACTAGATAAACCTCAGAACCTCTCTGGTCCTCGGTAAAGCCATATGCCCTAGAATGAAACTTTTTACTGCTACAAGCAGCTTTGTCTGGGCCTGAGCTTGAGACAAAGACTTTGATTTCAGTAAAATCAGTTGATTGCCTCACTCTTGAGCTTTGTGTGTACAGGATGCAAAGACAAAAGTGACTCGAGCTACACAGACTGGATCACAAGAGGAAACAAGCAGACAGAGCTGATCATCTCTGGGTTGCCTTCATCGTGGCTTTGTTCCAGGAGCTGCTCCAAGGATCACAGGAATGTCATGACTGTCCTGTTCTTGCCAATCTGCCAGGGCTCCAGAGGGTAAAAGCGGATGACAATCCTTTTGGGTAAAAGAGCAAAAATGTGGACAGGAAACATTATTTTACAATTAAACATTATTGCTGCCCAGTTTGTAACACAGTAGAAAATGTGCACTAGGGTCTCACTGTCTTACACTTCAGGGTGTTCATTTAACAGAAGGAAACATAACCTGTGTATGGGTCAGGGTACAAACAGACTTCACCTCCACAAACAAAAGCAGTCTGTATTTCAGCACTTTAAATGTGATACTTGTCCATTTTAGAAGGAGTCACAGTGCATAATCTTGCCAGGCATTTATCCTGACAGCACCCAAGAGGCAGGGAAGTACTGTTATCACTCTCCTTTGGGGAGAGGGGTAAGACAAGCAGAGATGGACATGGCTGACCTTCAGGAACAGCCTTGTTCCAGCATTTGGCAGGTGACACCCTGGCAGGGTGAAGCTCTACCAATTCCAGTGGGGTTTTGCACCAGCTTCACCAACTGTAACTACTGATCTTCAGCGAACAGTAGTGCCCAGGCTGTTCAACAAGTGCATACCAGTCTATGGTTTTATCTGGCTCCAAACCACGTCTGGGATTCAGCATCCACGAGCACTTAGTGTTTGTTAGCAATCTTGTCTTGGATCTGTATTTTTACAGATCATTTCACTCTCCTGGAGGACACGGGAACTGCCACTATCTCCACTGCTCTGAACATCCCCATGGCACTTGTTTGTCGTGTTCCATGTCCGTGGACCACCCAGGCCCGGCGGGAGGACGCTCTGGGGGCTGGGCACGGTGTCCCGGGCTGAGCCCCCGCCGGGCCGCACTCACCGATCGGGGCCGAGGCCCAGCTGCGCCGTCAGCACGTCGAAGAAGCGGGCGCTGTGCGCCTTGTTCTGCTCCGCCGTGCCCACCACGCCGATGGACGAGACCGCCAGCTGGGCGCAGGGCTCGGCCGAACCCGACAGCACCATGGCCAGCCCGCTCCGCACCGTCACGTTCACCCGCTGCCGGGACAGCCACGGTTAGCCATAGTTAGCCAGGGTTAGCCACCGTCAGCCCTCCCGCCGCCCCCGGTCCCTGCCCCGCCGCCCGGCCCCGCTCACCTCCGCCGGTTTGCCCAGGATCTCGGCGGTGGCGGCGCACAGGGTCTGCGCCAGCCCCGGCGGCAGCCGCTCGGCCGGCAGGCTGGTGTCCAGCTCCACGAACGGCATGGCGCTGCTGCTGCTGCTGCTGCTGCCCGCGGCCTGCACCGCCTCTGTCCGCGGCCCGACCCGACCCGGCCCTGTCCCGCCCCCGGAGCCGCGGCGGGGCGGGCTCAGCCCCGGCACCGCCCGCAGCAGCGGAGCGCGTCCGGCGCTGCTGCCCCGCACGGGTCACTGCGCTTCAGCCCAGCGGCGCCAGCTGGCTGCCGCGCCTTTGGGACCCTCCGTGGGCATCGCTCGGGTGTGCCTTGGAGGCTGTGAGACCAAATGTAGCCACATTTCTCCTCACAGAGAAAAGCAAGGCGCGACTTCCCAAGAATGTTTCTGGGATTCACAGTCTCTGAGAAAGGAAAAACAATTCTTATCTCATTTCCTGCTCCTGTGTTTGTGCAAAAGTAGAATGCAATATAGAGAATGTTTACCCAAAGCGATGATGTTTTGTTTCCTTGGCCTATCAGGGACAGGTGTGTGTGTGTGTGTGTCGGGACTGTCGGCTGACAGTCACGGGATTCTGTGCAGCGGTGCTTGGCAGATCCAGTTTAGATGTAATGTAATACAGTGTAATACAGAATAGAATAATATAGCATAATAAATTAGCCTTCTGATAGGATGGAGTCAGATGCCTCCTTTCTCCCTGAGCATCGGGGTTGCCTCACTTTACCATAACCAAAACCATCAGATCTCACTAACGGGTGGGTAGAATGAGTTTTGTGATAGCCCTTACTGAGAGTGGAAAAACATTTCAGGTCACTACAACACACAGCTCTGTGCAGGGAGGGCTGAGAATGGAAGCTTGGTAATTTCTCTTAACAACCAACAAGACAAGAAATTAAAAAGCAAGCAGAGAGGTTTACTGCTTTATCTAATGTGTATTAATTACAAGGACTTTGAGCAATCAGGACTTTGAACTCTCAAGCTGGTAAGTGACCTCGGCACGCTGGCTCCCAGGGACAGCCTAATCTACAGATCACAGGTGTCTAAACTACAGATCAGAGGCTTCTCAGAAGCTGAGCTACTGTCCAGTGAGGTTCCATGAGCTCATTATGAACCAGCTATACTAAAAGGTCATTATTTAAGCACAAAACTGCTGGAAAAATTTGCCTTGTGTAATGTGACATCTTGGTTTTCTAAAATTCTACACAAAGCTAATGAAAACTGATGAAATTGCTACTTTTTTTTTGCTTAGGGAATTGCTTGGCCTTCACTGCTGCTAGTGAAGACAATACTGGCACAAAGAGTTATGTGCAAAAAAACAGCCAGGAAGAAGGTTGGGCAAAGATTTCTAGGACAGAGTAGTATCTAGAACTGAAACCTTGGTGGAAAACACCATGAGAAAACAACAGGTTTTTTAGATCTTGCCAGCAAAAAATGTCACTAGCCAGGACATGGTAGTACTAGAGGGAAAAAAATCCAAACAGTTACTTGATTAGTGAAAGAAGCAATTCCTGAATTTCATTACTCATTTTGTTCTAGTCTTTACAGGAAGAATTTTTGGTAAGGATTTTAGGGTAAGGGCAACAACTAATTATGAATGGAAATATACAGATATATATTCCACCAATTTCTGCATCCTTTACAATTTGTTATTTGCAAGTGAAGAAACTGGAAATGATTGGATTTGCTCAGTTTTATCTCATTAATTGTGCTGCAATACAAAAGGATTTTGTGTTTAAGCTATAACTGAGCTGGGAAACAAACAGCCAAGAAAAAGAGCCCAAAAGCTCCAAAACAGCTCTTTGCCCTTTTATTGTGATACATGTGTTGCTCAATGCCACAAAATCTCTCTTATTACTTCAGCTGCACTGGGTGACTTACTTGGTGAACTTCCATCCAAAACAGTCTCAGAAGAGCCTGTTTGCATTTATTCCCTCTCTGCATTTCCTAGGAGAAATGTGCTATTGCAGTATTACCATAGGAAAAAAACCAGTTTGTGTTTTATTTACTGTTCTATTCTCTTTCATGAAAACACTGTGAATGCATTCTTTCAGGGTGCTCCCTATATCATATCAACATGGGTTTTTAGGCAGGCAGTTATTGCAAGGCTGTGGTCACCAGCAGCAGGAATCTCCAAGAACAGCTGCTGCCACACATGTACTGGTAGGCAGAGCACCAACAGAAGCCTGGCTTTCAGAAATCCAAAGCAGCAGCTGAACTGAAGAATTATGAAGATTCACCATTGTAGAAATAAAAGACACTTCTCAAAGGAACTTCAAGGGAAAAAGAAGAGTGGAATGTACATGGACAGCCAAGCAAGATGCCTCAACAATAAGAAACCTTTAAATTTTAAATTTTTTTTTTTCCTTTTAGTGAAGTAGTTTTGTGCTCTACTTGTCTGTGCAGACACATGCTGGGAAGATGAGGATCAGGCACACTTTGCAGTACAAATGTTAAAATTGGAAACAATGATCCTCATCCTATTCACTTCTTTAACATTCCCAGTTTGTAGGCTGGCTTGAATTCTGTCAGGAAATACCACTCTTGTCTTCACCATCTCTGAGAAGACTGACACTGAAATAAAATCCAGAGGCACATTAAGTGACCTGTAGGGCCTCAGCCTTCTGTATAAATTTAATGGTTTAGGTCTTAAACATTACCCACCTTCCACCACCATAGATACAAGAAAGACCTGGCCCACTCTGCAATTTCTGTGTTAGAATTACAGTGCTCTTTCCAGTTACATGGAGAACTGGATGTCAGAGAAGAAGTTAAAAAGGAAAAAAAAAAAGGCAGGAAAAATGCTAAGACAGGTAAATTCATTTCAACATCTTCATCAACACAGGTGCCAGTTGCTCTTTCAGCTGTGGATCAATTTGAATATTGCTCAGTTCTTTGATATTGAGGATCATCTCATGGGCTTGGAAAAAAAGCTCTTTCCCCACAGCGTCCTCCACCCGCCTGCGCCACTCCCTCAGCCTGGGTCTGTCTTCAAAGATGTCACAACCAACTCCAACAGGCTGCAGAAAGGGGAGAGAGCAACAGTGAGGCTTGGGGCAGTCACTTCTGAACTGAGACAGCAGGCACTAAAAGGATCCTTGCAGGTAAAGGGGAAAAAAAGGAAGAGCTCATGGAGGAGCAGTAGGAAGGAGGGAAGTCTCTGCTCAGTGTACCTGTCTGGGGGACACAAAAGCTAAGCTGTATTTAAAGGGCATTTACAACTCAGTTCCTGGCTGCTGCAATAGCTGTTTAGGGCAGCATAGGTGAGCACATTCTGTGAGTGATTTTCAGCCACAACACTGAAGATGTTGGCTGGCAGTTCCAGGGACCACTGCCCAGTCTGAAGCACAGAGTGCTGGATTATACAGCAGCACCCAGCCCAAAATGTGTTTAACTGAACCAGTGTAACATAATCTACCCCCTTTCTGCTTGCTGCCTGTGCCACTCTCTGGAACACAGTGTAGAGAAGCACAACTGCTGTTTTTCAGCCCCTTGGACACTGAACTGGGAGAAAGAAATCACTGCTGGGCTGCAAGATCCAGGCCCTGGTGGCCTGGCAGGGAAAATCAGTTTGTAACAAACTTAATTTGATTGCTTCTGAGATTAATTATTTCATCTTCCAGACATGGCATGGGTAAGTATTATATTCTTGAATGATAGAAATATTCCTATATGGTTGTCTCATTTCATCAGACCTGTCTGCTATTGCTTCTCATTTACATATATTACCTCCTTCTCTGGAGGTTAAAAACAAAATCCTGATAAAAAATGAAGAAAATGTTATTGCTACAGATGAGAAACAAAAGAGATTTGTTGCAGCCAGCTGCTTTTTTTTTTTTTTTTGATTTCCATTGCTGTTCTGAACCCACTCCCACATTCTCCCCATTGTCTTAGGCCAGTTCTGCCAAAATATGCACTCACTTCTCCTGCTAGCAAAGAGTTCCCACATGCTGCCCCTTCCCTGCTCAGCAGCATCTGTTTTCCTTGTACTGAGCTCCCTCACCATGCTCCAGGCACTCACTTGCATCAGTTCCACAATGGCCACGAGATCTGCCAGGGAAATCTCACTCCCAATGATAAAAGCCTTGTCCTGCAGAAACCTCTCCTCAAATTGCTTCAGGGCCGTGGACAGCCCCTCCATAACCTCCTGGAGCTTCTCCGAGGGCAGAGGCTGCCCTGTGAAGAGGGGAATCAACACCTGAGGAGAGAAGGGACATAACAGCACACATGACCATCTCCTCTGCTAGCAGCAATTGAAGTTACACCCCACCACCATCAGTGCCCTGCAATAAAGCCACAGAAGGGGATGGCAGAGCTTCATGGGCTGTGGCAGCTCCACACCAGCAGTCCTAAGTGTGACCTGCCACAGCAGTGACCTCAGCTAATCAGCAGCAATGTGAGGAACAAAATCAAGGATCCTCACCTCATTTTGTGCCTGTCTCCTCTCACTCCACCCTGCTGGGCTACAAAAGAAAAATGGGCAACAGCTCCAGGGAAGACAAATCTCTGCCACTGTCACCCCTGCTACATGATCTGTGTCACCAGCAGCCACCCCTGCCACCCACCCTGCTGTGGAAAAGGGTGCTGCTGGAGAGGAGGGAATGGTGGTGCCTGTGGCAGGAGCATTGGAAGGACTAGAATTCATCAACACTGGCTGGAGAGACAGAAATGACTTCCTCTGTGGCAGCAGCCAGCAAGGCTGGAAGTGGTCAACACCACTTTTGCACAAACCTTTCAGTGGCTTAAAGCATCTCTCTTTAAACCACTAGAAATTTCTCTGGAGCAATCACAGAAGTGCAGTTCTTGTGTCTGCACAGACCTGCTGGCACAGGGGGTGGTTGCCTTTCCACAATATTTTTCACCAGTCACAGAGGTGTATGCATCACTGGAGCCACCAGTGTTTCACAGCTGTGCTGCCTTCACCTTCCACAGCTAAAGAAGTACAGTTTGTTTAGAGAATCAAAATTATAAACACGAATTTCAATCAGTGCAAGAGAACTGAATTTCTACTTACTGCTAGTATATTCAACAGTTCAAGTTGGGATTGCTTAATCCAAGCCAGGATTTTGGCCAAGTACATGTGGAATCCATTTCATCAGAAAATTCGTGACCAGTTCTCTTCCTAAGTGATTCCAATAATGCATGTTGGAATTTTTGGGTAAAATTGCTTGAAACAGCATCTTCTTCCTTTTCCTTATCTCAGAACTGTCTATCTTCTCCCATTTCTAGCTTATCTTACAAGGTGGCTTTTTATGTTTCTATATTTACAGTTATTCTGAGGACCTTTTCTGCATCTGGGCTATCTAATCACCATCAGCAGCAATTAGTTGCATTTCTTTCCCTTGGAGCACTGCAGTGACAGCTGCAGAGGCTGGAAGAAACTGCTTCTTGTATGAATCTGCTTCATATTTGAATTCCTTCTCTCTAGCCAAAAAATCAAATACCAATAAATTCAAGAAGATAAATGAGTCCCGATATGCTTTGTTAGGCACAAACAAGGGCAAATTTACAAGGGAGTAGTGAAGTTACCTGTTTACTAGCAATCCTGGTTTCATCTGAAATTCCATACCAGCTGTCCTTGCAGAACTGTACTTGCACCTAGGTCCCTCTAGGGATAGTTGCATTAACTGTCTGGTGAGTTAATGGAAATAGGTGTCCAGCAAAATCATCTGATTATAAATGATTGCCTGGCTCAGGATGAATCAGGTAATTTTGCCTAAACGTAAATTGGCCTGACTACACTGAGTAAAGAAGATCTGCCTCTCAGTGCCTCTCTGCTCTGTGTCCCTGACCCTATTTCAGAGAAGTACATAAGTGTGCTGGAAGCAGAAGACTCCTTCTGGACTTCCACCCTCAGGAGGCTGCAGGAACTTTATGAAGAATGCAAGTCTTTCTGCTTCCAGCAACAAAACACATGTTCACCAAAGCCAAACCCTGCCTGTGTGCACACTGCCCAGCTGTGCAGGGAGGGGGAGGCCCTTGGAAGCAATACTAACTCTGTTACATATTCACTCACAAATCCAGGCAATGGAAGTCTGTTGAGACCTTCTGTACCAGACCTTCTTACAGGGAAAAACAAAAATGGCCAAATCTGCTTTTGCCAGATCCTGATATTGATCAGTTTGGAACAGCTCCCTCTCCAACAGCTCCTTTCTGTTGTATTGCACTAAATAGTTATTTAGTTATTTGCACAGGGTGTTTAGTAATTTGCACTGTTCACATCATTTGTATCCCATCAGCACATGGTGCTCCCCTTGTCCCCCCCTGTCAGTGTTGGTGCTCTCTTCCTGGTGGTGTACCCCTCCCCTCGCCCCTCCTCGCTTGTATCCCACTGGCTGTTGCCCCCTTCCTCTGCCCCCCTTCCCCTCTGCTCAAAATCCCCCCAGGAGAAGGCCACCCCCTTTTTTCCATCTGGGGGGTCACCTGGATGATCTGGTGTCTCCTATCAAGGAAATAAATTTACAGAATCACAGAATAAGGAGGTGGGAAAAGACCTCTAAGACCATTGAGTCCAACCTGTGCCCTAACACCTCAACTAATAGCACCAAGTGCCATGCCCAGTCTTTTTTAAAACACATTCAGAGATGGTGATTCTACCATCTCCCTAGGAAGAGCATTACAGTACTTTATTATTCTTTCAGTGAAAAATTTCTACCTCATATCCAGCCTACACGACGTAGCTGGACACCGTGTCTGGTTCTGTCAGCGCTGCCCAGTGGAAGAGACCAGCCCCACCTGTCTGCAACCTCCCTTCAGGGAGTTGTAGAGAGCAATAAGGGCACCTCTGAGCCTCCTCTTCTCCAGGCTAAACAGCCCCAGCTCCTACAAACGTTCCTCACAGGGCTTGTGTTCCCCACGTGGAGAAGAGCGCTTCTTTGCTTTTGTCCAGATAAGATCCTGTGGCCTGGGGTCTATAGCTGGCTGAATTGGACCCAAGCAGCCCAGGCAGGGATTCTTACACCTTCCAGCTAGGAATGGCCCAGGTTTGTTGTTTCATCACAACAGTCTCTGAATTAGGGCTGTTAAGATGCTCAGTACTCTCACAGGCCAACATCACTTCACTCACGTTTCTGCATCCAGTCTCCTTACCTTGATCCACATGGTTTTAGGAGCGCTGGCCCGGATGTTGGCGTGGTGCCAGGACAGGTACTCATCCACACGGGCCCTCTGCTGGATGTCTGAGGGGTACCAGTGGTCAGGAGTGTTGTACTTGCGGCTCAGGTACAGCAGGATGGCAGTGCTGCTCAGCCAGCAGGAGACAAGAAAGGGTCAGGCAGTTACCCTGCACCATGCTCTTGCCTAAGCTCCCTCTCCTGCTCCTTCTCAGCTTGTTGCTTCTACTAAGAAACATTCAGATCAGATTTTCAGTGGAGTCTAGGGACCATCTAATTCATGTTGACATCAGTAGTCCTTAATCACCTCAGTTTCCATGAAAACTTTACCCTGCTGGAAAATGACAGCACTGTTTTTATAGTGCTGCTGGACAGTACTGGGGGTAAACAAACAATAAACCTCCTTTCTCATCTGTCAGTGATGGTAACTCCACTTGCTCCTTGTCTGTTCTGACCCACCTCTCTGAGACCTGTGCTGTTTCTGTGCCTGTGCACTAGATGAAACTCTCTGATGGGTTATTGCTGCCTTTTCATCAGGTCTATCTCCAGCATGCAGCTCACACTGAAGTCAGTGAAGTCTCAGCAAGGAAACCCTACAGAATCTTTTTGTGTTTGTCCAGATGTTTATACTTTCACTAACTGGCAGAAGTCAGATGGAAAAATATCTTAGTCATCTGCAACAATACTTAGGCTATTGCTACCAAAAAAAAGCCACAGAAAATGTGCTGACAAAATGGAAGAAAATGCAGACACCCCTGCCATGCTGATACTGCTATAGTTCAATTGTTTCAGTATTATGACATCATTACCAATCTCCATATTAATCTTTTAATGTAAAGCCTAAATTTTATCTGTGTAGATATTCTCTCAGCCTTTATGACTAATTCAGATAAACAGAATTCTTTCCAAGAGTAAAAGGGATTTCTTTTCCCAGGGTGAAAGGGATTTTTATAAGCTTTAAACATCTCCCAGAAATGTTTATAATCCCATTTTGAGGTAAGTGCATTTAGGGTGAGATGAAGAAGCTAGGTCAGCTGAATTGTTTACATTCTGAAAGATAATTCAAACAGAAAATGGAAAGAGATCAAATGATGTTATACTATTAAAAATAACCAGCATGTTCATATATTCTGTGATCCTTAATTATTCCATGGGAATGACATCTTCTGAATGCAGCACAGATTGCTGGTACCCAAGAAAGTCTAAGGACTGAGCTCTTACCATTCTGCAAGGGTGAAGTCTCCGTCCTTCAGTGCTGGTACTTTCTTCAAGAGGCTGACTTTGCCTGCACCTTCACTGTTTGATGGCCCTAAGAGCATGAACAGACAAACCTGAGGTTAGAAGTGTATCTGTCAGTGCATGATAAATGAAATACCTGCAGCCAGCTGGATGATCAGTGAACTGTGTGAGGTTTTCCCAATAGGGTCATAGCTCACAAGTAAAAGGTAATGACATGGCAGAGTCAGTGTAAGAGCTGTCTGCAGAGGCAGCAGGCTGGCCACGTGGCACAGAGCAGTTGATATTTTTATTTTTCTAACAGCAGTTCTCTTGCTTGGCTCAGGTACCAGGATACTTGCAGAACTTACTGACAGAGTGGATGTTGGCTGGGGCAGGGAAGCTCAAACACCTCAACCCTGCACTACTCCTGACTCTGTGTTACTCCTGGCTCTGCACATCAACCCACTTCTAACAGGAAAACACAGGAGGAAGACACCATTCCATAAGAATTTGAACTCCAGAGTCCCTTGGAGGAATTAACAGCTGACTATCTAATCAGGCTTTCAGTTTCCCACTGCTGGCACCAGACTTGCTGGTCTGCAGTTAAATGCCAGGAAATTGCACAACAGCCCAGGAACACCTGAGTAAGAAAAGCTGTGAGGAATTTGTTTGCTTTGCTTGTTTGAAGTTCTCCTGAGGAGACATGACAATTAAAGTGCAAATCCTGATCAAATCAGCATGACCAGCAGGAGGTCTTGTACAAAACTCCCTTTGTTCAAAAAAACACAAGAAAAAGGATCATTAACTTATAGTGACCTCCATCTCTAAGAACTATTTGTACCCATCGAGGAAGCAGTGGCAGTGTCTACATTACTGGACAAATGTGCAGTAGGAAATAAAACCAGCCTCTGGACAAACAAGTCTATTTGCAGCTGTTTTGGGAAGGGCTGGGAGAAGGCAGCTTGCTGCATTACTGCTTTCCCTGATATTGATTTCACATACTGAGTTAAATCAAGCAGAGCATACATTGCCACTTGTTCTCCTTTCCAGCTGACTAGCCTCTACTTTATTTCTTCTTTGAGAAGTGGGGTTTTTTTTAAATTCCATCTTCATCAGAAACTAAGGTTTACACTCTTCTGCTGTTTGAAGGGATTCAAACCCACATTTTCCCTTTCATTAGGAAAAGTCTCTGGCTGCCTGCTGTGAATATGGCTTCCAGCTTAGCTGGGTAAGAGGTCCCATCTGCCCAGCAGAGCCAGGCAACACTGTCAACAGAGGTAGGAAACCCTAGGTAGGGCTTCTTAAAAATAACAGCCTGACAGAAACCTCAAGTTAAGCCTAATAACTGAGAAAATTGAGTATAAAAATAAAAAATGTCCAAAAGTGGGCAAAGTACAGGATGTCTCACCCCCCATGATTTGTATCACAGAAACAGCAAGAGGCAAATGTTTGTAAACCTACTGTCATGCAAGGAGTTGCTCAGGGAAGGTGCTTTGTTTTGTGCTTTTAGAATGGCCCCAAAGGCCAGTGGTCCCCACACACCCAGCTCTGGTGAGATCTCTAGTGTTCACCTGGCCTTTGGAAAAAGGCAGTAGAAAGCTGCAGTCAGTAATGCTTACAGCTAACGAGCAGTCCCTGGTCAGACCCAGCTGTTTGGCTGTCCTGCTGTCTGTGTTTATTATCCAGGGCAGCAGGGAACTAAGAAACAAGGACATGAGAAGTAAGCAGTGGGTGAGGGCAGCCTGAATCAGATTTCAGAGAGCTTTCATCATACAGCAATTCTAGCAGGAATACTGAGCATATTTGCTCCCTGACAAACCATGTACCACGTCATTACAGCAGGTTGGACAGCAGGTCAGTGTTTGTGACACAGCCTGGGGATGGAATCAGTTCCTTTGGTTTGTAGATAGACATAAAAGACCTGTGCTAAGACTCTGACTGAGCTGTGAACTGGTAAATGCATTGGTGTGAACACTAACTCCAGGCTGCATCATTTGGACCCACTGCTTATTGTATGAAAATAGAGACCAATATTTGTATTTGCAGCTTTGTAGAATTTAAGCTTGTGCCTCTCTTCCAGCCAGCAGAGCCAGCCTTTTTGTTTAGTGGCATTGGGTGGTTCATCTTTATCATTCCTGTGATGTTGGCTTGACTTGCAGTTCTGTTTAAAATCAGTTGTATCTGGAGTAATCAGTTCTTGATGACTCCCAAGGATGGGTGGAGATACAGGTGTATAGATACAGATACCCACACAGTATCGCTGGGCTTCGAGGTGTAACTTTAACAAGCAGAGTGCCCACAGGCCAAAAGCAGGGCAGGCTGCCCACATGAGGAAATCTAAGCCTAAGCCATAGTGCAGAGAAGGAGATTTATTGGTGGGTCAAAAGAGCAGTAGGGAAGATTTTATGGAAAGAGAAGGGGACAAATCCCACTCTATTTGCCAATCACATACCTGCCTAATCATCCAATCCTCAACCAAGGGTTTTGAAGGAACATGCTTTGTTTTATGCACAAAAGTAACAATTTACAGGAAAACTCAGCATTTAACTGGGCAACAGTCCTACAGCTGGAGGAGCCTGAACAGTGTTGCTGCGAAGTACAGCACCCCCAGAGCACTCCTCGGCTGTCAGTGTGACTAATTTGCTAGAAAAGGCTAGAGGAACATTCCTCGGAGAGCCACAAAAATAGATGCAGCAGAGAGCGACGAGACTGCTCTGGGAATTGGAGCCGCACGGTCAAACCACGGCGTGCCCCGGGCAGCGCAGGGGTTCAGCATCACCCGGGTGCCCCGGGGAGCCCGTCCTTACCCCGCACCGGGCTGAGGGACGCGCTGCAGCTCCAGTGCCGGGAGGCCAAGGGGTTCCCGCGGGGTCCGTGAGGGCAAAGCCCCGCGGGGTCCGTGAGGGCAAAGCCCCGCCGGGCTCGGGGCCGCAGCGGCGGCGGGCTCAGCGCGGCCCCCGCCCGGGATCGCGGCGCAGCGCCGGGCTCGTCCGCTCCCTCCCCGCCCGGGGACCCGCCCGGCCTGCGGGGACCCTCCCGTCCCCGCCCTGGCCTCACCTGCGCGGGGCTGCTCCGCGCCGCTCCCCGCCGCCGGCTTCTTCCCCAGCACCGAGTCTGCCAAGAGCCAAGAGAGGGGCTGAGCCCGGGCCCGCCGGGCCGCGCCCGCCCCGGCCCCGCCGCCTCGGGGCCGCGCCCGTCCCACCTTTGAACAGCTCCACGTGCTTGAACTCGAAGGGGATGTTGTTGCTCCTGGCGAAGATGTAGATGGAGCGGCAGGGCTGCGAGAGCAGGTCCAGGTACAGCTCCAGCCCCATCCCGACCCGGCCCGCCCTGCGGGGAGCTGCCGCGGCTCTGCCGCCGGCCGCCCGGAGCCGCCCCGCATGGGCCGGCGGGGGCCGAGCCGCGCCGGGCGGGAGGTGCCCTCCGTCCGTCCCTCCGTCCGTCCCTCCGTCCCTCCCTCCTTCCCTCCCCCGGGCCGCGCCGCCGGGCGGGGGCAGAGGGAGCGGGCTCTGTGCCGGGGGGATCGCGGGACGCCGCTCTCCTCCGGGGCGAGCGCTTCACAGTACCGGAGGACCCCGGGAGAGCCCGCCTCAGCCGAGGCAGGGAGGCACGGCCGGAGCTGGGACAGGGGATACGGCGTTCCCCTTCCCACAGCGCCAGGCGCTGCGACTGGCAGCGCTTTCATTCATTTTCCTTCGGCAAGGGAAATAGTGACACGGTAGCGGTCAATTACCAGCCCCAAAGGTTGGTACTAAGCAGTAAGAGAGAGGGGGCTGTCACTCCCCTTCACAGCTTCGGCTGGAACCGCAGGGTCTCAGGAGCTCCTCACCCACAGCATCCCACTACGACTTTCACAAGGTAAATGCTGAATTTTGTAACACAGTTCTGCAGGGTTGTGCCACGCTGCAGACAGGGCCTTGGCACAGTGTCCTCTAAGATCACACACCGCCAGATCTCAGTAGGGCTTTCTGTCCAGAACATAATTCTTTGGTCACATAGTCTCTGCTGCAAGGTGACATCTGAAGGGCAGTGAAGTGTGGAGGACTTCTCTGTGGACATTACATCTGCATACTCGCTCAAAGTGACTTTCCTGTCCCTGGTATTTGTCACTCGCACGGAGCCCACGGCGTTTCACAGCTGTGTGATTCGGGAAGGTGACGTGCTGGCTGAGTGCAGGGACTCTGGCAGCTGGAAGATAGAGCAGCTGAACCACTCAGGGCAAAGTCACCCCCAGTCAAACCCACCTCAGCTGTGCTGACACCTCGCTATCAGTGTTGTGCCAGAGAGCTTGTATGGCACACACAGATCTTTGGGAAGAGTCATGGGAATCTCAGGGAAAGGGAACTGGAGGATCAGTTGCTCTTTTCCTTGTGAAAAGGCTTGGGTACCGAGCTGGGAGCTTGTGGACTAGACACATTACAAACTGGAACATTTCCAGGGGTTTATGACTTTCAGATTTAGAAGAGCACTGTGAGAATTTCTCAGTTTCTCAGCCAGAGCAGGGAGAGGGGCTGTGCACCCCCCTCTCTTCCCCTGCAGCACAGCTCAGCCTCTCGAGCACCTGCACCCACACTGACCTGCTGCAGATCACAGCTCACAGAGTCTTGTGGCAGCTGCTTGAGTTCAAACTCCTTCAGTGCAAAGGAATCTGAAATGCTAAGGCAGTGGGAAAAAGGAGCATGAAAGTGGCTGTGCACAGGTAAATAGTCAGAGAAGTCTTTGAGCTTCAAAGTGCTCCCATGCCCATACTCTGAGAGCTCATTGGGAAGTGTTGATCTCAGCAGTGTGGGTTCACTTTGCTCCTTCATCCATGGTTCAGTTGATCCATTAGTCCTATCTGAACTTCAAAGATCTTTTCATGTGCCTCCTGGAAATGTTCCTTCCTTAAGTTTTTCTCCAATTTGCTGACTGCACTGCACAGCCCACATAACCAAAGAGGTATTTTTATCTGCTTGTGTTATAGGGCATTTGATTGATTATTCCTGGCTCCAGGCTAGTGCTCCTAGCACTGTATTTTCATTTGACTCCATCACCTCAAAGACCATTTTTCCTGCCCTTATTTTTTCTGTCAGCATTTTGGAAACAGGAACCAGACAGAAAAAAATTGCATTAAGTTTTGCAGTTTAGATCTTGATAATTTAGAAGAGGTCTCAGGATGTTTTTCTGTTTTTTAAACATTCCTCCTATTTTGTGTGTTACAGCTTCATTTTATTCCAGAAATCACAGGTTCTCACTTATTTCCAAACAGCCCTGGCAAGAGTTGAGGAAGTTGAATGGAACACGTTCGATTAAGCTGACAGTGGAGGTGTAATCCCTCTCCCTTTTCAGGGTGAAAGGGGAGTAGACACCCAACAGACCTTGTACCAAAGCAAGCAAAACTCTTGCACAACCTGTTGGGTTTTGGGAGGCAGCTCCCAGAGCTTTCCATCTAGGAACTGGAACCAGACAAGATCCAATGACACAAAGGAACAAACTACAGAGGTAGAGGGATAGCAGAAGGCAAAGTACAAGGATGAGCAGCCTTATCTCCATGATTTAGAGCAAAGAACAAGGCAGATTTATCTGTTTTATAACTCTGTGGCCATCCAAGGAGTTACTCTAGGGAGATGCTTCATCCTGTGGGAATGGAAGGGCTCAAAATGCCACTGGTCACTGCATACATGCCAGGCAGAAACTATGGGAAAAACAATTTAAAATCCCTTCCTGTCATCATGGCCAGGCTGGAGTGAGGCAAGTGTATTTACCCTTTGTGAAACAGCAGTGGAGGAGCACCAGAGAGCCAGCTCTGAACAGAGCTTGGTTTTGAAGGCAGCCTTCCTTGCAGGAGTGTACAATGGGTGACATTTAAGGAACTTGTGCCTCATTCCAACAAGCAGAAAGTTGTCTCAAGACTCTTATGTGGAGTTTTTCTGCTACAAGTATAGTAAATAAAAAAAGTTTTTGAAAGATACTTTATTTGCCTTGGCTTGTGCAATGGTTTGCATGCAGAGCAGCCCTGTCTGGAGATTCTGCAGGGACATGTGTGTCACAAAAGGCTCTGCTCTCAAGTCCACTTTGAGATCTGTCAAGATTAGCACCCCACAAAATAGACTCTTGGTTTTGATTATTTCTCTGCTTTGCCTATACTTGACCAGAAAATGTGAGAAATATTTATGATGCTGGTAGAAGTTTGCCCTCTCCAAGAAAGG
This sequence comes from Fringilla coelebs, assembly GCF_963513975.1. NCBI lineage: Eukaryota > Metazoa > Chordata > Aves > Passeriformes > Fringillidae > Fringilla > Fringilla coelebs. The sequence goes on along the minus strand of NC_140043.1, from coordinate 3,635,462 downwards.
GAAAAGTTGAAAGTCAGGGGGGGCACAGAGGTGCCAGCAGCAGAGTGCAGTGAGGCTGGGCAGCAGAGGCACCTCCTTCAGGGCAGGGGTGCAGAGCAGCCCAGCTGGGAGCTGCAGTTAGAGGAAGGAAGGAAGTGGTACAACATAAACACCTCCTGGGCCTCTGCACTCTGGCAGCTGCAGCAGGGCAGGCTGTCAGGCACTGCTGCTCAGGCACCAGGCATGCAAGCACTCCTAGGGCCAGCAGAGAGCTGGCAGGGGCTGTGCTCACTGGCATGCAACAGGCCCTTCTCAACAAATGTACCATCAGGTGAGAATTCAAATATCCCTGCACGCATCAGCACGGAAAGGGAGAGAGTTTGAGGGCAAATGTGCCTTTTCATCACTGATATTGAAGATTTCCTGCAGGTTGGAAGGATGGAATGTAAAGGCAGCAGCCTGCTCCTATAGCTCAGCCTGTAGGCATGTGCAGTGCAGACTGTGGTTCATGTGGCCCTTTGAACTAAAGGGCAGGTTTACTCAGAAAACAAACAGAAAAGCCAGCTGGCTCACTCCCCAAAAACAGCAGATCCAACAGAAAAAACGTGTGAGACTTTGAGCAGCTACATTCACCATTTCTGGGCACTGCAAGAACTTGACTTGAATTCAGACAGCTGACATCTCACACCCAGCTCAGTGTGCAGCCTTCCCCGTGGATGGTGTAACCAGCAGCAGAGACAAACAGGCTTCCAGATACAAACACAGCTTAACAAGGAGGGGAGAAAAACAACTCTGCAAACTGGGACCCTCCTCATGGAGGTCTGCACCTGGAAATGGGAGGTCACAGGGACAGGAGAGCAGGAAAGCAGGACTGGCACAAAGGGACACAGGCTGTGGCTGTGAAGGGTGCTGCACTGTGTGGATGATGATGTGATGTCCACTTCCTTCCAAATCCTGATCACAAATCCAAACAGAGCTACAACACCTGGCAAAGGCAGCCATTTATGGAGGATCTGGGGAGACTGAAGAGCAGTGGAGCATTAACCATGTGTGGGACACTGCCCAGCTCAGGTACCAAGCTCTGTCACACAGGTCTGGCCAGCCCAGCTCCCTGTGCTCCCCGTGCTGGCCCAGCCACAGCAGCACTCCGGGCCAGCAGCCTGGCCAAAGTGATTTCTGCTGTGCTGACAAACCACTCTGGGAGAGGCACAGAGCACCGTGGGGTTTGCAGAGCAGAGGGAGCCGTGTGGTTTGCAGCAGCTTGACCAAGAGAAGCAGGTTGTTTTCTCACTGTGCAGGGTGTTCTTTGCAGAGTGCAGCAGGAGTCTCTGGGCGAGGAGCTTTATTGACTCTGTCCTGGCCAGAAGCTGGAGGCACCCCTTGGGCACCAGCACAGCTCCCTGGGCACTGTGTGCCCTTGCTCTCACAGGGGAGGCAGCAGCATCTAGTGGCCAGGTGCCCCAAGGGCCCTGGCAGGGTTCCCACCGGCGGCTGGGTCCTGACCCGTCTTTTTCCTAAAGAGCAAATATCTTCCAGCAGACAGTTTCCACTTGGCAAAGTGAAAACCATCTGCTACAATGTTTTTTCCTTGTTTCAGACACACCTGTTCTGCCATACCCTCAGGAAACCTTTGTTCTGGCCTGGAAAATGCAGAGCAGAGGTGGGAGGGCGGCTCTGGCTGTCCCTGTTCCCACACAGACTGAATCAGCTCAGCCCTGAAACACATCCAGTGGTGCTGGAGCATGAAAGAAAAACCTGCAGGGCTACACTTGCCATGCAGCAGTGGGCAAGAGGGAAAAGCTGATCATGAAAGTTTAAGATGCATTTTTCTTCCCTTCTAAGTTGCACAAAGGCTGTGAATCAAGGGAAGAGCATTTTGTAGAATGGTTTTTATGATTTTAGAAGAAATGCTGAAAGACTACAATAAGCCTTCAGAAAAATAATCCATTTTATTAGATCACAACCCTCTAATTCTGCTTTAGGAGCTGCTGCTTGAAATTCTCCAGCAACTCAGGTGCAAACTGGTCAGCAGTCAAGTTCTTAACGTTCATGATCTCCTGGTGGGCTTCCAGGAAGAGCTGCTTCCCCACAGCCTCCTCCACCCGCCTGCGCCACTCGGCCAGCCTCGGCCTCTCCTCAAACAGGTCATAGCCAGCACACACGGGCTGCAGAGACACACACAGGGTGAGACAGAGGGAGGACAACGGGGCAGCTGCCAGGGGTGCACCCAGTGACAGTGGATGTGCTGCTGCCTCAAGGAGCAGACAGTCAGGACATCAGGTGGAGCTCATCTCTGGCTCTTGGGTCACAGGAGGCAAGTGGTGACACCCTGAGCAGCTGCTGCCCCTTGGGACCTGCAGCAAAGGGCTCTGCCATGGCTAACCCCAGAATGGTCCAACACAGAGCATGGGAGTCCATGCACACCAACACAGCTCTTCCAAATACCTGTACTTTCCTGCCTAGCTTGTAACTTATCTTTCTTTCCTGATGAATTCTGTCCATATTTCTATAGAAGGAGCTGTTTCATCCAAGTAGGTTTTCCCCAGTAAAATTAATTGTGATGGAAGTCAAAAAGGAGCAAGACTTCAACCCCAGGGAAGATTTTGCCATCACAGAGGTGGGGGTGCAGCAGCCCCCTGGGCTGGCCTGCCCACAGCCCAGCTCACATTCCAGCTGTGCTGGGGTTGATGCTCACCTGCATGAGCTCCACCAGCGCCACGAGGTCTGCCAGGGAGACCTCGCTGCCTGCGATGAAGGGCTTGTCCTGCAAGAACTTTTCCTCAAACTGCTTCAGGGCAACATTCAGCTCTTCAGTGGCAAACTCCAGCTTCTCTGGAGGAAGTGGCTGGCCTGTGATGAGAGGCAGCAGCACCTGGCAGGGAGGAGAAACAATCTGCTTTTTATGTGCTTCCTTCCAAATCTACTAATCACACTCTCACTGCCCTCTTCTGAGGATCCCTCACCAGCCATGCATGAGAACAACCAGAGCAGCTCATCAACCCTGCCAGGTTAACATTCATGTCAGTCCTTACTTCCTGCCTCTCCTTGTCTGCTGCCTAAAAATCTGAAAATTCAACCACAAGAGTCTCCTCTCAAAGTGATGCCTTGTTCAGGCTGGCCTAGAACAGAGACTAGACAGAGCTAAAGAATAAAGTAGGGATTTAGTAGGAGATCTCAATGGATCCACCTTGGACAGCACCAGAGCCCAGCCAGGGCTGCACCCCAGGTGAACCCAAAATTGACACCCAGTCACAGGGTCTCTCCCTCTGATCAGTTCTGCTCCATTTGCATTTTGGAGTTAATTGTCCAATTACAGCTTTAGCTTATGAAGTCCCATCCTTCTTGTTTTTCTCTCTTCAGCCCACGGTGTTTGTACTCTTGGGCCTGAGGTTTGGATAATTAGTCCTTGGTGCCCAGCTGGAGCAGGAATTGTTTTGTCTCCGTGCTCTGTGCACAGAGCTCACCATCCCCTCACATGAAACCCAGACCCACCCACTAAAGCAGCACAGAATTTGAAAAATAGAAAAGCCAAAACCTGAGGCATCAAAGGGAAGACTGTACCATCTGCCAGCACCTGCATTTTGTTTTGCAGAGCAAAATTGATTCCTTCCCTGAAGGCAGGCAGCACTGAGCTGTGTCTGGGGGAGCTGCTCACCCACTGCTTTTGCTCTGGATTTACCTTTGGCTGCAGCATGAAGGACCCAGCCTACTTCAGCTAGGCTCACTTCAGCAGCTAAGTCAGTTTTTTCCCATCTCTCACTTGGCTTGTACATTTGCTGAGAAAGGCCCTGCAGACAGGCAGGCCATTTCACTTACAGCCCTTAGCACCTCATTTTTGATCTAAGATGGTTTTACCTTGCTTAGGAACAACTTGCTCCCCTTGGCACGGATGTTGATGTGCTGCCAGCACAGGTACTCATCAACCCTGGCCCTTCTCTGCAGGTCAGCTGGGTACCAGTGATCAGGAGTCTTGAATTTCTGGGCCAGGTACAGGAGGATTGCAATGCTGCCCAAAGAGCAAGACAGACTGGTGAGCTGATCATCTCAGATTAAAGCACCTCATCCTTTCTTTCCCCCCCCAAATTTTGCACTGCTGGACAAACAGCCACACAAACCTGATGGGAGTCAGGCAGAAGCACAGGAGTTTGTGCTGCTGCCTGTGCACCACAATCTAATAAAAGTAATTGCCCAGCAAGACAGGAGTGGTCTGCTGGTACAGCTTGCAGCAAATAGAAGCTGTAGAAGGAGTTTATACCAAATCTGAGCTTCACGTTGCCAGGCCATCCAGCAGTGGGTGCCTTATGTCAGATTTCCTGCACTGACCTACAGCCTCCAGCTGCAGGCAGAGAGCAGCACTCCTGGACAGGTATTTAAGCTCAGAAGCAATGCCTACAAAGCAGCAAAGTGGCTCCAACAGCAGCTTTTTCTACTGTTAATGCTGTTCAAGTTGCTGACATAAGATAGCTTCTCTTGAAACACAGGATTGTTATGCATAAGTGGAACAAAGGATAGGAGGGAGACAAAAACCTGCCTGAGTACCCTGGCAGAATCCAAGCATTGGGATAAACAACACTGCAGCAGGGGATTGAGCTCACTGGAGTCTCACCTCTCTGCTAAGGTGAAAGAACCATCCTTCAGGGCAGGCACCTTCATCAGGACGTTCACCTGCCGGAACTCCTCTGTCTTGTGCTCCCCTGAGGAGGGAAAGGAGAAGTTTTACTTGGCAGGGAATCTCAGGACCTGCTTGGAAACACCTGAGGAGTTTGTGGGGACTGTCCAGCTTCAAGTTCCTGTTTTTGATTGTACAAATGGAGTTTCTAAGCGCTGCAGGGTGAGGAGGGGGCTAGCCCTGTGGTATCAGCTTACTTGCTGATTATTGCCTGCATACCAGACCCACCTATGGACCAAGGGCAGGATGGTTAGGAGTCCTTTCATACCAACAGCACTTGACAGCTTGGGGCTCTGTCCACTCCAAGTGTGTGCCTGGAAGTGCCTGTCCTCTACAAAGCCAGAGGGAGCACCAAGCACCTTGGAGGAAAGGGATCTCACTAACCCTTTCCTCCAAGGAAGGGAGGACAGCGAGAAAGCAGATACCTTTTTCTGGAAGATAGTGTAATTTATATTCAATTATACTTTCTAAAGTCCACAGATGAAAATAAATTCCTGTGATTCCATGTAGCTCCTGTGCATCTTGCAATCTTTTGTAAGAGCAAATATGGATTTGAGGTTGCTTTTAAGCTATCTTGTAGGTCCTCCCCAAAAGGTAGGCAGAGTGAACATGACAGGAGAAAGTGCTTTGCTCACCTGAGGTCTCAGTGTGCTCCATTCTGTCTGAAACCACTCCCAGAAGTCCTGCCCTATGTGACTTGTTTGTGACAGCCTTTTCCACCCACTCACTTCAGTCACATGTGGCTGCCTGGGCATTCAAGCCTCTCTAATGTGTAACTAACCTTGTGCCCCATCCTGCTGTGGGAGCCATCTGAGGATCTGTGTGCCAGAGGAGATGCTCTGGAAGCAAATTTAGCTTTTCTGGCACTTGACAAACCTGATTTGTGACTATTCCCCTGTCACTTGGCTCACAGCCCACCTCCCCTACCCCTCTCAGAAAGATGAAGTGTGCAGATTCCAGGTCTTCAGGTGTCCTTTGAATGCCAGGTGATCCCTGCCCTTTCTCACTCCTTCTACCCCTTTCATTCACCCTGCCCTGCTGGGGGCTGAGAGCTTTTCTGGGGCATCACATTTAAGCCACCAGCCCAATTCTGAGCCTCAGTTCTCTCACCTTGTCCTTACAAACTGTGCAGTGACAGCTGCCAGGATCCTCCCTCCCTGTGGCACCCAGTGCAGGTACCTGGAGAGCTTCCCCATGGCATGGGAGGTGCACCCAAATCACCCATGCCAAATCCACAGGCCAAAGCAAATTCCCAAGGGGCACAGAACTTTGGGAATCTGTGATTTAATTCCCTTTCCTTCACTTCCCCTATCCTTGCATTTCAGTTGTTCCTCTTTCTTTGGTGCTCTCATTCCTTGCTAGCTTCCTCTCCTTTGCTCCAGTGTCTCACCACAACAAGTAATTTATTGGGAAAGAAGGGGAAGGACACAAGATGAGCCAGCCTCCAGGTAGAGAGAATTGCAAAAGTTTTTGCTATGAGACAAGTGGGAGGAAAGGCCACAGTAAGGTACAACCAACACAAAGGTGCAGGGGAACACCCAAAGACTCAAGCACAACATGTCTGAGATTTATCTCAAGTTGGAGTTTCTTTTGTTCCTTACTCAATTTCAGCTCCAGGAGCCTTCTCATCTTTCATTGTTTTTAAGCATTACTTACTGAGGCCTTTTTATGCCCAATGCATGACCTTAATTTCAAATCCATCAGATATCTGGAGAGGCTGAAGGATAGGTTTTACCAGCTTCAATTACAAAGAAAGAAGATACAGATCTTTGGATCTCCTTTGGTGAAAAGACACCTTTGGACAGGCTCCTACCAGTTATCAGTTGGTTTGAACCCAACTAAACCACCTCCCTTCATTTCTCAGTGTTCAGATTACCGCCAGCTGCATTGTCTCGCTCCACAGCTTCTCAAGCTGGTCCTCAACCCTCCCAAAATAACCAGACCACAAACCACTGGAGCCAGTGGAACCCCCAGAGGGGCAGCCCTAGCCCTGCCCCTCCTGCCCACGGGCACAGCTCGGTGCATGACAGCCTCCCAGGGGGTTCACCCGTGCCACAGGAGAAGGGCTGCTCCCAGCTACTGCTGCTCTCACCAGAACACACATTTTCCTAAGGTGAACTCCTGAACCAGAGCCCCACAGCTCAGCTGTCCTCGCCTCACCCCAGTGTCCCATCTCTGCAGCGTTTTGTTTCCCATCTCAATGGGGAATGCCCCAGATCTGGCACATCCTGAGCGCTTCTCAGAAAAGCGTCTCTGTTTTTCAGAGACCCATTTGCTGCTGGGTGGGGCCGATTTCAAAGATATCACATGCCCTGGCAGAGTCCTGTTTGCTGCAGAGGAGCACAGGCACTGAAATCGGTACTTAAACTACAGGATTGCAGAATTAGGTACTGATTTTGTGTCGACACCAGGGATCCCCTGCAGCAGGAGGGCCACCCCACCCTCTCTCAGCATCTCACACTGGGGGGGATGGTGAGTGACTGCCCGATGGCTGAAACCCAGCATCCCCCAAGAGAGCAGCGGGACACCCCAAAGCGGGGCTGGGACCCTGGGACACCCCAAAGCGGGGCTGGGACCGCCTGGGACACCCCCAAAGCGGGGCTGGGACCGCTGGGACACCCCCAAAGCGGGGCTGGGACCGCCTGGGACACCCCCAAAGCGGGGCTGGGAGCGCCTGGGACACCCCAAAGCGGGGCTGGGACCGCCTGGCACACCCCCAAAGAGGGGCTGGGACCGCCTGGGACACCCCAAAGCGGGGCTGGGAGCGCCTGGGACACCCCAAAGCGGGGCTGGCAGCGAGCAGCGGGACACCCCAAAGCGGGGCTGGGAGCGCCCGGGAGCCAGCGGTGCCCCCCGCCCCCGGCCCCGCTCACCCTTGGCCAGCTGCACCCGCTTGAACTCGAAGGGGATGTTGTTGCTCCGGGCGAAGATGTAGAGCGCCCGGCAGGGCTGCGAGAGCAGGTCCAGGTACAGCTCCAGCCCCATCCTGCCGCTGTCACTGTCGCTGTCGCCGCCGCCCCCGGCCGGGGCTGTTAAAGCCGTCCCGCCGGTCCCGCCCAGCGCTGCCCCAGGGGCGGTGCCGAGCGCGGGACACGGCCGGGGCTCTGCGGGGCGAGGGCTCGGCTGGGCTGTGCCCCCGCACAGCCCGTGGCATATTGGCTGGTCCCGATAAGTGCCCTCAGTGATAAAGCAGAGCCCGGCTGAGGGGACGCGAGAGGCAGATCCTGGTTCTGCCCGTGGGAGCTCACAGCTCTTGCACAAGAGGACTTTCCATTCCTGTGGCTCCAGCAGCAGCCCAGACACCCGTGCCATGGAAAACAACTGGAGAGCAAGCACTCACAGCAGAACACACTGCTTCACTGCTATAAAACAACCTTGCTCCTTTCTTAACAAGATTCAACCACCAGTCCCAAACCCCATTTCTTCAAGATTCCCAGCTTTCAATCTTTTACTGCTAATGCTGGTGTATGTTGATTTTGCTTTGCAAAACAGTAAGCCAGAGCTGGAGCCATTCCTGCTGAAGGAAAAGCAACCCTTGGAGAGTAGCTGCAGGCCACAGCTACATGGCAGCCCTAAACCTTCTGCCAGGACAGCTAAAAATACCATGGCATGTGTCAAATACAGACTTAGGGCTTGCAGTGACACCAGCTGGCTCCAGCACATTCATATTAGCCATCAGACATTTCAGTCTGCATCACCATCAATCTACCCTTAATAATACCTGCTGTTACCTCTGGTATAGAACACTGGAGGGAAACAACACAGGCAAGAAAAGGACAAGGCTGTAGCAGTGAGAAGTCCTTTAAGCAATATCTCCATCCCTAATCATAAAGTACAGTGAGTTGGAAGGGACCCACAAAGATCATAAAATCCAGTTCCTGCACCCAGGAATCTTTATTAGACACTTAAAAAAATATAGATAATATTTATTTAATATTTACTTAAAAGTTGGAGTCACTGTGCCTAGAGCAGCTCTTCAAACACGTTTCTGCTTTAGGCACTGCACAGGTGTTTGTGCATCTGCAGACACACAGAACCACTGTCCCAGGCAGGAGTGAGGGCCCAGCCCTCACTGGAGCACAGCAGTTCCATCAGGCCCTGGTGGCAATTCTACACATGCCAGCAGGATATGATGCAAAGTCCTCTTCAAGACAACCTGTATCTCAAAATTTATCTTTTTTTCTTTTTTTTTTAAACCAGCAACTGAACTCTGTCCACAGTGTCCTTGAAAGAGGAATAAGGCCTGCAATAGCTGACTTGAGATATGATAAGGCTGAGGAACTGAGGGGCCATGACTCAGTGTGGCTGTGCTGGGGAGCAGCCCCTGGCCTGTCCCACGCAGCAGCTGCAGTGACACATCAGCCAGCTCAGCTTCCACTCCTCAGGCTCGCTTCTGTGCTCGCTCATTCTGTTCAAAATTAAAATTGAGAAGGTGACTGAAGATGCCCCTGTCCCAGAGTCACACAGAAGGGACTTCAGGGAGGAGCAGGACCATTTAATAAACTTTTCTGTTCCAGTTCTCAAACATTCCTAGTCTACAACTCAAAATCATCATTTTTCAGGGCCAGGTATTTATGAGTTCTCAGATTAGAGAGCAGAATACTTGCCCAAATCATGCAGCACAAAGTCTATTAAGGATCCCTAGTCCACCCATCTGGCAAGGTAAATGCTACCCTGCTTTTGTCTCCAAGTTCTCAACTTCACACTGGTGTATAAAAAAGGGCCTGCAGATAGCTGTACATTACAGCCTTGAACTCTGTAGTGACAAAAGGTTTAATCTCTGCAAGCATTTTGCTTGCAGTCCTCTGGGTAGCTGAATCATAGAATAATGAGGTTGGAAGAGACCTCTAAGATCAAAAATCCCAGCTACAAAATCCCAGCTGTCAAAATCCCAGCTACAGAGGTAAAGAGAAGGACAGAACAGAAAAAACCCACCAAAAATCAGAATTGCTTTGGTTGAAAAAGACTCTTAAGACCATTGAATCTACCCATGTACCTGGCACTGCCAAGCCTACCACTAAATTCCCAGGTGCCACAGCTACACATCTTTCAAACCCCTCCAGGAATGCTGCCTAACTTTGACAGAAAACCTTTCTCCCCTCCTCACCCTTACTGAGTTTTCCATAACAATGCACCCACCAGTGCTGCCTCCACCAATGCTGAATTGGTATTATCACAGATGAAGGAAAGGATCCTGGACTCCAACACTTGTGTGCTAAGCATGAATTGAAAAAAAACCCCAAAAATCAAACTGCAACTTGCACAGCTTGTTTTTTCTTCCCCATTTCAATTACCTTGACTGTCTTCTCAAGCTTACACAGAGCTCCCTCATACTGGGGCACCAGTGGCTTCAGGGAGTTGCCCTTCACTGGGTGTTTCTGGATGTCCTGGATGCCAGCATCCCTGAGCATCCGCAGGAACCGCCGCTCCTGCACGAGATGAGACTGGAGATGAGACACCCCCCTGCCCAGCAGCTACAGGATCAGCACATTTGGGAACATGCTGCTTACTCAGGAAATAACTGAAGTTTCCAAGCACAAAGCTCAGCTGACTGGAAAAGGTGGGAAGCAGTAGGAACTTTATGATCCTTATGCCCCTGAGTGCATCCTTACCAAATGATTCCCACAGCAAAGACATACCTGAATTCTAAGGACCAAGCTGAAAGCAACACCTGCTTCTCCTGCACGAGCTGTTCTTCCAACTCTGAAAACAGAGAAAGTAGCTTCAAGTCAGTTTAGGCCCACAATCACTGCTATTATCAATTCCAAGATTTTGATGCTGAAATTCTCCAGTTTTAAGAAACTCTGACTCCAAGCAATGCTAGGCTTAATTTTTGCTAGAAAGCTATTTGCATATTAAAGTAAAAAGAAAAGCTAAAAGCCCTTTTAAGTGCATGTCACCTTTGCTAAATATTTCAAAATAAACCAAGCTCAGAATCTTGTTCCTGTTGCCTTACCGGTGAACATAGGTCCTGATGAACTGGGGTGCATCATAGTTGATCACATATTTCACTCCTTTCACATCAATCCCTCGGGCTGTGGCATCTGTGCTGATTAACCTGTTTGTAAATGTATGTACAGCCATGTTCAGGTAACATCTCAGGCACTACCCACACACAAATCAAACAGCAGTGAACACAGCACAACTCCTGCTGATCTCTGTTCAAACTGGACAGTCAGCCTCTGCCCCTAAGGCTGGCAGCAGTCACCCCTTATTGCCACTGGCCTTGTTAGCAGCCCACAGACCTCTGAGCATCACTACAGGCTTGTCACCCTCTGCTGAGCATGAAAAGTTACTGGGTGTTTCCAGGTCCTCCAAGCATGCCAGACACCTCCCAGCTCATACAAATCTCTACGGAATCTGAACATTCCATACAAGCACAGAACACACAGATAGTGAGGTGAGAAATTCCAGTAGTCAAGGAGGAATTCATACACCAGGTTTGGATAAAAAAAACACCCAAAACCCAAGTTTTAACCTCTTCCTCAGAGACAATGTACAGATACAATCTCATATAGCTACCAAAACCACAATGCAAATCACACACATGGGTAGAAGTAGATCTGTAATGCCAGTCTGAGCAGGGATTGCTTTGGTAGGAAGCTGTAACACTAAATACAGTTCAAGCACAAACACCCATTCCCACCCTACAAACTCCAGATTTGCAAACCTGTGTGTTTTGGCAACTCTAGGAACTCAAATTTATATTTATTGCTTGTTGTAAAACAACAGAGGAAATTCAGACTGCAGCTAGATTAGAACAGGCTGAGTTACATGAAGGATCAAAGTCACAAATCCAAGTCTCACACCCCTTCTGCAACAGACTCCTGCATGTTTCAGAAGACCCCAAGTAACTGTGTCCCAACTGTGTCCCTTGTTCTGTTTAGCTTTTTACACTGCAACCAGCCTCTGCTGGAAAACACACAGGAAACTAGTTTAAGATGCTCACAGTTGTATTTTTCCTTGTTCAAACTCCTTCATGGTTCTCTTTCTCTCATTTGGAGTTAACCGAGAAGAAAACTCCGCCACCGTGACTCCACCAAAGGCTTGAACCAGCAGGAACAACCTGCAGGCAAACGAGAGAGAAACTGTCACTTCTTCACCTCTGAAAGATCCCTTGACAAACACCACTGGAGTCATCTCATCCATGTTTACCTGTGGGAGGCTTCCCTGGAGTTGGTGAAGCACAACACACGGGTGAATTTCATTTTCAGCATGAAATACAAGAGGATCAAGGGCTTGGAATTCAGGTCACAAGGCACGTAACATTGCTGCAGTCAACAGGGAAGGAGTTCAGAGAGAAAAATCACTTCTTGCCAAGACTACCCTGAAACCCCCTGCCTGCCCACGACCTACACAGGCCTGGATGTTTTACAGCTGACTAACAGCAGCAAAACCAGAGCCCATAATGCAATCCCCTTTAGAATAAACAGGCTGGCAGGACACAACACCAGTGGAGACAGGAGACCCGAGCTGTTCTAATGCTCTTGTATCTCCACAGCAAGTAAGAACATGCACTGCCCTCCTGGCCTGTGCACACATGTCTTGAAATGAATGTTAGACATATGGACAACTGATAGGGACTACTATCATTATTATGACTTCCTAGTTCCACTCCCCATTGCTGATAAATGTAATTCCACATGAAGACAGATTGATTAAAAAAAAAAATCAAGTCTTAACCCAATGAATATTGAGTAGTGAGAAAACAAATGTGCAAAGGTACAGCTCTCTGGGTCATATATACTCCCAGAGCCACTTTTGTAAGGAAACATAGGGAAGACACAGCTGTTTTAGGGTAGAGCCACAATTAGTCCAGAATAAAACAAATCTTCAAGTATAACTTATTCAAAAGAATTCACATCATACCGATAGTCCCTCTGGGAGCGTGTATTTATTATTGGTATTTTGTTCAGTTTCTGTTCCATCTCTATTTTTCTCAGAATACACAGATGTGAAGAGACGAGGCTGGAATAAATCCAGCTGCTGCAATTTCTCTGGGTCCTGGGTCAGTGTGGCTGAAAACAGCAGTTTCTGTAAGGGTATCTGAGGAGAGCAGGAACTGAAAGAAACAGCACACAGAAACTGGGCTTTGAGGATGGGGCAAAGGAACTTCACCCCAAGTGCCTTCACATGATGAAAGGGAAGCAATCAATGCTCTTTGATGCTCTTTTCCTGCCCTGGGCCTCTCCTGTTGGCTCTGTTTTATGGTGGAGTTCACAGACAGAACTGATGACCATTCTCAGACAAGTGCACAACCCCAATCCATTACTGCTGCACAAGTCCCTGCACCCTGGTTACCCATGTTCTCATTCTAGTCATGTCCTTCCTTGGCCATTCCCCTCAGTTTCTGACTCATCTCTGCCATTGCTGTACAAGAACAGCAGCTGTAGATAGTTAATTGCAGGAGTTCTCCTCCAGATCCATTACTCAGCTTTGCCAGAAGGCATTACTACAGCTACTGTGCAAATGGATCACAGATTTGCAATGTTTGTGCTTTCTCTTGATGTTCCTTTAGTCTACAGAAGGAAAGCCTGGAGAACACAATACTTAGCCTGAAGGACATCCCCTGACATCAGCTGTTCACTGCCTTATTTTGGTAGACATTTCTCAGAAGAATGAAGCTTTGAGACTCTGTGTGGCAGTGTACACTGAAGCAGGGCAGTGACATGCAAGTTGTGGTGTCCATACTACCAGTTCAAAGAAATGCACTCTGCAACTTACCTGGCTGCTGTTAAAGGCCCTGGCTTGGTCCTCTGAAAAAGCATGTTGGAGCCAGAGTGACTTTCTCCTTGGAATGCAGCTTTGACAATTTGGTTGAGACAGTTCTGGTGCATGTCATCAATCATACGGTCAGCCTCATCCACGATCTGAGTTCACAAGGATGAAAACCACCACTTGTTAAATACTGGCAGCTTTTATTTTCCTTTGTATCTGTAACCAGTGAGCCAGAAGGTAAGACAATGGAAGCTTCTAGTCAACAGAATTGCTTTCCTTGCCCATCCTTACTCCAACCTTGCAAGAGACTGAGAGAAGAGGAAGTGGGTGGATGCTTGCGTGTCACGAGTTGGAATCAAACATCTCATCTTGTGACTGCTCCCTCCACAATCTGGAGTGCAGAAAAGCCCACACAACAGCTCCAGCAGAGAGGTATTTCTGTTGCACACAAGAGGCAAGCAGGAATTACTGCTGCAGCAGACACTGCTCTCAGATGGGAGAGCTGTGGTGACTCACCAGGAAGCGAAGCTGTGTCAGGCTGAAGCCTGGGGTCTGGTTAATGTGATCCGTGAGCCTCCCTGGCGTGGCCACCACTATGTCAGCCAGGCTGCAGTAGCCTGTCACTCTGAAAGGACAAGCAGCCCATCAGTAAGTCTCTCTTCTCACAATAAAGCCTTAGCAGAGACCTTAATAAGCAAACCTTAAGGTTTCTCTACCACTCAATTAACTGAGGAATAACAAAATTCACATATAGAGCTGACACTGGAGAGCACGCAGGGGCAGTGGTGGACATCAAATCCAGTCTCCACAGTGCTATTTCAAACAGAAAGTGTCACTCTTCATTGCTCTTCAAAAGAGTTTAATTGCAGAAAAACCCCACACAGGGATATGTACCCATGGGCACAAGGTAAACATTTGCATTCTGAGCATTTGCTGGTGAAGATCCCCAAAAATCCAGCAAAACATTACAATCACAAAAGGGCAGTAACAAGCACTGTGACAAAGACAGAACCACCAGAGTCCAGCATATAAACCCATTATCCAAAACCACGATAACCTGATGCTGTACTGCAGTAGTCCATATCTTGACCCCACCCTAATGACATTAATTAGCATGCAATCTTCATAAACCTTGTCAAAATACCTTTTCACCTACTTTTTCTGGACAAGCATCTCCTGCTCCTTTGCAAAAGATTTCTGGCCAGTAATCAAAACGACCTTCAGACCTGTCCCGTCAGTGTAAACGTTGAACACTTTACTCACCTGCAAAGAGGTCAAGAGGCTTTGTCAGCTGCCACAGCATCAGCTGCAGGAAGTACTTCCCACTGCATGAACAGCATCAAACCCTCTGGCAGCTCTTATCCTGCTCCACAGAGCAGCCAAAGGACTGGCTGCACAGCCTGTCCCTCAGCCCAGCTCTGCTCAGACACAGTGAGGAGCCCCTTACCTGCTGTGCCAGTTCTTTGGTGGGCAGAACAGCCAGAGCTCGGACGTGGCAAACCACTCGATCCAACAGAACCTGCCAAAACAGAGGCCAAGTGAGTCCCTAACAGCACAGGGGAGAACAGGGCTCTGGGGCTAACCTAGAGAGAGAAGATGGTAAAAAACATAAAACATTCCTCCAGTTTTATGTTTCCATTTTTTCTCTCTCCACCCTCCCAACTCCTCATGCTGTGCCTGCTGTCTGAGAAAAGCAGTGGGAAGCTGACAAGAAGCTCCCTCAGACAGCTCTGGGCTGAAAATCTGCCGCCTTATGCCCACACATCCCTCGGCTTTTCCACCTGCTCTGAAGTTCACAAAAGCAATGCCAGCATTTCCTCAGAGCCACCTCCCTGAGGATGAACTCACCTGCACGATGGGGATGACAAAGGACAGGGTCTTGCCACTGCCCGTGGGGGCTGAGACACAGATGTCCCTGGGGCGGAACCCGCCCCGGCCCAGCAGGTACCCGTGGGCTGCACTCTGCAGAATGGCAGGAATCACCTCGGCCTGGACTGAGCAAAAGCAGAGATAAACACACACTGTATGCCCCACCAACTCACCAAGAGCTGAAAATGTTATGTAAAAGCATTAATGAAATGAGAAAATGTGTGCTGGCTGCTCAGCATGACCCTGATAGGCCTCAGACACAGCCTAAGTCTCCAGGACTAAGGTCACTCTCTGTCCTTGCATCCAGCTGTCCTTTCTTATTTAAGAACTGGTATTTATCATGCTTGTTTGAAAGACTGGCAAAATAACAGAAAACAAACAGATTTCTCTTTTTGTTTGGATATTTTTGCAGTGCTTTAATGAGCTGAATGAATTCCCAGAAAGCTCTGATCAGCAGCAGTGGAAAGGAAGGAGCTAAAGCACAAGCTTCCACAAGGAGCAAAACTGGGAGGACAGGAGTAAGACTTCCCTCTTTGGGCAGCTCTGAGCCATCACTCCAAGCTCTATTTATGAGCAGGTAACAGACTTTTCCTCAGCCCAGACAAAGCTTTGAGAAAGAAGGGTTAAATCTCCTACAATCACTTCCATGCACTACGTTCTGTCCTGCATTTTACTTCCCTGCCTACACAAAACACACAGCACCAGACTGCAGGAACTCTTTAAGTCCCTTTAGAAAGAAACCAAAGCACCATCAAGGCACCTGGAAAAAAGGAGTCAATTCCATTCATCTGCAGCTTCCTCAGCAGCCGGGGGTGGATTCCTGGCACGTCCCTGACTGGACACAGATTATCCCTGATGCGCTTCTGCACCCGCCGGGGCTCGGCAAGCCACTGAGGCAAGAAGGGCTGGACCTGAGGGGAAGGAGAATAAAGCATACCATCTGTAAAATCAACTTGTGAGAAGCCTTCTATTCCTAATCATGTCAAAATTCAGTCAAGCTGTTTACCTTCTGCACTGGCTTTGCTTCGTAGTCTCCGAGAATCATCATACTGGAGGGTGCACAATTTGCCCCTTCCCCTGAGGCTGCTGAGGGCACCTCCTCCTCTGTAGTTTTACTCCCTTCAGCTTTTTCACAGCTCTCTTTCTTCCCTGTTTCATTTTCTTGTGTTTCCTCATCTGTCTTCCTCCTTTTATTAGACTTCTTTTTAAAGTTGTTTCTGCTGTCCTCCTGTTGTTTGACATCTTCTTCAGAATCTGGAATTAGGGTGACAGCAATACAAAGCTACAGGTTAGAGCACACCACAGAAAAGGGATGTGGCAATGTTACAACACAGGACTTAGGCAACAACTTGCAAGCTCTTTTTTCCTAAAGCCAAGTGCAGAAGTCAAACATTTCTTTGTCGGTATAGACACCACAAGACTGAGGTGATGTGATGTGCTTCCCTCCTGCCCTCACACTAAACTGATCCTCAAAGTTCACAGGATGGGGCTTTCCCTTGAGAAAAAGAAAGTGGGAACATACACAGGAGATGAAAACAAAACCAGGTAAACTGGGCAAGGTACTCAAAGAGCAACTCGTGTCCACTTTTCTGTGGAAACTGCCAACCACAATGAACTGAAATCCTACAGCCTCACTTTATCCTCACCTGCTTCAGTCCCCTCTGGCTGCACTCTCGATTTTCTTCTATTTGCTTTCTTCTTCTTTGTGGGGCTGCTGCCATCTGCTGCCTCCTCAGTGCCAGCCCTTTCTTCCGAAGAGCTGCGGGGCTGTTTTGTCTTTAGCTTCTTCTGTCTGTGCGCACTGGGCTGCTCCTCACTCTCCCTTTTCCTCTTCCCCTTTCCTTCTCCGGGCTCCTCTGGCCCTTCCCTTCCCTGGGCCGGCGCCTCTCGCTGCTTCTCCTGCTGCCGGGCCCTCGCCTGGTGCTGCAGCCGCTCCAGCAGGACCCGCGCCCGGCTCTCCGCCTCCTCCTCGTGCTCGTCCTCCTCGCCGTACCTGCAGCAGCCCACACAAACCCCCTCAGGCACCGCCCGCCCGAACAGAGCTCCGGACGCGCACCCGCGCCCGGGCCCGCGGCTGAGGGAGCGCCCGGGGCAGGGGCAGGGTGCGGGTGTAGGAGGAGAGCGGGGAGAGGAGCGGGGAGCGGGGAGAAGAGCGGGGAGCGGGGAGAAGAGCGGGGAGCGGGAGCAGGGCCGTGCCCGCCGTACCTGCGGATGCAGAACAGCGCCATGGCCACGCCGCGCCGCGCCGGCGCACACGGGTGACGTCATCGCGCCCCGCCAGGGAAGCCTCCGGCAGGCGCGAGGCGAGCGCGCCCCCTGCCGGCCGGGGGTGAATGGTGGGGGGGGGCAGCGCCGCGCGTGCGCAGAGAGGGACCCTGAGGGGAGGGCGGGAAAGCGCTGAGGGGAGGGACGGGAGCGGCGGTACCGGGAGCGCCGGGACGGGACGGGACACGGGACAGCACCGGCCCGGGACGGGCTGGGAAAGGGCACAGCCCCTATGAGGGACAGGGCACAGCCCCCCCGAGGGACAGGCTGGGAAAGGGCACAGCCCCTGTGAGGGACAGGGCACAGCATCCGTGAGGGACGCGGCATAGCACAGCATCTGTGAGGGACACAGCTCAGGACCTGAGGGACAGGCTGGCACAGCACAGCACCAGCGAGGAGTGGGCTGGAAAAGGGCACAGCATCAGTGCAGGACACAGCTCAGCACCTGTGAGGGACAGCGCAGCATCCGTGTGGGACAGAGCACAGCACCAGGGAAGGACAGGCTGGCAGAGCACACTGAAGCTCCTCACAGCGCTGCCGGCCCCTGCAGAGCTCCCATGGCACCGAGGGCCATCCCCGCTGCCTGGAGTGTAGCAATGTGGGTAACAGCATTTCCCCTCAGCGAGCAAAAGCACTCCTTCT
The DNA here is from genome assembly GCF_963513975.1 of Fringilla coelebs. Taxonomy (NCBI): domain Eukaryota; kingdom Metazoa; phylum Chordata; class Aves; order Passeriformes; family Fringillidae; genus Fringilla; species Fringilla coelebs. The sequence goes on along the minus strand of NC_140043.1, from coordinate 3,617,320 downwards.
GTGCTCCCCTGGCCACTCACAGACGGCACATCCTCAGAGGAAAGCTGCCCTGAAGCAGCAGGCACAGGGCTGATCTAAGGACTGCAGGAACAGCAGACACAACCCAAAAACAAACCTCAGAGCACGGAGCAGCCCTGAACGCACCTACAGCAAGGTAAAAATCACTGGAGTGCTGTCAGGAACCAGCCCCAAGCACCACCACCACCATAGTGTGAAATACTGTGTCTAAGAAACAAGGGCAACCCCAAAACATTCCTTTGTTTGCTTTATGATCAGAGTGGAACAGACATGTTAGCAATTGCCCAACTCCATCGCCAGCCTGCCAAAGCCTACACCACACAGCTTACTTCTAAATCTTTATTTGTTTTCTACACAGAGAAAACAGAGGAATGTTGAAGCAGCAATATTTAAACACACTAGCAAGGAGCCATCAATCTGTGAGAGCGCACAAAGTGCAACACGGGGCCATTTGTGCTGTGGTCTCTGCTACGGGGTAGGGTGAGGGGAGGTCCAGGAACAGCCTCTTCAGACAGACGGGAGAGCTCTATGCAAAGGTGGAGCCATTCCAGCCCACGTTGGCAGCGTTCATGTCGAAGTAGTTGATGTAGACCCTGCAGAAGAGGTACAGGAGGAAGTAACAACGACCTTATTAACTCATTTATATAAGCTGGGACAACACAACAAGAGACAGTGTTTCCCATTATTCTGCTTGAAAAAACATCAAGCTTCATCTTTACCAAAAATCTGGTGGAGCCTCCGAACAGTCAATATTTCTCAGTCCTCAAATTTGTACTTTTTCTCTTTTTTTAAAATACAAATTATTCTGCAGTCAGGGACTGTCCAGACACCAGAGAGATTCTGTTTAGCCTGTGGGAGGCTGCTCACAGCCTGCTGCCTTCTACTCCTGTCTCCCAGCTCCAGGCTGTCACTGCTCCTTGCTCGTGCTTTTAGCCTTGCTTCCCCACAGGACAAGACATCACACCTCAGAGGCAAAAAACACACTGAGCAACTTGTCAGTGCTCTGGTGTTTTTCCCTACTCTCAGAGCAGAAAGCCATTGAACAGACGACTCTCCAGGGAAAGAGGCGGGCACCGAATTCTTACATGGACATAAAAGTGCTGCAAGCAATCACTTGGTATTCTCCAAAACACATGGACTTAGTCCTGGCACTTTACATTTTTAAACAGACTTTTCAAAGCAGTTTCAGAAAGCCAGGTAAATACAGTTAAACCTTGTCCCAGCCTTACCTGTCTGCAGATACGTGCAAGTGCTTCGAGATCAGATCACACAGCATCTTGGTGTAAGTCTTGTTCTGCTGCCCTCCTATTTTGCCGATGCTGTAGAGGCTGCAGAGCGCGCAGGGATCAGTGGAGCCCCCGAAGGACATCATCTGGTCAGGTATGATGTGCACAGCTATATACTGCGGGAGGAAGGGAGGGAAACACTCCGTTACAGGCTGTCTGAACTGCCCTCTCCCGACAAAAATCTGCTTTAGGTACCAACTCTAAACTGAGCAGTTGTATTGGGGTAAGGCAGCTCTTCAGTGCTGCCCCCTGCGCACTTCCCAAGGGAGGCTCAGGCGCGCCAGCCCCCACGGGGGGCACGGCCCTGGGCGCTGCGGGGACCCTCGGCCCGGTTCTCAGCTTTAGGAACGCGGTTATGTGTGCACAAAGCCACCGGCGAGGCAGGCACTCCTGCCCGCCGCAGCCGCGCCACCGCGCGGGGCGGAGCGAGATGAAGGCCCAAAAACTGTGCCTGCGTGCCAGGGCTCACATCCCCAAATCACGGACCTGCCGGAGAGCCGGGCACCGATTCAGTCTTATCGGGCTCCTGGGGCTGCTGCGCTCTGGCCCAGGAGGGGCCGTGTCGGATGGCTGAGCCGGCGGGAACTGCCCGCAGCGCTCGGTTTATCCGAGCCTCTGCCCGGCTGTGTCCGCGCCACTGCGCAGCTCCGCCGCTCGAATCACGACCGCCAGCACAGGCGCAGCGCATCCCCGGCTACGTGAGCACCGCGCTCCTGCAGGCCCGGCTGCTGCTCCAGCCAGGGGCCGGCCATCGGGAGACTCAGCGCCGCGGGGCGGAACGGGCACCAGCTCCTTCCTCCGGAGCAGCGGGGCCGCCGCCGTGCTGTGCCGCAGCTGCTCCTCGGCGGCCGCGGCCCGCCCGCCCCAGGCCCCGAGGGAGCGGAGGTGCCCCCGGGCCGCTCCGCCGCCGCCGCCGCCCCTCCCGCCGGGCGCGCCGCGCACGTGCTCGCCCCGCTCCCCGCGCGGGCCGGCCCCGCCGCCCGCCCTCACCTGCGCGGGCTTGCCAGTGGCCTTGGCCAGCTGCTGGGTGAGGTCGCCCAACAGGCTGTCGGGCACGGCGTCCTTGCAGACATTGGTGTAGATTGCGAACATGGGCATGGTGGCGGCGGTGGGGGCGGCGAGGCCGGCGACGGGAGCCTAACCGAGCGGTGAGACCAGCACAGTGGAACGGGGAGGCGTCAGCGGCGCTTTTAGTGCGCGGGGCCGCCCCGGACGTGAAGCGGCCCCGCCCGGCAGGGAGGGGAGGGAGCGGGGCGGGGACACACGCTCACACCGGCTCCGTGGTCTGCAGCCCCGCTGCGGCGTGCTGACCCCTCCCGCGGCCGGCTCTCGACTGGAGGTCTCCCCCTCTGAACATTTTTTGAGAGTTTGTTGCAGGCTCCTTCCTGGAACGGGGTCCGGGCACTCTGGGCAGCTCATACATAACCTGGTATCAGGGCATGTGATGCTACCGCTGTGGCACTGCCACTGGTTTCTGCGGGATCAGGGCCAGAGAGGGGAATAGGCCCCAGCTTGGCACTTGCAAAAAGGAGTACTTGCCCTGACTCCGGAAAGGTTTTTTTTTTTGCAAAATAAAGTAACATTTGTAGCGGTTTTGCTTTAACGGTGTATACAGCTTTAGCTCGGTGTAAGCAGAAACGTCTGCCTTGCTGCCATATAAATGATTCTCTAATGTATTTCAGTCAAATTAAAAATTACCTATTGCTCCTCAGCCTCCCCATTTTCACATCATACTTTTATACTGGAAAGCGGCAGAAGTGAGTTTTGTTTTGCTTAGCAATGAACTGGTGCGTGCCTATTGGAGGTGAGAGGCGGCAGAGCCGAGCCGTACGCTGTGCTGTGTGATGCCATGCACGTAGGCTGCCAGGGCACGGCTCCCCACCCTGGCTCTTGCCTGCCCCGACGGCGGCAGCGCTGCTCTGCTCACGAAATGACTCACAGGAAGGCTAAAGAGGATCAGGCCCGGAGCCCTCTCTGCCCAGACACTGCACACACAGCAATCGTGCATTGCTGCTGCTGGAAAGCTTGCCCACACGTACAGATGTGAGCAGTCATAGCCCCGAATGAGGAGTAAGGGATGGTCATACACTGGATGGGAATGCATCGGAGTGACACAGGTTATCATGCTGAGAGCTGCAGCACTTCTTTTCCCAGCGATTAACAGTGCTTAAGAACAGCCACTAAGAGCTGATTAAGTTTCCTCCCTTTGATATCCTCAGCTCCCTGCCATTGCATAGTCCCACTTATTCCCCTCACTTTCCTGCCTCCTGGGTTTGTTGCATGGAGGTGGGGTGGGGATTGTACCTGTGCAGGGAGAAAAGCTTGAGAGCAATGTCACCACCGGCAGCCCTGTGGCCTGCCAGGCCCAGAGTGGCAGCCCCTGGATATGCAGCCACTCAAAGGAGAGACATCTGCAATTTCATTCTCTTTTGCCTCCCTGACTAAGAAAGAAGCTTTCACCAAAGCAGCTTCCATTTGTTATCCCAACAAAGCATTTTTGTTGTTTGAGGTGCAGGTCTGTATTTAAAGTCTGTGGCTGCAAAGCAAAGCTGTGGTAGGGACAATGGGATGTTAACAATAGAGTTCAGAACGGGGGTGTGATAAGGTTTGCTCTTCCAGAAAAAACTCACAGTACACTTAACTATAGAATTTCAGGAAACCTCTCTACTCAATCTTTTATTTTACTTTGGAAGCAAATGATCTTATCTAACCAAGGGCTTAAATAATTAATATTTGTATGCAAATCTTCCTTTCATAATTAATTCACTACTTCAGTCCCTAGGAATTACTGTGGCTTGCTGTGCCTCTGCCTCTTTCTGAGCTGTGCTCTAATCTTCCCTGTCACTACAAATTGTTCAATGGATGAAAAGGGGAGGGCACAGTGGTGAACAGTGGTTTTTTCCACTCACTCCCTCTGCCTGTGCTGAGGCCTGGGAGACTCCCAGCACAATTTTTTTGGTTACTCAGCTAGATATCCCTGTAGTGTTAGGCCTAAAGAGGACCTGGACTGCAATCCATCCCTTTTAAATAAGAGGTAATCATGTCTTTGCTCCTTTTGAAGGGAGGTCCATGTGCAACGTTTGCACATCTATTAAATGTATCTCGAAACCGGGTCAAGGTATATTTATCTCTTCTTGAAATTTGGCTCTCGAGGACAGGGCAAAGGCAAAAGGAGTGTTCATCTTCATATATGACTAAACCTTTTTTTGAAAGGAAAAGCTTCTCTTGAGAGTATTTTGAGAAGGCACCCTCCATCTCAACTATAGGTCTTCCCAGTGTAGCAAGACAGTCTCAGACTTAAGGTTTCTGCTGCATTTTTATTTAAGCAGCAGGCAAGATAAACAGCAGTGGGTAGCACCAACTAAGATACCGATGCCTTTTGCATCTGGCAGATGCCAGGAGGTGACTGGAACTGCAGCTCTCAACCATGGTGAGGGCTCAGGAGTAAACTGTGCTCACCCCAGGGCACCTCAAGCAAAGGTGGTGTTATTCCAGCCCACATTGTCTGGACTGATGTCAAAGAAGCTGATGTAGATTCTGGAAGGGAAGACAGCACCGTTAACAGCTGAGAGCAGAGTGCTGCGGGCTGGTCAGGCTGCAGATCTCCCCTGGGGCTTTATCCTTCCCAGGCCTTGCACTCCCTTCCTCCTGCCCCTTTTAATGCCCCACCTGCTTGCATTCTGGAGTTCCTAGTGTTCAAGTTCTTGTGTCTGTACTGGGTGACATCTGTGGGTACATACAGTGCTTGAACCTACATCATTTTAACCAAGGAATTCTGCAGCTTCTGGACATCAGCATTGCAGCTCATGCAATGGCTCTTTTCTTTTTAGCTGGGGAGGTGCTCAGTTGACCTGGCATTTTATGTCTTCAATTAGCACATTAATAGAGAACACCAAAGGACCAGCCTGGGATGAATAGTTTTAACAATCTGTGGAAAGTCATGTCAGACAAGCTGCTGTATGAGTTCACCTGTCAGATGGTATTTTCAGCTGTTTGCTCATGAGTTCACAAAGCAATTTGGAGAAGACCTTGTTCTCCTGCTCCCCCATCTTTCCAATGCTGTAGAGAAAGCACACAGCACAAGGGTCTGTGGAGCCACCGAAGGACATCACCTGATCAGGAGAGATCTGTATTGCTAGATACTGTTGGAAAAAGAAAAAGAATGTTATTTTCTTTGCCATATTAAGAAAAGTTTTAAAAATCCAGGAAGGCATTTATGTACCTAAACTGCAGAGAAAATAAGTGCATGCTTTTGATATGCAAGGCTTTCATTTGTTGACATCTTGCTGTCTAGATTTGCGTTCTACTCCAAGATCCTCACTCCTGTGTCAAAAGCCAGTACAAAGACCCCACATTTTTTAGGCTTCCTAGTCCAGGTGCTCCAGGAGCTCAGTGACCTGTCATATCTGCAGCGCCTCCTCCGAGCCACCAGGCTCTCCCTGCCCGTGTGGGAAGGTCAGGGGCGAGGGGGGAGTGCAATGGTCCTGCTGCCCCATTGCGTTCCAGAGAGATTTTGCACCTCACTGGCTCCTGCTGCAGTCTTCCCTGCTGAGGGAAATGTGAACTGACACAGCAGAGGCCTAAATCAACATGCACCTCATTAAACAAAATACAGCCTAATCCTGCTTTTGTTCTTGATATCAGGACAAACAGAAGAAAGTATCTATGTTAATATTAATGACCAGCCCTCGATTTTCCCTGCTGCTAATACACAGTGTCAGATCCACACACTGGGGAATCTGGGGATCAGTTCCTCTGGCACTCATCTGCCCTCTGTGCTGTTCTTACCCACGTTTATTAGCAGCGCATCGTTGGAACTCAGCAGCAGTTCACCCTCTTGGTAAAACAAGCTAGCCTGAGTACCAGGAGTTGTCTGGGTAATTAGTCTTGGCCATCATTTACAGTTTGTTTGGGTGTGAGGTGCATCAGACCACGGCAGTACAGGATAAGCCAAGGAGATCCTGCTGAGGTACCACTTGCTTGGCCCCGTTCTCCCCTGTCTGGACACCATGTGCTCTTGACTTTATGCCAAATGTAGGTACATCCATTCCTTTAACTCCTACCCAGGAAGCAGGTTATCACTATTAAAAGAAAAATCAAGTTGAGACATTAATCAGCATTATTTTCTTCTTAGAGCAGTTTGAAAATATTTGGAACTGTTGTTCCAGTTGGAAAAAACCCTATTTGATTAAAAATCTGTATTTTCCCCAAATGGCACAGTTTCCTGTGAGAGGAAAGCTCTGCATTCCAGCCCACCCTAGTCCTTTCCTTCTTTCTGTGTTATAACTAAGAGACTCTCCCTTTCCTATTGCCTCCTTTGTCACGAAGGGCTTCTATGTCCTCTTCAGAAAACATTTCTTTGTTATTCCCTGTATATTTCTGAGTCCCATTACATAGCCCTTCCACACAGCTGCACAAACCTGTTCCAGCTGCATCCCAGCCTTGGCCTCTAGCTTTATATTCAGAAGTTGTTATGCAAGACACACCCCTTGCCCCCCCAACAGCAAGTACTTGTTTGCTAGACTGATAAAAATTGGCTTTTTTAAAGAGTGATAAAACAAATCAGTTTTACATGAGAATTTAATGTGTTCAGGTATCCCAGTGCATAGAGAAAGGTTTGCTGGGGAGCCCTCAGAGCCCTTTCTGTAGGCACCAAAACTTCATTCTTTCCACAGTTTCAAAGCATCTCTCCCTGAGCAAAGTAAACATTTTCTGAAAATGGGCAGTGAATAAGCACAAAGGGTGCTTAAACAAGCAGCTACAGATCCACAGCTAATTCACTAAAGTTCCTGCTGCTACAGCAACTGAGGTACAGCTCATGTTGGGAAGCTTACAGCTCTGTGGAGAAGTTTTCTTGAGTTTTTCATATTCTACAACCTTCAGTATGCAACTAATACAGTGACTAGTGACCAGTCAGTATTAGGAAAATAACAGCCTTATAAATCCTTATAAGACCCTCAATACCAGTATTTCAGGACTTCACCTCAGTAGCATGCTGTATATATTTTGCCATATGTTTTGGCAGGGAAAACCCCTCCAGTTTGGTAGTGAAACCAGCAGGCAGCTTTTACTCCACTATTTTGACTACAAATTGCAGGATGCCACACAGATATTTTTGCCAGATGTCCAAGCAAGCTAAATAAATAATTTTTGGACTTCAACAGTAACCACTAGGTTCAGGCAGTTTGGTAAATAACAGGCACTTATTCAACAGGACTCAGCAAGGAAGTGGAGGCTGAGCTTTGCTTTTCAGTCAGCCAGGTTCTGCAGAGGTATTCACAGGTACCTGTGGACACATCCCCACATACCTGTCTGTCTTCACATACAGATAACTACATGCAATATCATCCCACACAAAGCTAGTTTGAATACTCCAGGGTTTTGAGACCTCAACAAAACTCAGTTACAGTGAACAAGTATTTGATATTCTCCCAGAGAGAAGACTGCAAATTCTGGTGAGTCATTACCTATATTAGTTTATCAAGGCTATCACTCAAAAACACCTCATAGGCACAGCTGGCTAAAGGAGGAAAACATTTCAGCACATGAACTTACCTGTGCTGGTTTGCCCAATGCTTTTGATAATTGTTGGGTGAGCTTCCCTGCAAAAGATTCTGGAACTTTATCCTTGCTTATATTTGTGTTAACAATGAATTTAGGCACCTTTGGACCACGAGCAGGGGTTTTTTTTAAGCTCACCTTGTTCTCAGCTTTATTTCTCACTCACCCACAAGCTGGCCCAGCCCACTGTGCCAGTAAGCACCTCAGGAGCCTCTAAACAGTCAGTGACACCTTCAGCAGGTGCACTGACAGGGGTGGGAGTGTCTCAGGAGGGTGAATGTGCCCTCTGCAGGCCGCTAACACAGCCAGTGCCCTGGCCTGGAGGGAACCCAGCTTTGCCCTCTGGAAACCAAAGCACCCAAAATGAGCCCTCGTGTTTGGATACAGCCCAGTCTTTAAACCAGTGGAAAAGCAAGTGTTTCAGAGACTGAGTGCAGGTTGTAATGTACCTCTCTATGCAAGCCTAGTAATTGTTTTTTTAAAAATTGGATGAATAATTCAATTGTGAGGTCTGAAACTCTCTCTGTGGAATAGACCATAACAAAACCCCCCCGTGACACATGTTGTGCAGACCTGTCCTGAACCATGACTAAGTCACCACAAAGATTCCTTAAAATCAGTCTTGATTTTCCACTGTGATGATGCATTCTACATGCTCAGAGAAGACTTGTTTTCAACTTGCTCCTTTGTTGTGCAAATAGTTCCATAGCAGTCATAACTCCTGAGAGATAGGAAATCCACAGGCTTTCTGACATGAGCTGCTTTTATCCAGACTGGAGGGATGTGTGGCAGGGCTGGGATCAGTTCTCACTGCTGCCTGGAAGAGCCTTGCATGAGAGAAGGGATTCAAAGGGATCACATGGCATTTGGTAGGGGGTATTCACAGGGAGATGTGTGGGGAGAGCAGCTTGAAAATGCTGATGGGGATACAATAAATGGTTTGACCATCTCTCCATGTTAAAAGTGATGGGTGTCTTTGTGCCCAGTTGTTTCTGAGTTCTGAGCTTTTCTACTCACTCCATTTTCTCCAGGCTTTCTATAGCTTGCACTAAATGCTTGTATTGAATGGTGTAATTCAATTAAACACTTTTTAATTGTGAAAACTTCTGTATGAAGGTGCTGAAGCTGATTGTGTTCAGGGTCAGGTTGACTGGGCCTGAACAACCTGACCTAAATGGTGCCATCCCTGCCCATGGCAGGGGGGTGGAACCAGGTGATTTTTAAGGTTCTTTCCAACCCAATCCATTCTATGATTGTATGGTGTAAGTTGATTTTAAGTTAGTTCCTTCACTGTAGCACCCTTGCTGTAAAAAGTCAGCAAATAAAAAGTCAGGAGATGAAATGTCAGTGTTCATTTCCAGCCCACGTTTGTGGATTGTGTTTCCTGTATGCATTCTGAAAATAATGAAAACCCTAAAAAAACCCAGAAATAAAATCTGGTTTACAAAAAACCTTTTTGGAGTGTGTTTCCTAAGCCAAAGTGTTAAAAACAAACACAAGTGACACCTCCATCTGTAAGGAGAGGAGCTGTAGTTTGTAATATTGATTCATTTTTTCTTCAGTGGTTAGAGGAAAGCAGGTGGCATGACCCAAAGTGTTTAGTTACAAGCCATCCTATACTTGTTATTGCCCACTTGGAAAAACTTAGAGTATTTCCAATGAACTTCACAACTTATTTTTACTGTTGGGTACAATAATCAGTCGTTATTCCCAGCTTGCTTACATAGCAAGAAAAACATTTCCAAAACAAACACTTTCTTCTGTGAAAACATCTGATGTAATTCCCAGAAGTTGATGCACCAGGTTGAAAATCAGTTCCTTAGACACCAGAGATGCTCTCCAGAGTCTGCTTTATTTTATAGCAGCCATTTTGCTTCTTTTGCATACAAGAATATCTCAGTTTAGCAGGTCCTTCTCCCTGCCCAGAGTTACTAGGATGTTTTCCACTGAGATTTCCATTACATCTCCAGGGCTGTTGCTCAGCAAATATCACTTTCAATGCTTTTCTCTGTTGTCATGCTGAAACCTGAATTTCAGGTGTTGATTTTTAGTCTGTATCATATTGGGTCACCCTAAACCATGTATTTAGCTTTCCCTCTGCTGCCTGTCAGCCACACTTTAGACTTCTGTGCTTCCCCAGCCTCATGACTGTTGGTCATTGAGCCTTCTTAATCATTCTTCACCTTGGTTCATCTGAAAATATTTCACTTGTTCTTTTGTATTTGTGATACTCTTCTCTGAGCTGTTTGCTAGCAGGTTCCTGCTTATGAGGTACTTAGTGTTACTCTAGAATAATGAGTTTCATATCTATCTTCAAAAAGAAAAAACAAATGAGACAGAAGCTTGCAGTCTGTTTTTAATGTTTCCTTTTTAGTTCTATTGCAACATTATTTCCTGTCTTTTCTAAGAGATGCAAATTTCTTCTCTGAACATTCAGAGCTTGGTGCAATACGACTGTTCCTTAGGAAAGTTATTTTCAGTGACAGAGGTTTCTTTTTTCCCAAAGTTCAGCTTGTTGAATTCTGCTTTTATTTCCATGATTGATTTTCCCTTGGTCTCAGGAAGATACAGGTAGATGAAAATTGCTGATAAAACAAGGATTCCCAAAAAGATAAGGAAGCAGAGGGGTCCAAGGTTATCCTGCAGGCAGAAATGCAAGACAATGTAAGGAAAATAAGAAACTCATTTTGATTTCCCTGCCCTTTAGTGCAAGCCTGTGTCTTAGAAGTTCAAGGTGTGCTCCATGCACAGTCCAGAACAGGAGTTCCCACTGGCCATGTTGGACCTGAGTCCAATTGCTGCTCCTTGACAAGCCTGGGGAGTTTCTGAGCAGGTTTGGTGTTTGGACTGAGTGCTAAGCTTTGCATGTCATTGCAATTTATTGCTATTATTTTGCCTGGAAAGAGGGATCCTCTGGGAGTCACTTACAACAATTACTGGAAAAATCATCCCAAGTACAAAGAGTCCCATCCAGTTGATGCAGCCAACAATCAGAAAGGCTGATGGTCTGTATGACTGGCTGAAGATTTCAACCATCACAGATATGGTGGCTCCAGCTGAAAAAGCAAAGCCAAACACACACCAGGTTTATTTGTTTCCTTGCTTCTCCTGAAGCTCCTCCCAATGGCAGTGGCAGAGGGGACAGACAGGCAGAATAGGTCACCTGTTGGTAGGGGGCCTCTGCTATGAGGGTGAAAGGCCTTGATTCCATAAATGGAATCCAGCAGTTAATTTGGGTTCCTCTTGTATGTGCTGGAGTTGTTTTTCTGGTACCAGTGAATCTGTGCATATCCATATTGCACTGGCAGTTGTTACTGGGGCAGGTTTTATAAAACCAGCCTCCCTTTTAGCTCCTGTGGCCTCTTCCACCTGGAGCATGTTGGTAGGCATAAGCTTGACTTGTCAAGTTATTGAAGGTGATTACTTTAACATACCTGGCAATGCCTAGAATCCTGTTTTTAGCTGATTAATTTAGAAATGGTTTTGAATTTTCTATCTCACGCCCTCTGGAGAAGATGATACTGTTTTAAATTATTTAGATCATGTGGTCAGCAATAAAATTTGAGGTGTCTGCATCCTTTTCCTGTCTCCCACTTGTATGTGTCTGCCCTTCCCTCCTTTATTTCCAGAACTTTTTAGCAGGGCACTAGCCAGTTCTTCCTCTGCCAGTTGTGTTGCCAACCAATTCAACACCAAATTTCCTCCCAGCATAACCACTGATGTACTCACATGGTCCAATTCCAAAGAAGACAACAAACAGGAAGATCAAGATAACACTGAAGTAATGCATCCAGAAAAACTTATGCTAAAAAGTGAGAAACCAGTGATACCAAACCATTAGACACAGGACAGAATAGCAGAGCTCTGTACTTCCTGCCACTGGCTGAAGATTTTATACATCTCCTGCAAGTTAGGAGCAGAAAGGGGGCTGGGGAAGTGGCCAGGAGGCTGCTGCCTCTTTACCTGCAGTGACAGGGTCATGGTGAGCAGCGCCAGCACAGAGCACATCAGCAGGTATCCGCCCCAGAGCAGCACCTTCCGCCCAAAGCGGTCTATGAGGGTGCTCTGGAAAGCAGAAAACACAGCTCACCAACCCCAGGCCTCAAAGGAAATCATTCCTCCTCTCTCCATGTGGTCTGTGCAGAAGACTTGTCTAAATAATAGCCATAAATCAGTGTCATTTGACAGTCTCTTTGTTCCTAATGAATTTGATTAGTTTTTTCAAAACAAATTCATTATTAATTAAGCTGTATTTATTAGTCAGTCCTAAGCTGCTATTAGACAGTTCCCTCTCTTGCATGCTGGCATATGTCAAATTGTCCACACATATGTACACACAACTAATCCAGAACATCAGAAGATTATTATTTTGCAGAAAAAAGTAAGTCTAAAGATACACACTCATGCAAATAATTTGGGGGAAAAACTTCTTTGTATCCTGCCTGTGGTTTTGCAGAAGCAGGAAGATGTGGCTTAGGTTATGCAAAATTTCTCTGAGCCCAGTTATAAGAAAGGAAAGGCACAGTTGTTGACCACATTAAATTTTTCCTTCAAACTCAAATCTGAAAAGACTTACACACAGTATGGAGGACAAGCACTCACACAACCCAACTCCCAGGGACACGTATGGGATAAGGTATGCTTCAAACTTGGCTGTGTGGAATACTTCAAAAGAATAGAAGTAGATCTGAAAAATGCAAAGAGGAAATAAACCTGTGAAAAAAAAGGTGTTGCATTTGAGATACAATTCTAAGCTGGTTTAATAACATTGACTTTGAGAGGTTTGTAATGCTGCCTCTCTTGTCCTGGGGATGAAGAGAGCACTCAACTGCATTTATCCCACAGAGCTGCAGCGTGGTCATGACAATCACCAGAATGTAGAGCTGCCAGCGCAAGGATCGCTCTTTTAGCACTTCAAGGACACGCAAGGTTTTCGTGCTCGCCATTGCACCCTTCTCCTTCATAATGTCATCAATTTCTGCTTGGTGGTCTCCTTCCCCCCAGAGCTTCCTGATGGCTGCAGGGGAGAAGAGGGAAGTGGATTATCCTCCCAGGATAGCTCCATCAGGAGTGGTTGCATTCATGGGGGTTTCAGTTGTTGGTTTTTCTGAATCTGGACTGAAGGCACTTGAGATGGTAGTTCATGTTCAGACTCAGGTGTTTATTATTTCTTATCAGTAACACAGTCTCACTACTGTGAGTTCAGCAGCTTTTCATTAGAAGGCACAAAATGGCCAACAATCTCTTGGTACAAGGTCTTTTAAGACTAAACTATCCAATTAAGAGCTGACACCTGGATTATTTTCCCTTTTAACTCAATAACTGATCCCAGACTTTTCTGCCCAATTACAAAATGCCACCCAAACCCATGGAGAAGAAGAAAGAAGAAGCATGAAGAAGAAACCCAGGACAACACCCTGTGCCCTCCATCTTGCTTCCATCCACAACATACAAAAAATCCCAAAACCTCAATTTCTCACCTACACTATTCTCTATGATCTATTTCACACTTTTGTGGGTTCTTGTCTATCTTGAAGTTTAGGAAACTTTCTCCATGAGTGAGGGTCAAAGTCAGTGCTCCCCTGGGGGTCAGGGCACCCCAGAGCAGACAGAGAAATATTCCCAGAGCCCTGGGTTTCCACATGCATTAAACCCTTTAGGCTCACTGTCCATTGGAGTAGGTGCTGGTGCTGCTTCTGCCATCTGGTTGCTGCAGGGGCAGTGAGCAATTTGAAGGATTTTGTCTCTCTGGTTGTCAGTATAGCACAGCTTTTTAATGTGGAGTTTACTTAACTGTAAACAAAGTAAACATTTAAGTACTTTTTCTTTAACAATACAAAAAAGGACAGCTGCCTGAAGCATTTCCTTTAAAGAAATAAAGCAGTGTCCAGCAAGGTGGGAAATGTTAGATGTGCTGATATACATCTGTTTCTTGTCTCTGTGGACTGAGTGAGGCTGAGAGAGACCCAGGCTGGCACAGACACTGCCAGGGGTACCTCAGCTCTTGTCAGTGGTTGTCTGTGGTTGTCTGAAGCTGCCTGTGCTCCATGGCACTGCACTGTGCAGCACAGCTCTGCCCTGCCTCCTCTGCTGCAGAGGCTCTCCCTGTGACACAGCAGATGAAGGGAAGTAAGTGAGGAAAGCAGACACTCTACCTTTCCTGCAGGCTTCCTCATTACCCTTCTGTATCAGGAGGTAGGATGGTGAATCAGGGAAAAATGGGAGGGTAACCAGTTGAACCAATGCTGAAAGTCCACTAGATGCTAACAACCATGGCCACAAAGCTTCGCTTCCTAAAATCTCCCTGGAAAGTGTATGTGAAACAAAATTATGCTGAAAGAATGGAATGCATGTTCAGAAAATTTTTCTGAGTGATAAAGATTGCTCAGATTCCATTCAAGGGTTCAGTGGAGTTAACCCCTGAATTTTAATTAGGCAGATTTCACATATTTGGCTATTTTTGTTTCTGACAATTTATTTTAAAGGAATTATCCGATATTTTGAAAATCTTTCTGAATATTGTTAGAACCCAGTATAATGTCTAGAGAGCTGATGAGACTGATTTGACCACTGCTTGGCCACAAGAGCCAAACATTTGCTAAGACTTTTTATGTAAGAACAAGGAATTTTGAAGGGGAAGGCTCCTAGTAGAAAGAGTGTGGAAATAATAAGAAATCAGATTATGAGTAAATAATTTTCTGCCTTCTATATTTAAAACTATATTTCCCTCAAATACAATCAATATCTTTCTTCTGGCACAAGCTAAGGCATGTTTTGGGGAGGAGGAGAGTGTTTCTCAGTCACTGACTAGGTGAGAGGATAAATTAGAGAAACATTTCTACTTTTAGAGTAACCTGATAGAAAAATTGGAGAATTTACCGTAGTCCAACAACCTGTCCTGTGAGCTTGCCCAGGGTCAGAAAAACAGCAACAGTGGCGTTGGTAAACCCACGCAACTTCTTGGGTGAAATCTCTCCTACATACTGAGGATGTATATTGAGAGAAAAACCTTGAACATACAAGAGGATAAATAACAGTTTAAATATTTAGAAAATATTCACTTTTTGACCATCCTCTCTTACATTGTTTCCATTCACTCTGCTATTTAGATTACAATTTCTTGCAAAAGAGATGATACTTTCACTTTTATTGAGTGCCTGGTTTTGTTTGCTTTATAAACCATTCTTCAAGGGTGGCTGTAGAGACAAGCCCAGGACAGCAGGTCAGAGCCTGCAGCCTTGCAGGCCACAGTGACATACCTGCACCAATGCCATAGAGAAAGCGCCCAACCAGAATCATCTCAAAGGATTTGGCTGTTTTACTCAGGGCCATGAAAAGTGCAGCTACCAACATGATCAGGTTGGTGAACATTTGGCACTTTTTCCTGAAAAAAAAAAAAAAAAAGAAAAAAAGACCTTGAGAATTTAGAGTGAGATTTAGTGAGAACCTCTTGTACTCTTTTGACTAATCTTGCTGTGACAGGAAGCATGGTACATGCTGTTTTGATAAATGGCTGAAATAATTTCAACTTAGGATAGTCAAAATGTTTCTTTAAAATTTTAGGATCTTTTAGATTTGAATTAATAATTTTTTTTTTAGGTTAGAGTTTAAACAGCTTGTCAGTATTTCCACAGTACAAGTAGGGAAAAAGATGGAAAGAGTGGCCCAGTTTGTCACCAAGATTTTTAAATGGCTATAAGTCTTCATAAAATGTCAGGTTGTTCCCCAGAAATAGTCTGAGTCCACGGGTCCCATTCTAGAATGGCTCATCCTAATGACACCCTTGGCTAAATGGGGTCTCTGAGATGGCAGACAGAGTTTTTTAGAGGCATAATTCATTTCAAAAGTCACCCTGTGAGAATCACAGGCCGGTGTGTTCACCACCCTGGTGTCTCAGGCTCCAAGTCTTTTGCACTCAGATGTTTTGCTGTGACACTTGTTAGACAAGAGCCCCCTTGCACACACTGAGGATCACAGAGACTCTGTTTTTAGGCTGTGATCCAGCAATTGGGCTGCCACATGTTAAATAACCCATGGGAGAGGTGCAGGATCCTGCTTCCAGCCTTGGGAGACTCTCAGCCTGTGGGATGAGGCAGTGTCCCACAAGAAATTTCTTGGGGGCACTTACCTGTTAGGAAAGAACACAATTGCAGGCAGGTTAAGATGGTTTGTTGAGACCCAAATGAGGGGCCCCTGGATCAGTGTGTTGTGGAGCAGATCTTTAAGTGGGTCACACCAAGAAGATATGTTTGCCAATTTCTCTGCAAATGAAATTAGTGGTGTTACACACAAGGCACCGAGAACAGACCAGACTGGTGAGGAATCCTTCCTTTGTCCAGTGGCAAAGACAGTTTGGAGCTAGCTTTCAGTAAAATGGATTGTCAAGAACAGAGATGTCTCTTGGACAGTTGTTTTGGTGCTGATTATATCTTTAGAGTGAAATTATAAGCAATTTTTTTTCTCCTCTCTCCATATTTTCACTAGAGTAGATCTGAATATTTAATGTAATGTCACCACCCCACAATGAGTGCATTTAAATGGAAATCTGACTCTTTGTCACATAAGGATATTTTCCAGGTGTTTGAGCAACTGCATATAGAGTGTTACAACACAAGATACACAGCTCCTCCACTGTAGTTTGTAAAGCTTGGGAGATCTTTATGAGAATGATAGGGGACCTTGGAGAGAATGTGACCCTGTGCCCCTACTCCCAGAGGCACTGATCTGGTGATGTGCTGATGACTGGAGCCCTCACAGAGCACAGTTCCCTGGAGAGGGCAGATGAATAGGACATAAGGCTGCTTGGAAAAAGTGAATGAGCCAGGAAACCAAATCAATTGTCTTCAACAGGGCTGCTTCAACCAAAAAGAGAGGACTTATTTGTCCCTTTGGTATTTCCCTGTACTTTCTGACTGCTGAGCTGTTCCAAGGAGCACTTACTTCCTGTATTTTGTAGTCAGGTAGCCACAGCAGAGGCTTCCCAGGAATCCTCCTATCCCATAAACAGACACAATGAAGGACCACAGCAGCATGATTGTCTCAGGGTGGAGGGGAGAGCCATGTCGATCTATCCAGGTTTCATTAATAAACTTCCTGATGTGCTGAAAAGAAAATGAGATTTGTCTGGATAATGGGTATAATAAGATCCCTTCACATCTGGCTGTTGTACTTCAGATCAAGCCTGTGGCTCTCATATTAGACTAACTTTGAGACTTTTTTTAGTAAAACAAGTTCATTGAGATCACCCTGAAAATTCTTCAAGTCTGTATCAGTCAGGAAGCCTCCTGGTGAGCTGAGAGCTCATTTTGTGCCCTCCTTTGGAGGCTTGTACACTACATGGCAAGAGCTTATTTCAAACAGAAAATGCTATCCAGTTCTTTCAAGGAGGAAAAGTTCTCTACATGTGATGTTTCTGTCAGCCAAAGAAAAGGCCTAGACATATCAGCTGAGTGCTCAGTAAATTTGGGATTTATGGGAGAACAGAGGCTCTCACCTTTGTTTTTCAGCCTCAGAGAGATGGCTACTTACCACAGAAGGATAGTTGATGACAGAAATATGGAATCCATATGGGAAACTGCCCCCAATTCCCAGCACTAAGATCATTTGAAGTAGGCCCCGGAACTGAACCTGCAAAACAAAAATAAAATCTCCATCATTCACTACTCTAGTTTTGTGCAAGGCCAGAGACTTTGTAGCCACACTGGTCCTTCCTCTTTGTCCCCTTCAGATCCTTTTGAATTCAAACATTTTTCAAAATTCCTCTAATCTGCTGCCAAAGCACAACCATCAGCCACAGTTCCAGAGCAAATGGATGTAAGGTGATAATCTATCACTCTGCTTGCAAGAAGGAAAAGGAGTTTGAAAAGGTGCTCCTGATAGTACAACTCTCACTGTGTGTCTGCAACAGCTGACAGCTTGGCTGGATAAATGTGTCAGACCTGGGCATGGGGAATCATTTTCCCTGTGTGCCATGGACAGCAACCAATGTACACCAAACCATAATGTTTGATGATACATATCACTTCTTCCCTTTTAAAGGTTATGGAAACTCCTGATGGATTATATTAATTATTTTTGATGAAGTGAAGAAAGTAATTTATTTAAAAGTTTATGTCATGATTTCTTAGCCTTTTGCTGTACCACTACTATATTCATTATTTTGGGAAGTAATCAGAGTGCTTAATATTTAGTATTGTTTTCAGTAATTTAGAAGACAAAGTAAAGTATCATAGTCAGTGCTGGAAGAGCCAGAGCTGTTGTTAAATTTTCATTTCATCTCATTTCATTTCATTTCATTTCATTTCATTTCATTTCATTTCATTTCAATTTCGTTTTATCTTGTTACATAGAAAGACAATACAACAGGATCTTCATGACCCTAAGCCCCATGTGATGTTTAAACACAGAAAGGAAAAGTGGTGTCTGTAACAAAGGAATTTAAAATCTTTAAGGAACCTGAATCTCTAGTATAATGTTCTCTTTGTCTTTTGTGAGCCAGAGGCCAGAGGAGATGTGAGCAGGTACTCACCAGGTTGGAGAGGAAGGCAGCCATCTCCTATGAATGAGCCAGTGCCTGCTGCTCACTGCTGGTACCTGCCAAAGGAGCCAAATGCTCACATGAGCCAGCAGCAGTGTCACTCAACTAGTCCCATGTTACAGAAGTTAAATTTTACTTCAGAGGGTTTTGAGTTAATTGCACGTGTTCCAGCTGTTGTACAAAGTTTAGGATTGCTGGATTAAATATTTCAACCAACGCTTATGTGTAGCCCAAGTAAACAGGATGGTGTCCCTTGCAGGACCTGGGTACTTCATGGACTCTGTCTTCTGCTAGGGGGCCAGGGGACTGAGAAAACAATCTTAAACAGGATTCCCACCATCATAACCTGCTCAGTTTTCAATATAAGTGAGACACTTAGAGACAGAGTTCTCTGTTGGGAACCTTAGCCGGGGCTTGGGCAGTGAACTCCAGGACTTTGGCATGTCACAGGAAAGAGCTGTCCTCTCTGAAGAGCTGTCCTCTCTCCAGGTGACAGCAACTGGAGCACATCGTGACTTAATCATTACTGGAAGGAACTGAACTACTCCATGATTTTGAAATGGGGAGCAAACTTAACAATTCTACACTGGTACACCAGGCTTGACCAGCCAAATGTTTAGTAGATGATTTTTCTTTGCTAGTAGTGAGAAAGATTCATCCTGCACAGTTTTGTCTGGCATTTCCACTAGCCAGTGTACCTATTTCTGCATCTGCCATGAAAAATGAGGTTGTTTTGAGGCTGTTTTGTGACCTCCACACCTGGATTGATATCTGTTTCTTCTGAGAGAAAATTCTCAGGCTTTAACTTCAGTTATTTCACAATTAAGAGGGTCTTGAATGTATTCAGTTGGTACATGGCTTAGTCGTCACTTCCCATTTACACTTCAGTTGAAGGAGAGGATGAAGAAAATCATAAAGAGCTTAGTTGATGCCAGCAGTCATATTTACTAGAAAATATTTCATATGCAAAGCATATTCCTGGATTCCCTAGCTAACGTTTGAAATGTAGTGTATGGCACCACCCAGCCATTTCTCCTGCCACTCTCAGGCCTCGTCATGGCCTTGACTTTGCTGTTGATTTGTGCTGAGAGTTCATGGAGGAATTTTCTTTCAGTTGAGGTTCTCTAGCAGATCAGCTGTTGTTAGAGTGCAAATGAGACTGTCCCTTTGATGCTAAGAATTAATTTCCTTTTCTGTAAAATTACACAAAGTTGAAACCACATGCTGTGCATCTGACTAAGGGATAAAATTCTATGTTCGCTCCTGCTATCTGCCTTGCTCAGATGATATTGGGGGGACAAAAACAGGCAAGAACAGGTAGATTTCAGCATGGGGCACTCCTTCTCAAATGCAGCCTGCTACATCTATTTTCTAATGTTTTACTTCACCCACTTCTACTTGGTGTATTTCTACATATTGGAACTTACACTTTTTGCTCTCAGACTTTAATTTAGAATTCCTACTTTGGGTAGATTGAATCTTCCTCTCATGACTTTCTTCCTGTGTAATGTCTTTTGCATTTATGGTGATCAGTGACTGTACTTCTTGTGTACTTCTGAGACTCCCTTTATTAGATATGCAGTTCCATAACACCTTACAGACATCCTTTAGTCAGACTTGTGCTCAGGACAGTAAATCCCACAGCATCAGGTCATTTAGCCATTTATTGTGCAGTTTTACACACACATATCCTAAGCTGTGCTAAGCTTTCCTTAGTACAGATCCATATTTTTTGTGTCCAGCTGACTGAAGTTCCCAGATACATGTTTTAAGTTTTTATATCTGCCTCCATTAGTATTTGAGACATATCTCACCTGTCAGCTGATTCTCTGTGCATGCAGTGTCCCTGAATTACTGTCCCCTTTGTCCCTGTGCCCTCCCACGTATATTTGAGCCATTCCTTGGGCTGTTTCATCCCTTGACCTCACTGTCCCCCTCACTGTGTCCCCCAGGACACAGCTCCTGCTCCACTGAGCACAGGCCAAGGCTGACCTGTGCTTCACATGGCTGTTCCACTCCATTGCCACAGCAATGTTCCATAGGGCATGGCTGGCTTCCTGGGGAGCATCCTGGGGGGAAGGCTTTCCTAAATGGCTCCTAATGAATAACTGAGACAGAGAAGTGACTCACTGGGGAATCTGTCAGCTGTGCTACACACTGCCACTCTGCTCTTCTCTCCACAGATTTCAGGGATTGTTGTAATGGGATGGTGTTTCCAGAATGACTGGTAGAGAAGAAAGAATTCTGTTTTGCAAAAAGTTGATATTTCTTATCTATATTGGTAGATGTGTCCAGGTGACTGGTTAATCACATTACATGTATATGGATCACTACAAAGTTATTGAGTTTTCTGACTTTAGGACACTTCATGTTTTGTAAATACACAGTTTTATTTATGTAGTTATATTTAATGAGATGTCTGAAGTGTCACTCAGTACTAAAGACAGGAATAATGAAAAACCCCAGTCACGGAAGGTTAGGCACACCAACAACTTTTCCTAATCAACTTCCCCTGAGGAGATCATGATGTGGGGAAAGAAATGTTTGTGGAGGCCAGAAGTTTTATTACAAGGCAATCTGCCATTTTTATTATGGTTACCATTTGCAATTAAAAATAAGCAGCAGTTAAGATGAACAACTGAATTCTTAATTTGAATAACCTTTTTTGAGTTGAAGGAAATATGCCAGTCAAAGCAACAGCAGAGGTAAAACCACTTATTTTACTGTGCAAATCTAGAGTTTGGACTTTAAATTGTATTAAGGCTTCAGAGGAAGCCTTAGCTTTGTTCATAGTATTGTTTTGCTCCTACAACCATGTGAGGCTCTCATTAACAGAGAGAAACACACAGAATGTTAGACACCTTCTAAAGAAAAGAAAAGTTCCATGGGTCTGTGTATTTCAAAAAAAGTTTCTGATTCAATCCATTCCAGTCTGAGGAGGTTCTTCTGGAGTAAACAGGTTCCAGGTAGGCAAAAGTCACAGGAAGAAAATAGCAGTTCAGCTGCTGTGGGATTCACAGCCCTTGAGATATCTGTGGGAATTCTGCTCCTGGAGGAGCTGCAGACTTGGGATGACAGCAGTGATGGGCAGGAGAGCACAGAGTATCTAAAATGGGTGCTGGGGGTTTGTGGAGGCTGGACTCTCTCCATCAGTCCTTTTAGCTCTATTGCTGCTGAAAGGCAATCTGGAAAGGTTGAAGCCTGTCAAACAAGACACCACACAAGGACAACATGGCACCAGGCATGGGAACCTGGCAAGGTTTGGTTATTCAGTTGAATCTAGAGAAACAAAGAATTTATCTCCTATTCCACTAAATTTTTTCTTTAATCTGTTATGGATTGAACACTAGCCAGAGATAGCAAGCCAAGAACTTCACTGTTCCCATTTCAGCACTGTAAAAACATACTCAGAAATCAGAGAGAGAGAGGATCACAGGTCTTTCCTTTCTCTGTGGTCAGCAGAGTGTTTATAAATTCTACATGTGTAGTCTCAGTGTGTATTAGTTGTTCTGTTAAGAAGAGCTTTACACATCAGCACGTTAAGCCAAAATGCTCATGATTCACACAAGCCTGTCCTGTTAATATCAGCCCTTAGCACTTTTCAGAGCTGCCCAGAGTGGAGTGCTTGAGTAAGAAGCTGGTTTGGCAAAATGGGAACCTTGTGAGTGACAGATAGGAAAGCTGACAGTCCATTTGGAGCAACTTGTTAGTCAGAAAATGGCAAATGTCTTTTTTTCCCCTACTTTTAAACAAAAACCTGATTCCCCCTCATGGTCAGTTAAAGCCTGGTGCAGAAGGTATAATCCTCTGTGACATGATTTGGAGTTGCTGGAATGTGCTTGTTTTTAAAGTTTAGCTTATTGAATTCTTCTGTGATTTCCATGATTGACTTCCCTTTGGTTTCTGGAAGGAACAGGTGGATAATCATCCCTGAAGTGAAAAGTACCACCATAAAGATGAGGAAGCAGAAGTGCTTCAATCTTTCCTGCAGGGAAGAACAAAGTGAGAAAGAAAGCAGGATTAGCATATCTTTGCTTTAGTCACTTTCTTGGCACTTTTTTTCTATTTGGGTCCCACCATGCCTTCAGTTTTGGCTTTTCCATCTTTCAGATCCTGCCCTGCATTAGTGTGTAACTCTGCACTGAGTTTGCTCTCCTCACAGAACCAAGGTCACCAACACAGCCTCAGGCTCAAAAAGTACAAACAAAAGGGAATGGGGTGGAGGAAATCGAGGGAATGTGGCTCCATTACCTGCAGCTGTAATTGGACAATTCACCTCTGAATGCAGATAGACTGCCACTGTGATATTTCTGAAAAACTCCTTGCCCAGGATTTTCTCCTGGGAAGCCGAGAAGCCTCAGAGAGGAATGGAAACAACAATTATCTGATTGCTGCTCCTGTGTTTGGCTGCTTTGGAATGTGGCTTGGACACTGTTTGCCAACAGGTGAATGTTTGATTGGTTCCATGTGAATTGTTTTTTCTTAATGGCCAATCACAGCCAGCTGTGTCAGACTCTGAGTTGGTCATGAGTTTTTATTATTCATTCTTCTTAAGCCTTCTGATCTATCCTTTCTCTTTCTTTAGTATAGTTTTAGTACAGCATTCTTTAATATCATAAAATAATAAATCAGCCTTCTGAGAACACGGAGTCAGATTCTCATCTCTCACCTCGCCCTGGGGACCCTCACAAAGACCACAACAGACCAAAGTTAAATCTGAGAAACTCGTGACCATTGTCCACCTTGGGTGCAGCCTCTGTGAGACTTTTGCAGTGCCCAAGGTGCATCCTTTGAAAGCCTTTAAGAAATACCAACTTTATTCTTTTAGCTCTGTTCCAGGTAGCCTCTCAAAGGCATCCCCCAAAGTATTTTGAATTTGATAAGGAATTCTTTCCATTGACAAATATTTCAGTCTGAATGACTATCTTGGGCAAATCAGGGCCCTTAGGTTGCAAAAGTGGACATGGGAGATGTGAAAAATGCATATTTTATGATTGGCTTTTAGGAACTATTAAAATGAATATTACATGTGCTAAGTTAGAAAGTGATGCTGTATTGATTTTCTTAAGTAGTGTGTTAAATATAGTTTAGGTTATAACATAATGTTAAAATAGAAGCTATGCTATGTAAGGTCCTTTTTTAAAGAGAGGACTGCACTGAGATAGCAGCCACAGGGCACCTCAACCTGTCAGAGAAAGAGAATTTATTGCTCTCTTATCGAGTTCTTCCCGCCTTGTTCAGCCCTGAAGAGCCTCAGGATTCAGAGGAAGGAGCTGACACTGCCCAGACAGAATCCTGTGTGTGAATGGAATTTATGGATCCTGTGTGAGGTGTATGAATGTGCAGCAGGCTGTTGCTTTTAAGGGTTAATCCTCTGTTAACGTGGGGCCTTTTTCGGGCTTATTTTGCCCAGAAAGAGGAACCTGAACTGTCTGCAACTCTTTGTTTTTATTGTCTCCTATTGTCCTAAATCCTAATTGTCCAAATTTTTATTACTCTAATTATATTGCTATTTTTATAACTACTTTATTACTATTAAACTTGTAAAGTTTTAGAAACAAGTGACTGCTGTGTGTCACGGCAGAGCAGGTGCCGAGAGCGCTGCGGGCTGAGGCGGCGCTGTCAGCGCTCACTCACCACAATGAACGGGAACGTGGTGCCGATCACAAACACCCCCAGCCAGTTCAGAACGGCGCTGATCACAAAGGCAGGGGGTCTGCAGGACAGCTTGAAAATTTCAACCCTGGTGGAAACCGTGGCACCACCTGGAAGGAAAGAAGAACAAGAATTGTTTCTTGTTTGGATTCCACGTTTGGATTGGGTGCTGCTGTTACACAGTCAGCTGATAGATGCTGCTATAATGGACTGCCGTGAGTGCCAGAATTGCACAGTGGCATTGAGCATGCTGCTCTTTGTTACAAAAGAAAACCTTTGTGGCATCTAAAAAACTGCTAGGCATCAGTTTATGAAAGTGGTAAAAGACTCAAATAAATTTTTGGGGACATCCAAGAATTAAGTAGTTGAGAAAGCCTGACACCATCTCATGAAAGAAGGTGTGTCAGGATGGAATGACAATTACTATTGATAAAATGAATTTTCAGTATGATTCTGCTAGATTACCAATGAGTGAGCTTCCCAGATTGACTTCCTGGGCATTTGAGTTATGTTTTGAAGTCACAAGATTTCAACTGTTTTGAGTTACAAAAAGAATTCAACCCTGCCATATGGGAAGGCAAATATTTTAAAAATTATTAGCCTTTATAAAATAAAATTTAATGAGTAGCAGGCAGTAAATGCTAGGAAAAAATTATTCCAAAGGAGGTCTTCTCCACTGCTGTTTGTGTGGGATAAGACATAACATTATACAACACTGAATTTAAAACAACTCTTGCTTTTCTTTTTATCTTTTTTTTCCCCCTAGCATTAAAAAAAACCAAATCTTTTACCCATCTGCTTTTGCTCTATTTTTGCTGTATTTTTCCAGTGTGCTCCTTTCCTCTTTTTAGCAAAACTCAAACCTGATGGTATTGAATTTTATGTCCAATGAATAATTGGACCCACAATGTCTAAATGACTGCAAAATTATGTTAAATGAATTTACTTATGCTAAATATTCTGCAATATAAGGCAGTATTTTCCTAACCCTATCAATAAGCTCACATGACTCAATTCCTTTCTTTCATTTTTGATTGAGAACTTACCTGGCCCAACAGCAAAGACAACTGTAAACAGGATAATGAGAGCAAGGCTGCAGTATGGCATCCAGAAGTACCAGTCCTGGGGAAAAAGCCATAACAAACTTCTGGTTAAAAACTGTTAACAGCCCTAGGTGAGGAGTGCTCCTGCTTTTCCAACACTGTCACCTCAAGAAAGAAATATGCAGTGTGTGGGAACTGAGAGCTGTGAGTGCTTTACTCTGTGGGTGGAGCAGCTCAGGTCTTTGTTAGGTGAGCAGACAGGTCTGCCAGGGCAGAGCAGCTGCAAATCTAGGGAGGCTTCCATTAAATGAAGGCTGAAGAGTTCTTTTGCACCCTGTCCTTTATTTTTGACCTCATAGTGCTTCCTCTGCTCCCTGGGGATATGAGAAGACAAATCACATCTTTCTTAATTTTTGTTAAGTTATGGATTTAAAAACTGGTACTGAAAAGCAATTTTTATGCATCTTAATCAAGGAGAAATGAGACACGATGCTTTAGGAAAAAAAGATTTCTCTCTCCTATGAGAGCTTTCATGAATGAAACAAAACCAGAAGTCTGCTGCCACCTTGCTTCCAGATCAATTTTGCAGTGTATCTACAGAGCAGCTCTGGTAACACAGGTGATTTGCTTCTGAAAAAGCTACAGCAGTGACACAGAGGTATCACTGTTTGAGAGGTGAACTGGTCTCCAGTCTGTGAACAGAGAGCACCTTCCCACAATTATCTGCAGCAAAGTTCAGTTTCAAATTAACTGATGCCAAAGGTCTGGGTTTTTGCTGTTACTTGTTAAAACCAGCATGAACAGAAAGGGCCTTTTTCCTACAACTGCCTTGTGGTCTGTGCTGGCTGGGGTTTGGTGTTTGCAGTCTGATGAAGTCAGGAACCACTCTCCCAGTGGTTTGTGTGTTCCTTGCTAAGGTCATGGGTCATGTTGGAAGGAAGGCAGGAGTACAAGAGACTACTGGCTAAGAGAGAGTTTAATCCTCATATAGACCAGCTTGATCTAAGCCTCACTTTCCTTTCTCAGTAGTGTGGTCCTGCCAGAGAGCTTTAGATCAGAAATAGAATAGACAGAGCGATCTGCTGTGAGCAGAATTTCCTTACCTGCAGGGACAGAGTCACAGTGATAGCAGCTAGCAGTGAACCCATGATCCAGTAGCCTCCTCTTAGGAGCACTTTCCTGCCCAGCCTCTCAATGATGGAGCTCTGAAGGACAGAAATCACATCAGGGTCAGTGCTGGAGAGCAAAGTGTGCCCCACTCCCCTGGTAATGGGACTTACACAGACTACAGCAGCTACGAGTTCAGAGAGTCCAATTGAGAGGGTCATGTAGGAGGCCATTTTTTCATCAAAGCCAGCTGCCTGGAGGACTTCAAAAGTATAAAAATAAATCTGGAAAAAAAAAATCAAACAATAAGAGAAGAAAATAATTCATTTCTTATCCAAACTTATATGACACTGCCCTAGATATGAGCTGCTAATCAGGGAGCATGCAGCTCAGCTCTGGAATTCTGTACTCTTTTTTGGTAGTATTCAGTCTGTCAGCAGGCAAAAATATTATAAAGCATTATATAATTAATTCATTAATGAATTTAATAAAAGATAAAATGCTGGGATAATTTGATCTCCAGCTCCTACAATGCAATTAGGTTGGCAGACTCCTGATTCAGGTGCTTTCAGAAACAGCCAGGTATATTTTGTTTTCAGTGCCCATCCGAAACCATCACTGTAGGATATTCCCAAGAAAGAAGAGTGTGGGTTATGGAGTCATGAGGGGTTAAACCAAACATCTTTTCAAGTATCTCTGCTAGTGTTTAGAAATATGCTGAGGTGATAAAGATTCCAGTTTAAGCTGTGTTAGATCCAGCTGTGCATTTCCTTTACAGATGCTGCTACAGCATGGGGTTAGAGGTAGGAGGGTCATGCAAAGCTGTGACTTCAGAAGGACCCCAGAAAAGCAGTGCTGTGAGGAGGAGCAGAGCTGCAGAAGCTGCAGAACAGGGAGCATGCTAGCTGTTAGCTTTGAGGGCAGAGTGAGCAGCCTGCCATCCCAACATCTCAGGGCGCTAGGAGCCAGGGGACAAACAGCAGCAGTTGCAGTGAGCAGTCACATAAAAATCCAGATTTGGCCAGCAGAGAATGGGCTCACTCCTAAGAGTGAGCTCTGGAGCTCTGCAATGGCTCCCAAAGGTGGCTGCTCAGTGAGCCTGACTACAGAGGCAGGGAACTCCAGCAAGGACCGAGAGCTGGCCAGAGGGATGTCACACAGCCCAGCCCAGCTCTGTGGCTGCTGCTGTCCTGGAGAAGGGCTGGCAGACAGCAAGGTTTGGGCTGAGAAGCCTGAGAAAAATGGAGGGAGCTCCTGTGAGCTGGGACATCTTGGGACTTGAAGGGGGAAATGCACTCAACTGCATTGATGCCACATAGCTGAATTGTGGCGGTCAGGGTAACTATCATGTACAGCTGCCAACGGAAAGCTGGTTCTTTCACTAGTTCCAGGACACTCAAGATCTTGGTGTTTTTCATTGTTGCTTTCTCTTTCATGATGTCATCAATCTCTGCTTGGTGTTGGCCTTCACCCCAAAGCTGCCTTATGGCTGTGAAGAAGGAGAGCGAGACCTGCCATGTTAATTCGTCTCTGTTGATTGCCTGAGGAGGTTTCTGAGCAGGGATACAAGTGTCTGGCAGCCCTGAGGAGGTTTCTGAGCAGGGATACAAGTGTCTGGCAGCCCTGAGGAGGTTTTTGAGCAGTGATACAAGTGTCTGGCAGCCTGGTGTGCCACGCTGAGGCTGTGCTGAGGGGCAGAGGTGTCTTACAGGGTGTTCCAGAGCCCTGATCCCCTCCTGCTCAGTGGGACAGAGGGGCCTGGTGGGGTGCACAGGGGCTCCCTCCCTGCCCATAGGGCCACTGTTCTGCCTTCCTCCTTCTCTCAGGGTGTGAGCAGGGTACACAGCCAATACCCAGAGCTAAGGGGTGCCCAGTGGAGCCCTGCAGTACAAACAGCTATTTTTCATTTATATTTAGCATTAATCATCAGACTGACAGTGCAGCTGGTGTCAGATGAATGTGAAAGGTTTTGTAACACAGAGCTGTAGAGGGAAGTAGTTTTGTGCTCTATGTGGGGACTACAACAATAATGGACTCAGTAGGTGTTCACAGAGCCACGTGGGAAATGAGCAGGGAGAAACTTTGTTCTATTTATTTCTTTTGATATGGGGAAAGCAAACATCACAAAAGGATTCTAAGTCAAGTGAGGAACAGGAACCTGAAGCCCTCAGTTACCTTTTTTGCAGCCTTCCTGGTCTCCTTTCTGCATGAGGAGATAGGGTGGGGACTCTGGGAAGAAGGGGAGTGTGACCAGCTGGACCAGTGCTGGGAGGCCACAGGAGGCCATCAGCAGGGGCCACAGTGTCTGGCTGCCCAGCAGCTCCCTGGCAGGGAGAAAATGTGTGTTAGAGTTCATGGCATCAGCTTTGAGGAGAGAAAGGAAGGCATGGGAAAGCAGAGGGAGGAGCAAAAGGTGGAAGGGATCCAGAAATGAATTGTGTGGGTAATCAATTGCATTATACCTTTGTCCTGAAATTTGCCCTATGGCTTTTCCCAATGTCCAAAAGAAGGAGGAAGTAGAGTTTGCAAATCCACGGAGCTTCCTAGGGGAAATTTCTCCAACATATTGGTGATGGAGGGGAACACAAAGACCTTGAGGTGAAGAGGGAATTATGGGAGAGAAGAAAACAGACATAACCATTGGAAATCCAGTTATATCCACTGGATGTAAATAATTGAGTATGACAGAACACAGCTGATTCTGCCACATAACTCACATCTGAGACTTTCAGTACTAGATTTTTTTTAACTCTTTCTACAAAAGTGTTGGTCCTCTTTGCAGAGTGCAGTTCCCTGATCTTAAGAAAAGTACAATTTTCCCTTTGAAATGTAGGTGTAGCCTCATCATAAGCTCTCCTGTGAGCCTTAGCATGTTTTAAAGAACACAGGGTATGCAAGTGCTGAATAATTAAACATTTTTTAGCAGTATTTAATATGCTTGTAGTTAACCCACATAATCTCAACCTTTTCTGACATAATGCTTTTGAAGAGCTGTATGGTAGGCTCATGGCAAATTATCACATATAGTGCTAGAGTCAATGTTGATTTGTATGTGGTTTAGGTGGAGACATGAGTATTTTTCTACTATCCAGCAAGAATTTTTATGATTTCAGGCAGAGTTGATGTTTCCAGTTATATTTATTAACTCAGACATGCTAAATACTAGTCTGGGAATAGAAGCTTTTTCCTGATATGGTGGTCACAGCCCCTTTTATCTGTTTCAAATACAACATGTTCTTCTCTTGGCTGTATGTGATGGCAAAGCAATCTCTGATTGCAGTCTCTTTAACAAAAATCAGGTTTTTGAATGGGGCATGATGTAGGTTCTAGAACAGAGCAAGGACACTGTTGGTAAGCTGTTCTCAAATTACAACCACAGCTCTTACACGCATCTCTTTGTCAGAGAAGCAATATACAAAATCTGGTTATTTGAAAAATAGGCATTAACTTTTAAGTTACCTCTTTAATAAGTGCAAAGTGTCATCCCTGTGAATATGCAAACAATAGAAAGGCAAGTTTTGTGCAGGGAAAAATACAAAAAACTACTGATAACAGCACAGGATGTTTTTACTGCCTGTAGTTTACTTCCCAGGAGTGATTTTGCTTTATTAAGCCCAGATCTTTGCACTAACCTCAAGGACTTACTACTTGGAATACTCCTCCTTGTGAAAATACTAGCTTTAAACTGTATAATTTCAGTACTTCTAGCTGAATTTAAGAAAATATTATACATGTTTTTCCTTCAGAAAATCCCTTGTTTCATGAAGTATCAAAATATTTCTGACATCTCTGAATATTCATACACTTGGCAAAGCTGAATTTCATTTGGCATCAGTGAAATTGGTAATAATTATGCCTCTTTATTGCAGAGCATTTTAGAAAATCTTCTTACAAAAGATCACTGACTTCAACATTTTGTTTTCTTAGTGGAGGCTTATAATTTACTTTGAAAAAGATGTCAAATTTTGTGAGATTCAGCTGACCTGTGGGAGAAGTCACTCACCTGCACTTAGTCCACACATGAAGCGTCCAATTAGAATCATCTCAAAGGACTGGGATATTTTACTGCAGCCCATGACAGATGCTGCCACTATCATCAGCACATTGTTGCACAAGAGACATTTCTTTCTGTAAGAGCAAGAAAAATGAAAAGATTTTTTTGTGGCACTTCATGCCATGCAGGAAGTCTTGTCTGAAGTTGTCTTGATGGTTTTTTGAAATGACACATTTGTGGTCCAGACAAAATAAGCACTGGGTACTTTGGACTCATGGTGTGCCTTGGGAACACTTCTGGGGTGTGTAGCACAGAAAACTCTGAAAGCTTTTCTGCACTTGGACATCCACTGGGAAACACAATTTTGCAGCACCAAGAGGAATCTCGGTGCTTCTGTGTTTGAGTAGCACTTTGCAGAACCCATTCTGACTTCAGCCAGGAGCTGCCTTTCCCCATTGCTGAGATTACCCCAGCCTGAGGAGCTGTGCCTGGTGTGACAGGCTGGCAGCACAGCCCATGGCACAGGAAGCAGGAGAATCAGCTGCCACCACAGCTAAGCTGGCAGTGCTGCAGCCATCCCTGAGTCTAAAAGTCTGTCTCATTTATAACCCTAACTATCATTTCCTAAAGCTAAGAGTCAAGTGACACATTGTCTTTGAACATACATACTTGCCAAATTTGACAGTGAGGTATCTGCTTCCTGAGGAACCCAAGAGACCTCCTATGCCAAAGATGGACACAGTGATGGACCACAGGAACAGGAGGTGATCCTGCTGGATGGGATGGCCATAGCGCTCCAGCCAAGTCTCATTGATGAAAGCCTTAACGTGCTGAGACAGAAAAATCCAATCATTAACAGTGCCTGTGACAGCAGTGCAGGTGCTTTATCATATTTACAAAATGATTTTGTCACTTCAGCTGAAGTTACAATTTCACACAGGTTTAAAAGCGTGTATTAGCTATCAGACATAGTATAATAGAGTGTGCTATGCTCATTCTGCCATTAAAGTTCAATCTTTGGGACTTTTATCCTTGAAATCTGAGGAAGCAAGGCATGGACTGGTACTAAAGAATAGTGTGAACAGTACTACAAGTCCTGCACATGAGTTATGGGTTTTCTCTCACATATTTGCCAAGAATGCCACCTTACTCTGTGCCTGTTCAATGCAATTCCTAAATACTTTTTCACTCAGAAGTTAGTTCTCTGAAGCCAGAAAATAATGCTTTTCCACTAAGGTGATGTCTACAAAATAATGATGTCTTCCCTCTAGACTTCAGTGCCCTTAATGGAAGTTTTTCCTGTGATCAGTGCAGAGAAGCAGATTTTTCCTAGAGCGTGGCTCACTTGTTCTATTCTTCTGTGAGGATGGATAACTATAAAAACATCAACTGAAACCACTGAGGAAGGCACATGTGCTGTAAGATTTTAGGGGAGACAGATGCCACCCTAGTTAGTGTGTGGCTCCTGAGGAACACTTCTATTAACAACTTGCAGATCTCTCTTTTCTTCTGTTTGCAACACTTGGACGTGCCCTGCTCCTCATGACAGCATAGCATAGCAAATGGGAAATGAGAGGAGAATACTGGGATCAAACCCTTTCTGAATGCCAGAGCAGCAGCCTCAGGCAGCAGTGGAGACCCAGTGCTCTCATTAAGCACAGTGCCAGGTGCATCTTTGCCTACCTGAGACATGTAGGTGATGGTAGAAATTTGAAAGCCAATTTGGAATGTGCCACCAATGCCCAGGACAGTGATCATTCGAAAGAGCCCCTGGTACTGAACCTGCAGAAGTAGAACAAAATCTTCTTAAGGTTGTCCCCACATCAGGCTGTTCTCAAAATCTTTCATTCCCCAGAAACATCTCATTTGTTCCAGGGATTTTCAGGTAGCAATGTTCCCTCTGCTTGCCCTGGTGTGGGATGTACATCCTCCTGTGATTTCCCTACATCCAACTCAAGAAAGTGCAGCTTCCACAAACATCCTTGTCAAGGCACCATGGCTTCTAGATCCAGTCCTGTTCCCTGCCTCTCAAAACCTCTGCTGCCATGTCTTGCACTAAATAATTAAATGTATTTTAAAATGCACTTTTTTTTTAACCAGGTTAGCAAAGCAAATTATGTTTCTAGATAAGCAAATATTTTCCAGTTCAGGAAAACATTTAAGACACATTAATATATTGATAAAAATATGGTAAAGATGGATGGCAGAGCATATGAAGTGCTGTAATACCTCAAAATAGTGGGCAGAACCACTTCCAAGATGCTTGTGGTAAACAAGAGCCTTGTTCTTACCAAGACACCAGTTTTGTTTTCTTTGAAGCCCCAGCAGCACACAAAAATGTCCCAGATGTAAACACCCCACCAAGCACTTACCAGGTTTGAAAGGAAACCAGTCATCTCTGCCTGAGGGCTGGCTGTCCAGCTTGTGGTGTGTCTTTGTCATCACAGGCTTGTGTCTCTCTGTCTCCTGCCTGCTGCTACAGCACTGGGCATTTCAGGGCTTCAGGGATCAGAGTTAAATTTTTACTGTTTCATCTTCACTCACTTATATTTACTTCAACTGGCCAAAGTTAACACTGCCAGATTAAGTATTTCAGGAAATAATTACATCTAGTCCAGTCTCCAGGGGGAAAGTTTCAAAGCAGAGAAAATTAGCATCTGGGGAGCAGTGAGGGCTTTGGGAAGGGAAACAAGAAGAGTTCAGGCAAAACAATCCAAACAGTTTTCCAGGAACAGTGAAATGCTTTCCTTCTATGGTATAGACTGGTGTGTGTATTTGCCATAGTCTGCAGAAAACAAAAAGCAGCTGGTACAAGGTTTAGCTGCTGTTATTTATTAATAAGTAAAGTATGTAATTCTTTGATAAAGTAAATATGATCATTAGAAGGCAAATAGGCAAATTACAGAGCCTAATTTTTCTGTTCTGGCCTTACAAATCAGTTAGACTGTGCTGAAGAGGGGTATTTGTTGTCTGGTGGTTGTGGGGATGTTTGCTGACCAGGTGTGGTGAAAAAGCAGTAAGAGAAAAGATAAATATGCTCTAACAAATTGGGATGGGACCACCAGGATCTCCCTCCCTCAGGTTCCAGCTTTGACACAGAATGGCTCCAAAATCAGTGTTGCAGGCAGTGAAAAGTCACCTTTGATTCCCAGAGGCTCCTTCCTTGTGAAGTAAAGCTCCAAGTGCAGCTCTGTGCAGCTTCCACTGGAGCCAGCACTGGGAAAAAGAGCTTGGTTTGTCTGGGGCTTTCCTGTGTGGGTGATGCTCTGTGCCCTTCTTGCCTTCAAAGCCTTTGCTCATTCTCCTCATGCCAGGGCACTGTCCTGGGGGGGGCAAATGGGGCACTGGGATTATACTGAGGGCCTCAGTACATGCTCAAGCTCACCCTCAGGACTTGGAAAGTCAGTTTATAAAACACAGAATGTAATTATTTACTGAGGGGTTCACTGCAAATCCTGTGAGTCTAAATAAATGAGAGAAAAGTGCATGTTAATAATAAAACCTTGGTAACTTGTGTAACTCCATCTATTGTCTGTACAACTGCATAGCAAATGCTGTTTATCTTGGCTGGCAGCAGTGTTTAGAATGATTTGGCATTTTTTGTATTTTCTCTTGAACACTGACATTGTAATTACCTGCATGTCTCTTGGCTATTGTTTCAAAATGTCAGTGTTTCCTTTTTATGATGTATTTTTTCTCAAGTTGCAGTGAGGTGTAGGGAGGCTATGTCATAAGGATTCACCCCTTGAAAATTATTACTGAGGATCTCAAATAGCAGCAAATCCCACCAGCTCACAGTGAAATGTCTCTTACATTTTGAGGGATTTCTGGTGATTCTGAGCCATGGTGCTATTTCACCTTATTAGCAATTTTAGGAGAATTTCATTCTAGGAGATTACTTCTTGGATTTTTGTGCAATCAATGAAATTGACCATTTCTGTTGGAAATGTCACCTATATTCTTGAAAAAGCTGCTCCACTGGAAGTTGTGCAGGATTTAATGTTTCAAGAATAATTATTGAATTAAGAAGATCTTGTAATTATTTTTTTAATAGAGAACTGTAAGAAATGCTTGCTGTGAAATGGACAAACACAGGAACCCCACCTCCATGAAGTGTGTCAAAGAGTTTTGTGTAAAGAGCTGAAACTGAGGCTTGGTTCTAAGCCAGCTTGAGCCACACTGGACTCATTGTGGATGACTGAAGCCATCTGCAGTTTAATTTCAAGAAGAAGAAAACTCAGTGGTTTCTTTTAGATTTGATTTGGGTTTCTTACAAACCAAAACTCAAAACAAAATTCTGAATAACAAAATCTTGTGGACTGGACCTAAAGAAGACGTTTGGGTACAAAACACTTTCTAAGTGAAATCTAGAAGTTTAACATAGCACATATTTTATGTTACAATGACTCGTTGATTGTTGACTGCTCTCACATTTTCAAGAGTGACTCTCATTTGTGAAGATTCCATTTGTGTCTGTGAAAAAATATTGGTATATTTTCCCATAATAGAAAACAATAATTTGCCTTTGTTTTGCAGTCTGCAAGCATCAAGGTCTTTTATGACCTAATATATGGTCTTTCTACTGACCAGTTGGTGTAGGTGGTACTTCCTCAAGAGAAGTATTTCCTGTAAAGGAATGAGATCTCCTAAAATCTAATATGCCAATTCAATAAAAAAGTTTTCCTTTGTCTCTGGAATGAAGAGGAAGATGAAAATGTTGAGCTGATGAGGATCTCAGCAAAGATAAGGAAGAAGAAAGCAATGATGTTTTCCTGGAAATAAATCAGAGAAAGAAAATTTTATTTTATTTTTTTGCTCCTCCTTCTACAGCATTTTGAACATGATGACAAAATGGTGACAATGAAGACAGAGTTTAACTTCATGAAATCCAGTTTTTTTGGTTACTGTGATTTGATACACTCCAGTCTTTAGGTGTGAAACAGCAATTGAAATAAAATAGTTAAAATATTCTTCTCTCTTTAAGGCAAGATAGGGAGGGTGAGTAGTCAAAATAATTGGAGATGTCTCTTGCAGATGTATGAGAGAAAGGCCTTGGGACAGGATTAAAACCACTCACAAACATTAATATTGGCAGGTTAATCATCAGTCCTCTGGTTTATCAGTAACTGCAAGAGATGCAGCAATGGTGAGAGAGCCCTTGGGAGAGCAGGGCTCCTGAGGTCTGGCACTTTGGCTTGGTGTGGTGTGGGGGGAGATGGAGAGGCCATGGAGCAGAGGAGGAGCCCAGCAAAGCAACCTGGCTTCTTGCAGGAGACACTGGAGCTGTATCAGAGGCAGCCACTTCACAAGGAGGGACAGAGGGATGCAAGGCAGCTTTTTAAACCAGCCTTGGTGCTGTGTGGCAGGGATGAGCAGTCCCTCTGCACTGCTCCAGCTTGCTTCTGCTGAGAGCAGCTCCTGCAAAAGGACCAGCAAAGAGGGAAATCAGAGAGAAGGAACTGAGACATGAAAGTGGAAGTTACTGCAGAGGAACACACCCCTGATCTGGTACAGTGCCACTAGTGAGCACTCATCCCAAGGGGTGTTTTTCCATCTGTCTGTTGAGTTAACAACTCTGTGGCTTTAATGTCTGCTCAGCACAGTGAGAGGTACTGCCACCTGCAATTGCATTTCCCTCTGGAACCTGGGCAGACCAGGAAAGAACAGCATGGAAGAGAAATGTTACATTTGTAATCCATTTGGCCTCATCTCTCACAGGAGACACAGGAATTAGAAATTCCCCTGGATAACACTGCTAGGGGAGCT
Source organism: Fringilla coelebs (assembly GCF_963513975.1). NCBI lineage: Eukaryota > Metazoa > Chordata > Aves > Passeriformes > Fringillidae > Fringilla > Fringilla coelebs. The sequence continues at coordinate 3,581,353 of NC_140043.1, read as the reverse complement.
GCAAGCTGCACTGTCAGAGAGGGCATAGGGGAGAGGGCATGGCAGCAACATCTGTTGGGTGCAGACACTGCCGTGTTTGTTACCTCAGCAGCCTGCTCAGAGGCTGCCATAGGCAAGCTCTCTTCCTGGGAATGAAAAGTCAATGAAAAAAATTGCAATTTGATTTGGGAAGCATCCTTTATGACCCCACCACCAATGGCTCCTGAAGATGCTGTATCTGCTTTTATCATGGAGGAGGATTTGTTCATAGAGGTTTGAAAGGGACTTGTGAGGGATCCACCAGGTCCCAACACAAAGGACATTACAGGCAACCAATGGTACTGAACATGCAAGGAGCAGTTCAAGCTCATCACAGAAGAAGCTGTGATATGGTAGCCCCAGCTTTTCTAGGATATTGGCTTGTTGTTGATGTTTAAATCATCTCAGCAGAACATGCAAAGCATAAATGCAAAAAAAGATCAGCCAGATAAAGGTTCTGGATTTTCAGTTTTGCTTCTATTCTTCGCATTAACTAACTAAACCACTCATAAAACCATTCTTTTCAAATGTACCATTTCATAACATTATCAGGCTACCAGCTAGGAGAGTAGCCTGATAGAATCACACTTGGACACAGAAGCAAGAAGGTAAAAATGGTACAGAAGTACCTCACCATCTAAGAAGTACAGGAATTTAATTTCTATTTTTTAAAATTAGTTTTTCTAACCAGCTGGAACTTCCTTCAAAGTTTCCATGATGATTTAGTCCAGAACATTAAGTCTATATATTTTGATTTTTAAATTTTATATTTTAAATGTTAGCTCTAATTTTAAAGTATTATCCCCTGCCTACAATACTTTTTTGAAAAAAGTTTGCTATGTAATGCATTATGTTTAGGAATGGCAATTGCAACAAGCAACCTCTCAGTTCTTCTGAAAGTTAATGCTCACAGCTGGTGCTGCAGTACTCACCACTTCTGGAGGAGCTCGTCCATCTACATCAGAAGTGTGGCTGATCCCAGGCACACAGAGCTCTGTCAGACTGAGGAAATGTTTTCTCCCATGCCTCTTCTGCACCTTCAGCTTAAATAACCATCCTGCTCTGAGGCTGAGGTTAATGTTTACTTCGTATGATTTCTGTTGATTTATGTTTTTGTAGCAATTGGACAATGCTTAAAATGGGTGGATTAAATATTTCAGTCCCTCAACAGGAGAGGGCCCTCTGAATGGAAACATTCACTATCATGAGTGCTCTGTTTTCATACAGGGACTGAATCTAAAATCTAAATTGTGTTTCAATTGCTGGAACACACACTGGCACTTTAATATCAGAGCTTCTTCTGTGGTTGTTCCTTGAGAACCAAGCAATTTGAAATTTTTTAATAGAAAACTTCCTAAAACTCAACACTAATTCAGACCTCAGCACAACGATAATAAGAATGGGTAAACTACAGAAAGGAAGGATTATGGTCACACTTATGACATGAAATACCATTTGTAATCATGGCAGAAAAAGGAAAAATAATTGATCATCCTATACAAAGGTAGAAGAGTTTGGGGAAGGGAGTGATTGGGCACTGTAGTGACCAGCAGGACTGGCAGCCCTTGAGCAGCAGAGTGCAGGGGGGCTGAGGAGCACAGCACTGAAATGTAGGACTGTGTGTGGTGTGCAGCAGCAAAGTGCAGGCTGTCCTAGAGCAGCTCACAGACAGCAGACACTGGCCATCAGAACTTTAACTTTTCATAAAATGGGCTGAATTTTCAAGCTATCTACTCTCTCAAAATCTTACTCTCTGTCTCTCTCCAGGGTTCTTTTCTTCCAGCTCTCAGCACTGTGTGTGTATTTGTTAACCCTTGTGCCATCCTTGAGGCACCAGAATATATTACAAGAACTTCCTCCTGGTTTTGCTACAGCTGATCTGCATGGAGAGTGCAGCCAGGCTGCTCCAGAGGAAACAAGTGAGAGTTCTGTACCAAATGCCTGGGGATCAGGGATCCCTGACAGCCACAGAGACAATCAGGACGTGCAGGTCCTTGATGGCAGCTCAAGGAAATAGGTGTTATTCTACCTGGCATTTGTATTCTACCTGGCATTTGTTCATGTGCAGAGTTCACAATCAACTCTAAATCCTTTACAGTGTGATAACATAAAGAAATGACATGAAAATTGTTTGCAAGAACTATGGCTATGTTTAATCCCATCTTCATCCTGCTCTTAATCCTGAGCAGAACTTTTTTATCAAGTAAGAAACATAGACACAAATCTTGCTGCTTTAAAATGATAGCAATGGAGAAAAACTTGAAATACAATTGTGTTAGGCCAGAACAGTGGAAATTACTTATGGTGGCTTATCAGAGCCTGGTGCAAAATGTCTTTTCTTCAGCAGCAGACATCTCCACAGCCTGATGATGTTTCCTCTTAAATTGGCAGCTTTTGAATTTTTCTGTGATTTCAGAAGTTGACTTCCCTTTTGTTTCTGGGAGGAACAGGTAGATAAGAACCACTGAAATGACCAGGACAGCAACAAAGATGAGGAAGCAAAAAGGACCAAGAAGCATCTGGAGATAAAAAAATAGAACAAGATGAGTGATTTCCTTGGCAACACTTGCACCTATAGATTCTTGAAACTTGTTGATTTGTTCCTGTGAAATAAGAAATAGGCTCATTTTACCAAAACAATATTTATTTCTCTTTTCAAACTGCTCTTGGGGAAGCAAGGGGTTTCTGAAGTACTTGGAAATGTTTTATATAAATGGCCTCCATATGCCATAGCAACAAGGGATTCACAGTTTTGATCATCTATGAGTCATTTCATCCTACTCCCTGCTCAGATCAGCCTAGAAATCCAGATTAAATTGACAGAGTCAAAGAGAGGATTTGAATTCAATTACATACTACAGCAAAGGGGAAAACCATCCCAGTGAAGGTGAGGCCCAGCCAAATGATGATTCCACCAATTACAAAAGCAGAGGCCCTTGTTGACAGGGTGAAGATTTCATTCATGACAGCCACAACAGCTCCAGCTGAGGGAAAAAAAAACAACATTAAAAAATTATAGAAACATTGTTTAATTGATCATTTCCCATAGAAGATACCTCAGCTCTGCCACTGTGGGAATTCTGTCGTGTTTTCAAGACATTCATGGCTGTCAGGTACAACCCTCACCACACTAAAGGCTGACATTTGGATTTGGAGACTTTAGTAACTCCTGGGAGTGTTTAGTCAGAGAACTTCCAGAGTAAATCCTGGTCTTAGGTGAGTGAGGTTCTACCAGAGAGCTGCAAGTCTGGCTCTGGTGTTACTGATGTAGGTGACTAAGGGTGGTATTCAGAGAGGACAAGAGAGCAGTGCTAAGAGGCAGATTATGCATGCTGTCAGGTGTCAGTCTTTCACAGAGTAGGGTTTCACAGGTAAATTGAGAAAACTCTGGCATTTTAGAAAAGCCTACCTCTGCCCTTTGGCAGAGATCAGCCCTCTCAACCTGTGGGCACTGAACAGTATTCACACTGCAAAATAAGTCTTCATGAATTGGTTAAGAAGAATTTGTTTGGTTTGAACCTGTAATCCAGTGAGAGAAAACAAGGTCCTGATTCATCTGGGTGTGAAAGATTTGTTAAAGAAATTGTTTCTTGGGTAATTAATTCATCAAAAATTGAGATTCCCTCAATCTCAGTCTCAACTAAGCTGTTGATTTCCTAAGATATACTCACACATTCTAGTTCTACTTCTATACATTCATGGTCTGTATTATCCCTGTGGTCCAGGCTTTTATTGTGGTGCTCACCTGGTCCTAGTCCATAAGCAATGATGAACAGAAAGATGAGAATAACACTGCAGTACCTCAGCCAGAGGAACTGATCCTAGACAAAGGGAGGGAGGAGAACAAAAATCAGTTTTATAGCTGTGACACAACTGATCCAAGCACAGGAGCAGCAATATTTTCAAAAAGCCCATGATGCTGAGCTGTGTAATAGATGCTCTCTAGGCCTGCTTGTCTTTCCTTACTGAACCAGAAGCAGCTGGTGGTGTCACGTCTACAGAGGTGAGCTTGTATTTAGAAGACATTCTGACCTGCTGGTTTGGACATGAGAGCAAAGGCTGCTGTCCTGCACAGAGAATTCTGAGGCAGGCCCACTCCTGCAGAGACATTTGCTTACACTCAGCAGAAGGCTTGTTTCAAGCAACACCAGGATCAGCGCCATCAGCGAATAACCCCCGCACAGGAGCACGCGGCGCCCAAAGCGATCGATTACGGAGCTCTGAGGAACAGAAACAAATATTGCCCATCACTGGAAGCATGGCAAAATCCAACTGTGAGCCATCCAACAAATCAAACATTCCCCTTGAGCTCTATTTACTTCGGAGAGCACAAATCTTATTGGTACCAACTTTGTTATTACACTGTAATTGATGGAAGCATGGTACAACTGCATTTGGATGTATAGCTATACACAGATATGTGGAAATGAGTACACATATTTGTGTTTGAATGACACTTCAGAAGGGACTTATATAAGAAATTAAAATGAATGAAGATGGGATGAAAGTTGGGACAAAATTTGCAGTGGATGGTAACAACCACTGTACAGATTTATGCAGCACCACAGAAAAATTATTTGGTTCATAAGAAGAAGATTCTTTTGCTTCAAGGAAGACATACTTTAATTCTTAAAACCCCAGGAAATTCTGACTTACACAGAATATGATAGAGATGAGTTCAGAGATTGAAACTCCTAGAGATACATATGGAATTATGCTTTCCTGCAGGTTGGCTGTTTCAAAAATTTCTGAGGTGTAAAAGGTGATCTGGGAAATAAGAAATATAAAGCACAGTTAATAGATGTGATATGTGCTTATTCAGGATCACTTAGAACTAGATGTTTCCTCACTGCAAAACCAGCAATATATTATTGGGCCTTAGCAGAGGTTACATAACTGCTCCAGATGTGAGAAATCAAAAGGTTAATGGCAATTAAGGAAATGGATTTGTGAGGGGGAAAAAAAAAAAAAAGTAGTTGAAAGGAGCATATTGCCTGAAAAACATGGGAAAAGGTGTTTTGGCAAAAGGGAAAAGGAAAGGGACAGGACAAGAGAAAGAAAAGCAGATCTCAGTCTCAGCACACCATACATTGTCAAGCAAACAGTTCATTCTGATCTTTTCCAGTTGCTAAACAGAAGCTGCTCCTCTGCAGAGTCCCTGAGGGAATGAGCACCATTGCCCTGCCAGCAGAGTGCAGAGGGAATTCCATTGCTGGCAGCTGGAATGAACCAACCCCAGCATAGGCTGAGCCAGGGCTGATGGAGACACCCCAGCCAAGTGATAACATGAGGGGAAGGAATGACTGCCAGCTTGGGCTGCACTGGCCTCAGCCAGCCTTAGGTGGAAACTGCTGAGAGGACATTGCTTCATGGATAGATGTCCTTTCTCAAGTGAAAGGAAACTGGATGGCAATAGCTGGCCATCTGCTACTGCAGAAGTCAAAGACAGAGGGGCTGGGTTGCTGTAGCTTAGGATACTTGTAACCCTTTCCTCTCCAGATTCCTTGGTTGTACCACCAGGGGAATGAAGGCACAGTGCCCTTGCAGGGACTTAGGCTGAGTTGGAGCTCTTGCACTCCCACCTGAGAAGCTCCCTGGAAGGTGTGAGCAATCCTGGGGATGGTACCACAGGTGTCAGGCAGTGGGCTCTGTGTGAGCAGGAATAATGCAGACCCAAGGGAAAGGGGCAAGCTGGCATTGTGGGAATTTGGAGACTTAATAGCAGATCCAAGCACAGAAATAGGGCATACTCAACTGCACTGAGGCCACAGAGCTGCAGGCTCAGCAGAAGGAAGAGCATGGTACACAGCTGTGGGTGCACAGATCCTTCTCTCAGCACCTCTAGGACATTCATGATTTTGGTGCCTTTTGTTAGAGTCTTTTCCTTCATCAAGTCATCAAATTCTGTTTGATAATTCTCTTCTCCCCAGAGTTGCTTCATGGCTACAGAAGAGACAGAATGAAGTATACTCCTCCATCATTTAATCCACTCATGATTATGTGTTTTTCAGCTTTTAATGGCACTGAACATTGGCACTTGAGTTCATGCTTTGATTTATCAGTTACTGAGCAAAAGACTGGAAGGAACATCACTTACTGGAACATGGTGAAACTTCCCTGGAAAATGCTGTAGCAGTTAGGGGTACATCTTAAATGTCTCTGATGACTCTGCTTGGTCTGGAGGACTTTAATCATGCAATTATCAAGAAATCTGTGGCTGGCTAATAGAAAAGCCAATTCCTGCTGTTAGCTTCACTTTCCCAGGAGTAATGTTTAACAAACTAAGGATCTAAAGTTTTATTTTACCTTTCAAGCAACCAGCTTTGTCTCCTTTTTGCAGCAAGAGATAGGGCGGGGACTCAGGAAAGAATGGCAAAAAGATCAGTTGAATCAATGCCACCAGCCCAGAGAAGGACAATAGCACGTTCCACATGTCTTCAGTCCCTAAAAGTTCTCTATGAAAGCATGTTAGAATCTATTTATAGTCCAGTAAAATTACAGTTTATAACTAAATAGGTATTTTCTAAATTTTAGGTTAGCTAAAGAGATACAAAATACATACAGACATTGAAAAGTTCAATTGAAATAAATGATGTTTAGGTTAGTGACAGGAAAATAGACTAATACTTTATTTCTTCTGACAGACTGACATTTTTCTTGGGCTTTTAATTTCTGATGGTCAAAATATTCCCACAACAGCTCTCTGAACCAACACTGCGACTCTGCATGAAGTTATCAAGAAATTGCAAAACTTTTAGATCTCACTAGTTTAGTAAGAGTATTTACATATAATCTTTTCTTATTAACTGCACCTCCAGAGACTGAGTCATCCTTTCCCAAGAGAAAGGCCTTTCTGTCCCCAGGGAATGAACATGGAAACCTCACTGACTTGTATGGAGTAGCTGCCTCCTCTTTGACTACTGTAGCTAAGCAAAATAAAACCCCACCCTTGGTGTAGGTCTGATTCCAGGACTGGGAGAACACCAGAAGAAAAATAAATATAAAACAGGCAGAGAAGGAGCAGTACAGGCACCTTAATCCAAGAATTCGTGCTACAGTTTTTCCTAGTGCAAGGAACACTGTGGAGGTCACGTTTACAAATCCACGTAGCTTCTTAGGTGAGATCTCTCCAGCATACTGAACGTGGGCATTCATATGTATTCCTAAAGGGAGAAGACAGGAGAGTGCTAAAGCTGTGGGAAAAACGAGACAGGGTCCCTTTTCAGTCCCCTTTCAGCTCTCTCCTCTCTCTTCTGAACCCTTTCCCATATATCCTCTGCAATAATGTGCTGAAAATGTACCTTTTACTTCAATCAAGGTGTTTAGCATCAGATCTCTCTACAAGAGCTCTTGAAGGCAAAGGACAGCTCATCTTCCCTTGCCCCACTCTGTTCCTCGTTCCACTGGGTTCCAGCACATTCCTGGGTACTGCCAGCAGGAAGATTTCTGCACCCACCCCAAAGGAGTCCCATTCACACTGAGGTGGGGAGTCCTACCAGCAGCAATGCCCTCGAGGAAGCGCCCGGCCAGGATCATCTCAAAGGCCTTGGCTCTCCTGCTGCAGCCCGTGAGCAGCGCTGCTGTTATCAGCACCGCGTCGTTGAGCAGCAGACTTTTCTTCCTGCAACAGTGAGCAAAACCTGGCTATGACCCATGTTTTATTTTTCTTCCTTGACTGATGTTTGACTCTTCTCCTCTGGATTTACAGACAGAAGCCATGGCCATGTTTAAAGCCATTGCTTGTAGGACAGCCAAATCTGGTTATAAAAAGGCATGATGTCTGCAGAGGAGTGCAAAGGGGGAAGCTAGATTCCTCTTACTCATTGTGTGAGCAAACCATGAGGCTGAAGGAAACTCCTGCAGGGTAAAATGCCAGCAAAACGATGGGAATTGTATGTCAGCAAAAGCTGTGACAAGGGAATCAGAAATATCTGCCTGTTCTTATCTCTCCAATGCAGCCGGGTGTAGTTTTACATGCTGGATAAATTCTGCAGCAGCAGGGGGCAGTGAAATTCTGGTATCCCTTCTTTTAGCTGACTAATATTTATTAGCTTCCCCTGTTACAGCCCTGGGTAGCAAGGTGCTGGGAAATGTACTTACTTTCCAAATTTTGCAGTCAGGTAGCCACTGCACAGACAGCCTATCATGCCACCCATGCAGTACACAGACACGATGAGGGACCACAGCAGCATCAGGGTCTCCTGAGGCAGCACTGAACCATACCGCTCCAGCCAAGTGTCATTGATAAACTTCTGGATGTACTGGGACAAAAAAGAGATTTTCATTCCACCAAGGCAGTTCATAATCATAATGTGCTTCATAATGTTTACAATTTTAAAAAATTAGATTAATAGTTGTGACTAAAAGCATGATTATAGGACATTTGTTTGCAAATAAGGATTGATATTTCCTCTCATACAGCCTAATAGTGTACAAGAATCTTTCAAAAATTAATTATACTCTTTAGTGTGTTGAATCTTACCTCTCCTACACCAAAAAATTAGGACCTTATATTCATTGTAGTAAAGTGCAAATGTTCTTGTGGCCAGTAATGGATATAAAGAGGAAAGGGCTGAACTGAAGGCTGACTCCATCAGCTATTTTGGCTGGTTTTTTTTTCTCCATGGCATAAACTTTAAGGAGGTATCTCAATATGTTGTTTCCACAAAATTCTGTGGGAAGTTGTCTTTGGAGCACAGCTCCTTGCAGTCATGCACACTTTGACAGTGACAGTATGGCTTTGGAAACAGCTGGGAACAAGAGCTTTTGTTTTGTAAAACATCTGCAAAGTGCAAGGCCCAGGACCATGAGGAGCAGTTAGAAATGGGATTTTCTTTTCTCCAGCTTTGCCTACCGGGGAAGTGTAATTGATGACAGACATTTGGAAACCAGACAGGTGGGTTCCACCAATTCCCAGCACCACAATCATTAGCAACAGCCTCCGGTATTGAACCTGCCAAAGAGAAGGGAACACACCCTGAGCTCCTGATACCAGCACGCCTTCCAGACCATGAGATCATTTACAGCACCTTACATCTTCACACTTCTATGACTAAGAAACCTTTAACATGCAAAAACCCATCTTGAGTTTCACAATAACCAAGCAAAATTAATTTATTAAATAATTAAAATACACATCTGTACATTCTTCTATGTTCCTCTCCTGGCTACTGGCAATCTGAAAAGATACATTCCCTAATTCTGTTAGTTCTGCTAACCACAGAAAACAAAATTCATAAAAGCCTTGTTGAGATCATTTGTGTTTACCTTTGTACTAGAAAGAAGCTACAGCCTTCTTGAATTCTTTTTGCTTTTATCTTTGCCTCCTCACCGGGTCAGTGTTCACCATTTTCCAGAGGTGACTCTATCCTCTCAAAATTTTTTTTTTAACATTTCACTTTTATCAACCCTGTATGAAATGACATTTTTAGAGGCCCTATCTGAATGACTTCTATTGGAAATGCTGTGTTTCCATGATGTACACTGAATTTCAGAGCATTTCTCACAAGCACAAATGTTTTCAGGCATTTATTCAGGTCACATTTTAAACCCATGAGTATCCTCAATAGTCCTTGAGAACACAGAGCAGTAGAGTGGGGGAATTTTTTCTGGTTTGTGTTTTTCACTGATACTGTGTTCTCTCTCTCCCCCCAGATTCCCATCTTTCCTGATTTCCCAGGTCCTCTTTTAAACCTCTCACTGTTTTGCATTTCAAATGCATTTTCTGCAGGTACCATTTAGTCAGTCATTGCTCAACCAGCGTTGTCCCAAGCTCTGTTGCTCATTTTTGTTGCGAGAAGGATTCCCTTTGCTGCAATCTTAGACCATGCTGCTGTTAGTGACCAGGGCTAGAACACAAGAATTTGGATACTCACCAGGTCTGAGAGGAAACCAGCCATTTCCCTTTGAAACCCTGCCCGCTCTGAGAGCCTTTGTCAAGTCTGCCAGATGGGAGAGATGGGCTCCACACTGAGATTGTAAAGCTTTGGGATCACAGCACAGAAGTTAAATTCTAACTGTGTGGCTTTTAGCAAATTGTGTCCTCCCCTGACACTGGCCTCTTCTTGCTGGTTTAATTATTCTAAGACCCAGATATGACAAGCTGATTACAACATTGGTAAATGTTTGTCCTTCTTGGATTGGGAGCACTGGCCCTTACTCACACTGCTACAACCCCTGAGTGTTCCTGTTGTGTCAGGAGTCAGAGAGTGCCACCAGCTTCCCTTCAGTGGAACAGAGTCCCTCTTCACCTCTCTGAAAAGCAGCTTGGGCAGGGGAGGTTTTCCTCCCCTCCAGTCTACAGCAGGCCTTCAGAATTGTTGCTCAGCCATAATGCCTCTTCTTGCCTGCTAGAAGAATTACACTTTCTTGAACAATTTCCCAGATGCAGGAAATGAAGTATTGGAATATTGGCATTTTGTGTCCTTGCTAACACCCAGCTCTTTACAGAGGCTCAGAGTTTTTCCAGAACCACTCAGAGGCCTCTCTGTAACAGTGGAATTAACCCACTGTGTGCCAGAGCACAATGCCACATCTCAGAGGGCAAGGAGCTGATGAGCCTGGAGAAACTAGAGGGGAAAGGAAGATATTTCTTTGAGCTAAGGATGGAAAGAAGGACACACATGGCAGCTCTGGACCTTCCTGGAGAGGTCTCTAAACACTGTCTGTCACCAGTGATTAACAGTTGGTTGATCAAACAGTCCCTGCAGAGCCCTGTTCCTCTTCCTCCTGTTGTCTGTGTCCCTCCACAATACTCCTCCTGCTGTCTCATTTTCATCTGGCCTCACACCATTGTTCAGTGCTGCACAATGGAAAAAGCAAGCCTTAAATGCAGCTAGAGGTTTTATTTCTTTTCCTAAAGAAGAGGACAAGATGCATCCCTCCACCTAGGACTTGGACACTACATGAACTGTGCTTTTTCCAGACCCAGTCTAGAGTTCACCCAATTCCCTGAACTTGGAGGGATTTTATTTTCAGAGATGCCCTGTGTTGCACTTGTGTGACCCTGGATCCATCCTGGATCCTGAAACTGCAGATTCACAAGTACTTCTTCAACCTTTATTCCCAATCCATGATAGTTTATGGCAGTGTTAATGATTTACCACATTTCCACTCTTGTGGACAGCCTTTAGCAGCAGAGAAGAAGTAAGGCAGGTTGAACACAATCATGCTGTAGAAAGACATGCATAAGGAAATGAGTTTTTAGTGTCTTGTAAGACAGTAAAAACTTCCTCATTGGGAACCAGTAAGTTTGAGAAAGGACCAAACCAAAGGAGGACCTTTAAAATAATCAATTACCTAACATTTTCTTTTCAAAACACTTCTAACACTTCCCCTGCATTTTTGACCACAAGAAGGAATGTATGTTGGTTATTAAAGTGGCATTGTGCAATCAATGATGTCAAGCCTTGAAACAATAAATTTATGTAGTTTTTTTGGTAGTATGATGATTGCCCTGGGAGGGATGGCTGTGTTAGGAAAGTTCCCTGCTCCTGGCATTAGCTTTTGGCACTGCCACAAATACTGCTGGAGGATGATGTGAAGATAAAATAGCAGGAGAGCCTTAGGGCTGTGAAAGAAACGGCTGCTCAATATTCAGATCCTTTTGCAAAATTTATTGTGCAGCACCTGCATCAGTTGGTAGTGAAGATCTCATCTCCAGAACAAGACAGACACAGCATTCCTTGAGCCCAACAACACCAGCCCAGAAGGTGGGGCCTCCTCTGTCCCTGCCTCTTCTTTCATTGACAATCAATCCAGGCACAATCAGAAGGATGTGTTTCCCTAGTCACTGCTTTTTATTTCCTTATCAGAAAACTGTAAAGTATGAAGAAGACAAAAAACTGTCATGTCATATAGCAATGAACACAGATGTGAAGCCATTTTTACCAGGTTTTACAATGAAAATGTGAAGTGTTCAGAGACCTGGAAAGAGAACAAAGTCACACATATGGATTAAATTCCCTCTTCTCTGTCTCCTCAGTACCAGTCACTCTCAGGGCTCAATCCCACTGAAACCCAGTGTTCCAGGCTGAAGAGACACTGCACAGTCAGTGCCAAGGCAGAAGGAGAATCTGCACTCTGGATTTGCCCACTCATGATTTCCTGCTGCTCTGCTTTCTTTGCTCATTGCTTTCTTTCAGTGCTGACATTGCCCTGTTTTTCCCAACAGAAGAATCTCCAAGATTGTAAACATGGAGAACATTGCATATTGATTCTGCCTGCTGCTAGGCAAGGCACCCTTCTTTCAATGCATTAAAGAGCTAAACACTTCTTTTCCTGTGAACTGAAGCTTCTTCTCTGGGAAAGCTCATCAGCACTGACTTGTTAATAGGAGCAGATAAGTTCAGTGTCAAAGCTCTGTCTTCTTTGCAAGTTTGCTGTACCTCTGGACCTTCCAGAGTCACTTCTGCCAACTGTGGAGTCCTGGTTTTGCCAAGAAAATAGCAGATCCTGTGTTTTCAGTTTATAACTGCAAGCTTGGAGGGACTTACAAAGATCTTGTTTTCTCTACAAACTGTGTTTAATTTTTTTCTGCAGAGGAATTAATTCAGCTCATATGTCAGGAGCTGGAGAGAACCACCAAGTTCATGCTGCACCCTGTACTGAAGGTGATTTTTTGGTGGATCTATAGTTTCTCTCTTGCTTACTGAGACTTCTGGACACTACAGTAATAAAAGAGTAAGATATGAAGTGGAAGGTTTGTTCTTAAAGCCTAGTAACAGTCACCACTGAGCAGTTACTCTGCTCTAGGGCTGCCTGCCCCTTCTTTCCACGGTAGTTCAGGCGGTTGAACTCCTCCTTGACCTGCAGCATGGTCTTTCCTTTGGTTTCTGGCAGCACCAGGAGTACAAAAATAGCCATGGATAGGCAGTATGTCAGGAAAATGATAAAACAGAAATTGCCAAGACCTTCCTATAGGAAAACAAAGAGAAAAGATGTGTTCATAAACATTTATCTTGATTTCTTTCTCTTATGATATAGAGTTTCTGGGTTTGTATTTACTAAAAGAAGTTGGTCAGAGATTTAACAGATATAAATCCTGCTTTAAAAGACATCTGACAGTGTCAGTGCCTCTGTCACTGCATCTGTGTTGCCTGTGTCACTCTAACTTGTGTAGAGTTAGAAGCATTTTGTGGGTTTGCTACACTTCCAGTAAATACCTGGTTAAAATGGAAGAGGCCATCAGAACTGCAATTAATTTGGGCTCTGTTACATGAAGTGTTGCTTACCACAATGAAAGGGAACACAAGCCCGAGGATGAAGAGTTGGATCCAGTTTATAACACCATTAAAAACATAAGCAGCTGGTCTGTAGGACTGAATAAATATTTCTGTGATCAAGGGGCATACAACTCCACCTGGAAAAAATATTGAAGAAAGAAGGAAGCTGAGAAATTTTGCAAGATGCTTTCCTACCTCATACTTCATTTTGCTGCATAAGTTCATGGCTTTAAGTGGCCTGGAAGTATCTGAAGTGGTGCTTGGCTCTTCAGCAAAAAGGCATGTAGGAATGAATAGGAATATTCAATAGGAAATGAATTTTACCTCCTACCATAGTATGGAGGGAAATATCAACAGCTGCACTGAATCAGAAGTAGGGATTCATGCCTGTGGTGGAACAGCTATGCCTGGGATCTCTCCTGAAGGCTGCAGTGAGGAAGGAATGAATGAATAAATGAAACCATTGCAGTAGAAAATACCAACCTGGCCCAATGCCAAAGCTCATGATGAAAATAAAGACAAGTGCAACAGAGCAGTATGGTACCCAGAAAAAGGAGTCCTGTGGTAGGAAATGAAAAGCAAATAAAATCAGAAAATAAGATTTTGTTTATCCAGCTCCATTACAAATGCTCATCACTACTAAGTATGTCAATGTTTAACATGGATCTATTTCCTCTACTTTCAGAAATGTCATCAGAGAGCCTTGGCAGTGATCTTGGTTGTGTAAAGTTACTGCCTTCAATCCAGGTGTACATGGCTGGGAACAGACCTCTATGAATATGATGGTCAGCCCCAAAAATACTCACTAAAAAGTGATTTGTGGGGAGGGAAATAGTCATGAGATCTGTCATACAAGAAAACATGGGCACAGCTCTAATGCATCAGAGGAGTCTTACCTGCAGTGAGAGTGTGAGAGTGAGGAGCCCTAGAGCCAAGGCCATCACAGCATAGTTCTTCCACAGCAGCGTCTTCCTCCCTGCACGCTCAATGAGGAAGCCCTGCAAGCAGGAGGAGATGTGCCAGGTCCCAGGGACAGCCTGAGAGCTGCTCCACCTCTGCCTTCACTGGCCCCATCTGGGGCCTGAGCAGCACCAGGAGCTGGGGGTGCAGGGCTGCAGGGAGCACTGTCTGGGCAGAGGAGGGCAGAGCTGCTGTCCTGCAGGTAAAGGAGAGCCAGGCAGGAGAGCAGAGTGGGAATGCTTACACTGCTGTGATTCTACTGACACATCACATCTGCCCTTCCTCCAGGGGGCAACTGGGACCCCCAAATCTGGCCCAGAATGGGTTGTGATTTTGACAGAAAATCTCTCAGCTCTTTCCAGAAGCTCAATAGAAATGTCCATGTTTGCAGGGTGTGGGGAGAGGACTTTATCTGATCAGTTCCATGGTTGATTTGTTGTAAAAATTGGACTCCTGAAGCTCCATTTACAGTATTCTAAAGATCAAAATGAGAAATGTATTACAGCAGAACAAAATTCAGCCAAAAAGCCACTTACACACAGAATTGTGGAGAGGATCTCAGCGGTCCCAATCCCCAGAGAGACATAATGGGTTTGAGCAGGGGGGATTCCAGCCTTTGTAAAGATACTGTATGCATAAGAGTAAACCTGGAAAGAACAGAAATTTGGGAAAGCTGTGCACATGTGGTCATATTTATACCAGTGTCTGGACAGAAGATAACTAAGCAGACCTTAACAAAATAGAAAACCATCCTATCCTAACAGGGTAATCCATAGAAATGCCTTCAGAAGACACTTGCACAAACACAGCTCTGGATTTATCCCAGGTCCCAAACTTCCAGGGGGGAAGATTGTAACAAACAGCACCAACACATCCCTCCTTAGGGCAGGGCTGCAGTCGCTCCCAGCCCCTTGCAGAGGTTACTCCTGCTGAGGAGCCTGCCAGCCCTGCAGGGGCAGAGCCAAGCCCTGCACATACCACGTTGGCCCCGAGGAGCTGGATGCAGGAGACCACAAGGAGCAGGGTGATGAGCTGCCAGCGCACGGCTCTGTCCCGCAGCAGGTCCCAAACGCTCTTCGCCTTCTCGCCGCCGATGGCTCTCTGCTCTGACATCATGTCATTGATTTCAGCCAGATGGTCCCCATCCCCCCAGAGCTGCCTCACAGCTGGAAGGAGAGGAGGAGAGGTGACCAAGCTCACCAGCACAGACATGAGTCCAGAAGATGATTTCCTGCTTTGTGGAGTATCTTATTAAAACTTCTTGCTCTTTTCTTGCGTGAACTTCCTAGAGATCAGGGCTCAGATGTGACACAGGTCCACATCACTGCTGTCTGGTTTTACCCATAAATCTTAACATGACCTTACCTGTGGCTGCATTTCTCCTCACAGAGAAAAGCAAGGCACAACTTCCCAAAGATTTTCTAGGATTCACATTCTCTGAACCTCAGAGAAGGAAAAAACAATTCTTATCTCATTTACTGCCCCTGTGTTTTAGAACAAGTAGAATGCATTGTAGAAGATTGTTTACCGAAAGAGAACTGGTCATTAGATTCTAGTGTAAGTGTTTTAATTCATTAACCATTAAATCCACGTGTGTGTTGAGACTGTCAACTGACAGTCACGATATTCTGTGCAGTTGATGCAGTACTTGTGCAGTTTCAGTTTAGATGTAATGTAATATAGAATAATAAATAGTATATATCTATAATATAGTATGATTTGTAATAGCATTATTACAAGTAATACAAATATAGTACTATTTGTAATATAGTATAATAGAGTAATTCATTAACCTCCTAATATCCATAGAGTCCTCCTCATCATTTCTCCCTTCATCTGGGTTGCTTTAATTTCTGATACTCACCTGTGGCCAATAGCTGCTGACAGTCTTCAATGTAAGTCACACTTACATTCTTACCAATCATTTCCTGAACACCTTCCTGCTAAAAGTGCAGTTCTAGTGCACAGTCCAAAACACAGACAAGATAAAAGGACTCCTACATATAAAAAATAAGTTTACATCCAAGGAGTTCTATCTTTTGATAGGTAAATATTTATTGTATTTGCAGGGAATGCCCTGACGAAGGCAGGAATGATGCATCTGACTCCATGTTCTCAGAAGGCTGATTTATTACGATATGATATGATACTAAACTATACGAAAGAATACAGAAAGGATACTTACTCAATGCTAAAAAGATAATAATGAAAACTCCTGACTCTTTCCAGAGTCCTGACACAGCTTGGCACCGATTGGCCAAAGAGTGAAAACAACTCCCAGCAGAATGCAATGGAACAATCACCTGTGGGTGAACAATCCCCAAACACATTCCACAGCAGCACAACACAGGAGAAGCAAATGAGATAAGAATTGTTTTCTTTTTTCTCTGAGGCTTCTCAGCTTCCCAGGAGAAAATCCTGGGCGAAGGGATTTTTCAGAAATGTGACTGTGACACAAAGAGAAGAGGCTGACTTTCATTTAAGCTGAAGGTACTTTCAGAGCCAAAACACCTAGAGTCTTTCCTACCTGGACCTTTCTTCCAGGCTCACCTGGGGCTTTACAGTCTTTTCCCCTTTTTCCTGAGATAAATGCTTTATGGCCCATTTCCTTACCTTTGATGCATCCCTCCTTGTCCTTTCGGTCAATGAGCAGGTAGCGGGGAGAGTCTGGGAAGAAGGGGAGGGTGAGAAGCTGAACAAGGACAGGGACTGCGTTGGCTGCCAGCAGAAGGGGCCAGAGAGCCTCCACTCCAAGAACTTCTCTGGAACGAAAGCAGCAGGGTGAGAGGGGCTGAGGCACGGTGTGTGCTGGCCGTGTGAGCAGAGGCAGACACAGCTCATCCCCAGCCCTGCAGGCGGTGTCCCGGCAGCTCCCGCTGCGAGTCTCCGGCAGGGAGTGCGGAGGGACCTCGCCTGCAGCCCAGGGCTGCGCGGTGCCGGCTCCTGCTGCTCAGGGCAGGGCACAGCAAGGCCACCTGTGTCCTCCTGTGTCCTGAGGGCTCGCAGGGACCGACAGTCCCAGCAAAGCTCTGAAGGAAAACCCGCAGGGGCTGATCCCTCTGCTTCTGATCCAAACAGGCTCCATTTCCATTATTACAAGATCCGTGAGTTACCAGACTGGTACTGACTGCCCCAAATAGCTGCCCCTGGGCACAGGAATGCATTGATATATGCATGTATTTTAATAACAGAAGAAATTGAGTATGTTTCAGACTCTCTTACCTGAGACCCAGAGCAAATCCTACAAATTTTCCAAGAGCAGAGAAGGTGGAAGCTGTGATGGCAATCAGCCCGCGGAGCTTCCGTGGGGCACATTCCCCAGCGTACATGATGTGGACATTCTGAGTTAAACCTGCAGGGACAAAGCACTGGTAGGGCCATGCAAACCCCCACAGCTCTGGTGTTTTGGGGGGCACCACTCTGGACAGTGCCCATAGGTTTGGCTGATTCAGTTTCATCTGTGCTGAGGATGTGGCTGCCTGACACGCAGCGTGTGCCCCACACCCTGTCCTTGTGCCTTTGCTAAATATTTCACTAAGTAAGTCTGGGCCTGTGGGAAATCTGTCCTTCAGCAGGCTGGCCTTCCCTTACATTGTTTCCTACAGCCCTATATACAGACAGGGCTGTGATTTCTCCCTCTAGTCTTAGGTGACATTTTTCAGTGGCTATGTGCTTTATTTTCTGCTTGAAACCACCGAGTTGGCAAATGCTGTACATTCTATTTGCTCAGTGAATTAATTACTTTTTATCCTCTCAATTTTTTTTCTGATTAGTATTATCTTTATCCAACTGCTCAGAGATCAAAAGCACTGGCAGAATGTAACCTTCTGAGGCATCTGGGAATTAGAATTGAAAATTCTAATTGAATTGGTTTGAAAACCATTCCCTTGTCTGTAATGTGGAGGGCAGCATCAGCCACAGTGAAAACAGAGGTCAGTTCTCTATCGAGTGAGCATGCTTCCCTGAAATATTGTATGACTTGGCTTTTTCACAAGATGGCAGTACCTTTTGTAGGGACTGGAGATAAAGATAGAAGAATGACAAATGGAGATGTCATACATTACTAATTTAATTATGTTTGTGGTTTCTTATTTAGTTAAAAATGCACTCAGCTATCATGTTCTCTGCAGAATGTAGTAAAAAATCTGTGATCTGTTTACACAGGCTGGTGAGTCCTTGTGACCCTCAGTCACTGCTCTTCCCACTCTTTCATACCAGAGGTAGGAATGCCAATTTACCTCCACAGACTCCAGAAAATAACCTTCCAGCAATGATCATCTCAAAAGATCCACACAGCCGGCTGAGTCCCATCAGAGCTGCACCCAGCAGGGCAGGGATGTTGGAAAGCAGCATGGCCTTCTTCCTGGAATTCATTCAAATCAATGTGAGCATGAGTACTGCCCTTGCTTCATTCACAGCCTGACAGGAGTGGCATGAACTGTACCATGGTTACAGACTCTGTGCTGGCTTCTGAGATCAGCTGAAGTAAATGGGAAATGGCAATGGGGAAACTTGTCACAGACTGATCAGTTAGTTGAAGGTTTTGATGCCTCTATAGAGTCAATATCTACACTGGAGAACAAGCTTTGTGAGTGGCTATCTCTGAAATTCTCTTTAAAATCAATGTACTTCTTGTATGACTTTCTAGATTTGTTTTGGACTTTATAAGGGAGAGGGTATGATTTTCCTTGTGATCATTGGCAGATTTTCCATTCTGTTCCTTCACTATACTGGTCTTTAACTGGAAGCCTGGGCTGCTCCCAATGCCACATTAGAAGCAGTGTTTCCCCTGAGGCACAGTTTATTTGTCTGCAGCAGTGGCTGTGAAGAGCAGCACTGGGGTGAGCACTCTGCCTACCTTCCAAACCGAACACACAAGTAGCCAGCACAGGAGGAGCCCAGGAGCCCTCCAATGCTGTAGATGGACACAATGAGGGACCACATCAAAGTGATCATATCTGCACTGGGAGAGGAGCCATATCTCTTCAGCCAGGTCTCATGGATGAAACTCTGGATGTACTTTAAAAGAAAAAAAAAAGCAAAACATTGGACTCAGTCAACATGTTTTTGCATAATTGTGCTGCTTTTTAAATTCTCTTACCTGCTTACATTTCTATCAATAACCTTAGTTGAAATCTTAGCCCCAATGGGAATTTTGCCATTACCATCCCTGGAGCTGATGTTTTAGCAATAAGATCCAATGAATAAAGATATCAATATTAAAGATCAACTGGGAGTGCCAGTAAGGGAAGAGTAGACTGGTCTTCTGTTTCTGTGTTAATCCCTGATTTTTTCTCTCCCTCTTTTCCTGCCATTCCCACTCATCTATGGTGGTAGTATGAGCTCAGTGTCCTTGGTACCATCCAGGATGACAAACACCATCCCCAGTTTTCCTTTTCCAGCTGCAGGTAGGGGTGCTGACCTCAGCTCTAGAGCTCCAGGCCTTCCCTGCCCTAATTCACCTGACAGCCACTTGGAAATAATGTGGGTGGTCAAGCACAAGGTACAAGGGACTCCCTGAGTGATGGAGAGAGGAGAATGCCCTGGGAGCAGTTCCACTCCATAGGGGGAAAATAGCTGACTTTATGGATATTATTCATCCTTCCCTTTCCCAGTTCTGTCACATCAGACAGAAGTTCAAAGCTCACAAAACACAAGAGCAGTAGCAGCTACTCTTAGAATGAATAAAGCAAGACAAGTCTAATTTTGAAAGCACAAGTAAAAAGTTAGCCATTGCCAATAGGGGCATGAATGCCTGAGAACAGTGGAATACTGGTAGCTCACTCTTGGAGCTCTCCATGCTTACCTCAGCAGGAGAATTGATAATGGAGACCTGCAATCCATAGTGGAAGGTTCCAGTCATGCCCAGGACAAAAGCCAGGAGAAAAAGGTTGTAGCTCATTTTCTTGCAGGAAATGAAACCAGCAAACAAACAGGTGCAGCTATCCAGACATGCCTCCAAATGTGCTGAATTTCCCTTGGGAGCTCTAACAGCCTGAGCAATGCCACACACCTGCCTCCTCCAAGAGCAAGGAGCAATAGGAAAGCACAGCCACTGAAGGGCAGTGAGAATGCTGAGTAGAAGCAAAGCTCACAGATGCCTCCCAGAATCCAGTTACACACTTCAGTGCTTCAGCCTTCAGCTTTGGCTACCTTAATCTGCACTGTCATAGTTGTGGGAGCATAGTGCAATGTGCAAAAGCATTTTGTGAACAATTCCATCTATTTGTCCTTTCTCCTCCTCCTTTCCTACTTGCTATCTCACCTAAATGAATATTTTGCTCAGTGACTTGGCTGAGACTAGATAAACATTTGGGGATTGAAGGGCATTCCTGCTTTCACAGTTTATTCACCTTTTCTTAAACTCTCTGGTATGAGGTGTAGGACTGCAATCCATGCACCTCCACCCCTCCCACTGCCACTGCTCCCTGTTACTGGGGATATTCTGGCCAGACACAGGAGAGTGATGCTGCACCTCTGTGCCTGGAATATTTCATATCCAAACAATGCCTGCCAAGCACTTACAAGCCAGGTTCCAATCAGGGGAATGTCATTGCTTGATTGGACACCAAACCTCTGCACACCAGCTTGCATGCAGAGGCAGTCATCCCCACTTGCAATCTAGGTATTTCCTGATGCTTTCTTTGGCTACTTTGGGAAAAGTTCCTTTTTATATAGAGAAAGAGGAGCCTGAGATAATATTTCAGCACATCACTTTGTATGGGAATAAATCACATGGGACTCCACTTTCTTCATGGTGGAAAAAGGCCATTCTTTATTCACATAACTCCTTTTTTATACAGTTTTACAGACATCATGTGGGACTCCAATTGGATAGTAGTTTTCTTGCCAATTACTTTATTGGTTAGTAACAAGTTGTTATTCTGTATTGATTGGTCACTTAAACTCTTGATGTCTACCTGCAGGGAGAGCTGTTTGTGAAAGACAGTTTTCATTTTTCTATCTGACAGTGCAAAAACAGTTTATGCATGTGTAAGTTATTTTTTTCACCCAGGAATAGATTGTTATGTTTACAAATTTCTCACAACAGGACTGCTTTCACATGGGAACTTGCAAAATGCTGGCTTTGACAAGACCAGCTACTGTTCCAGGAGAGCAGGCTTGATTTTATGAAGCCTTTCTCTATGTTTTTTTTTACCTAATTGCAACAATTTTGTCCTTTCACAGTGTTAGTGCTCCCTTTGGTTTTTATGAAGTTGTGTGGTTTGTTGTTGTGTTGGTCACTGATGCAGCTGAGGATATCTAGGCAGCTGTGTGCTCCTGCCAGGGCTGTGGGTGTGCTCTGGCAGCAGCTGGGGACAGGAGGAGCTGTGGGAGATGAGTAAAGGACAAGGAGGAAAGCACTGATGGAAGTCAAAGTCCAAGGACTGGTGCAAACTGGAGTGGGCTGGCTTGGACTCCCCCAAGTCATAGGCTGGGTAATCAGTTATCACATCCAAAGGGAAAGTTCCTGATTGCTGCCTTGAGCCTCAATCCAGAAAAGCCTTTTGAAGCCCTACTTGGCCAAAACAGACAGTGATGAGTTATCAGCTGACTGAACAATTGGGTAATGGTCATTGGCTGAAAGTTCAAGTCTCTATCCCTATAATAGATGGCAGATTCTGGGAAAGTTTAATGTCAGTTTGAAATCCTGACTGTAAAGTCTTTCGTTTTATCCATAATTTTTGAAGGGCAGTGTCCAAGATGGTTGTGTTAAAAGGCTTTTACAAGTTATTCAAACAGCTTAGGGGGAATTCCCTGTCCTGGTGAGTGGCTGCCCTTGGTGTTTCCCCAGGCTGGGATGCTGTGTGTCTCTGGAAGAACCCCAACACCAGCTGGTTGTATGTGAGAGCTGGCTTGTGCAGAGGAGCAGTGTTTGAGGACAGCAGCAGTACTAGTTTTCCCTAGTGTTGATGTTTGATTTGTTGTTATTTGATTTGCAAACAGCAATATCAGCTGTGAGTCTCTGAGGATCCCTTTTCAAGATGTGGTTTTGCCTAACACTTTATATAAGAAAATGTGAACAAGTGTCATAGATTTCTCAGTTGAAGGTGTTTTAATTCAGTATCAATTAACTAACTTGTTAAATGCTTCAATTAAAATTTAACAACTCAGACCAACTGAAATGTAACCACTGTTTGTGTTTGCTTAATCAGTTTATAGACCCCTGATTTCAGGCCACAGTCAGAAAAAAATGCTGGGAGTTGGAATTAATGCTTTCTGCCACATGTACTGGCAGGACTGCCTCTGAAAGTCAGGAAGCCAAGTAAATATGTAAATGTGTATCATTTCTGACCAAGCCTCTTTCATACTGCCAGGTGCAGATGGCCTCTGTCCTTGCAAGGCTCTGGGAAAAGGCACAATCCTGACTCACAGGAGCAGCCACACAAGTGGCCAAGGTGAGGACCTCTGGACTTCTCTCTTCTCTGACCTGTGTGCTCCAGGCCTCTCCCTCTGCCCAGGCAACCTCCTCAGTCCATCCCTGCTTCCTGCCCTGCTTGCTCCCCCCTAATCCACTTCCCTTCCTCACTCTTTGCTTCACTTCTGTCTCATGTCCTTCCTCTGGTCCTCACCAAAGGAATTACAGAATATTTTGCCACCATCATTATAGTAGTGGCACTTTTTGCCCTCACTTTGTTTTTCACTCTTTCCATCTGCTCCTCACTGCTCTCTCCAAACCATAGTAATGAAAAGCATCTCTTCAGTTCCCAATTCTATGGAGTCCTGCTCTTGATTGTCTTGTCTCAAAATTAGTGTTTTCCAAGATCAGAGGTAGCTGCTCTTGCCCATGTCTATATATTAATGACTTCTAAAATAGCACCAATCACAAAGGAAAAAAAGTTCACTTTTATTTTTCATATTTTATAAACTTTGGGTAGTGAAAGAGTTCTGCACAGACTCCTCTTCTGAGAAATAGATCTGCTGTTCCACTCATGCCCAGCATGACAGTAATACACTCCAGAAATGTTTAGTCTTTTTATTCAAAAATGCTGCATTTTTCTTTAAAATGTGGTTTTAAAAAACACTGAAAGAAACTTTACCTACTTATTTTGAAAATGTACGTGTTCTTCATTGTAAACATGAGCAGGGCTGTGCCTTTCATACAAAGTCAAAAGAAAAGAGGTGGCTTGATTATGACTTTGAGAAGAACCTGGGAGAAACTGAACAGTCAGGCCTGTGAAAGGCCATATTCAGTGAGGAGTGCTGCCCTGTTCTGTATCAGGTTAACTGGAAAGATTCAATCTCACATCTGGGTGTTTGCCAAGGTGCTCTATGGAGAGAGCTGCAGAGAACATTGTGGTGTGACCTGGAGATGCACTTCCAAAAGAAGCTGCTGCCATACCAGCTCCTCACCATGTTTAACATCAGCATAGGTGCAGAACCCTCCAAGAGGCACCAGCAGTCCCCATGGGAGCAGAACAAACTGGACCAGACAATTACTTGTGCTTTACAATGTTGGACTGGAAGACAACAAACAAGCCATGAAGAAAACCAGTCCAGAATAAATAGTCTGCAAAAAAATGCCCAAAAGTCTGTTGTATAATAAGCCACTTAGCAAGTACTAGAAGCTTTCTTTCTAATCCATCTGTCACATGTTTTTATAGCTGAAAATAATTAACTGCTCACTATTGCTTAACAAGTAGGGGTCTATTTGAAATCACTTAATAACAGAAACAACAGGAGCGCCAAGACAAGGTACTGAAAATTTCATCTGGTGTCTGAAACCAGAATTTAATCGCATTAATTTCTGTGTTAGAAAGCCCAGATTCAGGGGCAAGGAAAGGAGGACTTCTGAGATGGAAGTTACTGTTTGGAGAAACTCTGAAGAAATTTTCTAAAGCATTACACGGTGTTGTATGGGGATAAGAGAATAAGGCATCATTCTGTCACTCTCTGATATGGACTCTAAAACATGCATGTGTTACTCAGTACTAAAAGCTGAGAACAGATTATTGAACTTTTGCTTGCATTTATCAGTTCAAGTACATCTTTTCAAGGTGAACTTAAGAACCTAAAAGTAATATGTTGTCCCTAACTTCTCTCTTTGTGTCCCTGCAAGGGCACAGAGCCACTGCTGAATTCACTGCAGAGTCCCCCCAGATACCATCTTCCTTTCTTCTGCTACAATGGGGTGGTTTTGATCTCCTCAGGGCCTTTATAGAAACCTCCACGGGTCTTAGCTTTGAAGTTCCGTTTCCTGAACTCCTCTGAGATTTCCAGGAAGGATTTTCCCTTTGTCTCAGGAAGGAAAAACCAAACGTAGAGGGCAGTGCAGACACAGACCACAAGGAATGGGATGTAGCAGAAATGTGCAAGACTTTTCTGAGGAGGAGGAAAAAACAAGACAGTGTTGGTGACATTCTGTATGATGACAAAAAGGCCACTAATCCCTCTTCATGCATGGTCTAAAATCACCCAGGGAGTATTTCTGTGAATCCTGGTGAGGGCCTCACATGCCTGGATGCAACAGCTCCCCAGCATAGACTGGGAAATTTGACATAGCAAGAACAGTATTTTAAAATGTCTTTTTCTGTCTTTCTCCCTATATATAATTTGATAGCATGGGAGCCCTCAGTAGGAAGTAAGACAGGAATGTATATTGTAGAGTTCTGCTCCCTTTTGCTTCAGGAATTATCCTAAGGAACAGTACCAGGGTCAGGCAAAGGGAAATTACATCACATCTTCAGTTCCAGCTGTTCTCAACTGAGGACAGACAAGGAATATGGATCATCCATCTCCCAAATGATTCCTCAACCTCAAAGCAGAAATCAGCAAAGGGAACATGAGAAAGTTTGGTTTAAAGGAGTTCTGTCCTCATAAAGATACTTTTCAAAGAAGTGCCAGCTTGCTGCTTGCAATATTCTCTGTTCCTGTCACTACCAGAGGCTCCCTCTTGCACAGAGCCCTAAGAGCTGCTTTGCTTTGGGAACGCACCACAATGAATGGAAAGGCTGTTCCCACCAGAAACAGGTTGAACCAGAGCAGGGAGCCACAGATCATGTAAGCAGCTGGTCGGGACATTTGATCAAAAACCTCTGTGGGCAGGACTCCTGTTACACCAGCTGGAAAAAGGAATGGCAAGAAAGTTAATAACGTTGTTGACATTGCATTAAAAACAAGAGAACATAGCTTAACAAGAAAACCCAACATGAAGTGTAAGAGGTGAATTTTTAGGTTAAATATTAAGGGTCTGGGTAATTATTCAGACTTTCTCATGTTAGAATGAACTGCCAGGAAAGATTTTGTAATCCACATTATTCTTACCAGGACCCAACGGTGAGAAAGGCTTATAATTAATTCAACTCCATGGCACTGTGGGGACTGGGACAAGAAATTATTGCCAACTTGTGTGGCATGTGACTCTGGCAGCTTGGTTCTATTCTTACCTGCCTTCCTTCAAACTCATGTGAGCAAACAGAGTTTCACATCTCTATATTCACCATGCAAACATCCACAACATCCTGTGTATTGCCCACCCCCAGAAACTGGTGTATTCTGCCACAGAAGGGCACATTAGTAGGCTAACAGATAGATGTGGAAATTCTACCTGCAAGAAAATAATCAGATGGCATAGCCAACAATTTCTAGGATTAAAGTGAAGCATTAGAAATTCTGCTTTACAGACCTAATGGGCTGGGCAGCAAATCAAAAGCTTGTCATCTATTTAAGCCAAGAATCACTTCCAGGATGGCTGAGGGGGAATATGACACAGAGAGAAACGGGCACAGCCTGGCCCTGCACAGCACTGACTGACCAGGGCACCAAACCCCTGTGACACAGCCAAACAGCACCTGCAGAAACTGCCTCATTCCTTTGAACATGCTGCAGCTAAAGAGGCTCTGAGAGTTTTCATAAGATGCCTGCACACGTCTCCAAACCCCTGCAGTACCCAAAAGTTTCACTGAAAACACTGAGGGAACTGACCTGGTCCGATTCCAAAGCTCAGGATATAGGCGAAAATGCAGGCCATGCTGAGATAAGGCATCCAGCTAATCTGAGTCTACAGCCACAGAGACCAATGGAAAACCAGTGAGGGCACTTATTTGCCACCACTGAACACCCCAGTCATATAAAAGGCAAAGCCCAGCTCCATTCCACTTCAATAAGTCAGGAAAGTTTGTTACCTGCTGGCTCAGAGCCACCATGAAGACGATGGCCCAGCCTGCCATGAAGATGTATCCCCCCAGCAGCAGCGGCCTCCGACCAGCGTAGTCTATGATCATGTTCTGCACAGAGGGACAAGGGAAATAAAGCAAGATATTTAACCTGGGTTTATAGTTCCTGCCTCTCTCCTCTTTACCTTTCAGTACTCCATGCCCAGTTTGCTCTACAATAACTTTCAGGATGTTTTCTGCTTCATAGCAAAACAAAACCTCAAAAGAAAGTTCTGGCGGCAGGAGTCAGGCAAGAAGGGTGCTCAGGGGAGATGAGAATGTCCCAGCTGCAGCTAAACTCTGCCACCATCCATATGAACCCAATTACACTTGTTAGAGATTTCAGACAGTGATGGCAGTGCAATGTCTGACCAAATACCTCTTCATTAACCCATCCGGCTAGGGGTGCTGACAGACAGCCTGGCTCCTGTGCCTAAAGGGCTTCCTGGGCATGAAAAGCAATGTAAACCCCAAGTTTGTAATGAACAGCCTCCTCCCTGCCAGCAGGGGCTGCAGTCACCAGAGTGCACTGAGTCTCACACAAGTGACAGATGTGATCAGCTCACAGCTTCCCGTGCCGATTACAACGTAGGGGATTTTGTCCTCAGGAATTCCAGCCTCTTGGAACACATAAGCTGCATAAAAATACATCTGTGAAGACAAGAAAGGAGAAAGCAGTAAGAGAAGACATCTGAAAATACATCCCACTGTTCTTCCTGAAGGATCAGAGTGACCATAGAGGCTATTTTGACTACATCCTTCTGAATCCTCCCATAATGCACAGGTGTATTTTGGGAACAAAACATCTGACATGAGAAGATCTCCACAGGCAGAGAGACACTATTCATTCCTCTCCTGCTGCCAGGATGTTGATCCCAAGATCTCCCAGGACACAGAGGCTGCTCACCGAGTCGTTGCCGCAGAGCTGCATGGCGCTGCTCAGCACCACGATGCTCACCAGCTGCCAGCGCAGCCCCGGGTTCTGGAACAGCTCCCAGGGGTTCTTTGCTCTCTGGCCTTTCACAGCAGCCTGCTCTGCCAGCATCTCTTCCAGCTCTGCACTCAGGTCACTGGTGCCTCTGAGCTTCTGCAGTGCTGCAAGGACAAGGGAAGCTCTTACTCCTGGGCTTTCTCTTCAGCTGGCTGCTCTGCAGGGTGAGGGATGGAGCAGCAGGTGAGGCTGCAGGACAGAGCCTGTGACCATGCTGGGATCTTCACAGAGTTCATCAGCTCTGGTGCAGCCACTTGAAAGATTTGGGGGAAAGGGAGTGCAAATCCCTCACCATTGTTTGACAAGTGAGTATTTCCCAAGAGTGCCATTTTAGCAGCCATGCTTCTGACTCAGATCTCAGTGCCTTCCCTGGGGAATGCAGGCAGTTAAGATGTTCTTGGTACACAGCACATATTTCC
The DNA here is from genome assembly GCF_963513975.1 of Fringilla coelebs. Lineage (NCBI taxonomy): Eukaryota > Metazoa > Chordata > Aves > Passeriformes > Fringillidae > Fringilla > Fringilla coelebs. Next base: position 3,553,587 of record NC_140043.1, on the reverse strand, counting down.
CACGACATAACTCCAGCCACTCTGCATATGAGGATTTGTATGCCACAAATCTAACTAAATCCTTTAATATGAATTGGCTTCAGATTTGATCCTGAGCTCTTCAACCAGCATTTCTTTCACTTCATAGTTACAAAACATTTGCCATTGTGAACACAAGTCTTACCTTTTGACCCTATTACTGTGGCAAGTAAGCCTATTGTAGGAAGATGCCTTTCAATTACCTCAATAGATCAAATATATTTCAGATTATAGAATGTTCTTTAGTTTGGAAGGAGGAAGTGATCACATTTACTACTTGATATGAATCTTCCTACATGTAAAATTTGTGACACCATTCCAAAAATGTTGGGGCCCAAGTTTCACATGTTCCCATGAGCTAACAGTCACCCTAAACTCACCAGAGATGCAGGATTCTTTGTCTCCACGGTCAATCAAGAGATATCTGGGACTTTCAGGGAACCAAGGCAGAGCTGTGAGCTGGATCAGGGCAGGAACCACATTGCTTGCTAAAAGGAATGGCCAGCTCTCCTCCCCTCCTAGGAGCTCCCTGGAGAAAAACAAACAAACACAATTTACACAGGATTTTTACAACCTGGCAAAGGGAGGAAGGAGAGAAGGAAGGGAAGGAAGGGAAGGATGGATTTAATGAGTGAGCTGCTTGCTTTACCTTACCTGAGTCCAACAACCTGCCCCAGCACCAGCCCCAGGGCTGTGAACGATGCAGAGGTCAAGGCCACAGCTCCTCTGAGCTTCTTTGGGGCACTCTCTGCCAGGTACATGGGCTGAATGTTCATGCTCACACCTGGGCAAGGCAGACAAATGCTGACCCCAGCTTGTGGGCAGAGGAGACAAGAATAAATGCAGGCAGGCACCTCTCGAGGTTGCCAGCTGCAGTATTCTGTTGCAGACCATGTGATAACTAATCTACCAGCGCTTGTTATTCACCCAAACCTTCAATTTCACCCCTGTCCTTGTGTAACTAAACACACATTTCAATATTCCTCAGTAGCAGCAGACAATGAAACTGAAACCTGTCAGGGCCTCAGCCCTGCGGCCTTTTCAGCACAAATCCAAGGTTATATTCAATGTTTGCCTCGACTTCCCCATTTTGAGGGGAATATCATATTTTAGGTCCCTTGTATTGATCATTTCCTGGGATGAACTTCTACAAAAGCTTTTGTGTTGGTGCTCATGCTGGTGACTGACTGACATTCTAACCAGCAGACAGGGATCCATTTTCAGCTCAAATCTTCCCTGTGCACAGAGATGCTTATGTGTAGTACACAAAACCCCCCTGCCTGTGTATGCTTCAAAAGAAAGCCCTTAGAAGCCAAGTACAAAATCTGTATACACAACTTCTTAATTCACTTACATCTGTCTAGTCAGTTTAAAGGATTGATTGCTTTAATATCCTGGATCATTCCTATTTAAATTTCTTCTGATTGTTACCACCTTCATCCTTCTACATTTCTCCTGTTCCATACCTGCATTCACACCAGTAAAAAATCTGCTGAGCATGATCATTTCAAAGGACTTGGCCATTCTGCTGCACCCAGACAAGGCTGCAGCAATGATCACAAAGCCATTGTTCAGCAGCAGGGACATCTTCCTTCCAAGAGAAAAGACAGCTGTGAGCACATGTGTGGCAGGATCAGCTCTGCCATAAAACCCTTTGTCACCCCGATTTTTTAAAGATTTTCTAAGCCTTCTGATGTTTATATTCTTGTGATGAACTTTCTCACACACTTTCTATAAATAACTCATTGTTTTGCATTCTTTTATGGAAGAAGAGAAATTTGATGGACTGTTGGTTTGTCCAGTGTCATTGGAGAGGCAGCACTGTCACCCTCCAATCCACTTTTGGAAATCTATAAATGTTAGAGTCAGATAATAAACTTGCTTTTCCACCTTGAGAACAGCAGTGTGTGTGCTGTGCTCTGTTATTTCATGTCCTCTAGTGACACCCATCCCGTGGCAGGTGCCACCTGCCAGGGCTGGCAGCTGCAGAGGGGCTGTAGCCCCACCACAGAAGCTCCTGGTGAATTCAGCCCTGCAGGAGGTGTCCCTGGGCCACCCCAGGGTGTCCCTGCAGTGCTGCCTTCAGGCTCTCTGAGGCCACCACCAGGTTCTCCCCCAGCCCCAGGGCTCCTGTGCTCACACACAGTTCCCATTTGAATGGAGAGGAATATTCCCTCAGCAAGCCATGTGCATTTTGGTCTGAAAGTGCTAATTTGTTAAGAAAGGCTTTTCTCATGTAATAGTGTAATTGTTGTGAAACTTTGTCAGAAAGTTTTCATGTGTCCCTGGAGAAATTTCTGCTGAAAACCAGGGGAAAAAAGAGAGCTCTACTGACCCTTACTGTCATTATTGCCAGAAATTCTTCTAGTCCCTGCTCACTGCCTTACCAGTCAGTCTTTGTTTCTCCTATTTATGGTGGAATATGGTTTTAGTCTAAAGTAGTACAAGGTGAAATCTCAAAAATTTAATGGATTAAGGAAGCCATATCCTTCCAGGCCTTCATAACCATGAAACTAGTAAGTCATGGGATCTCAAACCATAATGGGGTCTCCTTCATCATATAAGAGGAGCAAACCAAAGTGATAGCAGATAAATGAAAATCTTGGGGTCAAGAGACAGGGAGGCAAAATCTAATTTCCCATTAGTTTATGTAGGTAACACTGGTTGATTTGTTTGTTGGTTTTTTTTTTTTTTCCTGAAGAGAGCTGGGGATAGAGCTGTGTATGAAAGATGCATGAGGTAAGACAGATACTTTTCAGAAACTCAAGCACAGAGGAAAAAAATCCCACTGTGGAGATTCAATGAATACTTCCTGAAATATTTGGATACACAACCTGTGAGACATGAGGAGCTGGATGCCCCCATTGCTCTTTGTAAGCACCCTGTTTTTCTAGTGTCATTCCCCCAGTTTATTTTGAAGACAAATCCTTAGTCTGATCCATTAGCATTATGATAAACATTATGATATCATTCATTATGATATCATATCGTTATTATATCATCCATTATGATATCATATCATTATTATATTGTCCATTATGACTTCCCATTTAAAAACATGGCAGAAAACTGGGCACAAAAATGATAGAGATTATGTAGGTGAGTACTGTGGTAAGGAATTGAACTGAAATCCTTGTAGCCCCTCAGCTGGGCTGGAATGTGATGAGAAGGTAATGTGGGGAAAAAACAGTTCCCCACTGAGTGTTGAGATGTTCATTATTTTTAATCACAGTGGGTATTTTGCTGTAGGGATCCTAATTCCTCTTGGACTAAGGGAAGCTGCAAAATTTAAATGAAACTCCAGCACCTCTTACCTGCCCAGCATGATGGCCATGGGCCCAGCAGCCATGGCCCCAGTGAGGCCTCCCAGAGGGTAGGCAGAGACAGTGAAGGACCAGAGCAGCAGCACCGTGTTGCTCTCCAGGGGAACACCCATGCGCTCCAGCCAGGTCGTGTTCATGAACACCTGGATGTACTGAGAGAGAGGACAGAGCTGCAGAGCCACCAGGGAGGGGAAGGACACAGAGAAATGCTCTCTTATTAATGTATCTATTTATCCTGTGTTTATGCTTCCAATTGCCTCCAGTTCTTAGATGTGGTTTTAGCAAAGAGTTTAGGGTGTAAAACTGTTGCTGTTGGAAAGTTGCAGTTGGTTTATATCTCTATGTGGTTATTTTTGATAATTTAAAAATTGGTTTCATGGGTCTCACTTTCAATCTAAGGGCAAAAACCAACTTTAAAGTATGCAGGTTGGAGTATTCTAGAATTCGATTTTGCTCAAGCAGTTGACACAAAGCTTTTAAATAAACACTTGTGACACTAGGTCCTGCTCAAGGGTGGCTTTTGACAACCAAGTTCTGTGCTCTGGATGTGAATTACACAGAGGGAACGACACATCCTTGCTTTCTGTCCCTCAGCCTGCAGATGTCCAGGGGCACCCCACTGCTCCCAGGGTGTGCCAGGGGCTGGCACTCAGAGCAGCAGCACTTACTGAGGCCGGGGCATTGATGATGGAGATGTTGTAACCATACTGGAAGGTGCCTCCAATCCCAGCAGCACATATTGTCAGGATCAGGATCTTGTTCTGAAGCTGAAGAAAAGGGGCAGACAATGGATGGCTTTCCTTGTACAGAATAAACTGACTCAAAATACATTGAGGCTGGGGGATTTTCCCATGGCCATGGATACCCAGTGCATTTGGGATTCCTTGGTGTGCTGTTATTGCTATCCCTTCATGATAATAACAGATATTTTAGATGAGAGTGTCTTTCCTGTGATGCTGCACTTGTTGCACAGAGCAGACAGTGTTTAGCAGTCTGTGACAGGTGAAATGTGGCAGCCAGTGGGTTCCTGTGCCATGTTCAGGTCATCTTGGGGACATTCCTGCACGAGTTCTGCCACTGGCTCACATTGCCCAGGGACAGCCCAGCTGAGCCTTGGGAAGCAGGGCAGGGGAAGGGGATGCCTCGTGGGGCATCACAGGATCAGTGCTGGTATAAAAGTCAGGGCTCTTCTTTTTGAAGGGTGCAGAACAAGCTGTCCTGGCTGGCCCAGCTGTGCAGCTGACAGCTCACTGGCAGGCTGACAGCAGAACCAGACAGCTTTTTTCCACTGTTTTGTGCCTGTGCCTTTGGTTTCCCCATCTGTAAGTGAAATCCTGTGGCAGGCAAGACGTGCCCTGAGGGAGTTTTGGGACTGGGAGCTCTGTTCCACATCTCAAGACCACTGTGAGCATGCTGGGGGTCCCTGGTCTTCAGCCTGACACCTCCTGCACAGTGTTCTGCACCAAGGCCAGGATGGCCTGCTTAAAACCCCTCCCACTGGGAAAGCTCTAGTGTCACATAAAGAGCCCATGCTCAGGCCTGGCTGTGTGCCAGTCAGTGCAGGGCACCTCAGGCCAGATTGTGTTTTGCTACATGAATATGACCCCAGTGACCCTGAGAACTTAAATAACCCAAAGCTGAGGACCTCTTTCTGCTTTACCTGCTCAGTTTCTTCTTACAGAGCCATCCACCAAAGAAAAAAAGGAAATTTTGCTTTAGTCTCACAATAGCTCTAAAACCACTAATTCAAATAATCTTGTATTTTTTTTTCCCTTTCCTCAAAGTGTTCTCTTCTAAATAACTTCCATACCAGCCCGAGACAGAATGTCCTCCAGGACAGAAATAAAGCCAGACTATTCCAAGCCTGCAGCAAGAGGAGACTGAGCTCTCCTGCCCCAGCTAGCAGCAGATACATTTCTCTTGCACTTTCCATGGCTACACCACTTCCCTGTCCTGTTACTGAGACCTGAGCTAAGGATTGGGCACCTCATATCTCTGCTATTCCTCATTATCCTCATTCTCCAGGTGAGTTTCCTCTCCCTACAACAGCACATTTCTTTTTCATTTACAATGTCTAGGAATATACCATCAAGTGGTGTGTCACAGAGCTCTTTAGTGACCATGAGCTAAAGCAGAATGGTTTGTTTCTCCCTTCAGGGGCCAGCTGTGTGCTCAGAGCTGAGCTGTATTCACAGAGTGACCTTCCCAAGCCTTCTGTAACGCCCGGCTCCTGCAGGGTTTTCCCAGCCACTGCAGCTGCCAGGAGAGCCTTTACTCTGTCAGCTTTATCCCAAGGACTGTCACAAACTGGAAAAATAATTCTATGCAAACCTGACAGTACTTACACAGCCTTATAAAAATTGAAATTAAAAAAAAAAACAACTGTCAATAAGAATAGTAAAATAGATGTTTTACCAGTCTCTGCAGCTTGTTCATCCTCTTTCGTAGGTTTTCCTCTGTCTGCCAAATGCTCTGGTACTCTCACGGTGCTCTGAAGGATTATGTAAATCTCCAGCATAGGAATGTGTGTTTAGTCACCCATTACGTTAGGATAAGACACTTGATTTGGCAGGTGTTTTGCCAGCTGATTTACATTCCCAAAACTCTGCATGTTCATTAGCATGTGGATTCAATTCTTTTTGTTGAAAGTCCATGCCAGTCCAGGGAAATGATTCTCCAGGATCCAGATCTATCAAAACCCTCTTGAAGGTCAGCGTGGGTTACAACCTCAATTCCTCCTCAGAGCATCTGGCACAGCTACCACTATCACTTCTCTGATTGAGTGTGATCAAAGCTACAATTTTTTTTTCCTGAAAGACAAACCAGACTATTTCCCTTGGTGCCATCAGTGACAGGAATGGATGAAGCCTGAGCCTTGCAGCCCTGGTTATGCAAGGCTTTCCCTGTCTGTCTCCTGGTGACAGATAGGCAGTGCAGCTGCTGCTGCAAAGGCTGTGCACCAAGGCACAGCAGGCTGTGCTCCTGCTCCCTCTGCATAGCCTGGCACAGAGCACACAGCCACCCTTGGAGCTCCTGTCAGCTGCAGCAGACAGCAGTGACAGCCTTGCTTCTTTCTACAGAACAGAAAGGCACTCCCTGGCAGCAGGGTGTGGCATTCCAGAGACATAATTCTCTCTCACAGGATTTTTCCTGGAGAAGCACAGAGAGAAGGAGAGAAAACGATTCTTCTCTCTACCTGCTGCTCCTGTTGTTTTGCACATGTGGAATATGTTAGGAAGATTGTTTCCCTGAAGTGATTTGGATTCTGCTGAGGATTCTTTTGTTTCCTTGGCCAGTCACTCAAAGCTGTGTCCTGGCTGTTTGGAGACAGTCATGGATTTTCTTTAGTATTCTTTAGTATTCTATGTAGTATACTATCTCTTTAATATAGTACAGTATAATGTAATATAGTATAGTTTAATAAAGCAATTGTTCAGCCTTCTGAATCATGGAGTCAGATGCCAATCATTCCCAGACCTCGGGGGTGCTCTGCATTCGATAGTGGGAAATGGTGAATCCTTATGAATTAGAGATGGAGGCACATTGCACTGCCAACAGTAACATTAAAGCTGCTGCTTCACAAAATATCTGGTCATCAGGAGTAATCATCCTTCTAACATCCTTTCATCCTGCAGTGTGAGATTTCTTAGGGCCCTGACAGGTTTCAGAGAGTTTGAAATAAATGAAATGTTTTTAAATGCCTCTTTGTCCCTATTCAGGCTTTAGTGCACTTGAACAGAAATATGAGCCTGTTCCACATCACAGAGGTATTCTCTGGTGAATGTGTAGCCAGGGACGTGGTGCTGCATCAGCTGCAGCCACTAAGTGGCAGGAGAAGCACAGAATTTGCTGTATTAGGCTCTGAATGCAACATGCCAGCACTGTGCTGCCTGTGGCCTGTGGTAGGGGTTGGATCAATGCTTCCAGCAGCTTCCCAAACAATAACTGGGAAACAGACATGGCTGTACCACTCAACAGGCACTGATGGAGAGTTTAGGCAGCATATATCAAGAACAGTAATTCATTCAGAAAGAAAAGCTCTGGTTCCCTCCTGCTGTCTGCTCTGAGCTTGTGCCAGCTGCCAGAGGTGAGGGAAGTCCTGTGGGTGGGCAGTGAGATGCTGGGGATTGTGGCACAGGCTGTTCCTCCCTGTTCCAGAGGGGGCACAAACTGGATGTTGCTGTGGCAAGATCTAAGTGCAGCTGGCTAGCTGGGAGCTCCAGGAAGTTGTCCTCTATCTTTTCTAGCAATAGCTGCCTTGATGGGGAGTGAAGGGATAGATTTTTTTCATCTGCACAGCATCTGTATTACTCGTGCTGTGGTGCTGAGAGATCACACTGGTTGTGTTTCTAACTGGCTTTTTGCTGCACCAGCTTTCCCAATGTTTCATCCTTGTTGTCAGAGCTTCAGAGTTGCAGTTGGAGTTGAGGAATCTCCGGGGTCAGGGTCTGTCACCAGGGTACAACCACTGCTCTGCAGTTACTCAAACTCCTGGTGCTGGAAGCCTTCACATAAACCCGGCAGCTTTCCAGCAGTACTGGGGGACCCTCCACCCTCTTCCTTCAAATACTCTCTCATTGAACTCAAAGCTGTCATAACCAGGGTGAAATATGATGCCATGTGCATGGGAGAGGAGTTATGTGGAGGATGTGATGGCAGGGTCTGCCTGCAGTTATCTGACTGCAAGAATAAGTGCTAATCCTGCCATTAGGAAAGGCCATCAACACATGCTCTTTGATCTGTCACGAACTGAGAGGCTCCAATGTTTTAGTGTGCTTTTACACCAGAATCATCTGGACCAACTTCAAGGGGAGAAAAGGGGCCTCATTTCCATCTGTGAGGCTTGGATCTACAGGATGAATTCTCCCTAAAAACGCTACCCTGTAAATTGCAGAAGAGATCTGGAGTGGCTCCCTGGCTGGTTGCTGATTTCCCAAGCTCTAGCCTGGCAATCCCTTCTCACTTTTCTGTAAGGACCATCACTGTAAGATACAAACTGCCTTCTCCTGACTCTTGCAGAACTCACTCACAATACAAAGACAAATAATAAGATCTGCAAACAAGCAGCTTTCTCAAGAAACACGCAGCAGGATTGCTGTTTTCATGGTGAAAGCAATGTTTAAGTTTATTTAGTTGTTGAAATGGATTTTTCTTTGTAGGAAATGAGTGCCCTGCTGTGACACCACTATTCTCAGTTCCAGCAGTTCGCTAATGTTCTTTATAAAACCCCACAGTTTATGGAAGTTCAAGGTACTGTATAAGAACTTCAGGAAATGAGCTTCATCACAGAGGCTTCTCAGGGCAGGAACCCAGTGCTGACAGAGCTTCTGCTACCACACAGAGTCACTGGGACCCTTTCCAGAGCAGTGGAGATCCATGGGAGCTGAGTCCTTTGAGGACACAAGGGCTGAGACAGCCAAGGGAACTTGCTGCTTTGCCTTGCTAGCTGGGACTTTTGGATGTCAGAAGAACAGCTGGATGTTCCATGTGTTGGATCAGCAGTCTGCCTGTTCCTCCACCTGATAAGCACTAGGTCTTCTCTTGGAAAACTGAGAAAACCCAAAATACTAAAAATAATGGGAATACCTTTTTTCCAGTCCATTGTGAACTGTAGGTCATGCTGTGGCTGAACTATTTCTTTTCCTTCCATCTCCGTATCAGACACTGATACAGGCAGTTAGTTGAAATTAAGTGACCTCAAGGCCAGAAGGAACAAAGTCCTTGCCTGAACAAAATCTCTGTTCCTGTGAGTCAGAGAAGAGCATTTAGACTCTACCAAAAGGCATCAAATGTTGCTGAATGCTCCTGTCAGAAGAGAGGAAAATGAGTGCAGCAGTGTCAGAGTGCCAGACTCATCCTGCTTTCTTATTTAACTGTCCCTTCAGACAGAGCTTTTCATCAGAGCTGTGCCCTGGCTCATTGAGAGGCAGCTGGACTGAGACACATGGTCCTGCCTCTGGTGAAAACCCAAGTGCAAATACCTTTTCTGACTCCTTGTGGGGGTCTCCAGCAGTTGACAGCACACTCAGTTGTGCTGCTATTGTGAGCTGAGCACAGACCTCTTTTTATAAGACACAAGCATTATTTTTTTGATTTGTTGATTTGGCCACAGTGCTTAGGAAATGGATGTTACAAAATAAAGGGCCCTGAAGGATATGCCCTACTGACAGCTGTGGGAGGTGACCTGTGGTGTAGGGGACAGATCACAAGGCAGAAGAATTTAACAAGAATTATTAAACACTGGAGAAAAATAACTGTGCAAAGAGACAGACATTTTCTTGTCTGATGTCTTCAACTCATGATCACAGGCTGTTTTGGAAGAGGTGCTTTATTTGGATATGTGATGAGGCTCTGCTCAAGGGGATTTAAATGAGATCTGAGATCTTTCTCATGCCAGACACAAAGCTGTATTTTTGAACTAAAAACCATAGGAAATAAAAATAATATTAACTGTGATTTACAGCAAACCCTGTGTGAACCACATGTCCTCGGAGGGCTGATGTCTAAGTGCTGCTATCTTTAGTTTCTTTCTAACAAACAAACAAACTTAAAAATCCATCCAATTCTGTATGATTCACTTTCTCCTGACTTCACCCATCACACTCCAGAGTTAGCTGATTTGGAACAAGAAATCCTTTAATGAAGGAGGAAAAATTTATATATGGCTATTACACATGGAAAAGCAAACATTTCAAGTGCCTCAACAGTTATGATTACACAGCTTATCTACGCACAGCGGGTTCATGGAGCTCTCACACTTCTGGTCCCTGCCCCCAAGGACTGAGTTTGGGGGCTGAAATAACCTCCCTGAAAGGTCCTCCTGGCTGGTGTGCCTCACTTGTTCCTAGTGCCAGGGACTCTTCTACACCAAGGCTACCGGGGCTCTCAGGCATGGCACGTCCTGGGGAGCACCGCGGGTGAGACCTGGAACACAACAGGTCTGAGACACACCATGGTCCCATACCCTGCTAGGGGGAGTCTCTGTTTTCAGATGAAGGAAAGGTTTGGGACAGGGTGCAGGGGATGGAGCATTACCCAAGCAAGGGGCTTGGGGTTATGTGGCCAGGGAGTGAATGCTGTCCCTGAGTAGCCAACAGCCCAGCTGGAGGAGATGCCTGCGCGTCACCAGGCATGACTCGTCACAGCAGGACACGTTACAAAACATCATCAGATGAAGTTACAAACAAAATGCCAATGACGTGGAAGAGCAGAGGGCACATGGCAGCGGCTGGACGCTCACAAGTGCGTGCCTGGGGCTGTTTTCCTGCCCTATCAGCTGCGGGCGGGGTGAGAGCCCTGCCAAGGGCGCCAGTGCTCGTTAGGGCCTGTGCTGACACGGCACTGCTCCTTTCATCCTGCGAGCCCGGGACTGCTGTGCTGGGCAAAATGGGAGCTGCTGCCTTTAAACAAAGCAGCTGTTTATCCTTGAAACAATTAGAGACGGCAGTCAGATCTTGAACTCGTTACTAAGCCCAAAACAATTATGATAAAAACAAGTTCCAGATGGGCTCAAAAGGAGTTGTTTTTGTCTTTACTGAATTAGAATGGATTCCATGTCTTCAAGTTCCTCTGGTATTTATGGACAGGAAACATGAATTACACACAATAATTTACTACAAACAAAAGAGATGACCGCTGCAACAGCCCATTTATCTTTGCTCATGTGCCTTCCTGAGGTTTATGTGCCGTTTAACTCGTGGGGAGAGTTAATAGCATTTTCTCTGTTTTCTAACTCTGCAGAAACTGAGACGGGAAGCTGTTGACTTTATGCTGCAGGTTATTATTACTGGGCCTGCAAATGCACAATGGCTAAATATTGTCTGGCAAAGAGATACCATCGTGTTTCAGTTCTTCCTTTGAAGGACTTGTGCAAAGGTTACAGCTGGGAATCCTTCTAATTAGGTCCAAGAGCATGCAGACAGAAACCTGTTTCAAAGCCTGTCCAAAATGGACTGAAGTCTGGGCATCACACATATTTGTGTGGAAACTTTGAGTTTCTGACATCTTGGGTTTAGAAGGTGATGCTGCACGTTGACAGCAGTATTGAGCTGATCCCAAAAGGAAGGGGAGTCCAGCAGATGGCAGGAAGCAATGGCACATCACTGCGCTACATCTGCTTGGAGTCCCCAGGCAGGGCAGGACAAGGCAGGAGGAAATCAGGGAAAAATCTCCTGGACATTGTTTTTCTTGCAGTTCCTCTTACCTTCTTGCAGCTAAGACAAAGAGTTTGGCTTTGTTGGTTTTTTTCAGTCTTTAGTTAGATTTCATGATTTTATAAAAGGCCACATGTCAGCATCACTGTGTGTGAACCCAACATGTGCACTGATGGGAACTTGTGGAAGGCCATAACTCCAAAAACCCACAGAATGTGACAGGGGTTGTAATAAAGACTAAAGCTGCCCTGGGTGCACTGTAGTGCCTGAAGTCAGCTTGGCTGAGCTCCGAAGGGACTGACATCACGGGCAGAAAGCAGCCTGGGAACTCAGGGTGACACTGAGATTTGTTTGGCCTCTCCCAGTGGGAGCTGCTGAGCTTCCCAATGCATTTCATCACTTCTCCCCCTTCCCCCATAAACCTTTGAAAACAGGCCTTAAGTAGAAGTCTGGACAAGTGGAGTTCTCCAGTTTTGGCTAGAAAAGAAGGGAAGAGAAAAAAATTGAGAAACTGATTATTACTCTTTTTTTTTATTTTATGCAAGGTCTAATTTGCACATAGTCTTTCACAGAGAGTGAGTGGGATTGATTATTTGGATTCCCATCTCTGTGGAGCTAGTGAGGAGCTCCTTGCAGCAGAGAGGCTCCCAATATTCACCTCCCAGCCTTGGTTTGAAAAAGGAAGGGGCAGGAATCATGTGCTGGAATTCTGCTTCTGTTTGGTGTCCACAAGCAACAAGAGCAGATAGGAAACCTCTAATTCCCCACCCAAAGGAACAGGATACTTATTCATTTATTTCATTTATTATTCATTTACTGACTCCCAGTTCTTCAACTCAGTTGCCCATTCTGCTGGGTTGGGAGCTCTGTGGCATGCTGGAGGGCTGAGCTGCAGCAGTGCAGCATTTGGGCTGAAACAGGGCAGGCCTTTGCAGAGCTCCTGGCCCGATGAATTTCCCTGCAAGCTCAGCTCTTCTCAACTGCCAGAGCTCCCACCAAAAGCCCTGTGCCCACACAGCCAAGCCTACTGGCATTGCTGCAGTTTGGGGTGCAAGTTCCTCGCTCAGCTCCATCCCCAGCATCCCTAATGCAGCTCCTCCTTCTCCCCCAGCCCCAGCAGAGCTGCTCTCAGCCCCGCAGTGCCCAGGGCACTCAGGAGCCCATTCTCTGGTCTGACAGACCCCACTGGTCTCTTGTCTTCTCCCCTCTCTGCCCCATTATGTTGCTTTAACCTCACGTCCCATCATCTTCCATCTGGGTTTTGTATTTCATCAAAGGGCAGTCAGGATGGAGGTGGTGGAGGACACAAAAACTCCCTTCCCCCTCAGTAAATTCATTTTCCATTAACTGAGGGTTTAAAAGGAAATCTCAGGGCTCATTAAGGCTCTGATGACAGCTTAACCTTCTCCAGCACAAACCCAACACCAGGCCCATTCCTCATCTGAATCCAGGGTTGCTGTAACATTACACCCAAGTGCTGCGCAGGGCAGTCAGGTCTGGGAAGCACAATCAGCAGGAGAGGGAAGGATGCCGAGTTTCTGGAGATGTGTATCAGCTCTGGTCCTCAGGAGCCCTGTCTGTGTGGGACTGAGACAGGCTCTGTGTGGAACTGAGACAGGCTCTGCTTTCTTCTGAGGGCTGAGACAGGCCCTGCTCTCTCCCGAGGGCCCAGCACAGACCCTGCTCCCCCCGAGGGCCCAGCACAGACCCTGCTCCCCCCGAGGGCCCAGCACAGGCCCTGCTCCTCCCGAGGGCCCAGCACAGACCCTGCTCCCCCCGAGGGCCCAGCACAGACCCTGCTCCTCCCGAGGGCCCAGCACAGGCCCTGCTCCTCCCGAGGGCCCAGCACAGGCCCTGCTCTCTCCCGAGGGCCCAGCACAGACCCTGCTCTTTCTCCTGAGGGCCCAGCACAGACCCTGCTCCTCCCGAGGGCCCAGCACAGGCCCTGCTCTCTCCTGAGGGCCCAGCACAGGCCCTGCTCCTCCCGAGGGCTGCGTGCAGCGCTGCTGCCGTTCCCCGCGTCCCCTCAGCAGCCGGTGGCACCACACATCTCTTGGTTTCTTCCAGCGACCTTGACAGCCCGGTGCGATCTCACGCAGCTTGGAGAAGGGCCTCACTGCTCCATCAGGAGCATCCTCTCACTGCAGGAGAGGTTCCAGCAGGAATTACTGAAAACCCCAAGCCCTTAGTGAATACAAGACCCTTCTGATCAGCCAAGCAAGCGGCAACACACCCGGGCTGGTATAGCGGCACCGCCGCCCTTCTCCCAGTGGGCTCCTCTCCCTCCGAGCCAGCGAGGGAACACTGCGCCGAGAGCCCCTGGCTCTCGGGGACACTGCGGGGCCGCCGCTGAGCGCACCGCGGCTCCCTCGGCCGCGGCAGGAACGGGGCGGACGCTTCCCCAGCCGGGCAGGTCAGTGTCAGTGTCCCAGGACCCTGGGCACAACCCCGCGCCTGGCGTACCCGGGCGCTCCGCCGTGCTCCGCCCCTCAGCCGCCCGCTCCCCGCCCGCGCCCCGCCCCTCACCCGCCCGTGCCCCGCCCGTGCCCCGCCCGTGCCCCGCCCGTGCCCCGCCCGCCCCCGGCGCTGCCGCGGCCGCGGGGCGGGGCCGCTCCGGGTTGGCGGCGGCCGCGGGCCGGGGCCATGAGGCGCGCTCCCATTGGCTGACGCCCGCCGCCTGTCGCGCGGGGATTGGCCGGGCGCTCCCCGCGGGGGCGGGGCGTGCGGCGGCGCGGGGGGGGGGCGTTAAAGGCGCCGCGTCGGGCGGGCGGAGCGGCGCGGCCATGGCGTACCAGGGCTTCGCGCAGGAGTACCTGGGCATGCCGGCCGTGACCCGCGCCTACACCACCGCCTGCGTGCTCACCACCGCCGCCGTGGTGAGCGGGGGCCGCGCCGGGGGGCGGGGGGCCGCGGGGCGGGAGCCGGGGCTGGCCGAGGGCAGCGGGTGATGGCAGCCGCTCTGCCTGTCTCCCACAGCAGCTGGAGTTCATCACCCCCTTCCAGCTGTACTTCAACCCCGACCTCATCTTCAGGAAGTTCCAGGTGAGGCCTCGCTCGGGCTTCGGGGCCCGCTGTGCCCCTTCCAGCGAGGGGGGGCTGTCACCGCGGGGGCCCTGGGTGGCCGGGCATCCCAGGGGATGCTGTGTCATCCCGAGGGGCTCCTGTCCCACTGCTCCAGCCTTCCCTGAGCGCTGCGAGCCGGGTCAGCCACACAGCGTCCCTTCTTGTCACGGGCACCTGTGCGGGGAGAACTCCTTCCAGCCTGTCCCTGCCACACACCACCTTGGCTTTTCCTTCACTCAAACCCCACCTCTTCCCCCTCTGTTACACCGTGTGTGGCTGCTGCTGTTGGGCTGGTTGGAGAGGGCTTTATTGTGGAGAGGCATGAAAAGTAATTGATTGGGTGCTGAATTGTGGCTGTTTGTCTTCTCTAGAAAAGTAGAGAAATCTTCTTTTCTGTACCTGTAAAGGCGAGACACTGTGATGTATCAGGGTACCATGTGAGGAGGTCCCACTAGAGGGTGGAGCAGCTGTTTGGTGTCCTGGGGTAGTTCTGAAGGGACAGGTACATGTCTGAGCATTCACTCCCTGTGGACAGTGTGATGGGCTGCTCTACACGTGATGAGGAGAGACATCTGTCCACCTCCTTTTCTCTCTCCTCTCTCTTCTCTTTCAGATATGGAGGCTGATCACCAACTTCCTCTTTTTTGGGCCCCTGGGATTCAGTTTCTTTTTCAACATGATATTTCTGTATCCTTTGGTCTCAGTGAAGTTCTCTGCTCCCATTTTGGCTTAGATGCAGCTCCCCCCCCAGTCCATCTTCCTCCCCAGCATGGCCTGCCTTGGCAGCACTCTAGGGCTGTGGGTTCTTCCCTTGGCTCTTATGAATTGAAGCCCCTCCTGCCCCTCCATCTGTGCTTGCTGCAGAACAGACCCTGCCTAAAGGGAAGCTGGCAGTGCTGCTGCTGTGGCTCTCACTGGAGAGCAGTGCCCATTCCTGGGGTGAGCTCTGCCTGAAGCACAGCAGGTGCCTCTCTCTATCCCTGGGGTCAGTGGGGTGAGGTGAAGTTTGCACTGTTCTGCCCTGGGCTGAGCTTGCAGCAGCTTGTTCCTGGGCAGCCCTGCAGTGGGCACAGGGTGGCCAGCTGTTAATTTCCTATACTGCAACCCTCCCTTCTCTCCTGCCCTCAGGTACAGGTACTGCCGCATGCTGGAAGAAGGCTCCTTCCGTGGAAGGACGGCTGACTTTGTCTTCATGTTCCTCTTTGGAGGGTTTCTCATGACAGTATCCTTTTGAGCTGGCTCAGGCTCCTTGGTGTCTCTGAGATGCTGTGGATAGTGTAGGGCTTGCCTGCTCCCTCTGTGTCCAGGTGTGCTGTGGAGCAGGTGCCTGCCTGCTGAGCAGCACAGCTGCTTCATGAACCTTCTTGGTGCCCCAGGCCTGCCCGGCTGGTGCTCTGAGAGCTGGGAGAGCTCTGCTGAGCAGGTGCTGCAGGGGCAGCTTCTGGCTGTATGGCACAGCTTGTGCTCCTCATCTTTGCCACCCCTGGCTTGGCCAGTGCCTCACCCAGTGTGCTTGGAGGAGAGAAAGCTGCCTCTGGTTGTGCTGCTTGTGCAGAAGTGCTGAGGTCCCTGGCAAGGGGCTGGGCTGCCTCATCCCTGAAGGACACGTGGCAGAGCGCTCGGGAGGCTCAGCCCGAAAGGAGGCCACGTGTTCTGCTGCAAGAACTGTCCAGCTGTGCCAGGGCCACTGACTGGGCTCTGGTGAGTGCAGCATGGCTGGGACTGCCTGAGGCTGGCTCAGGACAGAGGCAAGAACATGGAGCCATGAGGTCAAGGAGTGGGTTCCCACACACTCAGCGTGTGTGAGCCCAGAGCTTGCAGCCTGTCAGTAGCTGGAGATACCATCACACCATTAAGTTCTTTTCACAACACAGTAATCTGATGGTGAAATTTATTTCCCTCCCAAGCATAAACCTTCTCTGAATATCTTCTGCTGTCTTATGCAGATGGCTGCTGTCCCCACGGAGCTCTGCATGAAGCTGTGTGAGCCTTTAGAATCCAGGTGGCTGCAGCAGCCACGCGCTTGGCCAGACGTGGATTCCGAGTCCAACTACACAAGGGCAGTGGAAAATTTTGCCTTTCTCTGTCTCCTCATGCTCTGAAGAAGAGGACTGTGAATTCCAAGAGCCATTTCACTGCTGAACTTCTGTAGAAGGCAGATACTGGATGTGAGCCAGCTGTTAAGATATGCCACTGTCCCAAGTGCTGTAAGAATATGAAAGCCCTTCTTTGAGGGTCATATTGAGGTTCATTTTACAAAGATGACTGTAGAGCTCTCTGGTCTCTGGTGGTTGTACACATCAGCTTAAGGAGTGAGCAACCTGCATGTGCACTCCAGAGTGTCTTGTTCTGGGGTGGCATGGAGGGAGATGTGTGTGGGGACAGTGGTGGTCAGTGTATCTCAGCCAGGAAAGGCTTGGTGACATGGCCAATGTCTGGGAACGCTGTGATCAGCTGTCTCTGGTTTGGCTTTCCTGTCCCAAAGCACGCTGTGCTGCCTGGAGGTGTGCACAGGGTGGGGAGGTTTTTCCTTGACTCGGTAGTTCCCAGCTGTTTGGACTCTTTGCCAGCCTGTTTTTCCTGGGCCAGGCTTTCACCATCATGCTGGTGTACGTGTGGAGTCGCAGGAACCCTTACATCCGCATGAACTTTTTTGGGCTTCTTAACTTTCAAGCCCCCTTCCTGCCCTGGGTCCTGATGGGGTTCTCTCTGCTCCTGGGCAACTCCATCATCATTGATCTGCTGGGTAAGTCAGAGCTGGTGGGTGATGGCAACAAGGACACCTTGCAGCCTCAGTGGTCAGTCCTCAGAGGTGCTACTGGGACACTGGCACCTTCTCTTGGTTCCACCTGACCTGAGATGCTGGCTTTCCTAAGTGAGCTGCCTGGGTTTCTGGGTGGCTGGGCTCTGGCCTGGGCTTTTGCTTGTGACCTGCTTTTTGGTGTGTGTGTCTGTGGTGGTGGAAGCTGGGTATGGTGAGCTCTGACACTCTGCTGTGTCTGGTCTCCTGGGTGTGTGATGCTGCCCTCAGGCTAATGGGCTCCCTGCGTGCTGATCACAGCAGCCTGCAGCATCCCTGGCTCTGGAGGGAGCTGGATGTGGGCACACAGCTGGGGGATTCTTAAGAGTTTGGCCCAGCAG
This sequence comes from Fringilla coelebs, assembly GCF_963513975.1. NCBI lineage: Eukaryota > Metazoa > Chordata > Aves > Passeriformes > Fringillidae > Fringilla > Fringilla coelebs. The sequence goes on along the minus strand of NC_140043.1, from coordinate 3,535,889 downwards.
CTCTGGTTCAGCTGGCAAAGGAGTTGCTGTTTGGCCTGACCTTGGTGGCATCTCTCCCCAGGGATTGCAGTGGGTCATATCTATTATTTCTTGGAAGATGTTTTCCCCAATCAGCCTGGAGGAAAGAAGTTGCTGTTAACCCCGAGCTTCCTGTAAGTAAAGTTGATTCTTTCTGGGTTTTACTTTGGGCTTTCCCAACCTGATCACTTCCAGAGCAAACTGTGACCATAAGAGGCAGCTGCCTGCTGCCAGCACCTCAGCTCCACAGGTCATGGATTGCTGCAGTATTTGCACATTATGTACACCTGTACAGGGCCCACGCAGCAGCTGCTGCTACCTTCAGGTTTGCTAGTAGAACTAGATTCTGCTTACTGCTTGTGGAAATGCTGGATGGAGGAAGGATTTTTTCTGATGTATTTTCATAGTTTAAGAAAGCAGAATATGTTCTGCTTTGTGCACTGACAATCAGCTCTGACCTGGTGATTGAGGAAGGAGGCACTGCCATCACTGTGTGTTGAGTTGAGCAAAAGAATGGTTCGTGATGGTGCAATGGGCCGGTGGCTGTGGCTGACAGCCAAGCCCCACGGAGGGCCAGGGTGTTCCTAGGAGGGCTGGGGGTTTGGCATCCTCAGCTCAGTCTCCTAACCTGTCTGCCTGCTGGATGGGCATGTCCCTTGCCAGGAAGATGGTTTTTGACACACCTGAAGAGGATCCCAATTACAACCCTCTGCCTGAGGATCGTCCAGAACACCTGCCTAGAGACCAAGACCAGAACGAGCAGCAGCATCCACAGTAGCATGGGGGACTTCTTCATGTGGCCAGATTCCTCCCTCCTGGCTGGACTTTGGTTGTGTCCCAGAGATCCTACTGGAATAACACCAGTTGCCATTCCAATGTGTAGCGTGTCGCTGTTTGTGTGGGTAACCCATCTTCCCCTTGTACAAAGTGGATCCACAGAGCTTTGCACACAAGAACTCCTGAAAGCTTACAGAGGTGTTCTAGGGACAGGGCTGAAGCTGTGATGGCTCCTCAGCTCCCTGGTGTGGAATAAGTATCAAATGGGGTGTTAAACCAGTTCCTCCTTGTGCTGTCAATGACTTGCTGTGTGCCAGGTCACTCTTGCCCTCTGTATAAAGGTGCACCTGGCCCTCACTCTTGTGAGACCTCTTTGTGGGCTTTCAATGAAGTAGTTCTGTACCATGGTAGAATGCAGCTCAGCCTCTTTCTTTCCTTTATGTCCCCCACTCCTTTTCTGGTGGTTGTTTCCAAAGAGTCTTTACATTAAAGTCTTTATTTTTCAGTTGTGTGTCCATTTCTGCCAGGGACAGAGGCAGCAATTCATCGGGAATTTGCTCAAAACTGCCAGGTTTGGGGTTTTCCTTTCTGGTGGGCAAGGCTGGAAGATGTCCTTTCCCTCTTCTCTCAGCAGGGCTGCAGAGCATGAGAAGGAGTGGGGGTGATGTCTAAGTGGATAAAGGGGTGCCTGGGAAAGGACAAAGGGACTGAGCTGGACACTTGATCCAGGCAGTGGCTGGAAGCAGCACTTCACACTGGCAATAAAAAGTGTCTGCACCTGCAGTGTAATTCCACTCTTGTTGGATTTTTTTAGTTCTGAAACTTAAACATCTGAATTTCAAGGGAAAATGAAACAAGCTCATCCCTACCCTGACACCTGTATGAAATGGATCTGATCACTCTTGCTAACACAGTCCCCACTGCTTGTACCCAACCTCAAAGGAGTCTGCACACATTGTATCTTACAGCAGCTCACTCCTAACAGTGCTGGCTGCTCAGACCTGCAAACCACCACAAACTATGAAATGGGAGTAACAGCATCTGACTGAGCACACACACAAACCCCCACACATACCAACTCCCCCTCCCCTGTGGCCTTCCACTAAAACACTTCATCAAAAATCAGACCTGATTTGAACAAACTCTTGGTGCACTTATGCTTCCCTCTGCAAAGAGGCTGAGAGGCCTGTACAGGTGGTAATTTGTTCTGAAGATACAGTGGCACTAAGGGTAATGATAACAGAGCTGGAGTTCAGGCACTAGGAGGAGTTTGTCTTTGAAGTCTTCAGATGATCTGGTTTAAATTGCCTGAGATGGAGCTTTGAAATGTAACAGTTGGGCTATGCTTTTAGGTGGGGCACCAGATTAACCCAAGGAATTGTGATTGTAGAGCAGGAAAGCTGCTCCTGGCTGGTCCCCAGTAGTCCTAATCCTATATAAAGAAAGCTGGGTGAAGTTCCCATCTTTCTGGACTTGGTCCCTTCACTGTCCTGCTTTGTCCCTGCTGCTTTGAGGAGCAATTTGTACAACCTCTCTGGCCTTGAGAAGCAGAGAGTGCTGCAGTCCTTGTGTGCCTGCACCCCATGGTGAACTTGGGGATTAGTAATCACAAACTCCACAGCAATTAAGAAAGCTGTTAAGGCTACAGCAGTTCCACATGTATTTTAGTCAAATTCCCTGAAGAGGCTGCTGGCAGAAGTCCCCAGTCATATAACAAAGGAAGGCTCAAGTGTTCTCAAGAAGGCTCAGAGTTTTTATGTCCATGAGCCAAAACATGTTTTAATGGGAGGCTAAGATGCAGCAGCAATCCCAGCATTTGTCATCTGCTCAAATAACCTTTCAACCTCTCTAATACAAAGTAATGCATGGAGTACCACTCTGGCACAGGAGCCTAGGATAAGACTGAATAATATTATTACTAAATTGCAAGTTTTCAGTTTCTGCAGACTAACATCTGGAAAAAGTTCCCTCCCACCCAGGAATCAGAACTGTCTCTGTTATTACTCAAGTCTAAACATGATAAATTAAGACCAGAAAGTGTTTTTTGACTGTGCTAGCAGGGTGGGTGGATCAGCAAGGATCATAAAACCTATGGCTTTATGATAAAGGCCTGAACATAACTGTCAGGCTGCCAGCAAAAGCTGCCTTGCTTGCAAGACTCCTCAGTTCTGGCAGTGAATGGTAGGAACTCTATCAAAGGGATGGGGTACCTCAACAGCAAGATAGATTCTAATTAGTTTGTAAGCAAGCCTGGATTTTTCTTTAAATCTCACTTCAATGGATTTTGTTTTTAAACTCCCTAGAGAAAGAAAGACAGGTTGTTTCTTGGGTTGCAAAACCCTGACACTGCAGTGCTAAGGGCATTCATGACACAGACCTTGCTTTGAGTGCTCTGTGCAGTGTTGTGTGCTGACAGTGACCACAGCAAAGGCACTGGCTGCAGAGAAGCTTCAGTCTCAGTGACTGGAGGCTTTACCTGCTGTACCAGGGCAGAGACTGTGCTGTTTTCCAGATGCAGTCTTCACAAAAAACAGGGTTGCCCACACACCAGGCTGACATCTGACAGAAATAACTCTTAAGTCTGTGATTTCATTTAAATTGTTTTACCTTGTTGAGTAAACCAGCTGAACACCTCCCCGAGGTCATTACAGACTGTGCCAAGTTAGGTAACAGACCCATCCTTAGAGAATTGTCTGCTGCCTCTAGTTCTAAATCTCCTCCTCACTTTCCCCTGCACCAAGAGGTTTTGTGCTGCTGTACCCTTTGAAGTAAAGCACCCAGGAAAAGTGAATGCATGTGAGTGTTCAGCACTGTACCCAAAAGCATTAACATTAGGCCCTGTTACCCTCAGTTACCAGAACAGCACAAAACATGGTGGCACTCACTGTTCATGCAAACTGACTGAACCCAACCTGCGTTGGATGCATTCCTTTTATTTAAAAAGTTGTCCTAGGAGTGCACATTGCACCTATACAAAAGAATCTTTCCACTGTCCACACACAGGTATAGAAGGGCTCCCACACCTGCCACGGCTCCCAGCTGGGTCACGCTGCTCACTCAGCGCTCTGGGGACGTGGCACTGGGGTGGAGGGGGAGGGCAGGAGTCAGCAGTACTGGGAACTCGTGGCAAGTGGAATGTGTGTCCCCTTCAGAGACAGAAAGACCCCTGCCAATTCTAGATCCATCTGGGGAGAGGAATAGGGATAAAGTCTGTAGGAAGAGCACCAGTGTCACAACAGGAAGGTTACCAGGCTGGAGCAGTATTGGCCAAACGTCTCATGCGCCTGAGGGAGAGAGAGAGAGAGAGGTACAGTAAGTGCATGTTACAGACATGGGAGGTCTGACCAAAACCAGTGCTTCTGGGGAGGCTGCACAGCTTTGCAGACAGGTTTATTCCTAGACAGAACTCCCCAGGCACCTGAGAGTGCCCCGGTGATAAGGCAAGGACACTATTTGCACTAACAGCTGCCAGGGCACTTTTTCTCATTAACTTGCATTGAACCGACTGCTACTGTAAACTCTTCAGTCAGCCACAGCTGATACACAAAATGACTGTGCTACTGTTAATCAGCAGTTAAAAAAACATCCTGGGAAAGAGCTGAGCCAGTATATTTACTGTTTCCACAATGTATCTTTTGGAGAGATACTAGCCATTCCTTCATATCTGCCAGGAAGAACTTCTTCAAGTAGGTGCAAGCTCTCAACTGCTTGTCTAACATCACTTTGCAGATCTCTGGTGGGCAGAGCTTCTCCTGGAACCACACAGTGCTCCCCGTGCTGGCATCACTCAGGCTAGAGCTGGGAGCTTGCCCATTGCTACATCAAATTGAACTTTACACTACATAAAAGGAAGCTTTGTGGCAGGATTCTAGGGAGCATGACAGTGCATGACATTCCAGTATGTTTGATTCATGCCTTCCTATACAAACAACTCCCCTGGACAAGCAAAGAGCCCAAGGAAAAGAAATAAATGGGTTAAAAGAAAAAAAAAAAAAAAAAAAGGAAACTTCCTGCAAGCAGGAGATGGCAGAGCAGACATTTCAGTGTTTGTGGAGGAAGGTGATGACAGCTGAATACCCTGAAGCTAAAGCTTCTGTTGTGAGCAAGGCTGACGTCCTGCCAGTTAGCTCTCAGTAGGGAAAGACAAACATCAAAGCCTGGAGCTCCTGTCCAAGGGACAGGCCAAGAGAAGTGTCCAAAGTAGTGGCAGTACCTTGTGTTTCTGTCCTGGTCTCTGATCTTCTTCTCCATCTCAGCGTCTGTGAGGGTTTCCAGGAGAGGGCACCACTGGTCAGCATCCCCCGTGTTGCGAATTGCAATCTCCACAGTGGGCAAAGGGTTCTCGCTGCAGGGCAGGGCACAGGCAACAGAGCAACACCCATCAGTGGGCCCAGAGCCCCCCTGGGTCACCAGCCCAGGGACAGGCACAGGGACATCAGAGCATCATTTACAGCATCTCAGACTTCAGCATTCCCCTTTGCATAGTACAGTCTGGTTCTCTGAAGTTCACCACAGGCTCCTGGTTACACCCTTGTAGAACCTGAAGTTCCTGGGAAAGCAGCTACATCCATCTCCAGCCACCACTGGAGAGAGATTTGTGCTGGACCTGCAATATTTTCCCACCCAGGCTGTCACATTCCTGGCTGGCAGGGTTCAGCCCCAAAAGGCACAGCTCCTCCCAGTCCATCAGTCCTGGGAGTGCTTCTCCCAGCACAGCCCAGGAGCTGGGACTGTTCCCAGGACTCCCTGTCCAGCCTGGCTGTTCTGCAGCTCTCACTTCCTAGCTGTAGTTTGCCTACAACACCTCTGACAGCTCTTCCCTGGCAAAAGTCTGCCTTTTTTAGGAGCCTGACACTGCAAAGAGCAGTCCTTTAGGACCTGCTGTGGCTAACAAGCAACAAAACACCAGGCTGTGCCTGAAATCACAAGATCTGCTCCTCAGAGACTCCTCTGCCCTGACCAGCTGTATTATCACATGCACAAAATATTTACTGCTTCACTAGCTGCTTTTCAGTAAAAGTCAACAGGAATTGACCAAGAGTAGCTTCCCAAATATTGACAGTGGAGCCGGAAGCCCAGCATAAATATAGAGGAGCCTCGGAATGTAAATGTTTGCTTTGAATTCTCCAAAGTGGCTCAGCCAGAGCTGCAGAAGTGTGGGTGAGAGAGGAGCCCTGGGACAGGTGTGCACACACATCCGCCCCCCTCCCCAGGGACGTGCACCCCTACACAGGATTTCAGCCCTCTCACTCCCTCAGGAAAGGACTCAAATGCTAATCATCATGGGAACACACAACATCTGCATCAAAGCTAATAATCTAAAATAACAAGTCTTCAAAGTAATTCTACCATGAAAAATTAATCCAGGGCCTTTGGTATCTGATCCAGGGAGGAAGCTTTAATCAAATCTACTTCCAGTACTGCTGCCATCCACTAAACAACACTTAAACCCAGGAATTTCATCTTAGTCCTAGAATGTCACACATTCCAGGCAAAATTAGATACTAACTGGGGTTTTGTTAGTGATAGCATGATCTCTGCCTCACTATGCCTAACACTGAGCATTCACTGAACTAAACAGGGGATGGAAAGCTGGACTCATGCACAACCTGACTGCAAGACAACTCAGATACCACATTTCTTTAGCAAAGAATCAGAGAGAAACTGTAAAATCCTTCCTCATCTCCCAACCTCTACACTAAGACAGCTCCTCCTCCATTGTTTTTCCTGATGAGGAGCAAAGTGCTGCTGCCAAGAATGGCTGAAAGGCACTGTCAGCTGCAGGGATCCCAGAAGAGCAAGGCACTGCCTCTGCTCAGGCTCCTGGCCTCAGGCAGTGTCAGAGGCACACCAAGGAAGCAGGGAGATGTCATTTTTGGAAAGGTGACTCCTCAGGCAGAAGGGTTTGGTGAGTGGGAGAACCTGTGCTATAACTCAGGTCTCAAAGGCAAAACTGGCTGTGAGATGCTGTGTGCTGCCACCAGAAACACTCAGCACACACAGGAGAAAACATCACAGCACACACTGCCCCTGAAAATCCCACAGGCAGCAGCCACCCACCTGTGTGCCTCCAGTCCTGCCCTGCCACTGCACTTCAGGCTCTCCTTGTTTTGCACAGAGCAGCCCAGCTGAAAAAAGTGCCCTGGCTTTCATCAACTAAAAGACAGTTTCACCTCTCCCTCAGATGATTAAGAGGCACATGACTTCTCAAAATCCCCAATCCCTTGAGATATTAAAGTTCTTTTGATACATCTAAAGCAGACCCTTTTCCTTACATCAATGGAATGATTTTGGAGCAACCACCACTCCTGTGGTTTGGAAATTCAGGAACTAACCAACCACAGAACCCAAATATTATTAATCACTGTAAGGCTTCAAAAGTACTCCTTTGCTAGAAGAAAAAAGGGAAGAGGAGGACATGTTTGTACTATGACAAAAATAAAGGAGGTTTCAATTAGGTGGTTTTTTCTCTCTGAACAGCTCATGTCTATGTACTTTGTTCTGGTGGGGTTCCTTTTTTAGTTCTCCCTCTTGCAATACTGCCACAGTGTGAAGACCTGAAACCTGACTGCAGAACTACCCCTAAAAGGAAACAGCCTTTGGTACCATGGCCCAACATATGTATTTAGAGACAACAGTGAAACTGGCATTAACATAAGCCCGGGCAGTACTAAAACTTCACTTGCTGCATGTTCCAGTGACTGAGCAGAAGCAAAGGGAGAAATGAACCCCACTCCCAGGAGTCTACACATACACAGATTACCTTCTTGGATATCTGCATACATGGAGAAGCACAGGCAGGAGGGACAGACACTTCACCATACAGACAGTGCTGCAGCACACGTGTCAGGTTCTCATCTACCACCCTGCAAGTTCCCATCACTCCTCAGGAATGCCCACCCCACTGCTTTGTGGCTGTTGCTGGATGTAGTCCCAAGCCAAAACTGCAAGTATGAGTCCAAGGTTGTGGAGGGAAAGGTAGAAGGCAACTCCCACCTTCCAAGGGACATCAGCAGGATGGACACACACTCTAATGATTTAATTCAGAGTTTAATTCACATGTGCTAAAGGGTCCCTTTCCATTTTCTAATATGAATCACTCTAGGGATCACTTTAGAACCAGGCAGTTGCTGTGAAAGACTGGCAGGATAAAAACTACACCCAGAGGAATTCCTGCAGAGTGAGACCAGTGCAAGAGCAACTAGGCCAGAGCAGATCAGGGCTGAAGGCTGACCAGACAGCAAGCCCTTGGATGGAGCAGGAAGGAGCAGAGCTCAAGGCAGCAGCCAGCTTCCCCACAGTCTCCAGCTTCTCTTTGCTTACTCCCCTCCAACTACTCCCTGTCCTCTGCCTGAGGTAGGGCAGGGCTGGGCACATTTCCCTGGGCTGCTTCCTTGAATCAACCCCTACAAAACTGGTGTCAACAGTACCATTCCCTCCTCTGCAAATACAGCATTTGCTGAACTCTTAAACTTCCCTGACTGTCACCATGACCCGAGGTCACCAAACCTCAGAGTGTACATTAAAGGACTGTTACAGCTGCAGACTCAGCACTGTGCTGTGGATAACATCAGTGCAGGAACTCACCACAGAACGCTGCACAGCACAACTGGAAGCCATTTAGGGGACAAATTACAAGGCTGACTAATGAAACCTGACAATGCTGCATTCCAGCTGTGAGAGGGGCCTGTAATCAACCCACCTCGGACATCAGTCTGGGTAGAGAGGTACAGTTTTCATCAGTCCAAGGTCAAACAACCAAAGCTTCAAACAATGGATGGCCCAAGTTAGGCAAAGCCAACAAAACAACAACAAAAAAATGTATCTTGGGCTCATCATGACCTTACATTAGAAGAGGGACTATCCCTGTTAATTAATTCTGTCAACAGAGGCTGACATTTAATCAATATTTGGTCCTGAAATGTATTAGACCCATCAGGAGAAGATACTTAGACACAAGCACAAAAAATTGTTAAGATGGACAGAACGGATGCAAGCCATAAGGACTAATTTCAAACAAAACCTTCCTAATCAGGTCAGCTGTTTGAAGATGCACTGATGCAAATGCCCATGAAGTACAAAGACCCCCAGAGCCAGACAAGGAGGTGGCAGTTCAGTACCTGAAGGCATAGGTCTTCTGGTGCCAGCTCAGCTGTCCCCGGATGCTGTAGGCAATAGTTGTGACAAACTCCCCACCCAGGCCAAGCTCTGAGCACAGCTTCAAGGCAAACTTCTCTGGTGAGTTCTCCTTCTCTGACATGTCCCACTCAAACTGGTCTACGAGGGAGATGTTTCCTACGTGGATGTTCAGCTGGAGATAAGGGAAGACACAGGTTATTTGTTTCCACTTTCACAAAGGTTTGTCCAAGGTGATTGAACTGATGAGGCAGAGGCTGAAGAGAACAGAGCAGTAACACCTAGTTCATCTGAGAGTTCCTTAACTGAATTCTTCATTTCAGTAGCACGAAGACAACTCAGCACTGCTCGCCAAGCTCTTCCAAAGGAAGATGGCAATGCTTTAACTGAACTATTTCACCACCTCAGAGGCTGGGCACATGGATGTTTAATCATCTATCACCTTAGTTCTGTTCCCAATACAAAGGACAATCTGGTTGGAGGACTGGAATGAAAAGCTTCCTTGCTCTGAGGGAAACTTTTGTACTCTTAGTCCCCCAACACATAACTGGAGAAACCCAAATGGTTCAGCTCTCCTTCTACTGCCTTCCTGTGTTACCTTAATGATAACTCGTTGGTCTGACTGATCCTCCAGGATGCTGTCAGTCGGGTACGACTCGATCTGCTGCCGGATGGCAGATGCAATGGCAGGGACAAAGGTCAGAGGATTCAAATCCAGGTCATCACAAAGAATCTCTGAGAACATTTCTGGGGTCATCAGTTTTTCTGTTACAGAACAAGAATGAACACTGTAAACTTCCTTAGAAATTAATGTCTGCCACTTACAGAACACACAAAATCCACAGGGCGAGGTGACAAAGGGAATCCCAAATGCATGACAACTTTTACTTTTAAAAGGGTGTTTTGTGCCAGGTCTGTAAGGAGAGACACACTGACACAGGGGCTTACAGCCTTCTTTACCTGCTCCATGGTATCCAGACAGTGTGGCCACAGAAGCCACAGCCATTAACCTGACCTAAGAGTACTCTCAGACCACTGAGCTGATGAACTGGCTCAGGAAAATCTGCCAGTTAAACTCTTCAGACTACATGTCTCCAGGAATGACTGCAACCCATGGAAGTGGCAGAGCATTTGCTAAGAGATGCAAGCACTGAATACAGTCCAGAGTGGGAGAGCTTTAAAGCTTTGTATGGGGCAAGGACATTTGGTGATGGACACAGCTTTACCTCTCCAGCCTCAGGAAACTCTCCTTGCTACATACCATTCATGTTCCACGTAAATGCATCTCGGAGTTTCTGCCCATCAATTTCCATATCGAGCCTGATTGGAACCAGAACCTCTGGCTGGGATGCATTCTCATGGATCACTGCTGGGTCATGGTCATCAAAGCTAAAGTGGAGAGCAACAACAGGGTATATGCAATGAGCACATGACACATCTGGCATCCATAGAAGGAAGGCAACATTTGTTGGAAGCAATCCCCACACTCCAACTCCCTGATCTGTCTGTAGACAGACTCCTCAAGGCAAGCCTACAGGACTGTGGCAACTAATACCAGTTTAACACCTTTTATTACATCTATCATAACACACTCCTGCAAATAAAACAAGGAAGTTTTCTAGGATTAGATTTATCTTAGTTGCCTTAAGTGTTATAATGGAAAAAACATTAGTCATGAGCTTCAGCAGCATTTTCCACTAAACAAACTAGATCAAAGTTACTGGTACATGTCAGTGAGAAGCAGCCCATCCTTCACAAAGAGGGTCTGCAGGCTTCTCAAATGACAACTGCTCAGCAAATCAGCAGGAAGTAGAAGGAACTCATCAGGAAAAAATGAACCATTTTCCTGACAAAAGGAAAGCCTCCACTCTGAGCCATGGATGGCTACTGTAACACAGAGCCTCAGGACACACAATTTAACTAAGAACCTCCAAGTTAATGACCTGTAGGTCTTTTGTCAGCTGGGGATGAATCACAACATTACATGAACTCATCAGCACTACCCTGGCAGCATGTCATGTTGGGAGCTATCCCCACTTTCCAGAAGCAGGAAGCTGTCTTACCACAGAGGGAATGTTCTCTTCTTATCCCTGCCCATGCGGTTCCTGTTGATGGTTGTTGAGCACGGCACGGCGTCCAGGTGATGAGAGCTGTTGGGCAGGGTTGGCACCCACTGGTTGTTCCTCTTTGCCTTCTGTTCTCTGAAGGAGACTGGATGTTAACCTGCAGGCCCTCAGCACCACTGCTGCTATTTAAGGAATGGTGTCATTTTAAACTTGAAGTGCTATTACGAGCTCCTGCTATTTTATTCTGGGACCACCAACATGACTGTTCCACCAGGAATGTTCCACACCAGCCTCTCGGAAGGCCATTCTCCAGCTCACAAATATCCATCAGATATGAATCCAGGTGCACCTTCATAAATACTAGATTCATATTTAGATTTTCTGTCTATACTTTACAAAAGGACTGCTGAAAAATGCAAGGTCTCCAAAAGGCAGTATGTGCAGAGAGCGTCTTGTAAAACATCTGTTACAGATGGAATGCAGTAATTGCAAAAGAAGTTGGATCAACAAACACTTAGATTTTTCTTCCTGTTTTATGTGGGCAGTAACCCAATCCTTACACTCTGGAGATCCCCATTTGCCCAGCACTGCAAATACTGAATGCAGACTGGCAAACAAGCCCGGCACAACAGCCTGGGCTTATGGAACTCCTCGTGCTTCCTGCCCCAGCTGACACCTCCCAGGCAGCTCCATGCTGAGCCTGGCCTCACCAACACCGGTTACCTGAGGTAGGTAGGAGGTTCTGTGCTGATAGACACTGCCTTGTACTTCTCATCATTTCCATCCAAGATCTCTTCCACTTCAGAGGCCTTCAGCAGCGTCACGCTGGTGGCTAATGTTGTGTAGCCATGATCTATCACCAGGAAAGATGCAATAATTAACAGGGAAAAGGGCGACATAGCACTGTAGCATTAACAGGCTACATAGTGACAAACCCTCCCTGTCACTGCAGGAGGGACTAGCACAGAGATACAAGTGTCCTTTGGGCTTCATCTTCCTGTGGATATTTACAAGGCCCGGAAAACAATCAACACTCAGTGGCCTTAAAGGTCGGAAATAGTGATGCAAGGATTGATAGAAAAGCTGTTCAAGACTTGGGGAAGGAGGAGAGAGCTCAGGACAGCTCTTGCTGAATGACAGAGACCATCTGCATTGGAGAGTCCTGCTAATGTTCTGAGAGAGGAGAGTTAGGCATGGGATTGGGAGGCACAATTAGGGCGACCACAGACAGAGATCAGAGGAAGAGGATTAGACATTAATATTATTGCAATAGCACCAAAGGTCACAGTGGACATTCTTCCTCCAGCACAGCTAAGAATAACACACAGATGAGACTTACATCTTCGGGGACTGTGAGACCGCTGATTTTCTGTTGGGGGAAAAAAGAAAGCAAGAGGTCAGCAGGATATTTGGAGGAAAGAGACATAAGCCCAGAGTAAATTATTCTTTTTATTATGCTTTGGTCTACAGAACATACAAGAAGTCATACTGCTAAGGAATTTAACTGCTTGCTATTAGTCCCTCAACAAAAAAAAAATACCAATATTCTCCCTGTAGCAGTCACATCAGTAGCAACATACCACAAATTCTGGCAGGCACAAACATCCAGTCCCTTTACAAGTTAACTTTGCAAGAAGCAAAGTTAAGCAAAGATGCACATCTTCAATGGGGCATCCTTGCAACACTCCTGCCTATTTGATGAGAGAGACAAAGATGCCCCTCTTAGTCTACAAGAAATCTCTCCTGAAATATGGTACTGATTTGGAGATGGGGCTTTTGCTTTGGGATGAATGTAGCCAACCCCAGAAATTCCATGATGGATGTTTCCATTTCAGAACATTTTTGATCAGCTGCCATTTGTTGCCAGACTGAGCCAAGGAGCCACCAGTGCCACCATTGCAGGGTGCTCCATCACTGGGGCAATCTCAAGTGATTCACACAGCCCTCAAGGTGCACAAGCTTCTAAATCGCCAGGAACAGTTTTTCAAGGCAAAAAATTTCAATAAAGATTACTGGGAATGTTTTCTCATCTTCTCACCATGTGAAGAGGCCACAATCTTCTTCCTTTCTTCCACGGTGGCCAGGCGCCTCCAGAGCGAGGGGTACCTCTTGTACAGGGAGCCCCGAAACATGCGCAAGTAGTTCCCCACCTGCAAGAAGAGAAGTGCAGATGTGGCCTTTATTCCATTTAGGAGAGTTTTAGCAGAAGCTGGAAGAAATTCAGCCCTTTTTAATGATAAGAAGGACCTCTCAATTGGGTGTTTTTGTTGGGTTTTTGTGCTGTGTTTGGCATCAAATAGCACGGCGATTTTTCTGGCAACACAGAAAACGAAATTTTTATCAGCACTTATTTCACTGGTGCTATCTTACTTCACTAGATCCAAAAAACCTCCCATCCACTGATAATAGGAAATTTAATAGGAAAACACTCCATTCATTTGCATGTATTTTTGAACAACCCACCTCTTCTTTACTTCAGTTTCCACATCAATGTGCAAGGCTCAGTGGGAATTAAACTAAACCAGATACCCAGCTCTCTGACACATTATTTTTACTTTGAACCTCCCCATCATCTAGACATTATTTGACTACAGCAAATACCCAGAGACTTGTATTTTGTTTTAAACCCTTTGAACATCAAAAATGTAATTGCTGCCAATAGTCCTCTTTCAGATTTACTTACCATCTGTAAAGCAGTTCTGTTCCTCCTGGCATAAGATCCTCACCTGTGCTGAAAGCTACAGCAGGCCTTGCTGAACAACACAACTATTCCTAGACTCTGAAATCAAATTTTTAGACTGCCAGGACACTGGCAGACTGCCACACAAGAAGGTTTTTATTCCTTGTTTGAAAAGACTCTTTTATGATCTTAGATTTAGCTATATCTTTCACTCTACAGAAATTAATGGTAGATAAAAAAGACAACGCTTTTCCTTCGCCATGTATCTGGTATGGCAATCTCACAGCTCAGCTGACTGCAGGTACGGTTTGCTTTCAAACTCTACATTTCACATGAGAGAGTGAGGGGTCTTCAGTCCCTGCTCAACCTACAGAGCTGGCAGTTAAACTTAGCCAATAGTCCCTTTTCTGCATCAAGCTGGGGACTATAACATTTTTTCCTGTTTTCAGCTGTTTCCCTGGTGCTAGAGGCCCAGTGTTTCTTGCTTGAATAAGGCTCTTTGTCAGGGAGGCTCAACGCCCTCTCAGCACGGGACAACACAGTGCCAGCACAGACTCTGGGGTGCTGAAACCCTGCCCGCCGGTGTTTGCTGACCAGGCTGTACACAAAGCGAGCTGCACTGCCCGATTTGGGTGCTGTTCCTGAGCCCAAAGGCCCAGGTGTGGGATTCGCTGCCTCGCCGCATGTGAAATAACCCGAACCCCTCAACAACTGTGCACAGAAATTCTCCTCGGTGATCGGGAGCGGGGCCTCAGGCTGCGATCAGGGAGGATCCGCTCCCCACGTACCCGTGCGGGTCCCAGGGGCCGCCCTTATGGGAGCCCCGGTCCCTCCCGACCCCCCAGCCCGGCTGAGGCCCTGGGGCAGCGCCCACCGGGGCAGAGAGGACCCGCGGGGCCGGAAGACCGCTCCCACCCCACCCCCGGTTCTCCTCCGCCCCTCGCCCGCCCTGAGCGCAGCCTCCCGCATCCCCCGGCCCGGGCCCCGCATCCCCCGGCCCGGCCCAGCCCGGCCCCCGCATCCCCCGGCCCGGCCCGGGCCCGGCTCTCGCCCGGGCCGCACCTCAGAGCCGATCATGTAGAACTCGCCGTCCTCCTCCAGCTGGAACTTGACGGGCTTCTGCCCGAAGGTCTTGCTCAGCGCCATCATCATCATCGCGGCGGCGGGCGGGGGGCGGCGGCGCCCGGAGAGCGGAGCGCGGCCCGGCGGCGGCGGCGGGCGGAGCGCGGCCTAGTGCGGGCCCGCTGCGCGCATGCGGCGGGCGGGGCGAAGGAGGCACGGCCGGCACGGCAGGATGTAGAAAAGAGGCGGATTTTATTGTGGCGGGGCGGAACATAAATACACAGGGAGCGGGCTGCGCTGGGCCCGCCGCGACACGGCACATGCTCCGCGCCGTGCCGCCAGCCGCGCACCCGGACTCACGGGGAGGGGGAAGGGGAAGAGGCTGTTCGCGGCCCGGGGTGCTTGGCCTGAGGCTGGGCGGGCACGGCGGGTGTGCGGTGCCAGCCCGGGCCGGGAACGGCGGTTCGAGAGCGATCAGTGCATCTGAGCATCCCGGGATGGATGGGAACCGCGGCGGGAGGAGCGCGGGGCAGTGTCCAGCACTGGCACCCAGCGCCGGGGAGGGAGCGAGGGAAGGGGCCCCTTGTCTATATACAGATCGGTACAAAATCCTAACGCATGCTAGGGATAAACGCCAAGCCGGGCTAGGGCTGCGGCAGGGCCCTGGCAGTCAGCACGGCTGCCCCGGCGGAGTGGCTCTGGCAGCAGCCGCACGTCGCTGTCCTCCTCCTCTGCAGGTAGGGCCGGTGTCATTCAATGCCCCGGGCTCGGGGGTCGGTCGTTCCTCCTTGGCCAGCGTCTGCAGCAGCGAAGGGCTGCCGTGGTGAGTTATGTAAACATAGGAAATGCCATTGGATCAGTTCTACAGGGTGGGTTCAGATTAATTATGAGAGTATGATCCCATTCCAGGCTGGCCTGGCGGCTTTTGGGATGCTATTGCTAGAAGAGAGTGGCCTCCCTTGCCTGTAAAGAACATGGCAGCTGCTTTTACATTGATAGCAACTGAAGCTGGGGCTGCTGGAACTGGAGAGGAGCAAACTGTGTCACTTGTGACAGACACCTGTTGTGTCAGATGCTGAGCCTGGAAGGAAGCCAGGAATGGCAGAGGGAACCCTCTGTGTGGCTGCTGGAGGTAAAGGGAGATGACAGGGGAGCGTGGAGGACACAGGCATCCCCCTCATCTGAAGGAGTTGGAGGAGGGCGTGCAGCTGAAGAAGTCCTGGCTGATCTGGCGTGGGTAGCCCTCCAGCACTTTCACCTGGACCGGGTCAAACTTCCAATAGTCTCGGCCTCTCAGGAAATAGGCAAAACCTGTGGGTGAGAGAGGAAGGTTTAGAAGAGGCAGCATTCGTGTGGCTCAGAGCTCTCTGCGAGCATTTTGTTCTGCTGACACTGCAACACATGCAGTACTGAAAAAGAACTGGAAGAGGCAGGAGATTTTACTTGAACCCAGGCATTCACTTTTCTTTAACACTGTCTTAGTTTAGATAAAAACTCTAGTTTTACTTTTTACTTTTTGGACAGTACACAGGATGGATTTTATTTTAATTTCCTGGTGGGTTTAAATATGCTGTATGCTTGTAGTGACCCAGCCCTGAAAGGGCAAGGGATTTCTAGGACAGGGACAGGCAACTTGTGAAGACCTGCTCAGAGCATCTGTTCTGTGGGCAAGCTGCCCTGGAATTTAGGTTCTGGAAGCAGTGGGGAGTTGTTTCACTTCATCCTTAGAGAGGAAAGAGGCACTCACCACACCTGGCATCCCAACCACCACGGCTGTCCCCCAGTGTTTCTCTGGCACTGCCCTACTGTTTTCAGCATGGGGCACACTGGGGAGGACTGGTCAATACCAAAAGTCCTTTGTTCAGCTCCCTGGGTGGGCAGTGTTTCTGTTGTCTTCTCATCACTTCCTTTGCTAGGAGCAGTGAGAGGTGAGCAGGACTCTGCGACCATTCCTTGCTCAGGTATTTGACTTCTCTCTATCATACCCTTACATATCAGTTGCTACAATTAACAGCAATGAAACAACTTCTCAATTCTCTCCCCATTGAAGAGAACTGCCCCTCTACGCTGTATGGGATGTGTTGTGGCTGGCCAATGTCCACTGCTACCCTGTGTGTAACTGCAGTGCTGTCAGCCAGAGCAGTGCTGCTGCAGCACTGACCCAGCTCATCCTGGAAGGCGGCGTCGATCTCGGCGGGGACGCCGCGCCAGTCGGCCATGGCCCGCGGGTAGATGTTGTCCACCTGGCGCCTCTGCGGGTTGAAGCGCCAGTAGTTGCCTCCACTGAAGATGTAGATCTTGTTCTTCTCAGCCCCCCACACCAGAGCTGCCTGCACTGGGGATGCAGGGAGGCCCAGCTCCACGATTGGGGTGGGACCAGATACCCGTCTCTCACCATCATAAATCCAGTATTGGGAATCTATTGAGGAGACAGAAAAGGGAAACAAAGGGTCGAAAACTCTGATAATTTGGCAGTGAACTGTGCAACTGGAGCTGGTGCCTTGGCAGAGCTCCCAAGGGAAGCTGTGCCTGAGAAGCAAAAACACCACCAAGTGTAATGGGTGCTGCCACTGTTGTGTGTCCAAAATGCTGTCAATGCATTGGCATCCCACCTCTGTCCAGCATGGTGGGTGTTGGTGGGGGACAGAAAGGTCCATTTCAGCTGCATTTTTCTTTATTTGTGGGAGTTATTAAGGACTTGGCTGGAGGGACCAGCCTCTGCCCTGCAATCCCAGCACCTGGAAATCATGTGGGCATGCACAGGCACAAAGGGGGCATGTGGATGGAAAGGAGCGAGCTGCAGAAACCAGGAAGAATTTGCCAAGTTGATATAGAGACTGGAAGCAGAGTTCCAGATTAGATTAAAATGGGAATCTCTGTAATTAGCCCACGGCATGTAATACTTTCCCCTTATCTCATTTTAACTCACCGTAGGAGCCTGCCAATTTTAGCACTGAAAGCCCTTGTGTGCAGGTCAGGTGCTCAGGAATGTGTTCATGCAGGAGCTCTGCCTGCAGAGCCACTGGTGTGATTTTGGTACTCGGTCTCATGGAGTGCAGATGAAGTGTGCACACCCACAATGAGTTCCCAGGTCATTCTGCATCCCTGCTATTAAACCTCCACTTGGGAAGAGCATTAAAGAAAACATGGAGCTGAAACAGGGTTTGTTGCTGGTCAGGAGGTGTTTTCATTCCTAATCTTCCTGGTTGCTGGATGTTGCCTGGCTCTGCACCCAGGCTCCCTGTAGGTTCATAAAGCCATGGGGTGCCAGGGAAGTTCCACATCCAGGTGTCTGAGGAGCAGGGAAAATGCTGTCCCCACCCTGAGCAGGGCCCTGGGGACACAGGCACAACCAGGGCACTGCTGGGGTCCACTTCTGGCACAGTGCTTTCCATGACAGCTGGAGAGATAGAGCAAATGTTTCCTTCCTTCTCCTCTGCCAGGGCAGAGGCAAATTACAAATGTTTGGGTCCCAGAGAAGGAGAATAGGGTATTGTGGCCATGTTTAAAACAAAAGTGAACTCTTGTTCTCGGTCCTCAATACCTGATAAAAAGTTTAAATAGTTAAGGAAACAAATAACAAGGATTACTGAACTCCGGAGGATTTCCAGATTTATTGTCTCAGGAACCTTCTGGGTCCTAACCACCCCTAAGTAACTGAGATCTCTGAACCACCCGATTACAGTCCAGCTCTTACCTTGGAAAAACCAGATGTTGCCCAGAGGGTCCTCGAAGGTGGCATCGACGGAGCTGGGGATGCCCTGCCAGTGGCGAGAGGCCAGGGCTGGGTACCCGTCCTGCAGCTTCCCCGCGCGGAGCCGCCACACATAGCGCGAGCTGAAGAAGAACAGCTCCCCGCGGATGGTGGCCGCAGCCTCGAAGGCCGTGAGGCAGGCGTCGGGCTGCAGGGCCTGCCGAGGCACAGCGGGTCAGGGCTGCCACCACAGCCCCCTCAGCCTGGCTGGGTTCACCCAGGGGAAGGCACTCTGTCCAGGCAGCTGTCCCGTTTGGGTTGGGCACATGCTGCCCGGAGATCCCCTCCCTGCACATCCCAGTGCAGCCGTGGGGGCTGGGCTGGGCTGGGCTCAGCAGTGCTGGTGGGAGAGGCAGACAGCACTCAGGGCAGCCCCAGCCAGGGTGTCAGGGAAGGGCACAGAGCAGCCCTGCACTCACCTCCACGTTGGTGATCTCGTTTGTTTCGAGGTCTGGCTGGGGCAGCTCTGCTGGCTGGGTTGGGGTTGGGTCGGGATCCAGTGAGGGTTTCCCGTACAGGTACTGGATACCTTGCTTGTCATCCTCACTCAGGCTCAGGGGGTAGCGGAAGATGTAGAAAGGGGACATCAGGGACTTGGAGACGGCCGTGTGCTGCAGGCCCAGCACGTGGCCAAACTCATGGGCAGCCACTTGCAGGAGGTCAGTGCCTACAAAATGAAAAGATGGAATACTCTTGTGTCTACTCACATGCTTTGGCCTCCTGGGCCTGTTCCTACCAGTTACCAGACACTGACATGTGTTGTAGGAGTCCAAAAAGAGGAAAGAGAAATCTACATCCATCTGTGTTGTTCCCAGATATCTTCTGTGTAGATTAAAACATGTTTGTGGGTTTTTTTGGTTTTTTTTTTTTTAAGGGTATAATGAAGGAGTTCACTGATTCAGAAGCACCATGAGTCAATTCATACACTTGGGCATTAATTGGGTATGTCATACACTGGACACGTTGGTAACCTGCAATTCCGTTAGAGGCTCTTGCCACCTCCTCAGCTACCAGGAAGGAAAGGATTTTCCATGCACTTTTGGAAAGGGGAAATTTGCACAGAGAAAGAAATCTAGAGCAGAGAGTTGTTGGCTAGAGCTGAAGTTCAGCAAGTCCCCGGTTAGATCACACCCACTGTGGAAGATACGGGTGTCAGTGAGAGAACTCTGGGAATAACACTTGCCAAAGGCCTTTGTCACAGACAGCAGAGGGAGCTCATTTATTGCTTCTCTGGGGACTGTGTCAGGAAGGTGTCATTTAGAAATAAATCCATAGAAGATTATCTAATGTCAAGGCCTGAGACTTCTTCACCAGACTTAAACAGATTTATGGGAGACCATGTTTTAGGAATACATGACCTTGGAGCATCTACAAAAGGAGAGGGGGAAAAGGGGATTTCGGTACACAAACTTGTATTGTTTGGCAGGTTTTGTTTAGCTTCCAAAGGGTCTTTTTAAAAGCTGGTAAATTCACTAAGTCCCAGCATACTCATTCACTTGACTTCAGCCAGAAATCCTTGGAGCTGCAGCCCAAGTGATGAGAACAGCAGGGATGTGGGTCAGCCAGCCTTGGTGCTCCAAGTAGGATTTCCCTGCTGGCTGCAGTGGAGATTTCCCTGGTCACTTCTCAGCACCAGGAGCAGGGAGAATACAGTGGGGAGGAACCCCTGGGAAGGGTGGAGGGGAAGGTGAGCCATGCCTTCCTCCACTGGCCAGCTTTACCTGGAAGCCATGAATCTGCACAGCACTGACCTGATTAAATCAACACATCTAGGTCAGCTGAGAGAGTGGGATTTCCATGCCAGTGATTTATTACAAACTTTCAGACACTTCTGTTTAGCTTGGCAGGCTCCTCACTTGCTGCTTTCCAGTGTTGGCAGATGAGCTGTGCTGTCAGATTCTGCAGGGGAGGTGCACAGCAGCACAGCTGTAGGAGCTGTGCTGTACAGCATCCCTGTGTCCCTCATGGATGTTCCTCCACGTGGGGCCTGCTTCCTCCACAGCCCTGGAGTGCCCCCAGGGCACACTCGTGCTCTCCCATCAGTGAAATGAGGCCAAGGATTTCCCTGTCTCACTGAGAGCTGAGTGAAGGATCTATCCATGTTTATATCCTAAAGCTCTTTTCAGCATATTAAATGGCAATTAGCTCCAAAGAGCTTTTACAACAGTTATCTATGGATGCTATGGGAGGGGGAGAGAAGGAGGGAATGCCATGGAATAGAGCTGGATTCTGATGGGAACTGCTGTCCACTTTTGGTTCCTGTTTTGACCCCAACACTGTTTTATGGGAAAATACAGGACATTCTTCAACAACAGAGGGTGAAAACCAACAGAGCCCACCCCTGCCCCAGCAGCAGAAACCCCTCTGCAAAGAGGTCCTGTGCTTATGATTCTTGTTTTGGGCCAGCATGAGCAGGGCTGGAGACACAGCAGTGCTGTGCCGCACGCAGTCAAACTGGCATGCAGCTGGCACTGACATGGGAGTGGCACCCCACAGGCTTTGGGGGTGCCCACTGACATGGCCAACATTTCTGGGAATCCCCAGAGAGGCCTGGGGTTAACTTGGGCTTTGTGATTATTTCCTTGTCCATGTAGACAAGCTGGGAAGGAGGAGGAGGAGCTGACCTGGGTTAATTTTGGTGAGTCTTCCAGAAACTGATGCTCCGGGCACTGCTCCAGATGGTCCCAGGCAGTACTGCAGTATCTCATGAGATACTGTGACACCAGACCCTGAGTGCCCAAGCAGAGAGCTACCAGCTTGGATCTATTATTAGCAAAAATTTTAAAAAGAGTCTTGACTGGATGTGATGTTGTTTATGGTCAGAGCATTCCCAGGCCATGGGGACAGAGCTGGAGCCTGGATGGTTTCCCTTTATGGACTTGTTTGAGGGCAGATGGTGAACAATGCCTGCAGGGCCTGGGACTGAGGCTGTTCTTTGGAAGACAACAGTGTCACAGGGAGCTCCAGCCTCAGTTTTCCGTCATCCTTTCCTCATTTCATTTCTAATGACTCCTGCCAATGGTGGGTGCAATTCCCCAGTGGCAGAGCACATGGCTGGGCAGAAGAGCCATCTCTTGCTGCCCCACACAGGAGGAGTCCATGGGGAAGCTGGGGTCCTGGACCTGAGTGCTAACAGCTGGCTTCTGGTGAGAGATGACAATGCTCACCACCACAAAATAGTTATTCCCTCTCAGTTTTACAGGGACCCCGTTCACAGCACAGGGAATCATTTCCAAGTTCCCTGACAAGCACCCTGGAGCAGCCAGAGCTCCCCTTGGAGCAGTGCCATACCCAGGTTGTTCCCAATGGTCCAGGTCTCGTCGTAGTCAAAGTGCACGTCTCCTTCCCGGTGTGTCTTGGGGAAGAAGGCGTGTGCCAGGATCCCTCCAGGCCCATCAAAAGGCAGGTTGTCTCCGTGCCAGTACCTGAGGGAAGACACATTGCACCTCAGACAACGGGCCCTGGAGCCCCAGCGTCACGTAGCCAAAGGTGGGAGGCGCTGAGAGGGGACAGCAGCTCTCATTCCCATCCTGAGTTCATCCCACTGGTCTAGATCAACTGCTCAGAGCTATTCCAATTGCCACAAGCCAAATTCTGCTTCAGAGCCCTGAGGAAGCAGCTTGATCACACCAAGCACCGAGGAAGCAGATCTCAGTCACACCAAGCTCTGGAGAGTTTGTATGTTTTCTCAGGGATGTTTCTCTCCCTCCCCCTCCAGCTTCCAGCCCAGAGCTGACTGTGGAGCCTCAAGAATTAAGGAGGTGGCTGCCTAAGCCAAGATTGAGTTGATATTTCTGGGTGGTGGGGAGCTGTGGAGGGGCAGCTGGCAGCAAACCCAGCCAAACTCTCAGGTCCTCACTCAGGCCAAGCCACTGATGAGTAATGAAGGAAACCCATGAGAGATGTGGCCACTTGAGAGAGCTGAGGGAGACAAATACACAGCATGGAAATCACATCACTGCTTGGACAGTCTCCACTGCCCTCATTAGCTCTGTACAAACACTCAGGGAAGTCTTTGCCCCAGTGAGTATTTTGCCAAAAGGGAATTTCAGGCCAGGAGCCAAGATTCCTTTAACCAAGAAACTATATTTGTCTTTGGGCAGACAGTTACATCCTTCAGTCAAGGGACAGGATGGAGGACCTGAAGATGGAAAATCAAAACAAACGCTTAAGAAAACAGCCTGTGGGCAGGGAAACGTAAATGTACCAGGAAAATTAATGAATGACCAGTAATGGTGCTGTGTGGAACAGCTGCACTCACACCGAGCAGCCCAGGACTGACAAAACTAAAACCATCCCAGTGTCTGAAAGCAGAAATATGAGCCTCCATGTAAGGTCCTGAGCTGTGTGCTGGCAGGTCCCTGCTCTGGTTCCAGCCCTGCTCCTCTGGCAGGGGCAGGGCGTGCTGCCCGCCATGCCCACCTTGTGAAGTCGATGACGATGTCAGCCCGTCCCTCCTGCACCTCGGTGAAGGTCAGCGGGGTCACATCACTCCAGACTTTCAAAGCTTCCTCTATGGTCCTTCTCACCTTGGCTTTTACAAGTTGCCATGGGAACCTGATAATTCTGGAAGGCAACAGACACTGGATGAGGAGAGCATCAGCTGCTGTCCCATGGACAGGGCTGTCACAAAGACACCAGCTCTACAACCAGCATCCCCAGGGCCACCATTCCCAGCACCAGAACGTCTCCAGCCCGTACATGCACTGCTCCAGCACCCTCTACCAAGCAACATGTGCAGCAGATAAATCCCACCAATCTTGGAACCCTCTGGCTGGTGTGTCGGAGGTGAGTTCCCTGGAGAGTTTTGCAGAGTCTGTGTTGCTCTGAAGTGCCACAGCACCTCCCAGGTGTATTCCCTGTAAGGCCACCACCACAAAGATTCCTGAGACTGGTGTGATGTGATTTCTTCTCCTTAATGACTGCATTTTTTGCCCCTGGAAACTTGGGTTCACTGAGGAGTTGCTCCCACTTCCTCCAATAACAAGAGCAGACTGAAAGGTCTGCCACAGAGAGAAGTCTCTTTCCCTTCCATTAACAGTGTTGCTGTATGTAAAACTCTGCTGTGTTTCTTTCTTTAACACTACTGACCAAAAAGAAAAAAAAATTAATAAGCCCTTCTGTTATCTGCAGCCTCCTGATGGTGTGAGGAGCTGTGTCCTGTATGGGATTAAGCACAAGATGATTTACATGCTGTCGAGGTCCATATGACTGTGCTCACTGCTCCACTCACAGCCCCGAGGGCAGCTGCAGAGGCAGCCCAGCCCTCCCTCCGCTCTGGTGGGCAGATTCACAGCTGAGAAGGTGTGGGGTGATTTGGGCAAAACTTTACGCTGAAGTGGTGTTTATGGGACCATCAAAAACAGCTGAACAAAAAGATCTCTGTAAAATAAACTGTGAGGTGAGCCCCCCGCGGGGTGGCTACGGGGGCAGAGGCACAGCAGGAGAGCGCTGGTGGTGGGGGCTCAGCTCAGCACGTGTGAGGGCAGGGACAGGGTGAGGACAGGGACAGGGTGAGGACAGTGACCTGTGAGGGCAGGGACAGAGTGAGGGCAGTGACAGTGAGAGGGCAGTGACAGAGTGAGGACAGTGACCCCATGTGCCCAGGGGTGCAGGTGTGGCACTGTCCGTGGCTGAGGCACAGGCTGTGCCCAACATGAGGGCAGCTGTTTGGGGTGTGCTCAGGAGGGGATGAGGAGGTGCTGGGTTCAGCGTGCGGCTCCCCTGGCCCCTGCACCTCTCACGGTCACACCACAGCTCCAGACAGAGCGTTTGGGCAGGGAGAAGTGAACCAGCCTGGCTGCCCCACCAGCCCGAGCTCCATCGCGGTCTCCCTTACTTGTAGGTGAGGTTGGTCTTGTCCCAGCGGCCGCCGGAGAGCACGAAGCGCTTCTGGCGGTTGCGGCCGGGCAGCGCGGGCGGGTCGGGCACGCCGCAGCGGCGCGGGTTCCAGCCGGCCCCGGGCCCCGCCGCCGCCGCGGGGAAGCCCTTGGCAGGCACGCCCGTGCCCACGGCGTTCACCAGGGCAGCCAGCCAGGGAGCCTGCTCCTTCCAGGTGTGATGCTTTCGAGACACGTCCTGAAAGGCAAAAGCAAAAGCGCGACTTCAGCGTCCGTGAAGATGCTGCCTGTTGCAGAGGGGTGGGCAGCCGCCCGCAGCAGTCCCGAGCAGAGGGTTCCACCCCTGCCGGGGCTGTTTGCCGCTGGTAGGGCACAGCCTGCTCCCCACAAACATGCCGTGCTCCCTGCTCTGAGGCTGGCTCACACCTGGGGGGCACTGTGTCATGCCATGGCACCCACTAAGCGCTCAGCTATTTTTGGTCCACATTTCCTTGGCAGCTGGCCGGCAGGAAATACTTTTGCAGGCTGTGGATGAGAACCAGACCCTTCAAGTATAAAACAAATCACTAGGGAATAAATTCTCCCCCTTTGCCCTACATCCTTTATTCCCTCCTGGCCCGGGGTAGAGGTGACATTAATGAGAGGAAGTCTTTAGTCTCCAGCACACAGCTGTGCTCCTTGTTGTCACTTCCGTGGTGTCCTCTTGCTGCCCTGGCACCGTGGGCTGGTCTCAGCATGGCCAGTGGACAGAGCAGAGCAGGACACAAGGATGTAGGGTGACAGCAGAGACTGTCCCTGCAGCCTCCATCACTGCCTGAGGGAAGGACTGCCCCATGTCCCCTCGCCTCACTGTACCTCTGATTCTGCTCGGGATAACATCTCCTGGCCTCTCCCACACTTAGTTGGAAAAGCAAGGTTTCTCTTCACAACATTAATTAATGCTAATTAGCTGAGTTCACCAGTTTCCCATGTTGCCACCATGAAACACTGCCCAGGTGTCACCTCCAAGCTGCTGTGAGGCATGTGGGGTGAGAGGTGCTTGGTCCACATCACTGTGCTGCAGAGGGCCAAAACCAGGTTTTTTCACCTGATTTTATGCAGCAAATGCAAGATGTTTGAGCAGGGAGGAGCTGAGATGCAGCAGTGGTGCAACTCTAGCTGGACAGGCAGGCTCTGTCCCCCAGGGCTCCAGAGGGAGGACCTGAGCTTTAGGCAGCTCTTTCTTCCCCTGCAAAGAGCTGCCTTCTTCCAGGCTGCCCTGCCAGCGACACGGGGGTCAGGATGGCACGGTGCCAGCACTGCCATGATGCCTGTAATCCACATGCTGCCACCCTCTGCTCCCACAATGGGCCCATTCACGCGGGCTGGAATGAAGTGTGAAGGCCTTGGCATTAATTCCGCCACTGAGCTCCAGCCCCGTGCTCCTGAGCCAGGCACAGATGGACAGGGGAGCCAGGCAGGGCACACAAGCTGCACTTTGGGTGTCTACACATCACTTTAGGCTTTTGGTGTGTCTGTCACCGCTCCAGTGCTGGCTGGTCCTCCCCAGACAGACAGACAGACATCCTTGGTGGCTGGGCACCAGCCAGCCTGTGCCTCAGAGCCATTGATACAACCCTGGTGTCCCAGTGCACTCTCACCCCCCACAGGAACTGCCCCAGCAAAGAGAGAAACCCTTTTCACATCCTGAACAGCTGCCCAGGCCACCAGCCATGCACTGAGCATCCATTCAGGGCTGAGGGGAGGAGGAGCACGGGCTGGGCTGTCCGAGGAGCCTGCACCAGGCTGCTCCTGCTGAGACTGGAGCCCTGCCAGGCTGGAGGTACCTGTCTTCTAAGAGGAGCTCTCTGAGAGCCACCTGGCACCCTGCCTGGGCTGGCAGCTACTGCTGCAAAGGACAGCTGGCAGCAGAAGCTGATGAAGTTCATGTTCTGGCCAACATCTTGCTGTCAGCCCCGATGACACTGAAGCACACAATGGCTCTGTGTCACAGCCTGCAGGGCTGCTCAGCCCCTTGCTCCTGGTGCACCCACTGCCAGGTCCTGGCAGCTGAGGACCTGGGCTGATGAATGCATCTGGCTTTCCAAGGCCAGGAAGGGCAGGGCCTGGGAGCACAGGGAAACCCTCAAGAAGTGCTCAGGTGGGTGGGTGGGCTGTGGCTGACCCAGATGTTTTACCCCTGGGGATGCTCTGCACATTCCCCTCCTGGGAAGGCCAGCTTCCTTACAGGCTGGGGCCACTGCCATGAACTGGAGGTTATCTCTCTCCTCTGACCAGGAGCAGAGAGAAGCTGCCTGTTTCCTTCTTGCCCCAAGGAATCCCATGTTCAGAGGCAGAGCAGAGGCAGCTTTTCTCTCCCCCTTTGGTCAGCTCAAAGCTCTGTTATGAATCCCAGCTTTCCAAACCCCACTTTGTAACACCAGGACCCTCCCTGTTCCTCCTGCCCTTTGCAGACCCAGTGCTGGAAGGGGCACAGCGTGCTCCTGTGGGTGGCTCTGGGTGGGGCAGGAGGCAGGACCTGCCCTGGTGCCCTGTGTGCCCCTGGACAAACAGTGACTCTGTCCCTGTCGTCACTGCACCGACATTAGCACCATGGCAGGAAAGGGCTGGAAAAGGCCACTGCAGGCAAGGGGAAATGTGACAGGCACAAACCACTTGCCAAACAATGCTCAGGGGACACCCAGGCTGGAGATCTTGGCCTCCTTGGCTGGACACACCTTGCTGCAGGCACTTCCCAGGGATTAGATACCGTGCCCGCTTGCTTAAGGTTGCATCCTTCCCAGCCAGTGCTGAGCCCTCCCTCTGGTGGGGAGATCTGCTTTGTTCCCTGAGCTGTGCTACCACACCCTGGCTGATTGCTCAGGGTTCCCTCAGGACCCTGCTGCTGCCCAGGCTGCTGCAGAGCCGGGAGGGCAAGGGGAGGAGGGCACTGTCTGTTGGGTACCCAGCAGGGCATCCCCACTGGTGCCATCCCACCAGCAGAGGGGAGGGGATTCCTGAACACAAAACCAAAGAAAAATCCCAGGGTTTGTCCCAGCAGAGTGGAAAACAGATCTGAGCCTCTGGCTGAGTGTGTGCAGCCACTTGCAGTGTCCCTGCCTGCATAAGGCACAGCTGGGCAGGGGAACAGCTGCCTTGCAGTCAAGGAAGAGGCCAGGGCCTTGCAATAGAGGCTGGTCAGTAAATGTGAACACAGCACAAGCACAGAGAGGATTCCAGGCCTGAAACCAAAGGTTGCAGGCAGTAAGGACAGCAGAGGAGCAAAGCTGTGCCAAAGAGGCCTCTGCTGCAGGCTGGTCACAGCTCCTCACAAAGAAAGTGCCTCTCCCTGCAGCCTTGTGACTGAAAGGCTGAGGGGGAGCAGGAGGGAAAGGACAGATCCCACAGGACAGCAGAAACCACAGAGGAGGTACAGGCTGCCCACTCAGTTCCTCACAGCTTTATCAGCCTTCAAGAGCTGTGATACAGCAGCCATCACCTCTGGGTCTGCTGGAGCCAGATGAACACCAGCCAAGCTTCCCAGGAAGTGTTCCAGCCACCCCCAGGAGCCAGGAGCATCTTTCACCTCCTCGTGTTGGGCAGCACTCACCCTGCAGAGCCCCCGGGAGCAGCAGCAGCAGCACAGGGGCAGTGGAGCACCAGCCTAAATGAGCACAGGGGTGGGGCTGGTGCCTGGTGCTGACAAACCCACGGCTCTCCTGTGCCTGGCTCCATCCTCCTCTGCCTGCCTGAACTTAGGCTTGTGTCCTCTTTGTGTACCTAAGCACCTGGGCTCCTGGCTGCTCCTGTGGTGTGGACATGAAAGGAGACCCCTCTCCCTGTCAGACAGGAGTGACTGGACAAGTTACAGCCTGAATCCTTCAGTCTTGGGTGCTTCCCCTCTCACTGGGGCTGCTTCCCCTTCACTTGGGGAATGAGCTCATGGACTTTGTCTCCATTTCCCTGTTCCTTCTGCTCCTGCTTTTCCATTGCTTCTGTTTCTGCTTCCTCCTTTTGTTACTCAGAGCATTTCCAAGGCCCTGGTGTTTGCTGCCTCTGGCTGGCAGCATTATCCCCCTCCTCCCTACAAGCCTGCACCTCAGAACAGTCCTGCCCTTATTCCAGCAGGGAAGGACAGCAGAGATGCTTTCTCTTGCAGTTCTCTCACCCCATTTTTGCTCACTGTGGAGTGGCCATGCCTCCCAAGGGCTCTGCACCCCCTGAACAGCAATGCTCCTGCCTGAGATCAGCATTGTTCTCCTGATGCAGAGACAGCTTTTTGTGCAGCCTGCCTCTCAGCCCAGCATGGATTTGCAGGGGTTGGATTTGAAAGTGCAGCTACAGCTAATGGTTAATGGCAAAACTGGAACCAGCTTCGTTCTAGTCAGGTTGTGTTCCAGGAGCAGCCTGGGCTGGGAAGGGGCTGATGCTGCAGGTGGAATTTCATGGCAGAAATGTGATTGTGGTCTGGTCTAACCCTGAGCTAAACCTGCTCCTGGTCAAGGCACTGTTAGTGGAAACAAGGCCCAGGCAAACCCACCAGATTTATTGATCCTGCCTCCCCAGGACAAGGTCTCCCAACCCCTCTACAAAGTCTTTGCTCACACAAAATGCTTCACTCCAGGGCTCCTCCATGCTGGCTGCAGCCTGGTCCCTCTGCAGACTGGGAGAGCACAAAGGCTGGGGCCAAACAGGAGCTGCTGCAGTGCCTGGCTGTGCACACACTGTTGGATTTTCCTCTCCCCCCACTTCCCACACCCTGGCACCATCCAGCACTACCTCCCAGGGCCTGACAGTTTGTTTCCGGATTACTTGGTGGTAGTTGTTGTTGGCAATGCAAAAAGGAAAATGTTTATTTTTCCTAAGCAACGTGGAACACGAAACATTATGGACTGCAAATGTTTATGGCCACAGACAGAATGAGAAGAAGCAGGCTTTGGTGTAACAAGAGAAATCAAAGGAATAAACACTGCAGGACTATTTTTATAATCAGACATTTTAATTATGTGACAGTTTGTGAGACTATTCCATCAACAACACCACAACCAAGCTGCTGGTGTCACCCAAGCAACAGCTTGCCAGAAACAGGAGTACTTACAGAGCAAACAAGCCCCAGGATGCTGACATAGCAAAAGGTTTCAAGAGCCCTTAATCTGATGACCTAGAATTCCCCTTGAAATGAAGAAACTGCTCTAGGATGTGGCACACTCCTGCCAGGGGAGGAAGGAGGTTGAGATGTTTTGTTCATTGTGCACTTACATCCAAGCTGAGGGGAGCCACGAGCTACCAGTGCCTCTCTCCTGCCCAAATCTGCCAAGAGGAGGAAGTCTGGTCACCTGCCTGTCCTTGCTGGGACTCCTCTATCTGCACCAGCATCTCAGTGAACATCTAAAAACATGTCATTTGCCTTAGTGAACCCCTGAAGGGCTCTGCTTTTCGTTTTGCTGGGCAGCTATGGGCAGACTCAGCTGCGCTCCCATTTGATTTTGGCTGAGCCATCCCCAGAGCAAGAACACCCACAAACCCTTTATTTACCTGTCCACATATTTGAGATTAGTAGGAGAGAGCTACTTAAAGTGGGGGAAAGTAGGGGGAAAGTAGGGGGAAAGTAGGGGGAAAGTAGGGGGAAAGCAGGGGGAAAGCAGGGGGAAAGCAGGGGGAAAGCAGGGGGAAAGCAGGGGGAAAGCAGGGGGAAAGCAAAGTAGGGGAAAAGGTGTCCAGCA
Source organism: Fringilla coelebs (assembly GCF_963513975.1). Lineage (NCBI taxonomy): Eukaryota > Metazoa > Chordata > Aves > Passeriformes > Fringillidae > Fringilla > Fringilla coelebs. The sequence continues at coordinate 3,505,854 of NC_140043.1, read as the reverse complement.
TCTCTGCAGGACAACTTTCCACTAAAAATCCTTTTCAAGCAACTCCTACACAGTGCATCCCTTCTTCTGCAGAGCCCCACAAGTTATGGTGCCAGGGCAGGATAAGTGTGAGGGAAGCAAGTGCAACATAACCTGGAGAGGGGGATCCTCCCCAGGCTGCTCCTCTCCTCTCCCTCTCCTCTCCCTCCCCAATGTGCTCTGCCAGCTGCACCCCAAGCCCTGCCACACTGCAGGGTGTGTGTGTGTGCTGCCTGTGAAGCACAAACACAACAAACCCGCTGGAGAATAACTACTTACATGTGTCGAGTCTCTCCCAGAGCAGAAGATAAACATGCCTAAAATTACCCCAGCCCTGACTGCAGTTTTTAAATAGCCAAACCAAGGAGTGCAAATCAAACCCTTCCTGCGGGAGCCGCCTGAGCCCGGAGCGAGGCAGGCAGGGGCTGTGGGGAAAGCAGTGCCCTGCTTCCAGAGGGGAACCTGCTGTGCTCAGGGGACAGCTGCAGCACCCCTGAGGGGTTTTGTTGGTAGCTGGGAGGGTGCCCACCGCTTCCCCACCGAGAGAGACCTTCCCAGCAAATGCAGGGCTTTGATTTCCCAGGGGAGCCGAAGGCAGGGCAGGAATTCGGTGTCTGCGCGTGCACAGCCCGAGGACTGCAGATCTTTTGTTCTCAAGTTTTACAGTGGACACCAGACCCAGCCTTTATTCTGCTCTCAGTTTTCTCTTTCTTTCTTTAGGCATTAATATAAAAGTGAAGGAGCTCTACAGGGTTTGCTCAAAAAACACAAGTCCTTCTGCAGCTTGCCCTATAGCCTGGCTTTAAAGTGAATCTTAGCCCTGGATTCCCTCCCCTCTCAGCTGCTGCCGTTGTGACTCACTATTGGAGCACAAACAGCCACAAACAGCTGGGTGCAGCACACTCCTGCACCCGGGCTGTCCTTGCCCACCCCGGTACTGGCACAGCCCGAGGAACTCCTGTGCTCTGTCTCACTGGAGTGTGAATCTCTTTTCCCGGCTCAGCCCCTTGGCTCCTTTCTCATTCATCACCTGACAGCAAAAGGTGCCCAGACAGGAAATTAGCTGCTGTCAGACATGAGGGAAACATCCCTTTGTGCAGCAGGCTGGAGCAGTCAGAGCAGGCAGCACGTGATGGCATGGCACAGCTCTCAGTGAGAGGGGACAGAGAGTGGCCGAGGCCTCTGTCAGCCTGGCAGTGCCACCTCCGCTGTCCTGCACCCGTGTGCTCCCCAGGAGGGCAGTGGGAGCACTGTGTAAAACTGGCTGCACCTCAGAGGCAGCAGAACAACCTTCAGAAGCCTTGACAGCAGATGAGGAAGCCAAAAGAGCAGCTGCTTGGGGTGACAGAACTGCTGTTTGAAAGGATCTGTCTCCAACCCAACCAGTGCAGCCACCACCTCTGCAAAGGCTGAGTCCAACACAGCAGTCTGAGAGCACGAGCCCCACGTGGCTGGTCCAACACATGAGCACAAGGCATTCCTGAACAAAACAGACCTGCAGGAGTATCACCTGGAGCTACTCCAGCCAGGAGGGAAGGATTAGCACTCACAGAGCAGAGCATGAGCCTAGGATGAGGGAGACATCTCCTCTCTGTTGGCAGAATGCCACCTGGGGGGACCTTCTGGAGGGTGGCAGTGGATTTGATGGACCAGGAGTCTGAGCAGTCCTGGACCCCTGCACTAACTCTGTGCTCTTCAGCAGTTTGGTGCACAAACCACCTCAAGGGGCACTGGCCAAGTCAGCTGAGCCCCTGCAACCTCTGCAGGCAGTCAGCAGCTGGGGGTGCTGGCACAAGGACATGAACGGTGACATGGGCGCCTCGAGCTCAGAGGGTGAAACCCAGGCTGGCTCTCCCTTCTCCAGGATCCCACACAGGCCCTTGCTGGCAGCCAGACCAGGACCAGGGGCTGTGCAGGTTCCTCCAGGAGCAGCATCTTCCCAGCTTGCAGAGGGCAGAGCACCAGGCACCTGCCAGCCCAGCCCGTGTCCCACGGGAACCAGCAGCCTCCAGCTCTATGCGGGTGGAGCTCTGCCCTCCCAGCCCTCCCCCTGCTGCTCTCGGACCGGCCTGAAGCGCAGAGCAGCGTCATTCCTGGAGTGCAGGGTGCCACCAGCGAGCGCTCGGCCTCACCTTCCCCAGAGGCAGAGCGGGGCCGAGCGCGGTGACATTTCGTTCGGAGGAATGCGAGCACTTTGGGGGCCAAGGCTGCTCCGTGCCAAGTCCCAGCCCACAGCAGATTTAGCAGCCAAGTTAGAAAGTGCTCAGATGACAGAGCTGATAATAAAACCATCGACAGAACCTGAACTAATCCCCTTGGGCTGCTACCGGGCATTTGCTCTGTTATTATTTCACGGCACAGCAGCGAAGCGCATGTCTATGACAACGCGATCACACACGCACGCATTCCCAGCACAAGGAGCTCTCTGTCCTCTGCCGTGCCCCGAATCCCTCGCACGCCGCTGCTCCCCTCCGGCAGCCGCAGTCCCTGCTGCTCGCAGCTCCGTCCCAGGTGCTGGGATCGGGCAGGCATCTGCAGGAAGAAAGAGCCTTGCTGCTCCTCTCCTGCCTGCCTTTGATTCACCCCTTCAGCCTCGTCTCCCCGTAACTTCTCGGAGCTGCCAGCGCAGCTCGCAGGGGACGTTCGAGCAGCAGCGGGGGCTCTGCCTTCCTGCGAAGCACGGGGGATGCCGCGTCCTCTCCTAAGCTCTCCTTGTCCCGGTCCCCGTTTCCCTCGGGAACACGGCTGCGAAAACTCCCCCAAAAGCCAGGAGGAGCCCGCGGAGCGGGAGGCACGGCCGGGGCAGGGGCACCGTCCCGCGGCCGGTGACTCCCGGCAGCGCTGCCCGTGCCGGCATCCCGAGCGCGGCTCGGGGATGGATGGAGCGGCGGGGGGAAGACGGCTCATCCCGTTCATCGGAGGATCTGCCGGGGAGATACCGCCCTCGGGACAGCATCGGAGAGCGGCGGGGGACACGGAGGGAGGCACCGGGCGGTCCCGACTCACCGGCTTGTGTCGGCGGGCGGGCGCGGCGGGCGCGCAGTGCAGCAGAGCGGCGGCCAGCAAGGCGGCGGCGGCGGGCAGCGGCGGGCGGGCCATGCCGGGCGGCGGAGCGGGCTCGGACATGGGGCAGAGGAGGAGGGGGGGGTCCTCGCTGAGCCTTTTATCCCCCCACTGTGGCCGCCTGCCCTCCTCCTCGCGCCTCCTCCCGCTCCTGCCTTTTGTTCTCCCCGAGCCGCGGCTGCACGGGCCGGGGGGACACGGCCCGGCGGCATCGCGGGAGGGGGGTCCCGCCCGTCCCGCCTGCTCCGCCCCGCCACCCCCCGGGGGCGGAGCGGGGCGGGACCCCCCTCCCACGCCTGCCCGGCACCGGCCCCCGGCCTCCGGGTCCTGCCTGCCTTGGGGTGCCTTTAAACGGGCCCCTTTAAAGGTGTCTCTCACCTCTCCTGCCTAAGGGCACCAAGCACTAAAACCCATCCTCCTAGTGCCCGTCGAGACCACTCCAGTCCCCGTGGGGAGTAGCTCACAGCCGTGTTTTAATGAGTTTGAACCCCTGCTTTGCCTGTGCAGGGCTCTGCTTTGCTCACTTTTTCACTCCCCTTTGCAAGAAGGCTTTCCCGGGTAGGGATGCTGAGGGAGGGGAAGGAAGGGAGCAACTCCTCATTTTGGAGATGCCAAAGCCTTCTCCATCTGCTCAGCCACCTGGAGACGGAGGCAGCAAGGCACAGATCTGGTCTCTTGGTTCCTGTTTCTATGGGACAAGCCCTGGATTGTGTCAGCATCCTCTCAGCAGACTGAGTTTAGCTGAAAATTGTTTCAAGAAATGTATTGCAAATAAGAGAACTTTGATCTCCAGCTGCATGGGCTGGTGTGCAGGGAGTGAGTAAGGCTTCCTGACATCCCGGGCTCTATTACTGCTTTATTTGTCTGTGATCAGTTGTTCATGTTTAGTTTTATGGGAACCACACTGACGATGTAATTCCTGGGTACGGTGAGCAGATGTGAGAAGAAAGAGCCTGGCCTTGGCTGGCTGTGGAAGGTGCTGCAGTGTTTGACTCACAGGCTGTTAGCAAGATGTCCCTGCACTGGAGCACCATGCTCAGCACATCCCCAAGGCCTTACTTGTAAAGGGGACAGGGGAGCAGGGAAAACCACGTTGCACTGTGGAATTTACCCTTCTGCTCTTATTCTGGCTGTGCCCCAGGAATGCAGAGCAGACCCTTGTTTCTTGCCTTTCTCTGAGCCAGACAGCTGGGTCCCAGTGAAAAAAGCTTTCCTGCCTTTGTCTCTCTTTTCTTTAGTGTCTTTTCTTTTAGTGCTGGTGTCTCTGGGAGCTCAGTGCTTTCCAGCCCATGGCAGTGGAGCCCTGGGGAAGCAGGGAGAGGCATGGGAGCAGCCTGTGAGGCAGCAACAGGCAGCTTGGCTCTTCTTAATGAAGGGAGATTTTAAAGGGGGTGTTCTGGGAAACTTGGTCCTTGCAGAGATGGAACTGTGTGTGAGAACTGCTGGCTCCTGCCAAGGCACTTAGCACAAAAGAGAGTGCGTGTTGTGTTTGGGATCACAGATATTTCCCAGCCAAGCCAGTAGATGTTTAGCAGCAGGAAAACGGCTGCTGGGTGTTCTGGGGACTCCCGTGCCCTGTGTGCAGCCTGCAGAATTCCTTCTTGTAATGTTCCTGGGCTGGGAGCTCTCTCAGCCACTGTCTGTCCTGTCCATGCAGCCCCATGGATGCACAGAGGCTGCTGCCAGATGAGCACAGGGCTCCCAGCCCAGCCCCAGAGCACTGACAGTCTGACATGTCCCACTCTGACATGTCCCACTCTGACATCTCATCTCCCACTCTGACATCTCACTGTCTGCTTGCTTTCCTGCAGCTCCTGCCAGGCTGGAGCCAAACTTGGGTTTCTCAGGATGGCTGCAGGAGCTCAGTGGAAGTTCTCATGGCTGAGAGGTCCCGATGGTCCCTGATGTTGCTGATTTAGCATCCCCACATGGAGCTCTTCTTGCTCAGCACCTGTTCAGGGCCTTCCAGCCCTAGCAAGTGGCAGAGGAGTTTTCCAAGTCCTTCTGACCCCAAGCATTAGCTCTTCTCCCATTCCCCTAAGGCTTCCCAACAAGGAGAGCCTTGTGAACACCTGGGTAGGCAAAGCAGCATCGTAATGTGAGTCCCAGCAGGAACCAGCAGCTGGGGATAACCTCACTCTACACCCAGCAGGTGTTAGGGAGAAAGGGGCTGTGCCAGAGGAAGAGAACAGCAGGTTTGATTCTTTGTGAGCAGCAAAGAGGTGGAATAACTCCCTCAGCCCGTGGGCCACTTGGGTGTGATACTGCTGTAAGGCACTTGGGACTGAGGGGAGGTGGGGGAAGAGCTGCTGATGAGAGCCCAGGGGAAAGGGGAGGGAAGTGAGAGAGAAACTGAATTTAAATGGATTAAGCCTGTCTGTCTAAAGTCCTTTGTTTCCTGTCACCTCCCTGGTGTGACTTTCACAGCTGTATTCTGTGTGCCTGGGGACCTGGCTTGAGGTCCCCTGCAAAGTCAGCACTGAGCTTTACACCCCCGGGCATTTCCCTGAGCAGCTGGAAGAGGCTCCAGGAGCCAAAACCCTTTGATTTCTCTGATGTCTTTCCTGCTCTCTCTGTAGGAGATAACCTCATGATTTGATGTCTCCAGCATCACTGCTCAGTGGGTGACAAATGAGGACAGTCCCCATCAGGCAAGTCTCTGTTCTCCCCTCTTGTTTTTGGGACTCCCTTTTTCTCTGGCCCTGGCACCTTGTTTTTTCCCTGGGCAGCCAAAGTGGGTGTTTGTACGGGTGGTGGGGGTGCAAACACGGCTGGGGGTCACGTGCAGTGAACTGCCCATGTAAACATGATTGATCAGGAGGACTTTTTGAATTACCCAGTTCTCCTCCTCTGCTGGCAGCCCGAGACATGGGCATGGGGAGTGGGCAAGAAGAGGTTGTGGAGTGGGAACTTGGCCTTTGGGCCTGGACTCACAAATGGAAAGGTAAAGTAATATGTAAAATAAAATGTATGTTGGTCAGCAAAGTTCTTTGCTTCAAATCTCTTCGGGGTTTTAAAAAAAATCTTTCAAATGGAAATGCTGGAATTGTCCAGGCTGTCCTGGGTCCAAACAGTGAACCTTGAAAGCAACAAAGTTTTCCAGACTTCAACTTAACTAGGTCAGTCTCACTATGAAGAAAGTCTTGCTTGATTCCCTACTACTTATTTTACAACTATTTTCTTTTGCCCTCCCCTTTCTTTGACCTTAATTCTGGGTTGAACCCAGCAGTGCAGAGTCAGAAGAGTTTGGGATCAGCTTGATGCAGTGCCCTTGTGAAACCAAGGGGCTCATGTGGGGCAGGGCCATGACTGCCTGCAGGGCTGCTGGGCAGGCACTGCTGCTCCCCTGACCTCGGAACGAGGGACGTGGTGGCAGGAGCGTGCTGCTCCTCACCCTGCAGAGCTGCACTGCACTCCTCAGGGCTCCAGGCTGGGAAGGGGTCCCTGGGAGAGCACTGAGACAGCCACAGCCTGTCCCCTGTGCAGCTCACAGTGCAGGGCAGGGCAGCTCGCAGTGCAGCTTGCACAGTGCCCGGGCAGCTGCGGGGTCCTCTGGCTCTTCCTCTCCCTTCTCCCACTGCAGCCCCAGTGCAGCTACAGGCAGCCCTGGGACCCAGCTCTGGACCCAGCCGTAGACCCGGCCCTGGGCTCAGCCCTAGGCTCAGCTCTGGGCTCAGCCCTGGGCTCAACTCTGGGCTCAGCCCTAGGCCCAGCCCCGGGCCCAGCTCTGGTTCGCCCCCGGGGCGGCTCGGTGCCGCGGTGCGGGCAGGGCAGGGCAGGGCCGGGCCGGGCTCGGGGAGCTCACCGACCGCAGTGTTTGTGTCTGATCATCTCCTGCCCCGTGCCAGGAGCCGAGCGCACACAAACACAGCCGGGCTCGGCTGGGATGCGCTGCCTGCGAGATAAGCCGGGCGAGGAAAACACATCCATCTTCGCGTCTCTTGGCCTGAGATGCAGTTTCATCTGCTGGCATTTTCCTGGCGTAGGCTCAGGGCACACCGCAATTCACCTGGGGAGCCAGACGCCGGGGAGCCAGCTCCTATTCCTGGCCAGAGGAATCGCTGCTCGGGCTGCTGCGGGGCCGCGGTGGCGAGGAGCCCCGGCGGCGCTCGGGGACGGGGCTGGCCCCGGGCCGAGCCCTTGTGGCTGCGGGTCACCGACAGCGTGCTCAGTGACCACGGGCCACACTGCCCGCCCTGAGCCCCGGGCCACACTGCCCGCCCTGAGCCCCGGGACTGCCCGGGCACCGGCCCCGCACAGCCCGGCCAGGAGCTGGCAGCCCGGACACTGCACGAGTGGCCGGGACACCGAGCACGGACACTGCACAAGTGGCTGGGGCACAGAGCACAGACACAGCACGAGTGGCAGGGACACAGCACGAGTGGCAGGGACACAGCACGAGTGGCAGGGACACAGAGCACAGACACTGCACGAGTGGCACGGACACTGCACGAGTGGCAGGGACACAGAGCACAGACACTGCACGAGTGGCCGGGACACAGAGCACGGACACTGCACGAGTGGCAGGGACACAGAGCACGGACACTGCACGACTGGCAGGGACACAGAGCACGGACACTGCACGAGTGGCCGGGACACAGAGCACGGACACTGCACGAGTGACCGGGACACAGAGCACAGACACAGCACGAGTGGCCGGGACACGGGGCCGGGCAGAGCTCGGCTGCAGCCCGCGGCTGCTCGGGCTCTGATAAGGATCCTGCTGGTGCCGTCTTGCAGCGCTCCCGACCTGCCAGCTCCCGGCGAATGGAACGGGCCGGTGAAACGCCCCCCACCCTTGGCTCCCTCTGATCCCCTCCGAAGCTGATCTGAGACTGGAATGTCTCCTGGGACGTGATTCCCTCTAGCCCGAGGGGAGCTGCGTTAATAAAACCCAGCGTGAGCTGTGGAGGCGATGGGGGAGGAGGCAGGCAGGGCTGGGGAGATGAGGCTTTTATGAACAAGTCGCAAGGCTGCTGGAATTGTCCCGTCCTGTCCTCTCCCTCTCCCTGTCCCTGGAGTCGAGCTGTGGAATTCAGGGTTGGGTCGAGGCTTTTCTTCACGCACGTTTCTGCTCAGAGCAGCCAAGCCCCTCCGCTCCCTCTCCCCCCTCCTCAGCTGCTGAACTCCCTTCCCTGGGGCAGTCCCGCTCCCCCAGCTCCTCTCGGCACAGCTCCGGGACCCTCCTGCCCCTCCAGGTTGCTCTGGCATCGTCCCCTGGGGCGGCAGGGCTGAGGTGTCTGTCCCGGGATGTGCAGGCCGGCTTGGCAAGGCAGGGCCAGCAGCAGCAAGGACAGAGCTCCCCACACCTCGGCAGGATGGGAGGCTGCACTCATGGGCTGCTTGGTGTTGGGTGAGCAGAACCAGCCAGACACGGGGCTCTGGCTGAATAAAGCCAAGGCAGTGGGGATGTGAGCCAGGGGGGAAAAAAGACAGGAGAGCGAGAAAATTGGGCCCAGAGGAGATACCCATGAAGAGAGAGCACAGAAATGTGGGTTTTGTTGGTGTGAACGCACTCCTGGCTCCCTCTGGGATGCAAAGTGCCTCTCCAGCAGTGACTTTGCACAGCAGTGATGCCATTCCTGCCATTCCACACTGCCCTGTGTGACACACACTGCACTGCCACTGGCAAATGTCACTGGAATAAATTGGTGGGATGGTGGCAGAGATCAGTTCCCAAAGTGTTTCCTCACTTTCTCTTGAGCTGCAATTGCTGAACTCTGAGACTGAATTGTCACAAACTCCCTGTGGCAGCCTCAGATCCAGGGGAGCACATAGAGACCCCTCTGAAGAAGCATCTGGAAAGAGCACCAGGACAGGTTGCACAAGGCTGGGAATGAACCCAGCACAGCACCCACAGTGCCCAGCCTTTCCAGAGAGCTCAGGGGTTTGTTCAGATCACTGAATTTTCAAAAGGTCAGGCTGCTTCTACAGAGGATGTTTGCAGTGTTCCTGTGGAGGAGCCCATGGATGATTCTGGCAGAGATGCCAACTGAAGGAAAAGCATTTCAGCAGAAATCATGAGAAATCAGAGCACACAACCAGACTGCCCTGTGCATTTCCAGGGTTATTGATTTCCATGTGAAAAGGAGATACCACTGGCTTTTTTTACAGGAAGGAGAAGATGGGATCTGATATTTAGTTTCTGTCTGAGAAATTTCTGTTGGAAGCTGATGGCTGGGGAGCCTCAGTAGGACAGGGAAAGCAATGTGGTGACTAAAACTCATGAAACATTTTGGAGAGCTGGGACAAAAGACCCCAAATCACAGGTGTCTGTGCCCTGCTGTGTAGAGGCTGCAGAGCCCACAAGATCTCCTGGGGTGCCATATGAGCTGTGTCCTTGCTTGGGCAGGGGGACAGGTGGGGAGGCAGTCACTGCAACATCCTGGTTCAAAGCAGCAGCTGCTCCTGGGTTGGTGCTAAGAGCGTCCTGAAGGTGATGGGCCTCACACACAGAGCCATCCTCGAGCTGGTGGCTGGTCCTGTGTTGTTTCACTAAAGGGAAACTCCATCAGTGCCCTCCAGAATTGTGGGGAACCACGGGGAAGCTCCTGGAGATGTTTGCTGTCTGTCTGTCTGTCTGTCTGCAGGGAGAGGGGAACCAGACTGGCCAGGGAGCAGCTGTGCAGGAGCAGGAGGGAAGGGCCTCTGGCAGACCTTTGGGTGAGCAGGAGATGCTCAGCCCTGGGCCTGGCACTGAAGGTGAGGCAGGGAGCCTGAAGGGCTGTGAGACCCTCCAGGGCTCACTCAGCACTGACATCTCCTGCAAGGGCTGTGAGCTCTCTGCTCTGGGCTCCCTGACAGATCCCAGCCAGAGGGGAGGCAGCAAAGGTCACAGCCCCACTGCTCAGATTCCCCAGACATGCACCAAAACCTGGGCTGGCTTTTCACCTCAGGACTCAGGCTTGCTGCCTTGTCCTGTGTACAGCAGGTGAATTCACAGCAATTGTCCTCGTGATCTGAGGAGACACCTGATGTGTTCTGGAATTTCTTGACTTCTCTGACAGAAGAATTTGGGAACCCAAAAGCCCCTCTTTCAGTTACAATGAATGACATCAGCCTTCAGCTGGGATGAGAACACGACTCCAGGAGCACAAGCCCCACTTCTGGATGGGAGAGTGCAAAGGAAATGGAACTTCCAAGATGCAGCTGCCACAAGGAGATTTGGAAAATTGTCTCTCTGCTGCCCTTCCTTTCCCCACCAGGGGCTGAGGGCATCCACCTTTGGTACCTTCCTCCACCAGAGACGGTTCAAGTGGCACAGGCAAAGGCAGGGCTGTGCCTGCACCTCCCAGGAGCCACGGGCAGGGCTGAGAGAAGCTTCTTCTGATGGGGAAAAGCTCTCCGTGTAACTCAGCTGTGCCTGGGGCTCAAACAGAAAACACTCCTGGCCTGAATGGACTCGGGTCCAGAAGAGCCTTCAGACCAAAAGTGGGCTAGCATGAACGAGTTAAAATCCTTTCCTTTGCTTGGTGAAATTTATTGAAAACTACATCGTTCATCTGTTGAAACTTCACAGCTGTTGAGATTGCCCTGGGGGCAAACCACATCCAAGAAATGGCATGTAGATCCTGGAGCACGGGACTTGAAAGCTGAAACGGGCTCTGGGCGCTGCCTCCCTCCCCTCGCAGCCCCGTCGGGCCATCTGCAGCTCCTCCAGTCACACACCGCGGCTTTTCCTCCTCCCATCGCTCACCTCCCTCCCGCAGCACGGGCACTCTGTGCCGGGCATTGCATCTTGGCTGAAGAGCAGCGGGGCAAGGATGCAGACAGGAGGATGGGGTGTGGGGAGTGGCACCCGGGTGACCCAGGGCTGTGTGCCACCGGGGAACATCACCTGCCTGTGACACTGCTCCTTTGTTATCCCTGGGGGAGCGGTGGTGAGGCTGGCCCCTAGGAAATGTGCCATTTGCTCATGAAAAGTCCGTGAGTTCTGTTTAGTGAGAGCAACTTGCCCGGTGTTTTTTTTTGTTTTTTAGATTATTATCTGTTGGATGCAACTCTACTTGCTAAAAACTGTATAGGATAAAAAGATAGTTCTTGCATATTTCCTTCTGACCTGAGTGCTCTGCTGTGTGAAGCTGGGGACTGAAATCAGCCACTTGGCACAAGCAAATTAGGACTAGCTAGAGCTCGAAGAACAAAATAAAAGAAGGACGTGAGAAACCCCCTGACTGCATACACTCAGTCACAAATGATTCACGGAGTAATTTTGAGCGGCAAACACATTGCTAAGAACTGCAGGGTTCACTTCTGTCTCTTTGGGGGGTTGTCCACAAACAAAAATATTGGCGAATCCATCAGACGCTTTCTCCTGCTTTGAATAGTTTGCCCAGCTCCCCGAGCAATCATGCCGTGCAATTTGCTGCTAACCTAAATAACTGCAGCCCGGGTAGAGCCGGGGCAGTGCCCGGATCTGCCCCTGCACGCTCCGACGAGGGCTCTCCGAGCCAGCCCGCATCTCGGGAGGCTCCGGCGGCTGCCCCGGGCGGCGCGGACGGGCCGGGCTGTGCCGCAGCTCGGCTCGGCTCCCGCAGGGTGTGCGACACCGGGGGTGTCCCCGTGCCCTGAGCACACCCTGCGAAGGCAGCCTGGCACAGCCGGCCCGCGGCGGGGGCAGACAGGCGGCAGACGCGGGGAGGGAGGCCGGCGCTGCATTCCTTACCTGTGAAACAAGCCCTGAGAGCCAAAGGCTTGGGGAATTCCTACATCCCTTTGTACCGCGTTTCAGCTGTGACAGAGAGAGGATTTAAGCGCGGCAGACTCCGGAGGGGGAGGTTGTAAGTTCCTTTTAGAGCAGTGGAGAGAAAGCAGTTGAAAAAACACAGACGTGCCTTTTACCAGCCTTGCCTTACCTGCTGCTGCTGCTAACAGAAGGGTGAACTGGGAGCCAGGGCACCAAGTTATTCAGAAATTACTGATTTGGAGTAAATCCTTCCAGATGTATTCAAGAATTAGTTACTGTCTTTTAGATTTATATGTCCCTAAATCCAGAGCAACCTTCAAGTGTAGGCAAGCCCTAACAGCTGAACTGTGTAAGGAGAGAGCCGGGGAAAAGAGAGAGAGGCAAAATAAAGCCACTTCATTGAATCAAAGGTCAAATTTAGGGTGGAAAATAGCGGAATGTGGAAGTTTGGCCAGTCAAACTGTGAAAATTGTTGCGAGGGTATTTGGATGTAAATGAGGCCCTCCTGCAGTGGTGGGACGGCTCCTCGGCAGGGAGAGCTGACACCGTCCCTGCGCCGCCGGTGCGAGGCCTCTGCGGCGGGGAGCGGGGGCTCGGCAGGGCGGAGCTGTGTACACACCGAATTATCTCATTAGTAAAGCCGGGGTAGCTGCTCTCATCAGCGCAGAGCCGGCCTCCCACGGCACAGAAAAACTTTGTGTCTAATTAACCAAATCAAAGGGTCCCCCAGACGCGGCTGAGAGGGGCGCGCTCAGCTTGAAGCCCGGGCTCCTTCAGCAAGTTCTTCTGTGCGTGCTGGAACTAATGAATGTTGATTTCTTACGGCCGCGGCTCTGGCACCCCCTGTGCCCCTGCGGGTCCGTCCTCTCCTCCCTCCAGCCCATGCCGAGCCCCCGGAGCTGCCAGGAGCGAGCAGGCAGGGCAGGAGCCCGGCTCAGCCGCAGAGCTGGGGCTCCTCACAGCCAGCGGCTCCCTGAGCTCACCCACCCCATCTCCCCTCCTGCCCTTTCTCTGTCCTGTCTCTCCCACCTCATGGCTCCTCGGGACGGGGCCACGCTCTTCCCTTCAAGGAAGGGAGCCCCACTTCCCCAGGAGCTGGGAAAAGGGAAAAGTGCAGGTGCTGCTGAGGCCGGGACTTTCCAGTCCCATTCCAGCTTTTCCAGCTGCTCGGCCCCTCTGCCGCTGGGAGAGGACAGGCAGGGTGTAAAATGCAGCAGCTCCCGGGGCAGGAGAGCCCCCCCGGGAGGGATTTGGGGGTGTTCCCCTGGCAGTGGTGTTTGTTTGAGAACGACCCTTTCCTTCCCCCAGGAGCTGCAGCTCCCCCTGCCCGCCCGGCTCCCGCGCCGAGGGGCGGCTTGCTTTACAAACGCTTTTCTCTTCCCCTCGTGCTGGAAATTTGACTCTACAAAAACACTTCCACAGCAGCTAATTGCCAGCCCTGCAGTGACTGAGCTCTCTAATTCCTGCCAGTCAATGAACCAGCCCAAAGAGCTGCTTTTCACAACTTGCTGAGTGTACGAATGCAGCCCTAGAGACACGACACAGCTGGGGTATTTTTTTTTTCCCCTGGACATCATCTGGATCCTTCTCAATTTTGGAAGTTTCTTTCTCTCCATTGGGCAGAAGGAACACCCAGAGATAGGGGTGGCAACAAAGCCCATTCCAGGGAGACACAGAGGAGTCCTGGACCCACAGAGGCCCTGGAGACAAGTGGGGGTGCCAGGGAAGAGATGATTGTCAGGAAATTGGTTTGGAGGTAAAGCTGGCGTCGTCCAGCCTGTCTCTTCACGATTTGAGGGCTCATCATCATCTTTTCATGGATTCCTACTGCCCAACAATGTCCACGCCTTGCAAAGTGTTCCTTGATCTCCTGGTTTGTATCCAGAGGGCTGCTGCAAAAATTGTTCTGCTGGTCAATGGTTTAGACCGCATCATTCCTCCCTTCCCTCCTCCCGGGCAGCCTCCTTTCCCCGCCCCAGCTGCGGAGCGCTCACATTCCCTCCTTACCCGCCTCTCCTGCACCGCGGCCGCCTTCATTGCCCATTGCAAGCCCCTTCACGCTCTGCCACACCCGGCAGGAGCACTCGGCAAAGCCCGGCACCGGAGCTCTGCCGGCTCCCGCCCTGCGCTCCCGGCGCCGCCGTCCCTGCGCTCCCGGGCCGAGCGCGGAGCGGGGGGATCGTTCTGCTCCCGCAGGCAGCGCAAGAGGAAACGGCCTCGAGCCGTGCCGGGAATGTTTGCCTCGGACAGCAGGGACAGACTGGAGGGCTGTCACCTTCCAACCCCGCTGAGCCAGGGCGGCGCTGGGGTCACCGGCCGGGGCTGCTCAGACACCGCGCGGTGCTGGGGACACCGGGCACTGCTGGCCCCGGCTCAGCGCCTGCACTCGGGGGGTGTCCCGGTGTTGGCGTGTCTCGGTGTTTCGGTGACCGATCCCGTGATCGATCCCGTCACCGGTTCCATGACTGATCTCGTGACCGCTTCTATTATTGATCCCGTGATCGATCCCTTGACTGGTTCCATGACCGATCCCGTGATCAATGCCCTGGCAGGTTCCGTGATCGATCCCTTGACTGGTTCCATGACCAATCCCGTGATCGATCCCTGACCGGTTCCAGGACCGATGCCTGACCGGTTCCATGATCGATCCCGTGATCGATCCCTGTCACCGGTTCCATGATCGATCCCTGACCCGTTCCATGATCGATCCCGTGATCGATTCCTGTCACCGGTTCCATGATCGATCCCGTGATCAATGCCCTCACCGGTTCCATGATCGATTCCTGTCACCGGTTCCATAATCGATCCCTGACCGGTTCCATGATCGATCCCCGTGATCAATGCCGTCACCGGTTCCATGATCGATCCTTGTCACCGGTTCCATGATCGATCCCCGTGATCAATGCCGTCACCGGTTCCATGATCGATTCCTGTCACCGGTTCCATAATCGATCCCCGTGATCAATGCCCTCACCGGTTCCATGATCGATCCCTGTCACCGGTTCCCGCTCCCGGGCCCGCACGGGTCTCGCGCGCCCTCTGCCGCCGGCGAACGGGAGGTGCGCAGGCGTGGCCTGGCTCCGGCCGCCGTTTGCGCGTGCGCGCTGCGTCACGTGGCGGCGCGGGCCGGCTAAAGGCGGGCGCGGGGCGGGGCGCGCGCACAGCCATGGCGCGCGGCAGCAGGAGCGTGTCCCGGCCCGCCGCGCACCCCGCGCCCGCCAGGTACCGCGACCCGGCCCGGCTCGGCTCGGCGGGCACACCGGGGCACGCCGCCCTGTGCCGCCCCTCATGACTCCCTTCTCTCCACAGCCCGGCCCCGGCCCCGGCGCCCGCGGCGCAGCCGGCGCAGCCCGGGCTGATGGCGCAGATGGCGAGCACGGCGGCCGGCGTGGCCGTGGGTTCCGCCGTGGGACACGTCGTGGGCAGCGCCATCACCGGCGTCTTCAGCGGCGGCTCCTCCGAGCCCGCCAAGGCGGCGGCGCCCGCCCAGGTGCGAGCGGAGCTGGGCCGTGCCCTTGGGCCGCCCTTGGGCGGGTTGGGGCGGCGGGAGAGGGGAGCGGGGGCGGGAGGGACGGACGGACGGACGGACGGGAGCGCGCTGGAACAGGCGGCGCTGCCCCCGGCCGGCCTGACCGGGCCCGTGGCCGCAGGAGCCCCGGGCCGTGCTGCAGCAGTCGCCGTACGGACCGTGCCACTATGAGATGAAGCAGTTCCTGGAGTGCGCCACCAACCAGCGAGACCTGACCCTGTGCGAGGGCTTCAACGAGGCTCTGAAGCAGTGCAAGTACAGCAACGGTGAGCGTGCCCTGCCCTGCAGGGGGGAGCTGCCGCCAGCACGGCCCCTCCCAGGGTTGGAAGGTGGCAGAAGCGATTTCTGGGGTTATGGTGCCCTTTGGGGCTTTAGTAGGAAGCAGTTCCATCTTTAGTCAGACAGGTGGTTGGAAAGGGAAGGGGAAATGATTGTGGCCATGTCTCTGTGAAGGCTGGGAGGCTCTAGACACCTTCTTAGAGGATCCACTCTTGCTGGCTGCTCTCCCTGGCTGACTCTGTAATTCCTGCTGCATTTGGTACAAGCTGCTGTCAGTAGTTAGGCCATGACCTGGTTACACTGGGTGAGAGAGCTTTAACTCCAGCTGCTGGAACGTGTTCCTAATGCTGACCTTCTGCTTTCTCCCTGTAGGTGTTTCTTCCCTCCTGTGAAGAATTTGTGCCCTCGTAGGGAAGAGGATCGTGGTGTAGAGCCCTGCTCTCCCCTGGGAGCAGCAGGACAGACAGGGAGTGAGCTGGAGGGAGCAGACTGACCAGCCCAGGAGTATTCTAGTGGTAATTCACTTCTGAACTAGTAGGGAAGGAAAGGAGTGGTTGGACCCAAAGCTCTTCAGTGTTCAGATAGCACTGTATTTATTACAGAGAAATAAAAGAATTTATTTGGACCTACCACCTGTGCACATTCTTTATTTAATTCTCAATCTAAAATCAAGCTACCAAAGCGTTAACATTGTCAGCCAAAGGACAAGGCACACGTGTGTACTTCCTGCAAGCAGGGGGTGCAGCCTAGCAAGGACTGGGCCTGTGTGACTTGGCACAAGGGGATCCAGACACTGGCTGCCCTCCAGGCACAGGAGAGGCTGCAGAGAGCTAAGCCAACACGTGTCCCACGGGATTTTCAGTGACAAATTACTTTTCTATAGATATCCTCTTCCTGAGTACCTGTCCTGCACTCAGAGCTGAGTGTGACCTGTCTGGCTGTGGGACTTGGGTGCAGTTGGCTGATGTGACTTGAGGCTTTAGCAGGTTATGCAATGTTCTCAAGGTCGCTGGCATCAGGTGAAGTTTTTGCTCTTCCAGTCACCTTGGCAGCACAGCCTCGTGATTGCTGCCCATGGACTGGCCTCCAGCAGGGACACCCTGTTCCTCACGTGTGTCTAAGAGGGAATTCTGAGGTTTCAGCTGGAGTTTTAGTGGCACAGCAGTGAAGCCAGAACACTTTCAGGTATTTAACTGATGCATTTTTCATGCCAGAATGAGTCTTTTAACCTTTTGATCTCTGGCTGCTGAATGAAGGACAAGTTCTCAGCCCCTTGCTGGCATCTGTGAGGAAATCCAAATCTTGGTGATAAATGCTGTTAGCAGATACTGGAGGCTGGTGCTAAAAGTCCTGCCCCTTCTAAATGTCACAGTCTTAAGTTCTTGGTGGAGATACCCTGTGCTGTGCCTGGCCTTTTCAGGGGTGCCTTGTGTTCTCTTTAGAGACAGCCAAGGGAAAAAGATGGCAGAGATAAAAAGCCCAAGTGCTTTGTGTGCTGAGCTGTCCTGTGAGAGCAGGGAGGAGCCACTCCAAAGCTGTTTGCCTCCCTTTAAGAAACAGGTGTATGAGACAGCTGGTGTGTTGCTCTGGGTGGAGAAGCTGTTAAGGAGCAGCAGCACCTGCAGCAGGTGTGTTCTGCCTTTGACCCATCCTGGCAGAGTGCTGCTTCTGCAGTTGTGGCTGGAGCAGCTTCTCCTGCCACTCTGGGAGTGCTGCAGTGGGAAGCAGGCCCAGCCAGGGACAGGAGTGCAGGGGGGTGGGAAGGAGGTGCAGGTTCTTGTCCCTGGGGATGCAGGCCATGCCAGGGGAGCACGAGCCCCCCTGAAGCAGGAGGATGGTGCCTGTGCCTGGCTGTGATGCTGGGTTTGTCAGGGTGCAGCTCTGGGGGGGGCAGGGGATCCCAGGGAAAGGGGCTCGGTACAGGGACTCTCGCTGTGCTGGAATAAGAACCTGGGCAGGTGCTGGGGTCCTGGTGCAGGCTGTGCTGCCTGCTGACCTGTGATGGGTCTGTTCCTCATTTAGGGGTGCTCTTGTGTTCCAGGCTCCTCTTGCTCTGTAAGGTGGTCCTGTTCCTGGCTCGGGTGCTGGTGTGAGGCTGAGCCCTCTGTAAGGAGCCCTTCTTCCTCTGCTCTGTTGTCTGAGTCTTTCCTGAGAGCTCCTGCAGCCGATCTGTGGAGTGACCATGCCCTTCCAGAGTTGTGTTTTCCTGCTGTGTTGGTCAGTTGCCCATTACATGTTGACCAGGGCACTGCCAACCATGAGACTACAGCCTGGGAGAGACACTGGAGGGTTTCCCCCCATTTGTTCCAAGGAGATGAGCCTCTTTGCCAGGGGGATGAGCTGGGCAGGGCTCTGCCTGGTGTGAGGTGTCACCCCTAACTGGGAGGGGTCCTGCACAACAGCCTTACTTGTCCCCTCCCTTGGTGCCTGAATGCACTCACTGCCCACAGGAGCCCTGAAGGAGCACAGGGATCAGAGGAGAATCCCACAGGTGCTGTACAAGGGCTGAGCTGGGAACAGGAGTCATGCCTGCACCCCTGACTCCTCTGTGGAGGTGAGGTGGGTGCCTGGCTCTTACCTGGGAGGTCAGGGTAGTGTTTCCCCAGGTCCTCTAGCAAGGATTCGTAGCAGATGGCTTCAGAGTTTTCTTCTCCTGGCAGCAGAATGGGAGAAATGGATTAGTCTCTCTCCTGGCTGTAAACTGAAGGCTTGTAATTGGGGTAGGTGGTTCTGCCCAGGAAAAGTTCCTTCTCCCCTGGAGCAGCCCTTGGACAAACAAAGGCTCAGCTCTAGCTGTTCATCTGAGCTGGATTCTTCCTCCTCAGAGCTTCTGGGTTGCTGAGCAGAGCCCTCCCCAGAGCTGCCCCCAGAGCAGACCCTGCCCAGGGCTGGCTGCACAGGAACTCACGGACAGCTCTGATGAGGATGTAGCGCTGCCTTCCCTGCAGGTATTTACTGGCATATTCAGATGCAGGATCTTCCACTTTGCTCAGGTTCATCAGGGTGCCCTTTTCATCCATAAGATCGATGCAGTCTGGTGAGAGACATGGTGAAGGAAGCCCAGGCTGCCCCTGAGGGGTTTAGAGGCATTTTCCTTGGCAAGTTACACTTAGAATCTGTTGAGATCTGGGGAGTGGGAGGTTTGCTGTCCCTTTCCCTGTGTTTTGGGATGTTCTGTGACTCCCATGTGGCAGTCCCTTGGTGACCACAGCCCAGAGCACTCCTACCTTCAGGTCTGCACTGACACTTCCACTTCAGGTGGCCTGTGAGGGTCCGGACGCAGCAGAGCAGGTTCACCATCTCCTGGCAGTTGGCTGCAAACAGGGAATGAGACCTGAGATAGGAGCGTGCTCACCCCAAACCCAGGGACCACATGGGCACAGCGGGTGGCTCAGAGGTGCCCACTGTGGCCAGCAAAGGCAGGACCCCCACGTGGCACCAGCAGGGCCTTGAGCAGCTGCATTGCAGCCATGGCTGCTGCTAGTGGGTACTAAGAGTGCCCCAAGGCAAGGGGAGAAGATGAGCACTTTCATTTGGGGAGAATGGTTGTGACTGATGAAGTGTCTCTGTCCTTCAACTTTGTTTCACCAAGCATAAGTAGGAAAAAGCAGGAAGTCCTGGTCCTTGCCAGTGCCCTCCTATGAGCTGGTCCCAGTCACAAGGGGAAGGAGCTGGAGATTGTGGCTGAGTCACCCGGGGATATTTTGGCCGTGAACTCTGACCGAGTTTGTCACAATTGAGAAATCCCCCAGGGCTGACACACGTCAGTAGTCAGAGCTGGGGATCCAATTCAAATAGCAGAGGGAGCAAAGGCTTAGGACTGTGTGTGTCTGATGGCTTCAGCCACGAGTGCCTGGGGTAAGGCCAAGGCTATCAGCCAGCTGGGTAAGGTCAGGATAGGGGCTGCTCATTCCTCCCCACAAATGCCTCCTCTCTGACACTGGGAGCCAGGATTTAGCCAGGGAACCCTTCCCACACAGCCCAGAACAGAGGAGCTCTGCTAGCAGCTGGCACTTCTGCCCCATGGCTCTTCTGGTTGTGTCTAGATAAGCAGGGTCCCCTCCGGTGCTTTCCCAGAGCTGCCATGCTGGGAACTCCTCCTCACCTCCAGCCTCCCTCCCTGTGCTTAGCTCAGCTCTGCTGGCGTGGTTTCCCTCCATGATTTGGAGTGTGGGGGTAATAGAGCTCCCTTTTTGAAAAGCAGTGAGGTGCGGGATGCTGCTCTCCTGCCTGTTCCCTCAGCACTGGGCATTGTCCCTCCCTGTGTCCCTCCCTGCCCCTCGTGGGGGTGACAAGGGTGGCCCAGGTGCCCGGCTACCCCCACCTACCTCCGAATCTCACCGTGGCGAACATGGTGCTGCCGGGTCGCTCCCCGCAGGCAGCGCTGGGAGCTGCTGCAGCGCCCCCGGCACAGAGGCTCCGTCCCCACCGACGCTGTTGTGGTTTCAGTAGCCAGATTGCCCAGCAACAGTGAATGCAGATTCTCCAGCGTCCTGCGGGGGGAGAGGGGAGCAGAGCAAGAGCTGAGCTAACTAAACAGCAGCCTGTGGGAAGGCTGCCTGCTCCATGTGGTCCCAGATGCTCTGAATTTCCAACTTTTTGTAGCCTCGTGCTGTTTCCCACCCCCCCCCTCCAATTTGTCCTGTAGCTCATCTGGGTTGTGGTGGTGCCACATCTGTTCACCCTCCTCCTAACTGAGCCCAGCACTGCTGCAAGGCCAGCCTGGTCTGCCGTGTGACATGGCTGGATGCCACTGGAAAATCCCCCTGAGGATCCCCCTGGAGCAGGGGGCACTGGGGTTTTGCAGCCCCATGGTGGACATGGTCATGTGCTGCCTGCATCTTCTGTTTGGTGCCCAGATGTTGCTGAGCAAGTGTCCCTGCAGTCAGGGCCCTGTAGCATCATCCCCTTTTCCTGTGGAAAACATAGATGAAATCGTGTCCTTGGGCTGCTCAGCAGATGGGGAGGCTGGAATGGTGGGAAGCAGTAACAACACTGATGTGCTGCATTATCCAGTGCTCACTGCCCTGAGGACAAACTCCCTTTCTCTGGAATGCCCCTCTTTGCATGGAGAGGTGATTTCTCTCTGTCTTGCCAGGTTTCATTTCACAGTCAGCCTAATCCATGGACTTGACCTGCTCAGAGCTTGGGACAAGGTGTGTGTGTATCACACTCCTCCCCTAGATGTGTGCAGGGGAACTCGTGTTCATCTTGCCACCACTTTGCAGAGTGTGGGGGAGCTGTACCTGCAGGGTGCTCATACCTGCAAGAGCTCATCAAACACAAACTGCTGATAGCTGCAGGGACAAACATGCAAACGTCTTTGGCTTGGGGCCTCTGTGGGTGCTGCAGAGGGAGGGAGTGGCTGTCCCCGGGTGCTGATGAGGTGGCACCGGCAGGGGCTGAGCCTGCCTGTGGAGGGCAGGAGGCGCCCAGTGGCTCTGGCACATGGGAAGAGCCCGCTGCCCTCACTGCTGGGGACAGCCTGGGCTGGTGGCCATGTGACACAGTGTCACAGGCAGGAGTGGCTTCACGCCCGCTGAGCTGGTGGCCGTTGCTGTGACAGTCTGCTGTCCTTCCGCAGCAGCTGTGCTGCAGCCAGCCCTGCCCTGGCTCCCTGGGGACACGCTCCTCCCCGCTGGCCTCAGCAGCCACCCACCCACCAGGGCTGCCCGTGGCTGCTGCTCCTGAGGTGGCCCTGGCCAAGAGGCAGCACCCTCAGCACACCTCAGCTCCCAGCCCCTGCTGCAAGTTATGCCATGATCCTGCCCAGTCATTCCTGTCACCGTGATGGAGCTGCATGAAGGCAGCAGCAGCTTTTCTTCTGTTGCTTCTGTGATGGGACACTTCCCTTCTCCCCGGTGGCCCCCAGCCTGCTGCCTCCCCAGGGCATCCTTGGCACGGTGAGGCTCAGGCTCCTGGCCTCCTGCAGGCCTGGCAGCAGAGGGCCTGAGTGTGGGACTGCAGGGAAACCTCTCTGCTCCTCCCATCAGCCAAGAGAGATGGTCAGCAATGCCACCCCAGTGCCCAGGGCGTGGGGTGAGCTGTGGGTGTGCTGGTGCAGCTGAAGGAAATGGTCTGGGGTGAGGTGGGTGGCTTTCACCCCCTCCCTGAAGCCCAGCTGCAGCAGAGCGAGCAGCCCCGGGGAGCAGAGTCCCTGAGCCCCCCGTCTCATTTACATACACCCCGCCAGTGGGCACGGCACAGCACCCGGGCTTTGTGCAGCACCCCAGGGCTGCTCTGAAACAGCCTCCCTTCCTCTGCCTCCTGCCATGGCCCTGGGATTCACAGTCCTGCTCCTGCTGGGGATGCTGGGCACAGGTAAGAGTGGGAGTCAGCTCTTCCTGGGGCACTGCAAGGTGGAGGGCAGGCCTGGGCTGTCCAAGGGGGGTTGGTTTGAGTAGGGCAGCTTGGTTTGAGTTGGTTTGCTTGTGATGCAATGAGCAGGGTGGTTGTTGGGTAATGTTCTGTGGACATTTTGGGGCAGAGGGTGATGAGGAACACGGCTCAGCCCATCACTAACTGCATCCCCGGTGCGTGCAGCTGCCAGGGCTCAGCCCGTGCTGAGCCAGCCGCCCTCCGTGTTCGTGCAGCCCGGGCAGAGCGCTCGGCTCTCCTGCACCCTGAGCCCGCAGTACAACATCAGCCACTTCGGCATCTCCTGGTACCAGCAGCGCCCGGGGCACTCCCTCACGTACCTGCTCTATTACAACTCCGAGCGAGACAAGCACAGGCCCGCCAAGACTCCCGACCGCTTCTCGGCCACCAAAGACCTGGCCAGCAACGCCTGCATCCTCACCATCGCAGCCGCCTGCCAGGACGACAACGGCACCTATTACTGCGCCCTATCACCCGCCCTCAGGTGGCTCTAGAGACCCACCCGAAGCTTTCTCTGCTTCCCTTGGCCACCTCTGCCAGCAGGGAGAGCGGCACTCCTGGGAGGGATGGGAAAAATCCATCTTTGCACGCTTGAGCAGGCCCGGCAGCGCTGCCTCGTGTGGGAAGTGCAGTAACTCCTCTTTGTCCCCAAGCGTCCCTCACGGGGCATCAGACAGCCGGGCACGGCCTCGGAGCGGGAGGGTGAGGGGCTCAGCAGCGGCCTGGCTGTCCTGGGCTCTTCCAGCATCCGGCACGAGGCGGCCTTCACCCGGCTGGGGCTTCCGCAGAGTTTAGTTAAAGGCAATGAAGGTAATAAAGGCTAATCCTTACCCCGCGGCTCGTGTCGTGCGTCCCTGGGCCGTGAGGGCGGGCAGGAGGGGCTGCGGGCCTGGCGGGGTCTCTGGGCCGGGGGGAGCCCTCACCCGCCCCTGGAGCAGCCCCTGGTCGCACAGCACCGCTCCTGAGGGGACAGGGACACGCGTGCTCCCGCGGGGAGTCTGGGGGGAGGATGAAGGATTTTCCCACAGAACCGGGGAAATGCCGGGACGGCCGCACTGCGCATGCTCAGCTCGGCGCGCGCCCGGCGGCGGGAGTTAGGACCCAGGGGCGGGCACTGAGAGGTCACGTGAGAGGCAGCCCGCGATACCATTGGCTCGGGGGAATACAAAACCAGGCGCGTCACTTCCGGGTTAGCTCAGTCCGCGCCAGGACCCCGCGGAGGTCAGGTCGGGCCGCTGCTCTTCTCGGGTGCTCAGTACGTGCGAGAAGTCCAGAAAGGAGACAGAGGAGTCCTGCAACTTTATTCGAATAAAAGGAGAGAGTCCGCTACGCCATAGCCCCGTGGGGTCTCTGTCGAGATTTCGGAGGACGCAGCCTCCTTTTATCCTAAACTCCTGGCCGCAGGTTGCCGTCTTCCTTTTTCCATTGCCTGAGGTACAGTGGCAGGAGCTGGGCACTGGATTGTGTAAAGCAAGCATGGGATACTGAATTCTTGTCTTCTTAACTGAGTCCTGTTTAATATGTTTGTCAAAGGTGAAGATCAGCTGGAATTTGGTGCAAGGGGGTTCCAAGGGCTAAAAGGAAGGTGCTGTTTGCTGCCTGAGATGCAGATGTAAAACATTTCAGGATCTGCCTGAGAGCTGGACAAGGCTGGCAGAGCCATCCTGCCTCCTTCACTAGAGCAGGCTGGAAAGGCACAGGCAGCTCCGGGAAAGGTGGTGGGGAGAGCTCAGCTCCACCCTTTGGCCTCCTGCACAACCAGGAGTGAATTTGAAATACCAAGGCCTGAACAAGTTCAAGCAAACAAATCTTCCCTGCTCCCTGTCAGCAAGTGGACAGCAGAGAGCTGCTCACAAAACTGGACTCCTCTTTGAGGAAACTGCTGCAGAGTAACAAGGAAAGTGTTTAGAGACAATAAACATCCCATCCTAGGCAGATCCCTGCTCTTCTCTTGTGCTATGGGACTGTGGCAGAACAACTCCATTGGAGTTCTGAATGGTTAAACTCACTAAGAGGAACATAAGGACTATAGTGACAAATCCCAATACAATTCCTTTAGACTAAGGAGGGAAGAAAAAACCCTACCAACTTTAGTCAGGATCTAAAATATCCCTTCTAGCTGACACAGCAAAGCAGGGACTGAAAGGCATCCACGACTAGCTATGCAAAGCATCCGTACTTTCAGCCAGTGACCCATATAAAATGAATAAATAATTGATAATTACATATGTAGTGTACACCATGCATGTCAAGAAGGGTTCCAGAGAGAGAAGCACAGTGGGCATGCTTTGCCCTCTGAAAGGAAAAGTCTTCCTGTTACTTCTGTCACCCTGGAAAGTCTCTGGACTGCAGAGACACAACTGAACCCCCATTTACAGCTGCAAAGCCACATTAGATATTTTCCCCATCATGTTCTATAGCCTAGACTGACTCCATGATTCCTGAAATTCAGAGGAAGTATTCAATGAATGCTCTGGCACAGTACCAGCACTCCAAAGCAGGTGCACAATAAATTGAAGAAAGCAAGATTCAGTCCCAGCAGTTCCTTACTTCCTCTCTTCACCTCTGGGCTTGCCCCCACATACAAGGCAAGCTTTTTACACTGAGGCTTTGGTGAAGCAGCAGCTGCTGTCTGGTCCTTTTGGATTCAAGGCTCCAGTTCCTTCCTCCTGCTGCTCAGATCTGCAGCTCTCAGACAGGCAGGAGCTCTGGGGGGTACTCCCCATAGCAGTATTTGGCAATTGGGTCTCTGTAGGTGTTCTCATGCTGCACACTCTGCCAGGAAAGGAGGAGAAGCTTTAACAATTTACACACAGTAAAACAAGGCATCCCTTCACTGAGGGACAAAACCCACAGTGTTTATGCACAGGCAAAAAATAAAAATAAATCCCAAATTGTTCTACACATCAGAGTGTCTTTGGATCAAAGAACTCTGCACTGCCAGCACACAAGAGCCAGCTGATGTATTACAGCACTGCAATGTTGAACCAGAATCTCATTTTCAACCTCTCTTTTCAAGAGAGTACCCAAGTAGGTGTGAACAGAGTTCATAAAAAAAAAAATAGATCAGTTTAGGCAGTATCATCAAATATTCTAAGCAAGCAGAGCACAATAAAGTTTGCAACTTGAGATGTGTGCATTTTTCTGGACAAGAGGTAGAGTTCATATTTTATGGGTAAAAAATCCCAGTAACTTTGGAGGCATTTGGAACTCTCTCCTTTGTTTGCAGTCCATCCCTATTGCTACCTGAAATACTGAAGCTGCAGGACATGGCCAACAGCACTTTCTAAAAGGACCACTGCATGCTTAGAGCAAAACTTCTACTAAAATCACATGGGTAACAGAAGTTCACCTCTGTCCTTAATAAGCAAAGAAATTACAACACAGTAATTGTCAGCACATGGTGAGTGTCCAGCTGTACCTTCAAATAAAGATCATTCAGCTACTGGAAACACCTCTCACTGTCTTCATCCTAATGAGATCTTCCCCAGAACTCATCTGAGAACTTCACAGGTGGCTGAACTCAGTCTCTTTTTGGTCAAGCCCCTCTTTTCTACAGAGAATGTGCAACTCATCCTGCTCTAAATGCCTGCTTTGCCTGCAGACTGGCTCTCGGCCAGAGCTTCAGCTTTCATGAAAATACAAACATGACACACCAGCCATTCACAGCACTGAGCCCCATTTCCCAAGGGCACTTTTGGGGCCCTGTGCTGGTGCCTCACCTGTGATGAAGTCCTGCACTTGGCCAGGCACAGCTCAAAGTGATCTTCCACTGCCATGAAGAGGTTCTGGAACGCGATCGCCGCCCGGTTCAAGAACCGCTCCAGGAGATGTTGCTGAAGTGGGCAGCAAAGAGAAGGCAAAAATCAGAAACACTCTGCTTCAGCAAAGAGTAGTCAAAGCCCACCCCAGCCTACAAAGCTCAGCTATCAGAGGAACAGTAAGCAGCTCCACTTAGGATTTCTAGCAAGCACAGAAAGGTTAATGCCTCAGAACCCCAGCAAGAATCTAACCCCAGGACAAGAATCTAAGAGAAGCTCACAGAAAAAGGGGAAATGCCAATTACAAAACTAATAGTGGCTGAAGTAACTCTTCTGCAATCATTTCCCTTCAGCAAATCCAATTCCCCTGAAGGTGAAACACTTTTCAAGACTCCCAGTATTTCCTCCCAAAAAGTGGGAAGGATGAATTTTGTTAAAGCTTTATTTACAGCTTGCCATACGCTCTTTGGAAGCTTTCCTCATCATTCCAAGAAAAGGAACTGTCCCTCTAAGGGAAAAGCTCCTCTTAGCCACAGAGAGGGACCCCAGCAGCTGAGAACACCTGGAAAGCAGGAGGAAATGCATCACCTTGCTGGGCTGCAGGCAGCAGGACACACAGAACTCGTAGATGCTGCAGCAGCCGTTGGGCAGGCAGCTGTCACAGCTGTACAGCTTGGTGCTGGGCACGTGCACATTGCAGCAGCCATTCACCAGCAGGTCCTTCCTCTCACAGATGTAGCCTGGAAAACAGCAACAGGAGTGACAACTGGCAAGGCACACCCCCTGTATGTTCTAGGAAAATCTGCAGTAAGAATGACAATCCTTAAGAGCAGGTTTGTTTGTCATTTAATAGATTATGATCCCCCCTCAGTCCTGTGCAGCCACTCTTTGAAATGGAGAGCAGTGTTTCAAACAGCCTGGTGTTACCTGCACAGCTATCATATCCTGCTCTAATATGTGCTCTATATACACCATGAGTATTTAAATGCAAGATTATTTCAGTTCTGACTTTTTTTGGGCACAGTTCCTTGTTGTGAAAGGGGAAATGGGATTGGCATTGATTATATTGGAAAAAAAGCCACGACAAAAGTTTTTGCAACAGGTCTGTGTCTGGATAATTCTCTTACAGTTCAGTATGAAGAGACTTAGATTTAGCCATGCAGGACAGTGTAATATTCATTGCTGAGGGGAATCCTTAACAATATAAAAATATGGTGTATATTACAGAATACACACCATATTAAATATATATAGAAACAGTACTACCACAGTGTTAGACTGTGAGAGAGCTGTGATTTTTAGAGGTCTTATGAACTGGCACTAAGCCTAAGTCAGGCAGTGCCAAATTTAACATTGATGCAAATCACAAAAGTTGTGGTGGGTTCCCTACAGCCTTGATTTGTGGCCAAGAAAGATCCAGGTCTAGAGCAACACAGTGCAGGGCAGGAAAGAGTCTCTAACTTCTAATGCTTAAAACAAGTGATAATAACCTTGGGTTTACAAGGGTCAGACAAGCTCATTAACTGTGGCTGAGCACTAATTACACCAGCCCTGAGCTGCCTCCGTACAAGGTCAAGGTTTCCTCAGTTGCTCTCCCTAACCCTCCTGACAGCAGCAGCACTCTGCAGGGAGACACAAAGAGTTCTGCAAGCAACCACAGCAAACTGAGCAGGACTCAATGCCTGGGTTCTGTGCACAGGTAACTGGAATTCTTTGAATTTTAGGTGGTCACAGTCACACACACAGCCCTGGGCCTGAGTCTGGTGCAAACCACAACCAAAGCAGCAGCACCTGCAGGCACAGTGAAATTCAGGCATCAGAGGGGAACAGGCCAAGGGCTGAGTGAAAATGCCTTAATAAAGAGCAGCTGTTCCATCAAAGTGCCATCAGCAGCCAGACAGGCAAAGCAGCGTTCAGCAATGCCAAATGCAGAATAAATTCAACTAAATATCAACTGTACCCAGTTCATCTGTGATGAGGAGCTTCCCCTGCACAGAGTTCCTGCACTGGTTGCTCAGCTGACTGCTGTTCCCCGAGCTGAACTTCACCTTCCACATGATGGGCTGCTCATGCTCCTGCACTTGGAGGAGAGTGCGATCTCTCACCATCCTCTCTTCCTGCAAGGAAAAACAGGAATGCAACCAAACATACCAGTTCCTCCTGCCACTGCAATCCACGTGCCTCTCCCAGGATTAAAGATGCCTAGTACTCGTAAACCCCAGCACAGGAAACTCCAGCATCAATGGTGTAAACAATTTACTACTTGTAGTATTTTACTTCATACTTCAACAGGAAGACACACAGTCCAGTAAAGTCAGGGTATTCCAGTTCACCATGGATCAGCTAACACAGTTGAATTCAGACACTACAGCCACAAAAGTAGTATATTTTATATTAAATAACCACAGCTGAACATATTTCTCTTTCATGAGCCCTTTGCCAGCGGAATCACCACTCCCAAGAGAGACAACAACAACACCCAGCAAACCCAGTGGAGACTTTCTTTTCCCAGTTTTGGTTCAAACCGCTATTGCTGTCAAACACAGAACCAGGCATTCCTATTTTAAACTCTTGCATCCATTAAACATTTATAACGTCATTCTTAGGGCAGCATTACCCAGGGGTGCGGTGCCAGCACCTGGAGAACGAGACTCGCCGTGCCATAGGGATGTTCTAAGGCAGCCCGCGCTGCGCGGGGCCCGGCCGGCACTGACCTGCTTGAAGGTGCTGCTGATGAAGTACACGAGCGAGAGCCCCAAGACGACGCCGAGGACCCAGCGCTTCCGGAGCAGCCTCCGCCAGAGCACGGCCCCGCAGGGCACCATGGCCGGGCGAGGGGCAGCGCGGGCCCGGGGCCGGCATCACCGGCGGGCGCACAGCGAGCCCCGGGCGGCGCCAGCGCGGCCCCAGCGCGGCCCGAGCGCTTCCGCCGGCGGCCGGGGCGGGGCGGGGCGGGGCGGGCGGAAACCGCGGCCGGGCGTGCGCGGGGCGGCACCGGCAGCACCGGCAGCACCGGCAGCACCGGCACCGGGCCGAGCCGCTGGGTACGGGGCACCGCGCCAGGCATTCCAGCGGGAACCTCCTTCCCCCACCTAACCGGAAAAAAGGCCTGGCTTATGTGTGCATGTATATATGCGTGTACGTATAGAGTTGTATGGTTTTCATTTATATACATACATAGGTGTGTGTGTATATGTATGCATGTATGTATGTATGTGTATATGTATATGTATCTGTGTGTATATACGTATATATCTATAGATGTATGCCGTGCATATATGTATGCACATATATAGATGTATGTATAGGTGTAGAACTGTATTAATAGATATTTCTGTGTATATATATATGTATGTATGTATACCTATCCATATCTATGTGTATATGTATGTATACATAGGTACACTGTGTATATATATAGATGTATATGTATACCTATATATGTATACCCGTACATGTATACCTATACATGTATGCATACCTATATATGTATACCATGTATATATGCGTATATATATGTGTATACGTATGGATATGTATAAAGATGTATTAATAGATATGTCTGTATATATATGTGTTTATAAATGTATGTATATCTATATCTCTACAAATGCATATAGGTGTAAATCTATAGATGTATACCATGTATATATGTCTATACAGAGAGATGTATATATGTATGTATAGGTATAGAAACGTATTAATAGATATTTGTCTCTATAGATACGTATATACATGTATGTATACCTATACATATATATGTATACAATATGTATGTGTGTGTATATATAGATGTGTATGTATATAGAGAACTGTATTAATAGATATGTCTGTATATAAGTGTGTATACATGTATGCATACCTATACATAGATATGTATTTATATCTAGATATGTATACTATGTATTTGTGTGTATATAGAGAGATGTGTATATGTATGTATATATATAGAACTGTATTAATAGATACATCTCTCTATGTATGTATACACAGGTATGTATACCTATACATTTATATGTATGTATATCTATATAAGTGTACTATATATGTGTATGTATGTATATATAGAACTGTATTAATAGATATGTCTGTATATCTATGTATATACACACATATATATGTATAGGATTGTTAATAGATGGCTATGTAGGTATGCATTAACAGATCTATACCTATACATCTATGTATATGTATGTGTATATAGATGTGCATACACGTACTTATATATGTATATACACATGCATTTGTACACGTGTGTATGTACAGACGGATATCTAAAGTATCTATTATGATACACATGTGCCATATGTGCTGTGACACAAGTGCCTGTATCTATAGATACATTGATGTCTGTATTGTCACAGACACACTCACAGGTGTGTGCAGGCACAGCCCAGCTCTGGGGTGCTCCCAGGCAGTGCCCGTGTGGGCAGCAGGGGCCAATCCCGCAGGAACACAGCTCTGCTGGGCAGGGCTCGAAGCACCCAGGGTTCCTGCCCCTCTCTGCCTTTCCCAGGGACGTGCAGAGGTAAAACTCTTTGTGCTCTGCTGAAAACTGCCCTCTGTGTGTGCTTCCTTCAGGAGTCCCTGTGTGAGCACCAGGGCCAGGTGCTGACAGTCACTGCCTTGAAGGACCTGGGATGAGTCTGAAATCTGTCTGAAGGCTGTCCTGGACTGTCTGAGGTGCTCCATCTGTGAATGTCTGCACGCTCCTGGGCTTCCATCTCTGCCAGAGTGGCACCTTTCAGCTCTGGATAAAGCTTTTCTGCAGGTACTCTGCTCTGAGACAGCTGGCCACCCTTCCCAGAGCCACTGTGCCTTTACATGGCTCACATCTATGTATATATTGTCATTGTTATGAATAATGTTATAACCTTTTATATTCAAGAGTATTTAGATCTTAGCCTGTACATTTTATTAAGCAGCTGTTGTACTCTGGGCCTCTTGTCCAGACTTTGCAAATGGTATTTCTGTAGATTCAAGTGAATGAGTTGCTTGTTTAAAGGAATATTGTCATGAGCGAATAGTATTTTTTTCATTTAAAATGTTTACACATTTTCTTTTTCTTCCCCCCTCTCAGTTTTGCTTTGCAGAGCAAGTTGCTGCAGAAAACGAAGATGGGATCTCATTTCCCCAGAGGCTGTTGAGCCACGTGTCACCTCGAGAGCCACTGTTAGGTGTCCCCAGGACATGCCATCCCTCCTGGTGACTGCCACTTCCTGCAGGAGGGGACCTGACTGACTCCTGCCCTGCCTGGACACCTGTGTGCCCCCGTTTGCCACTCAAAGCTGTCCCTTCAAGAGAAACAAATGGGAGCTCCAGATGCTCTGCCACAGAAACAAATGCTTGCTGCCAGCCATGTCCCCAGCTGAGCAGGTGCCACTGCCCTCTGCCCCCAGGGCCTGTGCCAGTAGCCACTCTGGGGTTTGCTGAGCCACAGGGTTCATGTTGAGCGTGCTGTGTTTTAGGGTTTTGAGGAAAATGCAGAGGCGGCACAGCAGCAACACGGACAGCGTGCCTCCTGAAAGGTAAATCCTTCCCCTTCTTCCTCCCTCCAGGCTCCTCTCCAAGAGGAGGGTTCTGGTTTAAGAGTAGGCTGTCACATTAAGCCTTTTTCTCACCCAGACACATTCTTCACATTTTTCTTGTGGCAAAAGCTGATAGGCCAAGAAACACTTACAGGGTATGGTAATTAGGAAATAGTTGGCTTCTGATTGTGATGGTGTGAATAATAACATCTGTGTTGTCTCACCCTTCTCATGAGACTGAAAATGGAATAAAAGTTTTTAGAACTCCTCTCAGTTGCCCCATTTCTGGGTCAGGAAAAGGCTTAATCTGACATAGGGGGTGTTTTAGAAGATGAAAGATCAAAATTGAGAAAGTTAAATTCCTGTGTGTGTGGTGTGGCCGGGCTCTCTGCTCAAGTTTACTTTTCTCCTTGCTGTCACTCCCTGATCACTGCCAGCCACAGTGTTTCAGGGTGACCCAGGATGGCACAGCTGGCAGACACCTGGCTGAGCATGGGCAGGATTGTGGAGCTCTGGAGGAGGGGTTGGATTCATGGCACCCTGAGCACTGTCAGTGTGCAAGGATGGACTCTGTGAACTAGAGCCATTTACACTTCTCTGTTTGAGGTGTTCAAAAAGTCTGCTGGTCTGAAGCTCCCAACTACTCTTAGTGTTTTATGAAGAGTTTGAGTGACCCTTTGCATCTTCCCAGAGTCTGTATCTATCTTCATGTATGTGAGTATTTAGAATACCTCTAATTTGTTTCTGTAATTATAACATCAGCAAGGGAGCCTTGCCACTGTTGTTGTTCTGGTACTAAATATTCCCTGGGGCTTTCCTAGAGTTAGAGTATGACTTTTTTAAAAATTCTTATTCCTAAAGAAGAAACTAATCTAATTACTTCAAGACAAAGATGGAACCAACAAATTTCATTGCTCTGTTTGAGCTGAGATTATAAATGAAAGGTCATTAGTAAATATTTTATTTTCTCTAGTGGTTTGCAATTAGAGTTGAAGCTTTATGTCATGGCCATTGCTAGCATGGTACCATTCTTAATTTCAGGGGGAAAGAAAGCCATCTTCAGGTTTTTTCTGCATGATGCTTCTGATTTTTAACAGGGTAAATACATAGTCAGGAACAGAGGCTGAAGTTTTTCTAACTATAGAAGGAAATGCTGTTGCCAGTGGTCTTCACTTCTGTTAACTTCAGCAGCCTCACAATTTCAGCAAACAAACCTTGTTTGTTTATAAATATGTCACAGATGAATTCCTTCCTGCTGAAAGCACACTAGTCTATCCTGGCAATATTATTCCAAAAGATAGTTGTGTCTTTATTTGTAGCCCCGGGATCCTCCCAGGCTGTTTGTTACATTCCCAGCCCTAAGCTGTGTGTACATCCCTGAGTTTTAATGTTAGGTGTGAATTTAAAGGCCTGGCTGATGAATATTTTGGACCAGAACAAGGTGTGCAATGCCTTGTTGACTTGATTCCCTGCAGGAGGCTGTGGAGATGCAGTGGGAATGGGGTGCAGCTACAAAAAGCCTTATTAGGAGTTTGCTTAGTGGGAAGGTTTGGCCAGAGAGGTTTGAGGGTGTCCCCAGAGGGGGTTGAAAGGCAGAGCTCTGTGCCCTGGGGAGGCTTTGGAACCCATGGGGGAGAGAGGTTTGAGGGCCCTGGGTGTGCTGTCTCAACTTGTAACTGCTGATCCTAAAGTTAGAGCTCTCCCAGGATTCAGATCCAGAGAGACCAAAGCTCTGCACCATGCCTTGCCCGTGGGCCTTGCCTCTTGCTGGGGTTTGTTTATTGTTTACTCTGCTTTTGCAGGTTAGAGGAGTGTTTGCTGTCTGTCAGGCATTCACTGCCTGGTGATCATTCTGCTTGTTACCTGCATTGCTCCCTCTCACCTAAACTTTCCTTGCGTTGACTTCTAGTGAAGAAAAAAAATCCCTGTTGTCTTTTGATGTCAGGATGAAGGTATTTAGATTTTCTTTTTGGAATCTGGCTGTATTCCAAAACGCTTAGGAAAGAATCTGTGCCAGAATCAGTTCTGCCCAGTAATTTGAGTACATCCATGCCCAATTTGCCAAAAATATAAAAATAAAATAACTTTATCTGAACCCATGAGCACATCCTTCACTTTTGTGTCAGGTCAGGGACACACAAAGCAGCTCTCAATGCTTCTCTTCCCCTGGTGATTGTGTCTCTTCTGGTGCAATTCATCAGTGGGCAGGTAGTGATTGTCCCAAAATAAAGACAGAGGATTTTGGGGGTCGGTCATTGCTTTGAGTTAGCCTGGTTAGTTTGTTTGTTTATAGTATGACTCGACTTGGTGGTACTGCATCAGGTTCCATCAGGTTTGGTATGTTTTTCTTTAAATACCCAAATCATTATAGAAGATACTGGATTTGGTATTGGATGTACTATTTCTTTGGTTTTTTTCCAAAAACAAGCAGAGTGTTTGGGAGCTTCATTCCTTGGTGAGGGAGCTGATGTGTTCTGGTCAGGTCTGGAGAGGCTCTCTGGTCTGGTTACTGGCCTCCAGTTGTGCAGCTGTGACTTCTTGACAGAAAATACAGGGAAAAGCATATGGAGACCTTAGTGTTCTGAGTGGGCATCCTTAAAATCAGAGGGTTTTGGGAAAGCTGCAAAAGGCAGGCCTCAGGGGCAGCAGAACTGTGATTAGAGCTAAGATTTGTCAGCAGAAAAGTTATATGAGATGTAGAAAGTAAGGACAAATAGAGCAATGGTCTGTGTATTAATGCTTGTCTAGAATAACTCCCTAAGCTACAGAAAAGTAGATCTAGCCAGATATTAGGCAGTTCCCAGCTTAATAATGGAGCTCTCTGCATTGCATTTTAATGTTTACAAGCAGGGATTGTATTTGAAATAAGCAAGCATTGTTTTAACCAAAGGTAGGTGTGCTTGTAGTGGTTGAGAACTACTGTGCTTTTGCTTTGTGTGATTGGTGAAAAACCTTTTAAGTGAGTTGTAACACTGGAGTTCTTTGGCTACTGCCAAGAAGATGAGCTGCTGGCATCTTCCCATTGTCCTAACCTTGGAATGAGACTGATGCTGGAAAACAAACAGCTCGAGACACATTCCCCAGCAGTCCCATCCCAGTCATCATTTTGTACATAAACCCCCAACCAACAATGCAGAGTGTGAGGAATCACTGCACTCAGGGCTGGGCTAAACCAGCACCTGGTTCTGGGCCCCCGTTTGGGCTGAATCCTGGGGTCTGTGCCCTGTTTTTGACTACATCCCTGGGGTCTGTACCCCATTTTGGCTGAATCCCTGGGGTCTGTACCCCTGTTTTGGCTGAATCCTGGGGTCTGTGCCCCCATTTTGGGTTAATCCTGGGGTATGTACCCCGTTTTGGCTGAATCCCAGGGTCTGTACCCCCATTTTGACTACATCCAGGGGGTCTGTGCCCTGTTTTGACCGAATCCCTGGAGTCTGTATACCTGGTTTGGCTGAATCCCTGGGGTCTGTGCCCTATTTTGGGTTAATCCTGGGGTCTGTACCCCGTTTTAGTGGAATCCCTGGGGTCTGTACCCTGTTTTGACTACATCCCTGGGGTCTGTACCCCTATTTTGGCTGAATCCCTGGGGTCTGTGCCCTCATTTTGACTGCATCCCTGGGTCCTGTACCCCATGTTGGCTGAATCCCTGGGTCTGTGCCCTGTTTTGACTGAATCCCTGGGTCTGTACCCCCCTTTTTACTACATCCCTGGGGTCTGTGCCCTGTTTTGGCTGAATCCCTGGGGTCTGTACCCCCATTTTGACTACATCCCTGGGGTCTGTGCCCTGTTTTGGCTGAATCCCTGGGGTCTGTACCCCCATTTTGACTACATCCCTGGGGTCTGTGCCCTGTTTTGGCTGAATCCCTGGGGTCTGTGCCCTGTTTTTGACTACATCCCTGGGGTCTGTGCCCTGTTTTTGACTACATCCCTGGGGTCTGTGCCCTGTTTTGGCCTAATCCCTGGGGCCTGTACCCCATGTTGACTGAATCCCAGGGTCTGTGCCCTGTTTTTGACTACATCCCTGGGGTCTGTGCCCTGTTTTGGCCGAATCCCTGGGGTCTGTACCCCATGTTGACTGAATCCCTGGGGCCTGTACCCCATGTTGGCTGAATCCCTGGGGCCTGTACCCCATGTTGTCTGAATCCCTGGGGTCTGTGCCCTGTTTTGACCGAATCCCGGTGTCTGTGCCCGCCGCAGGAGCCGCAGCCAGACGCTGAGCTCGGAGGCCAGCGTGGACGAGAGCGGAGTGTTCGAGAGCCTCAAGGCCGAGGCCGCCTCCCCTCAGCAGCTCTTCTCGGGGCTGGCCGGCCTCCCCGCCGCCTCCATCGCCGCCGCGCCCTTCCCGGCGGGGCTGGTGCTGGGCTCGGCCGCCGGAGGGGGAGAGGTCTTCATCCAGATGCCAGCCCCGAGGGACGAGGGTGCCGGCCGGGCCGAGGGGGCCCCGTTCCACCACCGGGCCCCGGCGCATCCCTTCCAGCACGGGCACCACCGCGGGCCCTCGCTGCTGCACATGGCGGGCGGCGAGCGGCACGGGCACGGCGAGGAGGGCGCCGAGGAACAGGCCGGGACGCCGGCCCCGGCTCTCTCGGAGCTCAAAGCCGTCGTCGGGTGGCTGCAGAAGGGGCTTCCCTTCATCTTGATCCTCCTGGCTAAAGTTTGTTTCCAGCACAAGCTCGGTGAGCGTTCGTCAAGGGTTTTGGAGCTGGGGTTTGAGGGGGTGATGGCTGGTGCGTCCATCCTTTCGAGCTGTGGTTTGAGGGTGGTTGGGAAACTTTATCAGGCTCTGATGTATCCATCATTTTTGAGCTGTGATTATAGAGTGGTTGGGAGGCTTTATCAGGCTCTGATGTCTGATGTATCCATCCTTTTTGAGCTGTGATTATAGAGTGGTTGGGAGGCTTTATCAGGCTGATGTATCCATCCTTTTTGAGCTGTGATTATAGAGGCTTTATCAGGCTCTCATGTCTGATGTATTTATGCACATTACAGTGTCCAGATGCAGTTTAGCATGAAGGGAACTTACTCAAATGCATGGGATAAATTCCCCCTGCTTTCAGTCCAAGCTGTTTTCATCCAGGTCAGATCCATCTCTTTCCTGTCCTGACCGGTGCTGTTCCTTTCCCTGATTTTTCCCTGGATGTTACCGAGGCTTCTCCCTCTAGGAGCGATGGGGAGAGCTTACCCTGGTGACAGCAAAGCTTTCTGTGTGGCACAGAAGGGTTCTGTCTTGCAGGGAGGGTGTTGGGTGTGAAATGGAGCCAAAAAGCATCAGCAGTTTCTCCCTGACAGAGCCTTTCCCTGCAGGAATTGCTGTGTGCATTGGCATGGCCAGCACCTTTGCCTACGCCAACTCCACGCTCCGAGAACAGGTGGCTCTGAAGGTGAGTCTGGCATTTTGCTTTTTTCTGTATGGGGATTTTTGAAGGAGTTTTGAATGAGTTAGAGACAGGACCTGTGAGGTTTTTAGATGATGCCGTTTATTTCCTCATTTTCTGCATGGATAGGAAGGCTGAGTTCAGCTCACGTCTTTACAGGATGTGAGAAGGTCAGAAGGTGGTTCAGAAGGTCACAAGACCCCTGGTTACAAGACATTTTAAGGATTTATTGACTAATAAAACACTGCTAACAAGGATATTTATGTTTTTGACTCAATCCTTATGGACTTGCATCTTATGGACTCATGCTGCAGTGTAAGCTTTCTCAGTTAATCTTGTTATGACACACAGACAGTACTAAATTCTAAACTCCTTGTATACCTTTGTAACTACTTTTATTTTTTCTATTACTTAAACTATAAAACTCCAAACTTTCCTCCACTTAATGTGTCTCTGCTTCAAACTATAAATCCGCATTCTCAGTTTGGAAGGTCTCAAAACAAATCCTCTGTTTAATTCTGAGCTTTGGCTTACAGGCCCAAAGTTCTGAGAATTCCCTGCATTTTGGATTCCAACACTTCTGTTCCCAGCAAACATCATTTTCCAGGCACAAAATAGCATCTGTGATGTACCTTTGATTGCACTGTAGGGCTGAATGCATCTATACATGCACAGATCTGTCTTCTCCTTCCTGCCTCTCCCCACTGATGCTCTCCCAAAGTCTCTGTCCTGCTTTTTTTGTGAAATGTGGTGTAGTAAAACAAAAAGGACAGGTCAGGGATGTTGTCATCTGCATCTCCCTCTGCCTCTGCCTGGCAGTGCCTATTCCAGCACTTCTCTGCACCTTGGTTTTCCCATCATGTACAGCAGAGGTGCTGAAGCCTATTTGACTTCTTAATGAGGAGATTGAGCTAATTAGCATTTAGATAATGCTTTGAGATGTTCAGCTGGAAGATTTCATAGATGTGTTGCTTGCTAGTAGCTTTATAATGCTCTGGGCATTAATGTACTTAGAATGTAAAGAGACCAGCAGATCTTTTCAGGTCTTCTGATCTTCTGTGTCAGGAGAACAGTTCCACAGCACTAAAAGCACAAGGCTAGAATTGCTTTTTTCCCCAAATTACAGAATGGGTGGCACAAGTGCATGCTTGAGTGTGCCAGCAGCAGTGGAGTCAGTGAGATCCAGCACTGGGAGAGCAGATCAGTGGCACAGCCCAGTAACAGATTGCTGCTGCCTTGCACTCTGCACCTCTGCCCTTCCAGCAGTGTGCCCCTTGATCTGCCTGCTTTAAATCTCAGCACAGCAGGCCAGGCTGCTGAGCAGCTACAGAGACCTCCTTTCTTAATAAATCAGCTCACAAGAAAAATGGTGGGTGTTTTCCTCTCAGGAATAAAATTTACTCCCCAAAGTTACCAAGAGCCAAGACCCAGGACAGTGTCTTCTGCCATCCAGCTCGTCTGTACCATTCCACATATGTTGAAATGCAAAATTTCCACTTCTTTTGATCTTTAATTATTTGTTCAATCAAAAAGGAATGTTCCAGAACCCCTGTGCTTTATTTAGGATAGCACCCAGATGTGCTGCATGTAGTGGTGGGGTATATTTGATTTAGCTGAGCCTTCCACTGATGACTTTGGGTCTATTTATAAAGCACCCTTTGATGAATTGTCCCTCCAGCCAGGTGACACCTCAGAATGCAGGACAATACGTGGAATGGACTTTTTTTAATCTGCATTTTAAATGTCAGGGGATTTTTGGTGTCCCAAGAAAGATCCCAACTTTGAAGATGCATTCTGCAAGTAATTCTGTCATTTTCATCAGCTTATTTCAATTAATTTCCATTGAAAAAGTTACAGGAGTGAGAGGCATTTCTGCTTGTGCTTATGTATGTCTTTACCTTGTAGACTACTTCTTAGTGTAAATTACTAATTACTGAGCACTTTGTTACAAATTTGCATCCCCTGTGTTGGATTTTTCAGCATTTGAAGGCTCAGCTCAAGTCTTGAGATTTTGAGCTGAGATAACTCTGCTCCTTTTCCTTGCTCAGGAGAAGAGATCAGTGCTGGTTGTCTTCTGGATCCTGGCCTTCCTCACTGGAAACACCCTGTACTTGCTTTACACATTCAGCTCTCAGCAGCTGTACAACAGGTGAGCAAAATCTGCATGGTACAGGCTGGGAGCAGGGGATCATTGCCAGGGGGGAAAAGAGGGGAAGCCCACTTCTCCCCCACACTGTGGGAGGAACTCTGTGCCCCTAAAGGATCTGCTGTCTTTGTTACATCTTGGCAATACCTTCCAGTGCAGGAAAAGGATGTGTGTGTCACCTTAGCGTGCTCCTGTCAATAAGGGACATCAGCAGATATCTGGGCCAGGGTGTGATGGTGTCAAAGCAGGGTGGATCCTTTCCAGAATGCCCTCTGAATTCCCATTGTGACCACTGCAGCTGAGCATCAAGAACAGGTGTCAGAGGCAGATGAGGAACTGACCCACTGAGTTTCCTCTTCAGTCTGTCCAGATTGGAGTGCAGGACAGGAGGTGGAATAGCAGTTTTTTACCCCAGTGTTCTCAGGGCACTTGGACCTGATGTAATTAAAATGTAATTAAAACCCTGACTGAGTTAGTTCTCAAATACAGAAAGGGTTCTGCTCATGGATTTGAATCACAGCTTAATATAAAGCAGACAGGAATAATCACAGGTAGGAAGCAGAAAAGGGGGGAGAGCTGAGAAGGTTTGAATGTGGGGCTGAAGGGGAGAGGCCAAGCCATGGGATTGTCGGGATGGAGTGGAAAAGGAGGAACAGGAATGGCAGAAAGGTCTGGAAGTGAAATGTTTGCACACAGGGTAACAGGGTGTCTCTAAAAAGGTGGCCAAGGTTAAAAGCATGAATAAGACTGGTTCAAAATAAAGGGTAGATTATCTAAAATAAATGGATTTTAGCAATTTGGGGCCATCTTACAGACAGTTTGGAGTGTGGTTTATCACCAGGCTGGGTCACAGCTCCAGGAAGAGCCCTGCTCCTGCAATGCTCAGGCTGGTGCATCTCTTGCTTGCCAGACCTGAGACTATTCACAAGCCAGGCTTGTCAAATTAGAAATGTCTGTTTCAGTTCTGTTTCTTTCATTTTTCATTTCCTGATTTTTTTTCTTGTGTCTAGTGCATGAATAGTAGTAAAGTCTCTGATTCTGTTTCTGTTTTTAGGGTGTAATTTTACCTGTTGTGCTGTGCCAGTGTTGTGAGTATTTTAATTTCATGTTCAGGCTTTTTGTTTTGGGTTGGTTACTTGGTCTTTGCTTTTTTTTTTTTTTTTTCTTTTGGGTTTTTTTTTTTTTTTTGTGTTAAGTTTTTGCTTTCTACCATGAGGTCTTAGCAGGTAAATACCCTGAAGGTGAATCCTGTTTTTTCAGCCTGTCTAGGGTCTCGTTCTCATTATTGCTCAGGCCAGCAGCTGCTGCCCATTGCTGGGTGAAATTCTGCTGTCCCAGACTCCACTTTTTTAAACAGCAAATGTTGAGCCCAGTAAATGACATTATGTAAGGGGCATTAATTTTGGGTCTTTGGTTCAGGTGAGAGTATTAACAGAGCCCAGCCCTTGCTGTGCTTCAGGCAGTGGCACTGCCAGCAGGACACGTGTGAAGTTCTCACCCTTCTGCCATGGCTGGTGCAGACTTTCCTGTGTCAGCCCTTTGTTTGATGTGCCCAGGTGGTTTGGGGACTGTTCCCCTGTGGCAGAGCAGCCTCAGGGGCTGTGATGGGGGTGTTCCCTTGGCCAGGGAAGCTGTTCTGAGCAGGCCTTGCCAGGACAAGCTGTGACACCCAGATCCCACACTGAGGGCACTGTCAGCGCCCCAGGCAGTGGGAAAGGCAGATATGGAGACACTGCTGGGTTCCAAACAGACTTTATGGGTGCTTGGGCCTATTTTGTGATGCTGGGCAAACCTGCTGACCCCTGTAGAAGTGAGCAAGAGCCGTCAAAATCCCAGAGGAAGCCCAGACCTGATCTGTGTGTCTTCCTCCTCTTGCCCTTGAGAACTTCCCTGAAGCTCAGGGCACCTGCTGGGCTCTCTCCAGCCAGCAGTGGCCACAAGGAGCTTGAGCAGGCTTCTCCTCAGTGGTATTTGAGCTTTGGTGTCTCTTTCAGCCTCATCTTCCTGAAACCCAACCTGGACAGGCTGGACTTCTTTGACCTGATGTGGATTGTGGGCATTGCAGACTTTGTGCTGAAGTACCTCACCATTGCCCTGAAATGCCTTGTGGTGGCCCTGCCCAAGATTGTCCTCGCTGTCAAGTCAAAGGTAGGAGACTCTTCTTGAGGCACAGACAAAGGTCTTTGATAATCTGGTACCCTCACCACACGTTTGCAGCATGGAGTCAGAGAATCAGGGAATGGTTTGGGTGGGAAGGGACCTTAAATCCCACCCAGAGCCACCCCTGCCATGGCAGGGACACCTCCCACTGTCCCAGGTGCTCCAAGCCCTGTCCAGCCTGGCCTGGGGCACTGCCAGGGATCCAGGGTACAGCAGGCACAGCTGCTCTGGGCACCCTGTGCCAGGGCCAGATATGGATGGAAGAATAAAAACATGAAAATCTGTTGCTAAACTGTGGCAGAAAGTCAGCTGGGATCAAGGGGTGCTTTTTGAGCCATCACAGACCTGAGCAAGGGTTTGGTACTACCAGCACTGGTTAAGGTCCAGGGAGGTGAGGTGAGCAGTGCTTGAGGAGGAATCAGGGCTAGCAGCCAGATAACTGCTTTTCTCATTGGCTTTAAGTCTTGTTTTCTGAGTAATCTCTATAAATTCTTATTTCTGAAGTAGGAACCTCTTCATTTCCTGGGAAGAAATTGCAAATATTTGTCCCTTTGGCTTCCCACTTGGGTCAAAGAAGTAGCTGGGTTAAACTGAAGCCACAAAAGGCAGCACCAGCTCTAAACATGGGAGAAAAAAAAGTTAATTAAATGCTTTACATATTTAAATGTTTATGAAAACCACATGTAGGCTAAGCCTAACTTGTAAAAGTTTCTC
Organism: Fringilla coelebs; assembly: GCF_963513975.1. NCBI lineage: Eukaryota > Metazoa > Chordata > Aves > Passeriformes > Fringillidae > Fringilla > Fringilla coelebs. The sequence continues at coordinate 3,464,217 of NC_140043.1, read as the reverse complement.
CCTCATTCAGAACACCTTTTGATATGTTTTTATTTTGCACCTCTCTCATGCTGCCTCTCTCTCCACTCAGTAGTGTCCCCGTTCCAGGGGCAGATGTAGCAATGTGCATTATTTGCATTCAGTAAAGAAACCTCTGGCAGCTGCTGGGATGGAAGGCACTCTGCAGATGCCAGGTACCAGCAGTAATTGCTGAAACTCTCAGGCAGGGCACTTCAGGGGCTGTCCAAACTGGGAATGGTTTTGCTTAGGAATTACATGGGTGGCAGGGGAGTTGAGCAGTTTGTTCCTGCACAGCAGGGCTATCTGAGATGGTTATTAATTTAATTCTGGCAATTGTCCAGCTTTTTTTTTTTTCCCCTCCTTCTATTATTATTATTATATTTTGGGAGATTAATGTGCTGGGTCAGAGCATAATCCAGGCTGGGGAGGGAGGGAGAAGTGATGTGAATAGTCCTCCCAAGATAAATGGCAGTGTTGGAAAAGGTTCACAGCCTTTGCTTGCTTGTCTGAGAACCATCCCAAGTACTCATTAATCCTTGTCTGGAGAGAAGAAAGAGAAGGGGTCTTTATTTGCAGCTCCAGTGAGAGGCTGGTAGGATCACATCTGTCAAGGGCCTGTAATGACTCAGAGCACAGATGCTTCATTTTTAATACCTTTTTCTGGAGAGCAATGTGTCTCACTTTTTTAAAGTCTCTTTTTGTCTGAGGATGTTGGGGATGGTCTCACTGTCCCCTGACACCCACCACCAGATCTGGGTTTGGTTTGGGGGTTCTCTCCCCCACTCTGCAGCCTTTAACCCAGCCAAGGAGGAGATTTAACAAATTAAGCAAGATAAACTGGGATGGGAGGGCTCCAGGAGAACCACAGGACACCATGGAACTGGTAATTGGTGATCACATAGCTCAGCTCCTGCCCTGAGCCTGCTGACCCCTGGCCTGCACAGGCCAGCACAGGTGAGGATTTAAATGGAACCTTTTACTCAGTTTGAACACTTCTGGTGCAATTTATGCACATTAACCAAAATTTTTATCAAGTTTTTTCTCTGAATACTTGCCAGATACAAAGTTATTCTCTTCCTCCCAGTGTCCTCCAAGTAGTATTTCTGTCTGAAGCCCAGCTTGGAGTTTAGGAACTTCTGGGTAGTTGTCATTTAATGGTAACAGGCTGGAGAAATATGAATTTAACTCAGCAGAGCTCGATTTTTTCAAGATGGATATTTCTGTACAGTGAGAAGGTTTTGTGCCAATTTAACCAGTCAGCCTCTTGCTCCCCAGGTAGAGAGCCTGAGGTGGAGGTTGCTGCACTCTCAGGGCTGGAGTTCAGCACCCAGGGATTTAATCCTCAGCTGCTGGCAGTCAGCAGTAGATCCTAAAACTTGCCCTTGGATGGGATGTGGGGAACTTTAATCATCCTGCACTCAGCCTCTGAGCTGGCTCTTTGGATTTTCCTCAGTTTGGAAGTTCAGAGGCACTTGCAGAGCTAGTCTGGCTTTTCCTGCTGCTCCTTGGGATCCTGGTTTTCTCTGAATACTGTGTGGTTTCTGCTTTTATTTGTCAGTCTCTATATCTGCCCTCACTCTTGTCTGTAGACTGAGCTCCCAACAATTTTTTGAGTCTTTTCTCAGAGATTGTTAATTCCAGATCTTATTATTCTCTTCTGGACTGTCTTCATTCCCTCCTTGTTTTCCAGACCATTTCTCCAGTCTGTCAAGATGAATTTGGAATATAATCCTTCTTTCCAGTTGTGCTTACAGTTTAGTGGCAGCTGTACATTACTTTGTTCCATCAGGATCATCAGTGACAACAGTGAATAGCACTAAACTCTGCTTCCATCAGTTGGATGCATCTTTTCCTTTTGAAAGTAAAGACATGAAAAATCTGGGTGAGAACACTCAGTTCCCCCCATCCAAAGCACCTGGGTCATGTTCTCCTAGTGTGGCCCATCACAGGAAGGACGTTTTTTGTTGGAAACTTCTGTGGTTTGTAGCATCAGTTTATGTTTTAACTGAGAGAAAGCCAACTAAAATTGAGGGGCAGAAAAAGTTTGTCTTTGCACAGTGGGCAAAACTCATCATCATGGGCGCTTGAGGTGTGAAGCATGAGAGCTGCTTTATTGTGAGGGTACAGCCAGCCAGAGTTCCCCAAGCCTGAGTAACAGAAATTCAGAGCAGCTCCTCCAAAGAATGAGGGAAGACTGAAATTCTGACCAAATAACCCCAGACTTTGCCAAGTTCCAAACCAACCTGGAAAACAGAGGCACCTGGAGGGGCTGTGAGACTCCAGTCAGGCTGGAATGCAGGGAGAGAAGAGCTTGTGGATTGGAGAGAAAAGCAGGAAAAGGAAGGTCACCCCAGCATCAGACTGATCCCAGAGCTCTGGGGAGTTTCCAGAGGATCCCACCCGTGCTGGAGGTGTCCCTCCCTGCCCCCAGGCTGTGACAGGGACCCTGAGCTGGGGACAGGTTTCACTAACAGCTGAGCTCATCATTCCTTTGGAAGGGAGGGCTTGGCTGAAGGCTCTCCATTAAAAAAGGCAAATAAGATCATTTGGTTCAATATAAAATGAATTAAAGTAAATTAAACTGCAGGAGCCATGTGGCCTGCAGAGGCTTCCATTGTTGTGCACACATCAAGGGCAGCTTTTCATTTTCACTGCTAAGGAATGACAGCTTGAGGGGGGTGGAATTCAAAATCAGGAAATAAATAATAAAAAGACACACTTGCCAGAGATTTCACTTAGGAAATCCCAGGTGCCTGCAAGCCTCCCATCCCCTCCTCATGTTGTTGTCAGCAATCTGAGCTGGAGAAGTGAGTGAAACGTGGGGGGAGGGAGAAGGAAAATCAACCCAAATAGGACTGCAAGAAACTGCTGCCCCAAGTTCTTGCATCTGTGTGTCCCTATCCCTACAGGGGACAAAGATACCATGGACATTTTAATACATGAGAAAGGCCCTAAATAAGGATTTTCTCTGCATGGTCAGTGCAGAGCCAAGTTACAGGGGACTGCATTTCCAGGAGAGTGAAAATGCAGAGGGAGAGCAGTGACATTGCTCCCTCACTGCAGCTTTGAAAATACTTGCTTGGTGTTTTTTCCAGTTCATTGTTTTATTAGTGCTTTTTAAAGTACCATCTCATCAAATCTGGTCAGATAAAACTTGGTCTGGATTTGGCAGCAATTGCAAATTCTGCACTTGGACCTTGGACCAAAACCCTTCTTCAGGTGGACATCGTATTTCCTGTCATAGATGGACACAGCTCTGCCAGGGAAGCACATTAATTTCCATCTTCCTTCTGAAACTGCACCTTTTTTTTTTGTCCTAAGGGGAAAAAAAAGGCTCTTGGTGTATTTGAGTCCTCTAAAAATACAGAAGAAATAAAAAATTCACTGGGAGCTGGCTCATAGATGATGTTGAATAAAAAATACCCAGGCAGAGATGTTCCTGGTCCTTGTCTGTGCAATGTGGAATTTTTTGAGGGTGAAGAGGTGTTCCCAGGCAGGTGACAGCCCATCCTCTCACCCCCACTCCTCTCTGGCCTTGGGTTCTCTTTGGGGGAGCTCACTCACAAACAGATTCACTCTTCATGGAGCAGCCTGAGCTTGGCTCCTCTTGAGCCACAGGAACTCCAGGATGTTCTGCAAGGACTTTTCCCTGCTGCAGCTGGGACTGATGTTCTGTCTCAGAGTCAGAAGTGTGGGATTCATTATTCACAAAATTAAAATTAAAAAACTAACTGAAGCATAAGAGCAAGTACTGAGGAGTGGGGACTCCTCTGTCCCCCTCCATAAACTTGCTTTGCAAGTCTCTGCTGCTGAACTTCTAAAAATCATTGCTCTTCAGTGCTTTAACTTTCCACTTTAAGATACAAAATATGTGATTTTCAGAAGCATTGTGCACTAACTAAAATTCTCATTTTCCCCTCTAGTCCCGCTTTGACATTACTCCTCATTAGTCCTGCATGGATTTTCACCAGCATCCTCCTTGCCACAATGCTGTTTGCTGTGTAAATCTGGGAATTTTCTCTGTTTTACTGCTCCTACCCAGCACTTGATCTGTTGGCACCATGACCTGGAATCTCAGCAGAGCCTGCTCTCCTCTGATCCAAATTGCCAGCAGGACTCCAAAGCTTTTTCAAGCATGTTTCAGAATATGCCCTAATGCTGCTGCTGGCAGCAGAACAAGTGAGACTTGGAGCTTCCCTCGAGTGCTAATCACACCTTGCAGTTGCCTCATTGCAACTTCTCTCACTCCTGCTGCCTGCCCCACTCTGATTCCACCGTGTCAGTCCTTGCTGTGCCTCACACTGAGGCAGAGCCTTATGGCAAAGGAGCTGCACACTGAGCCCTGGGGGAGTTAGCATTCCCTCTGCCCCCTGTGCCCTGTCCAGCTTGGGATTTAGTTTTTAATTACACTATTCCATGTTATTTTTCTGTGAGACTTCTCCCCTCCATCACCATGCCCCAAGGATGGGGTGAGGGATTGAAAGAAACTGTTGCAGCAACTGGAAAGTTCACATGAAACAAAGAATATTCTACAAGTTCAAGTTGAGTTGTTACACTGGAGAATTAAATCTGTCCTTTCCTTTGCCAAGTAATTCCTGTGTGAGTCTAGAGGAGTCAGGTAGAGCTGCAAACTGGAGTCAGGGGTTCAGCTTTTAATGGTAATGTGATCTAGAAAATGAAGTGCTTTATAAAAAGTCTAATCCCAGCACCTCAGTTTGGACACCAAAACAACCTTGCCTTGACCTTTGTGTGTCTCAGGTTCTCATTTAGAAAATGCAGAGAAAAGCTGTCCCTGAGGGCAGCCAGCAGCATGAAAATAAAGGGGTTTTTAAAGTGTTTTCTGTAGTGCTGATGTTGTAAAGGGACTGAAGAAATTCCAGGAATGTGCTCCTCTGGGCAGAGCTCAAATGGCAGGAAAGGATCAGATGCAGATCTGCCATCAGGTAGTGAGGATGTAACAAAATACTCAGAAATTCCATGCAGAAACAGTCAGTGCAGTACAGCCTGAAACTCTGCATGTACAGGAGGGAAAGTGCAATTGTGTGAAAATGCTGAATTCCCCTCTTTCAAAAGAGCTGCTTGGTTTGAAGTACAGAAATGATATTTCTGTGTGGTGATGGAGGTTCAGAAGAATGGGGGGATTATACCCCAGTCATCGACTTGTGTTTTTAACTGAGCACTGAAAAAAAAAAAAAGGAATCAAAATTTCACCATGTGGTATCTGAGGCTCATCAGCAGAGCTGCTAAAATTAGATCTCAGCACAGCCCTTCCCCACGTGTGCTAATGAAGTGTTTGATAGCAGCAGCAGCTCCCTCAGAGGAAGCACTGCCCTCCTCACTTCTTGGGCAGGCTTCATTAACCCTTGATGGGAGCAGAGCTGCTCCCTGCCCTCACCTTCATCAGGAGCCATAATTCCAGGTCATGCCCTATCTAATCTCTGCAGTTCAGCTCCCACACTGTCCAATCCAGAAAGATTCTGCTGATCTTAGAGAGCTCTTCAGTCTCTCTACATTCCAGAGAAAATTCCCAGATTTACAGGGATTTTTGTGACATAAGAAAACTCACCTGGCAGAGACAGACCTTGCCTTATTTCAAGCTGTGGTGCCGAGCACAGGAGAGATAATTATGTTTGTGCTTCGTATAACACACAGTTCTAATCTTGAAGGGGAAAAAAAAAAGCTGTTGTATTTTAGCAGAATTTTTCAGAGAAAATACAGCTGAGACAAAGATTTTACTTTGAAAAATGTAACCTAGATAGCCAAGAGATAACAGAGCTGAGCAGTGGCAGACAGGTGTGCTGTGTGCTTCCCACTGATGGGTGCTGTCTGCAGTAAGTTGCTGCTATCAGAAATCTACATTTTACTGCTGAAACTGTAGGGAACAATCCTCATTTTCCAAGCTTCTGGCTCAGAAGGAGGGCCTCACTTCTGCATCAGAATTTTGTAGAAATTTGTAGAATTATTTCTGATTTTCTGGCACTTTTCCTAGTTGCAAAAGGGGGCTGGTGTGGTGCATTGAGATGCCTGAAGTTTCTAGTTCTCTTCAAGTGATGCTCAGCAGCCCTTGTACTGCTGGAATCACTCTAAATTTACCAACATTTATGGTCAGGTGGGTGCTGCAGGGAGGGATGCATCCCTTAAAACATCACTTCACTCTTGGGAGGCTGTCACCAAGCTTCTAGCTGCTAAAAAGTCCTACAGTTACCACTGGAAACTGGAGACAAGGGAGTTCTGGCAGCTCTGGGGAGGGTGCAGAAGTTGTGGCTGGATGCTGAAGTTTGTCACTCACTGCCACTGCCCCCTCCAGAGCCTGGCTGTGCCCCGGGGCTGTGCCCAGCTCTGCTTTCAGACCTGCACTCGGGGCTTTTGGTGCTCAGAGGTTGTGTTGGAGCAGAGTTCCAGCTGGGATGCAGGGTGCAGAAGGATGCAGCAGCTCTGGCTGATGCAATGGGACAGCAAGCAGTGACCTGTCCCAGCCAGCAGCAGGGATGGAGGGTGGGAGGGATGAGAGCAGAAAACAAAATTCGCTGCCTTTATCTTGCTGGGAGCTTTCATCAGAGCCCTGTGGAGGGACACGGTGACAGCGTTGTCATTTCTGCCCCAGCAACGCCCAAAATAAACCATGATTGCATCGCAGCAGCGGGCTGGGAGAGGCCCGAGTGCGAATTGAATGAATCGGGGCGGTCCCGAGCCCGGACTGCTGCGGCGGCTGCCCGGGGCGGGGCGGGGAGGGGATCGGGATGGGGAAGGGATGGGGATGGAGGGGGGATGGGATGGGGAGAGAATGGAGGGGAGATGGGGATGGGGATGGGGATCAGGATGGGGATCAGGATGGGGATGGGGATAGAGATAGAATGGGGATGGGATGGGGCTGGAGGGGTGTGGGATGGGGAGGGGATGGAAGGGGAATGGGGATGGGGATGGGGATGGGGATGGGGATGGGGATGGGGATGGGGATGGGGATGGGGATGGGGATGGGGATGGGGATGGGGATGGGGATGGGATAGAAGGGGAATGGGGAAGGGATGGGGTGGGGATCAGGATGGGGATGGGGATAGAGATAGAAGGGGGATGGGATGGGGCTGGAGGGGGGTGGGATGGGGATGGGGATGGGATGGAGATAGGATGGGGATGGGATGGGATGGAAGGGGAATGAGGATGGGGAAGGGATGGGGTGGGGATCGGGATGGGGATGGGGATAGAGATAGAATGGGGATATGGGGGTGGGATGGGGCTGGAGGGGGGTGGGGAAGGGGAATGGGGATGGAGGTGGGATAGGATGGGGAGAAGATGAAGGGGGGATGGGGAATGGGGATGGGGAAGAGATGGGGTCGGGATGGGGATAGAAATAGAATGGGGATGGGATGGGGCTGGAGGGGGGTGGGGATGGGGATGGGATGGAAGGGGAATGGGGAGGGAGATAAGATGGGGGTGGGATGGGGAAAGGATGGAGGGGAGATGGGGGATGAAGTGGGGATGGGGAGGGGAGAGGGGATGGGGTGGGGATGATGATGGGATAGAAGGGGAATGGGGATGGGAAAGGGATGGGGATAAAGATAGAATGGGACTGGAGGGGGGATGGGGATGGAGATAGGATGGGGATGGGGATAGGATGGGGATGGGGCTGGAGGGGAGATGGGGATGGGGTGGTGGTGGGGATGGGGCTGGAGGAGGGATGGGGAGGACGGGGAAGCAGCCGGGTCCGATAGCAGCCGCTGGTGGTGTGACCTCACTCGCGTCCCGGGGGACATGAGCTCATGAGCAGAGCTGTGGGGAGGATTGGATTGTCGGGAGCAGCAGGATGGCCTGCGAGTGATCTCATCGCAGCCCCCGGGGAAGGGCGCTGGCTGCTGCCAGCCCGGCTGCGGAGGACTCAATCCCCGTCCCCACCTCAGCAATTAGTGATTGGCCTGCGATGACATCACTGATGACAGAGCTAACTGGGACAACACAGCAAAATTCCAGGGGAATTTCCCCTTCTCCAGGAGCTTAGCAGATAAAAGGATTTTGACAGGACAAACCCGAATCTTTCAGCCCAGATAATGTCATTGCAGATTAAGCATCCTTCTGGGCTAGTTTGCCACCAGCTGTCCCTGTGAACAGCGTGGGACAAAACAAACCGGGGGTGGCCCTAAATTAGACATTTACTCAGGCTTTGGTGAGGGTGGACAAAGGATGTTGCCCATTCTTTGAGTCTCTTTTGAGAGAGAAGCATTTCAAGCAGCACACTTCCCCCTCCCCACCTTTCCTTCCTTGAGGTCTTCAGGAAGGTTTGGTCCCTTTGAGTTTTAAATGCCCTGAGGGTTTAATTTCCAGCGCCAGTTTTTGTATCTGTGCACTGCACAAGAGCCAACACCCACCTGAGGGGGAGGGGAAGGATGCTGTCAAACAGAATTAATTTGATTCTTTGGGATTGCCTAAAAAGTTTTCAGGAAGTCTGGGACCACTTTACATTTAACCCCTGTACCTTCAGAAGGGGTGTAAGGTCAGAGATAACCTTGCTTTCCTTTTCTCACTAATAATAATAATAATATCTGCAATTTACATCACATTAATCCCATATTAACCTTTGTTTTTCTGCAGCATTTTCCAGACACACAATAACCTTCTCTAAAGTTTTTAATTCCAAAATGCTGCATAGCAGATTTCATCGATTTCAAATTTCAAGTTTAAGTTGACAGTAAAAAACCAAGTGAATATTTCAGTGACTTGTTCAGCTTGTGTTCAGCTGAGCCCTGTGGAGGAATGAAGGGATTTTTGTCCTTTCTGGGCACAGAGCTGAGGGGCTGCAGGGAAAGCTGCATCTCACGAGTGTGGTCTCTGCACCATTTAACAGTGCAGTGATCAGTGAGCACCAGCCCTGCACAAATTAAATGTTCCTCTGTTGACTTCCTGATAACAATCCTGTCTCACTTGCCTGGTTGTCTTGCAGGGAAAGTTTTATCTGATTATTGAGGAGCTGAGCCAGCTGTTCCGCTCCCTGGTGCCCATCCAGCTGTGGTACAAATACATCATGGGGGATGATCCATCCAGCAGCTACTTCCTGGGTGGCATCCTCATCATCATGTACAGCCTCTGCAAGGTGAGCAGCACCTCCTCAACTCCCCTGGGGAGCTGGGCCAGGGCAGCAGCACAGCTGAAGGGACAAATGCTCCTTTTGCTTGTGGCTGTCCCTGCCCAGGAGCACCTCTTGCTTCAGCTGCCGAAGCCTGTGGGCACTGCTGGGCTGGGGGAGGATCTGAGCCTGCTCCCAGGGTTGCATCAGACTCATGAAGTCATTGCTGCTCTGCTAATCCCTCTCTGCAGAGGCTGCAGGAGAAGGGGAGCTGGTCCTGGGGGAGCGGTGCTGGCTGGCTGCACACCTCCAGGTGTCACACAGAACAGGCTGCAGACACTCCTGGCTGTCCCTGAGCTTTCCTCTGCCACTCACAGCTGAGTGCAGCAGGGAGGGAAAGCAGCAGCCAAGTCCTGCCTGGAGAAAACAGGGTCCCATTCCAGGCCCTGCTCTGGCTGACACGAGTGATGGACAGGAGTAATTCAGATTTCTTCAAAAATAGGAGCACAGAGTTGGTACAGATGTAAATGAGTAGGTGTGATTTAGTCAGAGGAGTCCCAGGTGTAGAAATAACTGTATTTCTAGTGGTGTGTGTTAAACCCTGCCCAGGGGCAGGGCAGTAGCTGAAGCAAACTCTGATAAACCAGATGTTCACCCCTCTGAGAAGGGCCAGGCTCGCTCCATCCCAGATCCCAGTCTGTGCCTGTGGCTCTGCAGGACCAGCCTGAAAAATGAAGAACAGAGAATATATCCAAGCTGGAAACAGCTGAGAGGAGCAGAGCAATGCTGAAATACAGAGTATTGTGCAGGAGTAGGGTCCTGCAACCCCTCCTGTCCAGGGCTTTACAGTTCTTGTGAGCAAATCAGGCAGAGGAGGCCATGGCCAGTGAGCTGGTGTGGTCACAGCAGGCCTGAGCCCCAGAGGAGCAGAGCAAGCAGAGCCAGGTCAGGAGCAGCTCCCTGCACACTCCTCCAGCCCCAGCTCCTCTCCCTGTGCTGGGGGGAGGATTGGTGGCCCTTTCACAGGTGTCACTGCCTGGACCCACTGCAGCATCCAGCCCTCCCTGCAGACCACAGGTGGACCAGGGGCAGAGAGAGTCCAAGAACTGCAGGGCAGAGCCCAGCAGTGAGGCAGGCCCAGGGGAGGATGAGTCCCCCCAGCTGCTGGGGGTGCAGAGCAGGAGGACCTGGAGCAAGGCACAGCTCACCTGGACACAGCACAGCTCACCTGGAGCAAGGCACAGCTCACCTGGACAGAGCACAGCTCACCTGGAGCAAGGCACAGCTCACCTGGACACAGCACCTTCAGAGCACAACTCAGTGTGTGGTTTGAACAGAGAGGTGTCTGCTAAGGAAGGCAGGAGAATGTAAATCCCTCACTCTGAATTATTATGGATTTGAAATTAAGGGGCTCTCAGGCAAAGATATGGGAGTAGGAATTACAGTTCTTTATTAGGGAAAAAATAAAAGTAAAATAAAAATGCAGTAATATAAAACCCCACTGCCAGAGTGAGAGCAGTCCCTGTCCCTGTGTGTCAGGGTGGGGGCACAGCCCCATCCCATGGGGGCTCAGCCCTCCTGCAGTGCCAGCTGTGGTTCTGCTGCAGCAGGATCCTGCACAAGGGGGGAGTTTTCCTCTGCAGCTCCAGGGCTGCTGGAGATGGGCCTGCTCTCCCTCTGGGAATGCAGGGCAGGAGAAAGCTGCTCCTCTGGGAATGCAGGGGGCAAAGGCTGCTGTGCTGTTCCAGGGCAGATTGTATCCAGGTAGGAATGCTTGGCTCCTGCCCTGGGCACAGCATCTCCCCATGGGATGATGGAATTTGATCAGCCCTGCAGGGACACTCACTGGCCATGGACAGCAGAGATCTGCTGGAGGGAGGATGGGCTGTGGGAGAGATAAAGAAAACTGCCCCATGGACAGAGAGAACTGCCCCAGCTCTGACAGATGGGGGTAGAACACACAGCCCAGATAAATCTTGCATTTCCAGCCTGAGACACTCAGCCATGAGCTGAGACCTCCAGGGCTGAGCTGAGCTGGAGCTACTGGGCCCAGGGGCTGTGGGAGGAGAGCCCAGGTGAGGCTCCTCAGGCCTGGCACAGGTGGGAGCAGCTCCTTAGGGGTGAACTTGATGTTGCTGTCCTGTGAAGCCTTTATAGGCAGTGTTGGGGTGACCTGGGCTGTAAAAGCAGCTTCATTTTGGGAAGTTTGTGTCCAGGCCAGGGTCAGCCCTGTGCACACCAAGCCTTTGAGTGGAAGGGAAGGGGGAGCTCTTCTGCCAGTGCAGGGCATGGAGCCCTGGCTGTGCCCAGCCCATTTCCAGTCCCCAGAGCTGCAGGTCCAGCTCCTTCCCCGAGACACTGAAAATATCCCCAAGGAGTCCACATTAGCAAAGCCACAAACCACATTAGAAAAACCACAGAAGCCAATTTGGCACTGAGAGCTCCTGTGCTCCTGGCAAAATTCCAGGGCTGGGCTGGGGCTGTGTCCCCTTCCCTGCACAAAGGGCAGGAGCACTTCCAGGAGGCTGCTTGGAGCTGTGCTGGTGCCTGTCTGCCCTGTGGAGCCAGGAGCCTCTGCTTTGGGTGGAGAAATCCCAGCTGCTCACACACAGAGCACCCAGGTTGGGTTTTTTGCCTGTCCTGAGCAGCAGCACCCCCTGTGTATGACCCAGCTGGGAAGGGATGGCTGGTACAACAAAAAATGGGTGAGAAATGGGTGTTGGCTCTCTGAAAGATGCAGAGGGGTGCAGGGAGCTCCAGAGGGAAAGAAATAAGGGGGGAGTACAGGCTGGGAGAAAGGAAACATCAGAGCAAAGGCACTGGAGTCGTGCTGTAAGCAAAGCAAGCAGGAAAAGCTGGGAATTGCACTGGGGAAGAAAGGGCTGACCCCATCCTCAGGAGATGGGATGTCTGGGGCAGGTGGTGGCTGCTGGGTGGAAGCATTACTGGAAGGAGCCTCGAGCCCTGTGAGTGCTGCCTGGAAGCATCCTTGGTGCTGCATTTGCTTCCCCTTGCATTGCAGGATGAGCTCATTGGCATTCCCTGCAGTGAGCCCACTCCATCACTCACCAAAACCACTCCAGCAGCAGAAAGCCAGCTCCTCTCTGTGCCTCTGCTCTGCTGCTCCAGCTCTGCAGCCCCACAGCCTCCCCTGCCTCAGGTGACAGCCAGCAGCTCCTGCTGTGCCACCAGCCCCAGCTGCTCCTTGCACTGGCACTTTCTCACATCTTCTTTAGTTCAGTGAGCTTTCCCTGGGCTCTGCCTGCAGACAGGGAGGAGAAAATGATGGACTGGGTTAGGTTTTCAGGCTTCTTTTTCTTTTTTTCCTTCCCTTTCCCTTTCCCCTTTCCCTTTCCCCTTTCTCTTTCCCCTTCCCCTTTCCCCTTTCCCCTTTCCCCTTTCCCCTTTCTCTTTCCCTTTCCCCTTTCCCTTTCCCTTTTCCCTTTTCCCTTTCCCCTTTCCTTTCCCTGCTTCAGTGGGGTGGACAATTGTCCCCAGCCCAGGCTGGTGCCAGCCCCTCTCTGTGTCCTGTGAAGTCCCCACTTTGCAGTCAGCTGCTCCCAGAGCTTTTCTGGCCACCCTTCCCCACTGTCAATTCCCATTTATTACATATTTCATGATCACCATGAAATGTTTTTTGGCACCATTGTTACTTTTTCCCCTCTGAGTATGCATTTGGAGAATGTTTGCTGAGTTTCTGGGCTCACACACTCACACACACAGAGGTTTGGTGGGAATTGTCTAAAATGGGATGTGTTTTTTGCAGTCTTTTGACATCTGTGGCCGTGTGGGAAGTGTCAGGAAGGCACTGAAGGTCCTTTGCACCCCCCAGGTAAGGAATTAAATGTGGAGGAGCAGTCCCACAGTGGAACCTTGTTCCTGCTGAATGATAAAATTAAAAATTGCCCAGGACCACGGAATAAAACAGCGTTAGCCCATGGCTGGACAAGCTGGGGGACCTTTTGTGACATCTGCCCTGCCCCAGCTGTGCTGGGAGATTGTTCCTGTTCTGTCTGACTGTGTAATGTGCATTAATCCAGCTGCAAGGAGCTGACAAAACTTTGTAGGGCAGAGTGTGGGAAGGACTTTGTGGTGCCTGAAGTGCAGTGGCACTGAAAGAGACCCTGCAGGGCACGGGAATGATCCCAGGCACTGCATTCCACAGGGCTGATATTCACATCTGCTGCAGTGACTTCCATTTTAAAAGGGTAAAATCAAAGGCTGGAGAGGAAAAGAACCTCATCAAAGTTTGTTAGAGCTTATCTTGCTTATTCCCTGGGCCTGGGCTGGTCATTTTCCCTCAGCAGGTTTCTGTTTGCCCTAAATCTGTTACAGTGGGAGAAGCAACATTTCCCTTCCCTGTATTTGAGGGGAAGTGGGCAGCCTGTGGGTGCTGCTGCTGTTTCTCTTTCTTCCATTGTCTCCTGCTTGCTAATAGCAATAATAATCCCTCCCTCCATCTAAACACCCCTGCAAATGATGCTGAATTAATCCTCTCAGCTCCCTGTTGAGCTCATTAAATTCCATTATCCTTGCTGCACAAGTGGAGGCCCTAAAAGATGGAGTCAGCTGCAGGGGAAAGGCAGACAGGGAGCAGAGATCCCCCTTGCCCACACTGCTGTCCCTGTGGGGAATCTGGGGGTGAAAGCAATCTTGGTGCACTTTTACCTTTTCAATCCTTTCACCTGGGGTTTGTTTTTCCCCCCTGTCCCTGGCAGACCTATGGAGTCCGTGCCACGAGCCAGCAGTGCAGCGAGGCAGGAGACATCTGTGCCATCTGCCAGGCAGAGTTCAGGGAACCTCTGATCCTTCTGTGCCAGGTAAGAGCCCAAACTGCCCTGCTGCCATTCCCTCAGGGAGCTCCTGCAGGGGAGGGGGAGGCACAGCCAGCCTGGGAACTCCTGCAGGCCTCTGCTGGCTCCTGATCCAGCTCCTGGTGGGTGTTTATTGCCCTGGGGGTGACTGTGGGGTGGGCACAGCCTGGTGGGGCTGCAGTGAGCAGAGCCTTACCTGCCCCTTGAGAGGGCTGGGCACATTTAAAACTCCCTTTTGGTAACAGGGTTATCAAATTAAAGCCATCCTTGCACCAATGGTGCCTCTTAGCCTTGCTGTGAACATCTGTGCAGATGTTTCCAAGCTGGAAGCCCCTGAGGAGCTGCTTTTGGAGCTGCTTGGCAGAGCTGGGATTTGAGGAGTGACATTTCTGCTGACTCCTCATGTGTGGAGGAGTTCCCAGCTTCTCACAGCTCCTCGTGCTCCCTCCCTGCCCTTTTCCTGCTCTCCCAGTCTGGCACTGGGGGGAGCCTGGGGAGGGGCCAGTGCAGGAACCAGGGGAGGAGATCAGGGATGAAAACTGACTTTTACTGGAGAGGGAAACTGGGACTGCAGCATAAAGCAAATGCAAGGAGGAGGGGGAGAGAGAGGTCATGGGAGCTCAGTAAGGACTTAGATAACTTAGGGAGCTGAGGAGGGAAATGTGGCAGCAGAAAACCCTCTCAGCCCAGGTGCTGTAGGCCTTTGGAATGTTTGTTTCTAGTGCTGTTATTAGAAACCAGAGCTTTGGCAAACTGGGGTTTATTTCCCACGCCCTGTGAGTGCTGCCTGCACCAGCTGCCTCCCTACTGGTGCTGTGTCTTGGTTTGAACAGGCTGAGGAGGGCAGGAGCCTCCCCTGAAATGGAAAATGGAAACCTCCTCCCTCTGAATTGTTATCATTTTGAAATTAAGGGGCTCTCAGGCAAAGATATGGAAGTATGAAAATTAAAAATACAAATGCAATAGTACAAACAGAAAAACCCCACTGCCAGGGTCAGAGCAGTCCCTGTCCCCTGTGTGTCAGGGTGGGGGCACAGCCCCATCCCAGGGGGGCTCAGCCCTCCTGCAGTGCCAGCTGTGGTTCTGCTGCAGCAGGATCCTGCACAAGGGGGGAGTTTTCCTCTGCAGCTGCAGGGCTGCTGGAGATGGGCCTGCTCTCCCTCTGGGAATGCAGGGCAGGAGAAAGCTGCTCCTCTGGGAATGCAGGGGGCAAAGGCTGCTGTGCTGTTCCAGGGCAGATTGTATCCAGGTAGGAATGCTTGGCTCCTGCCCTGGGCAGAGCATCTCCCCATGGGATGATGGAATTGGATCAGCCCTGCAGGGACACTCAGTGGCCATGGACAGCAGAGATCTGCTGGAGGGAGGATGGGCTGTGGGAGAGATAAAGAAAACTGTCCCATGGACAGCAGAGAACTGCCCCAGCTCTGAGAGATGGGGATGGAACACACAGCCCCATTTCCAATGTGAGACATGGTGGCAGTCCCTGTGGCAGTGGTGTGACAGTCCCTGCGTCCCCAGCACGTGTTCTGTGAGGAGTGCCTGTGCCTGTGGTTCGACCGCGAGAAGACGTGTCCCCTGTGCCGCTCGGTCACCGTGGAGACGCTGCGCTGCTGGAAGGATGGCACCACCTCTGCCCACCTGCAGGTGTACTGACAGCCAACAGGCACCTCTGCCCACCTGCAGGTGCACTGACATCCCATCAGCTCACCAGGCACGGAGCAGGACAGTTCAGGATCCCTGCTCAGTTCTGTTGTCAGTCCTTCTTCCAGCTCTGAGCCAACAGAACAATTGTGACTGGCCACAGACTTTGCCCTGGAAGGAAGGGGAGGTGTGGGTTATGTTGTGGTAAACTCCAGGGTGTTTCTGGAGCTCACAGGGCTGTAAGGTGTTTGGGATGTTTCCTGTTTTCCTTTCAGTATGGACAAACACTGTGTGTCCAGGGCAGGGAGCTGTGAGTGCCTGTGCTGAGCAAAGCTGTGCTCTGGCTGAGGAGCTCCACATTCCCTGCCCTGCATTCCCTGAGTCCATCACTTTAGAGAATTGCACAGCACCTCTCTCTGAGAACTCTTCCCAAGCAGTGCTTCAGAATCTCCTGTCCACAGCTGCAGTTGCAGAAATGTCATTTCCCAGCTGCTGTTTTTCCAGTTGATGTCACAAATGGCACGTGCTGTCACCTTAGGAAAATCACAGGGAGCTTGGGAAGGACCCTGCCAGTGAAGCTGGAAATGACACCTCCTTTCCCTGGAAATGTTCTTCCTCTTTCATTTTCATGGGGAGACTTTCTGATTTCCCAATCTCTGGGGAGAGCAGAGGGAGGTTGGAGTTGAGTTGGGTTTGCCTGGATGGAAATTCAGCTCCTGTCTAAGAGCATCTCACAAACTCAGTGTCCCTGCCCTGTGCTCCTCAGCCAGGACCTGCCTGGCTCCTCCAGCAGGGAAAACCAGAGCCTTGAGCTTCAGCAGGAGCTCCTGAGGAAGGAGATCCCTGGCAGGAATTAACAGGAATTCACCCCATCCCTGTGCTGAGGGAGCTGCTGAGGT
Organism: Fringilla coelebs; assembly: GCF_963513975.1. NCBI lineage: Eukaryota > Metazoa > Chordata > Aves > Passeriformes > Fringillidae > Fringilla > Fringilla coelebs. Next base: position 3,447,808 of record NC_140043.1, on the reverse strand, counting down.
TCTCCAGCAGCACAAGCCCTCAGAGGGAGCTGCTGTTTGTTCTGGAGCTTTCCCTGTCCCCAAACCCCCTCTGCTCCCGCCCCCAGGAGCAGCAGCATCCCCCCAGCTCATTGCCATGGAGATTGCTGAAGGGCAGGAAGAGGCTCCTGAGGGAAGGAGGTTCTGACTGTGCTGATGGAAACTCCACAGGGAGGAATTAAAGCAAACAGGAGCCGATGGGAACAGGAGTAAAGCTCCACATTTCTTTGGAAATAAGCTCAGTTTGGCTGAGGAGGAGTGGTGAGAGCAGAGCCTGAGCTGGGCAGAGTCCAAACCTGGCTTGGGAGGTCCAGGGAAGCAGAGCAGGAAAAGCTTTGATTTCCAAACCAAAGTGATGTCAAATCCTTGTCTAATGGACCCTGTGAAAGTGGGGAACTGAGCCAAGGAATCCCATTGCTCCCCTATCTTTGGGATGGGAGAGTGTTCAGAATAGCAGGGAGCAAGGTTTTCATTGGGCATAAAAAATGTGATATGTGATAGCCTGGAATATTGACCAGGAAAAGGGAAATCAGTGATTCCATGGGCAGGGAGTTTCTGAAAAGCCTCAGTGTCACTGCAGTGCCAGTGAACCCAAGGCTTGGTGTTCCTGCTTTCAAACTGTTTGAAAAGCTGCTTCTCATTCTGAATTTTTTTCTCTAAATGCTCCTGGAAAATGTGTTTGGAGGAATGTAGGAAAAGCTCAGGAGGAAAGTGTAGGATACACTGCTTCAAAATTCGGTTTTTATTGGTGGTAAGGCAGGAAATCAAAGGGAAAGTGTGGGTTTGCAATCCTAAAGTTTTGGGGTTGTTTTTTTTTTGGGAGGATAGTCCCACCTTCTCCTAGAACATGACACTTGGACCAGAAAACATCCAGGGGGAACTTCAGTTCCAGAACCTGCTGATTTCCATGGGAAAACGGGGAAGGCTGTGAAAGGAAATTCCTCAGAGAGAGGAAATAAAACCCGGAGCCTTTTTTTGCCATTGAACAGTTATTTTTCTTTTTTTTTTTTTAATAAATTCCTTATAAATATGTACAAAGAGTCTCAGCATATGAAATTCCTTTTACAAAAGAGAGAAGCCCCATCCAGCCAGGACCAGGAGCCTCCTGGAGCTCCAGGAACTCCGAGCAGAGGCCCTGCCCTTGCTTTGGTGAGGGGAAACCTGCACAGTGACCCTGCTGGAGTTTCATCCCAATGGTTCTGGATCAGCAAAATGCCAGGAATTGGGCATTCCCTGCCTGTCATTCCCTGGGCAATGCCCCTGGCAGAGACTGGGGAATTCCCAGTGGCCTCAGGACTAATGAGGATGGATGGATGGGAGGGTTTTGTGATAAACTGGTGAATGACTGGAAAAGGGATGCTGTAAAAACCCAGGGAATTAAATCCCACTGCAGCTGGGTTTGCTCTGCTTGCTTTGCTCTACAGCCACCTGTAACTGCTGATGGAGTAACTAATAAAGGTGTAAGTGATAATGGTGTGACTGATAATGGCCATTTAATCCTCAGATGCTTTCAGTGAATATTTATCAAGCTCCAAAGTCACTTCCTGTAAATATTAAAAACCTTGGGAAATTCAAGCACTTCAGTGATTCCCTCAGAGTGGACACTGAAGTCACAGCAAAATTCACTCCTGTACTCAAATAAATATTTGAAAAAAAAAAAAAATTGTATTTTGTGGTGTAAAGACCCAAGGCAGGAGCAGCAGGTGAGGATCCCTCTCCTCAGACTGGCTGGTCCTAGGGAAGCCCAGTTCCCATGGAATTCACAGTTCCCCCAGCCCTTGGACCTGGAATTGGCATGGCCAGAGTCTCCTCACTGTTGTGATGAGATGGAAAGTTCAGCTCACACACAGCAAAGTTCCACAAGAACGAGGCTGAGTTTGAAGCCTGGATTGAAAATCAAATTTGCTGGGAGCAAAGTGGCTCCAGGGAAAGGTGTGCACCTGCTGGGGAGCTGGGACACGGCCAGGAGGGCTGGATAATGTGTCCAGGATTCAGTGTGGAGCCTCAGGTGTCTGTTCCATACACTCCAGGCTCCTGTCGAGATCAGGGACAGATGTTGTGTAGGAAAATTGAATATTATGGGCTATTCTGTCCTCACTGGGGCCATTTCTCACAGGGCAGTGCAGTTTTCCAGCTGGGAATGCCTCATTCCAGGCTGGCTGTGGACAGACACTGCACCAGTTTAACCAGTTCAGTTTGTCATGGATTTCAACAGCAGGAACTGCTTCTGCTCATGCTGAGGGTTTAAGAGAGCTTTTTAACTTTTACTGTGATCTAGAAACAAAACAGACTCACAAATCAGATGAGGCTGATCCAAGAAGTGTTTAAGGAGGATTTAAGGGAGTTGCTCTAGCGATGGGCTTGGCTCAGAGGAATTCCTGCCTCCCTGCTCTGAAGCAGGAGCAGGATGGGATCCCCCCTGGGCACTGCCAGCTCCCTGCTTTGGGTGCTGCCCCTCCTGGGCACACCAAGCTGTGGGACAGGAGGCCTGGGCCCATTTCAGCTCTTTTACTGCTGAGAAGGATTCTGCAGGAGAAGAGGAAGGAATGTGGAGCTCATGGGCCAAGCCCTGCCCCGGGGTAACCCACCACTGCCGAGTTCACTGGCCCAAGGAGCAGCCGGAGCAGGTGGCAGCAGCCCACACCAGGCTGCTCTTTTACCTTGGAATATGGAATTCCAGGTTGTGCCGGGAGCTGCCTTGGCAGAGAACTGCTTTAAAGATTCATGAAGAGTTCCCTCCCAGCCCTGCTCTGCGCAGACTATGAGCTCATAAGTGAGCTCTGAAACCCGAGAGGGCTCTGTTTCTGTTTCTCCACCGGGAGAGCCCTCCCGGCTGACCCAACCCAGGGATTGCTCTGTGAGAAAACAAAAGGGCCAGAGGGGAACTGTGCCGGTTTCCTGCCCACAGGAGGGGACTGGGAATTTCCAGGGAGCTCACAGCACCCTTCCCTTTCCGTGCAAACACCAACCAGGGGAAAAGCAGATCTTGTAGAAAGGATAAAAACACTCCTTGTCAAAAAATGGAGGCGTTCAAGGATAGCAATTACACCACAAAATGTAAGGCTTTGACAAATCCGTACCCTCAAAAAGGAATTCCAGTTCTGTACAGGGAATTCTGGCTACAAAACTCCAAAACTTCACCCTCAGTTCATGCGAAACATCCAGTTTGGAACTACAAAAGTGAAGCAAACCAGGAACAAGGCAGGATTTGGGGTACCAGACCTGCTCTGGTTTCCACTTGGGAAGCACCATCCCTGTGGCTGTTCCAGGCTGGGCAGGAAAAGTCTGTTAACATTTTTTGCTGACTGTTTGGAGCCCCTGAGGAGAGCAATCCCCTGGGAGCTCTGAGGTTTGGGAATTTTCACAGACAAGCCTGTCCACGGAGGGTTGGGACTGAGGGAGATCAGCCAATCCCTGCACTGGGGCTGATCACAGATCTGGGGGTTCTCCCGAGGTGGGGAGGACAGAACTTCCTTTCCTTTTCCTTGCCTGTGCTGTTCCAAGGGAATTGAAACACTGGGAACAGCCTGAAGGCTGCAGCCCCCAACAGGCAGGGCAGTGCCAGCTGTGTGCACAGGGAAAATGGAATGATGCCTATTCCAGGTGAGAAGTTTATTACATTCAGAGCTGATAAAGGTGAGGGATCTGTGGGAGAGCCTCTGAGGGTGGGACCCAGCTCTGGGCCTGTCCCAGGGCTGGGAGGATGTGCAGGGCAGAGCTGCAGGGGCTGTGCCCTACAGCCAAGTGTCACATCCATGGTTCCTCTTCAAGTGGGATTGTGCAATTCCACAGGCACAATTTCACTCCCACATTCCAGGGGTTTGCAGAAATTGGTATTTTTAAGGCTCTGCCCAGCACTGCTGGAATCAGCTGAGGCTCCTCCTTTTGTTAGAAAGGCTCCTCCTTTTGTCACTGTAGGAGACTGAGCTGGGAGGAGGTTCAGGATGCTGAGGACCACCCCAAGGGTATGGACAGACAGACTACACGGAGCTACACCACCCCTCCCAACACTGCACATCACCAAGGCTCTTCACTAGGAACCATCTGCTCTTCCAGCAGAGCCCTTGCTGCTGTTTGGGAATGGACTTGGATCAATATCAGCCAGGAAAAGTGTGCAGGGGCTCAAAACACTGCAGTGAATATTTGATAAAGGGAGAATTTAGCTAGCAGGTTGCTTAGAAACATTTCTCCTGCAGCAGTGGAAAATGCAGGGTCTCACTGGACACAGAGGCCACTCAGCTTCTTCCTGGGCTGGGTGAGGGGTGGGAAGTATTTTTAAAAGACAAGGAGCCAAATTTCCTTCAGAAATCGGGTTCTAACATTCCTTTATGCCTTTGAAAATGCCCTCCCTGCCGTGGCAGGGTCAATTTTCTGGTGCAAATATCTGAAGGTAGGAAAAATGTTTCTAAAAAACTGTGCACAGGTTGCTGTATGTGGAAGGTACCCGAAATCTGACGGTAGTTTTGGCTGCAAGGAAAAAAGTGCTCAGTACTAGACTGAAAAAAGCCCTTTGACTTCTAAGGCCAAGTTCTCCTGTTATCCCCTGCTCTAGTGATCAGTCTGGATAAGAGTTCTCTTCCCTGGTTCATGGGATGTGGGACTGAATAAATCACCATGCAGGAGAATTCCCAGCTCTGGAGCTGCAGAAAGTGCTGCTCTAGCAGACTTTGATGTGCACACTGCAGTGGAAAGGGCCCTGTGTCCTTTCCACCTCAGTGCCTGCTGCTTCCCAAGCTCCACACTGTCAAAAATAAAAAAGAACTGCTCCAAAGAAAAGGAGTTTTATAAAGTTCTGGGGTAGATTATTTGTTTTGTCTTAGTTTCTGCAGAGATTGAAAGAAAGAAAAAAAAAATAGCACCTTCTCAACAAGTCTTATTTTTTGCTATCTTGTGTATAAATATCAATAACCAAAATAGATCTTTCCTTGTCCCACGTTTCAGAACATCCTCTTGGGGAAACTGTAGCACCACAGAGAGGCAGTTTAGCCCCAGACAAATATTAAATGTAGCACCAGAGAAACTAAAGTCATAGGAAAGCTGCTCTCCCCTGGTGCCAGAGCATGAATATTTACACACACAAACTGCTGTCCGAGCCGCTCCGCACCCGCTCCCCGCCACGCCTGGGCCGTGCCCGCCACGCAGCACGTTTGGAATTCTCAGGATTACAAATCTGGGTGTAGAGATTCCTCCTCATCCCGCTGCAGAAATGGGCCAGCAGGGCAGTGGGTGGTGTCCAGCAGGGCCAGCAGCAGTGCCAAGGCTCGGCCTGCAGGAGCAGGGCTGCTCACGGCAGCGATCTACAGGGAATGTCGCTTACGCTCTCGACAAGGCATGCACGCGTCCACGTCTGCATACACAGGGGTTACATTCTTCTATATATAAGCAGGTTTTGTGTCTCTGGTTTGCTGCTGGGCCCTTGAACAGCTCCTTCCGGGCAAATCCTCCTTCTCACGTCGCCCAAAGCACTTCCAGCATCTCCCACTTCTTTCTTTCTCTCCACTCTTCACAGCTGCTGCTCAGGCTCTGGATTCCCTGGAGGAAAAGGGGAAACAATTTTCTCCAAGGGCACAGGGTTTGTTCCAGCCTAAGAAAGCAAAAGAATGGGATTGGGTGTTAATTATGTTGATGCATTGGGCACAATAAAAGCTTCTTTTAAATTTATGCTTGAACCCTCCTACTAAATTTACGGACAAGAAGAAGTGTGGAGTTTATGGGGAGGAGGGTTTGTGGCTCAGACAGGAGATGATGCCTTTGGCCCTGGGTACTGCAGATTTTTGGGAGCTCTCCCCCTTGCAAGGCTCCTTTTGGGCGCTCCATCTTCATTTACACTGCGTTAACAAAAAGGTGAACTTTTAGGGAAGCCATTAAATTTGTTCCAGGTAGGCAGTGGGGTGCACAGAGTATCACAGGAGACTGCAAGAACTCACTCATCCCTGCCTCTGCCACTGATTAGATTTGTGGCCTTGGGCAAACCACTGCTTTCAGTTCTGCTGGAAAATGAGGGCACTAATAACTTCCCTGCCTCACAGGTGGGCTGCGAGCCTTAATTAATAAAGTGCTCAGAGAAAAGCACCCATCTAAGTGCAAATTAGCAGGAGAGGTGCCCAAGGGGCATCTGCGATGAAATTCCCATTTCCCAGCGTTTGTCCCCCAGTTTGTTGACAGCAGCCCTGGCTGGGGCAGATGCCGTGGATATCTCGTTGGCAGGGGGTGACAGTGAGAGATCCTGGAAAAACCTGCGCGGAGAAACCTCCGCCGGCCGCCGGGATGAGGTGATTTCACCGCGGGGAGAGGGGGGAGTCGCTGACGGTGCAACCGCAGCAGCAATGAAGTCACAGCTAATTAGGGCTGGCCAACAGCTCCGGGGCAGATCCCGAGCTGCCTTACTCCGGAATCCCTCCCCTTCCTGCTGTCCTGCCCCGCTCATGCCAGCGGGAAGGTAGCAGGAGACAGCCTTGGGATGGGCTGAGCCTCCAGGGACAGAGGTGAGCTGTGGTGCTGGCACGGACTCAGAGCAGAATCACAGAGCATCCCGAGTGGGAAGGGACCCACAGGGATCACCAGCCCAGCTCCCGACTCCAGGACACCCCAGCAATCCCCCCCTGGGCCTGGGAGCAAACACAGCCTTGGGGCTGTGACCTTTCCCTGTCCCAGCCACCTGGAATGTCTCTGTTCCTCGGCAGGAGCCTGAACCACGAGTCTGCTTTATCCCAGCTGCTGCCAGCTGCCCACAGGATGTGGCAATTGCAGCCTCTCCCTCCCTCCCTCATTCCCAGCCCTGCTTTCTGGTTCCAAGGGATCTGAGGCACCCCTGGGAATGGCAGGACGGAGGAAGGCCGGGATGAACCCCCCAGAGGTGAAGCACATTTCCAGCCTGGCTGTGATCGAGGCTGTCAGCCATCCCCATCCCAGGGCTGCTGCACCTCCAGGCTCCATCTCCCACATCCCACCTGCCCTCTGGAAGTACTGGAGTATCCCAAAGTGCTTCAGCAGAGCTGCTCGGCTCTTTTGGCAGAAGGTAAATAGGAGAGGTGTTTGCTGTGTGGGGAGGGACAAACACAGCTACACAAATCCAGCAGCTGGGCACAGGGAGTCAGTGCAGAGCTCCAGGGATAGCCCAGGGCTTGGAATGCACCCTGCTTCCCTGTGTGCTCAGGGACAGGCACACAGCTCCACGGGAACATCACCAGGAGGGGAGTTGGTACCTCAGTCCCCACACAAATGCCAGAATTCCCCAGAGCAGGGCACAGCTGTGCTGTGAGTGTGGCACTGTACAAAGTGGGAGGATGAGGTGGGATATTTACTCAAGTTACACTGGAATAAAGACTTCAGGAGTTGATTAAAGGATTTCCTCCACAGCAAAACCATTTAATCCTTATTTTTTATTTCTCCTGTAGCAGCACTTCCAACTGCCAAGCTCTGAACCCTTGTCCTGCTGTGCCACCCATGGCTGGCAACAGATCATCCGTGGTGTCGCTGTATTTTACAAACTGTCTCTCCGTGTCACTTAACATATAGAAAATCTATAAAAACCTGTAAAAGTTGATAAATCCTAGAACATCTTGAACTCCAAGCGATAAATCTGCTCCAGGGCAGGCAAAGAGCTCAGCACAATGTTTATGCACCTCACAAGCCCCATTCTGAGGGCTTAAATGGCTCTTAAGTTTTGCATCAGCCTCGTGCTGGCCTTCTGCAGGAAGGTGAATTTCATGGAAAGAATAAAAGAGAACCCCAGAATTCTGGCCCTGAGCCCATCTCTCAATAAACCAATTTTGAATATCCTAGGCTGTGTTAAAGCCATTTCTGGGTGCATATTGGCTGCATTGCCAGTATCTGACTCATTAATGGAATATACTTTGAGCCAATTCTGATCTCATTTATAGCACCGTAAATCCAGGGCAACCCAATTGACTCCAGTGGAGTTACTCCAAATTTCCCACAATAGGCACTCAGCAGACAGAGCAAAATTTGGTACTTTGGGTCTGAAAAAGGCTGGGGAAAGCCAAACTACATCCCATTTGTACTGAGGTGGATAGTAAGTTGGAAAGAGAACCAGCATATCCCTTCTGTAGAGCTGCTGAAAAATTGATTATTTTATGTGCCATTCTTAAAAGGCTGAAACTTTGGGGAAAACTGTCCACAACTATCAACATTTTCATTTCCTTATAAAATAAAAGGAGTTATGGCTGAGTGCCTGTATGAAAAGTGCAGTGTCTATTGGAAACATGGATGGGAACGATAAGGGAAAATTCACTTCCTCTGAAATTTTTTTCATGGGAACTGACATTCCTTTTGGTGATGAATCCCTCTGCCTGGGCATTTAGGGAGAGACTGATTTTGCTCAGAAAGTTGCCCTCAACCATTGCACAAAGGAAACAATAAGGTTAAGAGACAACAAATGGTTTTGGCTACAAAACCACCTCAGCCAACCTCACCACATCCCGGTGCTTTGACACACACAGGCAGCTCCACTTCCCGATTATCCGGAATTCTCCAGCCTTATCCCACAGCTTAACCAAAAAACCCAAGCTGCTTTTCTCATGGATGCTGAGTGGGATGGGCATGAAACGACTCAGGTAGGGGGTCCCGTGTCTCTTAGCACTCCTCTGACTGATTTGTATTCAGGGAGGGGAGGAGAAGCCACCTTTGGGCAGCACCTGCAGGAAGCCAGAGCAGAGTTTGAGCTGCCGGCTCTGGCAGCAGCTGGAAAAAGGAGTTGTGCTCACGGCTACTGTGTCAGCATGGAACTGCTCCATTTAAAGGGATTACGGGGGCCACTCGCTTGGCACACGTCCCACTGCTAATAAACAAAATAACAGTTATTGATATATTGAAAGGGAAAAATATCCCCAAGGGCTTGGATCGCTGAGGGCACGCTGGAGGCAGGGACTAAACGAGGCACAATCGCTGCCGTCCCCGCGCAGCAGCAGCTTAATGAGGGAACAAGGGCTGGGCACAAGCCCTGTCAAATTCCCAAGCAGCCCCATCCGTGTACACTCACACTTCATTAGCATCTCCGCGGGAGGTGGAAGGGCAACTTGGAAGACCAAAAAACAATTAGGACGGGGTTCAGGAGTGCTAGGGACGAACTGGGAAGAATGGTGTGTCCGGGAGATCTTCGTATAGGAAGAGCAGGGAACCCAGACAGTAAAAAAATACATTTGGGCTCCAATCCTCCCACAAAGACCGTCCTGCTTGGCCTCAGTCCACCCGTGGAATGAGCCATTCCGGGGCTGCTGTTTGTTTGTGCAAACTCTGATGTTTGTCGGGAGAATTAATGCTGAAGGTTTTCTTTCTTCAATTTAACTGCGAGGCTGGGCCGAGGGTGGCAGGGACCTTTGGCTTTTTTGAGCAGGATGCTTGCCACTGGGAAGGGCTGGCTTTTTCCTGATCCAGGAGGATAAACAACAGAGCCTGCCTCTTTGTGTGAGGGACACACACGGGATGCACAAGGCTGGATGTTTGTCCTGGTGCAGAACCAGCTCTCTGCATCTCCACTGCCTCTGGTCCTTCGTTTGCTCTGCTCTCCTGCACAGCTCAGTGGGACACCTCCAGAAATCTTATCAACCCAGTTTTAATACAGATAATTAACTGCACTGAGACTTTGGACAGAGTGGCTCTGCATGAACCTCGCAGCAAACAGTGGGGGGAATTCCTGGCAACACAGTGGGCACGGAACCAGGCTGGTGGAGCTGGCAGGGACAAGCAGGGTTTGATTTTAATACACTGCCACTCCTGAACTAACAGAGCGAAATACAAGTGACATTGTATGCCAAACTGGCACCTGACAACTATACTTCATGCCCTGGTTGGATGTTTCAAGGTGATGTCAGATTACATATTACAAAACTACCAGTTGCAAAGCATCCAGCCCCAAATCCCAAGCAGGGTCCGCAGATGCAAGCTGCTCACACAGAGTGGCCCTCATCCTGCTCCCACTGCCATCAGCCAGGGCTGTGGGAGCAGGAGGGGTTCCCTGGAGCACGGGATTATTCCCTGAGCTGTGCTGCTCTGTGAAGCCACACGGAGCTCAGGGAACAAGCACCAATCTCCTGCCTCAGAGGCTCACAGCAGCCAACACTGCTGCCTCTTGAAAAAGCAGGAGGGGAACTCGAGGAATAACCCAAGTTGAAACTGGCCTTTTCCTCTTTTCTCCATTCCTTCTGCAACCACCAGATCATGAGACAAAGGCTGACTCTGCAGGGCACTCATTAACTGTACGAGTTACTCTCCTCTTACCAGGCTTTCCATGAAATCCAAAGATCACAAGTGGTTAGAGGCTGGACTTCCCAGCTTGTTGCAGGATAATGTTATTGTCACTGCAGAGTTCTCTGAGGATGGCAGAAAAATGCCTGTTTTGTTCAGAAATACTCTGCTGAGGTAATCAAACACTGTCTTACCTCATCTCCAAGGCTAACCCAGCTCACTGCACTGTCACTGGGGCTCTGAGACACTGCAGACTGTCAGAAACCTCCACTGGTGAAAGCAAATTACTGCTCAGGATGAAAATATTATTAATGGCCAGAATAACCGAGGAACTGAGGTGCAGATGACAAAGTTAATTATTCTGGGCTTGCATTGTATTTTCATCTGCAGCTTGGTCACTTGTGCCTTAGAAGCATGGCAGGAGTGGGACAGGTTGCACACAGGGACAGCCAGGAGTGTCACCAGCCTGTTCATCTGTGCCTTTATCCCTGAAACCGCTTCCCATCACTCACCAGGAGCTCCTTTTCAGCCTTACATGTGTATTTGTGTCCAGGAGCACTTGGAGGCAGCTCAACACTGTCTGTGGCAGCCTTTGAAGCCATGGGCAGGACGGTGCTGCCCATGGAATTCGCCTCGGAGGCGCCCAGGATAATGCTTGGCTTTTCCACAGCCTCTCATCAAAGCCATTTATAAGCAACTGGTGGGCAGAAATGGAAGTGAGCACTCCAGGATCAACAGCAGAAGAGATTGGGGGGAAAAGAATAGTGTCTGCCCAATAAACCTTCACAAAAATTAATACTCCAAACAGCTTTGGCCTCGTGGGATTGCCAGCAAGTCTGGGCTGAGCGTGTGCATGGATCACCGGGGCCAGCTGACAGGCTCGCTCTGCCAGCCCTGCTCACCTGCCACCTTCTCTGCTTGGGACGGAGTCCCAGACTGGGCAGGGAGGAATTTCCCTGGCTTGTCAGAAAGAAATGGACATTTGAGACATTAGATAAGGGAGACCACTGCCGTTCCCCCTTGGATTTCGGCTCTGTTTGTGCTCAGAGAGGCCAGCAAGGCAGACGGGTGGGTTTGCTTCCAAACACTGGAACCAAACTTGCCACAAACTGACGGGGAGGGAGAGATGTGTTTGCTCTGCTCCTGACCACAGTCCCACACCACTGACACCACCTCTGAGACAACATCCAGCGCCTGCTTTTATAGAAATTGAGGCTTCAATTCGCCAAAACCCCACAGTTGTCCTCTGTTTTTGTTTCAAAGAAAGCTTTCCAAAGGTGACCAGCGGAGCCTCCCGCCAGACACAGCAGTTGTGGCTCAGATGGATGGCAACAATGCCCCCCCACAGTGTGCACACACAGTGCAAACACACAGACCTGCTGGAAAACCTCATTTTTAAACTCTCTGATAACCTGACTTCCCCTCCACGCTGCCCTATCCAAGCTGGTGGGATACCAGTGCATGCTGAAAGTTAGACGTGCACTGAAATTGTTCCCTCAACACGGACAGACACTGGGGGGTGTTTATGATGCAATTTACAGCACCCAAAAGAACCAGCAGTAACTGGGCTTGGGTGCTTTTCCTGGCCACTGGCTTGGGAGAACCCTCAACACTGGGCAAGGCATTATCCAAAACGCAGAGCCAATGTCCCAGGTGCCCTGCTGGAAAGTCCAGTGGAGACATTCCACCACCCAGTGCCCCACCGCACCCGCGGGTCTAAAGCCCACCAGGGAATGACAGGACACAGGGAAAGTTTCTCCACGCAAAAAAAGGCTGGAGGTCTGGCAGGCACGGGTGTGCGGGGCACCCTCCAGCTCTCGGGACCGGCAGCAGGGGCAACACTGGACCTGCTCGGCTTCCCCTGAGCTGCCCCGCGCCGCTGCCGGGCATGGAGCTCAAACTGCCCCACAGGAGCACGGGTGGCACGGGCGGAGGGGAGCCACGGGGGTAGAAGCCGTGAAAAGTTTGGGGAAGGGGAAAGGAGGCGTTTGAGGAGCGCTGAGAAAAGGGGAGAGGACAGAGGAAAAGTGGGGATGGAGGGGACGGGGGGAGAGGTGAGAGCGACAGGTCGGTGCGACCCGGCACCGGCAGTCCAGGGAGAGGAAGAGACTGGGGAGAGGAAGAAGGGTAGGAAAAGGAGAGCGATCGGCGCGACCCGGCAGCACGAGCAGCCCGTGGCTCGGTGCGCCGCCGCGGTCAGCCCCCGCATCCCGGCGAGGCGCGGGTACCGCGGACAGCGCGCTCCGCCGGGCCGGACCGAGCCGAGCCCCCGCGCCCGCTCCCGTCCCGAGCCGAGCCCCGCCGGCCGCCCCGTCCCGCGCCCACCTGTTGCGCGTCCCGCCTGCTCCCCGCTCCGTCCAGCGCCCCTCTCCCTAGAGGCTCCTCCTGCGGATCAGCCAGGCCAGCGCGGCCGCGGGCGTGAGCGCGCAGAGCAGCCCCGCCACGGCGGCCAGGCGGCGGGCGGCCGAGGGGCCGCGGCCCCGCGCCTTGCGCCGCTGCTCCAGCTCATCGCCCAGGCGGCGCAGGCGGGCGGCGACCCGGCGGGCGGCGGCCTCGGGCCGGGCGGCGCGGCCGGGGCCGCAGGGGCTGCAGGGCGCGGGGGGGCCGCGCAGCGCGCACGGGCACATGGCTGCGTCCGCTCGCCGCCGAGCCCGCCGAGTGTGCGGCGGGCGGGACGCGGGCGGGACACGGGGGGGACGGGGGGTTACATCATCCCCCGCGGGGCGGTGCTCGGCCGCGGGCGGAGAGGGGGGAGCCGGGAGACGGCGCGGGGGTGGGGGGCAGGGGGACAGCGGTGGGGTGGTGGTGGGACGGTCTGGTGGCCAGCGGTGGTGTGGGAGTTCGGTGGGACGGCGGAGGGATGGGAGGGACAGCACAGGGATGCAGGTGATGGTGGGGGGATAGAAGGACATGCGGGGGACTGGGGGGAAGAGTGCTTGTGTGATGGGACATTTTGGTATCCAGGGATGGGTGGGAGTTCGGTGGGACAGCATGGAAATGGATGGATGGATGGATGGATGGATGGATGGATGGATGGATGGATGGATGGATGGATGGATGGATGGATGGATGGGACAGCACGGGAATGCAGGGACACGAGGGACAGAATGACAGTGGGAGTGGAGGGAATAGTGTTTGTCTGGTGGAAGATTCTGGTATCCAGGGTGGGAGTTTGATGGGACAGCATAGGAATGGGGGGATAGCGTGGGGATGGAGGGGACAATGTGGGACAGAGAGGGCAGTGGGGAAGGTGGGACTGAGGGGTAAGCATGGGGATGGAGGGACAATTTGGGGATAGAGAGGACGGTGTGGAATAGAGGGGACAGAGTGGGGACAGAGGGACAGTTTGGGGATAAAGGGGAAGTGTGAGGAAGGTGGGACAGTGTGGGATAGAGGGGATAGCATGGGGATGAAGGGGACACTGTGGGGATAGAGGGGACACTGGGGATAGAGGGGACAATGTAGGGACAGTGTGGAGATAGAGGGGACTGTGGGACAGAGGGGATGGTGTGGAGATAGAGAGACAGTGCGAGGCTGCAGATGCCTGTGGGCTGGAGGAGGGGACAGCGAGGAGATGCAGGGGGGCAGTGAGGGGATTACACAGAGCTGGAGCCGATTTCATCACCCACAGCATTACGGATTCGGATCACATTTCGGGTGGCCGAGGCAGGAGCGCGCAGCCCCCGGCACTGACCCGGGGCCTCCCCGGCTGCCAGGGCACGGGAGCAGGGCTGGCACCCCCGGGCAGGGCTCCCTGCACACACCAGCCCAGGATGGACCCTCTGGGCCAGCAATCTCCCCAAACTGGCCCCGTTCACCCCCCTGCTTGCAGAGAAGCTGCTGCAAACCTCCTGGCAAATCATCCCAGCCCATGCACCCTCGCTGGAGCAGCCCCACATCCTCTGCAGGGGCAGCTCCTGGGCTGCAATCCCACCTCTGGCAGGGCTCACCAGCATGTGCACCCCAGGGAGACCCCTCCTCTAAGTGCCTGCAAGTGACTGTTTTGTAGGGAAAACAAGTCACAGAATCACAGACTGGTTTGGGCTGGAAAGGATATTAAACTTCATGCCATTCCACCCCCTGCCATGGGCAGGGACACCTTCCACTGTCCCAGGCTGCTCCAAGCCCCGTCCAACCTGGCCTTGGGCACTGCCAGGGATCCAGGGGTAGCCACAGCTGCTCTGGGCACCCTGTGCCAGGGCCTGCCCACCCTCCCATGTAACAACTCCTTCCCAATATGCCATCCATCTCTGCCCTCTGGAATGGCACTGGAAAGCCATTCCCCCTCGTCCTGGCATTCCAGGCCCTTGTCCCCAGTCCCTCTCCAGCTCTCCTGGAGCCCCTTTAGGCCCTGCAAGGGGCTCTGAGCTCTCCCTGGAGCCTTCTCCTCTTCAGGTGAGCACCCCCAGCTCTCCCAGCCTGGCTCCAGCCCTTGGAACATCTCCTCCTCTGGTCTCACTCCAGCAGCTCCAGGTCCTTCTCATTTTGGGGACCCCACACCCAGGGGCAGCTCTGCAGGTGGGGTCTCACCTGAGCGAGGCAGAGGGGCAGAATCCCCCCCTCCTTTCCTCCTGCCCACGCTGGGGGCTCAGCCCAGGGCAGGGGGGTTTTGGGGTCCAGAATACAGGCCAGGCATGGCCAGCCTGCACCCACCTCTCTGTTGCAAGGTTTCTACATGCAGGAGTTCCTCCCCTAAACGAGGTTGTTTGGGTTCTTCCTGGACACCTGTTCATTAGGTTGGGTTTTATAAACAGCACAGGCAAGCTGTAGAGGAGAGAAACCAGCAAGTGGTTGGTGAGGAAGGCAGAGGCAGACACCAGGGTGGGGGTAACTGCACAAGCTGCTGCTGACAGCATGGGCTGTGTTTCACAGTCTGTCCTAGAAGAACCAGCTGTTTGACTGACACCAACACATCACTTACCTGCTCTGTTTCCTTGAGGGCTCCTCAGGAATCATTCTGAAGACTTGAGTACTCGTGGCCTCTCTGCTTCCCTGGGCAGCTGGACTGGCTGAAGGCGCAGAAGCTTCGCAGCTGCGGTTCAGCATCATTTGAATGCAGCCTCAAGCACCAAGGTGTGGAGAGGAACTGAGTCAACTTTGTATCCTCCCCAAAACGCCATCAAAGTGGCAGCTCTCGGGCTATGGTGGCCGCAGGAGGTGGGTGTAATTCAAGCAGCGAAACACCTTCCAGCAGGTGTGGTGGGCACGGCAGCGGTGGGGCCATCCCTGCCCACCCGCTCCACTTCAGATGTGGCCAAGAGAAAGGAAAAAATGGCCTCAAAGAGGCACATCGGTCACTCAGAGCGGCAACAACCCTCCCGTGGGAAAGGCTTCTCCCCTGGGACCGGCCATGGCTGTGAGGGCGCCGAGGGCTCCCAGCGGGGCCCGGCGGGACCCTGCCCTGTCCCTGTCCCCGGCCATGGCTGTGAAGGGGCCGAGGGCTCCCAGCAGGACCCTGTCCTGCCCTGCCCTGTCCTGTCCCATGGCTGTGAGGGGGCCGAGGGCTCCCAGCGGGACCCTGCCCTGTCCTGTCCCTGTCCCCGGCCATGGCTGTGAGGGAACCGAGGGCTCCCAGCGGCGCCCGCAGCCCAGACCGACCCTGCCATCGCCGCGGCCTCGCTCGGCCGCCCGCAGCTCTCCAGAGCCAGGCCGGGCCCTCAGGCCGCCCTCGCCGCTCTCGTGTGGGGACCACAAAGCGACGGCCCCGGCCTCAAACCGGCTCCATTGCCGGGCACCGGCCCCGGTCCCGGCGGCGGCGGAACCTTGTGGCGGCGGAACGCGCGGGCGCGGGGCGCGGTTTCCGTGCCGCGCCGGGCCGGCCCCGCCGCCATGGCCGCGGTGCCGGCGGAGCGGGAGCGGCCCCGGCGGCGGGAGGAGCGGGCCGGGGGCGCGAAGCGGCTGCGGCGGGAGGAACCCCCTCAGGAGCCGCCGGAGAGGCCGGGAGAGAGCCCGCGGGAGCCCTCGGCCGAGCCCGGGTACCTGGCGCTGGCCCGCGGGCTGCTGGCCGGCAGCGCCCCGGCCCGCCGCAGCCCGGCGCCCGCCCGGCCTGCCGGGGAACCCGCGGATGGGGAGGCCGGAGATGGGGACGATCTGCTGGGGCAGCTGATCCGAGACCTGGTAGGGCTGCGCGGGGCCGGGGGCGGCCCTGGGGCTGCGGCGGGGACACGGCGGGCCCCAGGCGGGGTCGCGGCGGGGCCGGTCCCGGAGCACGGAGAGGGCTCGGCTGAGGGGCCGCTGGGAGGCGGCGAGCAAAGGGGACCTTGAATTTGTGTTCCTGCGTGCTTGTTGATAGTGTCAGTTTCTGAATAGACATCCTTTTACAAAGTTTTAACCCTTCAGAATCTGCTTGTCCTGTGTAATGGCACCGGGTGGGATTGTTGGGGTGTCTTGTGCGGGGCTAGGAGCTGGGCTCGATGATCCTCGAGGGTCCCTTCCAAGCCGAGATATGCCGTGACTCTATGAAATAATAATATCTTTTTTCCTCTTAAGATTTTTTGGTGTTTACTCAGGCAGTTTGATGTGAGTGCAGCAATTAAGGATATCCTGCCTTGTGATGCAGAAGTGTAATAAGAAAACAAGCTTTAATTCTTTAAATAAAGGAGTTAATTTGGAAATAGTCTTAAATACAGTTCTGAACCAGATAAAAGTTATTTTGGTAAATCCTCTAAATGCCATAGAAATGTTATTTACAGCATAGGAAAACTAAGGGGGAGACCAATTTTCTTGGTTCTCACTAACCTCACTATGACTAATTACTCTTTGCTTAAAAAAATTAAAAGGAACAGATTAAATTTCTGTCTGCAAGGCACAAATTAATCCATTTTACAGAATTAGTGCTCCATTAGCACACAGGAGCCCGAATCTGTCTCAGAGGGGCTGGTTGTATTTGAGTTTTGGACTCATTCCAGTAGACTTTTAGACAGACTGGTGCTGACTTAACATCCCTGCTTCCTTGTGCTGAGGACAAGCTGCAGGAATTTTTGGGGTGTGGGAAGACCTGGATCTAATGCAGTTCTAACCCTAATGTTAGGATTGCATTAGAATGGAATCAGTAGGAGTTTGTGCTGTGCCTCCAGAACCTCAGACAGGTCCTGAATCAGGATCATCCCCTCCCTCTGGGCACTTCCTAACCCTCACTCCGTTCCTTCCTCGTAGGTCTCTTCTACAGCTACTCTTCGTTTAAACTTGGACCCTTTGCAGCACCGAAGCAGAAAAAAAGAGGCACTTCTGGGTTTATTTGAAGCAGGGTATAAATCCTCTTGCAGCTCAGTTTATAAAAAGCCTGTGCAGGTGGTTTTTTCTCTTTTCCCCTCCATTCCTGCGTTGCTGTTGAGCCTTGTGTGAGCACTGCTGTGCCTCATTCCTTGCAGTGAGACCCCTGCGTGCACCTGCCAGCCCAGGATCTGCTGCTTGGACACGAGTCAAGCCCGATTTGCAAGGGGCATACCCGTGGTGGTGCTCATCAGCCCGGAGCTAACAATCCTTGCCCGGTGGCTCCTCCGGTTTGTTCGGGCGGCCCGTGGCCGCTGGAGCCGAGCGGGATCACATCTGGCCGGCCCGCATGTGGCCGCGGAGAGCTTCCCTTTGTGTTTTCCTTGGGTGTCCCCGCTGGAGACGGGTGGGATTTACAGCAAAAGATCCTGCGGAGCCAGCGGCACGGGGCAGGGAGAGGGAGCTGCTTGTGCAGGGAAATTGGGGATGAGGAGGGCGGGCAGCAGCAGGGCTGGCTGCAGCTCCTGTTTTAAGTAACTTTAGAACAAGTGGGAGGTTCCAGTGCGTGTGAAGTGATGTTTTGTTGCTAAAAGACCTGATGGGAATATTGTCCACGTTTGTGTTGTCTAAACGCTTGCCTGCGTTTAGAATGTCTTGTCCTGAGTGTGTCTTTTGCTCTAAAAGCCACACCACCACATTATATTGGGATTTCCCTGAGTAACTGCTTTAAATAAACCCAGAATATCCCTTCTGTTCTGCTTTGGTCCTGCAAATGGCCCAGATTTGAATGAGAAGCTGTAGGAGAGACCTGCAAAGAAACAAAGGTACCAGGGTTAGGGAAGTGCCAGGAGATGATCCTGAGCTTCTGAAGGCAAACAGTGGAGATGGGTTTTAACTGAGCAGCTGATTGGGTGCATGAGGATTGATGGACAACGATCAGGAGCACCTGTGGGGGGACAGAAACCAGAGTAAACACTGCTGAGCAAAACTGGTGACATAGAAATAGTCAGAATTAGCTGATTAAGCTCTTTCTCTATTATAGAGTATAAGAATCTTGAATATCTAGACAGGATAACAGTGAAGATAAGTCTTGTTGTGATAACTGCAGAAAGAAGATGTAATAATTATGTAATTAAACTAAACAGAATACATCCAGGAAAAATCAATGTGCTGCATTTAGCTGTTAGCTTGATGGATTTGGCTTCAAATTTTTGTTTGAGATGCTCAATTAGTAAAAGGAGGAACATTTCATATTAAAATAACATTTTTACATTAGTAATGAAAGAAACCAACGTCGTCTCCATTCATTTTTCCATCATGTGGGATTGAAAACTTGCTGGTGAAATTAATAATGGGCATATACCTTCAAAGTGACTGTTTATTGGGTGTTTTTAGACAAACTATTTTACTAGAACTTGTGTTCTGCCTTTCTCTGCCTTTTAAAGGGCCATGAAAGAAGAGAGGGGCAGAAAAATGATGTTTTCATGGAGCTGTGGTGGCCCTGGGGGCACACCATTCCTTCTCCATACCATGGTAACTTCTCCTGCTGTCAAACTGTGTGTTAACCCAGCCTCACCAAGTATTTTCTCCTTTTTCCTTCCCAGAATGAAATCAATGAGGTTCCTTTTTTTGACGTGCAGCTGCCTTACGAGCTGGCACTGAAGATATTCCAGTACCTGGGCAAGGCTGAGCTGGGAAGGTGTGCTCAGGTGAGTGCTGCTGGCAGTTTGCTGCTCTGATTCCACTTAAAACTGGCAGAAATAGTCAAAAACCAGGCACCTCCATGTAGGCAAGTGGGGCGGTAGCCCAAGGAACTCAGCTGGTTGTGCTTTCACTCACAGGAGACAGTTCCAAAGCTGGATATTGGAAATGTAATGGTACATGAGCTGGATTTACAGCTGCACTTGAGCAGAGTTAAATAAAACATCTGTGGCTTGGGCAGCAGCGAAGCCTTAAAATTGAAAATAAATAGTGCAAAGATATTTTGATTTGAGTGAGTGTTCTGAAGTGTTTTTGATTCAGGTGAGTGTCTTGCAGTGTTTAGGACTCAGCACTTGGCAGTGCTAAGGGCATGGCAAGAGCTGCTTCTCCCAATTTCCAGCATGGGATTGAACCACAGGCACTGGAGTAGTAAATTTTTGTCTGTAGTATTTCCATGTGAGGCTAAATTCTTAAATGACCCTGATTTCCTCTCCCCAGCCCTGCAAGGGGTTTATATTTTTCTTTTCTGATACTTTCAGATAATGCTCTCAGCAGTCTCTACTCAGGCATGGTCCATAATTTACGTGTAGTTGTAAACTGCCTGTCTGTTCCAGAACTTTACTGAAACACTCACTCTCACCTCATTCCACTCAGGGTTGTTCAGCCCACACTGTTGAGTCTCTTTATTTCCTTTCTTCACCCACTGAATGATGAACCTCCTCTCTGAATGAGTCTTCAAAGCAATCTTAATTGCCAAGTGCTGATTATCCTGTGAAATCAAGCAGAATATTGGAGATACCATTCCAGCTTCTCCTGTGGCCTCTGTTTAGGGTGCCAGGCTGGTGGTCATTAACTCTTCCATACAGAGCACATCTTGCAACCTCACAAAATCCAACCAAAACCATTCTCTGTGTTACAGACAGTCTAGAGCATGGTTTGAGTGGAAGAGAAAAATGTTAATGTGTGAAAACTGAGAAGTGACAGGGTCTGTTGAGGATGGTAAACTGAACTCAAATATTCTGCAAATGGCCCAGGCTTTGAAAGGAAATTGGGCTTTTAATATTCAGTATGAGCGTGTTGTAGTGTTAAATAGCTACAAGTGATTGTTGCTTAAATCTATGAGTTGCTAATTTCTTTTAGGGACAGGAACAGTGTATATAAAATTAATTCCTTGTGCAGGGCTGCTCTTGCAGAGGGGAAAATTCTCTAGAATTATCTTTTGGTGCTGTCCAGGACTGGGAAGCTTTCAGATGTGCTCAGGTTTCTGTCCCTTGGAGTTGAGATGTGCCATCAGCAAAGGCCACAGCCCGTGACATGGAGCAGGGTTGCATTTTTGAAGTGGATTAATTTAAGGTTGTTCTTTCAGTCTTTTTTCCCCCCTCCTTGGGCATGATCACTTTACCTCATGGCATAGTAAAAAGATTGGCTGCTGTAAGGCTGCTCCTTTTCCCTGTGCTTAGGGCTGCACTGGATTTTTCTCCAGTTTGCTCTTTAGCTCGAACCTGTTCTCATAAGATGTGTTTTAACAGAGACAATTTTCCACATTTCTCATTTTCCTGTTCCCAAGTCACTGTTCCTTTGTGGCAGCTGACAGGTAGCTGAGCAAGTGCCCAGTGTTTCACAGGGCTTCCCCAATCTGATGAATATCCAGTGCAGAGCTGGCTTCTATTTAACTGTTCAAATAAAAAGCAGAGCCATAAAAATAAATAGCATTTTCATTTTTCTCCTGGTGGTTTTGTTTTTGAAGGGGGGGATCCTTCTTCTGTTCCATGGAAAACCCTGCTGCTTTATGGTGTTATCCTAGAAAGGTTTTTTTTTTATTAAGGTGCCTAGGGATTTCAGTGAAATTGGGCCAGTTGGTGGAATTGGCATCATGATCCATGTGAGTGCCTTTGGAGAAAACCTGTTTGCTTAGTTCTTTATGCCAAATTGGTAAGCAGCTAACAGGAAAGGAGCCTGACTGCAGAGCCTCTCTGAGATTTAATCACACCACAGACTGTCTGGAGAACTTGAATTTCACCTTGATATTTCCCTCTCCCTCGCTCCCCCACAGCTTTTCTTTGATTTTTGGAATTAGTAGTGTAAACCACAACCTGTCAGTGTGGCACTGGAAGTACACAAGTCTGTAAATAAGTGTCCTCAGTGCCTGAGCTCTGCTGGGTCTGCAGTAGGGGGGTGACAATCAGTAGCATCCACCAGACCAGTCCCTGTTAATATCCCATGTTTGGAATTCAAGGAGAAAAGTATCCAGGGCTTCATGTGGCACAGAACAGGCCAGGGTAAGGCAGAATTTTGCCCTGTGAGCACTTTTTGATTGTGTTCTGACCATTGGCAGAAATATCTGTACCATGAGTGACTCTCCTGTGACTGTGAGCAGGTTTAGGGGCAGTCACTCCTTCCTCCTGGTCAGGGTGTAGAGGGAAAGGAAAAACAATCCCTTGGGACACCACAGATGTGACAAACTGGAATGCCCTTGTGTGATTTAGGGCTGATACTGTAAATACATTTATTTTACCCATGGCCTTTATGTTTCAGCTTGGTGATGAAGAGGATGTGTTTGAATTCAGCAGCACTGAATGTTGGTAGTTTTATTTCTGAACAGATCAGTGGGAAATTCCCTTGACCTGTTAGGTTTTCATCTTAGAGAAGGTTTAGAAGTGTTTACCAACACAGGAATTGTGTATGTATCTAGGGCAAGGGAGACTGTTTCTAGGAATTTAGGAATGAATTGTCATGCATAAATCAAGAATTTCAGCTGCTTGCCTCCAGGGCTTCTGGGACTGTCAAACTGTTGAGGCTTTAATGTTTATACATTTATAAAAGGAAAATTGAATGTGGTTTTTTGAGCATGGTTTTGTATCAAGGTTGTTTATGGGTAAAAGCCATCATCCATTCTCCTTGTGATTCCCAGACAGTGCAGAGAAATGGATGGATAAAGATATCCCTGCCCTGGGCTGAGCCCCCAGTGTGGGCAGCAGGAAAGGAGGGGGGGATTCTGCCCCTCTGCCCCACTCAGGTGAGACCCCACCTGCAGAGCTGCCCCTGGGTGTCCCCAAAATGAGAAGGACAGGGAGCTGCTGGAGTGAGACCAGAGGAGGAGATGTTCCAAGGGCTGGAGCCAGGCTGGGAGAGCTGGGGGTGCTCACCTGGAGAGGAGAAGGCTCCAGGGAGAGCTCAGAGCCCCTTGCAGGGCCTGAAGGGCTCCAGGAGAGCTGGAGAGGGACTGGGGACAAGGGCTGGAGGGACAGGACACAGGGAATGGCTCCCACTGCCAGAGGGCAGGGATGGATGGGAGATTGGGAATTAGGAATTGTTCCCTGGGATGGAAGTCCCAGAGCAGCTGAGGCTGCCCCTGGATCCCTGGCAGTGTCCCAGGCCAGGCTGGACAGGGCTTGGAGCAGCCTGGGACAGTGGAAGTGTCCCTGGCCATGGCAGGGGTGGCACTGGCTGGTCTTTAAGGTCCCTTCCAGGCCAAACCATTTTGTGCTCAGGGCTGTGAGCAGAAAAGATGAGCAGCTTCCATCAGAATGGCTTTGGATTAAACACTTGGCACTGTTTTTTGTACTGAGCTCAAAGTCCAGCTAGTTCTAATTGAGGCCCCTGGTCCCAGCAAATGAGCCTTGACTCTGCCTTTGTGTGTCTGGGGAAGAAAATAAACCTAGTGAAATAAAAACCATTATCAGATGCAGAGGGATGAATAAACCTTCATTAGGATTTGAGCCAGTTGATTTAGATAGGATTAGAAGAAATTTTGGATTTGATGGAAGAGGTGGGGTTTTTTAGAGGGAAAAATATCCCCCAGAGGCAAAACCAAATAGCAAAGCCTGTGTCAGCAAAAGCTTTTGAAGTCCTTCAGAACATTATTACTTGCTGAACTATAAAATATAAAACTGTCCCTCTGTGGAGCTCAGGGGAACCCAAACTTTCTTTGCTGAGAACAGTTGTAAAAAGATAATAGGAACACTGAAGACAAAATTAAATTCAGGACTCCAAATCTATAAACAAGTCTGTAAGATGCTGTCATTGATCCTTGCTGGAGTTTCTGTACAGTTTAGATTTGGAAACAGTTTTAACAAGAGCTTTGCACATCTCAGCTCCTCTCCAGCACCCAGCTTTTGGGTGCATGTAAATAAAGCCATAATGCCCTGGCTTTTGGGGCCTCACCTGAAACTCCAAGTCAAGCAGATCTAATAAAGCTGACTTGGAGCCAATGGCTGGTTTTAATGCTGCAGCTCACAGTGGTGCTGTAAAGTGAAATGCTTGAGACTCTTTATTAGTGATTTCGTGCAGCTGAGCCTCGCTCAGTGGGGTTTTACAAGGGATTGGCATGTGAGTTTGGGGCTGTAAGAAAAGGCTGGGTTAGGGACCCTTTGGAAATTCAGGCTTGTAAAGCAGCAGGGTTTGCTGTAATTTGATTGAAAAAAAATCAGGATAGGATAGGATCTTTATTCCCCCTGAAAGTTGAAAAGGCAGTCAAAATTTTATGTAGCTCCCCCCTCCCTTTTCTTTTGTTTTACTGTCTTTATAAAATGCTTTTAAGACCTTGAAACTTGAAAGGTCTGTGCAATATTGTCTGTTTTGGCAGGCTGAAAGGTGTGTGTTTATTTTTGATTTTTCTTTTGGAAAGCAAGGCAAAAGCTGGCCTGGTTTGGCTGTGCTCCCCTGTGCGTGTGCTCAGCCTGTCCCTGTCAGGAAAATGTGCTGCTGTTTGGGGAGGGGGCAGAGGTTCTGCCTGGGGAGCTCCACTCCTGCACCACAGCTGCTCTTTTGGTGTGTCAGCAGAAAGCTGCTTTGGGGTTTTGTTTTTTTTTTTGTGTTCTTGGAGCAATAACACAGATATTTATCCTACTTTCAAATCAAATTGAGAGCAAATTCTCAATGGTTTGGATTTGGGATTGCCTCTTTTTGGTGCTTTTGAAGTTGCTGAGTGTGTCCCTCTAGGGACAGGAGCACTCAGCACTTTGATTCCAGGGTGCTGTGTGTTGCTGGAGAAGCCTCAGTGCTGGTTCTGTCATTTCAGGGCATTATTCTTGCCCTGTACAGGTTGTTTCCTTTGCCAGAGGATGGAGGGGGATTGTCTCCCTCTGCCAGTTTGCACTGAGGTCTCTGGGTGATCCAGAATGTTCATTTTGCTGCTTTTGGATATTCCTATTTGAGCACTGCTTTTCTCTGTAGGTCTCAAACCCTAAAAACACTTGCAGGTTACTCAGATCACCCCTTCTTTCATCATATTAAACATTTTGTGTGTGTGTCACTGTGGAAAAAAATGGCAAATAAATAGAAAGAGATGGTCCTGGGGGAGTTTGTGTCCATGGGAGGCTTGGATTCTTGGCATAATCTGGGGACTGAAATGAGCATTAGATGCTTAATTGTAACTTACTAAAAATGATGTCAGTCTCAGAAGGTTCTTTTAATCTTTTTAGAACCAGAGCACAATTGATTGCTGCTTTCACCAGTCGTGGCTTTCATTGGTTACGTCTGTTTTTTTAAATTAAGGATTACAGAGGAAAAAAAAAAGGCTACTTAAGTTGGCTCTTACCTCTTGAATCTTTAATTCTGAGCCCACAATTGATTGTGATGAAGCTGTTCTCTCTGGAATGGGCAGCAACTTGAGGCTGCTTGAAAAACTTAATAATTCATTCCTATTTATGCATACTGTAATACAATAGGTTATAAATCACTAATGTCATACCCCTAATCAGGCATTGTCAGTGGGACTTCAGAGATATGGTGCTGTGATCCGAGAGGGTTTCTTAGCTACAAATATGAAAATATATTCATATTTTTGCTCTAAGCTCACAATTCTCTCTTAATTGTTTTCTTGCTGCTTTTCCTGTCAAAATTTTCCAGTCAGTGATATTTCAGGTTGACAGAGGGGCCACTAAACTGGTGTCTATGTTATGTGGAGTTTTAGTGGAGTATAAACTCAGTTATTTCCTGAAGACACCACAGAAAACAAGCCTTTTGTTAAAAGTCTGGGATTTTTATACACTCAGTTGTATAAAGACTGAACAAATATATTTTTTAAAGTAAGACTTTCAACTTTGTACCAGCCTGTATTAATTTATATCTTTATATTTCAGATACTGTTTAATATTTCATATTAAATCTCATTTTTCCTTATCCATTTATGAGAGATCCATATGTAAACATTGATTTCTAGGTCAGCAGGACATGGAAAATCCTTGCAGAAGACGAAGTGTTGTGGTACCGGCTGTGCCAGGAGGAGGGATACCTGTTGGACATGAGCATCTCTGACCATTCCTGCTGGAAACTTGCCCTCAAAAACTGCAGAGCCAGAGAGCACATGCTGAAAACCAACTGGAAGGTGAGAGGGAAATTAAGGAATTGGGGAAAAATTGGAACTGGGAAAAATGGGAACCTGCTTAGAGCAAGTGGGAGAGAAGAGTTGGTGTTGTGTTCTGCAGCTCCTCTTTCCCAGTTGAAAGCTGCTGGGGGGGTTTTGGGGTAGATGTGTCTTCTCTCAGCAGCAGTAGCAAAGCTGGGAGTTTGGCAGCAGCAGGTTTTGGTGGCTGAAGGAGTGGGAACACCAAGGCTGTGTCTCTCTGCAGAACCGCGTGGGTGCCGTCAGCCAGCTGCACTACGAGCCCGGCCGCGTCCTGTGCGACGTCCACTGCTGCGACGGCGTGGTGATGGCAGGGTGAGCACGGGGCTGGCACTGCCCACTGCAGGGGTCTGCACTGCCCACTGCACCTTCCATAGAGTGTGCACTGCCCACTGCACCTTCCATAGAGTGTGCACTGCCCACTGCATCTTCCATAGGGTCTGCACTGCCCACTGGGGCTGCAGGGGTCTGCACTGCCCACTGCACCTTCCATAGGGTCTGCACTGCCCACTGCACCTTCCATAGGGTCTGCACTGCCCACTGGGGCTGCAGGGGTCTTCACTGCCCACTGGGGCTGCAGGGGCCTGCACTGCCCACTGCACCCCACATAGGGCCTGCACTGCCCACTGCACCTTCCATAGGGCCTGCACTGCCCACTGGGGCTGCAGGGGCCTGCACTGCCCGCTGCCGCTTCCTTAGGGCCTGCACTGCCCACTGCCCCTTCCATAGGGCCTGCACTGCCCACTGCCCCTTCCATAGGGCCTGCACTGCCCACTGCACCTTCCATAGGGTCTGCACTGCCCACTGGGGCTGCAGGGGCCTGCACTGCCCACTGCACCTTCCATAGGGCCTGCACTGCCCACTACAGCTTCCATAGAGTGTATAATGTCCAGTCCACCTTCCATAGAGTGTGTAATGTCCAGTCCACCTTCTATGGAGTGTGTAATGCCTGCTCCGTCCTCTATGGAGTGTGTAATGCCTGCTCCATCCTCTACTCCACCTTCTATAGGGTGTGTAATGCCCACTCCACCTTCTATCGAGTGTGTATTGCCCACTCCATCCTCTATGGAGTGTGTAATACCTACTCCATCCTCTACTCCACCTTCTATAGGGTGTGTAATGCCCCCTCCATCCTCTATAGAGTGTGTAAAGCTTGCTCCACCTTTCATAGTGTGTAATGTTCACTCTGTGTGTTACAGAATGTGTAATGTCCATTGCACCTGCAACAGTGTGTAGTGCCTACTCCATCCTTACCAGAGTGTGGAATGCCCACTCCACCTTTTATGGAGTGTGTAATGTTCACTCCATGTTTACCAGAGTGTGGAATGCCCACTCTATCTTTTATAGTGTGTGTAATTCCCACTCTACCTTTACCAGGCTGTGTAACACTCACTCCACCTTCTATAGAGTGTGTAATGCTTATTTTATCTTCACCAGAGTGTGTAATGCCCACTCCACCTTTAACAGAGTGTGTAAAGCTTGCTCCATCCTTACCAGGCTGTGTAATGCCCTCTCCATCTTTACCAGGCTGTGTAGGGCTTACTCCACTTTCACCATCTGAAATCTCAGGTGCTCCTTTTAATAAATTCAAAAGCAGCATCTGTTTGAAGCACAAGAATGGATTCACCTGCAGTTCCTCAGACAGGCTGTCCTTTAGTGACTGATGAGGATGTTTATCTACAATTTACCTCAGCAGTTCAAATTTTTATGGAACTATTCAAAAGTTATCTCATGTACAAATAGTCCCTGTAAAAACTCAGGTGCTTTCTGATGAACTCCATCTATTGTTTTGCTGTGGAAACGCCCAGAATGTATTGAACATTTTACACATCTACTGAAAAAATCCCCCTTTTAAATGTTTTTTTCATAAAAATCTCTTAATCACAAGGGTATCTTGCCACAGCACAAAAATAACTTTAGAAGGACTGTTACTTTTGTCCATTCTTACTTAAAAGACAACCTGGGAGGAAAATAACCCACTCAGAATAGATAAACTCAAACTTCTCTTTTCCTAATGTAGAAGTTTTCTGGACCTTGGTTTAATGTTACCTGTTCATGTGGTTTATACTCTTAAATACAATTTTAAGAATCTGATGAATTTTTAGAAGAGGTTACAGTGATTCTCCCAGGAAGTGTGAGGCTTTCCTGTGTTCTGTTTGAATTTTACAGGTTCACTAATTAGTTACCCTCCAGAAATGACATGAGTAAATAAAAATTATGATATAAATAAAATTATTACATTGTCCTTGACATATCAGAGTTCAATGTTTAATGGTAGCACTTCATGTTAATGGTGTGGGACTGAGAAAACTGCTTCTAAAATACTTCCAAATTCACAGACTGTTTATAAGAAAGATGCCTGAAGAACTCTAATTCATGGAAATCCTTTTGAATGCTCTTGGACAGCTGAGAGCACGACTCTAAACTTTCAGACAGCAAACCCAATTGTCTCCATGCTGCTGCCAAAACCTCCAGCTCTTCTTTTCCTTCATTTTCTCCCTTGTGTTTATATCCAAATGTGCAGTAGATAGGAGTTATGCAGATTAAATTACAGAGTTTAAATACAGATTTAAATACAGAAATTAAATACAGATTAAATTTCAGAAGTATTAATAAAAGGTTATGAATCCTGCCTATTAAACTCCAACAGTCCATATTTTGGCTTGGTGTATGAGGGAAGTTGGGTTCTGACAGTTGCACACACTCTTTTCATGTTGGTTCTCCAGTTCCTCCAGATCTCCTGGTTCTCTTGGTGAATTTACATCAGGGGTGTGATACAATTAAATAATTCAGGTTCCTGAAAATGGGTGAGCAAGTAAGAGACCAGTGAGGGAAATCTAGATGTGTGTATCCTTTAGAAAAAATGATGTTCACTTAAATGACTTTCCAGTACTTTCTCTGAAAAATGAATTATCTCTTTAGGAAGCTGTGAGCATGTGTTTGATAAAACACATGCTTATATTTGAGGAAATTAGAATTCAGCTGTTTGAATTTACCTGGTTATAAAATGAGGAGTTTAGAGTATTGGAACTCAAAGATAATGTTATGTCCTTTGCTGTTTACTGCCTGTCATTCACTCTGCTTTGTCTGTTAATTTGGTAAATGGTAACTGTCAAACAAGGGAGACTTCAAGTTATAACTAAAATTTCAGAGGGCATCAGCAAATTGTGCAGAGAAATACTTTATGTGCATTTGGTAAGTATTTAGGATACGAAGGAATTGGTTGGGATTTTGTTGTTTGCTGTGTTTTTATTTTTTTATTCCAAGCATAACCCTCCCCTGTCTCTCCCAGCTTATAAAATTGAACTTAATGGCATTGTGCTTTCAAATTTGTCATAAAAGTGTAATGAATCTGGTGATCAATAGTAAACTGTTGTGTTCTTTCAGTGCTGAAGAAGTAATTTAATAGCTGAGGTTTACAAAGTCAATTCTCCTCTCAGTATAAATATCAATTATCTGTTACATTTAATGATTCTCTCTCCTGTTTCACAAACACTTGTGTGCTCAGCTTTGCATGGGAATAATCAGTGATTACAGAGGGACCTGTGTCTCTGAATGTGTGAGTTTGCAAGGCCTGGTGCTGCTAATCCAGAACTGTGGGGCATTTCCTAAGGATTTTCTAGTCAGAATATTTTCTATTCCAAATATTTTCTATTTCTGCTCAGGGCTGCTCAGTTTTTAGCAGGTTTTTTGATCAGCCACTCCTGCTGCTCCAGCCCCTTCCCCGGACACCTCCAGGTCCTTTTTGTCCTGAGGGGCCCAGAGCTGGACAGAGGGTTGGAGGTGCCCCAGGAGTGCCCAGTGCTTTGCCCTGGGACAGCCCAGGTGCCCTCGGCCCTCTTGCACACCTGGGCACACCTGGGCAGGTGACCAGCTGCTGTCACCAGCACCCCCAGGGCTTTGCCCACCCTGTGCAGCCACTCCTGCCCAGGCCTCCAGCGTTCCCTGGGGTGGTGGTGGCCCAAGGTAGGACCCAGCACTTTGCCTGGCACTGAGGTCAGGCTGGCAGGGCAGCATTTCCCTGGATCCTCCTTCCAGCCCAGCAATCACAGTTGCTGAGCTCAGTCCCCTGGGAAAGGAGGGCCCATGGCCTCCCTGCTGGGAAAGGGGGGGATGTGTTGGGGTGAGCTCTGCCCCCCTCCCTCAGCACCCTGGGGTGGCTCCCAAGTGCAGCAGGATGCCAACCATTTCCCCTTGGATCATGGGCCTCCATCCTGCTCCCTGTACCCCCTGTTTGCAGCCTGGCTACCCTGAGGACAGGGCCTTAATTCCCTCAGCCTTCTCCTCATCTTTTGTCACTGTTTCTCCCTGATCCAATAAAGATGGAGATTCTCCTTAGCAATCCTTTGTTGCTGATGTATTTATAGAAACATCTTTAACTCTTTTTCTGGCAGCAGGCAGATGAAGTTCTAGTTGGGCTGAGAGGAGTTCTGGTTGGAGAGAGCAGGAATGCTGGGGTTGGTGTGTTTGGGAATCTTGGAGCAAGCCTGAAGTCACTGATTGATTTGAACCTGTGCTGTGCTAGGCATGATCTTGTCATCTTCACTGTCCTGCTTCAAACTGAGCTGCAAAGTGGAATCATTTTTATTTGAGTTGCTGTAGAAGTTTTTAACCTTTCTGAAAGGGAATTTATACAGGCTGTGGGCAGAGTGACTGAAACCAGCAGCTGTGATTTATAGAGGCACAGTTTGAGCTGGTTCAGGAGCAGCTCTTTATTAATCTGTGAAAGAAGCAAAGGCACAGAAACGCTCCTACTCCATGCACTCTCCCCTTGTCCCCACGTTGCTGGCCAGGCTGAGGCCAGGAGATGGCAGAATATCAAGGATTGATTGAGTGCAACCTGAGCTGGGAGCGGAGGTGGCAGCGAGCAGCTCTCCTTTGTGCTGCCTGACATCAGATAATTCAATCTGGCCTGCACGCAGAGCTTCTTGTGTTTGTCATTAAAATTTCATCCCGGTGGTTAGCAGGCTTGTTTTCTGGGTCAGCCCCTGACTCCCTTTTCATTTGAGCCAGTGGTGTTTGTGGTTACCTCACTCCCAATCGATGCTGGATTTGCCAGCCTTTCTACAGTTACACGTCTCGAAGGATCTTCTCTAAAGGGGTGATGTTCTCCCCCTCACCCCCCATTCAAATGGAGTTTCAGCCCTAAGTCAGAGCTTACTTAAAGCAATTATATAGCTGCTTGCTTGGCTTTTAGAAATTCCTGCTGGTGATGAGGCTCCCTGTGCCTGATGCTGTCATTTACTGTGCAGAATGCCTGCATTGCTTCAGTTTCCCTTACTAAAATCTGGATTTGTATGGGGTTTTTGAAGCAAATGCTTGTTCAGACAGTAAAATTGCTACTTTTTTTGCTACCCCTTTTTTTTTGCAGAGGCTGGGTCCTCCTGGACAGAGTGATCTCAGAACATGAATCTGGTCCTTGTTTGACCTTGTCATTCCAGAAGATCCCACGGTGTGACATGCCCATGGCATGTCCTGAGACTGTTGCTCCTGACTGGCTCTGAAATACTGACCTGTGGCTGTTCTTGAGCCCTGGGGTGAGCTTGCCTTGTGCTGCTGGTGCCCATCTCACCTCACAGCTCACCCCTGAAACCACACCAGGGGGCTTTGAGGGGGATGTGCTAATTTTTAATGCTTGCAGAAAAAGCACCGTGGCTTCACTGCTGCTTGTGATGGCTCTGAAAAGAAGTAAACAAAAGAGGTCCAGAGTCAGAGCACCCTTCCCAGACCCAGAACTATAAAGTATCATCTTTTTCTTTCTTTTTTCTTCAGTTTTCCATGACTGAGTGGTGGCCTGGTAGTGAAGAGCTTGGCTACAAACTGATTCAGCAGATGCTGTGAGGAGTCCCTGCACCTCTTACAGACTAAGAAATCAGCCCTGGCTTCTCTTGAAATTTTAATTTCAGATGTTTTCCTCCTTCCCCCCTAAGTACTCCCTGCTTTCCTTGAGATTTGAGGAGTTGGGACTGGTGAGATTCATCTGCTGATTGCCTTGATAAAGCAATTGAGTCACATTTCCTCCCTTTTCAGGGTGGGGCACACCTGGCACAGGTGGTGTTTCCCCATTTGATGCTTGATAAAGGCAATGAGAGGCTAAGGAAGAACTTCCTAAATGTCCTGTATGGTTTGTTAGGGGAATCTGGACATTTATTTCTCATACTGCCATCCTTAATGCTGACATGATTTTATACAGTTGTCTTTATTCTGGGAGCACTCACAAACAATTTGGGCCTTTCAGTTTAACTCGTTTTGAGCAACATCTCCACACAAGTAGCTGCTCCTTTATGGTGAGTTCCTTTGTTCTCTTCCATCACCTTCCTCTCCACTTTGCTCCTGCTCAAAGGTGACCTGCAAATGACTTTTTAGAAGCTGGGCTTGCCACTCTCTTTAATTTCATAATGATGTGTGAAACTAGCCCGAAAGGCTTGAAAAAGCTTTCCTGCACTTTTTAAAACTTCATGTCAACTCTCATCTAATTTGGATTTTTTGCTATAGGGCTTGTGGGTTATTCTCAAGGTATTTATTATTAGCTCTTGCATCTTAATTCAGTGTGCAGACCTGAGGAAACCAAAATATTAATTAGTAATGAAAATGAATCAAAGTTAACAAACTGAAGACTTCCAACAGCCCGAATAAACCCCTGCCTTGTTTAATTGCCTAAATTTCACTTCTGTGATGCCACAACTTTCATAGTTTCTCCCTCCCCTCCCAGTGACTGCGAGCCAAGATGTCAAACAAAGCAAAAGGTGAAAATAATTGCTTTTTTCTACAACCTTCCCCAGACCTTTTGTGCTCTCTTCACTCATTCTCATCATTGTTCAGGAGCAGTGTCAGGGCTCCTCTTTCCACCCTGAGCAGGGGAGTGACATCATGAGTTCAGAGGGCTCAGGTGACAGATGAGCACGGGCTTAGGTAAGGCTGTGTCAGTGACAGCCAGGCTGCCTTTTCTGCCAGCTCCTGGAGAAAAAGCCTTTCAGGTGAAACCCAGGCTGGGGTTGGGTTGTTGGGTGTGCTCAGTGGTATCAGGTGTTGGAGGATTTGCATCAGCTCATGGCACCCAGCAGCAGCAGCTGGATGCTCTTGGTGTCAGAGCAAACAGGCTGGGATCATTGCTGTATTAAACAGGAAGGGAGTTTTGAGTTGGTTTGGGGTTTTTTTTCACTCCAGCTGCTTGTGAAGCCTGATCTGACTCTGTTCAAGCTGCTTTTCCAGCCTGCCTGGAGCTCTTGGTTTACCTTGGGTTCTGCTGCTGCAGGGATGTGCTCAGTGGTCACTTCAGTGTTCTCAGGCACAGGCAGTAGTTTTGAGCTTGTAAATCCTGATTTTCTGCTAAGGCCAGACAAACCCATCCTTCTTTCTACTAAACTTTTTGAAGATTTCATTTTTACTCTTTGGGCTGTCACCATCAGTGCCTGGAGCTCAGGTGAAGCCCCTCCTCTCTGCTGCTTGCAGCCTGTTGCAGTTTGTGTTCCTTCCAGAGCAAACAGATCAATTTGCAGCATCCTCCAGTGGTGTTTTCTCACCTCTGTCTGCAACTGGAGCCACTGTTTTTATCTGTGCTTTGTCCTTTGTGACATAATAGGGCTGATGGAGCAGAGCCTTCCAAATTGCATCATAATGCCTCCTGAATTCTTATGGAAAAGATAATTTTTTTTCTCCTGAACCCACAGTAATTTGTTTCCTTGATAGAGCAGCTGCTTTAATTAATGGGCCTGGGCTGATGCAAGCCACTGGAACCTGGAGCTAGGGGATGGGAGATTTTTGGCCTTAAAAATCAAATTACTAGAAACAGTGTGGCTTTTTCTAATTGCTGCTTTTATAAATGTTCATTAAAATGTTTTCCTTACAGTACAACCCTTTGGCTTGTTTCTGTTCCCTTGGTATGACATTTGCATGCACTTAATATAGAAGGTGAGGCAGAAGCAGTGAGGATGGTGAAATGTTAATTTTGTTACAGATAACAGTGCTAAGCTGCAGAACTACACACTCCAGCAGATTAACCCACTTTCTTGAGGGATAATTTCCTAAATAAAGCCCTAAAAATGAAGGTAGAAGCTCTCTGCAGCTCCATTTCTGTGAGGGGTGCACAGATGGGCGTGGGTTGGTAAATTGGAAAGTTGGGTTCCAGCAGAAGAGTTTGGGAACTGGTCATGAGGATGCTCAGAATGGATTTCCTACATGCTAAATCTGAAAGTGTTTCCAGATCCATTTTGGGACACATTAGTCACATTTTTCATGGCTGCACTCATATATATCAAGCGACCCAAAAGTACATTTGGATGAAATCAGGGAGATTAATTTTCTACTCTGCATTCTTCTACCAGCATTAGGATTGTTTCAGACTCTGGTTTTGGTTTACCCCCATCTGTTTTTCCTTGTGTTTTATGGTGTAGCTTTCTGCTATGTAATAGAAAATTTTCTCATCCCTGTTCCATTTGTGTTTTATTTTTGGCCATTGTGTTCTATTTATATTCCTTTCTGCCACGTGAAGTAGTTCTTTTCTGCTACTGTTAGTTTTTCCTGAATCCTTTCCTTAAGGAATCCTTCTACCAAGCTACCTGTTGGTTAGAATTGGCAAAATCAATGCACCCATATAATACCTGGGAATGAGAATGCAAGGAGAATTGGTAACTTTTACCTTTTCCAATCTTTGAGGCTCCTCACCCTGTGGTAGATGATTCTGAGCTGTCCATCGCTCATCCCTCACTTCAGAGGAGTACAAAGAAGGTGCTAGAATCCCTTGAATTCCAGTGGTTTTTCACTGTGATTGAGTTACCTCCCAACATGCTATGGTTGTGAGGAGGAGCTGTTTTGAAATTGGACCTTGAGTTGTCACTGTCTCACTTGAGCCTGGGAGAGAAGATGGAGCTCAAGAGCAATTTGAACCAATTTGAAGGTGTTTGGGCTTGGGTTTGCATCTTTAATTGGGCCTTATTCTTGAGCCTGCTGAGGGGGGCACTGCTGATACCTTAATTAAACACAGGAAGGACTGGAGAGTTGCTTTTGGTGGAATAAGGATGAAAGCTCTGAGGTGCTTGCTGGAGCAAGACAATGCAAAATACTCATTATTTTACTTGCTTATCAACAGGCATCCGTTTAAACAGAGACTGTTACTGCAGCAAAATTCCTACTGACTTCAATAAAATGCACTGACATTGTAAGGACTTCATAATAAGATCTTTTGAGTATTAACAGATGGTCACTGACTGCCTGAAACAAAGTTGTTGGGGTTTTTTTTTGTGGTTTGTTGATCACCGCAGGTATCTGGAAGCCGAACAGACTTTGCCTTCTGGAAATCAGACCTGACTGTGAAACAAAGGGGGTTCTTTCTCCTTCCTTTTCCTTGCTGCAGACTCTTTAGAGAAAATATGGAAAATGTAAACTGGTTTCTGGTGGGTTTTATCAGAAGTCTTTGGTGGCCAGCCCAATTTGGTGCAGCAAGCCTTGTCCTGGAGGGTTGTGCTCGAGGCAGCACCAAAAGTGAGTGGCACCAGCATCCTGTCTGAACAGAAACCCAGCAAGGGGCCTGTTGACCCTGTGGTTTGAAGGGAAATTCTGCAGTGCCAGCAGTACCCCAGCCATGAAGGGAAGCAGTTTGTCTTTGCTGCTGCCATGGACTGAATGAGCGGAGTCTCGACTGTTTGGAAAATGCTCCTGTTAACAGTTTTTCTTTTGTGTATTTGTCAGTTTATATATTAGTTGCAGTTGTACTTTGCACAAACACTAATTAGACAGCCATCAACACTCAGGGCCAAAGCCTTACTAACAATGCAACTGTGATAGCAGTGTCTTAATTGGTTGAGTATAATTGTCATTAGGCAACCATAAAGACATCTGGGGCTCTGGAGAGGGATCAGCCTCCCCCTCCTCCTCTTCCCCAAATTTGTTCTGGCTATTGCTATCCAGCACAGTGGAGCTTTTTCAGATGAGATTCTGTGTTTTGACCAGTTTCCTGATGTTTTTCTCCTTATGAAATCGCCTGCCTCTTCAGCACCACTTCATTAGAGCTGTGCCAGCCTCCAGCTCTGCTTCCTCCCACATGTGCTCTGCACTCCACCACCTGCTTCCCAGACATTCATGGTGGGGCAGCAGCAGCCTTTAACCCCAGCTCCTTCTGCTTGCACTCGTGTGGGAGGGCACCAGCAAAATGTCCATCTCATTACTGCCACTGAAAAATAGTCACAATGCTTTTGGTTAGTAAGTAGGTATTTTTATTGTATATGAATTTAATTTCCCCCCAGTTTTTCTATGCCATGTGCATTCCACCTATTGTTGCTCCATTTCAGCAAGGTTTTGATGCATCTGTGTTAAGCTTAAGCTGAATGTTCAGGGTAATTTTTACAGCTAGATCCATATCTGGCCAGAATTACAGAATGGGCTTGTTGAGGAGAAGTATATTTAGAAAAATACAGCTTGTCTCTTCTGTGCTGCTGCTTCTCATGTGTCTATACTGAAATATTCCAAAGAACAAGGGCAAAGTGGAATGTGAGTCCATCAAA
Source organism: Fringilla coelebs (assembly GCF_963513975.1). Lineage (NCBI taxonomy): Eukaryota > Metazoa > Chordata > Aves > Passeriformes > Fringillidae > Fringilla > Fringilla coelebs. The sequence continues at coordinate 3,411,826 of NC_140043.1, read as the reverse complement.
GAAGCTGAGTTGTTTGGTTGGAGAGGATCTGTTGAACATCAGAGAAGGAAAAATGTGTCTGTAAGTAGAGAGAGCTGGGAGCCAGGTGTGGTGTGGTGGAAGAAATCAGGGAAGGGATATCAGGAGAGGGGGAAATTGGCCTTGTGAGCAACAGGCTCCTTGTTGCTCCCTGTTGTGCTCAGGAGAGCAAGACTTTGGACAGCCTTTCTAAATGAAATGAAGCAGGTGTGGTCTCTGATGTGGGTTGTTTCAGGGTTTGGGGTTGGATTGTTGGGTCTGCTCAGTGGTTTTAGGTGTTGGAGGATTTCCCTGCACTGCAGTCATCAGCTCGTGGCACCCATCAGGGGAAAGCAGCAGCAGCTGGATGCTCTTGGTGTCAGAGCAAACAGGATGGGATCATTGCTGTATTAAACAGGAAGGGAGTTTTGAGTTGGTTTGGGTTGTTTTTTTCACTCCAGCAGGAAGCTAAGTGGGCATTTCATTGCCATCTTGGTAGAAAATCAAGTACCTGAGTGGGTTTGGAGTGCTGGGCTTGTTCTTGGGCAGGACTTGCATCTGGGGTTATTTCATTGAGTGATCCAAATGAAATTTTCTGGGCAAAATGTAAAAGTTGTGGTGTGAAATGAATAGAAATCTTGAAATTATCTAGAAATAGTGCAGTGTGTTCCTCTCTCCAGCCAGCTCTGTTGATAGGGCAGATTTGCCAATTATCTGCAATAAAGCAGCCTTTTTATTTTTTTTACAGCAAGGCAGTGCTTTAATAGTTTAAAAGCCTTTTGTTGTGGTTACAAATTGAAAGTGTGGTGCTCTTTACAGCAGCATTAAATTTTTTTTTTTCCTTCTGAATTGGATTCATCTGTGTTTGAAATTTTTCCAGTTCAGTCCTGGTACAGGCCCAGTGCACACTGGAAATGGGCAGTGGAGGAGCTGGTTTCTATCTCCCATTTCCCCAGGCTGGCTCCCTGCCCAGACCTGCTGCTCCACTCATGATCCCACCACGGCCTTGTGGAACATCTCTCCCAATCCTTGGAGAGGACTGCCCTGGGAAGGATGGGAATGCTGAGAAATGGGGGAGGAGGGATACAGGAAGCCTTGGGAACCTTCCTGAGGAATTTCTCCTGTGCTGGCACTGCTGGGATTTCTGGGCAGCCGTGGGGGAGCTTTGGTGGGCATGTGGAGTCTCCCTGGTCTGTGCCACTGAAGGAGCACAGGATGCTCTCAGGGATTGTTGGGCAGTGCCAGAGCCCTCTGGGGACAAACTCTGGTGTCCTGCAGGTCCTGCAAGAGCAGTGTGGTTCCTTGGCACAGGGGTGGGAGTCTCCAGCATGAGCTGATCCACCTGGGACTGGAGGAGGAGGAGGCTGCAGGGTGGGCTGGTGCAGACCCTGCCAAACAGGTCCCAGCAAAAACACATGAGAATTTATTTCATCATCAAATTGTTTTCAAACCAATGGCCAGAAGTGTTTGGTGGTGCTGCTCCAGTTTGAGCTTGGCTCAGAGGTAGTTCAGGTGGTTCTTCTTGAACAAAGAACAGTTCAAACTAAATTTTGACTTGATTGAATTCTGAGATGAAGTTAGTTTAAGGATTTACTGTGGTCCTGTGATGTTGTTTCTTCAATTCCAGGATTGCAGTCAATGCATTGTTATTTTTGGTGGATCCCTTGTGTTCCAGGCTGTGTAGGGAAACCAGATGCAGTGTGCCCTGAGAATTATCCAGCCCTGGGTCTCTCCTCTTCTCCTGCCATTTTCTCCTTCCCTCAGTCTTTGTTTTTACATCTCCAGCCTGGACTGTGTGAGACCTACACTAGGAGGAGATGCTGTTCTTCCTTGTTTATTTAGAGATGAAAACAAATATTCTGTCACTGATTTCTGTCCAGTCTACCAGTGTTTTATGTCTCCCCTGGAACTCAGTTTTCAGTGACAAGAGGATTTTGGCTTCCCTTGGGAGGAATCTGCTGCTCTTGGCAGTGAGGAGAAGCTCGAAAACACGACCCCAACCAACCCTAATGTAAGGAAACAAAAATCACTTCAAAATTAAAATGCTTCCAAAGCATTGAGTGCCTCTTGTTGAAGGGGCCTGCAGCAGATCTGTGCAATCACCTGTCCTTTTGAGGTTTATATCCAGATTTTGAAGCAAAATGAGCCCTTTCCAGTTTTGCAAACTGAGGAGATTTGTTGTGATCTGATCTGCACTCCCTGTCGAATCCAACATGAAACATTTTGCTTTGGGGAAGCTTCTTTCTTGGCCTGTTCTTCTTAGATTGTGCTGCTGTAAATTGGAAATGAAAGGAGGATTCAGAGGGGTTTGGGCCTCGTTTGCAGAGGGAGGGAAAGGGAGAAGTGTCCCACCCTGTTCTCATTTCTCTGGGTGCTCCCCTGTAAGGCACAGCAGAGGAGGCAGGTGACAAGGACAGGCTTCCCTCTCTTCCTGATCAGTGCAGGGAATTAATGTGCATCTCTGCCTGCCTGACAGATTTCCCCACCCCCCTGGGCACTTGAATTCCTTCTATAAATTGGAGCCTTTTCACCAGGAGATGGGGAGGGATCTGCTCCCAGCACCAGGAGCCCTGGGCATGGCACTGCCCAGAGAACAGGGAAACCTGAGTGCAACTCCCTCATCTCCTAAACCTTCCTTTCCTTCTTCTTCTTGTAATTAACTGTTTTTTTCCTCATAAGTACAGCCAGATTCCCAACCACCAGACCTCTGAGGCTTGTAAGAATCACTTTTCCATGATGCTTTTCCCCCAAAAGTCAGGATGTAACAACAAAGGTGACAGAGCAGGAAGCACCTTTGATTTTCCAAAAGAATCCAAGTGTCACCTGTGCCAGAGCAAGACATCAGACAGTTTTAATTATCATAGTTTTGTCAAACTGGCCTTTAATAATTATAGAACTGTGGTCTTTGACCAGCTGGAGAAGCTTCTCTGTGATTTTCTTTTCCCTTTAATAGTCTCTAGTGTGGTCATAGATGGCTCAGAGCAGTTTATCCATTGTTTACTGTGTAACAACCTTCTTTCATTCAGATATATTCAATATTATCTTTATTTCCTCATTGACAAGCTGATGTTAAATTACAGTTCTTGTGATATTTTAGTGAGCCTGCTGCAAAAAATGAAGCATTGCCTTAATTCTAAAGACAACACTTAGTCAAATCAATTAATTAATTAGTCTTCAGAGATGTAGGTAAATTGATCTGTTGATGAGACATCAAGAAATTTCTGCTATAAAAAGAAATTTCTTCCCATAAAGAGCAGTAGGTTGGGTGGGTGCTTTTATGGTCATAGATAAGTGCTCTGGTTTAACACAACCAGAAATCTTGAAAGACTGAAAAGAACCAGTTTGAAGTTTTACCATGAGGTAATTAAGGCTTATTCCTGATTTCCTTTTTCCTCTTGAGCCTGGCTCTCCCTGTGTGTTAGTTGCAAAGTGGGTTCTGATAGTGGTGGCTCAGTTGTGTGGCTCAGAATGAACTGGGTTGGAAAAGACCTTTGAGAAGATCAAGTCTAGCCTGTGACCCAGCAGCTCCTCATCAGCTAAACTGAGTGCCACATCCAGGGAGAGTGATCCCACCACTGTGGGAGCTGGAAAAACAGAAACTTCCACAGACACTGGAAAGTTTGATCTGAAGCCTTAGAAAAAGTTTGGATTGATGTAAAAAATACAATACACAGACATTAAGCAGGAGAATCATAAATGTGTGTTTCTGTAGTTGTAAGAATGTGCCTTAAATAAGTGAGAAACTGCATTGATAAGGTGGTGAAGGGTTTATAATGCAGGGGTGGGGTTGTATGGAATAAGCTGAGAGTTTAGGAGTTACAATAGAAGCATCTGTGTGCCTGTGAGACAGAACCCTGTTGGACAAAAGTATCCACAGTGCAGTAGAAGTAAGTAAAGGTGATAGGTTAGAAAAGCAAAATAAACCTTGTGTCATCTATTCATTGGGTTAGAAAGTTCTGTATTGTCTTGTAACAAGGAACTTGTGTCCATTTTGAGCTATGGCTGATTGCTTGCTCCTCTAAAATCTCATGGCCTCTGGAAGTGATGTTTATCTGAGCAATAAATCCTTCTTAGCCCATCCCTTTGGTGCCATCCCTTCATTAAAAGCTGTGACAAGGATACACCACCTCCCTGGGCAGACAGTTCCACTGTCCAGTCTCTCTTTCAGTGAAGAATTCTTTTCTGATGTTCAACCTAAACTTCCCCTGGCTCAACTTGTGTCCTCTCATTCTGTTGCCTGGGAGAAGAGACCAACCCTCCCTGGCTACAGACAGCCTCTTGTCAGGGGCTTGCAGAGAGTGATAAGGTCACCCCTGACCCTTCTTTTTTCCATGCTAAACAACCCCAACTCCCTCAGGAGCTCACAGGACTTGTGTTCCAAGCCCCTCACCAGCCTTGTTTCCCTTGTTTCCCTTCTCTGGACACACCCCAGTCCCTAAATCTCCTTCCCAGACTGAGGGCCCTGGCACTGGACCCAGCACTCAGGGTGCAGCCTCACCAGTGCTGAGCACAGGGGCAGAATCACTGCCCTGCTCCTGCTGGCTGCACCATTCCTTGTAGCTCCAATTTCAATTTTCCTGCCTGCCCTGGTAGACTTTGGTGCCACATTCAATAAATGGGACTAAAATGGGCAAAGCTGATGGGTTTGTGCACAGGGGGCTGGGGGAGGATCAGTCTGGGATCTGTTTGAACCCATCCTTGTTCCTTCCTCCCTTCTGCTGCAGCCACCTCCTTGCAGGTGCTGTGGGGTTGTTGGTGTTGGATTATGCCCTTTTCTGAACCAGAGATGGGGCAGCTGAGAGGTGTTTTAAAAACCTTTATTCCATTTTCAGTCTCATGAAGAGGGTGAGGCAATACAGATGTTATAATTCACACCATCACCATCAGAAGCCAACCATTTCCTAATGATAATACCCTGTAAGTGTTTCTTGGCCTATCAGCTTTTGCCACACCATGCTGTAAATGCCTTAAAGACAATAATCTAAAATTACCCCCTGTGGATCCCACTACAATGCATCTTTCATAGTTCTGTTTCTCCAAAGTATCCTTGTGAGCCCACCTTTGAAACCTTTTTCTAGCTCCATTTCTCTCCCAGCAATGTCTGTCCTATTCCATGGCATTTCTAAGTCAGCATTTCTTATCTCAAGGTTTGCACACAGATGCACACTGTGTGGGCCTTCTGTCAGGCTTTGAGAATTCTCTACAAGTTCATTTCCCACATTTCCCTCTCTCTCTTGAACGGATAAAACTTCTTTGGTAGCTTTGTTTATTGTTTGCTGTGCACAGTGAAGTGTGCAAGGCATTGTCACTGTAACAATCAATGCATATAAACTTTGTAAAGTTTTTTCAGTTAAGGTGTAAAACTATGTTTTAAACAATCTATGTTTTAAACAATCAAGTTATCTATGATCTCTCTGTTTTAATTTGACTTGTGAAATGATTTCGTTTTTGAAGTTGTTTATGGATGGACTCTGAATGGTCAGATAATTTTATACAACACAATCCTTCAGATTCTTTATGGTTATCTGCACAGTTTGCATACAGATCCATACTATGTTGTGGCATTCACATTCTCTGAACAGAGAGAGACATCACTTTCTCTCCCAGGATTTTTTCTGGGAGAGAGAAGAAAGGAAAACAATTCTTATCTCTGTATGTGAGCCTTCCATCAAGCTGTAAAAATTCTCTCCCATTCATTTTCCATTTGCCCTTGTTTTGCAGGTACAGCTCAGGGGAGGTGAGGCTGTGGGACACCCGCACCTGGGACTACAGAGCCCCTGTGCTGGCAGCAGTGCCAGGCCCTGGAGGGGCTGGAGCCCTGCCACACGTCTCCTTTGTGAGGATCAACAGCTCCCTGGCCGTGGCTGCCCGCGAGGACGGTGAGCAAGCACAACTCTCCTCCCTATTAAACAACAGCAGGAAAAAAAAAAAAGGGCTTTGCAAAAATGAAGCAGCTGTGCTCAGCTTTTTGTGTGTCTGTAATCCTGTGTATCCACACACACGCACACACTTGCTTTTATGTGAGAAAGTTGGCCAATAACCCTAAATGCATTAGGAGGCATTGGAACATAGCACCCATTAAAACTGAGATTTAATTCCTACCGGAGCTGCTGCACAAAGCTTGAGTGCCAGGCTGTAGTCCAGCCAAGCTATCTTAAGCAAATAACTTGTTTTGCTATAAAAATATTAAATATTCTTCCACCAGCCTTCTCCTCTGGCCAAAGCTCCCCTGGGGTGCTGTGGAGCTTTGTTATGGGGATGGTGGTAAACTTGGATGTCTGATTAATCCCCATCCCTCTCGCTCTTGGCCTGGTGTGTGGATGCACTGAAGTGTTGGTTTGCAGTGCTGGGTTGTTGTTATATACTTGGATTTAAAGAAATGAAAGCTTTCACCTAATATTTAGTGAAACCCTCATAAAATCCTGCTTGTGTGCGTTGTTTTAAATATCCTTGGAGGGTTTCTGTAATGGACAACAAGAGCCAGAGACCAACATCTTCTGGATGTGGGAACAGCAATTTAAAAAGTCAGGTTTGGACAATACCGGCCGACTGGGATCCTAAACTGAGGGGCTCGGGCAGAACTCAACTCCCATCATCTTTAAAATGTAAAATTTGATACTTAAAATGTCTCCTTGGGTATAAATAAAGAGTGTTTGTAAGTTTAGAGAGCTTCGTACACACACTGTCTTTGATCCTGGTGTGTCTGCAGGTGAAAACAAAACAGAAGGTGGATAATCCAAACAAAATCCCTAATCCATACTTTTATTTTAGAAGTAAATTAAATGCTGTATGTGTTTTAAGATTCTCAACATCCTTAGCTGTTTTTCTAGCTTGGATCTTGCCAGGATGGTTTTCTGTGGGTAAAAATTGTTAATAGGCAACATTTTCTGACAGCAGCAAATCTGGTGTTATTAATATTATTTACTGGAGTCATAGGAAATTATAACACAGGTTTAAGTGCTGGCTTTTTTTCCAGTGTTCCAAACAATGACTAGCAGAGGGTCTTTTGTTTGTTTTCTAGTTTCCCACTGACTAATCTAATAATTTGTCTGGGTTTTTTGCCTGTCATATCCCTTGCTGTCAGCGTTGTGACTGAACTAGTTTGCATAAAGCTCGGCATCTTTTATTCTTTTGGGTAGAGATTTTAATAGGCTCTGTGATATGGCAGTTACTCTGATTTGAGGAGCCTTGGTCAGAATAGATTAGTTTCTATGGGAATAGGGAAATAAAAAGACCCATTTTAGCAGTGTTTACTAACTGCAAGCCGAAAGCACATATTTACAGTTTGCTGGAGAGAGTTATTTTAAATTTTGGGGAGGGAGCGGACGGCTTTGAAGATAATGTGTTTGATTGTTCTTTGTTGTACTTTTCCAGCTCCCTTTCCTCTTTGTTTGTAAGTTTGACTAACCCAGAGAAACCATCTGCTCGTGTTGGAGGTGGTGCTGTCAGGCAGTCTAGACTTCCCTGGCGAATCCCCGGCTGGCCCCGACACCATCGGCTGCTCCCGGTCCCGCAGGGCTCCCGCGGCGCTGGCCCTGGCTGCCCATCCCGGGCGCTGCCCGCCCTGCTCTGCTCCTCAGCTCCTTCCCAGGCACAGCAAGCACACAGGGATGTCCTCCTGGGATGCCCTGGCCAAAGTGGGTTGTCACTCCGTGGTGGCCCTGGAGGAAAACGGGATTGTGGCTCCTGGTGGAGGTTCCTGATGGTGCCAGCCTCGGGCTGCAGGGACAGGGAGAGGAGGGAGGAATGGATGAGGAGCAAATGAAGTTCCCTGTGCCCGTGCCAGCGCTCAGTGGGGGCACTGGATGTACACCTGGGGCAACGGGACTTGGCAGCTCGAGCCACAGTTGTGATTTTTGAATTCCAACCCACTGGCCTCATATTTCTTCTGCCTTGTTTCCTATTGTCAGCACTGGCAGTGCTCCAGTTTGATTTTACCACTAATTGTGTTGCACGTTACCGAACTGAAATGAATCAAATCAAAATGCTTTTCCTGGAGCATTAGATAAAGCAGGCGAGGGTTCTGGGTAATGAGCAGATGCTGCTAATGCAGGGACAGGAGAGGCCTTGCCAGGACTCCATCTGCTCCATGCTTGCCTGCCTTTGGCTGGGAGCCACAGCTTTTGGGAAACAGCAGTCTGCTTCAGCCATCCCTCTCCCCCCCGCGCTCTGGAGTTGCATGGTTTGACTGGCAAACAATGTGCAGCAACAGGAGAACAGAACTTTTTCCTGCTGTCCTTTAAATGCCACGGCCACCCTGCTGCAGGCACGGTGGGGAGCACGGCCCTGCTGCCCTGCTTGTACCCCCTCAGGCCCACTGTGAGGAGCTGGTGGCCTTCCCAAGCTGCAGAGGAGGCAGAGGAGGGTGGTTGCTGCAGGGATCCGAGGTGCTCCTGCCTGCTGCAGGCTCCAGGAGGGGAATTTTGGCAGCGCTGCTTTGTGGATTTCCGTGCTCTTGTCCTTCCTGATGCCCTTAAAGCTGCCTGGGGGTGTTGTCCCTTCTGTACCCTCTTTGCAGAGTGATGGGTTTGGTGCCTTTCCCCGAGTGCCAGGACGTGCTCTAAGAGAGCAGGAGCATTCCAGGCTGGCTGGAGTGAAGGAAAAAATGTCAGAAGAAAACTGCAGGAGCAGGGGCTGGGATGTTTATTCCCATTGGTGGCTGTGGGTGCAGATCTCTTGGTTTGGGTGAGTGGAGTGTGATATCCCATTCCCCACACTGGGAGTGAAACAGGGTCTGTGCCTTCTCCAAGGGACTGTCCAGGCATGGTGTTATGTGGAAATCCCTGGAAGAAGGGTGGTGGGAGTAAAATCTGGGAACATTTGGTGGGAACTGTTGTGGTAATGGTAGTGTGAGGGCAAGGCTCTTGGCACTGAGGTCTGATCTCTCACTATTTGTACTCTCAGGACCTGCTGGAAGTGAAAATTAAATGTAAAATGTTGGTTAATGAACTTCAAGTATCTACTAAGGTTAAATTGGCTCCTCCAACTAGAAATGTTTTTGGGAAAAACTCAAAATTCACAGCCATAAGTTTTGATACTCCAGGCTGGTGCCCATTTCCACTCATGCTTTTCTTATACTGCTTGTACATCATAGAGATATGATATAGCTGAAAATTATTATAAGGAAATAAATTCATGTTCCCACTTTGGAGTAAAAAACCCCACCTGTAGGGAGCCATAGAATCACAGAATAGCCTGAGTTGGAAGGGACCCACAAGGAAGGATCATCAAGTCCAAGGGTTTTCAAAAGGTGAAATAGAGTTTTATTTTGTTTAAATCAAGGTGGCAAGACCACAGCTCTGAAACAGGACAAGCACTGTGGAGATGATGTGGATTCAGCACCTTCTGGCTTTCCCAGGCTGTTGTGTTTAGAAGCTGAAGGGAATGAGCTTGTAAACCATCAGCACATTTGGATTCCTTGCTCCAGCACAGTCAAAATTCTGGGGTTTTAAATTTGGTTTTTTTTTCAGGTAATGTGCATGTAGATTGCTTTACATCTCTTCCAAAGCTGGCAGCAGCCACCAGCTGACAGCAAATGCTGGTTTTAATGTGGAAGAGCTGATGTAAAAGGTCTTCAGGATCCGAGCTGGGATCCTCCACACCCACAGCCAGCCCTCCCACCCCCAGCTCCCCGAGCAGGCAGCTCAGGTGGGCAGTGCCAGCTGTGCCCAGCTCAGGAGGGGCTCAGACAGGCTCTGTGACACTGCCAGACACAGCCAGGATAATATTTACAAATGAGATTTAGCACTGTTTGCTCTGTGGTTGTGCTGCCTTGCCCTGTCGGAGGATTAGGGGATTTTAAAGGAAAAAAGATACTTGGGTTTGTTTAATTTTGTAGCAAATGCATTGCCTGTAATAGCAGAGAAAAACCTGTGTGAAAACAGATGTAACAGCTGCTTTTGCAGGATGTCTTTTGTGCTGCCAGCACTGCTGGTGGAGAGAGAGGAGCCTCCAGCCTCCCACCTTTGACACAGCAAGAGCTGTGCAGGGCTGGTGATGCTCCCAAAATCTGGAGTTCAGTCAGGATCAGCGCTGCACTCTGAGGCACAGCAGCCTCCTGCTCAATGTTCCATCCAAGTACTGTGCAGTCTGGAGTTACTGGCAATAAATGGACCTTTCATCAGGCCACAATTCAGAAATACAGGGGTTGGGAGTTGAATTTTTTGTCCAGTCTGGGGCAAAGTGCTAAATGAAGCTGGTGCAGTGATTGTGACATTAAATGTCAGCATTGCACCACCAGCAGCAGCTTCTTGCACTTCTTTTCATGAGCCACAGTGACTTTCCAGTTTGCTCATAATTCTACATAATTTTGGGGAGTTACTGTTAGAGTTCAGTTGGAATAATCACAATTATGGTGCAGATTTTAGCGTGCTGTGGAACCACTGCTTATAATTTTCATTTTGTGACCTTCTAACACTTGGGAAGATTTCAGTATGATAAAAAATAAAAAAGATAACATATGGCTGCAACCTTAACTTCACCTCAGCAGAGGAATTGCTGTGGAAATGAGGTGCTGGGCAGTGCTGGAGGCAGGAAGACAGACTGTGGAGAGCAGTGATCTCATCTGCACTGCTAAATCTTAGCCTGATTTTTTTTTAGTGCCACACTAATAACCTGAACTGGAATGGTGTGGGATTTTTTTGCTCTTATCCAAACGTGATTGACTGCTGCAAGGACTTGCACACCCATAAATACCTTTTGTTGTTTCTGCAGTGAAATGCAGAATATTCTGAGCAGCACTTTTAGCCCTCATAGCAGCTTTACCTATTTATAAATCCAGTGCCGTGTTTGCTTTTTCTGTTTTCTTTCTGTCCTGATCCTTGTGGGTCCCTTGCAATTCAGGATATTCTTTGAGCTCTCCAGGTTACTCTTTACTTTGTGCTCCTTCATCACATGAATTTGTGACCTTACAAGTCACTTTTTTGTTTAGATTACCAGAATGTATTGCCCATATCATGTATTGTTATATGGGCAACACGATGCACATATCTGTGTTTGTACACTCTGTGTTTGCCTGCTTAAAATCTTTTCTTTTGGACAGATTTTGTCATGTTTGAGATAATAATAATACTAATACCAATACCAATACTACTAATAATAATCATAATAATAATCATAATAATAATAAACAACAGTAATAATTAGTGACTTGTTGCCCAAAATTAGAGAGCAGAGCTCTGGGTTTCTCAGTTTGCTCCTGTGATCAGAATTTTTATTTTTTTAAATTTTCAGAACTTTCATCCATTTAGGCATTGTTGAATCCAGTGGAATGTTCATCACAGAGATGAACAAAAGGCTCTTCTGAAAGCAAACCAGCCTCCCTTTTCCCCTTCATGAACCTGGTCTTTAATTTGGATCAATTTTCTGCTGAACAGAAATTGAAAATCCTCCTGCTTGGAGGAGCCTGGCAGCCAAATCCATGGTCTGCCACAGCAGTCCAGTTGTCACTCCCTGTGTCTGATAGCACTTTATCACTGGTGGGGTTTGTCCTGGCTGAATCCCCTCTCCTGGAGGTGAGGCCTCCCCATCCCTTTGCTCTGGGGAGGAGCAGCCCCAGCTCAGCCCTGCCCTGTGCTGCCCTCTTGGATTTGTTAACTGGTTTGAAGCTGGTTTTTTGCAACCAGTCTGTTTTGCAAACCCAGTTCAGCAGTTATTTACCTTTCAAGCAATTAACATAATTACCATTATGCTAAGAAGTCATTTTGGGGAGTTCTGCTCGGAGCCCTTACGGCTCCGTCGGGACAGTTTTAGTCGGGACTGATCTTTCTGATGGAAGCCTAATTGCAGTTTTGGCTTTGTGTAAACAAACAGAGGCGGCTAATTGTTTAGGCAAATAGCAGATTAATTTAAATATTCATCCCTAATAAAACAAAAATGGTCCCCATTATGGTACTCATTCCCATGGTGAGGAATATAAATATTCAGTGGGAGTGCCATTAGACAGGGATCTTAAGGATTATCTGCATTATTTCACATGGGTAGCACTTTCCAGATACCAAATAATCTTTACAAAAGCTACCATAAATCAATTTAAACTCATTTAGCTACCATTTCACTATGTGCAGTTTCATTACCACACTCTTGCTTCACCTCCTCTGGGACTGGGGAGGAGTGTTTGCAAACTGGCAGTGGTGCCCATCCACAGCTGTCTGTCAGGGCTTTTATGTCTCCTTCTGAAGGAAGAGCTGCCATTAATCATTTCATCATTAACGTGCTCCTCTGCAAGGGAGCCTTCTCCAGCCCTGCCTGTCACGCTGGAAGATTGCTTCTCAATTCAGTGCAAAGGTGGCCCAGAAGGCTCCAATTCCCTTCTGTTCCCTCCTGATTGCCTCAGGTTGCTCTTACTCAGATTATGATGCTTTTAAATAGAGAATTGGGGAGCCAGGCTGGCAAAAATGCAATTATAAATATGTTTTCTTCTGACTTACGCTCCTTTATCTTTAGGATTTGTATTCTTTAGCTTTTCTCTGTGGTGACCAGGGACAGGACCCAGGGAATGGAGCTGTGTTAGGAGGTTTAGGTGGAGATCAGGGAAAGGTTCTTCCCCCAGAGGGTGCTGGGCACTGTCCCCAGGGCAGTGGGGACAGCCTCTGGCTCTGCCAGGGCTCCAGGAGCCTTTGGCCAGCGCTGCCAGGGATGCCCAGGGTGGGGTTGTTGGGGGGTCTGGGCAGGGACAGGGGCTGGATGATCCTTGTGGGTCCCTTCCCACTCAGGATATTCTATGAACCATGCAGCAAAGTGTCTTAAAATTGGAATGTGGGTTCTTCCTCACTGGTTTTGGGGTAACTGAGAGCCTCTCTGTAATAGAACAGAATTTCAGGTGTCTGTTTACGTTTGATCTCCAAACTTGGAAATGTGAGGGAAGTCAAAGACTCTTCCTCAAGGTAGCTGCTAATGTTATTGAACAGTCAGAAATCAGGAAAAGGTACAGAGCAATAGAGCCTGGAATTACAGAATCACAGATGGGTTTGGGTTGGAAGGAACCTTAAAGGCCATCCCATTTCACCTCTGCCATGGGCAGGGACACCTTCCACTGTCCAGCCTTGGGCACTGCCAGGGATCCAGGAGCAGCCCCAGCTGCTCTGGGCACCCTGTGCCAGGGCCTGCCCACCCTGCCAGGGAACAATTCCTAATTCCCAATCTCCCATCCATCCCTGCCCTCTGGCACTGGGAGCCATTCCCTGTGTCCTGTCCCTCCAGCCCTTGTCCCCAGTCCCTCTCCAGCTCTCCTGGAGCCCCTTTAGGCCCTGCAAGGGGCTCTGAGCTCTCCCTGGAGCCTTCTCCTCTCCAGGTGAGCACCCCCAGCTCTCCCAGCCTGGCTCCAGAGCAGAGGGATGGGTGACCTGAAGACCACAGAGATTCCCACAGGACCATCCAGTGCCACCCCTGCCATGGGCAGGGACACCTCCCACTGTCCCAGGTGCTCTCGGCCCCAAAGTCCAGCCTGGCCTTGGACTCTTCCAGGGATCCAGGGGCAGCCCCAGCTGCTCTGGGCACCCTGTGCCAGGGCCTGCCCACCCTCCCAGGGAAAAATCCCTGCCCAATATCCCATCTATACATCCTCTCCTTCAGCTTCAGAGCACATAAATTCTCCTGTGCACCCGTGGCCAGAGCAGTCACAGCATCCTCAAGGTCAGGTGTCCTGCCCCCGTCTCTTCCCTGTGTATTCCTTTGTTCCACCAGCTCCACTTGCAGCTGTTTAAAGGCTGGTTGAAGGTTGTGTCAGAGGCTGAGCTAACCCCAGTGCCATTTCCCCCGTGCAGGCACTGTCAGTGTTTGGAGCCTGCTGCTGGGCCAGGAGCCCATCCACCACTTCCAGCACAACCAGCACATCCAGGCCCTGGCGCTGGCCCCGGGCGGCGCCGCCGTGGCCACGGCCTCCGCCTTCCAGGTCAGGCTGGAGAGCCCCGACGACAGAGGCTTCTGGCAAACCCCAGGAACCTTTGACATCCAGAAACTGGTGAGTCTCCAGGCTACTCTGCTTCGTTACAGGAGCTCCTGATCCGCTGGTTATCGTTGGTGGGGTTGGGATGGTTCTTAGACAAGTCTTACAGCTAGATCAGGGCGGTAGCAGCTCGCGGCTCTGACTTTGGAGCAGGTTCAGGGTGAGTCTTCCATCCCTGAAGAGCAAGGGTGAACTGCTGGCTTGAGCTAGGAGTGAAAATGAACACAAGTCCATATGGTGCAGGAGGTTGGCTGGGATGGTTTTTTTCTTTTTTCTTTTTTCTTTTTTTTTTTTTTTTTTTTTTTTTGTCAACAGTAAACTAAGCTGGCTCATTTTGTAAATCAGTTTTCTCGCATAGAATTGGAGCTGAAACTCCAGGTCTCATTCCAGATCCACACTATCTGATTAATTCTGAGGCAGGATATTGCAGGCAGCCTAATAGTGTCACTTGTGAAGCTGTAACTACTCATGCAGCTTCTTTAGGTTGCACCTTCTGTCACTGAAGTTTTGAGAGTTGTAATTAAAACTCATTTTCTGAAGTTTTCTTTTGTCTCAGAGTATCAGCATTTGTTTGAAAGGGGAAGGAAGTGTGTAGGAATAATTGAGTCTTGCAGCCTCTCTCCTGTAGGAGAAAGCTGTGCAGTTAAAGGGTGTGAAGTGATTTAAACCACTCCTGATTAATCCCCCCTCCAGCTCTAAGTCTGTCTTACAGTTCAGAAGTAAGCTCGATGCTTGGTCTTTGTGTGGAATTCATCCATAGCTGAGATGATTCAGGACACACACGAGTAGTTTGTTCAGTTCAGCATGTGGCACTAGTGATGCAATAGAATTTTTGACTGTACTACAATAAATGAAAAGAAAAAATAAAATAAAAAGTCTGCTCTTTTTAGGTCAACTTCCTTAATCTGGTTCCAGATGTGACAGGGAGCCCAGTGGCAGTGGCAGCTGCAGAGGACATTGTCTATCTCCTGAAAGCAGAGGCTCCTGCCAGGATTCTCCACTCAGTCTATGGCCAGCCTGTCACCTGCCTCGATGTGGCTGCTCACCAGGCAGCCTTTGGCATCAAAACCTTTGGCTGGTTATTGAATGAGCCCAACCAGGTATTGTCATTGTTTTCTGAGAAGATTTTTCTACCTTTGTAATTAAGGACAAAAAAGAGTTTATGCTGAGGACTTCTTTTCTTGCTCCCCAGCTTTTGTGTGTAGAGAGAAGACAATTCAATGCAATAATCTGATGCTGCTTTGTGTTCTGTGGGAAGTGAGGGATTATTGTTCAGCTGTGGGAAATGAATTTGTAGAGAATTTTTAAAGTTTGGCACAAGGTTTTCATAGTATATATCTGTATGTAAACTTTGAGATAGGAAATACTGACTTAGAAATATTATGGATATATTAGATATTGTGAGAGAGAAATAGAACTAGAAACAAGTTTCAAAGGGTTTTATAAATAAGATTAGATACTTTAGGGAAATAGAATTATGAAAAATGTATTGTAGTAAGACTTAGGAAGAGTAATTTTAGATGATTAGTTTAAAGGCATTTATAGCACTGTGGTAAAAATTAATAAGTCAAAAACCACTTATACTATATTGTAATTAAGAAATAATTAGCTTCTAATTGTGGTAGTGTAAATTATAATATCTGTATTGTCTCACCCTTCAGAAGAGACTAAAAATAGAGTGGAAGTTTTTAAAACACCTCTCGGTTGCCCCATCTCTAGGTCAGGAAAAAGCATAATCTGACATTCAGCCAGCTGGGATCCCTTGCACCCTCTGCTCCTCAGCAGGGCCCAGCTCAGTCTGTGCTGCATCAATGGGATCAGGGGGAACTCCTCTCAAAAATCCCACCTAAAACCCCAGTAGACAACCCAAAATCCCAAACCATCCCTCAGCCTCTCTGGTGGTCCTGAGCAGTGTCAGGCAAATGAGCACCCTTAGGAGGAGGGTGCTTTTTGTGCTGTCTCTTGAGTGTTGGCCAAACTGTGAGGGGATTCTGGTGTTTCCAGATGCCTTGGGAAGAGTCCCTGTCCTTTCCTGCACCTTCCTCCCTTTTCCAGTCCCTGGTTTCATTCCATTTTTGTGTTACACTGAGGCTGTCAGCAGGGAGGGAGGGAGGGAGGGGGCTTCAGGCAGCTGGAGAAGGGAGCAGGAGTGCAGCACCCACTGCTGACCACTGTGGTCTGGAGTGTAAAAATGCAGGGTTTCCCTTGGCAAGGGACTGGAATGGGAAAGCTTTATTTAGGGCTTCCTCTGTGCGGGATAAATGTGTCCAGCTGCATCTCATTCCCCTCAAAACCCCCATAAATTCACCATCAATACCTGGAGGGCTGAAATGCTGTGAGCTGTGCTGTCTATTCATTCCTCTGCTGTCCTAACCCAGCTCTTTTCCCTCCAGAGGTGGGAGGGCAGGAGGTGAAATTGCCTCGTTTGGGGGCATTACCCCAGTGATCACTTTTGTGCCTCGTAAAGAACAGAGAAACTCTCAGGTTGCTGTGGTTGAGATGACCCTGAGGTGTCAGAAAGTCTCTTTTTTCCAGTCCTGTGACCACAGAAGAAGTCGAGATCCCTTGATTCTGCTTCTCAAGGTTGTTTATTTTATCTGTTTTATCTATTTTATCTGTCACATTCTTTCTCTGACCTGCTGAGATCTGTCCAGCAGGTCGGGTTGTGGCACAGTCCCTGCCCTTGGGGTGGGGTTGGTTTTTATACTAAGAACTACCTGTACTTTATTTACAATAATTTCCCAATACCCATCACCTATGTTAGTCTGTCTCTACTCTAAACCAATCCAGCAGTGTCCCCATCCCAGCAGAAGATGGAGGACAAGAAGAAGGACAGGACACACCCAGATTCCTCCATCTTGCCTCTTGAACCCCCATTCTAAATCCCCAAAATTCTGCTTTTTCACCCTCTGACAAATTCACCATCATTCTACTCAAACTCTTGTGGCTTGGAATTCTTCACACAAAGTTGGTAATGGGCTAAACTCGAAGGCACAGCTGTTTTTGACTCCATGCCAGGGTCTCAGGTCACCCAGGGCAGCCAGAGGAATCTCCTGGGTCCTGACAAGAGACCTCCCCAGCCCCGAGTGGTGCTCAGACATCTTTCCTCATTTAGTCCTGAGCTCCCTGGCTCTTGCTGGCAGATTGCATTAAGCCTGGTGCATCCTAATCAGGGAGATGGGCCCAGGCAGCCAGGGGGTGTGACAAGGACACTGCCTTGGCACTGCTGCTCCAGCTGACATCACGCCGGAAATTAATTACTGATGGCTCTTACGCTAACGAGCGGCCTCGCGCAGACGTGCAGGGACTCTGCAGTGGCTGATTACTCTGGGCCCACGGGGACAGCCTGGCTTGGGGAGAGCTCCCCAGCCTGGAAATGCCATCCTGGAGGATTCCAGCCCCCCTGGCTGCTGCCTGTGTTCCTCCCCAGTTTGGGGTTTTCTTTGTTTTCCTCCTGGTTATTATTTTCCTTCTGGCAATTCCTGCCTAGTAACCTGCTTCCTGATCAAAACACTTAGGGAAACCATCTTTTTCCTCCCTCCCTCCCTCTCTTTTTTTTTTAAATCATTTTCTAATTTTAGCCACGTTTGACAGCAGAGCTGAGATCTGAGGCATAAATTTTGTGGGAACTTTTATGTTGGAGAGAAGGAAAACATCAAATCCGTGGCCTAGACTTGGCTCCTGTCAGATGAGAGACACCCGTGCAGGAGGGAGGGGAGAACAGAAGTGCTTCATCCCTGAGAAGTTCAGCTTGCACTTTAGTAGCACCAGACAACCCAAATATGAAGCTGTTTCTTGAAAGTTCTTCTGCTTTAGTGCTCCTGGAATTCTTTTTTGAAGTGAAGCTATGAAAGATGTTCTTGTTTGAGCTCTGTTAACTCAGCATGAAATCCCTTCAAGTCCAAATTCTGAGATCTGTGTTCCCATCTAGGCTCCTCTTGGGCTAATGAAATAGTCCAGATAATGACCCATGGGGGAAATCCTTATTCCCAGGGCATCCAGGGGACATTCCTTGAGGGATGATGTCAGGCCAGTGACACATCCCCTGTGTCAGGCAGCTGGAGCCCCCTGGTCACAGAGCTGCTGCAGCACCACAAGGCTGGGCATTCAGCTGTGGGGATTTTGGGTTTAAACACCATGGGGGAGATTAAATCCACAGATTGGCTTTGGTCCTCTTCATCAGGATCTAAACCTCAAAAGAAGGCAGCAGGATAAATGTTAGGCTGGAGTTCATCTGGTTTCTGATGCAGTCTGGAGCTTTTCTCATAGCTGGTGCCTTTATAACCTTCCCTGAATTTGCTGTCAGGTAAGTCTGATTTCCTGCTATGGCTCAGGTGAGCTTTGTGGATTATTTCTATGAAATTTAGAGGTGTTTGTTCTCCTGAGATGAGAGGAAAAATCCTAAACCACAAATTTCAAATTCTCTTCAAAATTTTTAACATTTTCAGCAGTTCATGGGGATATGAGATAATGAACAAAGGAGGATTTGGGGGTTTTTCTACCAAAGAAGCTTCACACAGCCTGCATCAGGATTTTTGTTACAGATATTGTCAGGCACAGTTCAGGTGAGGATTTTTGTTACAGATATTGTCAGGCACAGTTCAGGTGAGGATTTTTGTTACAGATATTGTCAGGCACAGTTCAGGTGAGGATTTTTGTTACAGATATTGTCAGGCACAGTTCAGGTGTGGATTTGGTTGCTTTGTGTACAAACATGAACCTGATTCCAGGGCTGGTGGATGGGGAGGAGAGGAGGGAAGGGTGATTTTACAGCTTCCAGCTCTGAGGCAGAAGCTGGATGTGCTGAGATCAGCTCTCTTGGGTGATGCTGGTTCCTGCTGCTGCTTTTGCAGCTCTCTCAAGCTGCTGATTGGCTTGTGCTTGAGGAAAGGTGTTCAACCTCACCTGGCTCCTCTCAGCAGCCAGTGAAACACTGCCTGGGTTTGCTCCTGGATTTTGTGTTTCCATGGAATTCTTCAGCTGCCTGGAAATGTGGGTGTGCCCAGTGGAATTAACCAGTGATAGTGAGTGAAAACAAATTTATAATCATAGAATCCCTGAGTGGTTTGGGTGGGAAGGGACCTCAAAGCCCATCCAGTGCCACCCCTGCCATGGGCAGGGACACCTCCCACTGTCCCAGGCTGCTCCAAGCCCTTCCCAACCTGGCCTCGGATATTTCCAGAGATCCAGGGGCAGCCACAGCTTCTCTGGACAACAGTAAATACTCCTTGAAATTGAGTTTCACACTTTACAGTCATTTTTGGATGATATATTTAATTCATGACTGCTTGATGTGAGCCTTTACACCTTACTTACACCTTATTTTAACTAAAATCCTCCTAACTGAGAAGCTGCATTGTCTTTCCTGGTGTTGAGTATCTCCAGTTCTCACAGAGTTCCAAAGACTTCCATTTTTTTAATCTTAGTTTTTCTTGTTTAAAAAATGTGGGGTTTTTCACTTCTGTTGGCCTCTGTGACCCTTGTAAAGAGCCCAATTTTCAACAAATTAATCTTTATGAACTCTTCTTTTCCTACCAGTACAAGGGCAGGGCTTGCTGCTGTCTGAACAGATGGAACTTGCCCAAATGTGTCTCTTTGAGGAGCTGCAGGACTGCAGGGTGTTAGCAGATCTTTGGAGGTGTTGAAAGGTGTTTTAAATACCTTTTTCTTTATAAGCTCTTTGGTCCCACGTCAGAAAGGCAGAACTCTCTGAGGATCTGAACTATTACAAGAAAAAGAGACCAGCAGAGAGTCCAGAACTTTTCCTTGTCTAAATTTTGCGTGATTTCTTGATCAAACACTCTTAAGTGACCAGGAATAATTTTGCAAGTTGAAATAAGTAAAAGACTAAATAAATAATAAATAAATCAACCCCTTTCTATTGGCTGACATTAAGGACATTCTGCTTTTTCTCCCCTGTTTGTGCTATAGTGTGAGTGCCTCAAAATTGGCACGGTGGGTGAGGTGGGTGCCTCAGGTTTGGAAAATACAGCTGCTGGGATGTGCCATGAATATTCCAGGTGATGAAACCAAGGGATTTAATTCAGTTTTAAAGGTTCACCTTGCCTCCCTTCTCCATGGGAGAAGGTTTCCCTCGGGTTAAGGAACACCTGCCCTGGGCCAGAGGGGTTTTTGAGTGTGTGGGTGGTTCGGTGGGTAAACACAACATCCTCCCCACGGGCCCTGCAGCTCTTAGCCCAGGCTCCAGCCACGAGTCAAACGAGCCTGGTGACCCCATTGCAGTCCTAGCAGACATCTGCCCACATCCCAGCCCATCCCAGGCTGGCAGAGCCCCGGGGGCTGGCAGTGCCCAGGGCTGCAGGTGCGTTGGCAGCGCCCGCGCAGAGCTTGGCTCCCCTCCTTGCCACCAGCCTGAAGCCTCGCTCTGCAACTCCAGGCACGGGGAAACTTCAAAGGGAAAAGCAAACTGCACTTGTCTTTAGCTCTGTGTGTGACTTGTGCAGCAGGTGTTGGATGGGGAGGAGCAGGGAGCTGCTTTTCCTGCTGGATTTGCTGCAGGCTGTGCTGCTTTTGGGTTTTCAGGCATTGCCCAGCGCATGCGTCTGCCAGCAAAAGTCACCTTTAGGATGGCATGAAAGTCAATTTTCCACATGCTCAGAGAAGCACTTGTGTTCCCAGCTCCCCACAATGACTTATATCTGGCAAGAACTTGAAAAATAGTCTCTCTGGCTGATTGTCAAAAATTACATCATATTGGAGTAAACTGCTTTTAAATCAAACATCCATTATTCATGGATATTAACTGCTTTTTTGTTTATTTATTTTTTTAACTGGCTGTTTTGTGTTTGATTTACTCTTTTTTCTTCTTCTCTGATTGTCTGTCTGTCTCCTTCAGCTGCTCCTTTTAAATCTTAGCTCATCTTGAAATTTATGGAGCCAGAACACTTATCTGTGTGCACAAGTATCAGCGTGCTGACCTTGCATTTGTTAACAGTCAGATTGTTTTTGTTGTTGCTGCAGTGTTATGTGCCATATTTACAGTAGGCAATCCAATACATTTGCACAGGGAAACTGTGTCCCTGGGGCTTGTAAACTTTAAAAATATTCTTGTTTTCCACATCACTTTAGATATAAAATCCAAACTTGCAGCAGCGTGTGCCATATGTTGTGTTTAATTTGATGAGTTCCCCCACAAATGCATATTCCTGCTTTTGTAGGTACCCTCTGGATTGGATGGGTTTGACCTGAGCAGAAACCAGATCCCTTTTTGTTTATGGTGGACTTGGAATTTCACAGCCCCTTTTTCATTGGCAATATTTGTGTGTATTCAGGCAATGGTTTTTCCAATTGGCAGAGGGCTGGACAGAAGCAAAGGGGAGAAATATAATCTGAAAATAAATGTAAATTCTGTTCTCAGGCTTGCTGCTTGATCCTCTACCTCTCTGAGCAACTCAGGGTGGTTTTATTTTACTTGAAATGACAGAAACCTCAATCCTGGATGGCTCTTTCTGAAAAAGTGCTTCTGTAATGGATCCTGCTTGTTGTTCAGTGAGGAGAAGGATGTAGGGTTTGAGTGTGGTTTTACAATGTACTTTTTGCTGATATTTATGATCCTCCCTCCAATACTGCACTAAATAAGAACCAAATTCAGAAAATAAGAATAATAAGAACCAACACACAGAGGGATTCACCCAGTTCTGAGACACAGCTCGGTCTCCAGCTGGGAAGGGAAAGGGAAAGGGAAAGGGAAAGGGAAAGGGAAAGGGAAAGGGAAAGGGAAAGGGAAAGGGAAAGGGAAAGGGAAAGGGAAAGGGAAAGGGAAAGCAGCTCTTCCCAGAGCAGGCGTGTGCTGGCTGCCATCCAGGACAGTGGGATGGACACCCCAGCTCTTGTTGAAAGTACCACAGGCTCTTTGATAACAAGTGCTCAGGGATTTGTTGTTTTAATGTTCTGTCCAAAAAAGACATCTCCAACAACACAGCATCCCAAAACACCTGCTGGGGTTTTGGCCACGCATGGAAGAGTTCCATCAGCAGCATTTCCTACAGTTCCTTGGTTTTTCTTGGAAGTGTCTCAAGCAGAGTGCATCGACCACGCTTGACCTCACTTAGCAGCGAGATGTAACAAAGCTCACAGCTCAGCTCTTCTGGCTCCAGAGCCTTTAATTCTTTGGGAATTCATTTCAGGCATCCTTCAAGAGTTCTTGGACAGCATTTAAAGAGAGTTCCCTGTCCCCAGCACTGCAGTTCTGTGCAAAACAGTATCTTTGCCTTTTTTCCTGTGCCTGGGCTGGTGCCTTTGCCGGGTTCCCGGCACGTCCCTCCCCGAGGAGCAGCCACAGGCTGAGCTGTGCCCAAGTCACCCAGCAAAGAGGGGAATTAGTCTAATGCACTGCCTTAACAAAGAGGAGACTATGAGCATGAATAATTAATACCCCCAGTCTGTGGCAGTGGGCTGAAATGAAGTCCCATTTGCTCAGCCTTATTAAAAGAGAGAGAGAGAGAGGGAGAGATGGTAAAGGTCGTTAAGGGACTTGTAACAGGCAAGGGATCGCCTCGGAGATGGATAATGTGTTTGCTAATCTCTGTGGTCTTTAACTAAACAGAATGCTGGAGGTGCTCTGGCTATTCCTGGCTTGTTGAATTATTAAGCATTCAGGGAGATTGCCTGGCTCTTGGCCAACAGCTTGGACTCTTCATTTGGCCAATGTTAATAGGTGACACTTTTTATTTGGGGCGTTGGATCCCAGTGCTGCCTGCACGGGGTCTTTAATGCTTTTCCTCCCTGAGGTCCCAGTGGGGCCAGGGCTGCTCATTAGTGTGTTATCCCAGGGTTCTTCATTTCACACCCAAATGCTCTTGGTTCACTTCCCCCAGTTCGGTACCTATTAGGTCACTGGGCTTGGGTGTCCATTATAGGATTATAAATACCTTTAAAAGGGTAATCTCTTTGCAGTGTGCATTACAGGATTATAAACCTCCCAGAGATCTTATGCTTTATCTGCCCTTTAACACACAGGCCCTTATTTCAAGTCCCTATTGACCAGGTATTTCCATTCTCTCTCCTTGGCCTTTGTAAGGAAAATCCTTCTTGCCTTGGGATATTACAGGAGGGCTCATCAGAGGTGTTCCAGCAACTTCAGAATTGTCATCAGTGTGCTTTTAAATCCCTGTCTCCAGGAAATTATTATTCAGACTTAAGCATTCTGAGTGCTTTTAGCTTCTTTACTTATCACTTGGTCAGGATAAGGGTTTGAAATTCATTTGCAGGTCATGAAACTGCTCAAGATAGGTTGAATTTTGAGATGGGAAAAACTTGGATACTGAAAATCACAGAGACTCTTTCAATGATGGGACTAATTGGTTAGAAGGACATTTGTGCATGATAAAATTTAAAATAAATTTAAATCAATAATAAGATTGATGGTTAAAATAAACAATTTTTTAAAAGAATAGAGATGGGCATGAGGAGGAATTGAAGGGGGTAGAAGAAGAGGATACAAGCTTTTCTTCCATTTTTGTGGGTATGAACCCTTATTTTTTTTACAGATTCTTAGATGCAAACACTTTAAATTGCTGGCCACCCTCAAGTTATGTGAGGAGAAATAAGTTGGTTTTTTTTTCCAGCTGCTGTTACCTGTGAGCTTTGCCATGGGCCTGCAGGCAGAGCAAATATAACATGGAAAACATTGCACGGGAATCTTTCAGTGCAATTTTTCATTCCAGCCTTTCAAGGCCATGGCTGGATGTTCAAGTATGTATCCTATGTTTATAGCAGAGAGGGGAGCTCTGGCCATTTAGATAAATTAATAGTTTATGGATGTTCACTGCAAGTATCAGCCCCAGGGGACTTTTAAGAAAGCAGCTTTTGGCCCTCTCCCCTCTGGAGTTTTAACATCCAGCTGGGGAGGGCCCAACTGGGAGCTGGAATGCATTGCTCCTGACCCTGTCAGTTCTTTCTTAAGCTGAATTCAGCAGTTTCTTGTCTTTGTCTTTTGTTCCAAACTTTCCAAGGAGAAGTTTGGGTTGCCAGGCACAGATATTAATTTCCTTTGCACTGAGAACCCTTCGAGGTGCCTTTGCCAGAACATCATTATCTGTGGGTTTGGTTACTGAGCAGCTGGGAGCTGGGCTGAAGTGAGAACAGGCTGTAAACTGGTTTTTACCTCAAACACTAACTTTGCCATGCAGTTTGTAGCAGCTTTTTCCTTGGGGTGGAAGTTTAAATTAATTTTTATTTAAATTTAACTTTTTGTCCTAAGTTTTCTAACAAAAGTCATCCTTGCTTTGGTTTTTTTGGGTCTTAAGGATGAAAAATGCCATGTTTTTTGAGACAGCTTCCCAAAGAATTAATTGGGAGATTATAAATCTTAGGAACACCTAAGGAAGTTGGATGTGTTGATCCTAATAGGGAGCTGAATTTGCCTGGGAGAATGGCAGGTGGAGGAAACCTGCAAATTCTCTGTCTCTCTTTGCCCTGTGCCTTGAGATCTTTAAAGCTTCACTTTGGTTGCCCAGAGGCCTCCATCACAGAATGATCCTCTCCTGCTCTCTTAATTCACCTTTCAGATCTCTGAAATGGCACAGATAGGAAATCAAAGGCCAGGCAGCATCAGTGCTGCTGTTCTGGCAAATGTTGAAATAATCCATCCAGATAGTGCAATATTTATTGAGCTGCACGTGGCTATAATCAGCAAATTAGAAGTAAAGAGTATTGATGGTGATGTTGACATGGCCATGCTGATGTTGCCATGGAAGCTGTGGGGTTTTTCTGATGTTTTCAATACCATTAACTCTTCTCATGGTCACAAGGTTTCTTTTCATTTCAGCGAGCAATACCATGAAATTGAATCATGTTTATGAAGTTATATAAGGCCAGGTGCAGCACTGAGCTCCACTGGGCTTTGACCAGTGCGTTTTTCTGTTTCTAAAAATATTTGTTCTCCTAAATTGAAAGGCCCAAGCAGACAGATCAGATCTGGCCCCACAGGAAGGACAGCAAACGTGATTAAACTGATGGAGGAGAGGAGTGGGAACGGACGGGGAACAACTCGTGCTTCTCATCCAGGCTCTGCTTGAATCATCTCAGATGCTGCCTGAAATCAGAGTTGTTTTCCTGCCTTTCCCATCTGAGCTGCCACTTCAGATGTGACATTTCTGTGTGTGTGTGTGAGGCCACCCAGGCTCTCAGCAGTGCTCAGCTCTGCCCTGCAGTTCCTGCTGCACTTGACTGGATCTGCCTCTCACTGTCCATCTGTCCAAACCTGCTCAGGGCTGGTGCTGTTTGCTTTTACTGCTCTCTCAAAGACTAAAATTGATGAGGAAACCCTTTGCTTTTCCTGTCAACCCAAAGATGTCACCTGTGTGGTTTTCCTGGCCGTTCTGGGGGTGCATCCCTGCTTGTTGCTGGATCCCACTGGGAAACCTGAATTCCTGATTTCTGAGGGTGTCATTGCCTTTCTTCACAGGAGTAGATCTGTCTCTTGCTTCTGTTTTACACATCAAGAAACAAGTCCTGCAGAACACCTCAGGTGGTCCCAGCTCTGCTTTGTGGGGCAGCACAACCTCGTCGTGGTGCTCCCGCTGAATTGATGTGTTGTTTTATTCCCTCTCTGCCAGATCCTCCTTTACAACCTGGAAACAAACCAGTGTGTGACCAAGGTGGGCAACTCCATGGGTGACTTCTCATGTGTCAACCTCCACAGCAGCCCCCCCAACATGCTGGTGGCAGGCAACAAGGACAGAAGGTGAGTGATCCCCGTCTCCAGCTCCCTGTCCTACATCTGGCCCTGCTGGAATTGCTTTCTCCTCTCGTGTTTCCATGAAGTTGAGGAACAAACTATTAGGTAATAGTTGGATGTGGCTGTCAGTGTGCTTTGTCTGGGAAGCTCCATGGGAAGAGGAGCTTTCTGAGCCATTTGGTGGAGGCAGTTGGTGCACAGCCCAGCGAGACCACTTGGAATCCCTTCCACTTCCCCACCGCCACCCGCAAAATGAGTTTGGCATTTAAAAGCTCACTTTCTGATATTAAAAAAATAACCTAAGGGATGAATCATGGAGGATGAGATGGGCCCTGCTGCCAAATGATGTCAAAAGTGTATTTGGGAACACTGTGATGTCCCTCAGGTGACAGAGGAAAAAAGAGACTTTCATATGAACAGATTCCAGCTTCTATTTAGCTGATTAGCAGCTTTCTCTTTAACTCCTTGGCTTGGGGAGTAGGATTTTCCCAGCTCAGTGTCTGCTGCCAGGAATGGCCTCTCTGGGAACAGGCAGTGCAAAAGGATTAAAGTGCTTAAAAAGACCCTTTGAGTCCAATTTTTAGATTTCCTTTTTTTGGCGAGTCGTTTGTGGGGTCTGATCCAGTGCACCAAAGGAGATGTGGGATGGCCAGGAGCCAGTCTCTAATGGCTCCTGCTTCCTTCCCTCCTCCTTTCCACACTGGGCACCAGGCTGCAGGTGGTGCTCTGCTCTGGTGCTGGGATCAGATTGGAAGGCGGGCACTTCCCTCTGCCAAATCCCAGACCTCTGTCCCGCCAGTGCAGCAGCTTGCAAAAATGATTATTTTGTCAAACAGCTTTTTTTTTTTTCCTTCCTGGAGAATAGGGAGTGTGAGCAAGCCTCACACTTTCTCAGCAAGGAGGATAAAGGAAATAGCTGAAGTTTGACAAGTGGAATTGAATCCCTGGGAGGTTTTTTCCCTCTAAAAGCAGATAATTGATTTTCCAAAGCACCCCAGTAAAGTTGCCTCCAGTTTTGATCTCCTGCAAGTCGACAGGAGAGGAGCTGGAGTTGGTATCCCTCCCCTTTATAGCAGAGTGGGTCTGTGTCCTTCCCCTCCAGAAAGCTTTAGATGTTTCCAGCTTTAGCACTGGCTGAGTTCAGGGGGTTGGATGTCACTAGAACAGCAAGGAGTTAGGGATGAACAGTTGGGAAGATGAGTTTGGCATCCAGGGAACAGGAGCAGAGCATCTCAGAAGTCACATCCTCCTGTGGTACTGCAGGAAGGTGCTGGGCATCCACAGGAATGAGACTGGAATCTCCATGGCCACATTATGGAGTGAGTTTATGAAGCAGGGACCTTGCCATGGGAGCTCAGGCTGCTGCTGGCCGGAGGGAGCAGTTACTGCTTGAATTAAATACAGCCATTTCCCAATTTCACCTGAATCTGCCCTTCTTTTACTCAAAACCATGATTTTGAAAATTAATACTCACAAAATGGTTTTGGTAGGACCTGTAAAATCTCTCTTTCCATCTGAACTTGCTGCTGAAGCAGGGATTGATTTGATTCCTGAGCTGTGCTTTGCTCTGGCAAGACGCCTCCTCTCCTAGCAGGGAGCGTGTGCTGATCCTGCTTCGCCTTGCTGGGAGCTGGGCTGGAGAGGAGCCTTGGGAAAGCAAACATATGGCAAACCCACAAAGGTGTGCATCCAAACGTGTCCCAGGCTCTCCTGAAGGCCAGGAGCTCATCCCAAGGCAGTGTGACAGGAGGGGCCAGGCCTGGCCTCCAGAACACCTCCCTGGAGCTGGGCTGAGTCCGGAGCGCTCCCGCTGAGCCCAGCTGTCCGGGCAGGACGTGCTGGGCCAGCTCTGCCTTACAGCAGCACGTGGCATTGGCAAAACATCCTTCCTTTTCTTCCTTAGGGCACATCTGAGCAGCCAAGTGTGCCTCTGGCTCTCCCAGGGGTGGGCCAGCATGGGAGAGGCATTTTCACCTGCCTGAAAGCTGGGTGCTTCCTCACGGGATGAGCAGGGCTCGCTCAGATCCCAGCTGTGCTTTCCAAACAGCAGCAGCTTTGCTTGCTGGGAGAACACACACAGGAGAATGGGGAGAGCTCCAGGAGTGAGCCCTTCCAAACACCCCATCCTGTCCCAGGCTGGAGCCAGAGCTGCTCTCTGCTGGAGCTGGGCACTGAGGAATCCTTGCCCCTCATGCTGTGGCTGTCGCACACAGAGCGTTCTCGGCGCGTTCTCCTCCTTGTCAGATGGATGCTGCTCTGCTGGAGCTCTGGCCTGCTCTGCTGCCTTGTCTCTCAGTCCCTGAAATGTGTTATTTGTGAAATCAGATGATGCAATCTCTGCTGGAGAAGGGGAGAGGAAGGACTTGCAGCACCATTAGGATCATAGCAGGGGTATGGAACGAAGTACAGTTAATGTGTTGGAACAAGTGTGTTTTGGCTTTTTCTGGGATTAATGTGTACCTGATGGGTTTGTTCCTGATGGCCATCAGCTGGGAGGAACTTGCTCTGGCTTCTTCTCAAACCTGAGATCAGTGTTTCCCTTTTCCTTCTGTTTTCATTTGCTGCATTTTTTGTTTATTCATGTACTTTGCTTTATCTCTTAATTTTGATAAATAAGGATCAAATCCCACACTCCTTTGTCATATGAGATGGGTTTAAAACTTAACACCATTACTTCTAGCTGGTATTGTGGCCTTGTGGCAATCCTAAGGTCTTTGTCTGTAGTTCTGCTTCTGACTGAGTCTTCAATTTCTTTCTCTTCAAAATGCTTTGTCTGGGTGGTCAGTAATGTCCAAAAACCAAATGTACCTAAAAATTGGCCACAGTCAGTTGCATTTTTGAAGTAAAGCAGATCCTGGTTGCTGGGTGCTTGCTGTGAATATTGGTGACTAATTCAAGGGTATGAACCCTGTAATTCCCTGTCTTTTCTGAATTGCCACACATAAAATCTCCTCTGGAATCTTTGCAACAATAATCCTTTCCTTGATCCTGATAATGATATCACCCCTGGTCCTTAGTGGATGTGGGCATGTACCAGGGTGGGATGGGTTAGCAGTGTGTCCAAAATGGGTGTGTCATGCCTCATGGCATTGCTGATGATTTGGGAGACACAGAGAGAGGAGCTTTCTCCAAATTTCACTTTTATTTTATATCATAACTCATAGAATCATGGAATTGTTGGGGAGCGACCTCAAAGCCCATCCAGTGTCACCCCTGCCATGCAGGAACACCTTCCACTGTCCCAGGCTGCTCCCAGCCCCAATGTCCAGCCTGGCCCTGGGCACTGCCAGGGATCCAGGGGCAGCCCCAGCTGCTCTGGGCACCCTGTGCCAGGGCCTGCCCACCCTGCCAGGGAACAATTCCTCATTCCCAATCTCCCATCCAGCCCTGCCTCTGGCAGTGGAAGCCATTCCCTGTGTCCTGTCCCTCCATCCCTTGTCCCCAGTCCCTCTCCAGCTCTCCTGGAGCCCCTTCAGGCCCTGCAAGGGGCTCTGAGCTCTCCCTGGAGCCTTCTCCTCTCCAGGTGAGCACCCCCAGCTCTCCCAGCCTGGCTCCAGCCCTTGGAGCATCTCTGGTGCCTCCTCTGGACTCTCTCCAGCAGCTCCAGGTCCCTCCTGTGCTGAGACCCCAGAGCCCTCTTTAGGTCCTAAAACCTGCAGAAACTCAGAGAGGTCCTGTGTGGTGGGAGAAATCTGCCTGAAAATGATCTTTGATCACAGAAGTCAGAGTGAAAATTCAGTGGTGAGGAGGATGTGCCTCACTGGTTTTCCAGCTGTGGAGCAGCAGTGGCACTGCTGCTGTCCCAGATGTGTTTCCATAACCCCAAATCCTTGTGCTGTCAGAACCTTTCACTGTTGGGACAGTCACAACCCAGAGAAGGACACCATGCATTTCAGAAGGCTTCTCTCTGCTTATTCCAACACCATGCTGTCTGTTAGACCTTCTCAGAAAGTTTATATTTATTAATTGGCCACAACAAATCCACACAGTGCTCACTGGCACAGAGTGGTCTCCACTGCTGTTTTCAGCCACCTCCAACTCCATGTCCCCTCGTTTATCTTTTCTTCTTTTCAGTTTCCATGTCAACAACCTTGATAGAATTCCTTTAAGGGACTCTTGGCACCTCTTCTCCAGGTGACTCTCCCTGGCAGCTGTCAGCCCCTTCCAGGAGAACCCACGGGCTCTGCATGTCCAGAGTTCTCTCTCTGAGTCAAGACCTAAGATAGTGAAAAATAGATATATTTTAACTAAGAGCTTAAATGAATTTCTAAGTTAGAAATGTAGTTAGCAAAGATCATATGGAGCTTAACAAGGAAATTAATTAATTGAATAACTGAAACAAGGTTGGGACTAACAGGTGATACATGGAGTATTGTAAGAGTGCAGAAAGCAGAGATACCACTGGCTTCTGAGATTGAGAGGAGGTTTGGACTGTGACCAGCAGGCCAAGGAGCTCTGCCAGCTTGACACAGGTGAAGAGTTTAGCATGAGGAAGAGGTTTTACTTCCTCTCCAGGAGTCCACTGACCCAATTAAAGAGGACAATTGCACAGCCATAATGGACACTCAGCTAATTATAATAAGAGGTGAGTGTGGATGTGACAGCCTGGTCAGAGAGAAGCTGGATGAGCTTTCCCAGAATCAGCCTGAGAAGCTTTAGGGAGCTGGAGATGAAAAATGATAGCCAAATATTAAAACAACCTGCAGGTGGTGTTTTTCTAATAATCAGTTTTTCTGTTTTACTCATAAGATTGTTTGCAAATGGGTGTCTTGTTAATTAGCCAGTCATGTGAAATGTATTGATTAAATGACCAATCAGGTCCCCCTGGAGCAAACTAAGTTATAAAAGGAGAGAGGATGAAATAAAGGAGGCTTTTTGCCACTTTGCCATCTGATCCTACTGCAGTCATCTCTGACTCAGTGCTGACAGGCAAGAGCTGATGTTTATGTAGAAACCATCCTGGGAACCATCTGAATAGGTAAAACCTTTTTGGATAAATAGAGAGCAAGAGTTTGAGACTCTTTGCACATGGCTTTGGGAGGTAACTCCCCGTGTGTCCAGCACTGTAATAAATATTCCCAGAATTCACAGAATGACCAGGTTGGAAGAGACCTCCAAGATCATCCAGTCCAACCCAGCCCCAACACCTCACCTAAACCCTGGCCCCCAGAGCCACATCCAGGCTTTGTTAAACACCCCCAGGGATGGGGATTCCACCACATCCCTGGGCAGCCATTCCAGAACTTTATCACTCTTTCCATTAAAAACTTTTTCCTAGTATCCAACCTGTATTTCCCTCGGTGCAGCTCGAGGCTGTGTCCTCTGGTTCTGTCAGTTCCTGGAGAAAGAGCCCAGCCCCAGATGAGCACAGCCACCTTTCAGGGAGTCAGAGAGAATGATGAGGGCACCCCTGAGTCTCCTTTTCTGCAGGCTGAGCATCCCCAGCTCCCTCAGGGCTTCCTCTCAGGGTTTGTGTTCCCAGCCCCTCTCCAGCCTCGTTGCCTCCTCTGGTGCTTGAGCATCTCAACCCTTCCCAACCTGAGTGGCCAGAACTGGACACAGCACTCAGGGTGTGCCCTCACCAGTGCCAAATACAGGGGCAGAATGACCTCCCTGCTCCTGCTGGCCACACCATTCCTGGCACAGGCCAGGAGCCATTGGCCTTTTTGGCCACCAGGGCACACTGCTGGCTCGTGTCCAGCTGGCTGTCACCAGCACCCCCAGGTCCCTTTGTGCCTGGGCACTGTCCAGCCACACTGTCCCCAGCTCCTGGCATTGCAGGGGGTTATTGTGGCCAAAGTGCAGGACTGGGTGCTTGCACTTGTTAAACTTCACCTTACCAACCATTCCAGGTCTCCCTGCAGAGCCCTCCTACCTTCCAACAGATGGACACACGCTCCCAGCTCAGTGTCATCTGCAGATTTACTAATGAAAGACTCGATCCCCTCCTCCATGTGGTCAGCAAAAATACTGAACAGAGCTGGCCCCAGCACAGAGCCCTGAGGGACACCACTGTCACCATGACATTTTATTTTCTGAAAAGTCCTCTTTGCCCAGGATTTTCTCCTGGGACTAGGAGAATCCTCAGAGAGGAATGAAAACAATAATTATCTGATTGCTGCTCTTGTGTTTGGCTGCTTTGGAATGTGGCTTGGACACTGTTTACCAACAGCTGAATGTTTGACTGGTTCCATGTGAATTGTTTTTCCTTAATGGCCAATCCCACGGTCATTTGTGCCTCGTTTGTGCCTGTCCCCAGGGTGAGGGTGTTCGACCTGCGGCAGGGCCAGGCCGTGTGCTGCGTGCAGGGGCACCAGCTGGGCGTGTGTGCCGTGCAGATGGACGAGTGGAAGGTGGTCAGCGGAGGGGAGGAGGGGCTGCTCTGCGTCTGGGACCAGCGCATGGCCACCAAGCTCTGGGAGATGCACGCCAGGTGAGCGGGGCTGGGAGGAGGTGTGGCACTGAGAGAGTTCTGGGGGAGTTCTGTGGGGTTTGGGGATGGGTTGTCTCCTCCCTGTAGGTGCCTTGTGAAGGCTGGCCTAGAGCAGAGACCAGACAGAGCTAAATAGGGATTTATTCAAAGGGTCTCCTCCATGGATCCACCTTGGGCAGCACCAGAGCCCAGCCAGGGCTGCACCCAAGATGGACCAAAATGGTCACAAAATCCCTGACTGCCCACAGGGTCTCTCCCTGGGATCAGTTCTGCTCCATTTGCATTTTGGAGTTCATTGTCCCATCCCAGCTTTACCCCATGCAGTCCCATCCTTCTTGTTTTTCTCTCTCCAGCCCACAGGGTTTGTGCTCCTGGGCTGAGATTTGGATCATTTGTCCTTGGTGCCCAGCTGCAAAAGGAGTTGTTTTGTCTCCCTGCTCTGTGCAGAGAGCTCAGCATCCCCTAACATGAAAACTCAGAACTACACACCAAATCTGCACAGAGTCTGAAAAATATAAAAGCTAAAACCTGAGGCATCACTGTGATGCCCTTTTTACTCATTAGCTGAGTGTTGCAGTTGGTGTTGGGGAGCAGGGAGGTTGTTCTCCCTGGTTTTTCCATGAAGTTCCATCAGTGACTTCTCCCTGCCCCATCCCCAACCTCTATTTAGTTGTGGAACCTTGGGTTTGACATGCTGGACTGGCTGTTTGGAGAGGAGCTGGTTCTGGCTGTCCCCATCCAGTGCATCCATCACAACCCCTGTGCTTCTCTTCACCTCATCCACACATTCCCTTAATGGTCAGGATCAAAGCATTTAAACTCATTTAAATATTGAAATATCAGTTTGTACTGAGCACAGTACTGAAAGTACAAGCAGAGATCAGCATCCTGGAGCTGACACTTTGTACAGCTAAGTGAAATTTCCTGATCAAAGCACAATTCCCAGGCTTTGTTTGGATAAAGCCTCAAGGGTTTAGCTGAGTGATATCCATAAAATGAACAGATAAATCCTGATTTCGTTTTTTTCTTTATTAGTTTTAATGCATCTTCCCCAAAGAGGAGCTAGATGAGGTATTTACAGCCAGGGAAGTTCAAGCTGGAGATGTCATTGATTAATAGCAGGTATCACTTTGTGTGTTGACCCTGGGGATGATAAAGCCTGTTGTGATGTGGCTGATGCATTAAGGACAATATTCCATTGATTGTCTCCTTGGCATGTTCATTAGTGCTGCTCCAGGAGCAGGGCAGGGCTGAGCTCAGGGATGTGCTCCTAGTGAAACCATTAGATTAAACAGGTAGAAAACAGTGTTTAATCTATAGAGCAATCAGAAGGGATCACTTCAATTAAAAGGCTTGCCTAGATAAGGTGTGTGCTGTTATCCCTGCCTGTGGCCCCCTGCCAGGAATGGAAAACAGGAGCAGGAGCTGAGGGAGGTGACAGGAGACACATTTGGGGTGTGGAGATGAGCCATGCTCAGCTGAGGAGAACAGTGGCTCCTGCTTGAACACAAAGTGGGTTTGGGCTCAGTATTCACCAGGGAGGGAAAGGAGTGAGGACCTGACCTGAGTGTCCAGAGCAGGGACATGGGCATGGGGAAGGGTCTGGAGGAGCAGCTGAGGGCGCTGGGATTGTTCAGCTGGAGCAGAGGAGCCTGAGCTCAGAGCTCACCAGGGGCTGCAGCTCCTCCCGAGGGACAGGGACAGCTCCATCTCTGCTCTGGGACAGGGACAGGGACAGGGACAGCTCCATCTCTGGGACAGGGACAGCTCCATCTCTGCTCTGGGACAGGGACAGCTCCCAGGGCACGGCTGGAGCTGGGTCAGGGCAGCTCAGGCTGAGCTCAGGGCAAGGTTCTTCCCCCAGAGGGTGCCGGCACTGCCCAGGCTGCCCAGGGAATGGGCACGGCCCCGAGGCTGCCAGAGCTCCAGGAGCCTTTGGCCAGCGCTGCCAGGGATGCCCAGGGTGGGATTGGTGAGGGTCTGGGCAGGGACAGGGGCTGGATCAATGATCCCTGGGGGTCCCTCCCCACTCCATGGCTCTCAGATTGTGCCTTACCGTGCATTTCTAAACCAGCTCAGTGCAGGGTGTGAGGGGTGTCCTTCCCCTTTTTTTGGGAGGCATCCTGCCCTTCCCGGGACTGCTGCAGTCCTTAGGGCGACCGGCCCAGCCCACATCCATCCCTCCATCCCTCCCTCCCTGCCGCTGCTCTGCTTTCCAGCAGCATTTCCTGGCCTCCTCGTGTGTTCTGGGCAGAGCCCACTAGATGGGGATAGAAGATGTGGGATGTGCTCCAGGCTGGAGGAGCCGGGATGCAGGTTCCCCGGCGCTGATTTCAGTCCCTGGGTTCGTTCCAAAGCCGGTCCTTGCCCAGCACTCGGATTTTGGGGGCCCGGCGCGGGTGGCCGCTCACGCCGTGCCCTGGTTGTGTTGCAGACATCCCGTGCGCCACGTGTGGTTCGATTCTCACAGCCTGATCACTGCCAACATCCCCGAGGAGAAGAACCCCCGAGGCTCCAGCATCACCGAGGACGACCCCAGCCTGCACCGAAAGTGAGAAACCAGCCCTCAGCAATGTGCTTTCTTCTTAAATAGCACCCTGAGCACCTGAGTCATCACCCAGAGCGCTTACAGAGGGGGTATAGCAGCAAAAAAATAAAATTAAAACAAGTTTAAGGGTAAGGTTTATAAAACAAGCAATGAATTGGCTCTTGATTTGCTTGAGCACAAAAAAAAAAGCTTTTTTTTTTCCTCAGCAGGGGAACATAAAGTCCACTGAAGCCAGGCAGGGAATGCTGCCCTCTCCATGCTCGAAGTATTAGTAATGCTGTCTCCTCCTAAAGGAAAACTACTGGCATTTAAGCTGCAGGTTTTGGTATTTGCATCTCAAATGGCTGTTAGTGCTAATTGAACTATCAAATACCAATGTATTTATCTTCCCCCGTGCTGGAGGGCCCGGAGATGTTTCAGCAGATGACAGTCACGTCTCTGCAGGGCTGGGGGAATGATTCACCAGCCCGGGAGGGTTCCTGGGGGGAGGCAGGAGGGAGCTTTCCCTGTTCAGAGGGCTCAGCACAGAGGATGGGGGTTTTATCCAGCTCCTGCAGCATCTCCTCTTTCCATTCACATGGTTTTTATAGTGCTTCCTGAGATCTGTGTGCTCTCCCACTGAGGTGAGATTCCTGCTTGTTTTGCACACAGGTACCGAGGGGTGATTTATTCCTACGATTTCTCCGTGGACCAGCTGGCCGTGGACAGCGTCCTCCCCATCTGCCGCTCCTCCTACGACGAGGTGTCCGGTTACAGCTACAACATCGGCCTGGCCGTGCCCTACGACAGCATCTAGAGCCCTCCCCGGCTCTGGGCCAGCCAGGGCACGGCTAAATCCCCGTGGGACAAGCACCCAAGAGCTGGGCTGGGCTGCAGAAAGCCCTGGGATGTGAAGCCAAGCAGGGCAGGGCTGCCCTGGAGCGCCCTGCTGCAGTGTGTCACTCTGGACATGGCCAGAGGTCCAGCCTGGGGGAGTGCAGAGGCTCAGGAGGGAAAGGGAGCACTGCAGGGTGAGCACTGAAGGGATGGGAGCTCTCTGAGGAGTTCTTGCCTACCCCAAGAAGGAAAAAAATCACCAAGGACTTGGAAAAAGCGTGTGCTGAGCCACGTGTTTGAAATGTCTGTCCTGGTATTGAGCTGCTGGTTCTTGTTTTCCTTGGAGTGCATTGGGATGTGCCTGGGAACACCAGGCACAAAAGGTTACAGTGGCTGGGAGAGAGACTGGGATGGAGAGAGGGAGGGGAAGGTTCCCTAGGCCAGGCTGGATGCTTGGGAACTCAGCAGGGCACACACACACATCAAAGTTATTTTAGAAGAAATTATTTTTTTAATTCTTTAAAATCCTGGAGCAGATGTTTGTTAATTGTATGTGTACATCTGTCTGTGGGGCTTTTTTCCTGAGCCTTTTAGGGAGAGCTGACCCCTGTTCACTGGGACAGAGGGCTGGCTCAGCTTGTCAGGTGTGTTCTTGGCTGGATCATGTCCTTTCACAGCCCCTGGAGGGTTTTCAGTGCTCTCCTTGCTCCCAAGCTGGGAAGTGATGATGGAACAGAGGGATGAGGTGGCCCCAGTGCCCTCCCTGGGTGTTGAGCCCCAAAGCTGTGGGGAAGCAGCAGCTGAGGGGCAGGAGGTGCTGTTCAGGTGGAAATGAGGAGTGAGGCTCTACCTTGAGCCCAGGTAGCACTGACAGACAGGTAAAACCAGTTTGGGGAACGAGAGCTCCAGTCCTGCATGGATCTTTTTACTGATTTGAAATGATTTGATTGTGATCTGCCCTTGTAAACTTGCTGATGCAAACCAAAGCTGTGTCCGTTCTGTTTAAATTGAGATTAAGTTTTAACTTACACCTTTTTTCTTGGGTTAATGGAATCAGTGTGAAGTGAGGGAGGGGTGGAGGAATGTGCCCAGACCTGCAGGAGAGGGGCTGGGCAGGCACTGAGCCCTGGGCAGGCACTGAGCCCTGCAGACAGCTGGATTTCACTGCTTTTCCTCCTTTGGCTTGGGGTCAAAATGTCACAGTTTAGGTTTTAAGTTACCTTTTTCCATGTGATGGATACACAAAAAGTGCAAGGGGCAAAGCCGTTCTGTCTGACCAATAAATTTAATCTTTCATAAAGCTTTGCTCTTTTATTTTTTATTTCTTTACCCTTCTGGGAAGCCAGCTCCCTCCCTCCATTCCTGGAAGAGCAGGACGTGTCATGGATGCACACTTTGGATGGGACTTCAGCTGAAACCTGACAAGTAAATCCCGGTTTCTGTAGCACGGATGACTTTGGGGGTTGCTCCAGCCAGCTCATTGTTCTCCCTTCCCCTTATCTCTGCTCGTTATCAGGGATCAGCTCTGCTCTCCTCCCTCTGGCTGCTGCGAGGAGCCGCTCAGTTTGTGCCGTGCCCTTTTCCCGGAGCGCTGCCCCGCGTTCTGCTGCTCCCTCTCCTCCTGCCCCGCCCGTGCCAGGCTGTCCCGTGCCAGGTTATCCCGTGCCAGGCTGTCCCGTGCCAGGGATATCCTGTCCTGGGATGGCTCTGCAGCACCTGCCCGGGCTGCTGTTCCCTTGCTGAGCAGCTCCACGGGCACATCACAGCTCCCCCGGGTGCTCCTTTGGGCTTTCCCTGTTAATTAATGCCGTTAATTGAGGAAGGTTGCCCCACAGCAGGGGGGTGTGTTTGACTCATGTGGGTGAGGACACCCAGGCTGTTGGAGAGGTCCCCGAGGGGAAGGGATGGGCTCAGGCTGACCTAGAGCTGGGCAGAGCTGCAGGATAAAGCAGGGATTTATTAAAAAACCTCCATGGATGCATCTGGGGCAGCAGCAGAGCCCAGCCAGGGCTGCACCCAAGGTAAACCAAAATGGCCCCAAAATGCACAGCCGGGCACGGGGTCTCTCCCTGGGATCAGTTCTGCTCCATTTGCACCTTGCAGTTCATTTTTCCAGTTATATCTTTAGCTTATGAAATCCCATCCTTGTTTTTCTCTCTCCAGCCCAAGTTGTTTCTGCTCTTGGCCTGAGATTTGGCTCATTTGTCCTTGGTGCCCAGCTGGAGCAGGAATATTCTGTCTCCCTGTTCTGTGCACAGAGCTCAGCATCCCCTCACATGAAACCCAGACCCACCCACTAAAGCAGCTCAGAATCTGAAAAATAGAAAAGCCAAAACCTGAGGCATCAAGGGGGTCACTCTGGGGTCACTCTGGGGTCACTCTGGAGTCAGTCAGTCCCCATTTCCAGTTCTGGGGTCACTCAGTTCCCTCTCTGGCTCTGGGGTCACTCTGGGGTCTCTCATTTCTGGGGTCACTCAGCTCTGGGGTCACTCATTCCCATTTCCAGCTCTGGGGTCTCTCAGTCCCCCCCTCCATCCCCAGCAGCTCCTCTCTCTGATGCTGCCCAGCCTTTCCCATCCTCCCTGGAGTTTCCCAGTGTGCTCTAAGGCAGCTCCAATTTTCGGGTTCCCGCCCTGGAAGAGCTCTCTGTGTGCCACATCCTGGCCCCACAACAGAACCATTTTCCTTTATGGATGCTCTGGTGCTTTGCAGGATTTTGCCCTTGCCAGCTTTCCCGGGGCTCTGCCAGCTTTCCCTGTGATTTTCAGGAGGATTATCCATCCCTGCTTCGCTGGGCTTGG
The DNA here is from genome assembly GCF_963513975.1 of Fringilla coelebs. Lineage (NCBI taxonomy): Eukaryota > Metazoa > Chordata > Aves > Passeriformes > Fringillidae > Fringilla > Fringilla coelebs. Next base: position 3,373,585 of record NC_140043.1, on the reverse strand, counting down.
CTGGGTGGAACACGATGCTCCATCCCTGCTCCTCCCTCCCTCCCCCTGCCCAGCCCGGCTCCCTCCTGCTCTCCCCTCTCCCATTTCCCACCGGGAATTCCCAACACAAGCGAAGGTGTGAAAAAAGCACATTTTATGATTGGCTTTTAGCAAATATTAAAATGAATATTACATGTGCTATGTTAGAAAGTTATGCTGGATTCATCTTCTTAAGTAGTGTGTTAAATATAGTTTAGGTTATAACATAATGTTAAAATAGAAACTATATATGTGAGATATTTTTTTAAGAGTGGAATGAGGTACTTGCACTTGAGATAGCAGCCACAGGACACCTCAGCCTTTCAGAGAAAGAGAATTTATTGCTCTTTTATCGAGCTCTTCCCACCTTGTTCAGGCCTGAACAGCCTCAGGATTCAGAGGAAGGAGCTGACACTGCCCAGACAGAATCCTGTGTGTGAATGGAGTTTATGGATCATGTGTGAGGTGTATGAATGTGCAGCAGGCTGTTGCTTTTAGGGGTTAATCCTCTGTTAACGTGGGGCCTTTTTCGGGCTTATTTTGCCCAGAAAGAGGAACCTGAACTGTCTGCAACTCTTTGTTTTTATTGTCTCCTGTTGTCCTAAATCCTAACTGCCCAAATTTTTATTACTCTAATTACATTGCTATTTTTATAACCATTTGATTACTATTAAACTTGTAAAATTTTAGAAACAAGTGATTGCTGTGTGTCACAAATGGAAAACGCTGCAGTCCCGTCTGTTGGGTCCTGCCTCTATCTCCCAGCCTCCCTCGCTTTCCTCGCCGCTTGGAATATCGGGGGCAGCTAATTAACCCCGGGGAGTTACAGCTAATCAACCCGGGGGAGTTATAGCTAATTAACCCAGGGGATAAGAACCATCCTCTCATCCATCCTCTTCACTCCTGCTGGCCTCCAGCTCCCCGCCTTGCCGGGCTCCTCTGGGATGATTCCTCCGAGGCACAGGGACAGAGGGAGGGACACAGGGACACAGGGGTGACACAGGGAGGGACAGAGGGGTGACACAGGGCCGGGTGGCTCTGCACCCATCGCTGCCAGCCCCTCACCTGCCGGCTGTGCCGGCCCCTGTCACCAGGGAAAGCTGATTTTTTTTTTTTTTTATTTTTAATAAAACAAATAAATTTTCTCTGCTTTTCTAAAAATAGCCATTGCCCTTTTTTCCCTGCCTCCCTCCCTCCCCAGCTCAGGCTGCCTTAGCGACAGAAACCCGCCTGGAGCCATCCAGTCATTAATGGCAGTAAACAACCCCCGGCTCCCGTGCCTTGTTCCAGCGGGAACATGAGGGGGCAGAAGCCACCTGGTTGCCAGGAGCCCACGTCCCCGCGTCCCTGCCGCCCGCCGGGGGGGCTGGTGTGGGATTAAACTGGGAATGTTCCTTGTGTCGCCGCCAGCACCTTCCCTGCAGGGCGCAGAGGGGGACGTGGCTGTCCTGAGGGTGCTGCTGTCACCCCCGGCATCCCCAGCCCTGCCTCCCCCGGCCTGGGATCAGCCCTGGCAGCTCCCTCCCCACAGCAGCACCGGGCAGAGGCTGAATCCCGGATTTCTGGGGCAGCCAGGATTTGTGGAGGGTTTCTGCTCCGGGAAACGCTCCAGCAGGGAGCCATGGATGGACGGAGTGTTTCTCAGCGAGGACTAAAAAGAGAAATATCTTTTATTACAGATAAAAGCCTCTGATTTGAGATTCCAGACTCCGTTTCTGGAGGGCAGCCCCAGCGTGGAGCAGGCACACAGGCGGGGCAGAGCCGGGCGCCGGGACACGGAGCTGCTGCTGGGCGCTCTTCCTCCTCCTCCTCCTCCTCCTCCTCCTCCTTCTCCTCCTCCTCCTCCTGCTGCCCCTCTCAGTAGCAGTGAGCGATGGTGTCCACGTTGAGGAAGCGGACGTGCATCTTGGTCTCGATGTCGATGCCCTGCCACATCTGCCAGGGGCCGGGGCTGAGGGGGCCAGGGCTGCCCCCGGTCCCTGCCGTGCCCATCCCGGTCCCGGCCGTGCTCATCCCGGTCCCTGCCGTGCCCATCCCGGTCCCGGCCGTGCTCATCCCGGTCCCTGGTCCCTCCCCAGCCCCTCCTCCCGGGGACACGGGCGTGTCACCGACCTTAAGGAAGTCCTCGAAGGTGATGCCCTCGTACACCTGGTCCGGGCCCTGCCGCGGTGAGAGGAAACATCGCAGCTGCCCCTGGGTGATGGGGAGGGGTGGTCCGGGGATGTCCCCTGGGGCTGAGGGACACATCTCCCAGGGGTTCCTGCCCTGTACCCCACGGCCAGCCCCAGAGTGGTTCCCAAACCCCCACAGCTGCCAGGAGCAGCCCTTCCCACGGGCAGTGAGGATTTATGGGGGGGGTTTATGGGATGCTGTTTGCTGATCCCTTTCTCATGAGAAAACATCACCCCGGGAGCTGCTGCCTGCAGAAAACACCTCCAGCCGAAGCTGCTGTGGCACAGGGAGGGGCCCTGGGGAGCAGGGACACGGCCCAGCCCCGTCTGGGTGCCAGCTGAGCCCCTCAGAGCAGGAGCAGGCTCCCAGCAGAGGCTCCCACCATTTGTCCCACGCAGATGCTGGCCGCCTCCATCATGGCCCCGTCGGCGATGGACCGAGCCGACTCCTTCTCCAGGTGGGGGTTCCCCGACAGCAGCTCCTCCACCACCTGCAGGGCAGAGGCTCAGCTGGGCCTGGGCACGGGGGGATGGGGATGGGAGTGGGGCTGGGGGCTCCCAACTTCCCCAACTTTACATTTCTGTACTCCTGCAGCGTGATCTTCCCGTCGTGGTCCGAGTCGTACATGTGGAACAGGACTGGGGGGACAGGAGGGGACAGGAGGGGACAGGAGGGGACAGCAGGGTCAGGGCAGCCCCTCCCCAGCAGCCCCGAGCCCGGGCTGGCTCTGGGGCAGCCTCACATTTCAGCTTCTCCTTGCGGAAGCGGTCGAGCTGCTCCTCGTCCATGTTCATCTCGATGGGTCTGAAGTAGGACATGATGGTCAGGAAGTCCTCGAAGTTGATCTCCTCCGCCAGCCCGTCCGACTCCTGCCGCAGGTTCCTGGCGTTGCAGTGTGGTTTTATACTTTGGAATACTTTGTAATAGTTTTGGTTTTGTATCTCAAATGTTTTATCCCAGATTGTGTCCCCTCCCTCTGCCTGTGCGATCCCTCTCCTTTGCTGAGATCATCCCCAAATCCCCACCCTGGCTCTCTGTCAGTCACTCAGCATCCCATCCCCTCCATCTAGAACTTTCTGTCCAGGACATCGAGTGCTCAGCCAGAGCCCAGGGGTCAGCCCCCCCAAGTGTTCTCCCATACCCTGTCCTGAATGTCCATTATTCCCAGCGCCCATCCCTTAGGGTCACTAATTGGTCAGTAAATGTTATCTGCTCTGGGTTTCCACCTCCCTTGAAATGTAACCTTGGCACCTCTCCCGCGGCTCTCAGCAGGAGCTCCTGAAGTGTGGGGGCTCCCCAGAGCTCCTGAAATAAACCTTGGATTAACCCCTGCTAGGAGCCCACCCCTTCATCTCCCACCGGTGTCTCTGGTGTCTCTCCTGCTGCCAAGGCGACCAGCCCGGCTGCCCTCGGGGCACCAGGGAGCATCTCCCGGTTCTCCGCCTGCCCGGGGCTCCTGAGAGGCTCCCGGAGAGACAGAGACCACGGGGAACCCCGGCCCCCAGTGAAGCCCCAGGGCTGGTTTGGCCCCAGATTCAGCTGAAATGTCTCCATTGTCCCCAAATGTCTCATTCTCCATTGTCCCCAAATGTCTCATTCCCCACCCGGATCCGCCCCAGCCTTTAGGGAAGGTCCCTGCCCAGCCCCCGCCCGTTTCCAGAGGGTGAATCCTCCCTCCCTCCCGGGGTGCGGGGCGTTCTCACCGCTTGTCAAAAAAGGCGTGGACGATCTTGCCGCGGATGGGGTTGAACTCCAGGTCGGGGATGCTGTCAAAGTTCTCCTTGCTGCAAAAGGCACGGAGAGCTCGGGGCGTGAGGGAGGAGGGGAGGAGGGAGAAGCCCGAGAGCCCCCGGGAGACCCAACCCCTCCTTCCCGAGCAGTCGTGGAAAAATAAAGGGATTTTGATTTCAAAGCCTTTTTCATCCTGTTCAGACTGAGACCGAGTCCGTGCTCAGGGATTTTGTCCCACTGGGATTGGGGAAGCTCTTGGGATGACCCCGGGGCTCTGTGCGTGGCTCCACCTGCCACGGATTTGGGAGTTTTCCCAGGAAAAAGGCCTCAGGGAGGGCTCACCAAGGAGATCCTGCTGTCCACCCTCCCCTCACCTTCGTGCTGAGCCCGTGCTGAGCTTTGATCTCTGGGATTTATAAAACAAACGAGCCAAGAAATAACCCTGGGGAGCAGGGGGAGCTCGGAGCTCTCCCAATTCCCTGTGCAGCCACTCAGGAGAGAGGCAGGAGCACCTGCAACCCCCTTGCCCTCCCCAGAGCTGATTTTAAAGCTGGGGGGTGATGAGATGCTTGTCAGGAGTGCCCCTGCTCCCAGGCCAGTGGGTTACTGTGTGCTTTTCCTTGGAATATTCACAGGGCCACGCTGCAGGAGCTGGCTCAGGGATGGCTCAGGGAAGGACTCAGAATCCCAGCCCGGGACAGGCACCCAGGGATAGCCCAGGGAAGGGGGAAACGCTGGGAGTGGCCCTGGCAGTGGGGCTGGGATTGCCACGGGATGGGAATTGCAGTGGGGCTGGGATTGCAGTGGGGCTGGAATTGTAATGGGGCTGGGATTGAAGTGGGGCTGGGATTGCAGTGGGATGGGAATTGCAGTGGGGCTCTAATTGCCCTGGGGCTGGAATTGCCATGGGGCTGGGATTTAAATGGGGCTGGAATTACCATGAGATGGGAATTGCAGCAGGGCTGGGATTGCAGCAGGGCTGGGATTGCCATGGAATGGGAATTGTAATGGGGCTGGGATTGCCCAGGGGCTGGGATTTAAGTGGGGCTGGGATTTAGGTGGGGCTGGGATTGCCCCTGGGGCTGGCATTGTCCCTGGGGCTGGGATTTAGGTGGGGCTGGCATTGTCCCTGGGGCTGGCATTGCCCCTGGGGCTGGGATTGCCCCTGGGGCTGGCATTGTCCCTGGGGCTGGCATTGTCCCTGTGGCTGGCACTGTCCCTGGGGCTGGCATTGTCCCTGGGGCTGGCATTGTCCTGGGCTGGGATTTAGGTGGTGCTGGCACTGTCCCTGGGGCTGGGATTGTCCCTGGGGCTGGGATTTAGGTGGGGCTGGCATTGTCCCTGGGGCTGGCATTGTCCCTGGGGCTGGCATTCCCTACCGGATGGTCAGCTGGTCCTGGCTCAGCTGCTTGAAGCGCCGGTGCAGGTGCTCGATCTGCTCGGAGGTGACTGCCAGGGAGAGGAGAGAGGTGACAGGGGCTGAGCCCCAGGGGACCCCCGGGACACCCCTCCCTGCCTGTCCCCCCACCCCCAGCAGCAGGGCAGGGTCCTGGGCACGGCTGTGCCCCCCCCCATTGCCCTGGGGTGCCACCCTGCAGGGTCCCTCTGTGTCCCTGTGCCCTGTGCTGGCTGCCAAGGGCTGGGTTATTCCCTGTCCTGCTCTGCAGGGCATTCCCTGGCCCAGCACGGCATGGAATGGCACAGTGGGATCCCACCCCCAGCTCAGGATCCTTGGTGCCAGCCCACTGGAACAGGCTTGGCATTTTTTTGGGTTAGCAGAGCTGTGCCCAGGCAGTTCCTCTCCCCCTGCCCCAGCTCTGCCTGGAGGTTCCTCCATGTCCACAGCCACGGCTGCTGCAGGGAACAACTCTGGGATCAGAAATCCTGGCAGCAGCCAGGGAAGAGCAAAGGACACAGACAGGGCAGAGCAGACCCCAAAATCAACTCCTGGCTTTGAAACTGCTGCCACTGCAGGGGCTGTAACCAGGCTGTAACCCCCCAGAGCCTGACTCCTGTGCAAACATTGACAGGGGCCATTCCCAGGAGCCAGGGAAGTTTTGGAGCTGTGTCTCTGTGGGCTGGGGGGGTCTGCAGCCCTGGCTGGGGCTGCCCCAGCAGCTGGAAATCAGCCCCTCCTGGCATCATGGAGAGACATAAAAGGGGTTGCAAAGGGTTAATTGCAGCGAGACAGCAGGGTCAGAGCTGGGCTGAGCTGCCTCCCTCGCTGCCTTTTATGATATTTAAATGATGTTCTTTGCTTTCCCCACTGCTGCTCCACAGCCTGGAAATAGCAGCTGCATTGATCAGCGGGGCTGGGCCTTCAGAGCCCTCTGGAACAGCCTGGAAACCCCTCTGGGATGGGCCAGGGGATCCCTGAGCCTGCCTGGATCTCTGCAGGATCCCCCTCAAACCCCCTGTACCCCCCTTGGCCCCAGGTGATGATGCCCAGGCCCCCCTGGATGTTTCCTCCCCCCATCCCTCCTGCCTGCTGCTCTGCTGCTGTCCCATGGAAACTTTCCCTGGACTTTGCTTTCCAATTTTGGCCCTGCAGAAGTGACCTTTGCCTCTGTGCCGTGACGCCATCCCTGTCACCATGGGAGCAGCTGGGCCACCAAGCCCAAAAAGCTTTGATCTCCCAGGAAAACGTCCCAGGCACCAAGAGGACAAGGAGCTGGGCTGGGTGCTGGTGCTGGGGCTGGCCCTGGAAGGCTGAGTGAGGCTTTTCCTGCCTCTTTTCCTGCCTCTTTCCCCATCCCAGGTGCTCCTCCCAGGGCAGCTCTCCCAGCATCGCTCTGGCCTCTAAAGGTGGCAGAGCTCGGCTGCTTTCCAGAAAAAAAAAAGGGGAAATCTGCAGAAAAGGCAAAAGCTTTGCTGGGAGAAGGGCTGGCTCAAGGGCAGCAGAGGCTGCTCGTGTCCCTGAGAAGCATCCTGATGCTGCAGGCCCGTGTCCAAGCACGGCAGCCTCTGCTGAAGGGGGAAAAATGGGATTTCAACCAAAGGGAGCCGGGCTGGCTGTTCCCAGCCTTGTGTGGTTTGTGCTGCTGGAGCAAAGGGAAAGGGGCTCTGGGGGGGCTCAGGGGCTCTGGGGGGGCTCAGGGGGGGCTCAGCCCTCCTGTGGGACCAGCGTGGCTGCAGGGATGGTCACAGCATCCCGGGAGGAGCCACTTCGCCCCGGGGAGACGCTGCTGCAGCTCTGGGATGGAGCCCACGGAGGGAGGGAGGGAGGGAGGGGAAGCGCCCCCAGCAGCCCCTCAGGGCGTCCCTCCACGGGGGAGAAGGCAAAGGAAGGATCCTGGGGCTCCTCCGGGTGGCTCTGCCCTGTCCCTGCCCCTCCTGCAGGACCGAGGTTGGCTGCAGTGCCCTGTGCGAGGTCGGAGCGCAGCAGCGAGGCTGCGAACGCCCTTTTTGGCAGCAGCCACAGCACAGGGGGAGCTCTGTGAATACCACGGGGAGCACAGGACAGTCACCCCAGACATGGCCTGGAGTTGTGGGCTCCTCCTCCCCTCCCTCCTCTGAGATTTTCATGAGGTTTTTGGGTGTTGCCCTCGCAAACCCTGCCCTGGCGTTGATCCGCGGCGCCCCGGGGAGGAGCCTCCCACGGCAGGTGCTGCCTGAGCCCGAGATGCTGCTGCAGGTGCCCGGGCCGGGAGGCTGCCCAAAATCCTCCTCCCACCCTGGGCTGCCAGGCTGGCACCCCGAGGGCTCCCCAAGATCCTGAATCCGCCCCGGGGGGCTCAGTGGGGTGTGGGGGGCTCAGCCCTCGCGAGGAGAGGAGAGGCGACCCCAGGAGCAGCAGCAGCACTGGGGACAGTCACCGGGCCCTGTCGGTCCCCACAGCCCCTCTGGCCGTGGGCAGAGATGCCCCTCAGCCCTCCCTCCTCCTCCGCGGCTCAGCAGGGCCGGAGCGGGAGGATCCAGGCGGGAGTTCCCGATCCCCGTGCCCGGAGCTGCCGAGCCTGGAGCGGTGACACTTCCCAGGACGGACCCGGCTCCTGCGGGGAGCCCTTGGCCGTGTCCCTGCCCCCCTCGATCCCAAAGCAGCCGCGGAACAGCCCCGGGGTGTCACGGCCCGGCGGCTCCGGGGCAGAGCAGCCCTGCGGGGACAGTGCCCTGCCCGGTGGCGCGGCTGGGGCTCGCACGTGTGGCCGCTCGACGCCCCGGCTCGGGGGCTGGTGGCAGCGGGGACGCGGCTGCACGGCCAGGGTGACATGCTGGCACCCTCTGGTGACAGTCCTGCACCCTCCCCTCTCACCGCCTGTCCCCTCCCCCGCTCCATCCCCCGGTGTCACATCCTGCTCTCCCCCAGCCCAGGTGACACCTCTGCACCCTCCCGAGTGACATTCCCTGCGTGCTCCCCGCGGCTCACACCACACGTCCTGCACCCCCTGCCCTGCTCGAGCGTCACCTCCCGCAGCCCCCCGGCCACCCCGGCGACATTTCCCGTGCTCCCCCCCTCCCTTCCCGGGTGGCACCTCCTGCACCCCCGCGGGTGACACGTCCCGCACCCCCCGTGAGTGGATGTGTCCCCTGCGGGGCCGGACCCCGGTGTCCCCTCCGGCGGCGCGGCCGGGGGCTCGGGGCGGGGTGGGATGCGCTGGGGCGGCGGCGGCCGCGGGTCCCCGGTACTCACAGCCCGTCCTGTCCGCCAGCTCCCGCATCTCGGCGGGCACGGAGTGCGCGGAGCCCATCCCGGGCCGTGCCGGGAGCGGCGCCGCGGGCGCTGCACCGGAGCCGCCGCCGCTTTTAAGGGCGGGCGCGGCGGGGAGGCGGCGGCGGCGCGGCGGCCCCGGGTCCCTGCGCGCCCCCGCCCAGAGGCAGCGCCGGGCCCGCGGGGGTGGGAGCCTCGGGGAGCGGGGACAGCCCCGGCGACGGTGCTGGCACCGGGAGCCCCGGGGTGCGCCCCGCTGGCGGCCCCCGAGAAGGGCACGGAGCCGCCCCCGGTGTCCCCGTGCGGGACCGGGGCCGGGGTCTCCCACGGACACCCCCCGGCCGCCCCAGCCTCGGCACTGCCCGGGCTGTGTCCCCTGGGCGGGCAGGGACAAAGGGGGACGCCCAGAGGTGACCCAGGCCCCCCATGACCCCAGGGTTCCCCAGGAGGCAGCTTCGGCAGCTCGGGGGGTCTGTCCCCATCTCCCGGTGCCAGTCTGGCACTGGCAGGGACACGTCACCCTGCCACGGGCACAGGGAAGAGCAGAGCCCTGCCAGGATTGCAGGCAGAGGTTTGGGAGCAGCTCAAAGAGCACAGCACACCGGCAGTAGGTAGCAAGTCAGTGTTGTTTATTTGTTTAAAGCCAGATATAAACAGGAAAGGAATGAAATCATTTCCAGCCTCCAGCTGCCCCCGAAAATACCTGTTTATAAATAAAAACGGAGAAAGGAAAGATGTCCCCATCTTGCAACCTCAGCTGTCAGATTCAGGGGGCCTGGGGCTCAGCGCTCCTCATCCTTCATTCCTGGGCCAGCAGTTTTCCATCCAACGTGGAATTTTGCCCAGCCCAGGCACTTCCAGGCAGGAGGTGGGAAATACACACAGCACTCTGTCCCTGCCAACAGTCCCCGTGTCCCCCGTGGGGGAAGAGCCAGCAGGGAGGCAGGGAGGGCCCTCAGAGCTGGGATAGCCCTGGAGATGCCCAGGATGGGTCAGGACAGCACCTGGAGCCAGCTGGTGAGCAGGTGGAGGGACCAGGAGATCCCAGGGAGCCTTCTCCAGCCCAGAGCAGCCCTTTCCTCCTCATCCTCCTGAGCTCTCCCTGGCCCCAGGCAGGGCTGGCTCCTCTGGACACTCCTGGGGCTGGGTTTTCCTGTGAAGATTGGAGACAAGCTCCCCTGGTTTGTCAGGGGCCTCACTGCCTGCCCTCGCTGTGTCAGGCTGCTCTCAGGATCCCTGTGTGCCAGGATGGCTCCAAAGGGGTTGGAAGGGCTTTCCCAGAGGATCCAGGAGCTGTCCCTCCCTGCCCCTTGGCTGCTGGAGGGCACCAGCAGCTCCTCAGCCTGCCCCGTGGCAGCAGCACACCCAGAGCTCAGCCTCCAAGGGTGGAGAAACTTCCCAGAGATGCTGCTGCCCCCAGGAGAGTGTCTGGGAATGGCACTGCCTGGGAATGGCACTGCCTGAACATCCCCGAGTGCCAGCACCCAGTGGCAAAGCCTGGAACCAGCCCTGGCTTTTCCTCACCATTCAGACTGAGTACTCCTCGCTTCTGCCCCTTCCCAGCCTCCTCTTGCCCCATTCTGGATTTTTCCCTTCATCCCCTGGAATTTCACATGCCAGCACTGGGGCTGTTCTGTCCCCAGGATGGGTGGCTGTGACATGGGAAGGGGAAGGGAGAGCAGGGCATGAACTGCAGGGAATTCAGGCCCTGCTCCCAAGGACTGTGGCACTGCACAGGAGAGACCTGGCCTGGCTTTGTACCTGGTGGAGAGAGGGGAGGCAATTCCACCTTCTCCAGAAAGCCACAGAAACCTTCCTGGGAGAGCTGCACACAGACAGGACAGGACAAATCCCCAGGGACAGCATCAGCACCACCTTTAACATGGACACCATGGACTCAGACATCACCACGGACAACAAGGAGCTTTTGGGATCCACTGCTGTCCCCTTGGGGAAAAGGTGACAGTGCCTGCCCTGCCAGGAGGGGAGGGGCACAGGCAAATCCCAAATGCCACCCCACCATCCCCCAGAGGCATTCCCACAGTGCTGGGCCGTGGATGGGCACCCTGTGGGAACCCAGGTGCATTCCAAGAGGCTGTTCCAGCATGGACACAGAGCTATCCTGGGGGTTTCCAGCTTGTCCTGCTCACCCTGGATGTATCCTGGGGGTTTCCAGCTTTTCCTGCTCACCCTGGATGTATCCTGGGGGTTTCCAGCTCTCCATGCTCACCCTGGATGCATCCTGGGGGTTTCCAGCTTTTCCTGCTCACCCTGGATACATCCTGGGTGTTTCCAGCTTTTCCTGCTCACCCTGGATGTATCCTGGGGGTTTCCAGCTCTCCTGGTCACCCTGGATGCTGGGCTGAGGCCTCTCACAGAGCAGGTGTTCACAGGGGAGTTTCTCCTCCCCAAGACCAGACTCCACCCTGGGCAAGCAGCACTGGAGGCAGTGGGGACACCCTTCCCAAATGGGAGACCAAGGGAACTCACCATTCCCTTTGGGTTTGTCTCTAACCCCAAAATCTGACTTGGCCCCTGGGCTGACGTTGTGTGGAAAACACATTGAACCAATATTTCCAATTTTTCAGCCCAATCTTTCCAAATTTGGCACCTCCAAGGCTGTGCTGGTGCTCTGGGTGACCCAACACCAACAGCCCAGCTGTGGATGTGGGCAGACCCCAGAGCAGGCAGAGCTGCCTGAGGTCACAGTTCCTCCAAAACCTCCTGCCAGAGGGATGAGGATTTAGTTCCAGGGCTGCCCTGAGTACCCAACCCTTCTGCACCCCGGGCCACACCAGTCTGTGGTGAGCAACAGCTCCCACACTTCCTCCTGGGCAGTGAGCACAGAGTGGCCCCAGGAGGGACAGAAAGGGCCCTGCTGGCAGCTCTGGGACCCTGAGGCACCCAGCAGCTCTCCAGGGGGGTTGGCAAGCACTGGCCAGTTCCCAGGGAAACTCTGGGTGCTTTCTGCTGGCTCCTGTGGCTCTTTATGGCCCGGCTGCAGCTCAGGCAGCTCCTCATGCTCAGGGCTCCTGTGAGCTCTGTCATTCCCTGGGTGCACTGGAGAGAGGCCCAGTGGCAACAGAAGGGAGCACAAAGCCCCAGGAATCTTGCTGGCAGCTGGGAATGGGGAGCCCAAGCCCTGCTCCGCCCCTTCTCAGCCATCCTGGGACTCACCAGCCCCATTCCCAACCCCGCATCCCTGCCAGGAATATTTTGGGATCTGCTTTCACAGCGGGTTGGAGGTTTGGGGTCTACTCCAACCCTCAAGAACAAGAGATGGAATTTCAGATTTTTTGCCTGAGGATTCCCTACCCTGCCTCACCATGGGAACTCCTCCCTCCCTCCCTCCAGGTTCCTGTCAGGACAGACCTGGGATAGTGAAGCTGTCCCTGCCCATGGAACAAGAGGAGTTTTAAGATCCTTTCCAGCCCAAACCATTCTGGATTCTGACTCTTTAAAGACAGAGTGCTTGGAGCAGAGCCCCCTCAGCATTCCTCACTCTCTCCCCACAGGCTGCTCCTCCTGGAGCCCCAAATCCCTGCAGACCACCACCACCAAAGTGCTGGGCTCTCAGCATTTATTTCCACAGCAAACCAGTGCTCAGGGTTGCAGGAGGTGACATGCAGGGCAGGCATTGCTGGAGAGGAGGGCTGTGATTCCACATGGAGATACCTGTAGTGCATAAGAGACTAAAGAGCATCCACCTACCTCTACAGGGCCCTAATTGTCAGCTCAGAGAGAAGAATTACTGTGTTGCAAGTGGACAGTGACAGGAGACACGAGCTGCAGCTACTCTACACACATTGCTTCAGAAACCACAAAGATATGCACAAACACTGTGTCACTCTGCACCCCACAGCCCCTGAGCCCAGAGGAAAACCTCTTCTGCAGTGGTTCTGTCTGGGCCTTTCAGTCAAGATTAAAAGTCATGTGCCTCGGGCTGCTAAAGCTCCTCCCTTGTAGGCAGCCAAGCCTGCGCCCCCCTAGAATCCGTTTTCTTTTGGCAAGAAGGAAGAAGGCCTCAAGCTGCAGGAATTAACATCTTGCTTCCATAATGCTTTGGCTGACTCCAGGGATGGCCAGGTTCCAGTCATCATTCCACTGTATTGCACAAATACCTATTGGAAAAAAAAATTGGAGATGGCAGCGAGTGGCAGCTCCGCGTCCATCGAAGTCACTCAGGGTCCCACCAAACATCCCCACGAGGCTCCAAATCCTCTGGGAACACTCATGGCTGTGCCACGGACCCCACCTTGGACACACACCATGGACAGACCGAAGAACAAGGTCAGGACGTGGGCTGGGTGTGTTCAGCAGGCATGGAAAAGGGCCAGGAGCTCCTCCTCTGCTTTCGGGGTCTCTGCCGTCGGCGAGGTGGCCACCTGGCCCCCGGGTCAGCACTGCTCACCAGCCTCACTGCTGCTGGTTTCGTGGCTGGAGCTCTTTCCCAGGCCCATGAGGATATTGCCAGGCCCAGAAGGATATTCAGGATTGGAACAGTAGCTCTAGGAACAATCAGACTACAGAGGTGAAGCAATACCTGACCCAGAAATTCAGACTGGAGAAGACAACAGCGAAACGTGAGAGACTTTAAAAACTATTGCCTGCATGGGATACACACTCAAACCAAACCAGACAGACACAGCCAAACAAAAATACTGCCAGGACAAGCCACTTCCTTCTCTGGAAGAGGGGATTCCTCCATATTCCACACCAGGATCTCGCTGTGCTGACCTTCTAAGGCCACCACAGAAGGAGCAGAATGTGCAGATCCTTCCCAAGGACAACGCTCCCGGCACAGCTGTCCCTGCAAGATCCTCCTGCTGGGCCTCAAGTCCCAAAGTGTCCCTGTGCCCCTGGGCCAGGACGGGCAGGCAGACAACGGGAAGATGCTGTAGCACCAGTTTCCAAGTTCAGTGCAGTTTTCAATGCATTAAGCCAAAGGATTGTCACCAAACTTGCTTCCCACGCAAGTTCTGCAGAGAGGGTAAAGCTACACTCCAGCTGCTTCTGTCCCCAGGCTGCCTTTGGCACTCACTCCTTGCCTGAGCTGTAAATCTTCTGCACCGTGGCTCGGGTGAGCTCCAGGTCCTCGGGGTAGCGAATCTCCAGCTCGGTGTTGGCCAGGTAGTGAACGCCGGTGAACTCGGAGAAGTAGCGGCCGATGTCGGGGTGAGGGATCTCCCGAGGCTCTGAGTTGTACTCCAGGTTCTCTGTCAGGGAAGGGAAGCAGCAGTTACCAGCACACAACAGCCTGATGCAGGGCAGTGAACCCTGGGCCTCTCTCAGGCCTTGTTTGTGTCTCTAGAAACACCAAATCTGGTGCCTGAGAGGAAAAAAATAGCCTAATGGGCAGAGCAGGTCAGTGTGACTGCTCACAGAGCCTCCCCTCCTGATGACCCCCCTGACCAGGCACATGGCAACTGCTTTATGCCTGGATTGCCTGCATGAGGCTGGAGGAGCAGAATGCTGCTCCCAGGACTCGGCTGTAAGTGTGGGGAGAAGCTGCTGCACTGAGCTCTGCTCCCCTAACCCCTCACAGCCCTGGGGGATCTGTTCTAGGAGAGATCCCCCTCAAATGCTCCAAGGTGAGCCCACCTGCACAAGGCTGTCCTGGCAGAGGAGCCAAGAGCCTCCTCCCTCAGCTTGTGTTCCACCATGCCAAAGCCCAGCATGTGCCTCCAGCAAAATAAACCTCCCTAAATCCAAACTTCCCCAAGTCCAGTGGAAGTCCCTAAGAAGGACACGCTTAATATTTCCCACAGCAGCTCCTTTCCTCCAGATAACCTCATTATGCACCAAAGTTAAACAACACTGAACCCCAAAGGTGACCCCTGGACACTGAGCCCCAAAGGTGGCCCCAGCCAAGAGCAGCTCTGCTCCCCAGTGTTGGTGCAGAGCAGGGACTGGGAGTAAATCCCACAGGCTGGAGCCCTGCAGCACTCCCCAAATGATGTCATTTTTTTCCAGCGCAGTGCCAGATAAAACAGGTAGTATTAGCTAGGGAAAAAAAAAAGCTGCATCAGGATCAAAGACTGACTTTGGGCAGGGCAGGAACAAGCTGGGGTGCAGAGAATGTCATTCAGGAATAATCTGTCTCTGAAATCCAGTTCATTAGTGGGAACAGAGAATTCCTATTAATCCATGCAGGCTCTTTGAAGCTGCTGCATGGCAGGGTGTGCAGCCAGCAGCACCAGAGCTTTCCATGCCTCAGCAGCCTGGTGCAGTCCTAGAGGCTTGCAAAGGACCTTTCTGGGTACTGCACCACTGCGGAAAAACAATTTGCACTGCTGAGTGCTCTGCAGCAGCATGGCTGAGCTGGGAGCTGTGCTCAGGAACTGCAGGGATGGAGAGCTGCAGGGATGGAGAGCTGCAGGCATGGAGAGCTGCAGGCATGGAGAGCTGCAGGCATGGAGAGCTGCAGGCATGGAGAGCTGCAGGCATGGAGAGCTGCAGGCATGGAGAGCTGCAGGCATGGAGAGCTGCAGGCATGGAGAGCTGCAGGCATGGAGAGCTGCAGGCATGGAGAGCTGCAGGCATGGAGAGCTGCAGGCATGGAGAGCTGCAGGCATGGAGAGCTGCAGGCATGGAGAGCTGCAGGCATGGAGAGCTGCAGGCATGGAGAGCTGCAGGCATGGAGAGCTGCAGGCATGGAGAGCTGCAGGCATGGAGAGCTGCAGGCATGGAGAGCTGCAGGCATGGAGAGCTGCAGGCATGGAGAGCTGCAGGCATGGAGAGCTGCAGGCATGGAGAGCTGCAGGCATGGAGAGCTGCAGGGATGGAGAGCTGCAGGGATGGAGAGCTGCAGGGATGGAGAGCTGCAGGGATGGGGAGCTGCAGGGATGGGGAGCTGCAGGGATGGGGAGCTGCAGGGATGGGGAGCTGCAGAGATGGGGAGCTGCAGGGATGGGGAGCTGCAGGGATGGGGAGCTGCAGAGATGGGGAGCTGCAGAGATGGGGAGCTGCAGGGATGGGGAGCTGCAGGGATGGGGAGCTGCAGGGATGGGGAGCTGCAGGGATGGGGAGCTGCAGGGATGGGGAGCTGCAGGGATGGAGCTGCAGGGATGGGGAGCTGCAGGGATGGAGCTGCAGGGGTTGAACAGCAGCTGGCAGGGGAACAGGCTGACTTCAGCACAAGGTGGGAGCCTCCCAAAGGTGCTGACAAGCAGTTTTGAGCCACAGATCTCTCTCCTGTGCTGTCACAAAGCAAACAAAACACAGACAAGAGTGGACAGGTACTAAACTCCCTGAACAACACAGAAGTTCTGGAATTAGCTGCACTCAACCCACAGATTTACAGGAAGGCCTCAAACTGAGGTACATTTATCTATAATAAGCTTGAGGTTATTTCTGAGCTGGTTAAATTAAACTCCACATGAGGATTTGTTTAGGATTCTTTCAGTAAAATCTCTCCCTCCCTCCCCAGAGTCAGGTCAGGAGGATATGAAATAATCCTTCCCAAATGATCTGAGGATGTTTTAGAAGGGATATCAATAGCAGCAAGAACAAACCCTTCACTTATCCCCAGCAATATCAGAACTCTTGCAGGCCACAGAGATGCAGTGATAGCAGTGTCTCCTACACAGAGACAACAGTGTCAGCCTACCCTGTGGGACCAGACAGGGTTCTGTTTGTTTAAACATCATTAGACACAAGATAAGTGATGACTCAGCCCCAGCAGCACTGGGGACAATTACCTGATTAGGTAATTACCAAGATGCACATTTTAATATCAACTCATGGCACACGAGCATTTCTGGGTTTAAGACTCTCTGAGGCCAAGCCCTGCCTGATCTGAGCCATCAGGATTTGCCACTTCATCTTTGTGGGCTTCTGAATATAAAAAAGCCAATCTCAGGACAGTGGGAAACACCTGCACTTTAGATCTACAGAGAGAGGAGTGTCCCTGCCTGTAAAACCACCTCTTGTCACACTCAGGGACAGAACATGAGGGAGCAGCCAGGGAAAGGGCATTTTGGTCAGCATTCTCCCTCCAGCAGCTTCCACATCTTCCCTTAGCCCAACACACTCTGGCTGTGCAGCTGCCCTGCCTGGATGGGACCTCCCTGTCACAGGGGGAACACAAACATGAGGCAAATTAACATTGTTACAATGAACAGAGTCGCAGATGTGCTTCTCTTTTGTAATTTTCTTCAGAACCTCAGTTCAACAGTTCTTCCTGCATCCCAACCACACACTCTGACCACCAGACAAGAGTTTCCTCTTATGGTTTGTTGCATAAAGCACATGTGACATTGAGATTTCTACACCTCCCTGCACTTGTGAAGGGACATTCATTTTTGTTCTGCTTCAAGGTGGCACTAACAGCCAGGTTACCTGTGTCCCCTGGGATCCTGGCATGTGACAGTGGACAGAACTATGTCCTGACCAGCAATCCCTCACTAAATCCTATTTCCAGGTCCTGTCCAAGGCACAGCTGTGGGGAGCTGCTGACTGACCTTCAGCCTCCAGCAGAAGCTGAATTATTTCTTTCAAAGCAGCAATCAAGGTTTACATCATCAGAGTGTCCAAAACACTCCTGGGGCAAGAGGAGATCACACCAGAGTGAGCCTGCATGGCCATCCCAGCAATGCTGATTTCATGGAGGGCAAACAGAGCAGGCCACGGCTCAGGATCATTTCCTTCCCACCTCCACCTGTACAAGCCTCGTTAACCACACTTAATTAATCACTGAAGCAGCTCTTTGTCCTGATGTGGGCAGAGCCCTTGCTCACCTTGGGCAGCGTATCTGCAGGAGCCATCCTCCACCAGGACGTTGTAGAAGGGCTGGTGGGGGCCGTGGGGGAGGCTGTGCACGTTCATGTTCCGGATCCACTCGTGGCCCATCATGCAGGCAGGATCCCAGCCATAAATCACACAGTTGTAGCCATACCTGATTCAAGAAATTGCACACAAAGGCTGTGGAAACTCGAGAGCCAGCTCTTTTTCCTCAAGATTAACAGAGCACAAAGAGGATAGAAACCTCCTGAGAGCTGGCACAAGGAGGAGAGGAGCAAGAGGGAGAAAAATACAACTATTCAGAAAGACTTTGTGTTTGCATTTTGAGGTGGAGGGAAGTGACTCTGAATGACTGGATAAACAGACAGGAATAAACAGCTGAAGACAAAGCAAAACTAAATGTGAGCAAGAATGAGAATGGCAAATCAGCAGGCAGAAGAGGAAGGAAGAAATAAGGAAGGATCAACCACCCTGCTGGGCTGTGCAACTTCTTCCGTGCTCATCACACAGACGTGGGAACCCCAACACTGAGAAGAAAGCCATCACTATTTACAGAATATTCATGGGGTTAACTGTGAGAGGTTTTAACTGTCACTGCTGATGCCCCTCAAATATGCTCTGGATGTCCTGGGGAGTCAGAAGAGTGGCCAAAGCAACACAGTGCAGGCAGGAACAGGGAATGAGAGCGCAGGAAAACATTCACAGACTGTCCTGGGAATATCAGAATAGATTCTGAAGTTGACTCTGTGGCACAGTCCCTCATAAAGTGATTGCTGCTGTTTCCTGGAGAGCTCTGTGCTGTGGGGATGCTACCTGTGTGACAGAGGATGACTCAGACAAGTCAGGCTCTCTGCAGTGCAAACATTTGCTCTCTCCAGGCACTCCCAGCGCCTCCTCCACTTTCCTGCACGGGACAGACGCACGTGCCTGGCATTTCCCACTCCTCCTTGGCACTAAACCACATCTCACTGCTGTCAGCTCAAACCCTTCTGCTCTGCTGCTGCAGAGCTGACTCTGGGGAAGGCTCCAAGCTCACCTCTTGTGTTTCATGATGAGCCCAATGGAGAAGCAAACCTCCTTGTGCTTCTCATCCGAGCGGTGCTTGACCTCGGGGCCCAGCTCCTCCTTGCGCCGCTCGATGTGCTCCAGGGTGTGCTGCACCAGGTACCCCACAGCCCCGTGCTGGGAGGGGTCCAGGGCCTGGATGTGCTGCAGGATGTCCAGGACCTTCCAAACCACAGCAAAAACAGGTTCAGGACACGTCCCTGCAGCAGCACAACTTATAAACTGTCTTAGGTTGAAAGGTGTAGCTGTGAGTGTGTATTCCACCCCCATCTGTTATGGTGGGGCAGTTCTCTGATGTTCATGGGGCAGTTTTCTTTATCTCTCTCACAGCCAATCCTCCCTCCAGATCTCTTTTGTTCATGGGCCATTAATTATTAATTATCTGCTGTCCATGGCCAGTGAGTGTCCCTGCAGGGCTGATCAAATTCCACCATCCCATGGGGAGATGCTCTGCCCAGGGCAGGAGCCAAGCATTCCTACCTGGATACAATCTGCCCTGGAACAGCACAGCAGCCTTTGCCCCCTGCATTCCCAGAGGAGCAGCTTTCTCCTGCCCTGCATTCCCAGAGGGAGAGCAGGCCCATCTCCAGCAGCCCTGGAGCTGCAGAGGAAAACTCCCCCCTTGTGCAGGATCCTGCTGCAGCAGAGCCACAGCTGGCACTGCAGGAGGGCTGAGCCCCCATGGGATGGGGCTGTGCCCCCACCCTGACACACAGGGGGACAGGGACTGCTCTGACTCTGGCAGTGGTTTGTTTTCCTTTTTTTGTACTATTGCATTTGTATTTTTAATTTTCCTGCTAAAGAACTGTTATTCCTACTCCCATACCTTTACCTGAGAGCCCCTAAATTTCAAAATTATAACAGTTTGGAGGGAGGGGGTTTGCATTTTCCATTTCAAGGGAGTCTCCTGCCTTCCTCAGCACACACCTCTCTTTTCAGACCCAGACATAAACACATAAAGATATATTGCTGCAGTCAGCTGCATCTGAGTGCCCTGAGATCTGCCACAACATCTTCCACACTGTTCTCTGCCATAGCTTTGTGTTCAGCCTGCACACAGCCTGTTCTTATTCCTTTTCTCTTTGTAAAGCTCCCAGCTTCAGGAAAGGCACTGGAGAGCTCAGCAGCTCCTTAAAACTCAGCCCCATGAGTTCATCACGTCCTGTTTAGTGCCCACAGAGCACCTCTCAAAGTTTCTGGTCATGAGAATGCAGTTCCCAATGTCCCAAAAATGCTGCTGGGAAGTGATTCCAGGTGACTTCTGGTGCTCTTGAGAACTAATATTTTAACTTAAAAGAGCTTCTCAGCATGTCTGTGAGGAGCAAAAATAGGGCAGCACAGGAGGAAATGGAAATAACCTCCATGATGTTTTCCCAAGGAACAAGACAGAAAAGCTGCTTGTCTCAGGATGACAAAGAACACAGAGCAGCAAGGTCTGCACATCCACAATTCCAGCCTCCCAACAGCCTCTGGCACAACATCAGAGCACCTGCTGCTGAGTTTGTTAGAGGCAGGCAAAGCAAATTTTCATTTTTTGGTAAAAGCAAGGAAAAAAACCCAGCATGTTGTGTAAACACGTTGGGAAAAGACAGGCATCTGTCTCAACATCAAATCCTCAAGTCCCAAAATCTGCCACACTTTGGCACCTGGCAAAAGGATTGTCTCCTTGATCATAGGTTTGGTCATTAAGTTCAGAGCAGCAGCAGAAGAGGAATGGAAATCTCAGGCTGTTCAGCATGAACAGCAGCCAAAAATCGAGGAAAATCAATTTAAATAAAGGACAGGTGAGTAATTCATGAGAAGAAGCACAGCTCAGGCTTCTTGGGCACTTTAATTCTATTAAGAATTAAGAAGGATGTGAAAATCATGAAAAATCCTAAAGGAAGTAAGTAACCACAGCTGCCAGAGATTCTAGGGAGTTTTATTTACTGTTATTTACAAATATTTAGGGCAACATTAAGTGTAGCTCTGCAGGACTTTTTAGATTTCCTACCCATCCATAAATCTGGCAGCCCCTGTCAAAGCTGGTACATTGTGTCCTGTCAGACACAGCATTCTCTCTGGTTAGCTGCAATCCTGCCTGACAGCCTGGAACGACTGGATACAATCCTGAAAAATCCAAATTTGCTCATTTCCATTGCAGCTGGTGCAGAGAGCTCAGTAAAACTCGGCCCTGGGGTTGGGTTATGTGTTCTGGGGGGCTGCAAATCCAAGTCTGGTGATCTCCAAACACATCCCTGAATGCCAGGAAGGGGCAGGAAGATCTTTCAGTGCTCCCTATTTATATCCAGCTCACTGAATCCCTCCCATACACAATATTTTGGTGCTGGTTTTTCTGTGCTGACCCTAAAATTTGCTGCCATAAGAAAGGAAGGCCAAGCTTAGCACAGTTTGCTCTCCAAAGGGAAGAAAGGAGCTTCTCCAGCATCCTGTTCCAGTTGATTTGGTGGGAAGAGCTTTATTTCTGCTCAGCTGTCCAGCCAATATTCCTGTCCACTTCCCAATCCTCACAGATGGAACTGGCACAGGCTCCACTGAACCAGCACAGGGGATTCTGAGTAGGAAAAACCTCTGTGCTGCAGTGACACCAAAAAAAAAAAATCAGATTTTTTGAGCTACAGGCTCTTCCCTGATTCAGTGAAAACCTTGGATGATCCAGATAACCTGTAAATCTCAGCACCTTCCTTCCCACACTCCCAAGATAACAGGACTGGAGTTGTTACCCTGAAGGAAAAGGAATTCCAAGGACAGGAATATCAAGCTGCTTTTTCACAAGAGCCACAGACTGTGTGGCCAAAGTTGGGAGCACAGCTTTGGTTTTATTTATAAAAGATAACTTCCTAAAGTTTTCTGATAAGGTAATTGCTCCCTTTCCAGGAGCCCAGAAGGAGCTTTATCACAATTTAGGCACAGAGCAAACAGGATGCTCTTAGAACTCACAGTCCATGGTGTTGGTTGCAAGACAAGCTGTAAATCATAACTTATGACTCAAAGCTGCTCCCAAGTCTCCCCCAGGACAAGCAGCCAAGAATCATCCACTCTCCCTGCTTCAAATTGATTCCCTGCAATGTGAGAACTCCTCCAACTGCATTTATTACAGAAACAACTTGTGGCAGACTGTAATGCAGGCTGACATAGCCCAGAAATCAATAACCCAGTGTTAATAGTGCTCAGCCTTCCCCAAAGCATTCCCCTGATTGCCCAGGTACCTTTTCTGGCCAGATTCCCAGGTGGAAGTATAACCTGGCCTGGAGCATGAGGTGCTGCACATTGTCTGGATACATGGCCAGGTACAGGTCCAAGGAGTCCCTCAGGAGCTGGTAGGACTGGTCAGTGCTCTCTCTGCCAGCAGAAAGGAAACTCACCTGTGAGGCTCTGCAGCCCTGTCCCCAGAGCTCCCAGGGACAGGGGGAGTCCCCAGGGTGGTGCTGCAGGTGCAGCATGCTCACAGCAGTGACTCTAGCACGGATTGTCACTGACCACATCAGCCTGCTACAAGGAAAAGCACTCCACACCTGATCACTGAACGCTGCCCTCCCACCCACTGCTCTTCTCCTGGGTCAGATAATCCCACATGGAGAATTCCCTCTCCAAGCCACTTCCTTTTGTTCCCCTGACACCTACAACAATCCTTCCACTCCTGTGAGTCTGTCTGTGGCTCAGGAAAGGGATTATCAGGAGGATTTGGAAACAAAACTTGATGTTCAGTACACCAACAGGATCTCTGAAAATGCCCATTTGAACTTGGGGGTTGTGCCTACCACATGACAGGAAAAGGCTCTGCTCTCAAGGTGGACAGTCCCTATCAGCTTTTCACAGAAAAAATAAAACATCTTGTCTATTTTCTTGAGAGGAACTAGTTTCATTAAATATTTGTGTTTCCCCTCAGATTAAAATGCCTTGTGCACAGGGAATTTTCAGGATCTCATGAGGTGAGTGACACCTTTTGGCAGCAGCAATACTGGACATACAGATAATGTACCCAGGTGCTTTTCCCCAGGGTATGGATCCTCAGCTCACCTCTTGCCAAGGTTCAGGAGGTTGCCCACCATGCGCTGCAGGACCTCCTTGGAGGTCACCACTCCATAGAACTCCTCTGTCACGTGGTGCCCGATCAGGTACTCGCACTCCTTCACTGTCAGCTGCTTCCCCTTCCCAAAGGCATCAATGTAGGTGTAGTCAAAAATATCTGTGCTCCTGAGGAGGCAACAGAGAGCCCAAACTGTGATCAGCCTCATGGTAAAGCAGGGTTTGCTGTTTCTGTTCTTCCCTCAGCACTTCCAACCCGTGTCCTTCACTCCTCCTCTCCCTCCTAAACAGAGACTACCTGGTGCCTTCTCTCTCCTCCATAACTCTCACATCACCTCAGGGGTATTATTATTTCAGGAAATCTGTTATTATTCAGCAGCAGCAACAGCTGAGTTCTAGGAAAACTTTCCTAAAGATCTGGTTTTACCCTCTGTATAGGTTTTAATTCCATGAGGAAAATAATTAAACATTCTCCTTTAGGTCTAGAGCAAGAAATCTGTTACCATTCAGCAGCAGCAGCAGAATTGAGTTCTAGGAAAACTTTCCTAAACATCTTCATTTCTCAGCTCCTTCCCAAACAGAGGCTACCTGGTACCTTCTCTCTTTTCCATAATTCTCACATCACCTCATGGGTATTATTATTTCAGGAAATATGTTATTATCCAGCAGCAGCAGAATTGAGTTTTAAGAAAACTTTCCTAAAAATCTGGCTTTTCCACCTGTATAGGTTATAATTCCAGAGGGATAATAATTAAACATTCTCCTCTAGATCTAGAGCAGGAAATCTGTTCCCATTCAGCAGCAGCAGAACTGAGCTCTAGGAAAACCTTTCTAAAGATGTGATCTTTCCCTCTGTACAGGCAGATGGAACACAATTAAACACTCTCACACAGGTGTGGAGCTGTACATACGCTCTGGTTTTTGTCACTGTGGGCACAATTTCAGAGTTCAGCAGGTCACTCACCCTTCTTTCCCTTGACACCACCGCAGCAGGAAATGGCTGGGAAAGTTGACAGGCTCCAGTTTGACTCCCAGCTGCCTGGCAATTGTTAAATAAAGCACAGACAAACTGATGGGAATTCCTGTCCTGCGGATCAAAACCTAGGGGAAAAAAATGTGACAAAAACAAAAGTGGGATTTCAGAAAAACAGGAATTTCAGGGGTTGATTTCACAACTGAAAATGCAACTTGACAGAATATGCACTGAAGGGTAACATATTTATTTAAGAGTTGTTCTTCACAGAGAATTACTTGTCTGGCTACATTCAGACAAATAAAGTGTCTCAAGCCTTGCAGCCTCCCACACACACACACCTGGTGAATGTAGGAATTCAGGGAATTGTAGTAATCCAGCTCATTTCCTTTGTATTTCAGCTGCTCATACAGGACACAGTTCATGGCATCGAGCACCTGCCTCTGAAGTTCCACTTCTGGAATGAGAACCTCTCCTGCAAACACATGCAGTGAAATAAAGACTGAGAAAACAAGAGCACTCAACCGTTATGCAATGAAATCTTCACATGGGCAGGCTCAGTCTCCCCTTGGAAGCCAGATTTTTTTTTACTCAGTGTTTATAAAACCAAGGAGCAAGATGCTGCCTGACCTTTGGAGATTATAAACATGCACCTTTCTACTGATGATTTTCTGAGATTGGCAGGAAAGAGGTTGTTTTCCAGTCCCACAGCTCAGCTGTAGATAACAGGACTAGTAAGATTTCAGAGACAAATGGGAAAAAATAGAATTCCCCTCCCAATTCTTTCACCATCAGATGGACTGAACCCTGGGCTACTGAACAGCTGTTTCTTGAATGATGGCTTCAGTAAATGTCACAATTTTGTTTGCCAGGGGATAAAAACAACAGCTCTTTAAGCTGCCACAGCTCCCCAGCTGTTTCAGCTGTGCAGAGGGGCAGGAAGGCTCTGCAGGAAGGCACATTTCTGTACAGTACCTGCCTTGGAAGCCAAGCTGGGGTGCCTGGGGTTCTTGGTCCGCAGCACTTTGCGCACCTTGTCCGTGATATCGTCCACCTGAGCCTGGACACTCTTCAGGCAGATGTCTGACAGGGGGTTACAGTATTGATCAATCAAAACAGCACCTGGAAAAAACAAACTGCATAAGAAACAGGACTTCAGTTTTTTCTTTGCTTGGTTTTGCCTACTCTACATTCCAGGCATGCAGCGAGTGGTTGCAGCAGAACAGCAGAGCTCTGTGTCTGAAACCTGCAGTCACCTCCTGGATACACAAAATGCAGAGAGTGAGCTGACATGAGAAATTACCAGCTGAACTCAGTATTGCCCTCTCCACCACGCTGAAAGGTATCTGTACCTTGAGCAGGAATGCTGCTGGGTCAGGCTTGACCAGCTCTGTGCTCACACTGCAGTCCCTGGCACCTCCCCAAAATACAGAGATTTTTATTCAGAGCCTGAAACCATCCCAGCTGCACTCAAACTGCCTCAGTTCTGACTGCTCCCTGTCACATCCTCCATATCATCCCTGTTCATCATTCCCTTATCTGCTACATTCATCCTTCTCTTCCACACCTGCTCTCCATCTTCCTAGCACAACACAGAACAGAACAAGCTTTCGTGTTCCTCCTGCCCCAGCCTCTGCAGGAAAACATTTCCTTTTCACAGAACCTTCTCCTTGGTACCACTGCTCTTTCCAAAGCCTCCTCTAGTTCAAACTCTGGAATCAGCTGCAAGGATTTTGCATGGACCATACCTCTTCCAGCCTCCTACATGGCTTTGTCAGCATGCCCATGAGTGGTCTGTGAATCAAGAAATTCAGCAGGGCCCCATGTCTCCTTCTTGTCCTCCCAAAGTGCTCCCTCTGCTGAAATTCCCAAAACACTTCCTGCTGGTGCTTCAAAGGCACGTTCATGGCAGACCTATCACACATATTTGTGACCCACATGACTAAGTCTCATAATTAATTAGTTTTTTTCTAGAAAATGCCACTTTTTGCTTTCCCTTCTTGCCCTAACAGCCCCTTCTTCAAAGTCTATTGCATTAACAAGAACCAGGCTTTTTTGTCCTCTTTCAGGGACATTTTGGAGTGTGGACCAAGAGGAAGGGACTCTTCTACAGCCCTTGGCAGCTTCTGAGCCATTCAGAAAACAGAAGAAGAATAATCCACCAGACTGAGGACATGAAGAGCAGAAAACAGAAGAAAGAGCTTTGTCTTTCTCAGCAGGTGTAAGTGCCCTCCCATCATGTGACTGGACTTGAATTTGTTTCCCACCAAAGTCCAGCACTCAGTTCTTGGGGCACTCCCAGTGCTCAGGCTACAGCAATTCCCTCTGCTTGCTCCCTGCCCTTATCTGAGGAGTTCCTGGGAAGGGGGAAAGCAGGGAGCTGACTGGGAAGCAGCTCAGGGGCCACAGCAGCAATGTCAGTAACGAGGATGTCGAGCTACAGCTCCTTTTCTCAGCACCTTGTTCAAGATTCCAGTGTTTTACCATTTTCTGCCTTCAGCCCAGCTGTCCAGGGTGAGATTTTTCAAGCACACAGCACTGACAGCACCTGCTGCCATCCTGACATTTTGATGCAACGCTGCTGCCGGATGGGAAGGATTCCAGACACATCCAAAATCCAACCTGAACTCTGAGTCATTAGCCAAGGGCTTGCTGGAATCTAGGCAAGGCAGGCTCCCTGCAAGTCAAAGCATGATGGAGAGCTGTCATTAGGGGCTCTGGCTGGGCTCTCTGGCAAGGACTCACCCTCCAGGAAGGACTGTCGCTCCGTGGGGCGCTGCAGATACTCCTTCAGGTTCTTTAGTATGTTCTGCTGCCGTAGGAAATAGAGAATTTTCTTTGCATAGTACTTCCAGGTGAGACCTTTCCTGCAGAGTTAAACACGAGAGGAAGCATTTCCCTTAACAGGTATTTGAGGGGTGAACAGCTGGTTTAAGTTTTACAAGTTTACAGTTTGGGTTATTGTTTTTCTCAACAAGCACTGTCACTGAAAGTCAACTCAAAAGGGGAATGCTGAGAGGAATTTATCACAAAAAGCCACACAACCTGCAAAACATTGCTCCTATCATCTCCAATTTTCATCCCATCCCATATTCTTTTATCATGGGAAACAACACAGATCCTAATTAAAGGAGCTCAGGAATATCTGATTAAAATCCTATACTTTATTCATAAAACATTACCCTCTGTCTGACTGCATCTCTCCAGAGCCACTCCTAAAGCATCCTCTCAGCATTAAATATAGATTGATGAGGGACATGAATGTCAGTCCAACAGTATTCAGAAGAAAAACAAAATTCCCCAGAGGAAAACCAACTCTGTAGCTCTGAAAAGGCAGGAGGAGATCAACAGTTGCTCTGTAGATGACAAAATTCCAAAACTTTTTACAGCAAAGCCCCATCACTTTCTAAAGCCTCTCCAACCTCCTGGACAGCAGGACAATCAAAACTCATAATATTTTATCTTCTTCCAATAAACTGGGATCCTCAATAGGGACAACTGCTTTATTGGGATATCTTCCAGGGAGATGATTTAGCCTAATGCTCCTGAATGGCACTGACTACAGCTTAATCAGGGTGTAATTAGCATCAATTCTGCTTTATGGGGAGGCATTTGGCCAGTGCAAAGCCTCAAAAGCTTTTTAACCAGTTGTCAAATGAGAGATGCTCAGGCCCAGCTCAAATAGAGAAGGCAATAAAATGGATGGGAAAAGGCAAAAATGAGATGATTGCCATTCCAGTTGGGTTTTTTCAAGCCCTATTAACAGTCCCTCTAATCAAGGCTATTAGGCCCCATTAAGGATATTTATCACAGCTTTGTATCTCACCAGACCCAGCCTGTGTAGGTGGTACCAGCAGAAAAACCTTCAAATAAAGCAAATAAAACCTTCAAATAAACATACTCATCTTACCCAGTGTTAATCAAGGTGATGAGATTACCCAGGCAGATAAAACCCAGGGGTTTTATCTACCACCTGTCTGAATAATTTACAGAACTGCAAATTTTGCAGTGTCTGAATTCAACTCAGTTGCTTCTCTGGGGACAAAAATTGGACCAACCTACTCCAGCTCAGAATAGGAAAGAAAAAGCTGAATTTCAGGGTACAGGGATTCATGGTGGCATTCCTGAAGGATTCCTGCTCCCCTCTGGTGCTCTGGCCTAATCCTGCAAATCAGTTCAGCAAACTGATCCAGGCCTAAATCAAAAAGGAACAAGAGAACGGGAACTGCTTAGGCAGGGGTGCATGGGATATGTCCCAAGAGATGCCATGAGCTGGCAAGGACATAAACAACAAAAAGCACCACAAAGTCAGAGGATCTTCCTCTTGTGGGCCAAGGTTTCCATGGTTTCCTCTGGAAATACTCAATCTGCTGTGAAATCAGGCCTCAGCAAGCCTGGGGGTATTGTTTAATGAGTGACCAAGGGCAGAAGCTGAGGTCAGGCATTAACCAGGGTATTTTTCTCCCTGAAGTGGTGAAAGAGGGATTTCTCAGCCCTCTCTTACCTTCCTTCCATGTTGAGGATACACATCAGCTCATCCTCAAAGAAATGGCTGGGGCACCCCAGAGTCTCAATGTCACTGAATCCATCACAGGGCACCTGCCAAAGCAGACAAGGAGTCATGCACAGCACAACAGCTTCTCCCATGACTTCAGAAAAAGTCTCAAAACCAAATTAGTCCTTTTTTTTTTTTTCCAATTTATTAAAGATCTTAAGAACCTCATGCTTCCCAAATACTCCCAGACTGTACTCATGGATTTATTAATCCATTGAGAACCCCAGGAATACTCTATAGCAATTTCAGCCCAATTCGGCAGCATTTAGGGCTGTGATGCTGAGTTCAGGACCAGCAGAATCACATTTATGCAGAGTGGGCATAAGCTGCAAGCGATTTTAAGGTGGAATCAACTTCTGCTTGTGGTTGACCAAACCCCTCCATACTCCTGTGCAGGAGATTCATCCTGGGTGAAGGAATGAAGAGGCAGGAGCCTTTATTTTTTGCAACAACCACTTCTGCATCTATATTCAGAACTGCTATTTTCTTCCAGAATTCAGAATTACTTTTTAAACTTTGGCTGAACTGTAAAAAAAAAAACCCAGGCTTTCAAGCTTTTCACTGTAGGATATGGGCTCATGTATGGGTTGAAATCCTTCTCCTCTCAGCTCTGAGCAGGGAATCAAGCTGCAGTTTCTGGCCCCACAGGAGATGGTTCTCATCATGAGGCCTTTGGGCATTGCTTAATGGTCTCTCCATGGTCTATGCATATGTGATCAAAACAGGAGGAATCCAGGAGCTGCTTCTCCCAGTTAATGCTCTGACAATTCTCCATGGACAAATGTCTGGCTGCTGCAGAACAGAGCAGCCAGGAGACACCAAACACCCACCTGGCCCTGCTGCCTCCCTTCTGCACAGGAGCCATACAAGGGGGGCTGTTCAGCGGCTCTGGTGTGGGATTTTGAATTCAGCCAAAGTTACAGCAAGTATTTATATTGATTTCACAGAATTCCAGGCTGACCCAGCTGCACAGCTTGCCAAAATCCACAGCTACAGCCAAGTAACTCCTGTCCTGTGCAGGTCAGTCTGACCATAATTTCCCTTTTTCCTCACTGAACACAGAAGCATTTCAGGGCCATGGCTGGCTGGAGAACTTCAAAAACACACTTTGCAACTGAGTGGCCCTGTTGTGCTTTGCTCCTGAACTCAAAGGGCTTGTGACAGCTCTCAGAACTCGTCCTTGCACAAGGTCTGCAGTGAGAAACAGCAGCTGTGCTTTGTGTCAACAAACCCTGTGGCCTTCAGAATTCCCAGAGCCGGGGCTGAACTCCCAGCACAAAGCAAAGAGCTTTCAGGGCTGAATGCAATCCCGGGGTGTGCTGCACTCCACACACCTCTGGATTTGGAACTCTCTCCCCTTCTGGCTGTGTTTCAGCATTTTACACAAAGTCAGGAAATGTAAAATCTCTGAGTGCACAGTTGAGGTGATGTGGAGAGAGGGGCAAAAGAAACTAATAAAAAGAATTGATCACAATCAAGGAAGGTGAATCTCTGAATTATTATGGAATCATGGAATACCCCAAGCTACCACAAGGATCATTCAGTCCAACTCCTGACCCTGCACAGACATCCCAAAATCCCACCACATCCCTGGCAGTGCAGTCCACAGGCTCCTGGAGCTCTGGCAGCCTCAGGGCTGTGCCCATTCCCTGGGGAGCCTGGGCAGTGCCCAGCACCCTCTGGGGGAGGAAAAACCTTTTCCTAATAAAAATAATAATAAGGACTAAATAAACACATTTTTAAAAGGCAAAACCCCTCTATGGAATAAACAACTTTTGAGTGGTTTAAGAACTTTTAAAGAAGAATACACCCTGGTGATGTGAATGCTCAGGCAGTGTTGAGGAAACAGCCTCCTGCTGCTCCAGGGGAGGTCTAGGTTGGATATTAAGAAAAACTGATTAATTGAAAGGGCTGTCAAGCATTGGAACAAGCTGCTTAGGGAAGTGGTGCAACTGCTGTCCTTCAAAGAAATTCAGTTTTCTGGACCCTTGGAAGGAAAATCTCCTGGCAGCAGCTGCTGTTGGGTCGGTGCAAGGACCAGTGCTGGGCTCACCTAAACCCTTCTGGCAGCAGACCAAGGGTGGAACATGGGCTCTTGTGGCTGCATCGTTTGCAAGCCCCAACATTTCTGAAAGAATAATAATAATGATGATGTTTTTGTGTCTTGAGATGCCATCCCAGGGTGCTGTGAGAAAGCTCAGCCTCTCTGAGCTCTGGTTTCTGCCCAGCAGACAAAGCTGTGAGACCAACACAAGCAGCCCTACAGACACCTGCACTGTGCTGCTCTCACATTCTCCTTGCAGAGGGGCAAGATTTGTTTCCCTGAGGGAATTCAGGAATGTCAGCCCTGGCTTTTCAAAGGTCCTTTGAGGGGTTCAGAAAACGTGAAGATGTGGTGCTTAGGGACAGGGTTCAGGACTTGATCCTGGAGGTCTTTTCCAACCTTAATGATTGGATTAATGATTTTATTAATGATTCTATTGGACAGGTGGCTGGGCTGCTGCACACACACACAAGGAGAGGAGGACTTACATGTTCTGAGAAGAACCTTTTGGAGAAGGAGGCCACGATCCTCTGTGCCTCCAGCCCCGCGTTGTGCCGTGCCTTGTACTCCTCCAGCCAGCTGACACTGTCACTGTGGCTGTAGTACTTCAGCAGGGATGGCCACCTGCACACACACACACAAACCAACAGCACCATTAATATTTCACCTCCCTCAGAACCTCCAGGATGACTTGAGGAGCTGAGAAAGAGCACAGACACCGCCCAGCTTTAAATTGTATTAAATTACCTCAGACATCAAAGCACAACTCCCCAGCTGCAGCTGTGCATTAATGATTACTTAAAAGCCAGCTCTCCTGAAGCCTTCAGAGGCTCCCACTCCAGGATTTCAATACCTAAACATCCTAAATGCTTCAGTTTTATAATTAAAAGAGTTTACCACAAAGAAGGAAGCCAACCTGGCACTGAACAGAAGGGGAATTCTCTGTCCTGTGTTCTTCCTACCACCTCGGGGAGCTCATTAAAAACACAGCTCCCTCCACTGCCCTTGCTGGTGGCAACATCTACGGGAGGAAAACACAACCTGAAGTCAAATTGTGACAGCTAAATGCTTCTGCAGTTTGACAAGAGACAAGAAATAATTGTTTGAAAAAAAACCAAACCCAACACCTTACAGCCTTCTTGTAAAAACCCCCTCTTTTACTGAGACTCAAAAAACCACACATTTCACAGCTTACTCAGAATTTCAAGGTTCAGCTGAAAATCCAACCTCAGGGCACGCTTTGGGGGCTGTTAGCAGCACCTTTTTGAATAAAGTGGGTGTGTGCTGCCACAACACAGCTTTGTGCCATAAAACAGGTGCCAGCACTGCAATTCCTGCTGCTGTGAAGACACCAGGATCACTTGTGTGAGAAACATGAACAATAATCAGCACAGATGGAAATATTTTGGAAATGAAACTGCAAGAAAGGGGTTTCTTTTCATTTGCTGGGGGATTTATTCCACATTTTGAAATGCTGTTCATTATTACAAAACATTTTCCTTTGTCGTAGGCTCTTTTCAGGTTATATGTATATACATATTTATATATTTAATTTGCCAAATATTGAAATCACTCCTCCTCTATCATAATTATTACCAGTGTCCAAACAACACCTGGGAGGTATTTCACTGCTGGTTAATAATAAAACTCCCCTGCACTTGTCTCCACAAAATAAAGTCAAATAACCTCACATTACATAACAACCTCTCTCCTGATGAATCCCTGGCCTTTCAGCTACTGCTGAAACGCAGCCACCTCACAATAACCATCACAGTCCTTTATTTTGGGATTAAAAAGGAGAATTGCATGGCTTGGAAGGACAGTGGGAATTTTGGAAAGATGAAAGTGCCATTGCTGACGATGGAATCCTGCCAGAATGGCAAGGTCAGGGTGAAGCCTCCTGCCAAAAATTCCATTATCAAGGAGAGAGGAGGAGAGCAACCTGTGCCAATCACCCACCACATCCCATTCCAGCTGCTGGATCCCAACCAGGCTGACACTTGCAGGAACTGCAGCCACTGAACTGCTGAAAGTCAGTCTCAGAGCCATGGCTTGGTGCAGTGGTGAAGCTGTAATTCCTCAGCAGCTTTTCTACCCCTGTGAAAAGGGGGAAAAAGGGAACAATCCCCACATTTGGGCTGAGCTGAATTTCAGGAGCCAACTGGCAGTGAGAGAAAGCAATTCTGCTGCTTCTCCTGTGCCAACACAGACAAAGGCAGGTAGGAGATGAGCCTGGACAGCCTCAGGAATGAGGAGAGCTGCCCTAAGGACTGCTGAGACCAGCACAGCATCACCAGTGTCACCCTTCATCCCAGCCAAAATCTGCACAGTGCCACCGAGCACAGCCCCCTAGGGGAAAAAGGACAGCAGCAAAACCCCACGCCAGGGACCTGGCTGTCTGTGAGAACAACTCTGCCCAAATCCATCCTCAGGCAGAAACACCTCTCTGCCGTCCAGCATCGGTCCTGAGATGGGTCTTGGCTGTTGCTTTGGGAGTTCTGGAGGGGTCAGGGAGGCCAATCCGGGCTGGCCCTGGCAGCGCAGGGGATGCACGGGCCCCGGGGTGGAAAGGGCCACAGAACGGATCCCCGGCCAAGGGGGAGCCCCTGCGAGCAGCAGGCTGGGCCTGGTCCCTCCCCAGGGGATCTGGAAGGGCAGCAGCCCTGCAGGACCCGCCCGGAGAGGCCGTGGCTGCCCCATCCCTGCAGTGTTCCAGGCCAGGCTGGATAAACCTGGAGCAACCCGGCACCGCGCACGGTGTCCCTGCCCGTGGCACGGGGTGGAACCGCGGCTTCACGGCTGCCTCCCACCCGCACCGCTCGGTGTCCCTGCCCGTGGCACGGGGTGGAACCGTGGCTTCACGGCTCCCTCCCACCCGCACCGCCCGGAGCCCGCACGGTGCCACCGGAGCGCCGCAGGCTCACCCGGCCCGAGCGGAGCTCAGCGGGAAGGGACCGGGCGGTGACGGCGGCGCTTCCACCGCCCCACGCGACCCTCCCTGCCCAGCCCAACATTCCCCGGTGCCGCGGAAGGCCGGCGGTGCCCGTTCCCTCCCGTCCGAGCCCGGGCGCGCCGGGCCGAGCGGCGCTGCCCACCTGAGGCGGAAGCGCTCCCGCCACACCTTGCCGCGGGGCTGGCACGCCTCGCGCAGCCGGCGGCAGGTGCAGGACACGCGGCCGATGTCGGCGGCGCCCAGCACGTCGCAGCAGAGGATGAGCTCCAGCAGCTCGCCCGGCAGGTCCGTCAGGCCCGTCCCGCCGCCGCTGCCGGGCCCCGCCGGGCCCGCGGCCTCCGCCGCCATCTTGGCTGTTTACCTGCGCTCCGGGGCCGCCGGCGCTTCCGGGGAGGGGCGGCCCGGGGAGCGTCCGCCAAGTGCGGCCGCGGCGCCGGGCGCAGAACGGGCAAGGGAGCGTCTGACAAGTGACGGGAACGGCGGGGACGGAAAGGGCACCGGGGGCTGTCGGTACCGGGAACGGCGGGCACAGAGGGACCGCATCGGCGTGATCGGTGTTGGGAACGGAGTGCCAAAAAGGGATCGCATCGGTGTGATCGATATTGGACATGGAGGGCAGAAAGGGACCGAATCAGTGTGATCAGTATTGGGAAGGGAGTGCCAAAAAAAGGACCGAATCAGTGTGATCAATATTGAAACGGGGGCCAAAAAGGGACCGAATCGATGTGGTCAGTATTGGGAAGGGGGGCTAGAGATAGACTGCATCAATGTGGTCAGTATTGGAAAGGGAGTGCCAAAAAGGGACCACATCTGTGTGATCAGTGTTGAAAATGGTGGCCAGAAAGGGCCAATACATCGATGTGGATCAATAGTGGAAACGGGCCAAAAATGGACTGCATCGGTGTGATCAGTTTCAGAAACGGCGGCCAAAAGGGGATCAGTGTGTATCAATATTGGAAATGGAGTGCCAAAAAGGGACCACATCAGGGTGATCAGTATCAGGAAAGGAGTGCCAATAAAGGGACCTCATCAATGTGATCGGTATTGGGAATGGCGGCCAGAAAGGGACTGCATCAATTTGATCAATTTCGGAAACAATGGCCAAAAAGGGATCAATGTGATCAATATTGGAAATGGGGGCCAAAAAGGGACCACATCAGGGTGATCAATATTGGAAACAGCAGCCAGAAAGGAACTGAACCAATGTGATCAATATCAGGAAAGGAGTGCCAAAAAAGGGACTGGATCAATGGGATCAATATTGGAAAGGGGGTGTCAAAAAGGGACTGGATCAATGGGATCATTATTGGAAACAGAGTGCCAAAAAGGGACCACATCAGTATCATTAATATTGGAAATGGGGGCCAAAAAGGGGCCTCATCAATGTGATCAGTGTTGGAAAAGGGAGCCAAAAAGGGACCACATCAGTACGATCAGTATTGGAAATGGGGGCTGAAAAGGGGCCTCATCAATGTGTATCAATATTGGGAACAGAGTGCCAAAAAGAGATCTCATCAATGTGATCAATACCAGAAAGAGAGTGCCAAAAAGGGACCTCATCAATGTGTATCAGTATTGGGAACAGAGTGCCAAAAAGGGATCGATGTGATCAATATTGGAAATGGAGTGCCAAACATGGACTGCATCAGTGGGATCAGTATTGGAAAGGGGGTGCCAAAAAGAGACTGTATCAGTATGATCAATATCAGAAATGGGGGCCAAAAAGGGATCTCATCAATGTGTATCAATATCAGAAACGGGGTGCACAGGGGAAATCTATCAAGGTGTATCAATATCAGAAAGGAGATTCCAAAAAGGGACTGCATCAATTTTGTGTATCAATATCAAAGCTGGGGTGCACAGGGGGGATCTGTCAAGGTGTATCAATACCAGAAAGGAGATTCCAAAAAGGAAACCTATCAATGTGTATCAATAGCAAAAAGGGGGTGCCCAAAGGGGGCCTTGTCTAATCAATACCTAATGTGTATCAATACCTAAGAGGTGGTGCCCAAAGGGGACTTACAAAAGGGATCAATATTGAAAAGGGGGAGCCCAAAGGGGACCTTTTCAATGTTTATCAATACCTAAAAAAGGTGCACAGAGGGAACACATCCATGTGTAAAAATATCTCAAAATATACCAAAAGGAGACTTATCAATGTGTATAAGGTCTCTTAAGGATAAACTGTCTAATTAAGAAATTGCACTTAAATTATTTTTATTTTTAACTTAAGAACTAATTACCTGTGTTCTGTAATGTGGACTTTTTAAATCTGATTACACAATACTACTTAAATTTGTGAAGAAGGCAAAGAAGAAGGACTAGCTACCACCCTGAACCCTCTTTTTTTAAATATATATATACACCTATATAAAAAAAAATATATATTAAAAATATAAATTATATCTACATAAAATTTTTATATATTACTATACTCTAAAGCTTTAAACTCTAAGTTTTCTACACACTTCTATCCAAACTCCACACCCATAATCTCAGTTTTATCATTCCATTTTGGAAGCCTTCTCCACGGCCTCAGGACAAATGCTGTGTTCTCTTGATGGTCAGTGTCTGTCAGCACAGAAAATGTAAAATTCTCAGCAGCTGAGGTTCTAACGTATCAGTACCTAAAGGGTTGCACAGAGGGAACACATCAATGTGTAAAAATATCTCAAAATATACCAAAAGGAGACTTATCAATGTGTATAAGGTCTCTTAAGGGTAAACTGTCTAATTAAGAAATTGCACTTAAATTATTTTTATTTTTAACTTAATGAA
Organism: Fringilla coelebs; assembly: GCF_963513975.1. Classification (NCBI taxonomy): domain Eukaryota; kingdom Metazoa; phylum Chordata; class Aves; order Passeriformes; family Fringillidae; genus Fringilla; species Fringilla coelebs. The sequence goes on along the minus strand of NC_140043.1, from coordinate 3,337,877 downwards.
TTACCTGTGTTCTGTAATGTGGATATTTTATTTAATTGCACAACACTACTTAAATTTGTGAAGAAGGTGAAGAAGAAGGACTAGCTTCCACCCTAAAACCTCTATTTTGTTTTATATAAATATAATTTTATATATTATTTATATAATTATATAATAATAAATACAATGTATACTGTATATTATATGTATTTTATATATATACTACTATATTCTCATCAGGATAAATGACAGGATCTGTGTGTTATAGATACAGATTAAAATATTGGCTTTTCACCAATTTTACAATGTGTGGTGCTTTATAACTTTGTTATAAAGATACAGTTTTTATTTCTGGTGTTCATTAAGCTCAGTGAAATATCTGGTATCAGTGTGCTTGTGTTAAAATGCCTGCTGGGATGGGATAACACCAAGAACACAGGATGAGGATCCTGCTATTGATATTCCAGTCATCAGCACTCACCCTCTGAAGGCAGTGAGGAGCAAGCCCCAAAAACTGGTGGTGATAAAAAGTTTAAACCCACAACCAAGGAATCTGCATGCTCTGAAAAGCTGGATCCAAGGAGGAGCCAGGCTAAACAGTTCTTGGAATATATAAACTAGTTTGGGAAAAGTTCATTTTGCATGAGGATCTATGGACATGCTGATGCAATTAAAGGTATTTAAGGGGCACCCCGAGGATAAGAGGGTGCTCTTGGTTCAGTGCCAGGATGCACCTGGCCATAATCACCCTTGCTCTGTGCTCCTTCTCTCCTGCTGCCCTCTGTGAAACTTTTTGGATGCTCCCAGGAGAGTGAAGGTGTTTTTCACACGCGAGTGCTGTGACTCAGGCCCCCTCACGAGGCACCGTGCGTGTCTGGCAGGTGAAGGGGTGCTGCTGATTGTCACTGTGCTATTTGTGGCACCCTGGCATTACAGGTGGCAGAGCAGAGCGAGGCCAAGGCACCGGCAGAGACCTCGAGCACCTTCTGGTGTTAAAAACCCAGAGAGGAGAGAAGAACTGCCGGCTTTCAGTTCACTTTTTTATTTTGACCGTAATGCAAACAGGCATAAGTATTCCATAAAATCAGAAGATTGGGACTATACAGAGAGGTGCATGCTTCAGAACAACGTGGATATCTTGCAAACAGAGCCAGAGCCAGTCTGAGAGAGGGGCTGGAGCACGGGGGACGAATGGCAGAGATTTTAGCAGCATCGAGAGCTCGGAGGTAGGGGAAGAACCACGTTTCTGGCTGCTTAAAGCACTGGTAGGATCACACACAGCTCAGGTCACCCCACCCCTGCACAAACCTACCCTGGGATCACACAGAAAGCAGCTACAAAAGGAGCTCCCCCTGAGCCACACACACCTGGGGGATGGGATGCAAAGTGAGAGTGCCAGGCTCAAATCTTGGCATCGTTTCCTCGAGCGGATGAAGGCACAGTGACCTGAGGGTGTGAGGGGAGCAGGGAGCAGCCAGGGCTGGGAGCCCCAGCCAGCCCAGCAGGATTTACCCACATCTGAAGGGTTTACAATGGAAAATTTGGGAGTTCCCTGCCCCAAAGCTGCCACCTTCCCCAGCCCAGTCCTCACCGTGGCACCGCTGCTCTTCAGGAAAAGGCCACTGGAAAATGAAAGACTCCAACCCAACCTTTGAGTCTGAGACTGAAGGTGCCTGGGGGAGCCAAGGGGATAAATCCCTGCTCCTATTACAAAAATTAATTGGCACTGAATATCAAATTCCCCGGGCAGCTGGCAGAAGTGGTGTTTTTAACTCCGTGCAATCGAAAAAGCGACGAGTCCCGGCTGAAAGGCACCGCGCTCTTGCTCATCCTCTGCCTGGGGAATTGCGTGTGCACTCTGGAAAAGCTGCACACTGCTCACAAAGCACACACAGCCTGGGGTTTTTAAAGGCATTTCGAGGCAGCAGAGCATGGGAATTCAACCTTGGGAACTGTGGGGATTTGCCTATCTGGTAGGGTTTTAGCAAAGCAGGGATTTTGCACTGAACCTCACTCGCAGGGAGATTCTCCAACCCCATCCCTGTTCCTGAGCATCCTCTGGGCTGCTGGGAAGTGGTTTTTGTTAAGACAGGATTCCATGCCACGATCACAGGGAAAGGAGAACAAAAAAGCAGGCTCAGAAGCAAGGAGCATTAATGTCTCAGTTAATTAAGGCTGGTTTTGTTGCCCTTGATAAATTTTAAAAATCTCCGCCAGCAGTTATTGTAGGAACAAAAAGTTTGATTTAATCCAAATTTGATATGCTGGCTGTTTGCTCTCTGTTTGCTTTCCCCACCCCAAAACCAACACAGGAAAACAAAGCAGCAAAAAGGAGCCCTGAATTAGCTCCTCTCTTAGACCAACTATTCCACTATTTAGCCTTTCAGTTTTCCAGGTATTAAGGATGCCCCTGGAAGGAAAATGCTTTGCCTGGTGTTTTTTCCCTCCCAGATTTCTACACCAGCCCTGCAGAGAGCTGCCCTGCATCCCAGTTCTTGCTTTTCCACAGCTCCAGAACAGCTCTGAAAGCTTTGGATACAAGAGTCTTGCCCAATTCCTCTCCACTGCAATGAGGAATAGCTGCAAAACTTCAGCCTGTAGGCTCCTGGTAAACCGGGAATTCTCAGGGCCAGCCTCACAGGTTTGATTTGCTCACTTTGAGGCACTTCCTCCCTCCTCCCTCCCCAAAATCTGGCCAGGTAGGACGTGGATGAGTGAGGCAGGAGAGCAGCAGCCCTGGCAGTGAGGTGCTGCCTCTGCTCAGCTCTGAGCTCACAACCTCTTGGGGTTTTATTCCTGTGATTCCAGGGCTCAAATTTCCATCACAGCCAAACATCTGCAGGGGTGGAGGCCAGGAATTGCCACTCTGCTTCATTTTCCCAGCAGGAAAAAAAAAAAAAAGGTGGATCTGCTTGGCAATGCTTGGATATGCCACGAGTTTCCCTGGGCTAAACCAAGCTGATTTCCACCTCTCCTAAATTCTGTTTCACCTCTGGAACCAAGTGCTTTAAAGCAGCAGTTTTCTCCCTCTCCCCTGCCTCCCTGCTGAGCACACATGGCCACATGGAAGAAGCTGGAGCTGGGATTTTCCTGGGAAGGGGGAGATTTCCCAGGCATTGCTGGAGCCATGCATTGCAGGCACGTGCAAGCGCAGATTGACACACGCAAAAATATTCTGAAATTGCTGCTGCTACTGCTGCTGCTGTGCAAGCTGCCAAAATCCCCAGTGCCACTGAAGCCAGCAGGTGTGGAAGGCATTTTGGATCTGGGAGGACTTGGATTCCAGGCTGATTTTATCCAAGTTCGGGATTACAGGTTTTTCAAGAGCACTGGCCAAATTTTGCTCTCCCTGTTACAGCAGAAGGAATTGTTATAACAAACAGGGAGTTGCAGCAAAGTTGAATGGTCCTGAAAATGTGTCTCCATCTGTTGTGTGAAGGGACTGTGCTCCCCTCTGGAACTGTCAACGCAATTGCAGAGTTATCAGAGCAGTTCTGAAGCTGAGAACGAGTCCCTGGTGAGAGCAAGAACAGAATCGAGTTTTGAGCATAAAATCATCCTTCCAAAAAATGGTGGGAACCCTCAGAGGGCAAAGGAATGGCTTCAGTGGTCAGAAGTCAGGAGGCAGCAGCTTTGGCTTGGGCTTGGGCTGTGAGCACAGCCATGACCTCTCCAGGGTGTGGGAGAGTTCCCAGCCCCAGTCTGCAGCCACGCTGTGACCTCCCCCAGCTCCATCCCCCTGTGGAACCCCAGCTCAGGGAGAGGGGGCTGCGTTTGCTCCCAGTTATCCCAGGGGGAAAAGGAGCCCGAGGCAGGAGCAGAGCTGTGCTCCCTGCCCAGCACAAGGCACTGGGAGTCCCTGTGCTCCCAGCTGGGCAGGCAGGGCTGCCAAGGGAGGGATCCCCAGGAAACAGCCAGGGTGGGGCAGAGGAATCACACACTGCCAGGGAAGGAGCAGCCACAGGCTGGACACGGGGGCATTGTCCCTTCTGCTCCCATGGCCTCCCTGCAGGGTGTGGCTCCTGGCCAGGACACAGCTGCAGGACTGCAGGCTGTGCACAGACACCTCAGACCCCTCAGATCCCCGTGCCAGGGGGTGTCACAGTCCCTGCTCCCCCTGGGGACACACAGGCACAAAGGGGACAGGGACAGCCCAGAGCCAGATGCCATTCTCTGGCCAGTTTGGCTCAGTTCCTCTCCAGCAGCAAGCTCAGGCCACGACGTGGAGGTGACAGCTCTGTGAGGCCACTCCTGGTGGCAGATGTCTCATTGTTTTGCTGTTGTCTCATTGTTTTGCTCTTGTCTCATTGTTTTGCTCTTGTCTCATTGTTTTGCCCTTGTCTCTCATAAACAGAAGAACAACAAACTCCCAGGCAGCCCTTCCCAGGAGATGAAACCTCGGAAATCACCAAGAGCACAGCACTGGATACCTGTGCACTGAGTGGTTTTTCCCTGCTGGTGGACACAGCAGGGTGGGAAAACACAGAACCTTTCCCCCTGGGATTTCAAATCCATATAATGACTCTCTGTGGACACTTGAAAGAACTAGGATGTGAAATCTTTGCACAAAATCCCACTTTGTAGTGTCTTGAAAATCAAACCTCCTGCTCAGAGAAGAGACTCTTTAACACCTGGAGAGTGAAAAGGAGCAGAGCTGCTCCAAACTGGGGTGGTGGAGGTGGTGGAGATCCTTGGGAGAGCCACTGAGATGCTGGCCAGGCTGGGTCCATCAGGCCCAGCACAGGAGGGGTGGGCAGCAGGCACCCAGAGGGGACAGATTTGTCACCTGAGTGCCCCAGAGGCACAACCCCTGTGTGTGTGACCCCTGGAGCAGCTCAGGGCCCCGGGCTGGGGCAGACCCACCTCCCTCTGTGTTCATAGCAGAGATTTTGTGGCTTCACCTGCACATCAGAAAGGCCACAGGGAGATGAGCAGAGGCCAGGCTGGAAGAGCCACATTTCAGGAATAATAAAGCACATCCACAAGTTTCTTTCCCCTGTTGCTATGGGAGAAAATGGAGCTCGAGGGGAGTGTGAAGCCCCTGCAGGTGCAGGGGATGAAGGGGAGCAGTTCAGACGTCTGAGACTGACTCAACAGCAAAGAGTGAATCAAAATTCCCAGTGGTGCAGCTTGTGAGGAGCCAGCAGGAGAAGAGGCAGCTCAGAGCCCTGGGGGGGTTTAACCTCATGGACCTTCATGCCAGGGAGGGGATTTCTGCTCCAGGTCCAGGCAAGGAGCCTTAAACCAGCAGTTCCCCTCCAAGGGCTCAGGTGTTTGCTGAGCTCTGCCTGCCTGGCCCAGACCCTCTGCAGAGCCATGGCAGGAGGGCTGTGCTGCCCTGCTGGCTCCCTTGGGAAGGGAGATGGAGCTGAGGAGCTTTGGGATGCACTGAAAGCAAGATAATCCAGCTCAGGCACGGGCTGCAGGTGGGAGGTGGTACAGCAGGGCAGGCAGGAGGCAGGACAGGAGGGAAACCTTGCCAGCACCACAGTGGGAGCTGGGAAGATGACAAAGAGATGTTTCTTTAGGCATTACCTCCTCCTCCTCATCAGGCTGCATCTTTCCCTTCTTCTTAAGGAGGACCAAAAGCACAAAGCAGGAGCCAGAATTCCCCAAAAGAAGAGGACGAGTCTGATTTTCTTTGATTTCCTTTCTGATTTTAGCTTTGTTTCTGCAGCCCCAGGATGGGGGTCAAGGCCAAGCTTGCTGCGAGTTCCCAGCTCTGCAGAGAGGCAGTTTTCTCCCAGACAGGACCACTCCCAAACTCACACACCCCGAGCCAAGGGGCCCAGCTCCCCCATCCCACTGCCTGCCCTGGCATTGGGGTGGGCTGTCCTTTCCTCCATGCTCTCCAGCTTTCCCCTCCGGGTCCCCAAGTGCCGAGGCAGCGCCACTCAGCCGGCCGTGCGTCCCAGCCCTGCCGGCTCAGCTCTGGCCACACCGTGGCAGCATTTATTCGTTTTATCCCGTGCTGGATGCTCAGCTGGCACCAGCAGACCTGGATCTCAAATTCTCCCGGTGCCTGGAGCCCTTTTGCTCCAGGATTTTGGGCTGGAGATGCTTCAGGGATTCAGGGAGTCGAAGTTGCAGAAGGTATCACAGCCCATGGAGACGTGGCAGGAGGTCCTGGCTGAGGGTGGGAAAAACAGCACAGCCCGGGACAGTGGGGCTTGTTCCATGGGCTGGGAGAGCAGCAGAGCTCCTGCAGCTCATCCTGCGCTGCTTTTAGCTCAGGGCAGGTGATCTGAGCCCTGTGAAAGCTCCTGGGCAATCCCTGTGCTGTCAGCAGTTCAGGAGCTCGGCTCCATCCAGGATATCCATGAACAGCTGGGCACAGCAGGGCAGGAGGGGAGGATCAGCAGCTGCCACCTCAAGATGCCAACCCTGCATTCCTGCCTCCAGCAAGAGCTGCAGCCATGTCCTGCTGTCCTTGTGGCGGCAGCGAGGGAGGACAAACTGGGATGGGCAGAGCCAAAAAACGCCAAGGTTCAATCCCTGGATGGGCCATTCACCCAGGAGCTGGGCTGGATCCTTGTGGGTCCCTTCCAGTTCAGAATGTTCTGTGATTCTCCAGGGTGCAGCAGCAAGAAGGACACACAAGGTCACGTTTGCTTTCCCTTGCAGACAGCTTTTCTCTGTTAGAGGCTTTCTGTTTCCTCCAACCTTTCTGTGGTTGTGTTAAATTGCTTTTGGGGCCAGGCTCTTGCAGCAGGGCTGAGGTGTGAGCGTGTCAGAGCCCAGCACCTTTGCAGCTGATCTCACCTCCCTTCTCACAGGAGCTGTCCTGGCTGAGACAGCTCGTGCCACTGGCAGGTGGCACAGAGGGGCCTCACCCCCAAAATGCCACACACATCTCTCTTGGCAGGCAGGTGGCTCCACGGTGGCACTTTCTGCTCCCTAAAATGTGGAAAGGGCTGGGGTCTGCCGTCCCAGAAGTGCTCATGAGATGTGCTAAGAGCTGCTGGCTCTGGGATTTCATGATTCCTCTGTTGGCACATCCTCACCAAAGACCTGGAGCCTCCTTCCCCCTCCAAGTGCTGCCTTTGTTCCCTCTGGCAGCTGGGAGCTGCTTCTGTCCCATTCTCGTGGCTTTCCAGGCTCACCTGGGAGAGGGATCAGGGCATGCAGAGCTCTGGGAACAGCCGTGCCCTCAGCGAGGCTGCAGATCAAATATTTCCTGGAAAACCCCCTGGAGAAGTCACTGCCAGGAGCTTTTCCTTGGCCTGCACATCAGCCTGTCTGCTCAGAGTTTGTGGGAGAACTTCCATGCCAGCAAAAGCTGGGAGTGAGCAAAAGGAGAGGCTCACAGGGAGCAGGAAAAGAGAGCAGGAGAAGAGAGACAAAGCAGGGCCCATTCAGGAGCAATTGTGACATAAATCAGATCAAAAACCACACAGCTGTACCCAGGCTACTTGGGGATGAATAAAATTCAAGGGAATTGCACATCATTGCCCCCAGCCTCGGGCATATGCCCAGGTTTCTCCAAATCCAGAGAAAAGCCACGAAAACACAAGGATTCAGCCAAGCCCCGAGCTGGGGAAAGAGGGAGCCTGGCAGGAACAGCCCCCAGCTCTGGACAAGCAACAAGACCTCGCCATTGCCCAGCCCCTGCCACCTCTGCTCACCCCCAGGAACTCCCACAAATGATCACAAAGGTGGTGATTTCATGCAGCTGCAAAATGCCCTCACGGGAAGGAGGGGAAGTGTGGAATTCTGAAAAGAGCCACTGCAGGTTATAAAGCCATCCAACTCCAGTGGGGAAATCCAGGGAAGGGGAAGGAGGTGAAAAGAAATGGCCACAGGACAAGAGCAAGAGAAGGAGGAAGGAAAGGAAATAAAAGTCATCATCATCATCATTATCATCATCATCATCATCAGGACACAAGAACAGGACGAGAGACAGAGCGCTTTCCATGGGCAGTTCCCCTGGGAAAGGAGCCACCGTGTCCGTGAAATACAAAACCCAGTGCCCTCCAGCTGGAGGGGGCAGCAGGTGCTGGGACTGGTTTGGCATCCCCTGGGGGCGAAGGGTCCAGTTAGGAGCAGAAAACCCTGCAAGGGAAAGGGGAGAAAGGCTGGCCTTAGAGGGAGCAGTGAGGAGCACCGGGATCAGCCTGACCTGGCTTTTCCGTGTTGTGGGCAGGAGTTTACAGAGCTGGCTGGGCTGGGCAGGAAGGTGACCTTCATCCCTATCCACAGTGGGAAACTGAGGCACTCTGGTAGAGTCCAGACCCCAGAGTGTGTGATTCCTTGGCGAAAAATTCCTGCCAAGCCTCAGGGATATGGAGAAACCCACTCCAGGCACTACACAGGGAAGAGGTTTCACCCCAAGCTACCAAGGGCCAGCACAAGGAGCACGATCCATGCAGCTGCCCAGCCTTTATCCCAAATAATCCTTCTGCTCAGCCAGGGAAAATCCCACCACGACCAAGCTGAGCAAATGGCAGGACTTGGCAGAGCAGAAACAAACACAGCAAATGTCAAAATTTCTTTTTTTTTTTCTTTTTTTTTTTTTACTTCTGGTTGTTTTTGCAACAGCAGGGAGAAAAATCTCTGGATCTTTCCTGAAGGGGCATGGAGAGCTGAACACCTGGAGCCAGCCAGGCTCCCCTGCAGCTGGGGAGAGCCACCCCTGCCTGTGGATTTTGCCAGCCTGGAAGCAGACAGCAGGCAGGATCATTTTCCTTTGGATGGGATGGTCAGGTCTGAGCACATCAGTGCAATAAATTGGGAAGCTGGGGGGGGGTTTATCCTAGAGAGGTGACAGCTATTCCAGAGGCACTGCTGGGCTTCCAGAGCAAGTGCCTTCCTCAGCCCTTGCTTCGAGGTGTGCAACAAAAGCCAAAGCTTTCTTCCCCATCCTTTCCCAGCCCACGAGGTGGCTGCAGGGGTTAAAACAAAGGTGTGGACTCACTCATCCGTGTCTTTTTTGCTCTCCTCGATGAAGGCGATGGACTCGGATCTAAGGCGGTTTGTCACCTCATACGTGCGCAGGGTGACTCCAAAAATATCCTCGTGGTACCGGCTGTCATCCTGGCAGGGAGGGTGGCAGGGGGAAAAAGGGCATTTGTGGATGCTCAGGGACAGCCCCAGCAAAACCCTGTGTGGTGGGGAGGCAGCAAAAGCACGGGAGAGGGTTTGGGGTTTGTCACCAGGGGACAGACGGTGGAGTGACCCTCCCAAGGTCATGCCCTGGACACAGGGGGGCTGTTCTAGGCAGCAGATCCCCTCAGCTGCTGGGAATTCCTGGCTGGCAGGGGCACAGCAGCTCGAGGGCAGTCTGTGGACAGCCTGAGGGTCTGGGGCCTGGGTGGAGGTGGGGACACGGTTCAGAAGGGGCAATCCCACAGGAATCATGCTGAGTTATCCTCCTGGGGAGAAGCAGAGCTCTTCCAGCATCCACCCATGGGTCTGTGTCCCAAACTGAGCTCATTTAAGCTTCAGCTGCATCATCTGTGTCTGGCATAGGGTGCACAGACAGGGAGATTTGCAGCAGGGACCCACAAAATGCCCTGATAAATCCATTTTTTGGTGGATGGTCAACAAGCCCTGCCAGGGGTGCCCAAAAGCGCTGTCACCAGCGTCAGGAGCCAGGTGACCTCCCTGCACACAGACACCTTTGGAATGTCCCCCTGCCGACCCTCCCTGGGCACAGGGGGGGCAGGCAGCAGGTGCAGTGCCCCTGGCAGGAGTGGCAGTGGTGGCACGCACGGGTGGCGGTGGCACTCTGCAGACACCACTCACCCGCAGCTTGCTGAGGAAGGCTCCTGCCTCCTCTGCTGACAGCTGGCCCTGCTGCCTCACGATGAGCTGCACGGCCTTGAGGACGTCCCCGGCCATGGTGACATCCCCGCAGACGTAGATGTGGCCTCCCTGCTCCTTCAGTGCTTTGAACACGGTCTGGGCCAGCTGCTCCTGTAACACGTCCTGCACGTATTTCTGAGGGACAAGGAGGAGGAGGAGGAGCTGGGATTAACTCGGGTTTGTCCTGCCCTGGGGGCACCACTGAGGGGTGACCCCTCTTTGGGGGACACAGCTGTGCCTTGCAGCACCCACAGTGACAAAAAAGAGGTGGGGACAGCAGCAAAAGCGTCCTTCTGCTCCTGCATGGGCACACCTGCACCATCTCTTCCATTGCCAGGCCTGTTCAGTCCCAGTGGGATTTTGGAGCAGGTATTTGCACTGGCTCTGGGCCACCCCGCTGGGTGACATCCTTTTCCTTTCCTTTCCCATCCTCCTCTTTTCCCTTCCCCTTTCCCTTCCCCATTTTCCTTTCCCATTCCCCTTTCCCCTCCTCCTCTCCCATCTGGATGGCAGCAGGAGCAGCCTAGGCATGCATTCCAGCTGGCACTGGGATGGGGACACACCCTGGGAATGCTGCCCACAGGGAAGGGACAATCCTGCCCATTTCTGTGCCCCAGGGATGAGCCACCACTGGCCAGGGACCCAGCCCTGCTGGCACCCCGTGGGCACCAGGCAGCATTCCCAGGCCGTGCCCACCTTTGGTCTGTCGGGTTCCCGGGAATAGGCCGTGTACAGCTCCCTGAAGACACCCTGGCTCTTGGCAAACAGCGTCTCCTCCTTGTAGATGTGGTCAATCCTGGACTGCCGACAGCCAAACACCAGCACCATGGGACATGGCTTCAGCCCTGGGGACAGCGTGGGGACAGCACTCAGCCGGGGGCCACCAGTTTCCACCAGCCACCTCCAGTCCCCACCAGCCACCTCCCCCCAGACTGCCAGCAGATCTGCTGGAACACCCCCGGCAGGGTGGGACCCCCATCCTAATACCCCAACTAAGGGTTCCCAAAACCTGTGTGAGGTGAGGAAGAGGATGGCCCCACCCAAAATCTGTGAGGTGAGGAAGAGGATGGCCCCACCCAAAACCTGTGTGAGGTGAAACAGGGGAAAGCTCTACCCAAAATCTCTGTGAGGTGAGGAAGGATGGCCCCACCCAAAACCTGTGTGAGGTGAGGAAAGACGGCTCCACCCAAAATCTGAGGTGAGGAAGGACAGCCCTACCCAAAATCTCTGTGAGGTGAGGAAGAGGATGGCCCCACCCAAGCTCTGTGAAGGGAGGAAGAGGATTGGCCCCACCTTTGTGCTGGATGTCAAAGAGTCGCTGCTGCCAGAAGCTGCGGAAGGGGGCAATGCCGGTGCCGGGGCCGATGAGGATGCAGGGCACCTGGGGGTCCTGGGGCAGGTGGAACCCGGGGGCACTGCACACATCAAAGCTCCAGTTAAACACCAGCAGGCTGCTCCCTCTGCCCACAGCCAGCTGAGACAGCTCCCAGAGAATGAGGGGCAGAAAATGAGGTGAAATCTCAGGATGTGACTTTTTTGTGCAGAATTTCCCTCAAAGGGGAGCCATTTGCTCACAAACCCAGCCCTGTTTTCTCCTGCTGTGGCAACAATCGAGGGCAGAGAGCTCACCCTGTGAGGGGTCTTACCCCCTCCTCCTCAGGCCTGGCCTCTGTGGGTCACTCACCCTCGTACAAAGCAGGGCACCACTTCATCTGTCTGGATGCGACTGAGCCACGAGGAGCACACGCCGTGGTGGATGGGTCCCTCTCCATCTGGGAAGGAAGGGAGAGAGAGGGAGGGAAGGGAGGTCTGTTCATGGCACATCACCCTGTTTTCTTTCCTAAAACCCTCCCTGCTACATTCTGCATGAACACCTCCCTGAAACATTTCATATCTCAGCATCCATTCTCCATGAACTTGGCAGAGTTTGGCCCTTGTATCCCTCTGTGGAGGTACCCAGGACCCAGACTGGCACAGCTGGACCTCCACAATCCTTAGGGAGCACCCAGCTCTCCTTTGGACCTTTTTGGCAGGAGCAGCATTGTGATGCTCCCAGACACAAACCACCTCATGGCAGCTTCACTGTCCTCCCTGTGTCCTGCAGAGCACCAGGGCTGTGTCCATCCACACCATGACCATGCCTGGACACATCAATGTCACTGCTACACAGGTTTGGCTACTGGGAATGTGGATTTTGGGGTGGGCAAACAGAATCCTACATGGAGCTTGGGTTATGGACCTGCCTGTCTCAGGTTGAAAGGTGTGTGTTCTACCCCCATCTGTCAGAGCTGGGGCAGTTCTCTGCTGTTCATGGGGCAGTTTTCTTTATCTCTCCCACAGCCCATCCTCCCTCCAGCAGATCTCTGCTGTCCATGGCCACTGAGTGTCCCTGCAGGGCTGATCAAATTCCACCATCCCATGGGGAGATGCTCTGCCCAGGGAGGAGCCAAGCATTCCTACCTGGATACAATCTGCCCTGGAACAGCACAGCAGCCTTTGCCCCCTGCATTCCCAGAGGAGCAGCTTTCTCCTGCCCTGCATTCCCAGAGGGAGAGCAGGCCCATCTCCAGCAGCCCTGGAGCTGCAGAGGAAAACTCCCCCCTTGTGCAGGATCCTGCTGCAGCAGAACCACAGCTGGCACTGCAGGAGGGCTGAGCCCCCATGGGATGGGGCTGTGCCCCCACCCTGACACACAGGGGGTCAGGGCATGCTCTGACTCTGGCAGTGTTGTTTTTTTTTTGTTTGTACTATTGCATTTGTATTTTTAATTTTCCTAGTAAAGAACTGTTATTCCTACTCCCATATCTTTGCCTGAGAGCCCCTTAATTTCAAAATTATGATAGTTCAGAGGGAGAGGGTTTGCATTTTCCATTTCAAGGAGGCTCCTGCCTTCCTTAGCAGACATCTATCTGTTCAAACCAAGACCCTGCCTGAAAAGTGCCACCTCTGTATCACTGCCACTCTCCATGCCATGGGACAGCAGTGGTTTGGGGGAATCTGCTCCTGCAGTGGGCTTTAAAGGAACATCTCCCTGGCAGAGGTTTGGTGTGGCTGCCCCTGTGTGTGTTTCCCCCAGAGCCCAGCCCTGGGGCGGTACCTCGGGTGCGGTAGGACACCACGGCCACGGTGAGGTGCACCTCCCCTGGGTACATCTCTGGGGACGAGCTGATGGAGTAGTAGCGAGGCTGCAGGAGGGGCAGCTGGGTCAGCAGCAGCGTGGAGGGCATCTGCACCGAGGGGAACTCCTCCAGCACCTCCACGATCGTGGGGTTCTTGGACCACTTCCACTCCTCGTACTCCTGCAAGCCCTGGGAAAGAGGGAGGGAGGAGAGAGCTGCAGGATCCACCTTTTCCAGGTGATATCCCAGGAGGCCCTGGTGGCAAAGCTGGAGTGGGTGGCAGTGAAGACACCCCAAGCCCTGCTCAGAGGTGGAGACTCAGCCTGAGCACAGTGTGGGATGGAAGTGCCCTGGCTGAGCTGTGATTGCCCCCAGACCTTGCAGAACCCGGGGCTTGGGCTCTTTACCTTGCTGAGGACCTGCAGACGTTTCTTCTCCTTGTCACTGGTGGCCAGCAGAGCAAACTGCTGCAGCAGCAGCGGGGTGGGAGGGGTGGTGATGTCCAGGTAGTACTTGAAGGCCTGGAAGATGGTGCAGGGTGGGACACGGTTCTCGTCTGTCCAGTTACTGATGACACCTGCCAGGAGGGAATCCAGCACGAGCCTGGGATCAGCTGAGCAGCAGGGCCAAGGTGGGCAAATCCTGGTTTTCATCTCCCTCTGAGACACTGGATTAGGGTTTTCCATCTCCAGCAGGGAATCAGGAAAACCCTGAAATCCAGTGTTGGGATGGCCCCTCCACGTCCCTTAACTCTTCTTCCCAGTCCTAGACATTGCCCTTTCTAAGGCAATATAAACACCTTTAGTTTTATCACGGAAAATCTTCCTCGGCGCCCTGCCCACCCTTCAAACCCTTGCTCCACATCCCAAGTGCAGGCAAGCAACGGCTCTGGGCAGAGCTGGGATGAAGGAGGCACTCCCAGTCCACACAAACACACCAGGGAGATGAAACTAATTTTCCTGGGGCCACCCACCTCCCTGAGGAGCTACAGGAACTTCAGGGAAAGGAGGAGAGAGGCCACCTGTGCTCCCTGGTTACCTAGAGCCGTGCTCCTCTCCTCCAGCAGCTCCACCTTCACCAGCTGGTTGGTTGGAGGGGCATCCTCCAGCCTGTCGATGAGGGCATTGACCAAGTCCTCGTGGTTGCCCGGGAAGACGCCCAGGTGGTCCCCGGGCTGGTACTGCAGCTCCTGGTGCCCGTTGGTGTGCAGGCGCAGGAAAATCGTCAGGCGGCTGCGGGGCGAGGAGCAAAGGCAGGGAAAAGTGGTTAGGGGGATCCTTCCCCAAAATCATTGACTTTGGGATGATCTTGGAAAGCCCCCAAAGATCCCTCAGGGAGAGGCTGAGCCTTGGCCTCAGGAGCTGCTGGTGAGCTGGGCAGGGGTGGTGGCATGTCCAAGCTGTGGTGGCCGTGTCACCAAGGTGACAGCAGGGAGAAGGGACAGTGCAGCACGCCCTGACTCACCCTCAGGGACTTTTTAAAAGGTGAGAACCAATTGAACCTCTTGCTCAGCAATTTTATCCTTCCTTTGCTGCCCCTCCAGCCAGCTCCCCATCCCGTGGGCTGAGGGAGGGACCAGCAGGAACTCCACCGTGCATGGAGGCCAGGAACACCCTCCACTGCCTTCCAGGCTGACTCATGGCCTGCACAAAGGTGGATTCCATGGACATCCAGGGCTCAAGGGCTGTTTGTAGCACTGTTCTGGGTGCCCCAGGTGTGTGTTCAGCTCCCAGGACAGCAGCATCTCCTACCTGGACTTGGGGCTCTGCAGGTTCTGGCGTGTGAGGAGCCGGGCTGCATAGACACGTTTTTTGTGGATGCTGTACAGTCCTGAGGAGGAAAAGAGCCAGGGAAGGGATTCAGCATGGCCAAGGCTTCTGTAGGATCACTGTGGGTTCAGCCCCTCAGGCCAGAGCTGACCACAGGGGTTTGACCTCCCTCCTGTGAGCCCAAGGGATCAGGAACCCCAGGGGTGACCCAAACACGTTTTGTTAGTGACAGAGGAGGACTCCAAAACCCTGTGACACTCAGGGCTGTGCCCTCACACTGCCCACAGCTCCTCTCGCTGCCAGTGCCACCTGGCTGGCAGGAGAGCGCCTGGGTTTGGGCAGAGCTGAGCTGGGGCTGCAGGAGCCGTGCTGAGGGGACAGGTGTCCATGGGCTGGACCTGCCTGTGCTCCACAACGCTCCACGGAGCAGCACTGGACAAAATAAGCCTGGAAAGATCCCAATTTTCCAGCTCTTCACTTTAAAAAACGGGGTCAGGAGGAGGGAGAGCAGATCATGTCCAAACATCTCTGTTACAGATACAGACAGGACCGGCCTGAGGGGCCTGGGGCTGCTCCTTGGGCCTGAGGGGCCTGGGGCTCCTCCTTGGGCATGGGGTGGGGGGAAAGGCAGGGCTGAAACGCTGGGGATTTAACAGAGACAAAAAAACAGGGTCTGGCCCCTCTGCCCCTGTGTGTTGTCCACGTCCCCCACAGGCAGAGCCCTCTAGGCCTGTACCTTGTGTGAGCTCCGGGGCCTCAGCCACGTAGGTCAGGCGGAACTTGCTCCTCTTCCAGCTGCGGTCGTTGCTGATCAGGGAGTTGTTGGCTTTCTCGATGTTCACGTCATCCCCCACGCAGAACACGTCACACGCTGCCTGCAGCACCCACCAGGCCCTCAGGCACCCCCTCAGCTCAGCTCAGCTCGGCCCAGCTCAGCTCAGCTCAGCCCAGCCGATCCTCTCAGCTCAGCCCAGCCCAGCCGATCCTCTCAGCTCAGCTCAGCTCAGCCCGGCAGATCCCCTCAGCTCAGCTCAGGTGATCCCCTCAGCTCAACTCAACTCAACTCAACTCAGCTCAACTCAACTCAACTCAACTCAACTCAAGTCAGCTCAGCTCAGCTCAGCCCGGCCCAGCCGATCCCCTCAGCTCAGCTCAACTCAGCCCAGCCCAGCCCAGCCCAGCCCAGCGCAGCCGATCCCCTCAGCTCAGCTCAGCCCAGCTCAGCTCAGCTCAGCTCAGCCCAGCCCAGCCCAGCCCAGCCCAGCCGATCCCCTCAGCCCAGCTCAGCCTAGCCCAGCCGATCCCCTCAGCCCAGCTCAGCCTAGCCCAGCTGATCCCCTCAGCTCAGCCCAGCCGATCCCCTCAGCTCAGCTCAGCTGATCCCCTCAACTCAACTCAACTCAGCCCGGCCCAGCCTGGCCCAGCTGATCCTCTCAGCCCAGCCCAGCCCAGCCCAGCCCAGCCCAGCCCAGCTGATCCTCTCAGCCCAGCCCAGCCCAGCCCAGCTCAGCTCAGCTCAGCTCAGTTTAGCTCAGCCCAGCCCAGCCCAGCCCAGCCCAGCCCAGCCCAGCCCAGCCGATGCCCCCAGCCCAGCCCAGCCCACACGGAGAAGGAGCCCGCAGCAGCGTGGGGCTGGAGCAGTGCCCACGGGCCCGGCTCGTGGGGCTCTCCTTCCCAGATATCTGGGGTGATGCAGGGATTCAGCACGCTGGTGAGCTTTGGGTGGTCAGCACAAAGCAGAGGCCCAGCTCCATCCACCCTCTTTACTGAGGGCTGGGGTGGTGCTGGAGCGTCCCGGCGCCGGGAAGGGGAGGCCAGGTTCAGATCCAGCTCCAAGCTCTGTCCTTCTCCCCCCCTGCTCCTCCCTGCAGCCCCAGGTTACCTTGAAGACCTTCTTGGCCCAGGTCCTGAAGGATTCCTCCTGGCCGCAGAGCTCATCCCCTTCTCCCATGCGCAGGATCCTCTCTCCCCCCAGCTCCTCCAGCAGCGTGTCCACGGCGCGGGCGAAGGCGCAGAAGTGGGGATAAGCCCTGGAGCCCAGCCCAAACACGGAGAACCTGTGCAAAGATGGCTCGGCTGTGGCTGCTCAGCTCCCCTGAGGGGGAAGGCAATCCCGCCAGAAGACACCAGGGTTTACTGATGTGCTCCCTAAATCGTAGGGCTCACAACTCTCTGGCACGCACGAGGTGATGAGCAGTTTCCAACCCCAGTGTGCAGCGGGGTGACTCACCACAATGCAGCTGTTTTCACTTACTACACGAACAACTTATTCTCAGAATTCAGTTGACGTGTGGCTCTGGTGAAAATTTGCAGTTTGTGCTGCACTGGAGACCACATGTCTGGGTAGCAAGTCGAGTTCAAAAGCTTCATCTAGATACAGCTATTAAGTTTTAAAAGTCGCAGCTATTGAGCTGAATTATTTCAGTTCAGAGCCAGCTCTTATAGAAACATGACAGGAGCAAGGAGCTCTCGAGCACAGCTGGCCCCTCCTGTCCCACCAGCACCCACAGCAGCCTGGAGGGGTCTGCACATCACCCAAACACCTCAGGGCGAGCTGGGCTCTGTGCAGCACCAGCTCCTGCTCTTTACCTGACGTTT
This sequence comes from Fringilla coelebs, assembly GCF_963513975.1. Lineage (NCBI taxonomy): Eukaryota > Metazoa > Chordata > Aves > Passeriformes > Fringillidae > Fringilla > Fringilla coelebs. The sequence continues at coordinate 3,320,608 of NC_140043.1, read as the reverse complement.
GCCAGGGGCCCCGTGCTCTCGAAGTTGTCCCTGGAGTCGGGGCCATCACTGGAGGATTTCCGCGCGTCCGAGTAGGAGGAGACGCTGTTGAACCGGACCTTGTAGCTCCTGCGAACAGCGACAGCAGCCAGGCTCACTCTGGGGGCACAGGAGGGCTCCAAAGCAGAGCTCAGGGCTCACAACTCCACCAGCAGGCGGTGTGGGAAGAGCAGAGGGATGTGCTCCCTCCAGGGGTAAGGCCATAGCACGCCCTGTGCATCCCCAGCTGGGGCAGGAATGCTCCCTGAGGTCCTTGTCACCTCCCACTGTGCTGGCCACCACAAGGACACAGAGCTGCCAGGACCTTTGGCTCTACCTGCCCTTCCCTGGCAGCACACAAGGTCAGGTGTGTGTCTGAAGAGATATTCTGAGGGTTGTTTCATTCATAGGAAGTGGGAAATAAAAAGAAAAAAAAAAAACAGAGTGAGAGAAGAAGGGGTGAGGAGGGGGAAGGGGAGCCGAGAAAAAAAAAATAAAATCTGACAACAGCAGAAGTATTTCTGAATTGAGCCATCTCCCAAAATTGCTCCGCACAAGAGTTTCTAAATTTACAGGCAGAGCAGTGAGCAGTGAGCAGGGCTGTGTGCATGAGTCACGGCACAGCTCCTGCACCCGGCACGGCACGGCACAGGAGAGCACGGCCTGAGCCAGGGACAGCCGGGTCACAGGGCCCCAGGGCCACCCCTGCCAGGGACAGACCAGTCACAGGGTCCCAGGGCCACCTCTGTCCCTCAGCCTCCCCCCTCTCCCTGGCCTTTCTGCTCCTCCACTCTGCTGGCCCTGGCCATGGCCTCCCCTGGGTTATCCTGGGTTAGCTGGCCTCCTCCCCGGCCTCTGAGATGCTCCAAGCTCATCTTGCAGTGTGGGGGATTTTCTGCAATCCAGACTCTGTCCAGGGCAGCACGACCCTCTGGACTAGAGGGACACATGGCCCAAATTGCCCAGGTGGGTGCTGGGCCCAGGGCTGGGACAGCAGCTGGAATGAGAAGGTCCCTGTGGAGTGGGATGGATGAGCTGCACTCCAACAGCAGGCTTGGAATAGGAATGCTTTGGAAAACCCTTGGGAAACCCTTGCTGTAAGACACGAGGAGCCAAATACCAAGCCCAGCACAGGGCTGGGGGCAGAGAGCCCTGCCAGGCTCCTGTGACACTGCCACACTGAGAGGCCACCCTGCCCTGAGGGGTCTCAGCATTCCCTGGGGGAGCTGGGGCTCCATGGGCTGCATGGACAGGAGCTGCTCTCTGCAGGTGTCATTAACCAGGCTGACACTGTCCCTCTCTCCCCCACAGCCTCCTCCAGCTCTCTTTCTCATTGCAAAAGGCTTTTTGAGTGCTTGATGTCAGCAAGGTCTTGGATATTGACTGGGGCAATGCCAAAAAGAGAAGCTGTGAATCCCTGGAAGTGTCCAAGGCCCGGCTGGATGGGCCTTGGAGCAGCCTGGGGCAGTGCAGGGCGTCCCTGCCTGGCTCTTAGAAACTCCTACCAGCCCTTAAATCACACTTGGAGGTGTCTGGGACAGCAAGCACCGAGCCCAGGGGCTTTTAACCTCCTCAAGTCTGCCTGACTGGCCATGGGCAGCACCTCTGCACCCAGGGAGAAGATCCTTGGGGTGAGAACCATGTGTGGAATGCTCCTTCTCCATGGCCACCCCTCCAGGGCAGCCTGCTCTGTCACTGTGCCCACTGAGGCACGAGGCCATGAGGAGCCTGCTGGGTTTTCAGCTGGGCAGCACTGAAGGGATCCATCAGCAGGGCCAGCACCTGGGGCTCTGGAGAGTCACAGACTGGTCCCTGTGTGTTTGTCACCGCCCTGGAGTCAGGGCTATCCCAGGACAGACTGGTCCCTGTGTGTTTGTCACCACCCTGGAGTCAGGGCCAACCCAGGACAGACTGGTCCCTGTGTGTTTGTCACCACCCTGGAGTCAGGGCCATCCCAGGACAGACTGGTCCCTGTGTGTTTGTCACCACCCTGGAGTCAGGGCCATCCCAGGACAGACTGGTCCCTGTGTGTTTGTCACCACCCCAGTGGCACTGCCCTGAGCCAGGGTGCTGGAATTGCCCTGGATCCCTCCTGAATTAAGGAGCAGCTCTGTGCCAGTTGTTAGCTCAGGAGATATTCCAGGGCACAGCAGTGACCCAGTTCAGGGAAATGTTTTATTCTTCACGGCTAAAATTAGAGGAGACCCCAAACGATCATTGTCAGTGCCCTCCCTTCCTTCCCCCCCTGGGATCTGCACAAAGCTCATCCTCCCCTGAAGGGGGATTTTCTACAATCCCAGATTCTGTCTCCAAGGTACCGGTTACAAACATCACAGGATTATCACAGCTCTCATTTTCCCTAGAAATCTTTTCACACCATGCATGGAGCTAAATCTGGTTCTCCAGCCCTCCCCCACCTACATCTGCAAGGCTGGGAACTCCCTTCTACCTCCAACTCTTACTATTTTGGTGCCTCCTGGACAGGCTCTGGCTCTCAGAATCGATGATTTTGGGGAAATTCCTACTTTTATCTGTGGGTTGTTTTTTTGTTTTTCCACAAATTCCTGCCTTTCAAGATGAAGAGAGAAGCTTTAAAGTGTCACCCCAGGGAATTACAAGCTGAGATCCACAGGCACCCCTGAGTTTGTGTTTTTATCCTCCCTGGGACCTCCAGTCTCTCCATTCCCTGGGTCTCCATTCCTGCATATTTGCAAATGTGAGATCTGCCCAAGGATTTCCCACTCCCCTGTCCTGCATGCTGGGGTTTGGACTGGGAGGGGAAAGGGTTGGAGTGGGAGGGGAAGGGGTTGGGGCGCTCTTACTTCCTCTCCTCCAGGTTGGAGTTGGGATTCTTCATCTCCATTAATGCACAGCCAAATTTCTACAGAAAAAGAACAAAAAGGGCCATCAGTTTTGCCAGGTTTTTCAGTAAACCAAGCCCTGAGCACAGCCTGGGCTGTGGCTCTGCTCCCTGCTCGCTGTCCAGGGGACTGTCACCTTCTGTGTGACACTGCTGGGGTCACACAGGACAAACTGAACATCAGGTCAGTGGCTGTGTCCTGGCGGGGAACCAGGAGATATCCCTGCTCCAGAGCAGGCTGGAGGCAGCACCTGGACCTGTTTTGGGTCCTTCCAGCTCAGTCTGAGCCAAACAAAGACGTTCCTAGCCTTGTGCCCTGCTGTCCCCTGCTGTCCTACCTCTCCGTTCTCAGGAGGGTCCCCGTTGCCGAAGGTGCTGGTGACCACCAGGACCATGGTCTCGTGCTCCAGGTGCACCACATCATACTCATCCATGGCCATCACCTGGGGGCACAGAGAGGGCACAGAGAGCTGGGAGCCTCCCGGGCTGGCTGGGGGTGGGGACAGCCCATCCCTGCTGAGGTCTCTGCACGGGGAGGGTGGGAACAGGAGCCTGGAGGGACAGGGCCAGCCCCGGGGCTGCCACTCCCAGGGCCACAGCTGCAATCAGTGCAGGAAATCAGGGATTTTTCTCCAACCCAGACCCACAGGGGCACACCCTGAAGACCCTTGGCAGCTGTTTTCACATCATGATCTCACACCCATCACGTGTCAGGAGCAATACCTTGGCATCAAAGGCATGTTTGAAGATCTCACAGAGGGTTTTTGCATAGACCTGGGACTTCCCCGTTTCCGTGGCATACAGGATGGTGGCCTTGACCCTCTTGGCCATGGCTTGGCCCATCAGCTTGGCTGAGAACTTCACAGCCCTGGGAAGCAGGAGTAAATCCCAGTCAGAGCTTGGTCCTGACACATGCCTCTAGCCCAGACCTTTTTATTTCCTATTAAATGATCAGCCTTACAAAGCTGTAGCATCAGTTTTTTGGTTGTCACATGGAAAACAGGGAAGCCTTGGAGGAGCTCAACTTGTCAGAGAGGAAAGGAGATGGGGGAGCTTGGACAGAGCTCAAATACCCAGGTGGGGTGAAGGAGGAAAAGGCTAAACCAGGCATGGGGGTGATATTTCTGCAGGGGCACAGAAGCAGGAGAAGAATCAGGGGCAGGTGAACAAAGGGAAAGGGAAAGGGAAAGGGAAAGGGAAAGGGAAAGGGAAAGGGAAAGGGAAAGGGAAAGGGAAAGGGAAAGGAAAGGAAAGGAAAGGAAAGGAAAGGAAAGGAAAGGAAAGGAAAGGAAAGGAAAGGGAAAGGAAAAAGATTCATAATCATTCATAATCACATCAACACTGTTCTTCCTACATGCCAAACATTTTTTTTCCTAAGAGGACCACCAAGCCTTTAAATGGGGCCACCAGAAAGGCAGAAATCCATCAGGTCTGGATTTAGGCTGCTGTTGCAACAGGGAAAGGTGATTTTTGGGAGACTGAGGGAGCACAAAGCCTCTCTGTGGCCTCTGCAGGAGGAAGGGCTGCCTGATTCACTTTGACAGCCCTTGCCTCAGGTTTTTGAGTTCAGCAGGGCTCCTGCATCCCCTTCAGAGGAGCTGTGGGGAGCAGAGGCTGCAGCTGGAGTGGTCACACTGGGCAGAAGGAGTCCAGCATCCCCCTGCCCCTCCTGCTCAGAAATACTCTGGGTTTGGGGAATCATTTAGGGAGGACAAAAAGAGGAAAGAAGAGGTAGAAACTCCTCCAGGCTGGTTTATCCTGCCTGCCCCTGGCAGCTCCTCTTCACAGCAAGGTCAGCCTCAGGAGCATTTCTGTTTGCTGCTGCATCACCACCCTCAGCACACTTCAGCCCCTCTGTCCTCCCGTGGTGGCAGTGTCCCCTGGCCCCAGGGCAGGGAAGTGGCAGGCACTGCAGGTCTGAAGGCTCAGATTTGGCCAGATTTTTGAGTCTGAGCAGGCACCAAATCATGCTCAAGGCTCTGGGCTCAGGCTGCCTCTTCTTCAGCTGATAAGCCCAGATCCAGACAGGATTAATGGTGAATTACAAAAACAATTCCTTTCCCTACACAGGAACAAAGGAGATTTTGTTTTAAATGACCTGCCACGCTCACATTTTTATACAACCATCCCTCAATGGGGCAGAGGGGAGCAATAAAAGCATTTTTTCTCCCAACTCCATGAATCCTCCTGCTCTTCCCCCGGCCCCAGTGTCAGCTGCAGGAGCACATTCCTCAGCTGCTGCTCCTGTTTATGGATGCACCACGGAGAGCAGCTCGCAGGAGGTGACAGCTGAAGAGTGGGAACAAATTGATAGCAGGGATTTGGGGAAACTGAAGCGTGGGGAGATGCTGTGATGAGCCAGGGCCACCTGGCAGCCTGGCCACCGTCCCCAGGGCACACCCAGCTCTCTCCTGCCTTGGCCCGGGGCTCTGCTGCCACAGAACCGGCAGCTCCTCTCTGCCAATGGCCCCCAGGGGAGGAATTTGGGCCAGAATCAGCCAAAGGGTCCAAATTGAGCTTCATTCCTGCATCCCTGCTGCTGAGGAGCCTTGGCAGGGAAGAGGGACTGGGGTGGCCCCTTGCCAGGGGTCAACTGACCATGAAGTGCAAATCTCAGCTCAGCCCTGATCCATCTGCTGCCTGCAGGGAGATTCCTCATTCCCATCTCCCCCCTTCCTTCCAAAGCAGGTGTTTGGAGGGTTGGGCACACACTGGGGGCAGGTTCTCCTCATGTAGGGAAAAGCCAATGGGAAAAGAAGGAATGTGGACAGGAGTTTGATCTCCTCAGTGCTAGCACAGCCCTGAAGAGGGAGGGGGGATCTTCCTGCCCCAAGGAAAGGAAAAATGGGCAAAACACCCTCCAAAAGTGGGAGAGCCATCCCTGAGCATCAAAACCTCCTAAGCAGAGAATGAACAGCTCTGGAGAACAGACAATCCCAGGATCTGGGATTCACCTGGTCACACCCCTCTTGGTGTTCTGAGGGGGTGCTCAAAGGACTGCCTGTGTCCCCAGGTGTCCCTCAGGGCAGGTAAAGCCTTCAGTGGCCCAAAGCCCAGGCTCAGAGCTCATCATCTGGAGGGTGATGCACACACCCACAGGGTGCTTAAATCCAGGACCAGCCCCAAACATTCCAGGTCTTTCCAGACCCCGCTGGTACTCACTTTGCCAGCTTCTTAAAGCCAATGGCCCTCTTCTTGGTGGGCGTCCCATTGACCCCTTTCCAGACGTGGGTGTTCCAGGGGTCCGGCTAGGAGAGGGAAAAGCAGGATCAGAGGGTGGGGAGTGCCCAGGGCTTGGAGAAATGCAGCATCCACAGCACTGAGAGTTAAATTCTCCCCGTCAGGAAGGGGAGGAATAGCTGCTGCTGCTGCACAGCTCTCCCTCTCCTCTCTATGTCCCTGATCCTTGGAGCCTTGTGGGGGGTTTGTCTGGGCTATGGAACATGCCCAGGAAAATTGCAATCTAATAAACCCTCCTGGCTTGTAACAGCATCTGGCCAATTGCTCTGTCACCTCTCGAGAGGAGCGTTAATAGGCCACAGCCAAAAAGAAGACAACGCCAGAAGGGGAGAGGTGATGGAAACAGATCCTTTCCCCTGCTCTGGCCACAGGTTTTTTTCCCTAAGAGGCCCTTTGGGAAGGGGAGGCAGCTGAAGGCAGGAGCAGGCACACAGAAGCTCATTGCGTGCCCTTGCAGGCTGCAATCAGAGCCAGGAAGCATCGGGGTGCCTGGTGGGCTGGTTAAGGAGTGAACAGACTGCTCCTGCTCTGTGATTATTCCTTAAGGGCTCTTGACTAAAGGTCACATTGTGTGGAAAGCACCGGAGCAGGGATGGCTGGATAACGAGGGAGTGTTTGCTGAGGGGATTTTCCTCATGGGCTGGAGGGTTAAACACCCCAGCAGCAGTGGTTGATCCCCTGCTGGGCCTGCTGGGCTGCAGCCCCTGGCCCACTGCTGGATCCCCTGGGTGCAGGAGCCATCCTCTCAAAACTGCAGGCTGGGATGGGGTATGGGATATGAGATTTGGGATATGGGATATGGGATATGGGATATGGGATCCAGGAGCCATCTTCTCAAACCTTCAGGCTGGAATGGGGTATGGGATATGGGATTTGGGATATGGGACACAGGAGCCATCCTCTCAAACCTGCAGGCTGGAATGGGCTATGGGATATGGGCTATGGGCTATGGGATATGGGATATGGGATATGGGCTATGGGCTATGGGATATGGGGTTTGGGCTATGGGATATGGGATATGGGATATGGGATATGGGATATGGGATATGGGATTTGGGATATGGGATTTGGGGTGTGGGATACGGGATATGGGATATGGGATTTGGGATCCAGGAGCCATCCTCTCAAACCTTCAGGCTGGAATGGGGTATGGGATATGGGATTTGGGATGTGGGATTTGGGGTATGGGATATGGGATTTGGGATATGCGATACAGGAGCCGTCCTCTCTAACCTGCAGGCTGGAACCCATTCCATATGGGATATGGATTATGGGATATGGGATATGGAATATGGGATATGGGATATGGGATATGGGATATGGGATATGGGATATGGGATATGGGATATGGGATATGGGATAAGGGATATGGGATATGGGATTTGGGATCCAGGAGCCATCCTCTCAAACCTGCAGGCTGGAATAGGGTATGGGATATGGGATATGGGATATGGGATGTGGGATATAGGAGCCATCCACTCAAACCTGCAGGCTGGAACCCATTCCATATGGGATATGGATTATGGGATATGGGATATGGGATATGGGATATGGAATATGGGATATGGGATATGGGATATGGGATATGGGATATGGGATATGGGATATGGGATATGGGATTTGGGATCCAGGAGCCATCCTCTCAAACCTGCAGGCTGGAATAGGGTATGGGATATGGGATATGGGATATGGGATGTGGGATATAGGAGCCATCCACTCAAACCTGCAGGCTGGAATGGGATATGGGATATGGGATATAGGATTTGGGATACAGGAGCCATCCTCTCAAATCTACAGAGTGGAAAGGGATATGGGATATGGAATATGGGATCCAGGAGCCAGCCTCTCAAACCTGCAGACTGGAATGGGATCCAGGAGCCTTCCAGGCCATTTCCTCACCCACCCATTAGGCACTTCCAAAGTGTGATTATAAATTGGGATCTCAGGTGTGCCACATCCCCACGGAGGGGCAAACTCCCATTATTACACTGTGCTGGGGTGAGATATCCATTGTGGAGGAACTGGATGGCATCCCTCTCCTTCCTGCACCTCCTGCGCTCCCAGTCCCACCCCGCCCTCGGCCGCAGGCACCGCTGGAGGGCAGAGGTGGGGACAGCACCTGGTACTCAAAGGAGGGCGTCAGGCGGTAGTTGAGCATCTCCTGGTGGAAGACGGGGGTGATGCTGCCCGACATGGGCGGCACAATCCACACCCAGTCGGCGGGACAGCCCCCCCGGCACCGGTACTCGTTCTCCATGTGCTTGATGAAGGACTCGGTGGCCGAGTGGTGATCCACGATGGTCACCTTGTCACTCTGTCGGGGGACAAGAGAGCAGAGCCGGCAGCTGTCAACTCATCCCAGAGGGAAAAAGCCAAAATTTTACATTTGGAGCTGTTTGTCCCAAATATTCCTTACTCCCGTGGTCTTTGGGGATGATCCAAGGTGGCTGCTGACCATGGTCTTCCCAAGGGGGCTCTAAAGAGCTTTGAGAATAGATGTGCTATGGGAGCCCTTCTCCCCCTGCTAATCATCCTGGGCCAAGCAAAGACAGGATGGATGGGATGGAGCATCCTCTGCTCAGACCCTCGGGAAGGTCTTCCAGTGGGGCAGCTCCAACACAGCTCTGGGAAGGACTCTCACCCCTTGAAGCTGGCTCTCCAGGGACTGGTTCTGTTACTCAACCTTTAGGTGCAGGCTGCAGGAGAACCTGGGCCAGTTCCTGCCTCATGGATAGGTCAGAAGAGCTGGATTTTCTCCCTGTTGGGATATTCCTTCTGGACCAGCAGGACTCAGGTGCTGGTGTTGTTGTTTTACAACACTCAGAGTGTGGAGATTATTAAATCTCACTGCAGCAGCCCAAATTTGGGAGGCACTGCCCAGTTTCAGCCGTTGTCCTTGGGTGGATGTCTCCACACTTGTCCCACCCAGTCCCTGTGTCCCTCCAGCTGGCACAGCAGGGTCTGGGGTACCTGGAAGCTGTAGAGCACAGCGATGTTGATCTCCACCAGGGCCTGGTCCTTCCACAGCGAGGACGTTTTCCTCATATCCAGGTTCATTTTCTTGGCCACTTGCTGTAACAACACGTGGCAGGAGGGGAAGGATTTAATGGCCAAGAAACAAGGATTGGAGAGCTCTGCTTGGGGAGAGGAGAGGCCCAGGCTGGCACAAGGCACCCACAGGGCAGGGAAAGGCTGATCTTGTGCCTTCCTCTGGGAAGAAATCCTGCCTGTTCCTCTCCATGGCAGGAACATGGCCTTTCCTCCCCCCTGAGCAGAGGCAGGTGGCCAAATGCTGCTGAGGAGGCCACCAGGAGCAGCTGGACACTCACACTGCTCCCACCCCTCTGCTTTTCAGGAGACTGGGGAGGGACAGAGCCCCTCTAAATAACACAACATTCCCTGGGAGGTTTTCATGGATCCAGACCCCCTGCACGGGCACGTCCCCATGGCTTGGCTTCATCTCTCCCACTGTGGGCATTCCCTGAGCCATGGGACCAGCTGGAGGGCACACACATCCCTGAGGAGCCACCAAGGGCCTCTGCACCCTTTCATGTTTCGGCACTTGGCCTCAACTGAGCACACAACCAGGTGTCTGCTGATCCCTAAGATTCTTCTTTGGGAAGTCTGTGGGAAGTTCCACAGGGATCACACTGGCTGTGTCAGACACCTGATGGCCCCACAGAACACAGAGACCTTGCCAACCTCGGCCATGTGGCTCCAGGAGAATTCCCAGAATGACCAGGTTGGAAGAGACCTCCAAGATCATCCAGTCCAACCCAGCCCCAACACCTCACCTAAACCCTGGCACCCAGTGCCACATCCAAGCTTGTTAAACACACCCAGGGATGGTGACTGCACCACCTCCCTGGGCAGCCATTCCAGAACTTTATCACTCTTTCCATAAAAACTTTTTCCTAATATCCAACCTATACCTCCCCTGAAGCAGCTTGAGGCTGTGTGCTCTGCTTCTGTCAGTTCCTGGAGAAAGAGCCCAGCCCCAGCTGAGCACAGCCACCTTTCAGAGAGTCAGAGAGAATGATGAGGGCACCCCTGAGTCTCCTTTTCTGCAGGCTGAGCATCCCCAGCTCCCTCAGGGCTTCCTCTCAGGGTTTGTGTTCCCAGCCCCTCTCCAGCCTCGTTGCCTCTGGATGCGCTCAAGCATCTCAACATCCTTCCCAAACCGAGGGGCCCAGAGCTGGACCCAGAAGGGACACCCTGTGCCCTCCCAGTGCCCTGCCTGCTCCCTGGTGACCCCAGAGGCCCGGCAGGAGCAGCAGGAGGTACCTCCAGGATGTTGTAGCGGGAGTTGTCGCAGTAGTCGCGGACGCCGATCTCCGTGCCCATGTACCAGCCGCTGAAGGGGCAGGCCGAGAACTCCAAGCCCCCGATCTCCAGGAGCATGTTGGAAACGGCTGGCAGCCCGTACCACTTCAGGCCCAGGTCCTTAAACCACTCAAACCTGCCGGGGAAAAGGTCAGGATGAGGCAACCAGGCAGGAATTCCCTTCCCAATGCAGGCAGGGGGATGGGGGAGGCCACTTTGCCTTTGGGTGAAGGCCTTGAACAGAACATTTCCATCAGTACCTCCCTCTGGGGCTGTTCATGGGGACAAGGTGATTATGGAGGGGTGTAAGCCCTGGGAAACTTCAATGAAAACGAATCTTTCCAAGAAAATCAATCTGGATACAAGGGAAAGCCCTGAGACATGGACACAACCTCCCTGCCGACTTCACTGGAGGGAAGACCTGCGAGAGGGTCTTGGGTGAAGCCCCCGGGCCATGGCAAGGGTGGAACCAGAGGAGCTGGGATCCTGCTGGGTGGAAGCAGGGGAGCTCAGTCCTGCTGATCCCCTCGAGCAGCTCTGGGGCTGCCCCTGACTCACTTGGGGTGCCGGATGGGCACTTCCAGCACGAGCTCTGGCGGGATTTCGAAGAGCTCGGGGTCGTTGCCGTTGGCTTGGAGGAGCAGGGGCAGGATGTCGAAGCGCCCGTACGGAGCCTTCCAGCCTTGCTGGATGCAGATCTGCAGGGACAAAAAGGCAGAGTTGGTGTCCCAGCAGGTCACCTGCCCTTCAGACACTGTGGGCAGGGAATTTCATGGTGCTGGGCACAGCTCCTGGCAGGGTTTCTGTCCTTGTGGTTGAGCAAAGGGAGATACAAACAGGGGGTGGCCTGTCCCAGCCCACCCATGGCCAAGTCAGGGGAATTTGGGCTGCAAATAAGGCTGGAATCGATCCCCAGTAGGATCATGGCTTGTGCCTGTGGTGGTGAAGGAGAAAATGGGTGAGAAAAGCAGAAAAGTGACAAAACCTAGCCTTTACTCCTGGGAAAAAAACCTAAGGGTGACACAAACCCAACCTCCCCAGGTGGGGCTGCACTAGACAAGCCCAACCTGCTTGACCCAACTCCTTCTCCCTCTAGGGGTGCTCAGAATTCCCAGCAGAAACAGGAAGGGTGGGTTTAATGTGGGAAATGGATTTGTAGAGAATTCTCAAAACCTGACAGAAGGCCCACACACTGTGCATCTGTGTGCAAACCTTGAGACAAGAAATGCTGACTTAGAAATGCCATGGAATAGGACAGACATTGCTGAGAGAGAAATGGAGCTAGAAACAAGTTTCAAAGGATGGCCTTGCAAATAAGACTGGATACTTTGGAGAAATAGAACTGTGAAAGATCATTGTAGGGGACCCATAAGGGATAATTTTAGATGGTTGGCTTTAAGGCATCCACAGCATGGAGTGGCTAAAGCTGACAGGCCAAGAAACGCTTACAGGGTATTGTAATTAGGAAATGGTTGGCTTCTGATTGTGATGGTGTGAATTAGAACATCTGTATTGCCTCACCCTTCTCATGAGACTGAAAACGGAATAAAAATTCTTCCACACCTCTCAGTTGCCCCATCTCTCATTTATGGGGGCATGGTGATTATAGAGGGATGTAAGCCCTGGGAGACTTCAAGGAAAAAGAAACTTTCCAAGGAAATCCATCTTGGTACATGGGAAAGCCCTGAGACACAGACACAACTCCCTGCCAGCTCTGCCAGCTTCACTGGAGGGAAGACCTGGGAGAGGGTTTTGGGTGAAGCCCTGTCCTAGGGTGACATTATGATGCTTGTATCCCCATTTGTGTGTGCTGTTTATGCTGGATATTTTGTTCTGTGCCTTCAAGACTGGCTCTGAAGGGCGAAAGTTTTGTTTTGGTTTTGTTATCAGCCGCTCCCCCGTGGCTGGTGGGACACACAGACGGGGCAGTACATAGTGTGGATTTTGCTTTTTGCTTGGCTTTTTGCTTTGCTCCTGCTTTTGCTCATTAATTAGTTTAGCTAAGCAGTCTGAATTTTCTCTGGACTGTTTTTCCTTTCCCTTTTTTGGAACCACTCAAGCCTGCTCCAGACTGGGCCCTGGGAACACCGAGAGTTTGCACCCTGTGGCTGCAGCAGCTGCCCCAGCGCCAGAGGGACTGATACCAGAGCGAGCACCCCAGGAGAGACTTTCTGAGTTTGTCATCTTTGTCAGAGCAGTGACACAGTGCTGTCACCCAGTATTGTTCATTTTGTGTGCTGGGGGTGCTGTGCTGTTAAATAAACAGGTTCTTTGCACTGCTCTCCGAGGAATCCTCCCCGAACCGGTTGTGCAGAGCGGCCGTGTGCATTTGCTTTCTGGAGGAGCCCCTTTGGAGGCTTTCTCCCAAATTTGCCCTAAACCAGGACAAGCCCCAGGCCATGTCAAGGGTGGAGAAGGCTGAGGAAGGGCAGAGTCAGCCAGGCTGGTACCTCGGTGAGCTCCACGTTGGCGGGGTCGCCCAGCACGGAGCCGTCGGGCTGTTTGTAGCCGGCGTAGCGGATCAGCTGCGCGTTCCAGATGCGGAAGTCGTGCTTGCTGTCCGTGCGCTGCGGGAAGATGGTGATGGCAGACCTGGGGAGGAAAGGCAGCGCTGGTGAGCGCCACGAGCTGAGGGAGGGGCGAGGTGCACACCTCTGGGTGTGCCCTCAGTGAGTGCCAGAGAGTTGGCGCGCTGGTGGATCTGGAATTTGGGGTGTTCCCAGCTCCTGGCTGCTCACAGCGGGTTTCAGACAGATCTGGAGAGCAGTCTGAGCTCTGTGCTGGATAGGAAAGGGGAAATAATGGGAAAAATCTTCCCTCTGAGGTTCCACAGGCAGCAAGAAGAGAGAGATTTGGACCAGCAGGACTCCTGCACCCCAGATCAGGTCCCTCTAAGCCTTCCCAGGACTCCTGCTGGCTGTGCAGTGCCCAGACCCAACTCCAGCAGGGACAAAGCTGGGTCTCCACCCATCCAGAGGCCCTCAGATTCAAAGCCTGACTCCCTGGTGGCTCACCTGAGGTTCCCCTTGTTGGTAGCGTACTTGATGTGGTTGCAGATGTAATTGAACATGCCATGGGCCGTGGTGCAGTCCCGGGCATCGAACACCTGGAACAGGGAAGCAGTTGTAGGGATGTTCCCGCTCCTAGGGCAGAGCCAGGCAGAGGAAACACAGCACATGGAGAACTCCAGGCACCACTGTGGCTTCTCAGGGATCTAAAGCTCCGTAATTATGTGTTCCCTGCCTTTGGAACGCGTGGATGTCTAATCCAGCTGCCCCTTTTGCTTTGGAGAGGTGACTCATCTGCTGCTCAGGAAAAAACCTCCTCATTCCCGTGCTGCCAACCTGCTGCTGTTCCTGCCTCATCCCCCAACAATTACAGAGTCTGCTCTGCTTCTCTTGTAGATCAGCACTCAGAGCTGGAGCAGGACAGGTGTCAGTCAGGGCTGAGGGACAGGGAATCAACCAGGGAATCAGGGAATCATGGAATGGTTTGTGTTGGGACTTTTAAAGAGCATCTCATTCCACCCCCTGCCCGTGGCAGGGACACCTTCCACCATCCCAGGGTGCTCCAAGCCCCGTCCAGCCTGGCCTTGGACACTTCCAGGGATCCAGGGGCAGCCATGAAAGCATGGGGAAATCAGGAAGGGGGTTCAACAGGAGTGGCTGTGCCCATTCCCTGTGTGAAGCAGCCACAGGAGCTGTTCAGCAGCACTGGATTTGTTCCAGGTTACAGGAGGAGAGGACAACTCTATACCAAGGGATTCCCTGGGGATCACTGATTTCCAATCCTGTTCTGTGTTTCCCTTGCCAAGAGGGCACTGAGCCAAACCCTCCCCTGCTGGATCTCAGTACTGAGGACAAACGTGTCCTGCTGCCTCTCTCCAGGTGGAGCAACAGGTTTGGAAGCAGCAGGAAAGATGTTGGAGCAGGATCTGATATTGGAAAACATCCCCTGGAGCACCAGCTTGCATTTCAGACACAGCCACCTCATCTCCCATCCCACAGACGCCTTTCCAGCTCCTGCCAGCATCCCACAGCTGCTGAGGGGAGCTGTATGTGCTGAACACCTCCCCCTGGACCTGTGCTGTGCTTCCCAGGTGGTGGAGAGCAGGAATTTGTCTCTCCAGAACTCCAGCACACCCTTTGGCAGGAGTGTTTGTGGTGGGATTGGCGCTCACCTGCAGTTTGGACCACTGGATCCTGCCCACGCAGCGCGCCGCGTTCCTCCAGGCGTGCTTGGCTCCGTAGATGAGCTCCGTGTCCCGCAGCTGGTAGGTGTCAGTGGCCTCAATCTCCTTGGTCACCTCCTCCAGCCTCTCCATGTGGGCCTTGGAGCCAGATCTGGGAAGGTTGGGAGCAGAGGAGGTGGAGGAGCAGGCAGAGGGCAGGGAATGGGAATGCTGCTGCTCTCCACCTGGAATGCCTTGTTCCTACACAGCCACGGGGATTGTGGGGATGGCTATCCCAGATCTGGGATAACAGGGGGGGCAAGGACCAGGGGGAGAGGACAGTGGCTTGTGCAGACACACAACAAACACCAAGAATGAAACTCCACCCAAGAAGCAGCTGCTGAAGGAGCACCAGAGCCTCCCCCTGCTGTGACTTACACGGGTGGGAGATCACATCATGGAATCATGGAATGGCCTGGGTGGGAAGGGACCTTAAAACTCATCCCATTCCCACCGCTTGCCATGGCAGGGACACCTCCCACTGTCCCAGGCTGCTCCAATCCCTGTCCAACCCAGCCTTAGATACTGCCAGGGATCCATGGGCAGCCACAGCTGCTCTGGGCACCCTGTGCCAGGGCCTGCCCACCCACCCAGGGAACAATTCCTAATTCCCAATCTCCCATCCATCCCTGCCCTCTGGCAGTGGGAAGCCATTCCCTGTGTCCTGTCCCTCCAGCCCTTGCCTCAAGTCTCTCTCCATGTTTCTTTTTGCCTCCTTCAGGCACTGGAAGGCCACACTGAGGTCACCCCAAAGCTTCTCTTTTCCAGGATGAACAAACCCAACTCTCTCAGCCTTTCCTCCCAACAGAGCTGCTCCATCCCTCTGATTATCCTGGTGCCTCCTCTGGACTGGCTCCAGCAGCTCCAGGTCCTTCCTGTGCTGGGCCCCAGGGTGGAGGCAGCTCTGGGTGACACGTGTGACATCTCAGCACCAGCAGCAGCCTTGGGCTGAGGCAGCATGTGGTGTTACATTTTAGTTAAATGGTATGCTCTGTCTCACCCCTCGAAAATGTACAGTTTATTCCAAGCCTGTGATCCTCCCCTGAAGTATCATGGATCTGTAATCCCATTGGCCCAAATCTTATTCTGTGCCCACTTTGAATCTCCCTGTTAAGCTGTGCGAGGGAGACAAGACTCTCTCTCGGCCCTTCGCTCCCTAGTCTCTCCCTCTCTCCCCCTCCCTTCCCTTTTCCCCTTCTCCCTCAGAAACCATGCTGCTCCCGGGGGTGGGACCCCCAATAAACCCTCATCTAATCAGCACCCTCAGAAGCCGTGTGGAGTCTCCTTGCCTGCCTGCTGTTACCAGCAAACACACAGCTTAAGGTGCCCCGGGGATCCCCAAACAAATCGCAACAAACAAACGAACAGCAACAAATGGCGCCCAACGTGGGGCACGAACCCACAACCCTGGGATTGAGTCCCATGCTCTCCTGACGGAGCTAGCCGGGCAGCAACAGCAGCACTCACCTCTTTATGGAGGAGTAGTACTGGTCAATGAAGTCCTTGGCCAGGAGCAGCACCTCCTCCTTGCTCCTGGTATCCTCTGACTTGCGGATGTGGGGGCTGGGGGTCATCACGGAGCCCATGCAGATCTGCTCGGTGCACGCCGTGGCCTGAGGGGACAGGAGGGAACAGGAATGTCCTGGAGCCACAGGGCACACCTGGGCTGGGCTGGGGCAGTCAGCGAGCACCCACACAGAGGGGGGTGGTGGCTGGCAAACAGGGACATTGCCAGCTGGCTGGGGACACTGAGTGGTGACAGCCAGGCCATGTGCAGTCAGCACTTGTCCCTCCTGATTCCAGACAGTGGAGAGATGGGGTTCACACCCCAGCTTGGCATGAAGTCAAATGCTTTTCCTTATTTAGCCCAGACGGATTTCCCTCTCTCTGCTTATTGCACCAGAACTGAAATTCAAACCCTACTGTGGTGTCTCAGGTTGACAGGTGTAGCTGGGGGTGTGTGTTCTATTTGCCATCTGCCAGAGCTGGGGCAGTTCTCTGCTGTCCATGGGGCAGTTTTCTTTATCTCTCCCACAACCAATCCTCCCTCCAGATCTCTTTTGTTCATGGGCCATTAATTATTAATTATCTTCTGTCCATGGCCAGTGAGTGTCCCTGCAGGGCTGATCAAATTCCATCATCCCATGGGGAGATGCTGTGCCCAGGGCAGGAGCCAAGCATTCCTACTTGGATACAATCTGCCCTGGAACAGCACAGCAGCCTTTGCCCACTGCATTCCCAGAGGAGCAGCTTTCTCCTGCCCTGCATTCCCAGAGGGAGAGCAGGCCCATCTCCAGCAGCCCTGGAGCTGCAGAGGAAAACTCCCCCATTGTGCAGGATCCTGCTGCAGCAGAACCACAGCTGGCACTGCAGGAGGGCTGAGCCCCCCTGGGATGGGGCTGTGCCCCCACCCTGACACACAGGGGACAGGGACTGCTCTGACTCTGGCAGATGTTTTTTGTACTACTGCATTTTCATATTTTTACTTTTATTTTTTCCTAGTAAAGAACTGTTATTCCTACCCCCATATCTTTACCTGAGTGCCTCTTATTTCAAAATTATAATAATTCAGAGGGAGGAGGTTTACATTTTCCATTTCAAGGGAGGCTCCTGCCTTCCTTAGCAGACACCTGCCTTTTCAAACCAAGACATGAATTCCTCCACTTCTGCATTCCTGGGTAAATCCATCTGAGAAACAGTGCCATCCACTCATCGATGCTCAGGGAATTTTGGGCAGCTCTACTCACCATGGCAGTTTTGAGGTGCAGGGTGTCGTGGAGCACGGATCCTGTCTCCCAGTTCTTGATTTTCACAAAGCGGGGGCACTTGGAAGGGCTCCCATTGGGGGCGTTCTTGGTTGGCGACTGGTGCCCGGATGGTGGCGGCTGGAAAAGAGGGAACACCAGGCACAAGGTCAGAACTCATCAGCAAAATACAGAAGGTCCCTGTTGGAATCCAGGGCTGCCCTGGATGGCTCAAGCCCTGCCAGGGGGGCTCAGAGACTTTGGCACAAAGCCAAGGACACCTGTGCCTTTGATTTTAACCCTTGGAAAAAATTACCAAATTTATATGAGGAATTACAAGCCTTGAAAGTTGAAGTAGAATGACAGTTAGTTTGTTACAAGATAGAAAAGTAGATTTTTGAGTTTTTAGAATGGGAGTTCGGAAGCCAAGATGGAGGGATTTGGGCGTGCCTTATCCTGACTCCTTCTTTGATCTCAGAGCTGGAAAAAAGAGACTTTCTAGCACACCTCGGGGTCATCTCGACCACAGAAACCCCGAGAGGTCCCAACAGCACAGCACTGTGTATGGCTGGATAGCTGTGTGTAAATTCTGGCGGTGACACTGCCAGACAAGGTGTGTTATCCCAGTATTTGGCGTTATTTGGGATCCTACAGCGGAGCTGCCAACTCACAGTGGAATTAAGAAGTTGTGTTTGGACAGCCAAACCTGTGGGAAATGAGTTAAAAACAGAGGTGGAAGTGACTTGGAGAATGTTGTGTTCAAGTTTCCCAGAGGAAGACTCTCCTCCAAAATCTGTGGGGCGTTTCTTCCCAAGGAGCATCACCTGCTCAGGTTCTGCAGGTGCCAAGCTCTGCCTGGAAGAAGGAAGAGCTCAGCATCAATCTGAGCAAGCCAAAGGCACAGCTCCTCTGATACCAGTGCTGGAAACTTGTAGGAATGAGGATGGATGAATTATCCAAGTGGAGGGGCTGCTGAATCAGAGTAGTTGGATTTCTCCAGCCTCAGCTCCCTGACACTGCCTTGACATGGGCTCATGCAGCTCTCCTTGAGTTCTGTGCCAGCACGGGGAGAGCCTCAGCCAGCAGAGAGCTTGTGAGGAGCAGAACTGATTACAGGTGCTCCTTTTTGCACATTTTCACAGATAAAACCACAATTTTCTGCTGTGGCCCTTACTCACCCCAAGCACTTAAAGCTTCAAGAGCCATCAGTGTCTGCCCTTGGGGACAGGGGAGCCTGCAGTGGCTCTGGGTAGCAGAGCTCTGTCTCCCAGGAATCAGATCTTACACAGGGATGTAATTCCATCGCTGGAACCACGGTGCTGCTGCTGCAGCTCTCCAGGGGACATCTGAGAGCATCCTGGCCAAAGCTGCTGGTGTTTGACACCACTTCAAGGCTCTGCACAGCAGCTCTGGGCTGGGGCTGGGTCTGTCCCTTCCTACAACAATCCTGGGGCTGGTGTCCCTTTCGAATAAATCTGGTTTTCTTGAAGCTGATGCTGCCTTCAGCAGCATCACCTCCTTTCTAGGGGTCCTGGGCTCCTGTCAGCCCTGCAGCAGCAGCACAAATTTGAAGAAGCAAAGAACCAGCACAGGGTGGGAGAAGCTCCTGGCTCAGGAGGGAAGGCAGCAGGAGCCACAGGGATGACAGAGCAGCTGAAGCTCCAGGTCTGACTGGTTCCCACTTCACCAGAGGATTGCTCTGCTGCTCCAAAGCTCTGAGAAATCAATCCTGGCTGACTCCAAGGCTGAGGCCTGGGCTGAGCAGACACTTTTGCATTTGCTGGCACTGCTGGCCAAACTTTTTGCTCAGTTCTTATTTCTACAATAAATCCAGACTTTTTTCCCCCTGGAAAACAGGGATTTCAAGCAGCCAGAGGCTCGTGGTGTAATGCCACGCTCTGAAAACATATTCTGGGAGCAAGGGACAGAGGCTGGAGGGGAAGGCAGAGATTTACAGCCTGAATCCTCAGCAGGACCTTCTTTAGCCCTTGCAGTCTCCAAAAGCTGCTCCCTGCACCCCTCAGGCTGTGCTGCCGTGGATCTCTGACATTCCTCATGTCACAAATCCCATGATTTCCCAAGGAGTGTGTCAAAGTCTGCCCCTTGAAGCCAAATGTCCACACACCACATCTCAGCCTCCCCTTTGCATGCTGCAGAAACTGAATAAAAAACCTCATGCAGAGCTCAAACCCAGCAGTAAATAAGAAGCTCCTTGATGTAGTCCTGCAAAAACACTATTTTTAAACTCTTTTTTTTTCAATTTTGAGGAGTCTAGCTTGAATCATGGCAGTGGCAGCTCCTGGTCATTATTTCCCCTCTGCTTGTTTTACTCTTCCAAGAGAATTGAATCATTCTTTAGTCACCATCAGCTTCCTGTGCTCCCTGACCCACCCCGAGGACCAAAGGGGACAATCTACCACCTTCCCTCTGAGCCTGATTGCTCAGAGCAGCTCCCTGAGATGGGCAAAATGTGCTGAAAACAGCTCAGAAATGCAACCAAAACCAATCCTCACCTGCAGCTCCACCTGCCAGACAGAGACCAAGAGCACCAGGCAGGGAGTGTTGATTGCACCCAGCACTTTCTAATGGGAGTTTTGATCTCCTGACAAGGTGTGCTGCTAAAATACTTCTTGCTGGAGCAGGTAGGGCCCCAAAACGTGCTGGGAATGCAGATGTAGCAATGTCCCTGTCCTCGGGGCAAGTGGGGGGGATGCAAGACTCAAAAATCTGGCCAAATCTGAGCCTTCAGACTTGCAGTCCCTGCCCTGGGGCCAGCACAGCTCCTGGGGACAGGTGACAATGCCACCACGGGAGGACAAAGGGGCAGAACTGCACTGAGGGTTGGTGCTGATCTGCCTGCAGTGCTCTGCCTCAATCCCCCACAAAGCTTCTCCCCTTCCCCATTTGTCTTTTCCCTGCAGGAGCTGGGCAAGCTGGAATCCTGGAAGCACAGGATTGGGAAAGGACTCCGAGGTGGTTGATCCCAACCTCTGGGTGAGCACCAAGCTGCCAGCTAGAGCAGAGCACTGAGTGTCATTCCTTGGACTCTTCCAGGGATTCATGGGACCCCATGAATCCGCTCCAGTATCCCAGATTGCAAGGCAAGATGTATTTATTCTATTTGCCCTCTGTTAGAGGTGTGGCAGTTATCTTCTGTTAATTGGGCAGTTTTCCTTATCTCTTCCACACCCAATCCTCCCTCTGGGGGGACACCTGCTGATAACAGGCTATGGAATGTCCCTGCATGGCTGATAAGAGCTGCAGCATCCCACTGGGAGATGTGAGCCCAGAGGGAGGAGCCAAGCATTCCTACCCGGATATAATCTGGAGATTCTGGAATAACTGCATAGCTGGATTTCCCAGAGGAACAGCTGCTGCCTCTTCCACTGGATCTTCAGAGGAGGACTCCACCTTTCTCCAGGATCCCTGCTCCAGCAGAACCACCCCTGGCACTGCAGGAGGGCTGAGCCACAATTCCAATGGCCCTGCTGCCACCACCCTGACCCACAGGGTGTCAGGCTGTGTCCTGACTCTGTCAGTGATGTTTTAGTTCACTGCATTCTTTATTTTATCCTTTCATTTTCTTCCCTAATAAAGAACTGCTGTTCCTGCTCCTACATTTTTGCCTGCGAGCCCCTTAATTTCAAATTTGTAACAATTCAGAGGGAGGGGGTTTACAGTTTCCAGTTCAGGGGAGGCTCCTGCCTTCCTTAGCAGACACCTTTTAAACCAAGACATCCAGTGCCTGACAGCCCTTGCTGGGAGAGCCCACAGAGATGCTGAATCCTGGGAGAGCAGCCAGGCTGGAGCAGAGGTGTCAGCTCTGACAGCCCCATCCCGGAGCAGCTGTGGAGAGAGAGAGAACCCCGGGGAGCCAGGGAAGGAGCTGTGTGTGAGCTCGTGTGTGTATGTGTGCTGAAACCCGAGCCAAACACTCCCCGCCGCTGTGCCAGGGAGGCTGCGTGAGCTCTTTTCATGTTTTAATGAGGCAGCTGGGATCTCGGTGGTGACTCAGGAGAGGGACAAGCCGAGAGACAACTGCGGCAGCCGGGGCGCACACGCGTTATGCAAACAGCTCCCACCCGGAGCGTGGCGGCACTCCGCGGCTCCCGAGCTGTCTGCTCCCGCAGGAGGAGCCCTGCCGGCTCCTCGGGGACACGGTGACAGCGGACATCTCCCGTCCCGGGCTCTCCGGGAGCTCTCGGCCGAGTCCCAGCGGGGCGAGGGCAGCAGCAGCCGGGTTGTGGATTTATCTCCGCGCTGACATTTTCGCCCAGACTGCATCAGCCCCGCTCGGCTCAGAGCGCGTCCCCTGCCTCTGCTCAGCTGCAAATCACCCCCACAAGCTGCTCTGAGTCGCCTCCCCCGAGAGCCACACGGGCACAGAGGTCCCTGTTGCCCTCGGGCTGCTCCCGAATCAGTCCCTGCGGGCTGGAACAGGACCTGGCACAGCCTCGGCATCCTCAGGGTTAGGGACAGGGGGATCGGGCTGCTGGGAAACCAGCGAAAAACGCGGTGTGGTTTTTGTAAAAAATAACAGAGGGATGGGGATCGATGCCCAGCGGGGGCTTTCAGCACCTTATTACGAGCCTCAGTGAGCATTCGCCACCTGGCCAAGTGAATCCACCCAATCCTGCTTCAAAAAAACCCAAGGAAAGTTCCCACTTGGCTTGACTTTCCCCAGTGTTAATAGTATTTATTGCTGCTTGAAAGAAGTTCAGCTGCCTTGACTGCACACAGCCCCGGGGAATGGCTGGGGGAAAAACCAGACTGCTTCCAGAAAAGCAGGCGTAAGGATTCAGGGATAAGAAGGATAAAAAGAAAGCTGTGCATCCAGTGAAAAAAAAATAATAAAGAGTTTAATAGCAGCTTAAGACTGGCGGTTTTGGCAGCCCCAGCACAGAGAGAAATTAAGCTCTGCACACAGAAGGTTATAAAGTGCTTATAGTAACAGACACGGACACGCAGGGGCTTAGCAAAGGAGGCAGGAAGACTCTGCAGAGCTGGGGCAAAGGGAGCAGCCCTGACCTGTCCCTGGGCTCAGGATTCCCTGTGCTGGGGACGTGGGGCTGCCCAGGGCCATCCCCCAGTGGCTGCTGCAGCTCAGGGGTGCTGCCACTGGCATGGGGTGACACCCAGCCTGTGCTGCCAGGACACCTGGGCACGGTCCTAAGGTGAGGGAGGGTGGAAATGGATCCCAGCCAGGCTGGGTACAGCCCTGCAGCATGGCCAGGGTTATCCCAGTGCCCTGTGTGGGCATCAGCACCAGCTCAGAGGGTCTCCTGTGTCCCCCATGGGTCCCTGGCACTGCCAGGCTGCAAAAGTGCATGGGAGCGTCATCGCATGCAGGACGGCCAGGAGAAATGCATCCAGCCCTGGGGCCAGCTCAGGAGGGACCTGGAGCTGCTGGAGGGAGCCCAGAGGAGACCATGGAGATGTTCCAAGGGCTGGAGCCCCTCTGCTCTGGAGCTGTGGCTGCCCCTGGATCCCTGGAAGAGTCCAAGGCCAGGTTGGACATTGGGGCTGGGAGCAGCCTGGGACAGTGGGAGGTGTCCCTGCCCATGGCAGGGGTGGAACTGGATGATCCTGTGGGAATCTCTGTGGTCTTCAGGCCACCCATCCCTCTGCTCTGGAGCCAGGCTGGGAGAGCTGGGGGTGCTCACCTGGAGAGGAGAAGGCTCCAGGGACACCTCAGAGCCACTTGCAGGGCCTGAAGGGGCTCCAGGAGAGCTGGAGAGGGACTGGGGACAAGGCATGGAGGGACAGGACACAGGGAATGGCTCCCACTGCCAGAGGGCAGGGATGGATGGGAGATTGGGGAATTAGGGATTGTTCCCTGGCAGGGTGGGGAAGGGCTGGGATGGAACTCCCAGAGCAGCTGTGGCTGCCCCTGGATCCCTGGCAGTGCCCAAGGCCAGGCTGGACAGGGCTTGGAGCAGCCTGGGACAGTGGAACGTGTCCCTGGCCATGGCAGGGATGGGATCTCCAGTCTGGTCCCCCAGGTCCTGCCCTGGATAATCCCATCAGGGAGATCCTTTTGCCCAAGCCCTGGCAGAGCTCACGCACGTCGTGTTTTCCCCGAGGTGATCTTGGTGGCCTGGCAGGGTCTGCCTGACGTCTCTGGCTCTGCTACAAACGTGGAGTTAATCTCCTCTTGGCAAGGAAGCCTGAGAATTTATGGCCGTGGAGTGTGAGGAGATGAAAAGGCACCGTGGAAGGCATTATCTGAAGTGCTCTATTGAATTACCATCAGATGAATCCAAAGGACTTTAATGATGCAGCTTGGCCTGGTGCCATCAGAAGGGATCACACTCCCCAGGGAGGCCTCGGAGTCCTGCTCCCTGGCTGGGCTCCCATCCCACGTCAGATGAGGAGCAGCATTCTCCAGTGACCTCCATTCCCTGCCTGACCCACGGCCCCTTCAGCTCCCGGCCCAAAGGGCTCAGGGATCCATCACCTGCAGCTTTTGGGGTCACACGATGGCCCTGCGGGTTCTCTGCGCTGGGAGACCCCACCAGGATGGGTCACGCTCCCACAAACCCTGGGAATTTTGGTTTTCCCACCCCAAGCAGCCCCAGTCACGGCCCCTTACCTGCTGTCCTTCGGAGCAGGGGTTGTTCAGGGCCATGGGGACGTTGTTCTTCCCCCACAGATCCCCCGGGACACGATCGTTCTCCATCCGAGCCGGCAAAGCTTTCTGGGGATTGTTCTCCCCTTCCCTGAAACTGAAGGGTTAAAAACCTTTTTGGGGTGCTGGCACCGCAGGGTCCTGCTCCAGCTGCTTCCCACAGGAGCCACAACTTGGCCACTGCCCCGTGGGAAGGGAGGAAAGGCAGAGCCTGAGCCAGGGCGATGAATCACCGAGGTGAGGACAGCCCAAGCACCTCGGGAGCTCCACCTCAGCGCCCCAGGAGCGCCCTGTGCCCACCCTGCCCCTGCACCCCAAAACCCGGCTGGCACCCTGGGAAAACAGCCCTGGCAGGTGGGGAAGGGAGGCTGGAGGGGCTGGAGGCAGCAGGAGCTCGCAGAGCAGCTCGAGGTCGGGGAGCAGGGAAGAGGAAGAAACACCCCAGAGCAAACGGGAGCTGAGCTGCCAGGAGCGCTCCCTCCTCTTCCTGACCTTTCCAGAGGCTGCAGGGGAAGTGATTTCGGCCAGGCAAAGTGAGGAATATGTGGGATATGTTTGGGATGGAATATGGGATGTATTTCAGGGGAATATGGGATATATTGGGTGGAATATGGGATATATTTGGGGAAATGTGGGATTTATTTGTGAGGAATATGGGGTATATTTGAGAGGAATATGGGACATATCTGGGTAGAATATGGGCCATATTTGGGGGGAATGTGGGATATATTTGAGAGGAATATGAGATATATTTTTGTGGAATATGGGATGTATTGGGGGGAATGTGGGATATATTTGAGAGGAATATGGGATATATTTGAGGGGAATATGGGATATATTTGAGGGGAATATGGGGTATATTTGAGAGGAATATGGGACATATTTGGGTGGAATATGGGCCATTTTTGGGGGGAATATGGGATATATTTGTGGGGAATATGGGATATATTTGAGAGGAATATGAGATATATTTTTGTGGAATATGGGATGTATTTAGGGGGAATATGGGATGTATTTGGAGACAATATGGGATATATTTGGGGGGAACATGGGACATATTGGAGAGGAATATGGGATATATTTGTGGGAATCTGGGATGTATTTTGTGGGAATATGGGATGTATTTGGGGGGAGCTGCTGGGGATGAGGAGAGGGCTGGGCACTGGGGACATCCCAGCAGCGGCTGCCCTGGCCCAGGCGGTGACACCGGAGTAACTCAGGTGTAGCTCAGGTGTAACTCAGGTGTAGCTCAGGTGTATCTCACTGCACCACACACCTTTTAGGGTGTGGGAGAGGCTCTGAAATCCCACCTGAGCTGGTGCAAAACCTGTGCCAGGTGAGCCCTTGTCAAGGAGAAAACAGACAGGGCTTAGAGAGGTGACATTCACACAGGCAGGGGGTGGCACTGGTGTCACCAAGGCCACCAGGGAAGGGGCTCCTGGGCTGGGCAGAGCAGGGGCACGGGTCAGGATGGGCACAGGCATTGGGAAAATGCCCTCTGGAATTGTTTTGCTCCTGCTGTCAGTCCTTAAAAGCCTTCCAGGTGCCACTGAATCAGTAATGAGAATTCTCATTAACGGTGGTGGCAGGGTTTGGGCACCGACCAAAGTAGGACATTTGCACCCGAGGCATAAATCACACCAGCAGCACGCTCCTGATTCAATTGCAGCAGGACAAATAAATACAAATAAATTCAGTTTCGCAGTCCTTGAACTCCTTAAGCTTAAGGAAAAGACTTCATTTAAAGAGCATCTCCCTGTGCTTTTTCTGTCATTTTTCTGCTTTTACAGAGCCGTGCTCAGCTGCCAAAATATTTCCCTGGGCTCCAGCCACCTTCCAAACGTTGGCAAGTGGCCACCCTGGTGGGAGTGAGGAGGCACAGGTGCCCAAGGGCCGTTTTCCCTGGGATTTCTGTGTCCCTCCAGGCAGTGGAAGCTGTTCCCTGGTGACCTGGCTCCTAGGAGGATGTGGAAGGGTTTCAATCAGATAAAACACAGCTTTTAACCAACCCCACCCCAGCAGCTCAGCCAGATCCCAATCTCTGCTGCAGGGGGTGGTGATCCCCCCGGATCCCAGAATCCACAGGGATGCACAGAGATCCTGGGCACAGGGACAGCCAGCAGCCACAGCAGCTCTCTGTGCCCAATCCAGAGGGCCAGCTCAGGGGCTCCTGCCCAGCCTGCCTCCATCCCAGTAATCCCCAGCAGGCAGGAAGGCAGGCAGGGAATTAGCAGGATGAGAGCCCGGCCAGCCTGGCTGTCCCCTCGGAGCCAGCCCAGCTGGTAAATCTCCTGGAGAGCTCTCATTCCCACGGCTGCACATCCCTGCCCTCCTGCCCTGATCCCAGCCTGCCAGGGGACTGTGGGAAATGGATTTGAGAATTCTCCAAAGCTGACAGAAGGCCCACACAGTGTGCATCTGTGTGCAAACCTTGAGACAAGAAATGCTGACTTGGAAACGCCAGGGGATGGGACAGACATTGCTGAGAGAGAAATGGAGCCAGGAAAAGGTTTCAAAGGTGGGCTCACAAATAAGACTGGATACTTTGGAGAAACAGAACTATGAAAGGTGTATTGTGTTAAGACTTATGAGGGGTAGTTATAGATGATTTGCTTTAAAACATTTACAGCATGGTGCGGCAGGCCAAGAAACATTTATAATGTATAATAATTAAAAATGGGTTCTGATTGTGATGGCGTCAATTATAACATCTGTGTTGTCTCACCCTTCAAAGGAGACTGAAAATGGAATAAAGGTTTTTAAAACACCTCTCAGTTGGCCCATCTCTGGGTCAGAAAAGGGCATTGTCCCACAGGGACACAGAACCAGGACAGCACAGGGCCCTGAAGTCACCTCACTCAGCTCCTGAAGTCACCTCCAGCAGCTGACAGCCCCAGCTGCTCCTCACAATGGGCCCAAAATCCAGAGAGAAGCACTGAATCCACAAGAGAGAGATCCCTTGGCTCTCCTGGAACTTGGGACTTGGCAGAAGGAACCTGCTGGAAAACCACGGGGCCTCTCCAGGAGAAGCCTGGGATCAGCCAGGGATCCCCCAGGCACCTCCAGAAGGGTGCAGGTACCTGAGAAGGGTCTGCAGGGCCAGTGCCAGCACCAGGGAAGCTTGGAGAGGGATCCAGCAGCAGGTGGAGGACTTGGGATGTGGGATCTCATTGTGTGCACAGCAGCAAAGCCATGAACGTTGGCAGCTGGAGAAATCCCAGATGTCCAACGAAACTGGGCATTAATTTGGGGGAGGTTGGGATTTCCAGGTCCTGCTGGAGCAGGGATTGCTCCCATTCCTTGGCCTGGAGCACCACCTGACAGCGAGGTGCTGAGGGACAGGGACACCCAGGTGGGAATTACCTGGATGCTCCGCATCCCATGTGTGCCTGCAGGTGTGGCGGGAGCAGGATTCCTGCTGCTCTTCCCCATGGATTTACAGAGCTCAGCACTGAGGGGCTGGCCCTGCTGGGAAGGCACAGCCAAGGGTGTCTGTGACAGAGCCACCAGAGTGACCTGGGGGTGTCCCTGGTGCTGTGCCTGGCCGGGGGCTGCCCCGAGCCTCCCCCGGATGGGGCTGCCCACAAGGATCCGGCTCTGTCCTTCTGGAGAGAGGCAGGGAGAGAAAAGCCCATTGAGAGCAGCCAGAGCCTCAGCCCAGCCCGAGCACAGATGGGGGAATAAAAATAAAAACCATCAATTGCTTCATTTTACAAAGATTTCCTGGCCCTCGCTTGTAAGGGCCTTGTTTGCGAGCTGGGACAGGAACAGGGTTTTTGGGATGAGTTGTTTTCCTCTCTTGCCGTGGCTGCTGCAGCCCCCAGAGGCACAGGGTGACCTGAGGATGTCACTCACAGCTCCAGCAGGCTGAGGGGACAGCCACAACTCAGCCCCTGGGCAATGTTCCCAAAAGGATTTTATCAACAGGAGCCCCAAAAACCATTCTGGGGGGCACTGGGGGGGCAGGCACAGCTCCCTGGAGGGAGCCAGGCTGGACATCCCCAGGGATCCGCCCTGGGAGAGCCACAGGGAGAGAGGAGCTGGCTCCTCTTCTTGGAGAACTCCAGGCCAGGTTGGACACTGGGGCTTGGAGCAGCCTGGGATAGTGGGAGGTGTCCTGGGACTGGGTGAGCTTTAAGGTCTTTTCCAACCCAAACCATTCCATGAGAGGTTTTTAATCCCCATTTTGATGTCTTTGGGGAACTGGAAGCAATGCTGGAGGTGGAAGCCATTGGTTGTATGAACTCTCCCAAAAGCCAGATCCAGGATCCAGGATCCCACTCTGACCACTCCCAGATCCATCACACACTCCTGGCCAGATCTCTTGGATCCAGAGAGATCCAACCCCCTGTTTGAGGGGTTTTTGTGATCTGAAAGCCAAACCTGATACTTTAAAAAGCAAAGAGGAATCCTGCCCTCCCCCACTGGTGCCAGGCAGAGCCTGGGACGCTGCCTCCCCTTGGAAAGAGCATCTGGCTGTTTGGAGAAATGAGAGGCACCACTGTTTTCTTTTGACTAATTTGATGATGTTGCAGTGCTCCGAGTGATGAAGCAGAAGGGAAGTTGCTGAGACAGCCCTTTCAGAAATTTCTCCAAAGCTTTTCCAAAAAGAAATTAAAGAGGGAAAAAAAAAAAAAAAGAAGATGGAAAGGGAAGTTTGTCAGTTTGTCACTCGGCTCCTTTGAATTTCCTTGGCAGAAGGATCTCTCTGGCTTCCCAGGCAGGGAGCAGAGACAGCCCTGGCTGCTGCCACCCCAGTCGGGATGGATGATGAGGGTGGCAGTGCCCACACCCTGGTGACAGCTCTGGTGACACTGATAGCATCCCCCCGTGCTGTGACCAGGGACTGGCCTCTACTTCTCCTGGAAAACCTGAGCCTGGGGCTGCGTGGGATGCTCAGGAGAGAAATTCCTTCCTCTTACCTCATTCCCTGACTGTTCCTTGGGAATGGCTGCACTTGCCCTGCTCCTCCTGTTGGTGGGATAAACAGCTCTTGCCTCACTTTTCTTTTGCCCCATGGAAAACCACATTCCAGAGGGGCTTAATTCCCTAATTTAATTAATTTAATTAAAATTAAAATGCTTTCCTCCCTGGGGCAGTTGGAGAAGGTGCTGGCTGCAGGCTGGAGGGTTCAGCAAGGTCCGGACAAGAGCAGAGGGAGAGGGTTGGGGTGCAGAGGATGGAGCAGAGCTCAGGAAGGAGGTGGGAATTTGGAAGAAGGAATAACTCCAAAATCTGGGATGCACTCCCTGGAGAGGCAGCAGGGATGGTGGGAACTGCAGGGTGATCCAAGCAAGGATCCAAGTGGGAGAGGGGATCTGGGCCAGCATGGAAGGAGGAGGACAAAAGGCTCGGGAAGAACCTGTGGAATGATCTGGAGAAGATGGTCAGGAATGTGCCCAGCACTGGGATCAGGGACTAATGAGCTGAGCAAGCTGCAGCCTCAGGGAGCTGTGAAATATGAGGCTGGCAAATGCCTTTGAGGAGGCACTGACACGGAAAGAGCCGGGCACAGATCCAGGCAGTCCCAAAGTCCCACCAGCACAGCTCAGGATTCAGCAGCACCGAGCTGAGCCCGCTCCTGTCCCTGCCCAGGGAGCCCAGGGAGCTCCTGGGGGATCCCAGCCCTGCCAGAGGAACAGAACAGCTCAGCTGGGCTGGGAACCACAGCTGGATCTCCTGGGAACCACACCTGGGTCTCCTGGGAACCACATCTGGATCTCCTGGGAACCACATCTGGAACTCCTGGGAACCACACCTGGATCTCCGGGGGGGGGGGGGGTCACACCCAGATCTCCTGGGGGTCACAGCTGCATCTCCTGGGGGTCACAGCTGGATCTCCTGGGGGGGTCACAGCTGGATCTCCTGGGAACCACACCTGGATCTCCTGGGGGGTCACACCTGGAACTCCTGGGGGTCACACCTGGATCTCCTGGGAACCACACCTGGATCTCCTGGGAACCACACCTGGATCTCCTGGGGGGTCACACCTGGATCTCCTGGGGGTCACAGCTGGATCTCCTGGGAACCACACCTGGATCTCCTGGGGGGTCACAGCTGGGTCTCCTGGGGGTCACACCTGGATCTCCTGGGGGTCACACCTGGATCTCCTGGGAACCACAACTGGATCTCCTGGGGGGTCACAGCTGGATCTCCTGGGGGGTCACACCTGGATCTCCTGGGGGTCACACCTGGGTCTCCTGGGGGTCACACCTGGATCTCCTGGGGGGTCACACCTGGATCTCCTGGGAACCACACCTGGATCTCCTGGGAACCACAGCTGCATCTCCTGGGGGTCACAGCTGGCCCAGGGGTTTGGCTGCTGGGGTCACACCTGGGGAGAAGGGCAGGGAACCCAGGGGATGAAGGAGCAGCACTGAGGCTGAGCCATGAAGGGAGGGTTGGGAACTGGGTTTGGGGGAATATGGGAGTTATTTGGGATACATTTGGGTGGAAAATGGGATATACTGGGGGGAATATGGGGTGTGTTTGGGGACAATATGAGACATATTTGGTGGGAATATGGGGTATATTTGTGAGAATATGGGATGTATTTGGGGAGAATATGGGGTATATTTGTGGAGAATATGGGATATATTTGGTGGGAATATGGGGTATATTTAAGAGGAATATGGGATATATTTGGGTGGAATATGGGATATTTTTGTGCAGAATATGGGATGTATTTGGGGGGAATATGGGGTATTTTTGTGCAGAATATGGGATGTATTTGGGGGGAATATGGGACATATTTGGGGGGAATATGAGATATATCTAGGGTGAGATATGGGATATATTAGGGAGAATATTGGGTATATTTGGGTGTAATGTGAGGTATATTTGGGTGGAATATGGGGTGTATTTGAGTGGAATATGGGATATATTTGTGCAGAATATGGGATGTATTTGGGGGGAATATGAGGTATATTTAAGAGGAATATGGGACATATTTTTGGAGAATTTGGGATATATTTGAGGGGAATATGGGATCTATCTGGGGGTAATATGAGATATATCTAGGGGAGATATGGGATATATTAGGGAGAATATTGGGTATATTTGGGTGTAATGTGAGGTATATTTGGGTGGAATATGGGGTGTATTTTGGGTGGAATATGAGGTTTCCAGGCACAAATTGCCTCTCTGGGTCAGGCATGGAGTAGAGTGACGAGGAAGAAGCCTCGGCCAGGGGAGCAGGGGAAGGCTATTCCCTGCCAGAGCTCCCTGCATCCGTTTCCAGAATGGCAGAAACGTGGAAATCCCAGGGAACCTTCCCCTTTCTGAGGTTTTAAAGTTTTGTGTCCAAGTGCAGAAGAATGAAGACAGATCAGAAATGCAAATGAAATGTTTTGAGCAACACAAAGAGATTTTGGTGGTCCTGAGGAAGGTGGGAAGGAGAGAATTTTATCTTCAGGAACTGCAAGATTATGGGGTTTGTTCCAAGGCAAGCTGGAGCCTGAAACCTTGAAACCTTTTCTGAGCTGAATTCCTGCTCTCAGCACACTTCTCCCTCTCGGGGCTGCTGCTTGGACTGAAACTGCCATGTTTCCATCATGCTGCTCATGTCATGGAAGAGGCCTGGGAAGGAAAATAAACCCTGGCAACTCGGTGGGGAGGGGGGGAGCAAGGAGGGAAGATGGGACCTGACAATCTCCCCAGAGCTCTGAGGGAAAAACAGACCTGGGTTCGCTGGCAGGGAGTGAATCAAACTCTATTTTTGCTTCCTAGCCCACGGTGAGCCTCGTGGCAGAAATGCCAGCTCTCATCATACCTTGAGCCCCACATCTGTGCTCCCTCTCCTGACTGCAGATGGCCTGAGCTGAGGAGCAGCTGTGGTCACTCCATGGACACGCCCTGAGGGCGGCAGGAGAAGCCAGCAAGGAGAATTCCCTTGGGGAATGCAGACCGTGGGGGCAGGGGATGGAGAGGAACTGATTGTGTCCCCAAAGCAAACTGAGGATCAATCAATCAATCAATCAATCAATCAATCAATCACAGGATGGATTGGAAGGGAGCCTAAAGCCCATCCAGTGTCACCCCCTGCCATGGCAGGGACACCTTCCACCATCCCAGGCTGCTCCCAGCCCCACTGTCCAGCCTGGCCTTGGGCACTGCCAGGGATCCAGGGGCAGCCACAGCTGCTCTGGGCACCCTGTACCAGGGCCTGCCCACCCTGCCAGGGAACAATTCCTAATTCCCAATATCCCATCCATCCCTGCCCATTTTGAATCCATTCCCCTTATCCTGTCCCTCCATGCTCCCAGAAGTCCCTCTCCATCTCTCTTGTAGGCTCCCTTCCAGTTTTCCTTGGAAGCAACACCAGGGAGAGGAGCTGGAAGCCCAAACCATCAGATGTACTTTGAATTGGTTCTACCAAAGCCCAGCTTGACCAGAGAAGTTTTTGCCTCCCTGTGGACAAGCTCAGCCTTGTGCCATCCCCTCCTGTGCTGGGAATGCTGTCCCAGCTCCCTGAGCCAGACTGGATCCAACAAAGCGCCTGGGGCTGGGGAGGTCAGAGAGGAGACAGAGCAGGATCCATCCCAACCCCACCATCTCCAGCTGGATCAGCAGGCAGAGAGGAGACAGAGCAGGATCCATCCCAACCCCACCATCAGCCAAGCAGGCCAGGCTGGAGGAGTCCAGCTCAACCTTGAGCGAGGTTTTTCACCCTCTTGGGTGTGGGTAGAGCTCAATTCCTGCTCTGCTCCACCTGGAGAAGGCAGGGCGGGGCTGCATCCATCTGATATGGCTCGCTGGGGCTTTTTTGGCATTTCCTTGGCACTGACCAACACTCTCCCCAGCTATCACTCCCCATTGTTGCCTGACCTTTCTGCACTTCTCCTGCCATCCAAGACAACTTGGAGTGCAGGAGACCTTGAGGATGCCCTGGCTCTGTGTGAGCCGAGCCGAGGAGATGAATCATCCCCAGCCCCATCCCACAGAAATGCCCTCTGCCCTGCACAGCAGCTCCTGACAGCTTCTCCCTGCAGGGAATCTTTCCCACTTCTCTGCTCCAGCCTGGGTCTTCTCCCTCCACACCACAAGAGCCAGGCTGCAGCTCTTCATCAAGCAGGAGAATTGGACTGAAAAGTGGATTTTCATCCCCAAGGTATAGAGATTACAAAGATTTTTAAAAATTAATATTAGGATATTGAAAACAAAAAAAAAAATATATTTTGGTGAAGTCCCTGCTTTGCTGCTTCAAGATCCTTCAGTTTAAGTGAAATCAAAGTGAAATCAAAGCGTTTCTGTTTAATCTCTGAATAAAAGGGACTCCTCAGAGTAGAATCATGTTTTCCATCCCTCCCCATGGCTGGAGCAGAATTTCCTTGGAGATCCTGCAGCTGCTGGGATGGGGGACATGGTTTGAAGGGTGAGGCTGCCCGTGCTCAATCCCAATGTTTGGGATTTTGTCCTCTGGGCTGCCACCCCCAGGTCCCTGAGCTAAACCAGAGGGGATTTTGAAGCCTCCCTGCACATTTTGTATCCAGTCCTGACCCTTTCAATGTCTCAATCCTTAAACCAGGCTTTCCCAGGATGGGGTTAAATCATGCACAGTCTAGACTGGGTTTTGGAGAGCATCCTGAGCTCGGGGGGGTTAACTCACTTCCCATTGCACAGCAGATTTCCGAATTTTCCAAATCCCAACAACTCGATTGAACAATTGTTGAACAATTCTTGTTCAAAAAAGTGAACCTGGAGAGCAGCTGAGGTGGGGAGGGGGTGGCAGGAAGGACACACAGACACCAGCACCGAGCCCAGCAGATATTTTTTCCCTCTGACTCAGTGTGAGTGCCCTAACAAGCTTTGAGTACCGTGTCCTCCACGGGAAGCAGGAATAAATTGGGAGAGCAGGAACGACATGAAAACAACTGAAAATAAAACAAGGAAGGTGGAAAACACAGAGGGTGTGGGTGGGATTGGGGTGGGAGAGAGCGGGAGCTCAGCCTTGGCTGGGAGCCCGTGGGGGGGACCCCGCTGTGGCTCTCCCCTCTCGTTTCTGATAAAGAAAAATGAACACAATGTTTTCCTTTTCCCGAGAAGTGTCTACAGCAAGAGAACCTGAAATTACAGAGAACTTGGCATTACAGATCTTTCCGTGGCCGAGCCACAGCTCTGCAGCCCCAGCAAACCCTCGGGGCTTTTCCAGCCAGTCAATAAGCGAGGGCAGCCACAACCTGCTGCAGCTCTTGACACTGCTAAAACGTGTTTGGGGACTTGGGGAAAAGCAACAGGAAAAGGCAACCTCGCAGTGTTAATGAACGGGCAGGAGGAGAGGGAGCTGGGACTGGAAAAACCCGGCGACCAAGAGCTTTGGAAAGCAGGAAGGAGCTGCCCCGGCTCCGGAGCGGGGCTCAGGGAAACGCTGAGGAAAACCGGGAGCTGTGCCGCTTCCCCCTCCTCAACGGGACGTGGGACAGGCGTTGTTCACGTCCCCACCCATGCACACAAGTCCTGAAATAGCGATCTGGCTCTAGGAGGAGCAGGGGCAGATCCACCCTGGCATTTCCATAAGGATTGGCCATCCCGAGCTCTCGACAGGAACATCTCCCCCCTTCCCACCAGGCCGGTCCCGCTGCCCTGGCCCTGTCTTGGCTTCAGATGCAGCTGGGCTGGGGCTCTCCTCCCCTCTCCCAAAAGGTTTGGAAGCTCATTTCTCCTGGGAAGCACGGTGCCCTGCTGGTCCGACCTTCCTCTCCCATTAAAGTTAGAGCAGATTTCAACTGGAGAGCTTTAAAGCAGGACCACAAGGACAGGAATACCCTGGACCTTATTTGGCAGGTGGGGAAACTGAGGCATAGGGTTTTGCTTCAACTTAAAACCGAATGGAATTGAGAACACGGAACAGAGATTTAACCCAGCCCAGCCCATGCTCCACCACACAGCTCAGCTTTCCATGAGACATTATTCCCAATCTCCCCAATTCCCCATGCTTGCACCTTCCTTCCACAATCCTCTCCCAATTTTTCATCTTCCCCTCACCGACCTCTTCCCCCTTTTCCCCATCCCTTCCCCTCCATCTCCACCCCGCCGTGCCGGCCAGCAGCCAGCTGCGGAGAGGCGCTCACCGACGCCTCGGGGAGCCAAAACCAGCGCGTTCCACCAAAGGTAAAAAATGTATTTAGGGACCTACCAGTCCACCTGGACTTCTATATCCCGTGTCTCTACCTTGGAGGGCGCATCTCCCTCGCTGTCCTTACTGCTGCTCTTCAGCAGGTCCAGGACGGGCTCGATCTCTTTGAGCAGCTCGTTGTCCTCCACGCCGCCGTTGAGGCAGGAGTGAGCGCAAGCCCCGTCCTTGCCCCTGCCGCCCTCCGGCCCTTTGCTGCCGGGAACGAGGCCGTTAACGTGGACCAGGGGCTCCACCTCCTTGCCCGTTTCCCGGCTCCACAGCGATCCCATGGCCGCTGGCTGCTCTTTGCCGGGAGCGCTTGGGTTGGACAAGTCAACGGCCCTGGGAGCCGGGCACAGGGGTCTGGTGACACGGACGGTTTTGGGCGTCCCGTCGCCCGCAAAGGTGGTCTCCAGGTGAGTGGTGAAGCCCTCGGGGCCGCGCAGGATGAGGACCACGTAGGTCTCGGAGGCGATGCTTCTCAGGATCTCCAGCGCCGTCTCATAGCTCATGTCCACCAGGGGCCTGCCATTGACGGCTAAAATGATGTCCCCAGCCTGGATGAGGCCACTCTGCTCGGCAGCCCCGCCCCGGATCAGGTCCGAGATGATGACGGGCGGTTTGCTGACGCGCTCCTTCACCAGGAAGCCGAGGCCGCCCACCTTGCGCTTGAAGAGCCTCACCGAGATGACGTTGGGCTGGATCTGCTGCACGCTGAACACATTCTCTTCCATGGCAGCCCCCTCCTCCAGCCCGTTCTCCGGGACCTCAACACCCGCTGGCCGCAGGGGAATTCGCTGTCCGAGGCGCTTCCCGACGCCGGGGTGGGAAGGGGCAACTCTGGCTTGTGAGGAGCTGGGCTCACTGGAAAACTCCGCTGGGCTCGGGCCGCCGAGGGGCTTCCTGCGGCATGCTCGGTGGCACTGCACTCCGAACGGCAGAAAAGCGGGAATGTCACCCCTGGGAAGGCAGGCTAGGAGCAGGGCGGGCAGGGCTGGGCATCGCCTGGAGTGGGAAACATTCCAGCTTCCAGTCAGCCGCTGGTGCCGCGCCGGGCAGAGAGGGGGAGGCAGCCCGCTCGCTTCACCGGCATCCCCGCCGACGGTGCGCGGGCTTCTTTATCTGGAAAGGAGGGAAAAAACCAACAAAGGAGGGAGATGAGTGAGGCAAGGCAGGCGCAAGTGCCTGCTGAGCACGGGGCTGGGCACGCCACAGGCACCCCGTCCCCACAGATGTCACCCCCCCGGGCTGCGTTTGGGAGCCAGGCTGCAGCCTCGCAGCGCTCCGGGCTTTGTTTCCTCCACCTCCCCCTGCGAAAATCGGCACCATCTGTTCGGCGGGGGCGCGGGGGGAGCGGGCAGCCCTGGCAGGGGCCGCCGGGCAGGGCAGCGCTGGGCAGCCCGGCTCGGGCGCTGCCCGCCCTGCAAGGCTGGCACACCCGGGGGCTCGGCCGTGGATCCTGCCGGCTCGGGATCCCCTCTCCGGGTGTTCTCCAGAGCATCCCACAACCCGCTGGGTGAGAACCAGACAGCCCTGCCCGGGAGGAAACCTGTTCCGGAGGTGCTGTCACTCCGAGGTCGCTCCAGGAGCAGCAGCCAGGGAACAGAAGAGGCCGCTCGGCTCCCCTTCCCCCGAGTTAGGAGAACACTTCCAAAGGCAGCTGCTTTTAAGGCTGGCTGCAGGGATCAGCGCTCAGCTCCTCCTCTCCCCATATTTCCAGCCTGGCACGGGGAGAAGGAGGCGACGCTCGCCCTCCCCCGAGCCCGGCGCCGCTCCCGCACCAACTGCTCCGGCGGAGGGGAAGCATCGCCGGGAGAGCAGCGCGGAGCTCATCCCGCCCTCGGGGGAGCCTCGTGGAGCTGGGCACGGCTGGAACAGCCCTCGCAGGGCTCGGGCAGTCACAGCCCATCGGCTCCTGATGGGACCCTTGTTCTTACAAGCCGCGCTTGGCTTCTGCCGCTTCTGCTCCCAAAGCCTCCCCGCGCTCCCCTCGCGTTTCTCGGATGCTCTGGAGAACGTTCCTCTCCAGGACTGCGCCCTGACACATCGCATCGAGCCAGCACTTCCTTTTCTTTTTTAAAATCGGAGTTTCAGGCGGAGAACAGAGGGCACACGTTCTGCTGGAGGCGCTGCCACGGCAAGGAGAGCGATCTCCTCTCTCCCCATGCTCGGGGCAGCATTGGCACCTCCAGCCCCTCTCTGCCGGGAACTCCCTCCAGCCCCCAGATGGGACAAACTGGGACCTGAGGAGCAGGGCAGGGACACCAGCGCCACTCGGGCACGTTAATCCTCGTGTGAGGAACGCTGCTGACCCCAGGCTGGGCTTTTTAACAGCGAATTAGGGATAAGACAATTCGAGATCCATAACCCAAACCGATGGGTTTAAACCCCGTGGCCCTCCCCCTGCTGTGACTCGGCCCTGCAGAGCAGCAGCAGCAGCTTGCAAAGGGTTAAATACCACTGGGGCACATCCTCAAGGGCTAATTAATGCCCTAATTGCGAATGACCCCGGGTCAGGACCCCGGCATGGGCTGTGCCGCCTCACGGGGCTCCGGCAGAGCAGGACAGGGAAGGTTCCAGTTTCGGGGAGGATGGAGGAAAGCAGAAATTCTCTTCTACCCGACAGCTCCTGTCCCTTTCCTCCCTCCCACCCCTCCATCCCTTCCCCATCCCGACGCCGCTTTCCCAGCCGAGTTTTCCCCTTCCCCAGGCTCTTTGGGATTCTCAGGAGCCGCTTCCTTCTCCCTGCCGGGCTCTGATTTCCCGACCCCGCTCCTCCACAGGGTGACCGTCACCGTCCAGGCGGGGCTGGGTCACACCCAACTCATCCCGATGAGCCTCCCGGGGACAAAGGTGGCTTCGGGAGCCGCCGCAGTGCCCCGGGAGCACGGAGCAGCCGCCTCCTGCCGTGCCCTCGGGGCTCCTCACCCCGGGCCAGCCCTGGGTGGGCACAGCCACCGCGGGCACCGCCTGGCACGGGTCCCTGCCACTGCCGGGGTCGCCAGCGGCTCGCACGGGCAGATGTTGCACAGCTGGAGGGGACCGTGGATGTCCTTCAGCCCCGCTCGACCTCACGGCGGGACTTGCTGAGCTCGCTGGAAAGAGCTGAGGAGCGCCGTGTTTAATCCTTCTCTCTTCTCCCACCGGGATAATTTCCAGCTATTTCCATGGAAAAGGTTGTCATTTCTCGTGTGTGCTCAGCCCCAGCCTGCAATCCCGAGGAACACTGGCGTTTCTAGGCGCTCATTGCTGCCTGCCCCCAAAGCCACTGACACCTCAGCATTCCTTACAAAAGGGATGAGTAGAAAAAAGTAGATTTTAAGTGGTACCTCAACACCCATCCAGAGATTTGTCCTTTTTTTTTTTGCTGCTCCTCAGAGTCAGGAAGGTCAGAAAAGAGGAAGAACAGGCAAGGAGAGGGAGGACAGACAGGCCCTAAGCCCCTCAGCCTCCTGCTCCTTTAGGGAATAGTTGGATAAGGATTTTCACAGAATCGTGGCATCATTTACATTGGAAAATAATCTTAAAGATCATTGAGTCCGACTATTTTTCCAGCTGGAAAACCTTGCACAGACTCAGACTGGAGAGAAGAGGAAGGTGGGAAACACCAGGAGGGCTTGGAAAACTCCCCCAGGGCTCTCCTGTCCCACTCCAGGGTGTCCCAGGTCTGATTCTAGAGGGAACAGGCTTCGGGTAGAGTCCAAGCAGCTCAACCCTGTGGGTGGCTGAGCTGTGCTGAGCTCTGGGAGCTCACAGATTCCCAGCTCTCCCTCCCAGCACCAGGAGGACTCTGATTTAGAAGCTACTGGAGGTGTCAGGTCTAACTCCTTAAAACAGTGAGAGCAGGATGGAGCTTCACCAGGGTGGGAACACTCATCCCACCCCAAAAAACAGCCAGGAGGTGAAAAATCCACCAGCAAAGCCAGGCTCAGGTTCCTGTCAGGAATAAACCCTGCTGGAATAAACCTCCATGGATGGCACCACCCCACTCCTGCCACTCCCAAAGCACAAACCCAACTCAAACTCCAGGAGAGCAACGAGCCCTGCAGAGGGGCAGCGCACCAGGCAAGCCTTAGCCCTGATCCCAACGCCAATCCCTGGGAACAGCCCTCCCTCCTCCTTTGGAGGCTTTCAGGGAAGAGCAGCAGAGCCTGCTCCCCTCCAGCAGCAGCCAAGGCTCAGCCAACCCCACAGGAAGCTCCTTGAGCTGCTGGATAACATTCCAAGAAAAAACCCCGAGAAGCTCCTTGAGCTGCCGGATAACATTCCAAGAACAAACCCCGGGAAGCTCCTTGAGCTGACAGATAACATTCCAAGAACAAACCCCCAGAAGCTCCTTGAGCTGCTGGATAACATCCCAAGAACAAACCCCGGGAAGCTCCTTGAGCTGCAGGATAACATTCCAAGAACAAACCCAGGAGAAGCTCCTTGAGCTGCAGGATAACATTCCAAGAACAAACTCCCAGAAGCTCCTTGAGCTGCTGGATAACATTCCAAGAACAAACCCCGAGAAGCTCCTTGAGCTGCCGGATAACATTCCAAGAACAAACCCCCAGAAGCTCCTTGAGCTGCCGGAGAACATTCCAAGAACAAACCCTGAGAAGCTCCTTGAGCTGCTGGATAACATCCCAAGAACAAACCCCGGCACAAGCCTTAGTGGGATGCTGTAAGGGTTTGTGTTGAGACCACCACACTGACAATTGATGGAGGAAAAAGGGCAAGGCCATGCAGAGATGGTGGGATACAAATCATGAGAACAGCACAAATGACCAAACACCCAGTGCAAACAAGGAAATAACTACTTAGTGCAACACAACAGGATGATTTGATTTCCAAGGCGAAGCGGAGCAGAAATCAATCTCGGGAGCTTTAACACAATCTCCCGACTGTGCCAGGCAGAGCCGCGGGCTGTGCCGGGCTGGGCCGTGCTCAACGCCGGCCTCACAAATCCATTTGGAGCCCTGTTCTCCCGGTGATAATGGCTCCTGCATGCCTGTGCCAGCTTTAAATGGGCACCATTGTCCTCTTTAATTAGCTTTCGTGGGATTTATAGCGCTCGAGGAAGAGCCCTGGCGCTGATGGATTGATGCCCATTTAATTTTTACGACCCACGGAGCATCGGAGGATGGGATGAGGAGTGCTGGGATGCAGCATATGCACAGTTCCTGTAAACCTGCGTGGCTCTGCCTCTGAAAAGGGAATGTTCAAGTGATTCCCTGGCAGGCAGCTCGCTGGTGCCAGCAGTTCCATGCTCCATCCCTGCCCAGGGTCTCCTTGTCCACGGCCTTTTAATCCTCAGATAATGTTCCTCTGATGCCTTCAATTTTTTGGCTTTTCCATCCTTCAGATCCTGCCCTGCATTAGTGTATGACTCTGCACTGATACAGAGTGTTAGTTTGCTCTCCTCACATTTTGGGCAGACAGAACAATCCTTGCAGGCCTGAGAACCAAGGTCACCAACACAGCCTCGGGCTCAAAAAGTACAAACAAAAGGGAATGGGGTGGAGGAAACCGAGGGAATGTGGCTCCATTACCTGCAGCTGTAATTGGACAATTCACCTCTGAATGCAGACAGACTGCCACTGTGATATTTCTGAAAAAACTCCTTGCCCAGGATTTTCTCCTGGGAAGCTGAGAAGTCTCAGAGAGGAATGGAAACAATAATTATCTGATTGCTGCTCCTGGGTTTGACTGCTTTGGAATGTGGCTTGGACACTGTTTGCCAACAGGTGAATGTTTGGTTCCATGTGAATTGTTTTTCCTTAATGGCCAATCACAGCCAGCTGTGTCAGACTCTGAGTCAGTCATGAGTTTTTATTATTAATTCTTGTTAAGACTTCTGATCTATCCTTTCTCTGTCTTTAGTACAGTTTTAGTACAGCATTCTTTAATCTCATAAAATAATAAATCAGCCTTCTGAGAACAGGGAGTCACATTCTCATCTCTAACCTCGCCCTGGGGACCCTCACAAAGACCACGAGAGACCAAAGTTAAATCTGAGAAACTCGTGACCATTGTCCTCCTTGAGTGCAGCCTCTGTGAGACTTTTGCAGTTCCCAAGGTGAATCCTTTGAAGGCCTTTAAGAAATACCAACTTTATTCTTTTAGCTCTGTCTAGCCTCTGTTCCAGGCATTGCCTCCAGCTGGAACCACCCACCTCCCCTCAGCCTTCCCAAAATCCACCCAGGAAGGGCGAGACCTTTTCCCTCCAAACCCAAACGACGGCTCTGCTTCTCCCTTCCCATTCCCAGCTCAATTCCCAGCCATTCTTGGGTTGGGAGTCGTTACTCCAGCTGGGCTGGGACCTTGCCTTTGCTCCCAATAAACCTGATTTCCACCAGGAGTGACTGGAGTCAGGCACTTTGCCATCTGCACAATGCCCTGGTGCCAGTCCTGAGCTGGCACCAGCAAAGGGATGGAATGGCAGAACTGCCAAAGGGATGGAATGGCAAACTTCCAAAGGGATGGAATGGCAGAACTTCCAAAGGGATGGAATGGCAAACTTCCAAAGGGATGGAATGCCACAGCAGACCCCCTGCAGACCCCCTCACCCCTCCGTGGCTGTCTGGACCCAAAACATTCCTGCAGGAAGGGCAGGAATCAGAGAAATCCTTTTTTCTGATAGAACCAAATCCGTGGCCAGCTCCCAAGAGGGTTCATCTGCCTCTAATCAGGGGTTGTTTCCTGCAAAACACACCACAACTGTTTGCTCATGTTGGGATAGATCTGCCCCAAAGCCCCAGGACCTGCACGTTTATCCAGCTCCTGGCGCCTGGTTTGGTGTCCATCCCCTCTCCAGGGAATGGAGCAGCCAAGGAAAGCCGGGTCCTGCTGGCACAGCAGCCACAGGAATGTCTGGGCAGTTAAAATGGTCATTGCAGCTCCCTTCCAATACAAATATTCCATTTTTTCTGAGCTGCTCCTATCCCATCCCACTCACACCAGTGTCCTGCACGCTCCTGATCACAGGACAACAGTGCTGGGTGAGGCAGAGCCACCCCAAAACTTTCCTGCAATTTTTAGGAGCCCCTCACCCCCCTTCCCGTTCACCCCACCCGGCACAACCCGAGCAGAACGCACGGAATGAATTTTAATGTTGCCAAGACAACTGTGTTGACAAAATCCCCCTTTTTCTGTAGCTGCCAGAACCAGGGTTTTGTTGTAATTTGGAGTTCAGGACTGAGCAGATTTCTGCACCACGCCTGCCTTTTCTCTTTTGCCGTTTCCTACAATATTTCCCCGGCGCCTGCGGTGTGTGGCTCCAACAGAATTCAGATAAAAGCGTCAATTCTGCCGCTCACCCCGTCTCAAACTGATGTTCTTATTAGGGCTTGGCCCATCTGTAAAACCTCAATTCCGCCACCATCAATTTTCTGAGAGGCTTGGAATTACACCAGTGGCTCCAGCGTGACAAATTGGAGCGGTGTTAACACACCGCCACTTTGTCCTGGAAGACAAAATAGGTAGGGAGGAAATAAATGAGAAAATGCCACTTGATGGATGGTCTGGAGGTCCAATCGCAGCATGAGAGGGGAATTGGGGCTCCATTTAGGAAAAAAACAAAAGAAAAAGAAAATTTCAAAATCACAGCAGGTTGGCTGGAGCTGTAATAGCTCAGGAGCTGCCAGCCAGCATCAATAAAGTCAGGGATGGAGCTCCCGGCTCTGAGTCCATCCAGGAATAAACTCCTGGTCCTGTTCAGCCACTCACGTCCCCTCCTTTGCTGCTGACCCCCCCAAATCCTTCTTGCCTGGCATTACATTTCCCAATAAATCCTGTTGGCACTGTTTTCCCAAGGAGTGACTCGTGTCCCTGTTTAAAACCCTCGGGAGGAGATCGGACTCCTCGTGGCCCCCAGCCCCCAGGCAGCCCTCAGGAATTCTGTCCCTGAGACAGCTCTGGCACCTCCTGAGCACTGTCACCACCCCTGTCCAACATGGGAAGGGGCAGGATTGGGATTCCTCCCTTCCCCAGGGATGAACTTGCCCCATGGAGCCAAGGCACAGCTCCTGCCCTGTTGGCCTTGGCATCCTCAGGGACGTGCCAGGGGAAAATTGAGGATAATTTGTTCCCCCGAGTTTCTGTCCATGCTTTGCATTAGCACTTGTTGCCATAGTACCAACAACAGCAGCAAAGTTCTCCAGGGGCCTCCTGGGACCTGTTCCTTGTCCTGCAAGGGATCTGACTCTGATTCCAGCAGGAATCAGGGGGGGAGGTGATGTGGTTTTCTGCCTCCTGGATTTGCTGAAGGTGCTGCTCCACGGAAGCACCAGCCTCATCATCCTCACCCCTCCAGCATCCCTGCATGAGGATGTGGCAAAAAACCCAGGAGTGTGTGTGGGAGAGGAATGGGAACGGACCCCATTGATCCCAGGGGATTTCCCCTTCCCTATGGAAGCTGAAGCAGCCCCAGCCCCCATCCTATACCAGCTTTTCCCCGTGCCAGAGGAGAGGATTTTGGCTCCCCCAGCCCCTGCTCCTCACTGCTGGCGTTTGGGGCAGGCCGTGACCCCAGGGCCAGCTCGGAGCCCTGGCCCCAGATGTGGCAGGGATGCTCCACTTTGCTGGGGATGGAGGATAATCCCTGCTGGGAGGGCACCGAGCTCCCCAGCCTCTGACAGAGAGGCAGAACCTCACGTTCCTGCACGTCTGGAAACCTAAGCCTGAAACTCTGGAAAA
Source organism: Fringilla coelebs (assembly GCF_963513975.1). Classification (NCBI taxonomy): domain Eukaryota; kingdom Metazoa; phylum Chordata; class Aves; order Passeriformes; family Fringillidae; genus Fringilla; species Fringilla coelebs. The sequence goes on along the minus strand of NC_140043.1, from coordinate 3,276,772 downwards.
TGGGATTAAGACAAGCTCCCCTAGAAGGGCGTTGCTGGATCTCGTTAAGCATTTGGGGATTGTCACGGAGAGGAGAAGCCATGGAAAGCGTTTCCTTGGCATCATTGCCCCCGTTTCTGTAGGGACACACACACAGAACCTCCAGGCTTCCACATGCAGAGCCACCACCCTGGTGACATCTGGGCTTCCCACGGCCACATCCCGAGCCAGCTCCCGCAGGGACGGTGACAGCAAAGGGTCCCTTATCACACACAGCCCATCAGGGCTCATTTGGAACAGCATGATTTATCCAGCCTCAGCCAGACAGTGGCTCCCAGGCCTCTTCGGGACACAATACATTTATTTTTGGAGGGATCAGATTGCATCTATAGATCTGATTTAACGCACGGATAGGATGGGAGCAGTGGGAGTAGAACAAAGGCATCAGAGCTCCGCTCGGAGCCGCCTCTCCAACCCGGCCCCTCGTTAGCAGGGTTGGGTTTCTTTAGGGGAAAATTGATGGTATCAACAAGTATCAAACAATATCCTCGTTCCTCGGGAAAGGTAAATGCTAATCTATGCGAGCTGAGCTCATGTGACTTATCAGTTACTAAAAATAGTTGTTTTCAGGCACTGATTTAGGGAATCTGGCAGATTTCCTAAGCCTTTGTACAGACACACCACTGAAATGGAAAAGACAAAATACACAAGCAGAGCAGGGAGGGGTGGGGGGAAAATCTGACAGGGCCAAAACGGCCCCCGAGGGCGAGGGAGGACCCAGCCCTCCCTGTGAGCAGCCAAAGAACGTTAATTCCAAGCGAGGATTCCAAGGAGGATTCAGCCCAAACCCCTCTGCCTAAGATGGCCTCTCGCTGACGGTGGCGGTGCTGGCAGGGGGAATGCACAGAATCCAAAGGGCACGAGGGATTGTCCCTTTCCTGGGCTCCAGAGGGGGTGTGATGCTTCTCCCAGAGCGGGTACCTGAGCAGGGAAATACCCCCTCCCACCCCACGGCTGCGGGGGAAGAGACTCCGCACCCGGAGTTTGTTTGCAAACATTTGGAACTGCAGAGTCTGTGCCTGAGTTTGTGGCGTCTTTAAGGAAATATTCTGGGAAAGACAAGCTGGGAGAAAAGAGAGGGAGGAGGAAATTGCTGATGCAAACCTAAATTCTTTAAATAAGGCTTCCCCGCTGAGACCTTGAACAGAAAACGATCACTAGCAAATGGTTCAGGTAGAAATTCCTGGGAGAGTGATTTCGCCCCTGCTCCCAAAGCCTCCCTGCAGCTTCTGTGTGATCATCCCTGTAGATTCCCGACTGCCAGAGCCGCTGGCACTTGGGAATGTGGGTGAGGAAGAGGAGCTGGTGTTTGAATCAGCCAAGCCCCCTACTGCTGCAGCTGCCCCTGCGATCTCCCCCGTCCCCCGTGCCAGACAGCCCCTGCTCAACTCCTCCGGGAAGGGAGGAAGGAAGGAAGGAAGGAAGGAGACGCTTCCCCTCCATCTCAGCGAGAGGCGGATCCGCTCCTCGGGGACTCGGCAGATCATTGTCAAGTCGCCTGCCAGAATTCCCTCCCGACAGTGATAACTTGGAAGCGTCGGGAGAAAATGTCCGCAGCGGGGCCGTGGGGGCTCAGCGAGCGGGGCCGGGACCGCGGCTGGACGGGGCAGCGCGCACCCGCCCCGGCACCAGATGTTCCAGATGTGCCCGCACAAAGAGCTCTTTTCCCCTCCGCTTTGCCAGCCAGAACCAAAAGCGCTCGGCTGCGAGCCCAGCCGGGGCAGCAGCAGGACAAGCAGGGCTCGTCCCCTCCGATCCCTGCGGCAACAGCTCCCGCTGCCTTCCCGGCTCATCCAGAGGGACCCGCGAGGTCCTTGCAGGGCAGAGGGACGGGGAACGATCCGGGCTGAACCCCCGTTCTCCCTAAAGGACAGGAGCCAGCCCCCAACAGGACATCCCGAGGGCTGGAGCCGCACTGGGGAGTCTCCTCCCCAGCCCGGGCTGGACGGGGGTCTTGCTTCCACCGCAGTGCCTCGGGGACAGTGAGGACACCCTGGGGACAGCTGGGACATCCCAGGGACAGGGCAAACAGCGAGGGCAGGACCTGGCGAGGGCCACTCCCTACCCCAGCACGGGGCTCGGTGGCATCTCCCGCAACCCCAAGCCCTCCCCGACGGGGAGCGGAGGCTCGGGAGCTCCGCCGAGTTCAGCACCCGGGACAGCTCTGGCGAGGCGGGCGGATCGGCTCATCCACCCGGGACACCGCCGCGGCACCGGGACAATGCCGCCCGCCTCCCGAAACCGCCTTCTCCCGGGAAACGGCATTCCTTGGGAAAACTGCCCTCCCTGGCAGGCTGACTGCCCCCCTGCCCTCCCCAAACCGCCCCCGCTAACCCCACTTCGCTGAACGGCCGCTCCCGCTCCCTGCCCTCTCCGCACCCATCGCCTCCGGGCAGAGTGCCGCCTGCCCCGGGCTCGCCGCCCGCCTGCCCTCCCGGCCGGGCACCCCGAGCCCAGCTCGCTGCTCCGGGCAGCGGGGCAGGGACACTCCGCTTCCCGCCGCCGCCCCGCGGGGCCGCGGGCCGAGCCGGGCTCGGGGGCGCTGGAGGAACTTTGCGGGGTGCGGGGGGACGGGGGGGGACACCCGCAGCGTGTCCTGGCCGTGGGGGGCGAGTGGCAGCCGCGTCTCGGCGGGACCCCCGGAGCAGCAGAGCGGCTTCCTCCGGGCACGTCCCACGCGTGTCCCCGCTCCGCAGAGCCCGCCTGCCCGCCCTGCCGGGGCCGGGGTCCCGCCGCCGCCTCCCCTTCCCCGGCCACGGGCACGGCGCGGCCCCGGTGCCCGGAGGCGGCGGCGCTTCCGACGGGGCGCACGGTCCCGCAGCCCCTGCAAAGTTTCCCGGAGAAGCGGAGCCCGGTGCGGGGCCGGGGGCACCTACCGTGCGGCGGAGAGGAGCCGTGCCCGGCCCCGGCCCCGCGGCCGGCCCCGCATCCCTCCCGGCGGCTCGGCAGGGACGGAGCCCGGCGCGGCGCTGGGCTCGGCTGGGCTGGCAGGGGGGAGCCGGTCCTCGCTGCGCCCCTTTATCCCAGCATCACCGAAACGAATCCGCTTTGACGTCCAACCAGGGTTTTTATGGGTGTGGAGCGAGCCGGTGCAGCCCTCATTAGGAGACACTCCGCTCTCCAAATCATACATCTTTTATATAACCTCATTTCCAGCGTGGCTTTTCTCCCCCCTCCCTCCCCTTGCCGGGGAGCATCGCCCACCCCCCCAACTCCCCCACCAATTAAAGAGCTCAGAGACACCCCCCGGCCCCCACTTGTTGCTGGAAGCTCCGCTTCACCCCCCGCGGGCCTGACTCAGCCTGCCCGGGGCGAGTGGGGGGCTCTGCCTGCCCCGGGGGGCATCGGAGGGGCTGAGTGGTCCCCAAGTCCCTGCCCAGCCCTGCTGCAGCCCCCACATCCCTGCTCCCAGGCTGGCTATGCTGCAGAAAATCCCGCTCTTCTCCCGGCAGCCCGTGCCTGCTCGGTGCCCGGGGCAGACACCTCCATTCCTTCGGGAGCTCCCGGCGCTCCCGGCCCGGCTCCAGGCGGGGCTGGGACATCCCCGCGCCTCGGCTGCCGGAGCTGCCCCCGGGCTGCTCACGGGGCAGGGAACAAAGGGTCTCCTCACCCCATTTCCCCTCCTGACTCTTCATCTGCCCCCAGCGCGGCCCAGAGCAGACCCAGGCTTGACATCAGTCTCCAGCCTTTGCGATTGTGCTCATTCCCATGGCAACAACAAACACACAATTATAGATATATAATATTATATAAACCCAGCGGGCTCCCGGGCAGGGCTGTGAGGTTCACCTGCTCCCAGCCTGCTCCCAGCTCCCACCGGAGCAGACAGAGGTGTCCTGAGCCTGGGGAAGGTGCCCAGCCCGTGGGTACCCGGCAGCTCCGGTGTCACCCAGCCCGGGCGACCCCGGTGCCTCAGCAGAGGCAAAAAACACACGGCACAGCGGGCGGCTCAATTACAGAACTTCCCACGGCGAAGGGGAGCGCAGCGGCCCCGCTCCTGCCCGGCACACCGCGAGCTGTGCAGAGGTGGGGAGGCGGAGAGGACGGGCAAATGCAGCAGCAGAATCGGGGCTGCCTCCCCCGTTCCGCCCCTCCTCACCGAGATCAGGCTGTGACACTGTCTGGGGCGAAGGAAAACGTGATCCTGCCTCTTTAGAGCCAGGAGGGCTCATCTAAGAGCAAGCGACCCAAGGACATCTGCTCCGATCCAGCGGCCAGGGAGCAGCGGGCACACACCGGTGACAAAGCACTTCGTGACCCAGGCACGGGCTGGCGATGGGCAGCTCAGCCCGGGCTGGGAAAAGTCCAAACCCTTCTCCTTGCAGGGCTCACAGCCTGGAGCCGTGGGGCTGCAGGGCTCTGTGGGCTGGAGCAGTTTTCCTTGGATAGGGGTGCAGGCAGACGCAGGGCTGGTGGCTGCGATGTCACCTGTTTGAGGGGACTCTGCACTGCCAAAGCCACCCCAGCACAAGGCCACCAGCGCCTCCTGCTCCTCCTGCCAGCCAGGCAGATCCATCCGAGGAAGCACAGCCCTGATCCAGGGGAGCAGAGCTACTCTGGGACACTCTGGGCTTTGGAAGTCCAGCCCTCCCACCCCGAACCCGCGGCGGGATCCCAGCCCAGGATCCCAGGAACAGAGCTCTGCTCATCCCTGGGCCGCATCCTCCCGGGGCACGGCGGCACTTCCTTCCCCACGGGAATCTGAGCGGGACCACGCTCCTTTCGGGATCACCGGGAGCTCTGCTGCTGCCCGGGAACCGGCGGGAGCCAGCAGCAAAGTGTCCCTGTGGGAAGGGAGCCGGGGCCTGCGCGTGTCCCCCTGCGCCAGGGAGGAGCCCCAGGTAGCCTTTCCCTCCCGCTGGAAGCCGTGAGTCAGCCGGGAAGGCTCGGAGGCTCATAAACAACTGAGGAGGCAGAGGGTGGGCTGTGAATGGAGAAGGTGGAGCGAGACCCTCCCCAGCACAGCCGCACCACGGAGCCCCTTCCCCACTCGGCTCCTGGTGCGGCAGCCAAGGCTGCGCCTTCCTCCCCCCAGCAAAAAGCGCCTGGGGACGGCATTTCTCCGCAGGGAACGCGTCCCTGTCATCCTGCCTCGCCCTCCCTGGGCAGCCCGGAGAGCAGCCCCCGGCTCTGGAGGAACCCCCCCATTCCCAGCCCTGCCCAGCCTGCCTCCTCCATGGAAGTTGCTTTCCCCTTTCCCACAGCTGGGAGCCAATTCAGGCGGTGCTGCCGGGAAGTTATCCCCCAAAACTGCTCGGGAGAGGCAAGAGCCGCCTCCCCGCCCGGTTCCCCCTCTCCTCTGGAAGCAGCTCAGCTCCGCTCGCTCCCGGCCATATGCTGCCAGAGGTTAGGGATAGAAACCAAACACAAACCCAGCGCTTAATGCCCAAATTTCCTTCCCACCCCGCCGCTCCCCTCTGCTGCTCGTCCCTCACCCACCTCTCTCGGGGAGCGTGCCGAGGAGCTGGAGCCGGATCCCTCAGCCGGAGCTCCCAGCTGGGGGGATCCGCCGGGAATGTGCCGCTCAGGATGCTCGGCTCTCCCTGGGATCCTCAGGAACGCGTGGCCTCGGCGCGGATCGCACACGGATCACACACACAGCCTCCGCGGCTCGGGACTTACTGGGCTGCTCTTTCCCCGCGGCTGGAAATGCGTGCGGAAGGGGATTAGAGCCCGCGGGCTGGAGGAAGGGCTGAACATATTTATACCAAAGCTTTGGGAGCGCGCACACACCGCACACACGCGCAGCAGCCGAGAGCGGGGTCTGGCACTGCCACTGCGGCGATTTGGGACAAATCCCAGGATTGTCTCTGCCCGTGCTCCAGTTTAGAGCGAGCGCCGATGCTGGGCTTTGCCTAGAGGTGGCAGTGAGCCTTCGCTCTTCGCTCTTCCCTTCTCCCGACCCCCGGCACAGCCTGGGAAGTCCCGGAGCTCTGGCGGGCTGGGGCAGGGTTGCTGTGACCGCACGGGCACGGGAGGGACCCGCCGGTCCCCTCGGAACCCACCCACCCTCTGCGGGCCCGGGGGATCCTCCGGCACCGTCCCCTCTGCGCCGGGCAAAGGTCGGGGCTCATCCCAGCCGGGTTTGGAGCAAAACTGGGGTTTGATCAAATCCTTAAAACCTGGGAGTTGATGGCCAGGGCAGCTCGCTTTTAAAACATCCCTGGGCCAGCTCCCAGCTCCCCGCTCCCCCTCTGGCCGTGACACTTTAGGGGAAAACTCTTTGTCCCCCACCTGCAGAAGCTGTCCCAGCCCTCGGTGACCAGGCAGAGCTGTGACAAGGCGAAATATGCCAGCACAAACCCCAGCACCCAACAAGACACCTGTAAACCCCACCAAAAGCCGCGTTCATGTCCCAAACCTCCCCGCCCTGGGGGCCAGAGTGGGAAAACGCGGCTGGAAAGATTCCTTGGGAGCTCCTCTCCTCCTCCTCCTCCTCCTCCTCGGCACGAGGTGGGTGATGAAGGGTGATCTCTCTCTCTCACACGTGGGCACACACGCACGCAGCAAATCTAATAAAAAGATATTAGTCCGAGAGAATTTGGCTCCTGGCATTCAACTATCTCGAGCTTCATACAGACACCAAAGAAATGAAATTATGGGAGCACACAAACAAGAAATTCCAGGGGGATGAATTCATGTTTCATCGCTGTTACAGAGCAGGAAAGGACCTGTCTGTCTTCCCTTGCATTTCTTTTTAAATTCTACTTCAAAATATGAACTCGCTCCCCTCCACAGCCACATTTCCTCCAGTCCCAAACCCAAATTGCTCCCATTATCATTTTAAGGACGCGTGGAAGGCCTGACAAACACCCCAAAGTTCAAGGACTCCTTGTAAATCCGGGGTGTAATTTAGAATAAAAAAAACCCCCAGCTTTAAAACCTCTCTCGGCAGCCTGAAAGGGGCTGGAGTCACTCCCGGGTTATTCAGATGCAAACCCTGTTCCGAGGCACAAGTGGCTGAGCTGAGCCATCCCCAGCAGCTGGAGGTTGGGGGCAGATGCTTCGCAGCAGCAGCAGCAGCAGCAGCAGCAGAGCTCCACGACTCCACTGGAATCAGCGGAATCGAGATCATTAAAGCCAGCTAAAACCAGCCTGTTCCCAGGATTTTGTGCCATCTGAGTCCCTATTTCCAGCCCGGCGGGATCAGTCCCCCCAAATGGCACCTCTGAACCTTTAGATCAATTCTTGGTGTAATTACCAACCAGAAAAATCACTCTCGTGTCAGCCTTAAGCACTAAATTTCGTGGTTTAAATTGGGTTTTTTGTTTGTTTTTTTTTCAGCGAAGTGACACATTTCTGAGGGCTGTGGGTTAAAGACTCTTTTGAAAAGCCCCAAATCCCTAATCTGGAGTGAAAAGTTATCGCTGGAGCACCTTGGGGTGGGTGGTGACAAACACAGGAAAGGGCCGGGGAGGAGTGGAGCAGCCTGATAAGCCAAATCTGCGCGGCATTCACTGCAAAAAAACCCAAAGGCACAGAAACAGCTGCTGCCGACTTCTTCATTTCTAAAGAGGAGCAAGGAGGGGAAAAAAATAATATGACAAAAATAATCCACCACCGAGCAGCAAAGTGCCTGGGTGCTGGCCTGCAGGGAGGAGGCTCCAGCTCCCCCCAGAGCCACTCCAACAAAATTTGTATTTTATTATAAAATCAAATGTACTTGAAGTGGATCAGGGAATTTAACAGGGAATTCGGGCATCCCACCAGGAGGAGGGAGCGGTGAGTAGGGTGAGGTGGGATTTTTTTGGGAAGAATTGTTCCCTGGGATGGAATTCCCAGAGCGGCTGGGGCTGCCCCTGGATCCCTGGAATGTCCCAGGCCAGGCTGGGCAGGGCTGGGAGCAGCCTGGGATGTGGGAGGGATTCCTGCCACGGGAATGGGAAGAGCTTTGAGGTCCTTTCCCACCCAAAGCATTCCATGGTTCCATTTCCCAGCAAAGAGCCAGGAGAAGGCGGCCAGGGGGAGGGCGAAACAAACAAGAACTCGAGAGAAGGAGCTGTCACATTTCCCCCCTTTTTTTCCCCAAATCCAACAGAAAGCCTCTGCTCAGCCTTCCCACCAAGTGAGGAGAAGTTTGCAGGTGCTGTGTCAGGATTTATTCCTGGCACTGCTTTAGTGGGATATTGGCACTGCTGGAATTTGGAGGGGTTTAAACTTCTCAGCCCCACAAACCACTTGGCTTTGAGCCAACAGGTGCCAGCCTGGCCGGGAGAGCTGAGCACCAAACCCCAGAAGAAGATTTGAACATGCCAGGCCCTTAAAAATCTCAATAGAAATAAAAAACTCCAAAAAAATAAATAAAATAATAAAATAAATATAATATATAACAAATATATTATAACATACAATATAGCATATATATTATATATTAAATATATAATATAGATAATGAATTATATATAATGTATTATATATAATATTTTTATATATAATATATTATATATTATTTATATATTATATAATATATAATATATAATATATAATATATAATATATAATATATAATATATAATATATAATATATAATATATAATATATAATATATAATATATAATATATAATATATAATATATAAAATAATGATGATAATGATTATAATATTAATGCATTATAATATGCCATTTATATTATAAATAATAAATATAATCTATATTAAATATTATATATAAATATTATATATAAATGTATAATATATAATGTACTATATTTAATATTATAATATGTAATGTATTATATATAGTACTCTAATATATAAAATAAATAATAAATATATAAATATATATAAATATATATATAAAATATATATATAAATATATAAAATAAATAATAAAATCTAGTAATAATGAAAATAATGATGATAATGATCATGATGATAATGAGAATAATGAGAATATTGAGAATAATGATAATGATAATGATGATGATGATGATGATGATAATAATAATAATAATAATAATAATAATAGTAATGAAGGGATTATAGGGATTTTTGGCTGCCTCCAGCCACAGCCCAGTGATTCACCTGGGAGAGGTTCCCCACAGCCAAATCCTGCCCCAGGAGCAGCCCCTGGGATTTCAGGCTGGGCTGGTCCCAGTAAACGGAGGGAACTTGGAACCCCATCCCTGGCTGGGGCTGGAATCCCCAAGATTTTCAAAACCTGGAGATTTTTCCCGGATTTTTCCATCCCCTTGTGATTCCCAGGGGTGAATTGCTGCCCAGAAATCCCAGCTCCTTTTGGGGGGCTCAGGGATGTTTTCCTCCTGATCCTGGAGGTGTCCAAGGCCAGGCTGGGCAGGGATCTGAGCACCTCTCACCACTGAAAGGCAAATATCCTGTCTGGATGTTAATTTTACAGATTTATAGCTGTGTTTTACCCCCTTGTGCTGTTACCAGGGGTGGCCCGGGTCTGGGACATTTGGGAGGGTGGGATTGTTGCTATGGCAACAGCTGAGCTCCAGTCAGGATGTGAGGAATGATCTCCAGAGGAGAAAAGGGGTTGATGGACAGAACTTGGGGAGGGGTTAAAGGGTTAAAAAGGATAAAACCTCCATGGCAGGGGAAAATCTTTTGCTCCCAGTGCTGTAACCTTTTTTCTTTATTCAGTCTCCTGTTGTATTTTTGATAAGGTTTAATAAACATTCCTGAACTCTGAAAAGTGAGGAGCTGTTTCTCACCCTTTTTGAGAAGGTTTTAACAAAGCTTTTATGTTTTTAAAGTGAGCAGCATTCCTCACACGGGGATGGTGGAGGGAGTTGGGATGGGGTGAGCTTTGAGGTCCCTCCATCCCAAACCATCCACGACCCCACTCTGGGCACCCCCACATCCCCCTGGTGCCACACTTGCACTGGGATCCTGCCCAGTTGGTGCTGGGAGGAGGTGAAATCCCGGGATATCCTGCAGGGAGGAGGTGAAATCCCGGGATATCCTACAGGGAGGAGGTGAAATCCCAGGATATCCTGTTTCTCCGTGCCAGGAAAACCCTGCCTGCTTTGATTTCCAGACTTTCCTCACACCTTAACGCCCTCCAGCCCTTTGGAGTGGCTGATTCCAGGCTGGGTCCAGGAAAAAGCCTAGAAAAGGGGGATGGACAGACTGCACAGAGCCAGCCCCACAATTTATTCTGGGCCAGTATGGCATAACCAGGAACAGGAGGGAGGAGCAGTGCACAAAATACCAAGGAGAGCTGGCACCCAAACCACTCTATTTATTTTATTTTATTTTATTTTATTTTATTTTATTTTATTTTATTTTATTTTATTTTATTTTATTTTATTTTATTTTATTTTATTTTATTTTATTTTATTTTATTTTATTTTATTTTATTTTATTTTATTTTAATTTTCTTTTATTTTATTCATTTTCTTTTGTATTAATTTTATTTTATATTAATTTTATTTTATATTATTTTTTCAATTATTTCAGGTTATTATTTTTAATTTTTATTTTATTTATTTTGTTGTAGTTTACATTTTATTTTATTTTATTTTATTTTTAAAATTTTTATTTATTTTATTGCTTACATTTTATTTAATTTCATTTCATTTAGTTTCATTTTATTTAATTTTATTCTATTAAAAATATTTTATTTTATTTTATTTTATTTTATTTTATTTTATTTTATTTTATTTTATATTTTATTTTATTTTATTTTATTTTATTTTATTTTATTTTATTTTATTTTATTTTATTTTATTTTATTTTATTTTATTTTATTTTATTTCCTACATTTCATTTAATTTCATTCTATTTTTAAATTTTTTATTTATTTTATTTAAAAAAATGTTTTCAATTAGTTTTTTTTAATGCTATTTTTAGCACTGTTATTTTCCCCTCCTCATCCCGGGCTGTTTTGCAGCAGGAGCAGCTGATGGGCTGGAAAAAGCTGGGAGCTGGGAGCAGGAGGTGCCCATCCATGCAGCCCAAGGGAGGGATTGGGGGCTAAAACCACAGAAAAGAGGAAAAACAACTTCACAAAGAGCCAGGCAAAGCACTGCCCGTGAGAGGCTGGAAAAGAACCAATTCCTCCCCAATTCCCACTGAAAAAAGGGGGAATGGAGGCACAGAAAGGATCAGGGTTTGCAGTGCCCCCGGGGCCAAACCTCCGAGGGAAAAATAAAAACATCCAAACATTTTTCTTTTCTTTTCTCACCTGGATGAGAGGCAGAGCCCGGGGGTTTCTGGAAAACTCTTCCCCCAGTGGAGCAGCAGGGGCAGAGGAACCTTGGGCAAACCAAAATCTTCTGTTGGCCACAGGCAGAACAAATCAGAGCAAGGAGCAGCAGGAGGAAAAGCAGCAAAGGACAGAGCTCCTACAAAACCCGGATCCATCCCTGCCTGGAGCATTCCCTGCTCCCCAGGGAGGCTCCTCAGCCTGGGGTGAAAGGAGAGAAATTTGGGGAGTGTGGGAGGGGAGGGGGAAGGGAGGGGATGGCAGAGCCTGAAGGGGCTCCAGGAGAGCTGGAGAGGGACTGGGGACAAGGATGGAGGGACAGGACACAGGGAATGGCTCCCACTGCCAGAGGGCAGGGATGGGTGGGATATTGGGAATGAGGAATTGTTCCCTGGGAGGGTGGGGAGAGGCTGGGCTGGAATTCCCAGAGCAGCTGTGGCTGCCCCTGGCTCCCTGGCAGTGCCCAAGGCCAGGCTGGACACTGGGAGCAGCCTGGGATGTGGGAGGTGTCCCTGCCATGGCAGGGTGGAATGGGGTGGGATTTAAGGTCCTGATGATCTTTGAGCAGATCCCAGGCCCTGCCAGGGGTTTTCACCTGAACCCCACAGTTTGTCCATTCTCCTCTGCCCTGGCTTCACCCCAGCGCCAAAAATGCCCCAGGGGTGGATCAGGATCAGAGCTGCCCCAGGGATGGATCAGGATCAGAGCTGCCCCAGGGATGGATCAGGATCAGAGCTGCCCCAGGGATGGATCAGGACCAGAGCTGCCCCAGGGATGGACCAGGATCAGAGCTGCCCCAGGGATGGATCAGGATCAGAGCTGCCCCAGGGATGGATCAGGATCAGAGCTGCCCCAGGGATGGATCAGGATCAGAGCTGCCCCAGCCCAGGGAGATGATCCCACACCAGGAATGCTGACTGCTCCCTGCTGCAGCTGCAAACCAGAGCAAACCCCTTTGGACACCTCCTGGTGCAATTCCCCTCTCCCACAGGACATTCCCCCTTCTCCAGATCCTGCTTTCCCCTCCCAACCCCTTCCCCTTCCCTCTCCAGCATCCTGCTGCTCCCTGAAGGAGCCTCTCCCACCCTCTTCAGGTTTTGCAGGGCTGACACACCCTCAGGGGGTTTTTCTTGCTCTCAGTGCCCTCAGGGGAGCCCAGGGCAGCCTCTGGAGGAAATAACAAATGTCCCAGGGTGGAGGATGAGCCACAAGGGCCAGAGCTCTGCAAACCCCCCTGCAACCCAGAGAGAGCAGCCTGAGCCAGGCTCCCCCTCCTCTCCTCCTCTCTCTCCCTCTCTATTTTTCCCCCTCTCCCCGAGCTGCTATTCCCAGTGGCCAAGAACATTTAGTCTGGCCGGGAAAAGGAAATCTCATTACAGAATTACGGCTCATTTAGCGGGTCCCACTGGAAGCCCTGCAATAACCACTGCCTTCCTAACTGCATTAGCCGGTGTCTGAACCTCCCGCTCTCCCTGCAGCCCTCTCCCTGCCCAAAAAACCCCAAAAAACCTCAAAAAACCCCAAAAACCTCAAAACACCCCAAACAGCCAGGGAAAGCCGGGATTCAGGTGGGTGCAGGCAGGGGAAGATTGAGGGGAGCTGAAGGTGGAGAATTTGTTGGTGTGAAGGTGGGGGCTGCCAGCAGAGGTTTGAACAGGTTATCCCAGAGTTTTATCCCAGATTTATCCCAGAATTATCCCAGACTTATCCCAGACTTATCCCAGATTTATCCCAGATTTATCCCAAATTATCCCAGATTTATCCTGGAGTTATCCCAGATTTATCCTGGAGTTATCCCAGATTTATCTTGGAGTTATCCCAGATTTATCCCAGAGTTATTCCAGTTTTATCCTGGAGTTATCCCACAGTTATCCCAAATTATCCCAGAGTTATCCCAAAGTTACCCCAAATTTATCCCAGATTTATCCCAGATTTATTCCAGATTTATCCCAGAGTTATCCCAGATTATTCCAGATTTACCCCAGCTATCCCAGCTACCCCAGACTTATCCCAGATTTATCCCAGAGTTACCCCAGAGTTATCCCAGATTTATCCCAGAGTTATCCCAAAGTTACCCCAGATTTATCCCAGATTTATTCAAGAGTTATCCCAGATTATTCCAGATTTACCCCAGTTATCCCAGCTACCCCAGACTTATCCCAGATTTATCCCAGAGTTATCCCAGAGTTATCCCAGATTTACCCCAGAATTATTCCAGTTATCCCACAGTTATCCCAGATTTATTCCAGTTATCCCACAGTTATCCCAGACTTGTCCCAGAGTTATTCCAGACTTATCTCAGATTTATCCCAGACTTATCCCAGTTATCCAAAATTATCCCAGATTTATCCCACAATTATTCCAGACTCATCCCAGAGTTATCCTGGATTATTCCAGATTTATCCTAGATTTATCCCAGAATTATCCCAGAGTTATCCCAGATTTATTCCAGACTTACCCCAGATTTATCCCACAGTTATTCCAGATTTAAACCAGATTTATCCCACAGTTATCCCAGACTTGTCCCAGAGTTATTCCAGGTTTATCCCAGACTTATCCCACAGTTATTCCAGATTTATCTCAGATTTATTCCAGAGTTATTCCAGATTTATTCCAGAGTTATCCCAGAATTATTCCAGATTTATCCCAGAGTTATCCCAGAGTTATTCCAGATTTATCCTAGATTCATCCCACAATTATCTCAGAGTTATCCCAGAGTCATCCCAGATTTATCCCAGATTTATTGCAGAGTTATTCCAGACTTATCCCAGAGTTATTCCAGATTATTCCAGATTTATCCCAGAGTTATCCCAGAGTTCTTCCAGAGTTTTCCCAGATTTATCCCAGAGTTATCCCAGATTATTCCAGATTTATCCTAGATTCATCCCACAATTATCCCAGAGTTACCCCAGATTTATCCCAGAGTTATCCCAGATTATTCCAGATTTATCCTAGATTCATCCCACAATTATCCCAGAGTTACCCCAGAGTTATTCCAGATTATTCCAGATTTATCCTAGATTCATCCCACAATTATCCCAGAGTTACCCTAGAGTTATCCCAGACTCATCCCAGATTTATCCCAGAGTTATCCCAGACCTATCCCAGTTTTTGTGCAAATCCCACTTTTCTTTGCTGTCCCGGTCTCTCCCCAGCTGCCCGTTCTCCCCAGCACTGGGAACTGGGGATATTGATGCTGGGAGCACCAGGGACACCCTGGATTCCCCAAACCCTGCTGGGAATTCCCTGCTGCTGATCCCAAAGCAGGATCCAGGCGCTCCTGGAAGCTGCTCCAGCTCCTCCTGGCATCAGTCTGGGAGTCTGCACAACTTTTGTTTGGAAACATCACCACAATTCCTGGGATCTGCTCTTGTTGTGAGGGTGGGGAAATGTAAACCAGAGGAGAGGGTGAAGAGAAAAGCCAAATTTTTGTGGGGCCAGCAGAACATCCCAGCCCAGGCTGAAAAGTCTCTGCTTTTCCCATCCCTGCTCCCACCCAGAGCCAGGAAAATGGGGTGGATAAAGAAGGATAAATGGGGTGTAGAGTTCACAAAACCAGCCCTGCTCTGGGTTTCCTGCTCTCTGCACCCTCCCTCCTCCTCTCCTCCCACAGTTTTCACTCTGGGCTGGTGGGGAGATCCCAGGAGATCCCCACGGAGGGGACACAGGCGCTGTCCCCAGCAGGATGAGGGTGGCACAGCCAGCTCAGCCTGGCTCCGCTCCCCATGGGCAGGGAGGCAGCTCCAGGAACAGGGAAATGTCCTACAGGAGCTCTGGAAGTGTCTCAGCTCCAGGAACAGGGAAATGTTCTACAGGAGCTGCTGGAAGTGTCTCAGCAGCAGGAACAGGGAAATGTTCTACAGGAGCTGCTGGAAGTTCTCAGCCTCAGGAACAGGGAAATGTTCTACAGGAGCTCTGGAAGTGTCTGAGCAGCAGGAACATGGAAATGTTCTACAGGAGCTGCTGGAAGCTTTCAGCAGCAGGAACAGGGAAATGTTCTGCAGGAGCTGCTGGAAGTTCTCAGCTCCAGGAACAGGGAAATGTCCTACAGGAGCTCTGGAAGTGTCTCAGCTCCAGGAACAGGGAAATGTTCTACAGGAGCTCTGGAAGTGTCTGAGCAGCAGGAACAGGGAAATGTTCTACAGCACTGCTGGAAGCTCTCAGCTCCAGGAACAGGGAAATGTCCTACAGGAGCTGCTGGAAGTGTCTCAGCTCCAGGAACAGGGAAATGTTCTACAGCAGCTCTGGAAGTGTCTCAGCAGCACCAGGAACAGGGAAATGTTCTACAGGAGCTGCTGGAAGCTCTCAGCTCCAGGAACAGGGAAATGTTCTACAGGAGCTGCTGGAAGTGTCTCAGCTCCAGGAACAGGGAAATGTTCTCCTACAGCAGCTCTGGAAGCTCTCAGCTCCAGGAACAGGGAAATGTCCTACAGGAGCTGCTGGAAGTGTCTGAGCAGCTCCAGGAACAGGGAAATGTTCTGCAGGAGCTCTGGAAGTGTCTCAGCTCCAGGAACAGGGAAATGTCCTACAGGAGCTCTGGAAGCTCTCAGCTCCAGGAACAGGGAAATGTTCTACAGGAGCTGCTGGAAGTGTCTCAGCTCCAGGAACAGGGAAATGTTCTACAGGAGCTGCTGGAAGCTCTCAGCTCCAGGAACAGGGAAATGTTCTACAGGAGCTCTGGAAGTGTCTCAGCTCCAGGAACAGGGAAATGTTCTGCAGGAGCTCTGGAAGTGTCTCAGCTCCAGGAACAGGGAAATGTTCTACAGGAGCTGCTGGAAGTGTCTCAGCTCCAGGTGAAAACATCCCCCCAGGTGTTCCCTGGGAAAGGCTCCAGACAGGAGCAGGATTTGCCGGGACTGCCTCCCCTCCGAGCAGGGAGAGGTTTCATCTAAAGGAATTGGGATGTTCCCATTAAAACAGGACATTCTTGCCAGGACTGGGCTCCTGCCACTGCCTTACTCAATCCCAGCCCTCCTCATCCTCGCTACCCCAGCTCTCATGGGAAATGGGGGCTCTCCATCTCTGGGGGGGCTCAGGGACCCTTCCCACAGCCCCACTTCCATCCCAAAGCGCTCCCCACCCTGCCCCTGAGGGGCCCAACACTGCCAGGTGAGGAAGTAATTAATGCACATGTTAATTAAAAACTGTGAGTGTGATCAAGGATTGCTGCTGAGTGCAAAAATGCATCCCAAGGGAATTCTGAACAAGACCTGGTCCCCCCAGATCTGCCTCAGGACACACACAGAGTATTATTATTATTATTATTATTATTATTATTATTATTATTATTATTATTATTATTATTATTATTATTATTATTATTATTATTATTATTATCGATAATAACCGTATAGCACAAATATAATCATATTAATATAATGAATATAGTAAATATATAAATATTTAAATATATAAACCATCAAAATTCATAAAAATAGATAAACATTGATGGTTTTGTATATATTGATATATATAAAATAAATAGTATATAAAATATATGTAATGTATATTATATGTGTAATATATGATATGATATGATATGATATGATATGATATGATATGATATAATATAATATAATATAATATAATATAATATAATATAATATAATATAATATAATATAATATAATATAATATAATATAATATAATATAATATAATATAATATAATATAATATAATAATATAATATGTTTCATTATTATATTATATAAT
The DNA here is from genome assembly GCF_963513975.1 of Fringilla coelebs. Lineage (NCBI taxonomy): Eukaryota > Metazoa > Chordata > Aves > Passeriformes > Fringillidae > Fringilla > Fringilla coelebs. The sequence goes on along the minus strand of NC_140043.1, from coordinate 3,259,848 downwards.
ATAGATAACAAAACATAATATAATAATATATTATATATATAATAATATAATATATATAACATCACATAATATAATAATATATAATGTAATACAATGTAATATAATATATTATTATATTATGTTTTGTTATATATAATATTATATAATATAATAATAAATAAACTATTATATTTTGTGATGTTATATATATTATCTGATATATATATAATATATTTTGTTTTGTTTTATATATTATATAATATAATAATGGAATATTATATTATATTATATTATATTATATTATATTATATTATATTATATTATATTATATTATATTATATTATATTATATTATATTATATTATATTATATTATATTATATTATATTATATTATATTATATTATATTATATTATATTATATTATATTATATTATATTATATTATATTATATTATATTATATTATATTATATTATATTATATTATATTATATTATATTATATTATATTAAGCAAGGGGTGGTCATACTTTTGGGGTGGGTAACTCTGGGATGGAGGGAGGTGTTAATTGCACTCAAAACCGAATTCAGCCCCACTGAGTTCACCCCTCTGAGGTTTATCAGCTCCAAGTCCCGCCGAATTCCCGTCCCCGCGGGGATTCCAGAGCCTGGCCCGGTGTCCCCACCCTGCTCCCCCCAGGAGCGTTTCAGGCTGTGTTCGCCGGGAACCACCGCGGAATTTCGGGGATGCCAACCCCACCCCACCCAGGGAGCAGCGACTCCCATTTCCCCCTGGCATTCCGCACCGCTCCAACTCCAAACGCGAATTCCCGCCCGCTTTTCCCGGGCAGAGCCAGCCCAGCCCCGCACCTCGGGGCGCTCTGCCCGCTGCAGGCCGGCACGGAGCGGGGATGCTGGGACACCCGGTGAGGAGGGAATAAAGGCCGGGACGGGCTGTCTGTGCCAGGACGAGCCCTGCAGCTCCCAGGCGGCTCCAGCCGCGGTTCCGCAGCGCTACCGAGGCTCGGCGGGAGTGCGGGAGCCGCGGGGCCGGGAATCGGCGCTGCGGGCAGCGGCGGAGCCTCGGGGCACACCGGGAACCTCCCGGGAAGGATCCAGGAGGGCAGAGCCGGGGTGGAAACGGTGGGAAGAGAGGAGGGAGGATGCAGAGAGCAGGGAAAATCCCCCTCCGGGACGCTCTGGAGTTCAGTTTGCAGCATCTCCAGCAGGCTTTGCTGGAGCTGGTGGGACCACAGGGGTTGGGATTGTGCTGCCAGGAGGACGCACAGCCCTGCTCCAGCCCCTCCAGGAGGAGAAGCCACAGCATCATGCTCATTGTCATTTCCAACCAGGGTCGCTGTTGGCCTCAGGGAGGGCTGTGAGCACCCAGGATGGGGCAGCACCTGCAGAACCAGGCGATGTCCCCCTGTCCCAGAGCAGGGAATGGTGCTCAAAAATGTTGGGATATTAGGACACAAGGCAGGTGATGGACTTTGGACCTGGTTATCATCACCAACCTCCTAAGAGTGGGTAACAGAATGCCTTGGCACCCTGGGACTCTGAGGATTGCAAGAAGATTCAGTTGGAATGGTTCACCAGAAAAAAGAAAATTTCATTAAACCCCGCAAGCAAGAGATGTTGCAATATGCAAAAGTTTGTGTGTGTGATTTTAACCTGATCCTTGCAGCAAACATTACCACCCTTCCTAAAGCAGTAGATAAGCTTTGGCAGTCTCTGGTAACTGACCCATCTGCCAGGGGGGAGCCTGAGCCCTCCCACAGCTCCAGCACAAGGATCCCACCCCTCAGGACACAAATCCCTGTTGTGCCCCTCGCCCTGGCCTTGGGGAGGGGTTTTATCCCCTTTTCCCTGAGCTGGCCCAGAGCTGTGGCTCCCCTGCCTCTCCCCAGCACCATTCCCAGCACTGCCCTGGACAGGAATGAACTGGGAGAACTGGGAATGAGCACATCCCACCTTCAGCAGGGCACAACAACCACGGGGGAGAGCAGGGCCCGACACCCAAAGTGTCCCTGCAGCCTCCCCCAGCCCTTTCCCTCTCTCCCTCTTTGTTTATTTGGCCATCCAAGCTCCCAGCAGCAACAACAACGGGGTCTGGCAGCCCAAAACTCCCCCTGGGGAAGAAGTTCTGGCATCCAGCTGCCAAGTCAGGAGACTCTGGAAAGTTGCTCCAAGCCTGTCTCATCTCAGGGCTTGACATATCACTGCTGTCCATTTCCCTTCCCAAGGAAATCTGATTTGTTCCAAAGTTTATAGTTTCAGTGACCTAATCCCAGCATAGTTGTTCCTGTTTCCCTTTAATTTACTGCTGCAGCTTGTATTAATTGATGGATTGCAGAGGGTTTGAGCCAAGCTAATTGTTTTAGGAACAGAAAAAAAAAATTTAAAAGGAGAAAGAAAGGGAGATGTGAGGTCCCTTAGTGGATTATGGAGGGATACAGAGGGGGAAGCAGCAGCCACCAGGAAAAAGCTCCCGACAGGAGCAATTCTCTGCAGAGAGGGAGGCTCTCCACTCATGCTCCTGCAGCCAGAAATAACTTCCCTGGGATGACCCTGGAGTGGAGAGCAGGGCTGGGATGGTGCCTGTGGCTCTGAGGAGCTGCTCCTGCCCCTGGGGGATGCTGGGGACCAGGGGAGCCCGGGGAACAGGGAAATGTCAGCAGGGATGGGGCAGGGACGCCCAGGCTGCTCTCAGGAGGGGATGGAGCAAATCCTGCCGATGGGTCCCACCTGGGCTGGATGTGGGAGGCACTGGGGGGTGCCAGCAGGGATTTGGGAGGTGTAAATCGTGGCCCTGATCCCAGGAGAGCGGCTCTGTGGGTCAGGACCAGCAGTTCAGGCTGTGAGAGCCCGCTTTGGCAAGGCCTTTGACAGTCCTGTGGTACCAGAGAACGGAACCATGGAGTGGTTTGGGTTGGAAGGGGCACAAAGCCCATTCCATTCCTGCCCTGCCATGGCAGGGACACCTTCCAGCAGCCCCAGCATCCAACCTGGCCTTGGACATTCCAGGGATGGAGCAGCCACACCTCACCACCCTCATCCTAAAGACATTTTCCTTGTATCTCATCCAAATCAACCCCGTCCCAGTTCAAAACTGGGAGTTAGGAGCTGGGTCCAGCCCCGTGGGATCCGGGGGCAAGGGAGGATTTGGGATCTCCTCTGCTCTCCCTCATTTCCTTGCCCCCACCCCTCCTCCATCTCCCCAGGAGAACCAAAGCAGGAGCAAACCTGGGACCTCTCTGAGCAGAGAATCCTTTTGGAGATGGGGCTGCAAGGAGGGGACAGACACCCCCAGAGGAAATCCCAACTCCCAGGCCCCCCAACACCCTCTGAACCGCAGCACCAGCACAGCACTGAAGTTTTCCAGGCAGGGAACACTCTCCTTGCTGCTCCCCTGGCCAAACCCCCCCTTTCCCATAAATCAGCCCGGGCTCTTTCAGCACGGCTCTCGCAGAGAGGTTGATTTATTCGGGAGCAACACAGGGAGTTTCCAGATTCACACTAATTGCTCTCCCAAATTACTTAATAGTCGAAATTGCAGTCCTCTCTTTGGAAATCATCTCAGACAGCTCAATAAAAAACTATCAGCGGAGAGACAACTGCAAATTGATAAAGTCTTTGAGACGAGGGTAATATCATTGTTGTCTGGCAAATTTATTCGTCTGAAACCCGAGCGAGGAGGATAAACAGCTTCGCTCGGTGAGGAGGACACCGCCCGCTCCCGAATCGCTCGATTCTCCCTTCCAGAACGGCTCTGATTACTCGGAGAGAGCCGCGGCAGCGCTGCCCAAACCAGGCGGGCACAGCAGCGCCTGCCAATAAACCGCTCCAGCCTTCCCCTCGCCGAGGAGAAACAGAATTTAAAACAAATGTAATAATAATTATAATAACGATAATAACGAGTGCGGGTTCTGGCGGGAGGCGGGGGCTGCTGCTCCCCTCGGGGGTGCGGGTTTCGGAGCTGGCTTGTGGCCACAGAGCTCCCGCGGGCTTGAAATTGTCACCCAGGAGGGAAGAGGAAAACTTGTTTCATTTTGGCCGCTGCCCAATTTCCCGGCCGCTCCGGGGGCGGGAGGAGCCGGAGGGGAGGGAGGGAGGGCAGGGGGTGCGAGGGGAGAGCCAGAGGTGCGGGGGGCTCCCGGTGGGGCACGGCCCCATCGAGGGGCAGCACCAAGCGAGGGGGAGCCCAGGAAGCGCCAGGGGGGTTTGGGGGGCACTGAGCAGGACGGGCACGCTGGGGGCATCACTGCCGGGCGGGGTTTGGGGCTCCCCCATTTGGGAGCATCACTGCCGGGCGGGGTTTGGGGCTCCCCCTTTATGGGAGCATCACTGCCGGGAAGGGTTTGGGGCTCCCTCATTATGGGAGCATCCCTGCTGGGCAGGGTTTGGGGCTCCCCCATTTGGGAGTATCTCATCTGCCATGCAGTTTTGGGGCTCCCCCATTTTGGGAACAGCTCCTCTGATGTGTAAGGTTTGAGGTTCCCCCATTTTGGAGTATCTCCTCTGCCATGCAGTTTTGGGGCTCCCCCATTTTGGGAACAGCTCCTCTGATGTGTAAGGTTTGAGGTTCCCCCATTTTGGAGTATCTCCTCTGCCATGCAGTTTTGGGGCTCCCCCATTTTGGGAACAGCTCCTCTGATGTGTAAGGTTTGAGGTTCCCCCATTTTGGGAACATCTCCTCTCCCATGCAAGGTTTGGGGCTCCCTCATTTTGGGAGCATCACTGCCGTGCAAGGTTTTGGGGTTCCCCCATTTTGGGAGCATCTCCTCCACCGTGCTAGGTTTGGGGTTCTCCCATTTTTGGAGCATCTCCTCTGCCATGCAGGGTTTGGGGCTCTCACAGTTTGGGAGCATCACTGCCGTGCAAGGTTTTGGGGTTCTCACATTTTGGGAGCATCTCCTCTGCCGCGTGATTTTGGGGCAGTCTGGTGTCAGGAGGGACCTCAGGCTCCCCATGCCAGGGTGACCCCACACGCTGACAGTGACAGTGCCCCCCCGGTCCCACCCAGCCGAGCCCACGGCACAGCCCCCTGCCCTCTCGGGGCCTAAAGCTGCTCCTTTCTCCTGATTTTAAATCCATTTCTGCAAGGTTTGGCAGGAGGCGGGTGGGGGAACAGGGTCGATGTCACTACTGGCTGACGGGCAGCGCTCCAGACCCACAAAGTTCCTCCCCTCCATCCCCAGCTCGGGGCACCACACCAGGAACAGCAGCCAGCAACTGCTCGGCGGGTCGGGCACGGGGCTCAAATGCAAAATACTCAACGGACAGACCCCAAAACCCCTCGGTTTTTCCCCAGAGAGCAGCGTGGCAGCGAGGGGGTTACGAGGAGCCGCTGCCCAGCACGGTGCCAGGAGCCACAGGGATCTGAGAGCCAGCCCGGCCGGTGGCTGCCATCTGCTCCTGGCACCTCGTGTCACTGCCGGAGCCCGACAGCGCCCGGGAGCGGGGGGAAAACGATCCCAAAGCGGCCCCAAAGCGGCCCCAAAGCGGCCCCAGCCCCCGAGCCCTGCCTGGGGAAGGGGCACAGGGAGCGCGGAGATGCCACACCGGCTGCCACACGGCCGGGGGGGACACGCAGGGACACATCCAGGCTGCTGGAGCCCTCTGGGCTGTTTAAGGAGCGGCGAGAGCCTCACGGCCAGGCCGCGTCCCCCTGTCCTTTGTGGGGTGGCCGCGGACAGGGAGGGTGCGGCGGAGCCTGTGGGGTCCCCATGAAGCTTTTCCTCACTCCTGGCAACCAAAGGTGCCCCAAAAGCAACAATTCCTGCAAAAGCAACAATTCCTGCACACCCTCAGCGGTGCCCCCGTGTCCCGAGGAGCTGCGGAGGGAGGGGGCTGAGGTGGCAGGGCCACCTTAAAGGGCACTCGCGGCCACCTGCGGGGCTTTGATGGAAGAGCAGCTCGGAGATGCATCCCCATCCCTCCGGGAAGGCGGCCAAGGGAGGCAGAGCGGGCAATGGAAGCGGGGAACGGGCGAGCGGCGGCGCAGAGCCCCGGCTGCCACGGCCGGGTGACCTCGGAGCCGCGGGGGAGAGCGGCCGCGTTTCCTGACCCACATCCCAACCCCCCCTCGGGGCTCGGGGAAAGAAAAACCCTTTAAAAAAATAAATAAAAAGAAGTCTCATTCATCATTCAGCCTCTGTTTGTTTTCTGCACTCCGCTAAGCTCAAACAAGCAAAACAGATTAGCTGGGCTCATTTGTTTCCTACTTAATTACACCTCTTCGGTGCTGATGTAATATTTCAAGATTTGGGTTGCTAAGGCTGAAAATCCACCTGCCCCCCTCCCACACCCACCTTGGCTTTTCATTCCCATCATGAAAAAGCCCAGATGGAGATTTTTTTTCCGAAAAAACTCCTAATTATGGAGGAATTCAAGGCTCTGAATGCAGAAGCTGCCAGCGAGCGCTCAGGTTGTCAGAAGCAGATGGACGCCAGCTCCAGCTTTTGATCACAGCCTCGGAACCCCTCCCCAAAAAAACAGGGGGAAGGGGGGGAAGGACCCCGCATCTGCAGCCGCACACGGCCGCGGATAACTTTAGTCATTCCCCCTCCCTCTCCAGGATTGCTTTGGCATCAATAGGACTTCCCAGGAAGCCGGAGCAGCTGCGGTGCCGACGCAGTTTGCAGGATGAGCTCGGCGCTGGAGGAAGGAGCGCACGCCTCCCCGCAGGAGATGCTCCCCATTCCCTTCCCATCCCATCCCTTCCTTCCCCTTGCCCACAGCCGCACCCCACATCTCCGCAGGTGCCCCAAACCGGCCGGGCTGTACCCAAGGCAGAGCGCGGCCCTGCCAGCCCATGCCCGGAGGAGAAGCCGGAGGTGCCCAGGTGGAGCACGGCGCACCTGGGAGGGTTTTTAGGGCTGTCACCACCCTCAAAGGGTCCAGGAGGGCGATGCCGACATCCCCAGCCCACCCCTCCGTGGCCAAAGCTGTGTCCGAGGCGAGGAACAAGTGGAGCGGGGAGATCGGGAACGATCCCCGTGTGACGATTCCCAGCAGGAATCCCAACAGAACCCCCCCATCCCGAACGAAGCACTCCTGGAAAACCACAACTCCCGCTTGGACATTGCCACCCTCCGGAGCCACCCGAGCCACCTCCCCCGAGTGTCCCCGCCGCCCCCAGCCTTACTTGGGTCCGGAGGGAGCCGCGGAGAGGCCCCCGGGCAGCGCGCCCCGCTCGCCCCCGCCGCAGCTGCCGCTTGGCCGGGGCCCCGCTCCCCCGCCCCGGGCTCCGGGTCCCGAAAGGAAGAGCGAACAAAAGGCACACACCGAGGCCATGGCTCGCCCGGAGGCAGGGCCCGGCCGGAGCCAGGGAAGGAGGCGCCGGGCAGCGGCAGGAAAAGGGCTCAGCCGGCGCTGGAGCTGCGGGAGGGCTGCGTGAGCCGAGCCCCGCCGGCTGCGCCGCCTCTCCCGCCGTGGCATTGCCCCTCGGCGGCTCCGGCAGCGTCCTCGTCCCCTCTCCTGCTCTGCCCGGGACCCACCGTGCTCGTCAGTCCGGCCGGGACATCATCCCCTGTGGCTCGGCAGGGCTGGGACGGGGGAGATCGCTGCCGGAGGTTTTGGGATGCCGGGAATGCCCCCCGGGCAGCGGGCACCTGGCACGGCCCCCGCGGGCGCCGGGGCTGACGGAGGAGTTGGGTTATTCAGTAACTTTTAATCTCTCCCGGCTGGGAGCCGCTCCACGCCTGCCTAAGCGCGGCTCGGAGCTGATTTTCGGGTGCTTGGGGCGGGGGCTGTGTCCCGCCGGCTGGGGCTGGGAAGGAGGGCGAGGGTGGGAGAAGCTCCGGGGCCGAGTTCCGAACATCCAGCTCGTGGGAAAGGCAGGAAGAGCCCAGCAGCTCCTCAGGGCCACGGGGGATCGGGACCTTCCCTTCCCCAAAACGCATTTCCCGAAGGTGCAGAGTGGGGAAATGGCGTTTCCACCCCACAGCGCGGCTCTTTCTGCCCTAAACCAAAGGAATTTCATCCATCTCTAAGGAAAAGCTGAATTTTTAACCTGCTCCCAGAGGAGCAGGCAAGGAGCTGCTGTCCTTGACGTGCAGTGGGGTTTTGTTTGAGGTTGATTGGAGATAACGGAGCTCTCCGGGCCTTTGGAAGGGTTTCCCATTGATTTTTCTCAGCTCCAAAGGGAGGCAGAGCAGAAAGGCACATCCAGGCTCCTCAGCACAACCTCGGCCCCTGCGTGCTGCAAAGTCAGGCATGCCTGGACAATTAGGAGGCATCCAAGGGCTGCTGCATTAATTAACAGAGTCCTTGGAGATTAAATCATCTCCTGGACCCGTTGTCCCCGTCCCCTCCAGCAGGACAAGCTGCACCTCAATCCAGCATCAGGTTCTGCTCCAAAGCCCCTGAACGGCCCTAGAAACAATTTTCTTCTTTAAATTGAAGAGATTTTAACCCCAGTGAGAGCCCTGAGCAGGGAGAAATGAGCTTGACCGGCCTATTGCACCAACACTGACGCGGCTCTCCTGCCCAAAAACAACCTCAGTTTAACTCTGAGGAGCTAAAAAAAATAAAATAAAAACAGTTTTTGATGTCACATCACTGTTGTCAACACCTCCAGAGCAGGTCACACTTCACATGATCCTTCCCATCCCGAGGTGACTCAGATACAGCTCCTGAGAGCAGGAACCCTGCGTGCCCTCACTCCAAACTCCACTTTTATCCATTTAATCCAGCAATTCCCATTCCCCCAAACCAGAATCCATCCCTGCAGTTCTGTCCCAGAGTCATTTAACCAACAAACCTCCTAGGGAAGGATTTTTGAGCAGCCACCTCCCAGCAGAGGCACTGAGGTGGTTCTGAGCCCCCAGTTGTGGCTTCCGAATCCCAGATTCCCAGGATCCTCCCAAACACCAGCCAGGTTCATGGGGATGAGGAGGGAGCAGCAGGAAAAGGGGCTGGGACTGATGGACAGGCTTTGTTTCCATTTTTATAATTGGATTTATTGGAGGCGTGGACATCTCCAGCAGCACTGGAGGAAGGGATGGATGGATGGATGGATGGATGGATGGATGGATGGATGGATGGATGGATGGATGGATGCCCTGGAGCTGCAGCCAGGCAGGAAGAGGCAGTTCCCACCAGGGAAATTGCTGTTTTTGCAGCTTCCCAAATATTTGAAGGCAAACCCTTTGCCTTTCCCGCCTTATTGCCATGACAAGAGTAGTGGATCCACAACAATTCCCACCTCCATTCAGGAGCACAGCACAACCTTCCCAGCCACTCATCCCCCAAATTCCCCCCACAACAGGCACCCCAGAGCACAGGATCCCATCCAGCAGCATCCCAAACCCTGGCACACAGATCCAGCCTGGAGGATCCCCCCCAGCCCAGCCCAGATCCCGCTCACCTCTGCACCCGGGGATGGCCACGGTGCTGTTTCCCGGGAAAATCAGTGCCAGGGTGCTCGGTGGGAGGCGTGGGAGCAGCTCTCAGGGCAGGTGTGCTGTATTTAAGGAGCGGGGTTGAGCAGGGATAATGAGGCAATCAATCCATTTTCCTCCCAGCGCCTCGGGCAGCTTCGCACGGAGCCAAGCCCGGGGGCAGGACCCGGGGAACGGCGCTGGTGGTGTCTGGAGCCATGGAGCAAGGAATTCCCACTGCCAGAACCAGGGAAATCACACTGCCAGAACCAGGGAAATCACACAGCCAGAACCAGCAATTCCCACAGTCAGAACCAGAGAAATCTCACAGCCAGAACCAGGGAAATCACTCAGCTAGAATTGTTGATTTCCTACGCCCAGGATCACAGAATTCCCACTGCCAGAACCATGGAATTCCCACAGCCAGAACCCAGCAATTCCCACAGCCAGAACCATGGAATTCACACAGCCAAAACTACAGAATTCCCACTCCCAGAGCCAAGGAATTCCCACTTCCAGAACTACAGAATTTCCGTAGCCAGAACCATGGAATTCACCAGAACCACAGAATTCCCACTGCCACAACCAGGGAATTCACCCATCCAGAACCAAGGAATTCCCACAACCAAAACTACAGAATTTCCACAGCCAGAACCAGGGAATTCCCACTGCCAGAACCAAAAAATTCCCACTTCCAGAGCCAAGGAATTCCTACTGCCAGAACCAAGGAATTCCCACTGCCAGAACCAAGGAATTCACCAGAACCACAGAATTCCCACTGCCACAACCAGGGAATTCACCCATCCAGAATCAAGGAATTCCCAAACCAAAACTACAGAACTTCCACAGCCAGAACCCAGCAATTCCCACTGCCAGAACCAGCGAATTCCCGCTGCCAGAACCAGTGAATTCCCGCTGCCAGAACCAAGGAATTCCCACAGCCAGAACCAGGGAATTCACCCATCCAAAACCAGAGAATTCACACAGCCAGAACCACGGAGTTCCCAAGGAATTCCCACTGCCACAACCATGGAATTCTCACAGACAGAACCATGGAATTGCCACAGCCAGAACCAAGAAATTTCCACTGCCAGAACCAGGGAATTCCCGCTGCCATAACCAAGGAATTGTCACTTCCAGAACCAAGGAGTTGCCACAGTCAGAAACAAGAAATTCCCACAGCCAGAACCAGAGAATTCACACAGCCAGAACCAAGGAATTCCCACAGCCAGAACCAAGGAACTCACCCATCCAGAACCAAGGAATTCCCACAGCCAGAACCAAGGAACTCACCCATCCAGAACCAAGGAATTCCCACAGCCAGATCCATGGAATTCACCTATCCAGAACCAAGGAATTCCCACTGCCACAACCGTGGAATTCACCTATCCAGAAGCAAGGAATTCCCACAGCCAGATCCATGAAATTCACCTATCCAGAACCAAGGAATTCCCACTGCCACAACCGTGGAATTCTCACAGACAGAACCAGGGAATTGCCACAGCCAGAACCAAGGAATTGTCACTTCCAGAACCAAGGAATTGTCACTTCCAGAACCAGGGAATTCACACTGCCAGAACCAAGGAATTCCCACAGCCAGAACCAGGGAATTCCCACTGCCAGAACCAAGGAATTCCCACAGCCAGAACCAGGGAATTCCCACTGCCAGAACCTTCCCCTTCCCCCTCTCCAGAGGCTCCCTGCACCCTGTGCAGATCCAGGATGTGCAGGCTGCCCATGCAGAGCCATTCCCAGCCGGCAGAGCTGTGCTTTAGCTGCTCCCAAAGCCCGGATGTGCTGCTGGAAATGCAGAATCCACTGGGAAACAGCCAAAGGTTTGGGGTTTGGGGGGCTCAGGGGCTGATCCCCCAGCAGCAAATTCCCCATGGAAGGGGTGAGCAAGGAGCCATCCCCATGGAGGGAGCTGGAATTGGGGATGAATGGAGCAAGCAGCTGGGAATAAGAGTTAAGGGAGGTTAAATCCCAAAAAGGAGCTTGGCCACGTGGAAGAAGGAACCGTCGTGCTGAGCATCATCACCCCATGGGATTTACAGGACCAAAAATATCCGAAACCCAATCCAGGGACATCAATCCCAACATCCAGGAGCTCGGGGGTGGCTGTCCCCTCCTGCAGCCCCTGGTCGTGGGGCAGCAGGGGCTCTTGGTGTCACCAGAGCCAGAGGGACAGCAGGGCCCCAAGTGCCACTGCAGCCAGCAAAACAACCTCTGGAGAAAACCAGGTGTTCTTCCTGGAGTGAGGTTTTCCTTCAGGAATCCTGCTGGGAGCTCCCAGCCCTGCAGCATGGCCGGGGGTGGGAGGAATTTGACAGCACCAGTGCAGAAGGAGCTTGGAAAAAAATGGACAAAATGGGTTCCAGTCCCTCCCTGCAGCATCCCAGAGCTCCCAGACTGCAATCCCACATGGAATCACCCTGTTCCAGCTGCCAGCTCAGCTCCCTCCATGGGGATGGCTCCTTGCTCACCCCTTCCATGGGGAATTTGCTGCTGGAATTATCCCTCCCACAAGGGGATCAGCCCCTGAGCCCCCCAAACCCCAAACCTTTGGCTGTTTCCCAGCGGATTCTGCATTTCCAGCAGCACATCCGGGCTTTGGGAGCAGCTAAAGCACAGCTCTGCCGGCTGGGAATGGCTCTGCATGGGCAGCCTGCACATCCTGGATCTGCACAGGGTGCAGGGAGCCTCTGGAGAGGGGGAAGGGGAAGGTTCTGGCAGTGGGAATTCCTTGGTTCTGGCAGTGAGAATTGCTGGGTTCTGGCAGTGGGAATTCCTTGGTTCTGGCAGTGTGAATTGCTGGGTTCTGGCCGTGTGAATTCCATGGTTGTGGCAGTCGGAACTCTTTGGTTCTGGCTGTGGGAATTCCTTGGTTCTGGCAGAGGGAATTTCCTGGTTCTGGCTGTGGGAACTCTTTGGTTCTGGCAGAGGGAATTCCTTGGTTCTGGCTGTGGGAATTTCTTGTTTCTGGCTGTGGCAACTCCTTGGTTCTGAAAGTGACAATTCCTTGGTTCTGGCAGTGGCAACTCCCTGGTTCTGGCAGTGGCAACTCCTTGGTTCTGGAAGTGACAATTCCTTGGTTCTGGCAGTGGGAATTCCCTGATTCTGGCAGTGGTAGTTCCTTGGTTCTGGCTGTGGCAATTCCTTGGTTCTGGCAGTGGGAATTCCCTGGTTCTGGCTGTGGGAATTCCCTGGTTCTGCCCCATGGCTGTGGGGCTGGAGGAGGCTGGAGTTGAGCTGTCCCCACAGGAGCTGGTGGGTGAGGAGGATGGAAGTTCAGGCTGAAGGTTCATCCACCATGCCTGGCACCTTCCAGGATGCTGGAATGTGTCCCTCCACCAGCTGGAAGCGGGGCCACGGAGCCAGGGGGTCTCAAGAGCACCCCTACCCCATGGCTGGCCCCGGGATGGGGGGCACAGGGATTTCCTCACGCTCTCCAGAGCCTCCCAGGAATGTCTGGGACGGGTCACCCACACCCTGCTGGGACAATTCCCCTCTGGGACAAATTCTCCCCTCCAGGTGCCCAGGCACAAACTCCGAGTGTGGGATCCTTTTCCTTTAGCACCGCCGATCCTTCCCCACCCCACAGGGACCTCAAGCACACCCAGGGTCTCCTGACCCCCTCCCACCCCTAATCCAGGAAAAAAAACCCAGGAATAAATAAAAATTGGGGCACAGGAAAACCTACAGCCAGTTTTTCTACCTGCTGCTGCCCAGGGCACGGCTCGGCTCTCTGGAGGAGGCTGCTGGTGTCAAGTTTAGGGCAAAAAGCTGGGAATTGGGAACCTCTCTTCCTTCCCAGAGCTGCCAGGAGGAAAGGATCGTGCGCCGGGAGCCCGGCGGGAGCTCACGCAGGGTCCGCAGTCACAGGGGTCGGGTTTCTGTCCCGAGGGCAGCGTAAAAATAGAGGTGAGGAAAGAGAATCTGCTGAGCAATGGGGCAGCAGCAGCAGGAGCGGGGGTCGGAGCAGGGCAGCCCCTTCCCCGCGGGCGGCGGGGGCGGCCGAGACCCCGCGGGGCCGGGATTAATCCCGGGGCTCCGCGCAGAGCGGGATCAGCTCCGCGCTGGCTCAGAGCCACAATCCCCTTAAAGGCCGGGTGGCCACGACACGAGTGGCCAATTAGCCCGGCCGTGGGCACTGCCTGCCCGGGGCTCTGTCCCCCGGGGGCTCGGGCTGTCCCAGCGCGTCCCGCTGCTGGCGCAGGGCAGCCCTTAATGAGCTAATCAAGCCCTAATGAAGAGCTGGAGCTGCAGCCGGGCGGGATCCCCCCGGGCCGTGCCGGGCTGGCTGCGGGGGGCTCAGCCCAGCCCGGCTCCCCCCGAAAGGACCGATCCTGTGCTCCTTGCGGCTCCTGAGAAAGGCCAGACGAGCCTGGCGAGGAGGCATAAATCAGAGCCGGGAACAATGCCCCATTGTGGGGCTGCGCCGCAGCCCCGGCCCGGGGAGCACCGGCACGGGCGGGATGGGCCGGGGCAGGGATGCGGGATCCCGGCCAGCCCGGATTGTCCCCTGTGTCCTCCCCGGGACCCCCCGGGCTGGCCACAGCCCTGGCTGCGGGCCAGCGCTGGTTCTCAGGCTCCCGGCCCCGCTCGGCGCCTCGCCAGCCTTTTCTTGTGGTGCTGCAGGGCGGCGCCCTGACCTGCCCTGCGGGGACAGCCCGGGTCCCACGGGGAGCAGAGAGAGCCCTGTGCCACCGGCCAGGCCTGACAGCCACACCTCGGGACATCGGGGCATCGGAGATGCTAATTCGGCTCAATCTGGGGGCAGAATGACACAAATCAATGCGGATTTGTGTCTGTAACAAGCCTGGTGTGTCCGGAGGGAGGGTGGGCGACCCAAGCAGCGCTGGGACACCACGGGGACATGTTTAGAGCCACCCTCCCTGGTGGAAACAGAGGTGGTTTGATATCTCAACCGACCCCAAAAGTTCGGTACCCCTGTTGGATGTTGGAGCACCCCCATTGTGCCCACACCAAGAGCATCCGAGCAGGAATGACACCGTGGGCTCACCCAGCAGCGGTGACAGGAGAGCTGGAGCTGCTGGCCTGGGGGTTGAGCTCCTCTGCCACTCCCTGTGGCATTTATCCTGTGAAATATTAATGGCCCCTGACTCATCCCCAGCGAGGAGGAGGTGACAGCCACGTGTGAGCGTCGCTGTGCCTCTCCCTGCACGCACACACGCACGCAGATCCCCCAGGGATGTACCCAAAGGCATCCAAAGCCGCCATTAAAGCTGCTTGGGGGGATATTTTGGACGTTTTTCTCCGTCCTGGTGCTGGCATCTCATTAACCACAGGCCAGTAGTGAGCTCAGCCTGCCTGCACCAGACCCTGCAGTGCCACCAGCAGCTCTGTCCCCGGGGCTGGAGTCACCAGGGCCAACCAGTTCCACACTGGGGCTGCCCAGTTCCACACCAGGAATGCCCAGTCCCACACCAGGGCTGCCCAGTTCCGTACCAGGGCTGCCCAGTTCCACACCAGGAATGCCCAGTTCCACACCAGGAATGCCCAGTTCCACACCATGGATGCCCAGTCCCACACCAGGGCTGCCCAGTTTCATACCAGGAATGTCCTGTTCCACACTGGGGCCTGGCCAGTTCCACACCAGGGCTGCCCAGTTCCACACCAGGAATGCCCAGTTCCACACCAGGAATGCCCAGTTCCATACCAGGGCTGACCAGTTCCATACCAGGGCTGCCCAGTTCCACACCAGGAATGCCCAGTTCCACAGCAGTGCCAGCCAGTTCCACACCAGGAATGCCCAGTTCCACACCAGGAATGCCCAGTTCCACACCAGTGCCAGCCAGTTCCACACCAGGAATGCCCAGTTCCACATTAGGGCTGCCCAGTTCCACACCAGTGCTGCCCAGTTCCACACCAGGGCTGCCCAGTTCCACACCAGGAATGCCCAGTTCCACACCAGGAATGCCCAGTTCCACACCAGTGCTGCCCAGCTCCTCTCCAGTTCCCCTCCAGCTTTCCCACCCTGCTCCTCGCACATCCAAGAGACGGTGACACCGCGGTGAGCCCATCGAGTGGCGGTGGCTCTTTAGCCCCAGATCCCGCATTCCTGCCGCTGGGAGAATCCACCCGAGCATCCCCTTTCCCGGCAAACCCCCCTGGCTGCTCCGTGCCCGCCCCCGCCCGGGCTGAGCCTGGTTTAATTGGTTCCAGCTCCTGCAGGCTTCGGAAGATGAAAAGCCCTCGACGGGAGCAGCGTGGAGCGTTCATGGTTTATTAATGGCCAGCCATCATTATTTTACCTTTCAAGTGCTCGGGCAGTGGCGAGGAGGGAAGGAGAGGGGGGAAACCGTGTGAACTTCCCGAGATTTCCCTCCTCCAGCTCCTGGGTGCTCCCGTGAGCCGGCGCCGCCGCTTTTCCCGAGGGGCTGCGTGGCAGATTGATGGTGGCATCCCGGGAAAACAGCGTGGGAGAGGCGAACAAAGGGAGCGGCAGATGCCAGGAGCCTCCGGTGCTCCATCACCGGGCTCAGCCACCCCAGCCCCTCTGCTGAGCGCAGCTGGGTGGAAATTCAGCTGCGTGCCCAATGCCCACGTTTGCTGCTGCTGCTGCAGCTCCCATCCGAGCGTTGGCTGGGAATTATAATCCCCAAAGGGCTGGGCCGGGAGGGAAAAAGGGATTTGGCAGCTCTGGACCGGGCAGAGAGGCTCCAAGGCTCTGGTGGACTCATCCCGACCCCACCACGGATAAAAATCGAGGGGAGGACGCGGAGCAGCACAGGGCAGGGCAAGGTTTTTTCCAAATGTGTTTTGGTTTTTTTGGTGGTTTTTTTTTTTTGTTTGTTTTGGTTTTTTGTTTTCTTTTTATTGGCATAAATAATTCATACACTGTCACCTCACCAAACACTGCACGAGAAACCACGGGAACAAATGGCTATCCAGGTCTGCAGGTCCCAGAGATTCGCACCCAGCCAGACAGCAGAAATTAGAAATTACTTTCTTCAAGTGTAGAAAACGTTAGAAATGTTCCTGTACAAATTTACAGCGGGGAGAATCCATCGTGCCTTTCTCAGAAATTCCTTTTTTTTGTTGTTTTTTTTTTTCTCTCAGTGGTTTGTGGGGGTGATTTATATTTTTTTATATTTTTATTTCTCACCAGCTTCTTTTTTTCCGGAGGTGTTTTTTTTTTTTTTTTTGTTTTTTTTTTTTTGCAACGACGACAACAAAATATATATATATATATTTATATTTATATATATATTTATAAAAAGAAAAAAAAGGGGGGGGTGGAGGGAGGAAAAGGGAACTGAAAATCAGCTCATTCTGCAAACTACCACGGAGAAAACGAAGCAGGCCAGCGAGTTCAGTTGGAAACTGTACAGGACTGAGGTTCTGTATATATCTATATACATACATATGGAGATATGTATATATATCCATATATACCTTATGTACAAGGCAATGGAACAGGGGGATTTACAGGGACCTGAAATTAAAGGCAGCGCTCGCAGCTGACCAAGCTTCTCCCCCTATGAGTTGCTGTTGGCAACAAAAACAGATAAATTCAAACAAACTCACAGAAAGTCCAACAAATTTAAATAAATTCGTAGAAATTCAATTAAAGTCAAATAATTTAAAATAAATAAAGGGCGAAGAAAGGGGGAAGGGCTCGACCCAGGGCACTTGGGGGGGCGGAGAGGGGCTCAGCACGGAGCCCTTCTCCTCACACAGCCAAAGAGGCCGAGTTGCAGGCACCAGCTCTTCCACAGAATCCCAAATTGGCACGGGGAGGGGTTGGACTGGGTGCTGGGAGGGGATTTTTCCTGGTGAGGGCAGGCACAGGTGCCCAAGGCCGGGGGCTTGGTGGAGGTGTCCCTGCCGCGGGGTCTGAGGTCCCTCCCAACCCAAACCATTCCATAATTCCCTGCTCTGGGAAAGGCTGAGCAGCTCCTCCACCTCCCAGACACGGATTTCTGCCTCCCATCCATCCCAAATCTGCACCATCCCAGCTCCTGCCGCGGCCGAGGGCTGGATAAAAACCACGGGGGCCGAACTCTGAGCTCGTCATTCCCAGAAATCGCCCGGTCAGGGCTCAGCGGGGATTTGGGAATTTGCGGGGAAAGGGAAACAGGAGGAAAAGCCAGAGCAGGGAATATCCTTGGGGCCACCTCTGGGAGAGCCCACACAGCCCCGAAAATCCTCGGGCAGCAGCGAGGTCAGGGAAGCTCCGGGAGCAGAGGGGAGGGAGGTGGGAGGATGGAGCAGCAGCCCTGGGGCTGGGGGAGGCTCCGGCCCCTCAAAGGCAGCGCCCAGCTAAGCCCGGCTGGGCTGGAAATAGGCCCGGCTCTCTGCTGGCTCCCAGCTAAGCCGAGCCTCCGGATGGAGCCTCTCCCTCCCGCGGAGCTCCCATTAGAGGCTATTGTGGAGAGCTTCTCCCGCATTCCCTCCCTGCCGGAGCGCTGGATATTTATAAACTGGGCCAAAGGGAAAGAAAAAAATATCCTTCACAAAGGCAGAGTCAAAAAAAAAACCCCAAACAACAACAACAACAAAAATAAGATTTGTTTGTTGGTTTGGTGGGTGGGGCTTTGTTTAAATAATGAAGACTTTTAAAAATAAGAAGGAATGATGGGAATAATGTGGCAGCCTGAACGACTGGAATGGAAGGGAAGGAGCTGCTCCTGGGAGCTCCTTTGGGATAAATTCAGGACAATTTTGGGATAAATTCAGGACAACTGACACCATTGTGCTGTGCCTGTGGCTGAGACACCACGGCCAGGGCAGAGGGGAGGAAGAGGCTGGAGAGGAGGGAGAAGTTGGCTGTAGGAATATTTCATTTCTTCCAGATGCCCAAAATTCACTGGAGAAGGGTGTGGCCAAGGGGGAATGAGACAGGACACGGGGAATGGCTTGGAAGTGACAGAGGGCAGAGTTAAATGGGATATTGGGAAGGAGGAATTGTTCCCTGGGAGGGTGGAGAGGGGCTGGGATGGAATTCCCAGAGCAGCTGGGATCCCTGGCAGTGCCCAAGGATGGGGTTTGGAGCCCCTGGGACAGTGTGAGGTGTCCCTGCCGTGGCAGGGGTGGGATGGGGTGGCCTTGAGGTCCTTTCCCACCCAGCCCATCCCATGGTTGTGTGGCTGAGGCTGCAGCCCCCCTGACACCACAGGGGAACCCCCCCACACCCAGCACCCCTCAGTTCATTGCTCCCTCCCCTCCTGGCCATGAAATCCACCAGGAGTCTGCCAGGGGGACACCAGGGTGAGACCCCCAGGCCAGGACTTGGGACACGGGCAGCAAACCCACGGGGACCCCAAGAGAGGCCTCGTCCCCTCCCCCACAGCTCCACACAACACCCATCCCCCAGCGATGAGCACCAGCCCGGTGTCACCTTCCTCCTCCTCCTCCTCCTCCCTTCACCCTCCCCTGGGAATCCCCCCTGAGAACCCAAACGCGCGGAGCCAGCAGGACCCCGCTCCCTCGGGATGGGCTCTGGGCATGGCTGACACCTCCCCGTGCCCCCCCAGCACCCAAAACCGCTGGGGAGGGACTCTGTGCCTCACCCCGAGGCCAGGACAGCACAGCTGAGGGCTTCGGTGGGGGCTCAGAGAGACCCCCAGGCTGCAGGGCAAGGGCTGTGAACCTGTGTGCAGGGGGACAGCGGGGGGGACAGGGACAGCTGGGGGGGACAGGGACAGCTGGGGGGGACAGGGATGGGGGAGCAGGGACAGCTGGGGGGAACAGGGACAGCTGGGGGAACAGGGATGGGGGAGCAGGGACAGGGACACCTGGGGGGGAACAGGGACATCTGGGAGGGGAGCAGGGACAGGGGAACAGGGACACCTGGGGGGGCAGGGACAGGGACACCTGGAGGGGCAGGGACACCTTGGGGGGAACAGGGACACCTGAGAGGGGAGCAGGGACACCTGAGAGGGAGCAGGGACACCTGGGGGGGAGCAGGACACCTGGGGGGAACAGGGACAGCTGGGGGGGACAGGGACAGCTGAGAGGGGAGCAGGGACAGCTGGAGGGGCAGGGACACCTGAGGGAACAGGGACACCTGGGGAGAGCAGGGACAGGGACACCTGGAGGGGCAGGGACACCTGGGGGGAACAGGGACACCTGGGGGGAACAGGGACAGGGACAGCAGCAGGGTCAGCACAGTTCATGGGTGCTGCAGGCTGGGATGAAGGGCAGGGAAGAGCTGGGATGGGAAGCCGGGATGAGCCCTAACCCAGGAGCACCCGATTTCCTGCTGGGGCAGGGAGCAGTTAAGCCAAAGGAGGGCTCAGCCTGCCCATCCCGCTCAGCCTCAGCCCCTAAAACCGTCCTGCCCCATCCCAGCAGATCCTTTTGGGGCTGGATCCACCCCTCCCTGCTCCTGCCCGCCTCGGGATTCTCACACGTGCGTGTGTGGGGATTTTAATACCCCCACAATTAAAATCCCATCTCATCCCAGCTGCAATTAAGTTTCTAATCTTCATTTACTTATGCTGAAGCACTCCCAACACCAGCGAGGAGGAGCTGGAGCAGCAGCCAGACGAACCAGGGCTGGCTGGGTTTGCAAAGCCTCGTCACGGCTCCAAATTAAAGCGAACTGAGACTACAATTGAATTATCCGGGATGGTTCCTGTCAAGCAATTATGCTGCATGAGAGCCTGGGAATGCAATTTGCTCTCGTCTGACAGCTCATCCGAGGGGCTGGAGGGCCCATCCGAGCTGGGGGGAGGGAGAGGGAAACACCAGCACGTGGAATTCAGGTGGCAACAGCAGCTCCCAGAGAGAATTTTTGGGGAAACTCTGGGATTTGGCTGATGGGAGATGGGCACGTGGGGGAAACGGTCCTGGGCATGTCCCAGAGTGGGGCTGGGAGCTGCTCTGTACAACCAGAGCCCGCCTGCATTCCCAGCTGCGGGAATGAGCCACAGGAGAGGGGATGGATCCCAATTCCAGCCCCAGAGCAGCCCCACACCCGGGCTTTGGGGAGCGAGGAGCAAAGCCGGGAGCAGGGCAGCGATGGAGAGCGAGGGGGCAGGGCTGGCTGATGAGACACACCCCGGGACCGGCGGATAAATTAACGGGAATGCGGCGCCGCGTCCCGCTGGCAGGGAGACCCGCGGGGGGACGCGTAAGTGGCCGCGGCTGGGAGGGAGAGAAGCCACTTGTGAAAGGTCAGCGCTGCCCACGAAGGGGCTGCGGGGGCGCGGGGGCAGCGGGACAGATGCATTTCCCCGCGGGGGGCAGCTAATGGCAGTGGCACTCCCTGGCCCCGCAGGATCCGGGGATAAACTCATGAATCAGCGACGTTCCCCCTTTTTTCATGACAAAACCGCGAAGAAATAAATAAAGGGAATTAAAGAAAACCCACGGAGAACCGAGAACGAGCCCTCGCCAGCCGAGCATCGTCGTGAGCACTGGGTCGGGATCAGAGGAGCCCTGGGGATAAGCTGCAGTCATTGTCCCGTGGGTCACCACCCCTGCTCGGGGGTTTCTGTCCCCAGAGCCGCCGGAGAGCCGCCCGCTGTCCCCATCCCACCGCAGCCGGGCGTTCCCGGGGCTGCTCCGGCTCCGAGAGGATTCCCGGGATGTAGAAAAGCCGCGGGGGAAGATCCCGGTCCCGGCCCGCTGTCGGCCCCGCTGCTCCTCCGTAGCGCAGGGTGGGAAGCGGAGAGGAAGAGGAGACCCGCTGGGGGAGGAAGGCACCGTCCCGTAACTCCTCCCGTCACAGCCTGGAGGGGACACAAGGAGCAGAGTCAGCCCTGGGCGCCTCCTCCCGCGGGAAGGTGCGGATTTGCGGGGAAGATATTTGGGAAAAACCTCCTGGAACAGCTCTGCCACGGCGCCCTGAACTCCCGCACCTCCCTGCCATCCCTGCCCGGCTCCCGGAGCATCACCCAGAGGGGAAAGGGCTCCTTGGGTAGCACTCCCATCCCTGCGCATCCAGGATCCCGCGGGGCTTTGTGCCCCGATCCCTCGGGTGCAGGGATGGCAGAGCCTGGGGGTGCCACAGCCAGCTCATCCCTGTGCGCAGCCGGGGCTCCTGGACCTAACAGGAGCCAACAGGAACCTTCCAGGACCTAACAGGAACAACCGCCAGGGCCGAGTCCCTGCGGAAGGAATCAGCTCCCGTGGAAAGCCGAGCTGGAACATCCCGATTAGCAAAAGATTGGGCCGGTAATTAACAGCGAGCTGCGGGGCAGCCCCAGCCCGGGGCAGGCAGAGCGTGGCTCAGTGACTGGAAAAAACATTCCCAAAGCCAGCGGAGCGATTCCGCGGCTGCCTCGGGGCCCGGCATCCTCCAGCATCCTCTGCCAGGCCGCCGGAGCCGCCCTGGTGCCCGCTTGGAGCGTGGCTTGGGAATTAACTCCGCTCCTGATTAACATCTCCCGTTCCGGGCGCTTTGGGGGCCGCCGGACCGCGGGCTTTGCGCCGCTCCCGGCAGCGCCCCAGGGACAGGGAGTGGCACTGGGGACATTCCAGACACTCTTGGGGCCGCCCAGATAAGGAGGAAAGGCAGTTTGTTATCGGCAGCGGGAGAAATCGGCGTCTCCCACCCTCTGTAAGGACCAAGAGCGATCCCTGAAGCCCCCCAAATGTCCTCACTTCTCTCCCTGAGCTGGCATCTCCTCCCCTCCATCCATCCATTCCCATTTCCAGCCTGCAGGGATGCACGCTGGGAGCAGGAAAAATCCCCCCCGTGAACGCCACCCCCGCACGGGCGAGATTTCGGTTCTATTTGTCACAACATGACAAATTCCGGGGAGGAAAATGAGTTTCTAAGTGATTGCTCTGCGTCCTGCCCGCTGTTCCCAACAGGGCAGATTCCAAAATCCCAACTGGGGACCCTCTGCCGCCGTTTCCCGCAGCACAGGGATGTGACTAAGCCGAAGCATCGGGACAGAGCAGGGTTTGGCCATGGGGGAAGGAGGGATCGGGCTGGAAGCTGCCCTGGATGAGGGCCTGGGAAGGGTCCCTGGGCAGGGCATTCCCCCGGAATTCCATGGAATCTGGGAATAGGGGAGGATGGGCAGGGCTGGGGACTCACTCTGCCGACTTCCAGAAGTGCCCCGGGTGGGAAAGGCGGCGGTTGCGCTTTGGCAGTTTCTCCAGCATGTCCATGAGCTTGGTGAAGGTGGGCCGCTCCTCCTGCTCGTAGGCCCAGCAGAACAGCAGGATGTCCTGGAGCCACAGGGAGAGCGCCTCAGGAAACCCTGCCAGGCCCTCTCCCAGCGGGAATTGAGCCAGGCCCTCTCCCACCACAACCCTCACCCCCAAAGGACCCCGTGTCCACCACCACATCCTTGGGAAGGGCTGGGATGGAGGGGATGTTTGCATCCCATGGGGATCCCATCTCCATCACTGAATACTTGGGAAGGGCTGGGATGGAGGGGATGTTTCCATCCCATGAGGATCCCAGTTCTATCACCACATCCTTGGGAAAGGCTGGGATGGAGGGTATGTGTCCATCCCATGAGGATCTGTCTCCATCACTGGGTTCTTGTTAAGGATTGGGATGGAAGGAATGTGTCCATCCCATAAAGAGCCAACTCCATCACCACATCCTTGGGAAAGGCTGGGATGGAGGAGATGAGTCCATCCCATGAGGATCCCATCTCCATCACTGAATTCTTGGGAAGGGCTGGGATGGAGGAGATGTGTCCATCCCATGAGGATCCCATCTCCATCACTGAATTCTTGGGAAGGGCTGGGATGGAGGGGATGTTTCCATCCCATGAGGATCTCTCCCCATCACGGGATTCTTGTTAAGGATTGGGATGGAAGGGATGTGTCCATCCCATGAGGACCCATCTCAACCACTGGATTTTTGGGAACAACTGGGATGCAGGGCATGTCCATGAGGAGCCATCTCCATCACTGGATCCTTGTAAAGGGCTGAGATGAGGGAATGTATCCATCCCACGAGGAGCCATTTCCATCACCACATCCTTGGGAAGGACTGGGATGGAGGAGACACATCCATCCCATGAGAACCCCATTTCCATCACTGAATTCTCAGGAACAACCGGGATGGAACAGATGTGTCCATCCCATGAGGACCCATCTCCATCACTGAATACTTGGGAAGGGCTGGGATGGAGGGGACCTTTCCATCCCATGAGGATCTGTCTCCATCACTGGGTTCTCGGGAAGGGCTGGGATAGAGGGGACATTTCCATCCCATAAGGATCCCATCTCCATCACTGAATGTTTGGGAAGGGCTGGGATGGAGGGAATGTGCTCAACTCCCAAGGCTCCCACCTGCATCCCCACATCCCCACAAAAGGCTGGGATGAAGGGGGCGGGTGTCCATCCCACGAGCACCCATCTCCATCCCCACACCCTTGGGAAGGGCTGGGATGGAAGGGATGTCTTCATCCCACGAGCACCCATCTCCATCCCCACACCCTTGGGAAGGGCTGGGATGGAAGGGATGTCTCCATCCCACAAGCACCCATCTCCATCCCCACATCCTCCGGAAGGGCTGGAGCAGAGGGAACGCTCGAGCTGAGTTCAGCAGCAGGACCGAGCCTGGCTGGGTGAGACCAGCAGATCCAGAGGGTTTTTCCAAGGGCCCCAGCAGCCATGTCCCAGTCCATGCACACCCCCCGAGGGCCCCACAGCACCTACCGAGATCTCCTTGCCCATCCCGATCTGGCTGAGGTTGGGCTTCATCCCTCTCCCCACCTGCCAGATGATCGCCTCCGCTGGCTGCGTCTTGAAGGGCCATTCCCGAGCGTGCAGCTCGTACCAGATGGTGCTGTTGGGAGAACTGGGAGTCAGAGATGGAGCAGCCAGGAGGGATCCAGGACGGGGAGGAGTCCGGCCACAGCCACGCCCAGCCTCTCTCCCTGCTCCAGAACCATCCAGGAGATGCTTCATCCCAGAGGCACTCAGCCCTCGATACGGAGGTGTCTCCTCTCCCATTTTCCTGGAGAGAGCCCTGATTCCCACCAGGGGACATCCCAGCCCGTGGGAAGGAGGACAGAGGCTGATGGAGGCCCAGGCAGAGCCATCAAGAGGGATTGTCCCTCTTGATGGGATGGCGGGCCTGCAGCTGCCACCCCAGCAGAATTCCAGGAAGGGACGAGCCCAAGAATTCACTTTCACTCCAGCTTTTCCCTTTTTCTCCTCCAAAAATCTCTCCAAGCTCCAAAAACCCGTCCAAGCCGTGCCACGACCCATCCCAGGTGTCCTCACCAGGTGACGGCCACGTGAAGCCCCGGCCATCTGCTCCTGCTCTCAGGGCTAAGCCAAGCCCTCTTTTCCGTGAGGAATCCCAAATCCAAGGGAATATCCCAAAACAAGGGCGCCCCTGTGGTTTTCCGCCCCCGCTGCTGCCTGGAAGTTTTGCATCATCATTTTCTGGCAGCCGGAGCCTGGACGAGCCTGGACTCCCGCATTGTCCAAGGCAGATTCCCTGGACCTGCTTTTCCCTCCCAGGGATGCCCTCGTGACCACTAAAAGCATCAAAACCCGGAGTTAAAATGACACCAGGGTGGGGAAAAAAGTCTGTCTGATAAACAAAAGGTTCCTCCTGATTTCGGGAATTGGAATTCTTCTGATTCTGCGCGGTTTGGCAGGAAATCTCAAAAAAAAAAAAAAATTGAATAATGGGAGAATGATGTGGAGGAATGGGGAGCTTGGAGAGGGGCAGATTCTGTGGGCACAGGACAAAATCCTCAGGAGGAGCAGCCAAGCACCACCCTCAGATTGGATTGAACACATCCAAGGCATTAATTCAGTTTCTCACTGGGAGTTTTTGTCGTCTTTAAAAGATCTTTTCCTCTTGCTGTCCCTGACCCCCAAACCCCTGGAGGGAAAAGACCCCTCAGGATCATCCCCGAGCCTCCCAGGCTTGATGGAGGGCAGCTGAAACAAGAGAGAGGGAAAACATGGGGAAACCTTTTCATCTTTTCAGGAAACTCACACTTTCCATGAGGGCAGAGCTCACAACCGAGGGAAAAAAGGGAAAATTATGTCTCCCCACCCACTCTCACTTAGTTGGATACGATCCTTTAATTACCTCTTTATTTCTGTGCTGAAGTTGTACCTCAGGGAGGGCAAAAAATAAAAGAGCCAGACCCTTCCAGCTGTAATTACTGCGGGTTTGATGGGAATATTGCCTCGGATAACGGGCCCACGCTCCCTAATCCCACAGCCTTCGAGGTATCCGTCAGAAAATTAATCCTCTGGGTAAAGAGGAAAGGTTCTGGGAGAGGTTCAGCGGGGTGGAATTGGGCTCGTGCCCTCAGGGAGGTTTGTGGGCAGAAAAAGGGCAGGAGGAATGAGCTGGTTTGCTGAGGAAAACTTAGGAATTCTCTTGTTCTTGGCTTTTGGCAACTGCTCGTAGAGCTGGCACCACCCTGCAGTGGCGGGAGGGGGACACTGGGGTTCCAGAGCTGTGTCCCCAGCCTTGGGCATCCCCATCCATCAGCCAAGCACCTCCTCCTCAGTTCCCACCCCAGGAGAGACGATGCCAGGCTGGCATTCCCTGGATGATCTGGATCCCATTGCCTGGAGCCACCCTGATTCGTGGCCAAAACAGGCAGATTTGGTAATTCAGAGAGAATTGGGGTGCCCAGAGCTGTGTCCCCAATCTTTGACATCTCCATCCATCAACCAAGCACCTCCTCATTGGTACCTGCCCCAGGAGGGTGCAGGGGAGAGATGATGCCAGGCTGGCATTCCCAGGATACCCTGGATCCCATTGCCCAGCACCACTCTGGTGCAAAACAGGAGGATTTGGGAAGAGCTGGGCTCTCCAGGAGCTCCCAGACCTGCGCTCCCTCCCCAGGCTGGCATCCTCAGGATACTCTGGATCCCCCCACCCAGAACCAGCCTAAACCAGGGGGATTTGGTGATTTAGGGATGTTTGCACTCAGAATTTCTCCAGGCAGGGCGGTTCTCCCAGCCCAGCCATGGGAATTCCACCCCTTGGATTCGGCACAACCCAACCGCGTCCCCATCCCCTCCTGAGCCCAGAGCAGCTCCCACCCGACCCAGCCAGGCCAGATCCCCATCCCAGGACTCACCCCAGTGCAAAGACATCCGAGTGCTTGGAGAAGGGCAGCTTGTCCTCCTCGGTGTCGGGCGAGAGCTGCCGGATGATCTCGGGGGCCAGGTGGCACAGCCAGCCGTTCTGGATGCGCAGCTTGTTCTCCCTCCTGCGGCACACGGAGCCCTGGCTGCCCCGGGGCACAGCACCGCCACAGCGCCCCCTGCCCGCCCTCCTCGCCGGGAGTTAAACCCGGTTTTACCCACAACACCCCTGAAAAGTCAGGTTTTAGCCCTGCGCTGGGAATGATGGCAACAGGACCAAATTGGGTGGTGGTTCCTGCCGGGACATGGAGCTGCAGCTGTGGGTACACCAGGGCACAGCACATCCCCAGATTCCCACACTCTTCCAAAGGTTTTTAAGCTTGGTTTTACCCACATCATCCTTGCAAAGTCAGGTTTTAGCCCTGCTCTGGGAATGTTGGCAGCAGGACAAAATTGGGTGGTGGTTCCTGCCGGGATATGGAGCTGGAGCTCTGGGTGCCACTGGGGCAGAACTCCACTGCATCCCCAGCTTCCAACTCTCTTCCCAAGGCTTTTAAGCTTGGTTTTTCCCACATCATCCTTGCAAAGTCAGGTTTTAATCCTGCTCTGGGAATGTTGGCCCAGGCAGCAGGCCAAAGCTGGGGTACAGGATGGAGGTTCCTGCTGGGACATGGAGCCAGAGCTGTGGGTACACCAGGGCACAGCACATCCCCAAATTCCCACCCTCTTCCAAAGGTTTTTAAGCTTGGTTTTCCCCACATCACCCTTGCAAAGTCAGGTTTTAACCCTGCTCTGGGAATGCTAGCACAGCTGCCAGGCAGCAGGGTAAAATTGGGGCACAAGATGACGGTTCTTGCCAGATGGAGCTGGAGCTGTGGGTACACCAGGGCACAGCACATCCCCAGCTTCCCACCTTCTTCCCAAGGTTTTTAAGCTTGGTTTCACCCACATCATCCTTGCAAAGTCAGGTCTGGAAAGTCACCCTGCTCTGGGAATGTCCCTGCCCAGGCAGCAGGACAACATTGAGGCACAGGATGGTGCTTGAGGGGAACTCTGTCTCTCCCAGGCTGGTGTTGGGGATTTGGGGTCTGCTGGGGGTCCTGCTGTGCCCTCTGCACCAAAACCCCTTAAAGGATCCCGGGGAAAAGCAGGGATGAATTCCCCCCGGGGCCGTGCTGTGGTTGGAGCAGGAGGTTGGACTGGGCACCACAAAGAGCCTCTACTGAGCAAACCCATCCTAAAGTAAAGCCTGGGAATTGGTGTTTTCAGGTGTTTGGCCCCAAAACAGCCCCTCCAGGTCCAAGCATCTCCCATGGGAGCAGCCTGGCTTTATAACAACCTCATTTCACCTCATCTGTCCTTCCTCCACCTGCCAAGGCTCCGTCTGCTTGGGATAAATCCATTGGAACCCTTTGGCCAGTGGCTGTGGATGACATTGCTGACTTCTCCATCCTTTACATCCTCCAGCAGGCCCCTGCTGGCTTCAAAATCCCTGGATCAGCAGCGCTGGTGGGAACAAACCTGTCCCACGCCACCTTGGGCTGGAGAAGGAGCAGCCTGCTGGCTCCTGCCAGGAATTTCTCCCTGTTTGTGCTTGGAACCCTGCCAAAGATGGGGATGAGCAGGGCTAAGGGAGGGCTGTGGGGCTGTCTGTCCTCCTGGGGCCAAAATCCCACAGGGGTGGGGTTCCACCCCACAGCTGGCTCATGGTCCCAAAATGGCACAATCCAGCCTGCAAAGCCATCCCCATCCCCAGTGACAGCTCTGGCAGTGACCAGAGGGACCTCCCTAGGGAGAGACACTGCCACTCCAGGGAAACGCTGATGAACACTCCTGGTCCCCTCTGGGCTGTCCATGGCTCCTCTCCATCCTCTCCTTATTCCCTCTGGGGTGTCCATGGCTCCTCTCCATCCTCTTCTGGTCCCTCTGGGGTGTCCATGGCTCCTCTCCCTCCTCTTTGTCCCATCTGGGGTGTCCATGGCTCCTCTCCCTCCTCCTGGTCCCCTCTGGGGTGTCCATGGCTCCTCTCCACCCTCCTGGTCCCTCTGGGGTGTCCATGGCTCCTCTCCATCCTCTCATTGTCCCCTCTGGGGTGTCCATGGATCCTCTCCATCCTCTTTGTCCCATCTGGGGTGTCCATGGCTCCTCTCCATCCTCCTGGTCCCTCTGGGGTGTCCATGGCTCCTCTCCATCCTCTTTGTCCCCTCTGCGTGTCCATGGCTCCTCTCCCTCCTCCTGGTCCCTCTGGGGTGTCCATGGCTCCTCTCCATCCACTCCTGGTCCCCTCTGGCGTGCCCATGGCTCCTCTCCATCGTCTCCTGGTCCCCTCTGGAGTGCCCATGGCTGCTCTCCATCCATTCCTGGTCCCTCTAGGGTGTCCATGGCTGCTCTCCACCCTCTTTGTCCCCTCTGGGGTGTCCATGGCTCCTCTCCCTCCACTCCTGGTCCCTCTGGGGTGCCCATGGCTGCTCTCCCTCCACGCCCTGCAGTCTCCACTGCAATCAGCACAGCTCAGACCCTCCAGGGCCGTGGGAAAAGCACTTGGGCACAGAGGGGAGCCTTTCACTGCCCAGCACCTCCCTCCCTGCTCCAGCTCTTAATTACCAACCATCATTAAGCACCTGGGCAATTAACAAGGCTTGGTCCTTCCCCGTGCCTGGGTTTGCTCCTGGGGCTTTTGTTTCTGCTTTTATTTCTGCTCTCTGACATCCACAGGCAGCCTCAGGATGCTCCAGGCTTGGCATGTGCAGCTCATCCCTGGCAAAGCCTCTGTGGGTTAGGAGCTCCCAGAAAGGAGGGCTGGGCCCCAGTGGGGTCCCAGAGGTGGCTCAATTGCAGAGTTTGAGGGTTTGTGACCAAAATCTGCCTGACTTCACAGCCACACCCAGCTGAGCATCCCCCCGGCCACCCCCAGGGTGAAAGCAGGAGCAGAAGAACTCCTCAGACTCCTCAGGATCCACCTCGTGCTCCTCCTAATCCCAGAGCAGCCCCACTGAGCCCAGGAACATTTAAATAAAGGAGGAATAAATCTGGTTTCAGCAGGATGAGACTCCCAGTGGCCAAATCTCTGCAGGAAGTGTTTTAACCCCAGCAAAACCAGCTGAAGAAATGCCACCACCCTTAACCTGACCTCCAAGGTTTGCTTCCTTCCCAAGAGATGATTTTCCACGCCCACTAAGAACCTAAAATTGGGATTTATCTCCTGTCTTCATCTGAGAGACACCAAAACCAGCAAAAACCCACCCTGCAAAGGGGAGATCAGACCTGCAGACACTTCCTGTTCCAAAATTCATGGTGTGGATCCCTGCTCCTCTCTCAGCTCTCCTCCAGCAGAAAACATCTGCCAACAGCAGCCCGGGGCACACATTTTCTCATTTTCTCCCTTTTCCCAGCAAAACCCTGCTCATTTCTCTCCAGCCTCACCTTCCTGGCCATCTCCTGGATTCTAACCCCACAGGGACAGCCCAGTCTTGGGCAGAGGCGGCCACACCTCACCCACCTCCTCAGAAACCCCCTTGCCCCATTTCTCATTCCATCCCTGCAGCAGCCCTGACCTTCACAGCAAAGATTCCTGGCAAAGCTTGGGCGGTTTTGCCCACGCCCTCATTCCCTGCTGGAATGAGCTGTCCCTTCCTCCTGGCAGGCCCTGAATCCCAAACCCCCTGCCCAGCTGCCAAACCAGAGGCAAATCCCACTTTGGATCTCAGCAGGAGATCCTGGTTTCCTGGCTTTCCAAAGTTTTTTGGCCAAGTTTGTGCTGAAATCCATTGATATTCATCCAGGCAGAGTGGAAAATCCGGGAGTGTGGGATGGAGAGAGGCGGCCACTGCCGTTTCCTTTAATCCTTTGAAATCATCATTGGGAAATTGGGGGAAAAAAAATTCCATCATTTCCAAAGTGCTTTTTATCTCCTGAGCATCTTTGCCACGGACCAGGAGAAAACTGCCCAAGCTTGGGCTGTGCTGCTCCCAAAACAAAGGGTTTAGAGGGAAATCCAACACCAAGGATTTAGTGGGAAAGGTGGGAAAAGTCAGCAATGTTCCTATTCCCCACTTGAAAAAATAAAAAGGAAAATATCATCTCTGCTCTTCCTTCCCTGCTTCTGTTTCCTTTCTCCACCCCAGCTTTGCTTTTCCTCCTTCCCACAGCTGCTGGAACTCCTTTCCCTGCCATTCCTACAGCTGCAAAACCTCCCAAAGCATCGGGGAAAAGAAATTTAATAAGGAACATTTACCAAAACCTTCAGATTTAAACCCTCTGAGACCCCAAAATGTCACAATGCTGCGAAAGTCCCAAGCTTGGCTCTCACTGTCCCTGCCTTGCTCCATGCCCAGCACCACGGCCAGATGTCTGTGATTCCCAAAATGTCACTGGAGTGGGGACAGCACAGGGCTGAGTGGCATCACTCCATCCAGGCAGGGGATGAAGCAGATGCCAGGGAATTGTAGCGATGGAAAGGGAAAAGCCAAGGGATGAAGCAGCCCTGCTGCCACAGGAGCATCCCCTGGCTGGCTGCAGGGTGGTGTGGCCATGGAAGTGATGCATCCCATGGGAAGAGGTCAGTCCAAGGGGCACAATCTGTCCCTCTGGACCAAAATTCCAGAGGCTCACACATGGCATCGTGTTCCTTCCTACGGGTCAAAACCAACTCCCTTCAAACAGAGCAGCCCCACAACACCCAAAGGCCTCTTGAGCCGGGGCTGGGGACGCACAGAGCACTCAGAGAGGGATTTTTTGGGATCATTCCCACTTTAGGGCACAGGGAGGAGCTGCAGTGCGTTGGTGCCCTCCTACCTGCCCGCCTGGAGAACCCCGGAGATGCTGAAGAGCCCGAAGTCGGTGATCACCACCTTCCCGTTGTCGTAGAAGACATTCTTGGACTTGAGGTCCTTGTGGAGGATGCCCTTGGCGTGCAGGTATCCCATTCCCTGGGGTGGAACAGAGAGAGGAAAACACCCCGAGGTCACACAGGCGGGCGGGATAACGCCGGAGCGGCGGCATTCCCGTGGGATCATCGAGCCACCACGGCACACCCAGGCCGGACCACAGGAAGGGAAAGTGCCTGGAAAGGGCCGGAGGGAGATGGGATTGTGGAGTGAGTGTCCGGGCTGCACACTCATCTTCCTGATTAATTGATTCCAGAGGAAAAACAAGCGGCAAACCCCACCGGGCAGCCGCTTCCCCGGAACCCTCTGCTGGGAAATGGATGGTGATGATGTTTTTGCCTCTCTGTGTTTGGGGGCTGGCAGAGGAGGGTAATAAGTCAGCGCTCCCCACAGCCCCGGCGGAGCCATCGGCGCTTCCGACGGCCCCATCCGCCTCGCGGGAGTCCTGCCTCAATTCCTTCCCCCCAGGAAAAACTGCTCGGCGGTTAATTAAAATTACTGCTAATGAGGCACAAAAAGGCCATGGGTGGGAAATCCGAACTCTCCTGTTTAGCCTCGGCAAATCAAGCAGACTGCCGGCAGCTCCGCTGCGTGGCGGATGTTCAGCTCCGCGGGATCATTCTGGGAACGGGGAGGGGATAAAACACATTTATCCCAACTTCAGCGGGGATTTTCATGCTGTCCCACTTTTCACTCTCCTAAGCAGACTCGGGGAAAACTTGATCTGCAGGATGCTGCTGAAGGATCAATGCCCAACAGGCCGGCAAACTGTTGCTTAAGAGGGAATATTGGTTGCCTGGCACTGGAAAAAGGGGATTTATTAACTGGAATTCCACGGGGATCCATCCATCCGTCCATCCCGAGCCTCATCTTTTCATCTATCATCATTAGCCACGCAGGCTGTGCGAGAAGAATTTATTTTTAAGCTGGCGGCTGATGTGGAGCCAGAAGCCCAATCCAAATTCCACCATCTGGAAAAAGTGGGAAAACAAACGGAAAAACACCCCAACCCAGCGAGATACGGGAGTTTCACTGCACCCCGTGGGGAGAAAATCCTACAGAGCTCCTGCCAAGGGATGCTGGAGGAAGGAAAGGATTGGGGGCTGGATGCCAGGACCGTTCCAGGCACCGGGATTAATTAGGGGTCTCCAGCTCCCAGCACATGAAATAAGGATGAGGTTTAAAAATCGCATTTCAGATGTCACTGTCACCTCCAGAAAGGGCCAGGGCGGAGCAAGGAGCAGCATTCCAAAGTTTCCCTGGCCAGGTGCAGGGCAGGGCCCAGTGCCACGGGAATGCTTTGCAGCCTCTTCCCCTTGTTTGAGGGTGCTGGGACCCCAGAGCAGCACCAGGACCTCGCTCCCGCCTGCTCCCACATCCATGGAGCTCATCTCCATGGAGTCACCAAACACAGCCCGGCCTTGGCCGCAGGAATTTCTCCGGGCAAACCCCAATCCCTCACCTCGCTCCTCGCAGATATCCCACTGCAAATTCCAGCCCTGCCACCTCAGCCCCTGGGATGATCCCTGAGGAAACGCTCTGGGGCCAGGAACACCTTCGTCTGCTCGGCTGTGTGAAAAGCCAGCTCCCTCTGCCGGCACCGCTCCCGGGAGGAATCCATCATCCTCCCCCTCCCGGGGATCTCGGGATAACCCCGCACCCGCTAATCCAAGGGGCTGAGCAGCTCTCCCGGCACATTCCAGGACCCAAAGGATAAAGTCAAACAGCTGCTGTGACTGCGCAGCAAATCCAAAGCCTCCGGACAATGCAGCTCCCAGCCCACCCCGACCAAGGTGCTGGGATTTCCCTCCCCAGCACCCACCACTCCCAAATCCCCCAAAACATCTGCTGGAGATTGGTGGGAAGGCTGGGAAGAAGCTGCTCCTCAGCAGGAATGAGCCATGTGGTTGGGTCTTGGATTGGGGCAGGGCTGGACTTCTCCAGGAATTCTCTCCAGGGAGAGCCCTTGGAGCTCTGCTCATTCCTCCAGGGATCTGGGGTGGACACAAAGCCCCTCTGCCTCTAAACACCACAGATTTGGAGCTTTTCAACCTGTTCCCAACAGGCACCAGCTGCAGAAAACAAGGATGTCTCATCCTCATCCTCGAAACCCACACAGGGAAAGGGGCTGAACAGAGCTGTTATTCCTGCTGGGAACATCTGGAAGGCAAAAGCCCTGAGCACAAGAAGGGGGAAAAATACAAGGCTAGACTGTGATGCTTCAAATGTTCACTCAGCAGGAAAAAATCTGTGTCTAAAAGGTGGAAAACATGGATCAGAAATGGGAATTAAGGAGGGAGAGGCTCTGGGCTGCCTCAGGCACCCCCAGCTCAGGCCACGGCTCCGAGGTAGCTGAAGGTTCAGGCTGTGCTCACCTGTCAGCTCCTGCCTGGAGAGTCCAGGAGGATTGAAGGAATTTAGAGTTAAAACTGGGTCTAAATAAACACCAAATGGCAATTTAATAAAGGGAAAAGGCACCGCCCAGGAAATACTGCTGAGCGCATTCTGCTTTTAACCTGGGTTCGAATGTTTAAGGGGGGCTAAGGTCTGCCAGAAAAGCTGATTTTCTGTTGTTTTCCCACAGCTGGGACCAGCTGCAGGTTTGGGCTCCAGGGGGGAATGCTGGCTGACCTTGGACAGGGCACGGGGGCACTGTCACAGCTCCCAGGGCAGAGCCCATGCCAAATATTTCTGGTGACAAATCTGTTTGGAATCACAGCACGACCCCGTTCTGGCAGACAGCTCAACACCTCAGAGCTGCTGCTGACATCCCATGGGAAGCTGTGAGGGCTCAGGACCCGAATTCCCAGCCACTCCACCCTGCCAGGGGAGGATCCTGCCCGGGATTGTTTGCAGGGACACGTCTGAGGTGTGGAAGGTGCACTTGGAGTCATCCCTGGGAAAGGAAAAGCGTTTTTAGCTCTGGGAAATGTATGTGAGCTTGGCCATGGCATGGATTTCTCCAGGAATGTTTTATGGGAGTACTGGGAATGCTGGAGGTGTCCAAGGCCAGGCTGGATGGGGCTGGGAGCAGCCTGGGATAGTGGAAGGTGTCCCTGCCCACGGTAAGGGGAGGAATGGGATGAGCTTTAAGCTCCCTTCCAACACAAACCATTCTTGTATTCCACAATTATGACATGTTTTTTCCAAGAGGAGAGGAATACCCCACCAGGAACTCCCCCACAGCAGCAATGCTGGATTTAAACAGCTGAAATTCCAGTAGGAATTCCAGCAGGAAGAGGAGCAGCGGCCAGGATGAGCCCCAGGCGTGGGGAGCCCATGGAAGCTTTGGTGCCACCCCAATTCAGCCACAGGAGAGAGGTCAAAGACACCTGGATTTTAAAACCAAGGAGTTCTGTCCTGCCCAGAATCCTTGGATTTTAAAACCAAGGAGTTCTGTCCTGCCCAGAATCCTTGGATTTTAAAACCAAGGGGTTCTGTCCAGCCCAGAATCACTGGATTTTAAAACCAAGGAGTTCTGCACTGCCCAGAATCCTTGGATTTTAAAACCAAGGAGTTCTGCACTCCCAGAATCCTTGGATTTTAAAACCAAGGAGTTCTGCACTGCCCAGAATCCCTGGATTTTAAAACCAAGGAGTTCTGTTCTGCCCAGAATCACTGGATTTTAAAACCAAGGGGTTCTGTCCTGTCCAGAATCCTTGGATTTTAAAATCTAGGAGTTCTGTCCTGCTCAGAATCCCTGGCTGCTCCTCTCCTGCTCCCCAGAGTGACTGGACTGGGCTCTTGGCTGGGTTTTTTGCAGGATCCAGTCCCCACCAGACCATACCTTCACAATTTCTTGTGCTATCTGCCTCGTCTTGTTGACGTCCAGGACGATTTTGGCGTCCCTCACCACGGAGTAGAGAGTCCGTCCTTTACACAGGCTGGAGGGGCAGGAAAAGGGAAAGAGAAGTTACAAACCCTCCTGGAGAAAGAGCCCCAAATCACAAATAAATAAATAAATAAATACATAAATAATCCCAGGATTTGGGCCAGATTTTGGCCTCCTGGCTCGAGGCAGGCTGAGGATTCTGCAGGGAACTGGGGGCTCTCCCAGTCTGGCACTGGGAGGGAGTTCTCAGTGCTCCTGGCGTGTCCTGGTGGCACCACTGTGGTGCCACAAGGGACAACCTGGGCTGGCCCCTGGCTTTTCCCCGTGTCCCAGCCCAGAGCAAACCACCTCTGGTCCTCCCACCTCTGAGTTTTTGTGCAGAGCTGGCCGTGGCTCCCTCCTCCTCCTCCTCCTCCCTCGGGATCCAAAGCTCACAGATGTAAAATGAGTCAAAAGAGGAAAGACAGGGAGGGGAAAAAAATCCCCCAACCCAACCCCATGCACCACTGTACAATGTCCTCCAATTTTCCTTCTCGTACCAATTACAGTAAAATCTATTTACAGAGCCTTAATTACCAAAGGCAGCTGGATGGGGGGGGGGGGATGGATATAAACCAATTAAAAATATATTGACATTTGAATATCATAATGGAGGACGTGGGTGGCTGCTGCCTCGACTCTCGCCCACAAAAAAGAGCTTTTTTTTTTTTTTTTGCTTTTCTCTGCCCGCCCACGCTCATTCCAGGCAACTTTGGAAAGATGAGACTGGATACCTGTGCCTGGGAAATAAAACACCCAACACACAGCTTGTTAGAGAGGTTTGGTGGCTGCAGATGTTGATTTGATTCTGTTCTGGTTAAGAAATTAAAAGTTCTGGGGTTTCATTCTGCTGCTCTCCCCCAGTTCCTCCTGCCCTGGGAATTCCAGCATGCACCGGTTTGGATTCAACCCCTGGGAGAGGTTTTGTCCTTTTTGGGTGAAAATAATCAGAGAATCACAAAAGAGAATCACAGAATGGTTTGGGTTGGAAGGGACTTGAGGGACCGTATAATTCCAGCCCTCTGCCGTGGGCAGGGACACCTTGGATGGGGCTTGGAGCAACCTGGGATAATGAAATCCATGGCAGAGGATGGAATGGGATGAGATTTAAGGTCCCTCCCCGCCTAAACCATTCCATGACTCCATGAAACCCAGAAGAACCCCAAACTCCAGAAGCTCACGGATGCAAAGGATCCCCATCGCTCCATGGGAAGAGCGCAGAATTTTCAGGACAAGCAGGGAAATGAATGGGAACAATCCCCACATCCCACGGGTTTTGGAAAGGCAACAGCACCCTTCCAAATATTCCCTCACCAGGAGCATTAGGGATTGTCCTGCTGGACACAAGGGAGCTGCAGTGGGGGTTTAGGGCAGCCAGTGCCTCCTCAGGGATGGTTTTCCTCGCTCAGGTGTCCCAGCCCCTCCCTGAGCATCCCAGCTGGATTTAGCCCCGAGGCAGCTGCACTCCCTCTGAACCATCTTCCCATCTCCTGCAACACTTGGACTGCAGTCAAATAAGGATTTGCTGGAGATGAGGATCCGGGCACTTGGAAATCAGTGATAAAACCCTCGGGTTTCTGTCGCCGGAACGAATCAAAGGGTGCAGAATAACGACGGACATGAATCGTCCTTCTTCCACCACCTGTGTTTTCCTACACTCATTTGCTACATAAACCCACCAAGCTGTAAGCTCTGCCACACAACAGCCTTTTGCCACCTCTGTGACCTGCCTTCACACACAGGAGTTCCCCCCAGCCCTTCCCAAAACCTGGAAAACACATTTTCTCCCAGAGAAAACCTTTACACAGCCAGTTGCCTGTGATCTGAATTGGTCACAAATTGACACTGGAAATGGAAAGAGTGGATTAGCCCTGGAACAGGGCTGGATTCCAGCCCTACAGCAAGTTAGGATCAGCTGTTTTCCTGGGAAAGGGAAAATCCTCACATTTCTGCTCATCTGAGCTGCTGAGATAACCCCGAGAGCGGAGGATGCAGCCCTCGGCCGGTGAGATTCCCATCTTTCCACTTCATTTACAGGATTTCCAACTCCTTCCCAGCGGATGGAGCCGCTGCAGGAGCCCAGCCAGACCTGAGGTGGTGGCACCAGGACATGTCCCTGTCACCTCTGCTCCTCAGAGCCTGGCGGAGCCATCAAAGCAGCCCAGGTGCTTCTCCCCTCGATGAATAACGGGAATGAATTCACCGCCACCGGCACATCCGACGTTCCTTGCTGGATAAGGAGCTGCCAACAGGGAGATAAAGCCTGGCTGATACCTTTTATGCAGCACCTGAGCCCATTCAGCCGCCACCTGCAGAACCTTTTCATGGCACAGCTCCACAATTCCGCTTCCCCAATCGCTCCCCATTCGGGCAGGACAAAGAGCCCGGGGCGCGCTCGGAGTCTTCTGCCTTTCCACTTGGAGAGGTCCCTGCTGAGCGTGGCTTTGAGGGGCACGGCTGGGGATGACAAGGCCACAAAATGCCAAAAACAAGGAGGGTAATTTGCATCTTCAGATGGATTCCGGGTTATTCAGCACCGAAGTGAAAACTCTCAAGGAATTCTTGTCTTCTTCTCCCAAACTTCCCCGTCCCACCTGGGAGCACAGCAGGTTGATGGCCCCAGTGCCACGAGGTGTCCAAACACCATCCAGAGGTGAGGGGTGGCTGGGAGAGAGATGCAGAGATCCTTCTGGGAGTCCTCAGGAGTGCACCTCATCCCGTGGCACATCCATACCCACATCCCGGCGCCTTTCCCGGCATCAGGACAGGCCCAGCCCCATCCTGCTGCAGATGTCACTCTCAATTCAAAATGAGTTTTTGAAGTGTTCAGCCAAGCAAGCCAAATCCCAAATTGCTTTATAAACACTCTGCATTCCCAACGTGGGCTGGAGACATCAGCAGCGGGAGCCAAGCCAAGGCGGCTCGCAGAGGAACAATTTGGGATGAGGGAGGAAGAGCTGGAGCGCTGCCTCTGGGTGTTTTTGCTGTTCCATGGGAAAACAGCCTCATTTGTCCCCCATCCCTTGGGGATTTTCACCCCTCTCTGCAATATTGATGGTCACCAGCTCTGCCCTGGTGGCTGTTGGGAAGGATGAAAGTTTGACAAGTCTCACAGATATGTGTGCTTAGCAGAAAGATTTTTAAATGTAGAGTCTGAAGAAGGAATAGAGTTGGAAGCAAGTTTTGATATAGAAGAATTGCTGAACTAGTCTCACTGGCTAACCAAGGAGGCAAAGGGTGTGTTAGTTAGAAGGGGTTTTCATGACTTAGAGCAAAGGATAAACCCACCCCAAACAAGAAGATGATTTTACCAAGCAGGAAGAGAGCACAGGCAAACAAGTCAGCAAATGTGGCAAGTAGAAAAAAGGCCTCAGAATTTTCCACTGCAAGAAAACTGAATAACAACTTCTGGCTTAAACTGTAATGTACTGACTTTGAGTGATTGGAGAACAGTAACATGAATATGGTAATGACAGCAGTTGTGATAGGCTATAGACAATAGTCAAGGCATAGATTGGTTCTACTGTATTAAGAGGCTCAGCAAAGAAAAGTCTATAATGCATTGTAGCAAAACCAAAGGGTCTCCAGGCCTGCCTGCAGCTGGAGCTGACAGCTGTAGGCACAGCTCTGTCACCCACGACCCCGAATTGCTGCAACATCTTGGATGGAATAAACTGCATTTTGGAGAGGTGCCTGGAGTCCCACATCCCTCATTTAGGCTCTTACAGGTGGCCATAACACTACATTCATGGCCAACACCTCTACACTGATAGTGATCACTCTACACTGATGGTCATCACCTCTACAGTGATGGTCATCACCTCTACAGGGATGGCCACCACCTCTGTACTGGTGGCCATAACCCCGCATTCCTGGCCAACACCTCTGCAAGGATGGAGATTCCATTCTGGCCCCTGCTCAGGAGCAGGGATCAGCCCCAGCCAAGAGTTGTGGGGCACATTCCACCACTCCAGGAGCTCTGTGCTTCCCTTCCCTCTTCCCACCCGCATAAACGCCCGTTCAATTAAAGAGGTGATAAATGCCAGACCCCGGGAAGTTCATTCCACGCTGGGATATGGATTTATAGGGAAGCAGCTCGGATACCATGGAGACAGCCGGCACTATAGACCCAGGGGAGACACTGGAGAAGAGAGCGAGGTGAGGAATTAATAAAAAATGCTTTAATATAAAAATACCTCTGCTCCCAGGTTACATCTGTGCTGGAAGAAAAGACACGGCAAAGGATGCTTGGATGCTCCCACATTCCCCAGCAGTTTACCCACTTTGAGGTTTTCATGGAAAAAGGATCCTTTGGGGAATGTTAAGAAAGAAACAGCAACAGGAACCACTGAGCCAGGACTTATTTGATTTCATTTGAGCAGGACCAGAGAGGGAAAGAAGGAGCTCTGCACATTCCAGCACGTTCCTGACTTATTTAGGAAGTTTTCCAGCCGCTCCCATATATTGGCTTGTTTTTCTCTATTCCCAGTGTCTGGCAATGGTGCTTTTGGAACTCAGCAGCTCCTCAGGTGTTTCACACAAAGGAAAATTGAACAAGGCTGTAAGAGCAGCAAGGGGAGAGCTTTGGGTTCATTTTTATCCTGAGGTTTTGTTTTCCTCGAAACGGATGAGGAATTTCGCCCCCTTGATTCCCTGCCAATGCCAGAGCCAGCAGAGGCAGCAGCCAGCCTGATATTCCTCACCCCTCTACATCCAAACTCCACAACCAGGGAGGAAACATGAGGATAGGAGGGAAAATCTCTTCACTGAAAGGGTTGTCAAGCCCTGGCACATCCCTGGAGTGCCTGTCTCCGGAGGATTTAACC